>NC_138451.1:11993839-14917314 GCF_040668555.2 Bombus flavifrons | reverse complement strand
AACCTAACCCCAACCTAACCCCAACCTAACCCCAACCTAACCCCAACCTAACCCCAACCTAACCCCAACCTAACCCCAACCTAACCCCAACCTAACCCCAACCTAACCCCAACCTAACCCCAACCTAACCCCAACCTAACCCCAACCTAACCCCAACCTAACCCCAACCTAACCTAACCCCAACCTAACCCCAACCTAACCCCAACCTAACCCCAACCTAACCCCAACCTAACCTAACCCAACCTAACCCCAACCTAACCCCAACCTAACCCCAACCTAACCCCAACCTAACCCCAACCTAACCCCAACCTAACCCCAACCTAACCCCAACCTAACCCCAACCTAACCCCAACCTAACCCCAACCTAACCCCAACCTAACCCCAACCTAACCCCAACCTAACCCCAACCTAACCCCAACCTAACCCCAACCTAACCCCAACCTAACCCCAACCTAACCCCAACCTAACCCCAACCTAACCCCAACCTAACCCCAACCTAACCCCAACCTAACCCCAACCTAACCCCAACCTAACCCCAACCTAACCCCAACCTAACCCCAACCTAACCCCAACCTAACCCCAACCTAACCCCAACCTAACCCCAACCTAACCCCAACCTAACCCCAACCTAACCCCAACCTAACCCCAACCTAACCCCAACCTAACCCCAACCTAACCCCAACCTAACCCCAACCTAACCCCAACCTAACCCCAACCTAACCCCAACCTAACCCCAACCTAACCCCAACCTAACCCCAACCTAACCCCAACCTAACCCCAACCTAACCCCAACCTAACCCCAACCTAACCCCAACCTAACCCCAACCTAACCCCAACCTAACCCCAACCTAACCCCAACCTAACCCCAACCTAACCCCAACCTAACCCCAACCTAACCCCAACCTAACCCCAACCTAACCCCAACCTAACCCCAACCTAACCCCAACCTAACCCCAACCTAACCCCAACCTAACCCCAACCTAACCCCAACCTAACCCCAACCTAACCCCAACCTAACCCCAACCTAACCCCAACCTAACCCCAACCTAACCCCAACCTAACCCCAACCTAACCCCAACCTAACCCCAACCTAACCCCAACCTAACCCCAACCTAACCCCAACCTAACCCCAACCTAACCCCAACCTAACCCCAACCTAACCCCAACCTAACCCCAACCTAACCCCAACCTAACCCCAACCTAACCCCAACCTAACCCCAACCTAACCCCAACCTAACCCCAACCTAACCCCAACCTAACCCCAACCTAACCCCAACCTAACCCCAACCTAACCCCAACCTAACCCCAACCTAACCCCAACCTAACCCCAACCTAACCCCAACCTAACCCCAACCTAACCCCAACCTAACCCCAACCTAACCCCAACCTAACCCCAACCTAACCCCAACCTAACCCCAACCTAACCCCAACCTAACCCCAACCTAACCCCAACCTAACCCCAACCTAACCCCAACCTAACCCCAACCTAACCCCAACCTAACCCCAACCTAACCCCAACCTAACCCCAACCTAACCCCAACCTAACCCCAACCTAACCCCAACCTAACCCCAACCTAACCCCAACCTAACCCCAACCTAACCCCAACCTAACCCCAACCTAACCCCAACCTAACCCCAACCTAACCCCAACCTAACCCCAACCTAACCCCAACCTAACCCCAACCTAACCCCAACCTAACCCCAACCTAACCCCAACCTAACCCCAACCTAACCCCAACCTAACCCCAACCTAACCCCAACCTAACCCCAACCTAACCCCAACCTAACCCCAACCTAACCCCAACCTAACCCCAACCTAACCCCAACCTAACCCCAACCTAACCCCAACCTAACCCCAACCTAACCCCAACCTAACCCCAACCTAACCCCAACCTAACCCCAACCTAACCCCAACCTAACCCCAACCTAACCCCAACCTAACCCCAACCTAACCCCAACCTAACCCCAACCTAACCCCAACCTAACCCCAACCTAACCCCAACCTAACCCCAACCTAACCCCAACCTAACCCCAACCTAACCCCAACCTAACCCCAACCTAACCCCAACCTAACCCCAACCTAACCCCAACCTAACCCCAACCTAACCCCAACCTAACCCCAACCTAACCCCAACCTAACCCCAACCTAACCCCAACCTAACCCCAACCTAACCCCAACCTAACCCCAACCTAACCCCAACCTAACCCCAACCTAACCCCAACCTAACCCCAACCTAACCCCAACCTAACCCCAACCTAACCCCAACCTAACCCCAACCTAACCCCAACCTAACCCCAACCTAACCCCAACCTAACCCCAACCTAACCCCAACCTAACCCCAACCTAACCCCAACCTAACCCCAACCTAACCCCAACCTAACCCCAACCTAACCCCAACCTAACCCCAACCTAACCCCAACCTAACCCCAACCTAACCCCAACCTAACCCCAACCTAACCCCAACCTAACCCCAACCTAACCCCAACCTAACCCCAACCTAACCCCAACCTAACCCCAACCTAACCCCAACCTAACCCCAACCTAACCCCAACCTAACCCCAACCTAACCCCAACCTAACCCCAACCTAACCCCAACCTAACCCCAACCTAACCCCAACCTAACCCCAACCTAACCCCAACCTAACCCCAACCTAACCCCAACCTAACCCCAACCTAACCCCAACCTAACCCCAACCTAACCCCAACCTAACCCCAACCTAACCCCAACCTAACCCCAACCTAACCCCAACCTAACCCCAACCTAACCCCAACCTAACCCCAACCTAACCCCAACCTAACCCCAACCTAACCCCAACCTAACCCCAACCTAACCCCAACCTAACCCCAACCTAACCCCAACCTAACCCCAACCTAACCCCAACCTAACCCCAACCTAACCCCAACCTAACCCCAACCTAACCCCAACCTAACCCCAACCTAACCCCAACCTAACCCCAACCTAACCCCAACCTAACCCCAACCTAACCCCAACCTAACCCCAACCTAACCCCAACCTAACCCCAACCTAACCCCAACCTAACCCCAACCTAACCCCAACCTAACCCCAACCTAACCCCAACCTAACCCCAACCTAACCCCAACCTAACCCCAACCTAACCCCAACCTAACCCCAACCTAACCCCAACCTAACCCCAACCTAACCCCAACCTAACCCCAACCTAACCCCAACCTAACCCCAACCTAACCCCAACCTAACCCCAACCTAACCCCAACCTAACCCCAACCTAACCCCAACCTAACCCCAACCTAACCCCAACCTAACCCCAACCTAACCCCAACCTAACCCCAACCTAACCCCAACCTAACCCCAACCTAACCCCAACCTAACCCCAACCTAACCCCAACCTAACCCCAACCTAACCCCAACCTAACCCCAACCTAACCCCAACCTAACCCCAACCTAACCCCAACCTAACCCCAACCTAACCCCAACCTAACCCCAACCTAACCCCAACCTAACCCCAACCTAACCCCAACCTAACCCCAACCTAACCCCAACCTAACCCCAACCTAACCCCAACCTAACCCCAACCTAACCCCAACCTAACCCCAACCTAACCCCAACCTAACCCCAACCTAACCCCAACCTAACCCCAACCTAACCCCAACCTAACCCCAACCTAACCCCAACCTAACCCCAACCTAACCCCAACCTAACCCCAACCTAACCCCAACCTAACCCCAACCTAACCCCAACCTAACCCCAACCTAACCCCAACCTAACCCCAACCTAACCCCAACCTAACCCCAACCTAACCCCAACCTAACCCCAACCTAACCCCAACCTAACCCCAACCTAACCCCAACCTAACCCCAACCTAACCCCAACCTAACCTAACCCCAACCTAACCCCAACCTAACCCCAACCTAACCCCAACCTAACCTAACCCCAACCTAACCCCAACCTAACCCCAACCTAACCCCAACCTAACCCCAACCTAACCCCAACCTAACCCCAACCTAACCTAACCCAACCTAACCCCAACCTAACCCCAACCTAACCCCAACCTAACCCCAACCTAACCCCAACCTAACCCCAACCTAACCCCAACCTAACCCCAACCTAACCCCAACCTAACCCCAACCTAACCCCAACCTAACCCCAACCTAACCCCAACCTAACCCCAACCTAACCCCAACCTAACCCCAACCTAACCCCAACCTAACCCCAACCTAACCCCAACCTAACCCCAACCTAACCCCAACCTAACCCCAACCTAACCCCAACCTAACCCCAACCTAACCCCAACCTAACCCCAACCTAACCCCAACCTAACCCCAACCTAACCCCAACCTAACCCCAACCTAACCCCAACCTAACCCCAACCTAACCCCAACCTAACCCCAACCTAACCCCAACCTAACCCCAACCTAACCCCAACCTAACCCCAACCTAACCCCAACCTAACCCCAACCTAACCCCAACCTAACCCCAACCTAACCCCAACCTAACCCCAACCTAACCCCAACCTAACCTAACCCCAACCTAACCCCAACCTAACCCCAACCTAACCTAACCCCAACCTAACCCCAACCTAACCCCAACCTAACCCCAACCTAACCCCAACCTAACCCCAACCTAACCCCAACCTAACCCCAACCTAACCCCAACCTAACCCCAACCTAACCCCAACCTAACCCCAACCTAACCCCAACCTAACCCCAACCTAACCCCAACCTAACCCCAACCTAACCCCAACCTAACCCCAACCTAACCCCAACCTAACCCCAACCTAACCCCAACCTAACCCCAACCTAACCCCAACCTAACCCCAACCTAACCCCAACCTAACCCCAACCTAACCTAACCCCAACCTAACCTAACCCCAACCTAACCTAACCCCAACCTAACCTAACCCCAACCTAACCCCAACCTAACCCCAACCTAACCCCAACCTAACCCCAACCTAACCCCAACCTAACCCCAACCTAACCCCAACCTAACCCCAACCTAACCCCAACCTAACCCCAACCTAACCCCAACCTAACCCCAACCTAACCCCAACCTAACCCCAACCTAACCCCAACCTAACCCCTAACCCCAACCTAACCCCAACCTAACCCCAACCTAACCCCAACCTAACCCCAACCTAACCCCAACCTAACCCCAACCTAACCCCAACCTAACCCCAACCTAACCCCAACCTAACCCCAACCTAACCCCAACCTAACCCCAACCTAACCCCAACCTAACCCCAACCTAACCCCAACCTAACCCCAACCTAACCCCAACCTAACCCCAACCTAACCCCAACCTAACCCCAACCTAACCTAACCCCAACCTAACCCAACCTAACCCCAACCTAACCCCAACCTAACCCCAACCTAACCCCAACCTAACCCCAACCTAACCCCAACCTAACCCCAACCTAACCCCAACCTAACCCCAACCTAACCCCAACCTAACCCCAACCTAACCCCAACCTAACCCCAACCTAACCCCAACCTAACCCCAACCTAACCCCAACCTAACCCCAACCTAACCCCAACCTAACCCCAACCTAACCCCAACCTAACCCCAACCTAACCCCAACCTAACCCCAACCTAACCCCAACCTAACCCCAACCTAACCCCAACCTAACCCCAACCTAACCCCAACCTAACCCCAACCTAACCCCAACCTAACCCCAACCTAACCCCAACCTAACCCCAACCTAACCCCAACCTAACCCCAACCTAACCCCAACCTAACCCCAACCTAACCCCAACCTAACCCCAACCTAACCCCAACCTAACCCCAACCTAACCCCAACCTAACCCCAACCTAACCCCAACCTAACCCCAACCTAACCCCAACCTAACCCCAACCTAACCCCAACCTAACCCCAACCTAACCCCAACCTAACCCCAACCTAACCCCAACCTAACCCCAACCTAACCCCAACCTAACCCCAACCTAACCCCAACCTAACCCCAACCTAACCCCAACCTAACCCCAACCTAACCCCAACCTAACCCCAACCTAACCCCAACCTAACCCCAACCTAACCCCAACCTAACCCCAACCTAACCCCAACCTAACCCCAACCTAACCTAACCCCAACCTAACCCCAACCTAACCCCAACCTAACCCCAACCTAACCCCAACCTAACCCCAACCTAACCCCAACCTAACCCCAACCTAACCCCAACCTAACCCCAACCTAACCCCAACCTAACCCCAACCCAACCTAACCCCAACCTAACCCCAACCTAACCCCAACCTAACCCCAACCTAACCCCAACCTAACCCCAACCTAACCCCAACCTAACCCCAACCTAACCCCAACCTAACCTAACCCCAACCTAACCCCAACCTAACCCCAACCTAACCCCAACCTAACCCCAACCTAACCTAACCCCAACCTAACCCCAACCTAACCCCAACCTAACCCCAACCTAACCCCAACCTAACCCCAACCTAACCCCAACCTAACCCCAACCTAACCTAACCCCAACCTAACCCCAACCTAACCCCAACCTAACCCCAACCTAACCCCAACCTAACCCCAACCTAACCCCAACCTAACCCCAACCTAACCCCAACCTAACCCCAACCTAACCCCAACCTAACCCCAACCTAACCCCAACCTAACCCCAACCTAACCCCAACCTAACCCCAACCTAACCCCAACCTAACCTAACCCCAACCTAACCCCAACCTAACCCCAACCTAACCCCAACCTAACCCCAACCTAACCCCAACCTAACCCCAACCTAACCCCAACCTAACCTAACCCCAACCTAACCCCAACCTAACCCCAACCTAACCCCAACCTAACCCCAACCTAACCCCAACCTAACCCCAACCTAACCCCAACCTAACCCCAACCTAACCCCAACCTAACCCCAACCTAACCCCAACCTAACCCCAACCTAACCTAACCCCAACCTAACCCCAACCTAACCCCAACCTAACCCCAACCTAACCCCAACCTAACCCCAACCTAACCCCAACCTAACCCCAACCTAACCCCAACCTAACCCCAACCTAACCCCAACCTAACCCCAACCTAACCCCAACCTAACCCCAACCTAACCCCAACCTAACCCCAACCTAACCCCAACCTAACCCCAACCTAACCCCAACCTAACCCCAACCTAACCTAACCCCAACCTAACCCCAACCTAACCCCAACCTAACCCCAACCTAACCTAACCCCAACCTAACCCCAA
Organism: Bombus flavifrons; assembly: GCF_040668555.2. Taxonomy (NCBI): domain Eukaryota; kingdom Metazoa; phylum Arthropoda; class Insecta; order Hymenoptera; family Apidae; genus Bombus; species Bombus flavifrons. Next base: position 14,910,136 of record NC_138451.1, on the reverse strand, counting down.
CCTAACCCCAACCTAACCCCAACCTAACCCCAACCTAACCCCAACCTAACCCCAACCTAACCCCAACCTAACCCCAACCTAACCCCAACCTAACCCCAACCTAACCCCAACCTAACCCCAACCTAACCTAACCCCAACCTAACCCCAACCTAACCCCAACCTAACCCCAACCTAACCCCAACCTAACCCCAACCTAACCCCAACCTAACCCCAACCTAACCCCAACCTAACCCCAACCTAACCCCAACCTAACCCCAACCTAACCCCAACCTAACCCCAACCTAACCCCAACCTAACCCCAACCTAACCCCAACCTAACCCCAACCTAACCCCAACCTAACCCCAACCTAACCCCAACCTAACCCCAACCTAACCCCAAACCTAACCCCAACCTAACCCCAACCTAACCCCAACCTAACCCCAACCTAACCCCAACCTAACCCCAACCTAACCCCAACCTAACCCCAACCTTTTTTTTTTTTTTTTTTTTTTTTTTTTTTTTTTTTTTTTTTTTTTTTTTTTTTTTTACGTGGAGAAATCCTCATGGACACCCGCTACTGTGAAAACAGCAGCGGGTAGTGTCGGACTCTTACCGACTAAAACTCCACGGTGGCCTGTCCTGACGTTTGGTCGAGGGACACCCGGGCTCTCTTGCGAAGTACTACCGGGGTGCCCCCTGTCGTCTATCTCCCTGTAGATCTTGAAGGGAGACGTCCTGTTCTTGTTTGGTCCGTTAGGGGGGGACCACGCCCCCTAACGCCTCGATCCTGTTCTCACGCTCCTAAGGCGGCGGCTGCGCCGCGCCTTCGTGGCGTCTGGTGTTTCTCTGATGCTGCTGCGACGTCCTCGAGGGATGGCGCGATCTTTCTCGGTCTCTTTCCGCCCGCTCCTTCGCGAGCATCACTTGCTCGCAGTACGTGCGGACGGCGACGAGCTCCTGGCGCCCTCTGAGCATCGCCTCGACGACCGCTTCGGGGGCTAATCTCTCGCCGATGTCGAGCCGCAGGACGCGTCGCGGTTCTGCCCACGCCGGGCAGTGCTCCAGCGTGTGTTGCGCCGTGTCCTCCTCTTCCTCGCAGTGGTGACAGATGGACGTCACCTCCCGCCGAATCCTGAGCAGGTACTCGCCGAATACTCCGTGGCCGGTGAGCACCTGCGTCGTCCTGAAGGTTAGCGGGACCCCGCCGTGTTCTCTCCAGGCGTCCCAGTTCGGAAGCACGGCGCGAACGGCGCGATGTGGTCGTACGGCGTCCTCCTCCACCAGCCGAGAGCGCCATCGCTCCCAGATCTCCGACTTCGTCTCCTCCCGGATGTTTCGGACCGTCTGGCTGTTGGACGGTGGCGTCGAGCGCCTGTCCGAGCTCGGACCTCTCAGGTGTTCGTACACCCTTCGGAGCGCGAGGGCCTGCAGCTCGAACGGCGGGGACGCCGCCAGCACGGTCGCCGACGCGTAGGACACCGTCCTGTATCCTCTGGCGATGCGGATGGCGATCGTCCGCTGCAATCTTCTCACCAGGACCAGGCTGCGACGACTCGCCGCCAGATCTTCGGCCCAGACGGGAGCCCCGTAGAGGACTCGGGACCGGACCACTCCCTCGTAGAGTCGGCGGACTCCCAGTCCTGCTCCGCCGATGTTCGGTAGGAGGCCGCACAAGGCGTTGGCCGCGGCTGTCACCCTGGGGACCAGGAGCTCGAAGTGCGGTCCGAACGTCCATCCGCTGTCGATGGTGAGACCCAGGTATCTCATCTGGCGTCTCACCGGCACCTCTTCTCCGTCGATGGTCACGGAGAGGTCGGAAGGAGGGGTTCCTCTGCGGCGTTGGTCGAAGAACCAGAGGGCCTCGGATTTGGCCGGCGACACTCTCAGCCCGAGCGTCCGAATGGCGCGTACCGCGCATGCCACGGCGTTCTCCGCGTTGTTCACCGCCTCGTTCCACCATCGTCCCCCGGCCAGAACCAGCGTGTCGTCGGCGTAGCAGACCAGGCCCGCGCCCGGGGGCACGGGGCATCGGAGGACCGAGTCGTAGGCCGTGATCCACAGTATGGGTCCCAGGACCGAGCCCTGTGGCACGCCGCGCTCGACGCGTCTTCTCTCTTCCCCGTCCTTCCCGCTGTACAGGATCCACCGGTCGCTCAGGTACGCCCGGATCACCCCGACGAGATAGGCCGGAACCTCGAAGTATCGCAGGGCTTCCACTATCCTGGTCCAAGGGATGGAGTTGAAGGCGTTCGTGACGTCCAGCGATACCGCCAATCCCACCCCCCGGCGAGCGACCGTGTCCTCGGCCATGGATCGGACTCGCCTCACCGCGTCCACCGTCGAGCGGCCTCGGCGAAATCCGTACTGGCTTTCGTGCCATCCGGGCGTCCTCTCCGTCATGTGAGCCTCCAGACGGGCGGCGATGATTCGCTCGAACAGCTTCCCCACCTCGTCGAGCAGGCATATAGGCCTGTACGCGGACGGCGAGTCCGGCGGACGATCCTCTTTCCGCAGCAGAACCAATCTCGCCGTCCGCCACGTCCGGGGGTAGGCACCCTCTCTCAGGCATCTGGTGTACAGGTGTCGCAGGCGGGGAGCCATGGCGTCGATCGTCTCCGCCCACACTCGGCCTGGGATTCCGTCCGGACCCGGTGCCACGTCGCGGGATGCCATCCTTCTCGTGGCTTCGAAGAGCTCCTCTTCGGTGACTCCGAGCTCTTCGCTCCACTCCGTCGTCGTCACCGCCTCCTCGTCGTCGTCGTCGCCGCCGAAGTAGGAGGATGGCGCTGATCGTCCCGCGTCCCTGTCTTCCGGTGGGAACAGAGTACCGATGACCTTGTTCAGCAGCACCGGGTCCATGTTCGCGGTCAGCGGGGGCGCCGTAGGTCGCAGCTTCTTCGTCGCTATCTTGTACGGCCGCCCCCACGGATCGGATTCGACCGCCTCGACCAGCTCAGCCCAGCACCGAGCTTTCGCGATCTTGATCTCCCGCTGAAGAGTGCGTCTCGCCTCTCTGTACGCCTCGTAGCAGCTGGAGATCTCCTCTTCGTCGCGCGTCAGCCTGCGACGGCGGGCCCTCAGGAATCTTCTGCGGGCTCGGACGCAGCTCGCTCGCAGCTCCGCGATCTCCGGTGTCCACCAGTACACGCAGCGATCGCGTCTGCCGCCCGGGACGGAGCGCGGCATCGAGGCGTCGCACGCCGCGCTCATGCGTCGGCGAAGTTCTTCCGCCTCCTCGTCGACGCTTTCCAACGATGATACTGCTGCTGCTGTTGTCCGTCGGGCGTCCCAACTCCAGGCGGAGACGGTGGCCGCCGCCCGCAGCAGGTCCTTGTCCCTCTCCTTGAGCCGCCATCGCGGTGGTGGGCGGGATCGATTCTCTCCTCGTCGTCGGGCGTCGTCGTCGTTGTCGGCCTGTGCAGTCTCGGGGGCCACCTCCATCAGTATGTAGAGGTGGTCGGACAGCGTTTCCATCCCCTCGGCCACTCTCCAGTCGTGGATCCGCCTGAACAGCTCCGGGGTAGTCCACGTGACGTCGACCACGGAGGACCCTCTCCATGCCACGCAGGTGCTCGCCGAGCCTCTGTTCGCCAGCACGAGCCCGAGACCCGCGGCCCAGTCGGTGAGCATCCTTCCCCGAGAGTTGGTACCGGGGTTTCCCCATTGCGTGGAATGGGCGTTAAAGTCCCCGAGGACGAGCGCCTGGCGGGGAAGGCATCTCCTGACGCACTCGCCGACCCTGTCCAGAAAGTCCCCGTACGCATCCAGGCCGATGTTGGGGGAGACGTAGACGGCCACCACCGCTATCCTAGCCCACTCGACCGCGACGAAGCCGCGGCCGCGATCGAGCGGAACGCCGGGGGCCCTCGAGGCTGACGTCCAAGTTATCGCCGTGGCTCCGTCCAGGTCCGCGATCCAGTTGGGAACGTCGGGAACGCGGTACGGCTCGGCCACCGCCGCGAGGGCGACCTCGTTCTCTCGGATGGTCTGAGAGAGCAGATCTTGCGCTCTTCTCGACCTACCGAGGTTGCATTGGAGGAGGCGCTCGAATTACGCGGTCACCTCCATGGCCTCCTCCCGACCATCCGCCGCTGCTGCTTTCGCGGCGCTTCCTGGACTCTTTTCCGCCGCTGGCTCGCGGATTGGTCTCCTCTTCTTCTTGGTCTTCGGGGGCGCGCAGGCCGCCCCGCCCATCCTGTGGTTGGCGGGTGCCCCGAGCGACTCGCACAGAGGGCACTTGGGAGCAGAGGCCGGACAGCCTCTGGCTCGATGTCCGCTACCGCCGCACCTGTAGCACAGATGCCCGCGATCCACACCGGACACGCACGTTGCGCGCACGTGCCCCAGCTCCAGGCACTTGAAGCACTGGAGGGGCCGCTTCGGGATCGCTCTGATCCTGGCTGTCGACCAACCCAGGGCGATTTTCCCCGCCTGGGCTAGTTTGCGGGCTCCTGCCACCGGGCATTTGATCCACACGGACCCGAGGCCGCCCCTGGTGGCGCCGATCTCTCCGATGTGCATCTCGGCGCAGCCGCATCCCGCGGCCGAGGCCAAAGCTCGCCGCAGTTCGTCCTTTTTGACCGAGATGTCGATCCCGGTCACTTGGAGCTCGGCCATCCTGGTTGGTGTGGCGACTCTCACCGCCGTCGGATCCAGCGCCTCGGCCAGACGCGTCGCCAGCAGTGTCGCCTTTCCCCTGTCCCTGTCCCCAGGGACTCTGATGATTATGGCGCCCGTCATCGCCTTCCTCATGTCGACGGACTCCACACCCACCTCCGAGAGCGGGACCTTCGCTCTGGCTGCCTCCAGCACGTCGGCGTACGACATCCTGGCTCCCTCGTTCAACGTCAGAGTCACCGCGGATGTTCGCGGTGCTCGAGGGAGCGTGACCGTCTTGGGAGCCTGCGGCGGTCCTCTCTTCGCTGCGGCGGCGCTCGGTTTCGGCGCGCCTGTCGTCCTGGTCTGCGGTAGCCGCTGGCGTCCGCTCGTCGCCGGCGGAGCCACGGTCGCCCCGTTTCTCGCCGTCTCGACTCCAGCGGCGGCGGCGGCGGCGGCGGCGGCGGCGGCGGCTGTCTTCTTCCGCTTCTTCCGTTGTTTCTTCCCCCTCGACTCCACCACCGTCCACGACTCGCCACCCTCCTGCTCCCTCGGGAGCGACGCAGTTTGGGGGGTACGTAGAGTAGCGGGGCGGTCCGCGCCTCGACGCGCGTCGGGGGTCCGCGGTCGTTGTTTCCCGAGCAGCTCCTCGATGTCCCTGACGATGGAGGGTCTGAGCTCCCGGACCTCCCTCTCCAGGGCATCTAGGCGTGCCCTGTCGCTGTTGTCTTCCCGCGGAGGACGGCCATACTCGCACAGTGGGCCGGTGCATCGCGGACACTCCTGAACGCGAGCAGTCAATATCGCCAGCTGTTGGCGAAGGGCTGCGTTCTCTTGCTCCACCGCGGACAGCCTCGTGTCTACGACGTCGCTGTCGCGCGCCTGTCCGGACCTTCTCCTGCAGGACTCGTGCTTCCAGGCGGCGGTGAGATAGCTCGCCGCGTCTTTTAGTGCCTTTATGCACGTTCCTTTCAGGTTGGACGATATCGTCGCAACCCTCATGATTTCGGAGATGCGCATCGTCACCTCCGCGCTGACCTCCGCGGGCGAGCTCGTCCTTACGAGGATGTCCAGTTCCTCGGGCACGTCCGGGGTCGTAATGGCGACCCTCCTCTTCTTACCCCTGGACGTCGCAGAGGCCAGCGACGAACGCGACGAGATCGAGGCGACGGACTCCTCGTCGTCGGACCTTACCCGCGTCCGCGGCCCTACTGCCACCGATGACGTGGCATAGTCGACCAGGGGCGGAGCGAGAAAAGCGTACTCCGGCCTGTCCGTGCTCCTGAGCGAGCTCCTCGTGCTCCTCCTCCTTGGAGATTCCTCCGCCATCTCCATCCCGTTGTCCTCGCCAGACGCAGAAACACGTCCGGGGGCCTGGCGGTCCACCCTCGAACGGCCGTGGTCGTGAGATGACGACGCAGCGGGGCCCACTTGACTACCCACGACTGCGCCGGTACTGGGGTCTCCCTCCCCTGCACCGTAAACGTTTTTACCTAGTTTCTTATCTTCCATGTTTGGTTTGCTTGTTTGGTCGCCGGGTCGTCAACAAATCTGCATCCTGGTGCCACTCACTCTTTCGCACCCTACCCCGGTCAAGGCCGGTGCAGGGTGACGGGGAGCCCCACGAGAAGGTGAGGTGAGTGGTCTTGGCAGATATGGGCCCACCAACTTCTCCGAAGTTCTCCGCACCGGATCAGCGAACCGACGGGTACCAAAGGCACCGACCAGCCGCCACCCGACTATAGGAGAACATCAGATCCATCGGGGTTTCCCAGGGCGTGGTCCTACGACCTGAGAACCCATACCCGCCTCGTGCTCCCCAACCTAACCCCAACCTAACCCCAACCTAACCCCAACCTAACCCCAACCTAACCCCAACCTAACCCCAACCTAACCCCAACCTAACCCCAACCTAACCCCAACCTAACCCCAACCTAACCCCAACCTAACCCCAACCTAACCCCAACCTAACCCCAACCTAACCCCAACCTAACCCCAACCTAACCCCAACCTAACCCCAACCTAACCCCAACCTAACCCCAACCTAACCCCAACCTAACCCCAACCTAACCCCAACCTAACCCCAACCTAACCCCAACCTAACCCCAACCTAACCCCAACCTAACCCCAACCTAACCCCAACCTAACCCCAACCTAACCCCAACCTAACCCCAACCTAACCCCAACCTAACCCCAACCTAACCCCAACCTAACCCCAACCTAACCCCAACCTAACCCCAACCTAACCCCAACCTAACCCCAACCTAACCCCAACCTAACCCCAACCTAACCCCAACCTTTTTTTTTTTTTTTTTTTTTTTTTTTTTACGTGGAGAAATCCTCATGGACACCCGCCGCTGTTTCACAGCCGCGGGTAGTGTCGGACTCTTACCGACTAAAACTCCACGGTGGCCTGTCCTGACGTTTGGTCGAGGGACACCCGGGCTCTCTTGCGAAGTACTACCGGGGTGCCCCCTGTCGTCTTTCTCCCTGTAGATCTTGAAGGGAGACGTCCTGTTCTTGTTTGGTCCGTTAGGGGGGGACCACGCCCCCTAACGCCTCGATCCTGTTCTCACGCTCCTAAGGCGGCGGCTGCGCCGCGCCTTCGTGGCGTCTGGTGTTTCTCTGATGCTGCTGCGACGTCCTCGAGGGATGGCGCGATCTTTCTCGGTCTCTTTCCGCCCGCTCCTTCGCGAGCATCACTTGCTCGCAGTACGTGCGGACGGCGACGAACTCCTGGCGCCCTCTGAGCATCGCCTCGACGACCGCTTCTGGGGCTAATCTCTCGCCGATGTCGAGCCGCAGGACGCGTCGCGGTTCTGCCCACGCCGGGCAGTGCTCCAGCGTGTGCTGCGCCGTGTCCTCCTCTTCCTCGCAGTGGTGACAGATGGACGTCACCTCCCGCCGAATCCTGAGCAGGTACTCGCCGAATACTCCGTGGCCGGTGAGCACCTGCGTCGTCCTGAAGGTTAGCGGGACCCCGCCGTGTTCTCTCCAGGCGTCCCAGTTCGGAAGCACGGCGCGAACGGCGCGATGTGGTCGAACAGCGTCCTCCTCCACCAGCTGAGAGCGCCATCGCTCCCAGATCTCCGACTTCGTCTCCTCCCGAATGCATCGGACCGTCTGGCTGTTGGACGGTGGCGTCGACGTCGAGCGCCTGTCCGAGCTCGGACCTCTCAGGTGTTCGTACACCCTTCGGAGCGCGAGGGCCTGCAGCTCGAACGGCGGGGACGCCGCCAGCACGGTCGCCGACGCGTAGGACACCGTCCTGTATCCTCTGGCGATGCGGATGGCGATCGTCCGTTGCAATCTTCTCACCAGGACCAGGCTGCGACGACTCGCCGCCAGATCTTCGGCCCAGACGGGAGCCCCGTAGAGGACTCGGGACCGGACCACTCCCTCGTAGAGTCGGCGGACTCCCAGTCCTGCTCCGCCGATGTTCGGTAGGAGGCCGCACAAGGCGTTGGCCGCGGCTGTCACCCTGGGGACCAGGAGCTCGAAGTGCGGTCCGAACGTCCATCCGCTGTCGATGGTGAGACCCAGGTATCTCATCTGGCGTCTCACCGGCACCTCTTCTCCGTCGATGGTCACGGAGAGGTCGGGAGGAGGGGTTCCTCTGCGGCGTTGGTCGAAGAACCAAAGGGCCTCGGATTTGGCAGGCGACACTCTCAGCCCGAGCGTCCGAATGGCGCGTACCGCGCATGCCGTGGCGTTCTCCGCGTTGTTCACCGCCTCGTTCCACCATCGTCCCCCGGCCAGAACCAGCGTGTCGTCGGCGTAGCAGACCAGGCCCGCGCCCGGGGGCACGGGGCATCGGAGGACCGAGTCGTAGGCCGTGATCCACAGTATGGGTCCCAGGACCGAGCCCTGTGGCACGCCGCGCTCGACGCGTCTTCTTTCTTCCCCGTCCTTTCCGCTGTACAGGATCTATCGGTCGCTCAAGTACGCCCGGATCACCTCGACGAGATAGGCCGGAACCTCGAAGTATCGCAGGGCTTCCACTATCCTGGTCCAGGGGATGGAGTTGAAGGCGTTCGTGACGTCCAGCGATACCGCCAATCCCACCCCCTGACGAGCGACCGTGTCCTCGGCCATGGATCGGACTCGCCTCACCGCGTCCACCGTCGAGCGGCCTCGGCGAAATCCGTACTGGCTTTCGTGCCATCCGGGCGTCCTCTCCGTCATGTGAGCCTCCAGACGGGCGGCGATGATTCGCTCGAACAGCTTTCCCACCTCGTCGAGCAGGCATATGGGCCTGTACGCGGACGGCGAGTCCGGCGGACGATCCTCTTTCCGCAGCAGAACCAGTCTCGCCGTCCGCCACGTCCGGGGGTAGGCACCCTCCCTCAGGCATCTGGTGTACAGGTGTCGCAGGCGGGGAGCCATGGCGTCGATCGTCTCCGCCCACACTCGGCCTGGGATTCCGTCCGGACCCGGTGCCACGTCGCGGGATGCCATCCTTCTCGTGGCTTCGAAGAGCTCCTCTTCGGTGACTCCGAGCTCCTCGCTCCACTCCGTCGTCGTCGTCACCGCCTCCTCGTCGTCGTCGCCGCCGAAGAAGGAGGATGGCGCTGATCGTCCCGCGTCCCTGTCTTCCGGTGGGAACAGAGTACCGATGACCTTGTTCAGCAGCACCGGGTCCATGTTCGCGGTCAGCGGGGGCGCCGTAGGTCGCAACTTCTTCGTCGCTATCTTGTAGGGGCGCCCCCACGGATCGGATTCGACCGCCTCGACCAGCTCTGCCCAGCACCGAGCTTTCGCGATCTTGATCTCCCGCTGAAGAGTGCGTCTCGCCTCTCTGTACGCCTCGTAGCAGCTGGAGATCTCCTCTTCGTCGCGCGTCAGCCTGCGACGGCGGGCCCTCAGGAATCTTCTGCGGGCTCGGACGCAGCTCGCTCGCAGCTCCGCGATCTCCGGTGTCCACCAGTACACGCAGCGATCGCGTCTACCGCCCGGGACGGAGCGCGGCATCGAGGCGTCGCACGCCGCGCTCATGCGTCGGCGAAGTTCTTCCGCCTCCTCGTCGACGCTTTCCAACGATGATGCTGCTCCTGTTGTCCGTCGGGCGTCCCAACTCCAGGCGGAGACGGTGGCCGCCGCCCGCAGCAGGTCCTTGTCCCTCTCCTTGAGCCGCCATCTAGGTGGTGGGCGGGATCGATTCCCTCCTCGTCGTCGGGCGTCGTCGTCGTTGTCGGCCTGTGTAGCCTCGGGGGCCACCTCCATCAGTATGTAGAGGTGGTCGGACAGCGTTTCCATCCCCTCGGCCACTCTCCAGTCGTGGATCCGCCTGAACAGCTCCGGGGTAGTCCACGTGACGTCGACCACGGAGGACCCTCTCCATGCCACGCAGGTGCTCGCCGAGCCTCTGTTCGCCAGCACGAGCCCGAGGCCCGCGGCCCAGTCGGTGAGCATCCTTCCCCGAGAGTTGGTACCGGGGTTTCCCCATTGCGTGGAATGGGCGTTAAAGTCCCCGAGGACGAGCGCCTGGCGGGGGAGGCATCTCCTGACGCACTCGCCGACCCCGTCCAGAAAGTCCCCGTACGCGTCCAGGCCGATGTTGGGGGAGACGTAGACGGCCACCACCGCTATCCTAGCCCACTCGACCGCGACGAAGCCGCGGCCGCGATCGAGCGGAACGCCGGGGGCGCTCGAGGCTGACGTCCAAGTTATCGCCGTGGCTCCGTCCAGGTCCGCGATCCAGTTGGGAGCGTCGGGAACGCGGTACGGCTCGGCCACCGCCGCGAGGGCGACCTCGTTCTCTCGGATGGTCTGAGAGAGCAGATCTTGCGCTCTTCTCGACCTACCGAGGTTGCATTGGAGGAGGCGCTCGAATTACGCGGTCATCTCCATGGCCTCCTCCCGACCGTCCGCCGCTGCTGCTTTCGCGGCGCTTCCTGGACTCTTTTCCGCCGCTGGCTCGCGGATTGGTCTCCTCTTCTTCTTGGTCTTCGGGGGAGCGCAGGCCGCCCCGCCCATCCTGTGGTTGGCGGGTGCCCCGAGCGACTCGCACAGAGGGCACTTGGGAGCAGAGGCCGGACAGCCTCTGGCTCGATGTCCGCTACCGCCGCACCTGTAGCACAGATGCCCGCGATCCACCCCGGACACGCATGTTGCGCGCACGTGCCCCAGCTCCAGGCACTTGAAGCACTGGAGGGGCCGCTTCGGGATCGCTCTGATCCTCGCTGTCGACCAACCCAGGGCTATTTTTCCCGCCTGGGCTAGTTTGCGGGCTCCTGCCACCGGGCATTTGATCCACACGGACCCGAGGCCGCCCCTGGTGGCGCCGATCTCCCCGATGTGCATCTCGGCGCAGCCGCATCCTGCGGCCGAGGCCAAAGCTCGCCGCAGTTCGTCCTTTTTGACCGAGATGTCGATCCCGGTCACCCGGAGCTCGGCCATCCTGGTTGGTGTGGCGACTCTCACCGCCGTCGGATCCAGCGCCTCGGCCAGACGCGTCGCCAGCAGCGTCGCCTTTCCCCTGTCCCTGTCCCCAGGGACTCTGATGATTATGGCGCCCGTCATCGCCTTCCTCATGTCGACGGACTCCACACCCACCTCCGAGAGCGGGACCTTCGCTCTGGCTGCCTCCAGCACGTCGGCGTACGACATCCTGGCTCCCTCGTTCAACGTCAGAGTCACCGCGGATGTTCGCGGTGCTCTAGGGAGCGTGACCGTCTTGGGTGCCTGCGGCGGTCCTCTTTTCGCTGCGGCGGCGCTCGGTTTCGGCGCGCCTGTCGTCCTTGACTGCGGTGGCCGCTGGCGTCCGCTCGTCGCCGGCGGAGCCACGGTCGCCCCGTTTCTCGCCGTCTCGACTCCAGCGGCGGCGGCAGCGGCGGCGGCGGCGGCGGCGGCTGTCTTCTTCCGCTTCTTCCGTTGCCTCTTCCCCCTTGATTCCACCACTGTCCACGTCTCGCCACCCTCCTGCTCCTTCGGTAGCGACGCAGTTTGGGAGGCACGTAGAGTAGCGGGGCGGTCCGCGCTTCGACGTGCGTCGGGGGTCCTTGGTCGTCGGTTCCCGAGCAGCTCCTCGATGTCCTTGACGATGGAGGGTCTGAGCTCCCGGACCTCCTTCTCCAGGGCATCTAGGCGTGCCCTGTCGCTGTTGTCTTCCCGCGGAGGACGGCCATACTCGCACATTGGGCCGGTGCATCGCGGACACTCCTGAACGCGAGCAGTCAATATCGCCAGCTGTTGGCGGAGGGCTGCGTTCTCTTGCTCCACCGCGGACAGCCTCGTGTCTACGACGTCGCTGTCGCGCGCTTGTCCGGTCCTTCTCCTGCAGGACTCGTGCTTCCAGGCGGCGGTGAGATAGCTCGCCGCGTCTTTTAGTGCCTTTATGCACGTTCCTTTCAGGTTGGACGATATCGTCGCAACCCTCATGATTTCGGAGATGCGCATCGTCACCTCCGCGCTGACCTCCGCGGGCGAGCTCGTCCTTACGAGGATGTCCAGTTCCTCGGGCACGTCCGGGGTCGTAATGGCGACCCTCCTCTTCTTACCCCTGGACGTCGCAGAGGCCAGCGACGAACGCGACGAGATCGAGGCGACGGACTCCTCGTCGTCGGACCTTACTCGCGTCCGCGGCCCTACTGCCACCGATGACGTGGCATAGTCGACCAGGGGCGGAGCGAGAAAAGCGTACTCCGGCCTGTCCGTGCTCCTGAGCGAGCTCCTCGTGCTCCTCCTCCTTGGAGATTCCTCCGCCATCTCCATCCCGTTGTCCTCGCCAGACGCAGAAACACGTCCGGGGGCCTGGCGGTCCACCCTCGAACGGCCGTGGTCGTGAGATGACGACGCAGCGGGGCCCACTTGACTACCCACGACTGCGCCGGTACTGGGGTCTCCCTCCCCTGCACCGTAAACGTTTTTACCTAGTTTCTTATCTTCCATGTTTGGTTTGTTTGTTTGGTCGCCGGGTCGTCAACAAATCTGCATCCTGGTGCCACTCACTCTTTCGCACCCTACCCCGGTCAAGGCCGGTGCAGGGTGACGGGGAGCCCCACGAGAAGGTGAGGTGAGTGGTCTTGGCAGATATGGGCCCACCAACTTCTCCGAAGTTCTCCGCACCGGATCAGCGAACCGACGGGTACCAAAGGCACCGACCAGCCGCCACCCGACTATAGGAGAGCATCAGATCCATCGGGGTTTCCCAGGGCGTGGTCCTACGACCTGGGAACCCATACCCGCCTCGTGCTCCCCAACCTAACCCCAACCTAACCCCAACCTAACCCCAACCTAACCTAACCCCAACCTAACCCCAACCTAACCCCAACCTAACCCCAACCTAACCCCAACCTAACCCCAACCTAACCCCAACCTAACCTAACCTAACCCCAACCTAACCCCAACCTAACCCCAACCTAACCCCAACCTAACCCCAACCTAACCCCAACCTAACCTAACCCCAACCTAACCCCAACCTAACCCCAACCTAACCCCAACCTAACCCCAACCTAACCCCAACCTAACCCCAACCTTTTTTTTTTTTTTTTTTTTTTACGTGGAGAAATCCTCATGGACACCCGCTACTGTGAAAACAGCCGCGGGTAGTGTCGGACTCTTACCGACTAAAACTCCACGGTGGCCTGTCCTGACGTTTGGTCGAGGGACACCCGGGTTCTCTTGCGAAGTACTACCGGGGTGCCCCCTGTCGTCTATCTCCCTGTAGGTCTTGAAGGGAGACGTCCTGTTCTTGTTTGGTCCGTTAGGGGGGGACCACGCCCCCTAACGCCTCGATCCTGTTCTCACGCTCCTAAGGCGGCGGCTGCGCCGCGCCTTCGTGGCGTCTGGTGTTTCTCTGATGCTGCTGCGACGTCCTCGAGGGATGGCGCGATCTTTCTCGGTCTCTTTCCGCCCGCTCCTTTGCGAGCATCACTTGCTCGCAGTACGTGCGGACGGCGACGAACTCCTGGCGCCCTCTGAGCATCGCCTCGACGACCGCTTCGGGGGCTAATCTCTCGCCGATGTCGAGCCGCAGGACGCGTCGCGGTTCTGCCCACGCCGGGCAGTGCTCCAGCGTGTGCTGCGCCGTGTCCTCCTCTTCCTCGCAGTGGTGACAGATGGACGTCACCTCCCGCCGAATCCTGAGCAGGTACTCGCCGAATACTCCGTGGCCGGTGAGCACCTGCGTCGTCCTGAAGGTTAGCGGGACCCCGCCGTGTTCTCTCCAGGCGTCCCAGTTCGGAAGCACGGCGCGAACGGCGCGATGTGGCCGCACGGCGTCCTCCTCCACCAGCCGAGAGCGCCATCGCTCCCAGATCTCCGACTTCGTCTCCTCCCGAATGTTTCGGACCGTCTGGCTGTTGGACGGTGGCGTCAACGTCGAGCGCCCGTCCGGGCTCGGACCTCTCAGGTGTTCGTACACCCTTCGGAGCGCGAGGGCCTGCAGCTCGAACGGCGGGGACGCCGCCAGCACGGTCGCCGACGCGTAGGACACCGTCCTGTATCCTCTGGCGATGCGGATGGCGATCGTCCGCTGCAATCTTCTCACCAGGACCAGGCTGCGACGACTCGCCGCCAGATCTTCGGCCCAGACGGGAGCCCCGTAGAGGACTCGGGACCGGACCACTCCCTCGTAGAGTCGGCGGACTCCCAGTCCTGCTCCGCCGATGTTCGGTAGGAGGCCGCACAAGGCGTTGGCCGCGGCTGTCACCCTGGGGACCAGGAGCTCGAAGTGCGGTCCGAACGTCCATCCGCTGTCGATGGTGAGACCCAGGTATCTCATCTGGCGTCTCACCGGCACCTCTTCTCCGTCGATGGTCACGGAGAGGTCGGGAGGAGGGGTTCCTCTGCGGCGTTGGTCGAAGAACCAGAGGGCCTCGGATTTGGCCGGCGACACTCTCAGCCCGAGCGTCCGAATGGCGCGTACCGCGCATGCCACGGCGTTCTCCGCGTTGTTCACCGCCTCGTTCCACCATCGTCCCCCGGCCAGAACCAGCGTGTCGTCGGCGTAGCAGACCAGGCCCGCGCCCGGGGGCACGGGGCATCGGAGGACCGAGTCGTAGGCCGTGATCCACAGTATGGGTCCCAGGACCGAGCCCTGTGGCACGCCGCGCTCGACGCGTCTTCTCTCTTCCCCGTCCTTCCCGCTGTACAGGATCCACCGGTCGCTCAGGTACGCCCGGATCACCCCGACGAGATAGGCCGGAACCTCGAAGTATCGCAGGGCTTCCACTATCCTGGTCCAAGGGATGGAGTTGAAGGCGTTCGTGACGTCCAGCGACACCGCCAATCCCACACCCTGGCGAGCGACCGTGTCCTCGGCCATGGATCGGACTCGCCTCACCGCGTCCACCGTCGAGCGGCCTCGGCGAAATCCGTACTGGCTTTCGTGCCATCCGGGCGTCCTCTCCGTCATGTGAGCCTCCAGACGGGCGGCGATGATTCGCTCGAACAGCTTCCCCACCTCGTCGAGCAGGCATATGGGCCTGTACGCGGACGGCGAGTCCGGCGGACGATCCTCTTTCCGCAGCAGAACCAACCTTGCCGTCCGCCACGTCCGGGGGTAGGCACCCTCCCTCAGGCATCTGGTGTACAGGTGTCGCAGGCGGGGAGCCATGGCGTCGATCGTCTCCGCCCACACTCGGCCTGGGATTCCGTCCGGACCCGGTGCCACGTCGCGGGATGCCATCCTTCTCGTGGCTTCGAAGAGCTCCTCTTCGGTGACTCCGAGCTCTTCGCTCCACTCCGTCGTCGTCACCGCCTCCTCGTCGCCGTCGTCGTCGCCGAAGTAGGAGGATGGCGCTGATCGTCCCGCGTCCCTGTCTTCCGGTGGGAACAGAGTACCGATGACCTTGTTCAGCAGCACCGGGTCCATGTTCGCGGTCAGCGGGGGCGCCGTAGGTCGCAACTTCTTCGTCGCTATCTTGTAGGGGCGCCCCCACGGATCGGATTCGACCGCCTCGACCAGTTCTGCCCAGCACCGAGCTTTCGCGATCTTGATCTCCCGCTGGAGAGTGCGTCTCGCCTCTCTGTACGCCTCGTAGCAGCTGGAGATCTCCTCTTCGTCGCGCGTCAGCCTGCGACGGCGGGCCCTCAGGAATCTTCTGCGGGCTCGGACGCAGCTCGCTCGCAGCTCCGCGATCTCCGGTGACCACCAGTACACGCAGCGATCGCGTCTACCGCCCGGGACGGAGCGCGGCATCGAGGCGTCGCACGCCGCGCTCATGCGTCGGCGAAGTTCTTCCGCCTCCTCGTCGACGCTTTCCAACGATGATGCTGCTCCTGTTGTCCGTCGGGAGTCCCAACTCCAGGCGGAGACGGTGGCCGCCGCCCGCAGCAGGTCCTTGTCCCTCTCCTTGAGCCGCCATCGCGGTGGTGGGTGGGATCGCTTCTCTCCTCGTCGTCGGGCGTCGTCGTCGTTGCCGGCCTGTGCAGTCTCGGGGGCCACCTCCATCAGTATGTAGAGGTGGTCGGACAGCGTTTCCATCCCCTCGGCCACTCTCCAGTCGTGGATCCGCCTGAACAGCTCCGGGGTAGTCCACGTGACGTCGACCACGGAGGACCCTCTCCATGCCACGCAGGTGCTCGCCGAGCCTCTGTTCGCCAGCACGAGCCCGAGACCCGCGGCCCAGTCGGTGAGCATCCTTCCCCGGGAGTTGGTACTGGGGTTTCCCCATTGCGTGGAATGGGCGTTAAAGTCCCCGAGGACGAGCGCCTGGCGGGGGAGGCATCTCCTGACGCACTCGCCGACCCTGTCCAGAAAGTCCCCGTACGCATCCAGGCCGATGTTGGGGGAGACGTAGACGGCCACCACCGCTATCCTAGCCCACTCGACCGCGACGAAGCCGCGGCCGCGATCGAGCGGAACGCCGGGGGCGCTCGAGGCTGACGTCCAAGTTATCGCCGTGGCTCCGTCCAGGTCCGCGATCCAGTTGGGAACGTCGGGAACGCGGTACGGCTCGGCCACCGCCGCGAGGGCGACCTCGTTCTCTCGGATGGTCTGAGAGAGCAGATCTTGCGCTCTTCTCGACCTACCGAGGTTGCATTGGAGGAGGCGCTCGAATTACGCGGTCACCTCCATGGCCTCCTCCCGACCATCCGCCGCTGCTGCTTTCGCGGCGCTTCCTGGACTCTTTTCCGCCGCTGGCTCGCGGATCGGTCTCCTCTTCTTCTTGGTCTTCGGGGGCGCGCAGGCCGCCCCGCCCATCCTGTGGTTGGCGGGTGCCCCGAGCGACTCGCACAGAGGGCACTTGGGAGCAGAGGCCGGACAGCCTCTGGCTCGATGTCCGCTACCGCCGCACCTGTAGCACAGATGCCCGCGATCCACACCGGACACGCACGTTGCGCGCACGTGCCCCAGCTCCAGGCACTTGAAGCACTGGAGGGGCCGCTTCGGGATCGCTCTGATCCTGGCTGTCGACCAACCCAGGGCGATTTTCCCCGCCTGGGCTAGTTTGCGGGCTCCTGCCACCGGGCATTTGATCCACACGGACCCGAGGCCGCCCCTGGTGGCGCCGATCTCTCCGATGTGCATCTCGGCGCAGCCGCATCCTGCGGCCGAGGCCAAAGCTCGCCGCAGTTCGTCCTTTTTGACCGAGATGTCGATCCCGGTCACTTGGAGCTCGGCCATCCTGGTTGGTGTGGCGACTCTCACCGCCGTCGGATCCAGCGCCTCGGCCAGACGCGTCGCCAGCAGTGTCGCCTTTCCCCTGTCCCTGTCCCCAGGGACTCTGATGATTATGGCGCCCGTCATCGCCTTCCTCATGTCGACGGACTCCACACCCACCTCCGAGAGCGGGACCTTCGCTCTGGCTGCCTCCAGCACGTCGGCGTACGACATCCTGGCTCCCTCGTTCAACGTCAGAGTCACCGCGGATGTTCGCGGTGCTCGAGGAAGCGTGACCGTCTTGGGTGCCTGCGGCGGTCCTCTTTTCGCTGCGGCGGCGCTCGGTTTCGGCGCGCCTGTCGTCCTTGACTGCGGTGGCCGCTGGCGTCCGCTCGTCGCCGGCGGAGCCACGGTCGCCCCGTTTCTCGCCGTCTCGACTCCAGCGGCGGCGGCAGCGGCGGCGGCGGCGGCGGCGGCTGTCTTCTTCCGCTTCTTCCGTTGTTTCTTCCCCCTCGACTCCACCACCGTCCACGACTCGCCACCCTCCTGCTCCCTCGGGAGCGACGCAGTTTGGGGGGTACGTAGAGTAGCGGGGCGGTCCGCGCCTCGACGCGCGTCGGGGGTCCGCGGTCGTTGTTTCCCGAGCAGCTCCTCGATGTCCCTGACGATGGAGGGTCTGAGCTCCCGGACCTCCTTCTCCAGGGCATCCAGGCGTGCCCTGTCGCTGTTGTCTTCCCGCGGAGGACGGCCATACTCGCACAGTGGGCCGGTGCATCGCGGACACTCCTGAACGCGAGCAGTCAATATCGCCAGCTGTTGGCGAAGGGCTGCGTTCTCTTGCTCCACCGCGGACAGCCTCGTGTCTACGACGTCGCTGTCGCGCGCCTGTCCGGACCTTCTCCTGCAGGACTCGTGCTTCCAGGCGGCGGTGAGATAGCTCGCCGCGTCTTTTAGTGCCTTTATGCACGTTCCTTTCAGGTTGGACGATATCGTCGCAACCCTCATGATTTCGGAGATGCGCATCGTCACCTCCGCGCTGACCTCCGCGGGCGAGCTCGTCCTTACGAGGATGTCCAGTTCCTCGGGCACGTCCGGGGTCGTAATGGCGACCCTCCTCTTCTTACCCCTGGACGTCGCAGAGGCCAGCGACGAACGCGACGAGATCGAGGCGACGGACTCCTCGTCGTCGGACCTCACTCGCGTCCGCGGCCCTACTGCCACCGATGACGTGGCATAGTCGACCAGGGGCGGAGCGAGAAAAGCGTACTCCGACTTGTCCGTGCTCCTGAGCGAGCTCCTCGTGCTCCTCCTCCTTGGAGATTCCTCCGCCATCTCCATCCCGTTGTCCTCGCCAGACGCAGAAACACGTCCGGGGGCCTGGCGGTCCACCCTCGAACGGCCGTGGTCGTGAGATGACGACGCAGCGGGGCCCACTTGACTACCCACGACTGCGCCGGTACTGGGGTCTCCCTCCCCTGCACCGTAAACGTTTTTACCTAGTTTCTTATCTTCCATGTTTGGTTTGTTTGTTTGGTCGCCGGGTCGTCAACAAATCTGCATCCTGGTGCCACTCACTCTTTCGCACCCTACCCCGGTCAAGGCCGGTGCAGGGTGACGGGGAGCCCCACGAGAAGGTGAGGTGAGTGGTCTTGGCAGATATGGGCCCACCAACTTCTCCGAAGTTCTCCGCACCGGATCAGCGAACCGACGGGTACCAAAGGCACCGACCAGCCGCCACCCGACTATAGGAGAACATCAGATCCATCGGGGTTTCCCAGGGCGTGGTCCTACGACCTGGGAACCCATACCCGCCTCGTGCTCCCCAACCTAACCCCAACCTAACCCCAACCTAACCCCAACCTAACCCCAACCTAACCCCAACCTAACCCCAACCTAACCCCAACCTAACCCCAACCTAACCCCAACCTAACCCCAACCTAACCCCAACCTAACCCCAACCTAACCCCAACCTAACCCCAACCTAACCCCAACCTAACCCCAACCTAACCCCAACCTAACCCCAACCTAACCCCAACCTAACCCCAACCTTTTTTTTTTTTTTTTTTTTTTTTTTTTTTTCGTGGAGAAATCCTCATGGACACCCGCGGCTGTGATACAGCGGCGGGTAGTGTCGGACTCTTACCGACTAAAACTCCACGGTGGCCTGTCCTGACGTTTGGTCGAGGGACACCCGGGCTCTCTTGCGAAGTACTACCGGGGTGCCCCCTGTCGTCTATCTCCCTGTAGATCTTGAAGGGAGACGTCCTGTTCTTGTTTTGGTCCGTTAGGGGGGGACCACGCCCCCTAACGCCTCGATCCTGTTCTCACGCTCCTAAGGCGGCGGCTGCGCCGCGCCTCCGTGGCGTCTGGTGTTTCTCTGATGCTGCTGCGACGTCCTCGAGGGATGGCGCGATCTTTCTCGGTCTCTTTCCGCCCGCTCCTTCGCGAGCATCACTTGCTCGCAGTACGTGCGGACGGCGACGAACTCCTGGCGCCCTCTGAGCATCGCCTCGACGACCGCTTCTGGGGCTAATCTCTCGCCGATGTCGAGCCGCAGGACGCGTCGCGGTTCTGCCCACGCCGGGCAGTGCTCCAGCGTGTGCTGCGCCGTGTCCTCCTCTTCCTCGCAGTGGTGACAGATGGACGTCACCTCCCGCCGGATCCTGAGCAGGTACTCGCCGAATACTCCGTGGCCGGTGAGCACCTGCGTCGTCCTGAAGGTTAGCGGGACCCCGCCCTGTTCTCTCCAGGCGTCCCAGTTCGGAAGCACGGCGCGAACGGCGCGATGTGGTCGTACGGCGTCCTCCTCCACCAGCCGAGAGCGCCATCGCTCCCAGATCTCCAACTTCGTCTCCTCCCGGATGTTTCGGACCGTCTGGCTGTTGGACGGTGGCGTCGACGTCGAGCGCCTGTCCGAGCTCGGACCTCTCAGGTGTTCGTACACCCTTCGGAGCGCGAGGGCCTGCAGCTCGAACGGCGGGGACGCCGCCAGCACGGTCGCCGACGCGTAGGACACCGTCCTGTATCCTCTGGCGATGCGGATGGCGATCGTCCGCTGCAATCTTCTCACCAGGACCAGGCTGCGACGACTCGCCGCCAGATCTTCGGCCCAGACGGGAGCCCCGTAGAGGACTCGGGACCGGACCACTCCCTCGTAGAGTCGGCGGACTCCCAGTCCTGCTCCGCCGATGTTCGGTAGGAGGCCGCACAAGGCGTTGGCCGCGGCTGTCACCCTGGGGACCAGGAGCTCGAAGTGCGGTCCGAACGTCCATCCGCTGTCGATGGTGAGACCCAGGTATCTCATCTGGCGTCTCACCGGCACCTCTTCTCCGTCGATGGTCACGGAGAGGTCGGGAGGAGGGGTTCCTCTGCGGCGTTGGTCGAAGAACCAGAGGGCCTCGGATTTGGCCGGCGACACTCTCAGCCCGAGCGTCCGAATGGCGCGTACCGCGCATGCCACGGCGTTCTCCGCGTTGTTCACCGCCTCGTTCCACCATCGTCCCCCGGCCAGAACCAGCGTGTCGTCGGCGTAGCAGACCAGGCCCGCGCCCGGGGGCACGGGGCATCGGAGGACCGAGTCGTAGGCCGTGATCCACAGTATGGGTCCCAGGACCGAGCCCTGTGGCACGCCGCGCTCGACGCGTCTTCTCTCTTCCCCGTCCTTCCCGCTGTACAGGATCCACCGGTCGCTCAGGTACGCCCGGATCACCCCGACGAGATAGGCCGGAACCTCGAAGTATCGCAGGGCTTCCACTATCCTGGTCCAAGGGATGGAGTTGAAGGCGTTCGTGACGTCCAGCGATACCGCCAATCCCACCCCCTGGCGAGCGACCGTGTCCTCGGCCATGGATCGGACTCGCCTCACCGCGTCCACCGTCGAGCGGCCTCGGCGAAATCCGTACTGGCTTTCGTGCCATCCGGGCGTCCTCTCCGTCATGTGAGCCTCCAGACGGGCGGCGATGATTCGCTCGAACAGCTTCCCCACCTCGTCGAGCAGGCATATAGGCCTGTACGCGGACGGCGAGTCCGGCGGACGATCCTCTTTCCGCAGCAGAACCAATCTCGCCGTCCGCCACGTCCGGGGGTAGGCACCCTCCCTCAGGCATCTGGTGTACAGGTGTCGCAGGCGGGGAGCCATGGCGTCGATCGTCTCCGCCCACACTCGGCCTGGGATTCCGTCCGGACCCGGTGCCACGTCGCGGGATGCCATCCTCCTCGTGGCTTCGAAGAGCTCCTCTTCGGTGACTCCGAGCTCTTCGCTCCACTCCGTCGTCGTCGTCACCGCCTCCTCGTCGTCGTCGTCGCCGCCGAAGTAGGAGGATGGCGCTGATCGTCCCGCGTCCCTGTCTTCCGGTGGGAACAGAGTACCGATGACCTTGTTCAGCAGCACCGGGTCCATGTTCGCGGTCAGCGGGGGCGCCGTAGGTCGCAGCTTCTTCGTCGCTATCTTGTACGGCCGCCCCCACGGATCGGATTCGACCGCCTCGACCAGCTCAGCCCAGCACCGAGCTTTCGCGATCTTGATCTCCCGCTGAAGAGTGCGTCTCGCCTCTCTGTACGCCTCGTAGCAGCTGGAGATCTCCTCTTCGTCGCGCGTCAGCCTGCGACGGCGGGCCCTCAGGAATCTTCTGCGGGCTCGGACGCAGTTCGCTCGCAGCTCCGCGATCTCCGGTGTCCACCAGTACACGCAGCGATCGCGTCTACCGCCCGGGACGGAGCGCGGCATCGAGGCGTCGCACGCCGCGCTCATGCGTCGGCGAAGTTCTTCCGCCTCCTCGTCGACGCTTTCCAACGATGCTGCAGCTGCTGCTGTTGTCCGTCGGGCGTCCCAACTCCAGGCGGAGACGGTGGCCGCCGCCCGCAGCAGGTCCTTGTCCCTCTCCTTGAGCCGCCATCTCGGTGGTGGGCGGGATCGGTTTTCTCCTCGTCGTCGGGCGTCGTCGTCGTCGTTGTCGGCGTGTGTAGCCTCGGGGGCCACCTCCATCAGTATGTAGAGGTGGTCGGATAGCGTTTCCATCCCCTCGGCCACTCTCCAGTCGTGGATCCGCCTGAACAGCTCCGGGGTAGTCCACGTGACGTCGACCACGGAGGACCCTCTCCATGCCACGCAGGTGCTCGCCGAGCCTCTGTTCGCCAGCACGAGCCCGAGACCCGCGGCCCAGTCGGTGAGCATCCTTCCCCGAGAGTTGGTACCGGGGTTTCCCCATTGCGTGGAATGGGCGTTAAAGTCCCCGAGGACGAGCGCCTGGCGGGGAAGGCATCTCCTGACGCACTCGCCGACCCTGTCCAGAAAGTCCCCGTACGCATCCAGGCCGATGTTGGGGGAGACGTAGACGGCCACCACCGCTATTCCAGCCCACTCGACCGCGACGAAGCCGCGGCCGCGATCGAGCGGAACGCCGGGGGCACTCGAGGCTGACGTCCAAGTTATCGTCGTGGCTCCGTCCAGGTCCGCGATCCAGTTGGGAGCGTCGGGAACGCGGTACGGCTCGGCCACCGCCGCGAGGGCGACCTCGTTCTCTCGGATGGTCTGCGAGAGCAGATCTTGCGCTCTTCTCGACCTACCGAGGTTGCATTGGAGGAGGCGCTCGAATTACGCGGTCACCTCCATGGCCTCCTCCCGACCATCCGCCGCTGCTGCTTTCGCGGCGCTTCCTGGACACTTTTCCGCCGCTGGCTCGCGGATTGGTCTCCTCTTCTTCTTGGTCTTCGGGGGAGCGCAGGCCGCCCCGCCCATCCTGTGGTTGGCGGGTGCCCCGAGCGACTCGCACAGAGGGCACTTGGGAGCAGAGGCCGGACAGCCTCTGGCTCGATGTCCGCTACCGCCGCACCTGTAGCACAGATGCCCGCGATCCACCCCGGACACGCATGTTGCGCGCACGTGCCCCAGCTCCAGGCACTTGAAGCACTGGAGGGGCCGCTTCGGGATCGCTCTGATCCTCGCTGTCGACCAACCCAGGGCTATTTTTCCCGCCTGGGCTAGTTTGCGGGCTCCTGCCACCGGGCATTTGATCCACACGGACCCGAGGCCGCCCCTGGTGGCGCCGATCTCCCCGATGTGCATCTCGGCGCAGCCGCATCCTGCGGCCGAGGCCAAAGCTCGCCGCAGTTCGTCCTTTTTGACCGAGATGTCGATCCCGGTCACCCGGAGCTCGGCCATCCTGGTTGGTGTGGCGACTCTCACCGCCGTCGGATCCAGCGCCTCGGCCAGACGCGTCGCCAGCAGCGTCGCCTTTCCCCTGTCCCTGTCCCCAGGGACTCTGATGATTATGGCGCCCGTCATCGCCTTCCTCATGTCGACGGACTCCACACCCACCTCCGAGAGCGGGACCTTCGCTCTGGCTGCCTCCAGCACGTCGGCGTACGACATCCTGGCTCCCTCGTTCAACGTCAGAGTCACCGCGGATGTTCGCGGTGCTCTAGGGAGCGTGACCGTCTTGGGTGCCTGCGGCGGTCCTCTTTTCGCTGCGGCGGCGCTCGGTTTCGGCGCGCCTGTCGTCCTTGACTGCGGTGGCCGCTGGCGTCCGCTCGTCGCCGGCGGAGCCACGGTCGCCCCGTTTCTCGCCGTCTCGACTCCAGCGGCGGCGGCAGCGGCGGCGGCGGCGGCGGCGGCTGTCTTCTTCCGCTTCTTCCGTTGCCTCTTCCCCCTTGATTCCACCACTGTCCACGTCTCGCCACCCTCCTGCTCCTTCGGTAGCGACGCAGTTTGGGAGGCACGTAGAGTAGCGGGGCGGTCCGCGCTTCGACGTGCGTCGGGGGTCCTTGGTCGTCGGTTCCCGAGCAGCTCCTCGATGTCCTTGACGATGGAGGGTCTGAGCTCCCGGACCTCCTTCTCCAGGGCATCTAGGCGTGCCCTGTCGCTGTTGTCTTCCCGCGGAGGACGGCCATACTCGCACATTGGGCCGGTGCATCGCGGACACTCCTGAACGCGAGCAGTCAATATCGCCAGCTGTTGGCGGAGGGCTGCGTTCTCTTGCTCCACCGCGGACAGCCTCGTGTCTACGACGTCGCTGTCGCGCGCTTGTCCGGTCCTTCTCCTGCAGGACTCGTGCTTCCAGGCGGCGGTGAGATAGCTCGCCGCGTCTTTTAGTGCCTTTATGCACGTTCCTTTCAGGTTGGACGATATCGTCGCAACCCTCATGATTTCGGAGATGCGCATCGTCACCTCCGCGCTGACCTCCGCGGGCGAGCTCGTCCTTACGAGGATGTCCAGTTCCTCGGGCACGTCCGGGGTCGTAATGGCGACCCTCCTCTTCTTACCCCTGGACGTCGCAGAGGCCAGCGACGAACGCGACGAGATCGAGGCGACGGACTCCTCGTCGTCGGACCTTACTCGCGTCCGCGGCCCTACTGCCACCGATGACGTGGCATAGTCGACCAGGGGCGGAGCGAGAAAAGCGTACTCCGGCCTGTCCGTGCTCCTGAGCGAGCTCCTCGTGCTCCTCCTCCTTGGAGATTCCTCCGCCATCTCCATCCCGTTGTCCTCGCCAGACGCAGAAACACGTCCGGGGGCCTGGCGGTCCACCCTCGAACGGCCGTGGTCGTGAGATGACGACGCAGCGGGGCCCACTTGACTACCCACGACTGCGCCGGTACTGGGGTCTCCCTCCCCTGCACCGTAAACGTTTTTACCTAGTTTCTTATCTTCCATGTTTGGTTTGTTTGTTTGGTCGCCGGGTCGTCAACAAATCTGCATCCTGGTGCCACTCACTCTTTCGCACCCTACCCCGGTCAAGGCCGGTGCAGGGTGACGGGGAGCCCCACGAGAAGGTGAGGTGAGTGGTCTTGGCAGATATGGGCCCACCAACTTCTCCGAAGTTCTCCGCACCGGATCAGCGAACCGACGGGTACCAAAGGCACCGACCAGCCGCCACCCGACTATAGGAGAGCATCAGATCCATCGGGGTTTCCCAGGGCGTGGTCCTACGACCTGGGAACCCATACCCGCCTCGTGCTCCCCAACCTAACCCCAACCTAACCCCAACCTAACCCCAACCTAACCCCAACCTTTTTTTTTTTTTTTTTTTTTTTTTTTTTTTTTTTACGTGGAGAAATCCTCATGGACACCCGCCGCTGTTTCACAGCCGCGGGTAGTGTCGGACTCTTACCGACTAAAACTCCACGGTGGCCTGTCCTGACGTTTGGTCGAGGGACACCCGGGCTCTCTTGCGAAGTACTACCGGGGTGCCCCCTGTCGTCTTTCTCCCTGTAGATCTTGAAGGGAGACGTCCTGTTCTTGTTTGGTCCGTTAGGGGGGGACCACGCCCCCTAACGCCTCGATCCTGTTCTCACGCTCCTAAGGCGGCGGCTGCGCCGCGCCTTCGTGGCGTCTGGTGTTTCTCTGATGCTGCTGCGACGTCCTCGAGGGATGGCGCGATCTTTCTCGGTCTCTTTCCGCCCGCTCCTTCGCGAGCATCACTTGCTCGCAGTACGTGCGGACGGCGACGAACTCCTGGCGCCCTCTGAGCATCGCCTCGACGACCGCTTCTGGGGCTAATCTCTCGCCGATGTCGAGCCGCAGGACGCGTCGCGGTTCTGCCCACGCCGGGCAGTGCTCCAGCGTGTGCTGCGCCGTGTCCTCCTCTTCCTCGCAGTGGTGACAGATGGACGTCACCTCCCGCCGAATCCTGAGCAGGTACTCGCCGAATACTCCGTGGCCGGTGAGCACCTGCGTCGTCCTGAAGGTTAGCGGGACCCCGCCGTGTTCTCTCCAGGCGTCCCAGTTCGGAAGCACGGCGCGAACGGCGCGATGTGGTCGAACAGCGTCCTCCTCCACCAGCTGAGAGCGCCATCGCTCCCAGATCGCCGACTTCGTCTCCTCCCGAATGCATCGGACCGTCTGGCTGTTGGACGGTGGCGTCGACGTCGAGCGCCTGTCCGAGCTCGGACCTCTCAGGTGTTCGTACACCCTTCGGAGCGCGAGGGCCTGCAGCTCGAACGGCGGGGACGCCGCCAGCACGGTCGCCGACGCGTAGGACACCGTCCTGTATCCTCTGGCGATGCGGATGGCGATCGTCCGTTGCAATCTTCTCACCAGGACCAGGCTGCGACGACTCGCCGCCAGATCTTCGGCCCAGACGGGAGCCCCGTAGAGGACTCGGGACCGGACCACTCCCTCGTAGAGTCGGCGGACTCCCAGTCCTGCTCCGCCGATGTTCGGTAGGAGGCCGCACAAGGCGTTGGCCGCGGCTGTCACCCTGGGGACCAGGAGCTCGAAGTGCGGTCCGAACGTCCATCCGCTGTCGATGGTGAGACCCAGGTATCTCATCTGGCGTCTCACCGGCACCTCTTCTCCGTCGATGGTCACGGAGAGGTCGGGAGGAGGAGTTCCTCTGCGGCGTTGGTCGAAGAACCAGAGGGCCTCGGATTTGGCCGGCGACACTCTCAGCCCGAGCGTCCGAATGGCGCGTACCGCGCATGCCACGGCGTTCTCCGCGTTGTTCACCGCCTCGTTCCACCATCGTCCCCCGGCCAGAACCAGCGTGTCGTCGGCGTAGCAGACCAGGCCCGCGCCCGGGGGCACGGGGCATCGGAGGACCGAGTCGTAGGCCGTGATCCACAGTATGGGTCCAAGGACCGAGCCCTGTGGCACGCCGCGCTCGACGCGTCTTCTCTCTTCCCCGTCCTTTCCGCTGTACAGGATCCACCGGTCGCTCAGGTACGCCCGGATCACCCCGACGAGATAGGCCGGAACCTCGAAGTATCGCAGGGCTTCCACTATCCTGGTCCAAGGGATGGAGTTGAAGGCGTTCGTGACGTAACCTAACCCCAACCTAACCCCAACCTAACCCCAACCTAACCCCAACCTAACCCCAACCTAACCCCAACCTAACCCAACCTAACCCCAACCTAACCCCAACCTAACCCCAACCTAACCTAACCCCAACCTAACCCCAACCTAACCTAACCCCAACCTAACCCCAACCTTTTTTTTTTTTTTTTTTTTTTACGTGGAGAAATCCTCATGGACACCCGCTTCTGTGAAATCAGCAGCGGGTAGTGTCGGACTCTTACCGACTAAAACTCCACGGTGGCCTGTCCTGACGTTTGGTCGAGGGACACCCGGGCTCTCTTGCGAAGTACTACCGGGGTGCCCCCTGTCGTCTATCTCCCTGTAGATCTTGAAGGGAGACGTCCTGTTCTTGTTTGGTCCGTTAGGGGGGGACCACGCCCCCTAACGCCTCGATCCTGTTCTCACGCTCCTAAGGCGGCGGCTGCGCCGCGCCTTCGTGGCGTCTGGAGTTTCTCTGTTGCTGCGACGTCCTCGAGGGATGGCGCGATCTTTCTCGATCTCTTTCCGCCCGCTCCTTCGCGAGCATCACTTGCTCGCAGTACGTGCGGACGGCGACGAACTCCTGGCGCCCTCTGAGCATCGCCTCGACGACCGCTTCGGGGGCTAATCTCTCGCCGATGTCGAGCCGTAGGACGCGTCGCGGTTCTGCCCACGCCGGGCAGTGCTCCAGCGTGTGTTGCGCCGTGTCCTCCTCTTCCTCGCAGTGGTGACAGATGGACGTCACCTCCCGCCGAATCCTGAGCAGGTACTCGCCGAATACTCCGTGGCCGGTGAGCACCTGCGTCGTCCTGAAGGTTAGCGGGACCCCGCCCTGTTCTTTCCAGGCGTCCCAGTTCGGAAGCACGGTGCGAACGGCGCGATGTGGCCGCACGGCGTCCTCCTCCACCAGCCGAGAGCGCCATCGCTCCCAGATCTCCGACTTCGTCTCCTCCCGAATGTTTCGGACCGTCTGGCTGTTGGACGGTGGCGTCGACGTCGAGCGCCTGTCCGAGCTCGGACCTCTCAGGTGTTCGTACACCCTTCGGAGCGCGAGGGCCTGCAGCTCGAACGGCGGGGACGCCGCCAGCACGGTCGCCGACGCGTAGGACACCGTCCTGTATCCTCTGGCGATGCGGATGGCGATCGTCCGCTGCAATCTTCTCACCAGGACCAGGCTGCGACGACTCGCCGCCAGATCTTCGGCCCAGACGGGAGCCCCGTAGAGGACTCGGGACCGGACCACTCCCTCGTAGAGTCGGCGGACTCCCAGTCCTGCTCCGCCGATGTTCGGTAGGAGGCCGCACAAGGCGTTGGCCGCGGCTGTCACCCTGGGGACCAGGAGCTCGAAGTGCGGTCCGAACGTCCATCCGCTGTCGATGGTGAGACCCAGGTATCTCATCTGGCGTCTCACCGGCACCTCTTCTCCGTCGATGGTCACGGAGAGGTCGGGAGGAGGGGTTCCTCTGCGGCGTTGGTCGAAGAACCAGAGGGCCTCGGATTTGGCCGGCGACACTCTCAGCCCGAGCGTCCGAATGGCGCGTACCGCGCATGCCACGGCGTTCTCCGCGTTGTTCACCGCCTCGTTCCACCATCGTCCCCCGGCCAGAACCAGCGTGTCGTCGGCGTAGCAGACCAGGCCCGCGCCCGGGGGCACGGGGCATCGGAGGACCGAGTCGTAGGCCGTGATCCACAGCATGGGTCCCAGGACCGAGCCCTGTGGCACGCCGCGCTCGACGCGTCTTCTCTCTTCCCCGTCCTTTCCGCTGTACAGGATCCACCGGTCGCTCAGGTACGCCCGGATCACCCCGACGAGATAGGCCGGAACCTCGAAGTATCGCAGGGCTTCCACTATCCTGGTCCAGGGGATGGAGTTGAAGGCGTTCGTGACGTCCAGCGATACCGCCAATCCCACCCCCTGGCGAGCGACCGTGTCCTCGGCCATGGATCGGACTCGCCTCACCGCGTCCACCGTCGAGCGGCCTCGGCGAAATCCGTACTGGCTTTCGTGCCATCCGGGCGTCCTCTCCGTCATGTGAGCCTCCAGACGGGCGGCGATGATTCGCTCGAACAGCTTCCCCACCTCGTCGAGCAGGCATATAGGCCTGTAAGCGGACGGCGAGTCCGGCGGACGATCCTCCTTCCGCAGCAGAACCAATCTCGCCGTCCGCCACGTCCGGGGGTAGACACCCTCCCTCAGGCATCTCGTGTACAGGTGTCGCAGGCGGGGAGACATGGTGTCGATCGTCTCCGCCCACACTCGGCCTGGGATTCCGTCCGGACCCGGTGCCACGTCGCGGGATGCCATCCTTCTCGTGGCTTCGAAGAGCTCCTCTTCGGTGACTCCGAGCTCTTCGCTCCACTCCGTCGTCGTCGTCACCGCCTCCTCGTCGTCGTCGCCGCCGAAGTAGGAGGATGGCGCTGATCGTCCCGCGTCCCTGTCTTCCGGTGGGAACAGAGTACCGATGACCTTGTTCAGCAGCACCGGGTCCATGTTCGCGGTCAGCGGGGGCGCCGCAGGTCGCAACTTCTTCGTCGCTATCTTGTAGGGCCGCCCCCACGGATCGGATTCGACCGCCTCGACCAGCTCTGCCCAGCACCGAGCTTTCGCGATCTTGATCTCCCGCTGAAGAGTGCGTCTCGCCTCTCTGTACGCCTCGTAGCAGCTGGAGATCTCCTCTTCGTCGCGCGTCAGCCTGCGACGGCGGGCCCTCAGGAATCTTCTGCGGGCTCGGACGCAGCTCGCTCGCAGCTCCGCGATCTCCGGTGACCACCAGTACACGCAGCGATCGCGTCTACCGCCCGGGGCGGAGCGCGGCATCGAGGCGTCGCACGCCGCGCTCATGCGTCGGCGAAGTTCTTCCGCCTCCTCGTCGACGCTTTCCAACGATGCTGCAGCTGCTGCTGTTGTCCGTCGGGCGTCCCAACTCCAGGCGGAGACGGTGGCCGCCGCCCGCAGCAGGTCCTTGTCCCTCTCCTTGAGCCGCCATCTCGGTGGTGGGCGGGATCGGTTGTCTCCTCGTCGTCGGGCGTCGTCGTCGTTGTCGGCGTGTGTAGCCTCGGGGGCCACCTCCATCAGTATGTAGAGGTGGTCGGATAGCGTCTCCATCCCCTCGGCCACTCTCCAGTCGTGGATCCGCCTGAACAGCTCCGGGGTAGTCCACGTGACGTCGACCACGGAGGACCCTCTCCATGCCACGCAGGTGCTCGCCGAGCCTCTGTTCGCCAGCACGAGCCCGAGACCCGCGGCCCAGTCGGTGAGCATCCTTCCCCGAGAGTTGGTGTTGGGGTTCCCCCATTGCGTGGAATGGGCGTTGAAGTCCCCGAGGACGAGCGCCTGGCCGGGAAGGCGTCTCCTGACGCACTCGCCGACCCTGTCCAGAAAGTCCCCGTACGCATCCAGGCCGATGTTGGGGGAGACGTAGACGGCCACCACCGCTATCCTAGCCCACTCGACCGCGACGAAGCCGCGGCCGCGATCGAGCGGAACGCCGGGGGCGCTCGAGGCTGACGTCCAAGTTATCGCCGTGGCTCCGTCCAGGTCCGCGATCCAGTTGGGAGCGTCGGGAACGCGGTACGGCTCGGCCACCGCCGCGAGGGCGACCTCGTTCTCTCGGATGGTCTGAGAGAGCAGATCTTGCGCTCTTCTCGACCTACCGAGGTTGCATTGGAGGAGGCGCTCGAATTACGCGGTCACCTCCATGGCCTCCTCCCGACCATCCGCCGCTGCTGCTTTCGCGGCGCTTCCTGGACTCTTTTCCGCCGCTGGCTCGCGGATCGGTCTCCTCTTCTTCTTGGTCTTCGGGGGCGCGCAGGCCGCCCCGCCCATCCTGTGGTTGGCGGGTGCCCCGAGCGACTCGCACAGAGGGCACTTGGGAGCAGAGGCCGGACAGCCTCTGGCTCGATGTCCGCTACCGCCGCACCTGTAGCACAGATGCCCGCGATCCACGCCGGACACGCACGTTGCGCGCACGTGCCCCAGCTCCAGGCACTTGAAGCACTGGAGGGGCCGCTTCGGGATCGCTCTGATCCTGGCTGTCGACCAACCCAGGGCGATTTTCCCCGCCTGGGCTAGTTTGCGGGCTCCTGCCACCGGGCATTTGATCCACACGGACCCGAGGCCGCCCCTGGTGGCGCCGATCTCTCCGATGTGCATCTCGGCGCAGCCGCATCCTGCGGCCGAGGCCAAAGCTCGCCGCAGTTCGTCCTTTTTGACCGAGATGTCGATCCCGGTCACTTGGAGCTCGGCCATCCTGGTTGGTGTGGCGACTCTCACCGCCGTCGGATCCAGCGCCTCGGCCAGACGCGTCGCCAGCAGTGTCGCCTTTCCCCTGTCCCTGTCCCCAGGGACTCTGATGATTATGGCGCCCGTCATCGCCTTCCTCATGTCGACGGACTCCACACCCACCTCCGAGAGCGGGACCTTCGCTCTGGCTGCCTCCAGCACGTCGGCGTACGACATCCTGGCTCCCTCGTTCAACGTCAGAGTCACCGCGGATGTTCGCGGTGCTCGAGGAAGCGTGACCGTCTTGGGTGCCTGCGGCGGTCCTCTTTTCGCTGCGGCGGCGCTCGGTTTCGGCGCGCCTGTCGTCCTTGACTGCGGTGGCCGCTGGCGTCCGCTCGTCGCCGGCGGAGCCACGGTCGCCCCGTTTCTCGCCGTCTCGACTCCAGCGGCGGCGGCAGCGGCGGCGGCGGCGGCGGCGGCTGTCTTCTTCCGCTTCTTCCGTTGTTTCTTCCCCCTCGACTCCACCACCGTCCACGACTCGCCACCCTCCTGCTCCCTCGGGAGCGACGCAGTTTGGGGGGTACGTAGAGTAGCGGGGCGGTCCGCGCCTCGACGCGCGTCGGGGGTCCGCGGTCGTTGTTTCCCGAGCAGCTCCTCGATGTCCCTGACGATGGAGGGTCTGAGCTCCCGGACCTCCTTCTCCAGGGCATCCAGGCGTGCCCTGTCGCTGTTGTCTTCCCGCGGAGGACGGCCATACTCGCACAGTGGGCCGGTGCATCGCGGACACTCCTGAACGCGAGCAGTCAATATCGCCAGCTGTTGGCGAAGGGCTGCGTTCTCTTGCTCCACCGCGGACAGCCTCGTGTCTACGACGTCGCTGTCGCGCGCCTGTCCGGACCTTCTCCTGCAGGACTCGTGCTTCCAGGCGGCGGTGAGATAGCTCGCCGCGTCTTTTAGTGCCTTTATGCACGTTCCTTTCAGGTTGGACGATATCGTCGCAACCCTCATGATTTCGGAGATGCGCATCGTCACCTCCGCGCTGACCTCCGCGGGCGAGCTCGTCCTTACGAGGATGTCCAGTTCCTCGGGCACGTCCGGGGTCGTAATGGCGACCCTCCTCTTCTTACCCCTGGACGTCGCAGAGGCCAGCGACGAGCGCGACGAGATCGAGGCGACGGACTCCTCGTCGTCGGACCTTACCCGCGTCCGCGGCCCTACTGCCACCGATGACGTGGCATAGTCGACCAGGGGCGGAGCGAGAAAAGCGTACTCCGGCCTGTCCGTGCTCCTGAGCGAGCTCCTCGTGCTCCTCCTCCTTGGAGATTCCTCCGCCATCTCCATCCCGTTGTCCTCGCCAGACGCAGAAACACGTCCGGGGGCCTGGCGGTCCACCCTCGAACGGCCGTGGTCGTGAGATGACGACGCAGCGGGGCCCACTTGACTACCCACGACTGCGCCGGTACTGGGGTCTCCCTCCCCTGCACCGTAAACGTTTTTACCTAGTTTCTTATCTTCCATGTTTGGTTTGTTTGTTTGGTCGCCGGGTCGTCAACAAATCTGCATCCTGGTGCCACTCACTCTTTCGCACCCTACCCCGGTCAAGGCCGGTGCAGGGTGACGGGGAGCCCCACGAGAAGGTGAGGTGAGTGGTCTTGGCAGATATGGGCCCACCAACTTCTCCGAAGTTCTCCGCACCGGATCAGCGAACCGACGGGTACCAAAGGCACCGACCAGCCGCCACCCGACTATAGGAGAACATCAGATCCATCGGGGTTTCCCAGGGCGTGGTCCTACGACCTGGGAACCCATACCCGCCTCGTGCTCCCCAACCTAACCCCAACCTAACCCCAACCTAACCCCAACCTAACCCCAACCTAACCCCAACCTAACCCCAACCTAACCCCAACCTAACCCCAACCTAACCCCAACCTAACCCCAACCTAACCCCAACCTAACCCCAACCTAACCCCAACCTAACCCCAACCTAACCCCAACCTAACCCCAACCTTTTTTTTTTTTTTTTTTTTTTTTTTTTTTTTTTTTAACGTGGAGAAATCCTCATGGACACCCGCGGCTGTAAAACAGCGGCGGGTAGTGTCGGACTCTTACCGACTAAAACTCCACGGTGGCCTGTCCTGACGTTTGGTCGAGGGACACCCGGGCTCTCTTGCGAAGTACTACCGGGGTGCCCCCTGTCGTCTATCTCCCTGTAGATCTTGAAGGGAGACGTCCTGTTCTTGTTTGGTCCGTTAGGGGGGGACCACGCCCCCTAACGCCTCGATCCTGTTCTCACGCTCCTAAGGCGGCGGCTGCGCCGCGCCTTCGTGGCGTCTGGTGTTTCTCTGATGCTGCTGCGACGTCCTCGAGGGATGGCGCGATCTTTCTCGGTCTCTTTCCGCCCGCTCCTTCGCGAGCATCACTTGCTCGCAGTACGTGCGGACGGCGACGAACTCCTGGCGCCCTCTGAGCATCGCCTCGACGACCGCTTCGGGGGCTAATCTCTCGCCGATGTCGAGCCGCAGGACGCGTCGCGGTTCTGCCCACGCCGGGCAGTGCTCCAGCGTGTGTTGCGCCGTGTCCTCCTCTTCCTCGCAGTGGTGACAGATGGACGTCACCTCCCGCCGAATCCTGAGCAGGTACTCGCCGAATACTCCGTGGCCGGTGAGCACCTGCGTCGTCCTGAAGGTTAGCGGGACCCCGCCCTGTTCTCTCCAGGCGTCCCAGTTCGGAAGCACGGCGCGAACGGCGCGATGTGGTCGTACGGCGTCCTCCTCCACCAGCCGAGAGCGCCACCGCTCCCAGATCTCCGACTTCGTCTCCTCCCGGATGTTTCGGACCGTCTGGCTGTTGGACGGTGGCGTCGAGCGCCTGTCCGAGCTCGGACCTCTCAGGTGTTCGTACACCCTTCGGAGCGCGAGGGCCTGCAGCTCGAACGGCGGGGACGCCGCCAGCACGGTCGCCGACGCGTAGGACACCGTCCTGTATCCTCTGGCGATGCGGATGGCGATCGTCCGCTGCAATCTTCTCACCAGGACCAGGCTGCGACGACTCGCCGCCAGATCTTCGGCCCAGACGGGAGCCCCGTAGAGGACTCGGGACCGGACCACTCCCTCGTAGAGTCGGCGGACTCCCAGTCCTGCTCCGCCGATGTTCGGTAGGAGGCCGCACAAGGCGTTGGCCGCGGCTGTCACCCTGGGGACCAGGAGCTCGAAGTGCGGTCCGAACGTCCATCCGCTGTCGATGGTGAGACCCAGGTATCTCATCTGGCGTCTCACCGGCACCTCTTCTCCGTCGATGGTCACGGAGAGGTCGGGAGGAGGGGTTCCTCTGCGGCGTTGGTCGAAGAACCAGAGGGCCTCGGATTTGGCCGGCGACACTCTCAGCCCGAGCGTCCGAATGGCGCGTACCGCGCATGCCACGGCGTTCTCCGCGTTGTTCACCGCCTCGTTCCACCATCGTCCCCCGGCCAGAACCAGCGTGTCGTCGGCGTAGCAGACCAGGCCCGCGCCCGGGGGCACGGGGCATCGGAGGACCGAGTCGTAGGCCGTGATCCACAGTATGGGTCCCAGGACCGAGCCCTGTGGCACGCCGCGCTCGACGCGTCTTCTCTCTTCCCCGTCCTTCCCGCTGTACAGGATCCACCGGTCGCTCAGGTACGCCCGGATCACCCCGACGAGATAGGCCGGAACCTCGAAGTATCGCAGGGCTTCCACTATCCTGGTCCAAGGGATGGAGTTGAAGGCGTTCGTGACGTCCAGCGATACCGCCAATCCCACCCCCTGGCGAGCGACCGTGTCCTCGGCCATGGATCGGACTCGCCTCACCGCGTCCACCGTCGAGCGGCCTCGGCGAAATCCGTACTGGCTTTCGTGCCATCCGGGCGTCCTCTCCGTCATGTGAGCCTCCAGACGGGCGGCGATGATTCGCTCGAACAGCTTCCCCACCTCGTCGAGCAGGCATATAGGCCTGTACGCGGACGGCGAGTCCGGCGGACGATCCTCTTTCCGCAGCAGAACCAATCTCGCCGTCCGCCACGTCCGGGGGTAGGCACCCTCCCTCAGGCATCTGGTGTACAGGTGTCGCAGGCGGGGAGCCATGGCGTCGATCGTCTCCGCCCACACTCGGCCTGGGATTCCGTCCGGACCCGGTGCCACGTCGCGGGATGCCATCCTCCTCGTGGCTTCGAAGAGCTCCTCTTCGGTGACTCCGAGCTCTTCGCTCCACTCCGTCGTCGTCGTCACCGCCTCCTCGTCGTCGTCGTCGCCGCCGAAGTAGGAGGATGGCGCTGATCGTCCCGCGTCCCTGTCTTCCGGTGGGAACAGAGTACCGATGACCTTGTTCAGCAGCACCGGGTCCATGTTCGCGGTCAGCGGGGGCGCCGTAGGTCGCAGCTTCTTCGTCGCTATCTTGTACGGCCGCCCCCACGGATCGGATTCGACCGCCTCGACCAGCTCAGCCCAGCACCGAGCTTTCGCGATCTTGATCTCCCGCTGAAGAGTGCGTCTCGCCTCTCTGTACGCCTCGTAGCAGCTGGAGATCTCCTCTTCGTCGCGCGTCAGCCTGCGACGGCGGGCCCTCAGGAATCTTCTGCGGGCTCGGACGCAGTTCGCTCGCAGCTCCGCGATCTCCGGTGTCCACCAGTACACGCAGCGATCGCGTCTACCGCCCGGGACGGAGCGCGGCATCGAGGCGTCGCACGCCGCGCTCATGCGTCGGCGAAGTTCTTCCGCCTCCTCGTCGACGCTTTCCAACGATGCTGCAGCTGCTGCTGTTGTCCGTCGGGCGTCCCAACTCCAGGCGGAGACGGTGGCCGCCGCCCGCAGCAGGTCCTTGTCCCTCTCCTTGAGCCGCCATCTCGGTGGTGGGCGGGATCGGTTTTCTCCTCGTCGTCGGGCGTCGTCGTCGTCGTTGTCGGCGTGTGTAGCCTCGGGGGCCACCTCCATCAGTATGTAGAGGTGGTCGGATAGCGTTTCCATCCCCTCGGCCACTCTCCAGTCGTGGATCCGCCTGAACAGCTCCGGGGTAGTCCACGTGACGTCGACCACGGAGGACCCTCTCCATGCCACGCAGGTGCTCGCCGAGCCTCTGTTCGCCAGCACGAGCCCGAGACCCGCGGCCCAGTCGGTGAGCATCCTTCCCCGAGAGTTGGTACCGGGGTTTCCCCATTGCGTGGAATGGGCGTTAAAGTCCCCGAGG
The DNA here is from genome assembly GCF_040668555.2 of Bombus flavifrons. NCBI lineage: Eukaryota > Metazoa > Arthropoda > Insecta > Hymenoptera > Apidae > Bombus > Bombus flavifrons. The sequence continues at coordinate 14,873,823 of NC_138451.1, read as the reverse complement.
ACGAGCGCCTGGCGGGGAAGGCATCTCCTGACGCACTCGCCGACCCTGTCCAGAAAGTCCCCGTACGCATCCAGGCCGATGTTGGGGGAGACGTAGACGGCCACCACCGCTATTCCAGCCCACTCGACCGCGACGAAGCCGCGGCCGCGATCGAGCGGAACGCCGGGGGCACTCGAGGCTGACGTCCAAGTTATCGTCGTGGCTCCGTCCAGGTCCGCGATCCAGTTGGGAGCGTCGGGAACGCGGTACGGCTCGGCCACCGCCGCGAGGGCGACCTCGTTCTCTCGGATGGTCTGCGAGAGCAGATCTTGCGCTCTTCTCGACCTACCGAGGTTGCATTGGAGGAGGCGCTCGAATTACGCGGTCACCTCCATGGCCTCCTCCCGACCATCCGCCGCTGCTGCTTTCGCGGCGCTTCCTGGACACTTTTCCGCCGCTGGCTCGCGGATTGGTCTCCTCTTCTTCTTGGTCTTCGGGGGAGCGCAGGCCGCCCCGCCCATCCTGTGGTTGGCGGGTGCCCCGAGCGACTCGCACAGAGGGCACTTGGGAGCAGAGGCCGGACAGCCTCTGGCTCGATGTCCGCTACCGCCGCACCTGTAGCACAGATGCCCGCGATCCACCCCGGACACGCATGTTGCGCGCACGTGCCCCAGCTCCAGGCACTTGAAGCACTGGAGGGGCCGCTTCGGGATCGCTCTGATCCTCGCTGTCGACCAACCCAGGGCTATTTTTCCCGCCTGGGCTAGTTTGCGGGCTCCTGCCACCGGGCATTTGATCCACACGGACCCGAGGCCGCCCCTGGTGGCGCCGATCTCCCCGATGTGCATCTCGGCGCAGCCGCATCCTGCGGCCGAGGCCAAAGCTCGCCGCAGTTCGTCCTTTTTGACCGAGATGTCGATCCCGGTCACCCGGAGCTCGGCCATCCTGGTTGGTGTGGCGACTCTCACCGCCGTCGGATCCAGCGCCTCGGCCAGACGCGTCGCCAGCAGCGTCGCCTTTCCCCTGTCCCTGTCCCCAGGGACTCTGATGATTATGGCGCCCGTCATCGCCTTCCTCATGTCGACGGACTCCACACCCACCTCCGAGAGCGGGACCTTCGCTCTGGCTGCCTCCAGCACGTCGGCGTACGACATCCTGGCTCCCTCGTTCAACGTCAGAGTCACCGCGGATGTTCGCGGTGCTCTAGGGAGCGTGACCGTCTTGGGTGCCTGCGGCGGTCCTCTTTTCGCTGCGGCGGCGCTCGGTTTCGGCGCGCCTGTCGTCCTTGACTGCGGTGGCCGCTGGCGTCCGCTCGTCGCCGGCGGAGCCACGGTCGCCCCGTTTCTCGCCGTCTCGACTCCAGCGGCGGCGGCAGCGGCGGCGGCGGCGGCGGCGGCTGTCTTCTTCCGCTTCTTCCGTTGCCTCTTCCCCCTTGATTCCACCACTGTCCACGTCTCGCCACCCTCCTGCTCCTTCGGTAGCGACGCAGTTTGGGAGGCACGTAGAGTAGCGGGGCGGTCCGCGCTTCGACGTGCGTCGGGGGTCCTTGGTCGTCGGTTCCCGAGCAGCTCCTCGATGTCCTTGACGATGGAGGGTCTGAGCTCCCGGACCTCCTTCTCCAGGGCATCTAGGCGTGCCCTGTCGCTGTTGTCTTCCCGCGGAGGACGGCCATACTCGCACATTGGGCCGGTGCATCGCGGACACTCCTGAACGCGAGCAGTCAATATCGCCAGCTGTTGGCGGAGGGCTGCGTTCTCTTGCTCCACCGCGGACAGCCTCGTGTCTACGACGTCGCTGTCGCGCGCTTGTCCGGTCCTTCTCCTGCAGGACTCGTGCTTCCAGGCGGCGGTGAGATAGCTCGCCGCGTCTTTTAGTGCCTTTATGCACGTTCCTTTCAGGTTGGACGATATCGTCGCAACCCTCATGATTTCGGAGATGCGCATCGTCACCTCCGCGCTGACCTCCGCGGGCGAGCTCGTCCTTACGAGGATGTCCAGTTCCTCGGGCACGTCCGGGGTCGTAATGGCGACCCTCCTCTTCTTACCCCTGGACGTCGCAGAGGCCAGCGACGAACGCGACGAGATCGAGGCGACGGACTCCTCGTCGTCGGACCTTACTCGCGTCCGCGGCCCTACTGCCACCGATGACGTGGCATAGTCGACCAGGGGCGGAGCGAGAAAAGCGTACTCCGGCCTGTCCGTGCTCCTGAGCGAGCTCCTCGTGCTCCTCCTCCTTGGAGATTCCTCCGCCATCTCCATCCCGTTGTCCTCGCCAGACGCAGAAACACGTCCGGGGGCCTGGCGGTCCACCCTCGAACGGCCGTGGTCGTGAGATGACGACGCAGCGGGGCCCACTTGACTACCCACGACTGCGCCGGTACTGGGGTCTCCCTCCCCTGCACCGTAAACGTTTTTACCTAGTTTCTTATCTTCCATGTTTGGTTTGTTTGTTTGGTCGCCGGGTCGTCAACAAATCTGCATCCTGGTGCCACTCACTCTTTCGCACCCTACCCCGGTCAAGGCCGGTGCAGGGTGACGGGGAGCCCCACGAGAAGGTGAGGTGAGTGGTCTTGGCAGATATGGGCCCACCAACTTCTCCGAAGTTCTCCGCACCGGATCAGCGAACCGACGGGTACCAAAGGCACCGACCAGCCGCCACCCGACTATAGGAGAGCATCAGATCCATCGGGGTTTCCCAGGGCGTGGTCCTACGACCTGGGAACCCATACCCGCCTCGTGCTCCCCGACCTAACCCCAACCTAACCCCAACCTAACCCCAACCTAACCCCAACCTAACCCCAACCTAACCCCAACCTTTTTTTTTTTTTTTTTTTTTTTTACGTGGAGAAATCCTCATGGACACCCGCTACTGTGAAAACAGCCGCGGGTAGTGTCGGACTCTTACCGACTAAAACTCCACGGTGGCCTGTCCTGACGTTTGGTCGAGGGACACCCGGGCTCTCTTGCGAAGTACTACCGGGGTGCCCCCTGTCGTCTATCTCCCTGTAGATCTTGAAGGGAGACGTCCTGTTCTTGTTTGGTCCGTTAGGGGGGGACCACACCCCCTAACGCCTCGATCCTGTTCTCACGCTCCTAAGGCGGCGGCTGCGCCGCGCCTTCGTGGCGTCTGGTGTTTCTCTGATGTTGCTGCGACGTCCTCGAGGGATGGCGCGATCTTTCTCGGTCTCTTTCCGCCCGCTCCTTCGCGAGCATCACTTGCTCGCAGTACGTGCGGACGGCGACGAACTCCTGGCGCCCTCTGAGCATCGCCTCGACGACCGCTTCTGGGGCTAATCTCTCGCCGATGTCGAGCCGCAGGACGCGTCGCGGTTCTGCCCACGCCGGGCAGTGCTCCAGCGTGTGCTGCGCCGTGTCCTCCTCTTCCTCGCAGTGGTGACAGATGGACGTCACCTCCCGCCGAATCCTGAGCAGGTACTCGCCGAATACTCCGTGGCCGGTGAGCACCTGCGTCGTCCTGAAGGTTAGCGGGACCCCGCCGTGTTCTCTCCAGGCGTCCCAGTTCGGAAGCACGGCGCGAACGGCGCGATGTGGCCGCACGGCGTCCTCCTCCACCAGCCGAGAGCGCCATCGCTCCCAGACCTCCGACTTCGTCTCCTCCCGAATGTTTCGGACCGTCTGGCTGTTGGACGGTGGCGTCGAGCGCCTGTCCGAGCTCGGACCTCTCAGGTGTTCGTACACCCTTCGGAGCGCGAGGGCCTGCAGCTCGAACGGCGGGGACGCCGCCAGCACGGTCGCCGACGCGTAGGACACCGTCCTGTATCCTCTGGCGATGCGGATGGCGATCGTCCGCTGCAATCTTCTCACCAGGACCAGGCTGCGACGACTCGCCGCCAGATCTTCGGCCCAGACGGGAGCCCCGTAGAGGACTCGGGACCGGACCACTCCCTCGTAGAGTCGGCGGACTCCCAGTCCTGCTCCGCCGATGTTCGGTAGGAGGCCGCACAAGGCGTTGGCCGCGGCTGTCACCCTGGGGACCAGGAGCTCGAAGTGCGGTCCGAACGTCCATCCGCTGTCGATGGTGAGACCCAGGTATCTCATCTGGTGTCTCACCGGCACCTCTTCTCCGTCGATGGTCACGGAGAGGTCGGGAGGAGGGGTTCCTCTGCGGCGTTGGTCGAAGAACCAAAGGGCCTCGGATTTGGCCGGCGACACTCTCAGCCCGAGCGTCCGAATGGCGCGTACCGCGCATGCCACGGCGTTCTCCGCGTTGTTCACCGCCTCGTTCCACCATCGTCCCCCGGCCAGAACCAGCGTGTCGTCGGCGTAGCAGACCAGGCCCGCGCCCGGGGGCACGGGGCATCGGAGGACCGAGTCGTAGGCCGTGATCCACAGTATGGGTCCCAGGACCGAGCCCTGTGGCACGCCGCGCTCGACGCGTCTTCTCTCTTCCCCGTCCTTTCCGCTGTACAGGATCCACCGGTCGCTCAGGTACGCCCGAATCACCCCGACGAGATAGGCCGGAACCTCGAAGTATCGGAGGGCTTCCACTATCCTGGTCCAGGGGATGGAGTTGAAGGCGTTCGTGACGTCCAGCGATACCGCCAATCCCACCCCCTGGCGGGCGACCGTGTCCTCGGCCATGGATCGGACTCGCCTCACCGCGTCCACCGTCGAGCGGCCTCGGCGAAATCCGTACTGGCTTTCGTGCCATCCGGGCGTCCTCTCCGTCATGTGAGCCTCCAGACGGGCGGCGATGATTCGCTCGAACAGCTTTCCCACCTCGTCGAGCAGGCATATAGGCCTGTACGCGGACGGCGAGTCCGGCGGACGATCCTCTTTCCGCAGCAGAACCAATCTCGCCGTCCGCCACGTCCGGGGGTAGGCACCCTCCCTCAGGCATCTGGTGTACAGGTGTCGCAGGCGGGGAGCCATGGCGTCGATCGTCTCCGCCCACACTCGGCCTGGGATTCCGTCCGGACCCGGTGCCACGTCGCGGGATGCCATCCTTCTCGTGGCTTCGAAGAGCTCCTCTTCGGTGACTCCGAGCTCTTCGCTCCACTCCGTCGTCGTCACCGCCTCCTCGTCGTCGTCGTCGCCGCCGAAGCAGGAGGATGGCGCTGATCGTCCCGCGTCCCTGTCTTCCGGTGGGAACAGAGTACCGATGACCTTGTTCAGCAGCACCGGGTCCATGTTCGCGGTCAGCGGGGGCGCCGTAGGTCGCAACTTCTTCGTCGCTATCTTGTACGGCCGCCCCCACGGATCGGATTCGACCGCCTCGACCAGCTCAGCCCAGCACCGAGCTTTCGCGATCTTGATCTCCCGCTGAAGAGTGCGTCTCGCCTCTCTGTACGCCTCGTAGCAGCTGGAGATCTCCTCTTCGAACCTAACCCCAACCTAACCCCAACCTAACCCCAACCTAACCCCAACCTAACCCCAACCTAACCCCAACCTAACCCCAACCTAACCCCAACCTAACCCCAACCTAACCCCAACCTAACCTAACCCCAACCTAACCCCGCGGGATCGCCACTTGAATAGGATTACGGAGGACGTGAAATGCAGGTTTCTGTCCGAGTACCGAAGTACCAATCGGACAGTATGACGGATCGCAGGTATCACCAGTGCGATCACAACTCCCGCGATTCGAGGCAAACGACGGGCAGTTTTCGAGCAGTTACTAACCACAGAGGTGTGCTTGGGGCGACTTACGAATCCAAAGATTTGTCCAGTGCACGTTGACCCGCACGTACCCGGAATACGCGCGAACGAGTACGTCACGCTACGGTTTCAAAGAACTGAGCGACCGTGACCCGATATATCATGGGAACAATTTTTCCAGTGTGGTAAGCGGGGGGATCAAGAGAGACGAGATCTTTATTTTTCGTTCCAAGATAGATTAGTATCTTTGTACAGAATGAGCTTACAATGCACATAACATAGGTATCTATCTTATGATTAATTAAGGCTAAAACGCTCGCATCCCACGGAGTCCTGCGATGTCCCACGATGTCCCACGGTGCCCCCGCGGGGGGTTGTTAGTCCAGTCTAGATCGCCAAAATCCTTCTAGAGGCTTTTGGTGATCTAAACTGGACTGTTGCGTAGTTCTTGGCTTGGTATCGTTTTCCTAAGATTAATCGACTGATTAATTTTTGGAAAACGATGCCAATTACCAGGTCTCACCACGAGGAGGTGACTACGCACGAGACCCGCCCATGGGTTATTTAAAAACTACACATCGATCTCGACATTCAACCTACTGGCAGAATGTCCAGTTTTGACTCTACTTGACCATGGGCCTGCGTAAAGAAATAGTTGTTTCGTAGTCTAACCGCGAAACACATATCTCCAACGCAGCGCTTACATGAATCTTTACAAACGTAGAACAAGGCATACGTAACGCAACATCTATCTCCCACACAACGATTACATCGATCAGTACAAATATTATACAACAATTCGCATGCCTACTGGCAGCATTCGGTATCGAAGACACATTTATCTAACTTGGAACGAAAAGAAGAAAATGAAGCTACTGACACTGTATATATCATTTCGTGTCTTGCAGAAGGGACATACGAGTCGCTGTACTAAACTGTTTAACGTTCTACTTTTGCGTCGCTATAAGATATTGAAGATATTGAAAAGTTATATAATGTGATTTCAATAAGTTTCCCTTAAAAATGGGAAAACAAGAAGATGCCCGATGAATCAGATGATAAAGGAAAAAATCGCGGCACGCCCGAAACGAACGAGATCGCGATCTCTCGAAAGAACTAACAAACCTACGCGACGTACTCCCGTGTACCAGATAACTCTAAGGTTCGGCGGAAAGCCCAATCATTGACCTTCTCTCGATACCTGTCAAGTAGTCTGGATCTTATCACGGACGATGGCAAAGACCGATGATACTAGTGACCCTGCAAACAGGCCTGCAATTTAACACACTCCAACTGAAACAAGTGAGTACCCGGGGAGGGACCGCTGAACAGGATTACGAAGGCAAGAGGCCTCAACTGAACAGTGGGGTCCACTCACGAGGATGGACCGCTGATCAGGATTACGAAGGCATTACCCCAACTGCACAGTGGGGTCCCCCCGCCCGCGAGTTTTTCACTTAAACAGGATTACGGAGGACGTGAAATGCTGGTCTCTGCCCGAGTACCGAAGTACCAATCGGACAGTATGACGGATCGCAGGTATCACCAGTGCGATCACAACTCCCGCGATTCGAGGCAAACGACGGGCAGTTTTCGAGCAGTTACTAACCACAGAGGTGTGCTTGGGGCGACTTACGAATCCAAAGATTTGTCCAGTGCACGTTGACCCGCACGTACCCGGAATACGCGCGAACGAGTACGACACGCTACGGTTTGAAAGAACTGAGCGACCGTGAGCCGATATATCGCGGGAACAATTTTTTCAGTGTGGTAAGCGAGGGGATCAAGAGAGACGAGATCTTTATTTTTCGTTCCAAGATAGATTAGTATCTTTGTACAGAATGAGCTTACAATGCACATAACATAGGTATCTATCTTATGATTAATTAAGGCTAAAACGCTCGCATCCCACGGAGTCCTGCGATGTCCCACGATGTCCCACGGTGCCCCCGCGGGGGGTTGTTAGTCCAGTCTAGATCGCCAAAATCCTTCTAGAGGCTTTTGGTGATCTAAACTGGACTGTTGCGTAGTTCTTGGCTTGGTATCGTTTTCCTAAGATTAATCGACTGATTAATTTTTGGAAAACGATGCCAATTACCAGGTCTCACCACGAGGAGGTGACTACGCACGAGACCCGCCCATGGGTTATTTAAAAACTACACATCGATCTCGACATTCAACCTACTGGCAGAATGTCCAGTTTTGACTCTACTTGACCATGGGCCTGCGTAAAGAAATAGTTGTTTCGTAGTCTAACCGCGAAACACATATCTCCAACGCAGCGCTTACATGAATCTTTACAAACGTAGAACAAGGCATACGTAACGCAACATCTATCTCCCACACAACGATTACATCGATCAGTACAAATATTATACAACAATTCGCATGCCTACTGGCAGCATTCGGTATCGAAGACACATTTATCTAACTTGGAACGAAAAGAAGAAAATGAAGCTACTGACACTGTATATATCATTTCGTGTCTTGCAGAAGGGACATACGAGTCGCTGTACTAAACTGTTTAACGTTCTACTTTTGCGTCGCTATAAGATATTGAAGATATTGAAAAGTTATATAATGTGATTTCAATAAGTTTCCCTTAAAAATGGGAAAACAAGAAGATGCCCGATGAATCAGATGATAAAGGAAAAAATCGCGGCGCGCCCGAAACGAACGAGATCGCGATCTCTCGAAAGAACTAACAAACCTACGCGACGTACTCCCGTGTACCAGATAACTCTAAGGTTCGGCGGAAAGCCCAATCATTGACCTTCTCTCGATACCTGTCAAGTAGTCTGGATCTTATCACGGACGATGGCAAAGACCGATGATACTAGTGACCCTGCAAACAGGCCTGCAATTTAACACACTCCAACTGAAACAAGTGAGTACCCGGGGAGGGACCGCTGAACAGGATTACGAAGGCAAGAGGCCTCAACTGAACAGTGGGGTCCACTCACGAGGATGGACCGCTGATCAGGATTACGAAGGCATTACCCCAACTGCACAGTGGGGTCCCCCCGCCCGCGAGTTTTTCACTTAAACAGGATTACGGAGGACGTGAAATGCAGGTCTCTGCCCGAGTACCGAAGTACCAATCGGACAGTATGACGGATCGCAGGTATCACCAGTGCGATCACAACTCCCGCGATTCGAGGCAAACGACGGGCAGTTTTCGAGCAGTTACTAACCACAGAGGTGTGCTTGGGGCGACTTACGAATCCAAAGATTTGTCCAGTGCACGTTGACCCGCACGTACCCGGAATACGCGCGAACGAGTACGACACGCTACGGTTTGAAAGAACTGAGCGACCGTGAGCCGATATATCGCGGGAACAATTTTTTCAGTGTGGTAAGCGAGGGGATCAAGAGAGACGAGATCTTTATTTTTCGTTCCAAGATAGATTAGTATCTTTGTACAGAATGAGCTTACAATGCACATAACATAGGTATCTATCTTATGATTAATTAAGGCTAAAACGCTCGCATCCCACGGAGTCCTGCGATGTCCCACGATGTCCCACGGTGCCCCCGCGGGGGGTTGTTAGTCCAGTCTAGATCGCCAAAATCCTTCTAGAGGCTTTTGGTGATCTAAACTGGACTGTTGCGTAGTTCTTGGCTTGGTATCGTTTTCCTAAGATTAATCGACTGATTAATTTTTGGAAAACGATGCCAATTACCAGGTCTCACCACGAGGAGGTGACTACGCACGAGACCCGCCCATGGGTTATTTAAAAACTACACATCGATCTCGACATTCAACCTACTGGCAGAATGTCCAGTTTTGACTCTACTTGACCATGGGCCTGCGTAAAGAAATAGTTGTTTCGTAGTCTAACCGCGAAACACATATCTCCAACGCAGCGCTTACATGAATCTTTACAAACGTAGAACAAGGCATACGTAACGCAACATCTATCTCCCACACAACGATTACATCGATCAGTACAAATATTATACAACAATTCGCATGCCTACTGGCAGCATTCGGTATCGAAGACACATTTATCTAACTTGGAACGAAAAGAAGAAAATGAAGCTACTGACACTGTATATATCATTTCGTGTCTTGCAGAAGGGACATACGAGTCGCTGTACTAAACTGTTTAACGTTCTACTTTTGCGTCGCTATAAGATATTGAAGATATTGAAAAGTTATATAATGTGATTTCAATAAGTTTCCCTTAAAAATGGGAAAACAAGAAGATGCCCGATGAATCAGATGATAAAGGAAAAAATCGCGGCACGCCCGAAACGAACGAGATCGCGATCTCTCGAAAGAACTAACAAACCTACGCGACGTACTCCCGTGTACCAGATAACTCTAAGGTTCGGCGGAAAGCCCAATCATTGACCTTCTCTCGATACCTGTCAAGTAGTCTGGATCTTATCACGGACGATGGCAAAGACCGATGATACTAGTGACCCTGCAAACAGGCCTGCAATTTAACACACTCCAACTGAAACAAGTGAGTACCCGGGGAGGGACCGCTGAACAGGATTACGAAGGCAAGAGGCCTCAACTGAACAGTGGGGTCCACTCACGAGGATGGACCGCTGATCAGGATTACGAAGGCATTACCCCAACTGCACAGTGGGGTCCCCCCGCCCGCGAGTTTTTCACTTAAACAGGATTACGGAGGACGTGAAATGCAGGTCTCTGCCCGAGTACCGAAGTACCAATCGGACAGTATGACGGATCGCAGGTATCACCAGTGCGATCACAACTCCCGCGATTCGAGGCAAACGACGGGCAGTTTTCGAGCAGTTACTAACCACAGAGGTGTGCTTGGGGCGACTTACGAATCCAAAGATTTGTCCAGTGCACGTTGACCCGCACGTACCCGGAATACGCGCGAACGAGTACGACACGCTACGGTTTGAAAGAACTGAGCGACCGTGAGCCGATATATCGCGGGAACAATTTTTTCAGTGTGGTAAGCGAGGGGATCAAGAGAGACGAGATCTTTATTTTTCGTTCCAAGATAGATTAGTATCTTTGTACAGAATGAGCTTACAATGCACATAACATAGGTATCTATCTTATGATTAATTAAGGCTAAAACGCTCGCATCCCACGGAGTCCTGCGATGTCCCACGATGTCCCACGGTGCCCCCGCGGGGGGTTGTTAGTCCAGTCTAGATCGCCAAAATCCTTCTAGAGGCTTTTGGTGATCTAAACTGGACTGTTGCGTAGTTCTTGGCTTGGTATCGTTTTCCTAAGATTAATCGACTGATTAATTTTTGGAAAACGATGCCAATTACCAGGTCTCACCACGAGGAGGTGACTACGCACGAGACCCGCCCATGGGTTATTTAAAAACTACACATCGATCTCGACATTCAACCTACTGGCAGAATGTCCAGTTTTGACTCTACTTGACCATGGGCCTGCGTAAAGAAATAGTTGTTTCGTAGTCTAACCGCGAAACACATATCTCCAACGCAGCGCTTACATGAATCTTTACAAACGTAGAACAAGGCATACGTAACGCAACATCTATCTCCCACACAACGATTACATCGATCAGTACAAATATTATACAACAATTCGCATGCCTACTGGCAGCATTCGGTATCGAAGACACATTTATCTAACTTGGAACGAAAAGAAGAAAATGAAGCTACTGACACTGTATATATCATTTCGTGTCTTGCAGAAGGGACATACGAGTCGCTGTACTAAACTGTTTAACGTTCTACTTTTGCGTCGCTATAAGATATTGAAGATATTGAAAAGTTATATAATGTGATTTCAATAAGTTTCCCTTAAAAATGGGAAAACAAGAAGATGCCCGATGAATCAGATGATAAAGGAAAAAATCGCGGCGCGCCCGAAACGAACGAGATCGCGATCTCTCGAAAGAACTAACAAACCTACGCGACGTACTCCCGTGTACCAGATAACTCTAAGGTTCGGCGGAAAGCCCAATCATTGACCTTCTCTCGATACCTGTCAAGTAGTCTGGATCTTATCACGGACGATGGCAAAGACCGATGATACTAGTGACCCAGCAAACAGGCCTGCAATTTAACACACTCCAACTGAAACAAGTGAGTACCCGGGGAGGGACCGCTGAACAGGATTACGAAGGCAAGAGGCCTCAACTGAACAGTGGGGTCCACTCACGAGGATGGACCGCTGATCAGGATTACGAAGGCATTACCCCAACTGCACAGTGGGGTCCCCCCGCCCGCGAGTTTTTCACTTAAACAGGATTACGGAGGACGTGAAATGCAGGTCTCTGCCCGAGTACCGAAGTACCAATCGGACAGTATGACGGATCGCAGGTATCACCAGTGCGATGACAACTCCCGCGATTCGAGGCAAACGACGGGCAGTTTTCGAGCAGTTACTAACCACAGAGGTGTGCTTGGGGCGACTTACGAATCCAAAGATTTGTCCAGTGCACGTTGACCCGCACGTACCCGGAATACGCGCGAACGAGTACGTCACGCTACGGTTTGAAAGAACTGAGCGACCGTGAACCGATATATCATGGGAACAATTTTTCCAGTGTGGTAAGCGGGGGGATCAAGAGAGACGAGATCTTTATTTTTCGTTTCAAGATAGATTAGTATCTTTGTACAGAATGAGCTTACAATGCACATAACATAGGTATCTATCTTATGATTAATTAAGGCTAAAACGCTCGCATCCCACGGTGTCCTACGATGTCCCACGTTGTCCCACGTTGTCCCACGGTGCCCCCGCGGGGGGTTATTAGTCCAGTCTAGATCACCAAAACTATTTTGGATGATCAAGACCAGACTATACTCATGTAGTTTTTAGCTTGATATCGTTTTCAAATAATAATACTAATATTCAAAATAGTACTTGGTGTATTATTATTTGGAAAACGATACCAATTACCGGGACCCACCACGAGGAGGTAACTACTTTCGGGTCCCATTTACATAAAGAGTTTCTAAGCATTGGAAGCAGAGATGTAAAATTATTTTATAATAAAGAAGTGGCGTGTATTGAAATTTATTAATTAGAGTAGCTGTAGTACGTGGATCCGCATAATCATACTTGAATATTGAACTTATCATCGAAGAAACGAAACTATGCGAGGTACCAATTGTAGCGCGTATGGACAAATGATAAGATGTCGTTGCCTTCGGTTAAATTGCACTTGCTTCCTTGATTCTATGAATATGATGTTGTTTCCTTGGTTTTGAGCAGAAATGGAAAATTACATCTTAAAATTACACTCTGTGTTACCACAGGTTTTATACGAAATAATGAAATGAGAGATTAAATACTGTATTTAAAATTAAAAGATAATGCTATATAGAAATAAAATAGCACTTCAAAGACTTGATATATTTCGTTAATAAAATAAAACAAAATAAATCATTAATTCACTCACTACGAATTGATGGTATTGATTTAAATCAATGAATATAGAGTTACAAATTAATGGCTTAAATGTTATAAATTAAGAGCATAATTACTTTGAATTAATGCGACAATGTGGTTATAAATTATTGGTATAACTGTTAACAATTAATGGAGTAATTGTTTTAGATTAATGGCTTAAATGTTATAAATTAATGGCTTGGATGATATAAATTAATAGTTTAAATGTTATAAACTAATGGCTTAAATGTATAAAATAACAGTTGGAATGTTGTAAATTAATGGCTTAGATGTTGTAAATTAATAGCTTAAATGTTATAAATTAATAGCTTAAATGTATAAAATAACAGTTTAAACGTTGTAAATTAATGGCTTAGATGTTGTAAATTAATAGCTTAAATGTTATAAAGTAATAGCTTAAATGTATAAAATAACAGTTTAAATGTTGTAAAATAACAATTCAAATATTGTAAATTAGTGGCTTAGATGTTGTAAATTAATATTGTTGTAATTAAATTAAAGTGTTATAAATTAATGGCTTAGATGATATAAATTAATAGTTTAAATGTTATAAAGTAATGGCTTAAATGTATAAAATAACAGTTGGAATGTTGTAAATTAATGGCTTAGATGTTGTAAATTAATAGCTTAAATGTTATAAATTAATAGCTTAAATGTATAAAATAACAGTTTAAACGTTGTAAATTAATGGCTTAGATGTTGTAAATTAATAGCTTAAATGTTATAAAGTAATAGCTTAAATGTATAAAATAACAGTTTAAATGTTGTAAAATAACAGTTCAAATATTGTAAATTAGTGGCTTAGATGTTGTAAATTAATATTGTTGTAATTAAATTAAAGTGTTATAAATTAATGGCTTAAATGTTATAAATTAATAGTTTAAATGTTATAAATTAATTGCTTAAATGTTATAAATTAATAGCATAAGTGTTGTAAATTAATGGTTTAGACGTTATAAATTACTGGTTGCAATGTTGTTGTTTGATATTTTTTTTTACTTACCTTATATTTATGTTCTTCTTCGATGTTCACTCTCCGGAATTTCAGGCACAATAGAGCTCGCGCGCGACTTCCGTGTTCCTTATATAACTTGACAAGGTGACGGTTTGTTGATCAAACGGTAACGATTTTTTGACATAGCAGGAGGCGGTTTTTCCATTTTAACAAAATCGAATTGAACAATTTCTTAATTTTTATCGTAAATTGCCATCTTTAACGATTTAATACGATATCCTTTTTTATCATTTTAATAGTTTCTGCAAGCTAAGACTAAATTCACACTTCTTTAATATTAGTTTTCGACTATCAATTAGTTTGAACGAAAAGGGGAAAAAAAGCCTAACGGCAGTCGATAACGTTACTGTGAAATTAATTAAGGTATTAAATAATCAGACAGATAACATTCATATTAAGCGTTATATTATATTATCGATATTCGTTCATTTACTCGTGCTAATTAAAAAATAAAATGTTCTTGTTTCTTGAATAGCACCTACATCACTGTTTGCGATATTTAAAATTCTTATTTAATGCTTATTTAAAAGTCAGGTACCTTTTTAATTCTTCTCAAGTTAAACGAGTAAATTTACTCGTTATGGTTGTAACATAAAATGGCTTTATTTCTTCAATACCGCCTGCATCGCTGTACGTGATACAGTTATTAATTATGTAGCGAATAATATGATCTAATTGGCTGTAATCACGGTTAGGCATTTCTTCGTTAAATCTGTCGGTCTATTAGGCTATTAGCGAGAAACTTATTGATTCCTGGAAGAATTGTTTGATTCTTATAAATTCATGTTTTAAATGTTGTCAATTACTGTTTCAATTGTTATAAATTAATAGTTTAATCGTTGTCAATTATTTGCTTAAATGTTATAAATTAATAGCATAAGTGTTATAAATTAATAGTTTGAGTGTTAGAAATAAATGGTTTAAATGTAAAAATTAATAGCTTAAATGTTATGAATTAGTGGCTTAGACGTTCTAAATTAATTGCTTAAATGTTATAAATTAATGGCTTAAATGTTATAAATTAATAGTCCAGTCCAGTCTAGAACACCCAAAATTCTTTTAGAGACTTTTGGTGATCCAAACTGGACTGTTGCGTAGTTCTTGGCTTGGTATCGTTTTCCAAAGATTAAACGACTGATTAATTTTTGAGAAACGATGCCAATTACCAGGTCTCACCACGAGGAGGTGACTACGCACGAGACCCGCCCATGGGTTATTTAAAAACTACACATCGATCTCGACATTCAACCTACTGGCAGAATGTCAAGTTTTGACTCTACTTGACCATGGGCCTGCGTAAAGAAATAGTTGTTTCGTAGTCTAACCGCAAAACACATATCTCCAACGCAGCGCTTACATGAATCTTTACAAACGTAGAACAAGGCATACGTAACGCAACATCTATCTCCCACACAACGATTACATCGATCAGTACAAATATTATACAACAATTCGCATGCCTACTGGCAGCATTCGGTATCGAAGACACATTTATCTAACTTGGAACGAAAAGAAGAAAATGAAGCTACTGACACTGTATATATCATTTCGTGTCTTGCAGAAGGGACATACGAGTCGCTGTACTAAACTGTTTAACGTTCTACTTTTGCGTCGCTATAAGATATTGAAGATATTGAAAAGTTATATAATGTGATTTCAATAAGTTTCCCTTAAAAATGGGAAAACAAGAAGATGCCCGATGAATCAGATGATAAAGGAAAAAATCGCGGCGCGCCCGAAACGAACGAGATCGCGATCTCTCGAAAGAACTAACAAACCTACGCGACGTACTCCCGTGTACCAGATAACTCTAAGGTTCGGCGGAAAGCCCAATCATTGACCTTCTCTCGATACCTGTCAAGTAGTCTGGATCTTATCACGGACGATGGCAAAGACCGATGATACTAGTGACCCTGCAAACAGGCCTGCAATTTAACACACTCCAACTGAAACAAGTGAGTACCCGGGGAGGGACCGCTGAACAGGATTACGAAGGCAAGAGGCCTCAACTGAACAGTGGGGTCCACTCACGAGGATGGACCGCTGATCAGGATTACGAAGGCATTACCCCAACTGCACAGTGGGGTCCCCCCGCCCGCGAGTTTTTCACTTAAACAGGATTACGGAGGACGTGAAATGCAGGTCTCTGCCCGAGTACCGAAGTACCAATCGGACAGTATGACGGATCGCAGGTATCACCAGTGCGATCACAACTCCCGCGATTCGAGGCAAACGACGGGCAGTTTTCGAGCAGTTACTAACCACAGAGGTGTGCTTGGGGCGACTTACGAATCCAAAGATTTGTCCAGTGCACGTTGACCCGCACGTACCCGGAATACGCGCGAACGAGTACGTCACGCTACGGTTTGAAAGAACTGAGCGACCGTGAACCGATATATCATGGGAACAATTTTTCCAGTGTGGTAAGCGGGGGGATCAAGAGAGACGAGATCTTTATTTTTCGTTCCAAGATAGATTAGTATCTTTGTACAGAATGAGCTTACAATGCACATAACATAGGTATCTATCTTATGATTAATTAAGGCTAAAACGCTCGCATCCCACGGAGTCCTGCGATGTCCCACGATGTCCCACGGTGCCCCCGCGGGGGGTTGTTAGTCCAGTCTAGATCGCCAAAATCCTTCTAGAGGCTTTTGGTGATCTAAACTGGACTGTTGCGTAGTTCTTGGCTTGGTATCGTTTTCCTAAGATTAATCGACTGATTAATTTTTGGAGAACGATGCCAATTACCAGGTCTCACCACGAGGAGGTGACTACGCACGAGACCCGCCCATGGGTTATTTAAAAACTACACATCGATCTCGACATTCAACCTACTGGCAGAATGTCCAGTTTTGACTCTACTTGACCATGGGCCTGCGTAAAGAAATAGTTGCTTCGCAGTCTAACTGCGAAACACATATCTCCAACGCAGCGCTTACATGAATCTTTACAAACGTAGAACAAAGCATACGTAACGCAACATCTATCTCCCACACAACGATTACATCGATCAGTACAAATATTATACAATAATTCGCATCCCTACTGGCAGCATTCGGTATCCAAGACACATTTATCTAACTTGGAACGAAAAGAAGAAAATGAAGCTACTGACACTGTATATATCATTTCGTGTCTTGCAGAAGGGACATACGAGTCGCTGTACTAAACTGTTTAACGTTCTACTTTTGCGTCGCTATAAGATATTGAAGATATTGAAAAGTTATATAATGTGATTTCAATAAGTTTCCCTTAAAAATGGGAAAACAAGAAGATGCCCGATGAATCAGATGATAAAGGAAAAAATCGCGGCGCGCCCGAAACGAACGAGATCGCGATCTCTCGAAAGAACTAACAAACCTACGCGACGTACTCCCGTGTACCAGATAACTCTAAGGTTCGGCGGAAAGCCCAATCATTGACCTTCTCTCGATACCTGTCAAGTAGTCTGGATCTTATCACGGACGATGGCAAAGACCGATGATACTAGTGACCCAGCAAACAGGCCTGCAATTTAACACACTCCAACTGAAACAAGTGAGTACCCGGGGAGGGACCGCTGAACAGGATTACGAAGGCAAGAGGCCTCAACTGAACAGTGGGGTCCACTCACGAGGATGGACCGCTGATCAGGATTACGAAGGCATTACCCCAACTGCACAGTGGGGTCCCCCCGCCCGCGAGTTTTTCACTTAAACAGGATTACGGAGGACGTGAAATGCAGGTCTCTGCCCGAGTACCGAAGTACCAATCGGACAGTATGACGGATCGCAGGTATCACCAGTGCGATGACAACTCCCGCGATTCGAGGCAAACGACGGGCAGTTTTCGAGCAGTTACTAACCACAGAGGTGTGCTTGGGGCGACTTACGAATCCAAAGATTTGTCCAGTGCACGTTGACCCGCACGTACCCGGAATACGCGCGAACGAGTACGTCACGCTACGGTTTGAAAGAACTGAGCGACCGTGAACCGATATATCATGGGAACAATTTTTCCAGTGTGGTAAGCGGGGGGATCAAGAGAGACGAGATCTTTATTTTTCGTTCCAAGATAGATTAGTATCTTTGTACAGAATGAGCTTACAATGCACATAACATAGGTATCTATCTTATGATTAATTAAGGCTAAAACGCTCGCATCCCACGGAGTCCTGCGATGTGCCACGATGTCCCACGGTGCCCCCGCGGGGGGTTGTTAGTCCAGTCTAGATCGCCAAAATCCTTCTAGAGGCTTTTGGTGATCTAAACTGGACTGCTGCGTAGTTCTTGGCTTGGTATCGTTTTCCTAAGATTAATCGACTGATTAATTTTTGGAAAACGATGCCAATTACCAGGTCTCACCGCGAGGAGGTGACTACGCACGAGACCCGCCCATGGGTTATTTAAAAACTACACATCGATCTCGACATTCAACCTACTGGCAGAATGTCCAGTTTTGACTCTACTTGACCATGGGCCTGCGTAAAGAAATAGTTGTTTCGTAGTCTAACCGCGAAACACATATCTCCAACGCAGCGCTTACATGAATCTTTACAAACGTAGAACAAGGCATACGTAACGCAACATCTATCTCCCACACAACGATTACATCGATCAGTACAAATATTATACAACAATTCGCATGCCTACTGGCAGCATTCGGTATCGAAGACACATTTATCTAACTTGGAACGAAAAGAAGAAAATGAAGCTACTGACACTCTATATACCATTTCGTGTCTTGCAGAAGGGACATACGAGTCGCTGTACTAAACTGTTTAACGTTCTGCTTTTGCGACGCTATAAGATATTGAAGATATTGAAAAGTTATATAACGTGATTTCAATAAGTTTCCCTTAAAAATGGGAAAACAAGAAGATACCCGATGTATCAGATGATAAAGGAAAAAATCGCGGCGCGCCCGAAACGAACGAGATCGCGATCTCTCGAAAGAACTAACAAACCTACGCGAAGTACTCCCGTGCACCAGATAACTCTAAGGTTCAGCGGAAAGCCCAAGCATTGACCTTCTCTCGATACCTGTCAAGTAGTCTGGATCTTATCACGGACGATGGCAAAGACCGATGATACCAGTGACCCAGCAAACAGGCCTGCAATTTAACACACTCCAACTGAAACAAGTGAGTACCCGGGGAGGGACCGCTGAACAGGATTACGAAGGCAAGAGGCCTCAACTGAACAGTGGGGTCCACTCACGAGGATGGACCGCTGATCAGGATTACGAAGGCATTACCCCAACTGCACAGTGGGGTCCCCCCGCCCGCGAGTTTTTCACTTAAACAGGATTACGGAGGACGTGAAATGCAGGTCTCTGCCCGAGTACCGAAGTACCAATCGGACAGTATGACGGATCGCAGGTATCACCAGTGCGATAACAACTCCCGCGATTCGAGGCAAACGACGGGCAGTTTTCGAGCAGTTACTAACCACAGAGGTGTGCTTGGGGCGACTTACGAATCCAAAGATTTGTCCAGTGCACGTTGACCCGCACGTACCCGGAATACGCGCGAACGAGTACGACACGCTACGGTTTGAAAGAACTGAGCGACCGTGAACCGATATATCATGGGAACAATTTTTCCAGTGTGGTAAGCGGGGGGATCAAGAGAGACGAGATCTTTATTTTTCGTTCCAAGATAGATTAGTATCTTTGTACAGAATGAGCTTACAATGCACATAACATAGGTATCTATCTTATGATTAATTAAGGCTAAAACGCTCGCATCCCACGGAGTCCTGCGATGTCCCACGATGTCCCACGGTGCCCCCGCGGGGGGTTGTTAGTCCAGTCTAGATCACCAAAATCCTTTTAGAGGCTTTTGGTGATCTAAACTGGACTGTTGCGTAGTTCTTGGCTTGGTATCGTTTTCCTAAGATTAATCGACTGATTAATTTTTGGAAAACGATGCCAATTACCAGGTCTCACCACGAGGAGGTGACTACGCACGAGACCCGCCCATGGGTTATTTAAAAACTACACATCGACCTCGACATTCAACCTACTGGCAGAATGTCCAGTTTTGACTCTACTTGACCATGGGCCTGCGTAAAGAAATAGTTGCTTCGCAGTCTAACTGCGAAACACATATCTCCAACGCAGCGCTTACATGAATCTTTACAAACGTAGAACAAAGCATACGTAACGCAACATCTATCTCCCACACAACGATTACATCGATCAGTACAAATATTATACAATAATTCGCATCCCTACTGGCAGCATTCGGTATCAAAGACACATTTATCTAACTTGGAACGAAAAGAAGAAAATGAAGCTACTGACACTGTATATATCATTTCGTGTCTTGCAGAAGGGACATACGAGTCGCTGTACTAAACTGTTTAACGTTCTACTTTTGCGTCGCTATAAGATATTGAAGATATTGAAAAGTTATATAATGTGATTTCAATAAGTTTCCCTTAAAAATGGGAAAACAAGAAGATGCCCGATGAATCAGATGATAAAGGAAAAAATCGCGGCGCGCCCGAAACGAACGAGATCGCGATCTCTCGAAAGAACTAACAAACCTACGCGACGTACTCCCGTGTACCAGATAACTCTAAGGTTCGGCGGAAAGCCCAATCATTGACCTTCTCTCGATACCTGTCAAGTAGTCTGGATCTTATCACGGACGATGGCAAAGACCGATGATACTAGTGACCCAGCAAACAGGCCTGCAATTTAACACACTCCAACTGAAACAAGTGAGTACCCGGGGAGGGACCGCTGAACAGGATTACGAAGGCAAGAGGCCTCAACTGAACAGTGGGGTCCACTCACGAGGATGGACCGCTGATCAGGATTACGAAGGCATTACCCCAACTGCACAGTGGGGTCCCCCCGCCCGCGAGTTTTTCACTTAAACAGGATTACGGAGGACGTGAAATGCAGGTCTCTGCCCGAGTACCGAAGTACCAATCGGACAGTATGACGGATCGCAGGTATCACCAGTGCGATGACAACTCCCGCGATTCGAGGCAAACGACGGGCAGTTTTCGAGCAGTTACTAACCACAGAGGTGTGCTTGGGGCGACTTACGAATCCAAAGATTTGTCCAGTGCACGTTGACCCGCACGTACCCGGAATACGCGCGAACGAGTACGACACGCTACGGTTTGAAAGAACTGAGCGACCGTGAGCCGATATATCGCGGGAACAATTTTTTCAGTGTGGTAAGCGAGGGGATCAAGAGAGAGGAGATCTTTATTTTTCGTTCCAAGATTGATAAGTATCTTTGTACAGAATGAGCTTACAATGCACATAACATAGGTATCTATCTTATGATTAATTAAGGCTAAAACGCTCGCATCCCACGGTGTCCTACGATGTCCCACGTTGTCCCACGTTGTCCCACGGTGCCCCCGCGGGGGGTTATTAGTCCAGTCTAGATCACCAAAACTATTTTGGATGATCAAGACCAGACTATACTCATGTAGTTTTTAGCTTGATATCGTTTTCAAATAATAATACTAATATTCAAAATAGTACTTGGTGTATTATTATTTGGAAAACGATACCAATTACCGGGACCCACCACGAGGAGGTAACTACTTTCGGGTCCCATTTACATAAAGAGTTTCTAAGCATTGGAAGCAGAGATGTAAAATTATTTTATAATAAAGAAGTGGCGTGTATTGAAATTTATTAATTAGAGTAGCTGTAGTACGTGGATCCGCATAATCATACTTGAATATTGAACTTATCATCGAAGAAACGAAACTATGCGAGGTACCAATTGTAGCGCGTATGGACAAATGATAAGATGTCGTTGCCTTCGGTTAAATTGCACTTGCTTCCTTGATTCTATGAATATGATGTTGTTTCCTTGGTTTTGAGCAGAAATGGAAAATTACATCTTAAAATTACACTCTGTGTTACCACAGGTTTTATACGAAATAATGAAATGAGAGATTAAATACTGTATTTAAAATTAAAAGATAATGCTATATAGAAATAAAATAGCACTTCAAAGACTTGATATATTTCGTTAATAAAATAAAACAAAATAAATCATTAATTCACTCACTACGAATTGATGGTATTGATTTAAATCAATGAATATAGAGTTACAAATTAATGGCTTAAATGTTATAAATTAAGAGCATAATTACTTTGAATTAATGCGACAATGTGGTTATAAATTATTGGTATAACTGTTAACAATTAATGGAGTAATTGTTTTAGATTAATGGCTTAAATGTTATAAATTAATGGCTTGGATGATATAAATTAATAGTTTAAATGTTATAAACTAATGGCTTAAATGTATAAAATAACAGTTGGAATGTTGTAAATTAATGGCTTAGATGTTGTAAATTAATAGCTTAAATGTTATAAATTAATAGCTTAAATGTATAAAATAACAGTTTAAACGTTGTAAATTAATGGCTTAGATGTTGTAAATTAATAGCTTAAATGTTATAAAGTAATAGCTTAAATGTATAAAATAACAGTTTAAATGTTGTAAAATAACAATTCAAATATTGTAAATTAGTGGCTTAGATGTTGTAAATTAATATTGTTGTAATTAAATTAAAGTGTTATAAATTAATGGCTTAGATGATATAAATTAATAGTTTAAATGTTATAAAGTAATGGCTTAAATGTATAAAATAACAGTTGGAATGTTGTAAATTAATGGCTTAGATGTTGTAAATTAATAGCTTAAATGTTATAAATTAATAGCTTAAATGTATAAAATAACAGTTTAAACGTTGTAAATTAATGGCTTAGATGTTGTAAATTAATAGCTTAAATGTTATAAAGTAATAGCTTAAATGTATAAAATAACAGTTTAAATGTTGTAAAATAACAGTTCAAATATTGTAAATTAGTGGCTTAGATGTTGTAAATTAATATTGTTGTAATTAAATTAAAGTGTTATAAATTAATGGCTTAAATGTTATAAATTAATAGTTTAAATGTTATAAATTAATTGCTTAAATGTTATAAATTAATAGCATAAGTGTTGTAAATTAATGGTTTAGACGTTATAAATTACTGGTTGCAATGTTGTTGTTTGATATTTTTTTTTACTTACCTTATATTTATGTTCTTCTTCGATGTTCACTCTCCGGAATTTCAGGCACAATAGAGCTCGCGCGCGACTTCCGTGTTCCTTATATAACTTGACAAGGTGACGGTTTGTTGATCAAACGGTAACGATTTTTTGACATAGCAGGAGGCGGTTTTTCCATTTTAACAAAATCGAATTGAACAATTTCTTAATTTTTATCGTAAATTGCCATCTTTAACGATTTAATACGATATCCTTTTTTATCATTTTAATAGTTTCTGCAAGCTAAGACTAAATTCACACTTCTTTAATATTAGTTTTCGACTATCAATTAGTTTGAACGAAAAGGGGAAAAAAAGCCTAACGGCAGTCGATAACGTTACTGTGAAATTAATTAAGGTATTAAATAATCAGACAGATAACATTCATATTAAGCGTTATATTATATTATCGATATTCGTTCATTTACTCGTGCTAATTAAAAAATAAAATGTTCTTTTTTCTTGAATAGCACCTACATCACTGTTTGCGATATTTAAAATTCTTATTTAATGCTTATTTAAAAGTCAGGTACCTTTTTAATTCTTCTCAAGTTAAACGAGTAAATTTACTCGTTATGGTTGTAACATAAAATGGCTTTATTTCTTCAATACCGCCTGCATCGCTGTACGTGATACAGTTATTAATTATGTAGCGAATAATATGATCTAATTGGCTGTAATCACGGTTAGGCATTTCTTCGTTAAATCTGTCGGTCTATTAGGCTATTAGCGAGAAACTTATTGATTCCTGGAAGAATTGTTTGATTCTTATAAATTCATGTTTTAAATGTTGTCAATTACTGTTTCAATTGTTATAAATTAATAGTTTAATCGTTGTCAATTATTTGCTTAAATGTTATAAATTAATAGCATAAGTGTTATAAATTAATAGTTTGAGTGTTAGAAATAAATGGTTTAAATGTAAAAATTAATAGCTTAAATGTTATGAATTAGTGGCTTAGACGTTCTAAATTAATTGCTTAAATGTTATAAATTAATGGCTTAAATGTTATAAATTAATAGTCCAGTCCAGTCTAGAACACCCAAAATTCTTTTAGAGACTTTTGGTGATCCAAACTGGACTGTTGCGTAGTTCTTGGCTTGGTATCGTTTTCCAAAGATTAAACGACTGATTAATTTTTGAGAAACGATGCCAATTACCAGGTCTCACCACGAGGAGGTGACTACGCACGAGACCCGCCCATGGGTTATTTAACACTACACATCGATCTCCACATTCAACCTACTGGCAGAATGTCGAGTTTTGACTCTACTTGACCATGGGCCTGCGTAAAGAAATAGTTGTTTCGTAGTCTAACTGCGAAACACATATCTCCAACGCAGCGCTTACATGAATCTTTACAAACGTAGAACAAAGCATACGTAACGCAACATCTATCTCCCACACAACGGTTACATCGACCAGTACAAATATTATACAATAATTCGCATCCCTACTGGCAGCATTCGGTATCAAAGACACATTTATCTAACTTGGAACGAAAAGAAGAAAATGAAGCTACTGACACTGTATATACCATTTCGTGTCTTGGAGAAGGGACATACGAGTCGCTGTACTAAACTGTTTAACGTTCTACTTTTGCGTCGCTATAAGATATTGAAGATATTGAAAAGTTATATAACGTGATTTCAATAAGTTTCCCTTAAAAATGGGAAAACAAGAAGATGCCCGATGAATCAGATGATAAAGGAAAAAATCGCGGCGCGCCCGAAACGAACGAGATCGCGATCTCTCGAAAGAACTAACAAACCTACGCGACGTACTCCCGTGTACCAGATAACTCTAAAGTTCCGCGGAAAGCCCAAGCATTGACCTTCTCTCGATACCTGTCAAGTAGTCTGGATCTTATCACGGTCGATGGCAAAGACCGATGATACTAGTGACCCAGCAAACAGGCCTGCAATTTAACACACTCCAACTGAAACAAGTGAGTACCCGGGGAGGGACCGCTGAACAGGATTACGAAGGCAAGAGGCCTCAACTGAACAGTGGGGTCCACTCACGAGGATGGACCGCTGATCAGGATTACGAAGGCATTACCCCAACTGAACAGTGGGGTCCCCCCGCCCGCGAGTTTTTCACTTAAACAGGATTACGGAGGACGTGAAATGCAGGTCTCTGCCCGAGTACCGAAGTACCAATCGGACAGTATGACGGATCGCAGGTATCACCAGTGCGATCACAACTCCCGCGATTCGAGGCAAACGACGGGCAGTTTTCGAGCAGTTACTAACCACAGAGGTGTGCTTGGGGCGACTTACGAATCCAAAGATTTGTCCAGTGCACGTTGACCCGCACGTACCCGGAATACGCGCGAACGAGTACGACACGCTACGGTTTGAAAGAACTGAGCGACCGCGAACCGATATATCGTGGGAACAATTTTTCCAGTGTGGTAAGCGAAGGGATCAAGAGAGACGAGATCTTTATTTTTCGCTCCAAGATAGATAAGTATCTTTGTATAGAATGAGCTTACAATGCACTTAACATAGGTATCTACCTTACGATTAATTAAGACTAAAACGTACGCATCCTACGATATCCCACGGTGTCCCACGGTGTCCAACGTTGTCCCACGGTGTCCAACGTTGTCCCACGGTGTCCAACGTTGTCCCACGGTGTCCAACGGTGTCCAACGGCGTCCCACGTTGCAGTCCAGTTTAGATTATCCAAAATTCTCTTCGTGGCTTTTCGTAATCCAAACTGGACTGTATTAGCGTGGTTCTTAGGTTGGTATCGCATTATTGTGCAATGTTTTTACTTATCGATGTAGTGGTTTTCCAAAAATTAATCAACTGATTAATTTGCGAAAACGATTACATCGATCGGTACAAACATTGTGCAATAATTCGCAACCGTACTGGCAACATTCGGTATCAAAGATACATTTGTCTAACTTGGAACGAAAGAATGGAAATGAAACTATTGACACTGCATATACAATTTAGAGTCTTGCAAAAGAGACATACGACTCGTACTAAACTTATGAAGATATCGAGAAGTTATATACTCCAAAGTGATCGCAATATGCTTCTTTTAAATATGGGGAAATGGGAAGAATTCTGAACAATCAGACAATGAAAGAAAAATCATTTGAGTATCTAGTATACGTATTTAATATGCTATGAAATGTTCGTATATGTAACTGAAATGTAATTTCTGTAAATTGATAAATCTGGAACAAACTCATTTTCTTGTTTCTATATGAAAGAAACAGGCATCTTTAAAACGAGAACAATTTAAGAAATGAAAAATAATCTACTAATGGTCAATTATAGATCAAATTACTATTGATTAAATTTTAGCAAATATAGAGAATCATTTGTATCTTTTTAATCGAAGCTAGGGTTACGTTGAAAACAAGAATTTTATGTAATTCAATTTAAACTGAATTAAAAATTGAAAAGTTCATTTGGAATAACTAAGATGGGGGAAACCCCGATTATTATAAAATCACCTGCTTTGTCTTTTAACTTTTAACTTTTAAGAATATGTCTTATAGCAGTATTTTCAGTAATAAACGTAGTAATAAGGGGCGCATTAATAAGGGGCGCTGAAAAGGAAACAAAGCAGTAGCCAGAATGGCTACTAAAATTCAATCGTCTTCCACTCTATATAAACCCGATCAACACGCCGAGAGTGGAACTGAATATTTTTGTTCCGCAACACTAATTTACTACTAATATTTATGAAGCAGAAAATTCTCAAAATCAAACGCGACGAGTGCTTTGTTATATCTGCAATATCAATTAATCTATCATTAAAAAAAAAAAGAAAAGTTTGAAAATTCCCGATATTTGATACGCAACACTAATAAGTATAAATCTACGCACTCGTATTTAAGCAATACGCAACACTAATAGCGAGAGATCGAAGTGCAACCATTTAAGAGGTTGCTGATGAACGATCACACTTGCACAGTTCTTGCAGCTGTACGTGTGATACAGGAACAGTGTCCGACAATTGCAGTCGGAGGGTTTGGGCAGTTTATGAACGCAACTCTACTCAACAAAACGCGATCATTCATTATCGCAACGTTAACAGGAAAAATTAGCAGAACTCGCGATGGAATAATATCGCAACGCTAACTCTTATAGTGAATTTAATAAAAATTACTATTTACTATATAAATAAGGTACTTTAAATATTCTGGTATTGCTACTTGCAATACTATAAAATTAATTAAAAACTAACATTTTTATAATCTAATCTTAAACAATAGAAAACAGAATAAATTCTGATACGTATTGTTTTATAAGAAATTCTAAAAATTCATAATAAAATTTGCAAAAGACAATCGCGATATCGTAATTCGCAACTCTAAAGCAAACGCGATTATTTTATTTCGTTACTTCGCAACTCTAATACAACCCGTAATTAATTTGTCGCAACACTAATAAGAAAAATCGCGATTTGCCCAATGGGACGATGGACCGATTATATACATCGGCCAAAAAAGCAACCTACTACTACTACTACTACTACTACTACTACTACTACTACTACTACTAAAATCAAGCATAGTGACAAAGTAGTAACAATAATGACTTCCCATGCTCTGGATGACCCAGAGGATGGGTAGCCATTAGTAGTTGCCCTCTTGAGTGGCAGTTTGCCGGGCCTCTTCGGCTTATAGCCTCTTCTTTCTTCGGGCGCAATGCCCGCTGAAACTTAAATCTAAGCTCGAGACTTCTAAATCGCAAACAAAAAAAAAACTTGAAAATAAAAATATAAACCGCGGAAGCTGATTGAAGTGCACATGGACTGACCAACGATCATTGCTGTGATCGTTGCTCACTCGCATGTGCGTGCTCGAGCAATAAACGTTCGTTTCGAGCCCATTCGCGACCGCGACCGCGAAATTCGAAAAATCGAAAGGCAAAACCAGAGACGAGTGCATGCTCTACTCGGGCCAGTTTCACCGTCGATTTTTCAAATTAGATTTCCAGAAACAGGTTGGTCACACGAAAATGTACCTACCCGACCAGAGACTGTGCCAACCTGCCCGGCCCTACCTACTTATAATTAACAGACATACCAGAAAGTATACTACCTATCCTACCTAGCGCTATATTTAAAAATGGCAAAACAGGCACACCAACACACTCGCTCCACGGTTCTCACACAAACGCTCGGGCGCAAAGGTCCTACACTAGAGAGGACGTCCCGGGACGCCTCCGACACCCGAGCTTAACAAACACCATGCACACTCTAAGGTACGTACCGTTTTCCTGAAATCGACTGACGAAGGCTAGTGACCATTGCGTAAAACGTGATAAAACACGTCTGAGGAAATGATATCGTTAAAATAAATGTAAGTAAACTTGGAATTATGATTGTAATTTACGGCAATATTTAAAGCGTGGTTACACTTAATCGCGTGGACGATATTATCACAAATTGCGATTCTATCGAGACGTAAATTGAATCGATATATGTCTCGACATTTTTAATATTTGAAGTTTTAACGAATGAGAAAAAGCGACGCAATTCCACGGCCTAACAACACACACACATAATGTGGAAAATACGTCGTGCACGATACACTAACACATCGTCAGTCGCTGATCAATTATTACATTACTTAATTCTAGATCATCGTGCCCAATGTCTCTCTCCCATTCAAGTAGCACCTGGGCACGTGAATGAGATCCTGACAATGGGCACGGAAAGGGTTAAACCTGAAAATCCTGATCTAAAAAGATGATTAGTTTGTGTGATTTTTATTTAACGGACTAACGTTCTTTGATTTTATATTTTACTACTTCGTTTCTGATTAAATCAACTTTATTAATTTAATAGTAACTAAGTAACTCTACTTTATTAATTAAATAAATTAGAACAAAACTTTAATATTGCAAAAAGGTAGCGTTAATTGAAAAAGACTGAGACTCGATCAAATGGAATAGTTGACTCTAAATATATTACTAAGAAAGAAATAATCTCAGGCGATCTCTTTATCAAAGCATATACTCGAAAGTGCAGAAGCAGTGTTCAAAATTATTGCTTTGATTCAAAAATCTGCCTGTCGCGAAGTGTTTTCTTGCACGTAAAATTTCACACATTCTTGTACGGGAAAAAATGAATTTTAACTCATATTTTAAATTCTAGCCAAAGTGAAATAAACGAACGTGACTTAATATTGTCACGATTAATTCATTGCTTAAGATCAAGTATATTTGTGTCAAACAGATATATTCGTGTAGATATTTGCCATTTGCAAATATTCATACGGAATATTAACATGCATATTTATAAATAACACGAATATATTCTCAAGTGTATATGTTTAAACTAATTATTATAATCGCGCTGTGCAAGAAGACCTATCCTAAACTAATAAATTTAAAAAAAGAATGTTACTACTCACGGGTATAAAAAATACCCGCGGTCACTATGCTCGCAAAAAATTCTACGTAATACAACCAGTCACCCGTGCCGATTCGGACCTTTCATCCTACGACATGATTGGGTGACCGGAGGAACAGAAATGCATGCGACTCACCGTTCGAAGCGGAGAAACAGAGGACGTACCATGGATGCTGCGCCATCCCAGCGAATATCATCAGAGAGACTAACATCAGGCAGGAACCGTGTAAAGTCCAGTGGTGGAAATGGTGGTTGTTTAAGGGCGGGTGGGAGGGTGGGTGAAGAAGAAGCGAAACGTCGTTTCGACAATTTTCTTCTTTTTCCTATCGAACGTTTATTTAGAAAATGCTGCTATTTTTTTACACTTAAAAATTATTATTGAGTAATTGGAACAAGTTTGAAAAATATTATTTAGTTGAAAATTGTGAGATATTTCTCGATAGCGAACAAATGCTTACGAATACCGTGAATGCAATGCAATCGTTTGTAAGAATTATACCGTTCGCAATTAGAATCTATACTCTTAATTTTCGTTATTAGAATACGAAATATACATTCCACTAATACATTATAGTCGCGTGTTATAAATATTGGAAAATATTTGCAAGAATTCAAAAGTTCGCCAGTTAAATATACTTAAAGAATACTGCACAAACAAGCGCGAAACCTTGTTTCGAGGTATTTGAATCTAACTGTTACTAAGTTGCAAGTTTATGACGTTATAACTCAATATGAAACAATAAGATAATACGCTAAAAATTCATTTGAAATAAGAGAATAATTTCATACATCGGGATCTTTCAAAAGAATCGATGGACTCACGTGACGCACTCATGTGCACAAAATAACTGCAAGATTCAGTGAAAAAGTGGAAAATTCTCGTTCCAAGTGAGGCAAGTATCATTGTACAGAATGGGCTCAGAATGGATCCGACATAGTCAAGACATATCCCACGGTGTCCAACGGTGTCCAACGGTGTCCAACGATGTCCAACGGTGTCCAACGATGTCCCACGGTGCAGTCCAGTCTAGATCATCCAAAATTCTCTTAGAGGCTTTTGGTGATCCAAACTGGACTGTTGCGTAGTTCTTGGCTTGGTATCGTTTTCCAAAGATTAATCGACTGATTAATTTTTGAGAAACGATGCCAATTACCAGGTCTCACCACGAGGAGGTGACTACGCACGAGACCCGCCCATGGGTTATTTAACACTACACATCGATCTCCACATTCAACCTACTGGCAGAATGTCGAGTTTTGACTCTACTTGACCATGGGCCTGCGTAAAGAAATAGTTGTTTCGTAGTCTAACTGCGAAACACATATCTCCAACGCAGCGCTTACATGAATCTTTACAAACGTAGAACAAAGCATACGTAACGCAACATCTATCTCCCACACAACGGTTACATCGACCAGTACAAATATTATACAATAATTCGCATCCCTACTGGCAGCATTCGGTATCAAAGACACATTTATCTAACTTGGAACGAAAAGAAGAAAATGAAGCTACTGACACTGTATATACCATTTCGTGTCTTGCAGAAGGGACATACGAGTCGCTGTACTAAACTGTTTAACGTTCTACTTTTGCGTCGCTATAAGATATTGAAGATATTGAAAAGTTATATAACGTGATTTCAATAAGTTTCCCTTAAAAATGGGAAAACAAGAAGATGCCCGATGAATCAGATGATAAAGGAAAAAATCGCGGCGCGCCCGAAACGAACGAGATCGCGATCTCTCGAAAGAACTAACAAACCTACGCGACGTACTCCCGTGTACCAGATAACTCTAAGGTTCGGCGGAAAGCCCAATCATTGACCTTCTCTCGATACCTGTCAAGTAGTCTGGATCTTATCACGGACGATGGCAAAGACCGATGATACTAGTGACCCAGCAAACAGGCCTGCAATTTAACACACTCCAACTGAAACAAGTGAGTACCCGGGGAGGGACCGCTGAACAGGATTACGAAGGCAAGAGGCCTCAACTGAACAGTGGGGTCCACTCACGAGGATGGACCGCTGATCAGGATTACGAAGGCATTACCCCAACTGCACAGTGGGGTCCCCCCGCCCGCGAGTTTTTCACTTAAACAGGATTACGGAGGACGTGAAATGCAGGTCTCTGCCCGAGTACCGAAGTACCAATCGGACAGTATGACGGATCGCAGGTATCACCAGTGCGATCACAACTCCCGCGATTCGAGGCAAACGACGGGCAGTTTTCGAGCAGTTACTAACCACAGAGGTGTGCTTGGGGCGACTTACGAATCCAAAGATTTGTCCAGTGCACGTTGACCCGCACGTACCCGGAATACGCGCGAACGAGTACGTCACGCTACGGTTTGAAAGAACTGAGCGACCGTGAACCGATATATCATGGGAACAATTTTTCCAGTGTGGTAAGCGGGGGGATCAAGAGAGACGAGATCTTTATTTTTCGTTCCAAGATAGATTAGTATCTTTGTACAGAATGAGCTTACAATGCACATAACATAGGTATCTATCTTATGATTAATTAAGGCTAAAACGCTCGCATCCCACGGAGTCCTGCGATGTCCCACGATGTCCCACGGTGCCCCCGCGGGGGGTTGTTAGTCCAGTCTAGATCGCCAAAATCCTTCTAGAGGCTTTTGGTGATCTAAACTGGACTGTTGCGTAGTTCTTGGCTTGGTATCGTTTTCCTAAGATTAATCGACTGATTAATTTTTGGAAAACGATGCCAATTACCAGGTCTCACCACGAGGAGGTGACTACGCACGAGACCCGCCCATGGGTTATTTAAAAACTACACATCGATCTCGACATTCAACCTACTGGCAGAATGTCCAGTTTTGACTCTACTTGACCATGGGCCTGCGTAAAGAAATAGTTGTTTCGTAGTCTAACCGCGAAACACATATCTCCAACGCAGCGCTTACATGAATCTTTACAAACGTAGAACAAGGCATACGTAACGCAACATCTATCTCCCACACAACGATTACATCGATCAGTACAAATATTATACAACAATTCGCATGCCTACTGGCAGCATTCGGTATCGAAGACACATTTATCTAACTTGGAACGAAAAGAAGAAAATGAAGCTACTGACACTGTATATATCATTTCGTGTCTTGCAGAAGGGACATACGAGTCGCTGTACTAAACTGTTTAACGTTCTACTTTTGCGTCGCTATAAGATATTGAAGATATTGAAAAGTTATATAATGTGATTTCAATAAGTTTCCCTTAAAAATGGGAAAACAAGAAGATGCCCGATGAATCAGATGATAAAGGAAAAAATCGCGGCGCGCCCGAAACGAACGAGATCGCGATCTCTCGAAAGAACTAACAAACCTACGCGACGTACTCCCGTGTACCAGATAACTCTAAGGTTCGGCGGAAAGCCCAATCATTGACCTTCTCTCGATACCTGTCAAGTAGTCTGGATCTTATCACGGACGATGGCAAAGACCGATGATACTAGTGACCCTGCAAACAGGCCTGCAATTTAACACACTCCAACTGAAACAAGTGAGTACCCGGGGAGGGACCGCTGAACAGGATTACGAAGGCAAGAGGCCTCAACTGAACAGTGGGGTCCACTCACGAGGATGGACCGCTGATCAGGATTACGAAGGCATTACCCCAACTGCACAGTGGGGTCCCCCCGCCCGCGAGTTTTTCACTTAAACAGGATTACGGAGGACGTGAAATGCAGGTCTCTGCCCGAGTACCGAAGTACCAATCGGACAGTATGACGGATCGCAGGTATCACCAGTGCGATAACAACTCCCGCGATTCGAGGCAAACGACGGGCAGTTTTCGAGCAGTTACTAACCACAGAGGTGTGCTTGGGGCGACTTACGAATCCAAAGATTTGTCCAGTGCACGTTGACCCGCACGTACCCGGAATACGCGCGAACGAGTACGACACGCTACGGTTTGAAAGAACTGAGCGACCGTGAGCCGATATATCGCGGGAACAATTTTTTCAGTGTGGTAAGCGAGGGGATCAAGAGAGACGAGATCTTTATTTTTCGTTCCAAGATTGATAAGTATCTTTGTACAGAATGAGCTTACAATGCACATAACATAGGTATCTATCTTATGATTAATTAAGGTTAAAACGCTCGCATCCCACGGTGTCCTACGATGTCCCACGTTGTCCCACGGTGCCCCCGCGGGGGGTTATTAGTCCAGTCTAGATCACCAAAACTATTTTGGATGATCAAGACCAGACTATACTCATGTAGTTTTTAGCTTGATATCGTTTTCAAATAATAATACTAATATTCAAAATAGTACTTGGTGTATTATTATTTGGAAAACGATACCAATTACCGGGACCCACCACGAGGAGGTAACTACTTTCGGGTCCCATTTACATAAAGAGTTTCTAAGCATTGGAAGCAGAGATGTAAAATTATTTTATAATAAAGAAGTGGCGTGTATTGAAATTTATTAATTAGAGTAGCTGTAGTACGTGGATCCGCATAATCATACTTGAATATTGAACTTATCATCGAAGAAACGAAACTATGCGAGGTACCAATTGTAGCGCGTATGGACAAATGATAAGATGTCGTTGCCTTCGGTTAAATTGCACTTGCTTCCTTGATTCCATGAATATGATGTTGTGTCCTTGGTTTTGAGCAGAGATGGAAAATTACATCTTAAAATTACACTCTGTGTTACCACAGGTTTTATACGAAATAATGAAATGAGAGATTAAATACTGTATTTAAAATTAAAAGATAATGCTATATAGAAATAAAATAGCACTTCAAAGACTTGATATATTTCGTTAATAAAATAAAACAAAATAAATCATTAATTCATTCACTACGAATTGATGGTATTGATTTAAATCAATGAATGTAGAGTTACAAATTAATGGCTTAAATGTTATAAATTAAGAGCATAATTACTTTGAATTAATGCGACAATGTGGTTATAAATTATTGGTATAACTGTTAACAATTAATGGAGTAATTGTTTTAGATTAATGGCTTAAATGTTATAAATTAATGGCTTAGATGATATAAATTAATAGTTTAAATGTTATAAACTAATGGCTTAAATGTATAAAATAACAGTTGGAATGTTGTAAATTAATGGCTTAGATGTTGTAAATTAATAGCTTAAATGTTATAAAGTAATAGCTTAAATGTATAAAATAACAGTTTAAATGTTGTAAAATAACAGTTCAAATATTGTAAATTAGTGGCTTAGATGTTGTAAATTAATATTGTTGTAATTAAATTAAAGTGTTATAAATTAATGGCTTAAATGTTATAAATTAATAGTTTAAATGTTATAAATTAATGGCTTAGATGATATAAATTAATAGTTTAAATGTTATAAACTAATGGCTTAAATGTATAAAATAACAGTTGGAATGTTGTAAATTAATGGCTTAGATGTTGTAAATTAATAGCTTAAATGTTATAAATTAATAGCTTAAATGTATAAAATAACAGTTTAAACGTTGTAAATTAATGGCTTAGATGTTGTAAATTAATAGCTTAAATGTTATAAAGTAATAGCTTAAATGTATAAAATAACAGTTTAAATGTTGTAAAATAACAGTTCAAATATTGTAAATTAGTGGCTTAGATGTTGTAAATTAATATTGTTGTAATTAAATTAAAGTGTTATAAATTAATGGCTTAAATGTTATAAATTAATAGTTTAAATGTTATAAATTAATGGCTTAGATGATATAAATTAATAGTTTAAATGTTATAAACTAATGGCTTAAATGTATAAAATAACAGTTGGAATGTTGTAAATTAATGGCTTAGATGTTGTAAATTAATAGCTTAAATGTTATAAATTAATAGCTTAAATGTATAAAATAACAGTTGGAATGTTGTAAATTAATGGCTTAGATGTTGTAAATTAATAGCTTAAATGTTATAAAGTAATAGCTTAAATGTATAAAATAACAGTTTAAATGTTGTAAAATAACAGTTCAAATATTGTAAATTAGTGGCTTAGATGTTGTAAATTAATATTGTTGTAATTAAATTAAAGTGTTATAAATTAATGGCTTAAATGTTATAAATTAATAGTTTAAATGTTATAAATTAATGGCTTAGATGATATAAATTAATAGTTTAAATGTTATAAACTAATGGCTTAAATGTATAAAATAACAGTTGGAATGTTGTAAATTAATGGCTTAGATGTTGTAAATTAATAGCTTAAATGTTATAAATTAATAGCTTAAATGTATAAAATAACAGTTTAAATGTTGTAAATTAATGGCTTAGATGTTGTTAATTAATAGCTTAAATGTTATAAATTAATTGCTTAAATGCATAAAATAACAGTTTAAATGTTGCAAATTAATGGCTTAGATGTTGTAAATTAATAGCTTGAATGTTATAAATTAATAGCATAAATGTTATAAATTAATAGTTTAGACGTTATAAATTAATTCCTTAAATGTTATAAATTAACGGCTTAAATGTATAAAATAACAGTTTAAATGTTGTAAATTAATGGCTTAGATGTTGTAAATTAATAGTTTAAATGTTATAAATTAATAGCTTAAATGTTATAAATTAATAGCATAAATGTTATAAATTAATAGTTTAGACGTTATAAATTAATTCCTTAAATATTATAAATTAACGGCTTAAATGTATAAAATAACAGTTTAAATGTTGTAAATTAATGGCTTAGATGCTGTAAATTAATAGCTTAAATTTTATAAATTAATGGCTTAAATGTTATAAATTAACAGTTTAATCGTTGTTAATTATTTGCTTAAATGTTATAAATTAATGGCTTAGACGTTATAAATTAATAGCTTAAATGATAGAAATTGGTAGTTTAAATGTTATAAATTAATAGTTTGAGTGTTATAAATTAATGGCTTAAATGTATAAAATAACATTTTAAATGTTGTAAATTAATGGCTTAGATGTTGTAAATTAATAGTTTAAATGTTATAAATTAATAGCTTAAATGTTATAAATTAATAGCATAAATGTTATAAATTAATAGTTTAGACGTTATAAATTAATTCCTTAAATATTATAAATTAACGGCTTAAATGTATAAAATAACAGTTTAAATGTTGTAAATTAATGGCTTAGATGCTGTAAATTAATTGCTTAAATTTTATAAATTAATGGCTTAAATGTTATAAATTAATAGTTTAAATGTTAAAAATTAATAGTTTAAATGTTATAAATGAATGGCTTAAATGTTATAAATTAATTGCTTAAATGCATAAAATAACAGTTTAAATATTGTAAATTAGTGGCTTAGATGTTGTAAATTAATAGCTTAAATGTTATAAATTAATGGCTTGAATGTTATAAATTAATAGTTTAAATGTCAGAAATTAATGGCTTAAATGTTTGTAATTAATATTTTAAATGTTATAAATTAATAGCTTAAATGTATAAAATAACAGTTTAAACGTTGTAAATTAATAGTTTAGACGTTATAAATTAATAGCTTAAATGTTATAAATTAATAGCTTAAATGTTATAAATTAATAGCTTAAATGTATAAAATAACAGTTTAAATGATGAAAATTAATGGCTTAGATGTTGTAAATTAATGGCTTAGATGTTATAAATTAACAGCATAAATGTCGTAATTAATAGTTTAGACGTTATAAATTAATTCCTTAAATATTATAAATTAATGGCTTGAATGTTATAAATTAATAGTTTAAATGTCAGAAATTAATGGCTTAAATGTTTGTAATTAATATTTTAAATGTTATAAATTAATAGCTTAAATGTATAAAATAACAGTTTAAACGTTGTAAATTAATAGTTTAGACGTTATAAATTAATAGCTTAAATGTTATAAATTAATAGCTTAAATGTATAAAATAACAGTTTAAATGTTGTAAATTAATGGCTTAGATGTTGTTAATTAATAGCTTAAATGTTATAAATTAATGGCATAAATGTATAAAATAACAGTTTAAATGTTGTAAATTAATGGCTTAGATGTTGCAAATTAATAGCTTAAATGTTATAAATTAATAGCTTAAATGTATAAAATGACAGTTTAAATGTTATACATTAATAGCTTGAATGTTATAAATTAATAACGTAAATGTTATAAATTAATAGTTTAGACGTTATAAATTAATTCCTTAAATATTATAAATTAATGGCTTGAATGTTATAAATTAATAGCTTAAGTGTTGTAAATTAATGGTTTAGACGTTATAAATTACTCGTTACAATGTTGTTGTTTGATATTTTTTCTTACTTACCTGATATTTATGTTCTTCTTCGATGTTCACTCTCCGGAATTTCAGGCACAAAAGAGCTCGCGCGTGACTTCCGTGTTCCTTATATAACTTAACAAGGCGTCGGTTTGTTAATCAAACGGTAACGATTTTTTGACATAGCAGGAGGCGGTTTTTCCATTGTAACAAAATCAAATTGAACGATTTCTTAATTTTTATCGTAAATTGGCATCTTTTACGATTTAATACGATATCCATTTTTATCATTTTAATAGTGACTACAAACTAAGACTAAATTCGCACCTCATTGATACAAGTTTTCGACTATCGATTAGTTTGAACAAAAAGGGAAAAGAGCCTAAGGGCAGTCGATGACGTTACTGTGAAATAAGTTAAGCTATTAAATAATCAGACAGATAAAATTCATATGATGCGTTATATTATATTATCGATATTCGTTCATTTACTCGTGCTAATTAAAAAATAAAATGTTCTTTTTTCTTGAATGACACCTACTCACTGTCTGCGATACTTAAAATTCTTATTTAATGCTTGTTTAAAATACCTTTTTATTTCCTCTCACGTTAAACGAGTAAATATACTCGTCATAGTTGTAACATAAAATTTCTTTTATTCTCCAATACCGCCTACATCGCAGTACGTGATACAGTTATTAACTATGTTGCAAATAATATGATCTAATTGGTTGCAATCGCGGTTAGGTATTTCTTCGTTAAATCTATCGATGTATTGGGCTATTAGCGGGAGACTTACTGATTCCTCGAGGAATGGTTTGATTCTTATAAATTAATGTTTTAAATGTTGCCAATTAATGTTTCAATTGTTATAAATTAACAGTTTAATCGTTGTTAATTATTTGCTTAAATGTTATAAATTAATGGCTTAGACGTTATAAATTAATAGCTTAAATGATAGAAATTGGTAGTTTAAATGTTATAAATTAATAGTTTGAGTGTTATAAATTAATGGCTTAAATGTATAAAATAACATTTTAAATGTTGTAAATTAATGGCTTAGATGTTGTAAATTAATAGTTTAAATGTTATAAATTAATAGCTTAAATGTTATAAATTAATAGCATAAATGTTATAAATTAATAGTTTAGACGTTATAAATTAATTCCTTAAATATTATAAATTAACGGCTTAAATGTATAAAATAACAGTTTAAATGTTGTAAATTAATGGCTTAGATGCTGTAAATTAATAGCTTAAATTTTATAAATTAATGGCTTAAATGTTATAAATTAATAGTTTAAATGTTAAAATTTAATAGATTAAATGTTATAAATGAATGGCTTAAATGTTATAAGTTAATTGCTTAAATGCATAAAATAACAGTTTAAATATTGTAAATTAGTGGCTTAGATGTTGTTAATTAATAGCTTAAATGTTATAAATTAATGGCTTAAATGTTATAAATTAATGGCTTAAATGTTATAAATTAATAGTTTAAATGTTAAAAATTAATGGCTTAAATGTTAGAAATTAATAGCATAAATGTTATAAAATAACAGTGTAAACGTTGTAAATTAATGGCTTGGATGTTGTAAATTAATAGCTTAAATTTTATAAATTAATAGCTTAAATTTTATAAATTAATGGCTTAAATGTTATAAATTAGTAGCTAAAGTGTTATAAATTAATAGCTTAAATGTATAAAATAACAGTTTAAATGTTGTAAATTAATGGCTTAGATGTTGTTAATTAATAGCTTAAATGTTATAAATTAATTGCTTAAATGTATAAAATAACAGTTTAAATGTTGCAAATTAATGGCTTAGATGTTGTAAATTAATAGCTTGAATGTTATAAATTAATAGCATAAATGTTATAAATTAATAGTTTAGACGTTATAAATTAATTCCTTAAATGTTATAAATTAACGGCTTAAATGTATAAAATAACAGTTTAAATGTTGTAAATTAATGGCTTAGATGCTGTAAATTAATAGCTTAAATTTTATAAATTAATGGCTTAAATGTTATAAATTAATAGTTTAAATGTTAAAAATTAATAGTTTAAATGTTATAAATGAATGGCTTAAATGTTATCAATTAATTGCTTAAATGCATAAAATAACAGTTTAAATGTTGTAAATTAATGGCTTAGATGCTTTAAATTAATAGCTTAAATTTTATAAATTAATAGCTTAAATGTTATAAATTAATAGCTTAAATGTATAAAATAACAGTTTAAACGTTGTAAATTAATAGTTTAGACGTTATAAATTAATAGCTTAAATGTTATAAATTAATAGCTTAAATGTATAAAATAACAGTTTAAATGATGAAAATTAATGGCTTAGATGTTGTAAATTAATGGCTTAGATGTTATAAATTAACAGCATAAATGTTCTAAATTAATAGTTCAGGCGTTATAAATTAATTCCTTAAATATTATAAATTAATGGCTTGAATGTTATAAATTAATAGTTTAAATGTCAGAAATTAATGGCTTAAATGTTTGTAATTAATATTTTAAATGTTATAAATTAATAGCTTAAATGTATAAAATAACAGTTTAAACGTTGTAAATTAATAGTTTAGACGTTATAAATTAATAGCTTAAATGTTATAAATTAATAGCTTAAATGTATAAAATAACAGTTTAAATGTTGTAAATTAATGGCTTAGATGTTGTTAATTAATAGCTTAAATGTTATAAATTAATGGCATAAATGTATAAAATAACAGTTTAAATGTTGTAAATTAATGACTTAGATGTTGTAAATTAATAGCTTAAATGTTATAAATTAATGGCTTAAATGTTATAAATTAACAGTTTAAATGTTATAAATTAATAGCTTAAATGTTATAAATTAATAGCTTAAATGTATAAAATAACAGTTTAAATGTTGTAAATTAATGGCTTAGATGTTGTTAATTAATAGCTTAAATGTTATAAATTAATGGCATAAATGTATAAAATAACAGTTTAAATGTTGTAAATTAATGGCTTAGATGTTGCAAATTAATAGCTTAAATGTTATAAATTAATAGCTTAAATGTATAAAATAACAGTTTAAATGTTGTAAATTAATGACTTAGATGTTGTAAATTAATAGCTTAAATGTTATAAATTAATGGCTTAAATGTTATAAATTAACAGTTTAAATGTTATAAATTAATAGCTTGAATGTTATAAATTAATAGCTTGAATGTTATAAATTATTAACGTAAATGTTATAAATTAATAGTTTAGACGTTATAAATTAATTCCTTAAATATTATAAATTAATGGCTTGAATGTTATAAATTAATAGCTTAAGTGTTGTAAATTAATGGTTTAGACGTTATAAATTACTCGTTACAATGTTGTTGTTTGATATTTTTTCTTACTTACCTGATATTTATGTTCTTCTTCGATGTTCACTCTCCGGAATTTCAGGCACAAAAGAGCTCGCGCGTGACTTCCGTGTTCCTTATATAACTTAACAAGGCGTCGGTTTGTTAATCAAACGGTAACGATTTTTTGACATAGCAGGAGGCGGTTTTTCCATTGTAACAAAATCAAATTGAACGATTTCTTAATTTTTATCGTAAATTGGCATCTTTTACGATTTAATACGATATCCATTTTTATCATTTTAATAGTGACTACAAACTAAGACTAAATTCGCACCTCATTGATACAAGTTTTCGACTATCGATTAGTTTGAACAAAAAGGGAAAAGAGCCTAAGGGCAGTCGATGACGTTACTGTGAAATAAGTTAAGCTATTAAATAATCAGACAGATAAAATTCATATGATGCGTTATATTATATTATCGATATTCGTTCATTTACTCGTGCTAATTAAAAAATAAAATGTTCTTTTTTCTTGAATGACACCTACTCACTGTCTGCGATACTTAAAATTCTTATTTAATGCTTGTTTAAAATACCTTTTTATTTCCTCTCACGTTAAACGAGTAAATATACTCGTCATAGTTGTAACATAAAATTTCTTTTATTCTCCAATACCGCCTACATCGCAGTACGTGATACAGTTATTAACTATGTTGCAAATAATATGATCTAATTGGTTGCAATCGCGGTTAGGTATTTCTTCGTTAAATCTATCGATGTATTGGGCTATTAGCGAGAGACTTACTGATTCCTCGAGGAATGGTTTGATTCTTATAAATTAATGTTTTAAATGTTGCCAATTAATGTTTCAATTGTTATAAATTAACAGTTTAATCGTTGTTAATTATTTGCTTAAATGTTATAAATTAATGGCTTAGACGCTATAAATTAATAGCTTAAATGATAGAAATTGGTAGTTTAAATGTTATAAATTAATAGTTTGAGTGTTATAAATTAATGGCTTAGATGTTGTAAATTAATAGTTTAAATGTTATAAATTAATAGC
Source organism: Bombus flavifrons (assembly GCF_040668555.2). Classification (NCBI taxonomy): domain Eukaryota; kingdom Metazoa; phylum Arthropoda; class Insecta; order Hymenoptera; family Apidae; genus Bombus; species Bombus flavifrons. The sequence goes on along the minus strand of NC_138451.1, from coordinate 14,831,768 downwards.
TTAAATGTTATAAATTAATAGCATAAATGTTATAAATTAATAGTTTAGACGTTATAAATTAATTCCTTAAATATTATAAATTAACGGCTTAAATGTATAAAATAACAGTTTAAATGTTGTAAATTAATGGCTTAGATGTTGTTAATTAATAGCTTAAATGTTATAAATTAATTGCTTAAATGTATAAAATAACAGTTTAAATGTTGCAAATTAATGGCTTAGATGTTGTAAATTAATAGCTTGAATGTTATAAATTAATAGCATAAATGTTATAAATTAATAGTTTAGACGTTATAAATTAATTCCTTAAATGTTATAAATTAACGGCTTAAATGTATAAAATAACAGTTTAAATGTTGTAAATTAATGGCTTAGATGCTGTAAATTAATAGCTTAAATTTTATAAATTAATGGCTTAAATGTTATAAATTAATAGTTTAAATGTTAAAATTTAATAATTTAAATGTTATAAATGAATGGCTTAAAGGTTATAAATTAATTGCTTAAATGCATAAAATAACAGTTTAAATATTGTAAATTAGTGGCTTAGATGTTGTTAATTAATAGCTTAAATGTTATAAATTAATGGCTTAAATGTTATAAATTAATGGCTTAAATGTTATAAATTAATAGTTTAAATGTTAAAAATTAATGGCTTAAATGTTAGAAATTAATAGCTTAAATGTTATAAAATAACAGTGTAAACGTTGTAAATTAATGGCTTGGATGTTGTAAATTAATAGCTTAAATTTTATAAATTAATAGCTTAAATTTTATAAATTAATGGCTTAAATGTTATAAATTAGTAGCTTAAGTGTTATAAATTAATAGCTTAAATGTATAAAATAACAGTTTAAATGTTGTAAATTAATGGCTTAGATGTTGTTAATTAATAGCTTAAATGTTATAAATTAATGGCATAAATGTATAAAATAACAGTTTAAATGTTGTAAATTAATGGCTTAGATGTTGTAAATTAATGGCTTAGATGTTATAAATTAACAGCATAAATGTTCTAAATTAATAGTTCAGGCGTTATAAATTAATTCCTTAAATATTATAAATTAATGGCTTGAATGTTATAAATTAATAGTTTAAATGTTAGACATTAATGGCTTAAATGTTAGTAATTAATAGTTTAAATGTTATAAATTAATAGCTTAAATGTATAAAATAACAGTTTAAACGTTGTAAATTAATAGTTTAGACGTTATAAATTAATAGCTTAAATGTTATAAATTAATAGCTTAAATGTATAAAATAACAGTTTAAATGTTGTAAATTAATGGCTTAGATGTTGTTAATTAATAGCTTAAATGTTATAAATTAATGGCATAAATGTATAAAATAACAGTTTAAATGTTGTAAATTAATGACTTAGATGTTGTAAATTAATAGCTTAAATGTTATAAATTAATGGCTTAAATGTTATAAATTAACAGTTTAAATGTTATAAATTAATAGCTTAAATGTTATAAATTAATAGCTTAAATGTATAAAATAACAGTTTAAATGTTGTAAATTAATGGCTTAGATGTTGTTAATTAATAGCTTAAATGTTATAAATTAATGGCATAAATGTATAAAATAACAGTTTAAATGTTGTAAATTAATGGCTTAGATGTTGCAAATTAATAGCTTAAATGTTATAAATTAATAGCTTAAATGTATAAAATAACAGTTTAAATGTTGTAAATTAATGACTTAGATGTTGTAAATTAATAGCTTAAATGTTATAAATTAATTGCTTAAATGTATAAAATAACAGTTTAAATGTTGCAAATTAATGGCTTAGATGTTGTAAATTAATAGCTTGAATGTTATAAATTAATAGCATAAATGTTATAAATTAATAGTTTAGACGTTATAAATTAATTCCTTAAATGTTATAAATTAACGGCTTAAATGTATAAAATAACAGTTTAAATGTTGTAAATTAATGGCTTAGATGCTGCAAATTAATAGCTTAAATTTTATAAATTAATGGCTTAAATGTTATAAATTAATAGTTTAAATGTTAAAAATTAATAGTTTAAATGTTATAAATGAATGGCTTAAATCTTATCAATTAATTGCTTAAATGCATAAAATAACAGTTTAAATGTTGTAAATTAATGGCTTAGATGCTTTAAATTAATAGCTTAAATTTTATAAATTAATAGCTTAAATGTTATAAATTAATAGCTTAAATGTATAAAATAACAGTTTAAACGTTGTAAATTAATAGTTTAGACGTTATAAATTAATAACTTAAATGTTATAAATTAATAGCTTAAATGTATAAAATAACAGTTTAAATGATGAAAATTAATGGCTTAGATGTTGTAAATTAATGGCTTAGATGTTATAAATTAACAGCATAAATGTTCTAAATTAATAGTTTAGACGTTATAAATTAATTCCTTAAATATTATAAATTAATGGCTTGAATGTTATAAATTAATAGTTTAAATGTTAGAAATTAATGGCTTAAATGTTAGTAATTAATAGTTTAAATGTTATAAATTAATAGCTTAAATGTATAAAATAACAGTTTAAACGTTGTAAATTAATAGTTTAGACGTTATAAATTAATAGCTTAAATGTTATAAATTAATAGCTTAAATGTATAAAATAACAGTTTAAACGTTGTAAATTAATAGTTTAGACGTTATAAATTAATAGCTTAAATGTTATAAATTAATAGCTTAAATGTATAAAATAACAGTTTAAATGTTGTAAATTAATCGCTTAGATGTTGTTAATTAATAGCTTAAATGTTATAAATTAATGGCATAAATGTATAAAATAACAGTTTAAATGTTGTAAATTAATGACTTAGATGTTGTAAATTAATAGCTTAAATGTTATAAATTAATGGCTTAAATGTTATAAATTAACAGTTTAAATGTTATAAATTAATAGCATAAATGTTATAAATTAATAGCTTAAATGTATAAAATAACAGTTTAAATGTTGTAAATTAATGGCTTAGATGTTGTTAATTAATAGCTTAAATGTTATAAATTAATGGCATAAATGTATAAAATAACAGTTTAAATGTTGTAAATTAATGGCTTAGATGTTGCAAATTTATAGCTTAAATGTTATAAATTAATAGCTTAAATGTATAAAATAACAGTTTAAATGTTGTAAATTAATGACTTAGATGTTGTAAATTAATAGCTTAAATGTTATAAATTAACAGTTTAAATGTTATAAATTAATAGCTTGAATGTTATAAATTAATAACGTAAATGTTATAAATTAATAGTTTAGACGTTATAAATTAATTCCTTAAATATTATAAATTAATGGCTTGAATGTTATAAATTAATAGCTTAAGTGTTGTAAATTAATGGTTTAGACGTTATAAATTACTCGTTACAATGTTGTTGTTTGATATTTTTTCTTACTTACCTGATATTTATGTTCTTCTTCGATGTTCACTCTCCGGAATTTCAGGCACAAAAGAGCTCGCGCGCGACTTCCGTGTTCCTTATATAACTTAACAAGGCGTCGGTTTGTTAATCAAACGGTAACGATTTCTTGACATAGCAGGAGGCGGTTTTCCATTATAACAAAATCAAATTGAACGACTTTTTAATTTTTATCGTAAATTGGCATCTTTAACGATTTAATACGATATCCATTTTTATCATTTTAATAGTTTCTACAAACTATGCCTAAATTCACACCTCCTTGATACTTTTTTTTTTTTTTTTTTTTTTTTGTTTAACGTGGAGGAAATCCGCGCGGACACCAGGTCGCTTCTGGGGAAAAGCGGCGTGGTAGTGCCGGACTCCAACCGACTAAAACCTCCACGATGACCGTCACGGCTGCGATCGAGAGGGGCCCGGGAACCGGTGTAAGCGATACACCGGGCCCCCCTCCGACACCTCCTTGATACTAGTTTTCGACTATCCATTAGTTTGTACAAAAAGGGAAAAGAGCCTAAGGGCAGTCGATGACGTTACTGTGAAATAAGTTAAGCTATTAAATAATCAGACAGATAAAATTCATATGATGCGTTATATTATATTATCGATATTCGTTCATTTACTCGTGCTAATTAAAAAATAAAATGTTCTTTTTTCTTGAATGACACCTACTCACTGTCTGCGATACTTAAAATTCTTATTTAATGCTTGTTTAAAATACCTTTTTATTTCCTCTCACGTTAAACGAGTAAATATACTCGTCATAGTTGTAACATAAAATTTCTTTTATTCTCCAATACCGCCTACATCGCAGTACGTGATACAGTTATTAACTATGTTGCAAATAATATGATCTAATTGGTTGCAATCGCGGTTAGGTATTTCTTCGTTAAATCTATCGATGTATTGGGCTATTAGCGGGAGACTTACTGATTCCTCGAGGAATGGTTTGATTCTTATAAATTAATGTTTTAAATGTTGCCAATTAATGTTTCAATTGTTATAAATTAACAGTTTAATCGTTGTTAATTATTTGCTTAAATGTTATAAATTAATGGCTTAGACGTTATAAATTAATAGCTTAAATGATAGAAATTGGTAGTTTAAATGTTATAAATTAATAGCATAAATGTTACAAATTAATAGTTTAAATTAACAGAATAAATTAATTCCTTAAATGTTATAAATTAATGGCTTAAATGTTATAAATTAACAGCTTAAATGTTGTAAATTAATGGCTTAGATGTTGTAAATTAATAGCCGCAATGTTATAAATTAATAAGTTAATTCGTAAAAGTTTAATTCTTCGATCTGCATTGTACACTGGTTGAAACACAACTGACGTCGCACGAGGGTAAATGTGTTCCTTGCATACCTGTTGGTATACACGTGGCAAAATGCCAACGGTCGATCAAACAGAAACGGTTTGCAGATATCACAAATATAACTTTTAAATGTCGTAAATAAATGGTATAAATGTTACAAATAACTAGCGTAAATGTTATAAATTAATTATTCAAAGGACCTGAATTAACAACTCAAACGTTGTAATTCAATGTATTAAATGGTGTAAATTATTATTTTAAATGCTTCAAATCAATAGGTCAAACGTTATAAATTAATAGTTTAAATGGTTATAAATTAATGGTAAATTGTAAGAAAAGAATAGGTAGACACTGTAAATTAATACCTTGAATGATACAAATTAATAGCCGCAATGTTATAAATTAATAAGTTAATTCGTAAAAGTTTAATTCTTCGATCTGCATTGTACATTGGTTGAAACACAACTGACGTCGCACGAGGGTAAATGTGTTCCTTGCATACCTGTTGGTATACACGTGGCAAAATGCCAACGGTCGATCAAACAGAAACGGTTTGCAGATATCACAAATGTACCTTTTAAATGTCGTAAATAAATGGAATAAATGTTACAAATAAATAGCGTAAATGTTATAAATTAATGATTCAAAGGCCCTGAATTAACAACTCAAACGTTGTAATTCAATGTATTAAATGGTGTAAATTATTATTTTAAATGCTTCAAATCAATAGGTCAAACGTTATAAATTAATAGTTTAAATGGTTATAAATTAATGGTAAATTGTTAGAAAAGTATAGGTAGACACTGTAAATTAATACGTTGAATGATACAAATTAATAGCCGCAATGTTATAAATTAATAAGTTAATTCGTAAAAGTTTAATTCTTCTATCTGCATTGTACACTGGTTGAAACACACCTGACGTCGCACGAGGGTAAATGTGTTCCTTGCATACCTGTTGGTATACACGTGGCAAAATGCCAACGGTCGATCAAACAGAAAAGGTTTGTAGATATCACAAATATACCTTTTAAATGTCGTAAATAAATGTTATAAATGTTACAAATAAATAGCGTAAATGTTATAAATTAATGATTCAAAGGACCTGAATTAACAACTCAAACGTTGTAATTCAATGTATTAAATGGTGTAAATTATTATTTTAAATGCTTCAAATCAATAGGTCAAAAGTTATAAATTAATAGTTTAAATGGTTATAAATTAATGGTAAATTGTAAGAAAAGAATAGGTAGACACTGTAAATTAATACTTTGATTGATACAAATTAATAGCCGCAATGTTATAAATTAATATGTTAATTCGTAAAAGTTTAATTCTTCGATCTGCATTGTACACTGGTTGAGACACAACTGACGTCGCACGAGGGTAAATGTGTTCCTTCGATACCTCTTGGTATGCACGTGGCAAAATGCCAACGGTCGAACAAACAGAAAAGGTTTGTAGATATCACAAATATACCTTTTAAATGTCGTAAATAAATGTTATAAATGTTACAAATAAATAGCGTAAATGTTATAAATTAATGATTCAAAGGACCTGAATTAACAACTCAAACGTTGTAATTCAATGTATTAAATGGTGTAAATTATTATTTTAAATGCTTCAAATCAATAGGTCAAACGTTATAAATTAATAGTTTAAATGGTTATAAATTAATGGTAAATTGTAAGAAAAGAATAGGTAGACACTGTAAATTAATACTTTGAATGATACAAATTAATAGCCGCAATGATATAAATTAATAAGTTAATTCGTAAAAGTTTAATTCTTCGATCTGCATTGTACACTGGTTGAAACACAACTGACGTCGCACGAGGGTAAATGTGTTCCTTGCATACCTGTTGGTATACACGTGGCAAAATGCCAACGGTCGATCAAACAGAAACGGTTTGCAGATATCACAAATGTACCTTTTAAATGTCGTAAATAAATGGTATAAATGTTACAAATAAATAGCGTAAATGTTATAAATTAATGATTCAAAGGCCCTGAATTAACAACTCAAACGTTGTAATTCAATGTATTAAATGGTGTAAATTATTATTTTAAATGCTTCAAATCAATAGGTCAAACGTTATAAATTAATAGTTTAAATGGTTATTAATTAATGGTAAATTGTAAGAAAAGAATAGGTAGACACTGTAAATTAATACTTTGATTGATACAAATTAATAGCCGCAATGTTATAAATTAATATGTTAATTCGTAAAAGTTTAATTCTTCGATCTGCATTGTACACTGGTTGAGACACAACTGACGTCGCACGAGGGTAAATGTGTTCCTTGCATACCTGTTGGTATACACGTGGCAAAATGCCAACGGTCGAACAAACAGAAACGGTTTGCAGATATCACAAATGTACCTTTTACATGTCGTAAATAAATGGTGTAAATGTTACAAATAAATAGCATAAATGTTATAAATTAATGATTCAAAGGCCCTGAATTAACAACTCAAACGTTGTAATTCAATGCATTAAATGGTGTAAATTATTATTTTAAATGCTTCAAATCAATAGGTCAAACGTTATAAATTTATAGCTTAAATGGTTATAAATTAATGGTAAATTGTAAGAAAAGAATAGGTAGACACTGTAAATTAATACTTTGAATGATACAAATTAATAGCCGCCATGTTATAAATTAATAAGTTAATTCGTAAAAGTTTAATTCTTCGATCTGCATTGTACACTGGTTGAAACACAACTGACGTCGCACGAGGGTAAATGTGTTCCTTGCATACCTGTTGGTATACACGTGGCAAAATACCAACGGTCGATCAAACAGAAACGGTTTGCAAATATCACAAATGTACCTTTTAAATGTCGTAAATAAATGGTATTAATGTAACAAATAAGTAGCGTAAATGTTATAAATTAATGATTCAAAGGCCCTGAATTAACAACTCAAACGTTGTAATTCAATGTATTAAATGGTGTAAATTATTATTTTAAATGCTTCAAATCAATAGGTCAAACGTTATAAATTAATAGTTTAAATGGTTATAAATTAATGGTAAATTGTAAGAAAAGAATAGGTAGACACTGTAAATTAATACTTTGAATGATACAAATTAATAGCCGCAATGTTATAAATTAATATGTTAATTCGTAAAAGTTTAATTCTTCGATCTGCATTGTACACTGGTTGAGACACAACTGACGTCGCACGAGGGTAAATGTGTTCCTTGCATACCTGTTGGTATACACGTGGCAAAATGCCAACGGTCGATCAAACAGAAACGGTTTGCAGATATCACAAATGTACCTTTTAAATGTCCTAAATAAATGGTATAAATGTTACAAATAAATAGCGTAAATGTTATAAATTAATGATTCAAAGGCCCTGAATTAACAACTCAAACGTTGTAATTCAATGTATTAAATGGTGTAAATTATTATTTTAAATGCTTCAAATCAATAGGTCAAACGTTATAAATTAATAGTTTAAATGGTTATAAATTAATGGTAAATTGTTAGAAAAGTATAGGTAGACACTGTAAATTAATACGTTGAATGATACAAATTAATAGCCGCAATGTTATAAATTAATAAGTTAATTCGTAAAAGTTTAATTCTTCTATCTGCATTGTACACTGGTTGAAACACACCTGACGTCGCACGAGGGTAAATGTGTTCCTTGCATACCTGTTGGTATACACGTGGCAAAATGCCAACGGTCGATCAAACAGAAAAGGTTTGTAGATATCACAAATATACCTTTTAAATGTCGTAAATAAATGTTATAAATGTTACAAATAAATAGCGTAAATGTTATAAATTAATGATTCAAAGGACCTGAATTAACAACTCAAACGTTGTAATTCAATGTATTAAATGGTGTAAATTATTATTTTAAATGCTTCAAATCAATAGGTCAAAAGTTATAAATTAATAGTTTAAATGGTTATAAATTAATGGTAAATTGTAAGAAAAGAATAGGTAGACACTGTAAATTAATACTTTGATTGATACAAATTAATAGCCGCAATGTTATAAATTAATATGTTAATTCGTAAAAGTTTAATTCTTCGATCTGCATTGTACACTGGTTGAGACACAACTGACGTCGCACGAGGGTAAATGTGTTCCTTGCATACCTCTTGGTATGCACGTGGCAAAATGCCAACGGTCGAACAAACAGAAAAGGTTTGTAGATATCACAAATATACCTTTTAAATGTCGTAAATAAATGTTATAAATGTTACAAATAAATAGCGTAAATGTTATAAATTAATGATTCAAAGGACCTGAATTAACAACTCAAACGTTGTAATTCAATGTATTAAATGGTGTAAATTATTATTTTAAATGCTTCAAATCAATAGGTCAAACGTTATAAATTAATAGTTTAAATGGTTATAAATTAATGGTAAATTGTAAGAAAAGAATAGGTAGACACTGTAAATTAATACTTTGAATGATACAAATTAATAGCCGCAATGATATAAATTAATAAGTTAATTCGTAAAAGTTTAATTCTTCGATCTGCATTGTACACTGGTTGAAACACAACTGACGTCGCACGAGGGTAAATGTGTTCCTTGCATACCTGTTGGTATACACGTGGCAAAATGCCAACGGTCGATCAAACAGAAACGGTTTGCAGATATCACAAATGTACCTTTTAAATGTCGTAAATAAATGGTATAAATGTTACAAATAAATAGCGTAAATGTTATAAATTAATGATTCAAAGGCCCTGAATTAACAACTCAAACGTTGTAATTCAATGTATTAAATGGTGTAAATTATTATTTTAAATGCTTCAAATCAATAGGTCAAACGTTATAAATTAATAGTTTAAATGGTTATTAATTAATGGTAAATTGTAAGAAAAGAATAGGTAGACACTGTAAATTAATACTTTGATTGATACAAATTAATAGCCGCAATGTTATAAATTAATATGTTAATTCGTAAAAGTTTAATTCTTCGATCTGCATTGTACACTGGTTGAGACACAACTGACGTCGCACGAGGGTAAATGTGTTCCTTGCATACCTGTTGGTATACACGTGGCAAAATGCCAACGGTCGAACAAACAGAAACGGTTTGCAGATATCACAAATGTACCTTTTACATGTCGTAAATAAATGGTGTAAATGTTACAAATAAATAGCATAAATGTTATAAATTAATGATTCAAAGGCCCTGAATTAACAACTCAAACGTTGTAATTCAATGCATTAAATGGTGTAAATTATTATTTTAAATGCTTCAAATCAATAGGTCAAAAGTTATAAATTAATAGTTTAAATGGTTATAAATTAATGGTAAATTGTAAGAAAAGAATAGGTAGACACTGTAAATTAATACTTTGATTGATACAAATTAATAGCCGCAATGTTATAAATTAATATGTTAATTCGTAAAAGTTTAATTCTTCGATCTGCATTGTACACTGGTTGAGACACAACTGACGTCGCACGAGGGTAAATGTGTTCCTTGCATACCTCTTGGTATGCACGTGGCAAAATGCCAACGGTCGAACAAACAGAAAAGGTTTGTAGATATCACAAATATACCTTTTAAATGTCGTAAATAAATGTTATAAATGTTACAAATAAATAGCGTAAATGTTATAAATTAATGATTCAAAGGACCTGAATTAACAACTCAAACGTTGTAATTCAATGTATTAAATGGTGTAAATTATTATTTTAAATGCTTCAAATCAATAGGTCAAACGTTATAAATTAATAGTTTAAATGGTTATAAATTAATGGTAAATTGTAAGAAAAGAATAGGTAGACACTGTAAATTAATACTTTGAATGATACAAATTAATAGCCGCAATGATATAAATTAATAAGTTAATTCGTAAAAGTTTAATTCTTCGATCTGCATTGTACACTGGTTGAAACACAACTGACGTCGCACGAGGGTAAATGTGTTCCTTGCATACCTGTTGGTATACACGTGGCAAAATGCCAACGGTCGATCAAACAGAAACGGTTTGCAGATATCACAAATGTACCTTTTAAATGTCGTAAATAAATGGTATAAATGTTACAAATAAATAGCGTAAATGTTATAAATTAATGATTCAAAGGCCCTGAATTAACAACTCAAACGTTGTAATTCAATGTATTAAATGGTGTAAATTATTATTTTAAATGCTTCAAATCAATAGGTCAAACGTTATAAATTAATAGTTTAAATGGTTATTAATTAATGGTAAATTGTAAGAAAAGAATAGGTAGACACTGTAAATTAATACTTTGATTGATACAAATTAATAGCCGCAATGTTATAAATTAATATGTTAATTCGTAAAAGTTTAATTCTTCGATCTGCATTGTACACTGGTTGAGACACAACTGACGTCGCACGAGGGTAAATGTGTTCCTTGCATACCTGTTGGTATACACGTGGCAAAATGCCAACGGTCGAACAAACAGAAACGGTTTGCAGATATCACAAATGTACCTTTTACATGTCGTAAATAAATGGTGTAAATGTTACAAATAAATAGCATAAATGTTATAAATTAATGATTCAAAGGCCCTGAATTAACAACTCAAACGTTGTAATTCAATGCATTAAATGGTGTAAATTATTATTTTAAATGCTTCAAATCAATAGGTCAAACGTTATAAATTTATAGCTTAAATGGTTATAAATTAATGGTAAATTGTAAGAAAAGAATAGGTAGACACTGTAAATTAATACTTTGAATGATACAAATTAATAGCCGCCATGTTATAAATTAATAAGTTAATTCGTAAAAGTTTAATTCTTCGATCTGCATTGTACACTGGTTGAAACACAACTGACGTCGCACGAGGGTAAATGTGTTCCTTGCATACCTGTTGGTATACACGTGGCAAAATGCCAACGGTCGATCAAACAGAAACGGTTTGCAAATATCACAAATGTACCTTTTAAATGTCGTAAATAAATGGTATTAATGTAACAAATAAGTAGCGTAAATGTTATAAATTAATGATTCAAAGGCCCTGAATTAACAACTCAAACGTTGTAATTCAATGTATTAAATGGTGTAAATTATTATTTTAAATGCTTCAAATCAATAGGTCAAACGTTATAAATTAATAGTTTAAATGGTTATAAATTAATGGTAAATTGTAAGAAAAGAATAGGTAGACACTGTAAATTAATACTTTGAATGATACAAATTAATAGCCGCAATGTTATAAATTAATATGTTAATTCGTAAAAGTTTAATTCTTCGATCTGCATTGTACACTGGTTGAGACACAACTGACGTCGCACGAGGGTAAATGTGTTCCTTGCATACCTGTTGGTATACACGTGGCAAAATGCCAACGGTCGATCAAACAGAAACGGTTTGCAGATATCACAAATGTACCTTTTAAATGTCCTAAATAAATGGTATAAATGTTACAAATAAATAGCGTAAATGTTATAAATTAATGATTCAAAGGCCCTGAATTAACAACTCAAACGTTGTAATTCAATGTATTAAATGGTGTAAATTATTATTTTAAATGCTTCAAATCAATAGGTCAAACGTTATAAATTAATAGTTTAAATGGTTATCAATTAATGGTAAATTGTAAGAAAAGAATAGGTAGACACTGTAAATTAATACTTTGATTGATACAAATTAATAGCCGCAATGTTATAAATTAATATGTTAATTCGTAAAAGTTTAATTCTTCGATCTGCATTGTACACTGGTTGAGACACAACTGACGTCGCACGAGGGTAAATGTGTTCCTTGCATACCTCTTGGTATGCACGTGGCAAAATGCCAACGGTCGAACAAACAGAAAAGGTTTGTAGATATCACAAATATACCTTTTAAATGTCGTAAATAAATGTTATAAATGTTACAAATAAATAGCGTAAATGTTATAAATTAATGATTCAAAGGACCTGAATTAACAACTCAAACGTTGTAATTCAATGTATTAAATGGTGTAAATTATTATTTTAAATGCTTCAAATCAATAGGTCAAACGTTATAAATTAATAGTTTAAATGGTTATAAATTAATGGTAAATTGTAAGAAAAGAATAGGTAGACACTGTAAATTAATACTTTGATTGATACAAATTAATAGCCGCAATGTTATAAATTAATATGTTAATTCGTAAAAGTTTAATTCTTCGATCTGCATTGTACACTGGTTGAGACACAACTGACGTCGCACGAGGGTAAATGTGTTCCTTGCATACCTCTTGGTATGCACGTGGCAAAATGCCAACGGTCGAACAAACAGAAAAGGTTTGTAGATATCACAAATATACCTTTTAAATGTCGTAAATAAATGTTATTAATGTTACAAATAAATAGCGTAAATGTTATAAATTAATGATTCAAAGGACCTGAATTAACAACTCAAACGTTGTAATTCAATGTATTAAATGGTGTAAATTATTATTTTAAATGCTTCAAATCAATAGGTCAAACGTTATAAATTAATAGTTTAAATGGTTATAAATTAATGGTAAATTGTAAGAAAAGAATAGGTAGACACTGTAAATTAATACTTTGAATGATACAAATTAATAGCCGCAATGATATAAATTAATAAGTTAATTCGTAAAAGTTTAATTCTTCGATCTGCATTGTACACTGGTTGAAACACAACTGACGTCGCACGAGGGTAAATGTGTTCCTTGCATACCTGTTGGTATACACGTGGCAAAATGCCAACGGTCGATCAAACAGAAACGGTTTGCAGATATCACAAATGTACCTTTTAAATGTCGTAAATAAATGGTATAAATGTTACAAATAAATAGCGTAAATGTTATAAATTAATGATTCAAAGGACCTGAATTAACAACTCAAACGTTGTAATTCAATGTATTAAATGGTGTAAATTATTATTTTAAATGCTTCAAATCAATAGGTCAAACGTTATAAATTAATAGTTTAAATGGTTATTAATTAATGGTAAATTGTAAGAAAAGAATAGGTAGACACTGTAAATTAATACTTTGATTGATACAAATTAATAGCCGCAATGTTATAAATTAATATGTTAATTCGTAAAAGTTTAATTCTTCGATCTGCATTGTACACTGGTTGAGACACAACTGACGTCGCACGAGGGTAAATGTGTTCCTTGCATACCTGTTGGTATACACGTGGCAAAATGCCAACGGTCGAACAAACAGAAACGGTTTGCAGATATCACAAATGTACCTTTTACATGTCGTAAATAAATGGTGTAAATGTTACAAATAAATAGCATAAATGTTATAAATTAATGATTCAAAGGCCCTGAATTAACAACTCAAACGTTGTAATTCAATGCATTAAATGGTGTAAATTATTATTTTAAATGCTTCAAATCAATAGGTCAAACGTTATAAATTTATAGCTTAAATGGTTATAAATTAATGGTAAATTGTAAGAAAAGAATAGGTAGACACTGTAAATTAATACTTTGAATGATACAAATTAATAGCCGCAATGTTATAAATTAATAAGTTAATTCGTAAAAGTTTAATTCTTCGATCTGCATTGTACACTGGTTGAAACACAACTGACGTCGCACGAGGGTAAATGTGTTCCTTGCATACCTGTTGGTATACACGTGGCAAAATGCCAACGGTCGATCAAACAGAAACGGTTTGCAAATATCACAAATGTACCTTTTAAATGTCGTAAATAAATGGTATTAATGTAACAAATAAGTAGCGTAAATGTTATAAATTAATGATTCAAAGGCCCTGAATTAACAACTCAAACGTTGTAATTCAATGTATTAAATGGTGTAAATTATTATTTTAAATGCTTCAAATCAATAGGTCAAACGTTATAAATTAATAGTTTAAATGGTTATAAATTAATGGTAAATTGTAAGAAAAGAATAGGTAGACACTGTAAATTAATACTTTGAATGATACAAATTAATAGCCGCAATGTTATAAATTAATATGTTAATTCGTAAAAGTTTAATTCTTCGATCTGCATTGTACACTGGTTGAGACACAACTGACGTCGCACGAGGGTAAATGTGTTCCTTGCATACCTGTTGGTATACACGTGGCAAAATGCCAACGGTCGATCAAACAGAAACGGTTTGCAGATATCACAAATGTACCTTTTAAATGTCCTAAATAAATGGTATAAATGTTACAAATAAATAGCGTAAATGTTATAAATTAATGATTCAAAGGCCCTGAATTAACAACTCAAACGTTGTAATTCAATGTATTAAATGGTGTAAATTATTATTTTAAATGCTTCAAATCAATAGGTCAAACGTTATAAATTAATAGTTTAAATGGTTATAAATTAATGGTAAATTGTAAGAAAAGAATAGGTAGACACTGTAAATTAATACTTTGAAAGATACAAATTAATAGCCGCAATGTTATAAATTAATAAGTTAATTCGTAAAAGTTTAATTCTTCGATCTGCATTGTACACTGGTTGAAACACAACTGACGTCGCACGAGGGTAAATGTGTTCCTTGCATACCTGTTGGTATACACGTGGCAAAATGCCAACGGTCGATCAAACAGAAACGGTTTGCAGATATCACAAATGTACCTTTTACATGTCGTAAATAAATGGTATAAATGTTACAAATAAATAGCGTAAATGTTATAAATTAATGATTCAAAGGCCCTGAATTAACAACTCAAACGTTGTAATTCAATGTATTAAATGGAGTAAATTATTATTTTAAATGCTTCAAATCAATAGGTCAAACGTTATAAATTAATAGTTTAAATGGTTATAAATTAATGGTAAATTGTAAGAAAAGAATAGGTAGACACTGCAAATTAATACTTTGAATGATACAAATTAATAGCCGCAATGTTATAAATTAATAAGTTAATTCGTAAAAGTTTAATTCTTCGATCTGCATTGTACACTGGTTGAAACACAACTGACGTCGCACGAGGGTAAATGTGTTCCTTGCATACCTGTTGGTATACACGTGGCAAAATGCCAACGGTCGAACAAACAGAAACGGTTTGCAGATATCACAAATGTACCTTTTACATGTCGTAAATAAATGGTATAAATGTTACAAATAAATAGCATAAATGTTATAAATTAATGATTCAAAGGCCCTGAATTAACAACTCAAACGTTGTAATTCAATGCATTAAATGGTGTAAATTATTATTTTAAATGCTTCAAATCAATAGGTCAAACGTTATAAATTTATAGCTTAAATGGTTATAAATTAATGGTAAATTGTAAGAAAAGAATAGGTAGACACTGTAAATTAATACTTTGAATGATACAAATTAATAGCCGCAATGTTATAAATTAATAAGTTAATTCGTAAAAGTTTAATTCTTCGACATGCATTGTACACTGGTTGAAACACAACTGACGTCGCACGAGGGTAAATGTGTTCCTTGCATACCTGTTGGTATACACGTGGCAATATGCCAACGGTCGATCAAACAGAAACGGTTTGCAGATATCACAAATGTACCTTTTAAATGTCGTAAATAAATGGTATAAATGTTAGAAATATATAGCGCAAATGTTATAAATTAATGATTCAAAGGCCCTGAATTAACAACTCAAACGTTGTAATTCAATGTATTAAATGGTGTAAATTATTATTTTAAATGCTTCAAATCAATAGGTCAAACGTTATAAATTAATAGTTTAAATGGTTATAAATTAATGGTAAATTGTAAGAAAAGAATAGGTAGACACTGTAAATTAATACTTTGAAAGATACAAATTAATAGCCGCAATGTTATAAATTAATAAGTTAATTCGTAAAAGTTTAATTCTTCGATCTGCATTGTACACTGGTTGAAACACAACTGACGTCGCACGAGGGTAAATGTGTTCCTTGCATACCTGTTGGTATACACGTGGCAAAATGCCAACGGTCGATCAAACAGAAACGGTTTGCAGATATCACAAATGTACCTTTTACATGTCGTAAATAAATGGTATAAATGTTACAAATAAATAGCGTAAATGTTATAAATTAATGATTCAAAGGCCCTGAATTAACAACTCAAACGTTGTAATTCAATGCATTAAATGGTGTAAATTATTATTTTAAATGCTTCAAATCAATAGGTCAAACGTTATGAATTTATAGCTTAAATGGTTATAAATTAATGGTAAATTGTAAGAAAAGAATAGGTAGACACTGTAAATTAATACTTTGAATGATACAAATTAATAGCCACAATGTTATAAATTAATATGTTAATTCGTAAAAGTTTAATTCTTCGATCTGCATTGTACACTGGTTGAGACACAACTGAGGTCGCACGAGGGTAAATGTGTTCCTTGCATACCTGTTGGTATACACGTGGCAAAATGCCAACGGTCGAACAAACAGAAACGGTTTGCAGATATCACAAATGTACCTTTTACATGTCGTAAATAAATGGTATAAATGTTACAAATAAATAGCGTAAATGTTATAAATTAATGATTCAAAGGCCCTGAATTAACAACTCAAACGTTGTAATTCAATGTATTAAATGGAGTAAATTATTATTTTAAATGCTTCAAATCAATAGGTCAAACGTTATAAATTAATAGTTTAAATGGTTATAAATTAATGGTAAATTGTAAGAAAAGAATAGGTAGACACTGTAAATTAATACTTTGAAAGATACAAATTAATAGCCGCAATGTTATAAATTAATAAGTTAATTCGTAAAAGTTTAATTCTTCGATCTGCATTGTACACTGGTTGAAACACAACTGACGTCGCACGAGGGTAAATGTGTTCCTTGCATACCTGTTGGTATACACGTGGCAAAATGCCAACGGTCGATCAAACAGAAACGGTTTGCAGATATCACAAATGTACCTTTTACATGTCGTAAATAAATGGTATAAATGTTACAAATAAATAGCGTAAATGTTATAAATTAATGATACAAAGGCCCTGAATTAACAACTCAAACGTTGTAATTCAATGTATTAAATGGTGTAAATTATTATTTTAAATGCTTCAAATCAATAGGTCAAACGTTATAAATTAATAGTTTAAATGGTTATAAATTAATGGTAAATTGTAAGAAAAGAATAGGTAGACACTGTAAATTAATACTTTGAATGATACAAATTAATAGCCACAATGTTATAAATTAATATGTTAATTCGTAAAAGTTTAATTCTTCGATCTGCATTGTACACTGGTTGAGACACAACTGACGTCGCACGAGGGTAAATGTGTTCCTTGCATACCTGTTGGTATACACGTGGCAAAATGCCAACGGTCGAACAAACAGAAACGGTTTGCAGATATCACAAATGTACCTTTTACATGTCGTAAATAAATGGTATAAATGTTACAAATAAATAGCGTAAATGTTATAAATTAATGATACAAAGGCCCTGAATTAACAACTCAAACGTTGTAATTCAATGTATTAAATGGAGTAAATTATTATTTTAAATGCTTCAAATCAATAGGTCAAACGTTATAAATTAATAGTTTAAATGGTTATAAATTAATGGTAAATTGTAAGAAAAGAATAGGTAGACACTGTAAATTAATACTTTGAAAGATACAAATTAATAGCCGCAATGTTATAAATTAATAAGTTAATTCGTAAAAGTTTAATTCTTCGATCTGCATTGTACACTGGTTGAAACACAACTGACGTCGCACGAGGGTAAATGTGTTCCTTGCATACCTGTTGGTATACACGTGGCAAAATGCCAACGGTCGATCAAACAGAAACGGTTTGCAGATATCACAAATGTACCTTTTAAATGTCCTAAATAAATGGTATAAATGTTACAAATAAATAGCGTAAATGTTATAAATTAATGATTCAAAGGCCCTGAATTAACAACTCAAACGTTGTAATTCAATGTATTAAATGGTGTAAATTATTATTTTAAATGCTTCAAATCAATAGGTCAAACGTTATAAATTAATAGTTTAAATGGTTATAAATTAATGGTAAATGGTAAGAAAAGAATAGGTAGACACTGTAAATTAATACTTTGAATGATACAAATTAATAGCCACAATGTTATAAATTAATATGTTAATTCGTAAAAGTTTAATTCTTCGATCTGCATTGTACACTGGTTGAGACACAACTGACGTCGCACGAGGGTAAATGTGTTCCTTGCATACCTGTTGGTATACACGTGGCAAAATGCCAACGGTCGAACAAACAGAAACGGTTTGCAGATATCACAAATGTACCTTTTACATGTCGTAAATAAATGGTATAAATGTTACAAATAAATAGCGTAAATGTTATAAATTAATGATTCAAAGGCCCTGAATTAACAACTCAAACGTTGTAATTCAATGTATTAAATGGAGTAAATTATTATTTTAAATGCTTCAAATCAATAGGTCAAACGTTATAAATTAATAGTTTAAATGGTTATAAATTAATGGTAAATTGTAAGAAAAGAATAGGTAGACACTGTAAATTAATACTTTGAATGATACAAATTAATAGCCGCAATGTTATAAATTAATAAGTTAATTCGTAAAAGTTTAATTCTTCGATCTGCATTGTACACTGGTTGAAACACAACTGACGTCGCACGAGGGTAAATGTGTTCCTTGCATACCTGTTGGTATACACGTGGCAAAATGCCAACGGTCGATCAAACAGAAACGGTTTGCAAATATCACAAATGTACCTTTTAAATGTCGTAAATAAATGGTATAAATGTAACAAATAAGTAGCGTAAATGTTATAAATTAATGATTCAAAGGCCCTGAATTAACAACTCAAACGTTGTAATTCAATGTATTAAATGGTGTAAATTATTATTTTAAATGCTTCAAATCAATAGGTCAAACGTTATAAATTAATAGTTTAAATGGTTATAAATTAATGGTAAATTGTAAGAAAAGAATAGGTAGACACTGTAAATTAATACTTTGAATGATACAAATTAATAGCCGCAATGATATAAATTAATAAGTTAATTCGTAAAAGTTTAATTCTTCGATCTGCATTGTACACTGGTTGAAACACAACTGACGTCGCACGAGGGTAAATGTGTTCCTTGCATACCTGTTGGTATACACGTGGCAAAATGCCAACGGTCGATCAAACAGAAACGGTTTGCAAATATCACAAATGTACCTTTTAAATGTCGTAAATAAATGGTATAAATGTAACAAATAAGTAGCGTAAATGTTATAAATTAATGATTCAAAGGCCCTGAATTAACAACTCAAACGTTGTAATTCAATGTATTAAATGGTGTAAATTATTATTTTAAATGCTTCAAATCAATAGGTCAAACGTTATAAATTAATAGTTTAAATGGTTATAAATTAATGGTAAATTGTAAGAAAAGAATAGGTAGACACTGTAAATTAATACTTTGAATGATACAAATTAATAGCCGCAATGATATAAATTAATAAGTTAATTCGTAAAAGTTTAATTCTTCGATCTGCATTGTACACTGGTTGAAACACAACTGACGTCGCACGAGGGTAAATGTGTTCCTTGCATACCTGTTGGTATACACGTGGCAAAATGCCAACGGTCGATCAAACAGAAACGGTTTGCAGATATCACAAATGTACCTTTTAAATGTCGTAAATAAATGGTATAAATGTTACAAATAAGTAGCGTAAATGTTATAAATTAATGATTCAAAGGCCCTGAATTAACAACTCAAACGTTGTAATTCAATGTATTAAATGGTGTAAATTATTATTTTAAATGCTTCAAATCAATAGGTCAAACGTTATAAATTAATAGTTTAAATGGTTATAAATTAATGGTAAATTGTAAGAAAAGAATAGGTAGACACTGTAAATTAATACTTTGAATGATACAAATTAATAGCCGCAATGATATAAATTAATAAGTTAATTCGTAAAAGTTTAATTCTTCGATCTGCATTGTACACTGGTTGAAACACAACTGACGTCGCACGAGGGTAAATGTGTTCCTTGCATACCTGTTGGTATACACGTGGCAAAATGCCAACGGTCGATCAAACAGAAACGGTTTGCAGATATCACAAATGTACCTTTTAAATGTCGTAAATAAATGGTATAAATGTTACAAATAAATAGCGTAAATGTTATAAATTAATGATTCAAAGGCCCTGAATTAACAACTCAAACGTTGTAATTCAATGTATTAAATGGTGTAAATTATTATTTTAAATGCTTCAAATCAATAGGTCAAACGTTATAAATTAATAGTTTAAATGGTTATAAATTAATGGTAAATTGTAAGAAAAGAATAGGTAGACACTGTAAATTAATACTTTGAATGATACAAATTAATAGCCGCAATGTTATAAATTAATAAGTTAATTCGTAAAAGTTTAATTCTTCGACCTGCATTGTACACTGGTTGAAACACAACTGACGTCGCACGAGGGTAAATGTGTTCCTTGCATACCTGTTGGTATACACGTGGCAATATGCCCACGGTCGATCAAACAGAAACGGTTTGCAGATATCACAAATGTACCTTTTAAATGTCGTAAATAAATGGTATAAATGTTAGAAATATATAGCGTAAATGTTATAAATTAATGATTCAAAGGCCCTGAATTAACAACTCAAACGTTGTAATTCAATGTATTAAATGGTGTAAATTATTATTTTAAATGCTTCAAATCAATAGGTCAAACGTTATAAATTAATAGTTTAAATGGTTATTAATTAATGGTAAATTGTAAGAAAAGAATAGGTAGACACTGTAAATTAATACTTTGATTGATACAAATTAATAGCCGCAATGTTATAAATTAATAAGTTAATTCGTAAAAGTTTAATTCTTCGATCTGCATTGTACACTGGTTGAAACACAACTGACGTCGCACGAGGGTAAATGTGTTCCTTGCATACCTGTTGGTATACACGTGGCAAAATGCCAACGGTCGATCAAACAGAAACGGTTTGCAGATATCACAAATGTACCTTTTAAATGTCGTAAATAAATGGTATAAATGTTACAAATAAATAGCGTAAATGTTATAAATTAATGATTCAAAGGCCCTGAATTAACAACTCAAACGTTGTAATTCAATGTATTAAATGGTGTAAATTATTATTTTAAATGCTTCAAATCAATAGGTCAAACGTTATAAATTAATAGTTTAAATGGTTATAAATTAATGGTAAATGGTAAGAAAAGAATAGGTAGACACTGTAAATTAATACTTTGAATGATACAAATTAATAGCCACAATGTTATAAATTAATATGTTAATTCGTAAAAGTTTAATTCTTCGATCTGCATTGTACACTGGTAGAGACACAACTGACGTCGCACGAGGGTAAATGTGTTCCTTGCATACCTGTTGGTATACACGTGGCAAAATGCCAACGGTCGAACAAACAGAAACGGTTTGCAGATATCACAAATGTACCTTTTACATGTCGTAAATAAATGGTATAAATGTTACAAATAAATAGCGTAAATGTTATAAATTAATGATTCAAAGGCCCTGAATTAACAACTCAAACGTTGTAATTCAATGTATTAAATGGAGTAAATTATTATTTTAAATGCTTCAAATCAATAGGTCAAACGTTATAAATTAATAGTTTAAATGGTTATAAATTAATGGTAAATTGTAAGAAAAGAATAGGTAGACACTGTAAATTAATACTTTGAAAGATACAAATTAATAGCCGCAATGTTATAAATTAATAAGTTAATTCGTAAAAGTTTAATTCTTCGATCTGCATTGTACACTGGTTGAAACACAACTGACGTCGCACGAGGGTAAATGTGTTCCTTGCATACCTGTTGGTATACACGTGGCAAAATGCCAACGGTCGATCAAACAGAAACGGTTTGCAGATATCACAATTGTACCTTTTAAATGTCCTAAATAAATGGTATAAATGTTACAAATAAATAGCGTAAATGTTATAAATTAATGATTCAAAGGCCCTGAATTAACAACTCAAACGTTGTAATTCAATGTATTAAATGGTGTAAATTATTATTTTAAATGCTTCAAATCAATAGGTCAAACGTTATAAATTTATAGTTTAAATGGTTATAAATTAATGGTAAATTGTAAGAAAAGAATAGGTAGACACTGTAAATTAATACTTTGAAAGATACAAATTAATAGCCGCAATGTTATAAATTAATAAGTTAATTCGTAAAAGTTTAATTCTTCGATCTGCATTGTACACTGGTTGAAACACAACTGACGTCGCACGAGGGTAAATGTGTTCCTTGCATACCTGTTGGTATACACGTGGCAAAATGCCAACGGTCGATCAAACAGAAACGGTTTGCAGATATCACAATTGTACCTTTTAAATGTCCTAAATAAATGGTATAAATGTTACAAATAAATAGCGTAAATGTTATAAATTAATGATTCAAAGGCCCTGAATTAACAACTCAAACGTTGTAATTCAATGTATTAAATGGTGTAAATTATTATTTTAAATGCTTCAAATCAATAGGTCAAACGTTATAAATTAATAGTTTAAATGGTTATAAATTAATGGTAAATTGTAAGAAAAGAATAGGTAGACACTGTAAATTAATACTTTGAAAGATACAAATTAATAGCCGCAATGTTATAAATTAATATGTTAATTCGTAAAAGTTTAATTCTTCGATCTGCATTGTACACTGGTTGAAACACAACTGACGTCGCACGAGGGTAAATGTGTTCCTTGCATACCTGTTGGTATACACGTGGCAAAATGCCAACGGTCGATCAAACAGAAACGGTTTGCAGATATCACAATTGTACCTTTTAAATGTCCTAAATAAATGGTATAAATGTTACAAATAAATAGCGTAAATGTTATAAATTAATGATTCAAAGGCCCTGAATTAACAACTCAAACGTTGTAATTCAATGTATTAAATGGTGTAAATTATTATTTTAAATGCTTCAAATCAATAGGTCAAACGTTATAAATTAATAGTTTAAATGGTTATAAATTAATGGTAAATTGTAAGAAAAGAATAGGTAGACACTGTAAATTAATACTTTGAATGATACAAATTAATAGCCGCAATGTTATAAATTAATAAGTTAATTCGTAAAAGTCTAATTCTTCGATCTGCATTGTATACTGGTTGAAACACAACTGACGTCGCACGAGGGTAAATGTGTTCCTTGCATACCTGTTGGTATACACGTGGCAAAATGCCAACGGTCGATCAAACAGAAACGGTTTGCAGATATCACAAATGTACCTTTTAAATGTCGTAA
This sequence comes from Bombus flavifrons, assembly GCF_040668555.2. Taxonomy (NCBI): domain Eukaryota; kingdom Metazoa; phylum Arthropoda; class Insecta; order Hymenoptera; family Apidae; genus Bombus; species Bombus flavifrons. The sequence continues at coordinate 14,807,902 of NC_138451.1, read as the reverse complement.
ATAAATGGTATAAATGTTACAAATAAATAGCGTAAATGTTATAAATTAATGATTCAAAGGCCCTGAATTAACAATCAAACGTTGTAATTCAATGTATTAAATGGTGTAAATTATTATTTTAAATGCTTCAAATCAATAGGTCAAACGTTATAAATTAATAGTTTAAATGGTTATAAATTAATGGTAAATTGTAAGAAAAGAATAGGTAGACACTGTCAATTAATACTTTGAATGATACAAATTAATAGCCGCAATGTTATAAATTAATATGTTAATTCGTAAAAGTTTAATTCTTCGATCTGCATTGTACACTGGTTGAAACACAACTGACGTCGCACGAGGGTAAATGTGTTCCTTGCATACCTGTTGGTATACACGTGGCAAACTGCCAACGGTCGAACAAACAGAAACGGTTTGCAGATATCACAAGTGTACCTTTTACATGTCGTAAATAAATGGTATAAATGTTACAAATAAATAGCGTAAATGTTATAAATTAATGATTCAAAGGCCCTGAATTAACAACTCAAACGTTGTAATTCAATGTATTAAATGGTGTAAATTATTATTTTAAATGCTTCAAATCAATAGGTCAAACGTTATAAATTAATAATTTAAATGGTTATAAATTAATGGTAAATTGTAAGAAAAGAATAGGTAGACACTGTAAATTAATACTTTGAATGATACAAATTAATAGCCGCAATGTTATAAATTAATAAGTTAATTCGTAAAAGTCTAATTCTTCGATCTGCATTGTATACTGGTTGAAACACAACTGACGTCGCACGAGGGTAAATGTGTTCCTTGCATACCTGTTGGTATACACGTGGCAAAATGCCAACGGTCGATCAAACAGAAACGGTTTGCAGATATCACAAATGTACCTTTTAAATGTCGTAAATAAATGGTATAAATGTTACAAATAAATAGCGTAAATGTTATAAATTAATGATTCAAAGGCCCTGAATTAACAATCAAACGTTGTAATTCAATGTATTAAATGGTGTAAATTATTATTTTAAATGCTTCAAATCAATAGGTCAAACGTTATAAATTAATAGTTTAAATGGTTATAAATTAATGGTAAATTGTAAGAAAAGAATAGGTAGACACTGTCAATTAATACTTTGAATGATACAAATTAATAGCCGCAATGTTATAAATTAATATGTTAATTCGTAAAAGTTTAATTCTTCGATCTGCATTGTACACTGGTTGAAACACAACTGACGTCGCACGAGGGTAAATGTGTTCCTTGCATACCTGTTGGTATACACGTGGCAAACTGCCAACGGTCGAACAAACAGAAACGGTTTGCAGATATCACAAGTGTACCTTTTACATGTCGTAAATAAATGGTATAAATGTTACAAATAAATAGCGTAAATGTTATAAATTAATGATTCAAAGGCCCTGAATTAACAACTCAAACGTTGTAATTCAATGTATTAAATGGTGTAAATTATTATTTTAAATGCTTCAAATCAATAGGTCAAACGTTATAAATTAATAATTTAAATGGTTATAAATTAATGGTAAATTGTAAGAAAAGAATAGGTAGACACTGTAAATTAATACTTTGAATGATACAAATTAATAGCCGCAATGTTATAAATTAATAAGTTAATTCGTAAAAGTTTAATTCTTCGATCTGCATTGTATACTGGTTGAAACACAACTGACGTCGCACGAGGGTAAATGTGTTCCTTGCATACCTGTTGGTATACACGTGGCAAAATGCCAACGGTCGATCAAACAGAAACGGTTTGCAGATATCACAAGTGTACCTTTTACATGTCGTAAATAAATGGTATAAATGTTACAAATAAATAGCGTAAATGTTATAAATTAATGATTCAAAGGCCCTGAATTAACAACTCAAACGTTGTAATTCAATGTATTAAATGGTGTAAATTATTATTTTAAATGCTTCAAATCAATAGGTCAAACGTTATAAATTAATAATTTAAATGGTTATAAATTAATGGTAAATTGTAAGAAAAGAATAGGTAGACACTGTAAATTAATACTTTGAATGATACAAATTAATAGCCGCAATGTTATAAATTAATAAGTTAATTCGTAAAAGTCTAATTCTTCGATCTGCATTGTATACTGGTTGAAACACAACTGACGTCGCACGAGGGTAAATGTGTTCCTTGCATACCTGTTGGTATACACGTGGCAAAATGCCAACGGTCGATCAAACAGAAACGGTTTGCAGATATCACAAGTGTACCTTTTACATGTCGTAAATAAATGGTATAAATGTTACAAATAAATAGCGTAAATGTTATAAATTAATGATTCAAAGGCCCTGAATTAACAACTCAAACGTTGTAATTCAATGTATTAAATGGTGTAAATTATTATTTTAAATGCTTCAAATCAATAGGTCAAACGTTATAAATTAATAATTTAAATGGTTATAAATTAATGGTAAATTGTAAGAAAAGAATAGGTAGACACTGTAAATTAATACTTTGAATGATACAAATTAATAGCCGCAATGTTATAAATTAATAAGTTAATTCGTAAAAGTTTAATTCTTCGATCTGCATTGTATACTGGTTGAAACACAACTGACGTCGCACGAGGGTAAATGTGTTCCTTGCATACCTGTTGGTATACACGTGGCAAAATGCCAACGGTCGATCAAACAGAAACGGTTTGCAGATATCACAAATGTACCTTTTAAATGTCGTAAATAAATGGTATAAATGTTACAAATAAGTAGCGTAAATGTTATAAATTAATGATTCAAAGGCCCTGAATTAACAACTCAAACGTTGTAATTCAATGCATTAAATGGTGTAAATTATTATTTTAAATGCTTCAAATCAATAGGTCAAACGTTATAAATTAAATGTTCGAATGTTGTAAATAAACAGCTTAAAGGAAAATTAATGGCTTAAATGTTGTAAAAATGTCTAAAAAAATGGATTTGGAAATTTGTTTAATTAATTCACATGTTCTATAAGAAAAAGACAAAAGAACGAAAAGCCATTTAACCACCTGCGATTTACAAAAACTTTAGTAGACCAGTTAAGAGGAGATATTGGACAACCACGAGATCGAGCTTCGACATCGACTGCTAATTGTGATGAAATTCGGTTAAATGGAAAGCTCCATGTAATTTTAACAAGAACAAAAAAGTATTGTTATGTGTGTTCTTACCGAAACAAAGCAGGAGAAAGACGCGAAACAACTTATTATTTCGATACTTGTCCCGACAAGCCAAGGATGCATCATGGCAGACGTTTTATAAATTATCGTAATAAAAAGATACAAAAAAATATTAAAAAATTATACTTTCAAAGATGTAAATATATATGAATTATTAAAATATAATGTCTTTTTAAATTAATTTTTATATAAAATCATATTATATTACCTACAATACACTCGTCACATACGCGCAAAATTGTCTCGAGCTGCTGCTACGACCAACCGAAAAGGCGGTCGAGTACAAAGGGTAGTTTAAAAGTTATAAATTATTGTTCCAAATGTATTAAATTTACCTTTTGCGGACGAGTGTCGGCAAATAGCTGCCCAAGTCTTTTTACCGTTGCGGACGCGTGTCGACATATAGCTGCCTGAATCTGTTCACAGTTCCGGACAGTTATTTAGAAATGGCTGGCGTACTTCTATTTTTCTGAGCGATAATCTTATGCGTATTTGGACATGGGTATAATAAACTAAACAGTATTATGTTATGAAGATTTTAGATCTTCAAAAAACTTTTTTTTTTTTTTTTTTTTTTTCGTGGAGGAAACCTTCATAGGCGCCCCGCGCCCTCCGGGGAGAGAGCGCTGGGTAGTGCCGGATTCGTACCGGCTAAAACCTCCACGGTGGCCGTCCCTGGCGCATTACGGTGAGGACCCTAGAAACGCTCATTAGCATGCCATCACGAGTCCCCTCCGCGCCGAGTCCACCTCGAGTTATGCAATTATAACTAAAGGCGCGATGCGCGGCCACCGCGCATCGCGCCACCTCCGACGGGCCGCCGTGCAAGACCTCCTGGTTCCCCGACCAGGCGATTTAGCGGCACCGTGGCGCCGAAGCGCCCGACGCCTAAGACACACCTGACGGCGAAGTGGTCCGAGCTCGCCTGGAAGTGGCGTGCCCCCCCCACACCCCGCCGCCGTCCGCCTACCCTTTCGGGATGGGAATTCCGTTCTCTCTCTCGCTATCCGCCAACTCCTTCCGCAGCGTCACCAGCTCGCAGAATGTGGCGACCTCCTTCCAACTCCTCTCGTTCGCCAGCAGCGTACCAAACACCGCCGGCGGAGAGATGTCTCCCCCTATCTCAGAATCGAGAGCGCTGCGAGGCAACGCCCACGAAGTACAGTGCTCCAGCGTGTGTTGCGCCGAGTCCACGCCCCCGTTGCAATGCTGCCACCGCGCATCGCGCCACCTCCGACGGGCCGCCGTGCAAGACCTCCTGGTTCCCCGACCAGGCGATTTAGCGGCACCGTGGCGCCGAAGCGGCCGACGCCTAAGACACACCTGACGGCGAAGTGGTCCGAGCTCGCCTGGAAGTGGCGTGCCCCCCCCCACACCCCGCCGCCGTCCGCCTACCCTTTCGGGATGGGAATTCCGTTCTCTCTCTCGCTATCCGCCGACTCCTTCCGCAGCGTCACCTGCTCGCAGAATGTGGCGACCTCCTTCCAACTCCTCTCGTTCGCCAGCAGCGTACCAAACACCGCCGGCGGAGAGATGTCTCCCCCTATCTCAGAATCGAGAGCGCTGCGAGGCAACGCCCACGAAGGACAGTGCTCCAGCGTGTGTTGCGCCGAGTCCACGCCCCCGTTGCAATGCTGCCACCGCGCATCGCGCCATCCCCGACGGGCCGCCATGCAAGACCTCCTGGTTCCCCGACCAGGCGATTCAGCGGCACCGTGGCGCCGAAGCGGCCGACGCGTAAGACCCACCTGACGGCGAAGCGGTCCGAACTCGCCTGGAAGTGGCGTGCCCACGCCCCCCACCCCTCCCCGCCGCCGTCCGCCTATCCTTTCGGGATGGGAATTCCGTTCTCTCTGTCGCTATCCGCCACCTCCTTCCGCAGCGTCACCTGCTCGCAGAATGTGGCGACCTCCTTCCAACTCCTCTCGTTCGCCAGCAGCGCACCAAACACCGCCGGCGGAGAGAGGTCTCCCCCTATCTCAGAATCGACGGCGCTGCGAGGCAACGCCCACGCCGGACAGTGCTCCAGCGTGTGTTGCGCCGAGTCCACGCCCGCGTTGCAATGCTGGCAACGCGCTGTCGCCTCCCGTCCTATCCTGTGCAGACACTCACCGAAGCATCCATGCCCGGTAAGTACCTGCGTCGCCCTATAGGTCAGGGCGGGCCCGCCGCCGTCCAACCAATCGTCCCAGTTTGGTAGGACGGCCTCGACGACCCTGAGGCCAAGCGAATAGGTAGACACTGTAAATTAATACTTTGAATGATACAAATTAATAGCCGCAATGTTATAAATTAATAAGTTAATTCGTAAAAGTTTAATTCTTCGATCTGCATTGTACACTGGTTGAAACACAACTGACGTCGCACGAGGGTAAATGTGTTCCTTGCATACCTGTTAGCATACACGTGGCAAAATGCCAACGGTCGATCAAACACAAACGGTTTGCAGATATCACAAATGTACCTTTTAAATGTCGTAAATAAATGGTATAAATGTTACAAATAAGTAGCGTAAATGTTATAAATTAATGATTCAAAGGCCCTGATTTAACAACTCAAACGTTGTAATTCAATGTATTAAATGGTGTAAATTATTATTTTAAATGCTTCAAATCAATAGGTCAAACGTTATAAATTAATAGTTTAAATGGTTATTAATTAATGGTAAATTGTAAGAAAAGAATAGGTAGACACTGTAAATTAATACTTTGATTGATACAAATTAATAGCCACAATGTTATAAATTAATATGTTAATTCGTAAAAGTTTAATTCTTCGATCTGCATTGTACACTGGTTGAGACACAACTGACGTCGCACGAGGGTAAATGTGTTCCTTGCATACATGTTGGTATACACGTGGCAAACTGCCAACGGTCGAACAAACAGAAACGGTTTGCAGATATCACAAGTGTACCTTTTACATGTCGTAAATAAATGGTATAAATGTTACAAATAAATAGCGTAAATGTTATAAATTAATGATTCAAAGGCAATGAATTAACAACTCAAACGTTGTAATTCAATGTATTAAATGGTGTAAATTATTATTTTAAATGCTTCAAATCAATAGGTCAAACGTTATAAATTTATAGTTTAAATGGTTATAAATTAATGGTAAATTGTAAGAAAAGAATAGGTAGACACTGTAAATTAATACTTTGAATGATACAAATTAATAGCCGCAATGTTATAAATTAATATGTTAATTCGTAAAAGTTTAATTCTTCGATCTGCATTGTACACTGGTTGAGACACAACTGACGTCGCACGAGGGTAAATGTGTTCCTTGCATACATGTTGGTATACACGTGGCAAACTGCCAACGGTCGAACAAACAGAAACGGTTTGCAGATATCACAAGTGTACCTTTTACATGTCGTAAATAAATGGTATAAATGTTACAAATAAATAGCGTAAATGTTATAAATTAATGATTCAAAGGCAATGAATTAACAACTCAAACGTTGTAATTCAATGTATTAAATGGTGTAAATTATTATTTTAAATGCTTCAAATCAATAGGTCAAACGTTATAAATTTATAGTTTAAATGGTTATAAATTAATGGTAAATTGTAAGAAAAGAATAGGTAGACACTGTAAATTAATACTTTGAATGATACAAATTAATAGCCGCAATGTTATAAATTAATATGTTAATTCGTAAAAGTTTAATTCTTCGATCTGCATTGTACACTGGTTGAACACAACTGACGTCGCACGAGGGTAAATGTGTTCCTTGCATACCTGTTGGTATACACGTGGCAAAATGCCAACGGTCGAACAAGCAGAAACGGTTTGCAGATATCACAAGTGTACCTTTTACATGTCGTAAATAAATGGTATAAATGTTACAAATAAATAGCGTAAATGTTATAAATTAATGATTCAAAGGCCCTGAATTAACAACTCAAACGTTGTAATTCAATGTATTAAATGGTGTAAATTATTATTTTAAATGCTTCAAATCAATAGGTCAAACGTTATAAATTTATAGTTTAAATGGTTATAAATTAATGGTAAATTGTAAGAAAAGAATAGGTAGACACTGTAAATTAATACTTTGAATGATACAAATTAATAGCCGCAATGTTATAAATTAATATGTTAATTCGTAAAAGTTTAATTCTTCGATCTGCATTGTACACTGGTTGAAACACAACTGACGTCGCACGAGGGTAAATGTGTTCCTTGCATACCTGTTGGTATACACGTGGCAAACTGCCAACGGTCGAACAAACAGAAACGGTTTGCAGATATCACAAGTGTACCTTTTACATGTCGTAAATAAATGGTATAAATGTTACAAATAAATAGCGTAAATGTTATAAATTAATGATTCAAAGGCAATGAATTAACAACTCAAACGTTGTAATTCAATGTATTAAATGGTGTAAATTATTATTTTAAATGCTTCAAATCAATAGGTCAAACGTTATAAATTTATAGTTTAAATGGTTATAAATTAATGGTAAATTGTAAGAAAAGAATAGGTAGACACTGTAAATTAATACTTTGAATGATACAAATTAATAGCCGCAATGTTATAAATTAATATGTTAATTCGTAAAAGTTTAATTCTTCGATCTGCATTGTACACTGGTTGAACACAACTGACGTCGCACGAGGGTAAATGTGTTCCTTGCATACCTGTTGGTATACACGTGGCAAAATGCCAACGGTCGAACAAGCAGAAACGGTTTGCAGATATCACAAGTGTACCTTTTACATGTCGTAAATAAATGGTATAAATGTTACAAATAAATAGCGTAAATGTTATAAATTAATGATTCAAAGGCCCTGAATTAACAACTCAAACGTTGTAATTCAATGTATTAAATGGTGTAAATTATTATTTTAAATGCTTCAAATCAATAGGTCAAACGTTATAAATTTATAGTTTAAATGGTTATAAATTAATGGTAAATTGTAAGAAAAGAATAGGTAGACACTGTAAATTAATACTTTGAATGATACAAATTAATAGCCGCAATGTTATAAATTAATATGTTAATTCGTAAAAGTTTAATTCTTCGATCTGCATTGTACACTGGTTGAAACACAACTGACGTCGCACGAGGGTAAATGTGTTCCTTGCATACCTGTTGGTATACACGTGGCAAACTGCCAACGGTCGAACAAACAGAAACGGTTTGCAGATATCACAAGTGTACCTTTTACATGTCGTAAATAAATGGTATAAATGTTACAAATAAATAGCGTAAATGTTATAAATTAATGATTCAAAGGCAATGAATTAACAACTCAAACGTTGTAATTCAATGTATTAAATGGTGTAAATTATTATTTTAAATGCTTCAAATCAATAGGTCAAACGTTATAAATTTATAGTTTAAATGGTTATAAATTAATGGTAAATTGTAAGAAAAGAATTGGTAGACACTGTAAATTAATACTTTGAATGATACAAATTAATAGCCGCAATGTTATAAATTAATATGTTAATTCGTAAAAGTTTAATTCTTCGATCTGCATTGTACACTGGTTGAACACAACTGACGTCGCACGAGGGTAAATGTGTTCCTTGCATACCTGTTGGTATACACGTGGCAAAATGCCAACGGTCGAACAAGCAGAAACGGTTTGCAGATATCACAAGTGTACCTTTTACATGTCGTAAATAAATGGTATAAATGTTACAAATAAATAGCGTAAATGTTATAAATTAATGATTCAAAGGCCCTGAATTAACAACTCAAACGTTGTAATTCAATGTATTAAATGGTGTAAATTATTATTTTAAATGCTTCAAATCAATAGGTCAAACGTTATAAATTTATAGTTTAAATGGTTATAAATTAATGGTAAATTGTAAGAAAAGAATAGGTAGACACTGTAAATTAATACTTTGAATGATACAAATTAATAGCCGCAATGTTATAAATTAATATGTTAATTCGTAAAAGTTTAATTCTTCGATCTGCATTGTACACTGGTTGAACACAACTGACGTCGCACGAGGGTAAATGTGTTCCTTGCATACCTGTTGGTATACACGTGGCAAAATGCCAACGGTCGAACAAGCAGAAACGGTTTGCAGATATCACAAATGTACCTTTTACATGTCGTAAATAAATGGTATAAATGTTACAAATAAATAGCGTAAATGTTATAAATTAATGATTCAAAGGCCCTGAATTAACAACTCAAACGTTGTAATTCAATGCATTAAATGGTGTAAATTATTATTTTAAATGCTTCAAATCAATAGGTCAAACGTTATAAATTAAATGTTCGAATGTTGTAAATAAACAGCTTAAAGGAAAATTAATGGCTTAAATGTTGTAAAAATGTCTAAAAAAATGGATTTGGAAATTTGTTTAATTAATTCACATGTTCTATAAAAAAAAGACAAAAGAACGAAAAGCCATTTAACCACCTGCGATTTACAAAAACTTTAGTAGACCAGTTAAGAGGAGATATTGGACAACCACGAGATCGAGCTTCGACATCGACTGCTAATTGTGATGAAATTCGGTTAAATGGAAAGCTCCATGTAATTTTAACAAGAACAAAAAAGTATTGTTATGTGTGTTCTTACCGAAACAAAGCAGGAGAAAGACGCGAAACAACTTATTATTTCGATACTTGTCCCGACAAGCCAAGGATGCATCATGGCAGACGTTTTATAAATTATCGTAATAAAAAGATACAAAAAAATATTAAAAAATTATACTTTCAAAGATGTAAATATATATGAATTATTAAAATATAATGTCTTTTTAAATTAATTTTTATATAAAATCATATTATATTACCTACAATACACTCGTCACATACGCGCAAAATTGTCTCGAGCTGCTGCTACGACCAACCGAAAAGGCGGTCGAGTACAAAGGGTAGTTTAAAAGTTATAAATTATTGTTCCAAATGTATTAAATTTACCTTTTGCGGACGAGTGTCGGCAAATAGCTGCCCAAGTCTTTTTACCGTTGCGGACGCGTGTCGACATATAGCTGCCTGAATCTGTTCACAGTTCCGGACAGTTATTTAGAAATGGCTGGCGTACTTCTATTTTTCTGAGCGATAATCTTATGCGTATTTGGGCATGGGTATAATAAACTAAACAGTATTATGTTATGAAGATTTTAGATCTTCAAAAAACTTATCTTCCGTTTAACGTAAACTTGCGATGCAGGATGATAGTCGAGTCAGAACAAATTTCAATCTTTCAATGGCATTACCAGATGAATCACAAAGCTTTTTATATATTTTTTACAATACCTTATACACGATGCCTAAAAGTTCCAGAAAGAACATGTTCGATAGTAATAATAGTGGTGACGAACATTATTTTGAACCTGACAAGATACGCGGCCCCGTCCGCAAAGGGTTAATAGTTTAAATGTTATAAATTAATGTTCCAAATGTTACAAATTAATAGTTTAAATGTTATAAATTAATATTTTAAATATTGTAAATTAATAGTATAGGATTATTTATTCAGAAATATTAGAAATTAGGATTTCCAATGATTTCTATTCTATATGATAAATTTATCGATAGATGGATCTACTTACAGTGGATTAAACAGGAAACGATGGTTATTTAACGTGAACTTAATGTAGTAATACGATATAACCAAGACAATTAGATTGATAATTAATAACTCACAACTAATAGTTTACAACTCATGACAACTCGGCAACTCTGTCTCGACTCAACTCTCTCAGCTCAACTCTCGACTCGCAACTAACTACCTCCTCACAATTCGACTGTCAATTCACGACTGCCGATTAACTTGCCTTTTTTCCTTAAGCATCCCTTTGTTCTTCTCATACCCCCACCACGTACGTGTTCCGTAACCGTCCGCGATCCTGATCACGTCGCCTTTTTCCGCGTAATCACTAGACTGAAGGACCGACGACACATTGATGGGCCGCTTGGCCCATTGAAGTTTCCCGACCCTTTCGGCCTGTCGGCACTTAGGCTCTCTCGCAAAATTGTTTATAGTTCACCCGATATTTCTTAGACAATCTGACCACGATACTACAATAGTTTATATGTTTCAAATTAATAGTTTAAATGTTAATAAATTAATCCATTGAATTAGTTAATAAATTAATAGTAAATTGTTAGAAAAGAATAGTTTAAATGTTGTAAATTAATAGCTTGAATCTTACAAATTAATAACACAAATGTTGTAAATTGATAATTTAATTCGAAAAAGTTCAATTCTTCGATGTTCATTGTACGATGGTTGAAACACAAATGACATCGCACGAAAGTCGTGTGTTCCTTGTATACCTGTTGGTATACACTTGGCAATGTGCTAATGTTCTGTCAAAAGAAGATTGTAAAAAGATTATCAGTTGAAAAGTTTATTATAAAGGCATTATTATAAACGAGGAGATTTATAGTCGATAGTAAATTATTCTAGTAATTTCGAATAAAGTTAACACGTATAGAAGACCCAACCAACGTATTACCCTTCTTATGCTATCGCATCGACATTGTCCTTTAGTTCCCTGACTTTCACGTACTATGTGTCTAAAATATGTATACATATGTACATATGAATATAGTTCGAAATATTATATATATATTTATAATATTTAGGATTATAATATTTTAGAAATGTTCCAGTTATGTATATTGTCCAAACTGTGACAAATCGTGGCCTGGTTGGGATGCTGATCTTTACAAAAATCATCCGTATCATCGAGGAACAGCCATAGAATTTCCTGGTGTATATATAAAGGTATTTACTTACCTGTATCCGATACATCCTTCCATTATTTAATTTCTAATTCATGGTAATATTATTCGTTAATTTTCCCTTTCAAACTAATTTACATTTAAGAATATAACAAGAGATTATCAACCATCAATTATAAAAAAAGAAGTAAGATTTTTTAGTGAAGAGAACTTGATAAAAAGTATTGTTAGAATAATAATTTTATTATTATTATTTATATTTGAGATAATATTCGTAAGAAATTAATATTAACCTATTGTTTTATATTCACTTTTATACAAAGCTAGATTTTCTAAATCCTTGGGAAATTAATTCATTGAAGAACGCGCTTGAAAAAATACCTTGGGAAGTTTCTCAGAGTGGAAGAAGGAAACAGGTATTTCAAACAGTATAATATATAACTACATTTATTATTATAAAATTTTGAGATATCGATAAAGTTTATTAATAGATAAGATAGGAAGATTTAAGACATAATTTAAAAACTCCAGAATTTTGGTCCAAAATGCAACTTCAAGAAAAGAAAGCTTCAGTTGGGTTTTTTTGATGGTTTTCCAAAGTCTACTCAATTTGTGCAACAAAAATTTTGCCAAGTACCCATGCTTAATAATTTCCAAACGGTAGAACAATGTACTTTAGAGTATGATTCGCTACGAGGAGCTTCAATAGATCCACATATCGATGACTGCTGGATTTGGGGTGAAAGAATAGTTACTGTGAATGTCATGGGTAACTCAGTTTTAACAATGAGTCCTTACCATGGTCCAGATACAAAATATAATTTAGAAAGCGTTGCAGAGTATTCCACTATACTCGAAGGCTTCGAATTTGATACAAATGATAAAAATGAAAGTAATAAAGATATCGTTGTAAGGCTCCCAATGCCAGAGGGATCGCTTATGATTCTTTATGATAGTGCAAGGCAAGAAATTTTTCTTACAGACATAGCGAATTAGTACTTAAACATCTATATCGTATTATATTTCTGTAATTGTTTGGCAAATTTAGTTATACAATTATTTTAATTGTCAGGTACAACTTGAGAAAGTATTTTATAACATAGATAAAATAGAATATAATGAATGTGAATTTTATTGCATTATTTACATAATTACTAGATTCTCTTCTATATTTTTTGTAGGTATAAATGGGAACATTGTGTTTTAAGAGAAGATATAACTTCTAAGCGAATTTGTTTGGCTTATCGCGAATTAACTCCTCCATATTTATGCACCTCAACAAATAATGAAATAGTCAAAGAACTCTTAAAGAGAGCTTCGGTCTTTCAATGAAGTGTGACTAAGGTTTGAAAATAATTTATTTCAACGAAGTATGTAATATAAAATTTGTACGAAATATTTGTACGTTTCATTATGTATTATGAAAATATATTAGATCCTTCTATATATATATATATATATATATATATAGAATATATATATATATATATATATATATATATATATAAGTAAATATAAGCATATATATATACACACATATATATCTACAGCTACAGTTTTATAGAAACGTAATAATAAATGAAATTAGATATCTACTATTAGGTATTTAATTTCTAAAAGAAACTGACGAAAAAAAGTATTAAATTTAGAGCAATATATAAAAATCGATCTTCATTAACAAGAAATGAAGAAGGGAACTAACCAACCTACGCGACGTACTCCCGTGCACCAGATAACTCTAAGGCTCGGCGGAAAGCCCAAGCATTGACCTTCTCTCGATTCCTGTCAAGTAGTCTGGATCTTATCACGGTCGATGGCAAAGACCGATGATACTAGTGACCCAACAAACAGGCCTGCAATTTAACACACTCCAACTGAAACAAGTGAGTACCCGGGGAGGGACCGCTGAACAGGATTACGAAGGCAAGAGGCCTCAACTGCACAGTGGGGTCCACTCACGAGGATGGACCGCTGAACAGGATTACGAAGGCATTACCCCAACTGAACAGTGGGGTCCCCCCGCCCGCGAGTTTTTCACTTAAACAGGATTACGGAGGACGTGAAATGCAGGTTTCTGTCCGAGTACCGAAGTACCAATCGGACAGTATTGCGGTCGCAGGTATCACCAGTGCGATGACAACTCCCGTGATTCGAGGCAAACGACGGGCAGTTTTCGAGCAGTTACTAACCACAGAGGTGTGCTTGGGGCGACTTACGAATCCAAAGATTTGTCCAGTGCACGTTGACCCGCACGTACCCGGAATACGCGCGAACGAGTACGTCACGCTACGGTTTTGAAAGAACTGAGCGACCGCGAACCGATATATCGAGGGAACAATTTTTCCAGTGTGGTAAGCGAGGGGATCAAGAGAGACGAGATCTTTATTTTTCGTTCCAAGATAGATAAGTATCTTTGTACAGAATGAGCTTACAATGCACATAACATAGGTATCTATCTTATGATTAATTAAGGCTAAAACGCTCGCATCCCACGGTGTCCCACGATGTCCCACGATGTCCCACGATGTCCCACGATGTCCCACGGTGCCCCCGCGGGGGGTTATTAGTCCAGTCTAGATCACCAAAACTATATTGGATGATCAAGACCAGACTATACTCATGTAGTTTTTAGCTTGATATCGTTTTCAAATAATAATACTAATATTCAAAATAGTACTTGGTGTATTATTATTTGGAAAACGATACCAATTACCGGGACCCACCACGAGGAGGTAACTACTTTCGGGTCCCATTTACATAAAGAGTTTCTAAGCATTGGAAGCAGAGATGTAAAATTATTTTATAATAAAGAAGTGGCGTGTATTGAAATTTATTAATTGGAATAGCTGTAGTACGTGGATCCGCATAATCGTACTTGAATTTTGTACTTATCATCGAAGAAACGAAACTATGCGAGGTACCAATTGTAGCGCGTATGGACAAATTATAAGATGTCGTTGCCTTCTTTTAAATTGCACTTGCTTCCTTGATTCCATGAATATGGTGTTGTCGCCTTGGTTTTGAGCAGGAATGGAAAATTATATCTTAAAATTGAACTCTGTGTTACCGCAGGTTTTATACGAAATAATGAAATGAGAGATTAAATACTGTATTTAAAATTAAAAGATAATGCTATATAGAAAAAAAATAGCACTTCAAAGACTTGATGGATTCCGTTAATAAAATAAAACAAAATAAATCATTAATTCACTCACTACGAATTGATGGTATTGATTTAAATCAATGGATGTAGAGTTACCAATTAATGGCTTAAATGTTATACATTAATAGTTTAAATGTTATAAATTAATGGCTTAAATGTATAAAATAACTGTTTAATTGTTGTAAATTAATGGCTTAGATGTTGTAAATTAATAGCTTAAATGTTATAAATTAATAGCTTAAATGTATAAAATAACAGTTTAAATGAACAAAATAACAGTTTAAGTGTTATAAATTAATGGCTTAAGTGTTATAAATTAATAGCTTAAATGTATAAAATAACATTTTAAATGTTGTAAATTAATGGCTTAGATGTTGTAAATTTATAGCTTAAATTTTATAAATTAATTGCTTAAATGTTATAAATTAATAGTTTAAATGTTATAAATTAATGGCTTATATGTATAAAATAACAGTTCAACTATTGTAAATTAGTGGCTTAGATGTTGTAAATTAATAGCTTAAATGTTATGAATTAATGGCTTAAATGTTATAAATTAATAGTTTAAATGTTATAAATTAATAGTTTAAACGTTCTAAATTAATTGCTTAAATGTTATAAATTAATGGCTTAAATGTTATAAATTAATGGCTTAAATGTTATAAATTAATAGTTTAAATGTTATAAATTAATAGTTTAAACGTTCTAAATTAATTGCTTAAATGTTATAAATTAATAGTTTAAATGTTATAAATTAATGGCTTATATGTATAAAATAACAGTTCAAATATTGTAAATTAGTGGCTTAGATGTTGTAAATTAATAGCTTAAATGTTATGAATTAATGGCTTAAATGTTATAAATTAATAGTTTAAATGTTATAAATTAATTGCTTAAATGTTATAAATTAATGACTTAAAAGTATAAATTAACAGCTTAGATGTTGAATGAAGAATTTTGCCGCCATAGAAGAGGGTTACCCCAGTGTGCAACTGCGGGCGAAACGACTATCAACGCCTCGTATGATTTCGACGCTGTAAAATGGTGATGAGAGAGCGCAAAAGCTTTTGCAGCAGATGTAACAGAGCGAAAGGCCGGTAGGTGGCCAGAGAGGCAAGGAAGCGCGGCGCGCAATCAATAAGCTTGCAAAACGCGGTGCGGCGATGCCTCGTGCGCGGCAGCTTCGGCTGAGCTTTCAGTCGGACGTTCGGCCGCGTTGAAAGCTCACGAAGTTCGTTTACTGGTTGTTTGATTGTTCGTTCGCTTGCTCGCGCGGATCTTGCCGCGTTACATCGGATCGTCGTTGTCGTCGTCGTCGTCGTCGTCGTCGTCGTCGCCGTCGTCGTCGTCGTTGTCGTCGTCGTCGTCGTTGTCGTCGTCGTCGTCGTCGTCGTCGTCGTCATCGTCGTCATCGTCGTCGTCGTCGTCGTCGTCGTCGTCGTCGTCGTCGTCGTCGTCGTCGTCGTCGTCGTCGTCGTCGTGACAAGGCTACGTGGTGGTGGACTTACAGCAAGTGGGAAAATGGCGACCGTGATACGATATAAATGACTTTGGACGAAAACTCAATCGTGTAAGCCGGGCGTTTCATTCATTTGAAACATGGGGACCACGGAGTTCTCGGTAGACTGAATGGTTATCGAATGAGATGATTTCGGACGAAAATATTGCCCGTGTCTAGGACACTCGTTTGATTTTTCATGAAAACTCGTCCTTCTCTTATAGAGATTTTTCAAGAGTGTTGGAAGGAAAGGAGCCGATAGACATGACTGGTATAATCTGATCAATATGGAAAAACTTGACAGTTTGGTCGCGTACTTGCTGGAGAACGAGTGACGGATTTAGACTGGAATTCGATTGTCGACCAACAATCGACTCGAGCTTGAGAATGGATATCTGTAGAATGGACTAATGGTATTAAAAGCTCGCATGAGGTGTTCTTCATTTCTAAGCTGAGTGACGATTGCATTGATCGATGCCTGCTTCGATGGCTTGATAAACTTTCGCAACTGTTAACGCGATAATGCATTTGTACTTTGAAAAGAATAACAATGCCAAGTGCGATTGTAACATCTTGTCGCTCAGCTGGATGGGCAAGGTGCCGGACGAGTCACCGGAGGTACGTGACTTACTCTTTCAACGATTCCGTGTATTTTTCAGTGTTAATTGGAAATAATACATTACCTGATACATTACAATGATGTAAAAGGGGTTCATACTATAATAATTGATGTATTATAGATTTGATTTAAATTAAGTAGGAAAGTATCGAAATCACACTGTGTATCTGTTGTATGCAAAGTGAATTGATAATGAGACTAAAACTGTTCAAGAGAGAGATTTAAATATTTTATTTTCATAAAAAAGTACGAGAATAATTAGATTGAGTGAAGAAAATGTTCAAAATTAAATTTATATTGCGGACAAATTGATTCTCAGTTGCGACTGACTGTATACGGAAAAAAAATATTAGGATATATTAAATACAAATATGATATTACTTCGTTACAGATTATTTAGGTATAATTACATAATAGATTAAATTCTTTCAATAATGTTTTCCAGTCTTTATCAGGCACATACATACATACCTAAATCCATCATCTCTAAGTCTATTCTTGAGAATACAATATGTAATTAGAGATCAAGATACCTGATTGTTTGCAGCGGTAATTTTTGTTTTAAAAAATAATTGTTTAGTGATATTTTATTTTTACGAGTGACTGTGAAGAACAAGATTAAAAACGTATATTTCAATTATTTGCCTGGCACATAGTGATGAACATAACTTATAACTTTATTTAATACTTTATTTAAACTTATAGTTTATTTAATGTTGCGTGAAAAATGTTGAGAAAATTGTAACTGCTCGCAATCGCGGAGGAAATAGTAGAGGTCAAATTTTTTGGCTGAGTCTGTAATGAAAATTAAAAATATGTCGAAAGTTATCCCGAAAATTTTATCACAATCGATTAATGTTACCGTGATACCGTGAGCTATAAACGGTCAAAAATGATGAAAATTGCACAGTTTTCCACGACTTTCGGCCTATAACTGTACTATTATATTTAAAGATTTTTACATCTATCGGCGTCCACCACGTTGTTTCAGCATCGACAAATTTCGATGAAATGTTCATTGTTTCATTGTATTGAATAAATTTTCATTACAGGTTCAGAAAAAAAGTTTGTAAAAAGCGTCCTTTATTATTTTTCTCGCGATTCCGAGCAATTACAATTGTTCCAAAATATTTTTTACGCGTCACACCGTTGTTCGTTTCTAAAGAAGTTATTCCTTTTTGAGAGGTGCGACAATATTACTGTTCAGCACTTTATATGTAAATAGAAACTTGAAATAATAAATGGAACATTCAACAACTATTCTCTATTTAAGAAACGGCTTATGATAAATTGTCATACTCGGTTTTCTTAAAAACTAAATCTCGAACGAAAAAATTTTCTTCTATATTTTCTTCTTGTTTTTCCATAAGGAATCACCTTACGCCCGTTTGTATGTACGTGTTATTTGGTTTGTTTGTTTGTGCATTCTCTCAAAATATATTTTAATGATAAAAGATCTTAGACCTACCAATATAAAACTGGCTAGTTATGCAGCAGTTTTCAGCGTCCTGTTTCAATCTTTTAGCCAAATTGTTGACCGATAGATCTGAAATGGATCAAGATTATTTCGAAATTTTTGTAAAATGATAAGATACACCAGTATGTGTATAATAGGCAAAAGGAATCTAGATGATGAAAGAGTATGGTTTTGTCGTCGAGCGATTGACTATTTTATTGGAGTTGCTTTATTGATTTGGACCGATCCAGCTTCCAACGGAAGGCCATCGACATATTCATTAACGTTGCATGCAATATTTTCAGATGGTACACGTGAGTGAAAGTCACATAGTCATTCCGTGCGAAGCCTAACTCTTTCGCCATCCGGATAATAGGAAAGAATATTTCCTTTGATTTTAAAAGAATGTATAAGTATAGAGAGACCTCATTGCTTTACGATCCTATATAATGATACCAGCGAGGATTTTGGGGCATGGCGTCACAGCGTAGTCGAAGAAATTGGAATTCGTCGCGACAGAGCGGAGACGCGTACGTCACATAGAAACGGCTTAAGTTGGTCAAGGGAGCGGGAAATTCGAAGGGGTGACGAAACACATATACATGTGTATATTCGTATGTAATCAAATCGACCAGGCAAAGATGAAGTTTGTGCTTCGTGTCTCGAATAGTAGATCTCTCTGCGATTCAACAAAACAGCCATTTCTCTCTTTTTCACAAACGTAATTTGACACATACGAGCAATTCTTGAAAGGACACTGGAAGATGCAGCTATCCTGAACCTTCCCGCAGAGTTAGTAAGGAAAAATTGAGTCACTTTGGGGAGAAAACAATGTTTATTGATTCTTAATGGCTGCGCTCGTTGCCTGCACACGCACACGCACTGATTTCATTCACTTGTCGAGACGATTTATGAAATGGTATGAAATCGTGTAAATATATAAATACTGTCAATTGAGAATTTGGAATTGTTCTCTTAAAAGAATGCATTTTACCATTTCATACTCTTATGCTTAGATACAAATACAGGCATTCTAGAAAATTTCCTGTTGCGCAAGTTGTCTTGGCATGGAAAACAATTACTCCCGAAATATTCATTACCTTAATCAGGTGTATTTTTGCGTTTGCAATGATTCACGAACACGTTGCATGATTAGACGAAGCTGCTATAAGCAAACGCTCGTGTCTATACCTATCAGTAGGATTAACTCCATCCTCAAAGTTCAACGCACAGCCAGGACACAATCAATATGAATTAATTACGTTTTCTGTGTTGTTTGATCAACGAATTTTCCCCATTCATTGAACAGCTCACTAATCGTTGATTATCGCTATCGTTATCGTTATCGTTATCGTTATCGTTATCGTTATCGTTATCATTATCATTATCATTATCATTATGAATATCATACATATTTCTGACGAAAGATTACTATGGAACAGAACTTTTCCAAGAAAAGAAATGTTTTGTTATAGCCTTAGATCGACAACTCCATAAATTAGGTTTCATTTGCTCATTTCACTCGCTTCTTCCCCTTTCCTTTTATGGACGTTCTGGACAGTTTTCCTTCCGTTAACTCGCGAGAAAGAACACGTGATGGAATCATCAATCACAAGCTACGAAACGTTTCTAACTTAAGCGATACAATATTTATGGAAAGTGAAGTGCTTGTGTTGGAAGTAAGTGAAGGAAAGTTGGTTCTCTTTATTCGTTTTTTCCTGTATGACTTTCTTCCTAATTAATTAAATTAATACCTTCAATTAAATTATTACCTTTTTATACAAATATTAGCTTCGATGGAATCCGTGTAAAAAATTACGGTAAAGATACAGTTTCTGTACGGAATTTTCGACTTATTTTTTAGAAAAGTCACTCCTCACAACTGCAAGGGCACCCTCTGTAATTAATTATTTGTAGCGGTTAAATCAGATATAAAAAAAAAACCTATAATCGTCAAAAGAAACTTCTTAACACGTCCAGTGCGAGATCGATATATATATATATATCGAGCGGAAGATGCGCTTGTGTAATAAAGTTGGAACATATATGTATCAAGCGGCCTACGACCGGGCGACGGCCGCTATAGATCTTTATGCTAGATCTCCTATCGCTGTAATCGTCTTCCAACGATCTCTGTTTTGTTTCTACAATGTCTACTTGTCAACGTTTCTACTGCGTTTGCCTCCAGAAACGGATCGGTAATTAAATCTCGTGTGTTACTCTTATAATACAGACCTAATTTGTGTCTTCATTTGATTAATTCTTTCTTTGATGACGAACTCGGTACATGTGTCGACATCGTTGTTTTTTAATTGATTAAGTTGATTAAGTTAATAATTTCAACATTAAACAAAACATAGGTAATTATTGAGTTCATATACCTCGCCGATTTCAATGATTTTCGAATATATTGTCAGGAGCATGATTCTGAACAACTTTTCCCTATACGTATAACCATCGCTCGGCCTTAGTTTCCGAAATTTTTGCAAAAAACTTTTGGCACCACTGCAGTGAATTCTGCCAATAATTGTGCGTCCGTTGTATAGAGTACGCCCCTTGGAGCAGCGCAACGGCGCGGCTATCGGATAAAATAACGCTTAACCCAAATGTAATTCTTATTTTTTGTTTATAGTTTACATGTATAGGTTAAGTGTCATTTTATCCGTCCACCATGGGCTGCCCTTCAACCAAACTAACGAATACGATGTCACTGTCATGCAGTTACCGATGAATTTCCAATGTATGGAAAGCGACGGAAAATATATAGTAAGTAAAAATGTACTCTACTTTTCGCAGGGATTTCATCGGGTCAGATCTAAAAATCGTTTAAATAAACCATTCGATCTTTTCCGTTTTCGATAGTTTCGTTCTTCGATAGAAGTAACACAGAACTTGCATACTTGATCTTGCATTTACAATTAATATAACGCGAGTATGAAACCACGAGTCATTCTTAACACTATCAAAAAATTTATTGACCCAATTCCTTTTGGAAATCCATTGAGACATGTGGTTCTATTGTTCTTCGTCTTAAGCCTTAAGCCAGCCTGATTCTTTTTTCCCCAAAATTGCTGCTTTCTGCGCCAACAAATTGACATTTCCACAACAAAATGTTCTTTTTGACAAAACGATTCACAATTTCATGACAGCGAAGAAATGCTGAAGATCATGAATGGAATAGAAAGCGTAATCGTGTTTCATTTGAAGATGTTGATCGTCCACTAATTAGATACATATGTACTTCGTAAACTATTGTGAGTTACTCGGATCTAGTTTGTCCTATCGATTAAAAGGATACGGTATATCGGATGCGGTCGGTTCATTGTCGGTTGATAGAAGACTGATAAGTTTCTTCGCAGGTAGAAAAATATTAAGGGACGTGGAGAATTTTGTATGGTTTTATTCGAGTATACTTGTGCGAAATCGAGAATATTGAAGCGACTATTTGATTGTTATAATCACAGTGTCGATGGTACGCAAAACATAGGAGTAAAGACAGCGAAAATGAGAGAAAGACTTCCGAAAAGATATTATCAAAGTTAATAATTACGAATGTAATAATTAAGTTCGTTAGATAATTGATTGTTAATCGATTGGTTAGTTAAATATCTGGACAGTCAGAATAGAAACATCCAACTAGATTAAATTACTTGTAAATAGTAATTTGATTATTAATTGATTTTTAATTAATTGATTATCAAGGAAACATAAGGTTTAATATCGTTTATTATAATTAACTAACTAATTAAATTCATTGGCTTTAATTAGTTAAGGAATGTGGCCAACCTGTCGATGTGTCACGTATTCTCCGAATTTGATGATTTTGAAATACGTTATGAAGCTCGGCATACTGAACAACTTCTTCCTATCGATATAACCGACAGTCGGTCTTAGTATTCGAGCTGTACGCAACAATATAGTTTTTCAACTGGATTGGATTGGTAGTGGTATTAGTTTGGCCGTTGTCAGGCGGTCGGCTAGCATTTAACTGCATAATTACTTTAAAGAATAATTGATTAAATTCGTTGTATGTCAATAAGAATGATAAAAAAAAAAGATGAAAGACGTGTGGAAAAGAAAAGATTAAATTAGCAATTCGGTGTTGGAAAATGGTGTTTAAAAGTTGGAGCGATTCTTTGTCGAACGGTCTGGCGAACGGTCTGAATGGTTATAGTTGGTTGAAATCTGTCTCGACGACGCGACGGCCCTTATTTTCTTCTTATTTTTTGTAAGGATTCGCGCTGGTTGGAGTAATTACATGTACATAATGACAGGTCCGAGGGTGAAACCCTTGTAACATTGAATACCCCGTCACCTAACGCAGCCGCGCTTAAGCGGAAGAGTTACGTGCCAACGAATAGTAATACATACCAAGCTATAGTAAGTAGATTGTGTTAGTAGACACGTAGAATGTAGAGCTGTGTGAGAGTTCACGCAATACGGTGGTGGCGTGAGTGTAAATCCATCCAATATCGAGAGGAGTGCCGAGAGCTGACCGAATGCAAATTTTTCTGGCTTGTTGATCGATCGTGAAGATTATTATTCCCGTTTCGGTTTAAGGAACGCGAACGCCAATGAACGAAAGCCAGTGAAGAACATGGCCATTGTTATTGAATAACGATCTAGGGCCTGATATTGAATTGGATAGAAAATTTAGCGATGCAAATACGCGGTTATGTGCTTACTCAGTAAAGATGGTTTATAGAATCAGCAATAAAAATGTTTAGATACTATTTCTGATACCTGGAAACTCGATATATACAATCCCATTTTACTTCTAATACAATATTATGCAATTATATCAAATGACATCTATCTATCTGTAAATATAAGAAATAGTTTGTCGATATCTATTTATTTTACTTTAATTGTCAGTGACAAAGCATAGGCCGCATATTAATGTTCGTATATTTTTGTTTTTATTGTATATTATCTATTCAGACACGAAACAGTAGAGAGAGCGTCTTGTAAGTGTTTTTGCCCGAATTGAACTGTTCGATTACTATTATCATCATTATCAAATAGATGATATCATGAACTAATTTGTTGACGTTTCATTGATTAAGAGCTAAACTTTGCTTATACGGTTGCCTTGATGATGATAATAATAAAAGGCAATGATATACATACATACGTACATACGTATATCATGTACTGTTATATGGCATGATAAACTACGTTCTATATTATTGTTAGAGACTGCGAACGGGGTAAGATACATATAAACTTGAACGTGTGCTTGTTTAATAGTATTTTTTAACGGTCCGTAAAATGTATACCAGAATTTCATGCTCCTATTGTATGTATGTCGAGTTCCCTCTTTCCTCTTTTATTCTCTTTAATTATCGTTACACTGTTGATTTGAGATTCTATGCCTTTGTTAAGCGGAAGTAAAAAATAATTTCGCGTTCAGCTTAAGAAAATAAACTCTCTATTCGAATAAAATTTCGATACAGATTACACTGTAGACACTTGATAATTAGTAGAAATGTTTACGTAATTAATGTCATATATACATAAGTACAATGCTTAGTGTAGATGCGATATGTCGTAATTTATGAATTACGATACTCTTAAGTAAAAATGACTAATCCATGTTATAAAACGAAAGATATATTTTGCATTACAGCAAATATGTAAATTAATTCCAAAGTTCGAATCTTGTGGTATTTATAAATTCAATTTATTGCATGACATATGTTGATTTCAATTTATTCATTTATATACATAAATATATACGCGTGGATCAGTACGTGCTTGTTTGAATTTGCATAATGAATTCATAAAAGCCCCTATAAACACGTTGAAACATGTTGCGATGCATACATCGATGCTTTTAGACTTTTAGACTACGACGGATTTTTAGACTATGGAAACGTGAGCCTCTCATGGTTCACTTCATAGCATCGTGCGGTCTCTTTGATGCGGATTACAAATGGACGCGTTGCACTGTACAACGGATAGAAGGTAGTAGAAGGAGAAGCAGGCGCGTGAACCTGTACCATGGACACTGTTATAGAGGGTGATACCAATACCGAATGTAATTTATAGTAGACTCTCGTCATTGTATTTTGTGTTTCAATTCTTGGGCGAACTTTGCCCGATAGATTAACAGATGCTGAAAAATAGAACCATTCATATATAAATATTTCTGTAATCACTCTATTCATTCGTTTTTAGTTCTTTTAATAAGGCGGAATTAGAAAATCTCTTTCTCTCAATTGACCATCTTTTTATTCATTAGTTTTTGTCTTTAATCTTGCATTTTTTATAATCAACATACCTCCTATCATTGTGGCAGGTAATAATACTGGAGTCGGAAAATAATCAGACATTTGGGAACAGATGTTTCAACACGTGCTGATACGTAAACACCACAAATCGCGATAAATCGTTAAATATGGAGAGTGATCTGGATTTGAACTGAATCTGATGTTGATCTCATGAAACCTAGAGATGTCGGTGCATCCGTCAATACATGTTTCAACATTCCGCCCATTTTCCTACACCAGGAAGATGATGTTTCTTGTGAATTTACTTTTATCCAACGCTAATTTCTTGTTATAACCTCGTCGCGCGATAATGGCCATTAAATAGTGTCTATGTTAGAGAACTGCTTGGAATACATAATGCAGCGACATATCGCTTAAAACACATTACAACCCGTAATTCCGATACCGGTAGGTGTGAAAATCGATGCTCGCTCGAATCTTCTCTTCGTACGCTTCGTAGTGTACGTGCATTGTACAGAATGTACATCATTTTGTACGCGTATGTACAAAATAGGTAATGTATGTATACAATCGTGTGGATCGTATGTTGAATCAGAAGTTTGAAATAAAAACTTGTTTCGTTTAATAATTTAATCCACTATTTTAACGTTTTCACGCTTTCTTGGACGATTGTTTCAAAATATTGAATTACTTTACAAACATGCACTCTACTTCTATGATGTTTTCAGAAAAATATCAACGCAGAGTAAGAAATATTAAGAAACCATCAAAACCTGCTATATGCGATTAAAAATGTAATATATCCATCAAAGGATTTGTTCGATATAAAACATACATATTAATTTATTAATGATAACTGTATTAGTCCAATAGTGTGTTAACAGTGTTTAAAAATTATAAATTAGATCTATATCTATGATTTAGATCTTCCGATAAACACGAAGTAAACGGCAATAATGGCGGTTTCTCTTGTATTTACCAGGACGACGGATGGAAACTGGACCGTACAAATTACTACCAGGAAGGATGGCTGGCCACTGGTAATGCTCGTGGTCTGGTGGGAGTGACTTTTACTACGTCCCATTGTCGAACGAGAGCCACAGAACTTCCGCTAAGGGCAAATTACAACCTTCGAGGCCACCGTAGCGAGGTAAGTTTTATTTCGTCTTTCGTCGCGTATATACATTGTATTTTTCCCTTCTCTTATTTCTGATCCACGCGACCGTAGTAAACGCAATGAAAGTGCGATGTTCACAACAAAGTGTAATTTCATTTTTCTCTGTACCCTGTTTCCGAGCTACTCAAGCGGTTAATAAAAAGCGTTGACCTTTTCAATTCCTGGCATATTCTTACGATCTCTGTGGAAACGATGTCAGCCTGTGAGAATATTGATTTAAAATGTTTCCGAGTCAAGGTCGCAAGTGCTTCCCTGCCCAAGAATCAAACCTAGCTCGGCTCACGTTCGAAGACGTTCCGCAGTTAATTCTGCTTAATTACTATTGATTCTCTTTGTTATAACAGAGGCTCTTCAACTGGAACTTGATACAATAGTTTCTTGTTTATAGTGAATAATGAAACAATTTTCTCTAACTAATATACGTTGTATTTTATAAACGTTTTTGGTATGATCAAGAGTGAAAACGCAGCGTAATAGAATTAAAAAAATCAAGTCTTTCCAAGTTAGTCTTAAAGGTGATAAACATCAACAACGCAAGAAATCCTACTAGCTATGATGTTTTAAGATGTTTAATATGTTTAAAATATTTTTAATCAGTCCACTAACAACCGCTAACAAAAGTAACTGAGATGATCAGTAAGTTAACTACGTTGATGTACCCGGTATACTATACATCGTCGTGTATGTCTGTCAATCATATTATCGAAACCATATAAAAAGTCACGACGAGCGTAACAACGAACATTTATATGTATAGTGGAAGTGGTATGGGTAGTCATAGATCCATGAAAAGTATAGATCTTGAAATAGGTACATTTGGCCCAGCTTATTGTTTATTTGAACAGCTAAAACAAGTAAATTATTAATTAAATTGTACGTGTTAAATATGGGCATACATATTTTGGAAAATTGGAACGATATATTGCCAAGAAACTAAAAGAACAAAGATGGAATAGTCCTCGAATAATTCAAACCGCGCGTGAATATAACAGCTACCAACGAATCTCCTATTATTCTAGCCGACGTATCCGAGTTTTGTTTTTAATTTTGCTATACGCTTCGTGTTTGTATATATAATATAAGGATATTGTTTATGAGGTGTATATGAAAGTGTAGCCATCCTAGCGCAGTCTAATACGAATATGTCTTGTCGGAAACATGCCGCGCAATTCCGATTATTTCACGTTTATGTAGAATGAAACAGAACCAGAACATACGGAACAAAATAGAGAATGATAACGAGTCAGCAATAAAAACGCCGTATTTATGTTCTATGCAGCATATACATATATTGCTGTATGGGTTTTATCAACGGTAATGTAGTCCTTCTGTGTTTTCATACAATTTCTTCCTATTAATCTATTACTATATGAACCAACGTATCGGTACTTTGCAGCCAAAGGAGGTTCGATTTTATGTTTCAACCACGGCCTCTCAATACACTAAGTCACTGGTAGAACACGTTGACAGGTACAGTCGTGATACGAGTACCCAACAATTTTCAATCGGCGAACCATTTTGTGACGCTGCAAAACGAAAACCAATGAGGAGCTATAGAACATTGTGCTAGCGTATACAGAAGCCAGTCGGTTGCATGGCAGCCCATTAGATTAGATGATGCGCGAGCGCGTTAAATCGAGAAAGAAATTGGAAGGATGCGAGCCATGAATAATACTAATAAACAATAAATAATATTGGATAAAAAATACTTTCGACTCGTACGGAATATTTTGGGCTAGGTGACGTCAGTAAATCGAGGTGAACGCGAATGATATGGTTCGTGCGACTCGTTTTAATGAATTTCAATCCATAAGGCATTTGAACATCGCATATCTCTGCTTTTGCGTCAATTCATTACGCATGGAATACACCTTTTTAGTTGTATTATTCGAATATTTAGGCATTTTAAATAAACTAAAAGCGCACAATGATACAATAATACATACTTTGAATAATTGATTCTATTTGGAGATTCGTGTAATATTCGATTTACATATGTGTATCCCCTAACATTTATTTATAATCCATTTATATAAGTACTATTTATTTAGATGCTATTTTTAATATTGAGATTCCTGGGGAAATTTCCATTGATAGAGATCAAGTGTTTAAGGTAATTTAAACAAAGTTCAATTGGAAATAATCAATCTGAGACATTACGGGAGAAACGATAGAGCTCTTGGTACCTGAACGTGCAGTAGGTATATTACTCGGGAGAAATCCGCTACGTGGCTATATTCACCGGGTTTATTTCAGACAGGGTTTATTTCGTGTAAGTTTCCGTCGAGGATATATCATTGTATATAAATCATTGTAAACTAATAAATGTAAACTGGGTGCAAACGAGGCCGAATTCTTTGTCGAAGATATAAATCGATATTAAGCCGTAGGCTCAGTAGGCTGTTTTAACGAACTGCAACTGTTTCGCAGTTCAATGTCGTGCAATTACATGAAATACATACCTATTTTGCGATAGGTTCACAGCGCAGCAACGCGACGGCAGCGGCACATGCATTTCAAATCTTCCATCAACTCGTCACATACAATATGTGTCAATATTGCCAACGTGCAATCCACTGGATTTTCACTTTCCACGCATCCATCTCTTGCCCCATTTTTACATATTATTTTTTTATTTTTTATATTAGAACATATTTCGCCATCCATATAACATTTAATCATCTTTTCGTCGTGAAATCATATGTACATATGTACATACACACCTGGAGGGAGTATTATAGATAAGCACATACGCACCCCCATTCTTCCATTTATCTTGTCTCGTGGTCTTTACCGTGCTTTACAGATGCAAAGAAAGACGGCTGTGACTGTCTGGTACGTTTACTCCTTCGGGAAACAGACAATCGCAGCTTTCGTCTGACAATGATTCCCGGTGACTGAACATCGCGCCAAAGCGACGAATGTCTCACCGTTCTTATCAGTATTGTCCCGGTTATTATAGCGTTCGCCATTTTTTACGGAAGGAAACCTTTTTAACTTTAATACTTTAATATCCTTGGTAAAAATTGTCTTTACTACATTTTCATTGTAATATTTTTAGATTTCATTATGCGTCGTTCAGTAGCATTTTATTCATAGCATAACGTGATAATATAACACATCGCGTCCTCCACATCCTTTTTAAATGTGAATAACATTATTTATATGAATTTCAGTTTCGTGTTTTTCGTGAATCATAGTAAAGGACTAGAACGTGTCCTTTTCATTCACTTCGGTCTACATTTCAGAGTTTAAGGGTAGCCAACGTGGTATCGATCTGGCACGCAGTGCTGTTTCAGGATAGTGGTTCTCAATCCTATCTTCAAAGATATTCCAATTTCAAGCGCCTTGATTAAAATCGAAATGGCCCTCTTTCATTGTTCCTGTGTATGCCGAGTTGACTGAATGTCAGTGTGCATCATCTAACGTCATTACCTAGTTCGCCGCTCGATTGGTCAGTTGAACAATCGCAAATAACGGCTACCTAATTATGTAATATTATGTAATAATTACCTACCTAATTATGTAATAATTATATACTTTGAACAGTTTGCATTTACCTATACATAGTACGTATGTATCTGTAAAAATATTATAATTGAGATTAAACATTTTTGGAAGATCAAACGATATATTATTGTGAAAAAGTACTTGAGATAATGTCTTGAAGAATGTATATTTTAAGCCCAGAAGATGATAATTACTTGTTATGTTCTATTTACCATTTCTATTTGGCCCATTCTTAAAAGATTATTCCCTTTGAAATTATGTTTCAAAATAAAAGAAATATTAAATGTAAATGATAAAATATTAAATACATAGAGCTATATTTATTTTCTGTATGCACATGGCCAACTTTATTGATTTGTGGGGTTATTTTAGTATATGTACCTACGTATGTAGTAAGTAACGATATATACGTATTGTGATTTTTTACTTTGTACATATTTATTGAACACGTTAATTTCAGTTTCCTCACTCTGTTTTATAAGTGTACAGAATGGCATGCATACACATTGTGTATATGCTCGTAATTTATTAATGAAAACTACAGGACCAGACGATATAACACCATTTATTGATTTTATTTATTATGCTATATTTACCTCTATTATTAACTGATCATTCCCTTTTTGACAACTCCAAAACAAGATTAAACAGATCTAAATATTTGACTCATTCATTCACTTATAATTACACACAATTAATCGATCTACTTATGAAACCTATGCGATACGTTATGAATATTATAAACGTTTGGAAAGTGGAAAGCAAATAATAATAAATCTAATAATAAATCTAAAAATGTTAATAACTCCTTTGCCTACATAAACATCTTATTTTTTTCACCTGTTGCTCAATGGAAATTCCGTTTCGATTTCGCAAAACTTTGATGGACAACTATGAGTTCTATGCCAGTGCATAATACGCTTTAAAATCGTTTCCACGATAAATTCTATTATATCGTGCAAACGAACGAAGAAACAAGAAACCCACCTGTATCTTCCACGAGTAGAGTAACGTTGAATTAACCACGCAACCATCGTGTGTCTTATCAATATGATCGAGCCGTAAACCCGGAGGAATCCACCGGCAATCCAAGCTAATTTGACACAGCAATTTTAAGCGGTATTTGACGGGTTACTTATTTCCACATTTGACATTCCGTCGAGACATCCGTCGTTCGTTCGTAACACGAACAGAAACCGTTTCTATTGAGCTGTTGCCCACCAGGATCGGACTACACAATCTTATTGTACAATAAAAATTAAATCTATCTAGACATCTAGACTTCTAGACAAACGAACCCGAGGCGGTGATCGATAGGAAGAGAATCGAATTTTAGCTAACCAGGCCGAAGAAAGCAATCGTGCAACAGAATCATATTATTCTGCAAATAGTTTCATGTATAAGCGGACACTCACAGGCACATGCATGTATTGTCAGTTATTTCTGTTCTAGGCCGTACCAACTACGGTTCGAACCTTTACGAATCAATACCACGATTATACGTGCTAGTTTTGCCATCATAGCTCACAATTAATCACAGCTTGCAATTTTCACAATTCTCTTATTTCTAATTTCACAGCTACTTTGCAATCGTTAAATTGCAATTTTCTTTATCATATTTTCTATCTTCCTTTCCTTTTTTCATACGACTACTAATAATTTCAGTTAAGCATATACCATGTGCATGTTATTTAAATAAATATTTAAAAATTAGTTAAATCAGTAAGATTAGTCAGCAAAATACGAATTGTTCAATTAGAATATTTAATGTATATTCGATTTTTGCCATAAAAATGCTTAACCACAGAGGTAAAAATAGGTATTTGTTAACTTTCTGATGGGATCTTGTCGTAAAATCGTCAACTTCAATTTTTGTAATAAAGGGACGATTAGGCGGAATGTTAAATGAACATTGGTAAGCATTGGATGCAAGGAACTCGGTTAACGAATTCTATCAAAAGAATACGCCGTTCTGAAGTAATTAATTACGAGCAGAGTCCAAAGTGCAAACATTGGTGAATGGATTATGCCCAAATCATTTTAGTTTTTTCGTTCGACTACTGCTGACTGCAGATCTAGCAGACAGATCGTTCCACTTTCAAACTATTTATATTTATTTTAATTTATTTGAAAAAGCGAAGTGACGCAGCACGGTAATGGGATCACTGGCATGTGCCGATCGTGAATAAATCTTATAAATCTCGACACTCGGAACTTGACATGGTGTGGCGTGCCTGGCGTCGCGTCAGGCTGCGACGCGAGGTCATATTTGGATCTGCTGAGACGTAAACGCCGGGACAGAAAATATATCACGCAATATGGAAATCAAGCCAAAAAGAGTAGAGAGATCTTTTCCTTCCAGATATGTGGCGCATACGTTTACCTTGACATTGAAAAAGACTGACTGTGTGAAAAGGAACATCATTGATTTAACGAAATATGCTGGCTGAGAAATATTAAATACCGCCGCCTTAGATTGCCGCAGTTTTTACTGCAATGCATTAGACGGTTCGAGCGTTATACAGCAGACATCTTCAGCTTGCAAGATGAAAAAAGAATGAAAAAACAAAGAAGGAAAGGTAGAAAAGATCCAGAGTTGCATTATGTCTAGCATGCGACACAAACAGAATGCTGGTGAACATTGAGAAAAGATCATGGAATGGTACCACGGATTTATGCACTTTCGTTCCTTTCCTTTCTCTTTTCATCAAAAGACGCGACGAGCGTTAATTGACGATACGACGCATGCCTAGTTGACTAATTTCTTAGGAAAAATTGAAGGGAATAGGTGGTAATCACAAAATCGGGGGAATGCGACGTACCCGACGAAAAAGAAAACGAGATGCAGAGGACAGATTTAACTACTCGCGGAGCGTCCACAAAGGATTATGCAACATATATCTAAGCAATGTTCATGATATTGCACGAATGCCTGAGTAATTCGTTCGAGCGCTGCTTTTTATATTCCGATATAAAAGTGTCTAATATACATATGTATACGTATGTATACATTACTCACTTGGAATTTCGAAGGTATCAAAGAAATTGCGTTTGCGTCGCAAACTCGAGGGCTGTGGAATCGGTGTCGGAGTTCGAAGGAAATTTCTGATCGTTGAAGTCGGAGCCCGGAGACAATCAAAATTCTCGACGCCGATTCTGATAACCGACTCTGACACCACTTTTTAATAGATTATTAAAATACTAATTATACAGGATTGTCCATTTAACTCGGAGCCCACGCTCGTGAGAATATTGAGAATGGTAGTGTGAATCTATGAGCTGTTGGTAGAAGTACAATTAGGTGAGGACACAGCGGTTTGGCTGTCGCGGGACTTGAAATTAGACGTCGCAATAAGGAGAAGACGATCGTTGAGAAAGCAAACCTCGCGTTTCCATCCAATGATTTTTTACTTCAATGGCGAAAAATGGCAGAGACCGAATTGAAATCTTAACTGCAGTTGAAATCTTTTCGCGAGACACTGATCCCGACATTCGGATTATCTTTCATCTTACGAATGTAATACGCCTCTCTAACGAAGAGACAAATGGAAATAACAAAACGAAATAAAGAACGATTGTTCATTGTTTGTAAGCTACTTTCAAGATGAGACAAAAGGTTCGTTAGATATATGCTTTGTAGAATAAAAAGCAAAAAATTAAAAGTTTTGAAATTCTTAAACCTCTTCACTTGTTTTGTTTCTCCTGCAATCATATTTCTAATATTGCCTATTAAAATAAAGTTTTAATTTTGAGAGTTTATATTTAAAAGCTTGATCTTAATTTGCCTATGCCGCGGCGATTTCACGCTTGCTACAAACGGTGATTGATAGTGAGTAAAACCAGTCGCTCAAGGCAAATTACACTATGAATGACGAGGCCTTGGTGTTTTCAGGCTATGTAGAACGAACTGACCCAGAACTTGGTTCGGATTAAAGGTTTTCACTTTTGCAATACCGAATCGCCGAGAGCAAAACTTTGCTAACTCGATAGAAAAGAAATGACTAAGAAAGGAAAAAATACAAAAGAGAGTGAATAATACGATTCATTATCGTCGATGTTTAGGTGACAGATGACTTTAACGAAATGTTGTTTATTATTATACATGTACATTAATGAACTTTGTGTTGCAGGTAATACTAGTGAAATGGAACGAGCCATATCAAAAGTTAGCCTCGTGTGATAGTTCCGGCGTGATCTTCGTGTGGATCAAGTACGAGGGAAGATGGAGCATAGAACTGATCAACGATAGAAGCACCCCAGTTACTCATTTCTCATGGTCTCACGACGGACGAATGGCTCTTATATGCTACAGGGTAATTCGTTTTATGAAATGTCCATTGTTGAACCTTTTGTCGAAGGAAAGTTAAAAGATGCATGGAAAACTTTCCTTAGACATGAAACAAAGTAATCGAAATTCATACGATAGCTGAATCCGATCTAATTCGTGACTTTCATTCAATTCGTGACTGTGAATTTATAATCATAATTAAATCATAAAAAAATAATGGGTTGAGCATAGAACAGGAAAAATGAACAGTGCATAGAAATTTATATCATAGAGTTATAAGTTCGTAAGATCGAATCGAGACAAAAGTAGCTATGGTCGGAGGCATCGTATAAGTATCGGAACGTATTTCTATTATATCGGTCATATATGTCTACTGGCACTTTACTCTGCGGAAAACTATTAAAAAGTATTTGTAAATACTGTCCTAAGTACATATAGTCCTTCTCGAAAAAAATTATCTATATGTACGCAATTAGAAAATTAGAATTAGGAAAGCTTTAATATATTTTTCTAGTAGATAATGATTAATGTCAAACCTTAACCTTAAAATTAAAACCTAAATTTCCCACAGAGAAAAAATATTCGTAATCGAATGAAGAAAGGCGACAGTAAAGGTACAAACACGTGTGTGTGTATGTGTGTGTGTGTGTATGTGTGTGTGTGTGTGTGTGTGTGTGTTATTCCATGCTACTGTACGACTACATATGATTTAAGATAAAAAAACGAACAAAGCTCTTTTCCTACAGGATGGTTTCGTGTTGGTTGGCAGCGTTGCTGGTCAAAGGTATTGGTCATCAATGTTGAACGACAAAGCTACCATCACCTGTGGTATTTGGACACCTGACGATCAACAGGTAAATAAAGGATTATATTATCATGTATGTTAGAACTCTTTGTAGGAAAGACTTTACTATTTCGAGATTCTAGGGTAAGTGCTGTGTGGTCTCTCACAGTGTCACAGTCACAGT
Organism: Bombus flavifrons; assembly: GCF_040668555.2. Taxonomy (NCBI): domain Eukaryota; kingdom Metazoa; phylum Arthropoda; class Insecta; order Hymenoptera; family Apidae; genus Bombus; species Bombus flavifrons. Next base: position 14,773,122 of record NC_138451.1, on the reverse strand, counting down.
TCGCTTATCGAAGAATACTCCGCACTCCGTGGCCAGATCTTTTAGTACTTTAGACAAAGTTATTATTCATTGACAATGGAACGTTATATCGTTTGCCATCGCTAAACTATTTCACGCATCCCCTAAACGAAAAACCATGTCAATGGTTTGATAATATGATAATATATCATACCATTGACATTTCATACGCGACTTGGTGTCGCCGGCAATCCACTTTCCAAACATTCGCTGAAGCACCCTGCCGAGGTTCTTATTAAGCCCACGCCCCAATCATAAATTGTGGTAAGGCTAAATAGCGGCAGACTATATCTACCATTATATTATATCACGAAGATGCATTGCCTCTAACATGTACATATGTTGTTTATAGAATTCAAACCCATTTAAAATCATCAGGGCGACTGCTGAGGGACCAATACAATTCAAAAAAAAAAAAAAAAAAAAAATACAAGAAAAGTTCGATAATTGCACAAAAAGATCTTCTGCATTCACAATTGCACATTCGTCGTTTTACTACGGGTAATTTACTACGGGAAGGTTCCTTTGACGCATCGAGAAGCCCGACGGCCCGCTGCGATCGAGTAGTGTAACATGATCCAATGTTATATATACCTGAAACGATGTATCTAAGTACCAATTCGAAAAAAATAATTCTTTTACTTTTGAACATTTAGTAACGCATTTGTACGATCTTTCAGGTTAAAATGAGACCAAAACGTGATATAATTTGAATTATATTTACTTACTTATATGTATTTTAATTATCGTTTATTAAGTGCGCAAATATGCTCCGAAGTAAATCGTGTTTGGTGTCATTTCAATTAGAAAAATGTAACAAACATGTTAGTAAAAACTTGATTGATCACAAATCGAAAATAAAAAGTGTTGTCTTTTGATTTAAAGGTTACTCAGCTTTAGGTCGTGAGTATTAATGTTTGCCAAATGTTTCCATTCTCAGTGCCACTTTCTCTATCACTCGCGTTGTCCTCCTGTACGGCGCGTCTAAGATCTCCGTTTCGAGGAATAGAAACATTTCCACCTCTGCATAATTTGCAACATTTGGGTGCTGATTTTTGTGCAATTATCACATTATATACGCATATATTGTGTAATTTTTTCTCGAAATCTAGAAACTAGAAATGTAAACTAGAAATGTGAAAAAAAGCTTTCTTAATGATGATAAAAGTTCAGACCGTGTTTACCAATCATCACCAATATTTAATATTTGAGGCGATCAAATATTGACAAAGCCGAATGGCTAAATAATTTCCATCGTTTGTCAGTGGATAAAATTATTACACAAATTAGATTCTCTTTTTAACGCATACGATATTGATGTTGATATTTATAGGTGTATTTCGGGACAACGGCTGGACAATTAATAGTAATGGACGTGCACGGGGCAATGGTGTCCGAAGTACAATTGGCAGCTGGTGTCACCTCGATGGCTTGGAGTGCCGAGAAGTTTACGATGGAAGAAGGAGATGACGATTTAACGAATGATAGACCTCATAAAGGTACGACGGCGCGGTGTGGCCTATAAAATAATTTGTTTCAACTATTACAATCGCTATATTTGCTGAGCCTAATATGTGCGAATTGTTGCATTCAAACGAGTTATATACACTTATATGTATTGTGTATTATACATACGTACAAACACTTTTATATTATATGCGTAGTTTTAATTTTTATATACATAACGTACATAAAGATTTTTCTTTTAATGAGGAAAAGAACGTTGACAACCTTGGCACTTTCACTATCAGTTAAAAAAAAAAAAAAAAAGAAGCTATAGATTTTTATGAGAGGAATTATTCTATTTTACAAATCTTAATAATGTAAAATTCCACTTCTACTTGGGCCGCATTTATTAGAACGAAATTGTAATAATTTGTCCCTAATTAAACGATCTTCCGAATAATTAAACGATTGAATTCATTTATCTGAACTGAAACTCTTATTACTTGTACGAAAAGTGATAATCGATAAACTTCGAAAGTCGTTTGTTCGTTTGTTGAGTTCAAAGAAATAGAGTTGCGCATATTGTATAGTGCATATTATATTTAGAATTGATCAATTTACAAATTTCATATACCGTATCGAAGCGCTCTGTTAATAAAGTTTAACTCTTATAGCTTAAAATCATTACCGAGTCGTATCTGTGACTATATCTTATAACGCAGAGTAAAAATATGAAGCGCAAATTACTATGTTTACAGACGATCGAAATTACGTTCTGGCGGTTTGCCTGGCTGACGGGAGCATCGTTATGCTGCGTTCATTCGACGACGTCTCGCCTATCACGATACGTACAAATCTGAAAGCTCCCTTGCACGCGGAATGGAGCAATTCTAGAAAATTGTTGGCAATCGCGGGAACGAAGGATACGGATAACGGTCAGAATAGCCCGCACGAATACACGAATCTCTTAAAGTTTTATTCAGTGGCCGGTACCCTTGTGTACACCGCTGCGATACCATACACGCAGGTACGTATCTTTTCAGAACGGCAGCCGCGCTCATCTAATCGAGACATTGCGATGATATACGCGTTATTTCTACTCGTCTGTTTCATATTTATATCATAGTGTGCAGTATCGGCGCTCACATGGGGTCATAACGATAGAAGACTTTTCGTTGCGACCGGGGCACGCGTTCACGCAGCATGGGTGTCAAGGTAATACTCCATTTCTTTTCACAGAAGAGCATTATTACTCTAGCTACCATAATTGTCTTTCATACTCAAGTGTTTGATATACGATGCACACGTTCTACAGACGAGTAGGTTCTCTGCAATTGCTGTCTCGTTTAGCTGTAAGAGCGTCTTTGACAAGGGAATCGAATGTTCAGCAACTTCCATTGCCACCGAGATTAAGAGCATCAGTGGCTGCTCTCTTCGCCAGCACAATAAGGTAAAACGCTATTCCATCTCTGTAAAATGTAAACTGATCGTATGAAAGAATACTTTTTCGAATGTTTACATGTATATGTTGCTCCTCGTATCGAGAAACAGCAATAAACGGCAATAAACGGCGATATCATCACGTTATCATCCAGACTAAATGTGTTCATCGTCAAACTTTTAAAAATTGCAAATTGTAGTTTGACCTGGATGAAACATGAACGTGTCCAACTTTAATCTTAACAAATTTAATTTTTATAGAGCCTTGTTCTATTTCTAATGAAATATTTCATTTCATAATATATTATTTTATAAACAAAGGTTACGAAAAAAGTAAAGAATAATTCACATCATATAATTATATTTCCCTTCGTAACTGTTAATACTTATAACAACTATACATATAGATACACAGCCATACATAATAGTTTAACAGTCGTTTTATATATATTTAATAGTCGTAATTGAAAGGCAACAGCTTTACGCAGTTAACAAAACATAAATAAAACAGTCTCATAATATGCATTTGCAGATGTTCCGTGCCAGAACCAAAGGAATTAAGACGTTTCGTGTCACGTCCACCTCCAGGGGGTGGAAGATTACATTGCACCATGCTCAGACACGCAGTGGAACCGGTACCATGTTATACGCTATATTTGGAGTATCTAGGTGGTCTAGTGCCTCTTCTAAAGGGCAGAAGGACAAGCAAAATCAGGCCAGAATTCGTGATATTCGATCCACAAAACCAAGATACTCTTCAAGTCGTGGAAGACACGTCACAGTGTCCATCGTTTAGTGATGGTTCCGATACAGAGAAAGACACGGCCGACCTGTGTGGATCACCCAGGAACAAAAGGAAAAGCAGGAGAAAAAAAGAAGAAAAATCGAACGAAGAAACCGACGATCTTACCTACGTGGATACCTTACCCGAGGTAAAGTATAGTTCCAATATTTCTTGGAATTTCGCGTTTCACGACGACGAATCATGGTCGATGATCTTTGTGAAAATGGAACGATTTAGGAGTGCATAGCACAGTACAGAGCGGCGCGGCACGGCATACGAGTCTAAAAGATACGCAAGATACTTACGAGATAAAACGCAAACGAGTCCTTATACCTTTTTTTTTTTTTTTTTTGTTAACACTAGTCATCGTCAGTTGATGTGTAATACCAGTTATCCATATTGAGGTTAGGATATTGTAATCAACGTAGCTTCACTGTTATTTGTGACATGTAGACATTTCTTAACACGTTTTACTCCTCTGCTGTGGTGCCCCATACACCGCACACGAGTGCTTCCAACTCATTGCAACACTGGTACGGTGCAGTGCACTTAAACTCGAGCATTAACGAATTGCGTGATGTAGCAAAGTTTAACGAGCCCTTTGAGTCTTAAGGTGTTGGAAAATCAGTCGCGTGACAACCAATGTTGCAAGACGTATCTGTTTGCAGCACGCGAGGTTGGTCGAAGTAACGTCCAATATTTGGGGCACGAAATTCAAGTTTCACGGTTTGACGGATTCGGTGCCCGCCAACTTGGGTCAGGTTACTTATCGAACGTCGTTGCTCCATCTACAACCACGACAAATGACTCTGGTGATGACGGAGCTGCGAGATGACGTGCCTGCAGGTACGTCTATACCATTACCGTGATCACAAAGAAAAATAAAGTTCGTTGATGGCAAAACTTGATGGTCGATTTTCTCGGTTAGGCCCAGATCCAACGTTTAACCCGAACTTGTTCTCCGAAGACGAAGAAGAATCGTTTCAGGAATTTCAAGCTGCCTCGAGAAACACGTCCGAAGCGCAGCCTCCTCCGATCGCGCCAATGACGCCCCGAAACACGCGACTTAATTCCAATCGCCCGAAATCACAAATTTCCAATCAATTTATGACCAACGAGTCTTTACCAACCGCTTTGTCCAGGGTTGACAATTTCGAAAACGAGTTACCTTATGTGGACTTACAAGAAATGGGCAATCTGTACGAGAACTTGAGAACTGCGTCCACAAACACTTACCGAACTCCACCCAGGCACAATCCACCGAGATGTTGCGACGTACCGGCTCTTCAATCTCCGAAAAATGCGGTCGCGCCCACGCAGACTATAATCGCAACGTCGAACCCGGGTACCGATTACTCGAATAACATTCAGAGGATGAAAACCGCCCTTGCCGATCAGCCAGGACTCGTCTCGAAGAAGGAGCTCGAGAATAACAAATTTAATCAGATTTCTCAGGACGATAAAACTGTTTTAACGTCTAACTGTCCATCGACTATCATTCCCATGCCAATGCACAATGGACAGGCCTCGAATACAGAAGCATCGAGCAGTCATTCTCAGGGAGGTGTCATCGTAAATGGTCTGAGCACAAACAACAGCTGTCCTCCTCAGTCGCAAACAATATTTCTTAATGGACTGCACAATATCGCATGTTCGAGCAACGTGAACGAAACTCAGTGTAAAAATAACCATAACGTCAGCAGTTCGACAAACATTAGTCAAACACCGTATCAGGCGAACTTGAGCAATCAACACGGAACGAATAATGGTCCTTTCGGCAAGAACGGTATACACTTGTCGAGCAATCATTCGCCGGCCTGTTCTTATCAATTCCCAGAAAACATCGATCAATGTATCGGACAATCTTGTTCATACTGCATTACGAGATTAAAAGATCCCACAAAGTCTCACTCAGAATCGTGCGGTAAAACAAACGCAAGTCAATCGAATACTTGTAATTCTACGGCCGACCGGGTCGATGAAATGCGCTTCATCGACGAAGAGTGTCGCGGCGAAGCAGAAACGTTCGATCAGTCGCGAGGAGTTCACAGAACTCAGACGGTTGTCAGTATCGGTCCACTCTGCGTCAACGACTCTATAGTCAGAAGTTGCAGTGTCGGTTATTTGGACATGGTGGACGCGCAACTGGTCCCTTGCGATATCGCCTTAAAAATGCTTAGAAAAGAGGCACCTAATAAGAGGTTGGTTTTGGTATCGAGAAAAACCAAGAGGAGGAAAAAGAATAAAACTCAACAAGAGATTGGACAGCAATCTTCAAAATCGCCGAGACTTCGTAACTGTGGCAAATCAAAAAGTTTAGACTCTAGTGACATATTTCCGCCTAACGAACAAATATCATTGCCACCAAAGTTGCCTGAACACGCTGAAGAGATTGTAGGCGCTACGAATATCGAGACCGTCGAAGACAAAAGTAACAAACCTTTGGAGAAATTACCAGACGCGACAGAGATGCCTAGGGAGTGTACAGAATACGTTACAGCCGCCAGTATAGTTAATTCTGCTCAAGTTAAATCTACACGGTTGAAGAGTTGTAATTCTCCTGCCAGGTGAGCCGATATTAGGACCACTTACCGAGGCTCATTATTCTGTGATTGGAGTTAGGTTGAGGTTATGTTGGGATTAGGTTCTATAGTTTTATTTGGCGATTTCGTTCTTTACGAGAAATCTTATCAATATTTGTTTTAATTTAAATTTGTTGAATTTAGAATGCATGAAAATTGAAGTTTTCATGTTAATAATGCATGCTAATATTCTAGAGTATCCAGTCCAAGTGGTTCATTGGCATCGTCCTTAGACGGTCTTGCAGCTCGGCTTCGAGATTTCGATGAAAGTCATTCTTTGCCACCGCCGTCACCTCGTCCATCCACCAGGCAAATTACATTATAAGATTTGTATCATTTATTCGATAAAAAAAACAACCTTCCACCGACAAGTAACATTTTCCTTAGATTACCCAGAAGTTCGCCCAGTAGTCCAGCGCCTTCGAAGAAAGGTAAAAGACCAGCATCTGCTTCGCCAATTAGAAGAAGACTTTTATCGAGTCCTTTGTTAAGTAGAAAAGCACGAAAAAGTCGAGGCGAGAGTTCAGACGAGGAAGGACTTTTACAAGACGATTCGTCAACGAATTACAGAGATCTCGAAACGTTTCAAAAAGCACAGTTACGACAAAAGGTGAACAAAAAGGCTAGAGGCTAGATATTAATAGCTGCACATTACAATTCAACCACAAATTCTATAAAAATATTTCGTCTCGGGGATTCGAAGTATATTACACTGCTGTATTCAATTCTGCTGTGTTATTTTTTAAATAAACAATCGATCGATTACACAAAGACTAATCTACTTTCAATTACGATATACAGTTAAAGCAGAAAGGAGCAGGGATATCTGGTAACAAATCAGAAGCAGTGCGACGGGAGCTTGTGATGCACAATAAAGCACCTATGTGGAATGAATCCAGTCAAGTATATCAGCTTGACTTTGGTGGCAGAGTAACTCAGGAAAGCGCTAAAAACTTTCAAATAGAATTCAAAGGGCGACAGGTATAGAAATAGTAATTTTGAATGTTCTGTTTCACGTGATCAAATAACACATTTGCTTCGATATTACACTAGGTCATGCAATTTGGAAGGATAGATGGAAACGCCTATACATTGGATTTTCAATATCCTTTCAGCGCGTTACAAGCATTTGCCGTTGCCTTGGCTAATGTTACACAACGACTCAAGTAATCGTTAGTCACCGGTAATTCATTTGGTAATTCAAGTATGAGAGTCATTTCTTGATTTCTTGCTTCGTAATCGCTAAGATTATTTTTCAGGTTCGCGTGTGACATTGTAAAAGCGAATTCTAAGAATATCGCTTGGAACGTATGCTGTAATTGCATAAATTATTCGTCCAAATTAAACCAAAAGGAGAAAGAGAAGAAAAATAGCGCGGGTGTTAGGAAGGCTAAAAAACTGTAACAATATGCTACACATAGTAAAAAAGAAAATACAAAAGACACTTTTAAATATAGCTTTTGAACACGTTATAGAGCCACATGTCTTTCTATTATTAAGACTACTAGTGACGAACTGGAATAAATCATTAAGTAAACGAACAAGCGTTCAATCACGATACAGAGATCTTTTTATGGAAATCTCAAAGTTGAGGGAAGCTCACATAGCCTTGCAGCGCCTTGTAACGCGACAGAAAAGATATAAAGAGAAACTTGGGAAAAAGGAAAAAGATGAAGGAGAAGAAAAAGGGGAAGTAGAAGAAGAAGAAGAAGAAGAAGAAGAAGAAGAAAAAGAAAAAGGGAAAGGAGAAGCAGAAGAAGAAGGAGATGGAGAGAAAGATAGAAATGTAAAACCTGCCGAAGGCCTTACGCGAAAGTCTCTCGAATCAACACCTTCAAATTAAAATAACACGATACGTCAGTTCGCAGAATCTCTTTTTAGCAAATGTACAATTGAGAGTGATTTGAATTTGAGCGGAACACAAAGATTTTGTGACAAGGAACCGTGGTAAAAAGGATAAGATTTTGTTGAAATGCTTCTTCGTCGTACCGTCCAAAATATTTCGTTTCTCCCAATTTCGAGCGCTGATTTTTGTATAGTTTATGCGACACGTTGGAGTCTAGTGATGCTGTTGAAAGTTCGTCTCGTTCATTTTTGCGGTCCGCCGAGTATATTCGAATTTTATATACATATATATAGACGGGCTTGCATAACCATGCGAGTGTTTCATGTTGTTCGATTAAATGTTTCTTAAGGCGTATTGTAAAATGAGAAAAGAAAAAAAAAAAAATAAATAAATGAAAAACTAACGATAACGCTAAATGATATAACGTCCGACCTGTGCTCGTTCTCGCCGAAGCACGGAAGACGAAAAGGGCAAAGTGAAGAAGAAAGAAAAGACCAATTAAAAGAATGTAACTAGACAGTGCAAGAGGGAGAGTATTCCGCCAGTATGCCAGTGTGTATACGCAACAAACTAACTGTCGTCTGTACTTAATCCATTATCGTTGTATTTCATTCGCCTAATTATAAGTAATGTGAACAAGACAGAAGGAAGAAATGAAGAAAGGAAAGAAAAAGAGAAATATCGATTTCAGGCCTACACGAAAAACGCTTAAGGGATAGTTATTTTTTCGTCGAATCGAAATTTCGAGAGTGGGGCGCCTGAAACGATAGCAAACGAGAATGCGAGCTGTGCAATAACACAATTGTAATTTTTGTTGCCATATTCTTATATGTGATTCATGCGCGCGTCTAAAACGGCGACACGAATATCAAAGTCGTGAAAGCACTTGCTAACGTAAATATACGTAAGATAAACGAAGCTGTAGAACAACCTGGTTTCTTACAAAACGGTGCGTGTTATACTGGTTGTAACCCTATTTTTTGCAGACATGTATGTACATACAAGCAATTTTAATAAGGCAAGTTTTTTTTCGACGATGTTTACAATTAATTATAGTCAGGCCGCCCCGTATTGACGAGTTAGCGATAAATATACAAATATTTATGCCACGTATTGACAGTAATCGTCGGTATACATATAGAACCGCTAAATCGTACGGTTGATTTGATTTCTAGACAACGCTGTATGTTGAATTATATTGTCGTCACCAGTAGTAGATAGCACGTTATAAAGTACGTGATGTATCCATCAACAACAAGTTGGTTTTTCGTTGATACACTGTTGCATTTGCACCGTGAAACACAAGACGCTAATCCATGGAATAAACAACGGCATGCGTTAGGCTACGTACATACAGAGAGCGGTAAGCGGTAACAAGTGTCAACATTTGTATTGGCTTTCCCTTTATCGTCACATGTCACTAGTTTTATCGCTGTATCGCCTACCGCTTATCTCTCTCTCCCTCTCTATCTCTGTACGTCCACGACCTTAGCGCGTGTAAAAAAATTTTTTATTTCGAGTTTATAGAGGAGTAATGAACATCTGGAAAACGAGAAAAATGCAAAACACACATGTTCGAAACAACGGTATCGATCGATTGAATTATATAATCGTTTCTTGATGTTCTTTCGAGTGTTTCCTTAAAATTCTTCATGAGTTCGTTTTTGTATGTTTAAAAATATTATTTCGTAGGTATACGGTTATGTACTTATTGGTTAATATGTACTCCCCATATGATAGATTTTACTATAGCTGTGGACCATGCGTCATCGCAACAATTACAAGTCAGTTTGTACTTTTCGGTATGGTCGCACGATGTACGAGTTCTCATCGGTGAAGGGATTAGAAAGAAAACACGAAACCGTACAGAGGAAACAGAAAAAGAATATTGCGTCACGTTACGGTGAAAGCTTCGCGATAATTAACTTTTCATACTTGCACGAACTTTTGATATCAAGGAAAGAATCGCATCAATGTGACCTATTTACCTTTCACATACGTTACACTCTTATTACACCCGCCGAGCAAGACGGACTTGAGTCACGCTACATACAAACAACATCTATATCAATGACTAGTCATTTCCGCCACGCACTAGTTTCTCCTTGAAGATCTATTAACGTTTGACACCTGTGTCATCATTGATGACAGTATTCACGCATAAATGAAAATCCATGCGTTCAACAAAAAAGAATAACAAATTGTCATATAATATTTTTTGGATTATCACTGAATCTTCATCGACATACCTTTCTGACGATGAATAGTGCCTATGTATACATAAATCAAACGGAACGACCTACGAAATACGAAAGTTGAGTACCGAACTAAAACAGAAACATCACACAGCGGATCGTTCTCGATATTCTATCGTTGTACAGCAATTGTGTATTTTAACGTACTATAGATTCACATAATCTGTCTAAGGCGTTTGTATCTATAGGTAATATATGTAGTTACACGCGCCACAATCGTGACTGAGTTCGAAAATGTTCGGCCTAGCTCAACAAATCATATTTGCTATGTGTTACATGTTCGTTAACTGATGGTGATATCTCCTCTGTCTTTTGTTGATATATTCCGGTTTCTCTATGAGCATAACGTTGAGATTATGCCTGAAATTATGCACATACAAATAGAGATAAAAATGCTGTGCTACGTGTAAAACTTTGCAATTGAATAATTATTATATTGCACTGATTAACAACACGTCATAGTGGAAATCGTATCAATATTAGTTCTTTTGTCCCTTTTATGATAATATTGTTGATTTGTGCTCTTATTGTTAGCGCTGAACGATCATTTTGCATCTGTGCAATGCAATTTTGTTACCGAATTCATTGATTATCAAATATTTGTAAATAAAGAATGAAATTCTACACGAGATTGTTATCCTTTATTTTTATATAAATTTTGTTTCGAACTATGCTTTTGTTTAAATAAATTAAACCATGGTCGACATACAGGCACCGACGAGGAGTTTAGTTAATGATAAACCGTGTATAGAATAAACGGTATTAGGGAATATGAGACACGCGGTACATTATGTAAGGCTTTGATCGTGCCGAGTGCGGCGAGCGGCAAGAGCAGTCACACAAGTGGATGACAACGCAGCAGAAAATAAATCAAACTCATAGAATCCCAAATAACGCGTCAACGCTCAGTTACTTTGTGGCTTATTTTATATAAATCTATAAGTTTAATATATTTTCTGCTGCTTTGTCGTCACTTGTTTGATCGTTCTTACCGCGCGCCGCTCTTCTATATGAGCAAAGTCTAAAATGCCAGATCCATTTCTATCGCTTTCGACAACTGACTTTAATATTACATATGTAATTCTCATATGTGCCGTAGCAAATCGCAGAGGGCGTAAGGAACAATAATCTTTTTCGATGTCGGTATTTCAGAATGTGAAACACGAAACTCTCATATTTATCATAGTGTCAGGTAAGTCTATCCTGTATTTAGTCAATGGTGGCACAGACCATCGTCTCGTCTGTAATCTGTAACAGAAGCAAGGGTGGGGGCTACTATCTATTAATGTTCTGATACACTGAATTATCGAAGTATTATAACTTATCTCACAATCCTTCGTAAACTGTTCGGGATGTGCACTTACGTTTCGCTTTAATATATTTATAGTATAATTAAAAATTAAGGTATGTATTAAAAATTCCCAGTGTTCTTTTTAAATATGCCGAATTTCACTCATCAATTTTCTGAAACGCGACGTTGCATGGGAAAAATCGCATAAATAAATGGTTAACGAAAGAAAGGAGAATACATAGTAAGTGATAAAGACAGTATCAGGGAATGAAATGTGTCGAGAAAGAGGAAGAATAAGAGCTAAAGATCAAGTGCATAAATGTGTGTATGCCGTATATACATATGTATATAGATATGAAATATATATTCATATATAGATATGAAATAAAGAAAGAGTGTTAGCACTTGTTTTGCATTGACGATTATTTAATTACAATATCTACATTAACATACATCGAATCTACTGATCAAATTTTTATGATAATTTGCAAGAAAAACATGTAGAAATGATGAAAGACATCTAATACATATAGATAATATTATCTTTCTTTTAGATGAACGTATATTTTCTTGGTGTTAATAATATGAAACAACTGATTAATAATTATTTTGAAGCCAAGGAACCATGGCAAATAGTGACTATAACCAGTACAACCATCCTCGCCACAGTTTGGTTATGGAACTTTGTCTTTCAAGATGAGAGTATGATTATTTGTAATGTATACTAACATTTAAAAATTTGCAATGAATAGCAAATTTTGCTTTCTAGGTCTGGTAGAAAGAGCAAAGAAGCAACTGTTTAGTTTAAGGAATTTTATACCTGCTATTAGAAATAAAATTGATCAAGAATTAGATAAGATTAATCAAACGTTCGAACAAGAAACGTTACAGAGAATAAAAGATATTCCTTTCATCGTGAAACTTCCAGAGAAAAGTTTAGAACCGAAAGAAATATTAGAAAGAATAAAAGAATGTGTTCAGTTAGGTAACAAGCAATTGAAAAAAACTTATTATAGTATACCAATATATATAATTGTTATTTAGGTGATTATGATTGGAGAAATGGTAAAGTGTCTGGAGCTATATATAGGGTTGATATTAATCTTTTACAATTAATGGGAGATATTTATAGCATTGCATCATATACAAATCCATTACATCCTGATATTTTTCCTGGTATATGTAAAATGGAAGCAGAAGTGGTGAGAATAGTTTGTAATTTGTTCCATGGAGATGAAGATTCTTGTGGCACTGTAAGTTGTTTTCATTTTAAAATGCTGATCGATTGAACTAACTTTGGATATAATAAAATGTTTTCAGATGACCAGCGGTGGTACAGAATCAATCTTATTGGCATGTAAAACATATAGGGATTATGCGAGGAATGTAAAAGGTATAAAAAATCCAGAAATAGTAATGCCTATAACAGCACATTCCGCTTTTGATAAAGCTGCTCAGTACTTAAAACTTAAAGTACGTTGTGTCCCTGTCAACCAACATAGCTATACTGCTTGTATTAAATCTATGGAAAAAGCTATTACAAGGAATACAATAATGGTATATAGGAAATAACTTTCAAATTAGATTCGAATTGACGCATTAGAATTAATGTAATGTTTATAATAGTTAATAGGGTCGGCACCAAACTTTCCCTATGGAACAATGGACAATATTAAAGCAATTTCTGATCTAGGAATAAAATACAATATTCCTGTTCATGTTGATGCTTGTCTCGGTGGATTTTTAATTTGTTTCATGCCAAATGCAGGTTTTGATGTACCACCTTGTGACTTCAGACTTTCTGGAGTTACAAGTATATCGGTTGATACGCATAAAGTACATAAATAATATTACAATTATACATACAATGTTGATTAATTTTATTTAATAATACAGGTGTTTTATATTATTTTGTTTCTTTCAGTATGCATATGCTCCGAAAGGTTCTTCGCTTATTCTTTATAGAAATAAAAAGTTAAGACATTATCAATATACTATAACAACCGATTGGCCTGGTGGTATATATGGTTCACCAACTGTAAGTGGTTCGAGAGCTGGTGGAATTATAGCAACATGTTGGGCTACATTATTGTATTTTGGTTATAATGAATATTTAGAATCGACAAGGAAAATTATAGAAACTACTAAATATATTGAACAACGGTACGTATTTGAATTTCTTGCCAAATCTGTTAAACTGTATAATCGAATGTTTGGAATTGATCGCAGATTGAGAAAGTTGGATGGAATTTTTATTTTTGGTACCCCGGCTACTTCGGTTATAGCATTAGGGTCAAATGATTTTCACATTTATAAACTTTCGGAAGCTCTAAATGTAAGAGGATGGAACTTGAATACACTTCAGTTTCCGTGTGGCATACATCTTTGTGTTACATATGTCCATACACAATTAGGTGTAGCAGATCAATTTTTAAATGATGTTGAAACTGAATTAAGTATAATCTTAAAAAATCCAGAAGCTCCTGTTGATGGGAAGGTAAATATAACTATTAAGTAATTTTTATATAAATACCATATACAATATCCTTTTTCAGTTTGCAATTTATGGAATGAGTCAGAGCATACCAGATAGAAGTATTGTTGGCGATTTCGCAAAATGTTTCTTAGATTCCATATACTTTACGCCAGGCAATAAAACAATGGTTAATAATGGATCAAGTATCTAAATTGATTGCACTATTAGCTTACTTTTTATAAACTCAAATGTAAGGGTAAAGAAGAAATGAAAAAAAAAAAGAAAGAAAAAATAACATTAATTTTCTGCAATCTCTTATACAATTTTAATTAAAAAATCTAATCGACCCATATATATTTTTTAAAAGATTGAATTTAAAAAACAGAATAGAATTCAAGACCATATAGAGTTATGAACATATATTGGAGAGATTTAATACGTATAAATGGAATATTTTGTACAATGCAATTAAACATATACTTTTAAAGTACAAAACTTTATTCTAATCAATTTTTTTTTTAAATAGACGATATCTTGTTTAACAGCAGTATTTTTACGCATTTCATGAAATATACAATACATATACACATATACAATATTCCGTTATAGATTTTTAATAGATCCATGTGTACAATTCTTTTGGTACTTTTTATAGAATATTATGTAAAGACATCCATCTATATATTTTATACATTTTTATTATGTTCACTCTGATATTACATAACTACATCAAATTTAGATAACAAAAACGTATTAAATGTTAATTCTATTACTAGTAGTAATAATGTATAATTTGGTGCCATATATTTTTATATGCTTGGCAATGGAATTATTGAGAATAAAGAATTGAAATAATATACTAATCTCATCACCCTTCCATAAAACAGTAATTTCCTTAATTACAGTAGACTCCCGTATAACGTAAGTTCTCTTACAACGCGAATTCCTATAACGTGCCAAATAATAAAACACAGGAATTACCTGATTGGAGAATTAAATCTGTTTTAGTTGAGCATTAGGTTGTTTTCTAAATCGTTACCGACTTCTGATGTTTCATTGTTGTTTTGTTTTTTGACGGGATCACTCTTAAAATATAACGGTATGATGAGTATGAGTAGATTCGAGATAGCTTACACTTAAAATACCTATGTATACATAATACAGAAGTATTTTGTAAATTACGTTTATAAAGGAAGTTAATATAAGGATATGATGGATGAAATTAAAAAGAAAAAAATGTTAAAACAGAAGTGCATTTCTATTAAAGAAAAAGTTGCAATGTTAGATCAGCTGAATTGTGGAGAAAAAGTAAAAGATACGATTTTTACGTACATTAATGATATATTATTTTTAATCAACTTTGTATATATGCCATTTATTTTTAAAATACTATGCTATTTGGTGAAACACAGAAACTAGAAGTTGGCATAGCAATAATCAGTTCAAACGTATTACTTTAGATTATGCGCGTTATACGAGAAAAATTCACGTACAACGCGAATTCATGCTGCGCGTAACGTATTAACCGCGTTGTACGACAGTCCACTGTACAGTGGCTCGCGAAAGTATTCGAACGCTTACATATGTAAACTTGAATGGCCGAAATAATGTACATTAACGTAATTATGCACGAACATAATAATAGAAATATAACGAAATGGATCATATCTAATTCAATAAAATAATATAAAACAGAAATTGTTGTTCGTCTATTATCACCTTATGAAACGAAAGAAACTTTTCGGACAACCTAATGATATCGAGATAAACGGGCAATTAGCACCTTGATTATTAGCTCTAATAATAAGAAACAGTATAATTGAGGCGAAAATTTTCAACCGGAATGTTGTTATCGTTTGTGAATTCCAAAAGAAAGTATGTATATGTCGATGTAGTGTATGGAGTAAATATATAAGTATGTACCTGTAAGAGTTATTTCCATACAAAATCCCATAAGATTTAAAAGTGATTAATTTCTGAATATTCAAGTACATTGTCCTTTATTTTGAAATGAATCACGGAACAAGTCTTTGGTGAACTATGTTTAAATCGATCGCCGTAATAATACTAAAATGCAGAAATTAAGTAAGTTAACTTTAAAAGAATGTGTAATCTCTAAAGCAGCAGTATTGATAGCTTTACTTCCTCAGCTCTTTCTATGCTGAGATTACTAAGAGATGCTAAGAGATTTGTTTATAAGATGTAAATGTATTGTTAAAGAGATGTACTTATATGTATTTCTTTTTTGTTACGTTTCGATTGGTATTGTATTTAAATGATTAAAATAAAACATGCCCGCTGATAGATATGTTTGAAGGTTATATATATATATATATATATATATATATATATATATATATATATATATATATAATATAATTTTAATAACTATATAATAAGTACAATACTGTAGCTTAAATTACAAGTATTCATCAAGAACAAAATGAAAATTAAAAGTGTGGCTAACGTAGCGTATGCACAAGTAATTGAAAATTACATACATATTGCCATGCGACCGATATCGGTCGATGAAAAGCTCGATAATTCCTGATTGGAACTTCCTCGCTGCCAATTCGGTTATGGTTATAATCGAGCTATCCGGCTCGAAGACGTCAGATTCGTATGTTGATTCAACATTACCACCCAACCAGCTCTCCTGTCACGTACGACCTTTCGATTAAGTTAATTATTTTGAAACAGGAGGCCACTGCTATGAACGTGTATTATCAATGATATAGCTCGCATGAATAATAAATAGGAATGTAATATGCCTAGCAGTAAGTAGTAAACCAGAAAAATGTAGTTAAACCAACAAAATTTGATACTATTAGCAATTAAAGTAGTTGGGATAATTAAAAGGATTAGAATCTAGGGGTATACGTATATATAGCTATGTATGTTAAATCTCAGACATAGAATGAGAGATACATGCGGCTGTTATAATTTCTACTAGATATAATAGATCGATAAATACTGTTAATACTGTACATACGTTTTACGTACATAATACAGACATCACAAAACATTTTTATACTTGAGATCGTTCGAGAGATCCATTATCTTTACGCGTCTACTATTTTATCTGTTATCTCTCTGCGTTCTTAGAACCTAGACACGTTTATAACCATTTCGCATGTTCTGTTTGCGTTAGTACGTAATTATATGATTACGCGTAAATTTATTTCGTAACGTCATTTTGAAAATTGAAGCAAATTTTAGATTTTTGATATTTTCTTTCGATTCATACAACTATTTACAACCGATTGAAATGTTTCTCCGGTTTTCGAGAAACCGAAGAATGAAACGAATGAAGAAGAAGCGAATGAAACGAAATTTTGAGAAATTATTTAATATTACAGGAAAGGAGCCATAAAGGGAAAAGACATTTTCATTTTGAAGGAATGGCGATGCGCGTGATTTGTAGCTGAAAAGTTGCAAGAAGCACGACAGCAAGAGAGAAAACTTTGCTTCTGTTGGCGATTGTTACTGGATCCGTGCGAATGGAAATAACGTGAGCAATGAAACAACTACGGTGGAACGAATTGTTTCATAGAAAAATTATTTTTCACGTTCGTGAAACCAGAAAACCGTTATTGAAATGGCATTGCGTCGTTTTGTCTTTTGGTGCGTTCTCCTTTGTTTTTGCTTTGATAAAAATCCCTTGAAGCTTTTACGTGCGATTATTGAAGGAAATATCATTCATTTTCGTCGTGTGACGAAAAGATAGGAAATATTTTCAAGTATGGTATAGATGCAGATCGCAAAGGTTTCTAATTAATTTATAAATCCTCTTTGAATGAAATCACTTAATATAACCAGCATAACCGTCTCGCTCGACATTTCATTGGTTTAAAGGCTTTCCAAATATCAAAGTACAATTAGAAGTTTCAATTTATTGTATCGTGCTTGTCTTCGTAAACACATATTCGACAACAAAACGATGATTATGTACGTGTAACCGGTATATAATACCGTAGAGACGTTTAATTTTAAAACACTACTGACTGGTTTTATTAATGGAGGAGTCGGATTAAAGGAGATTCACTTTTCTCTTTTTAATTGCGTATCTCATTGATTTATTCTAAATGTCGAACAGACAAAGGAAACTATGATCAATATATCATTTTGAAAAAGAACAATTATCTAGGAACAATCTCGAGACACAAGTAGGTCTCTTATCTTTCGATAAGTGGGCCTCGCAGAAAAACGAAGATACAAGTATAGTAAGAAAGATGAAGAGAAGAATGGTATAAAGTATAAAAGGAGGAAAAGTCGATGTTCGAAGTAGAGAGAAGTTGGCAATAGAGTTGCAGTGGCTGGTCACGGATAGGCTAGAGGAGGTTAGCGTTTCGAGTACGCGCTCTGCGTCCAAGCGTCGCATCGCGTCGCGTCACGACGCGCGAGTATTGCGAGACGTCGTCGATCAGTATCGTGGAAGCGCGCGTCCCGTACCGCTCGGGCAACCCTTAAATCGCGTGCAACATTTCACGAAGAACGACGTTTCGTCATTGACGTGTGAAATTATTTGCGAACGAATCAAGTTTACGTCGAGATCTTGACATACCGGTGAGTCTTTTGTTCCAAAATTTTTCTTCCGACTGATGAAAACACAAGAAAAAAAGAATAAAGAGGAAAGAGAGGAGTAGGAAACGAACGAATAATGTTTAAGAAAAAAATGCTTAAGAAAAATGGAAGGAAAATATAGGATAAGTAGGTATAGTATACGGCGAAAAAAGTGTTATGAAAACGTAGACCGAGAGAAACAGCTTCGGCTTTAGCACGTCCATTAACAGTGACATCGAGCAGACTTACAATTGGTTTTCCAAGTTACAATATGCTAGGTTATAGGGAGTATCGGACTAGTCTTGCTTCGCGAAACCAATATCGCTGATAAACATATCGCGTCGAATCTATAACAACGTATATTCTTTACTTTTTCGCGAGCAATTCAGACTTGTTACCTGCGATCTATGTGTACAGGTGAAATTTTTATTGTAAAATACGTGACAAGTTAATCATTTCGAAGAAGTAAATCGTATAGTCGTGGGTATTGCGCCTTGTGGCTAAAACACACTGTTCTCGTTATTTCTCTTTCTATCCTATCGTATACAATAAAATGATAAATTGTTGACGCATTAACGGATACCGTGAAACGAGATCTGAGATTTACCATTGTAAAAATAAACGAATACAACTTTAAATAGATGAGACCGATGAATTGCTGCCGGAGCAAAACGCTTGTGAAATTGAAACGCGACGTTGTGTCGCCTAGCGACTACAAACTGTCCAACTATTCTTCGAATCGTGGAATCGGCGAAATGCGTGCGTGTGCGTGTGCGTGTGCGTGTATGCGTGCACACTATACGTACATACGTAAAAATATAAAAGTCAATTGTTCCGTGTGAAGTGGTTTAAACGACGTAGCGATCAGCTTTCGTTATCAATGAATTTTCGTTATCAATGAGTTTGGTCGAACGTTGCCAAGAAAACAAGGTGTCAAAGAAATTGAAAGAAAGTTGCGGCGAGTTGTAAAATGAAGAACTTGGACGTGTTCCGTTCTTTAATATACCTTGGTCCAAGTTCTTGGAAGACTTGTTAACGTTGTTACACAGGTATCTCTAGCATTTCTCGTCGTTACGTTATCGAATATCTGTATGGAGATCGAGGGAAGCTTGCAAGCGTGGAAACTTTGATTTAAAGCGTTCGCAAGTCGAGGAAATTTCAAAGAGTGCAATCTGCGGCGTGGTAAGGGTGAAGTAGTTTGGTGAAACGTGCGCGGTAAATGAAGATATTCACCCATCGCGTCGGCGAATCGACGATCGCGAACGATCTATAAACTCATCTGGTACACGGTTCCGCGTAATTGGGTCGAATGAAATTTTCGTCGAACCCCAATGGTTTGCAAATGGTTCGCAAATTAATGGTGTAAAATGCATTTTAAGCGGAGTATACGATCCTACATACTGCATCGTTAATATCTAGCGGATGTTGAAAACTGTGCATCGTCTACCGTGGTAAATATTATGCCTGGCTACATTTCCAATCGTAGAAACGTTTTAGCGAAACTCCAACCAACTAGAATTTACTTCTATGTTCCGATCGTTTGCCTTCTGTCCAGCGAAGAACCAACGGACAACCAGCGACTACTTTACGATCTGAATGATCTGAAACACTTAGTTTCGGAGCTTTCTGCCGCGCCGCCATTGTTAAACCAGATAGGTACATACTTATCTTCGTTTGTTCGTA
Organism: Bombus flavifrons; assembly: GCF_040668555.2. NCBI lineage: Eukaryota > Metazoa > Arthropoda > Insecta > Hymenoptera > Apidae > Bombus > Bombus flavifrons. The sequence continues at coordinate 14,752,738 of NC_138451.1, read as the reverse complement.
GTATGTGCTCGATGTACATACATATTCCGTAATCTTTTACTAATCCATGAAAATAAACGCGGACGACGCGGGTGGTTTGAAAGATTTTACGCGAACCTGCTCGTACGGATTCGTATCTGTGGTGGAAAATCACGCATCGCAGGAAAGCCGCAGGTACGCGTCGATCCTGTAATGAAAACTGACAGTGTGTGACGAGGCGGGAATTTCGATGGTTCCACCGGCGATTTCATAATTACCACAATTTATGAACAACCAACAGCGGATCGCGATCTGTTCAAACTATATTTAATAACATTCAATGTCACGTAGGTGTAATTAAATTTTCCGAAATACACGACCAGCTGATTCGCGTTTAAATAAAATGTAATGATTTTGAAAACTTGAAATTTGTACGATGTTTGTGTTCCCCTAGTAGCCAATCTGAAAGATTTGTTGCACACTAAACCGAGCAACTTGTGGGAAAAGTGATACAAGTGATACTAAAAGACATTTGATTCGAGGAAACCGTAACTAATCTTCAAATAGTTTAATAGAGAAATTTAATAGAGATTTAATTTCTAAACGTTACATAAACACATAGACTTTTGTACTCATACGCATTTCGTATATGTCTCGTTTTTCGGAAAAATGCTCTTGTATTGTTTTTTCATTGATGTAAGGCTTAATCGAAGGAATAGAAAGAAATGGAAGTTGATATTTAGTGTATCGTAGAAAAAAGCCAGCGTGCTTCTGTGTTCGTGGCCCAATGAAAACCCCTTTTCGTGTGAAATGGAGCTAAACAGAGGAAGGAAAAAGTTGATACGCATCGCTGTAATACGTATGTGTATTCCGAATTCGACGTGGTTATCGGTTAGGTTAAGCGCGACGCGACGATTCAAGGGGAAATGATCGTTGGCCAACAAATGTAATTCTTGTCGGCGAACTTGTAAATATGTCTAATTTATGTTGCCGAGGGTCGTCGAGGCTCGATCTTGATGCGTCCGCGAGCGTAAAGGAACGCGATAACATTGCTTATTAAAAAGAAGTCATCGCTACGATTGCCCAGTAATTTTATTATGCAAAAGAGGGACCGTGTGCCGATCATCGTATCAAATATCGATCGTCGATCGATTGTCACGATACTCGCGTTCTGTACCTGCCAGACGTATCGAGGACGTATTCGCTGTTCGCGTCAATCGAGCCTAATAACGTACGAGCCTAATAATAATCGAGCCTAATAAAGTTATTTTATCACCTATAACACCTATGGCAACGATGTCCTTTGCTGAAATAACGAGTGCAATGGGAAAGTGATAAACGAGTGGTGATACGAACGGTAGCTTTGTTTGTAGCGTAAGAAAGCAAGAATCTATCAACTGCGGAAGAAGACAAAGATCAGGCTAGATTTGTTCGGAAAAGACGATGTCTCTTTCTTTTTGACGAATAAGTTTCTTACAACGATGTGGCATTGAATAAATTAAACGTCGACGATGCTCGATCGAAATTTTCTATCGTTCCTCGACAAGCATTTTACTTAGATACTTTACGTTAATATATTTTTCGACCTCGATTTATATCATTCTAAAGTTAATGGGTTCAGACCTGAAGATTGTATGAAACACAATAATATTATATTTCGCTCTACTTTCTGGATCGTCTAAGGTTCGTTGTCAGCTTGTAATATCCTTTTGTATGACGGTTAATCGTTTCTAAATGACAACAGAATTTACTTTATAGATACCGATTAATAACCTCGCTAACTCTATGAATACAGCTGCGATATGTTGTGGTGTGAATAGTTACTAGCTAATTCTAATTCTAATTCTGTACAGGGCATCCTCAGCTTTTTACGGTTATTTTATGCTATTCGTCGACGTAGGTCGTCTTTTTCATAAAAGATCATGCTACTAAACTTGCTACATCAATGTAAAATAAATATAAAGATATAAATTTACGTTGCATTCAAACATAATTGATTTAGCCGAGGGTCAGGCGAGCTATTGGATTTAATTCTTCGTCTTTTTTCTAACTGTTCGAAAGCTAAGCTTTATTCGATTCGAATTTCGTTGCAATTCGTTCAACTGTTTTATATAGATCACAGTTTTAATTATAACACATATTAATTTTAAATATGGATGAACTTTGGAAATGTAGTAAAGAATTGCATATGGAAGAATCGTTGTTTCACGAGATCTCTTCTGGTTTCCCGCATTGTCGACGATTGTACCAATATTTCCTGTAAATTATAATCTGTATACATATTACTTTAGCAGTATGACAATCGCATGATGTTTAACACGCGGTATCTATTTGTTAGTTTAATATACATATGTATGTATGAAAAATACATCTTACGAAAGATTAATCATATTCGCATCCTATTACATTAATATTATAAAACAGCGCGAGTAACCAACTGCTGCTGTGCTGTAATGTGCTGGAATATACATAAATGCAAATACATAAATACAGGAATGCAAAATGCATTCTCATTTGAGATATTATCAAGCTCAGAATTCTAACTACGGTAATGTAATGTATATTCATTTGTACAATCTGTTATCAGAAATTCACGCTATGATTTTATCGAATTCTGTTCTTGTTACGATTTGTTACGATATTTTGAAATTCTTTCGATAATTTACATATTTCTTTTTTACATATTACATATTTTTCTTACATATTACTTATTATTTCGTATAGAACGTCACTGTAATTTTTAATAACATTTCAGCAGTTGGAAATTATAGCCCTATATCGCTATGTAGCAGTTGGAACCGTAGAAAAGTTTTCCATTCATTTGTAATCGGTTAATTCGTTGGTTCTTCGTTGAATCGTCATCGCCATCGCCGATGGTTGATGGTTGGTGTTGGTTAAGATGGTGTTATGCCGTAAAAGGAACAACACGAATGAAAAGTATCCCTCCGATAGAAACAAGTAACCAGCCAAGAGGAAAGTAAAGAATAAACGAATTCTGTTACTGCTTAACAAAACACGGCAACGAAAGAAGAAGAAAAACGAGAGATTATAGTTTGAAATTCTATTCATTATTTATCGCATTTTTATTACTATGAAACTCATAAACACATGTGGTTTATAAACGTAGACTATGTCTATTGTGTAACAAAGATCATGCAATCTATGAACCTATTGAAATTTTATGATATATCTACAGGTATACATATATATTTGATAATTGTCATTATTATATGACACTGATGTTACAACAGTGCATTCAATTGCAGCCCTTCTCCCTCATAAAGAGAAAAATCATGATTTTCTGCCACGTGGAAACGTACCGTAGTAGTAAGTAGTAAGTAGTAAGTAGTAAGTAGTAAGTAGTAAGTAGTAAGTAGTAAGTAGTAAGCAGTAAGTAGTAAGTAGTAAGTAGTAAGTAAGCAAAACATCTAAATATTGACAAATAAATTAAATTGACTAAATTCTAACGAACATTCATATTGATCGTGGTAATATGTTACATATACATATTGGTGATAGCGCCGAGACAGATATTCTTGTCAAGAAGTCGATGAAATCATATGGTTTGACAGTTTCGGAATCCTGTTGAGAGCGTCGATCACTGCCATTGCAAAGGACAATGCGATCGAGAATCACGAGTCTAGGGACATTTCTGATCAAATCCAGTTCAAATCTACTGTAGTTCACTGATTATTGTTCACGAGTTTCAATCGAGGAACGCTGATAAACCGAGCATTCTGTCAAGTGCACTATCCACTGTACGTGATATCGGAAAGAGACCACTGCCTGCTGTCTCGTCGGAAAAGATGAGAGGACAAAAAGAGTCGACAGATTAAATAACGGATACATTTCTTCATTTTGAAGAAATTATTGTCGTTTCGTTCCCATATCGCTTAATCGACAGCCCAAAGAGAGTTTATTGTTATTGTTAGAATAGGCACGTGAAATGTGGCCGACTTGGACGGAGTATAAGTATAACGCATTCGAGATACGCTTGAAATGTGAATAATAGCATTGGAAAAGATACTTTGATCGAAATCTATCTATCAGAGAGATAAAAAGTGTAGTGCAATGAGGAGATTCTGGTATGTCAAAGAAATCTGTATAACGGTATTTATCCAGGAAAAAGTATTGTGCCGTTTGTCGTTCGACGTTGGTGAAATTCTTGCGATACTGAGATTAGTACGTTATTATGGTTGTTATTGTAGACGGCTGATCTTTTAGAATTATACTTTGGATCTCTATACCTTGGGGTACGATGCATTACCTACAACAAAAGAATTTAATACTCCAAAAATAGTCCTTCCCGTTTTTTTATACGTGATATAATATCGTTTGCATAGATGTACATTTTCACACGTCTTGTCCCCATTTCTTATTAAATTATTGTCCTGTTCAATTATTATATCGATTTATGTGTTAATTAAAACGTTTAATTGACCGCCACTGATCAGGACAATAGGGCAAACAGCGTGTTACAATTATCAATTTCCTACATAATTATTGTGGTTTACCAGAATCATCGATTAAGTTTGCATCCTGTGTCGTAAGTGAATGTGTATCGTTTTTAAATATTCACTAGGATTGAACCGAGAGCATGTAATATCTAAGATTTCATAACTTGTAGAAAAGTCGGGGTATTTTAACGGGTGAAGAACACAGATCATGCTTAAATATAATTATGTTACTACATTTTCTATACTCGTAACCGATAATCGCTTTCTTTACCACTCGTCTCTTTTAACCCTCTTGCCGTTAGTACCTAATCCAGAGCCGCTATTGTACATCAGTGGCTCTGTGGTTCTCCCGAAAAATACCTTCATCTGATATTTCACACTGACACTTTATTTTTATAAAATAAGTTTTTATAGCAGAGAAGATTTCTTTTGGACTAACTAACAGAGATATGTTGCATGTTTTACTTTAGTAATGAAATTTTCATTATTTTTAAGGAAAATATGTTAGTTAATAGATAAGTGTCTTGAAAAATGCATATTTCCCAAAATATTTTTGGCCAGTGCATAGAAAATTTGGAAGGTGCTAAGAGGTTTAGAAAAGCGTCGTGAAAGCTTCCTGTATTCGATTGTTCAACTTTCAAGATGTTCTTCGGATTTTAGGGATGGAAGGCTTGAAAATTCAATTTCGTAGCATGTTACTTAAAAAGCGACGCGACACGACGCGTAATCGCTACGCGGTTAGACACGTAAATGTCATTGAAATATTCGAAGGAAAATAATACGAATGTTAGTAACGAGTGATCACTGATCACGAGTGAAAGATCACTGATAGCCTTTAGCACGTGAAATAGGTACATATGACTAAAAAACATTTAATTCTACTGGTTAATAATACTATTTAACAGCGGTTTCTATATTTGGCGCAACAACTATCGAGAATCGCGATATATGAAATTTATAGCCAAGATCGGATTCGTAAACCGTGACGGGAAAGTTGTTACTTATAGTATACGCGTATCGTTTCTCGCGGTCGTGGATCGAATCGCCGAATTAATAGAAGTGAATTGCCGAAAGGCTATAGGATGTATAAGTATTCTAGCCGGAGGCCCGTCAGGATGCCTGGAAGCACGGAAGTTTGACGAAGGTTGGTAATAAATCTTATTATCTTAGTGAATCCGGGCTAATACATCGGGTACTTTGTGTCGCGAATTCAGCTCGAGAAGCCCGGAATATTTCTCTACGAGGGAGAAAGGAACATGATTATTTATGAGCGTTTTAACTGCCCTGCAAATCACAATTCGCACTTGGTATGGTGAAGAATCAGTTAATATTTGTTTATTCGTTAAAATGTCTTAAAAGAACAATTATGTATATATTGATATACGTTGAACAGTTGATGTCAATATTAATTACTAATACTGGTGATATTTATGATCCCGTGTTTCCGTTCCTATTAGAGATACACGATGTAACTACTAGAATTCGGAATTTACTAAATGAATTTAATATCATTCGCTTTTAAAACTTTCGAATTATGATATTTTCAGCAAATACATGACAAGTATTCTCTGAAAGATTTTTTCGAGTGACGGATAGTTGTGAAAGGAGAATGAAAATGAGTAAACATGGAAAGATTAAAATAGGCCAGCTAGCACACACGAGCACAAACGTAACAGCGTTCGGCTCGATTTGAAAACTAGCGTATAACGTGCCATAGTCGCAGTTGCTAGTTTCTGGTCTCATCCGCGAAACTATTTTAAGAGTTTTAAAGTCCTAAATGGTGAATTCCATCGTTTCGCAAAAGTTTTGAGACAATATGCGCGTTTCTGTGTTTCTGATTTTGTGATGTTGCGAAGGATATACGGACAAATATACCGAAAAGGGTATGTCTCGTTGATTTCAATGACTTTCAGATACGTTATAGAGAACAACATTTCGAATAACTTTATATTCATAAAAATGGCTTCAGATTTCTCTTTAGTTGTAAGCATCGTAGCGAGTAGGTGCGAAATTTCGACCGGTCAGGCCAATCGAAATATAACCTTTGTTGTTATACATACTATGTACATACATACGATGCATATCCCTTCAGTGTGTCTCGACGCTGCTCATCTAAACTTTGTTTATCAAATCGAGAGACGTTTCCTTTATCTCATATACCCCTCGGGAGTTATAAAACACTGCGCGTAAAGCGCTAAAATAGCGGTAAGGCAGAAAATGTGAGGAATCGACTACTCTCTTGATCGTTGCTTGGAAAGTGGACCTTCGAACAGTCAAAATGTAACAACTTTGTAATAACAATTTTTTATTTTGAAATTCAAGAGGAAAACATTCCAGTTGCAGATATTTAGAAATACTATATCGTTTTGAGAGTGAATTTTTGCAGATTTCAAAATTTACACATTTTGGCATTTATCGGTCGTCGTGTATCGCGAATCGACAACACATACGGATGTGTATTGCGCGTAGAAACTTTTGTTACAATCTAGATTCTGTCGTTCTTTGTTTTCTCTAATTACAGCCCCCATGTGAAACGTATGCTTGGTCGGAATAAAGTTTTTCAATACATTTAAAAAGACAGGTTGATTTATAGAGACGTAGAAGGGAGTTGTTACCGAGGGACTAATAGCATAACCATTGTCTGAAAACCGTTGTCAACGGTTTTGTAATATCAATCGATGTCATCATATTTTACGCTTATTACACATCGTAGATGCGTTGGCAAACGTTTGAAAATTTTTGTTACACGTAACCATCATTTCGAAAAAAAAAAAAAACTAATATGCTTCAAATAATAGAAATATCTCGCGTGCCACGTTACGGTTATAAACGGAAAGATTTAAATTTTTCAGTTTAGAACAGATTTTTACCTACTGCTAGTATATTGGCATTATATAATTAAACTTGTATCATAGTTTGTTAGAATTATATCCTATATTATACTATCTATTATATTATGGTACAGTAGAAACTAAAATAACGGAAGTACGATATATAATACAGCATGTAGGGGCATGCGTGTAATGGACTTTCTTAACTGGGATTTATTTTTTACTGGAAAATGAATATCGTATGATAACACTCTAGATGTATCGAACGATATCTATCAGCGGATACCTTTTCGAAAAAGTATTCCTATCGTAAATTTACATATCGAAAGAGCCTTACCTACTAAGATAACGTTTGAACATGATGCGTTACGAATGACTAAGATGTAATTCATACTTGTTAGAGGAATATGTCGAAACAATAATTTTTTCTTATCACAGTTTAAACAAAATGAGTGTATTTATCTTTTATTAACGTTCTAAGTCGCTTCGCTAATTTTCCAAAACGCTAATTTATTTATTATATGTTATAATATATGATACATTATATTATATTATATTATATTTTATTTTATTTTATTTGATTTGATTTTATTATCATTATATCAAATGATATTTCGTTTTGTCGAGAAAAGGAAAGATTAATAAATGTAAAATTCTCTATAAGTTGTGATTTACAAATAGAATTACAATCAGAAAATATTGATTCTTCGACAAAGAGAAAAGTGCGGATTTTATTGCAACATAACTTTTCGTGTCGTATAATGCATAACGTGACATATGCATAGCACGAGAGAAATAGATTGAAAGCGGTTTATGAAAGAGGCGACGATGACAAGCGCAAACGTAAAAAAGTTTCAAATTACGTACTACGAATCGAATCATATACATATTTCCAATAAATGTTATCGTCTCGTATAAGTGTTATTATGCTATCTATTATTTACGTATCTTGTAAATAATGCTATAAACGCAACAGTTCATCCTGACAAAAAAAAAGTATCTTGGAAAAAAAAGTATTCAAACATCATTTCGTTCTTTACATTACAAAAACATTGTGTAACAGCTAATTAAAACATGCGACACGCATTTGAGAAGATGCGATATGTTAATTACTTTTATCGTTGTCGGAACGTTGTGAAACAGACAATGCGAACAAAGCGACAAAACGATAAAAGCGAATATGAGCTTTAACTAATTAAATTGCATCGGTATCGGATATAATTCTTTTATCTTCTTGCGTAATTTTAAGTCACAAACTACTCCATACGCGCACATAACTGTATTAACAGTGATAAGCATAACGATTCGTACAAGGAAAATGGAAAACTAATTAAATTAATATGTTTGTACCAATTGTAATTATGTATTTCAATTATGTAATTCACAGGTGTAAGTTTCAAGTTTTATCTTGTCGCAAATTTCTTAGTATTAAAATTTCAGACTCAAACTTTCAGTATAACGTGTCAAGATTTTAATTAAAATTACGAAGTAAAATTGAAAGCTTTCTCTCTAAATTAACAACGCGTATTTTACATTATTAACGTTACACTGCATGCTTATAAAGCATGTATAAGCTAACGTTGTATCTACGAAATGACTCTGGCGAATACGCAGCAGGTTGGTTTGTGCATTGTGCTTTCTCCCATCGCTCCTACCTTATCGCATTCTATACGTTTATATTTTATATATTGAGGAAACGAAACGAATTTTTTTTATATATTGAGGAAACGAAACGAATCTTTTTTATATATTGAGGAAAATTCCTTGTTGCGACTTAATTAATCCAAATTCGATTCCTATCGATGTGATATGCTAGTAATAAAGACACGTAGCGGCACTCGACACCAACTGGTGTCGGACGACGGCAGCGCAGTGGTTAGCGCCTTAAGTTACGAACGTTCGGGGCCCGGATTCGATTTTTCTTTCCACGACATCTAAATTAGAAGAAAAGCAGCGGTGTGCTTGGCGCGTTTGCGTTTGGACGAAACTGGTGGAAATGTGGCATCACGGATACTAAGTAGAACTCGAGAAATTCAACGTGACCCGATGTAGGGGTTACGTAACATAGTTACGAACGATCGAGCCCGTAAGGTGGGGAATCCCTGGGATATCCATAACTCAGTTGTCACACACAAATTCCGGGATGGTTTGAAATATCGTAGCAAATCTAGCAGCTAGGCGAGATCATGAGAATTTACCCGCGATAGTCGTACGAATGAGTGGAGAAGACGTCGCGTCGCTCGCAGATTCGGCAAATAATTTACGATTGATCGATCGCTTTCCAACAATCTCTTCTTTGGCTGAATCCTATTGTTCAAACTAATCAGGGGGCGGGGACCGTAATAAGATAAAATACATAATAATTTTCAGACATTTTAAATCGAAAGGTTTGAAAAACTACTTGTAAACTGGATTTCGAATCGTGCTTCGTAAAGCGATGTTGTTCATATTTCTCCAAAAGTGTGTCGCGTTTCAAGTTCCAAAAGTTATGACGAACCGATTTACCTATGCAGTTCGGTCGTGCCGTCTTCAACGATATTTCCCATCGATTCCGACGTTTTTCTTGAAGATTTTCGAGAAAAGATATCGAAAATAATAGTGGTAGGAGAGGGAGAAGAAGAAAAAGAAAGGAAACGCAGATTCGGTGTTTTATGAGACTAGGTCGAAGGCGTTTGTTAAGATTAAGAATGTCATTCGTGGCTGATATAATTGGATCTTAAGTTTAGGAGAATCAAGAGGCGGGGGGGGTGGGGACACAGACCTCTAGAAACGGCGAAGATGAAGGAAAAAGAGAAAGAAAGGACGAAGAGGAAAACGTAACGAAGAGACGAGCGGGAGCCGTATGATGATATCTGTCGTAATCAAGGATCCTTTATTTCGTCTGCACGATCTTCCAACGTTCATTTCCACAAAAGTAATCTCCCTTTCATTTTGTATACATATAAGTCTGTTATCTGGTTGAAAGTTCCGCGTTGAAAGTCCGACCTGGTATGCCGCGATATTTATGTATCGCATGCCTTTGATCTCGAATCCTTCGAGAGTTCAAAAAGATGAAGGAGGAGGTTGCCGAAATCTTTTCTCGGAAAAGAAGCGAAACTGATATTGTATTCACGTTTGGATGGTTCGGTTGCCTTGAATTTTTAACTCGTAATTGCTATGCTAATCATATTGTTAGATAGATAATATATTTAGAAATTGTCTGGTAATTGAAAGGACGAAAGATGAAAAAAGATGGTAATTTCCAAAATTATCAGAAAAGTAAGAACCTTACCCTAGTTAAAGATAGATGTTGGTGGTTCTCGTTTGAAGATATATAGCAGGATTAGGAGGAGGAGGAGGAGGGGGAGGATTTTCTGTTGTATTGACGTGACTCTTCTGTTTTTGAAAAGAGAAAACATGTAAATTCAATTGGAAATCAAGCGGGTTCGAAAGGAAAAGATGGGCAGAAAATATGTTTTTCGTTTACAATGATATTTATAGCCTTCCGTTTACAATACCAAATCCCAGTGGTGAAATACGGAAGGGAAAACGTTATGGCTTGCGGTATCTATCTTACGTTCCAAGTATTGATTGGCGGATTTGAAACATTGACATAACTCGAAGGGTGAATTAAATCGCAACTATAAAAGTAAGAATTTGTGTAACATATATTTGCCTTAATTGATCTTGATTCTGAATTACAGGATTATCAATTATGTATCTGTTTCGATAATTCTCGGTTATGCTAAACCTATGGTAATGATGGTAACTTTTAACGTATAAATTTTTATTATTCTTCAACTCTTTACTTTTCCAATGTAGTACATCTCGTGTGTAACTTGACTTTAACGAGCTTAAATAATTTTGTTGTAGAAAATATGTACCGTGAAATAATCTATTCGTGGGTGTGTCAGTTATTAACGGTAACTAATTCAATGAAATCGTAATTTTCGTTTTGTGCGAAAAGTAGGTGTTTCTATATTCGATAAATCCGATTATTCAAAATTATTAACGTTATCGTTACGTTACATACGTATAAAAGTCAAAATTGAAATTGATGTTATTATCAGTATTCAAGCTGTGACTAAATTTCAAATAAACGCTGGAAAAAACGTGTCTTTTTCTCTTATTCAATTGCCTCAGGCTTCGAATCAAGTTATTCATCGACCTTGTTTCGAACAGAGTAATAATGTACTTTCTTTAGAACGTTCTAACGGTAAGTACCGGTGATCGAGTGATCCAAGATCGAGAGAGGAAACGGTACATTTTTAATGGAGAAAAAGGCCCTCTCCATCTCCGTGTTATATACACACCTAAATGATTTTTATACGGGGCCAAAGTATGCAAACAAATATTACAAACGTCTCGAATATAAATAATATGTGTGCATAAGTTTGTCGATAGGAAAAGAGGCAGATATATATATATATATATATATATATATATATATATATAGGCTCTGTAAAAGCAACCAGAAAAGCTTAGCGTTAAGTCCGAGAATTTTTGCATTTTCGAGAAATTTCATTTTGAAAATTATATGTGGAATACGCGTGTACGGCTAAGTGTTGCACGTATCGTGTACCGGCCGATTGAAATTGATTACGCGTTGATCTCAAACAGAGACATTCATGTTGAGTTGAACACACGCTGGGTTATACGTTTTTACGAATTATTTGCTAAATAAAGTGTCTAATAAAATGTTATATTGATTACTACATATCAAAGTGTTATTCGTTAAATACACAACGCCCATCATGTAACAGTGAAAAGAGGTACCTATCTTTCGAATGGTTAGAAATGCGAGAAAATGTCCTAAGGTAAACTGAAACGGTATAGAATGGCATGGAAATTCTAGAAATAAATCTCTATGCATTTTTATGCATCGATGCATGTACAAGATGCGCTTCTTTTTTAAAATGAAACTTTCTAAGTACTTTGTAGCCGGATCTCCACTCTAGAAAACGCTTTAGAAAAGTATACAATACAAATACATAAAAAAAAAAAAAAAAGTAAATTACAATAGTAAAAAAAGTATTACATGTACATGTGTACATATTAAAAAACATTTTCGCTTTTATTCTAGCGAAATCGAGATATTAAAAATGTCGTCTGTTCAAAAAATATGGAGTAATTATATACACAGATGAACATAGAATAAACAGTAGATGAAACTACAACAAATATTCTTTCACATTTTATTGGAATTTTTCGTTTCCTATGCATATCGCATAGGACTTGTAAATTTAATTTTGATTAACCTAATAATGAATTCTTGCTAAACTCGACTTTTGTTATTTTTGATATTTGAAAACGATTAATTTCGTGTTTTGTAAAACTTATGTAAATATTATGTATAATACTTGAAAGCCAATCCGAAGAGTAAAGAGAACAGGAAGATAGAGACTAGGAAGGAATAATTTTTTTATTACGATTTTCCTTAGGCGACAGAAATGGAACATAATTATTTTAGCTTCCCTAACTCGAATATCTCCGTCGCAAGAAGCAGGAAGATAAAGAGGATAAGTTAAACATTTCCTAAGAAATGAAACAGACAGAGTTTTAATGAGTTATCCAAGCAAACTATGCACGAGAAGAATGTAAGACGATTAGAAGCCCGTTTAAAGTCGTTATATAAATAATTGTAAAAGATCTTTCCGAGGAAAGAGTTCACTTCACGTTAACACTTCTTCGCGTTAACAGTTAAGACGAAAACGATGATCCATTTAATAATCTTATCTCTAACTGTGGAATTTATATTACGATACGATGTTAATAATAAATAACTTCCCAGTCTTCGATACATTTCGATCATTATGAATTACATAAAAAAAGATTTGTAAAAAGTTTTGTTCCAGTATTAGTTTCAGATTGAATTTCATGAAAAAATATGATCGAAAAATCGACAATTGGCCGCTAAAGGAAACAAAATGCGGTTCGGTAATATTAACTGTGAACATAAGCTTTTGATTGCTTGTAGTAACAAGGGAGGATATTGTAAACAGAGCAGCTGTTGGTTCTCGTGGATTTTGCTATTTTCCGGCAGAAATTAACCATATTATGGTGGTGCCTACTTAGTAGGCAGCTGCATCGTAAGAGAAAGCACTTGATGCGAAATATGTACTGGCCAGAAAGTGAAAAACGTTACCATCCAGAGAGGACCGACTTTTTGGTTCCGTTGCGGTGCGTAAGAAAGTGATTGGACGTAATTGATAAATCGCGTCGACCAAGTTGCCATACAGATGATGCAACGCGGTCTCAACAGTAATTTTCTGTAATATCGTGGAATGGCGAGGGGGGGGGGGGAGAGGAGAGAGAGAGAGGGTGTGGAAGAGCTGAAATGAATTCCATGGAAGATTAAGATTAAACGCTACCCCGCCTCTTTCTTCTATCCCTAGTTGCTTTACAAACTTTACGAGCAGAAAGCCGAAATAAATTTTCGTCCGATTGTAATCTAATGCGAACGAGGATAGAAAACAATTACAGGTCGTGTAATGATCGGTCCGTGATATAGGAAATTTTGCCGTGTAGATATCCATATCGTCTTGTTGGTGGAAAATATCCGAAAAATTTCAATCTCATTTCATAAAATATTTGATAATTCGCAAACCAAGATCAAGATTTCTCGACATTTGTTTATAGATTGATAAAATTATAGAGATACTGTGACAAAGATATGGCAGTAGAGGCAAAAGGAAGATCAAGAACGTGATATAGCGTGACAACTAAGTATTTATTAAATGGTAACACGCTAATGCATAGACAATACAGGGATCATTAAAATCTCTAAGCGACATGGATCCGCAGTGCTTTGATCAAGGGATCGATGGATTAACTATAGAACCTTAATGGCATGAAATTGTCGATTAATCGAATCGCGGCTGCAGAAATGATCTTCTCTCCGACATATTGTACGTAATGAAATTACTCGTAACTTACGTTGCGTTACGACACGCACGAAACGTCGTGTATCGGTTTTGAGAATAAATATATCGCGTTTTATTAGCTTTCGATCGACACTGTAAAGCGCCTTTACCGCGTAATGGATTGTTAATTTCGTTAATGCGTGTTTGATCCGTCGATAGTGTCCAATTACTTTTCTGCCGTTGCATTCATTATTGCCCTGAACAACCTGTGTCAATATTATTTCTTGGATCACTCTTGGGGTGCGTTGAATATCAAACAAATTAATTGCTCTTTTCGTTCGCGTCTCTATTAATTTAGTCATTTTATAGGTTCTCCGACAGTAGTCTACAAGTTTATACAAAATACTTGAAATCATTAATACCTATGTATACGGTGACACGGCGATCATCTAGGATACACCTGCTCTTATTAAATTCAGTTCTATTTAATAAATTCGATTAATATTCGTATTATTTTCTTCTTATTATTTTTTTTTAACACTGACGTCGCACAACGAAAAAATACCCTTCTTCCCTTCGTAAACCGTTGCCTGATTCGAAACGCTATCAAATTTCAAACTAAAAAGCCTTTCCTTTACCCTGATATCAAATAACAACGGAAATAACCTAGTCTAAAAATATACACATCAAATAGGTGTAGTTACGTTAAAACCAATCGTTTGATTTATTCTTGTTTAAGAAAAGGTATTCGATATTTCCATCTATTTAAGGGACACGCATTTATCGCATCAAGGTGTATCTGAAACTCGTGTTTCCGAACTCGAACTGATAACGTCTTACATTAATAGAATTCTTTGCATTTTAGATAAAGATGCGTTTGGAGAATACGTATCTTAATTCATAGAAGACTGGGTATAGAGTATCCGAATAAAGTTACAAGCGGTCAATGCTTGACCAAATTTCGTCAATGTTTACTTCTAACAGCAAAACCATGTAGCTCGATGCAAAGTTATTTCTTTCTTTTGTGTGCTAATTTCGTATAATTCGAAAGCAAGACTCGAATGTGGATGAACGTTATGCCAGATGTAATTGTATCGTAATGAACGTTAAATACGTTAAACGACGATTAGTTGGATCAATTGTGTATTTTATGTGATAAATTGTATGCACATACGCGCGCGCACACACACACACACACACACACACAAGACGTGCGATGTAATAATATAATACGTGATATAAAATACAAATGGAAAATAAATATTGTGCAATAAAATTATGTAAGCTGGACTTTGGAATTCAACGGAAATTGTTCGGGTTTGATTTCAGTTGTTTCCTATTCGTATTTTGCTCGTGTTATGAACATGAAACGAACATGAACGAACTAAGAAACAACCACTCTTCGAAATTACAATTTACACGATAAGAAAGTTAGCATAAAAGAGATCTATAAAGACGACTGATGAGCTATCCACATGTACGCGTCCAAGGCTGGCAGTATCGAAAGTTATTAAACGTATCATGGTTTTATTTTCAAAATTTCTCATCGTCTTTCGTATTGCAGTAATTCTAAACGGCGAAATACGCTTTCTGCCAGAAGTGGTACGTATTAGGTCGTCCGAAAAGTTTCTTTCGTTTCATAAGGAAATAGCGGATGCACAACATTTTCCGTTTTATATTATTTTATCGAATTACGTATGATCCATTTTGTTCTATCCAGATAAAGATCACAACGTTCGACAGATTAGGTTTCATGTTTGTATAAAGATGCGTTGTTGTAAAAAAACGTGTCTGTAATAGAAAGACACTCTTCGGACAACCTAATACGCGAGTAACTTCTCCGTATTTCTAGGTTCTAGAGCTAGTGGCTAGTACCGTAGATACTTTGGTTGGTTTTGCAAGTATCGACAGCGTCTTGATAACACGATGAAACCTTGCTCCAGCAACAGGCGCCGGTCCTCGCATACTCCATTACCACGAGGTTAATTGTGTTAGCGCGTGCCGCATCCGTTGCTTTCCGTTTCGCATTTCGCATTACGCATATGTGAACATACAAGCTTGATCGTAACCGATGCGTGAGATGCGTCTGTTACGATCGTGCCTCGTTGGCCATTAATCGCATAAAATAGTTACACTTTCCTGAGTTTCCTTACGAACTTTTTCAATATGCGAATACAGATTTGGCCAACGCGACAGATGCAATTCACGAATGGTCCATTTGATCGAAGATGAATTTTCCCTGTCTCGACAATTCCATTTGTCAGAACGAGATTTCTCTCAAGACCGGATTCATTGAATTTCAGCTGTGAGCTCTTTTGTTATTCGAAACACCTCGGCCAATATCTTTATATATCGTTTCCTTATATTAGTATTCGTAAGAATAGACGAATCCAGTAATCTGGAATTGAGTTATCGGATGATTTAAAAAATTATGGTTAGTGGAAAAGAATGTCTGAAGGATTCCGAACGTTCTGTCCGTTGACATGCTCGGATGAATCGAGTTTTATCGCACGAAGGTTTCATAGTTCGTTAACGAGTCTGATACGTTTTACGATAGACCATATTTTTTGAAAAGAATTTCCTACGATAACGTTACAGTGTAATCCCGATTATTTCAATTAACTGAAAGACAATTTGATTTTTCTTAAGTATGCGTAAAACAGTTGTTAAGTATGCACACACACGCACACAGAGTTAGTACCTACACGTACATGTACAATACACTACAATCTTTCTTCTATCTTCATACTCTGGTAAATACATGTTCTATAGAAGTAGATATTCTTTGCGTACACTCCTATACATGTATAGTATATCGTGTTCGCATCTTATATTAGCATATACATATACCGAAATTTCCCTAGGGTCATGTAGATTATTTGAATCAGTAAATTTCGTAGCAATCTTACAAATCAAACTTTGAATACATTTGAGTATATTTTATTTATAATCAACAAACTTTTTTACAGCAGCAAAGATCGAAATATGCTCACAAGTGGCGCAAGTTAGAAAATCTGTTTGTTATTAAACCAATGTTTCAAAAGTTTTGTTTCGGCTTGTAATTTCACAGTATTATGCTATATATTTGTTTATTTATATGTCTATAAAACGCTATCTAAATCTAAACCCAATACATACACACACAACTGTGTTACAATTATATATGCTATAAGTATACTATAAGTATTTACATAATTACAAATAGGAAAGGTGAAAAGAAAAGAAAAAAAATAGCGATAGCTATATAATATATTATATATTATAAAATTAAATATAGGTACAAGTACAAAAATTCTACGTTTATAACATAAACTAAATCGTGCTTAAAGCTCTATATAAAGATTAAACGATATAAAGATTAAAATTTAAACGATGATTAGAGCAACAACTTTTTAACCACTTTAACAACTTTTTTTTGCGTGTCGCAAATATTAATAATTTAATAGGACAAATTACTTTTTTTTACACGAGAAGAGCTATATATGTAGATATTAAAATCTTATCTTCTGAATTAGGACATCTACTCTGTCTATCAATTATAAAGGAACTACAGACAGACAGACAGACAGACACACACACACACACCCGATAATGAAATCGGCAGAGTTAATGAATAACAATCAATTTCATTCTATATGCGCTTACTGGCGGTTCTGTATAGCTTAATTTCAATTTATATGTTAAATTATTAAACTCTGTTGTTCGTTAAATTAGTGAAATTGGAATTTCAATGACATAACAATTTCGTTAAATATAGATATTTCGAAGTATTAAATCCACCCATCAAGCATCTTTGTGAAATCTCCTACAGAAATTTGTCTTTAAATTTCATTTTTGTTTAAGTAAAATACTTGAACATATAAGAATTTTTTTTACATCTATTCTTGTGTTTATTGCCATGTTAAGATAACATTAATTTTATTAATCATGATATAGAATGGGATAGAACGGATTACGATCGCTCAATTTTCAGTCGTTAGACATTTCGCAAGATGATGTCCGGACGGGATGTACGACGGGATGTACGACGGGATAAAAGACAGACCATCTCTCACGACCACTTTCAGCTTCTTGTCAATAATGTCGTTCGTCCGGACGAGTTAAAAGCCATCTAACATAAATTAAAATTTCTAGCACATCGTACGACACGATTTTAAGTGCTATTAATATGATAGAAAATATCCACGGCAATGATAGATACATATAATTCGAAGCGAAAGCAATATAAAAAATAGTTGTAATAACCATTTAATTTGATCGTTATCGAGTTTCTTTTAAGATATTTGTCATACATTAACATCGACATATTGACACGAATGAAAATATACTCCGTATCCGGATAGTCGATACTAATTTCGAAAATCTACTGGGATCGTTCCCAGAAGAAGAGGAAGAAGAGGAAGAAGAAGACGAAGGGGAAGACGAAGAGGAAGACGAAGAGGAAGGAAAAGAGGAAAAAGAAGAAGAGGAAGTAGAAGAGGAAGTAGAAGAGGAAGTAGAAGAGGAAGAAGAGGAAGAAGAAGAAGGATAAAACTTGGTTCGTGAGAGGCGTTTTTCTTAAAATATGTACGGGATAATACATGCAGCCAAAGTGATGAAACAAACGGCAAAGTTTGGGTATAAAACTACTTTCGATGGAAGGGAAGCATAAAAGGCGGAGACGTATCCTACAGCAATTTGAATGCGAAACTTGAGACATCTCCCAGTCTGTTTAAATGTTTTTGGTAGTTGGCGCGACAAAAGAGTGATACGCCTGCTTCTAGTCACTGTCCTCGCTGTCAGGCATCGAATAACTTTTGGGAATTATCCATACCGAAAATAAATTTTACCACCGTTCTAGACCACTCGACGAACAACGAGGGTGTGGTCGAAGAGTGGAAGAAGGGCCAACTGATGCTATTGCAGATAGCAGTGAGAAATCAGAAGTAAAATCAGGAAAAATCGCAATGGAAGCGGCGTTCTCAATTTTATTCGTTTAATCTCGAATTACGTTGCAGCACTACGCACACACACACACACACATATATATATATATATATATTTTTTTTTTTTTTTGGAATAGATATTTTTGAAAAAAGATTTCTATCCGGTATCATCTAGAGATATTTGTACGATAGGTAGTAATAGTTTCATTAAAGGGAGCGAGATATAAGTGTACACTTCAGATGCATCGAAGCATCAGAAGAGTACCGTAGCATATGACGCTTGGTATTTGCATTTGTTTGTAAATAAATATATTTGTCATACATACGCATCAGAATATTTATCCACGTGCTTGCTAACTTTCAGTCAAGTTGTGTGAAATTCTCCAGGCGAACAATGCAACAATCCGTACTCTCTCAGCTATGTAAACTGCTATGCGGCTTGACAGGAGTTCGATTCATCTCAAGTATCATCGCTAGCGATCCATCGTATCGATAGGATAAAGCATCGGATATCTCACGTATGTTTTACAACTATGTGGATAGCCCGACGGATTTAATCCACTTCGATTTAGTAGGCTGCCCTGGTATATCTTTATTCTAATATCGAGATAAAAAATCGATGGTACGTTAGCTAGACACGCGGTTTTCTTTTGCCGGCAACTTTTTTACTCACCGATGTGATGGAACGTTAGAGAAATGTATTTTTTGTTCGACGCTGATCACAACTGTCGTAAAACTTTTCGTCTTTCTGCTACGATCCACGATTTCCTTCGTTCCTTTTTCAACGACTTTACGAACGACTTTAAAAGGAACTTTCGATAAAGAGAGACAAGCTTTGATCGATACATTGCCGAATTTATACTGTACATGACTACGGCAAAGATGTTTGAAAGGTGAAAAGGCACGTAATTACAACCAGCAAAATTTCAGCGTACTATCGTTCACCCTGCGTGCCACATACGAAGCATTAGGATTAAACGATCAATTTCAAATTATCAGTAGTATTCCACGTACTAAGCTGTAATGAAAAATCTGTGAGATAGGACCGCAGGACTCATGGTATTCATTGATACCGATTCGGTCCGCTATTCGGTTGCTTCGTTAAATATTATTTTTCCCGAAAGTCTCGTAGGAAATAGAAAAATGTTACATTACGGATCTGCAGTGAACTTCTTATTCGAAGGACCGGTATAAAGGAAAATATGCGAACGTTCGTTACACGAACGTTTCCTCTGATATTCTATTTAGTGATTTTCATGGCGACTTAGCAACAATGATGTTAGTTACAGGGCTTGATTTTTTTATTCATGTCGCTTGGAACGAATTCATAATTTCAGTTGCTTCTGCAGTTCCATTCTTCGTAATAAATGTCCTGAAATTGTTCCTCTCGCTGTATAGTAATCGTAAATATATCAAAGTTTAAGAAAGTGTAACGTGAGAAACAGAGAATTTATTATTAAGTGACCAAACTACTGTAACATGACATATTTATATTTTAAAAAATATGTATGCTCTTTATTAGCATACGTGTAGAAAATTATAAACGACCGTTATTTAGAAGACGAATACTAGTTCAGAAAGAGCAGATAGAGCAGATAGAGCAGATAGAAATAATATAATTACGATTAATATCGATTAGGTTATGAGAGAATAAAAGTACAAGTTTGTTAAAATCAACTGAAATTGAAAAAATGCTAAAACTACTTTTTGTGTTGCAGGGCTAAAGCTGTTTTCACGGAGGACGCGATGGAATGAGTTTTCAATGAAATTGCGGACGTGACAAAATGTTGCGAAACGTAGTTGGAGCGAACGAAAGGAATCGACAGTATGATGCTGAAACGTCGATTGAAACGAGGATCGTCGCAAGTATCATAGAATCAGGCATGATCGTGAGCAGAGACAGAAGCATTCTTGTCCTCGTTCGAAATGGCGAATATCTGCAAATAATTTTCTGTTAGTCCCTGGACGTAGCGAGAAAGGGTTGTTGAAAGGTATCTCCCGTGAATCGGCGCGATTCACCCCATGTATCTTTAATGCAACCTTTCTCCTATGGAATTCAATGTTAAGCTAATAGGCGTATTCCCTTATCACGACATAGAAATGGTGCGAAAATTAACAAGACCAGCGGGAAAGCGGTTGCACGGAAGATGAGAGGCGAATCTTCTGTCATAACGACAAACAGATCGGCGAGTAAGTCTGTTCCATTGACTACAGAAGGAAAAAGAAACGACACTGATCGATGATCGACGATCGACTTATCATTCACGATAAAGAGCAGAGGATAGGAAGGAATGCACATTAAAAATCTATATAGATAAAAGGACGGAAAAGATATTCGGTAGGACGCAAAGTGCCGGGCCGGAGAGAGGCTCGTCGATGTATTTTGAAGCGCGCTCGAGGCGTGAAGTGAAATAACGTAAAGTTTGCATGGTGTTGGAGATGTCAGTCCATCGGGCGTAGAGGAAAAAGTCAGTGGTAATTCGTGGAGAATTGCGGTCAGAGTTCCTTTAACGATACCGGCTAAACGTTTTCAGCGGGAGGTAATTAGTACGTGGAGGTTAGAATCGTGAAACGCGAGAATACAATAGGAAAGACGCTGCTATCATTACGACAAAACGCGATAAGAAAGCATAGGTACATTGGCAGATTTTTCGCGCGAGAAGAAAGAATCTTGGCGGAATTAATTAATTAATTAATTAACTAATTAATTAATTAAGAGCGATGGAAGGAATAAAGAACGACAATGGATTAGCATCGTCGATGGAAAATGAAGGCAGTACATCGATATCGTCTGAAATGGCATCAGTCTGGATCGTTCTATCTAGAATATTGATATTCGGATGAAAAAAATCTTCTTCGCCGTATAAAGGTAACCCACGAAAACAATACGAATTGGTCCAATAGGTCAATGGCTGAGCACTTGCTTGTTAATCGAATGGAAGCCTGTTAGAGGCGCTCGCGCGTGAAACAGAAGTGGAAGCGAGCATAGTCGGTGACTCGGTCATGCCAGTTGTCCGCCTGCCTCGTGCCGCAAACAAAATCTGCATAAAGTGGCGACAAGCGTCATCAACTTCGTTATACCTGTATCGTATCGATGCGGAAGAAATGAAACGCGTTCCTGTCTTTGGATACTCTGGAAATCGTCTCAGAATTGGCGATCGTTGCGACCTAAAAAGCTAATAAAACGAACTGTGACATCGAAGAACGATAAAATATAACGATCTGATTAACGTAGCTGTAATATGTGCCGGTATAGTATATGATAAATCGTAGGGCTGATTTGATACAAGTGTGAATCGTAAAAAGGTAGAAGGAAAAGTGATTGGAAAAACTACTTTAATACGTTCGTCTTGAACCGATTAAACGAATCGTGTTGATTGAATGTTTTTAAATTGGTATTTGTGCGAGGTGCGTAGTCATCTCTACGTAATTTCCAATGAAAGAAGCTAATTTCAAATAAACGCGTAACGCGCAAAAATGTGCTTATTCGTACTAAATTAAGAGCAAATCAAAAGATAATCGAAAGATGTCTATCCGAAGATAGATAGTTTGTCAGTAAATTAACAAATTTTCGCGAGAAAAATGCAGAGCCTCCAAGTTTTTGTAAATTCAACGCCCGACCCGTTCAACATGACACTACTGATGGAAAATAACACTTACTACAATAACACGAATATCACGGATTTACAATTGAGAAATCAATTCATACTTCCGTGGTGGAGACAAATGATCTGGACCTTGTTGTTCGCCTGTATGATCGTCGTGGCGACTGGTGGCAACCTGATAGTCATTTGGATTGTATTAGCGCACAAACGGATGCGCACGGTCACTAATTATTTCTTGGTAAACTTAAGCATCGCAGACGCGATGGTGTCTACGTTGAACGTTACGTTCAATTACATCTACATGTTGAACAGTCACTGGCCCTTTGGCACGCTCTACTGCAAGATCTGTCAGTTCGTCGCTGTGCTCACTATATGCGCCAGTGTCTTCACTTTAATGGCAATTTCTATAGATAGGTAAGCGCGTTATTCTTACTCAGAAGTCCAATCATCATATTCATATTCATATTCATATTCATAATTCAATTTATTTGTTGGTTTAGTAAGAAATTAGATAGAAATGGATAGAAATAATCTTACAATTAGAAAACAGACAAAGTACTCTTCTGTTTATCGTGAATTGTTTATCGAGCTGTTTGTCTTTGTGAGACACCCGTAAATATATGCATTTTAATACATCAGAATCCAAATTGCACGATATTTCAGTGATATTTCGATATTTATTTAGGATCAGTTTCCACGATTATACGCCATGTCGGATAATACCTTATCTTAATACAGTCAGCCCCTGGCTCGGAATTATTTCCCAGAACAGCATTGCAAATTTCAACCTATCCTAAACTTCTATCTAATTGAACTGCTATTATCAAGGATTATGATTTAGAACTCGACTACCTCGACTGCTTCGAGCCAAACTACGCGGCGGTGTTTGAAAGCCGATTAAATACAATTTAATAGCTAATTAATTTTGCTCCGATAGTTATGATCGAGAGTCTTAGGAAAAGGTCGAAAAGATGAAATCTGTGAAATGGAACCGCCATGCGAAAGATTACACGTCCATAAACTGGACGAATATGCGGTTAGCTTTGGCCTCGACTGCGCGCACATAGAAACGCCACCTTGACAATTCGTCGCTCCAGGAAAATAAATAACGTTCGGGCCAGACTACAGACGGGCGAAACAACGGATGAAAATCACGATCTCAAAGACGGAAATGCAGCTTTCTCTGTAGGCAGACATTCCAATCTTTGTTGGACAATTTTAACTGTGCTGTGTACGTGGAAACGTACAAAGAAAACGTAATTTCCGATTCACTGCCTTTTTCCTGAAATTTAAATTTAACCTTTTAATCGACCGACGTTACCTTTTACTTCTACTTGATAATCATTTATATGTAATACTAAAATTTCTTTTTTTTTTTACCATGGTATTATTTAAAATTTTGATCTATTAGACTGGGAATTATCGATAAAATAATTATTCGGTTATTTTTTTGATCATAAAATTCTTAATAATTGGTGGAACGTTTCAAAATTTCCAAGCTCGTGTCGAATATTAATGAAACGCTTGTGACATAATTCTTTTCAAGTAGCTATACCATATACATACATATTTTATTCATTCCCGATGTGTAAGTATGTGTAATAATCGTATAACAGATTTATGAAAATTTAAGTTAGTAATTTAGTCCGTTTCGCTAGAGTCAAAGACAAACAAATATAACTAGAACGTTTCCCATAATTACAGGTATTACAGGTATTAAGATAATGCTTAAAACTGCATTATTGTCGGTATGAAACTCTGCCTGTGTTTATTTACAAATCGCATAAATTATCGTCCTTCTGATACATATTCGTAGTTACGATTCCAAATATGTTAGAAAAATGTACGAAATACATGTAAAATATTTGTGCGAAAGCGCGTCGCCTATACCCGTAACTGATCTCTTCGTTTGCGAGGTCGGACGAAAGGTAACTTTGCGTCGCGTAGCCTCGTCGAAAAACTCCTCGAGAACCTGTCACAAAATGATACACAGTGTACTTATGGTAGTATAGAAACAACAAATAAGTCTGGAGCTTCTGAACGGGTGGGTCAAAGCTCTTTTACGAATATTAACCGCGAGAATCTCTTCGGAAAAATCTATTTAAAAAACATACTTTTGGCGGCGGTATTTTTTCGTTCACGATCAAGCATAGGTAGACCGTAAACGACGTCGAATCGAATCGAATGGAATCGGCGTCGATGATTTCCAATAGCTCGATAGCCCCGTGACTATATCGAAGAATTATGCTTCAACGATTCGCAGAGAAGAACGTGAATGGCACGTCGTACTCGCATGCCTGTGACACTGCCGATAAATGATAATGTGCGTTATCGAGACTGCAAGAGAAGCTCAGGTTCCAGAATTTCTGGTGGAACGAACGGCATTTCAATTGTGAAAGAAACCATCACGATTCGCTGTGAGGACGTGTATGCACGATATATAGGTTGAGTCTCGACCAAACTCGAGTATCTTCCTAGCATACCATCTTTCCTAGCATTAAATAGTTAACAGGTCGTGTTAACCGAGCGATATTCAACCAGAGCGCCGCGACTAACTATTTATTCGGACGCACTGTTGCCGCCCTTTTTCTTTACATTGTCAAACAACAAAATGACGATAGCCAAAATAGTAGCCGTCTGATGTAAATGCTCCGGCTTGAACCGAGTGTAATATATTTTTTGGTGTGCCAGAGAATTTTGTCAATTAGTTTATGTCCGCCATAAAGTGAAAAATATTGAAAATCGCTGGAATAATCGAAATCGATCGATGCAGAAACAAGCGACAGGCATCGAAGGATGTAAAGAGGACTGTACGCTCTACCTTATACATCGAAACATATTGCGATTTGAGATTAGGTTTTGCCATCCCGGATTCGGGTGTCCCGATGCTCGCTTGTATTCCAAAATCCAAACCGTCAGCCCCCACCGATCATCCGCGCTCTCGTCCTATACATACATGCATATGTGCGTTGCATACGGTGGTGATCTGGCATGCGTCAGACGCACCTATGCTAATATACTGGATAGCAATGCATTTGTTTTTCTAGAAGTGGTTTTCAAGTGTTGCGTTCGCATCAGATGCATTAGAGACAGTGTAAATGCTATCCAGCTACGATCTATAATTTACAGAAGCTTTTATTTTGGGACATCGTACCTAATCTAAAAAATAGTGACAAGAGCGCAGGATTCAGGCGGAAAAATCCGAGCTTTTAATATGCCCCTTATCGTGATTAGTGATTTTATAAATGACAGCCCCATTTGCGACGCATGCGTCGACACCCAGGTTTCACGTTAACACTCATGATTAGTATACACGTTAGAATATACGTAGATCCGTATAGGCGAAACGGTGTCGAAAGCAATTCGTATCGATGCTAACAACGACGGAAATTGAGAAGAAGGACTAATCGTCGGTAAAGAGGCGAGAATCGAATCAAGAAGTGAGATAGATCTGAACGATTGTGAATAACGTTAATCGCCCACCACGTCGATACCTCTGAATTAGCAATTGAAAACAAAGTCGTTTAAAACTGATTCGTTAGAAGCAAAGAGAACCCGAGAGAGTGTCAAGTAAACCTGAGACTTGGATTATGAAAACAAGAAGGTTGAACCGTAACGCAACTATTAACTTTCCTTTTATCAAGCTTTATCATAGATTCAATGATTACAATGATTTTACAGAGGTAGAATTACACTGAATCAGAGAAAGGCTGAACAAGAACTGCTCGAGCTGGCTCGAGTCTCGGCTTATATGCGTTTTGGTTTGGGGATAGGTTATGATGCGCAAAAGAGTCCGAAGGTCGGGGGTCGATGTCTTATCTCTGGTGTGGATTAAGACGTGGTGGATGAATGCCACGCTTGGAAATTAATATTAATGACAGGAACGGGAAGACCGAGACAGACGCATTTGTAAAATAATGGATCGATGCTATAAGCCAAAGCCAATGGATGGAAGCAGTTTATAAAACATATTTGGTCGTTATTATCTATCCTCGTTTGTGAAGAACTATGAAAATATGAGAAAATTAAGTATTTACCAAATAATACGTACAATTATAAACGATATTAAGAATTCTTAAAATAGACAAGTAGGATTGTTACGAGTCGATTCAAACTCAAATACCAAGTATATTATCGCCTTGGAGTACATATTAAAGGGAATGGTGCGGGAGAAAATGTATAGAAGATGAGATTTCTAGCGTTATGCTTGCAATTTCGTAGATCAGTGAATTGTGTGTTGAACGTACTCTACAAAGAATACGTAGAAAGGGGCGATGGCGCAGAAAATACTTTGTACATATGTGGCAAAAATGCTTTACCCCTCGAACGTAGCGAGAATTTCATTCGACTATGTATGCGGAAGTGACCTTTCTTTTCTGCCATTCTTTTCTGCCATTCTTCTCTGCCATTCTTCTCTGCATGAAAGGAAGAACGCAACACCGATATGTATAATGGTTGTGTCGGTCGTTCGTCAACGAATGAATATAATTTCAAGGATCGTGTGAATTTTCGTAAAATCGCTTATGACGCTTATAACGCTTGTGACGAAGCAAGTAAAAATCTAACCGAACATTGTTAAACTTTCGTTTCATCGAAACTCGATTTACAGAAATTTGGATAATTAAATCGCTTAGCGACAACGCTTAACGACTGGCTTCGTGAAATGAAACGATTTCATTGTCCCGACAAAGTCGCTTATTACTCGTTAATGAACGTTGAAAGGAAATCTCCTGTTCGCAACAATGACATAACACTCGATATAATAACGATATTGCCGGAGTAAGTAGATATTTTTTGTTGTAACGTGCGACTAGTTGTGCGATAATTTTATTAATATTTATGTACATATTCGCATATTATGCCAATGTTATGGTATTATGGAAATTTATTTGCGGATAAAAGACGACTGGAATGAAAAGAGAAAGAAATGGAAAATAACACGATTCTAATTACGAGTCTTTGTTTTACTTAATATCTGACTTGAATGTAAAACGGGCGTCTTATATGTATGTGAGAAGCGTTTCATATGGAAAAAATGTGGAATTGTAAGTAAGAGAGAAGAGGTTATTCTTGGCAAGAGTTACAAAGTCGCGTATTACATGTAAATACCTGGTTTCTTCGCCGATGATTTTAGGCTGATTTCGTTAATTATCTGTGGGTATCGGAGAATATTTACGCGAGAAAAGATTCAGGCCGGTTAAAGGAAAAAGCAAAGGATTAGACGCATGGAGAATGAACCGCAAAACCGTCAGAACGATGAGATATGTATGCGATGATTGTATATCCTCGCCTCACTTCGACGATACGTAGTCTGTTTGGGATTAATATAGGGAAGCTATCGCAAAATCGATCTCGACCTTCGGACTTAAATTTTGTTATCGCATCGCATTCTACTCCCTCACCGGAATCAAATTTTTCGAAGGAATTATGGGCCGCTCTCTTACATTCCGCAGTCAGATAGGAATGCAACATAGTTGTTCTTCATAGTCGAGTTTCGTACAACCAGCAGGTAACAAGTTATTTTAATTAATGGTTCTCATCGACTCGGTGTAGTGCTCTACGTATTTATAATACTCGCTCTAGACCAGTTAAATTTGTCAATAAATCGATTAAATATGTTTATCTTCTTACTACGAAGATATGCATAAATAAACAGGAAAATATGAAGATCCGTGTGAATCGAAATACAAACGTGAACATAAACGATAATTCGAATTTTAATCAAAATGCCTATGGTGCTATTTCCCGACCATTGGAAAACCGATTAAAATTCCAATGCCACTGTTGGTGTCGGTGGTGCGAAGGTTCGATCGATCGGCAAAAACATTCCGGTACTCTACAGAAAATAACGCGTGAATCTTAATTTCATCGTCAGTAACGAACGATTCGATTTCGAAGTCTCGCGCGTCGAACTGGTGTCTATCTTATAATTTTAAATGATTTATAATCGATAATGCCGAAGATATCGCCAGTAAAGATATTCTTTTTACACCTAATAGTAAAAAAAAGTTGTATCACGCAAATTGTTTCAACCGTTAGCAACGCTGGAACGGACGAAACGAACAAATGGAATAGGACATCTTGAAAAAACAGTGTTTCTCACATGTAAGCACACAACGGGACTCAATATCAACTGTAAAAAAACGTTATGAGCTTTCGCATGCACGTCGTACTCGAGAGCAGTTTATATTTATTACTATGATAAATGCAGTTTCACTTGCATTATTATTTACATTTTCCTTTACCTTTTTACCATACTCACCTTTACCATATTTACGTTTCGGTCTTTCGAAATTATTCTCTTGAAATCTTATTAAAAGTATGACGTAGACATTCACAATGAAGAAATTTCTTCGCATACGAACGTTTGCATATCTTGCATACTGCAAACATACTTCGTAGATTAGTAGGATACGTTAACCGAATCTCTTAGATTTATTTCCTCTCTGACGTAGATCGCGAAATTAACGTCGAGTAACTGGTCGGATCTGAATTCGGATCTGTTCGAAAGCGACCTGTGGTGAATGCACGAGACATAACTGTCCGGTGTTTCTCGCGACTGCTTGAGAGCTTGGACACAGTCTTTCCTTTATTGCGAAAAGAACGCAGTTTGATCGAACGATTCATCAGCGAAGCGCCAATTTCATTGTTCAATATCGGTATGCTTATAAATGGAGGATAACGGGAACGTTTGCGAGCGTGGCCTTCGCACGCCTTTGCCTATGAAATCATAGAGAGAATAAGAGAGCAGTGAAAGAGACGATGGAAAGACATCGTTGGATGCCTCTAGGAAAGGGAACGTATCAGAACGTATGCAATCGTATAACGCGGTAACAGTGTTCAAAGTTGGAAGTTGAAACTATTTTTGGAATAGCTCTGGAATTAGAGATCGTAGGAAAAAGTTCTGTTTAATTACAAAGATAAATGCACTTGTTAGAAAAATATGATTAGGAAGAATAGAATATTAGAGCGGTGTGCTGGATTTAAGGGAAGTAAACTGGATTTAGGGCAAGTAACGATCGAATAAGTATAGATTGAAATAAACGTAAAATAAAAGATGAAAAGCACGAGAATGATCGAAGTACGAAAGATTCAGGTAGATAAAATCGATCAGGTGTCTAGTTTCTAGAATGAGAGATGCTTCGAGTTGGTAAGTGGTAACGTGTATGCAGTTTCTCGCACGATTGCGTTCACAAGACATCGGACAGTTTGCAGAAATTTCAGGTCAAGATATCGTCCGTGTGAAGCATCGAGTTGCGAGAAGCTATCGTTTCTGAAACTTTCGTACATTGATAGAGTACGCTTTCGTGCCGGCATGTCATATAACTTTGATATTCTTTAAAACTCGTACTTTTCCTTATATTTAAAAGTAAAGATTAAAATGGACGACAGTCGCAAGACATTTCTTATGCATATATATACTGGCACGCATATTGTACGTAGTAACAAACTTTAAAAGTTGAACTTGCTCGATCAAGTACATATATGTACATAATGATATCGTTATATCAAAGATCTATGTAACATACGGCGAACAGCATTCAGAAATTGCAATATAATTATAGCTGGAGATAAATTATATGTCTTATGTAGAGGTACTTGGGTATATATCATTGTCCATACGCATGATGAACCGAACAGACTATTATTATTTATCAAATATATATGCAGTAATTATTGTACGATGGACCATGCCGATTCGAATAGGTCAATTTTTCTTCTTAATAATAATTTATCGTACATGCGAAACATTTTGTTGGAAGTTGGCTTTATCGAAGTTTACGCAAAGAAAGTGGACATTCTTTAGCATCTAAAATCTCAATTCTATTTCAAAGGCGAGGATATATTCAACTCGTATGCATTTCAAAGATACCTCTGTTTACAGTGGATTTGACATTCAACAGACGTAAACCTTCCGTCGTAAACATTCTATAGTGACCTATATTGCAAGAGCCGCATAAGAATTGTTCGATCGCTACCGTTTCGTTTACCATCGTAAACTTGTACTTTTTTAATGCCTACTATACATATACATTTACTTTTAATTATGGAAGAAAAATTATTTTGGCAATTTTTAATATTACGTTTTCTTACCGATAGAGTATCGACTAATTTTTGCTGTTATCATTCGTTGTTGTCAAATTACCGAAAATCGACGCAAGAAAAACTGTATTGAATGAAATTTAAAAAGCGTGTAAGGATGTCAGTCGTTAATCCAATCTGCAAGTGTAATAGCGCAAGCTATCCTCTGATTTTCCTCTCTCACGCCATACAATCAGTTACACCATACGAATTAAGATTTAATTTAATTTTCTTGCAACAACTATCCTACCCCTTCACTAGCCCTTTGCTTCGTTTCTACATATATGAAAACACTGGTTCGTATAACGTGTTTCATGGTACAATTCACTTTATAAAATAGTAAATACAACGATAAAAGTCTCACTTCCGTATTATCGTGTTGCTATTATGCGAGTAACTGGCTGTAATTAATTCGAGATTAAGTTTATCGCAGGAAATGTGAAATTACATGAAATTCCCAATAACAAAATTACTCAGGACATTGACTTTAACAACATATTTCAAAATCATTAAAATTCATGAGTTGCGTCCTGCTCTATGTATGTACACAGTGTACATACATATATAACTATCATTAATGTCCATAATGATATCGTAAATAGTACAACTAGTACATAGCATAGCTCGAACACTGACTGCCAGGCCGAAATCGCATGTTTCGCCGAGGACGCCACGGGAGTACTTTTATTATTCGAAGCATATAATGGGAAAATAATAATAAGACAACATTATAATAACAATATTATAACAATATTATAACAAGGCTTCGTTCATTTCAACAAACCATTCGCATTCGTTATTTCGTCTGTAAGCAAATCATACAGAATATATCGTTGAAACATTCGATGTTCTAATAAAAGTATTTAATTGTTCAATGGGGCACTTTTTATTTCAATGTATCTTCTGTTTATCCGTTATACTGAAAATGGCCTAACTGTCAATTTTCATTCAATTTTTTACAATTATAAGAAGTGGCCGGTCATATATGACCACCAACGTGGCAGTCAAAGTGTTAATATCACGAAAGATTCGTCCTTTATTTGCATTATAATCTTCCAGTTAGTTTTTCTATTGATCGCTGCTGGTTCTATCGATTGATATTGGTTCGTATGCATTAAAAAATATATTTTAACAGTTAATACGTATCGTGTATTGCAGATACATGGCCATCATGAACCCGTTGAGACCTCACATGGGTAAAAGAGCTACCCTTTGCATAGCGATCTTCATTTGGATCGTAGGAGCTATCCTCTCGCTACCGATGCTACTCTTCTACACAACATACACTCAAAACTTTGCAAACGGCGAAATACGAGTGATCTGCTACGGCGATTTTCCCAACAGAGACGACAATGGTCTCAGTTACGACGAATACTTGTGAGCTTATCTGAATAATCGAAACGCAACCTTTTTCTTTCCTATTTCATGCATGCTAATTCGTGCTGAAACGGTACAAGCGTCTCGTTACACTTTCTCGAAGAACCAACCTTTTCAAGAACCGTAGAATTTCACTCCGAAGCAATATGGAATTAAAGCTACGTGAAAAGGTAAATTTTAAAGATTAAAACGATCGCAGGAAACGTTATAAACGAAATGTCAAAAAATGTCAAAATTTGTATCTCTTAAAATTTTGTTCCTTGCCAACAACTATAACGAGAAAATCCTTGCACCGTTCGATATCGATCACAGATGATATCATCTAACAACTGGTTTATGACGCGTAAACGATCGGCTCTGCCGATCAGTCAGCTTACCATAAAACGAATTTTGCTTAGTCTGCGAGCAACGTCATCGATTGCTCGACTGATGAAACGACCAGAAGAATCGCGACGGCTCGTTATTTCAGTTTTCCTGTGGAAATATACACAAGTGTGACCAACCTTAATCAACCGACATACAAATACAAAGAACAGACAAAATGATCTTTTGTCTTTTTTATTTCGAAAAAGAATTCGCAACGTCGTATCATTTTGTCTGTTCTCTTTCTCTCTGTATACATATTTTTAGATAGTCAATTGAAGTCTTTATATATACAAATATAAATATCTAGACTATTTAGAAAGATAAATGAACGATTCAAATAATTCCTACATAAATCTGTAAATTGTAAATACTAAAAGAGGAAAACGCTGTAATAATATTTAACAACCCATAAATAATGTTGATTGATTTATGGTTGCACAGTTGTACGTACAGAATGTAACAATGCTTGACAATATCAATCAATTATTATGCGTTAATGTTCCATTCTAGTTACAAATGTAAATAATGCAATTTTATAGTTTGTTTATAGTTTATAGCTCAGTTTGTGTATGAAACTGTTACTCTAGAATGAAATACTCGAATTCACTGTGTAAACGTTCATGCACATAGAATACAAGTTGCTTTGAAAACATTTTTTAACGAAACGTACGTACAGTTCGGTAGTTTCGTGAACACACTTTCTAAAGATAAGGGAAATAATCTGCAATTTCCTCGATTTAATGGATTCGAACGATCTGCATCGAGTTTCATCGGTGTTACTTTTAATTACCAACTGGAGCTGATAAAAGTGCAGTTCAAAGTTTTATTCCACTACCACACAAAGCTGTCACTACTATGCTTTGAGCTCGATCACAGAATTCATTGAAAGCGAAATACTTTAAGCATGTTTAAGCATGACGTCGTTGTTGCGTATCTTTGTCCACATTCTTTCTACTCGCTTAAAAATTTCAAGATAAATCAAATTCATGGTTCGTGTACATAAACATTTTTATATTACTATACGGGAGACTTTTTAACGGACAAACGGTTGTATAAGGAAATATAAGGGCATAAACAATTTAAAAATTCATTCGTTGTAAATATATATATATACCAAGGAAATACGAATTCATATTACTCGAAACATATGCTCTAATGTGAATAACCACATGTATTAAAGTACAACGTCTCCTGTTTTCAGATATAATGTGATCTTTATGGTACTGACATATGTTTTACCGATTGGATCGATGACGTTCACGTACGCCAGAATTGGTTTGGAGTTATGGGGTTCGCAAAGCATCGGCGAAAATACCGCCGGCCAATTGGAAGGTATAAGGAGTAAGCGCAGGGTATGTAAATCACGAAGGAGTGAAATCGTCTCTTTTATTATGCTTTGTGTTTCATTGAAGAAAAAAAAGAAAAAAAAAACGGGGAAAGAGAGCGACGATAATAGCTAATTTTAATTATTACTAATTACCGTCGCACTTTATTAAACGATAACTAATCCCTTGATCTGGACGATTTTCGATTCTTCGAAAACGTTCATCTCTTGTTCTATATCATCGAATATCGGAAATTTATACTTTGAAAAATGGTTTTAAATGCAGAAAGATCGGCGGATACCCGTGATATAAAATAAAAGTTCGATTCTAATAGTTCAAGTTGTCGTGTGGTTATTTTCGACACACGAGAGCTTTTACGTTATCATGAAACAAGATTGGTTTCCATTTGTTCCCCAACGCGGCTTGTTTCGTTATTAATCCCACGTTTCGTTATTAAACCACGTACGATTTCATCTACTTGTTTACAATATGTTTCTGTTGTAGTTGTAGCCCCAGGTTATGACGAACAGGAATAAATGTCTCTTGCATATGACCACCAAACAATCACCATTTTCTTCTTCGCACGAAGCGGTAGTTCTGTAACGTGTTCTCTATGTTACGTCATCCAATTGTTATTTTGAACGTTTTACGACAGATAGTATGTCTTCAAAATTAAACGCTCGCAATAAAAATACAATAAAAATGGATTATTTCTTTCGAATAATGAAATTATCGACGTTGGTCTAAGCTTTGATACATCGTTTATAGTTTAAGTCTTATAATCCTGTAATATAGTTTGTCCTTAACCGTCCTTATACGAGGAATAATGGTAAAGCTACGTACTTTTATCTAAAACGTTATTTCCTTTGTCGTCTGTCGTGAATTAGATTCAACAATGCATTTTCAAAGCTTGTTGTTGTTAGCGTTTCACAGTCCTCTCCTTTTTCGTTCTCTTTCTAATGAAAAATCAGCAGTCTACGATTCCACGAACCAACGATCGACCGTCCCATTATTTACATATGGTATTTCTATCCGAATACTATTTCTAGATACATATATTTGTAGCGAGTTTTGCGGTACTCGATTTTGAAATTTGAACCCGTAAAAAAATGACGACACCGATATGTAATGCGAATAGAGAATGATAACGGATATTATTGGCTTAACGTGTTTCGATCCTTTTGTTTCAAGGATTTTTCGAGTCGCCTGGAACGACATCGTAAAACGATCGTAAAATTACTCCGGAAAGGCATCCTGCCAATTAATTTTAAACGTGAGCCGCAAAAATATCTAGACTTAACGTATGCATTTCAACGATAGACACGCGAGGCGGTATTATGGTATATCCACACGTAGGTGTATCTTTGTTCGAAAGCAGTTTAAACGTTAAGCCACGCTATAATTTCTAATTAGAAGGTCTACCAGGTCGCCGCACCTGTTCGCAAACATCTCTCGTAAATTCTCTCGTAATACATCGCGTCGATGATGCAATTTGCAAATGTCTCGATCGTTTCTTAACAATTTTCACATAGTATTTGTTAAGGCGATACAATAATTTCAATCATTTACTTATTTACTATCCTCTCTAAAGTTTACATATTTTGTTTTAAGCTATGACAATTTCGTAATAATTCCAACGACGCATATATTTGCAGCGTTATATTATATATAGTGTTGCAACTTGTAATCAGCCAATACTTATAGTACTGTTACACGTGTGTAATAAATAGAGATAAATGTTCTAACAGTTGGAAGTTAAGGCGATAGTTAATAAAATTCAAGTAACCGAATCTTTTAAAACGGAACGTAAATGAAATTGCTCGTTATACATATATGCATATATGTGTATGGGATTAAAACTACGTACGATAGCTTTACTTTCGTTAAAATCATTCGTTTAAATCGTTAAAGCAGAAAATGCCGTGGAATTAACTCGAAAGAATTATTCGAAGAGATTATGATACATCGATGATGATTATTGAACGGGAAAAGCTAACGCCGAAAAATTTAGATTAAAATTTCAGTCGATACATAAATTTACACTGAAATATATAATTAAAGGACAAACTTCAGTGATCTTAAATATATTAGAAGAAACCTAAGCGATTCTTCTATTAACGAGATTTAACGAGATATTAACGAGACTAAGATTATCCATACACCCTGATAATGTTAATGCATCGTAGACAGTGAACGTTAGTGTTATAGTTCGTGACGTTGGAGTTTTACGACCGAATAGGTATACGTACAGCGTACAGGTTTCGAAAAATAACGAAACCGGACTTGAAACTTTTATTACGCTCGTGTTATGTTGTTCCATCGTTTTTACAATTGGGCTGCAAACGTACGTTCCTTACTAAGAGGAGTTCCTTTTTTGATAAAATCCGAATAAGGTGTTCTCAGGCGAAAATTTGTCTAGGAAGTAGTAGCTGCTCGCCTGATGAAACTTCCTTACTTCCTCGTCGTCACGTCTAATAACTTGTCATGCATTCTTGGAGACGACTGATATCGTTACAGATTGATAGATCGCAAACTTGGACGCATCGATATATAACCAAGGATCTATAAACCCCAATGGTTTCCTTCGAATTTTATACAATCAACGTACGTGTAGGTGCTATCTGCGCATCCTATGTATATGTTTAATACGTGTGAATTTCGAATGAAATCTATATTATTCTTGAAGATATTTTATTCGATCTTTATTAAACGCCACACGTTCGTTTGCATTTGATATTTCACGCGAGTTATATCAGTCTTCTCTTCTATCGAATGTAAAATAGGTTTATCAGTCAAGCGGTCATTTAATTAATAACGAACGCGACGAGCGGAAAAAATAGAGAAAGAGATTACGTGCATGGGTATGAGGAAATCTCTTTCTGCGATCTTCTCCTGTGCCCAAGTGATCCTATTGGATTTCGATTAAGCGGCAAAGAGCTCTCGTTTTTCTCTATATGCGGAATCACTGATGGTCCATCTTGCCACGTACGTAGAAACACAATGTTCTAACGGCCGTGATCACCTGGCCCGTAAAAGGATCTCAAAGATCATCGTTGAAGAAAGTTCAGATTGAAATCAGTGGACAGACGAATACGAGAATCTCTCGGTCTACGGTCTATCTAATAAACAGACCGTAGCTCAAGTACGTTTCACGAACAAAGATGAATCGAACGCTGCAATCTTTATCCTCTACTTTTGTATTTTGTATTTTGTATTTTTCTGGGAAATTTCTTCGGATCAATACGAGCGAATGTATGTAGATACAGTGCGAGCACTGACCTAGCGATGCACGGAACACACGATGTGACAATTTGTGAGAAAGATTCTCAAAAGGAAAGGCCAAGAAATTAAAGGCGTCAGGATGAAATCGAGCGAAGGGGAGCCAAGGGAGAGCAAGGGGATCTCGTCAAATGCGAATGTGTCCCGCAAGTCTAGTTACACGAATAAATATAATAGAAGATGGCCATCGAGATTTTCTCGACGACGCAACGCGACGATGCGACCAAGGTTTCGTTGTCGTCGTGATTTTACTAACAAATAATTTTCCAATAGTAGAGAATAGATATACCTACGTAGATATATGAACATTGATGTACATATATGTATGCAGAGTATATGTAACAAAGTGTATTTCCGCATAGTGGCGAGCGAACCGTAAAAGCGAGAATTTAAGGGAATTGACTTGCGTGATGATAGGGTGATATGGTTTCGAAAAAAGGGATATTCTATTACATTGCTTTATAGTTCTATTTTGTTCCGATCTTGCATCTTCGTTTTATCGTAATACACAGGTTTCATCGTGAAATATGAAACGTTCGTTTCGCTTATTGTTTTGCAAGCAAAATGAGAAATTTAATTTCAAAAAGTTCCATTCTTGGAAACAGCTTAAGAGGTTAATCTGCATATTCGATGCTTCGAACTCTAAAATATGTAATTTCTTTCGATAGAGTAAGCTTTGCACCGAAGAATCAACAATGGCTAAAAGTAACTTTGTAGTTTATTATTTTAATGATTGAATCTAGACGAACTATGACGATAGACTTAATAAAACGAGGAGCAAAATCATTTGAATATTTAGTAGTTCCCCTTTAATCTGAAACGCCCTGAGAACGCAATAAATATTTCGCAAACAATTTAGGGACGATTGAAAGATTATTTTGCAATTTCGACAAGTAGAACTCAAGATAATGAAAATACATTTAAACGAACAATGGTAAATTCTATTCCAGACGTTTAGAGTGATCTCATAACAGAATCGTATACTACAAAGTTTAACGACTCTCGTGGTTGGGCTAAATACAAAATGAAAAATGAAAAGTATGAATTCTTCTTAATCATTATGTATATGTATATGTATATGTATATGTATACGTATGTTTATGCGTATATGTATGAGTTTAGTTTATTTGACTGAAAGTGAAACGAGTAAGAAATGCAGGATATCAAATGGCCAGACAAAGATGTATTACGTTAAAAATATAATTTACGCGCTGTGTGTCTTCTTGATACAAGATATCGTACGTCGAGCGATCAGCAACGTTGATTAACAACGTTTCGTGCTGCGT
Source organism: Bombus flavifrons (assembly GCF_040668555.2). Lineage (NCBI taxonomy): Eukaryota > Metazoa > Arthropoda > Insecta > Hymenoptera > Apidae > Bombus > Bombus flavifrons. The sequence goes on along the minus strand of NC_138451.1, from coordinate 14,714,405 downwards.
GCCTATGGTTCCTGACGTAATACAAGTTTCATTAAGCGTAAAGAGGAGTATTCTCCGGCATAATATAAAAACAAAGGGAAGGAAACAGGAGAGAAATATATAGAGATATTGGTAGAATTACAAGCTTTTTATAGTTTGTAAACTTACATATTTCGATATTATCCTTTGTCCCAGTTTTAATATCGCGCAAACAGCTTTGAATTTGCACCGTGCGAAATATATTAAACGTGTAATTGTACAGTTGTTTTCCTGTATTTTCTTGTATGTTCCTGTCTATGAGAAATTCGTAATAGGGCCCCGAATATCTTCCGAACGTTCTGTCTTTTTCCATCGACTCTACAAATCATCAGGTAACGAAAGCATCCAGTGTGCGCGCGATATAATTAAAGAACACATCAAAATAGTATCATAGATATCGAACTTTTTCTTCTACCATCGATCTCCGTAGCCTACTATGATAAAGCTCCTAAGCTTTCTTCGACTAAACGAAGAATCGTATATGTATACCAATAGAAAGTAACGACTAATAACAACAACGATGGCTAGTAAATACCAGTACATTTGTTTTTCAGGTTGTGAAAATGATGATTGTTGTCGTAGTAATATTTGCAGTATGCTGGCTACCATTTCACGTGTACTTCATCATAACGTCATACTTCCCGGAGATTACAAACGAGCCATACATCCAAGAAGTTTTTTTAGGTATTTACTGGCTCGCCATGTCTAACAGCATGTATAATCCCATAATCTACTGTTGGATGAACTCCAGGTAAAATATTACTTTAAAACAGGACGTAAGTACCTTTCACTAACCTTTACTTGATGCCCTTAGGAAATTTAAAAACATGTATTAATCGATCCAGTTTCCAGTTTCCATTTTAGTTTCATGATTAAACATTTGAAAATTTGCCACGTATAAGTATTTGCCTAATTATACTATCGAAAGGTTTGTTTAACCCATTGATAAACTTCTAATGACATATCAGTGAAAAAAACTTGTTTCGTTACCTAACTATTTTTGTTTCATGGTTGTGAAAATGCTAAATATAATAAAAAGGGTAACAGAGAAATTTCGAGAAATCTATAAAATAGAATTACTAATCGCTAACCAACTATTACTATACTAACTACCAACTATAACTAGTGTGGTAAAATCGCGTCAGTTATAGCTTACAGCTGATAGAGATTTATGCGACGTCGTTTTCCACACCTACCTTACTTGATACTTTTCTGAATAGAACAACAAAGAAAATACATCGTGCGGTTTCTGTAATCTGAAATCACGTTTAAGATTTGAATTTAATTGGTAAAAGTTTGCAGCTAGTGGTAATAACGGCATTTTCATAGAACCTTATCGATCAGGATGTCGCCATTGCGCAAACCGATCGTACTCTGACTAAACGTTAAAATAGCGAATAAGGCTTTCGACTTTTCGCTTGTTTCGTCAATTTTCTCTTCGTACGGGAGAATGGGTGCATCGTTATTACTACAATAGTATTAACGATAATGTTAACGATAGATTCATCATAAGACGAGAAATTATCGGTAGGTGTCGTAATTTAAGGCACGAACGTATTTTCAAATCGAAGGATCATCGCGACAGATGCGAGATTTTAAAAAAGAAAGTCTTTGTCTAACATGGACGATGATATGTAGATAGGGATTTCAATTGCGGTACGTTCTCTCGTAGATACAACATAGATACATCGTATGTACATGTCAAAGAACCGCATGAATCGTCGAAGACACATCCAGACAACGTTGTTCGGCCCACAAACTGAATGAAACGGGTGCCAGATGATCGATTTGAAAATAGCCATTTACCAGAATCGCTTTACACGTCATGCACAGGAATTGTTCCGGTGAAATTTTACCGCTAGTATCAGTACTAGTACCAATATCAGTACCAATACCAGTACCAGTACCAGTACCAGTATCAGTGTCAGTATCAGTACCAGTACCAGTATCAGTGTCAGTATCAGTACCAGTACCAGTACCAGTACCAGTACCAGTACCAATACCAGTACTCGTATCAAACAAGTAAAATACTGCTGTCCGTAACAAACGATCTGCTCACAATAGACCAATAGTTCTCGTCGTTAACACTCGTGCATCGAACGTATTGTACGTATACGTAGAATGTATACAAGTAGGTTGGAGAAAGAAAAAAGAGTGAAACGTAACCCGTGATCCTTTCGCTTTCCAATAAAATATTAGCTGTGTTTTCCGTCCGAAATGTATATCGGACGATATTCTGTTTGAAATACGATTTCAAATGAAATCATTTCTCCGTCCAGGTCTGTCAAATCCAATTTCCCATAAACCTTTTAATTAGAAAAGAATAAATTGGAAGGGAAATTGCGGAGTTAGTTAGAGTTGGCGTCTGCTGGTATTTATTTAACGATTTGACCAATAACAATTGCTCCATCTTGCAGATTTCGGCGAGGATTTGCCCACTTTTTCTCCTGGTGTCCGATGGTACAGGTTCCCGCGGAGCCCTCGTTATCACGTTCCGAAGCGTTAACGTCTCGATACAGTTGCACCGGAAGTCCTCAAACCAACACCAGGATATCACGGAACGGTACGTCTTCCTGCACACCCTCGGAACGTCCTTGCACCACATCGTCCACAACATCCACGAGCGAGTCACGCTTCGAACACGACGACGCCCACACGGATGCACGAAATTCTTACATAGATTTGCACGACTTCACCGTTACCAGCGTCGTCCTTGGCGAAACCAATGCCGACGTGAATCGCGAGACGTAGTAACGAAATCGACTTTGAAACCCCGATCGTTGTTTCCTTCGATATCCGGTTCTTTTCGATTCTTTTCGATAATTTACCGCGGGGAACAACTTTCTGATCGAAAGTATCGATGAAAATAATCATTACACTTCAGGGTCTAAAATATCAATGTTAAACACATACGATTAGATTCGCGTTTACGTGTAAATTTTGTTAGAAGAAAAATTATTATCAATTAACCCTCGCGGCTATGAGACGATCGTTTCGAATCCAAGCATCGAATAAAACCAAAGAATGGATTTTTTAATGCTTTCTAGTTATATCGTGATAGTGCGATTTTCTAATTTCTCTAGATTTCTATTATATTATTTCTATTATAGTGTTCGTATTGCATATAATTTGTGTCCTACTGTAGAGTGTTTTATTGCATAGTTCTCATCATTTTCTCATGCTTTTCTTATTTTTACACATGTAAGTCTGTAGTTTTTATTAGGCAACCTATAATTCCTAAAGTTTTACGATGTTCGGAAATTTGATCCTATTTTTAGAGTTTCATAGTTTTTAGAAACTTGTAATGAAGATGCGACAGTAACTATATAAAGATAAATAAATATATTTTTCGAATAAAATTCGTAATTATAATTTTTTCTCTTCCTGTCTGTACGCGACGATTTTCAAATTACTATAGAAATTGAAATCTCATACATGGTTAGAACATAACCGATTCATTGTTGTCCGCGGTCTGCCGTTTGAGGGTTAATAAAATAATATACATATATTTCTAGTACGTGTATAGTATGCCAAATAATTTTCTATTTTTCTTTTATCAACCACTAATTTATCAACGATGCTTGTCCTCGTAATTGCGATACACGGTTGAATTACCAACAATCGCCCAATTATAACGAATATTAACAATACGTTTCTAGCTTTTTCATACTATGCGGTTGATTTGAAAACTATTCGTCGTCATATGTAATCTCAGATATATGTATGCATTTATACATTTTAGGCCCTGGTATTTCGTCATCGAACGATTCATAAAAAAAAGATTTACACAAATGGAATGCGGGAGCTTGAAGTTTTTTTACATACAGGTACATACTATGTACTTTTGTTTAACCGATAAAAAAGTGAAAAATATATTGCAGGTGTATTAAAGTGATGTAATATATATATCGGGTCTTATTTAAATACAACGAGATATAATATCAACGTTATAATATAATGCCGCAACAGAAAATTGTGTACCGACACAATGTTGTCTTCTTCTTATCGACGATTTTCTGATCCATATTTGTCGTTTAGAACTTTCGCCTTAAGATTTATCATTGTTACTCGACTTCGAAATAACAAAAAAGACAAAACTACGGATAAAAATAAAGTACCGCGTTACAAATAACACCCTCTGCTAACTCTAACTCCAATCTCCCGTATGTAACTAAAAAATTAATTTTTACACACGTGCTTGTACATTAATCCATTAAGGACCAAACAGTGAAATAATCCGGAAAAGTATTTAAGAGTATAGATAAAATAACTTTTACAATACCGTTTTGTGAAGATACAAAAAAAAGTATTACCGTTAGATCAAAAAAAAAAAAAAAAAAAAAAAATAATCCGTCATAGCGCTAAAAATACTTCAATTTCTTAAGACTTGATAAAATTACACGTGGAATCTAGGTGAAAGAGATATTAGGCAAATCCTTGGAACGTTCTCTTCTAACCAGAAAAATGAAAAATTACAATCGAGTAGTAGTGTGTAAATCGAATGCAAGAACAAAATTCCATATTATTAACGCAATGTTGCCCCTTAATGGGTTAATACCGAGTCGTTAAATGAGATGAAACGAAATGGACTGAAATGAAATGAGACGAAATGAAATGAAGTGAAATGAAACTAGATTAAATTAAACGAAATGAAATAATTAAATGAAATGAAATGAAATGAAATGAAATGAAACGAAATGAAATGAAATGGAATAAAATGAAATGAAATGAAATGAAATGAAATGAAATGAAATGAAATGAAATGAGATGAAATGAGATTACGATGCAGTAGAAATCGATTCAAAAATAAGAATCGATAAATGGATGCAAACAAGGCCTGTTTCTAATTTCGATAGGCACGGCAAGAATACCTTTGTACCTACGATCTTCGAGGGAAGGAAACGATCGGTTTTTGGCGCAACGTCGGGGAAGAAAGTGGAAAACTTCGCAAACTGCCGGCCATGTATCTTGACAGGAGGAGGAAAGTCCTGAGCAACGAGTACATACCTGGATATAAGAGTACATATCCTAAGCAGTCAATCTCTTCAAGATTCATCTGACGCAAGTGAAACAAGAGAAGTTTCAAGAAGCGACATGACGTATCGGTTCCCCTTTATTACGCAAAGCCATTATTATTCGCCGGAACGATAGCTCCAACATTATCGATTCTGTTCAATAGAAATGTTAATTATCGGCTAAATATTAGATCATATTTCCGTCTTGATGTGGAGTACAGCTAAATCGAGATTTGACGGAAAGAACAGAGTTTCTTCCTGTCGATGAGATATCGTTATATACGAATACATAAGCTCAGACTTGAATTACCGTCGAACGTGAAGTTGTCATTTATGATTAAATTATATTCTATATAAGTTAAATTCTATATACTTTAAATACTTTGTTGTTTAATATGTGTATAAAAAATAACGGACCAATAATCTACTTACTACTATTTGCATATGTTAACGAAACGTTCCTTTTCTCTAACGGAAAAAGATCGTATAGTTACGAGAAATTTCTAACAAGAGTATATAAACTATAATACATATATAATAATACATATATAGCAGCTTCGTGTACGATACTTGTTTGCAAAATATATAAAGTGCTTGCTTAATTAAATAATCTTCGTGCTCCTACATGGTGTATCGATATAATTGCTGATAAATCAAATAGATGATAAAAAGATATCTATATTAATATTCATTGCACGAAGATATCCTATTTCGTCAAATTCTAATTTCCTAAAAAACGAAATCTATATTCTTTATGGAATTTTACTACTTACATGTACAGACTTGTATCTTAATAATTTACCTCGCAACTATCACTGCTCTGAGAAGCAAGAAAAATATTGTAATCGATACAAAAAATGAGCAGGACTATCATAAATTCGCAAAGAAGATTGTGACAAACAAACGTTTTCGTTATAAAAACGCACAAATGTACTTATAAATAAAATAACCGTTACCAAAATTTACATATTTTTATTGAAAATATATTTACTTCGTTCTCTCTGTAATCTCATCATTTAAACTGTCTTAGTTATTTATCGTTTAGCCTGTTTATTTTTCATTAAATCGATATAATATAAACCGTTAATAGTACGCGAAAGGCGTCATAGGAATTAATCGCTCGTGTTATCGCCGTTTGTAAAAATAATCTTAGCTCACTAATACGTGTTAAACAGCATTGACAATATTTCGCTAGCAACGTTATTCTTACCGAGCAAAAATTCTGTCCAACAAAGGAAAAAACCAACATACTTCTCTGTATATATAAAACGGCGAACTGCAAATGCAAATTTATTATTTAATTGATATTATTTAGATTTTCGGCTGTAATGCAATTCGGCGAAACAACATACTGGGGAAAACAAACGCTTTTTAATAAACTAGTCGAGTGTAAACGTATAAGTGATTATATCGAATATAATGAAAAGCTTGTCGGTAAAGTAAGAAGTGAATATATTGTTTGATATGTATAAAAATATGTGAATACTAGCGTAACAGAGTACTGCTTCTGTCTATAGGGAAGGACTCGCTATATTTCATTGTATTTTCAACATAAGCAAACACTATGGAAACTAAGAGAAAGAGGAAAATATATGATGTCAACATAAATATTTCTTGTAACTTGTATCTACTTTGGTCAACCTGTCGAATAGCTACCTCCTCGTTGATTTCGATATGCAAGATGATTTAAAGAAGACAATGTAAGTTAATAAATAACGTACATAATAAATATATAGTCCAGGCTTTTACTTTTACAAAGTAAAACAAGTAAAGCAACCGGTAAATTCGTAGGATTGATGTCCGTGACAAAAAAAATCATACAAAATAGAATCAGAAACAGAATCAGACGCTCACGCTAATAATTAATGGGACGGACCTCTAGTAGTTCGTCTTGTAGACGTCCTAGACACGATCTTCGGTTTATGATACATCTCTAAACATCTAGAATGTTCGAAGTGCACGTGATTGCCGAATATACAGCAATTCGTGATTGATTAGCGACCGATTGACCGGTTAATGTCCCTTTGATATTCTTAAAAGACAGAGAATACTATCCATATGTATCATAAACCTAGACTTTCGACTGTCCTAGCAAATCTTAAATATAAAGAGAAAAGAAAAGATAAGAAGTAAGTAATAACAAATGACATTACATAGTACAACAGCATTGATTTAGCAATATCTCATGATATAAATGATTAAATGATTAAATCTTACAAATTGTTCTCCCACCGATTATTGATATATATCCGCTTAATAAAGGCAAACTAATATAAGTGATATAAATAATTTCAAAAAGTGTTCAAAATCACAGTATTTTATACAGTAGTTTATCATACTACATATCAACTTAACTTGCTAACAGATTATATCTAATAATATAAATTCGTGTACACATTATAAAAGCTATTCCACAGAATACTTAACTTGGTATCTTCTTTACATTAGTGCAATTTTCTTCGTCCCATTCTATATAGTCGAATGTAAGCGGAAACATTCTATCAGTATATATTAAGCCCTGAAAAAAAAAAACAAATAATTGCATGACAATTTGTGATATCTACACAAGCATTTATCAATCAGTATATTATTACATCTCATTAACTCGGTAATAAAAAATTATACTTGATGGAGTTATTGCTGGACGAGTAAGACCACAGTTTGCTAAATTAATACCTAACGGAGTTAACCTCATCTGGTTTTCCCCTTCACATGGTTGTCTTTGTTCTATCAGTCAAAATCGTGTACGATCTTATTTGAGGGACTTATTAGTTATTATAAATCTATTTCGACAATTTTTACTAGTTTATCCGTTTGAGTTCTAAGCACATTTGAGCGCTACGGACGGCTGACGGTATTTTCTATTTCATTGTTATCTTCTCAATAATTTTTATTGAACAAAACTTGAAATATTTATAAACTAATAGTATGCATATATAGTAATATAGATGTATTTCATAAAATAACAAATATGACGAGCGCTATTTCGCCGCTTGCTTCTCTTCGCAATCGATCAAGACAAGCGCTATAGCGCTTTTTCGACCCTGTTTTTTCAGAAACCCCGGGATCTCAAACGGTTATCCCAAATTTATTTACAACCATGAGAACATCAACATAGACAAAACAAGAATTCTCATGCTGTTCATATATAAAACACTGCTCTTTAAAATGATTTTGCAAAAAGAAAAAAAGAGGCCATTTATAATTTTCCATGTTCTAATAAATAAAATACATAATAAATTTAGCGATTGTTCTTAACATTAAGTATATCTATATATCCTTAAGTATATCTACATTTTTCAATACATTACACTACAGGCGAACAGCAAAACAAATATCCTATTTTGAACAATAAAAAGTAAAAAATAAAAAATAAAGAGAAAATATTGTTGTGTGATGAATGATAAAGATCATGTCGAAAACTATTAATATAAATCATATTAGATCAGAAAGTACTAGTAATTAAGTTATCCAGAATGAAACAGTTCTATAATTATATAACTAAAGACCATTATACGTATCTTACATCATTAATAAGAAAAGCTATTAAAGCTAACATATTTATTGTAAGATGGTTGAAAAAATATACGATATATATATAAATAAAAACTATAATGAATAGGAAAAATTATTTAAAAACTTAATGCGGATGTTTAAGTAATTTAACAAAAATTATTTCTTCGTAGTTTTACCACTTCACAATTAAATTAAATATTAGAAGTGAGAAGTTATATATTATAGAAAAGAATATTTATTTTTTGGATAGATCTTTACAGAAAAAGATAACTTGAGAAAATGTACAAATTCTAAAACGCGTTTTCTTCGGAAACTATAGATAACAATCGAAATAATAAGTGACAGAAAGCAAACTGACGAAAAAAGTGGTAACTTACTTTTAAATGATCCATTTCGTGGTGAGCGATCCTAGCTAACCAACCATTTGCTTCCCAACAAAATGGTTTTCCAAATCGATCAAGTGCTTTGATCTGAATTCCTTTCGGCCTTGGTACTTCTGCATGAAAATGCTCGAGGCTTCCGCATGTTTCATCAAATATCAGTTCTTCGGGATTTATTATCTGCATTTCTGGATTAATGAAATATGTCAACGGAAAAGGATCAATTTGACAATGTGATCGTATGGTTGGATGAATATCATTCACATAGTCCTCCGTTACTTCGATAGCAAATATTTGCCAGGATAAACCGATTTGTGGGGCCGCTAATCCTACTGTGTCAGATTTTTTCAATATTTTATATAAATGATCGAGTACCTATAGTAAATAAATAAACATACGTCATCATCGTAAAATGGATTGCAACATAGAAAGAACGACTTTGTTATATTATTATAATATTTTTTGGATAACTTCTCTGCATGTAGATATATTTTCACAAGAAAAAGTATCTTACAGAGTACACAGAGGTACATATTAGAGAGAGATAATTTCCTCTTTGATATCACTTTAGTATACTAATAAGTTTAGCTATATATTTTTCTGATATTTTTCTTTTATTAAAAAACATAAATAAACAAGTTAAAATTAATTTGAAATATTTTATTGATTTGTAACAGGAAGAAATTAGATTATTGTATTATTATTAGAATAGCTATAACAATTATTTAAAGATATAAGAAACAAAACATACCTTTTGAAATTCTACCGTATGTATCTCTTTTGTGTCGACAGGTGACGCTTTCTGTCGCAAAATAGGATTACCAACTTGACAAATGTGATCATAAGGAGGTTTTGCAGTTTCGACTGTTTCTCGAAAATATATCGAAAGAAGTTGTTTAATGCTTCGAAAACTAAGAGAACGTGAATTACACTTCTGCACATTCTTCACACATTTACTGATCAAAGTGGAATATTTGAACATTGTAATGATTACTGTTTTACAGTATCTTTAAGATCGTTTAGGACAGTCAGTAGGTTATGCGTCCACAAAGGCTATAGATATGTTGGTACTGCTTTAGCCAAAATCGCATATATATATATATCGTATCTATTCTGTCTCGGCGCGAAAATATGATACCAATTCGCCTTAGTTAGACACAAATATTGTAAATATTTTTAAGAATTACAAAAATAATCATAATATAGTTACAAAATTGATATAATAGAGAATTTAATAAACTATTTAATATGACCACCTATTGCACAATATTATTTGCGTATGATTATAGTGGTCGATTCTTTATTCTATTTAATGTTACAGAATATTTAAAAAAAAGTATTTTTTATAAATCTTAAAAGATATTATTCTTTCGCATAATATATGATATCTGCTAATAATTGCTTTATGTATATATAATGATATTTAATTAGTATAAATGATATATGTATATGTATTTTATTATTACAATGTAACGATATGATGTATTTTTAACGTAATATAACTTTCAATTTAACTACAATGTATAAATTGTGTTTTATATACTGTCAACATATTTTACACTTATTACATAATATCTCGAGTGATTTCAAAATGACAACTATCATTATGTTACGCGTATGCGTAAAAAAAACAAGAATATCAACATACTAATTTAAAGATATTCCATAACCTGTGTGATTAAACATTTCTTAATGTACTTACTGGATACGTTTGTGCTGTAATATTTTACATTATTTGTACTAATATTTTGTATTTTATTATTAATTTGTACAAAATAGATAATAAACAGCCAAAATGGTAATCATTATTTATATATAATTTTACAGTAAAACTACAACTAACATATATATACCTTTTTTTTGTTAGATAAAAAGTGGTACATTAAAACTAAATTGCGTAGCTGGTAATTCAATTAATAAACTTAGGTATTTATCAGCACAAGGTTCTGGTACAGGTAAGGACATGGGTTTAAAATTTGACAATCACAATCCAAAGCCTATTATATTACCACCTGAAACAATGCCATCGACACCATATCCAACTCCTGTGGTAGAAATACCAGGTTTTTTTTAAAAAGAAATCTATTTTAAGTATAATTATAATGAAAGATCAAGTCGTTATTAAATTCTACATAATAAAAGTTTATTTAGTTGACAATAATTCTATGCTTGAAAATAGAATAGACGTATGAATTAAATATTGATAATAGATTAATTTATGAATTATATATATTATTACAACTTAGGCCCTATAGTTGAACCTACACTTCCTCAGTCGATACCTCAACCTCAACCTCAACCAGATTCTAAACCACCTACTGAAATTCCAATGCCTAATAAAACTACAATTGCAGCCAAGGAAGTACAACAAAACATAGAAGATGATGTCTTGTTTGAGGATGTATGTATATTTATAATTATAAAATAAACCAAGCAAGTGTAAAAATTAAATATTTATTATAAATATCTTTCACATTGAAATAAGGTGGGAAACAAAGGTGTTATTATATTAAATCGTCCAAAAGCACTGAATGCCTTAAATTTGTCAATGGTTGAAAAAATATACCCAGTACTTAAAAAATGGGAATCATCTAAAAGATTAGTAATAATAGAAGGTGCGGGAGAGAAAGCATTTTGTGCAGGTGGTGATGTGAAATCTATCGTTAATACATTAAGAGAAACTGAGAATAAAATCTTAGGTGAAACATTTTTCAGAAAGGAGTATACGTATGTTATAAAATAACTTAAACAATACACTCTCACATATACTTTACAAATTAATAAAATTATTTAAATAATTAAATTTTTCATTTGTTAAATATAGTTTGAATTACCTCATTGGTAGATATAAAATACCGTATGTGGCTACAATAGATGGAATAACTATGGGTGGTGGTGTTGGATTATCTGTTCACGGTAAATATCGGATCGCAACAGAGAAGACATTATTTGCAATGCCAGAAACAGCAATTGGATTATTTCCTGATGTTGGTGGGACTTTTTTTTTACCTAGGTTGAAAGGTAAATTGGGTCTTTATCTTGGATTAACTGGAGATCGATTAAAAGGTATGAGAAATTATTAAATCTAGTAATTGGCGTATTAAGAGCTTTCTCATAGCTATGTATCATGTTGAAAGGCATTGATGTAGTACTTGCTGGCATTGCAACGCATTTCATTCCTTCCGAAAAGTTGCCATATTTAAAACAAGATCTATTAACAACTGAACAATCTGATGTTAAAGAAGTCTTAAACAAGTATCAATGTATAAAATTCAATCAAGAATTCAGTTTAGCACCATATATGAATAAAATTGATACATATTTTTCTGCATCATCTGTAGAAGAAATAATACAAAGGTAAAATGATTCTAACAATGATTAAGCTATGTAGGATTATAATTTATTACTTTAATATTTACTTAATGCTTATTTTATTTTAATGAAGATTAAAAGAGGATAATTCAGAATGGGCCAAAAATACATTGCAGATGTTATTAAAAGCATCTCCTACTTCTCTAAAAGTCACTATGCGTGCTATTCAAAAAGGGAGCACATTAAATCTGTCAGACTGTTTAAAAATGGAATATAGATTAGCGTGTACTGCATTGAGCAGAACAAGCGATTTTTGTGAAGGTGCGTATAAGTGCATGTTTATTTATAAGTGTATACTCTTTCCTTCAAAACAATTGTACTTCATGCAAATATATAAAGCCTATTTATATTATTATTATTAATATTATTATTATTATCATCGTCATCGTCATCGTCATCATCATCATTATCATTCTCACTGTTACTACAGGTGTAAGAGCTCTTTTAATCGATAAAGATCAGAAACCAATGTGGAATCCTAACAGTTTAAGAGAAGTAACAGATGCTTATGTAAATCAACAATTTACAAAACTTTTAGAAGAAAAAGAATTGCAGCTTTGAAACTGATCAGAATATTAAGGAAATGGCACAATAAATGAATATTATATAAAATATAACGCACGCGCGCGCGCGCGCGCACGCACGCACGCACGCACGCACACACACACACAAAGTATACATTATGTATGAAAAATAATGAACAAAATATATAAGTGCTTATAATTATTATGTTAATACATACAAATTTTATTTCCAAATCCTTTTCTAATTTTTTGTTAATCAAGTTTGCACAAACATTTATATAATTAAGGACAATTTGTAATTTTTTTTACAAGATTTTATTAATATCTCAAAAAATTGCTACCAAAATGTAACTACTACAATATTGATAGTTCTGTAATGAAACGTATGTGCTTCCACCCTTTTTATAATTCGTACTTGTATTTTATTTAAAAAAGAAAAGAAGAAAGTGATTTTCAAAAAGGGGAAATGACAGTGTATTAAGCAAGCAAAATGTATCACTTCCTGCTTTATTCATATCTTTACTTTTGAAGTAAAAAAAGAAAAGCCAAACCAAATACATTTATAACATCATAATTTTTAATTTTGAGAAATTTGCTTCAGATATTTTCAATGTAATTAAAACATTTACGTTATAAAAAATAATTTTAAGAAACACTTAAAATTCTTAAATAGTTTATTACTTTATTTATCAAAATGTTTATATCATTTTTATTATGTCAAGTACTTCCATAATATAATTTGCAAAATGACAAAAATTCACAGAATTTGTATGGAATTAAAAAAATTTATATAGATTGTAGGCTCCATGTATTAAAATAAAAGAAATTAGTTCTATCACGTTTGTCATATTGTATTTTTTGGATGTTTTTTTTTTTTTAAACTTATTTGCACTGTTCTGAATCTGTTTTATTGCAGTTTATATATTGATATTCCTTTCCTACTGCACAATTCACATAAAGGATAATACACTTCTGTAATAACATCCAATATGAATCAGAGGAAAGGGAAATGTAATAAACTGCCACAAATCTGAGTATTTAAATCATTTTATGCATTCAGTCAATGTACTGAGCAAGCCAGCGAAAGCCTTCGCCATACCCTTGTCTTTTCAGTACTGAACACATAAATAATTCCAGTGGACGACCAGATATTTCACTGCGAGAAATTTTTCCCTAGAATTTATATGTACATTATTATATTATATTATTATATGATTATTATATGATTATAATACATGTCAAACAAATTGTAACTATCTACCTTTCCTGTTGTTTGACCATACAAATTGAAGTAATTTCTAAGTTCATCCTCTGATGCTGCACCTGGTTTATCGATTTTATTACCTAGCACTAAAACTGGACATGCACTAAGTTGTTCATCTGTTAAAAGTGCATCAAATTCAGCTTTTGATTCTGGTAACCGTGATGTGTCACTTGCATCAACAAGGAACACTATGGCATCCACTGCAGGGAAATAGTCTTTCCAGACTCTTCGAGCTATAAAGGAAGAATATTTTATCATATTTTAACAAAAATAATATTGTACAATTTAACTATAGCCAGCAGTGAAACAAGTCAATTAATTATACCTTGAGGATGTCCTCCAAGATCGAATGTTGTGAACCTCATGTTTCCAATAGAAAGTTCTTCTGATGCTGAAGCATAAAAACATATGCGATACCATTATATAATGTACTACGAATAAATTTAATTGTACTGAATTGTAAAGTATAATTAAAAAATATTGAGACTGAATTGGCATAAATCAAAATTACTTAAAGATAAATATCTGGAATCAACTTTTTGTAAGAAATTTTTATGTTAAGCTATAAATGATATGTATATTAAGTAAAATTACATAAGAACAATTGTGTCGTATGTAAATTTTTAGATATACATGCATATATAAATTATCTTGAATATTGATTACTTGGATGCAATGTAGGCACATGTTGAGCTAATCGATCATCTTTTAGCATGTGAAGTAATGTAGTTTTGCCTGCATTATCTAAACCAAGAAACAAGAGTTTACCACTCTTCTTCCAAAGACCTAAAAATTCCAAACAAAAATTATACACAATACACAAACAAAAATCAAACCGAAATCAATGTTAAAGATATTTAACGATCTGATAAAATTTGTATGTTTTTTTATTAGGGAAAAGAAGAATATAATAAAGTCAATTCACATGCATCTTTAGCATGACTTTATAAATATAAATATAATACAAATGTATTATATACATAGATTAAGATATATATTAAAAATACAATCATATACAAAATTATGGAAATTACACTCACCAAGATAATTCAAAACACCTGCAAACCAGTCCCAAATGAACATATTTGTAGATATGAATGAATGTCAGCTCCACTATATACTAACTATCGAATGACTCTGCAACAATGATGAGTTGACAAGATTATCATGTGTAAGTAATTGCGGTTATAATAGAAACCACCTATTAGATTCATTACAGCCTTGATACAACTCAAGATATATCTAAATTATAAGAAAAGCTCTACTAAAGTATATACGTATAAATAATAGTACCTACAACTGGTTATCTATGGTCAAACAAACATTAAATCATTACCGTTTATTACATCGAAATGAAGAATGGTATTTGGAATATAATCGGTGAACGATTATAGTTGAAATGCGATAGACTTACCAGATCTCGCCTACGAATAACAGTTTTATAATGTTTAGTTCACCACCACCAAATCGCAAAATCGCAAACGGGTCAGAAAAGCGTTCGCATGGTATAATTATGTAAAACTCGTTTCTTCGTCACTGGACTAACGTACCCTATATGAAATATATGAAGCTGCAAAAGACGGAGAAAAAGTGTTTTTCTCGCTATACAAAGCACAACTTTAACGAGCCTAGTTGGCTGGCAGTTGGCACTGATGACGTCTACTTCCGTCTGCCATATTGTCAAAATAGTGCTGTTTCATAAATGCACTAGATTAATTACTTCGAATTTTATTCCATTTTTCAAGTTATCATTTTGCATATGTATGATGACAAAAGTTATATCTGTTTAGTTTTTTTTTTAAACCAATTTACTTTATTCTGTGATTGCAACGAAGGATTATAAAAACATTTTGACGTTACAGAAAGAAAGAAATAGAATTTTTATGTACAACGAGTATTCACATTATAGTTATAAAAGATATACAATGTATATAGTATAACTTAAACAAGTTATCAACAATATCATTTAGTTTTTATTATTTTATTAAGATTTTATTTATATCGGGTATTTAGAAATATAATATCCCTAGCATGTGTTTTATTTGGTAATTGTCTTAACCTATTTAAGCTTGTTTTATGTACAATCACGACAATGTTAGCAAGTAAGTTATTTTTAATTTGTATATATTTTCAAAATATGGTTGTCTTAATAAACCTATATAATACATTTCACGAAGCGTATCAGAAAATTATATATGATACATAGAATTTTGTCTATAACCTGGAATGTACTTTTCGGATACGGATATATAGTTATTGGTTTTATTTTTGAATAAATTTAACTGATATCTGCAGGTTGGTTGATTAACAGTTTCCGTAGTGCATATAACCATAATGCTGGATACAATATAGGTTCATACATGTTTATGCAAAGTCGCGATTATGCAGCTAGGAAAGGAACAAGAGAAAAGAGGAGGTTAAAGCTTAGAAAGAAGAAAGTTAAGGCAGTAGTTGAACAAGTGGGATTTATCCCACATAAACTGCGTAAGAAGGAGTGAGTAATTTGTAGTTTTGAGTTTATTGTCATAGTATATATCGTTACAATGTATAGAGTACCTTGATAATTTAATAACAGTACGAAGGTGGAAGTTTGTCCACTTACTACCATCGATGAAAGTTGGAAATGGAAAGCAGTCGACGATGTGTACATAGTAAAATGTCATCAGCAGCCGGTGTATTCGTTAAAAGAAGCTATAGAAAATCACCGTGAAACACATCATCCAACTGTGCTTAATAAGCCTAATGCAGTTGTTAATGCATTTATAGAATTAAATATGAGGGTAAAAAATGATGATTAATATTTTTATGCAGTTTTTATCATATGTTATAGTAGACGAAGAATACTTGTCTAATAGAAGTGTTTTATAAAATATACTAGCGTGAGAAGAAGAATAGGTTTCTTGATAGATTTACGAGAATCATTGATACACCACATATATTTGCTTATGGGGAAAATAAGAGAACGGTGTTAGCCTTTTCCAAGAATCTCCAGGAACAGGAGGATGCTAGAAATGCTGGAGCTGACATAGTCGGTGGTGTTGAACTGATAAAAAGGATTCAAGTAAGTTAAACCATTACACAGTAATGGTATATAACATTATAAAATATGTATAAATATGAATGTAACGATTACAGAATGGGTCATTTGCTTTCAAAGAATATGATTGTATCGTAGCTCATGCTGATATTTTAGCCGACTTGTTATTAATTAGGGGCTTGCTAAAAAGGAGATTTCCAAATTTGAGAACAGGTAAATAAACATAGTCGTTAAACATAAGGGGTTGTTTACAATTATTAAATTTTTAAATATCGATAACTTAAATATTTCAGGTACTTTGGGTAATAATACGAGCCAATTAGTTAGAAAGTTCAAAGATGGAATCTCATATACTGCAGAGCCTCATAAATCTTTCAAAGAATATGGTCAAATTAACGTGTCTTTTGGTTTGGTAAATTCTTAACGTATAACATTGTACAAAAAAACTTGATAAAGAATATGTCTTTAAGCTGTTTGTTTAATTATTAGCTTAACATGAACACGCAGGAATTGGAAGAAAACTTTTCCTCGCTAATTAATGACGTTGAGTCGATGAGACCAAAACGCGATGGATTATTTATCGAGAGGTATATATATGTATTTAAATTGGTAAATAATACACGAAACTTTCATGAGATAGTAAAGTACCAGAATAATGCAAACATTTAAAAACGTTGCAGAGTTCAAATTAGTAGTGAATTGTCTAAAGAAATTTTTAAAATTAACTATCAAGATTACCTTGCAACAAGTAATAAAGAGGAAAGAAAAGAGCAAGAACAAGATGAAACAGCAATTATTACTGCGAATTAATTGTTTGATGTATCGCAAATAAAATTATTCCTAACTATAAATTAAGCGTTATATTATTGTTGTTTACCTATTCCACAAATATATTATTTGTGTGTGCGTGTGCGTTTTTGCGTGTGTGTACATACATACATACATGCATACATACATATATACATACGTGTGTGTGTGTGTGTGTGTGTATATATGCCACTAATTGGTTGGTACAATTATTTTCTACGAAATGTGATATGATAAAATTTTCCATACATAGTGTACGTATGTAGGTATATGTACATGTCCCACATTATCTTACTTTATCGTGTTAAAATAAAAAGATTTGTTCAGAACATTATACATACATGTATTTAAGAGTATATTAAGTCTTAATTAACACGAATATATCGAATACAACATATTAAGATTTGAGGTTTAAATATTTCGGGGATATAATATGATAATAGACTCTATTTATATATAAATATTCGTATATAAGTATATTGATGTATGCAAGTAGAGAGCACGAATATGAAAGAATAAGACGAAGCGAAGTGAAGCAAAGGTAAAGAGAATGGAGAATGGTGAGCGATCGTGGTGGTGAATAGAGTGGAGGGGCAACGGCTTACCTACCTGCCCGGTTGAGAGCTCAGTCGGTGTCCGCCAGGTTGAAAATCCGTGACTTCTCCTCGTTTCGTACGTGACTTTTCCCATTTTTATTAAAACGGCGCGAGAAAAGTCGAGAAAAAAGATATGAAATACAGCGAAACACATAGAGCTGACAACTACTCTTTATTCAATGCTGGTTAAAACGTACCCGTTGATGAAATTGGCGATGAACATCAGATTTTCTTAAATTAGCAGAAAGTCAGGAAGACGTTAGACAAGGCTTTTTCTGTGCAAACTCGATTACAGTGGATGTGAGTGCGCGCTTCGATACATGCGCGATCCCACGCGTGTCGCAGACAACGTGTGTGTGTGTGTTTACATATGGTGATCTGTGTCGACTGTGTAACAACCAACAAGCAAGAATCGTGATTTTGGATTGCAGCAAATTCGTCGACGACCGATTAGTGTTACCGGCTATTTTATAGACATGCTTGGGTTCGACAGCAGACAGTAACACTAGGTGACACACCGGCGTATATAACACACGTATGAGCATACACTAGCACACACAGTTATGGTAAGTACATATATATATACTACTTATGAGAATGTGTCCAATTGTCCAAGTACTTAAACTCTGTTCGACGTGATAGACGTTGTAGGATAAAAGCATTGTTTCATTGAAATATCTAATTTAATAAATTTTATTATTTATGTTTAATAACGCATTTAACCGATTGTAAGAATCATGCATATATTATATATAATTTATTTTCAAAACTATATATTTTATTCATTTTACGTATATTACGCCTGAAAAGAGAAAAATGCTTTATTCTATAGATAGCAGATGGTAGTAGCGTGCATTTGAAATGCGTTTTTTGTTTAGTTTTACGATAGGAAAGAAGAGGGAGGGAGAACATTAAATAGAGTGAGATACAAAGAAATTGATATTTTTCTATAAAATATATCATTCTAAACAGAAATTGTATTATATATGTTATATTATATTATATATGTATCGAAAAATAGTTGTTGTATCGAAAATAAAAAAAGGGAACTCGTGTATATTCAGGTATAAAATCGCATCATTCGCATACTCTTTTTTCACTTATCATAGGTAACGTGTTAAAATTGACACAAAGAATAAAAAGAAGTTGCGAGTGAGTTGGAATATTGAAGCTAGTGTAATGGAATATTTGAATTGAGATAGTTAAATCGTGATAAATCCAATAGATTCATTGAATCGTACTTACGTTGTCCTATCGTGAATAGTTGGCGCTGTGTACCAAACGTTTGATCGCATTCGAAATAAAGTCTAAAGAAAAGAAGAAGAAGGTAATTAGATATTTTTGTTGCGATATATATTCATCGTCTATCGTAGATTTTACGACTCGAATCGTTGCGAATTCCTTATCGTTTGAGATTCGATGAAACCGATTGTATGAAATGTAAGTAGCGATTATTACAATCAAATTTGTAACACGCATCAAGTTTAATTATAGGAGGTATAAAAGTGTTTGGCACAAATCAAGTATTTCGTTAACTGTGAAATTGAATCGAATCCGACAGGTGAAAGCGTTTTGTTGCTACGTGGAATCGAAGCATATTACGAAGAAGTAAATGCACGTATGTCGAATCCTTGTATGCACAATGATCGTATGTACATGCCAACACGTGCTACTCGATGGGGATAAAGATAACAAGTCAGAAGCAACAATCGTTCATTCACGTTGCTGGTAATAACAGGGTTGCGAACACGTTGACTCTTTGATCGACGTTTTATTTTATTATGACGTTCGGTTAAACAGTATCATCGATAAATTGTTCTTTTATCGTGAATACGGAAAGGATAAATATCAGTACGAAGTCGATCATTTCCAAGATCCAACTTTTAGACTTTTAAGTTTATTAGTATAGGTATAAGTTTATAAGTTTATTAGACTTTTAGTCTAAAGTTAAAAAAATAATCTCGACGAGCGTTTAGAGTATATTAAGTGACTTTTTAAGATCACACAAAGTCTTTGCAACTCTATAAAAAGATCTATCGTCTTCGTTTAAATAATCTCTCGAGTTTTTCTTTAATCACTTATCGAGGCTAAATTATAACACTTTGTTCACATAACAGTATCCAACATCGATATTGTCACGATTCAACGACAGTTTGTACCGATATTATGAAATTATTCTTTTCCATACGCGTATTCCTAACGAGTTGTTCGGTTGGTCATGCGTGTAGATTGCTGCAAAACTTTTACAAGCTAATGCAAATGATACCTTTAGGGCTACGTAGGTATCTTTGGTTTGACGTTTCCTTTTCCTGTCTCCACCAACGCGCGGTTGTACCTACTCTAATTGCAACGTAATTATGCAATGCGAAAGAATTCCCTCTGTACTGTGTAGTGTGCGACCTGTGGTCCCTGTAAACATTTGATTCCACGCATCGTGACGCCTATAAAAAGTAACTAATTAATATTATTGTGATACGCACGGAGCAATTATGCTAAACCGCAAACTCTATTCTTCCGCCTGTCGTGACAATCATAATAAATATTATTTCATCGTGCTGTCGGTGTATCATGAAAATCTAGACGAGATACAGCAGCGTGGTTTGATCGTTCAATGGCAGACGGTGGTTTCTTATCCTTTTTCTTCTTAATCCACCTTTGAACTCGATTTTCTTTTTTTCTTTTTTCTTTTTTTCTTTTTTTCACTCTGGGAAAGTTAGGAGGCAGCGCAAATTCCCTCGAGTTCCAAGACTCATTCAGTCCCCAAAGCGACTGGCAAACCTCGTATCGGAAATCTCTTATCTCTGTAAATCTGAGAACAATGTGCACATAACGAAAGACGCTTAAGTGGAAACTCTGGCACTTACCCTCCAATTAAATAACATTTCCTTTATCCGTACAACGATAATTCGCTTATAATTTTTAGGCTACTATTTTTCCGTAAATACATGACTAGAGACATACGTAGATCTACATAGAAGCATTCTATTCGGCGGTACAATTAAGTAGAAAGTGCGCGAGAATTGTGCGAGTGATTTTATCCGATTGTATCTTAATCGATATTTCTGTAATTTACCTTGTTCCGCATCGCGGTTATCTGCTTTTCCGCCTATACCTGTATCTATTCTATCTATTCGTCGTTCCTTACATTGCTGCAAGTAACAAGAAGCGAGAGGATAATAATCCCGATCTAACTTTCTATCAATGTGATCTTCATCCGAACAGCCAACCTGTAACAGAATGTCCGTACGTGATCGTGATAGCGGCATATGTGTGTGCCTGTGTGTGTGCGCGCGTGTGTGTGATTTACTTTCGTTACCGTTACCTGGCATAGTTACGAACCTTCTAAGATGTACGTATTACGTTCCGAGTAGTTGAAATATCTGGTCTTTTTGTTGAACGAGTAATAGAAACAAAAGTTGGAAAATAACCAGGATCGATCGGACAAAGGGGGAAAAGGAGAAGAAAAGCTGGACGATATGCGTATAATTCGCGTTAAGATATAACATGTTAAACGAAAAGAGGGACAAAAGTGCAAGGGGTTAACGTCGATCGCGACAACTTTTTCTCCGATCGACGGTCTCTGATAGAAAACCTGCCTATCCACTTTGCCATTGGTTTCAGACGTCTCCTGTGGTCAACTTCTAAGTGGATTCGCGTGTACTTGTGATTCTTTCGGTTAAATCATGTGGCACGCACAATCTCGAAATCATCGGGCATGGCAGTGTTTTATCGTTGTTTCTTAAGAAAGAACTTTGCTCGATTGTTGTGGAAATTGATAAAATGTAGTAGATGGAAAAGGAACGCATAAAAGGGATCGACAGGTATCGGCCTTGGAAAAATGACAGACACGAAATGGTTATTGTATTAGAGTCGACCGGTTTTTCTTGTTGCTGACTTCCTTCGTGCGACATACACCGTTTCCTCCGATTCGACGACGAGTGGCACTCCCAATTTGTTATCCGAATCCTTTTAAAAGCAAGATTTTTTTTTTTTTCATTTGGTAGACCATTTACAATCAATTCTCATTGAGAATTATAAGTAAATACTTTTGACGTGGTACTGTAACTTGGATTATAAGAGTTTATAGTATGTTTGATTCTAGTTGAATCTAACGCTTCGATCTAAAGGGTATTGTCTTTTTAATCCGCGGATCTGGTCCGTCGTGTCAAGCAATTGGATAACTAATGGGTTTTGGCGGTTGTTAACTCTTATATTATATCTGTTTCTGAACTTGGATATTTCTTCTTTAACTGTGGGTATCTTAAGATTGCGATGTATCGTTTCGTTGGTAACATACCAAGGATCTATTAGCATCTATCAAGAATCTTAGAGTTTTTGATTGGAATCGTAATTAAAAGCAAGATGGCAGACCAAAGTGTTCAACTTTTCGTAAAGCGTGCACATGTACTTATAAAATACAAACTTTAGGTATCGATGATTTTTTTTTTTTTTTTTTTTTTTGTAATTTATAACGTTTTTGATAAAAGGTATTTAGTTTGCATGTAAACATTTCGGAGAAAATGTTAGAAAAACTGGTCTGTTGAACCAGAGAAAGCGAAAGCTGCGTGCTACTAGTTCTATCGGTATGTTTTTATATTTTGTCTGCTCGATTATTACGTAAGACCGTTACCACGGACGCGTGTAAGTACGATTGGTAAATGTAAATTCGGTCGGATCACCAAAACGAGTCGATTGAATTATTATGATTATAAAATGTCAGGAGTCGCATACGCCTATCCCATAATTGGATAACGCGAAAGTCGTAGATATTCGGTCGTAAGTTGTACCTGTGTTTCGACGGAACGTTCGTTTCACTGGGAAAGCTGTTATTAGAAAATTGAATACGCCCACTTGTACAACACAAATCGACTTTAAGATCGTTGCCGTATAAAAAAAACTTGGATTACATTCGAGATTTCAAGGAAAATCAATCGAAATGAAGTTGCGCGAGAGTTCGAATGTTTCGAATATCTATCGTAGAAAATAATTTCTCTGTAAATAACGACAATAGAGGCGATGATAAATCGAGCTTTCTTTTCCTTTTTTTTTTTTTTTTTTTTTTTAAACCGACATTGGTCTTACGCGTCTCGATGAAATTTGAATCGTTCGCTTATACTTAAGATGCCGCGATCGATGACATATAACGGCCGTTAAAGTGGAACTAAATAAAGAATTACAGAGACGCCGAACGACGAATGTGTTGCAGGTGAGTATACGTACGACTTCGATGCATAGGATAGATAAAGAGACGAGTAGAATACGCACGTAGCTGTAACAAAAGAGCGAATTCTCATAGAGATTGAATTAACTTGGTAGGTACATGGCTTTTTCCCACGTCTCAGACATACTGTTTTCGCGTGTTGGAAAACGTGTGACAGCGATCGCTAAATCTTAGATGCACCACCGAGATAAACGTGGTCTTCCTGCTTCTTAACAAACTCGGCGTTAACAGCTGTCTGGAATCAGGACGTAAATGCAGATATAAACGCTACTTATGTAAATTGTCATTATTAAACGTGTTATTCTTTGTAATATTGACACGATTACGCGACACGATATAACTTTGGCGAAATTATCGTCACGTTATACGTTGCTTATCGCAGCCTTTCGCCGATATTCTGCTTTTTTCGAAACGTTCGAACGTATCGCTGTTATTACTTAATCGACTAAATCGTCCGTGTATTCCTGAAACGATTGTGTCTTCTGCATATTCGATTACTTGGACGTTGAACGACGGTCGATACAGTAGTAGATTCGATAGCTTCGTGAGTCATCGTTGTGTATCGTTTCACGGTACAATTTCGTGCCATGGAAATCCAGTTTCGACTTGATCGTGTGTCTTCTATTTTTTTTTATTCCAATAAGAAAATTCTATAACGAGCGTATCGCTACTACACCAGCGTTACCAAGAAAATTTCATGGATCACTTGCAATTTCTCTTGGATCTTTGGATCATCGTGCGAAGTGGTAAATGACGACGAATGATCTACTGTCGCAACGAACGCAACGTTTTACGCTTAGCTTCGGGAGTCGTTTCACTCGACGCGACTTAGCACGAGATTTTACTCTGTTTAGATTTTAGATCGTGCATCACCTTCTTCTCATCAACGTTAATTAGCGGTGCAAAG
Source organism: Bombus flavifrons (assembly GCF_040668555.2). Lineage (NCBI taxonomy): Eukaryota > Metazoa > Arthropoda > Insecta > Hymenoptera > Apidae > Bombus > Bombus flavifrons. The sequence continues at coordinate 14,689,748 of NC_138451.1, read as the reverse complement.
ACAATGTACCGCAATATCCTCTCGCATGAGATATTCTAACATAAAAGTTGGATATTGTTGGAATGCGTGTTTGCACACCCACAGATACAACATTTAGCTAGTCTACGTGTATCCATCGTTTCAAGTTAATTGCCGTCTCTTGTTCTAATTTAGCAGAACCGAATATCGGTATATAATTACGTAAGCGTGTCTTTCTTCTTTAAACTAATACTGTTTTTTTTTCTTGTTTCTTTTTTTTTAGGTACATTACTGTAATACGCGTGTATAAATGTTGTATTATTAGCTTATGAAAGACGACGTGAATATACGTAGAACGTAGAACGAAGTTGACCGATGATCGAACTATAAGCGTTTCTCTTACGAATGCATGCTGCTGTTCTTTTATTCTTTTATATATCGCTGTTCCGAATGAAGATATAGATACGAGTTGCATAATTTTTGGCGGAATGCGAACGACCATGAGCCTTGATGACTATGAGACAAATATAATCGTGTACACGCGTTTCAACGTACGCAAAGAAACGGATTATATGAACGAATATACAATGTACAGTTAGACGAATTGGCCAAGTCGAAGAAGAGGTATCGCGAGCCGTAAGGAGGCAAAAGGGGAAGAGGAAGAGGGGCGAACGTCGGCGTGGAAAGGAGGCCATGGCACCGCGGTGACTTGACCGTCGTCACCGTTATATCTGCGCCTACTGCGAACCACCTCGGTTCACCTTGATTTACGACTAGTTTCGACGTTACGTTTGACCTCTGCATCCACCTGTTCCGAGTGAACACAGCGGTGCATAGACATAGCAGACCCCGGGCAACAGGTATTAGCCGAATAGGACACGCGGAGAATAAATTAAGGCAGCGTTAATACTCCGATCGTGAAGACAGATCGTGAAGATTGCTGTAACGTGATGTTGAAAACACACCTTTTTCGTAGAAAGAAACTATTTCGATAAGCGAAATCGTCGAATCGAAGTACGTTTACGTGAAAGAAGAACGCGTGATCGCCCGAGAGAATGCAGCATGAAATATGGAATGTTAAGCGCAGTTGGAGAATGTTGAAAACTTTATAGATAAGAACATGGATAAATTTGAGATTAGACGATCTTTCGATGCAAAGTCTTGCAAAATTGAACGATCAAAAGTTGGCAACCTTCCTGCCTATCGTGTTTTTCATGGTTCTTGTTCGCTCCTGTAAGCGTCCTTCGAAGGTGCGAAGCAAACCGTGTTTCGATCGTTTTTTTAGCTTGTCTGATTGGTGGCCCCTTGTATCGCGTCGCGTCATATCATGGCGAACAACGAAATAAGTAAAAACGCCGACTGGTCGCTGTAATAAATTCTCGATGGCTAAAATATCTCTACGGAAGGAATGTCGCGTCGCAAACGGCGACGGCAGTCGCGTATTATTTATATAGGAACGATGATTTGAAAGCGAATACGGAACGAAAACGCAAACGATCGATCTGGCAAATTACTTCGTACAGATCGATGGTTCCTTAATTAAACGGCAGGAGAGCCTTTTTCGATCGGTTGTTTCGCTATGATCTTCTCTATTGCATTTACTACGTAGTTTCGAAGGAATGCGATCGTTCGTTTCTGATTTTCATTTTTCCCCGTGGTCTCGTTCCTCCTTTTCATCGCGATCAAACGAAAAATGATGTATGGAGTAGTATTTGCAAGTAATAATAACGAACAAACACCAGAGCATGATATATGCAGTGGGATTTCGTTTATCTGTACTCAATTAATCAGAACGAATCCCTGTCCGACGTTTGATTTACCGAACTTACCGTTCAGCTCCTCTTACGCCAGACGTTCCACTTAACCGTATGCAAGTACAGAGTACGTGTATCGCGATACCTACTATTCGATTAATTTTTTACATAATTAGATCGAGCGGTTATTTGCCTCGATATAAATTATGGAATAGAGAAGAATTCATTCGCCGAGTATCGTCGAATCATAACCTTTGAAATTTCTTACTTCTGAAAGTTAATTATATGTTAGGAACGACACAATGCCGACACAGTGCCGTTCAATCCGCTTTCCCCACTCTATGGCCAGATGGCCAGATCCCCCAAATTGTTATATAAATGTTATATGGCGAATATTATCGTCGGAATAATATAACAATCGTATGCGAAAACATTTTACGCGAGTATAAAATGTTTGGATAATTTCAATGGGACTTTCGCTTTAAAATCGATCGCCGATAGCTGAGAAAAGTTAGGAAATTGCGAAGAAAATTCTGTATACCGTCTATCGAACGTATTTCGCTAATCGAAGATACATTCAGTCTTTTAACATTAAAAACGAAAATATATTTTATACTAAATAATAATCTCAGAATTAACGCGTAAAACACATAGGTATATGATAGATAGTGTAAAATATAAATGTAATAGACGCGTAGTAAAGAATTCTCTTGGATATATTCTTAAATTTCTTAAAGTTATAATTTTCTATTCTTCTTTTGTTATAACATCTTACCTCGTACCTATGTAAGCATTGATTAATTTCGTAATATCTGCCAAGTGTGTCTCGCGTAAGAAAGATACAGAATTGTGGCTTCCTACCTAAGGTTCACAGTTCCGTGTCGAGCGGTGCGCGATCAACTCATATTTCCAACCACGATCACCTAAATGTTTAATCATCGGACAGGAAAAGAAATTTACCCGTATCGCGTGTCTCATAGATATATCGAATTACAATTATCGCATGGAGTTTCAAAGAAGGGGCCAAGTTGACTCTTGTCACCTCCATTTTCAGTAGTTAAAAACCTAAAATACAGGTCGGATCCATGATCCGTAGTAGCACTGTCTCGTAGCTGCTGCGTCGTTCGTACAGCCGGCGTCGTCGTTACGGCGATTCTACGCGAAGTTTCAACCACGAACGCTTCTTAAGCAATTTTTTTAATACCTTGTTTTTAAAATCTTTTCTCGTACGCGTAACCGTGTAACCGTCGCTCGGTCTACTTCAGTATCCAAAATACTCGGAAAAACCTGTCGGTACCACCACACTGAATTCTGCCTATAATTGTGAGTCCGTGATTGCGTTCGTATGCGTGGTTATTGGTTGCCGATCGCCTCCTCAGCCTAGCCGGATAAAATGCCAAACCTACAACATGTCTATAAAGTATAAAGTATAAAAGATAAGAATTAGGTTATCTGGAATGGCCGTTTTTGCGAATATCTCGCAAACTAATGACGATATGGATAGCGATATGGACAGTGATACGACGAGATATCGATAATCGTCGGTTTGTTATGATATCGATTACGCTAAGAATCAATTCCATTGGCGCGTGAGGATAGCTACACTTGTCCCGGGCTAAGAATATTTATGCCATGCGATTTGAAATAAACATATAGTACGCACATTTTACGCGTCATTTTATTTTTCTCTTAGAAAAAGTTCTCGTTCGTTATACGATCCGTTAAATTTGAAATTTAAATTACACAGTACCGTACTATCAGTCGTTACACTTTTAACGAATATGCACCGATTTCTCATTATAGCTAATTGATTTCGTCTTACGCAAAACTGACGCAACTAGCCTAGCTTGCTCTTTACTCGAGCCGAGCAATTAAAACCTCTCGTTAAACCTGATTGTGCAAATGACAGTTAGCCATCGTTAATTTCGTTTTCCTTTCGATCCACGCGTTACTCGTTTTGCGAGCATACCGCCTGACCCCATTATCTTTTCAACGGATGAAATGGATCTTTCTACGAAAGGATCGTTTCCCCGTGGCATCGAGATCGGCGACGATCGAAATATGCGGTACGTAACGTTTCCATGATTTCGTTTGGCCCGATTTTTGTACATTTTCTTAATTAACGAGTTAATTAGCGAGTGTCACTATTTTCGTAACGTGGCTAGAACCGTGGAGAACTCCCGATATACGATACAGTTGGATGGCTGGAAGCTTACTGGTAATTAACTTTCGATTGTTCAAACCTGAACCGCTTTGCACACGACACCAACTGCCAAAACAAAGGAATACGAATTCGTCACGTAGGCATAAGATGAGCGAACATCTAGAAGGGCCGGGTCTTGATCGAGGCTTCGGTCTTTCGGTAACGGTCTAGTCGTAAACTTTTCCTCTCATCTTTACGTGACATTATCGACGACGAATTGTCGATGTATAGCATATAGGTATGTAGTTAACAATGGCTGTTGGCAACGAACTTGAGCGGATATCCTGGGGAGCAGCGAGGAAAATATCTTTCTTACGTGGATGGATGCATTCATCAACCGAATTACCTTGAGAATGCAATTAGTTTTCGGGCACCACCGAACCATCTTTCACTGTATGTAAATAGATACGTTCGTACGGATCGATGTAGCGACGATGTCAATACCGCGAGGTGAATGTGAATTCCTTTGCAGCGACACGTGATAAATGTCAAGTAGAGCTGCCGCGTCGTTTCTGCCGCTGTTTTACAGGTTTCTCTAAGTAATTGTTATTAGCTCGTATATCGAGTGCATATTATACGGTAGTAGGCATTTTTTTTTTTTTTTTTTTTTTTTTTTTTGGTTATCGCGTTATTCTCACAGGACATTAACGTAATGTTCAAGGTAAGTAATCTCTTCCGAATCGTATTCCTTTTTCGTTTGTCCAGTGTCGCTTGTTAAGCTGATTTGCCAGTTTGCAATACGTCAGCGCTATTATCATCGCATTAGTTTCGCATCGATACGAAATTGGCTTGCATTATCGTTTAACTCGTTCCATTTAACAAAATCGAGCAATTTGCACTAGATGTTGACACGGTGATTGTTGCGATTTTCGATCTAGATCCTTCGGATTCTGTTCGAGTTATCGGCGTAACTGCGACGGCCTGGCGTAATAATGGAGTACGTGATTTCTCCACTAGACTCTTTCCTTTCGTCCCACGGTTCTTTCCTTTAATTGTATCGGAAACTCGTTGGTGGAGCGACTCTCCTCTGCTCTTTCCGATGTAAAATTAAATCTTATCCGTGCTATCAACGACATACCGATCCGAACCAAGTACCAAGTCATTGTTTCCGATAGAACGTGCATGTTGATCTTATAGGTCTTATTATCATAGTGTTACATCCCCGTTAAGGTAATTAAGCTGTTGTCGTTACGATACATTGTTAGAACGCAAATGCGAATGAATCGTGATGCGAATGTCGTGCTGTTCATTGTGTCGTGCTACGCATTTATGCGATTTGATAAAACTTGAAGATTGATGGCGAAATGATTAGACGAGCTAGTAAAAACGGTGTACTAACGACAATTTCCAAGGAAGGTAGTGCTCGTTAATGGGAGGAAATATTCGCACGAATGAAAATTATAAGTCTGCTAACGAGTTGGCAATTTGTTAATTACGACGATCGGATAAAACGCTCGACACGTTTGGATTTTACGATTTACTTTTACGCTGGGACATGGTAGTATGTTATGATTAGCTGTAGCAAAGTTTCAGAAAATTTGGCGTTCAAAGTAGATGATAAATAACGATTACTATTGATGTTACGTATTTGTTATTTGATCTTTTATTTCATTTTATTTTAAGCGAATAATTTAGGATATCGATGTAGGAATTTCGAATTAAAATATTATGAGACGATCGTTGTCTCATACCTAATTTCCAAGAGTTCCGTGTAAATCCATCCGATATCCAAAGTTACAGGAACTATAAGGTACGTTAAAAACGTTACGTCGTGTCAAAGATCGATCGTATTCGCGAAACTATGTACACCAAGCATCGTATCTCGATCGATAACGCGTGTATGATAATGTGCTGCGGAATCGAAACTGCGTCCTGCGTCGGAATTTAAGCGAACCGGATAGAATACAGCCGCGTTGAGTTTAATTGTACGCTTTTGGTACTAGCGCTTCGCGTGTTCGTCATTAATATACGACGATTAATCTGTTGAATTAATCTGTGCGATGCATCGTGTTGAAGGAGGAGCAGCTCAGGATGTTATTAAAGCTAGGTTGCGTTAATTAGAAGTAACATCGAATTGGCGGGGAACTAGAACGCGATGTGTATAAAGGGTAAGACAGATAAATATATGTACATATAGATGGGGAGAGAGAGAGAGAGAGCATCTCATCCACGTGACTTATATAACGCATGCTCTCCTCGAAAACTCGTCTCGGTGTAAAAACTCGGGCGTTACGAGTTAATTGCGACTCCTTTCGGCAATTGCATTCGGTTATGAGAATATTTCGACGTTCACACGGATACGCCTTGGACGCGTTGCGTCATTGGATGGGAACGATGATGCGAGACAACGAGGACAATGCGAAGTAACTGCGAGAACCGAGAGACTGTTTTACGAGGGCGACATATTTTCGTGACAGTGATCTGTTTCGACCGCGTTCGTTTTAGCAGAGGAAGGAACATCAGTTGTGGCTGTCTTTCGATTCTTTGACTCGGTTCATTCTCGAAGGGTGTCGCGCACCGATTATACGAAATAGCCATTTGCATGTGGACTCGTTCACGTGCCGCAAGAAGGACGCCTATTGCAGTTGTCGCGCACGGACAATGCCATTCCATTATTTCTACGTTCGAGAGCCACGCGAATATGTACCATTGTAACCATGGAGCAAACGCGGGATGAATGGTAGCGAGATTGTACGATAGACGCACGAGGTTGTCCGATGATACCGTTGTTTATGCGCGGGGGACAATAAGCAGGTTAGAATAGACTCTTCTCTCCTATTGGCGGACGTTAGCTTCATTGGTATATACGAATATTTATCTGGAATCTCGTGGTCGAAACTCGAAAGCTGCTAGAAATATAATAGATGGAATATATAATAGTTTCGGAAAAGAGATTCTCGTGTATAAAAATGCAGATTGTACGCCGCAAGTAGAAACAAGTATATTCGTTAATTTTCATCGTCTTCGTTTCTTATCTCTTATTTTAATATCGCGATTAACGTACTTTTAAACTGCAAAGTATCGGGGAGTCTCCACTCGGATTGGAAATAGTATTTCGCCATCGGGATGTGGCTGTGTAACGCGATGTCGATGATTATGTAATTCTTTTGGTGAGAGTTCGTTGGGATTGTAATGGAAAAGAAGGCAGGCTCCAACGATTCGCAACTCTTGTAAAGGGATAGTTGGCGAACGTAATCGCGAAAAATGAAAATGGAGATTTCCTAGGAATTTCGTGTAAAAGGAAGAACCAAACGAAGCTATGGCGAAAAAGTCCATGAACGTTGGTGCGCGATGGCGATGCAGGTACAAATTGAACTTGGAGAAAGGCACAGCTCCGATCGTACGAATATAGAAAAAGATTTATGCAACGATACCGCTGAAGAGGATCGCACGGTATTGGATGTCGCATAAATTCATTGGATTATAAGAAAAGACTTTTTTGAACGCATATGTATAAGCGTTCGCAGAGCGCTGAAGCAGCGATGGAATTTTTCTTATCATACACAGCATGTAAATGCGTTGAAAGGCTCAGAGAGTGAAATTTACTTAACGCGTATAAACATTTACATATATCGAAAGTCGATTAAAATTGGAAGATGGATAGCATCTCTAATTGGAAATGTTTTGACCCAATCGGGTACGCAAATAGCGATCGCGGGTCTTGTGTGAATTAATCGTGCGTGACGCGACTTTACAACTTCGTGGCAGCAAACTCTTCCAACGATCGGATCCTCCGTCCGCGTCTACGACTTTACGTCTACGTTAAACAGCGTCGCGCGTTAACACGTGCTCGGAATGTAGACGAGTCTCGCGTGGATACAAGGTGTACGATCGGTCCGTGTGATTCCCGCACAACTGCAATCGGAGTTCCGTTCTTCTGTACGGAAGACACGCAGGCCCTTCGGCTTGGTCAATGCCGATCTTGTCGACTTGGACGGTATTACAAGAGGAGAATTAATGGCTTAAGAGTGTACCGTACCTACAACCTCTAACTTCAAGTTATGGAAATGCGTTGTTAATTCTTAAACGGTAATATATCTTGTAGATATGCCATTCCGGAAACTAGAATACGGCAAACTTTCGAAAGATAGTTTACTCTTTTTCCATGTAATTAAGTCCATCAAACCTGTTAATCTCAATCACCGACTACAATCGCACAAGTCTTTTCAATCGGAATAAATTTTTCAATTTATCATCGACTTGCTAAACCGTATTACGCACATCGATGATTCTTTGATAATTTTTTATACTTGAAGTAAAACAAAGTAAGTTTGAGTCTTACTCGTTAATTATCTAATTGTCCATATATTGGGTTAACAGAGACTTTCACAGTAGGATATATGATATACGTATATGATTTATAAAAAAAAGTCTGCTTGAAAAAATTGATACTAATGATAGACGATAATGATAGATGTACGATATACACGTTACTCGATATTAGTAATAACTTTTTGAAGGTAAGCGATTGAAAGGACTTGTCGTAGTTTCGAAGAATTTATCCGAACAAGTCGATAGCGTTATTACGTTAGAGAGGAAAAATGAAACACGTATGAACGATAGGAACCTAGGTGTAGGAAAAAGTACAACTTCCTTTACGGTGCAGCAGTACTGTCATCGAAACGGGATGTGGTTAAGTTCAAGGAGCCAATATAAATATGTTAGATTTATCGGACATGTAATAAAAGTACGAGTCGTTGTATTTGAATATTTATGACAAGTTGTATTTTACGTCGAATGGTGGCAGGAAGTATACGTCCAATCAGCAACGCTTGTCGTCCTTTCGAAAGGAAGGTGATGTCTCTGCTCGCGGTCGAGTATAGCGCTGTGACGATGACATCGTATAACGTGTATCGAGCCTTCGATAGGACGATTCTAGATATCGCGATAGTCGCTAGGATGGCTTGGCATTAGGCAGCGATACCAGTAGGTCGAAGGTTGCTGATGTCGCGTACAAAAGCTGCGCAACAGGTACAGATCTTCCTCGGTGAAAGTTCTTTCGCCATGTTCCGACGTATCGTCATCTCCGTCGAGTGAAAGTCATCCGTTAATTAAATCTTTTATTTGTGCCTTATCGAGAAAACTCGGTCCCAGTTGTTAATCTTTTCGCTAAAGTTTCTATGCGATTCTAAAACTATGCGATTCTTCGTTATTAATCATCGACATTAAGATATGGAGTCTTATCTAGAAGTTAGATCTTTTGTACAAATATTTCTAGTTTTTTCAAATTGTTTACCCAATTCTCGTTCAACTGGCTCGAGAAATTCCTTCGACCGCGCGTCGTTAAATGATTGTTCGGCAGTCGTGAGTTAATTATTAATCAAATGAATTATTAATGCGACGAAACGGAACTTGCCGCGTCTCGGGCGCGTTGCGATTGTCTCTTATTGTATTCCTCTTTACGCGACGTCATAAAAGGAACATTAGTCATCGTAGGTCAGGAACGCGATCGCTGTATATCCAACGCAAGCCGAATCTAAATCACGAGTTTTTATCGTCTTCGAACCAGTCATCGCATAGGTGCTTGCCAACAAACGTGCACGGTTCCTTTTTACGCAGTGGTGAATGCTATTATCTTCCCTAAAAGTCAAATCAACGGATAGATGTCTATCGTCTCATTCAAATGCACCGATATAGTCGTACATTTGTACATGCAGCTACTTAATTTGGATTCATAATTTTAATAAATGCAATTGTACGACGGAACGGAATACGTTTCGTCATAAATATTCTAGCTAAATGTCGGTTGAGTAAAACGGCAGATTTTATAATCGAAGACCGTTTGGAACGTAACTCGTGTGTGTGTGTGTGTGTATGTATGCGTACGAATACGTTAAATTCTATAGCCTTTTCATTTGACGTTTTATTTACATCATATAAAATTACCTTTAATTAATACAATGTGTATATCTACGTGTATATCAGTACATGGAACCTTTGTCCTCGGGCAGTAAGAAATATATCACCACGTCTCCTTTGGAGGTATTCACGATTTCTCGGTGTCTGATCAATAAAATTGCTGCCAGTCCATACATTAATGTAGGTATACCTGATAGGATAAGAAATAAGATCTGAAATAGCTAATCGTCGTTAATTCGATCGTAGTAGAAGAACGACGATGAGCGCGTATCGACGTGGCGAGGCGCCTTTTTATTTTTGATAAATACGTTATGAGAAAATGTATACCAAGGTTCAGAAGCTTGATCGCCTTGAAAAATTTGTCCTCGGTGCTGAGGTCCTGTCGTGGCCTCTTGGTACAGTGATATTTGATGTATGGAAAGCAGCCGGTTCTAAGTACATGATAATTGCTGTTGCCTACTGGCCAATTGAAGTGGGACATCCCTCTTTGATCGTTCACAACGTCGGCATACTTGACAAAATACGAAGTCCATGGTGGCTCGTTCGTTTGCTGGAGATAACTTGTTAAGACCTGTTTGTACCGTAATGACAGCGAGTTACTTTGTATTCCCTCGTCTATCTGTTTTACCAATGTCCATTTCGTCGATCGTTTACAGCTACGGCATTATAGGATGGCATTATGGCTCCCGTTATATACCGGTACGCCTCGATTATCAGCTCAGGCGTCTCGTTCACGCGGATCGTCACTCGGTATGAAAACGTCGAATTAAACGACGATCTCGAAAGTTTAGTAACCATATGAAACGAATAAGTACTTGTATAGGTGAATCGATAGATTCTTAGGATCTGATCGATCGAAAGTCTCGCGAGAATTCTCATGGTAATCGACTGCGGTTCGATAGGAAGGGAAATTCTCGGAAACGGTAGTCAGTTTTGCGCGACGGTGCCGACACTGAATGTCGTATGTAAGTACGTAGGTGCGTGATTGGCGCGGAGGATCGGGCAGCGATCGACGAAAAAGAAACTCGATGTAAAACTGAGTACGAAACTTGCCTCGGATGCTGAGGGTTTGGTCTTTTCGAAAGCATTCTTCAGCCAAGTACCGTATGGACAAACGACGAGTTTCCTTTGTGTGGACAAGGCTTTTACAAGCATTCGACCACTGAAATTTTGTCCCAAGTTTCAATCGATCAAATTCTCCTAAGAAATTTCATGTTTCTTCCTGTCTGCTCCAAGTCTCGATCTCAGCGTGAAACGACCTGCAATCGCACGATTTATTCGAGTTTGGTTTTCTTTGACGAACTTTCCGATCTTACGAGAAAGCGCGTCTATAGATAGATAGATAGGCGCACCTGCGATCTAGTGAACTGTGCCATAGTACATACGTACTACCAACATGTACATATTCGTAGTACGTTACCTATGTATCGACTGTTTGCAATGGCTATATACAGGGTGACCCACGCAACTAGGACTAACCGAGGGACAGGCTCTATCTATAATCTATAATCCATAAAATGGCAAGACAAAAGTTCCAACAGTTTGCTTTGAAATAACATACTTCGGTCGTATCGTTTATCGTTATTCGTTCAAATGTGTAAATATGAAAAATTTCCCTTTCCTTCGAGTCGTTGGTAATTGGCCGTTAGCCAATAGACAAAGCTTTCTCGTCCTGTTGTTGGCGTTCATCCTGTAGAATGCAGAATATAGAACACCGTATGGCGAATGTATCCTATCTCTGTACATGTAAGGAAAGTAACCAGCGAGCCTGTTCGGTTCGCGAGTTTCTCGTGGCACGTTGTATTCTACCTTTCTAAAATAAATCCATGGCGAGTGCCATGCAAAATGTCAAGGTTAACGGGGATCGATTTGATCGGCTAGTGGAAAATCATTTCGAAGTAGATTTCGATGCATTCGTCTGCATTCACGAACCATGACCGTGTTAGCAGAAATACTTATACAGTAACTGATTGCTATCTTTTCTGTCAACCATTAGATATTCTTATAGTAGTATTTTTTGAATTCACTTTACTTTTGCTACGTTAATAGAACGATAATACCACGTTTAATTCGCGTATTCGATAAAGTAACTATAGATTTCACGACTGTTATACACTTTCTGTACAAAAATTATCTTTAAATATCTCTTTCGATCGATTGTCGGGACATATGTACGTAGTTATCTAAATCAGTTGTTTTAATATATCGTTATATGTTAATTATGTATTAATTTAATTTTTATACCGTAGCAAGTGTGCCGTTCTTCAATGCATCCAAGTGAAATGTCTTTTTACGGAGGAAATACGCGTCATACTACGTAATGTAACTGGGCAATACGCGAGAATAGTGTTCTAGCATTCTAAATTTACATGGATGTTGGCAATTTTCTGCACCTGTTTCAAGTATCGTGGTCACTCTCTGGGCGTTGCTGAGGTAAAGCGCTTTTACTCACGTTTCGTCGCATGCGCAAGAAACTCGTACTCGGGTTGCGAAGAAACGTACAACGTCTCAACGTGTTACATCCGTACTTTGGGATTCACGATTCACGTTGCTTTTAACGTAGATCTCTTCGTTCAATGGTATTCCACGTATTCGCAATTCTATGTGTATAACGTGTATAGACGATACGCGTCTGTGTATATACGTAGGTCGATCACGAAAGGAATTATACGCGAAGTGACTGGTTGTATTATTAGGTCAACTGGTTCTGGCGCTACCATCGGTGTACAGTATACATATTGATCTTCCGTGGCGGTCTTTTTGAATCTTCTTAAGTTACGTAGATCTCATAATTATTAAACACCGCTGATAGAATTTATTCTTTCGAGTGAGTGATCGACATCGTTAAATATTATATATATATATATTTTTATATTTATATTTATATTTTATAGTTATATTTTATATTTAATATTTGCAGAATAACGATAGTGTTCGTGATAACGATGAATTGTCTGTGTTATATTATTAAAAGGGATAATGATTACATGAAACGTTCTTGCATGAATAGAACACCTGTACGTATATATACTCGAGTATTATGATCTATGTATGTTTCTAGCGAGATTGGAAAAGTATGTGCAACGAATCCTTATTATATTGGTTACTTTGATATTAGGTATTTGAAAAGAGCAATAGCTTGGCAACTGTCGTTTCGTAAAATCGCTATCTCAGCGTAGTGAAAAAGCTTGAACTCGAAGTCGATTCGCGATGACGTCGACTGTTCACTAATCGTTTTCAATTTCTTTTTTGTTTCGACTAGGTTCCGTCTGTAACGTGGCAACGGTAACGGAGCAAGTAATCATCGTTACATCGGTATCTCGATAAAGACGATCAGAGTGTCGCGATGGTTGATCGTTCGATTCTTGGTCTAAGTGTCTAAGCTCGAATCGCTATAGAATTCGTTCGACCTACTACTATTCGGTTGGCAACTAAGTGATTACGGATTTTGTTATTAGGTGGTATTGACAAAATCCGCATTCGCTTAATTACCCAATACTACCAACTACTACACCCAGCATCGTTTACACGTACGATATGTATAATATATCGCGACGCATCGGAGCACATACCATGCCTCGTTTTATAAATTATCATGCATTTTTATTAACGGTAGCTCGGTTTGTATTTATTTATATACATAACTGCGATATCGATAGCAGGGTTAACCGGCTGATCGTCGCTCGTCACATCATATTATCGAAAATATAGGAAAAAAGATACGAGTCCGTTTGCTTTACATACGTAAAAGAAGCATCGTTATCATACTAGATTTCGTCTATGTGCTAATCAGATTCGGTGAACGAGAAATATTTATATTGGGGGCTAATCGACTAAATCATCGCGACGATCGTAATTATCTCCCTTGGATGAGATTCACTGATCGCAGAGTAAACGGAGATGGAAGAATCTCATAGTGCGCCTATTTGTGCGCGAAAGGATTGAAAGGACTATTACCGAGAATAAAAACGATATGCGAAACATTGGTTTATAATATCCGCATCGAAGTAACAAAATCGATCGATAACAATTTATTTTCTTTTCGCATTAATTTACCAAAATTTGGTTACATAAGATGGAAATGAATGGTCATTGTATCCGAGTTTCTCGTGCTTCCTACTAGCCGTAATTACATCCGAATATACATTTCTGCGAAAAACAGCTGTTGGTTGGAGAGTTTCGCAGAAACACGATGCCGCTGGTCGGCTTGTATTTCTGGGACATTCTATTTGCGTATATTTACGTTTATCTCGATGGACATATTCATATGCGATATGCGATATGCGAGCCTCTGTTGGGGAAAGACGCGTGTGCACTCGGAGCCACGCACGGCAAATATCAAGGTCGTGATACGTTGCTTATTTCGATGAACGTCTAGGATGTCCGCGATATACATAAACGATGTAACCGCCATGCGCCTCTTCGGTTGAGCTTGCCCCTTCGTTACACGCAGCACACATTCGTATATGGATCTAGGTGTATTCGTTCAGAATTGAAAATCCCAACCGCCAGAACACGTGCTTAACGGGACGACTGAAGGGACGTCCTCGTCTCAACCTCTGACGTGGCGTCGAGCCGTGTCGCGCCGCGTCCGGTTCCGCCTTTCCTTTAAATATACAGAATACAGCGGTGAAACGGTATTTTTCGTTGTAAATTGCACCGGACTGGCTGGTCGTTTCTTGGGACATTCGGTCAACCATGTTTGCAGAAGGTCTGACAGTTTTTACGTATATCGGTGGACCTGACAACTTGGTGGCGTAGATAAATTGTACAGGGAGGATGATGGCGAACGACATGTAATCGAATAAATTTCAATCGTTGAACGTTTGAAAGTTTCGCTGGTTTGTTATTAACACTTTGCTATCGCGTCGTCGAGTTTCTAAGAAATTTGCTCCAACTATGAGCGCAAGTTTCCAGCGAGTTTATTAGTTAGGGAAAGTTATACCGTATATGAATAATTGGAAACTTAAATCCTGAAAATGCGTAGCTCGCATTTTAATCTATTTTGTAGGAAAAGTCTCGCGTTAGTTGAAACTCAATGTTGTCAAATTGGTACAGTTTCAATACAATTTGATTTACATGCGATTTAAAAGTAATATACTTATATTTGACTCAATTATGGATGACTTATTGAGATTCAAACCGATCACGTATAATTTATTCGACGATGTTATTTCTAGTTAACGTTTAGAGTCAGGATGGCGATATTCGCCTATTTTGCTCAAACTTTCAGCAAGATTAACAACACCTAGAGTTCCTCTCCTCGCTTATTATTCTCGGGCCATGAATTATCGTGTCTGTTGCGTTCATTTAGCGGGTTCTAAAGTTTATATACTAGAATGTTGCTCTTTGGTGTTCGTTTTTCAGTGGGTCTACACACATGCCCTGAAGGCCCAAACATGTATTACCATAATTTAAAGTCTAAAGTCTCGCAAAGAAAAACGGAGAAGGAGAAGGAGAAAGAGAAGGAGAAAAGTGGTACTTTTGCGAAGGAACTCGTTCAAGGGTTGTGAAATTCTCGTGTCGCGGAGCAAAATTTTATGCGAGAAAGTATGCTGGCGCTCTGTCGGTTTAATGTGGCCGCGAGAGGCGCAGAAACGAGAAAGCCTTTGACTGAAAGTGTTGCGTTTACATAATGAAATTTGTTGGCGAGAATTTAACGACGGCCCCCCTGGCCGGATGCTAAGAATCTTTTTGTTGGTCATTGCGGTATCGTGAACAACACGCGGTTCGTGGTTAGACGCGGATGCAACCAAAGAATCGCAAACGGATTTGCTTTCCATCCTAAGAGTCGGCTGTTCTGTCTTACTCTTTGCTCTTTTCCTTTCTTATCCTCGCGCGAACGAGGTTCGACCAATGGCAAAATGTATTTTTTTGATTTATATCCTTTTCGAAACGCAATCGGTCCGATTCTCTCACAAGTTAACCGAGTCTACCGGCCCGTTCATTTGTTTTCTCAGTTTTAAGATACGAGTTCATGTATCATATTATCTGTTAACGTTCTCTTAAGCGTTAAATCGACGTATGTATTAGTAGTAGTATATAAGTATATATACATTCGGTTTTTAATCGTCGTATCTTCGCAACCAGGTCGAACGATTTTCAACAACTTGACTTTTAGTTTGTGTTTACGCTCGTTAACGTAGCAATTTTTCTTCCTTTAGACCTATACAAGTAAAATAATAGATCTACATTGATAAAATGATTTGCAGTTTTTTGAACGTAAGATCGTTTGAATTCGGATAACGTAACTGTCAGCGAAGCTTCGGGAAGAGGGGAAAGAGGGGTGTAACGTTATTACGCGAGGCACAATTTCCATTTGCTGTGGTAATACGTATCGTTCTGGCAGTGCTTTCAGTTTCTGTTTCTCTCTCTCTCTCTCTCATTATCGATGTTATTCCGTGGCGCGATAGCTAGATCGAAATGAGAGTCTACCTTTTAATCCCTTCGAACGGATGATATCGTAAAGCACACACGAAGATAATCGCTACGGTGTACTTGGAACATCCGCCGGTTTCGTCGCATCGCGTCGTGTCGTGTCGCTTCGTGGTGTTTCTGCGCGTGCGAATGCCGCCGTATCGCGTAAGTTCTGACGGGAAAGCGAGGACGGCTGGAATTTTGCGTCGTAAAATTCCATCAACGCGCTGCTCTCGTGAGAGGAACGATAAACTCGCGCGTGTTTCGTGCAACGGTTTCTTCGTTCCTCCGCTTTCAACCCTCCACATCGAATTCCACAAATATCGCTATCACTCGTAACGAATTTTCACACGGTCCACCCATATGTAATTACGAGCTGTCGAAATCCTCCGGTTTCAGTTGCTATTGTTCTATCAACGGACGAGCCGTTAGGTAATGAGCTGTGTTTTGTAACGGGAGTAAAAGGTACTCGGTATCGTTGCGTAAATATCGCTTTCCGATATATTAGTTACGAATTGATACCAAATGAGGAAATGGAGATGCAGTCTTTTTTAAAATTAAATAATTACTTTCCGAGTAAAGTTTTTCGGATAATTCCTAATAGAAGCATCTACCGTAAAAGGCCAGCGATTACTCCGTACGCGTAATAAATACTTTGCAATGTTGGTCCGATAGTCCCGAGTTCCGACCCAACTCTTCTCGTTTTAGTGCGTATTATCGCGAAGCACTCGGGACCATTCGCTAGAGAAACGCATATATCACGAAGAATGTAAGTACGGTGCATGAAAGAAAAGGATGCATCTTTTATCTTGTCGAGAGATCAACGTCGTACGAGCATAAGGCGTAGCTCTCGTCATCGCGAAACACTATGCATGCCCTCGTTCTGTATGTGCGGGCGAGAATTGCAGGTGCGTGGGCAAAATCGAACGGACCTCGTTACCAAGATGAATGGAAAAGGAACACGTTTGGATGCTCGGCGGATTTTTATTCGCTTCGCTTCTTACCACCGATCGAGAGTTTCACGTCGGCACAGTAACTGTCCCTCTCCGTGTATTATAAAAGCTTATCGAATTACGAAACGCGTTGTATTTTTATAGCACGTAATCGCTTTACATATTTTCCGAAAAATTTTTTTCCTTTTTTTAGGATAACGTTGAATCAACGTGTCCATGATTGGTATGATTTTGGCTAGAACGTTCGATTATATTCGTCAAATCGAAAGTCGTTTCATTTCGGTCTTTGTAAAAGGTTTTACGTATAAATACATATGATTTATGAAGATTATGCCGGACGATCGTATCGAACGGATATTTTACGGTGCTGTTGGCATTCGCGTCGACGCGACTTTGTCGATCACGGTGGCAATCGTAACCTTTGATGTCGCATCGGTTTTTGGTGTGATCGTTGAAATGGCGATCACAATCGTGGGTGGTCGTTGCTGCTGGCTTCGGTCGTCTTTCAAGGTTTCGTAGTTTGTCTGTTATCGATCGAATAGATTTCCTTTTGTGCGTCGGATTTTATTTTCTATCCATCGAGTCCTTTGCGACAAAAGATGCCGCGCAAATGTCTAGTAGCTCGATAAAAGAATCGTTCGATGGCACGATCAGTGGCAAATTTGTTAATCGAGAAGGAAGTTACGAGTGGGAACGATCGACGGTAAATTCGATGAGAGACGTTTCGTACGTTTCGGTTTTATTTTTGTCTCCAAGACTAACGTACTTTGATTTATTTTCAGTAGGAACAAAGTATCAAACAGTTTCAACGTTATCAAGTTGCCGATTAAGCTTGCGATTTAGGATTATGATGTTTATTATTAGGATTAGGAGGACAGTTTTATGCGTGTTGCACGGATTACGGGTTAACGTCCACACGGTGGACCACCGCGATATTGTGGTCTCATTACGCCGGGTTTCGTCACGGCTTAAACGCAAACCATGAATCCAGGTCACTCGCGCAATTCCGTGAGAATTGCAGGAGACAATACGGGCGCAACAATTTTATTTCGCCGGTAAATTGGTCGATGCAGATGTAACGTCTGTAGTTGAAGTTGTTCCACAGAAAAATGAATTTACTTTATTTATTATGAATTCGATAACGTAATTTTACACGAGTCAGGCTTCTTGAACGGTTTTTAATAGAAGGGTAGCGGTCGTTGATATTTTAAATGAATCATTTTGGTATTTGTACGTATTTTCTATACGTATCGTTTAATTTGATTTTTATCGATTACCGTTTAACGTTTAATCGAAGGGAATCGAGTCGTGCGAGGCATGCGTATAGAGTAGAGAACGAGACGTTGGAAATCACCGACCAGCATCGGTCATATCGCGATAGTCCGGTCATAAAAGTGAACTTCTTAGTCAAGACATAAAAGATATGTATATATATAAAAATGTCCCGATATATGGTATGTACGTTTGTAGATAGAGAAATGAAAAGAGAAAAGGAAAAATGTTCCGGCCCATTTTCCTCCAAAGACGATAAGGTATGACGAAAGGAAAGATTTCAAGTGCCTCACCCTGTATACACGAACCGGTCGGCATTCGTGCTTCATATTTCAAGTGCAAAAATACGGCGGCTTAACGTTTCTCGAACAAGAGGTAGAAAAAGAGGCAGTAGAGACTCACAGGCGCAGGTTTGGTTCTGGCCGCGACCAGAGCGTAAGATGGCACTCGAATGGCTCGCGTCGAGAGACGAGTATCGCGTGCATACGCTTAGAACTGGTTTGCTCGGGCGTACGAGAAACGGTGTCCTTAAAGAAAATGGAAAGGTGGGTCGTGTTCGAGAAGATGCCTTCTATCTTCCCGGGGGCTGTGGCTCGGTCGATCGGTCGTTCGTGCATGCATGCACTGCACACGCAACTCTTGTACATGCTTGCTTACGCGGGACGCGACACGGTCGCGTTACGAGCGATCGCGTCGATTCGAACCGAGTCGAGCCGCTGCGCTGCTTTCCAGTTTCTATCGAAAGCGTGGCGATGTGTTTCGTAATTACTCGGTTTGGTCTTTGCGCACGGTCACTGTTCGCTCCGCTCGATTCCAATTATACGCTGTTGACTCGGTTGACTGACGGCCGTCCACTTTACGCCGATTGAAACGTTCTTCGTCGCTGCGCAAAGGCAAGCCGCTATTGCCAATTTCCGTTGTCGCGAATCTCGCGAGCAAACTTGCTAGCTTTTCACCGACCACGTTATCGATTCTCGAAGGGAACTCGAAAACCTGTTAACAAAGCCGCGTTCATGCCATTTTCCTTCATTCGGTACTCTGGCATCGTACAGCGTAATAATAATAATCGCAAGACATGTAATTATTTTGTCGATAATTTGCCGATAATTTTGATAAATACAACTGAAATCTCAGTAAAAGCTCTAGTTTCAGGCAGGGAAAGTATATCGAGAAATCTATATCTGTATCGATCGCTTCAAAAGGTAGTCCACTAAATCTTTTTTTACATTCTTCGAGTTTGATTCCATTGTAAACGAGAGTAGGTTTGATTAAAAACTTACGATAGTTATACTATAAGGTATAACATTTATGTAATTCGTTTTAGTTCACAGGCGAATTAATCGTCGTGGTTTAGAGAACGAGGAAAGTAATATAAGGCGTACAGATAGATAAAATGAATTAAATAAATGAAATAAAATACAAGACGAGGAAATCAAAGGTTACTACTCGTTCGGTGCGTTTGTTCGATATAGGATAACATATGTACTGATTAGTTGAAATATTTAAGATTGAAATTCATGCGAGAGATCGGATATGTATCTTACACGAAATATACAAAATATCGATCGTGATTATAACTGTCAACGAGATTCGTCCCTTCTCTTGCCTTTGTCATAGCAGTTTATCTCGCTTTGAAATGTTTTTAATTATTACGATAGATGGGATTCTTTTTATTATTTCTCGGGTATACTCTTAGATTCTAGAGAGATCGGACAGAAAGCATTATGTAAAGGGTACTTCTGATTAACGGAGCGCGGCTGTGCGTCGTTCGAATCCGGTTTTCATGACATAAGCTACGTGGCTCGAATCGGTGGTACGTATCTATCAATGAGCGTGTACTAGTATTTCGATACGCGTACCAGCTATCATACGTATATCGGACACGTTTGCTACTTGGATGCGTCTATACTTACAGTGAATAGCGGTAATTTGAAAATCGGGCAACATTCGGTGACTTACAATTGGTCGATAGCTGTAACGTAAAATCGTCGAAAATGAACTTTTTAGTTTGCAAAATTGATCGCCATGGGAACGTTACTCGACTTTCTTGCAATATCATTACTATATTAGCGTATTTATTATTAACGATATAATCGTTATTTCCTCGTTATATCAAGTACAAAGATGTTTGTTAAATTGTCACGAAGGTATAGAAAAAAGATACTCTAAAAGGGATTTTTAACGAAATTAACAAATGACTCGCTATGTTATCGATCATTTATGAAAAATGCGTGCTTTTCATACGCGTTTTCAAAAGCGTTTCACGACTGCGACTCGTATGTGCTGAAAAATACGCTGGTTGTACGGTGGTTGTGAAAGGTTCGCGATCAGTTTCATACAGGTGTACAGTGTTGGCGTTAGTTAGAGATCTGGATGGACATGTACGTCTCGTAGTAGGTATCCAACAGGTACTTGGTACAATGAGATGCCTAAGTATGCGCCGCTGGAACGTTATCAACGAGCTAACCTAACAGGTACCTGGCGTGTAACGATTGGCGGGAACCATAAATCGATCGTTTAATTGCTCTCCCGTCGCGAGGCGTTTTACTAGCCCATCGATTCGCGTTGGTGCTCCTTTTACGTTTGAAGAAGCCCGAACACAGTTATACGCTTATCCATGACCAGCAGGAAGATCGATGTCGGTGAAACCTCGGTGACTCGAATGAATCGCGAAACAAGCACGAATTGCCCTGCTGAAAAGGCGGAAGTCGTGACCGTGGTACCGACTGCTAGTATAGATCTTTGCTTGAAATCCTACATATTGTAACGCGGAATTTGGAATTCGAGTCTCGACTTATCCTATCTCTCTTGGCTCAACGCTGCTATGCGATCACTCGATTTCTGTCCAACGACAATATCGCTCTTTCCTTTTATATTCATTTTATATTGTATATTATGTTCTCAATTTAAAAATCCCTCTCCTATTATTATCATTATGAAAATCTATCCAGCTGTTTAATACTGGCGATCGGAATACAAACGTAAGTAGCTAGGTCTTCGCCTCTTGTTGACGTCTAAATCTCTTCAAATGTATACTTATATTCGATCGAAGGTTAGCTTATCGTCTCTCTTAACCGTACGTAATCGTTCAAATCGACGAACGTCGTTATGGAGAAAATCGATGCGCGCCCACGTTCTACGAATCGTTTAGCCGAACACAAAGTGCGATAAATCGACGCTGTTTTCCTTAATCTACGCGAAAGATATAGAAACGAGATCGATCAATTATTAGCGGGTAACGTACATTACCTCGCCATAAACGTTACGAGCTGGTTGACTGACAACGTCAAGAAAGGAAAGAATAATTGCTATATACGGTTTCGGTTTGAATAGAATGGAACACATCTCTACGAATATTTATCGAAACGGTTAGTCTATTCTTCAACCATAAAACGATCTATCGATGTGGTGGCTAGAACTATCGGCGATGCTACACGTCTATATAAAGCGAATCCTTTGCCGCCTACGGTCACGCAGTAACATGTTTCAGATCTGTTAGCCATTCATCGGGGATTGCCGTGGTCGATTCCGTCGGAAATGCCCTAGAGTTTCATTTTTTCGACTACGTGTCACGTATCTGTGGTATAGAACTTGTTAATTTTAATCGGAAATCGGTCGTCCGCGTAGTTAGTTGCTTACGTTTGCCAATCGAGAGCGGTAATACGGAGGTTTAGCTCTGCTCGGTTAACGCGACGAACTCAACGAGAATCAGATTTACGATTGGAACAATAACTCGGCTGTGACAGTAAGATTCTCAGGTTACATATGAACAGGCTATTCGTACAAGTTTTGCAGAAAGCTTATGCCAAGTATTAGAAACGGTATAGAAGCTGAATTTTATTACTTAACTCTACGGTATTTACGATTTTATAAATTTTGAAGAAAAAGAAAAAAGAAAAAATACCGAGAGAATCGATTTTATCGCGCACGCGAAACGCTATTTCGAGTATTTGAAGAATTTTCGTTTCGTTGAAAATAAATAGGAGGAGAAAAACGTCGATAAGGATATGGTTGGTAGCTCTGGATGAAAATCTCTCATATTTCTCGCTGCCAGTTAATCGTGCGAAACGATGTTATAAAATTTCAAACGTTCAACGGAGGGAAAGAGGCACTCTAGCACGACGACACCCACATGTTCTTCGTATAAACGGACGCACGACAATATTATTCCGATGCTTTTATACGTATCATCTTTAATACAGAGACGCTAACGTTCGTTCCAGCGACTCGTAGAGGCATGCAATCACGGAGCGATGCTGGGAAAAAATTCAAAAACTAGTTCCCTTCGAGTCCGTGTATACGTGTATACTACCCGATCGAAATACGTTCGGTGAATTCGCTGCGGCGCTGTGACGCTCATCGATGGGACAGTTTAAAATAGGAATTCCTTGTGCATCGAAGGGAAACCTCGACCATCTTGGTCGACCGGCAACCCCGTTGTCTCTGGTTTTTTTCGGTGCTGAAATTGTTATGCCGCGAACATCGACCGACGATCCTATATATTTATTCCGATCATCGTAGCTCGAACTTTTATATGTTCGCTATTTCAAAGGCAGCTGAGGGAATGCCGTTTATATCATGTGGCAGAATAATGCGTGAAGGTTTATGGACCATAACGTTTCACATTGACACAAAGGTAGAATCGAAGCGTTTCGAATAAACTACGGAAGAATTTACCAGCTTGTTTTCCTTCTTTCTTTTCGTTTCGCTCGTGCTCCTCGTATACGTGTCGTAATAGAATAGCTTCGGTAGCATCTACTGATATTTTATTGCCAGAGACGCAACGCAGAGTTAACGTTATGTAAATAGGTACGGTATTACGTCGATCATGCGTTCGTTAATATTTTTTTTTCTAAAGCAAAGTTTCTTGGGGGTGGAAAATTGGTCGTTAATAACCGTCCCGCTCTTAAGTTTCCTCCTTCTCCCTCTCATTTTCTCTGTACTCGAGCTACTTGGCGTTTACTTATTATTTATGACGGCTAATAGCACGAACCTTGTACTCGTTACACGCTACTACGGCGAAACCGTATGTAGTTAATTAATAATGATTTTACGAGACGACTACTTTCTTGTAGATACGCTTCTCGAGTCGTACGTCCGCTATCATTTATTTATTAAGTTTTTGTTCGTTTTCTCTAAAAAGAAAAATGTCACAAAATAGATGAACTTTTACTTTCAAATCTTCTACATGTTCGGAAAAAACGATGATAATTCATTTCGGTAGTCTCTATCGATATGATTATAGATACGACTATAATTATATACAAATATATGCAGCAATTTTTACCGTTGTTACAATCGATTTCAAAAACATTCCTGCTCATATTGCCCGAAAGACAATTATTAATCTACCTATCTACACTTACCTATCTTCACCTATGTAAAACAGCTTGCACAATCGTATTTACATGGATAAGAAGAATTCTTATCGATACGCAGACAGTAAATAAGCACGCTAGCGCTCGTGAGAAATACCCAACGACTGCATAAAGTGGCGATGCAACGCGGAAAAGAAATCGAGATATTTTTAGCGTTTTGTTCGGCCCTTTATAGCAGCACTTGGAGAGCGTCTCTTTATAACGTAATTATCAGTTTTGCGGAGGGAAATGTGGACACGTGAACGAGTATTCGCTCATTGCGCGATCTGTTCGGATCGAACGTTTATCGAAAGTCGCTGCTCGAGTAGCAGCGTGCGTGCAACACGGTTTCTTTACTCGAGGAAGACGGTACATCGAACCTCGATCGTCCTTGTCTCCAATTCAAATCGGATAGACGTGATTTCACTTTTTCATCCATCGTTTCTTCGTAAGCTCGGCGAATTTATTATATCGTTATTAATTTGGACTGTGGAAAAAAGCGATATTTCGAATTAAGAATTAAATAAGAAAGAATAGATTCGAAACTGTTTATCCGTAGGAACAGGAAATTTGGAAGAAAATTGAAAATCGAACGATCCCTTGGATATACGTATTTATTCGGCGTGTAGAGCACGATGGAGTATCGCAGTCGATCGTATCTCGGACATCCGAACGATCAGAAAAGGCTTTGCTGTCGAAAAGGATTTCCTCGCAACCTAGCTGTACTCGTTCCGCATGGTATACTACAATTTATCGCGTTCTCGTGGCATGGGAATGGAGTATTCGGGCTGTACGCGTCATAGTTTCCTAGTTATTAATCAAGATACATCGAACGGTTGCTACTTGCCACGTTTTCAAGGTTTCGTAAGTTATCGCGTTCAATTCAAATTCTCGTTGTGGATCGAACGGATTGTGGATTGTGGATCGATGGCACAGCCATCGCGCATGCTTTTCAGAAAACTTCTGTGGCTTTGTTTCGAACGCTTTGCTATTTCCGAACTCGTAGAAATAAGAAAGGTGAAGCTATTCAACGGTGTAATATTTGTCGTGGAAATAGTAAACAGATGAAAGGAACAAAGTCGTCGAATACCGTCGCATCGATCCGAAATTATGAAACGATATGTCGAACAAACATTTTTGAAAGATTCTTACGCTTGATAAACATTATCAAAGATAGTATATCTACTAAAGAGATTTTCATCTTTATCTATAGGTTCGATGAATTGGACCATTGGCGTTTTTCCTCGTCTTCATCGGGCGTAGGATGATTCTACTAGAATCCAATGTGTCTTTGTACCAGTACGTCTTTGTCTAAATTGTCTAAATTATGTAAAATTGTATAAAATTGTGTAAAATTGTGTAAAATTGTGTAAAATTGTGTAAAAAGGTGAAAATTCTTATTCGAGCCTAGGCAGCTCGTATTTGCAGTTTATTTTAGAAGCTATATTTACTTGCAATATTACGTTCACCGTTTATCGTATCGGTCCAAGTTTCTCAGTTTTTAGCGATAAATAATTTCGTTGTGTAAACACTTGGCACTTGGTTGCACGAAATTTCAATATGTATGTATTATTTATCTACTTTTCAAAATTATTCGTTACTATCAACGATTTCAGAGAATGTAGATATGTAGTTACAAATAAAATATTTGTCAAAAACGAATTGATCTTTCTAATTGATCTAGCTAGTTGTACCGTTATACGATTCATAGAATACCTATATGAAAGCGAAAGATTTCAAATGTATGTGTATCGTGTTTGTAGGAAGCACTAAACATTTCTATAGACGCAATTTCCGTGGGATGCATAAAAGAAGTATTAAAATTATAGGTATCCCCATACGACTGGCAGTAAAGTACACTTTTATGCCCATTAAGGGGAAACCCGACGAGCAAACGGTGCTTCGGGCTTCCTGCCGGAGATAAGTGAGATACAATCCAACCATCCAAATATTTCGACCCTGCACGACTATTAAAAGCAAATCTTCACAGACGTAGAAAGAACAACAGCACCTTTGGTCGTTCTAATAATTCCACTGGAATTCCATCGAGACACCACCTCGAACGTCAATGTTTATAAATAAAAAAGAAAGGTATGTCAATGTTTTCAGGTACAAGAAAAAGAGCGTGACATCATGCCTGGAAAATTTAGTTGAGAAAAGGAGTTTTCTGGTTTTTACGATCGAATGTAGTGGAACAGAAGCAAGACGTTGGTTATTATAAAAGATTAATATGTCAAGGTTTGGACTAGGTTTCCGTTAAGAAGAATATCAAATATCCAAAGGCAGTTTTTACGCACCTTTTCTAACATACGTTTCCATATCGTTTTTAACTAAAACGAAACTCGTGTGAACGGATGTTGGAGGAACAACGCGAACTCGGTGCAGAAATGGTCGTTGTACCTTCTTCGATGTTCTTGGTTGCCTCGCGAGTATTAAAACCAAGTCTTTACGACTCTCTGCGATCTGTTCATTGGTTCTTTGAGACTTTGGCAAAGAGAAACCTTTGCATGCATCTTCGAACCGGTATTACGCGTCGCGCAAAGAGTATCGTGGAGCCAACGAGAATCCCCAGCCGATACTTTTCTTTATTATTTTACCTTTGTTCGTCCAAGTATTCCCTTAGACCATTTTTTTTAACTTACCTGGTAAATTTCACTTTCTTTCGTCGCACGAAATTTTATTCTATTAGACAGCAATTTCTGTTTCAAGTAAAATTCATTCGAGCCTAATGGATAGACGATTGTCTGATAGAAAAGCTTTAGATATCAACGTTAAGAAGGAACTTTTAAAAGAACATGAAACTCGTAGCAACACGAAAAGAATGAAACTTCCGCAACATTGGATTTCGTATCTGTACATTTTTTTTGAAGATAGTACTTTTGTAGACACGGTCGAATCGATACGCGGAAAGACTCGTTCGATCGCAGAATCGATCGGCTACGAATTTCGAGTCCGTTCTTTGACGCGTGTCGCGTCGTTGTATAAACTACCGCTCGGATTCGCAACGAACGATAAATTAACAAGACATTCCTTTGGTTGATAGCCGCGTCCAATGGAAACCAGTGCGATGTCGTGCTTAAGTGAATTGTACTCGCATGTACGTTTCGTTATACTTATTTACGAGCAAGCAGATACGCGAAGTTGGCATAAATAACGTGGGTATAGGTGCACCCATTTCGCCGAGTCTCGGTACATAAATCGCGATTGGTGCCGTGGCGAGATATCCGAGGTTACTGGTGAGCGAGAGGGATCGAAATCGATTTTGTTAGCGGCGAACGAAGAAAAAATGACCTCGTGTCCGTCGTGTCGCGATCGAATCGCGTGCGCTAACGTTTTTGTTCCGTCGGAAGTTGGAATCTTGTACCTGTTGTAGGAAAATTTCGTCGTTAGAATCGCGCGTGCAACGCGATCAGACGACTTCTAAATATCGAGATTATCGAGCGACGATTCGTAATGGCAGAGATGTTACGACGAGCGGAATCGCTGGTCGATCCGGTGTTGATTTATCGAGCACAATGCGCACGAGTCGGCAAACGTCGTGGGAGAAAAAACGGGTTAAGTTACGATCGAACGCGGTTGGCGCGGGAATCCGCGGTCGCGTCTCTTCCGCGTGGTTAGACGCGCGCCCGAACCAGCGGTCCTTGGCCGCTCCGCATCGCGTCGCGGAAACGATACTCGAGCGAGATACGAAGATCGCAATGAACTTTGTTCGAATCCTAATGCCGGATGAACGAACCGTGAACGACTAGCGTTGCTTGATTGGCACCGGTAGCTTACACGAGTGGTGCATGTTCGTTCGGCCGCGTGCTCTGCCGTATATTATATAGTGATATAATATATAAATAGTAAATTAGTATATGTAAGACTAAGTAAGTATGTGAGTATTTCAAGCATCGACACTCTTTGGACGCGTCGGTTTGAATCGGTATGACAACGATAGCATCGACGAGTCGAGTTACGCCAACAACGAACAATGTAGCAAAGGAAAAAGGAGAAAAGCGATTGTATTATACAAACGGTAGCGGAAACTGAAACCAGTCTAACAGAGTTTCAATGCAAATCGTAGGCGGATTGGATGTTGCACGACGTATACGACAGGTGTGTTTCATCGTGAACGATGCACGAGCATCGAGAAGCGTGGTCGTGCACCAGAGAACGAATACAGTTCACGAGAGAGCCTACGCGTTGTTGGGATTTAGTCGAACGATTCGTAAGAGAAAACAGCCCTGTTCCATACGATGCGACGTAACACGTATCTAAAATCCTATCTCTGAAAGAACATCTCGTCTTGAAAGATGTGTCATAAATTTGTCGACGTTTCTCAGGTATTTATGTGATCGCGACGAGATGCGACGAGACGCGACGCGACGTATCAGCTTAGCCTGAAAGTCGATCCGCTTTTTCCGTCGATTTCGCCTTTTTTTGGATACACTCCGATTAAGAGTTGAAGCGGTATTCGAAACGGTATTCCCACGGTATTCAAAATTTGGCGAAGAACGTGACGAACATTGACGCATGGAGCAATTTCGAAACACATCGAAACGATTAAACGCTCGGTTAGGCGTTTAAGTCGCATTCTGGTCGAGTGCTTCTGCGTGTGTTCCAAGAAGCGAACGGGACTACGAAAACAGGCTAACGATAGCGATCGCTCGTTAAGCGCACGTTAATTACAAGAATTGCCATATGATGGATCGAACGCGACAGCGCTGTCCATGGCAGGTCCACAGAGTGCGAATCGTTCTCGGGGTGCTCTCGCGTTATTTCAACTATATAACAAGACGTATAACGGTTAAGAGAATTGGATAAAACGGTTTAGGATAATAAAACGTGTATAAGCGAAACCAATGAGTTTGTCGGTCGACATCGGATATCGGTCCCGATTCTCGTATTTTCCTCGCGATTCAGTCTTGTCTTGGCGATAGTAAATTCCCATTGATCGGAGATATCTGTCTTGCGTATAGCGACAGACGAGTTGTCTTTCCTGCGTTCCAATCGATAGTCTGTATGCAAGCGAAAGTCGGTGGTCTATGTGGATCTCGTGTATCTACAAGGGTTACCGAAAGCCGCCATGAAATCCCGACAGATTTCTCCGAATCAATCCTGACATGTACTATACTTGACTATATTTGACATGTACTCACAGAAAAATGTTGGCCAAGATTCGATGAAAACAACACCTAAGGTGTCTAAGGTGTTCTTGTAGGTGATTTCGTAATAGCTACGAAAGATTCGGTTGACACTAAGATTATGAAGGATTATGAGCGATTAACCTTTTGATGATGTCGCGACGCATCATATTAAAAATTTGTTGCAAAACAGGACGCGTAGGACCAGACATCTGCTTATTTTGCTCTCATTCGTACACTCGAATGCAACGCGTACGCGATAAACGAATCAAAAATAGTCGTGCTCAAAACGGAAAACCTTAAGAATATGTGTTAACGCTCGCGACTATCAAAGTCGAGCAAATTTAGAATAGGGCTTACGTAGAAAAGAAGCACAACTATCGCATTTATTATTTATTTTGAAGCAAACATTGTGACTATATTCGTGGAATAATATAAAATATTAATTTGATATTTTGTAGGAAATGTTGACAAATCAACTACAAGTTTCTCGGTAAATATTCACTTTTCGTCGAATAATTTGAAAACGTTGAATAGTTTAATCTTTCGTCTTATAACTTGTAACGTATCGAGCCACTTTTGCCATAAATAAATATAAAATATCGCTCTTAAAGTACGCTTTCATTTTAATAGTTTACCCGTTTGCCGATATGCATAAGTAAAAAATACAGGTTGTACAAAAGTTAGCAAAGGTATAACGGAAAGAATGGGCAAGCAGGCAGAGGTTTAACTTGGTTAAACGAGAACATTGCGCTTGTAGATTATATTGGCGTAAAGATACATGGGCTGGCATGGGCTATATTCGCTGGCTTTCACCCCTTATCTTTTTCATCGTGGTCGCCCTTGCCCCCCCCGCCCCCCCACCCCCGACCGTTATGCACTCCTTTCCTGTTGCGGTGTATCACCACGGTCGAGAGTCTATATGCAGTCACCTGCATTCTACATCATCGCTCCTCCGCGTAATGGTCGTTGTTTTCGTTGATTTTCGCAATACCAGATTTTTTATTCGTTCAGTTGGTTCTACGATTCAGATAAAACGCTATAGTCTGGCGTTTGACGTGTTTTAAGTCGCTAGGAGTGGTAAGGTAAACGAGGGGAAGAATACGACTCCGATGTCGCTATTGACGAACTCGTTTTCACACGTTATACTTTTACTTTCATCTTGCTGCGTATTTAAATGCGCATATAGTACGCGTACTTATGTGGTAGTTGAAGAATATCGCGCGATTATACTCGCCCGACGAGTTTCTACTTGGAATTCTGCTGTAATTGCCAGCGTTATTGCGTTCATAATTTATCGATGAAGAGCAGTGTTACTCACTGTTGCGTATGATGATTATACGACTATATGCGAGTAAAAATATTTTGTAACGACAATCGTAGACGGATGAAAGTCTGAATTACGCGGTATCGGTAGTGATAAATTATTGCGAAACGAATTGGACAGATATCGTCCCGATTCTCGGATATCTCAACGGTCCGTAATAATTTCTGGACTTCCAAATATTTATAAAACGGGATTTATTCCTTTCGTTCCTAATTGGAAATACGTATTAATTGTGTTCGTTAATAATTTGTTGCCGCATGTCGAGCAACGACTTATCTAAGAGTCAAGATGTAAATCAGTGCGATGAAATTTAAGAATGATAATCGCGTGCCCGTTGTATGTTTTTAACGGATGACGGAGCACGGAAGCATACGCAAGTTACCTAACTTAACTAAGCGATACGTTTCTTTTCAAAGACAACCACATTTACTTAAAATAATTCTCATCCCTCCCCCTCCCCCGAGGACGTTGAAATTAACGGGAACAACGTACTACTTACGCGGGTTCGCTCGAAGCATCGATTTTTTTGCGTTCTATTCGCGAGACGTTCGTCAATCGCTTGAGAGAAGTAGAATACAGCGATGAAATGGAAAACTTGATATCGCGTCGTAATTTCCGTTGAATAACGGTTGACGTGAAATCAGGAGACTAACGTAACCTGCGAGAATTCTGTAGATTCAATTACTATCATCGAAAGCTCGATTTCATCGACGAACATTTCCGCAGCAAATGCCTATTTAACGTCGGCTTAAAGAATTTCCTGGTGGCTCGCCTTACCTCCTTCTTGTTGTTTCAACGAGAAATCCGTTCTCGTTGAAGGCCAACCCTTTTATCCGTAGTCTTAACTATATTAGGGTTTGCTATTCGCGATTCGAATCAAAGATTACTTTCGAGTTGACTCGGATAACTTTAGAATAGAAAATATACGAGTCACGCATTATCGTCGTTGTACGATCGTTGCACGATAAAAATTTAATCAAAGTTACCGTTTCTTTTTTCAATTGCGATCGGAAATTAATCTGATAAAACAATCCCGTAACACGGTACCGTAAATGAGGAAACGCGTAGTATAATCTCCGAATGGTACTTGTGCCAAGACTCGTGTCGAGAGAACGAAAGGAAATTAGGGCCCTCCGTTTCCTTGCATTGTCGCCGCGAACAGGATCACAACGGGAACAATAAAAATTAACGGTCACGAATCAGCCGCAAATCCAGGTGACTCGCGTCTACGCGAGTACGGTTATTACGCGATATCTTAGTAGGTACGTTCGAGTTAGCTAGACGCAATCGGGGACGAGCTATTGTTCCCAAGAATAAGAGCGATTCCCCGGAGAACAGGATTTTCAGTCTCACGCTATCGTGAGTTACGAGATTGTTTCGCGGTAGAAAAGCAGGTATGAAAGGGACGAAAAGAAAATGCGATACGGCGCGAGCGCGTTCGATCGCGTTCGATCGCGTTGACATGCTAGGGATTGGACGATTTACGTCTAGTCTAATTTCAGGTAACGAATACCGGTTAATTAGTAGCACGACATCCGCAAATCGAGTCGCTTCCGCCTTTCATCCTTACGTCGCTCCTTTCTCGTTTTCCATACGCATGACATCTTTTCTCGCCGTTGCCTCGCTGCCACGCCGTGGCACAGATTTATCGTTACGCATTCTAATTCTTCTCCTTCGATGACCTCTTCTTTTGGCTATTCGTAGCTGATGTTTAACGCAACTCTGGCCACCACATTTCCAGAGACATATTCGTGGCACGCGACCCCACTCGTGGCCACGATTCGATTAACCAACTATTTTAATTAACCATAGATACGAACGTAACATACGTACTATGTATCTATATATAAAGGTGACGATCAAATTCGTTCGTTCCCTTCTTATGTCAGTTATTAAAATCCATATGGGAAAACTTGCATTTTAGCGACGATTTTCTTTTTAAAATTAGAAAACTTTTTCATCGGAGAACGAGAGACGATTACGTTTATCGTAGTCTCTCCCTTTCCTCTGTAAAACGTAAACACAAATAGCTCGTTATTTAGATTATAAAGGCTTTTTCGAAATTAATTCATGATCGCCGTTCCCTAACTGGCACAATTACGTTCAGTGCGATTGCAATAATATCACTTTTATTACGATGCGTAAGCGTGCTGTGTTGCAGTGGGTCGCGCGTGAATGTATCTGTCGCGTTAGATCGCAAGACTATAACTTTTTCTCGCGAAATCGAATCACGACCCGCCGACAGCCAGGCTCAGCGATGAAAGTATTTGTCTCGCTGGTTATCGTCGGCCATGGGACGTTGTCCGAGATGCGATTCCGTTATTCGTCCAAGTGTTTCTTCCTCTGGACAGGCTGTCGAGGACGGTACTCCGTTAAGCGTAGGATCACGTCCGCCGGCATCAACTCCTTCCCGATAATCTATATTTTACAAGGAATTCCAAATTACCTGTTTCCACGGACCCGCCTACTTCAACCGGTCTCGATCTCCGTTCTCGTTCGACATTCATTTCGACGTTTCGTCTATGGTTTATTCACGCGAATCACTGTCAACCGGGCTACGAAAATATCCGAACGATCTAGTCATCGAATCATCGGGATTTTTCCTTTTTTTACGCGGAGTTGCGTCGAACCAAGACGGACTTTGCTAAAGCGAGCTGGCTATCGTCTCGCATGGCCATTAACCAGTTACTTGGTTATTAGCCATTAGCAAGGATCTCGGTTGGTTAACGCACGATCGCTGCGCTGTTTACACTCGTCTCAGTGTCACGTACCGCGAGGATCAACGGCTGGCCCTCGTTGTTCATCGATTTTTGCCCAGTCTGTTAGCATTGGTGAAAGACGCTGAAAGGCGATATCGTATGTTTCGTATTTCCGAAAGATCACCGGGCAACGGGTGATTCGCGAAGAAGATGTAGGCAAAGTAGCACGTACGTTGTGGCAGACGAACGATCGAAACTCGAGTCTCGGATATACCTGGTTAAGTAGTTTCTTATGAACAATGCGTACAAAGTAACTAGATAATTCATCTATAATCTTGTTATAATACTCTTTCTTCTCGTAAGCGGCAGAAAGGATACAAGAGTAACGTGCGCATCGATTAAAATTTATTAACAAAAATTAAAATTTTTTCAATTTTGATATTTTTGAATAACTTTTTCGAAAATTTCTTAAATTCTTTTGAAGAACTTATATTTCGATCTCTCTATCTACGTATGCATATATACGATACGTACGTTACGCTTTAAATATCTTAGATGTGTGTACGCGTTTACATGGTGTCCTATTTTAAACATTGATATATCTTATCCGCGATATATTTGGCTCTCATACGCGCAGCGTAAAATATGTGTCTGGGTTTAAGTACAGATTATTCGGATAAGTCTGAATCACCTGTACTACGAATAACGCGCAGCCGCTTGCAATTTGTTGACACCCTATAAACCAAGGGGAAACAGTTGGCAATACGGTAGTGGACTAATCAGAAATATACCTACATTACGTTGGTATACGTTATCGCGATCGACTGTGCAACGCAACTGCACGCCGAATGCTCGGATGCACCGCCAGGAACCCCCTACCTGTTCGCTTCTCTTACGTAATGGGCCTAATGCCAGAGACCTAATGTATCACGATCGCGGTTGCCACGATTCCTCGGTTGGCGAGGCCACTGGCGCATCATAATAAGCAATAAATAATCACCGGTTGACTTCCACTCTTCTTTCCCTACGCTACGCCAGGCCACCGTTTCTCTTCCCTGGTAATGTATCCTGTATCGACAGTTTCCCGGGAGAATCGTCAGGATCGACGATGTCCGCAGGCTGTGAAATTTAGATAAAATCTAACGGATCGATGTACCATTTACTTTACGTCAAATAGATAATGTCGATGGAGATATATCGTTTACTATCGGCTCCAAATTTTTAATCGGTATACGTAATTTGACGAGGAACGACATATTTCGTTTTCGAACGATTACTTTAAGAACACATTACTCGTATGTCGCATGTGTACATCGGTATTTCCTCTATATTTTCTTCTAAATATATGTATATGTTATATGTAGTATCTAGGGTAGCGGACAAAAGTTTAAGACGACGATTCGTAAACCGGATTACAAACATCTTATACGCATATCGTTCTTCTATTCGATTCGTCTCTTTGAAATAACGTAGCTGTATGTTTGACCTTCGTAACCTCAGACCGTCAGTTGTTAAATGCAAACAATGTAGCAGTTACAACAGTTAGTTACCGCTTAGCGCTTGTAAACAGTAGACATTAGTTTAAGACGATCTGCGTAAAACGCGAGTATGAGTACAGTTTTCGACTCATTTTGATTCTGGAATGTCAAAATCATTGTTTAGCGTACCTTTTATTGCTTAAAGTTCATTTAGGTAGGAACAGACTATGGGTAAATCAAAGAATTTACTTGAAAACGAAAGGGAACAAATCGTAAGGTTGCGAGAGCAAAGTAAAACCTTCATGGAAATAGCGAATACAGCGAAGAGGTCAGAAACGGCTTGTAAGCAAGCTTGGTATAAATTTTTAAAGGCAGGCATGTATTGACCGACGAAATATCATACAGATTTCGTTCCTTTTTCATAACTTGGCAAAATATCAAAATGAAATTTTTTTGTAAGTGTATAAACAAATGTGCAATTAGTTAATACGAAAAGCGGAACACTGTATTTATATTTTTTATGGGAAGTAAATCGATTATTTATTTTTTCCATTTCGTCTTGATCTTTTGTCCGCTACTGTATCTGGTAGAAAGTTGGACATGCGTAAGAATTGGAGTACTCGGTTCTGTAGAAATGATCCAAACGAAGGGGGACAAGACGGACGCGAGAGAAAGGCACAAAATTGTTCAAAATGATAAGTAGAGGCTAGTTCGTTGATTCAGAATTACCGCACCCCGTATTCTAGCTGCGGCATACGTATACGTAGATCGTTCGTCTTGCTCGTCCATCGTTTCTAGCGGCAAATGTATTCGCAACGGAAGAGCGAGGGAAAGAAAGGGGCAGGGTTAATCGTTCGCGAGGATTCTTCGAGCACGTAGTTCGCATCGAGGAGCAGGTGCGTTCTCGTCCGTTCGGTGTAAGAGACGACTCGGATATGCATATTACGCACAACGCGTCCGGCGATACGTTATGCAGACCGATAGTCATAGGCAACATCGTTGTTTCGATCCGTATACGCGTTATATCGTTTTCTGCGGTCACGTTCGGTAATCGCAACCTTGTAAAACTGCCAGCCACGTTGCACTAGCTTTCCTCGATATCGACCAACGCGTTATCACGAGGAATCGTTCGACACTGCGTTTTGTCATTTATCCAACGAAACGTGCTACCATAAGTTCTCCCGAGTAGAAGGAGACCTATGGAAATAAATTTTTCGCAAAGATGTGATAATTTATTAGAAGTTATTTTCTTAGCATGGATAAGAGCGTCGTCGAAATGCAAAGATAAGTAGGGATAAGATTTTTATATAGGAGATGGCAATGGAAGGTGATTAAATGCGAGCAACGGATGAAACGAAAGAACGAAGAAATTGCTGTTTCGTTCCTCGAGAGAAAGTATAAAAATGGATCGTAATGGAATTACGTATACGGTTGTCTTGCGTCAAATTTCTGTTTCGCGTCGAGTTTACGTTGACTCCGTCTAACGTCTGACATTTCAGATCGACGCTGACCTCTTCTACTCCGTTCGTCATTATACGTTTCTCGCTTCCGTCTTCTCTGGTATCTATTTCTATTCCTCTATTAGCGTCACAGAGTCGGACTGTTCGTCGAATCAAGTTGTTTAATCGTACACCGTCCAGAAACTTGTAAATTTTACCTACGTA
This sequence comes from Bombus flavifrons, assembly GCF_040668555.2. NCBI lineage: Eukaryota > Metazoa > Arthropoda > Insecta > Hymenoptera > Apidae > Bombus > Bombus flavifrons. The sequence goes on along the minus strand of NC_138451.1, from coordinate 14,653,681 downwards.
TTTACCTTTTCGTCGGGCATATCGATATTTCGTCATTGCGTCGAGTTAATATCAAGCGATAAATCAAGCGGGTATGTATCGAAAGATGGATTAGAACGTGCGAGATCTTATTAAAAGTTGTTCCATGACATTTTACCACGGTTTACTTCCGACATAGATAGCACTGGTTCGAGAAACGGTCATACTTTCGCGATTAATAAGGCAGATAGTAGAGAGTGAAGTAATTCTGCTGTTGTAGAAACGTGTTGTGAATGGAAGTCGCTGTATCGCGTAATCGTGTAATCCTGACTTTCGTGACTTTTACTAGGAAAAAGCTACAGATTTTGTGGGAGAATCATTGTGCCGAAACGTTTCGGTAAGATTAAACGCTATACGTTTCCATCCATCGTTGTTACACTCTATCGTGAAATTATCGGATTCAAACATCGTTGAAAACAAAAAAAAGAACGCGTACAATTAGTTAAGGCGATAGCGTAGAATGGAGTTTCGTCGTGTCAACGTTCGCGATCAATTGGAAAATGTATAATTTCGCCGGAAAGAAAGATTATATTAGCAAAACAATGGAGAAAAGTAATTTTGGTTGATATTTCTATGATTCTCCTTTATATCCCGTTTATCGAGTGGAGAGACGAGCTTAGCGATATCGCTCGTACATACTTATATCGATGTAAATATGTATACGCTGTTATTTGCGCTGTGATCGGTACAAGGTAAATTTAAGATATTCATAGAAGGATACGATAGAAATATTCTAAAAATAATCATCGACCAGTCTTACCTAGCCGCGAATATTTCACGCAAATAGACTTTTCTCGGGAACAAAATTCGTATTGAATTTTCTCAGTATTTGATAAATAATAGAGAGGCGGATGGGGCTATGTTTTCACGTTAGGCGTTCAGAACTCGGTAATAACTCGTCGCCCACGCAGAAAAGTGGCCGCGAAACTCGCTTCACACACTTATGTACTCTTTAATAGGGAGGATTCGATGAAACCGATAGCGTTAAAGCGGTTGAACGAACGGGAGACACGTTAAAGCCTGAAAATGCGAATGTGGGATGGTCACGTATGAGAAGTTGATTAGAATTCTTTCAGAGAATTGAAATCTCGTATCCGTGTATAATCGCGGAGATAGCGGTGACCCGCGTACAAGCAAATAAATAATTCCATACGGTTTGGATAATGAATTTTATTCCCATTCGCGGTGTAGCAGAATTCTATTTCGAACGTAACACGTGATACGAATGCCTAAATACCGTATTACGAGCTCGTTACTATAGCGATACGGAGTACGAATTCGTATTATTTTAATTATTCTCAGGTAATCGAAGAACGTTCGAGATAATCGAAGCGTAACGTTTCACAGTTGAACCGACCGAACGCGCATTGGACCGTGTTAAATTTTATTTACAAGGCCACACGATGAATTCGATAAAAATGTAATGCTAATAGAGCAAATAATAAATTTGAAAACTCGCGATGCGTTCGGTAAGCGCGATTGATAAGTAAATAAAATATGGAGATACCGCGGTTTGGGCTTGGATTCAACAAAAAAAAGTCGCTGTTCCTTCGAAATATAACTGTTACTTTTAATTTTCTATCACTTGTATCCTGTTAGTTTGCTGTCTATTCTCACGATGTTAATAACACGGTGGCGATAATGTTTATGTGCTACTAAATCATAGCCTGTCTCGTTCATCGATCCTTTCTGGCATCCTCGACGATTTTAACGATGTAATTCTTGAAAATTATGCCGCATACTTGGTCTTTGCGTTCCAAGAGGGGCGACTGGATGTACGCCAAGTGGAAAATATGGAAAGTATCTAGTTAACTAGGTATTTTTCTTTGCGAGAAACTCGCGTAAACAAAGGTAGGACGCCAAATTATCGAAGCAGCTTTACTAGACACGCCGTTGTAAGCCTCATGCCTCTACTTATCTTGCTCGTTCGATGGACTTTCTATCGCTCGCGTTGCGTCAATCTTAAAATCGTAGGCAGCCGAAAGTATTTTAGTAAGGCAGCCTCGTTCCAAAAGGATATTTTCTATCCTGATACCAGATATTCGTGTCTCGTCGTTACGTAACAACTTGATAGAGCTGTGACGGTATTTAAATCGTGACATGGCTCTGTTGAATCGCATGCATCCAAGTACATGAAAGATTAGAAAAAGACAGAAGAGCGAAAAGAAACGAGAGAGAGAGAGAGAGAGAGTAAACTGGCCGCAAAATGTTGGCCATTATCGATAGTCCGGCGAGGAGGAGGCGTTGCAGCGTGTAGACACGTTTGATGAGAACGCGCACGCGTCCAGGTGACGGGAACACCTCGGGTCCGAATGTATGCGGGCGAAGATCACACGGTACCGATAACATTGTTTCCCTTCGTCCAGCACATTTATAAGCGCCGCAAACATCCTTATTACATACCGTGCATCAATATCGCATTAGCATAGACCCCACGTAGGCTAAGCGTTAGTTCTCTTTTTGATTCTGTTCCTTATGAAATTCTGCCTGGAAACGTGACCGAGGGGGCATACGAGACAGGATGCGAGTTTCGCGCTATATCTTGTTAAGTATTCTTTTCCTCTCACGTGTCCTATACCTGTTACACGCGTAAATCTGTTTACGTCAGGGCTTCGAACGAAGCTACTCGATACTTCTTAAACCGTCGCGTCGTTATGCGACCTAAAGAGAAACAATTCGTAGATCGCAATTGCAGAAGGAATCGACCGTTCGTTTCTCTTTCTTTCCATCCCTTGTTCTATGCATAATAACGTTTTAATTACACGTTTTACGATACAGTTTCTACGACCTCCTGCCACGCAGATCTTGATAATTGCTCTCTTGTTTACCTCGTAGTTTCTGCGTTTCACTCTTTCCGAAGAGCTTCGAGCAAGTCTCAGCTACATATGCTGCTATTTTTTTTTTCGCTGTTTTCCTTCTTAAGCCAATGGGGAGGGAGCGGATGGTAAAATACGCGTTATTAATAGTTTCGAAACGATTCAAGTTGACTGTTTTCCAAGCGTCATTTCGCGCTTGGTATTCGATAAACTGTTTCTCGTAGGATTTCAGCAGCTCGAGGCTTAAATCGTCTCGAGTGACGAACGTTAGGCTTTTGTTCGTAAAACGATACCATTGCATAAACGATATTGCGTCAACTTTGAATCCGTGTCAGAGGTATTTCTGCGTTATTATCGTTACTTTAACGTATAATTAAGTATCTTTCATTTGACCAGAAATTACAAATCAAGCAATTTGGGGTACAAATAATGCACTGTATCGGGCAATTTACAACACGTTAATCGAAATATCGTTCGACGCCAGATATTTATCGAGAACCCATTATTTCTTTTTCAGGCAAGGACAACGACTGCGTGGTTTTGCTGCTTACTCTGCGTGTTTTTATGCCTTCGTAACGTCACTTCGAAAGCTGGTAAATAACGTTCAATCGTTACTCTTTTTCCCAATACTCAAATATTTATCGGACGACATTTTTATTTTTAACCTTGAGTCAAATTTTTTCATATATCTTTATATATATGTACTTTTCATTTTGCTGTTTGTATCAATTTTTGTTCGATAGTTAAGGATTGAGATTCGATCGTTGATTAGTTTCAGTCAATTTTTACTTTTTCATTTATATTTCGCCGTTTATAAAATCGTATAAAATATTTATTATAGCGATTTGGTTTTTAAGTATTTCTTGTATTTCATAGTGGAAATCATAGTGGAATTTTTGAACGCATGTAAATTTTCGACTTGGGTGAAGTAATGATTTTTAATAAAACACTTTGTCGGTTTACTCGACGAAAATACTTTCTCTTTACGACATAAAGACGTATATACGGGTATTTAAGTTTATATATAGCTTAATGTACGTATTTGTACGGTGAATAAAAACATGTGACCTACGCTGCATCGGACACGTTGATATGATCAACGATAAGTCCGCCTTGAAAAGCTACTTTGATCAGTTTTATGTCGGCAATGCTCGTTCTATAAAACAGAATGATTTATTTATTGATAATTTAATTAATATATTCTCTATGATAACTGTAAACAATTATTATATACCGTTTATACGACATTTTCTTTCAGTTCACTCGATATTGGTTTCGCGGACACACGGTTAACATATTTTTTAAACATTGGTCTTTTATATCAAACGTGGAACGTTGTGTTATTTTTGCTTAAAAGATTCACGTAATCGCGTGTTCGTGTACTTACACGACGAAAGTTATTCCATGTTCAAAGAGAAAGAATGCCGTTGAAGAAAACCGATTTTATTTTAAAATCTATTCCGAAATGTTCCTCCGAAGAAGTATTTTTCCAAAAGAACCTGCTATCTCTATGAAAAAGTTTACCTTTTTTTCCCCCGTAACCGTTTTCTTGCTAATGCAATATTTGTACATTTTGATACAAATATCGACGATAAGTTTCGATTACGTATGTACGCCTTATTAACGGAACGTTCGTTCGAACCACGAAGGATGGACAGGAAAAAAGAAAAATGTTTCTCGGAGGGAAATGTTGAAGGAGCTGGCAGGATAGCACGTGTAATCTCTCGTACATAAATCTATCTTAGCTGATTGCCAATTACGTCAAGTGGATGTTTACCCGTGGTTTATCGTTGACTGCATTCGTGGATGCTACGATTGACGCCACGCGCAAGGATATTGCCTCTTACGTATACATTCTGTTCGATCTAACACGGTGACAGATTGTATAACAAGCTTGTCCTCTCTTCTACCCTATCTGGCATACTGACTCGAACCTTTAACCCTTAATTACTGGTTACCTGTAGGTGTTTCGTGATTCGTTGCGAGGATGCAATATATATAATATATGTATTATATAGGTAACTTGCCGGAAACAGCGCAAGGATATATGACAGCCATTCGTTTGCAAGCATCGGTTTTTAATATCTTCTTAATCGTCGTCAACGTACCATCTAATATGATTTCTCGTTTCGATTCTACGCTACAATTTTTCTTAAAGCGTTCAAAATCTGTGTTTGGTCGATGGAACGAGAACGATGAAATTCCTGTAGCTATTTTATAGTATACTATATATATATATATATATATATATATATATATATATATATATATATATATATATATGCTATACTATGTAGTAATATACTATACTATGGTAACTATTCACTGGCTATTTACGCACGTAGTAGCAGAACGTGTAAGACAGCGTTTACAGCTTAGACGGAGCAAAATAATAGATAACGAATAAGAGATAAGCGGAAAGATGAGAAGTAGAGGTTTCGGACAGGGGAAAACTAGAATTGCCGGATAGGTGATAGAAAGAAAGGAAGGGAGGGAGGGAGGGAGGGAGGGAGGGAGGGAGGGATGACAATCTGGTTGTGTGCCGAGAGTGCCGACAACTGTTGCAGCCGGGCGCATAACTCGCAAACTCTAAATGCTCAAGCTGGATATCGTGGGAATCGATGTTGAAAACCTTAACAGGGACGTCATCTGCGCATTCACCGAGCAGCCAACCAATCTGCGAAAATCATATAACGCGCCTACTGAGAGAAGCAGAGAGAAAAAGAGAGAACCTCAGTGTCCCAGTTGCAATTACCGAGGTAGCGATGCAATTACCAGAACTTACATCTATTTAACGCAAACGCCATTCGCAAACGCGAATCATCGGTGCTTTGGGCGCAGCTCTGATTACGATTGCTATTTCGGCAAATAACGTATACGCAAACTCAATGATTTTAACCGTTCTATCGCTAAACCGTATAACATGTGTATCGCTTGTGGCTGAATGTAGTCGAGCAATTTCGATCATATGCCAGGTGGTTTTCGTTAAAAGTCGACGTGTGTTCGTTGCGACGATCAATAGTAAAACGCTAGGTCGCGGATTTCTCACTTTTACGATTATTAAAATGATGATCTAAGAACCACAAAACGTAAAGGCTTATCGTTGATGCGAAATTAAATACGTTCACGCTACGTAGAACGATGTTTCTCTTAGTACAAAAGAACAGACATCGATCTAGGTATCGCAAACTTGAGAGACTGTCGTGATGGTACGATTAATGTTTCATTCAGATATCCATGTAGCATGGTTTTTCTCGTATATATTACTCTCTGTTCTATAAACATTCGTGACTTAGTTTGCCATTTAGGAAAAAGCTATGAAATATACCAAACAGAGAACGTGTGAAAACATTTTTAGGTAGAATGCATTGTCGAAGACCCGGTGTATTGCCAGAAAAGGTCACGATAATAAGAGTTTTACAACGTTACGATAGGTGTTATTTAAGGATAGAATTAACATTCTAGTAAATGGAAATACCGTATAATCGTCTAAAATATTAACTACTAAGTTAATACTTTAAGACGACTAAAGTTTATATTCCGCGTACATTGTTTGTTCTACTCAAAAAAAGTCAACGTTTCGTATAAGAGAATTTTGCGAATAACAAAAGTTTCTTAGTAAATTTACGATAAATAGTAGCATGGAAAATCGTAGAAATTTATTGGAGAAAATTTATCAATGAAAATCAAAGTTGTGCTCGTAGACTTGCTTTTGCACGTACCTTTCTTGTTCTAGCTTTCTCTCGCGAATACCGGTCCGGTAGTAAAATAGTAACGTGCCGTCTAAAGCCTCTGGTTTCTAGCGTACCTACAGTTCGTCCATTCCAATGTTCAACGACCCGTCGCGATCGAACCGTCTAGCACGGAAGTTCATGACAGGCTCCGATAAACTTCGCTCAGGTGTTGTTTGCTTTTTAAAAATCCGTTCCAGTTCCTTTGAATTTTAGTATCGACAACGATCGATATATCCGCGATCGGTTGTGCGCTTGTTCGAAATCGTCTATATTTTCTATCCATCTAGGCGAAATTATCGCGACGGAGAAATTATTGTATCGTACATTTTATCCGTCTTAAGAGTTCATCTGTCGCGCCTACTTTGTACCTGAGTGTGCCGTGTATACACAGTGGTTGATCGCGTTCTTCGGCGCTCATAGCTCACGGATCTTGCGGCCAATTTGGTAGCCTCCAGCCTTCGTAAACGTCAATGCCTCGATGTGCACGGCATATAAGATCGATATGCAGCCTTAATGGCAAAGCCGTACGTACTCGAGGAAATGCGTTCGATAAATCAGTGGAAATTATCGATTGTCAACTGGAATATCTTTTAAACGAAGCTCGCGACGTAGTTGCCAGCGGCACGTCTTTGTAAATTCGTGTTAAAATCTTATTAAAAATAGTTAAAATAAATTCTTAAAATCCTTCTTTTATTTCAGTTTTTCTTTCTTTCTTTATTTCCTCTGCTTATGTTGTGTCTACGCTTGATACGCTTGATACGGCTTGTTTTATCGATTACAATTTTGTTCATGCTGGTTCAACTTGCGATTCGTAAATTGTACGGCATGTTGTTAAAAGAGGGAACGGAGATATGGGTCTGCTCCTTCAGTATGCACTTTCTAATGCAACAACTTTCCACGAAACGGCCAGGTTCCGACGATAGTGTACACGTTTCTTCGGTGAAAAGAATTCCTCGAGGATGTATTACAGCGGTCGCATAGCCGTTGGGTTGCCTTTTATCCGGAAGAACGTTTAACTTTCATGGACTCGAAGCGAAACGACGATCGTTATGCGTATTTCGATTTGAGCAGAATCTATTCACTGGGTAAATATCGTGCATTATTTTCTGCGTTATTTTCTGCGTTATTTCTTACATCGTATGGAACATTGTATGCCGTAGGAAATATATCGTATATGTAGGTATATCATTTAGGACGCTTTAGAGCAGCAAGATACTTACATTTTCAACGCAATACGTACGGTTTGCGTCGTCTGCGCACACGCCATAATTCAGCTGAAACGGCATAATTTTGGCGTTTGGTCATCTCCTATCGAGCGTAACACCGTTTTCCATGTTCGAGCGATTTCGTTTAACGGTAACGGCAATCTTAGGACTCTCTCGCGTCACGGAGCGCAAGACAAAAGGATTTCTGCACGTTTCTGTTGGATAGGTGTCCATTAAAAAACGATCCATTTGAAGATTCGGCTCGGATACGAGACTGGCTCAAGGCTCGAAGTAGGTAACGCGTACGGAAGAGAAGGTAAATGTCATCTAGCGTTTTACCGATTGCGAGAGTAAGTTTCGTGATAGAGGAGCGGCGCATCTTCGTTCGCCGGGGCTATTAGCGTTCGACGTTAACCTTTCGATGAAAGCTCGTCGGATTCCACGATCTCGTCGCGAAGTGTCGGATAAGAATACTCGTGATGCACTCGTGCCCGTCTCGCTTATCAAGAAGTCTCGAACGAACACGCGTAAAATAATATCGATCGTTTCTAATATTTGCTAGTTTCCGTACGATGGTTGTCGCAATGATACCTTATACAGAAATGAAATAAAATGCTTTAAGAAGTTGTGTCTCGAGCACGATGGCTATTTTTATCTATCAACACCTCTGTTACTCTTCTTTCACCGCTTATCGTTAGTTAGATTAAAAATAGATATCCCCAAATCGGTCGAATAAATTCTCAGATATTTTTTCTTTAATAAAGCTGCCTAAGCCGTAGAAAGATCGGAAACCTTTGCTAAAAGTAAGAGGGTTAACGCTTGCACATGGAAGGCTTGAATGGTATTACCTGCAAATCATTTGGGATTGTAGACGAGCGAAACGTCGATCTGTTCGACGAATAAAACGCGTAATTCGTGCAAGCTGTTCTGTACGCGATACTTTTACAAGTATAGGACACGTACAACTAATTGAATTAACGGTTTCGTGATTCGGTGTTACGAGGGATTACAAGTATTATATATAAGTGGTAAAAACAACGTGTCATTAATGACATAAATGTTTGATCGCTTAATTTAGCCGATAAAACTGCCAAGACGTACAATTAATTACCGTTGCCGGTACGAACGATAACAATTACAAAACCAGTTTCAACGCGATGCATTTTGAATTCTTAGAGCTTGTTGCAAAGTAAAATTGTGCGCGAGATTGTCGCGATTCAGATGCCACCGTCCGTGCAACTCGATTAATTCGCCTAAAAATAGAATAATGGTGAGCCAGCAAGACGTTTCAACAGCTGGGACTTGTAAGCTGTGTCGTCCATGCGACTACAGCCGCGGTAATCTCGTAATCTTTTTCTCAAAAGCGGCCGTTTTGTGTCGCTGAGTCACGTTTCCGGTCAGACAGATTTCTTGCACCTGCTCCAGCGATTCTTCGAGGGAAGGACTCTTACTAAGTTTTAAAACTGTTAGACCGAAGATACGATTATCGTACATGAACGTACTTTCACCGTAATGGTCAAGGGAATTTTCTAGTAAAACGCTTATGAAAATGATATTTACAACGAAATTTCCATGTACGATCAACGATGTAAATATTCCAGTTGGTTTTTAATGGGCGTTTCCGTGATACGTGCTTCATTTTTCTTTTAGTATAACCGATAAGGAAACGATCTTCCAGCCTTCTCTCCTAAGTTCTCAACCTCTGTAAAATTAAGTTTAAAGGAGATACATAACGTATGCGAATCTAGCGATACAAGTTGGCAGCAACGGAACGAGCAATTCGTATCTTCTAAGAATGTTAGATCGCTAAATGGAAGCGAAACCGTATCGATAGGTAAAGATAACCGACCTGATTCACGTGCGTATTTAGATGCGTGTTCGCGGCAATGTATCTTCGTGACGACATAACATATAAAGGTGGCAGTTATTTAGCCTTAGCGTAATTATTTGTGACCGAGCCGATGGCTCGATACGGACCTCGGCAGGGTGTTTGCGCGAATGTTTGGAAAGTCGATATTCAAGTCGCGTACTAGGTGTCGAAGATATGACTGTTTAGTGAGATAACGTGAGCCAAGTTGACAAGCGACCTAACGTTCCATTGTCAAAGAATAGATACTTTGTCTAATGTTGTAAAGGATCTGGCCATGGAGTGAGAAAGTAGTGCCTAAAACGTAAGATATTACAACGAAGATATTAATCCGATAAATGGCTTTTCTTCGTTTGTTGCAGGCTTGTGCGAGGTAGAGTCAGGACAATCGAATATTATTCTTGACATCGAGGAGAGCAGGGGAGATGGTAAGTTTGCGTTTAATTTAATTTACGTTTAACGCCAAGACGATCGCGTTACTCGATGTTAGCGAAATAATAGTAAATTTCCTCGGCTGATCGTTCTTATTTTCTCTCGCTATTTCTTTATTATTTGCTATTCGTCGTACGTAAAAACGTCAAAACACAAAGAATAGCGAACATTTTCGATTGAAAGAAATTGGAAAAAATTCGTAATCGAGTAATTAGGCGAAAAGTTAATGCTCTATTAATTTCGCGGGATAAAATGTCGAACTTAGTTAAGAAATTATGCGAAATGAAGCGAGGGAAGCGAATCGACGCGATGCAATTAGGGAGCGCTGGATGTCACTAATGAGATATTGCTCGAGTCCTCGAGATCGCGCCTAGTTTGCCAAGATAACGTTAATTATCCGGAGTGCGAACACGAGGAAGTCATTTCGTAGCCTCTTACTGATTTTAACGTAGTAGCCGCGTTCTCTTCTAACAAGATTTAACCGGCTTACAATTGTTACGCTAGACAGGCGTAAAAAATGCTTGATCGGATAGTCTTTAAGATCAATTTTATCGGTAATTTAAACGGCAAAAATTTATTCTCACATTTGTATACGTATGCGTTTTCATATTCGATGTATATATCCATTTTAATGATTATGCCGATCAAGCATTTTCTGCTGTAAGAACTACGCATATGTGTAAGCCTCTAAAAGTTTAATATCTTAATAACTGGTCCGTTAACTTCTGGTCGATTCTTATCGATCCAAAAGTATTCGTAAGCTTTTTGGATCCGCTATTGCCTCCTTCTTTTATTCGTATCATTCGGGTAGAAGACGGCTGTGATTCTACCGTATTATCTATTGCTATTCCGTAATTATCCGTAATTCCGTAATTACCGTATTATCCGTACTATTCTAGTTGTGGAATCGACCGCGCGAATACGTTACACCCACTAGTCATGCTTCCCGGACAAAGCACGTTAGCACGTTGATCGTTGTAGCGATCGCGGTTCACGGATTTTCATTTTTCAGCGACCGATCAGAAGACCGTGCCGGAGGAACTTCCGGTATCTGGCGATCCGTATAACGAGACCACGCTGGAGTTGATCTTTCCTGGAAGACAGCCTCGTTTTAAATTGAATGGAAAGAAGCTGCAGCTGTTGGATCCTCTGGATAGGGACGATGAAAATCTATCGCACGTTGTTTTTCAGGTAAGACAAATTCTTACTAGACTTGCTTACTTTCGACAGAATGGATTTCGTAACGGAACATTAGGCAGGCTACTACTTTTGCGCTCAGCGCGGTCGTGTGAAATTCAATTTGTCGAATCTATTATCTGCGTTTTGCGTTACGTAATCGGTAGTTACGCCCGCTTCGTGTGTCGCAGTGTTTATCTCGAGAAAGCCACGTATATTTCTCTGCGATTCGTTCCGAGCATGTAACTGGACGTGTTTCCGAACCTGGATAACAGAAACGATCGATCGAGCAAGCACGTACGTGTTTTTCAAATGCACTATTGGCTGCTCGTGAAAAGATTACTAGACCGATGATTAGTGGAGATGATTCATTTTTTGCTAGGTACAAGCGCTACCGAAGTCTTTGCTCGCATGAAACAATTCTTTCTCGTTTATTCTTATTCTCATTTATCTGCGATAATAATAATAATCAGGTTTGCCGATCCTACCATCTATGGAATGGGCGAATAAAACAGCGAATTATTTCTAAATAATTCGAGATATTCGTGAAAAATTCGTGACGTTTCAAAGTTATAAATGTTAAAAAGTTAATTTCACTCGTAATCGGTCCCATCGAATTGACAACTTATCTGGATCCATTTAAAAACCGTTTGATCACCGTTAGGATGAACTCGATGACGAACAACTCGATATCTGGAATCTGATTTTTGCCGTCATTCTCCAAGTGTCGCGTACCGATCGGATAAAGAGACCGTTTAAGAAACGCACGATAAAGTCTTTGATTCGACGATCGCTAATGACGACGGCGATCGAATGCACGATTTGCGGAGAAATTCTCGTTATCGTAAATAACACACGGTCGATGCACGGTCGATGCACGGTCGATGCACGGTCGATCGGCTGAAAAACGACGACTCTGGTTTCGAGAGACGCGAAAGGTTTTTGCGCGGAAACTGGTGGTAGCGCGACAGTTTCTACGCTTGGCACTGTCTCGTTGCATTCTCTGCGAGATTCGAGAACAGCGCTCTTTCGTTCTTGAAAAGGAATCTCGTTACTCGCCCCCGGTATTTTTTGCTCCTCTTCGCAGGCAACGAACTTACCAGCCGGGACAAAACCGGAAGCAACGATCCTTCCGTCCATCTAATTTCGCTCAGTTTCGTTTTTATCGCGGTGTGCTTCGTCGACCTTCTGAACGGTTATTTAACGGTGACTGTTTGTTCTTAACGATCACGTTCAGCTTGCGATGGAACTTGAGTATCTTTCGTTTCTAACGAACGCTTCGTCCAACGTTTAGCTCTGACGCGTGCATTGCTCATAGCGCGTAAGCATGGTGCGGAGGACAAGAGAATTTGATCATAGAATCGAAATAATCAAATCGGGAAAAGTAACGAATTCTTTGCCATCGAATACTTATGTTTCAGATATAGTCTTTGACGCGTTGACGTTTGTTAGTAGGAAAAGTAGTGTAAAATCGGTAAACTCTGTACAAACGTCCGAAGGAAAATCAGACTATTATTGAATTTGTAAATTGAAATTGCATAGTGTACGATGCCGTTCTTTGTAGCCATATCGGCAGCTGGCAATGCACGTCGTCTCTTATGACACTGTGGTGCAAGGAATGTGAAAGGTCTAGAGCAGCGTTCTGATACAACGTTCTCCGTCAGAGATTGCTCGTATTTGCCGTTTTCGCAAATTGACCGTATAAAATCCAGTCGCTTGGAAATCCCGCGTACACTTTGCCTTTGTTTGGTAAGCGGTAGAGAAGGGAAGATCGATTCAAATTGTAGCAGTCTTATCGATAATTATCTGCGAATGGCACTCTCGCGTCGATTTCTTACAATTACTTGTCGTTAGCCTATATATATATATATATATACGGTATCGTAAAAGCGTTTGTATCGATCAAAATTTTTCGTAAGTTTGTCCGTATAGTATCTAACTCGATAATACGATGTGCCGACAATACGATAATAAAGATTAGTGCGAAGAAATGTAAAAACTTTTAACGCTAGGCTCGATTACCGTTAACGTAGGTATGTCGAGGATGTAGCAGAATCATCGTTTTGTATCGAGCGTTGTTGGTAATAAATTTGAAAGAGCATGTATATTTAACCATGGAGCTACGGTCTTTGTCGGTATATTTGTATCAGAATATTTACACGTGAAAACGTGAAACGTTGTATGTATGCAGTAATTTAGTATAAGGTAATTTTCGTTCTCTTTCCAGTTAAGCTGTACGGTGAAGCAAACGAACAAGAAACGGACCATACCGGTGATTGTGCGAGTGTCAGATATAAATGATAATGCGCCAAAATTCATTAACACGCCGTACGAGACAACGGTGCCAGAGGTAAGTCGGCATAAAGTATTCCATCTTTTCAAGCGAGAGAAATTGGTGTCCAAGTACTAAATTCTACTAAAAATTCTACTAAAAATTTCACTAAAAATTCCACTAAAAATACACGCGATTAGAGAAAGATAAGGTGTGAAATTTGATACACGCAGCGTTCGTGTCACGTATATATAGAGGAAAAGTCAACTCGATCAAAGTTAATCGATTAGATGATATTCAGGAAATTTCGAATTACCGACATCCAGTTGGGTAAAAATTTATCGATCGACAAAGAACGATAAATCGGTGAGTTGGTCGTGCTCGAACGATTTGGTCGATCGTGATCCGCGAGAATGTAACGAAATAAATAAATGCCTTACGTTAGAATCACAGTTTAGGATTTAGAAAGTCTCGTCGTACAGGCATGGCGACGTTAAATGAAAAGCGAAGGAATCGCCATAACGAAAGAAAGATAAAATAATCGACGCGACACGGTCGTTTCTAAAGCGTATCGTGTTCGAATGGTTCGACGATATTAAAATTGCAAATGTTTCGGAGTCGATGAACCCGCTACGTGATGGAATTCCCGTCGAAATTAAAAGTACTACGAATGCAAATTGCATCGACGGATTTCCTAGTATAAGCGCTACTAACGATAGGTTTATCCGTGATGTTAGCTACACATGGATGTTTCACGATTTACATAACGACGACTAAAGATAAAAATAGATACCTATTACTAATAGAGCTGATACTATGCAATTGCGTAACAGGAACGATCCACGAGAGCGAGTAGTATTGTGAATGAGAAATATGCATTTCATAGAAATCGAGAAACTACGTTTTAATTACGATGCGCGTAACGCGCGTTACTAGAAAAATCGGTCTATCTGTTGGAATATCTGTTTCATTGTATTATCGATCGGCGACAGGAAGGAAATCTAAATTCCGCGTTATCTAGAACTAAGGTTAAATGAAATTTTTTAAACGGAAAGTAAACAGGAACTGTTCGTCTAGATTGGAAAGTTGGATGTGCCGACTCCACGAACCAATTAAATTATCCAAGTTGTCGACCACTCGTCCAATATCCCACTGATTACGTATTGGAAGGATAAATCTCGTAGGCAAGTTATCTGGTAACAGGTGGAGAAGTAGATCGCTCTTTCGATCTATACCAGATACGTAGCGGTCGTCGGAAATTTCGTCACGACCGTGTCAAAGAGAAACGAGGAGAGTCGGCAGAATTCTCGTGGCGCGGATTCCTTTTCTTTTCTACGCTAACGGACCGTTATAATAGGAATGGCGCGCATCTCGCGAATACCGGTTGATCCAGCCAGATGCCACGGCACGCACTGGCATGCGTTTGCTCTCCCTTCGATTCCACGTTAATACTTATTTTAATGAACTTGCATTTTACGACGGTGAACAAGCATGCTATCGGGCTACGTCTGTAGAGGTAACGCATAACGGTACATCGAAACTGTCCACGGCTCGTTCGATCGTTAAGCGGTTCGCGCGGATCGTTATACGCGACACGATCGCGTATTGGGGATATTGTTGCAACAAATGGTATTTCCGAGCGCGTTTACGAACAAACGACAGACGAGCACGAACCTCGTTTCTTTCGTTTGGTAGTTGGTCGGTGAAATAATTTGCGAATTTGCGTTCGAATTTGCAGCCCGTTTCTAGCCCGAACCATCGGTTCTTGCTGAGATGCGACGATCCACGAAGTTGGACGAACGATTTTAAAAATAGCTGATTCTACGATTCCAGTGTACGTGTTTATAGTATAGTACCGATACGTTCTACGTGCATACTTGTCGGTGTTTTATGAATGAACTCGGTGAATTATTTATCCCGTCGTATTAACGTTGATTCTATTAAAGTTTTCCATTCGTATTAATATGAATGAGTTTGATTTGAATTCACTTGCGTTTAATGGATGTTGCGCGGTATATAATTTATCGTCGATGCGCTATCGCACTGTAAGATAAAGTGGTTTTGTAATTACAAGCAGACTTTTATACCTTCGATCGAGCATAGATGTCGAATAGGTATTTGGAATTCGATGAAATTTCACAATTTAGCCAAGTACGTGGTCTTATCGACGAAATAATTTACAACAATACCGTTGTTTTCACCGTTTTTTTCCTTTTTGTTTTGTTTTTTTTTTTTTTTTTCGTAACCGTTATTTTCGCGCAACAGCTTGTTCGTTATTCGTGATTGGTTTTGTTGGAATTAAGCAGGATCGGATTTCGAAACGGTAGCCACTATCTTGAAGCACGGACTAATTGATCGATGTCGATAACGTGTTTACGTATGTACGTACATAATTGAACGCAACAGACAGGGAAATCTTGATAATTGCTCTTCCAGTGCAGAAAATCGAACGAACCGTTAGGAGTAGTAAAAAACCTCGAGTACAGATAGTTGGTATAAGGATTATCATTGAAATAATTAGCTGCATTATTCCGAATAAGAAATACAAATATTCAACGTTATCCTAAAGTTAATTAAATCTTTATATCCGGTTTTGTATATTCAACGAAGGTATTTCATTGTATTCACCGGTTTCTTACGTTCGATAGATACATAGATTCAGATATACGATTAGGAAAGAAGAAAAAGGATATCTCTGTAGCTACAGTGGCTGACGATTATCTCGTCTCTCTCGTCTCGTTAAAGTTTCTTCGCACTTTCAATTTCACCGTAACACGACATATCGGTCGCAATTGCAGAATCGTAGGAGTTTAAACTAATTAATCTACCATGGACACAAATAGCCGGCCGATTTTCCTAGAAGAGAAACGGAGAAAGCCGAATCGTTCCCGTTGGTAATCGGTCGTGGTAACCGCAAAAATCAACCGCACCACCTCAGAGATATTTGTTCGTAATCAGCTAAAACCAGCACGAAAATGTATTCGCTCGCGGTTCGCGCCACGATAGCCTGATTTTATCGCGAGGATTATCGAAAAGCCACGAGTCGATCCTACGACAAATTCTGCGAATTATTTTCACGTAACGTCGTGGGAATAGCTGTACGCTATAATTTCGTTTGGCTGATTTACCGACTACTAATAGCTGTACTGTGAAAAATATTTTTTACGCAACTATTCCATCGAATTGCGTATGGTTTGGTCGTAGTTGACGCCAGTTGGTTCGACCATCTTCAAAAACGTGGTGGCCGTGGACGCGGATGCCGGTGTGAACGGCATCGTGGAATACTCGATCGCTCCTGGTGACGGAACTGGCATTGGCAACAATGACGGAGTTGGTCGAAATAGAATAACAACGGCTGATGGATACGGTTATTTCAGCATTAACTTACCTCATCAAGGCCAAGTAACCGTTAACCGTACCCTGGATTTTGAAAGAACGCAACGATACCTCGTCGCTATTTTGGCATCGGTAAGTACCTATTCTTTGGCGATCCGATAAGATCGGTAATCGCAGCAAACAAATATTTACGCGTCACAAGTATCTAATTTTCAGGTAATTTTAAAGTAATTTTCACTCGTCATCGATACCCTCGGCTTCCAAGTTATTTGGAATAGTTACGCTAGCTGCTAACACCGGTGGTAATCGAAAATAACGCTTGCCAACCTACCGAAAGCTTTATCCAATGTCAAAGCAATAGCAATATCAACGCATTTATGTAGCTATATATTATACTCGCAGTTGCAGCAGCTATTTGCAACTAATAGGAGGATGTTTAATATTCCCTTTTCTCCATCATTTCAAAGTCCTAAAACACGTTCGACGATCGTTTCTACTTAGGTATTTCGTCTATTTTGTCCAAGAAGCTTCGCTTTGATATTCCTATTTCTTTCCTCGTATACTTTCCCAGTTACGTTTATGATTTTTCACTCGCTGTTTTTACGGCTCGCCACCTCGTATCGATAGTTTATCTTTCGAAAAATATATACGTCGAAAATTATATAAATCGATCGGATATATCTCTATATATCTATATATCTATAATATATCTATAATACGAAAATCAGTACCTCGGTTTCTTCTTAGTTCCCTTTCCTTTCTACGCCGCGACGTCTAGCAAGTGCAACGTGCGTATATGCCCATTTTTCAACGAGTAACGGATATCTATGAAATGTCAAAAGAGCTTGATACAATCTATATTAAGGAGATTACGAATCGTCGTTATAATAATAAGTAGTTATAAGCAATTAGAAGCTCACCGTTCCAACTTAGACAGAGTTTCGCTTTGCTTCTGCAACGATGTCTACGATATTTATTTCTGAACATTCGGTATTATGTATCGTATGCATTGGCATCATAACGAAAAGATAAAAATCTATGGGTTTGTTGGACCGGAGCTTGGTACAACGATCTAACTTTTCCAGCTTGGCTGTAAAGCGACCGGATAATTGCCGTCCGATAATACGTTTAACACGAAGAAAAAAGAGGGAAAGGGATGGCGTCGTTGAACACGGAGCACAGCACGTATCCTTCACGATATCGCGTCAGTTGGATGTGCAGCTTTGGCACGCGTAGCAAGATTAGAAGGTAGCGATTAGAGCGAGCGCTTGTAGATATTTGCATATCGCTTTCTCGGAGTCGACATTGTTAATTTCGCGACTAAATACGCTAGCGGAGATACAGATTCGTCGCAAATTCTCTAGCTACCACACCGTTGCTGCTGATCTCGGGCTACTTATTCGCATGTTTGCGGTGTTGCTAGAAACACCCCGGCATTTTGATACAGGATTGGATATCGAGGTCACGGAGAAAATGCAACCTTTGCCGAATCGCAACCGATCTCGATTTCGATCGAGATAAGACAAAATATAAACGGTCGTACATTTGGATTAGAAATGGGTTTCAGGAGCAAGGCTGCGTAGACCTTTTATCGGGATAAACTCGAAATAGAACGAAATGAATTTCAATTGCGTTAAAAACGTTAAAGCTGCGTTGTTTCTTTTAAGTTCTGCTTTCCGCGAAGCTATCGGCGATCCTATCTTTCACAGGTTCGACGCACATTTTCTCAATTTATACGGTTTGTTCTTAGAACCTCGCGTTGAACTGACAGGCTTGTCTTTAGCTTGGTGCGATAACAAATGCGCGACCTCGATCGTCTTAATTATCCGGTCACGGCAGCGAGTACTCAACCGACGTTCCACGATATCCGTATCGATCAAGATGGATAAAGTGCGTAAAGAATATCGATCGATGGTTGTCTTGTAAATGTCAGCGGTTGCGCGGCTCGTGGACTAGGCAAACAAAGAAACTCACGTTACAACCGGGTATCCGTGAGTAGAACTCGGTAGGTAGCGAATATGGCAGGACTTACATGCATTGGCGTATGCACGTTTGCAGATGCAACCGGGCAAGGTAGGATAGCCTCGCCTCGCGGTATTAGTCACCGTTCGACTCGCGACGCGCCGTAATCTAAGCTTGAAATTTCATTCTCGTTTGACTGCCGGAAATCGTAAACGCGGCAAATTCGTCCTGTAATACGTGAAATTTACTCCTGTGTGTCTCGTCCTCGTGATCGTTGAACGCGAAACGTGATCGCGTGCAATCTGTGAAAAACTATGTCGCTTGGTAGATGCGTATTCGAATCACGATCAGATCTATCTGTATAAGCGTCGACGAAAGTGAAATCGCGTCGTATGTCGCTCGTTTCTCGACGTCTTTTATTCCGCGAACGTATTTCAAGCGAATGGAAAAACTGTACGCTAACGATAAGTCAGTCGAGTCTGGTTGGCAAGCGTTCGATAAAATAGACGTTGTTAGCAACGACGACCGATAGGCCGCGAATGATAAAACGTTCTAAACTTTAGCGAATATTCATCTAACTTTGCTTCGTCCCTTCTTTTTCGATATAATAGAATATTCGTAAACGATATACCTAACGATATACCGTTCTATCGTTGAATGGGAAAAATGGGGGAACAGCACCGGAGCTACGTTTAGTTATGGCAGCATCGGATCCGTATCTCTAGGTTTGAAAATAGGAAAAGAGTTCGGCGTTTCGTTTCGAATTCGTGGAAGCGCGAGTGAGCGTAATTGCGAGTGGTCGAGCTGCGCGCGAAACGTGCCGTCAGCAACGAATCGTTCGTGGAACGGAGATTAATGGCGAATATTAAATATTAGAGGGATATACGCGAGGGTGTTGGTGAAACGAACGATTTCTACAATGTGGTGACGGGAAGTCGCTCGTCTCGTATATAGCAAGTGTCGGCGCATTGGCGTACGTGCGCATCTATCGACGTTAGTTTTACGCATTTTGGGCACCAAAGATGCAGAACGCGTTCAGATTTCACCGACGATTAAAAGTTTATGCAAATCGCGGAACCACGGTCGGTTATGTCCATTACGACGATCAACGTTTTCGATTCCGTTCGTGTAACAGGTCTCTGTCGCAGATGTATCGAAATTCCACGTACGTCGACGTACATAATTTAGATAGATATCCGAGACCAATTATTCGGATACGACCAAGTACGAAATACCAGCATCGTTTATATTGGCAGTTTGGTTCGTTGGACTCGAATGTTACGACGAACAGTTGATTTCTACGCCATGGTGCAGCAGCGATCGCGAAACAGTGATTACCGATCGTGGATTGGTTCCTTCCGCGTCGAACGGCCAGCAATATTGGCTAGATAGCGGCGTGACTGGGTTTGAAACCTCCGATAAAACAACGAGGGCAATCTCGTGCGAGAGTAAGTACGATGCCTGTTCGCGAACTTGATGTACGCGGTATAAAATTACACGATAATCCCGATTCAAGGCAATGGCGTTATCGAGGCGTGTAACAACTGGTGTGCGCGCGTATTGCGCGAAACGTGTAGCGTGCATAGGACGTTTCCGGGAAACAGGAAACACCGTGCGAATCCCAAAGCCGCTGCGGACGATGGCGCGCGCGCGAAACGCGACTCTATGGATGATAGATTTCTGTGAAGATTCGACACTCGTACGTAGCGCTCGTCCGCGCGATACTCGTAAAAGGAAATGACAGCGTTTCAGCGATAAAATCATCGAACCGTACCGAGATGCGTTTCACGACGCGCCGTTACATTTTGCGGATTATTCCAAAAATACGATATCGTACCTATACCGTCGATGTCTTTCAACCGTTCGAATGCCGAAGCGGTTTTAGAAAGCCATCGCTTTCTTCCCTTCCTTCGTTCGCTATTCGTTGTTCCTACGGCTGTCGAGCGACACCCGTCTCGTTTGTGTCGATTATGTGGCAAACGCGTTGCGACGCGCAGCGATATGCGGCTTTGTACAGGCTTGCGTAAAAATTTCAAAATTATAATTGAAACGATGGACTTGATCGAAAGCGGCTGGAACCGTTTAGAATAAAAGTAAACGTCACGCGAAATCGACGATGGAACCTTCGATGGAAATCCGGTGAAAGTGTTGCCGGTCGCGTTACTTGCACGGCAACGAGTCAACGCCTTTTCAACGGTGAGCGAGCTGACCGCTAAGCGTGTAAGTTGGTCGTTTACTTATAGATTACGTTCAACGGAATCGTTTAACTTCGACACTGACATCGGCGTGACATATGGCGTGTGTAAGCGTACGGCTGAAAATACGAAACCTGCTTATTAAGAAATTACTTCGTCTGAAAATAATTGCCGTGGCGCTTACGCGAATTTCGAGTCGCGTATAAAACGCTGTATATTACAAATTGTTAGGAATATGTGAAATCTAGAAGGTGTAGACGATAACACGGCGAATCTTCGTAGTTGCTTGAACTCGTGATCGATCTCTCTGCTGGTCGCGAAGGTAACGTGGATCGCTGCAACAGCTGCTGCTACAGGTGTGGCTCATTTGAATATCGCGTGGAACAGCTGGCTGCGCGTCTTCTCCAACGTATTGTCCTCCTTTCCGCCAAGTACACAAACCTTCTGGACTGTAAATGTCGCGTTCCGTGCACTCGTGCTTTTTCCTTCCTTCAGCGTGATTAGATATTAAAAGATTATCAACGAGGTAAGGAAATCGACGACTAAACTCGTAAAAATATTTGTCTGACCGCCAAGGCGTCAGATACGATTGTCTCTCGGTTACGACGATCGGTGCCACGCCCGTAAACGGTGCTACAACACACAAGAGGAAGAGGAAAGAACGAACAAAGGGCAAAGTGAAAGAGAAAAGTTCTTACGAAGCGGTAACAAAGTCTGTGCTGGATCACGATGGCTTCGAGTTCCAGTGGAACTCGTAACCGCGGGCGTTTCGCCTTCTCGTCTCTCGCTGAAACTCGATTTTAGTACGAAACGTTGCCTTGGCAGATAAGGACGCCCTTGTCTTTTCGCCTATTCGCAAGGAACGGCGGAACGATCGTTCTTGTTTTACTTGCGACGATCGAACTTTCATAATCCGAGAATAATCGAGCCAACGGCAGAGGAGAGCGTAGGTCCGTTGCGTTTAGCTCGCATCGGACAAGCTCGACCACCGAGTTGCTTGGTACTTTTAGACGATCGAGTCGACATGAAATTACACGGAATTATCGGCATTGATGGACACGTTGATATACATATGCAACGGGATCCTACGGAGCTACTATCGTGAATATTTTTCCGCGCGTTGGAATCGCGTTGACTCGGCTCGCGATGAAACGCTTTGTTCGAAACGATATAATAGTATGAAAAATTTGTAAATATAAATTGAAAAAGAGGATTCGTATATAGACGTGTAGTTGGAAGTAAGTTGCAATAAGAAATAAGAGTGTATAACGTAGTCATTATCGACGATGGCGTAATCGTAGTAATTTCACTTGTTAGCGTATAACTTTTAGTAATTTTATTTATTTCTGTGTTCGTTCGGTCTCGCAACATAATTCACAGCTATATTCCCTTCTAATGTGATAGTCGTTTATTATTCTCTTCGAGCTCGTTCAAATTCGTGGGAAACAGGAAATATCCATAGTACGAAGCGTATTTCAATAAAAAAAAGCCTTTTGATGTGAATCGCATTTTTTTATGATTGGATGTCGTTGATGCTTTTTAACGTATATACGTTACTTTCTTATTGCGGAGAACGGCAAAAGAAATTGGTTTCATCGCGTTGAAAAGTACAACCGTGACCGTGATGTTAATCGGTAAATTGATGAGATAAAAGATACACGATAAACTGTTTGTCGATAGGATCGTGCAAGGAACGTATCCGAAAGGTTCACATCTACCACCACGTTGACGGTAAATATCAGAGACGACGACGATCAAGATCCTTCCTTCATCTATCAAGGTTGTATGCTGTTGGATGGCGCCTGCATTAATCCAGAATATTCGGCGTCCGTAAGTAAATTTATTTGATCCGAAATCTAGGGCCTGTAATTGTTTTAAACAAATAATTTCCTATAATTTGGTGTAGTCGGACGATAATAAGCGAATAAAGTACATACATATATTGGCTGTTTACGCGTACAAGATGTAATAGAATATGAAACGAGCCTCGGTTCGATACGGGCCATGGAGAAGTACGAAAAGACCGATTGAAACTTAGCGCATATATCGTTGCAAAAACGTTGGTTAAATATAAATGTTAAGCGAGAGATCTCGTACGTGTTCTTATATAGCCCAAATTGTACGACAATCGAGGGAACTTTGGTAGGTCTAGAAAATTGCGAAGAATCGTAAGGTATAATGGGTACTATTACGTTTTACGAGTTCGCGATAGATAACGATTTCTTGGAGAAAATTGAGGCTACTTCGAACGAGTAAGCTTTGATGTACGTCGATGTAAACGTATAGACGATCGTCGGTCTTAGAAACTGAACATTGGCAAACGAACGTAATTTTTGATCGCGGAGTACACGTACGGTTCGACGTACGCGACGCAAATGCGCTAATGCGTTATCGTGCATTGTATAGTACAAGACGACGTGCAACCCTGGCTTTTTAATACGCGACCGATTTCTTTGCTCTGAAATCTCGCGCGACAACGTTCTAAGCTATCGGCGGACCGGTTCTATACATTGTGCCTTTTTCTCCATCAGGTATCGAGTGGAGTGTTATCCGGGATACTTAATATATCGCCGGAGAAAATACAAGCGGTTGATATGGACAGTATAAACGCACCCATTCATTACTCGTTTCTCAGTGGCAATCCATCGAATTATCGAGAATTTTTCGAAATAAACCCGAACACTGGCGCCGTGAAGCAGATCAAGGCGGTCGACACAACGGTTACCAAGAAGTTCGATATTATCATCAAGGTAAGAGTTGTCGTGACGTAACGTTTATTAAACATTCTCGTATCCGCGGATGTGGACGAGATGGCAAACGCGTATATAATGTTACGTGTAATAGATAATAATACGTATATAATACGTATTTGTAAACGTACAGTAAAATTATTCGTTTGTTTACTGGACGGAAGGCTGTGGAGGTGTCGGAAGCGAAACGATCGGCCACAGCGAAATTGACCATCACTGTGAAGCCAGTCGACAGTAACCCCCCGATTATAACAGCATCGAACATAGAGGGTTTCGTCGATGAGAATGCCCCGATTGGAACAAAGGTTATCGACAAAATAGGCAATCCTGTCGTACTCACCGTTTCGGACGCCGATTTGGTAAGTTTAATCTTCGAAATCGATCTGACTCGGTTCAGCCAGTCATGCACCGATGCTTTGATTTCCCTCGTTCTTAACGAATAACGTTCCCCTACCTATCCGTTGGATCGATCTCTTAAAAAAAAAAAAAAAAAAAAAAGAAAAAAAAAACTAGGAAAAATCGATAAAAGGAAGAAAGTGAAAAATGAATATCTAAATGTTTCGTTCCTTTCAAAAGTAATTGCCACCTCTTCGATCGATCGAGGAACTCGGTTTTCTTCTTTTCTAGGAAAGATCGTAAACTCTTAGACAAACTACATCGCGTGACGACTCTACTTCGTTTCGTGAAAAATGTCAAGTATCGTCCGGGAATAGATCGACGCACGCTTGGTGCGTTTCGTTTCGGCAAAAGCGCAGAGTTGGGCGAATTTTGTTCGAATAACGAATAGCTTGCCAAGAGTTTATTCGCTGATAAGAAATAACGATTTTATTCGACGAAAAATTATTCGTTATTCAATTTCAGAACTAATTAAAAATGGGCGGCAAAGCGGAAAGCAAAATTCAGCTATTCGATTTTTTCTACGTTAGCCGATGTCCATTATCCTTTCAAAACTATGTCAAAATGGCATTGACGTTCAATCGTATCGAAGCATCGATAATACATGACAAAAAGGATTGGATCTGTTCTACGTATGCGAAACTTTTCCCTTGATATTCGTAAGTTGCGACGTCATGTCAGCGAATAGTGTCTATGCTTGGATTCTGATAGTTCGTGGATCGTATCGAATACCGTCAAACGATGATGTGTACATGCAAATATAGAGTAGCATGGCTTTACGTTTCTATACCGTTTAATAATCGATGCACGCAAACAATTTTACTTTCTATCCTAGAACATGTAAACAAAGTGAATAGCTATATATTAGGCGTAGAAAATATGTAATTAGCATGCGATTTCTAAACGAATATAGATAGCCGTCGATTAAGTAGCGTTAAATAAAACCTTCGTATGGTTTAATTCGCGTGTTATAGTAGGCCTTGTTTCATCGTATCTGTTTATAACGTTGCGTTTAGGGCCCCGAAGATCCGAAACCAGCTTACACTTTCGAATTAACCACCAATTTCTTCGCGATCGATCCTTCCGGTATACTGGTCGTGAACGAAGAGAATCTGGATCGTGATCCTCCGAGTCCTGGTCGTTTCCGGTTTCAAGTGGTGGCCAGGGAAAAGACGGGCGTTGCTGCTTCTGCGCCATTATCCTTCGTGGTGATATTGAACGACGTTAATGACAACGCACCTATGCTTCCTATGATCGCTCCCATCACCGTTCAGGCTGGAGAAACGAAGAAAGTAGTGACAAAGGTAGGCTCGCCAGTTTCACGATATTAATAGAAAGCAATTTTATTTTCGGCTACTTGTTTCACATTGAAAAAGAAAAACGGAAAACGATGAAAATTTCATATCCACGACTTGGAAAAATTCGACCGACCGATGTTGAATAATGTAGGTCGAGGCAACGGATAATGACGAAGGGGAGAATGCCGAAATAACATACAGCATCTATCACGTGTCAAATAATGGACTACATAAATTTAAAATCGATCCGAAGACCGGCCTAATCGAATCCGTGAGAAAGCTGAACGCAGGCGAACAATTCAGCATTACCGTACAAGCTACTGACAAGGGTGGAAAATATTCACAGACGATCGTCGAGGTAAACGTGATTCCTGGACCCAATACCAGGAGTCCCGTCTTCCAGCAACCGGTATACGAGGTGCAAGTCAGCGAGGGAGCGTCCATTAATTCCACGGTCGCCACGATTACCGTAAGTGTTCGTAATTACTTTTAACGGTCATCTTCGTTTTACGCTAACTCGTAAACGTTGTCGAGAGAGCGAGAGCACGTTGAAAAGAAAGAGTAACCGGTATTGGCCGGGACTGGCGTCGATTTTATCGGTAAAGCTGCCAAATAGGACGCGATTAACAAGAAACTAGCGAACGTTACCCGTTTCATTTTCTTCGTTTTTTTTCTAACATTTTCTTTCTTTATCTCATCCAAAAGTAATCGTTTTTACTTGCGTCTTTAACTCGGTTTGATCTCTGTTTAATAGGCAGTTGACCCAGAGAACGATCCGGTGTCGTACTCGATCGTATCGGGAAACGATCTGCGTCAATTTGCGATCGGTGACAAATCAGGCGTGATCACTGTTATAAGGAAGTTAGACAGGGAGGATCTGACCCGTTATCAGCTGGTAAGTTTATGTTTGCGAATCGTTTAGTGCCTTTACACACTATCGACTAGTCGGCCGGTCGTCCAGAGAGTACGTACACGACCAAGTACATCGAATCAAACTCTTTTTTTTCTTTTCTTTTTTGCAACTTCGTAATTACAATGCTTTCCTCGACATCCAATTCTGTTGGACGATCTCTACGATATCGACAATTTTCGAGTCGCTGAGCTTCGTCGCCGAGTTTAGTCGTCTGATTTTCGGTTGTCCGGTGATCTGGTCGATGGTGCGTCGGCCTCTTAAGCGAACAATTTTCGCAACACTCGCATTCCATTTCACGCAGCTTTGTCCGATTGACATCTTTTTTTCTTCGTGATAGCTGATAAAGGCCGAAGATTCTGGCGGTTTGTTCAACACGGCAACGGTAAACATCAAAGTAACGGACATCAACGACAAGAATCCAGAATTCGTCGACTTGCCTTACGAGTTTACCGTGAAAGAAGGAGAAGCTAGGAAATTAATAGGTCGGGTGCATGCTGAGGACGCGGATGAAGGCATCAACGCAGAAATCACGTATTTCGCGCCAGACGACATACCGTTTACCGTCGATCCTGAAACGGGAGATGTGTTGACGAAAATCGTTTTGGACTACGAGCAAAATGATGTATGTTTGTAAAATGATAACGTTAGTGATAGTAAAAGTTTGAATATTTCGTTGACGCAACGATCGCGAGGTACATGTATACACGTGTATACACGTGTATTTAGAGTTTAGGAATAGGAGTCGGCAGCAAATTAAAATGATTTCGTTCCTTAGGAATACAAATTCGTGGTAACCGCGAGAGACGGTGCTCCTGATTACCGCTTAGCTACTGCTACGGTTACAGTGAAAGTTATAGACGTCGAGGACGAAGTTCCTGTTTTCCATCAAAGCAGCTACGAGGCTCGAGTTAAAGAGAATATACCAGATTACACGGTGCTTCAAGTAACGGTGAGTTAAGTTTAAGCGACACGATTCGATATCGAAACTGGCGGTTGCCAAGTCCACCGAGTCTCGATCGCGCGAAACCATTGGTCGATAAAAAAAAGAGGAAACTTTCCAAGAAAACGATACGGACGAGTCTTTTGATCCGTTCGAAAGGATTTGAACGTTGCATCTGCTCCGATTATTCGCAAAACAATCGAATTATTTCTAATTTGCTAAAAAGATTAAGTAACTTTTGTATTTCGTCCACTTTGACTCGATTTTTCTTATTCCTTTTAACTACTTGGTACGTTTTAACGTAAATAAATTATAATTTTCCTGGTCGATTCTCGTCGTATCGCTGTACTGGAAGAGTAGAACGTTGCAAAATTCTAGACGAATAGCCATCCTCGTCGAAGCTAAAACAAACGCGATCAATTCCAGGCTGATGATCCGGATACAAAGAAGCAGATCACGTACATGATTAAACAAGGGAACACCGAACTATTCGGCATAGACCCGAAGACTGGAGCTATAAAAACCGTTCGCGGTTTGGACTATGAGAGGGAGAACCAGCATATCCTTATAATTGGCACCGTCGAAAATACCAGCGATTCGCCTGGTTCTACTACTAGAGTCGTGGTCAATGTCCAGGTATCGATCGTTGTAATTTTCTTGGACTCTATTGCGTCTTGGTATATCTGTACCGTGAAACGAGACGAGAGATGAATTAACGCTTTTCGCGAAAAAAAAGCGAAAAAAAGTGAAGAGGGGAAAAATATTTATACGTGAAACAAGTATCGTCGACTACATCTAGTAAACAGATGTAGCTAGTTTAGTTAACGACTCCGTACCAATCTTGAAAGCTATAAGCTATACCCGGCGGTCCTTCCTGCGGGAATATACGTGGTGCAGTAGGATTCCGTTTATAAAAACCTGTCGGTGGACAAGTTCGCTCCATTAATAGGAATGTATTGCTCCTGTAAGATGATTCTACGAAACATTCGCTCTTGAATACATAATAATGTCGCAAATTTGTATCAAAAAACCTAACTTGCCTAACTTCGCCGAGTATACTTTGTATCTACAGTTTTCGATCCTTCTTCGCAGCATCGATCAGAGTTTTAGTTTAATTAAAAGCAGGTCAATTAAGAAGCCTACTTCGAGATACAATCGGATAATTTTTCTCAAGAAAGATGGTATTACATGCCTTTGTTATTCGTTAGGACGTTAACGACATTCCACCAGTGTTCACGTCAGTTCCTCGTCCGATTACGCTGGATGACGACGTTCCTATTGGCACGACGGTCATTAATCTCATAGCAACGGATTCCGATGGCACTGCTCCTGGAAATCAAGTACGTACTCGCAATTAGTAATCCTTAAGTGGTGAATCGCGAATAGCGATGACTCTCGACAATCATTTTTCATTCGTACGAATCTTTTTACTTTATCTTTTGCGGAATGCGTTTATGCTATTTTCTTTATTGGAAATTATACGTATACATACGTAATCTCTATTTGCAACTAATATCGCGTAACGACGGAAAGAAAAGAAATTGCTATCATTTGCTCCTTGATCGGATGCGATGGATGTTGGTCATGGCAGTTAACGTACGAAAGAAAGTCGATCGTTATTGTCTGTCGATTTATAGGTGAGATACGAAATTGTCGGCCGTGAAATAGCGAACAAATATTTCGTGATCGATCCGGACACTGGCGTGCTTAGGATACGAGACGACTTGCGTAAGGAAACGAACACTGAATATCAGGTAATATATGTGTGTATATATATATATATGTATGTATGTATGTATGTATGTATGAATAGATATAGATGTAAAACGCTTAAAATCTCGCGTTTCCGTTTGCTTTTATCACGGAGTTCAACGTCGTTCTTTCTACGATGAATCTTGAACGTCTATCGTGGAATTAGACTTAAGCCGAGCAGCATTCATCAGGACGAAGTTATTAATGTTTCAGGTTGATGTTCGCGCGTACGACATGGGAGAACCGCAATTGGCGTCTGTCACGACAGTGCCAGTTTATGTTCGTCACGTGGCCACGGTGCCGCCAGAAATCGGCTTAGGTTTTGCAGAAAATTCCTACAACGTCGAAGTACCGGAAGATGCCGGCGACGATACGTTGATCAAGATAATCACGGTCATTAATAGTCACGCACACGATACTACGCCATTAAAATGCGAAATTTATAGCGGTAACGAGAAGGAATTGTTCGAAGCGAATGTTACGGAGGAACGGAATTGCGCGCTTAGACTTCGGAAAGGAGTCTTGGATTACGAAACAACGGAATCCTACCAAGTGAAACTTAAGTTGGAATCTTTATCAGGTCTATTGAATACCGACAGGAATACAACGATGGTACGTACTTACGAATAGGACATATCAACGTCGATTAGTATGTAAGTAACAAAGGAAAAGTTGATTTTAGAAAAGCATCTAACATCGTATGATCGTTTCATCGTCTCGTAACGATGTGCGATTAATTGTTGGAATTAAAGAAAAAAGAAAAGAAATACAAAAATATAGTTAGAAAGCAACTGAATATATATATATGGCGTTTAATACCGTATATATATATGGCGAATAGAATTGATCTACGATTTGCCTTTTCTTCGAAAGACGCGTTCGAATTTCATTTCTGGATTACAGGTAAAGATTCAAGTGCTCGACGTAAACGACAATAAACCGGAGTTCATTTTCGCCGACAGTAGAGCGAAACTATCGAGAGGACGTTACTTCGCTGCGATTCCCCGAACCGCCCAGTTCGCGTCGACGGTTATACAAGTGAAAGCACACGATAAGGATAACGGGAAGTACGGGAAGCTCGAGTACAAAATACTTGGTGGAAGAGGATCGGACTACTTCGCCATGGACAGTTCTTCCGGAATAATAAGAACCACCGCGACTTTCGATAACGTGGATCTGTCCGAGCTTCCATTCAAATTCGACGTTCGAGTTCGAGATAATCCTAATTCGACCGACAACTTTAACTCGATCGTAGCTCCGGTTATAGTGAATCTGATCGAAGAGGAGAATCTAATGATTCTAGTAGTTCAGGACGCGCCACCAGACGCGTTGCAAAAGGAAGCATCCAAGATCGCTGGTATCATCGAGGAGAAGAGCGGTCTTCTCATCGGCATCGATAGAGTAGCAGTGAGAAAAAATTTGACGAAAAATGGAACTGTCGAGATGTACCCTCAGGATTCCGACGTGTGGTTCTACGCGATCGATCCAGATACAGAAGCTATTTTAGATAGGAACAGTTCGCGTATACAAAGGTAAGGGATTCGTTATTTATACGTTATATATACATCGTATTATTACGATGGTAATATTATCCGTAGTCGTAGTATCGACACGAGAATCTAGCGCGAATCAAAGCAACCATCGCGATTAAAGTTTCTTTAACGCAGAAGAGAACAACTGCACGCTCGTCGCATTTTTCTTTCCTCTCTACTCGAAAATACACGATGTTGTATGCGCGTCTACTATATGTAGTCTGTATGTAGTGTTATATAGGAAAAAAAGGAAAAAACAACATTATTCTTACTTATTCGTTTCCAAGTGTACAAGTAATTTTTCATTGTCATTACGGGTACGCGAAAAGCTTGCAGTCATCGTAAATAGTAAGTACGTAGAACGTAACGATTTTATTTTTATAGCTACGTAATGCGCGCGACTTTGTCTCGAGGCTTATCCACGCATTGCCGAGTGCTGGAATTCGAAGGGCAACTTGCGAAATACGCGTGGTTCTGTTGCAGATCGATTATCGAAAAAACGGCTATGTCAAATATCACCTTCGACGTGTCGACGCTGGTCCGAGCGAATGCGATAGACATTCACGCGCCAGTAATGCCAGCCGAGTCAGTACGCACGCAAACCGCCATCGCTTTCAGCGGCGAGGTATTTCCGTATGCCTTGATAATCATCGCGTGTGTCATCTTGATCCTAGGCATAGCCGGCATCGTCTACATTTGCGTCTCCTGGTCCAGGTAAGTTGCTCGTTTCCGTTAGCGACAACGCGTATGATCGCAGTCTCGAACGGAATTTGATTCGTTTCCCCTAACCTGCCGTTAATGCGTTAATTATCGCGAATAGAAAGGAAAACATTGGATATTCGAACGATCGGGCTCCGCTTGATTCCTAACGTATAATTTAATGATTCGATGGTTCAGACCATTTTGGGCCAATTTTGAGCGCGTCTGTCGCGGCAATAACGTTCTTACCGTGTTAATATCGTGTGAAAGAATCGTTTTCAAGTGCCGCAATGAATATTTATATCAGCGACGAGCCCGCGTACCATGCAAATTCATCGTTCCCTTTATTACATTCGTTAGAATTAATTACGCTTTCCGGCGTAGTTACCTCTTAAAATTAAAATTAAAACGTTTAGCGCTGCGATACGTCACACGTTCGTTCAACACTAACTATTCGCTACACGAATATTCTGTTGTCTCGTGTGCATAGATACAAAGCGTACAAGGAACGAATGCAGCGGATGTACGTCGTGCCCCGTTACGATCCTGTGTACGTCGAGCCAAATTTGAAAGAATACGAGACACAGGTGCTTCAAATGAGCGTGCCTGTCGACGACAACGACAGCTATAACGATCTCCAGCTTGATTTCAGCAATAAGAATCATGCGTTCAGCTTGGACAATGTTAGCTATATTACCAAAGATCACGGAGAAAGTACCGGTAATTCAAATATTTTCTAACGATCATTTACAGTTACGTACACGCTATTTTATCGTCTATTGTAATCACTCGTCAGCGAGTGTAAAACACGTATCGATGATTTCCGAAATATATTTAGATAGAGCCCTGATCAATTTCCAAGCTCTTCGGCCGACTAAGTATATCGTCAGGTGTGGAAAATGTAAGAAACGATGGACAGAATCTTTTGCAAATATTCCAACACGATGTACAACGACGAACCGCTTTGTCGCAAGGTGTATCTTCGTGCGACGAGAAGTTGCAAGTAAACCTTAAAACGATAAGAAATATCGTATAGCTGCAACGGTTAAAGATAAGAGCGCTTTAAAAATAATTGTTTGGTTCGGAAGCTTTGATACTCTATCCATGTGAATTTATTAAATCAGACCGGTTTCTATACCTTGCCTTTCACCCTTCGCATTTTTCGCATTTTTCGCATTGTTCTCTTTTTTATCTTTAGAAATCTTTCGAATTTCAAGTTCGTACGAATCATTTCGAACGATGGAATATTGAGTTTCAAAGCGGAAGCGAAAACTCGATTTTTAACAACGTTACGATATTTCTTAGTCAATGGTCGATTTACTGGTCGAAGAAGAGTTTGAAGACTCTGGAATTTCTGAAATTCTTTTTGTTTCTCTGAAAAGTGGTTTTCCTCGACGTGAAAATAATTAGCAAGACGAGGAAGACGAAATTGATGGACGCGTGTTTATCGTCTGTTTAGGTCAACAGAGCCCTGTAAGTTCCGAAGCGGCGACCACGGCACGTGCTTCCAGCATAGTCGGTACCCACGGAGAGACGAACATTCACTCGTTGCGACGATCCACCCTTGGTAGAAAAAATCATAACAGCAACGCGAACACGTTGAACAACCACGACACGACGCCTGTCTTAAATCCACTCTACAATCACGGTAACGATCTACTCAGTCCTAGTCCGTCGAACGATAACGTCACGTTCAGAGAAAAGAGGGATTATTCTCATCTAGGATTCACGTATTTGGGTGAACAAAGCCCGGTAGAAACGACCACAGAGTTATAAAAAAGATTGCGCGTGAAATTAAAGACGAACAATGGGCTCGGATATGCTCAACTCGAAACTTTTGCTAGAGTTCTTGCTCCAGGTTTTGCGCTGTGCGATCATTTTTTTACGATATCGACCGATCGGTTAAAAGAGACGAATTACAGCGTCGCGTAGCCAAGTATTCGTTATTAATCGTGCGACATCGCCGGGCGTCGGCGCGACGCTTCTTTCCAAAGGTGATCGCGTGTTTTTGAGATTAAATTCGCGAGGATTAAAACAAAGTTCGTTTCGTAGCTTTGCCGGAGGCGACGACCGAACCGAACCGAACCGAACCGAACCGAGCCGAAGCGAACCGAACCGAAAGCAAGCGCCAGTGCATTTTTAAACGAACACAAGAATTTGTTCCACGTGACGAACTTTCAATCGAATTGTCGCGATGAATAGGGCAGCGCTTGTGCCACGACGCGAAACGACATCGCGAATACTCTCCATCGACGGTGAACAAAATCCGGCGAGCTTCTCCCTGCGAAAAACGTCGAAAAGCGTTGAAAAACTTTCAACGTTGTCCGTCGCGCGTCGCGATTCTACAAAATGCGAGTCAACGTGGCACGGCGCGATCAAAATCATTAGTTTCACGGTTTTCTCTGAAAAATCCGCCACCGAGCGCGGTTATCACGACTGTACAACGAAATTGCCATCGATTTTGCGACAATAGCGCGCGACTTCAATGTGATTTATGCTTCTTGCTCCGATGCAATGACCAAAAATGCCGCGTGCTCGTGGTATAATCGAAAAGCAAAATAGGAAGATCGAGGCACCGTTCGAGCACGAGTCTTTCAAGTCTCCTCCGACTATCGCCTGATATTCTCAGGGTTAGCGACAGTGAAACTCGATTTTCTTTTCTTTTACTTTATATCGAGATACGAATACACGTTTCGTTCGAGTATTCGTTCGTCGGTAATTTGTAGCGACGGCGAGAATATAAAGAATATACTTGAGATGTATATACGCATAGACCGTTGCTACGTCGCTGCCGCTGCCGCTGCGAATATTTCGCCTTGGTGACGAAGGTCATTTACATCGAATCTACGCTGTGCAATAGTTCGTTATCTCCCGCGATAATGTTGACGTCTAAATCGATGATACAAATTTTTATTCGAAACATGTGCAGAAAACGCATAGCAGTAGCATTACGAGTCATCGTACCGTCCAACGTAGTAGTAAGGATTAATAATAAAATAATAGATTTCTAAAGGTTGTATGTGAGCGAATAATGGAACGTGTGCACTGTGTATATGTGGATCGGCCCGTGAACTTAAATATGTATATGCATGAGAGAGACCCCCGTAAAACCATTTGTATAATAAGATCTTTTTATTTATAATTGCGCGTTTGCTCATATTATTATTATTATTATTATTATTATTATTATTATTATTATTATTATTATTATTACTCAAGCAATGGTACACATCGTTGTTACGTACTGTTACAGAGTGAACATTTTCTTCGGCTATTCACGCGTTATTTTCTCTCGCAAACATTTTTTTATTCCCTTTCCTTCTTTTAACCTTGAACTACGAAGCGGCCCGCTTTTTCGAAGTGCGGTTCTTTTTGCAGATAAGTAGGGGGGGGGCGTGATTACGCAATTAAATATAAAATACGTGAAACGCGTTTAAATACGATGATACTTACGATTATCGATCGGCAAATATCGTGTACTTGATATAATAATTTCCAATACAGATTTATTTCGAGCCTTGTATGTAAGATCTGCTAAATCGATTATTTGCATCCATTACATTATGCGGTGAACGATATCCAATAGTGTAATTTATTATATAAGAGAAAATTATGAGACTTGATCGATTAAATCTCTAGTCGTATGGCGAACACCTTTTGTAACCAATCTCTCGATCGTTTCTACTTCGTTTAGGACACAACGTTGAAAAATTATCCGCATCGCCGATTCTTTGACTAGAGCGTTAATATCTTTTACTCGTAGTTGTTTAAAGTACGAATGCTGTAAAAATTGTTAATACCTAATAAATCCATTATATTTACATAAAGTCGATCTTCTATATTAATCTACATAATTTGAAAGCTCGCTGTACTCTTAATCAGTTTCGGTAAATGCCATTAATAACAAAATTAGTGCGGTTTCGAGCTATCGTTTATAATTATTTAAGACTCTCTTGACAATTCTTTGTCGATGAAAGAAAGGCTATAACTATACGTGTCTTTGCAAAACCTAGATTTTATTTTTTATTCGATGGTAATAAAGAACGATTAATAACGTGATCGAAATAATCTTTGAGAAAAAAGAAAGAGAGAGAGAGGGAGAAATAAAATAATAGGAAGCGAACAATTTTTTCATGTTGTCAATACGTACATTTTTAAATAAAATACCAATACTGATAAGATTATTTACATATTATGTACAAACTTATCAATTTTATCAAAATAATATCGTGCAATAATATCGTACAGGTACAGTATGTGTAATATGCATAGTATACTCTAATATATATTGGTATATTAGCCCTCTGCTAACATAGTGTCGTTTTTATAAATTAATATATATTTGTGAGTATATTGTGCACAATATACATAAGATAAATCTTGATAATATAATAATAATACGATATTTTTACGAAAATGCTTATGAATGCAACTGAAAGGACGCAAACAAAAGGACGTACTACAAACTGTTCCACTTCGAAACAAAACGCGAACATCTCTCTGCATTACGAGGATTCTGGATTATTCTGGACCACCAGTGCGCGTTACGGAAAAATTGCGAAAATGCGAAAATGCGAAAATGCGAAAATGCGAAAATGCGGAAATGCGAAAATACGGAAATTCGGAAAAGTAAGTTTTAAGTAATTTGTATTCGTAAATCGTGCGGTGAAGTTCAGAGCGAAGAAACATGACGCGCGCAAATGTATCACAGGAGCCGATGCGAGTATGATCTTGGCTCTAAATACGAACTCACGAACAAGATTCCAAA
This sequence comes from Bombus flavifrons, assembly GCF_040668555.2. Taxonomy (NCBI): domain Eukaryota; kingdom Metazoa; phylum Arthropoda; class Insecta; order Hymenoptera; family Apidae; genus Bombus; species Bombus flavifrons. The sequence continues at coordinate 14,617,620 of NC_138451.1, read as the reverse complement.
CGAAATCGATCGGTCCGGTTAAAAGCAGCGTTGGTAATTGGAGCAATTAAACTTGTAAACCGATGCGAAAGCTAGGCGATTGACCACTGGTGGTCGTTCGTACGGTGGTCTGACGTTCGTCATTGACATCGCGGAACGAAAGCTGGTCGAGTGGCGAAACGTCTGGACTAGCGAGCAGGGATCGACTAGGACTCGCGTCGGCGCTGTTACAATGCGACGCAGCCGCATCTGGACCAACCACCGGACGACGTAAGGGTGGAAGATGAGCGGAAGGTGGGAAGGAGAGAGCGTACCGCTCCCGAAGCGGATGACGTCGGAGTTGGCAGCATTTACCCTCGGCAGTATCGTCGCGATAGTACACGGCAGAATTCTCTATCGGTGTTCGCGGTGAGATCCGTTCGAGGAGACTCGCGGAAACTCCGGCAGTTGGCACGCGAGATCGGTACATCGATTTTTCTCGGTAACCAGCATCTTTCTCCGACGACGCTCCGTCGATTGCCGAGCGCGCGCGCGCGCGCGTGTGTGTGCGTGTGTGCGTGCGCGCGTGTGTGTGTGTGTGTACTTCGCCTTGGTCGCCCTCTCAGCGTGCGGGAAGCTCTACGTGCTCGTGCTTGAATTTAATAACGGGAAACGGTGGTCGAAAGAAAAGTGAAAAACAAAATGAGAGGGCGAATGGGCGAACGTTACGAATCGTGAACTACTTGCGAATCGATCTACGGAGAAGAATAATCGGAAATCAGTTTTCCGGTTTTTGTTTCTACGGTGTTGTTACTGGTCTTTTTACGCTTTGTTTCCCGCCCTTGTTTCTCTTATGCTCCGGGTAGCTGTCAGCAGGAAGTAGGAGAATCAACAGGGCCAGCAACTGGCAGCCTATTCCTCCGTCAAAAGCTGTTTACACGAGTGATCCCCCGCTGGAATATGGCAAGTAATATCATAGAAGAGTAGCTATGAATATTTATGTGAAAGGTCTCGTTTGAGTATTCGTAGCATGCACGATGCTGGTATTTCGATTAAAAGCGGTCAATTTTTCTTTCGTCCATTAGAGCCGTGAGAAGGTCTAGCGAGCAACTGTACGTGATTTTCCTGGCAACTTTAATTAATTACCGAGCGTGTAAGTACTTAGGATTAATTGGTAATAAGTTGTATGCCTGTGATCGCTTAATCGTGGATTTACCGTGGTCGTACGATATTAATATGTATAACCGTATATGAACCGTGCACGCATCGATCCGACAATTTCGCCTTTGATCCCGATTAGTTGCAACGGTGTTTTAACGTTTCGTCGTTTAGCCCATTAACTCACGCTGTATAGTCAACTATCGAAACGAAAAGCTGAAGCATTGCGTCAGGGCATATCCGATTCGTAGTAATTTTTCAATCCACTTTGAAACGTAGGTAGATCGTGCACCTTTGAACATAATTGCGTCCCTAGAGTGACACGGCCATTCCAAAGGCTCGTTCTTCTAAGATACCGTAGGTTTTAATTCTCGCGAGCGGATCAAAGGATACGTAGATAGACGCACGCTTCGCTCGCATCGCGTCACAAGTATTCGCCAGCACCTGCTCGCTTTTATCTTCGTTCTGCTAATATTTACGTTGTTAATCGCGTTCTTTATACATTTTCGATTCGTTCGAAAGCGTTGACGTTGAAAAATTCAAGCGAAAGGCGTTTGTCAACTTTTAGAGTAAAGTGGAGATCACGATAGGTTTTAAAGAAACTGATACAAGTGATGTTATCTTTGCAGATCAATGACTAATTTGATGTCTTGAAAACGACCGACATGAAGTATTTGAAATTCGTCCTATTTACGTTCAACATATTGATATGGGTAAAGTATTAATCGTTTAATTTCAGATTATATCTATCTATGTATGTATGTATACATATATCGTACGAATAGATCGGATGTTTGTATTTTTATTCCGTTTTATATTTGTGCGAAATAAAGATACGAATTCGGAAGTATTTCTTCGTGCAGAAACGAAAACAGGAATAATTCGGTACTTGATAAAGAATCGTGGTATTTTCTGATAAAGCGTAAACAAGGAACGAACGCGTATCGTCGCTAATAATATACCATTGATACATACGTATATCGATAAAGTCAATCACCTAGGCAGTTCAGTTGACGGTTAACAGCGAGTAAGTCAAGCGGCACGTAAAAGTTAGATTTCGAAAGATTGGTCATTTATCGTTAGCGATAAAATTGCGACGTTTCGGCAACAAAAGAAGTGGAAGAAACAAGTGGAAAAATATAGGTCTTACACCGTAACATTGTCATAAGACGGATGTCTCGTTGCTTTAAGGATGATTGTTTGGAGACGTAGAATAATTTTTTAATAAACTTATGTAGAGATAACGACTCTAGCAATAGCCAACGATGTGAAAGCTTTTACGATTTTACGACTAAACGTCATTAGTTAGATACACTATCGTTGAAATGCACAGGGTATTTTATGTCACTGGACCGTGAGATGCAGTACTGTAGCGAAGTATACGAAGCTAACAAGACCGAAACGCGTGTGTGTCTAAAGGCGAAAACAGAAGGTTCAATTTCGTTGCATAAACGATATTTTGTTGCGTACCGCGGTTGCATAAAGTACCTTACGAATGGTTTAGTAGTATAGTGAGTAGTATATTAGTAGATAACTACATAAAGAGAAATTACTCGATAGTTGGCTGGGTGTACGGTACTGATGCTAGGGGCATGCTTGCTATTGGAACCAAGCAAAGGGCACCTGTTAAATCTTTTCGTGCCCGACGCCACGCCGCACGAAACTATTAACCTGATAGCTTGTAGCTTGGTCGGTCTCGGTTTTACGGTGCTGACGGTCGGTTTCTTCGGATGTCGAGCTGCTCTCTATGGAAATCAATGCATACTGGCCACCGTAAGTTATCGATAGACGCACCTCGTGCGCTACACCTATAACAGAAGCACGGCCAAGGTCTACGATACATTTTTAACTGTCCAGTACATGAGCATGCTCGTGGCACTGATCATTACCGAACTCATCACCGCTGCCGTCGGTGGACTAATGACATTTCGAATACTTTCTGGATTGGAGGAGCGGCTGATTAACAAATTGGCCGAGGATTACGGTCACGAACCCACTAGCGACATACCCTTCAGCCACAGTCTCGACTTTGCGCAATATAAGGTAAAACTGCTAACAACACCGATCGATCGTTTATTCACCGAGGTTGTTTATCGCGCGCAATTATTCTTTGATTATATCGCTGACTCTCCTAGTCGATCGATCGATTAATCACCGGAAAAGACATAAACTAGCAGCCACTTCCTGAATTCTCGCTCGATCGGGCAGCTATTCGTTAGTTGTTCGTTTGCATATTGTTCTTTGTGTTAGTGACAAACGTACAGTACATAGGTCGTATACGACATCGCACCTTTAAAAGATGCGATATTTGGAAACGTAAGAACGTTCGACTGTTCGTCATCACGCCGAATCAATTACGCTATCGAGGTTCCGAAATGCGAGAACATTTGCAAATTTGCGCAACCGCTCGACGATCTGTAACGACGTTTTCACACGATCCCTTCGTCGTAGCGTCGCGTCGCGTCGCGTGGAATCGCGTCGCGTGGAATCGCGTCGTGTCGATCGGTCGACGGAAATATCCATTAAGTTTCAATTCTCGTCCACACGATCGTCTCTACGTATAACGAGCGACGAGAGATCGAAAGCCGCGCAATGCAAATTTTATTTCGCGCCCGAGCGACATCCAATGCACGACACGGTACATCATTCATCCAGCCACATTGCGATGGTCCGAAGAGCACACGAATCATTCCATTACAGTTTAATTGCTGCGGAATACACGGATACGGGGACTACAATGGCACGGCATGGTGGAGAGACGCGCAAATTTCGGGCAACAGGAGGCAGGTCCCGCTTACGTGTTGCGTTTTAAAAGATACAGAGGTACGGAAAAGCTATTTTCGCAGTATAATTACACACCCCTCCCCCCCGTATAGCGGATCCTATACATCGAAATATTCCGCAATTCTATTTACTGCTTGATCTTTTTACATTTTCGTGCGCCGAATAAAACCGCGAATATAAACCGTTACAAAATAAGTAAAAGTCATATGTCTGTATATATGAAAATCAATGATTCGTATTACCTCGCAGGTGAAAAATACGGGAAGTCCAATGAGCGTCGTGTCGAGAGTGTTCAGCAAACATGTAAGTAATTTGATCGAGTCTCGACTTTCTCTTCATACTGCATTCATGAAATTCTTATTTCTCGCGGAAGAACGAGAAACCGTGGCTAAACCCGAAACCAATGGACGAAATAGCATGTCAAGTGGAAGACGAAGAGGGTCACGATGGATATCGACATAAAGAGGTAGAGTTTCGCTCTAAGATTTAATCATTTTAAAAAGAAATATCGTAACATCGTTGATCCAGCGAATTATAAAGGAATTGCAATTCTTTCTCGATTCGTGCATTAATTCTAGTATCGATTCTAATTTCGTATTAAAAAAACGAATGAAACCGTTCTTTTTTCTTTTCGTATAAGTAATTACGGTGCACGATGTACATATATGTGAGTATGGTCGGCCAGGTTAACGAAAGAATCGAAAGCGCAAAGAGAACGCAGCAGCTATCGTTTATCGTTAAATCTACCAACGACAAATATCTTAAATAGCGATTTTACGTTTTATGTTCATCGGTTGATTTCTTACGTTATGAAATGTTTTTATAGGGCTGCCTCTCGAAAGTTACAAGTTGGTTGCAGTGCGAGAGCTTCACATTAGTATTCCTGGGTATGGCAATGGCTGGTATACAAGTACGTTCGCACAGAATACACAAGATTTCAGATATTTGAAATCTAATCGCAGATACGTTCGTATGTTTCAGACATTCGGTATAATAACTTCGGCTTTCCTTTGTCGAACGATAAGGGACATGCAAGTGGATTGAGAAGGCGATGCCAAAGGCACAAAACGAAAGGAAAACCAATTTCCAGTTCCCAGTTTAGTTGGGTTTACGAGGAAATCGGACGCGTTATTTTGATATTTCGTTCGTTCAGTTTCAACGATTTTGTTATGGAAATCGATTTAATCGAGGGAACAACGATACACGCGATAATACCTGGACGTTTCGAGCAGATTTCATAAGAGATTTGGCGAGACATCCTCCGAAATCACTGGCGAAAGGATTTTTAAGATTTTATTTTTAAAAACAATCGATGATTGCGACATTTACCGTAGAATAATAGAAAGCTGCGCTTGCTCGAAACCTTCAAAACCATTCCCGTCCCTTGTATGCGTGTTTCATTACGAACTATCGTAGCGAACACGAACGAGAGAGAAACGTCTACGATACTGTACATAAAACGTTATTCACTCGGAAATTCGACACGAAATACTCCGGTTTTACCAATGTTTGCGATAGGACTTTATATCGCGTTCTATAATGACGTTCGCTTTCGCAAATCACGAGAAAAGCGATATTCTTACTGCGGGATTCCTACGCGCTGTAAGGTGGTAAATTTTTTATCACGGACGAATCTGTAAATACATATGTATGTACTTACGTGCTAACTAAGAGCGAGAAAACGCGGCGAGAGAATCGTCTATCACCCTTTTTTGCTTGCGAAATTCATTTGACAAGATCTCATTTTTCACACCAGGTGGACGCGTGATTTATACATTGGCAAGCGTATATGTTCCAAAATATCTTGTGATTTTTTACTGGAGAAATACACCATCGAAGTGAGAATGTACCCGATATCGATATACACATATATACATATACATATATGTGTATATATATATACATATATATACATATATATACATATATATATATATATGTATATATTGTGTGTGCGTGTGATAGAAATTCATAAATTCATCTACGTAAATACCAGCGCAAGCCGCTCGAGAAAACTGGATGTGTATCCGGATAAAAGAAAGACGAGAGATCTAATGTATTCTCCGGTATAGTGTCTGCAATGAACGTTCACGCAAGAAGAAAAAGAAGACAGATGCATGCATCTTACAATAATTCGTGCCAAATAGATAATATATGTACTGATACATACCTGATGCGACTTGCGACGAGCTAGTTTAACTTTGTTATACCTTTATTTTCTGATAAAATTTGTTGGAAAGTATTTGGCGCGTTCGTAAAATATAGCAGGAAAACAATAAAATTATTGCTCTCTGTACATAAAATACTTATTCGATGTTTCATGTTTTCAACAGCGAACAAAAGTAATTTCATCGTCCCGCTAAAGAAAATTGGACGATTCCTTAATTGGAAGGGAAACGTTTTACCCGAACGAGGCAACGTATCGAATCTACGCGATTTTTGTAAGAGCGCTATACATATTTCGTACGTATTCTTTTCATCGCCGGTAATATAATCATTCGTATGGAAGAAACGAAGAAGCAGCTCCACGAAGTAGACGGTTGAAAGGCGATGTTCGTCCCGTACGATCGTATACCAAGGTCGATGTCGATCGACGTTACGGCAAAGACAGAAAATATATGGCTTTGTACTTGATTTTATTAAGAATCAGTTTATACGCATAGATAGTAGAAAAACGTTACAGATTTAACGGGACACGAATGACTATATACGCGTGTTGATAGTTCTACACGAAAACGCGTAAGACGTAAAATTAATTTTGTAATTTGTTAACAAATACTATGAATAAAAGTACACGCTACGGTCGTTCACTCGTTGTACGGGCCTACAATTTAACGGTATAGGACCATCCGGTGAGCAAATTTGTCGAAATTGTGCGATCTGTAGTAAAAGTTGATATGTGGCAAACGTATTGAGGTATTTGAGTACATATACTGTGATTGTTATAAACTGTACAAAGCGATAGTTTTACCTGAGACGATGATATAGCGATCGGTTCAGGTTGCAAGATCCACGTAACGATTTCACTGCAGGGTGGCTGAGTAAGAGAACCGTTGTAAGTATAATAATCCGTCTCGAAGTGTGGAAATATCCATAGCAGCGGAAAGGGTGGAACGTGCACCTTCGTCCCTGGTTTAACAATACGCCGCAGATTTCTCACGATATGATCCAAATAAGGATTATCCGCGTTTGTAATCTATTAATAGTAATTTAATGCTAATTCGTTTACTCGATCTACTTTATATTGTTTATAAAATTTATAAAATTTCATTAAAAAGGTAGCTTTTCTACTTTCACGCAGAGTTTAGTCGATACTTGGAAAACTATGAGATACAATTTAACCTGAAAAAAGAACGAGACGATCAGTATGCCGTCGCTTTCTTTAGCAGCAATCGCCTCCAAAAGTGAGTTAAAGCCGCGTTTTATGTGCCACACTTGTAATTCCATGGGATATCGAACGTAATCTAACGTATGTTCGCTGCCTTCGTCGTTCGATTGTCCCCAATGAAACATCATCGAGCAGAGGTCGTAAATGTTAGTCAAACAGCCACCTTCGATGTACGGTCGATTCAAGTTGCCCCACATTGTGCTCACTATCACTGGAAGTTGAATAGTGATTATTAAAAGGATCGGCAGACGATAAATTATGACCGAGATGATCCTTAACGAATTTGAAATGCAAAATATATATAACGTAAGAACGACGGAGAAGGAAACTCTTGACGACAAAACGTTCTTGCAAACGTTCTAACCATAGTTGATAATAAAAAAAAAAAAAAAAAAAAAAAAGAAAAAGATGTAACTTTTAAGTAATACCGTATAAATACGAAGAACTTTTGAATGTACATATGTAACTAGGTATGTAGGAGCTGCAATAGGGGTGTGATTGCATAATTTTTAACGGATAATAAGTTAGCAACGATTTTGCTTATTGAACCAGTGGAAAATTTGCACCGTTATTTTCGTTATTCGCTATAGTCATCGATAGTGGTCCTTTATCGTAGCCGTTCCAACGAAGAGGTTCGGACGGTTGCACCACAACGACGAGCTGTGTCGCAATGTTGATCGGTGACTGATTGCTACCATTACTATCAGGATACAGCAGTTTCCACATGTGGGGCCCGTTGCGGTCCGTATAACCGAACGTGAACGGAGGAAAATTACATTCGTTTTCTATCCAGGGAAATAATTGGGTCCAATCCAGAACTTCGGTCAGTAGCAAAACTGCCAACGAACGGTTCTATGTATAAATACGATACGATAAAGTACAAGGTAGGGAAAAAACGGACGAATCGTCTTACAAACGAGGAGGACACTGCTACATATGATCATAAATTCTGATGCTGATATATTTATCATTTTCAATGACCGTCCAACTTAACGTTATCGGGTGATACGCATGGGGCTCTGCGTAAAATATGCGATCGCGCAGCTTTTCTTACATAGATCTATACACACATACAAGAATTTCACTTGTGAATTTTAAAGAAAACATCCAACGAAATAATCAACTGGCTATCCGGGCAAAATGAAGGATCAACGGATATCGAGCACGGTCTATTTGAATATAACTTCATAGGAAAACCGCGGTTTAATTGTTCCGGCCTCGATACCGCGATCGATGTTACGTTATTTCTTATTGACAGTTGGCAAAGTTAAATTGCAGTAGTAAAAATATGTGTACGAAATGTGCTCTATAAGATAATATGTAATATATAATAATATGCGATCGCGACTCGTTATCCAAAATAACGAGAACAATCGTTGTATGAAATAAAATGCAGTGTGCAGGTAAGAGTATCCTTGCAAATTCGTAACCTTCAAAATTTGTTACCCGTACTATCGTCGTTATCGTCGAAGGTGACGGTCGCCGAAAATGGGGTCAATCTCCAGTCGATATCGACGAAAACAATGCGATCGGGATAAAGTTCCCCGCGCTTATTATGAGTGGTCACTGGAGTCAAGATGGCGAAGCTAAAATGCGAAATATCGGCAGCACAGGTGAGTAGCAATCGTAGCTTACGATCAAACGTACAACATCTGCTGAGATTTAAAAACACCGATTCGGCGAATCGTAACTGAATTTTATAAAAATCCTTTTATTCCTGATGCTATATATTGCTATAAATGTAACGCGACGTACGTGCGTATTGCGAAACTTAAATATGAGGAAATAATCGAGTAATTTTCCTTTTTCGCCTCGATCGATCTGTTAGTTCGAATAACACTGGAAGGTAATAGGAGTGCAGCAACGATTCGCGGTGGTCCGCTTGCGAACGACGTGTACGAGCTATCGGAAGTGGTATTTCGATGGGGTTCGTCGAATTGCAAAGGCGCGGAACACACGTTGAATGGCACTTGGTTCACGATGGAGGCGCAAGCGATACACTTTAATAAAAGATACGAGACGATCGACAATTGTTGGGACAAACATGACGGACTCGCGATTTGCGCTTATTTTCTACAGGCCTATCAAGTTCCAACTTGGGACGAACATCCGTTGTTTTCCAAGATCACGGACGACTTGCATAAAGTTACACAGCCTGATTCGTGCATAAAGTTATCGCCAAGTATGCCACCTTCGTTTTTTTTCCAAGTAATTAAAATAGCGTTTCGAATGCATCGAAGGATATTTAAGACGAATCGATGGCTTACATATATCGTGTAAAGGATTATCACTGGCTATACGGTGTACGTATTCGGTTTCCAGTTTCCTCCGTTTTGTTCGTAGATTGCTTGTGCTGGATGAGACAGGCTTGTCAAACACCCGGTTATTACACGTACTTGGGCTCGATCACCACCTTTCCGTTTCACGAATGCGTTACTTGGATCGTTTTCCCAGAGCCAGTGAGGATTTCAGAAAATCAGACGGAATTGTTTCGTATGATACGCGACAAACAGGGCACGTGTATCAAGGAAAATTGCCGAGAAGTACAAAAATTAAGCGGTCGTGTAGTTTATTATGTCAATTAAAAATCGAAAGTATTCGATTCGAAGATTACAAATATTCATTGAACGATTCCTCGTGCAGTGTTTTAGTGATATCTCATCTGTATAATTCCCGTATGATAAATAAAAATTTGATGTATAACTTGGTTGTATCGAGAATATGCAACATAATTTATTGCCCGTTGCCTCGTTCTATTTTATCGCACAAATTGACAAAGAAATTTACGTATTTAACATCTTCCCTAATAATTATAATAATTAAGCTAGATAAAATACATGACAAGCAAATATGATGTAAGCCGGAAGTCAAGCCGAAACGCAAAGTCCTTGAGGATCGCAATAAATAAATAAAAAATAAAATAAATATCTCGCTTAAACATATGGTAGATACCATTTCGTTATGTAATCAATTGCATTAATTAGATATCTAATATGCAACAAGCTTCATGGCAAGGATCGAAACATGTGGTAACGTGGTAAGCTTTTAACGATTTAATTGACTTTTTTCGGTCACTCTTTCCCACTTTTGGCCATGTAGATGGAAATTTTTGCGATACTCGGTTAAACATTTACGTGGAACTGTATAGGATAAATATGTCAAAAGAGAAAAGAAAGTACATAGGTACGTATACATGAGACGTATGTATTGGGACGTGTATATTACGTGTATATTACGTATGCCGTATGTTTTGAAATCGTTCGATAATTTTCGAATTGTTATCGATTTTTTAAGCTACTAAGACTACGATCTTGTCAACGTCGTCATCGGGGCTACCTAAATGGCGACAATCACCGATTAACCTATGCAAGACGGCTACATGGAGTAAAAAATTTCCACCTCTATATATGACAAACTACTGGTCGAACGAAGGTACAGCTACAATGACGAATACGGGTAAAACAGGTAATTTTTCTACGTTTTATTTACGCTTAACATCAGAGACGTTTAAATGTCGCACTACGAGGTTATGAGAACGCTTCTTTCTCAGTGAGTATAGAATTTTCCGATAGAACGCTACCTACGATGCGAGGTGGTCCTCTGAGCAAAGACGTGTTTCAATTCATGAATGTAGAATTTCGCTGGGGCCCGGAAGATTCATTGGGCGCGGAACATTCTATAAACGGGATCTGGTTAGAGACTATCTCTTTAAAACTTGGCGCTCGTCGCGTATCGCGACGGTATTATTCCGCGCGCGTTTCAAGTCATTCTATCGACTGCAGGTACTCCATGGAGGCACAGATAATGCATTGGAACACTCGTTACGGATCGATAGAGAAGTGCTTCGACAAACCAGATGGAATTGCGGTGCTCTCCTACCTCATGCAAGTAAGGATACTTGTTATAATAGATCCAATCGATTTACTTACGTTGTACACATGCGTATTTCAAAAAATAAAATATCGAAAATAGGTGATTGGCTGCCCTGGAATTCCTGATAATCCTTCGCTGACAAAAATCACTAATAACCTGACAAGTATCAAAAGAATGGGAAGCAGTAGCGAAATTCCACCTGGTAACGGAATTTTAGTAAAATAACCATCAGCTTCTTCCCTTTTCCTACTAATTTTCGTTCTTTGGAAATTTCGAAAAATTATTCTTCGATAGATTGTCTGCTTTGGACGTTAGAAGCGTGCAGGGCTCATGGCTATTACACATATCCAGGTTCTCTTACCGTTCCACCATATAGCGAATGCGTTATTTGGATTATTTCATCGACTATTACGAAAATATCCGCTCGCCAGGTATATTTATTTAAAACGTAGGCTGTTCCATGTAACGCACGATATCGTGTTATCTTTTATTTTTACGCTAGATAGACGCATTTAGGAATCTTTACGATGGCAAGTGGAAAAACATATCGGGAAATTGTAGACAACAACAAAATCTTCATAGAAGAAGAATTTTATTTGCTACGGATGCTGCTGTAACATGAGAAACGAATAATGCATGGACAAATAATTACCTTATCGTTTACTTATCTGTTATTATGTGAATATCATTTACAAAATGGTTCACGCGTTTGCTTCGTAAAAATAAATAAAAATATGATAACTAACGGAATAAGTAATTCTAGTCCTCTGAATTTTAATCTGAATGCTTCGTTGTATAAAATTTATGATGCAAAATGCATATGAAAGAAGTTGACTGTTCGTCGTATTTCCTACCTTCAGAAATACATTCCGAACAATGCTTCGAACATTTTTAAACGATATTTGAAAATTTACTTGTTTATCAATCAATGTGTCACACAGAACACAGTTCTCTCGTTTACACAACACGCGCAATATCCTATTCACAATGCGATCTCTAAAGAACAAGTAAACGTACAGATATGTCCGAATCTACTACATCGCTAACTCCGTAAAGTTTCAGTTTACCTCACAACGATGTCCGAATATACAGGTTTAATTGGTAAGATAATCTCAGCTCTTGATATTTCATTAGGTTATATGACATACACGTACATGAATATATGTATATTCCGCGCAGTGATTACCCCCGATACTGCGCGATACACGTACGCTGAGAAAAGCATATTTGCTACGCTCAGTCCCTCCTTTGTTCGAGCGATTCTTGTGCCCTTTACGATCTCACTGTTCTGTGTTCTATCGTATTTTATATAGTTGGTTCTGTGGGTATTGTATCGTAATCGACGTTGCCGAATAACTCCAGGTTAAGCTAACCTAAATGACAGCGGAGTAAACCGCAGTGAATGATCAAACTGTCAATGCAAACTGTTTCTTAACAAGATCTCTTCGAAAGTAGACAAACAAACTGGTACAGCGAAAATGGAAAAAATTAAGGGATTGTCGTTCAAAGGCAATTTAAATGTCGAAGGTTCCTTTATGAAAGCCGAAGTCGTAAAGTTGCTTGAAAGACACCGTGACTTTATGGGTAACGGAAGAGTAGTAGTAAATTTTACACCGAAATTATCAGTTAAGACCTAGCAGAAAAAAGATAATAATGGAAGAAATTATACGACACCTAGAATCTGAAAATAGGTTATTAAAAAGGATTATCAGTGATAAAATGAAGATACGGTTGAGATGAAAACGAGAAAATATATTCTCGAACGTAAACATTTAAACCGAAAGGAAGAAATATCGATCATACTGGTATTAAAAACCGACTAGGTGATAGGGAAGAAATTAAAAGGCGACGCCTAAATACCATATGTATACATATGTATATGCATGTAGTGCAAATATTCCTATTTACAAAATCTAATTTTTCTTTCAGGCTTACCAACGACGGGTCAATCTCCGATTAATCTAGACGATCGTTTAGTACGAAAACGCAAATATCCTCCGCTTGTCTTAAATGGTCACTGGTTAAACGATGGAGAAGCACGACTGTTAAACACCGGAACTACAGGTAATTGGTGAAATATTACAGTATCGAAAGTAGAATTTATGTCAATATCGGTATCTGTGTCTGTATCTGCATCTATGTCTATGTACATTTCTATGTCTATTTCTTTGCCTATGTTTATATACGCATTAGATATCTATAGCCAATGTGATACCGAATACTTTTTAATATTTCGGAAAACTTATTCGATGCAGCGGTGCATAACGTTAGGATAAGACGAGATATACGAGTGTTCCAAATTCTAACGCGTTTTTGAATATTTAGCAAAAATATGGTTAACTGGAAATAGAATCCCATCGACAATTTGCGGTGGACCACTTTCAGATGACATATACGAGTTAATGGATGTGCATTTTCACTGGGGCGAAGACAATTGCAAAGGTGCCGAGCACACGATCAACGATACTTGGTAAAACAAAGAAGAGACTAAACTTCGCGTTCCTTTTTATTACGTATACGATTTTTACGCTATCAAGGTATTCGATGGAAAGTCACGTGGTACACTGGAACAGAAAATATGTAACCGTGGAAGAATGTTTCAGACATAAGGACGGATTCTGCATTTTGGCATACCTATTTCTAGTACGAAACTTCAACGTTGAAATTATTTTTCTATCTGACTTTAGTTTCTGTATTTTTCTATTGGGAGTACAAATTTTGCCTAATTGCGAAAAAAGGTCCAACCAGATTGTTGCAATTGCATTAATCCGCAATTGGAGAGGATAACGGAGCACTTGAAGTATATTCCAGATCCAGACATGGAAACGAAAATACCACCTAGTAAGCGTTGAATATAGTTTGGGATAATATTTCGGGACTGATATTTAAGAACATAGAAGAATGTCGATTAAGATTATTCATTAAGATCGTAATCGAAGGGCGATATGTGCATTATCGTAGACGATATCTCGATATTTTGGTCATGATTTCTCGTAGACTGTTTAGCATGGATGCGCTGGTCAACGTATTGCACCAGATACTATACTTATGCAGGATCATACAATATCGGTGAATATCCAGAGTGCGCTACTTGGATTGTATTTCCTGTAGTTATACCTATACGAGCCAGCGAAGTGAGTCGCATTAATGTCACTGATATACTTATGTACGATATAATATAGACTACGCTGATTAAAATTAATTCACAGATAAAAGAGTTTCGAAGACTGAGAGATAGAGATGGAAACGACATAAAGACAAACTGGCGAGAAATACAATTACTGAGATGCAGGCAAATCTTTTTAGCAATCTCTTAAGTTAATTTCAAGTCACGATCGTTCTGTGTCTACAATCTTTTTCTGGTACATTTTGGTAAAATACACGAGGGAACAGTGAATCGTTGTTATTTCTATTAAATAACTTTATTTAGCTTATTTCGATGCTTTATTTATCAGGTTCGTTCAAATTATCAAACGATTCGATAGATGCGAATATTCGTATTATCGTTTCTCCCAAAAGTTCATAAATACGAATAAAAAATATTTCTTTATAAAGAGAATCATTGGCGGGAACTGTGCAAGTTCTTTGCTCCGTAATTGTCCGAACCTGACTGTTTTGCGAACGAATACTCGACTTCCTTCCTCGTCTATTTCGCCAATTATTGCTCTTAACGGATGGCTGAGATGCGTTCATCGACATCGTATAACTCATTTGCGGAGCCATAACAGGAGTTTCCTTATGTTCGTTCACGAGGTAAGCGTTTCTTGCTGACTCGCTTTCGATCTCGAATAAATTGAAAAACGAGCAAAGCAAATTGTATATCGTTTCGTACTTGTTATATCGCACGGATCTGTACAACGAGGGTTCCAAACATTCTTTATAAAGTTCAGTGAATCGCGACGATATTATATTCCTACGTTCCGGTTGTTTGATCTTCAATAGGATTTCTCGTATATCGTTTAACAGCATGTTCCAACGGTGTTTCGTTTGATTCGTCGCGTTGTAGTAAATCTTGTGGAATTCTATCACAAGCGTCGGATTGTAAAAGCAGAGTGAATTTTGAACAGCGAATAGTTCTGACTCTAAAAATAGGCTAGCGTACGCAGGTTCCGGATGTCTAGCGAAACTCACATTTTCCATAATATCGTTAATTATCTCTCGTATCACGGTATTTCGAACGCAACGATTCAAGTATTTATCGACTATTTGTACGGGACGAAAGTTTACTGGGAGAACGTTTGGGGTTTCGGCGCAACCCCAAAATCGAAATACCAACGGAGAGGAACACAAGATTGGATCGGTTGTAAGTTTCCAGAATTCGGTAGAAACATAAGGGACACCAAGATACCATATCTTTAATTTGACAATTTGCCCTGGAAGGATCACTCCTTTCGTTTTGTTAAAAAAGAAAGAACTGGTTCGTTTGACTAAAGGAATTATGTTAGATCGAAACGTTGGTAAACGCCATTGGTAAACGATTACGCGATTTCCTTTATTCTCGAACACGATTTCTTTCTCCGTCCTTTCGTTAATTTTTCCACAAAATGTTAAATTCCACGTGATTGGATCTGATTCCGCGCGGTCCTGCTTCGATGAAACGTTCTGCCAAACGATTTCACGATCTTGGATCTTCAAGACGATCGCCTGCTCGGAATAACGATCGCGGCAGAATCCTGCGTCCTGTTCTTTCTCTTCTGTATCGGAAACTGTTATCGGCGGAATTCTTGCGAACGGTTCCTTTATCGCTGCGATCGAATTCCCGATTGCCAAGTCTTTCGTTTCTGGTTGTTTCGGCACGAGCATCGCTATTTCTTTCGACAACTCCTTCTCCCTTCTCTTCAAGTACCGACCGCGTCCCCACGATGGTTCCTTCGATTTCAAGCCGACCAAATCTTTTTCTTTCTCTGTTAATTCAGGCAAGTCGACGTACGTCAATTCCGGAATTACATTTAGCTCCTTTTTACTCGGTGTAAACGTAATATCTGGCAAACACGGGCCACGTTTAGGCAGCGTTTTCGCAGTCCTCCAAAATTCCGTACCACCTCGATATTTATCGGGTATAACTGGTATAGGCACTGTCGCGTAATCTATCAAGTTTCTCATTTCGATCAGTGGCCGTACCTTTTCGCAAGAATTCAGAATTTGATCATTTCGATGACGACCGGTCGTAGACGTAATGCGCTTATATTGTATCGTTCGCCTGTCTAACCATCTCCGCCAATTCGCCAAGCGCCGATCTTCCAGAAATATCGACTGCGGACTGATAAGTCCATCGCGCGTTGTCACCGTTGTCGTAAACTGTTTCATCCATTTTTTCGGCTCATCCGATTTACCAATCTTTCGCGCGTAATCCATATATATTCGAGAAAAATCTGAACAGATCATAGATAATCTTATATTCTGGTGTTAAAAGTATTCAATTACTTGAACCTTCGACAAAGTTCTATTTCGATTATAGAAAAATCAAAATCGAATCATTTGGTTTTAACTTCGTTTAAATAAAAAATGAGCCTAACAACAGGTAAGGTAAATTATTGTACCTTTTTGCAATTCGTCCTGTTTATCGCGCGTATTAATTACTTGAACAGAAGCGAATGACAGTTACAAACAAGATGCCAAGTTGCTTCAAGACTTACTCGTTACCGAACATGCGTTAGAATCTCCGATCGATTTAGACATTGGCCGTATGAGAATTATCGAGTTAGATCCTTTGAAGTGGATTGGCATTGATATAGCACCGAGAAAATTGAAACTTACTAACACGGGATTAACGGGTAATATTCCGTTATACGTATGTATATGCGTTACATGTATCATATTCCATCGTTAACTACCGAAATTCGTGGTATTAATCAGATTTCGTCGGTAGTAATTTTGAGCGCGAAATGGCCGCAGGGACGTCCTTATCTTTCCGGAGGACCGTACGAAGGAAACTATACGTTTGCGCAAGTTCACTTTCATTGGGGAGAGAATGAAATGAAAGGCAGTGAACACACTGTCGATGGTGCAAGGTTTGAAATCTATTTTAAATCGTTCCACTAAACGTATCGCGTATTTTCTTTGGTTTATCGTAAAAGTTTCTAAATTTAGAATTCGATTAAATTTCATTCAAAGTATGGCTATGGAACTGCATGTTGCGTGTTTCAAGGAAGAATACGAAACGTTAGAATTGGCACTTCGACGACCTAGTGGCGTTACTGTTTTGGTATATTTCTGTAAGGTGATGAATTCACAGATATTTACATTGAACGAAACACACAAATCGTATCGTTTTATGATGTCTAAAAATTCATAGGTAATAACACCACGATTGTACTTAGTTACAGGATGAACCAAACGAATTTATGAGTGGGATCGTAAATAATTTGGCTGTTATTCGTACCGCGCATTCGTCGGTTCGTATAGTTCCTTCAAAATTAACAAACATTTTACGATCTTTCTCGCAAGACTATTTCTTGTATTGCGGTTCGATAAAAACAGCGCAAAATACACATAATATTCTCTGGACGATTTGCAGAGAACCAATTGGAATTTCTGCCAAACAAGTAACTCGATGTTAATATCGTGTAATCCGCGATCCTTAATATCGTATCCGCAAAAGTCTGTATACAGCTGTGTATTCGCTAAGATTGCAGAGTTTCGCACTTTAAACGATAAAAAAGGGACGGCCATTCTATCGAATATACGCCCAGTGAAAGGGAAACGAGAGAGCAACGTTTTTCACGTTTGTCCATCAGGATCGACGTACGCTTCGCTTTTACCTATTCCACGAGATCCGTCGCCGAGTAAAACCGAAGAGAACAGTAACGTCAAAAATGTCATCGCTGTCTAAAATCGCTGGCGACATCGTTAGCGTTACCGGTTACCGTTAAAAACTGCGATTTTAGACATAACGTGTATAAGGAACTTTAGTACTGACAATGAATCTTTTTTTTTTTTTTTTAAGGATATATATATATAAGGTATTTTTAAAGATATACATATCTCAACGATATATAATCGAACCGAATATTTTATCATTCGTAAGACGTGACGAAAAAATATGACGATACAGAAAATAATAAAGAAGAAGAAAATTACTTTCTGCGTCTTCTGCGTCTCTTGATCCTTTCCTTTTTGAGATCGCAGTCAGGATACAAGAGTGTACAGTCGGCTCCACCTAGGCCAAGAACGGAAGCTTTTATAGAATCCAACATTGCCGACCATGAAGATCTTTTCAGCACCCTGCCGGACACCCAGCTCATTCCTAGACTGAAAAGGTTGATTCCATGCTTATCGAACACACGTCATGATAGATAGATAAATTACAAAATAAATTGATAGATACGACAGATAAGTTGCAGATAACGGACATCCTTTTACTTTGACATTCTTTGAATTTTTCAAATGTAAAACCCTGTTTGCCGTTACTCGTTGCACACGCCTCAGGCATATACGTATAATAACGATTAAAAATCGAAAAATCGAAAATCGTTCGCTTTACCTCCATACAGGCATCCATATTTTACGCGCATCTTCGGTTTGCGCGGAGTGTCGATTATTCTCGCAAAGAATTTTGCGAATGCAATTTCCAAAATCCGTATCGGCGACAAGAGCAGCCTCGATGCTTCTCAGAACGTTGTGAGATAATTCGTTCAATTCTTCGTGGCTGGCGTACGATAAAGGTAACCCATCGACGGCATTCCTTCTCAGACGTTTCGCCGTATTCGTCATCGTGGCTATGGTTGTATTCATGTTGGTCTACCCGAGGAAGATATCGAAGATAAAAGAAAATTAAGAAGCGGTAATATGAAGTAGCTTGTGGAGAAATCAAACAATTCGGACGTTCTACCGTAGCGTTCATTAATAATTGTATAATGAATAATCCAAAAGCTAAAAACGCCAGAGCTGTAAGGGCAATTTCAAAGAAGTCTTTTATCGAAAGTTCGTTTCCTTTTCCTTTGTAGTAAGGCTTGTGGTACTCCTCTTCGTGATCGTGATAAATCGGAGCGGTGTAATAGTGTTCCTCGTGTATAGCGGGAAAAGTTTCAGTGTGATGCAAGAAATGATCGCCACCGTGACCGTAAGCGGGACCGTAAGCGGGACCGTAAGCGGGACCGTAAGCGGGACCATAAAATATATTGTGTCCCGACGAGGATGAAAGCATATGATCTATTAAAAGATAAAGGAATATCTCGTTTTACAGGTATTCTTTAAAGGTAGTTATTGTTTTAGAATTGTATAAAACGATCTTTACCATTTTCCTCGTTCTGTTCATCGAAGAAGCCAACTTTACCAGAAGGTAGAGGAGCTTGCATCGCGTAACCCGTGACTTCTCCGTCGAATTCTTCGAAATTTTCGTCGTGAGCTCCATGCTTCTTCTTTATTTTCTTTTGCGGAACATAATGCCGATATACATCGTCCAAGGTTGTCCTTCTGTCGTAAAAGATGTAGGTTTTTTAATCATTTATAATTCTACGGCAACTAAATCTTTAGAATTTAAGGAAATTAATTTTATTAGAATCTTATTGTAAAGAATTAATTTTTATATTAAAAATATATAAGTTTTATGTTTACCAACATAATATGTATAGGTATCGTATGATGTAACCATAAGTACAATTTCGATAATTACCGCTGTAACCAGTTTTTGTACTTTGAACTTCCTTCGTCCGCTAATAATTTATCGTGAATAGTGATATTGTCATTGTCCATTAAATTATACAGATCGTTTCTTTCTGCCACATCGAGACGCCTTTTAGCCCTAGGTGCTCTCATTATCTTCGCTATTTCCTCAGCCATGTAGCCATGGCATAAGTATTCGTTCATCCTTTTCCTTTTAATAGGTATAGCGGATTAGAAAATAGAAATTACGGCCTTATTATTCCGACAAGTTAAGTGCTAAGTTATTTATTCTCAAACTTACCTATGATATTCCATTTCGCTTAGAGCATTGTCGATGGATCCATCTACCATTGCATCTTCGGAACCTTTCGTTCTGTTATCACTCACTTGTTGATCCGCGAATAAAAAGGATCCAGGCAACAGATCTACCGAAAGTATGTCGTTCTCGTCAATACAAAATTCATTGCCATCGTCGAAACATCGTTGCGCAGAAGTTGTATAAATCTTTGCCAGGAGCCAAATAAAAAGCCCGATAGATAGAATTTCTTTGAACGATTTCATCTAAAATAAATATTCTTGAGTGTGAACGAGTAAAATTTCGTTACCAGCAACCGTAGCACAAAGAGAACTGTCAGAACGGAAACTCGCTGCTGGCAACAACTTGTTCAACTGATGGAAATAATTACTCGAACCGTAGGTACGCGTGTTTAAATGGCGTTGACAAACTTTCCTCTTTGGAATAACAGTTAATATCCTTTTAACGAAACACACTCCAAATGTCTACATATTATTAATTCGTGTGTAATTTGATTTTCATAAAAAGTTTATAATATTCATTCATATATAGATTTCATATATAGCGAGGTAAAGGCGTAGCATTCAATTTCTAAATTAGTAACTTGGAACTGCTTGTCGCTAAGCGATTAAGATAAATATCCCCCATGGAAACAGAATGAATTTTCCGAACATACATATATATTTGGACACATGTTCAATCTCACAATGGTCGGTGACACTACCAGCCGATTTACACGTAATCCGACACCTATGATTAAATACCACTTTATTAAAAACCACTTACACCGCTCTTATGAATGTTTTAGGAGTGGAGGGTTTGTCGAGATGGCTTGGATGGGTCGGCGAGATGAGGTAATGGGGGCTTTGTTCCCTTGGGAACTCGCTCACCTGTCTAATATCTCGCGAGAGTAGCTATATCTGTGTCCATAGCAATAGCAACCAGTTATACACGGAGGTCACTGAAAATTAATCGTCCAGTTTTCAAAGAATTCTCACAATATCCTCGATCTCCCATGTGCAGTTTGAACAGAACCAACAGCTCTGTTCGATGTATAGCGATTAACTTAAAATCGAACCCGACGCAAAAGTACATGACAGGATACCTTGTCCAAGATACTACTTACGTTTCGTGTTACTCTTGATGAATTTGGAAACTTTTCGCACGTAGATCGTACGATCTTTTTCCCGTTCGCTACAAATTCTCTTCTTTCAGAAGCTCTTCTTTCCCGCGTTGAATCGTTTTCGTATTCTATTCTATTTCAGCCTCGATATATAGAAGGTAAAATTTAGGAAATTAATTTTGAAATTCTCGAGAACGTACGAAAAATTCGGAAAACGCATCTCCGATATACGATGTGTTAACAACGAACGTTGAAAAGTTTTCGGGAGATACATGCGTCTTATCCCTGTGCAGCAAGCGGGGTGTGGCATGGATAAACCCTCCGTTTCCGTGTGTGAAAACGTTCCATGGCAATTTGTGGGCGCGTTAGTACACCCTCCTTTTCTCAGGTGTTTGATTGATCGTTTCAATTATGTGGCGCAGCATGCATCGAACGCAAGAGTAAAGTTCGTATCGGTAGGACGATCGTCCATTCGGCTATTTCCATCGAACTTTGTACAAACGTAACAGACATAACAGTTTCATTGGGAAGTTTCGTCGTCCGAGTACTTCTTATACGTGTCGTATCGCGGCAACGGCAAAAAATACGCGTATTTCGTACATTTTGTTATTCATATGGTACAAGAAACGCGCGAACAACCAGTTCTGTCGTACAGACGCGAATTGTTGTATGGCCCTCGCAAAAATAGACGACAATCTTTTTCCCAAATATTTTGAAAGACGTTTTAAGGGTCCATAATGGTTTCTTGGAAGAACCGTAGATACATGTCCGTGAAATTCCGTGTTCGTCGACCATATCGTTACTTCCTCCTTTCGCACCTAACGAAAAGACGATGCACGGCATTTCGTTTCATGTAACCGGTACTCAATATTTGTTCTCGTCACTTGCACGCTTAAATTGTTCAAGTATGCTCACAAACGACATATAAAAAGCACGGTATTCCTTAAGAAATCGTAACTGTTAGTTACCAACTGTACTTCTATCGATCTTTAAACAAAAATTTCGTATTTTGTCATTGCGGTACAATTGTATTCTTACGACGAACGTATCGTCCTCGTACCTCGTCGATCATATATATATATAGGAGGTGAAAAAATGAGTACGATCATTGTTTCTTTTTAAAAGATTTTCACATGCTTTTTATGCAATCGAAGCGACTAGAGTAGAACGAATTGATGATGCAAATGCACGATGAAAACGCAATTGCCAATGGTCCTTCGGCAGTTGTAGCATGAAATTCGATAGATTTACGATGTGCAAGGAGGAACATTGAGATCGGACCGGTCTTGGTCGGAAACTAATGGTACCGCTTTTGCCAGAAACGCTCCACATTTTCAGCCTGTATCCAAACAGAAATAGCTCGATATGGTTCGATGAAATGAAAAGTTGCGAGCCTCGAATTTGTTTACAGCTTAGTTCGTAGTAATTGGCACTTTGAACGTTGCTTTCGTGAAACAACCGGATATAACGGTGTTTGCTGTATTAGGAGCGATAAGAGACGCGAATTCTTTACAAAATATACAGATTTTATGGAAATTTTGCACGTTTATACAGGACGCGCGATATGAAAATTCTTTTTCGCGCTGTTCAAATTATTGATAAAATATGTAAAGGTGCCGGTGAGAACCACTGTAAGAAGTTTGGTAAACGCGTGAAGAAGTGTTTTGCGGTACTTTTTCACGTCGTTCTCTGTATGGCAGAAGCGTTTATCCATAGCCGTAGAGCAGAGTGTACATACATATATGGGATAGAGAAGGAACCATTAGTTTGCTGACATAAAGCCCTGAAATAGAGGGGTCGAAGAAGGCGGACGCTACGGAAGAGCATGCGCCTCCAAGAGCCAATCACAGCTTCGCTTTCTGATCCCTGATGAATTCTTTTTCGGTAGATGAAGTTTGCTACTGCGCATATCACCCTATTAAACTGTAATGTATAATATCTCGGATATATCTTCGACATAGTGTACGTAAAGATGACAATGACAATGTTCTTACATCTGATAGCGATATCGCGTAAAATAGAATTTCACGTTTGATCGTGTTTCATTGCTCGGTCTTAAGACGAATCTGCGTTTCAAACGGTCAATTAACGATTTACGCAAAACGGGCAAAAAACCGGAAATGGAATCTGGAGATACCATTGGCAGAATGGAATGAAAATGGAAAATGGATTTTGTGTTCGCTCAAAACTATCGATATAGGCTGACGGTGTATTGCAACGGACGAACTTAAACGTTTAAATAAAAGAAGAAATTAAAGAATAATCTGTCTCATATATGCAAGTTCAAGCCGAACGTACCGTAACGTATAGTTTAGTTCTTTACGGCAAACTTACTTACCTACGAACTGACATCGTACGGTATCATTTGGTATCGTATAACCCTACCTCTTTCGATTTATTTAAAATTCGACGAATTTAAGATCAAAGACAAATCCAAAAAATATGGTTACTACGTGTTTGAATTGAAGAGGCTTAAACTTGTAGGTTACAGAGGAATATATATATATATATATATATTACTGGCGTATCAGACGCTGAAGGGTAAACGGCGAAGGAAGAAGCGTCTGAAAATGTTTAGCAGCAGGATAGGTATATCGATTTATCGCAGTATATGATGGTAAAGCAACGTTAAACCAGTGTGAATAAGCTTTTGACCCCTACTCCGATCAGGTAACAGAAACAAGTGGGGGTTCCTGGTGCGAGATGTTAGTCCAGCATCGCGAGATGACCTTCCCTCAGGAACTGATGGTGGGGAAGCTGGGAGGTTCTTCTGGACCACAGACACGTGCCACCTGTCATACATATCGAAGTACTTGCTTTCGAAAGGTTGAGAGGGCGATTAGCCGTCGATTAGACACGTTCAATGCGGTGCAAAGATTAACCGAAGATAAGTTTAATAAATATCGTGTTTTAAAGTAACATATATCGAATCGCAACTCGTTTAACGTTCGACGTTTGACGTTTAACGAACGATACGATGATGGAATTGTCGTTAGATTAGACTGTGTTAAAATACGAACGTACTAGTGTATAGAAATTGGTACTGGCTGTTTTAAACGACGATCTACTTTGTGATCGTCATAGAAAATGTGCACAACGTGAAACAGTTTTGAAAAGAGAAATCGTGAAATGCAATTTGTAAATCGAGCTTGGTGTTATCGAGCATTTTAAATGCGTGCTTAGGTCGGCTGAAATTAGAAATTAAGAACTTGGTAATAGGAAGTCCAATGACATTACCGACGATGGAGCTTTATCAAAATCACGGTAAGGTGAGCGATGAGATCTACGATCTGCGACGGTCCTCTGTGAAACAAGATATAAAAGAGATTCGCTTTGTCGATAACGTTTACGAGCGAACGAGGGATGATCGCGAACGATTCGTGAAAACGCCAAACAACCATCAAGATACAATGGAATGTGCATCCGATTCGAGTAGCGAAAGTTACAAAGAGATTCATAGGAAGCAAACAGAAAGAAAAAATTCGTCACCGGTTGCTGCGGCTAGTGCCTTTACGATTGACAACATTCTTGGCAGACGCGAAACGAAAAATATCCAAGTAGCTTCTAATTTTAATTATTCCGATGACAGAGAGGAAGATCAAGAAGATAGAGAGGCGAAAATGGAAGAAAATCAGTTTATCAGACCAACAGCCGTATCAGCTACGCAATCCGGTAAAACAATTATAACGACAAAGTATTTATTCCTTCCCTTGTTCTCTGCTATCTCAGCCTTTGATTATTTGTCAGATTTAGAAAAGCAGATAATAGTTAGATTTTGTTACGCCGCGAGGATAAACTTGCCTGTTTACATTCAACTCTAGTTATTTATTATGCGATGTTATTGTGTGTTTAGGCTCGATGTTAATGATTTGAATTTATTAACGTCTCTGTGTAATTACTATATTATTCTACGACCGTTCGTAAAATCCAATGTTTTACAGTCTTTCGACAAGAATGAATCTTGCCGCAAAGGATCAGCCAAGTATTTTCTGATAGATATAGACAAAAGATAACAAAAACTGAACAAAAAATCAGCACGCGATAAATCATTCGTTTTTACAGATATGAACACAGGATTATACGCATCAGCAGGATTATCGTATTCGGAAGTCACGCTTTCAGATCCTTCCGCGTATTCAGCGACATCCCTTGCTTCTGCATCCATTTTATATAACAGTTGGTTCGCTCAATCGAAACCTGGCCAGCTGTTTGGTCTACAAGGTGAGTTCGGTCAAAATCTGTTATACCAATCGTTGTTATACGTTTAACTGGGTTAAAAATTGAATCGGAAATTACGCAACGTGACGTGGAATTTCTATATAAGTTATGGTCTGAAGACTATATAACTCGTCGAATATTAACCGTCGAAGCATAAAACGTTTGGGAACGATTCCCTTTTATTATGACAAAAGATTCTAATTACCTGCTCGTAATAACTTATCGGCGTAATTCCATTTTCGCGAACAATGCCGAGAAAAGCGAAATCGGCGAGTTCTTTCTCGGCTCAAAGGGAATATTGGAGATTACTCGAGGCGTCTATAGTAACAGCTTTTCGACACGCGAACGTCACATTAACAGCTAGGGTGTTGTATCCCCTTAATTTTGCTGTATTACCGGTCAGGTGTAAAATATTTCGTTGTTCGAGTATCGAGCAACTTTTCCTATTTTTGTATATCAAATTGTTTAACCTCGTTCTCGTCTAACCTACCGATATTCGGATATAGAGTATGCCTTTCGAGGAATGTTAGGAAAATATTGCTCGTGCCGAGCAAACCAGGTACATATAAAGAAAGAAAGAAAGAAACAAAGAAAGAAAGAAAGAAAGGTTGCTAGATTTCGAAATAGTATGCGTGTATCTACTTGATTACGGTTACATGCATATATATCGTATAAAATTACCGAGACTCGTAGCTGTGGCAGCAAAGAAACGCGAGCGGACAAACTTGTCACTGTCTGTTACATTGCTTGTCGATCTGATACATGGTTAAGCAAGTTTCTTTCATATCGACTTCGTATGACTCTGAAAATAAGCGAATAATATACGTCGGAGACTTCAATCCGCCATCGTTGTTTCTCTTCTTTCGCTACTATCCGCCATGCTGTTAGAAGCCCATTTATCAGCGACGTTACTCTAACTACCTTCCGGAGAAGTGCTAAATGTCTGCGTACACTCGTAAATCTTTACTCCGTCAGTTTTCTTTCTTCGTCGCTACGTTCCCTTTTTGGCCAATAGTTTCTGCACTTCTAGGAAATATGATCAATTCGCGCGAACAATTCATTCCGATTAATGGAAACGAGCGACCATCGTGGCAATTCGATTAATTCGAATAGATGTATGGAAGTCGATCTTCGAAGCGTAACTACTCGAACAAAGTTTCATTCCGAAGAAACATAGTCGTAAATATATACATATAACTTAATGTTAACTAACGCTAAATAACAAATAAAGACGACTTCTTGTTGCCTTCTATTTCTTGTTTTCGCGTGAACCGTATTATTTTTTCATTTTCTCTACTTTCCTATTCGTAATTTCTAATTCTATTTTCTTGTTCAGTTCGGTTTCCTTGAAAATCTGTTTTATTTATAGTTTAAACATAGAGAGAAGGGAAGTCGTAGATGTATGGAAAATTGCTAAGAAGCGAAGCATTGCTGCATTTGTAGCAGTCTTCGATACGGTCGAAAGATTTACAAGAAAATACAAAAGGTCTTGTGTGCAAACATGCGACATCTATTTGTTGGTTTAGAGTGTAAGGGCCGAGTAGCTAACTGAACGTTAAACAAGGGGAAAAAGAAGAAGTCTCTATTTCTATGTGAAGTCATCGCGATTTTCAGAATTCGAGGATAACCATTTTACCAGAAACGATTATAACCATTTTACGAGAGTGGTAAATGTCAAAAAATTATATTTCAAAATGACCGTTACGATTTCTCCATTGACATCGTCATATAGGTATCCGTTATAAAGTTGAAAAGGCTTTCGATTTCGTTATATTATCATAGGCGATCGAATCCTTGCAAATAATAAAGTTACGGTTTATCCAATTTTATTGAACGGCATAAACGAAAAATGTGCATTCTACGAAATGTAAAAATGCAAAATTGTACATTTAATTTAATTTAATTGTACATCATTTTTACTCATCATCATTTTTACAAGATTATACCGTCATGGTATTACATTTTTAATATTTGTAAGCATAAATTTGTAAAATTTAATCGCCGTTAAGCCTATTTATCCTATTTGTATATACATACATATTTGAAGCAACAATGAAGTTGTTAGCGTGAAAATTGTACAATTATAATTAATACGTTCTCTTTGTGTATTTTTTTATGTCAGATATACCGCAGTGTCATATTATCTAAATGTGACTAACAACGGTATAATACCTCATATAACCCCTTGAACGGAAATATGTGGAACTTCTTTGCACTATGATGATAATCGCATCCAAACGTTCCTCGGTATAAACTGTTTGTCCAGCTCTTTGCCACATTCTGCCTCGTATTGACAGTAAGATGTCACACGTTCCTCAAACAATCCCACATGTTTTAGACACGCTTGGTAACTCTAGTCGTGGTCCAATGAGCAGGCCGAATCGAAGAAAGTGGTAATTGAGTACA
Organism: Bombus flavifrons; assembly: GCF_040668555.2. Lineage (NCBI taxonomy): Eukaryota > Metazoa > Arthropoda > Insecta > Hymenoptera > Apidae > Bombus > Bombus flavifrons. Next base: position 14,589,813 of record NC_138451.1, on the reverse strand, counting down.
AGCTGGCGAAGTTAGTGAAACAATTAAGAGACATGATTATAATGTTAAATTTTTATTATCACAACTATAAATCTTCGAGAATGTCAACTGTCGTCTCTTTCGACGTGCATGGTCAATTTAATACTTAATTTCACTGAAATTCTCATGCTTACGATTAGAGCAAGATAATTCCTATCCTTTTAAATGTTTTAGCGCCCAAACCGAGCGGAAGACGATCCAGAAAACCGGGCATCGACAGAAAACCACGTCAAGCATACAGTGCGAAACAGTTGGAAAGACTTGAAGCGGAATTTAAGGTATATCAAGTATATTTTTCAATTAAGATATTTAACAAATGCGTAAATAATTTTACTTTTGTTGTTTTCTTGTGCACGCGCGCAACGATCACTTTATTAATTTCATCGTTATCGAAAAGAAATTTTCGACAAAGAAAGCTACAGGGTGGTAATTTTGTACGAGTTGTTATCATTCGTAGAACGTTATTCCGTTTTCACCTACCATAAACAACGAACAAATTTACGGATTTTGTTCTACGGATATCGCGATTAAAATTCGACAAATTGTTAAAGTTATCGAAATTTCAGAAAGTAAACTACGATACTGTGTCAGATACGAATCCATGACACGAACGTTCTTATTACAAAAGAAAAAGCTGGTAGATAATCAAAGAGGTCAATGGAGATAAGCTGGCAACTTTTTCTTTCTCTGTTTAACTTAGATATATTCGTAATTCTAGAAAATGATTATGAGCAAACTTCGCGGTTGACTAAAATTTGTACAAAACAGTATCCATCGTGTAAGGTGTAAACATTAAACCAATTGACCTATACTTTTACACACGTGCTAAGAAAACATATATTCCTATACTAAATATTTTCTGTTTAACCGTTTACTAACGTCAAAAAATTCACGCGAGTTTCGAAATGTCACTCTCTCAACGATCCTCGGTTTGTCAAATATCTTTTTACGTTATTTGTCTTGTCGGGAATCGTGGCTAAATTCACAACTTTAAAATAAGGTAAAATAAGTCGTTTGCACTTTGAATATTCGCATTCCTTTGATTCGATTAATTAAAACGTCGATAAAAATAGTATAAAGTCTCAACACTGCGGGTTTATTTTAGACGAAACATGCCCGTTAAATAAGTGATAGCTGAAGTGAAATTTTCCATATGGGTTTTACGACTGTTTGAACGATAACGATAATAAAGGACAGAATATTGGAATTCAAATAACAAATTTTCTATGAAGATTCGATCGAGCAAGAAGTAAAATTGGTTCGGTCGTTAGAAATGATAGAGCTGCAATCTGTAAGAGAAGTTAATAGGTACGTTTCTTTTGTAGATCGACAAGTATTTGAGTGTGAGCAAACGAATGGAACTGTCGAAATCCCTAAATTTGACAGAAGTACAAATAAAAACGTGGTTTCAAAATCGTCGCACCAAGTGGAAGAAACAACTTACCTCCAGATTAAAGATTGCCCAAAGGCAAGGGCTCTTCCCATCGGCATACTTTCCACCAGCTCAGTACTCTTTATTACCGTACTACACTACGCCGCTTGTGTTTGGAACTTCAGCGTCAGATGACGCCAATATTAACGCCATGGCGATACCATCACGATCTGTGGCATCATCGCCGGACGCTGTTTGAACGAATATCGATTCGAACTACTTAGCCGACATGAGACACGAGCGCGAATCAAGTGCAATGTACCTCGTCTATGGTGCGATTAAGACTAAGATTTCTCGATTCAACGTATATACTTACGATGATTTCATACCGACGACTGAACACATGCTGCACGTCTAGCGCGTAATATATTTTCTTTCTAATAGTTCTGATTGTTAGTTAGACAGCTGTAAAATACAAATTTATGTTACCAAAAATGCATGAGGTAAAAATTTTGTGTACATAAATTACAACTACAATAAATGAAACCATAAAAGGAATCTTTGCTTGTCTCGGAGTATGATGTATCCGTTGAATGCTCGATGGAAGAAGGTTAAACGACGAGGGCGAAAGCGGGAAGATCAAGCTATCCAGAATAAAAACATTTCCCGAGGATCAAACTAATTTATTTATATAGTATTATAAAATATATGCGAGAAAGAAGAATTATACACGACTGTGTTTAACTTATAAATAGTATTAGGTAAGATACGTAATAATACTATGCGCGTAGGAACGCGCGTGCGTCTTCCTTAAATCAAACGAAGAAAGGACTTTCCGAGACGAGCTTAGGTGCTTTATAAGAATCTTCGTCAACGAGCCAAGTTTCGAATCTTCATCCGTACGGACGTGTGAAACTGAATATCTTTATATCGAATGAAACGTTTCTTCGTTTGTCATCGACTTTTTTTATCATTTTACGTTGGATTAGCGTCGGTTACGCAGTTGGCCCCACGCTTTGTTCTACATTGTGGCGTATTATTATGTTTCATCGATTTATCTGTTCCGCAAGCAACGGTTCGTACTTTTGGATACGCGGGAAATTTTAATCTCGGAAGAATATTAAACTTCTTATTAAGCTTTAACTTCGGCCTTGACCTCCCCTTCCTCTTTTTTTTATCAGGGTGCAGGGTACCCATATCGCGCATTTTTACCTTAACAGATGACTGTACGGTTCTAACGTGCATAGTTGGGCTACAACTTTTGTCACAGGTTAATGTTTCTTTGGTAGAAGCTTGTATGGACATATGGAACTTTCCTATCTTAGACATTGCTGCCGCGATCGCCATTGTGTTTTGAGCGCATAGATAACAACAGCTTTTGGTGAAATCTATCCCTAACTCGGAAGCACGATCATCGATTACTTTCTCTTCCTGATCCGTTTGAAACATACGCACAGGTGGTTCAGAAACATCTTTCTTTTTCTTCTTCTTCCTCTTCCTGATTTCCTCCTTTGCACCTTTCGATTCGTCGAATCTTTCATCCTTCTCTTCTCTCGAGGTTTCCCGAACTGCGTCTTCGTGTTGTACCGGAGAAACGCGACGTTCCTCGTATCGTATCGGTGAAACACTACGTTCTTCGCTGAAACTAGTCTTTTTCTTTTTTTCCTTACGCCTCTTACATTTTTCTTTCAAACGTTTAAAGAAATTTGACTTGGATTTCCGCGCTCTGACTATCTTAGCTTTTTTCTTTCCGCAACACTGGCTACACCATTGGTAGATCCTCTTAGCTACATTATCAGGCCTTTTGTTGGCCGTAGAATTTGCAGTTTGGACGTTCTCTCTTCCCCTTTCTCCCCTTCTTTCATTTCCTCGAATTTTCCGAGAATTCGAACCTCTTTCCGATACTGGTTGCGCTGTTACGGGTCGAAATTAATAATCTAATAAAACAGAATTACGTTTTATGCAATAAATTTACTTGAACTGTATTCCGATGAATTTCGCGCAACGCTCTGTGTACGTTTAAAACCATTTCTTTCTTCGTTATTCCGTCTATTATATTTGGGATATTGATTTATATTTGCAAATTGAATCTCTGGCATCGTATTTGTTATTGAACAAGACAGAGTGGTATAGTATACTTTTTTACCAATCTCATTAGGTTACATTTTAATTACAGAGACTGGTATTATGGATCAACGATTAAATTACAATTAATCGATATTGGATGCATCTCTACTGTCGAGAAAAGATCGCATTTCCTTCTATATTAAATTTGCATATTTTTTATTGCGTATAGCTTTCGCAAAGATAATTTTATCAACGATGAAAGGTTAGTTTTTTATTTATATAGTTACATTTGTACCTATTATGATATATACAAGTATTATTAATAAGAGAATTATTTACCGAAATTTTGTGCAAATAAACAACGAATCATGTTGCGATAGGTGATATTAAAATTTGGTCCATATTTATGGGATTTTAAAACTCCCGGTTATGTGAGAACTCGAAGGGCGCCCAACCACATAAATGTAAAAGTTTCTATTTCCGCATAAGCTTAGCACGCGTATTTTTATCAGAGAGGAAATTTACTCTCTGTTTTCATCTTGTGCTTTGAAAACATTTCCATTAGTTTACAGATTAATTATCAATTACTATTTTATAAAGAAATCGTGTTTTGTATCTGTTTATGCTCGTTCTCCTTCAATACGATGTATTTTTAACAGCTGTCGAAGAAATAGAAATCGATGAAATAGAAATTAAAATTGACGATAAAATTTGCGTAAAAATGCCTGTACTATTATTTAATGAGATATGTACTGCAATATTTATTTCGATGTTAGACGCATGTTTACACGCAACAAAGAATTACGTAAGAAACGATTATGCCGAACCAGGCTGAACGTTTAACGTCGCTGGTTGTGATCGTGAACACATCGTGAATGACGTCACGCGTTTAGGATATAGCACGTATGGAACGAGATGGTAACTGTCGCCCTCTGACGATAGAGCGACAAACTAACGATACATGATAAACGAGACAGGGGAATGAAAGTCGCAGCGGTGGTAGGACTGTCAGTGGCAACGGTGGCGACTAGCCGATGTCGTGTGTGTGTTTTGTTGCTGATGCGATGCGTCAGCTAAATCTCAAATCATCTGGTAAAAGAGTGTGAGATAAAGAGCGGTCAGCTGTTACGACGATCGTGAGACAGCGAGGCCAAACGAATGGCAGAGAAGTAAATAGTGAAGAAATATAGGAGAAACGAGAAAGTCGAATATCGTGCAACGGAGAAAAGGTTACGAGGGGCGGATCGTCGATGGTAAGGACTGTCCGCGTGCAAGTGATAATATCGGTGGAAAACGATGGCGTAAGTTGGTCGGCTCTGAACCGAGACGTGCCGTGTGTCCTGTGTGCCGTGGCCGTCCGTCATTTTCTCTCGGTTCCCGAACGACGCGTGTGATTAGATTGGTCCGTAGAGTCGCGCGCGCCAACAACAGTACGCGTTCCTAACGTAACGTAACGTCAGTGAAAACACCATCGAATGTGTGCTGCTGTGTGCCCGATCTAGTTGCTATGCAGGCTGAGTGCTGAATACACTGGAAATATTGGCTGGTCTTTGATCACGGTGCATCGAGTGTACATACGAGGCAACGTTTTGTCGGTTGTCGCTACGTCGCTACGTCCCTGTATCGTCTTGTTGGAACTGTTGCCGATTACCACTCGCTATTTCCTCGCGTCGTCGCGTTGTTGTTTTGTTTATTGTTGTTTGCGCGTATTCGCGAGGTGGTGCCAATATCTAGCCAACGACATCTCATCGTGGGAGAGAATATGGTTACGATGATCAGTGATACGTGTGGATATGTTCTTTTTCTCCTGTTGCTGTTGCTGGTTCCTTATATCGAAAGCGGTAAGCGTATATAAATTCGATTAGCTTCGTGCTCCTTGACATACGTTGAATCGTAACGATAGAAATTAGTTGAAATCGTTAATCGCGCATCGATAGATCGGTATTTCGTGCAAAATGCACGTTCTTATGTTACTTAACGTCTAGCCTGTGAAGTGTGCTATTGGCCCGATGACATATGCATACGCGCCTATCTATGCCCATATACATGCACGATATATGTGCGGATCCGCATCCGTGTCCCGTATGCGTGCGTGTGTGTGTGTATGTGTGTGTGTGTCTCGACCGTCTCCACGTCTCATGAATCATCCTTTCACGAAGAGCGTGTCTCGCACATTTCTCTCGGATTCTTTCAAAGGAAAACCAAGTGCGGTGCCTGTTTTTTTGAGAACGCCTATACTTTTTCTCCTCCTTTTTTCTGCATTAAAGTGAAATTGTCGACCATGCGAAACCGTATTCCATACATATGCCGCTTCTTCGTGCGAATATACGATTTTGTCGGTTTTTATATCCTAAAATTATATCCGGTGTTTTCGGAGATGCAACATTTTACACTGTACGGTTATAAAATACAAAGGTCGAGCTCGTTATGCGTCTTAATCTTTGACAAAGAATATTTTTTTAAACTTGAAACACGGATTTCCGTTCTATTTCGAAGAACGGAAAGACACATTAAGCGGGTTTTCCTGACTCACAATGAATTCGTTGAAATCATAGATAACGTTTCTTCGAATATTTATATCGGAGACTCGTAGACCGTGACAAATACAGTTTATCTTTCTAATTTTCCAATTTAATTTAATACATACGTATGTATTAAATACGCGAGTGTGTGTACACATCGTGTACGTATGTATGTATATATCGCGCATTGGAAAATCATTTATTTATCGCGAATTTTCATTCGTAGATTTTTCGACCTACATCTGCGAAGAATTTCTGTGTTTGATAAAGAGAGACACTCTTCTCCAGAGTGTAAATCGTAAAATTACCCCTGCCGGAAGTTCCAATTAAGGACCACTAGCTCGCGTATGTGATGGTGATACTAGTGATATAGTCGCGAGTGCGCCGCTACGTTATCTATCTGAAACTAAAAGTCAAGCAGAAAAAAAGAGCGGAACTATTAGAGATTATTATATTAGAGAATCGCAATTTTGAAACAATCTGGTCTTTATAGCGGCAGCTTCTCTGATTTTAAACCGTTATCATTAAAATGTTTTATTGATTTTGCGTCGAATTTGATACGACTTTGATCTTTATAATGTGTAAAAAGCATAATTTACATGCACAGTAACACGTTACATGTAGTAAATCGAACATGTCGAATGGCGATGAGGATATTAGCAGCTGCCGATAAAATGGGTAACTAATATTTATTAGTTTGACGTATGATAAAACGTTGAAAAAATATCCATCCATTTTGATCGTCTCGATTCGAAATGGACTTTCTTAGGTTAGCGTCCGACGGCAAAGGGAAATGAGTTATCGCTATCGTGGAATATTTTTCTGGCAATTCCGATTGCCAAGGGAAGAAGGGAATGTGAGCAAAAGGCGGCATCGGTTCGCGCAATGCATCTAGAATATAAAGACGCGGTTAACCGTGATAGGTAAGTGGTTTTGTTGGCCTCGGGGCCATATCTCAAGGACAAAGGATCGATTTTTCTTTTTCCAAGTTTTCAATTCTTCGGTGAAACAATCTTACGATGCCCGTAGAAAGCTGTATCAACTTTGGGAAATCTTTAAGCGCGGCACGTTGCGGCCATCTTCGTATATTTCATTCGAGAAATTGCGTTGGCCTTTGGAAAATGCACGATCGAAAATTGAGTAACATAAATGTTTCACGTCGGAAATTTCACGTAACATTTTCCGTGTAGTCGTTCCACCTAAGACAAGACTTTTTAGTTTCAGGACGGTCTAGAAACGTAGTAACCTTTCGTGCAGCTTCGTTGCTACGTACGCTATCGAATACAACTTGGACGATGACAGATCGTCCCTTCGGCCAGATCGTATACTTATTTTGTTTGAGTAATTTATAAATCACACGCGCACGAGCAACGATTTTACCATTCTAATAAAGTGTTATTTTATCTTACAATTAGTAACTTTACTTCGAGTTATTGCAACGTGCATTTTTCGTGCCCAATGCCAAAGATGCACTTCATCGAATTACGTGTGTAATCTACAATAAAGAAACGAGTATATGCCAAGTTTTTCCGTTTAATAATTCGATTTGTTTATAGGAAAGTTGTTGGTTTCAGTGAGTAGATACTGAGAGATGGATTCGATATTCGTACTGCGGTTGTCCGTAAAGCAAGCTTACTACACAAGTTCGATAGCGAATTCAGTTAGTTAGTCAGGCTCGGCTTCTGATTTCTAACGTAATTAACTCGGTATTAAGCCGTGGTTGTCTTGTTCATAGCAAATTCAAGATTATTACCTTGTCGTAGTATATACGTTATGTCAGTTTTGCTTGCGCGTTTTATATCATGATATTTTTAGTATCGTGAAAGTCCCGTGTATACATACATGTATGTATATGTAATGTAATCGAGGATAACGACAGGATAAGATTTCGATTAGATTTTTACGTTCTTTCAAAGTATGGTCGTAGACATTTGTGTCTCGTTTAACGAAAGAGAGGAAGAAAGAAAGAATATGGTTTGCCATGTTATTGTTATTTTTAATGGTTCTATTTCGTTCGTTGCGTGCGAAATCGCTGGTATTGCGGAAATTCTTTCGTTCTCGAAAAGGATCTTTTTGTTTGAATTATTTTACGATTATTTTACGATTATTTTACGTTGCTGCGCGCAACGTAGATAGAACTTTTTGCCGGTTTCCCGATCATCATCAACAACTTCGTAATTGAAATTGAAATGCGAAGATAGCGTTGAAAAATATCCTGCGGAAGCCGGTTTCGGTAAGGTCAATGCTTTCGTGCGGGTTCTAGATGAGATAGACACGGCCGTGAACACTGCTCTCTCAACAGCGGGCGGATTCGCGACGGAAACGTGACGAAACAGTTGTTATCCAGTTGTGTTGCATCACTTTTACCTCGTTGGACTTGTTCTTTGCGGACCGCGTGCTGCCGCGTCATCGTCCAGGACGTATATACATATGTGAAAGAACGAAAGTCCAATAGCAATACTACCGCCGCATCCCTTTGTGGAACTCAAACTTTTGCCTTTTTCGTACGTTCGACCTTAAATCTTTGCTTTTCATTCGATATTATCCAAAGGAGAACTACGCAAATACGTTACAATACCCTATAAATATATTCTACATAAATATAATATGTAGAATGCAAAAGAGAGTTGAAATATTTTGTACAAAAATAGGTTTCTCTCTAGAAACAAATTTATGGACTCCAGATCGTAGAAGATGAGAAGAAAATGTTTCTTTGTTATCGAAATGTTCTTTCGCGTAGTCTCTACTTCCTGCATACCAAGCTTTTAGGTATTGATAGGCTTCTATATGACCAAAATGGAAAGAAAATATAAAGATTTTCACGCATATCGCTGTTTCAGTATTTTTTTCATTTGTGGGCTCACGATGTAAACATATTTTTATTTGAAACCAAAGAAAATATAGGTTTGATGCATGGCTGGTAAATTCGGAATTGTCGTATCCGTAGGAAACTAACGATGAAGTAAGAACAAAAATAAAACTAGCAGTTTGACGGTCTTTTGGCACGCATATGCGATCGCAACTCGTAGATCTGTTTTCAACTTTTCAAACAGATGGTTCGCGATTGATTCTCTCTGGGCTCTTTCTCCTAAGTGGGTACTGTCACTCACCCTTCGCGCAACCATTATCATACGTTCATACAGCCACATGTCAGAACCAAACAGATGTTCCTATAGTCAGGGGTGTTAGATAGCGTAACCCATACCTAATAGACCGTGCGACAAAGTTCCCCGTACAAACCTAGTCTCTGCGATTTTCTTCGATACATAGCCGGGTACATGACTGAAAATTCGATAATTTGAGTTTACTCGTTAGCTTAGCCGTTTGCTTGGTCATTCGCTTAGTTGCATCAAGATCTAACGTTCTTAAAATATTTAATAAACGCAAAACGGAGTTTTATAGAAAATAACGGTGGACTAACTTATACCATTAAAGTGGTATAATATCGTTGGAAAGTGCGATAAATTTGAAAATGTATAATTAGTAGAGGAAATCAAGGAGACCGAAGCGATCGTCTTTGTCCAGAATGTTTAGGAAGATGAACTTTAGGAGGAATTTCTGGGCAGGGATATAGAAGGATCCTGGAGAATTCAGAATTCCCGAATCAAGGGGATCTTATCTCTAAGGTATTCCGTGTTCGGGAATATAGGTGGTCGTCCTGAAACTTTCAACTCGGCATTCCTGGCACAACCGAGCTATTCGGCTTGGCTCAAGGAGCTACAGGGTTTACCCAAGGATATGCAAACACGTACGATAGTTCACCACCGTGCCAGGTCGTATGGTCTTTTCGAGATTTTCAGCTTTTTGCGTCGCATACAAGAGAATACTTCTAATTCGGTCGTGGAAAAAGAAAAACGACGCTCGCTGTTACGCAGTTTGACGCGGTGTTTCTTTGCTCCGTCCGATCTGACGCGAAGCACCATGGAAGAGAATTTCGCGAGTCGCGTTTCCGATTCGTAAAGATGGTGTTATTTTGCTTCGATGGGTCACGACCGTCTAGGGGAGAAGTTCGCAAGGGAAAAGGCGATTGGAAAGCTTTTGGAGACCGTCCAGATTTTTGATTAGGGCAGGTTCGACGGTGGCCAAGTTATCGGTGGCTCGTTAATCAACATCCGATTTACCGTCTGCTGGTGGAGCCGGCGCTCCAAGTTTCTAGGAAAACACGCAGTCGCGGAGTTGCGTTTTTTCAGGGGGAAGTTGTAAGTGAAAGGTCAGTGGAGCCGGGCGTGGGAAGAAAGTCTGAAAGGTAGTTTTTACTATCGAGTTGTTTTTCAGAAAATCGCGTTTCTCTTGTTAGATGCATCACGTTTACCCTAGATATTCGCCGATTTAAGTTTTAGCATTTTGCAGTCCGTTTTCGGATAAGAGTTGTATAGCGCGAGGAAATGTTTCCTCGTTTGGCTATAATTCAAACTAGACCCGCGATTAGTCGCAATATTATCTGCTGCCGCGCAAAGTCTTTAAAATAGTGAAGAGTAGAAGAAAGTTTGGACTATCCATATTGGCATAAATAACGTGGTGGGTAATACACAGCTTAAAATTCTCACGATAGAACGGGAATATTTACCGAAAAGTTTCCTAATGCGAGCAAGAATTTTATAAATAGGAGAAACAACGTATTTCGTTGGAAGCTACAGAGGCATTTATACATACAGTCTGTTTATGTACGAATGAAAATTTTGAACCAAAAAATTGAGACAAAAGATCGACGATATCGGCGAGAAATGATTTTGCCCTTCGTGGCTGAATACCTGATGTACTTTGCATATAAGTACCTAACCATGATGGTACGTCCAGGATGGACGTCTCTTTCTACGATTACTCTCGCTGGATGTTGTCTATCTAGTACTTGTATATATAATACGCATACTTGTATATATTTGCGTCGCAAAGCGAGGACATAACCGTGCGAGAAATGAATCTGCCGATAGCTTTCGCCTTTCGTCGCTCTATTATTCGCTCATCATGGTTTACGCGTATTCATATTCATATTCAGACGCACAATGGTGCTGTATGCCCTCCAGGAAATAGTTGTAAGTTTAATAACTCGTTTTCCCGCGGACGAAAGTGCATTTCATTCGAATAGTCGTGCGTTTGGCTTTCGATATGCAGCGATGGGTAAAGACTTGAACGATCGTCCACCGATATTCCAAATTTTTGATCGGCAGGTCAAGACAAAAATTGAGAATACTTAGCTAACGAATCTCAGCGACTCGTATCGTAATTGTCAGAAGGATTTGGGATTTGTAATTTCCTTCTATTTCGTTTGCCATGGAAATGTTTTAAAACGTGAGAAATTTTGCAAGTTTAACGGATCGTAAGTTTAGCGTTTACGCACTTTGTAGCCTACAAGTTGGCGATCGTAAGTCGATCAACGGTTATTCGTTCCGTTTTGGTTTCTTGGTTATACTCGCGAGGTTTCGGCGTCAAATGTTCCTTCCTTGAATGTTATAATAGTCAGCCTGTAGATGTAATGGTCCGGGAATAATGCTCGAAAGTTCCTCGCCCATTCGTGGACTATCTGGCCGATATAAATCCTGTCTATCTCGTAATCGAAATCCATGCCGGCGGCACTCTCCTCCCCCAATAAGAGATCCTTTGTTCTCGACTTAAATCTTTGAGTTTAACCGAGCCACCTCCTGCTTCTGCAATTCCCACGAGGACCAAACCCAAGAGAGATGTTACCTCAACGTTTTACGTATTTACGTATCCCGAGTGCAATGGTATTCTCCACGTGGAGATGCCAGAGTCATTAGAAAGTAAGAAAACTGAGTTTTAGCTATTCAACTTTCCACGATCCGCTGAAATCGGACGCGACTAGTTCTTCTTACAGTTTAGCACTGTAACGCGTTATTCGAAGGTGAATTGTTACCGATGTGTCCTTTAATACGCAGAGTTGCTGAAACTCCATTTTCATCATGAATGGAAATCGTTTACGTAATAACGTTCCTCCGGTGAATCGCGTTCTGTAACTTTCGCAAGATAATCATTGATACTGTCGTTACCGAGCATTACGCACATATATTCGACAAATGGCCATTATGACGACGCAGAGCGTCTCGCGGTGTATGCGAAAGGCCAGGAAACACGTTGTCGAGGATGATCGAGGCAGGTTAATTTTCTACGTCCATTCGGCGATTGGCACACACGCTGTAAGATATATCAACGTCGTAGATACGATGATAGGTGTTGCGATGTCGTGGGCATAGTCACCGGGGCATTGTAAATTTCCGGTACGTGCCGCTTCCCGTTCCTCTTTCTTTGTCTCTAGTGGTAAAAGCGTGGCGCGTCGATCGACCAAAATAATATCGGCTAATTCGACTTTGCGATCTTTACCCTTTCTCCGCTTCTTTCCTCGTTCTTGTCCTTTTCATTTCCTTTCTTCCCCTTCTATCTGACTTTGTTGCTTCTATTATTCGCTCGCATTCCCAACCTTTTCCTCTTCGCGATTCAGAGTTGCAATAAATTGGTCTCCTATTATTTCTCCTTTCTCTCCGCTTGAGTCGTTCGAAAGCCGGAAACGAAATTTAACCGCCCTTATTACGGAGTCATTATAACTTGCATTTTCGTTAATGCCCCTGAAAAAGCAGGTGGTTACGCGAAAGCCGACAAAAGTTGGCAAGAAATTAAAAGCACCGAAATTAATGCGGCAAGTTTCGCACGCGAGATAAATGCAAGTCTCCCAAGAGTCGTGATACGAAACGAGCATCGTTCCAAAAATGTCCGACTTAATTTAGAGATCGTATGACAATCGTGACTGCGATAATATCGAACATTATTGAACGAAGATTCTTTGGTAATGCCAAGTCCGCGCTGTTCGATAAGCGCTTGCGTTCGTGTTCTGTTTGTGCACTGTGTACGCAGCTATTGCACGAGATAAAACCAGAAAATATGTCCGCACATCGATGTAACGTAATTTTCCATATCATCTGTTTAAGTACGCGAACATAGAAATTTTCCGTTTTATGCATTAATTATATAACGTATAACAATTAAATTTATCAGCGGTATAAAACACGACGTTAGCTTTATCGTTATTTTAAATAATCTACCGCGCGGTAAATATTATATATATTAAATTTTCATATATTTTATATATATGTCTATATGTTAAACCTATATTATATGTCGGAGATGAAAGGACATCGGAGTCCTCCCTTTGGAACCCCGGGAAAATCCCTTAACACCGTAATCTAGATTCTATCATAGGCGTAATTAAACAATTGTCGTCTTTCGATCCGATTGTATTTGTTCGAGATTTGTGATAATGAGCTTGGGCTCGAGGCGATAGCCAGTCGCCGAACGTAGCCGCGGTCACGGGATGAACGCTTTGCCTAACAAAGGTATGAAGTAATTCTATAGCTCTCCTTAAAAGAAATATCTCTGGCGACACGCGACAGTAAACATTCCAACGGTCTCTGTCCCGTGGCCACGCGCAGTCCCTATTCTTCGAGTAAGATGATTGCCAGATGTCGATGTGTCTCCACAGTACGTGATCAGCTAGCCCGAGGGCCGTTATAAACACTAAGATCTAGTTACCTAAAGTCCTTCAAACAGATAAACAGTCTTTGTCCCAACTACGGGAAGATAGGGGAGATCTATTTCTTTCAACGAACGGCGTCTCCCACTAGCAACTTTCCTTCGAGGGCGGCTAGCATCTTTTCTAACCACCGATATGGAGATTGACCAATTAACAGCAACGTTAATTTCCCTTACTTTCTGAACGAGGACTATCCTCGACGAATCCGATGATCTCGTGTCCTTAGACACACCCCATCATAGTTTTCCTCTGCAGCATCGTCGCGACGAAAAGTCATTCTCTCGCGAGATCGTATTAGCGACTCACTTAGCGTCTGTACGCTCGGTGGGTATTCACCGTTTTAACAAAGAGTCCGACTTAGATTTTGTGGGCACGTTCATCCATCACCCCGTCGACCGCGGATTCGTTATTGAACCCAGGATCATTATCATTAGTTTCTCGAGTGTCTAATTGCCACGGTTGCTTGTCCAATTCCATAATAATCGTATCTGCACTAGTCAATGTCTTCTCTATTGCTTATCGACAATGCGTAAACCAAACGACGATTCGTTTCACGCCCCTAATCCTAATTCCAATGTGTACCCGACATATATATAATACATTAGACCTTTATACATACATTAAATACTGATATAGATATGAAATAAGTTTTATTATATAGTAACGCGTGAAGTCTGCCTGATCTTGTTGTATCAATTATTTTAAACCTATTTTTCTTTTAATAGAAATCTTTGTCTCATTCGTATTTGCACGATTGTAACTTCTTAACACTTTTATACATAAACTCGTCTCTTTTACGAGAATGCGTCGATATAATACTAGATAATTTATTTGGCCACTGTCGTAATCACCGTGAGGATTGTTATCAGGTGCGTTGCGTTTTTCCCCTTCCGTAGATGGTAAACGCTATTCGAAAAGTATAGAAGCAACTATCGTATTTCCAATTATCCAATTTCGAATATTCGCACTGATAGGACATAATTGTCTCGCTTTGAATCGCAAGCCGCGAATGCTGCAAGTCGGTCGAGATTCGATAACACGATTCACCAACGAAGGATACGTGTCGCCTTTGTTCAAGTAATTGAGGTCTGTCCTATCTTTCCTCGCTATCTCCGCGCTGAAGATGTTCCATGACTATTCGCAAGCTCTGCCTTTTCTCTCTCTCTCTCTCTCTCTCTCTCTCTCTCTCCTCTCATCTCTCTTATCAATCTTCACATCTTATTTTTCAAACTAATTTCGTTTCTTGATTACTACATTTTTTCATAGATTTCGATGTAACGAGCGTAGCGTTAAAACAAAGCTTTCCGTTTGATTCGTGGCATGCTTGAATTCTTTGGAATCGCGATAAACTCACACTCTCGTTGTTTCGTACGGGATAGATCTAGGTACGACGTGGATAAAACGACTTTTCGAATTTCCGAAAAACACAGGGATACGATGCAGGCAGCTGGATGACCGAAATGGATGAGTGATTCGATTTCAGTACATAGGGGTTGCGTCGAACGCTACGGACGGTGCGCATTTAATTAAATTTTTGTTTTCCTCTTGCTTCCTCCAAACGTATCTTTTTCTGTTTCTCTCTTTTCTTTTTCCTTTTATTTTTCTCTGCCTCATGGTACGTATACACAATAATACAGTGTCGAAAGAGTTCGTCGAGTGTACTTTCATCGATCGATACAGTTGCACTTTGCTCCCCAACGAAAATCTAGCATATTTTTTCCTTTCGGAATTTCGAAACTATCTTTCTTTTGTATAAATTTCTCGACTTTTATCTTTTCCGCTCTTTCTTTCGATTCTTCAAATTTCGTTAGTTGCGCTTCGAGGACAGCTCGATCAAAGTTTGAAGTTCAGGAGACTCGATGCTTGAAAGATATTTTCAAAATATAGAGGTTTGCAAATCAAAATTTAACCAGTGCTTCGATATTTTTCAAATTTACTGTGTTTAAGAAGCGTTACAGTGATTTGGACGTTCAGTTACGCATACTTTGGGTTTCTACAACGTGTAATAACCGCGATACGACGTGATTTAAATTTTCTAAATATCGAAACATCGCTGTATCAAAGGAGCCTGTAACTGTATTTAACTTACATAAAGTTTCGATCGTTTACGTTCGATCGAAAGGAAGCATTTCTTTCAAAATTTCTTCGTTTGATTTAAAGTATAGATTGCTAGTTAAAGGAAATGTTCTGGCTCGTTACTATAAATAATTCGTACACGTTGGACTCGGCAGGAATTTTTTCTAGCTCTATCGATTCTATCTATCGTTGATTAACGAATATAATATCGTAGTGGAAGTTAATGTTACGGCAATCGATATGCCGTATGGCGAACCATCGAAACAGTTTGTGATTGCGTGCCGTTTGAAAACGAGTCAGGTCCGGTGAGTGTGGAAAACCGCACGCGCCTACAGAAAATCAATAACGCAGCCTCCGCATGCCTGGCAAGAGAAGAGTTTTCCTCCTCTTCGTGCAATACCATTGACAATGCACATCACTTTTTCGTGATAACGGATATCCCTAGGCGAGATACAAGATACAGGATATACGATACAAATTATCCGATAGCTTCGAGTTTCTATCTTTTAACTATCGACTTAATACTTTCGTTATGCATAAGGAAACCTGTAGTTTTTAATTGCAAGCATTCGTTAGATCAATGTTTCAAAGACTTGAAATTTCTATCTTTTCATAACGATTTTTATCGACTTACGTAAACTTATACAAAAATTAGGCTTGTGGGATGTTTCACGAATTAATTTCAGTTGAAAGAAAATATGAACGTATCTGTACCTGTATGACTAAATTAGTTTCAAGCATTAGTCCTTCATTTTGTCAAATATTTTTAAAAACACCCTCCCTTCCTCTCTCTCTCTCTCTCTCTCTCTCTCTCTCTCTATCTCTCTCTCAAATTGTTTATTCTTCTTTGTTAGACAGCTTCGTGAAAGAACAAGTGCGTGCGTGCGCGCGTGCGTGTGTCAATGTTGGGGTTTGTTGGTTAACGGTAGCACTTCGCGTTCCACGTGTATGCCATCGTCGTTGATGGACCGTGGATTAAGATGTTTGACAAAGCTCCATAAAGTAACAGTACTTTTACAACGTTTGAAAAATATACGGCAAATCGGGTGAAGCGATTGTCTCTCTTGGACCTTTGTTCGCGCCTGAAAACGCTGTATAAATGTCAACAAGAGAAAAATACAATACGATAACGCGAATTCTCGCCGAGAGACAGAGGCGAAAACAGACCTTTTATGTTTTCACAAATGTAATTTCTGTGAAGTTGCTGCTTTATACTTTTAGTATCGATGGACGATCTGGTCGCGTGTGTGTAAAACAATGGTAACTCGATGTCCGTATCATCCGTGAAATTGCGTTACCGCTCGCCCGTATTTTTCATGATTAACGAAAAAGCGAGAGCAGCGTGGCTATGTGGATGCCGGTAGCTAAAACGACCAACAAGAAATGGATAAGCGAGATGATATCGAGGAAGGGAAATGAAACGGACGAGCTGGAAACTAAGAAAACAGACGGGAAAGACTACGATGAAGACGGGACTGAAAAAAAGAAACGAACAGGAAAACGAAAAAGTGTCGTGTTGTTCGCGCGCGATCCTCCTACCGAAGAATTGGATTAAGCAAGAATCGAAGCAGGGAATCGGAAATAAGAAGTTCACGGTAGCAGGGATAGAACTCATACTAGGTTAAATTAAGTCACGTCGAATAGACGGGGTAACGTTCGTCTCTGTTAATTGACTTTTCGTCTTGCCGCGCTTCTCCTTGCAATTAGAACAGGCCGATTTCTTATTATTTTACGTTTCGCTGCTTTCCTTTCTGTCTGACGTCGAAATGCATCGGAAATTGTAATTTTTTTACGTCGTTGCTGGCTTGGGTTGCGCATCATCCTAACATCGTTGTCATAACGTCAAACGTGTGAGTTGATTGAAAATCTGAAATATTTCGGACGAAATGTTCGCTCTATGAAACATAGATGTCGACAATGCGAGATAATTATCACTATCAAATTCGTCTCTCCGAACAGTATATCTATTGTTGAAGGGTTTTAATCGAGTCGTATGTCCGTGTAAACTAAGTAGATTCACTTTCTCGCGAAGAGAAACGTTTCATTTTCCTTGCATTCTATTTTTTGCGTTTGCATTAAAAATCGATTGATCTTTTATTTGGACTGATTTTCGATAAAAAGCGTTAAAAATAGTTATCTTCGGATATCTTTCTACTGAAAGTACTGAAACTTATAACTAATAACCTTTGTACGATATTATGTAATTCCTACTTTTAAGAAAGAATTTATTAACGAATTTTAGCAAGAAATTTTAGTAACCCTCGATAATTTATCTTAGAATGGAAGTTTATTCCTGTAAAAGAAAATGTACGACACAAAATATGTATGTATGTATTTCGCAAATTAGGGAACTTTATGTGCGAACTTGGTGTATTTTAAACGCGAGTTATTGCCAGAAGCAGCTGGAAAGTTATGTGATTAAGGAAAATATTAGCCCGCAACTGCATAGTACATATTTTTCTTTCTTTATAAATAGGTAAAGTTTTCATCGTTTTTCATCGTTTTCATATAGATTTTTGGCCGTCCCACTTGAGCCGTCTCCTTAAATCATCTCTATCCTTTAGACATTTCCTACCACCATCGCATATCCGGCCGATCATTTTTCTCAATTTGTACATTCGTGATCATCATTTTTCTTTCGATTATTAAATTATCAAGTTCACGGTCTACACCATAATTCCTAATATGTTGGCGATAGGACGGGTTTCTCAACTTTGTAACGCAACAATCATCTGTTTTAATCGGTCAATTTTATGGTTGCCGATTAACATCGGCCGTGGCTATTCATCGATTATGCTAAATTGCGGTGAGACTAAACTGGAAAACTTGACAGCATCAACATGCCATCTGTTGGTAGTTAAAATAGAAGGGTAGGCAGCAGGGTTACGGCGAAATTGAATCAATAAATTCGCTCTCTCCGAATGCCCCTATTTCATCCAGCTCTTCAATTGCCGCTCCAATCATGTACTAATCCAATCTTCCAATCTACCGGTGCACGTTCGGCGAAACTTTTTATCTGCTTGTGTTTTTGCATTCATTTGTTGCACGTTCGTACACGCAGTCGTACGTATAATCGACATAATTTTTAAATTTGTACAAATGGTAAGGCGAGAAAAAAGAGAATCGGCCGACCACTAAATTCCTTTATCGAAAAGGTTCAGTTTTAATACTTGAATTTGCCAATTAACAAACAAGGTTCGACGAACTTAACCGTATAGTTAGTAATACGAAACAAACAGTACCTCTACGAAAATTTATGCTTTAATTGCCGGTTATATAAACGTAGAGATATATGTAACGAGTGGAAATTTTATTTGGAAAAGCGATACGAAGAAACGTTCCAACATATGCTTTCCTTTCGTTCGTAAAGCTTCGATTAGCTTAGCTTCTATACTTGAATAATAAACATTTTGCTATATCGCTGTGTACATATGTATGTATTTGAATATTTTAATTAACCACAGAATTCCTGTGAAAGCGAGCGACGCAGTTTTACACGATACACGATATATTTAGTACAAATACCGTGAAGATTTTTGTTTACGGTTCGCTGTGAAAATATATAATACGACGATTTCTTTCTGTTGTAGAATTAGAAGCCACCAAGTTTTAGAGTTTGATAAGAAAAACCGACGGTGTGTATTATTCGCTATGTGGATCGATAGAATTTTTCCCCTGCTAACGAAACGGCGCGAATCGGTTAAGGTTAAACTAACAGACGGTTTCGGAGAAGGTTACGGGCCAACGTTCTTGTAGGTAACTATTTTATAGGTTGCATCATAAAAGTTTGCACTTTTTACGAATGCTTTACGATGTGGGGCACACGTGTAAAAATAATACCCTTAGAAAGAACCAACCACATTTGCGACGCTTCGAAGCTAATCGGTTGATGCCCATTGAGGCTAGTTACGAGAAAGTTAAGCAATCCTCTGGTGAACTATAAGTATGCGAATAACGAGCAGCGTGGATTTACGTAATCGTGGAGTCGAGACGAAACAAACCAAGAAATTCATAGTGACAAAAATATAGATGAGACAGGAGTATCTTCTTCCTTCTTACAATTAGTTTTTCTTAAATTGGTAGGCCATGATCGCATCATACGGATATTTGCTCGATTGCTTTCTATTTTTTTGTTTGTACCTTCTATGTATTTGTTTTTGCAGGATTCTGTGTATTTCTGTTTAACTGCAAATTATTCGTGGAGACTCGTTCGATTTGTTCTACACCGCTTTTTTTCAATCTTATGTTTCCTACGATATACGTATATGCATACATTTTGAATATAGAGCGACGGTATAGTCTAAAGCGATGGTACACATAGTCTAAATGGGAAGTAGCGCAAAAATGGCACAGTGTTAAACGCGTTGGAACGCGTTAAGCCATGAAGGCTGTGTTTTATAAATGAAATTTACTGGAAAATAAAGGGCTCGATCGCATATAACAAAACCTTCGTAGACGCAGCACCGACCAACCATCGTTGTAAAATATATATCCGATATTAGTTTCAATGTTACTTGAACGAACTTTCTTTTTTAATCAAGTTTCGTTGAATTTTATTGAAAAAGAAAGCACGCTTTAGAGCGTAGCGAGATAAAAGGAAATTTGCCATTGATTTTTCGATAAATTATTATTATATTTCTTAAAAATTAAAGGCGATATACTTCTAACGGAGATCACCGCGAGTCGATAAATTTCCAAATGTTTGGTAAGATCAAAGGCGTCATAATTATCAGCCCGAGTAAACAGCCTCCTTCCTCCGTGATCGGTGGCATTTTATTCGGTTCCGTAACGCAGGGGCCAACAAGAATAGACCTTCTTTCTTTCCACTTGATCTTTTTTGATTTCTCGCATTCTCTCCGTCGAGAAGAAGTACGTACATGTTAATAATTAAAATTATTCGTGTTGATGAATCCGTACCGCCATGAACGAGTGTTTGGCGACCCATAAGATCATCCACGTTTAGTTCGTTACGATTAAACGACAGTCCGTCGATGTTGTACGCAGTCGTGAATATTCGATAAAGCTAAGGAAACAGGAAGACTGTCATTCGTTCGTGCCTCCGTTACCGATTTTTCTCTTCCGCTCTTCAAACTCGTTTACTCCACCCATCCCCGCTTATTTTCTGGACCTTTTCGCCATCTTTTGCGTTCCTTCCTTTCCGTGTCCTCGATGTTCTCCATTCCCAATGATGTTCATTCTCCGTATGTATCGTCCGTACCGCCGTCTCTTGGTACCATCGGTATCATCTGCATCGATGGTACCTCGTAGCAGAACAGATGTAACTCGGAGAGAGAACAATCTCACGAAAATGCACTTTGTTCGTAACTTTGAATTTCTAGTGGACATCGTTTTCGCTTTGGCATTGTTTGTCACTGTCTTGGATGCCAAGTATGCCATTGTATCGTAAAGGTAAGAAAAATACCATGCAACGTCATACGACTGAAATAGGGTTGAAAAGAATTTTCATTATATCGTTACGTTAATGGAAGATAGGAACAAGAGACTAAATAATTGCGTAATCCAGCCTCGAACATCGAGGCCTTCCAACGGTCTTCGATGGAATCCACCTTCTCACAGGGTTGCATCTTTAGGAAGCGTTCTGTAATCGGGTGCAAGGATCCCCAGGACGCGTTTCTAATTACCATTAGCGATTATTAATTATAAGATGATAGCCCGCAGCGTGTTTCTACTTTGATAATTATCCAACGTTCACGATTAACTTATAGTTAATTATTAAGCATTTACGATTCAACGATTAGTTATATTGCGTTATACTGTGTAACGTTATGAGGCTAGATATACATACATACTACCCATGTAGTTGCTCGTATCTGGCAAGAAAAGTAAATCTACCTTTCAGATTTTTTCTTATAAAAGATAAATATACGTTTCCTTAAAATCATCTCTTTTCTTGTCTCTATCCGATGATAAGTAGGTAGTAATTAATAATGGCACAAGTCTTTCATGCGTTTAGCGAGAACTTTCAACAAAAATTCTTTATACCTGTTTCTTACGGGATATTCGAAGACGATCTTTAATGATAGTCGTGATACGGTTTCCTCGTTAAATAGGATTTTCTTCTTGATAAACTTAAAGTCCATCGAGTTGTTTAAAGAAAGCGGAACCGCGTTAATCCGGCGACAGATAATAAGTTTGTTCGCCCGAAGAATTAAATGTTTACCAATGATAATAATTGCCAAATAAGGCAGATCATCGTTAATTCTTACAACTTGAAACAGTCTCGCTAATGAAACGAGATGATTGTTCGAGGTAAGCGCAAACACGTAGATACGGCAGGAAGAACGAATCGTGGAAGTCGTGCACCGATACGTCTCGTCGTACAAACGACACGGCAGAATATCGGAAATACATATTACGTATTCGATATTGTCAAGCATTTGTCGCCTGTTTTATTCCTCTTTCTCGTTCTTCCTCGTTCTTCCTCGTTCTTTCTCGTTCTTTCGGCAACACTTCTGGTAACGATCGGTGTAAACCGTCTCTATCGATACCGTTTCATTACTAAATCACTGTCCGCTGCGAGGTCAATAAAAATTTAATCGAGTAAAGAAGTGGACGTTCTTTAGAAATGTATCGCCTTGCAACGTCTCTGGAGCAAAGTTGGCAATCGGGTAGCGATATTAGACGAAAGTATGCAACGGAGGGGTTAGGTGAGGCAGCCGGTTTCCCACGAGACGATTTCCTCGGCATCCAATCTCGGTGTGAAGGCTGGCTGCCGTTTTCTTCGCATCCTTAGCAATCAACCCCTCAAGCTCCGTTCGGAAACTCAATTTACTGGATAGCAGTCGGCCGTAGACATACGATTCCAGTCGATACGAGACGAATCTAATCGCTCGTCATCGCGAATATCGACCAATAATGAAATGTAGCTACGTTACTTCTGTTACGCGATTTAGTACGATTATTCGCACGATCGACCGTAGTCGCGATTTGCATCTGCTTTTGCTATAGAGCTGCTGTTCCTCTAACACGACTGTCGCAAATCAAACGGTTAACGTTAACGCATATCCGGCCGCAGGATGCAAATTCCTCGTTTTGCCGCCAATCACCGACCAAACGATCGAACAACGAATATTCGTCATTTGTTTCTCGCGATCAATAAATTACTCCCGCTTTCTTTTTAAACTGAAATAAATTAAAATGAAATCTCCACTATATTGTTTTTGTATAAAACAAGCGAAGCCGCAAATTGTGTGAAAAAGCGCCGGCTTTTGAGCGATAGCGGCGCAGAAAATGCCGGTCGGATATAAATGTTACGACTTAAAATATGTGTGATCGTCGGCGCTAGATCTCTGTCGTAGTTGCATTTCCTGGAAATCTTTCCTTTAATTTAAAGTCGTCATAAAAACATAAACTACTGCTCGGCTTATTCTACGGTTTTCACGTTTTAGAGCTCTCTGAAGCTACGTACTTACATACGCATACATCTCCGATACTTGGCAGTTTGTTCATATCGTATATCGTATTTGTCATATTGATGTAAAACTTGAACGAAATAGTAAACAGAAGAGCGTATGAATAAAAAACGGGTGTCGCGTGAATGCAATCAGATATCGTCTTTCAGTGGATAATTATACTCGTGAATTAATAATACTTATCGAAAAATAATTTTACCGAAAAAAATTTGACCGAATGGAATTTCAGCTGGATGCAGTATCCTATTCAAAATCTTGGAAACTAACCGATCGAATTTCGAACTATGTAATTACAGGAAATTCATATCGGTAACAGAAAATAGACATGCCGCGTGTGGGATAGCGTGTTTTTGTTTCTTTGGTTCGGCTCTTCTCTTCTTAAATTTCTTCTACCCATATCGAGTTGCTCTTCTTTTGGTAGACAGATGGTTCGTGTCGCGTTGCGTCGCGTCTTAATCGCTGCCTCAACTCGCTAGAATATACAACCTTTCCTTTATCGCTTTGCCGTTATTAAAATTTTTTACGAATGTCGTATACCGTTTCACAATTTGTAAATATTTCGCGCCACCATCGTTCTTATTTTTGTCATTGTAATATAATATATTTCTTAGGTTTTTACTTACGGGCACGTACGCTTTCCAAATAGCAAATACCAAATAGCATCGTTCGTAATTGTGCGTATTGTAAATGAAGCCGAAGATTGGCAAGCATTGCTAAGTATATATACTAATGCGTCCGATGAAAGTAGAAAGGAATTTTTACAATGTTATACATATTACGTAAAAAGAGCGTTGCTATGGCTGTTTTTCTCGCTCGAAAAGTTCCGTTCTGTCTTATACAAAAGCATGCGAACAAGTGTACCCACAAAAAGGGGCACCAGCAACGGATAACTTCGTTCAAAGGCTTTATCTCGTAGCAAGTTATATGAGATAGGAGACTGCAAGTTAGATGTCGTACTGGCGGGCCGCATACTACATATGTATATAGAATATAGTGCGTAGACCGAATCGTACGAACGAATCGTAAGATGGTAGAAATTTGGTACAGTATTGTGCGTAACTATTCGCAGTACGAAACTCTAGAAAAACTAAATATTCGCGTCATAAATATTACGTATTCCGCGAGTATATTCTTGAAGAAAGTACGAAGGAAAAAAAGGAAGAAAAACGGATTTATAAAATCACGCTTCTTACAACGTTTAAGAGCGTATCGGGAGCAGATGCATGTATGTAGGTGCGTACTCGCTGATCGTTCAGCGAATGGCTAGATACGTTCGTAACGAAGAGCAAAGGTGAAAGATTTAATTCGAGATTTAATCTGGATTAGGATTTTAGGATATTCGGTTGTGAATTTGCAAGTTTGTAAACGCTATCCATCGGATGTGATGGTTAGTTACGTTGGTTTATTCCACGTCGACGAACGGATTTTTCATTCTGATTCGAAGAATCTGATTAAGTAGACGAGATAAGATCAATGACGGATATTCGAGCGGAAAATTCTATTGCGCCACCTGTACAGGTAATTTCGTTGAAAAAGCAAGACGATCGAGGAATTCAGCCAAAAGAAAGAATAACGAGAGGGTGGGACGTTGCGAACAGGCCGGGGATCCAGAGGGTGATTTCCAAAGAGAGAGGGATAGAAGGGGAGAATGGTAAAGGCAATTTGCAAGGTTCGCGTCTCACTCTACCTTACCTACGAACGGAGGTTAAAGTACAACATGTAACTGCGTATCGTAGTCTGCAATCTCTGGCTATGCTATCTGTAACCGTTTTTTCCTTACCTTTTCTTTTATTCTTTTGTGCCTTCTATTTTAGTTTTCGCCGTTTACTTTCGCCCGTGTTCCGATTCAGCCGAATTACACCTGCGGGAAACTCGACGAATCGTCGAACCTAATCTCTAAGCCCGTCTAAACTCGTGCATCCGGAATAAATCATAAATTATATAATCGGCAATTCTTCGTTTTTGCACCCTTTGTAATCTAACATACCTCTAAAGGGAAATAAACCATTGCAGAGGAATATATTTAATAGCAAGCGCTGCTTGTACATACTAAAATCTAAAATATTACTTTCACGTTGAATATTAAAATCATAACATTCTTGGGTTATTTAATAAACGGCGTTTGCATTTTTCACTTTGCATTATTTCCGTGATTAATAACGTACCTGGTAGAATGTGGAAAAGAAAAACATACAACATGTACGAACCATAATACGTTGTTAATACATCAAACATTTCTTTCGCGTATTTGTCCGATATTTAATTCTATATAGAATTCCATCGTCAGTTGCTCCATTAGTAATTTAGTTTCATTTTCCGATAAAATTTAAACACATACAAAACGAACATTGTATTTTACATTGGATTTCGTTTCGATCGGATGCGACGTGATAAATTCGTCAAAAATTTATTCGATCAAATTTTCCTACAGATTTACTGAAAATCAAAGAGAAAATCCGTACCTATCTGTATAAGTAGGATTTTCTTTGGTTAAAACGACCATCGGGCAGAATCGTTTATCGAATGACGAGCTACGCTTCACGATGAAATTGTACGTGAGAAGTTTATGGTAAATAAAAAATTTGGTTCATCTTTAAAAATCCTCGCATTTACCTCTGTTCTTTGTCGAATTGCCAAGTATTTTTGATTTAACGATGATAAATGAAAATTTGGTAATGCGCCGGAACAGATTTAACGATATTTAAACGAATCCGCGTATTTATTTGTCATTGACTTTAATTCGATCAGTTTATCGAATATAAACTTTTGGTGGCAATTCATCAGGATAGATCGATTCCGACACGATCTATCCCTGTAAATGTTTATAGATGCGCTGCAACGGAACTGTACGCCTATCGCGAAAATAGTGAATATTCAACAGTTTTCGTGGCTAGAATGCATCTACTATCGAAAGTGACTACCGAATTTATTCCATGGCTGGTATTTACCACGTCTCTTTGATCGCTAGTCGAGAACCCAACAAAAAAGAGAATACGAATGATCGAATGTACAAGCAGTATAAACAGCAACTAAACTTTATTTTTTATAGTGCAATACCCTAAAAGTATGTATTCCGCGAATCTTTCGATCTCGTGATAAAATAATACGAATAAATTGAAAAACCTTTTAATTACATATTGACTAACAGTAATTTAATTTACTATTCCACTACGTTTCTCTAAATCAGGTTCTGCTTGTTTATGTAATATAGTACGAAAAATGACATTCTCCGAGAGCGATGTCAACAAAGCTCGCTTAACATAAGAATATTTTCTCTAGGATATTTGAAATAGTACGAATACAGATTGTATATAACCAAATTTTTGTTTCGTATCGCGTTTTATATAAAACCATTTTTTCAAATAATAATGAATTCGCGTTCAAGATAAATTCGGTGGTCTGAAAGCCAGACACAGAGCATATTTTTACTGAAATTGGCAAAATGGCAAAATCTCCCGAAATGAGCTACTACGAGTACGTGTGACTACATACATATATCCATAATATGTATATAATTTGTCTTTAGTTTACTAACTCGCTCAAGTGATTCCACTGTATATGTGTTTCAAACGCACGTGCATACGTGCACATTGTCGATGCAATATTCTATTATATAATTGCATGGTACGATTGAGTCGCGCGGCATTATAATTCTCATTGTATTTTGAGTCAAGTGAAATTTAATTAAACGGTCTACACGAACTGAAATACAACGAAGGAGAGCAATTAAACTAAATTGATAAATTTTAATTGGCATCAAAGCATCAATGAATACAATTAATTAATCGAAAAACTGGTAATGCCGGGGACAGTGTATGGAATTAAAATTTATTAATTCGATTGCATTTTTATGTTACGATCGATTTAAGCCCTAATTATTATCGATTGGTTAGGCGGGTAACGAGCATCGAGATAACGCCGGAACACGTTGAAATCGACAATTCCATTTGCTTTTTATTTTCCATGTTTATTGTGCAGGAGCAGGAGGAAGAGGAGGAGGAGGAGGAGGAGGTGGAGGAGGAGGAGGAGGAGGAGGAGGAGAGTATAAACAACGCTAAAATATATCGCAAACGCTGTACCGCTTGCCGTGGTATTTTTCTTTTTCCCTTTTCCTCCAAGCAATATTTTATATGCCTTTCGATCAGTTGTAGCGTAGAGCGAGCGAACAGCATTCGCGTATCGATGTGTGCCGAAGTGGACGGTGGAATTGGGTAGTCGCGTACTGTATTTCGAGGCGAACGCTCATGTACATACTCGAGGACGATGTATGCACTAGTGTACGCGAACCGATTACATATTTACGCACACTGAGCAAATTGACTCTGGGTGCAAGCATCATGCTGTTTGCTTCCATGAATCGAGCCAATTGCGCACAAAAAATCACGCTCGATCTATTTGCATTTTCCGTTCACCACATTTGTAATCAGCTAACGCTCCGTAAACAGTTATGACTTAAATATATCACGCACGATAAATCTTATTTCCTTTTAACGGATAATATGTAATCTTGCGTTCTCTTCAGGCCGGAGTTTGGCAAATTTTCTTCAAATAACAAACAACTTGTCGAGATTTATTCGCCGATAAGGAATGACGATTTCATTCGACAAAAAATTATTCGTTATTCGATTTCAGGAGCAATTGTAAATAAGCGGCAAAGCAGAAAGCGAAATACACCGCAGTGACTCGATACATTGGCACTTGGAGCAAAAGCGATCGCTCGCCGTCCGAATCGCTCGATGCGATGACGTTCTGCTTCTTCGCGCGATACAGTCGACAAGCGGAGAGCAGCCACTCTTATCTTATTTATCTTTGTATTCGAGTAAACAATCTGGTTGAATAAAAAATTATTCGTTATTCTCGAATAACTTCACTTGTTCGCACTTCTTTTTTTTTCCAAGGATAATTTATTCTCAGTGTTATTCGAACAATGCCCAATTCTGTCTAAGGGTTTCAAATCTCTCTCTCTCTCTCTCTCTCTCTCGCTCCTTCCTCCTGTTTCTTATTTTCCAAATATCTAACGTGTGATCGATCGCGTTCCTTTTTCCTTGATGGACAACGTTCGTTTCTTTCACTGTCACACGTCGTACCTACATGTGAATTCATATTGCCGTTCGAGACACGACCGATACAATTTCAATGCGTTTGTTGGGTCACTTAACGTGCGTGTGCTTCGCAAAAATGTAGTCTGTGTGCCAATAATTTTTCTACTCTCTGCTGTAACAACGTTTCGAACTCGACGGTCCAAGTTCCTGAATGGCACATTCGAATCAAGCTACAGTCACGGATAATGTCATGTTGCATCTTCGACACAATGTCCGGCGTCCATTTTCCGCTCTTCCACTTTGGCAAGGTGTTCTTCGACTGTCTGCTGCAAACTGCAAAGATATCTTCGCTCGCCTTTGACATAACCCCTTTAATCAACCGATACGACTTTACATTTTTCTCCATTGTATCGAACAAAATATAACTACACGTGTATACTTATTATGTTTTTATTGCGATCTTCAAAGGTTAGAAAACGTACACGTTCCGTTCTCGAATCAAAGCCAAATACAATTTTGGCGATATGGAATTAATCGAAAACGTATCTAAGTTAGTTAGTTAAGTTAAATGTTCTAAAAATAGTTGGTAAAATAAGTAGTAAAAGTAGCAAACTTTATAATAAGCAAATTTGTAAATTCTGATTTACTGAAAATTTCGAAATGACCAATTTGACAAACGCTGACATTTTTTTGGAATTTAACGATTAGATAAATTAAACCAAATAAAAGTAAAACTTGGAAACGATATCGATGATAAGTAAGAGTAAAGACCAACAAATTTAGCGATAGATATGCAACGTGTGTACCTGCATGTACTGAACCTGATTGTTTAAAGATATTATTGAAAGGAAAAATTACGGTGTTGTATGCGCATTTGCGGACGGTTTATGCGTATCAGGGGCATATTTTAATAAGAGTTATCGAGGTACGTATTAGCCGACCCTCGTTCCATCCATGACTGGATCTCTCGTGCATCCAGTGAGACCGTAGGATTATCGCTGTTAATACCCGACACTTGCTGGTAAAGCATCGTTCTTTTTTAATCCGTAACCATGGGATCATTTCCTTCTTCTAGCCCGCTCGCTTTTTTATTCCGTACGAGCGGTATATTTGATAAATGGTCCGCGTTGTTAAATATATTAAGCGGATATAATAATGGCTTATGTATACATAAAGTAGGAAAATGTCATTGTAAAAGTCTTTTGTGCTCCGATTAAAAAATATATAATACAGTTGTGTGTATACTCGCGTACGGTGTAAATATAATAATGATCATAAAAGAAACATATTTAAATTGAAATACCATATTCGGTCATGAAACTCGATATATAGATACGTAGCTACGTACACACAAAGTACAGAATTAATATTTAAATATTCAAGCTTAACTCGAAATCTAAGATGATTGAATTATTTATAAAGGAAAATCAATCTATACATGTACGTAAGTGTCAAATTTTGGTCGACTCTATTAAAATATATTGGTACCTGAATAATTAAACGCCGAATAGTTGCTCATTTTACATTTTTTCAAGGAGGAGCATGTTTGTTATTTGTTAGTTGTTTGTACCATATTCGGCTTAAGTACGTATATGTTTATTTCTTCGGTCATTATTTAAAACGCGAGAAAACGTTTCCTTCGAGCGTGTCTCGAATGAAGATTTAAAGCAAAAGATAAATAGAAGATACGTCGAAAGCTTGCTGGCTTCTATTTCTTAAGATCCTTGTGTCAGTCATCCGTCTTGTAATTACACATGTCGAACGAACGTTCGTACGATTAAAACGATGTGTGTATCTGTTTCAGTAAATTCGAAGGAGGACTTTGCAACCTCTTGAAAATTGAAATTTGGATTTACAGTTAATAGACAACTGCATCGCATAATTTTCGGTTTATTCTTTAAAGGATCCTCGATATTACCGAACCGTTTAATTTGATCGTTTTAAAGTTTAACATCATTGCACATTTAACGTTTTTAATTGCTCCAAAAACGACACCATGTTGCAGTACACTGGTCCATTAAACGATTCGGCACAAATGCATCACATAATATTAACAGCACAATATACTACAAGATATAGTACCGACAATTAAAGAGAAAGATTCCGTCAACCGACGGCGTAATATTTAAGCAAATTTAATTACCATCCGTGATAAAATAATACCTATGTATATACGTACACGTACATGCAACTATGTTATGTATGGTACATACCTACCTACCTACCTACCTACCTACCTACCTACATACATCTATCTTTTCACTTTTCATATTTTTTTACTGATTTTTTGTTACTATGTCTAAACAAAATAATATTTTATGTACTTAAAACATAAAAATAAAGTTTCGACCGATTAATGGTAATTAATGGGTAAGCTGCAAATTGAAATTCGAATTTTCATTGTCTAACGTGTAACGTCGAATTGCCCGGTCACGGTATTAATACAACGGGAATAAATTATTTCTCGCAGATTTACGTTTAGCCGTTCGATATAAAAATTTTATTTAGTGAAAAATCCCCCTGCTCTATTTCCTGATCGCTTGGATGTGCTATCACAGAAATTGTAAGAACCGTGCATAGTGCATAGCGATGCGTCGAATTAACATTTCACCAACGATGGCGTTCGTCCGGCCGTCCGTTTGTCCGCTCGTTCGTCCGTTCGTTTGTTTTACGTACTCGACTGGTATGGTGAAATGGCAGTGCCATTGCTTTAATGAATAAACATCGAGCCGCTTGAACTCTGCGTTGTGAACGCCGTAGCTCGCCGATACAGACGAACGAAAGAGTATCTACGCGTGTTTGTTTCATTTGTATTTTGCAAAACTGTATAATCATAGTCGTTATCATGGTAATTAATCTTCACGATGAATATCTTTTATCTTGCGTCGAATTGGGCTCCTTTTTTGGGCGCGTGAGAACGTTTTATCGGCAAATAGATCAGATTGTGTGTACTTAGTGTAATATAAATGGATCGACGCTTCTTTTTCTTTTTTCATGAATATATAAAGCGCATATTCTAAAGCATGTGCCCAAAGATGTTCTCTTACGTCTGTCTTTCCCTGTTTACGAATAACGTTGTTCTTTCTTATAAAACCTAAGAAAAAGATACAATGACGAAGTTCGTTTCAACGAATCGGAACCAATATGTTTGCACAACTAACGTCTAAATTTGCTTTGATCGTTTCAGGTAAGTGTTAAGTGGTCGAACGAGAATCTGTATGGAAAAATTTCAACCAAACGTTTCGTAAGTATAAACGTACTACGTATATTTATTCGATATATCGCGAGAAACACCGATCTTACGATGCCATGAATAAAACTAAAGTCGATGATCGGAGTAAGCTCGTTCGGACCATAGACATCGCGCTGAATCGTTAGATATTAGTTATCGAACGGTGGTAGCGTAAACGAACGAACTGATATAGCAGTGGGATTTCTTGTAGCCGCCGATAACGTTAACTTTAGCATTGTCTCGTGATTTTTTTGCACGATACAAGGTGATGAATTTCGCATTATCGACCCGCACTAGTTCAACCGCCGTTTCACACAGAATTTTAACAACGAGAGTAAGGGAAATACGTCGCAGCGTAACGCTTTAAAATTAAAATTAAAATTTTCGTTCGCTCGATAACTGGCAATCTCGAACAAAAATTTATATTCGTGTTTCCGTGAAAATATAACAAAACTTTGCAATATTTTTGCGTAGCGTCGTTTATCGATTGTCAAATTTGCTCGCGATACCTAAGACCGAACATGTATTTTTGATACTGCGACCGAGTAACCGAGTAACCGTTTATTGTATCGTATAGGTTTACTTATGTTTCGAACTTTCCGCTTGATATTCTTCCTCTCGATAACCGCAACGTTTGCACAGCGCTTGTAGTATCGTTATCGCCTATTATACTCACCTATCGCTATTTGCTCCAGCGAAAATACGTCTGAACGAGGAACGAAGGTTAACGACTTCTTCTCGAGTTTTGCCGCTTTGTAATCCACCGTTCGTTACTTGCCGTTCTAATTGTCGTTTTCTTAACCGTCTTTGTCAAGATGAGTCGATTTCAAGCACAATTTCGCACGTTCATAAACACGAACATCACGAAGCAGAAGTAATTAACGGCACTTCCGTGTGACAATCTTGCTCGTGAATATCGAGTAACTCGTTCGTGCAGCATGTACAATGTACAGACATATCGCTCCTCTTCTTCCAATATTACGATGCGTGTATTAATTGTAATCTTATATTTCACTACCAACGTTTTATCATCGATAACCGTACAGGTGGAGTTTCCTGCAACTTTTATCACGCAAAAGATTATCTTAATTTCTTTTTTCTTATGTTTCTCCGCTTTCTATGAGCACCAGCTGCGCAGCCAGGAAGGTGATTTCGTAACGATAGATAACATTTAAATACTCGTTTATCGTGATCTTTGCGAATTATCAAAAAATCATTTCAGTTAAGGTCGAGACAAATGGCATTCGCATCATGGCGAAAGATCCGTATAGAACAACCGTATTTGACACGGCTATACATATTCGTTATGTCTACGTATCGCATTAAAATGCGACGCGACTCGCGTGTATTACCGCAAATGCGTGACAGCAAACATGATGTACCTTTTGTCCAAAACTCATTTGGGAAGTTGAATTTGTATTCAGAATGTAGCGTAAATTTTGTCTACATTGGGGACTTTTACTATGTAACCCGCAATAACCCGTTGTATAACGCATCCTTTCAATTGTTTTTTAATCCATAGTTTAAAAAGCACGCGTAATAATTTCTTTAATTTCATTTTATTCGCTTATTTTCGTACCGTTATTATAGATAATATATTTACTTATTATACTTATTATACTTATTATATTATAGTTGGGTTCGGATCGGTGGACATTGTTTGCGATTACGATGCTTAATATACTTAATATAGCAATTTACGACCGATCAACGAGATCGAACCGGCTACAATTTTAGAAACCGTATTTACCTGCTCACTTACATTCATCTACGTGCCATGGTGACCAATGAACGACAGTGTTCGGTAAAATGTACTACGTGCTCTGTAGAGCGGACGCGGGCGGGAGGTGGCTAGGTGCATCCTATGGACGTGTGTTTAGTAGATGGCACAAGAGGAGAATTCTTAGAAGGGAGTTGACGGGAGGATAAGAAAAGAGGGTTGGTAAACACGTGTAGTGGACACAGTGGACACGCTTAACCGACTGAATGAAAATGAGATTGAAATTTTCGAAAAACAAGGGTTGTTTAGACCGTTCGCGGGGAAACGCGATCTCGAAGAAGCGCGCCAACAGGAGTCGTAAATTCCCGTTACGATTCGAATAATCGACGCCATGAATCGATCGATCCCTCATTTCGATTAAGATAATAAGGGTTGCTGAATGAGTATAACACCGATATTAACAGGTTGTAATATATATTTTCAACGATCCAATAACTTTAATATTTGATACAATGGTGCGTGTGTCGACCGCCAAACTACGAGTGAGTACGGCCTGAGACTCCTTTCGTATTGGCGACTGTGACGACTGATTGTTACTTCTGAGCTTTCACTGTTACACTGTTACTCGAACTGTTTGTGGAGCAAGTCTAGAGATGCGGTGACCGTTGTGTAGTTGTCGCTCATGACCAGAGAGAGAAGTCTAGAGATGTGTCCAGAGATCAAGCGAAGTTCGTTCTCGCGAAGCCTACTACGTGATTTTTAAGAACGAATAATAAATCTAAGGACTGTTCTAGGGGCCAGCCATAAACCGAAAAGTACTTGCAGGATTAAAGATTCCGTTAAAAAGATTCTGTTTATGGTGGTTCCTTAGGTTTATTAAGGATCTGTATAACGGTGCGTCGGCCTTTGACGGTCAGACGTTGAAGGACGTCGCACGGACCATCTTACGCGACGTAACAAGGGTAAAGGTGCAGATTCTGCTTACGATTATTCTTCTTAAATGGTACGGTATCTTTAGGCGCGTACTCCGTTTAATCTATGAGTTTTGGCATCTTTGATAGAGTAATTTTTCTTTGGTCCCGAATCTCTCTATCTCTGCTTTCGATCGATCAGCTTCTGCGAAATACAAAGTAATATCAGATTGATGGGAAACAGAGAGTTGGAAATGGAATAAAGAGTAGTTCCGGATTTAATAAAAGGGTATAGAAGATCTATACTAGGGCCGCCTAGCGACAACCGTGTAAGATAACACTGTGGTAATTTCCAGTTTCTGTCGCCGTTGCAGATAATGCTATAATCTGATCGGAAGTTTCCCTCGTCACATTCCTCTTTTTACTCCTAATCGTTACAGGGGGCTGATCGCGATAAATTTTCCTCGTCACTACGATTTAAATGGCTTCGCATACGCGCGTGTTGAGTAATTTTTTCATACGTCGTAGAAAAAACATAAAACTCACGCATAAAATTCGAAACGTGCATAAAGATCCTCGTTATGGTTCTGATACGTCCACTTAAAAGCTAAGGAAATCGTTCCTTATTTCACGTTGGTTATTCGTACATTGAAATTTTATGTTCGAGAGATAATTACGTTAAAAAATAATGCAAAATGTTAATTTAAAATCATAAAAAACGTCAACGTCGCGTCGATGAAGGAGGGTGGTTTGCGCCGCAAAGTACGTTTGATTTATGGAATGTAATTTCCCTAATGAAAGTGCAGCAGCATCTAATCGTAACATCTGATCCTCATTGTTTGATTACGTCTAATATGTGTATATTAGCAGCGGCATATAGTTGCGAGTGATCGATCCTTAGTCGTGATTGTTGATAATGTCATACACTTTCTCAGAGCGCAAAGGCATTAATACGAACTTGGATATAATCACGTTCGAGACGTCCATCAGTTACTGGACGCATAGAAGGGTAGTTCGGTTGTTACAAGGTACGCGAATCGTTGAGTTCCAGCTCTCGCGAGAATAGTAATGGGACGATCGATGTCGTACGCATCGTGTAAACTATGAGTAGGACGTCGAGTTAACTAACACCGAGCTACTAAATATGACGTATGAAACCATACACTCGGACTGTGACACTCCTCCACTTTCGAGATTAAAGGGTCAACTAGTTTCTAGTAACTGCTGATTATACCAAAGCATCTTTCGAGTACGTACGGTTAACTATTATTATCTGGTCTAACAATAAGATTTCCGTTGTGTTCCGTTGATTTTACATACGACGTAGGAGTGCAGACGAGTAAAAAGTGGGATCGAAAGAAAGTTTCATCGCGTATTTGTATTAGATGATATAATTTCTTCGAATATGATGCTTCGTGTTTGTTAGCATCGACAGATTTCTTCTCCGAAAGTTTTCTTTTTCTGCTACTTATGTCGTCTATCGTTTTAAAAAGTTGCAAATAAAAGTAGAATAGATGTAAGTAAGTAGCGGGTGAAAGCGAAATTTAGAACGGATAGACGTAAACAATGAATGGTACGCAGGAGGTGCTACACCGTTCGCGTTTGAGTATGATGAACCAACGCAAGCAGGATTTATAACGTTTTTATGAAGCCGGGTTCTCCGTAGAATGGTATTCTTGCGGTATACGGCAAGAACGTTGCCTTTCTGTACGCTTCAGTGGAAACTACCCCTTTTATATCCCCACACAGATTTCCTTTCCTTCCCTTTCCTTTCCTTTCATTTTCTTCCCTTTCCTTTCCCTTGCCCTTTCCATCCCTTTCACGGATTCATCTCGTTCTTCCTATCTGGTCTCCCTTCGATCTTTCTCCGAAATTCCCATATGACTTTGATCCATCGTAGATGGAACGAACCCGTCGGTTTATTAGAGACCAAATAACGGACAAGATCTTGATACAGCTTGCGAGTTCAGATACTATTTAGGAAGAGAAGCTACTTGCGTGTCCCAGGTTGCTTGCCCAGCTAGAAGTATGGCACTTGTTAGATTATATTTACCAGTTCGTTAAGAAGAAGAAGAAGAAGAAGCAAAAAGTGAAAGGTTGAGTTACGGATTATCATCGTATTGGCAATGAATTTGAAATTTTAAACTATATATTATATATCGTGTTATCCAAATTTCTAATACGCTGCTACATAGGAAACTCTGCTCTAGAACTTGCTCTGTCATCCTATATACAGCCTTTTCATGCCACTTTTCCCAAAAACAAGTTTTCTAGTTCTACTTTCGACTTTTTGTTATCTTCGTTTTTTTTTTTTTTGTGAATAATCGCTCCTTTCTCGACCGCACTGACAACCATGGACGGACAACCATACGAAGAATTTTTCTTTTTGTAACACGTTGTCGGATGCAACCGAATAAAAGGTGTTTCGCGTTAACGTTCAATCAAAATCGATGCATATCGAACATGGTTATCGAGAATCGAAACCTGGTAAGTATTTCATGGCTTAACGTGGCTTACGATCTTATATGTTGGTATTAATTCGAAACAAGCATCGCATGTAACACGTGCCTCAAAGGCAACATGAATATGTATGTGTAACATAATCACAGCGCACAACCCTCTGTTCGGTAGCAAATCGTGAGTAGCTGTCCTTCCAAACGGAGTACCAGGATCAACTAGCTAAATTACAAGCATTGGTCGGATTCGTCAGCGGTAACACGCTTGAAATGACGAACTCCCTGTCCCTGCAGATATTAATCGCGTCGAGAACAAGCTCGTTCTCTCTTTGCTTATCCGTGCCAGAGACTCCAAGACTTTGGACACTTCGTGATCGTCTCTAATGCATTTGGTTATTGCAACTAATTCGATTATTACGATTCTTTGAACACGGATGATTATTTATCGCGTAATCGGTGTTTCGCTGCGTTCATTCTTATCGATACGAGGATTCTTGACGTAAAATGGTACACGATATTTGGCAAAATTTCCCAGGAATCGCGTCGCTCGAATCGTGCCCGTTAAATTGGCTGAAATTCCCCGAAATTTTCGTGGAACAATTCTTTGATCAATTTCTCGGTATCTCGTTGAAGAAATAGGGCTGCTTTGTAACGAAGGATTTGACAGAAACAATAGGTAGGCGTAGGTATATCCAAGAAATTCGGCGTCTCTAACGCACTTGGAAATTTCTACTGTGCTGTTTTTTACTGTGCAGATTGAAGGAGAATTCGCCACCCCTCGTTCCTAGTTCTCGATGGTAGCTCAACCTTCGCGCCCTTTCCACCTCCCGACCGACCGACCTCTCTGTCTCTCATTCTCTCTTTCCCTTTACGCTGTACAAGGCGTCTCTCAAAGCATTCTCTCGGTAACTCTATCTTTGTCCCGTGCAATGTTCTCGAGCTTCGTCCAACGCTCCCCTTGGGAGTCTTCAAAGCGGCGAGAATGCTTTAGCTAGTTCCAGAACACCTCG
The DNA here is from genome assembly GCF_040668555.2 of Bombus flavifrons. NCBI lineage: Eukaryota > Metazoa > Arthropoda > Insecta > Hymenoptera > Apidae > Bombus > Bombus flavifrons. The sequence continues at coordinate 14,552,414 of NC_138451.1, read as the reverse complement.
CCACCTCACTCGCTCGCTCGCACGATCTTCCTTCTACCATTTCTCCAACGCCGGTGGTGCACCGGTCTGTTGGTCTGTTAAACGATTTTTCTCTTCCGTCTGTGACACAGCGCGTTCGCTTCGTAATATATTCGATCGAGGGAACCAAGAGTGTCGGAATGGGGTTTCGGTTCGCCTTGATCTTCCTCGATATTACACAGCTGGGTCACCTAGCTCTGTGGCTTTCGAACCGTCCCATTGGCTGCACGCCAGCACCCGATCCCGCATGCTTCGCTGCTTTCAGACGAGGAAAGGAAACAGCGTTATCGGTAAAAGGGATGTTTTTAAGCGGCTATCGCTGGCGCTGCCATACCGGCGTTCCGCACCGCATTGGGTATCGTGCCACGTTCCGTGGATGCTGCCCTGCTCTGCCAACGATCTCGCGATACTTTCACCGTCATGGCGAAACTCGGAATTTCATGGCGTTTCGCGCCGAACCGAATCCATTTACCTTTGTTCTACTAGCGTCGTCCCAATTTCCCGACGTGCGCGGAATTCCATTGCACCAAGACCGGATCGCGCAGCCGCCATGTCGACCCGAATTCGTTTTCGCCTTTAGGCCGAGTAGCAGCGTTTCCAGACCTTCCTCCCTTCTGCCTCCCTCCCTCCGCTCTCTCCACCCCCACTCTTCGCGTCACGCGTATTTTCCGAGGGAAAACGCAGCGGCGCAGAGGCAACTGGGATTTCTTTGGTGAATAGGGGGGCTGTATGGAATTGACGCGATCAATGAGACGCGGTCGCATATCCTTTTGCCTACAAATTTATTAATGAAAAGCTCGTGGTCGCGCTCTGCCAGCTCGCAGAGTACATAATTTATAACGTGGAACATCGGCAGCCTGATACCAGAGTTTCATGGAAACTTTTCACGAGAGAACGGCTGAGTAGTCTTGCGAACTATCAGCCACGCGAAAGATAGTTCTACATGTTTTTATCACGTAATATTTATAATACGTCACGTGTATCGCGTCGCCTTATACCTCGCCGTGTGGTCCATCCACTATGCAAACGAGTTCATTGTATTTACGAAGCCTGGAAAGGGCCACGGATCACGAATTCCGAATATCGACGAGGGTGCTGCTGTCTGTTCGACGCGTTTTGTCAGACTCGAGGCTAACTTTCCTTGAAGCAAGGAAAAGTCGGTAAAGCTACGATAAGTAGGCAATAGTCGAGATATCGAAAATTGGTAGGAAATAGTTTGATTTTTCATTACACGGAGGAGGATGACGCGTTGGAAAATTTCACGCGAAGAATAAAAACCAACTACGATAAATCGATGGATCAAAAAATGAAGATTATCGAAAGCTAATCCTCCATATGCGACTCCTCTGTGTTACTTATCTGCGATACTTGATAACCATTTTAGAAGGGATTTGAATAATTTAACCGATTAATCCAGACTTCTAGAGGAATATAACGCGTACAAAGGTTACTCTTATACGCTTGTAAGTGTGCATGCACAGACAGATACAAATATACATAAACAGATAGGAAATATACATACGTAAGTACATGGGTGCGACATTGGCTGGTAGGTAGGAAGAACGCGCGTTTACATTTCGCCGATGGCTCAAGATGAATGCGTTTACGGCATGTACTCGTAACAGTGTTCAATTCCAACATCGATATTGTACGAAGCTGGTTGTAGACGCACCACTATGGTACGTACCTATTTAATGGCCAAATAAATGATCGATATATGTGCGATTCGATAAGCGAACGCAGAAACGGATGGCTATAGTTCGCTAGATATTCACCGGCATCAGCACGGATTAGGATTTAGCACCGGTTCGAAACGACCAAAATTCTCCTCGATTTAGCCAAAGACGCAACGTGGCATCAACGCGAAGTGTTACCTTGGTGTGTTACCTACTATCTATTTTGGCGTGTTACCTGCGCGCTTATCACGTTGAAACGTGCGGTTACCTTGAACACGCGTTGCCTAGTAATTCCTCCCTTGCTCGAATTATGCATTCTTCGTGTTTGGATCAAACGCTTTTCAAAAGTGGTATGGAGAATATATATATGTATACGGATGTTGCGATTCGAGACAAGCAAAATGTTATGTACATATATCGGAAACGTTAATACGTTTTTCGTTACGAGACTCAACGGCAAAAAGAAAAGTCGCAAGAAGCATTAATTTCAGAACCTTTAAATTATAATTAGGTACTTCGTTTAAGTATCTAGTCGGTGTGACAGTTCGCGTCGCATAAATTCCATCAAAATCTTTAGCACGATATCGATATCGCTGTGATACGAGCTTCCGTTTCATAATATATTCGTACGAGATAATTATGTACACGAATTATTCGCTTATTCCGACTTGTGCACAGATATGTATGTAAAATTTATTGGAATAGAGAAGTTGGACCGTCTATGTAATTAAAAGTATTTATATTAGGAAAGATATCGGACCAGCCATCACTTAGAAAAATTATATTCTACATAATCTTACGATTATCTTGGATTAATTGCTTATCGCTAAGGAATTCATTTACGAAGATAATATATCGTTTTTCAAGAGTAATGTCCTTTCGGGTCGGTGAAAACTTGTAATTCTGGGAAATGGGACGAAACGTCGACATCTCGTCAATGTTCGTTATTACTTATTCGTTATTACGGATTCTGGGTGTACACGGTGTTTCCGTATTCTGTGATTGCATTTAATATCGCGGCTAACGAATTTCCTGGGTGTTCGAGGAACACGCGAGTCGTCGGGACGCGAACACGGCGTTGCCTCGCAATTTGCGGAGAAGCAGTACGTGCTTAAATGCACCAGGTGCCTTAAAGCGTCGCGTCGTGTTCGTCTCGCGTCTTTACTTACAAATTTCCACGTGTACAGGGAAACGTGAAATCGAAGACTCGTGGCTGATATCGTCGCTCTTAGCTGACATTCCAGATGGCAACCCTGTTTAATTTCCTCGGTTAATATGCAACTGACTGACTGATTAGCGCGACTACCCCCTCGATCGTGATTGCATTTACGCTTTATCCTAATACCTCGCGGGCATGTTGCTGCTATCGACGGGAAAATTCGATCAGCTATTTTCAAAATTGCTCTTTAGGAAAATTAGATAGGAAAATTAATTCGCGATTCAACGATATCCTAAATACTGACGAGTGTACGAGCAATTTCTTTTCCGTGTCCTCTTTCTTGTTTTTAATTCTCTGCGTCTCGTTTTTTCCTTCGAATGCACGATCCGCTATCTTAGAACGTCTGTTGAATTATTACACGCAAGCAAGTGTATCTAATTGTACGTACAATGAGATTAATTACTTCTTTAGTTGGAACTACGCGATCGTTCGTATCTTGGGAATTTTTTAAATAATCTTGGATACGGTAAATTCACCGCGTTACTCCGCTCTTCGTTAACGCGATAGGCTATACTAGCGTGTAATTAGAAACGTATAACGAATTCTTGCCGATCGACGAGTAGAATCTTGTGGCTGTACCGCGTTAGTAGTCCTGGTTGGCTCATAGCCAATTTTAACTAGGGTAAGAACTAGGTTTTGCGTCAGTCATGACCTTAGCATTTTTCTTCTTGCGACATCTGCACCCACCTTTCTCTGTTCACCCCCATGCCAAAGGTGTTTCACTTTTCATTCGGTGAAACGAAGATTCACAGATTTAAACGGATTGATTATACGAGTGATTCAGAGTTGGAAAAATATTTCTAAACAGCGCATAACTTTAATGTTTAAAATAAAGTAAAGTACAACATGGAAATATTTCAATTAGAGAATATGTATCTGCTTTCAAAATATGCGCAAAACATATTCCGTAATTTCGCCAGATAACGAACAGCATCGCATGTCCAATTTCATAACGAAACGAAACAGAATACAAGAAGACTGTCCTTTGTTAACTCGAATAATTCAAACGAGTAACGTAAACGAGTAATCTTAAATAACATAGCCGTTTCTTAAAGTTAACTGGAAATTAAATTTCACGAATGACCAAGAGACATATACCAGTCTAACTGTTCTAAATATGAAATTGGTATTTCGATATGTTCAATTTTTGTATTTTTATTTCAGGGAATACGAATCGTTCTTCGTAAGCTACGTTGTTTTTCTTTCTAAAAGAACTAGAATCGACGAATCGCGACATCTTTGTAATTATATTTCGACAAATTCGGCTGGTACCCTTGGGCCAAAATCGACGTCAATTTATTTTAATGGAAAACTGCCATTGATCTGTGACGTTCTGAATACAGTTGAAACGAAAGAGACGATTGAACAAACGAGCCAGTCCGTCATTCTTGAATAGAGAATAATTAACGAGTGATTCGTATTACCGTTACCTTCACAAGTTATTCTACAACCTACATACGCACATAGATTGATATCTTTCTTTCGCTTCATGATATAATTTCAACCATCTAACGATCGTAGTCACTGAGAAAAAATGTTTCAACAAGATGTAGCATCAACGAATAACGACCGTTTTTAACGTCGATCGCGTTTCAATTTTTATCGTCTCTTATCTACCTGTATAAACGAAAGTAATTGAATTTTTTAAATGCTAATTGTGCGATTAAAAGACAAAGACTCGCGAGAGGTACGCGAACGACGAACTAACGGCTATTCATCGATTGTTTCTTTTAATCTTTTAATCTACATTTCAATTATAACTTAGACCAGCCTAAGTTATAATATGATAGTATCTTGCCTAAATACGATTATACTTTCGATTCTGTATTTGGCAAATCGAGGTACTAAATCTAGTTGCGCGCGACTACTACCATAAGATGAATTTCTTATGATCGGATTTTTCTCCGTTCGTTAGGAAACGCATTACGTTTGATTATAGTTTATTAATGGTGAAACAAGTGCAAATCGATAGCTGTTGTAAATAACTGGTTATAAATAAATCAACGTGGCGATAGGAGAATAGAATAGAATCAGAAAGGGAAATAGTTCACCGATATGTGTGTGTATAGCAGCTACATGCGTAGAACGGTATTTTACTTTGTCTCGCTGTTTCCCTTTGCTTCAGTTTCCTTTACGCGTACAGACATAGATACGTATGTATTTTCCTGTTACATCCATTAGATGGTTCGCTCATGTATATGCATAGCAAGATAACAATTATCGTTATCTTGTAATTCATCCAGAAATTATATCAGCGACAACCAAAGAAAATTTCGTAATCTATATAATGCCGTATCTATATGATGCGCAGCTCATTAGTAGCGAGTCCATTGTATAGTTTATCGGTGCTCGAATTTTAGAAGTCTCTCTGTTTTTCTCTCTCTCTCTCTCTCTCTCCGTCTCTCATCGGTACCGCTACGAATGTGACGCACGGTTCTCGCATACTGACGTAATTAAAATAAAGAAAAGAGTTGTTGGCGAGCAAGACGAGGGACCGCGGGATAGAAGGATGAAAAAGGAGAAATATGTACGTAGGTGCAGTTTTTTAAGCGTAGTTCACGACTGTTTCGCGGAGTCCGATTGAAATACGGCGTTGGAAACGCGTTGTTGGGAAGTACACGGTGGTTTGAATGCCAGATAAATTGAACTCGAGACCTGTCGAATTCCTGAAACGTTTCGAGCCTTTTGCACTCGTTATCGCGTCTCGGTGAATCTCAGTCTCTGGCAGCGGTCTCTGCAATTACGTTGATTCGTTGCACGCCACGCCGCCGGAGGCCTCGCTATGGTTTTCTTTTTTTTTTCTCTCTCTCTTTTTTTCCGAGATGCGCATCCCGCATAGAGACGCAATTTTTTCCTCTGTATTGCCACGTTCCCTTAGGCATGAAAATCTGCATGAGAACATTATACGATTCGTCCATAGTTATTCGGTGCATCTCGTTCTACATAGCAAAATTCGTTATTACTTCGTTATTGGTCCGTTGTACGGAATATAATTCTGATATCATAATTGTTACGATAACGTTCACTTCAGGCAAACCAGTGCATGAAAGATATCGTCATATACTATAAGATGAATTTACAATTTATTACTTTAACATTTTTTCTACTTCCCACTGCATTCGGTCTGAGATCGCTCGTATAATTAATTTTGAAAATAATTATTTAGCTTAACAACGTACACGAAGAATAATAAAGCGTACAAGTTGTTGTATCGCTTTCCATGTCAATTGGATCGTATCAGCAAAGTATCAAACGACATAAATAATCGAGTTGTTTAATGAAATCATTGCAAACTGATCGAATTTATCGCATTCCGGCATTACATTGTAGCGCACGGTACGAGTTGAACGAGAATAGTGTAAAATACGGAAGGAACTTTATCGTAACGTGCTTCGTTTTTAAAATGCTGTACGCTGAAAATAAAAAATAGTCGATATATTTGTTGATTAATAGATACATTTTAACGTAACAAATGTATTTCTACGTAGCTGGATAACGAAACTCTTGGAAATTGTTTCAAAGTATTTACAGTAAAAATTATAAATACATTCGGGAAAAGGATTGATCAACACCGATCTAATTATACGTATCGTACTAGCAAATATAAGGACAATTTAATTTTGCGATTGTTGGATTTAACTATAGGTACGTGCTAATATGTAGTTGCCAAGTTTCGATAGTACTTTGCATTCTATAGGATGAATACTGCTATTTTTCGATTCGTAATCAAATTCTTAGATAATAAAATAATATCCATAGATACTCGGTGGTATTCACAATGGAACGAAGCAAGATCTCACGGCATTGGAATAGCCACTTATCTTTCGGATCGTCTTTAGCTTAAAGCGATCTTGTTCGGCGATGGAACTGGCATCTTTGAACGGAAAAAGATCTCCATTGGCCGCATAAGATACTACTAAGTGACTAGGACGGAAATAGAATTTTTACCACAGAAATACGAGCGAAGGTGATCTCGTATGGTATATATGTATGGGCTATCGTTGCATATTTCTCCGAAGGAAAATTTTGAGATACAGAGGGAATATGTAAATTTATTTGTATGATGCTTGTAGGTACTATATTAAACGTGGCCTACCGGCGGAGAAATCATGCGAGTAATAAAATGTTTTTTAAATCAGGAAAACTGTTGACAAGGCTAAACTTTTCCCTTCGGTGACAAGACGTATGTACGTACGTATGCAGAGTGTTTACGCGTTCTCGGCAATTATGCAGCTACTATTTTTATTTATTCGACGAGTGATTAATTAGGTACAGACACGCTGTTTGTCTGACAAAGTGTGTTTCTTAAGATACACGAGATGAAGACGGAGATGGAGATGTAATAAAAATGTATGCCCTTGTTTGAAAATAGTAATTAAATACGAACAATTGCCCGAACGACCAAATGCCAACTATGACAATAAAAAACGGAAGAAATTAATCGAGAAAAGAATTTTTTATGCGCATAGTTAAATGGGACACAGCTATCGCATAAATGTTGAAAAATTTCATGGAAAGTTGAAACGACGTTTTGAGGGTGCGTTTAATTTCGAAGGTATGGCCGTCTGCGTAATAAAAGCGAACGGTTGAATGCTCTGTCAAATTAAATTAATTAAAACGTGCGTGAGAATGAAGGCGCGTTTCTACAATAACATACCGTTTCGCGAAGTAAAATTGAAAATTAACAGGCAGAATTGGAAGAAAAGAATCTCGGTTCGCAAGTTTCGTGCTCGAAATATTCTCCACGTCGATATCGTCTTTTTTCTTTTAACTAGGAAACGTGGTGCAAAGTTAGCGTCCAAGTAAATATCTCGAAAGCAAACTCGGGCCTGGGTATCTTCCGCAATCAAGTCGATGGAAATTGTCCGGTATATTTATAGCGACGCTGGAAACTTTCAACCTGCAGTAAACTACTCGATATACTAGAGAAACTAGATGTTCAAACAGGAAGGAAGTTCTGGATGATCGATCGCGGAAGACTCATGAGTGACTTACGACTATGAAGAAGGTGCGTGTACACAGAGACAGGCTGCAACTTAAATGTCGAAATAGTATAGAAATGTGACCCGTTTCCAAGCTACGTTTGACATACTTCCATTATTAACTCGTGTCGCTGGTTTTATGCGAATTTCATGGCGTGATCACGTTGCAATTGAAATTTTCCGCTAATGCAGCGGCACAAAGAAACAGGTTAGGCTACCTGTTCGTGGAACGTGAAAGCTCGTATCAAGAATCGTACCGGTTAGAGTTAATATTCGCGACATTAGCCGCTTTTGAGACGTTAAAGGCGATGGAATATATCTCTCTTGCTATCTCTGGCCGAGTTAGTTGGATGTACCGTACTGTAGGTAATATTAAGAGATCTCAAGAGATTTCAAGCAGCGTCATGCATGGATCTGTATATTTTATTTCACAAATACGTAGTAGTGGACCACGCGTCCACGTTTAGGTCTGGTCGAGAGATATGGTGTGTGTGTGTGTGGCATGTGGCATGTGGCGCCAACGATGGTCAATGCCAGTGGCGAAAGCGGAAAAGCCGAAGAATGTGTTTTTTGTGAATTTCAGTTGTTTTAAATCGTACGGTAATCGATCATTTGCTTGTTCACGCGAAGACGGACGACGAGTCGCAATTTCATTTCGATAAGATCGTGCAGCGAGATAAACGTCAGATACGTTTAGAAAGTTCATAACAAAGATCTCGAACCTTCGCAGTTCCTTCTTAATGCGAGCAAAGAACAAGACCCATTACCGGTAACCGTAACGTCGTTGAGCGTCTTGAAGTCGTAATAGAACGAAACCGGGTGTTAACGCGACGAGCGAAAGGACGAAGAGAGAACGAGCAAAATTGGAGGAAAAGGAAAGAGGAACATCGGCGAGGACGGTACGATAGACGGCAGATTGGATAGGAAGAGAGAATGAGAATGCAAGCAGGAGAGGAAAAGAAAAATGGGAAATGCATGGTTATCGAAAGAGAAGGTTAACGAGTTGCGCGGGATAGTTGCCGATCCTTGGTCGTTGTTGTGGCTTAATTAAGGGATACTTGGAAATTTCTAATTATTCGTAGACTGCTGCGGGTATTTCTCAATTAACGAGAGAAACGCAGAAAGACGGCTCGCCGTAGAAAAGTCGGAAACAAATCTCTTTTTCCGTTCGTTGGTCGGTCGAAGCTGCATTTAAAATAATGAGATCAAACGGCATGCCAGGATTAAAACGAAAGTAATTCATCGGAGAGTTGCGAAACAAATCGTTTGTTGTCGATCGAAGCGAGTTTCGAATTTCCCTCGATGTTTAAAACGATTGATATATTTTCTCGCGGATTTAAGATTTCTTGCTTCGAGTTAAATTAAATCGGTGAACCGCGAGAGTATCGGTATCGATTGGTCTCGATGAGACGAGGTAGTCACGGAAGATAACAAAAACAAAAAATCCTCGAGATCGAATAATGGTAACTGTACGGAAGCCACGTTTCTAATTAAAACTTTCTACATCGGAAAGGGGATGGATCTGTCGTATCGAAATTCAAAGTTTCATATGGAATATTATACCTATGTGGTAACGCAAACGAGCGAGAGAAAGGGAGAATGCAAGTATCGATAATTTAACGATCCTAAGCTGTCGCTTCGATGCTGATCTTTTTCTTTTCTTTGAAATTAACAATCTGTTCGTATCAGGTGATCGATTTAACGGGAAGTGACTCCGGAAGAGCGGTAAAGTGAATAATATCTAACGATCTAACAAGTCGAATATACGAGGGGGGTTCTGATCTCTGTTTGCAGAGCATATAACACAGATACGTATAAATCGTAGAATTTCGTGCGCTGTTCTCATCTTCGTGTGTAAATAACATATCCAAGGAATTTTAAGAAAACAAACGTTCGCTCGTATAAATGTCCACGGGCGATGGATTCGAAAATGCAACGTTAAAGTCAGGGCAATTTCTTACTTTTCTCGCAATCTTAACGGGTCCTGTGAGATTTTAATTACCGGAGAAAGTTCACGGTTTTGCTAATTGAACGTCGCCTTTTTCTTGACTTCGTCTCTTTCGTTCGCTCGAAGTTGCATCGTTAGTCCGCGCGATGTCAAATAAAATTTGAGCCTGCGATCAGTCCGTTGAGATTTCTGATCGCCTTTAATACGATGGATCGACCAATTATTTTCTAATTATATTAGATCGCACGAGATTAGATCGTTCGAAAGTCGCGACGTTCAAAGACTCGATGTCTATACGTTTCAACGATTCCTATTGAAGTATTAAAATATTATCCAGCTAGAGCTTTCAAACTTTGTACGAAGCCATAATTCGTAAAACTCGTCTCTCCTCCTCGCCACCTCCGAGGAGAAGCAAGTTAGAGTAAATTACACGTTCGGACTTTGAAAACGTAACGCATAAGTAGCAGTTTAAATGGAACCATCGAAGGTTTGGTCGAACAACGACACATGGTCGAAGATTTACGGCACGCTGCTGGTACAGCTTGCAGTATTGAAATGAACAAAATTTCATCAGGATAAAAAATAATTTAACGTTTTCGATGCGATCGTTATATGTCTTCTCGCACCTTTCGTAGAAGCTTGGTTTACTTTTGGAGTATGCCATCGGGAGCTGCTGATTTCGTGAAAAGTTTATCCAAACTTCTCGTCGCTTTGAGACTTCTAGCGCGCATTAAGACGAAGCAAGTTTTGATATTTTCGCATGGAATAGACGTTTCAACACCCTCCGTCTTTTCTTTTTTTTTTTTTTTTTTTTGTTTCTTACAGCTTGCTTAAAGTATCTCGCTAAAGAGCGTCGCTTCTAAAATATAAAATTATGTTAATTCTCGAACATTTTGACCTACGTGCTAAGCGATTCCTGGGGCTGATACTTCCCGCGCCTTCGGCAACCTCTGATTGCGAGTCGAAGGTGTAGTTCCATCGGCTAATGACGGGAGTCGCGACTATTCTCTCTCCGATATCCATTTGCATTGTGGAGCAAGGAAAGTAAAGCGAAAGAAGCGTTACCGCGACTTTCGTCCAACGTAATTTCGGAACACTTCCCTGTTAAAAGACGACTGTCCGCGAATAAACGGTCTCGATCGTTGAGCGCGATTCAGCGCAACTTCTCTCGAACTTCGAATCCGTCCTTGCGCTGCGTTGTCGCGTAAAAATCAAAAGAAGGCTGCGCGTACAAAGTACCGTTCCTTTCGCAAAATTCTATTACGCGAACTATTTAGGTGATATTTTAGGGAGAACGTCTTGTCAATGACGGATAACGTGCCTGTGCCGAATTTTATTTGTCTGCATCGTTTCGCGTCCTTTATTAACGAGTATTGGAAAATGAAAATTTTGCGTTCGTTCCGACAGAACTTGACGTAACGAGACTCGGTTTCGTCGACTGTTTTCATAACTTGACTACTCCTTTCTTGGGCTTGGCGGTTCTTTGAAATTTTAATTACGCAGTTCTATGTAATTATGACCCTTAATTACTTTTATTTAATGCGCTTTGAAGTTTCCGCTGATTGGAAACACGCGTCTAGCGTCGTTGGCTAGCGTAGGTCGATGAGAGATATGTTACGACCGAAAAAAGTATTCGACCCGAACGATGGGAGCATTGCCCAGGATGAGACGGTGACACGAAATCAGTAACATTGGCAACGTATGCTGTAGCAGTATCTATAGATAACGTAAAGACGTATTATGTTCGGACGACTTGAAAATCGACTGTACGCTCTGGTCACGATCGCCGACGAGTTAATTGTTTGGCGATTTCACGACACCGGGACGAAATGTCGCGAGAAATTTCCGATATCGTGCTCCGTTGCGGTTCCTCAAACGCGTCCGGACTTGTTCCAAAGCACGACGGTAAATTGTAAACGTGGCCGCACAGAGATTCGACCTCGCGCGCGACATCTTCTGCACGTGTACGCTTACTTACTTTCACGCGATAATACAGGTCATTGTTGAATACGATCGCTTATACGTGCGTCAGACGTTAACTTATCGTTAGATGACTGACACGTACTGTGTAAATTGATAGCGAGCGAGATGCCGAATTCTTGGTACGAGAATTATGAGCATGAGATACGTTTACTTATCCCTATCGCTGGTAAATTTACGAACACTGGTAGATATCGCGCGAAACATTCCGAATGCATCTTTTGTTAAAATTACGCGAACCAGCGAGTCGAGCAAACGGCTTTATCGAAATACTTCTCATTGCGTAGTTGAAAGCGCACGCGGAACGAAGAATTTTAATAAACGCGGCTCGAACTTTGCGCTTTGGCAGATCGCGCATCAAATTCTTAAGCGAGCTGTATCTTCGTCTCGCATTTCGTTACCATTCTTAGCGAATAATTATCGTTGTTGCGAGCGAAAGAAACGTATCGGTTACTCGTTAAAATAAGCTCGGTGGATAGGACGCTGTGTTTTAAGATACTCGAGATGTTCGGTCAAATATCGACATTTTGTTGCCGGGTGAAGGCACGCGGGGGGTTTCTTTGCAAACGTAAGCCGATTGCCGGTGAATCGTCAAGGACCCGCATCGTCTGCGAATCAGCTTACGCGCGAGCAATGTGTATCTCCCGGCATGCAATTTCTATTCACGAACAGCCCTCTCTTCTGCTACATCTCACGCAAAGACGGCTTAGGGAATCGACGAGCGATATTTGCAGCGCCTATCGCGTGCTCGTAGATGGCCAAATTCGTTCAGGTCAACTTGATAAGCCAATAAATCGACGACTCGACGGATGAAAGTCTAATCGGGTGTAGCTCGGTTAAAGGATATAACGAGAAAGCCAGAGAGGATAAGAAGCAACAAAAATCGTTGGAAAAAGTTTCATCGCAACGATGGAAGTCATTGTACATTGGCAAACGAAGCATGCTTACCTGGGAAATGGAACGTGGCCCGCGCTATTTTACCTTCAAGTATCTTTCCAAGTCCCTCAAGTACTGGCACAGTGTCGACTTCGTTTGTATTTAAATAGAAGCATTGTTGCTGCTTTACCGATAACTCGTTCGTTCGTTTGTTCGTTCGTTTGTTCGTTCGTTTGTTCGTTCGTTCGTTCGTTCATTCGTTCGAGCCTGTTCTTTCTTTGGAAAAGAAGAGGAAAGGAAGAAAATATGAAATTTAATTATCGGGGGCACAGAGTATCGTGAAATCGATTGCGATTAATAACGTTACGCTCGATGTACTCAAGCTCCAATTATAAATAATCGAATCGGAAACGTGCGAAGTGAAATTTCAGTGGCATATTAAGCACATGATGTACTGCGTGTAGGTACATACCGGTTCTGGTTGCATCGGAGTTAACCGTTACCAGACTAACAGATGTATCCAAATAGATCCAAAACGATTCAAGACGAGACAATTTTCGAGATAATCTTTTCTCAAAATACGCAATATCACCTTGATAAAGTAATTTTTTTCGTAAACGGTGTATCAGAGCATAATAAAAAACTTTACTATCGACCCAGCAACGTCGTTCAACACGTTCGACACTCTGCCACGTAAAGCATTGGTGAATTTGAAAAGTACGTGGAAATACCCAGAAAATTGAGTGCTGATTACGATACGTGCTTAAATACGTGCATAGATTTGCGGACATATACTCGGGCGAAGAACAACGAGAGCATCTATGCATAAACATAGAGGTTTGTGTGGCTCTTATCGTACGAGTCCTCCTCGTGTTTCGAGCTCCGGAGATAATTACGAAGTTGGAGAAACACGACCAGAGGAAAGTAGACTGCTTCACCGATAGGCAAAACTCCTTGTACGTTGCGGTTGCGCAGACGGTCATCGTTGTTTTCAACGAAACGCTTCAGCCGTATTGTCCTTCTCGATCTTTCTGTTTGCTGTTTCTCCTCTCGTCGGGAGAATATCTTATTTGAAAAGAAAAGAGAAGGACGAAGAGAGCGAAAAGACATACGCGCGCATACCTACGCAGGAAGAAAGAGGGAGGAGGGAGGAGGGAAGAGGGAGGAGGGAGGATACGTAACGATACTATCGTATTCCGTGACCTCGTAGAACCATGCACGCTGCAAAGTAAGAGTTTTATGGCGAGAAAGGGAGAACGGGTAACGCGAATTGGAATAGGGGGGCGAATCGTGGTATTTGTTTTGACGAAAACCTATCGTTCGTTCAGCTATCGTGCCTCTTCGTCCCATTGGTCTTGAAGATCCGATACTTAACGGTAGCGGTAACAGCGGCGAGCAGATCGCGTCGATGAAAGATTTACGTGCTAGGCTACCCACGTTGCCGCGCTTTTTCGCTTATTCGATCGCTACCGACTAGGGGGACGTTCCATTGAAAATCGGCTTTGCTGGGTACTTGTTTCGAACCTAATAGCCGGTTCTACGAAAAGAATGGATCGATCGCGATCGGTAGTCCTTTCGAGTTACCGGTACCTTCGAGAATCGAACGAGTATTTTACTCCGTCAAGTGCATTGTGTATTTTATTCGACACTCGCGGGAAACCTAGTATTCGTTCATTTTTCCGATGTAATTCGCAACTTGGGTTTTTTCATCGTGGCAAGCCATCGTTGATAAATCGGCGAATTAACGAAATGATTTAAATGGACGAGAAATAGGAAGGGGGCGCGATCGTACCGCGGAATATCGCGCGCATTCGCGGCTGTTTCCATCGTTCGAAGTCGTCGTGTAATCTGGAGCGACGCTCCAGAGCAAGGTTGTTAGGTCGTTTGCATAATGCTCGGTGTCTAGGCCGGTAACGTGCACCAGCTTAGGACACAATCGTTAGAGCCACTCTCACCTCGTCTAAGAAGCAGTTGCTGCGACTCTCCTGGTTCACCCTCTGTTGATAACATCTCTCATTTATCAGGGCGACGACGGTGCAGCATCGTGCAACGACCGCGTCTTAACGCTCTCCGACCTTCTCGAGCTCCGAGCATCGTTTCCGACTTAGCTAGTAGTTAGTGCCGTACCATCCTACCACCCCCTCTATCTTTATCTCTATCGTGTCCTCCAACTTTCCAGAATGCACCAGGCAAGACAAATTTTCACGACGACCAGCGGTAAATTTTCCACGCCAACTTCAGCGAAATTTTCACCAGTCTCGGCTACGCACTCTTCTCCGCCTTGATCAACGACATTTACCAGTCACGGACTATTTAGTTATTCGTAGCTCATTGCTATCAACTGAAATTTAACTTTCCGTGCGATTAATTTCTTCGAACGAATGCAACCTGCTTCCCTCGAACGTTTCGTCGATGTTGGAACAGGCGTTCCTCGGTATAGACGTTGACTTGAAAAATATTTACGTTTAACTTTGCGTTTAATGCAACTTACGGGATTTCATATTGCGGGCTATAGTCTGATCTGTTTAACGCATTTTCAAGAACAATATAATTTCTCGTAAGTACTTTCGAATGTTTAGCAACGAATGTTAGTAACGTAACGTCACGAACGATTAATTACTCGGCATTTGATCGATACATATGCATAACGTTCCCTATTTCAATTGTTCCGTGATACATATATTTCGTCTCGAATAACCTATTTAAAAGCTTCATCGTAGTTTTACGTACATATTTCACTTTCTTTCCATGTACGTACAGGTTCGCTAAAATAGTTCGATTTATTCCAAGTCGATCAAATCGTAATCCTTTCGCTAACTTGTTACGTTTAATTCAGGTTGCGCGATGAATATTGACTGGCTATACGATGTGGAGGAGTCGTTGCTAGCGTAACGATCGGACCGGTCATCGATGCAAGGAATCGGTGAACATTGAAAATCGAGTTATCGAAAAACCTAGCGTATATACGTGGTGCACGGTGCACTGCGCGGCTTATAGACTACATTGCCGGAACATCCATGGCCAGGCCAATAAAAGTATATTGAACTTGTACGTGGGCGCGCGAAGCGGCCGAAAGGGTGCTCGAAGGAGAAAAATTTCCACGAGAAACAAGTCACTGCACGAATCTAAACGAACAAAGAACGGTAAGCCCGAAAGTTATCTCGATAAAATAAAATGCTTAAAAAATAGTTTCAAGTAGCGGTCCGTCGAATTCCGACTCGTGGCGTTCACGCGAATTCACTTGGAGAAGCATTCTGAGTAGATCGTAGTATCGTGATATCGAATCCAAGTTCGGCATGATCCGATCAAAGGGAAGAACAACAAGATTATCGTATACGCGCGTTACATCGGGCTCCACAAATTTCTCCGTTATTCGTTCTTACGAGGAGATAACAATGAAAATATGGAAGCAGGGGAATGACCAATAGTCGAAACGTTAACCGGAACGAGGACGAGCAAAAATGATATCCGATCGAACCAATGGAACGAGATCTTAAAGGTACGTACTTACCGCGAACAAGTCCTTGACTACAACACCAATTTTAGACGCACATCGTCCTGTTGGTGTTACGTACCTTTGATGCAACTGCGTTGACGCAAACCGTTCCCTTTCCATTTTACCGACAATTATTTTGTTACCACTTGATGATCAGTCTCGTCTTTGTTGTTCTAGCGATGTTTCGTGCTTCTCCTCTCTATTCCTCTATCTCGGTGAGTTCTCTTTTCTTCCTTTTCTCCCCTCTCTTCTCTTTTTATTCATCTTTTTCTTTCTTTTTTTGCCCGCTTTGAAAAATCGAACTTGTCTCTGCACGTGACGTACATTCGAAGCTACACGATCAATTCCTTTACGAGCCTACCGAACCGTTGCCACCATTAACTTCCTCGTCTACCTCCGATTACGTCGACATTCCACGTGGATGAAAATCCCGCTGCACCGAATTCAGCAAGAATACTTTCTATCTTTTTTGCAATATACAGGAATTAAATAAATGTTCTCTCGAACACGATACAAAGAGAATTTAATAGAAATAGTCCGATAACGTCGTCCGTCTTACGTTCCAAGTCGAAGAAGCGTTGTTCGCTTCTTCTGCAAATAGCTATAAATGCGACGGTTTTTGTGTGTACATAGGATTTTGGCTGAAACGTTCAACTTTACTCGCTCTACTTCCCATGTAGCATACTTCGATTGTTGCTTATCGTGTATTTAATACCGTAAGTATTCGTTAAAAAATTTTGCTAGGAGCTGTCAGAACGATCCGATAGCAAACGTGCTGCAACTCGTGGACAGCGGCGTATCTTTGATTAGCGAAAGTAATTTAATCGGCTCGTACAGCGCAATCAAAAGGAGTAGATGACGCACGTTCTTCTCATACAGAGGGATTCCAATGCGCGCCTGGAAGGACACGCGTCATCCGGTGGACGCGCATCCCGACGCTCCAGAAACGTTTTCAGTGGTGACGTTATCGATTGGCACAGATTAATCCCTAATCAAAGCGAGTCAGGTCAGTTATCGAGCTTCCTGGCCAATCGAAATTCGAGGCAACTCCCTTTCTGAGACGCGATCACAGGGGATCTCTGTGTGGCTAACTGTCGGTCGATGTATCGACAGTCCTTTAATTCGCGACGTATCCAATTACCGTTAACGAAACAACGCCTAATGTTTGCTCCTCCTGAGTTGTCGATCGCCTAAACAGAGATTACTGCGTAAATTGTGCGCTGGCACAGTCGGTTTAGTCGTATACCCGATACCTATGTCTCCGTTATTGAAACGGCAGCGAACGCTTGTAAAATACGCGTGGTTGAACGCGTGCTACTACGATTCGTGCTGGGAACGCGTTCGTACGGTTAACACACGCGTTAACCAAAGTATCGTCGATAACGTTAATCGTTCGATTATATTTCTCTAGTTCCGATAGTATCGGAAGTTCGGAAAATAATCTCTACATACGAAATTATGTATCGTTTAACTTCTCTCTGTTTTTAAACGACAACGTATAAATCTTTCATCGTAGCTTCGATAAATCGGTTGAGTTTACTTGATATCTTCGTACGAATAAATTTGTCGATCTCTTTTATTCCGCATGAAATTGGTTTGAACGAGACGTACGAGGTTGAGAAGGGCAAACGTGGTTGCAACAATGAGACCTTTTTACATTCGATGTATTATATCGATCGTTATTTTATTATTCACGCGAGTAACGCATAAGTTTGGTATTTATCGACACGGATAATTTATCCAGAAACTTTGGGAGCGAGCCAAAATTGGGTAGAACTTGGTTAGAAAATTTTAATCGAATGTTGCACGATATATCCATTTAACGAGTGAACTACAGGAGCTGGTGTGCTGCGTTAAGCCATTTTGTCTGTCGAGCTTTACCCGATTATTCCCTTGGTATATAGAGTCGACGACGCCTACTGTTTTAAACGTTTACTCTTTACATACTACATGATCGGCCAGGACACTTAATCGGATCGTTTGTTTCGCGTCGTGTCTCACACACCATATACCTTACTTTTGCTTTCCAAACTTTTCTTCAAACAGAGTAATCTGCGCGACAGTTCCGCGTGTATAAATACGCATGTTGTGCATGCACCATAACAGGGAGAAAAGCTTTTCGTAACGAGGTTGCTTTTCTCCGCACTCCGTCACGCTGCTACGAACGTTGTCGAATTACGAGGAAAGAAAAATAACTATCCGACGTCATCCAAGATATAAATTTATTTGCCCCTCCTTCAGTTTTCGGATGTTTGCGAATAAAATAGTCGAATTACCGTGCTGTCGTACGTTTGAGTTCGAATTTCAAAAGTATCGTGATTATTATTGTATGGGTAATCATTGCGATTAAGCGTTTGAGGTTTCTTGCACCGGATGGTGACTCTTTATCGGGCTTTTACAGCATTATAATACGGCATTCCCTGTAGGCAAATGCTAGGCTGCTAGAGTACAGGTTTTTATCGGATGCGGCGCGTATGAGAAAAACGCAGCTGCATAAATGAGGCTAGATGTTATATGTACGCACCGAGAATCGTTTCATGGCGAACGTGCTTTAACGTCGCGACGCTGACACGTCCGCAAGTTTACCCCAGCGTTATATCTCGCATCATGGGATTTCCGTACGCTTTTCATCCTCTCCGTTACATCGTAAACTCTCGCGCCCTTTGTCCTCTTCAATGCCGCTCTTTCCAGCGAATTTCTCATCGCGTTTTCTCCAATGCGCGTGTGCACAGGCGTTCGCAAATACGTATATAAATAACTTACCTTGCATTTATTCTTCGTTTTCTTTTCTTCTTTTAAGAAACTCTCTCAGTCAAATTCAACGTTTATTTTTTTTTTTTTTTTTTTTTGTAAAGTACATACGTCTTTTAAGAGGATCGAGTGTTTTAATCAGTGAAGCTTTCGTGCAAACGATTTTTTTAGTATTTTAGCATGCTGCTTTTGGTTATAATACGACCTATGTAGATTGGTTTGGAAATGAGACGAAACAGTAAGTGCTCAAAGGTATTTTAAGTAGAACGAGATCGTTGGTGTGTGCTGTCTCTAATGGTTTGTTTGTTATGTGGGAAATACGTTTTGGTTCGCTTGGTCGGATATACACAAGTAGAAAGGTTACTCTGAATAATTGGCAAATGTGTTTCCCACTGCGCAGTTGAGATATTTAAAAGTCCGGAATGATCGAACTTTTAATGCGATCGGTCGTTAGGCGATTATCTGCATATTTCAAATGATTTTGGGATTTGTTACATATACGCGATCTGTATTAAAGAGCTTGGCACGTATAGCGCTGATCGTCTATCATCTGCCTCGATCGAATAATAAAGCTCGTTCATTTTTTCTCTTCCTTCGATCAGGCATCTTCCTTTCGGGTTAGAGGTTGGCTAGAATCAGATCCCACTCTCTCTCTCTCTCTCTTTTCTCGTACCCTAATCTCAAACACACGTTTCAAATTTAACGATCGAAGCTCATAATGCCTGGGTGGCGGAAATTTTCGTTTCTGAAAAATCACGACAAACGTAGATACACTTTGAGGCGTAAATGTCCGTGATAATTGTAGCTGCTGGGGCTGTAGATGTCTCGCTCTGCTGGGGTACTGCTATTTTTCTTCTAATTTAGGTGCGTGGAAGAAAAATCGGACTACGGGCGCCGGGATTCGAACCCGGGTCCCGAACGTTCGTAACCTAAGACGCTAACCACTACTTTTTTTTTTTTAAGTTTATTTAAACCAAGATACAATTTTTAATACATATTGGGTATTCACAATAAACTATGAATTTCGATAAGATGTGTTAGGCGAAAGTACCGATACGCGACGATACGATGTAGCCATACTATATTATGTGTCGGCGTTTTACATTTTTTGTGTTTTAAATCTATTCTTTGGATTTAAGCCGCTGGGGAGCGGAGCTTTTATGTAATTTTGTTTTTGGTTGATTTTTTTGTCCTGAAAACTTGGTCGCAAAACAGGACGCTTCGGTAGTCTACATTTTGGGCGCTGTATGACTTTTGGGGGAGATGGGATAATAGGGAGGGGGCGGGGGAGGGGGATGTCAAATAGGTTTATACGCTAACCACTACGCTACCGTTGCCCGGTATTAGTTAGTGTTGAGTGGCGGTATTTGTTGTCGAGTGCCGCCACAACTTTAATATTACGGTACGATAAAATATATCGTTTGCTAACGATTATCGACAATAATTGTCTACGCATTCGTTTAACTCGATTCGCCTCGTGGTATTGAACGTTTAACTTCTCATTTATTTTAAAATAGAACGCGTGTATGATACGACACGACTTTCGATTTCATTTGACACATATATAAATCGTTACAAAGATCCGACAACGATTCACGACATATGTATGTACCTTTTTTTTTTATACGTGGGGAAATCCTCGTGGACACCCTGCCGCTCTTCTGGGAAACGGCGGGTTAGTGTCGGACTTATCGACTAAAACCCCACGGTGGCCTGCCTGATGCTCAACAGGGGTGCTCCGGCACCTCTTTCGAATTGCTGCCGAAGCACTGCTGCGTCTTCTTCCATTCTGAGGGAGCCATTCCTTAGGAATGTGGACATTGAGAGGCGCCACCCTCAATGGGCAGTCGTGCAAATCCGAGGAGACCCCGGAATCTCCTCGGCGTGACGACCCCTGTAACTACCTAGGGAGGCGCAACGCCGCCCTTCGGCGCGGAACCCTGCAAGGGTGAGAAGTTCTCACCCTTTTCTGCAGGTATTCCCCGAATACTCCATATCCGGCGAGCACCTGCGTCATCCGGAAGGATAACGGGAGCCTTCCGTGGTCCCTCCAAGCCTCCCAACTGGGAGGACCGATCTAACAGCCCGATGGCCACAGACTTGATCTTCGGCTAGAGTAAGTCGGAGCAACACCGCTCCCATGCCTCTCGCCTAGCTTCCCCTCGAATCTCGAGTCGCCCGAGCCCGGGCCTCTCATGTTCTCGTACACCCTTCGGAGCGCCAAGGCCTGGAACTCGAACGGATGAGACGCTGCCAGGACAGACGCCGACGCATGAGATACCGTCCAGTATCCCTTTATGGTCCTGATGGCGGTCGTCCTATGTAAACTCCTTGGCAAAAGCAGACTGCGACGACTCGTCGTCTGATCGAACCGGAGAACGGACGAGTCCCTCGTATAGTCAGCGCACTCCGACCTCGGACCCACAGATTGTTCGGCAGCAGGCCACATAAGACGTTGGCTGTCGTCGTCACTTTGGGGACCAAGAGTCTGAAATGCGACCCGAACGTCCATTGGCTGTCGATGGTGAGGCCCAGATATTACATCTAAAGTCCCATCCCGACATCATCCCCTTTCATATCCAAACACAGGCCAGGCAAAGGAGCTCCCCTACGCAGCCAGTCGTAGAACCATATAGCTTCCAACTTGGCTAGGTTGACCCTCGGGCCTAGCCTGCGTATAGCACGCACCACGCGAGCGAAGGCGAGCTCGCCGTGACGCACTGTGTCGTGCCACCAGCGTCCCCCAGCCAGGACCAACGTGAAGCCAGCGTAACGCATCATGCCTGTGTCCGGGGACACGAAGCGGCATGGGACAACGAAGCACCGCGTCGTAGCCGATGATCCACAGAATCGGTCCCAAAACAGAATCCCCACGCTCGACGGGTCGCCGTCCCTCTCCATCCTTACCGGTGTACCCGACCCACCTGTCGCTCAGGTGGCGTTTGACGTGCAATAAATGCCTGACCACTCGAGGTGATATTTCATCGGATACCAGGCTACCTTCGCGTAAACACCACGCGTAATACCGGTCGTTGTTTTATATTTTAATACTATATGGAAGGTGAATCGGAATTGTAACGAACGTCGCCCATATTCATCCATAAAGGCATTAACGATCTGTCAACTACGATAAAATTGTTTATGACCGACTCGTAGATTGCGAGACTCAGTCTGATACGAACGAACCGATTGACTTTTGGATATATGGCTCTTGTTTCGAGGGCACTGATTTCTTTCATCACGTAAAAATTTAACTCGTCGTGTCTACTCGCGAAATAAACTATAATCGATACTCTTAACGCTTTAACGATGCTTTCAAATTTCAAAGTGACGAAGCATCGTATCGTTCGGTGTTATAAAACCGAAGCACGTGCGAAGCAAAAGAGACAAAACAGGCGTTGCAAAATTTCCAATTATTTAATCGAAGAATCGCGTCTTATTACCTTGACTTTCTTTGGAAAACATAATCAACGCATCTGGCGAGAAAAAGAAAAGATAATCACTTGGAAGAAGTGGAAAGAAGAAGCATGCAAAGAAACGTGAACGAGGAATTTCATATCGCTCGTTGCGAGATCTTCGTTCCATTAGTTCTACGCTAATTCGAGTTCGTTAAACTCGATATTTTTGCGCTTCGATGCATCATCGTTTATCACACCAGTTGGCAATGCGGAGAACGAAGATAGGTCCGAGTTGAAATTAAAACTCACAGTGACGCGCAAACCCGACCATCTACCGATCTTCTTTACTTTCTCGTATCTCGCACTCCAATTTCTATCTCGTTCTTTCCTATTCCTTTTCTATCTTCGTTTCTTCTGTTTTCTTTTTAACTTTCATTTATATCCAATGGTTTATTTTCTGCTTCATTTATAGCCGCTGCATCGACCATCCTTATCGGTTTAACGTCATTCCGTATCCTTTGTTCGTTTTCTTTCGTTTATTTTTCTACTTTTTCACGTGCTCTGTCGATTTCGTCCGCGCTTCTATGCCCATTGTGCCTTTTTTTCTTGCTTCGCAGTCTCTGTTGTTGCGTTAGATTCTCTCAAAGTTGAACACGGAAATGTAATAATAAGGACGCTGCGCTACGCTGTCTGAAAGTGCCCATAGAAACCGGACTTTAATTAGAAAAAGGTGATCGTTCGTTCTTTTGCCATTATTCCCATTGTCTCTCTGCGTTCACCCGACCATCTGTCGCAGATAATTGAAGACGATATAAAATACTCTCCACCGGCATTTTTCGATTCGTCATCAGACGATACGATAGAAACGAACCATTTCTGTTGGAAGATGTCGCGATGTATAGTATCCTCTGTGTGCTTTCAGCTTTCATTTTCAATTGCATACGTGTAAGTGACAGAGATAAATGAATGTTCTGCCGTCGATACGAATACGAATACGAATACGTACTATAGTAAATAGCTATTCGAATCTATAGATTCCTATATTTTTATCGTTATCTCTACTTATTTTTCATGAAGTTTCTCGTGGCAAATATTAAATGCAGTATAAATTATAAGA
Organism: Bombus flavifrons; assembly: GCF_040668555.2. NCBI lineage: Eukaryota > Metazoa > Arthropoda > Insecta > Hymenoptera > Apidae > Bombus > Bombus flavifrons. Next base: position 14,528,953 of record NC_138451.1, on the reverse strand, counting down.
AACAGCCACAGGTTTTTCGCTATTAGTCTGGTCGATGTGTCGAATAAATAATAATTTGTCAAACGTCGCCTGTTAACGTTAAATTAGCTGTTATCTATCGTGTGATAAAACGAGTAGCATCGACCGCATGGATATCTGTTCTTCGACGGATAGCAAACAACGTGCGAAAAAACAAAACCTTGCCGCTTTGAAACTTGGGAAATGGGATGCGGCGTTGGCTTCTCTTCGGGCCGCTTCGCGAAACTTGACTGTCGCAGAGCTTACCGGGACTAGAACTAACAGCAAATTCCTTCTTAATGTCTTTTACATAAGCACTGACTACGTTTCGTATATTCAACGCCGCTTGGGATAAATATCAAACTGTTTCTTGTAGTTGACATGGTTTTGTTAATTTAAAACAACGTATACGGAATGCCGTGCGAAAATTGGAGAAAAACGCGGACACAAATTTTGCACGAAAACGAAAAATTTCCAATATCTCTTGGTTCACGATTCGTTAACGTTTTCGAATCCTAGACACACGAGATTCGGAGAAAACCCAAACGGTATTACGTTCGTTCACCAGGCGTCTCCGATACCACCCTGTCCGTCATTTCTGTCGCGTAACGCTATGCCGAGAACCAGTTGCGAAGAATGCAACTTCTTTGGATTTGATAGAGCTAACTATATTTATTCTGCGAATAAATTCGCAAGAAAACGATAATGGCGATATTTTCGACATTAATTGGTAACATGTGTCGATAGTGTATATCGTTGTTTTATGTACTTAGTCCTCTCTGCGCCGAAACGCGAATCTAAAACGAATCCATCGGGTTGTAAAATCCGATTATTCAACGTGGCGATGTTGATCGATATGCTACGCGTCAAGGTAATGAACCGTAACCGATTTGTATTTAGAACTTGGCTTATCAATGGGTATGCGTATTTACGGAGTATATCAAGAGTCGTCGTACACGTATGCGTATACGCATATAGAATTTGAATGCAAACATATTTGTAAACTAATCGGTTGACTAATAAACAAGGAAATACAGTATGTAATTATTTCATCTTAAGAGAAAATAAACTGTTTCAATTCGTAGGAGACGGTCATGGAGGATCGATATGAGAAGGTATCAAATATCGCTTCTGATCGGTATTTACCATTAATTCTTCGATTTTCATACGAGTAATGTAACTGCACATCCGAACGGACGTGAAAGCGTCCGTTTCAACAACTTATTTCTATCGTTATTCTTTGTTAGACTTGCACCGGTGATTCAATTTGGTTATTCGATAATATGAAACTATACGAAAAATATAACGCGTAGTTAGAGTTGTTCCTCCAAGCGTTTTTACGTTAGAATAAATATGAAATTTATTTACAAGTAGTCAGGGTAATTTGATTTTGCATGTTTATTCGAAAGAGGCTTTGCATTGTATTTGGCCGATGGGCCGTCACGTTTGCCAAGTTGAAGTTAATACATAATTGCAGGCTCGATTAGATGGACTGGATCGGTTTGAACGTTTGACGGAACGGTTGAAAATTTCGCTTGTATTTACCATTGCCGTGGAAAACGGAAGTAGCACGGACGGCGAGCTGGAGCGCGGGCGCGATATTTATCGATGAGGAAGTAGAGCGGAAAAACGAAGAAAGTCGTAGAAAATTTGTTGTTTACCGTTCTCTCGCGGTGCTGCCGGTGTTTCGCATCTCTGGATGAAATGTTGCCGCCTCTGCTTCCTCGGCCGTTCCTCGCCCTTTGTCTTCGCTCTTTATCGTATTTCACCGAAGCTATAGCTCGAGGCTCGAAGACTCGCGTTTTATCGTGTCACGAGTATGCAAGAAGCAGTTTCGATTCTACGTTTATTTACGGACGTCGTATCGTATTCTTTGACGCGTCTCGCCAATCAATCGACGCGACGCGACGTACGATGCCATGGAAATAACGGCTCGACGTTTCACGCCGTTATTAACGACGACTAACGAGATGGAAAATATCAAAAGATATGTTTTGTATCCTCGGAGTGACATCTATCCGTTTGAAATTGAAATGGTCTTTTTGCAACGATTACTTACCGAGTTATATTAGCTAGAAATCTTGGAAAATATTTACCCTTTTAGCGGAAAAGAACAAAGAATTGAATTTTTGAACGTGACTGGTTATTCCGCTAGGCTTTTCAATTACTGTCGTGGAAGGAGCCGAACCGTAAAAGTTTTAAGTACTTTTTCTACGAGCTACGCTAAAGCTGCATTCATAAGGCGTAGGAACTCTGAAGTGCAGGAAGGAAGCCGTTGGTACGAGTAGAAGAGGACGAACCGGAAAGGGGAGTGAAAAGCTCTGCGAATTTTCTCGCAATCGAAAAACTTTCCTAAAGGTTGAGCTTTAATTAATTTAATTGACAGAAAGACAGTGTATTTATTGGAAAATACCAGATACAGGAAACAGTTTCGGCTTGAAACACACGGATAGCCTTGTTAATCTGTGATTTATCTGTGACAAAGGACTCGGTAATAGAACAGTTAGTTGGCGCGACTTTCGGAAGCGTGCTCGAACATATGTATCCGCTAAACTCGATGAAACCACGCCAGAGAATGGGTCAGAGAATACCACTTTAGGTCTAGGATGATCTAGAAATTTTCCTCTTTTTCGTCCGTCTTTCGTCGATTTATCGCGTTTAACACTTGTTCGACTACTTCAGTTCGACTAGTTCAGTTTTTCGATGAGTAAAATATATATGTAAATATACATGTTATCAACGATACAGTGGCCTAAATGATACAATACAGAACTTGCTTCTCAATTGCTTTAATCGAGCAATTGGTCTTTGGGATCAATTACCAGATCGTTTCTATTCCATTCTGTTCTATTTCTGGAAATACCGTTCTCCTACGATATCCCATCTTTCTCGATATTTGTATCGTTCTAAGGAGACGATTCGAATCGTTCTAAGGAGACGATTACCATTTTTGAAGGTCGAAGGGCGACGATAATAAGAAAAACGAAATCTTTTTTTGCAAATGTAAGGTTAAACGATTGGTGCAACTTTTCGCGCAACTTACTCGTGTTTGGTGTATTGGAATTAAGAAAACCGCGTAGTGGTATAGATAGAACGATGAAAAAGAAACAGAAACAGTTATTGATCAATTTCCTTCGGTTAATACGTCGGAAGAATGATAAACGAGTTCGCATCATACTTGAGAGGAATAAAACGGCTAAATAGCAATAGAAAATAGCGTTTGTCGAATCGCCAAGTTGAACCGGACGAATGGAATAGCAAATATCATTCGTTAGCTAATATATACGTAAATGTAATCGATATATTGTTGTATTCATGCAAGAACCAGTGACCGTACGATACATACATTTCCGTTAATATAGAAACGCTAACGGTCGGCTATTGCACATTGCACATTCATCCGGAGTAACTAAATAGAGTGAATCGTTTCAAAACAAAAACTTTGCCTGTTTTGTTTCAAAAATCGGCGGATAAATGACTTGACTTGTACAGAAGAAGAGACGCAAAGTAGTTTTACGTCTTCGTTTCTCGTTTCTCATTGTTTTTCATTTAAAATTGATATTAAGATATTCAGTTTTCTTTGCTTGTTTTTCTTTTTTTTTTTTTTTTTTTTTTATCTCAAATGCCTTTACGCTTTACTCCTTCGATATTCCAAGTATATTACCGTCCATAAATCCATTTCCATATGCTTCTGTATTTTCCATATTTTCCATATTTTCTCGCGTAGAAAGTAAATGTATCCTCGCTCGTGTTTTCGCTCTTTCCACTTAACGCACACCAAGCTACTCTAAATCTCATTACATCTCAGAAATTCTGCCAAGTGTTCAACAGCCAGACATCTTTCGCTACGTACGCGCAGCACTAGAGATCGAAGCATCTTCGGGTGATGTTGCGATTAACAGCTAAACGCTCGAAATGGTTGTAACGAACGCGTAAATCTCGTCAGCAACGTTAGAACGTTTCAGACTCATTGTGTTTGCGCAAGCGCGTATACACGTCTCAAACAACCAGGCATCTTTTGGCGTTCTTCCTTATAAAAACCATTATAAAATCCACTCGATAGAGCAGATATTGTCGCGTGTATTTCGAGCAACGTAATGATGGAAAATACACTTTTTTTTTTTGGGACACCCTAGTATCTTTCACTGTATTGAACAAAGATCTACGGATCTAATGTATTAACAGTGGTAGCGACATTGAGAATGATAAATACATCGTAAACGCCACGTCGAATTTTCGCCGATCGAAATCTGACTTGCAAAATAACGAAAGAAGTACAGATGTAAATAATTTAATCGGTCGTCAACAGTGTAATCCCTCTTGTAAACGCGATTACTTAATCGTTAGAGATCAATAGAAAAACACGCGAATCCCGCCATTTAGCAAACAGACAGTATAGACGATGTTAATAAAATTTCTAACACAGTGGTGATTGGCAAAAGTCGCGAATGACAATGCGTAACTCGAACGTTGTACAAGAGCACCCACCAGTCGATAAATATTTAGACTCTGCTCGCCGTTTGGAAGCCGTATCGAACGTCGGTTTCGCACTCGGACGTATTTTCATTCGGGTTTATGCGACTAATTTCACACGTGTCAATGTCCCTGATACGTCGTTGCGAACGAGCGAACGAGCATAACCGAGATTTATTCCATTTGAGAGGGAATGGGAAAGAGCGGAATTCGAGGGAGATTCGAATTGCAGGGCCGAACGCGATGCGTTCGTTTCTCTTTAATTGCCACTTATATCGCGTTAATATCGCCTTCGAAGCCAGAGGGTCGGCAAAGATCGATCGAGAATATTCGATGAAACTTTGTACACCTACGAACACTGGCGGTTGCGAGCGGATTGACGGAGGAAAGGAGTTGCAGGCCAGACAGTTGATTATAAGGTGGACTGTATGAATTTATTGGATGCGTCGCTATTAAGAGACTGTCCGTTCTAGATACGATACAAGATATCGGCTGTTACGTCGTGTCCGATGGTCAGACCACGATCCTTGAACTTCGTAAGGCGGAAGACGCCCGTACTCTACGATTTACCGTGCGTATATGACTTTGTCGTGTTCGGCGGTCGGATCACGACCCTTGAACTTCGAACGACTGTTCGTATGTAACTACCCTGTCGTGTCCGGCCGATTGGGCCACGGCCGTTGAATTTCGCGAGACGGAAGAGCACTGTACTCTACGACCGACTGGTTTGAATCTGATTGTCGTGACCGGTGATCGTACCACTGCTCCTACCGTGCGTGGTGACCAGACCACGACTCTCGGTTCTCGTCTGATTTTCGCCACTTTGGTTTTCGTAAGATGGAAAACAGCAGCTATCGATGACTGATTTCTCGCATTTGGCCGGCTGTCGATCGCTTAAGATGGGGGTAAAGGATAAAAGTTTGCTTGCTTTATCGAGTAATTTATGACACTGTTGCCAAAGGTGGCAAAGAGATGCCAAACTTTTCCGAAGTTCTCGTAACGAAGACGCGATGCCTTCAAACGTAAAATGTAAAATGTAAGACCAGTTTTACCAAAAAACGTTACGTCTTCCGTCAGATTGCTGTTTGACCCGACCCGAGAATAACGATGCCTTTGTGTTTACGAAAACAAACATTCGCGTGGGTAATTAACGAGTAATTAACGAGTTGTTAGAAATGACCAGTGACAGTTAATAAGTGGAATAACCCGTGTAAGTTATCACCGGTTTGTACGTTCCAGGCTTCTTGTTGCAGAGCTTGTTCCAACGGCTATTAATTACGCAAAAAAGGTAATTTCCGAGAGTCAGCTGGCCGCAACATTAATTAGCCAACTAATGTTAATCCGGTGCTCCTAAACTAATTTAATTAAAGCCTCCCGCTACATTCCACGCTTCGCGGCTAACAACGTGCCTTCATCTGCATCGAACTTGCGCTATTGTTCGCACTGCTGGTATACCCTAAATGCTTCCCTTACGATCGACGTAAGGCGATTTTCGATAAGACGACATATCGTTTCTTTTATACCGTTATGTTTACTCGGATCTTTGTTCCTTTTTCTTCTCGTATGTGCCGTTACCGCGATCGAAAGGTTTGTGCGAAAAACGACTTTCGTCGAGTTTCGTCTTTCTTTCAAAGAGAAAAGAAGCAAGAAGAAAGAAGGTAGAGACAAAACGTGTCTCTCGTGCAAAAGCATTATTCCGTTGAACCCAGGCGAGCATAGTGTGCGAGTAGCTGCCTAAATAGTTAAATTAGTTGGTGGTAGCCAAGCAGGCAGGATTGGCACGTGCAACTAGGTCAATTGATTCCTCCTCCATCGTTAATATCGTCTCCTAGCTAACTGCTACTGCTTGGTCCAATCGATAACAATAATTTGTCGTCGACGGTGCCGTTTAAAAAACGGCTTTCTCGACAACGCGGACAACGTTGTTAGTTCGCGTGGAAAGTGCGTTTAACGATATGCTTCTTCTGACTAAATGGATACTATTTGTTACACGTATGTGTCGGATCGGTTGCAATATTTTGTCCCGGACATCTTCCTAACGCGCTTAATACGAGTGTTTTCCACGTGTATGCGTTTAAGTACGTCGCATGCATTGTTTACAAGCTTCTGGACTTTATTCCAGACCTTCTTATCCGGCAATACGCGAGCCAAGTTCTCAACGACGCCAATTTCACGAGCAAAAAAAAAAACGTCTTTCATTTTATCTAGCCAAAATCCCCGAACGATACAAATCACCACGTAGATCAGGAACCACGTCGCACAGGATTGTATAGTTTGATAGAGATTGTGTAGTGTGTAGCGTATAGTGAGTAACGTATAGGAAGGAAAGACGTTGAAATCCCTTCTCACGAGCAGGATCGAACGTGTACCGAGACAAGCCTATTTTCACCATTCACTCGCGGTGGTATATTCTTTGCTTTCCCCGGGCGAATTTTGGTAAACAACCAAATTAATTTCGTGCAAAGAGAGAAAAGAAAGAGAGAGAGACGCTTTCGTCGTATCTTTATACGACGTAACACCGTATTCTATCATATCGATGCCGTTAAGCGATTTACTAATAGCAATGAATGTCGGAAACTGAACATATATCGTCTGCGTGGCTGTATCAAATATTCAAGGCTGTCAAAATACCTCATTTTAAAGTCATTATTTTCGAATATTTTAGAGAACGATAGAATCATTTACGTAAATAGTCTTTTCATCGATTTGCGCGCTGTATGATCTCGATCGAATTTTAACTCGATAAAATTATACGTGGAAATATTAGATGCTATATCTATTGTCTGTAACAAGAAAACTTAATACGTATAATAATATGTAGATCGTCAGGTTGGTAACGTTATCTGTAACGATATTATATCGAGTTTCATTAGCGCGATAAATTTGTATCTTTGAGCGATAAACGTGCACGATAAACGCACTATAAAATCATATCGTTCGAGATCACACGAATGGGACGTTTACTCCGTTATAATAGATGCAATGTAAAATCGACTGACGGATTATGTTACTCTCGTCGTCTCTGCGTTTTCTTCTCTCGATAACTTCTGCACTCGTTTCGTTTTTCCATAATCTTTCTCCCTTTCTCTCTGCCTGCCTATCTATCCGTCTTTCGCTCTCCTGCCATTTTCTTTCTTTTTTTATTTCTATGCGTATAATGCGCATGCGTGCAGATAAGATTGATCGCGAACGCACCATGTGTCCATCGTACACGTTCATAAACCATAGAACGAGGGATCCATCGCATCGGTTCGTGGCGAGTTACGCCCCTCGCAACCACGATGTTTCCTGTGGATAGAACCAGCTACCGGAAACCGGTTCCTCTCCGGACAGAAGGGAGCACATGCCCGAGTCAATAGATCGATGCCAGACGCAATTTGACCGACTGCTACTACTGCTACCTACTACGTACTGCTACTGCTACTGCTACTGCTACTGCTACTGCGAAAGGCGCACGTAGCGGAGATTCGTTGAATTTTATTCGGTCCTCGCCGAGTTCGATAATGGCGAACAAAGACACGCTTCGTCTCTTCGCTTCGCGTCTTCGCTGAAATCCTACGAGAATTTCCACGCGATCGTTAACGCGATTCCCATGCCGGAAACGTCTTCCACGAAATCTTTTCGATCATAACCCGTGGCAATGAAATTAGAAAATTTCTCTGGTCCCTTAAATATCCTAACGATACGTTCTATATGTTTTCGTAAATCGAAAAACAACTTTTTCATCCTGTACTCGAGGATATTTAGTCCAGGATCTAACCGTGCTACTAAATGCAGTTTCTTTTCGAAAGCGATCCACATAGTCACGCTGCAACGTTTAATGGTGCTTCTCCTGTTCGGCAAACTACATACAGCAGACGCGTATTTGAGTAAATGCTGTTGGAGAAAACCAATGTCCTTCGAACGACGGGTTCGCATCGTAAACCGTCGAGACTTTTCTTGCCACGGGATACGATTTGTATTCTTGAAGGAGGAAACGACGTTCAGAAACAAAATCTTTACCAAAACATTGGAGCAAACCGATCCGACCAGCTGATCGGCGAAGCATGTTGCTTTTTGTAGCGTTTTACAGAGAAGATTCGATGGAGCACGATCGGAACGCGGAAACACGATCTCCAACGTCGACTCGACCAAACCATCGTAGCGTTTAAATGACCTGAAAATTTGATAGAACGCGTGTATGTATGTTTGCCGTGGTCGAGTTATCGAAGCTGTACGTTACCCCGGAGTAAACGAGAAATGGAAATTTCCCCGTTCGGATTACACGATTGCGCTAATTTAAAGGTAACGCCATCGCAACGTCGTATCGGCCCAATTACGCCCACGATGCACATCGGGTACAATGCCGACCCGTGCGTGGTGACCCACTTACCTCGATTCTTTCATCACCTTGATCGCGTTAATCCAATTTCGCAACTGATATCAACGTAGGTTTATGCTATTTTACGACAGCGTCTCCTTGTCGTTTCCCCGTACCCTGTCGTTTCCTGTACCCGTGGAAATTGGAGAAAAATATCTAAACTTCTCTTTGTAATTTCTGCACAAACGTTAGAGCGTCGTATAACCAAAGTATGTATGTACGAGAAAAAGAAACGAGAGACGTTTCTAAATTCAAAGCGTTCGGTATATTTCTATCTTTGATAGAAGTATCTTCTGTTTTAGTATATTCTTCCGTAAACGCTAATTTTACACGACTACGTTCCACGTGTTTTTAACGTTATTACGATGTCCTTTTTTGCTTTTGCTTCTCCTTTCTTTTTTTGTCATGGTACAAGGGTTCGGAGGAAAAAGCGTTCGTTGGAAAATTGAAAGTCGCGACGACCATTTCGCGTTTCTCAATCCCATCGTTCCACGTTTCTCCGCGCTTTCAGCATATTGCTGCCGCCTTTTCTGTCGTAGGCATCCGTTAGGTACGCGTTACCCGACGTACTCTTTCCGTCATTCGGATTAAAAGTTAAACCCACCGTCTGCAGCGAACCGTTACGAGATTTATACGATTTAATGAAATGTTAGCTTCTTTTCCTATTAGTTTCTATGAGATTACGTAAGATCCAAGTTTATACAGAGCGATGGTTGTGTCTTCCATAAAACGTAGTTTTCCGTGAAATTCGTAATAAAGTTGTCGGTTTCTCCGAGATCTTAATGCGAATTTTACGTTAACGCCAGCGATAGCAAATTATTAAGTTTTCCATTTCGAAACGATGACTGGTTATCGAACTTGGACCGTTCTCTTTTGACTTTATTTCGCGCGAACATATATGCGTTCTTCCGGCCGATACTAACTCTCGAATTTCTCGCAATTAATTCCGAGATATTTTCTTTCCCGTGCCTTCTTCTATCTCGTTTCATCGAAAAGCGACATTCTGTCTTTCTTTTCTGATCGAACGAACCGCGCGACGATCTTCGTTGACAAGTCAGCCATTGCCAATGACGGAAATCTATCTTTCGTAACAACGTATTTGGAATTTTTCCTGTCGCTTGTTCTTCGAATTCTGGAATTCTATCCTATGTCTGTGTCTAATTCGGATTCCGATAAACCGGTGTATCAAAACTATTTGCAATATATATTTGCGTATATAGTTCATTGGGACATTACTCGTCGATGCAAAACTCTCGCTCTTCGTTGCATGTAACGACCACTTGTTTCGTATAAACTTTCGCTTTGGTTTGCCTCTATACGCTGACTTAGCAAGCATCTTTGCACTTGTTAAGCAACGAAGCGTCACGATTATTGACCGGGTTACAGGACTATATGGACGGAGTTCCTTCGAGTGTCAGAAATATCTGACGCGTAAAACACGAGCGATATTTCTGTTTTTAACGAAATTAATTATGGATGAAACTTACTTTCTACGAAAAATGGAAGTCTATGACTTCCCGGTTTTATAAACCGAGCGCGATATAAAAATCTATTTTTACGCGATAGTAATACTCTTCGACTCTTAAATGATTTTCATATTCGCTATAAAAAAAATTGGAGTACAGTACGCGTATTCTATATACTAACCATTTCGAAATTTTGCACGTTGATGGATAATATAACGCTCTGGCGTGTAATATCGAGTTTATTTTGCAGAATTATTAAATAAGCTGTTAATTACTTCAAGTGGAATATTGTCCTGGAAAATTGCTTTACTTTTTTACTTGAAATCTCGATCATTGATCGCAATGTTAAATTCATGCCAGATTCAAATTCAAACTGAATTTAATTTCACCCTGCTTCAAAGCGAATCCACTCGTTATTACTTTATTTGATCGAATATAAATGGCGTACTTTCGTTCAAGTATCTTGTTTGAAAAGTTAGCTTACCGTCGTACTTTTTGTAACGGGCAAATTAACGAATAAAAGGAGACGGTAATTATTTGGAACAGGAAGAGCGACCTCTCCGATTCCAATGATCTTGAAATACGTTGTCAAGGTTATCATTCTGAACAATTTATTCGCATGCGTGTAACCGCAGTTGGGCTTAGTTTTCGAGATATTCGCGGATATGGCAGACTACTTCTTACATCCATCAGCTATCGAACTCTTCATCTTTGTAGGATATTTTACGAACTTGAGTAAACAGCTTCGCTGAAAGTCTCGTTCACAACTGCATATGCCAGATTGTAACAAGCGTCTTTGAAAATTCTACTTGAAGACGGCACGCGATGCGCGCTCGTAAAAATTTAATCCAACGCCACATCGTATCAATCTCGCAAGTGAACAAACAGTGTCCGATTTTCGGACAAAAGTTTTATTCTTAAAAACTGCTCGCTCGCTCGCTCGCTCACCTGCGGGATCGATATTGGGTTGGATTAGATTTTTACGAGCGAGCAATTCGCGCGACGTTGAAGTAAAATTTTCCAAGTCGCTTCTTACAGTCTTGCATATACGGTTGTGAATGAGATGTTCGATTTAGATTCGACGACGACGACGACGACGACGACGACATAATTTCGGTAACTCTTTATAACCCGTAACTTGTAATAGTGAAAATATTTCCAGTTATATAGCGTTAATAATAAAATGTACTAGTAAATATAAGCAAATATGGCTTTAAATTGAATACAATTTAATTTAAACCTAATCGAAAACCCAGAAAGCTGGATCTCGTTGAATACGTACGTATAAAGGATATAACACGTATAGGAGAAAGATGTTCAGAACGATGATCTTGATAACATATTTCAAGGTAAATGAAATCAGTGAGATGGTCCGTGTTCCAAATAATTACCCAATTAAGTGAGTTACGTTAAGCGAGAATCAGCTATATTTAGTCTCGTACGATGGATGATGTATCGATGCGCTAACAAGTTACAAGAAAGTTTAAATGTACAACGAAAGCGTATTTTACATAGCGAAGAAAGTTCGGAATGGAAAGGAATAAAATTCACAGCGAATCTTACTTGATGAAGTTCAACGATTCGTGTTATTCCCGGCATCGTTCAACGAATGCCTTCGAAAGTATGGTTAATGACCAGTTTGAAGCATCGCCTGTTCGTTTTTATGTGTTGCAGCTCGTCGATTGAACGAATATATCCGCCACTACGAACCTCTCTCTTATCCTACCGAAGAGGTCCACCGAGGTCACTTGAGGGCCAAGAGGTCGGTTACCCGCGACAATTCCGTGACTCTGAAGTTTCGTTCGCACGGAAGGGACTTCCACATCCGACTGAAGCGAGATCTGGCTACCTTTAGCAGTAACTTAATTATCGAAGGCCCTTCCGGTCAAACGGAAGACCTCGATACCTCGCATATTTACCAGGGCCACTTGGTTGGTAAGTTCCAGCTTTGATCGTTCTTTTCTCACTTACGCGATTCTGCGATCGGATTTTCAATCAGCGCTGAGACGATAATTTGCGATAATTCCTTCGGTCTATGTATACGTATACGTATACGTAATACAGGCGGGAAGGAAAATGACAAAAACGATAAAAGTAATTGCTCTGAAAATCATTCGAAAATTGCACAAGTGTCCGTGTCTATGTAATATCCGAGTATGCAAGAGTAATAACGTTATCCTCTATCGATAGCATGCTCGCTGGCGTTTGAGAATAGAATATTTCGTATTTCGTTGCTCCGCTTATCCATTGATATTGAAATGTGAAAAGAAACGCAGTTCCCAGTGAGAAGGTTATCGAACTCTACGTGGAAATTACGGAAGATGCGCGTAGGGTGAAGGTGCGCGGTGTCGATGGTCGCAGACGATGGTGCACGATGTAGGCGAAAAGAACGAAACAGCCGCAAAAATAGTTGTGAAATACGACGCACCACGGAATATGGTCTAACGGTCGTGAGATTCCCTATACCTATACCTGTGCCTATAGCTACAGCGTAAATCACGAGCTCCTTGCTCCTTACGCGTGCGCTGTTACATTGTAAAACTTTATTTTGAAACGAGTCAGTACCGTTTTACGGTATAGTCCGAGCCGAGCTGTATCTGCTTCTAAGCCAGTCGCGATTCGCGCGCGATACCAGGTGTGGCACGCAAAAGTGCGTGTACGTACTGGCTGAGATCTTTATTTCCACTCTAATAATTTACAGGAGTTCGTGCAAAGGAGGACGTTTTAAATTATAGATCGGCTCGCTTGTTGGAACGGTTTATCTTTCACTTTTGCACTCGCGACCCTCGGCCACCTGGTTACGTCCAACCGTGGTCCGTGTTTACCGTGGACCGGAAGCACACGGTCAAATCTCTTACTTCGATTTTTAAAGAGAAGAAGAGAAAAATCTATTTTAAAAATTGCTGACGTTCAGCGATACTCGACCACGAGATTCTCTTCCATTTTATCAAAGTGGATAGGAAAAACCGGTTGACATAGGTCCGATATAACGTTTCTTCCGATGTAAATATTTATTCCTCTGTACGACTCGACGGAGAAAACGAAATTAAACGCTGCACGTGCGCACGTTCTCCATGGTGCGGTATTCTATTTTTTAAAAGAAACGAAATGCATATCCCGATCGCGTTTTTAAGCGATATCACTTAAAATCTTGAAACGTACTTGCAACGCTTGAATATTACGATAAAAAGAAAAAACTTGTATATTTTCATATCATTCGAAACAGCAAGAAGCAGCTAAATTTATGGCATTTGATAACTACACAGTTCGAAAGATTAATTATATTCAACGAGCTGAACGCTGAAACTTGAGAGACCGCGTTACGAATATTTGTGGAAAATTTGTCGGAAATATCTCTATAGTTGACCATCATTGTTAAATATGTAGGACCGTTATTATTTCCAGGTGAACCTGGCAGTCACGTGTTCGGAAGCATCAGCGACGGTGTTTTCCACGGAAAAATCATTTCGCCCCGCGGTGGCGCGTGGTACGTGGAAAAGGCGCACTATTACTTTCCGCCGCACGAGATAAATGACACGTTACATTCGGTCATTTATCACGAAAATAACGTCGAGGACCCGTACGCCCATCTTCGAAAAGGTACGTCTCCTTTTTTCTTGCTTTCTTCGTTCGGTATATTTTTCTCTTAAATAATATTATCATCGTAGAAATCGCTCCAATCGGTCCAACGAACAATTTTAGACCAGATATATCGTTATATTAGATTCGTCGAACGAAGAAAAATCGAACGAAAAATGACGGTAAAACTGTTTAGACCAACGAACAGATCTAATTTTACACGATTATTACGATTAACTAACTACGCTAACCACGCTTTCAGTAAGTGTTGTAATGCATCATTCGATCTAATTAAACACAATAATTAATTTTAATATTTAATAATGCACAGCTCGCATTTCCACGGCAGATTAAAACGGCAGATTAAAACGGCAGTTTCGCATACCTCTACCTTCGATAAAACGTAAATCTCCTGCGTCCTTGTTAAAAATCTTTACGCGTTTACGTAAATGTGCAAACGGTATTAAAACGGAATCCAAAAACGACGATCGATAGTATTTGTATATAGTTGCATGGATAATTCTGATGACCGTTGTATATCGCGCAATTGGGTAACGCAATTAACCGCGTCCAAGAAGCGAAATAATGGAAATACGACGCACGTTAGTCGAGGAATACTCGAAAGGAGGGCCGCTCTATCTTGTATCTCGATCTAGCCCAGCTTCTTATGCCAAAGTATAGTACGTCGAGCGTCAGTGGTAAGGATTCGCGTACCATTCTTACCATCAACGTTGTACAGGTTACACGTACCAAGATCGTAACTGCGATAATAAATATCGATCAAAGTTTCGAAGGAGCAATAAAGTGGTAAGAAGATAAGCTCTTTACTGGACATAAACAATTACATAACGGTGCATAAGACGGATCAGAGCTGTACGAAACTAAACGACGGGCCATAAAATAAGCACGAAATCGTTAAAATAAATTTTAATCTCTGATACGACTTGTTTCTGCGGCAAATTTATTTACTTTGTTATTCCGCGAAGGCGATCGAGCGCCGTTTGAAATATCAGCGTGATAGCGCTTTCGTCTTTAATCGTATTGCTGTGTCGCTTGTTCGATGAACGAAGTTCGCGTAATAGAACCATTGTCTTATCAGCGTTGAGAATAAGTCACAACTAGCCAATACTTTGCACAAATTTTTCCGTCTTTGATATATCCATTCGAACGTGCGTCTATGTATGTATATCAGAATGCAACTTTGTTTCCTGCGAAATCCCGTTGACTTTTAATAATCTACTCGGTGCTCGGTACTCGAAAGTAGAAAGATTTATTTTTATCCAAAGCTTTATTTCCACTTATATTCCGTTCTAAAATACTAAATATCAATATCGTGTTAAGCGATTTTAAACAACTTCCTTACGCTATAATACCTGAACGAGATCGTAATATCTACTTGTTGGTTCTTTCGATCGATTTTATTTACCCACTTATGTCGTGCAAAGATAGATAAGATAGACAAAGATAAACGGAGAAGCGCTCGTTGGAGAATTATCGATCCGATAGTTGCGTCGCGCGTAGAAATTTCGTTAGGAAAAAATGGCGTGTTGCGGCGGTTGACAAAAGCCGGCTAGCCGCGAGTAGGATGCGGAAGAAAGGTTGGGCGATAGAAAAGCACGGCGGCGTCTCTTCTCCGTGGCTCTAAACATAGTGCGCGTACCGCCTCTATAGATCCGACGGACAGGTCGCGTCGACGCGAATGCGTACATATTCGCAACGGCGCCACGCGACCCTGCGTTTACACACTTGGACGGACAGCACCCCTTTGCCACGCGACGTACACAGGTTTCTCCCTTTCTCGAACCGACGGACTAAACAGTCGGCGTTACGAGCCATCCTTAAAGGAGCACCCAGCCGTGTACAGTTTTTAAGCGAATCGCCTTAACGACGCACGCTGGTCCGCGTAGCCGACTCTGAATTGCACGTTCGTGAATAGAGGCACACGCAGACACGCGTCGCGCACGCTAGTTAGAGAGTCAAATTCAGACAAGTAGCGCGTAGCTAGCAGGCTGAACCCGAAGGTCTCGTCGAGTTAAAGCGCTTAACGACGCGCGCGTACAGCTTGATCGAGAACGCTGAATCCAGCTTCTGGTCCATTCGACCCTGGAGAAGATGCGTCGACGACGTTGCCCTCTCGGTTGTCGTTTTTTAAACTAGCTCGCTCTCACCACGCCTCCTTCTCGCTTATTTCGATAACACTAGTCGGATTACTCGGCGGAAATGCTCGTTGTTTGAAAAGAGGGTCGTTATTACCGAACATTTTGGTAACTGGCTACGTGTTTGAACCTGTTCGAAGTAGTCTATTCCAGTTTGAAACCAGTGTACGGCCATACAGAGAGATTACGCGTTCCATACAAAGGTACGGTCTCCAGCGAGCAGGTTGATTGGGGTGAATTCCTCGCACTATTCGCGATATCATTACGAAAGAAAGTAGTCTATTCGGGTGCATATACCGGTACGAGAGAAACAAGGGTGAAAGATGTTCGCCGAGTTCGAATTAGACATCGCCGAGAACACAGCTCAGCCCCGTTCCATTTCTATAGATATACGCGTGCAGATTTCACCCCGGTCTGACCATCTCCGCCGTGTTTACAGCTTTTATGCAAATAACCGGCGCTTAAATAAACAGTTGCCGTTTCGTGTATAATATTTATCGTGCTTCTCGCGTATATTGCGCTTCGCGGACGAGAACTCCCGCCATCTTGCCTGTTTCCGTGCAGGATAGATGCGAGTAGCAGCGTGCGTGCCGTTATGAATCTGCAAAATTAAGGACCGGCGAGTTCCCTTGCACCGTTCACTTTCCTCTCCAAGTATCGTTATTAAATTACCGCGCGTTATTACGGCTACAAAGGCACGTACCCTTTAAAAATCTTAATACGACCTTTGCCCGAGCTTTTCAGGACCGTCGTTAAATAAATATAGGTACGCTTCGTGCGCCAAATGCCCTACAAATTTTTGTATGAAATACTTTTCCGTATCTTTTATATTTTTCATCGTCGTCGATGAGTTTCGATCGCAGCTTACGTCCGCGATTTCGCGGTAAACCGATCTTTGACCGAAATTTATCTTCCCGATTCGATCATTACTCGCATCGATCAGCTTGTGCGACGCGTCGATGTAAATCACGAGCCGATCCGCCAAGTTTCCTTTGTTAGTGTTTGGCGAAGAGTAAAAGCGAAAGGTCCCCTGTTGGAGATTGGGGAACGTATAACGCTGATACGAATTAACGCTACCGCGTAGGTGATATCGATAAAGCTGGCCAACATCGTGACATCGAAACGCCGAGTCGTTAAAGCTCGTGGCTCACGGTTAACCCGCCGATAAAACCAGCCGCGGCCACTGCAATTATCCTGGATAGCAAGACCAACGATATCAGCCTGTTCTTATTACGCGATACTTGTGCTCTACGATTCGATTGTAAAAGGTAGTAAAAGGTAGAAGGAGAATTTGGGCGGAGGCACGCAACGGCGATCCTGATCGGTTACCGTTATGCTCGACCGTAATATCAGGTATTAACTGGCTACAAATATTGCCGCGCTTTCGTCTCTCCGATCACGAGCATCCGTTAGCATCTCGTTAGCAATAGGATTAATACAATGTTATCGATGCAGGGACGCTTGAATTTGGTTGCACGAGTTATTACAATCGACTATCGCTTGGATTATAACAGCGTACGCGCTACACATTGTTTAATTTTATATTGTTCCTAAGGGCAGATTACGATCGGTATCGTTATCGTTAATCGCCTTTTTCATAGATCCTTGTCAAATTTGTTGATCTCTTTCGCTCCTGCTACGGTTAAAGTGGAATAATCAATACCGTTCAAATGATTTACACCTTGAGTTATTAAACGACAAATTACAAATTTTAAGAAAATATTTATTCCTGAAAAATAGGATAACTTTCTAGCTACGTTTTCGAGTTACGTTAGAATTTCGGTAGATACGTGTGATATGTGGACAGTCGTGACCTGCGAGAATCACACGACGAACGCGCTAAACGGCAAAGTAAAGGATCGTCGAAGCTGAGCCTTTAAAGCTAAATTATGAAAATCTCGACTCGTAAAAAATGATAGAATGTCGCGTGTACGCCTCTGCTCGGTCGCCGTTCTGCTAGGTTTGCTCGACCGGTCGTCCGGTTGGTATGCTACGTCGCGTCACGCCGTGCCGTGTCGGTCGGTGGACGACGAAAGAGGAAGTGTGATTTCACACCCATACGTAGGTGGGTGACCACGTCCTCAAAATAATAGCATCGCCGTTACGGATGATATGACACCCAAGGGGAAGCGGTTAGAGTTTGCCATTACATGGCGCATTATGTCCGTGCATCCGCTTTACAGACACAGCTCCCTGCATTTCGAAATTACGCGAATAATTAAACTGCGCATCGGCGCTTCCGCTGCGACGCGTTGTAAACTTCCCTCGCAAGATGAAAACAACGAGACGCGTGCTCGTGTCCGCTTCCATTTCTTACGTTCCTAGAGTACCTATACGTGTGTATCGAATGTTCGAGTTTCGTCGAAATGTCTCGGGGAGACGACCCTTCTACGCTTCAACGGATCCAGCTTTTCCCCCGTAGTTACTTTCCATCGAAAGCACGAACGCTGAGAGATTTGAATTGCCTCGAACCCCGCGGACGTTTCGTTAGTAGTAGTATTGTTAGTTCTTGGCAACGACTCTAGTTCAAGACTTTAACGATCCCAAGATTCCATTGCGAACAGTCGGACTATGTTTAATCTTTTGTATCTTTCACGGTCGCATCACGACCAACTTGGACGCGATACGCGTAATCTTTTTTCTTTTTTTTCTTTTTTTCCTGTAGGAAATCTATTCGTGGACGTATAAGTCTTTAGCGTATAATTATCAAATGCTGTATAACGTGGTGAAACAACGAGTTTAAGTATATACATAGTATGTATCTCCTCGTTTCGAAAGTCTGTTCTCTGAGGTATTAATTATTAGCGTAGCGAATAGAATTAACGTTTTACTGTTATTCGTAGGTGAATCCGGCGGTTGTGGTATCACCGATGATATGGTGCAGTGGATGGACAGAATTCAAAATTCTGTCATACCGGACGTTTCTCGTCCGGTAACCACGAGTAAAAACGAGAAGATATTCAAGTCTCGGGTGAAACCGTGGAACGGTGATCAAGAATCACCGGGTCACAAATATTCGAGAGAAGCTAACGAACCTAGTCATCGAAGAACACGGAGGGCAACCAGGCCGAAGGAGGATAACAAAAACACTTGTTCCCTTTTTATTCAAACCGATCCGCTCATATGGAGACATATATCGGAACAGGTAAATTTGGAATACACGCGAAACAACGTTTTTTCCTTTAAGTGTATTTTAACGTGGTTTCAATATTGAAAGAAGAAAGATAATCCGAAGCAGATGGGCCGTCTCTTTTACTGTACAGCGAAATAAAATTTACCACGAAAACGTAATAACTCGTTGCATAATCGTCGAATTCTCCGAATACATGCAATTCCCCGGTTCTAGTCACATTCGTACGACTATTTCTTAGTAATGGGAGATGGCGTAATTTCATTTCGCATTTTCTTCTAAACTAGACGTGCCGGCATTCCGGTGTCCTTGGCCCGGTAGAATATTTCCATTTCTGCATTTTCTTCGGTCGGACGTTCTTTGCCGTGCCGTTGTAAAAATTACAAAAATATTTGACTTTTCGACTGCACTTCCAGTTACATCATGACGCGGAGAAGACCAGAGAGGAAATACTGTCTCTGATCGCGCACCACGTTACCGCTGTGAATTACATCTATAGAGACACCAGATTTGACGGCAGAATCAAACATAGGAATATTAAATTCGAGGTGCAACGGATAAAGGTGACTACATCATTGGATAATTTCTACGCGCCGCGAATATACCAACTGTCACGCGTTGAACGTTAAATACGACTATTCTGTTGGCGATAGATCGATGACGATACAGCTTGCACGCCCCAACAAACGTATGGCGAGCCAAACCCGTTCTGCATGGAGAACATTGACGTTAGCAACTTTTTAAATTTGCATTCGCTCGGCAACCACGAAGATTTTTGCCTCGCCTATGTGTTCACATATAGGTACGAAAAGAGTGAACTATTTTGAAATATACGTATCAAGACGATTTATATCGCTGGTCTATATTCTTAACAGAGATTTTACTGGCGGCACGCTTGGTCTTGCTTGGGTAGCCTCGGCATCCGGTGCATCCGGTGGCATTTGCGAAAGATACAAAACATACACGGAAACTGTCGGGGGAATGTATCAATCCACCAAGAGATCTTTGAATACCGGAATCATCACATTTGTCAATTATAACAGCAGAGTACCACCGAAGGTGTCACAGCTGACATTGGCCCACGAGATAGGACATAATTTCGGATCACCTGTAAGGATTTATAGTGGAACATTGGAGGATTTATCGTTACATTGTTATTGTAATCGTTTGTTTTCGCAGCATTTCGCTTCACCCTAACCCAGCATTTAATCGCGCTTTCTTTGCAGCACGATTTTCCACCGGAATGCAGACCTGGTGGATTGCACGGAAATTATATTATGTTTGCGTCAGCGACAAGCGGTGACCGACCTAATAATAGTAAATTTTCGAAATGCAGTATCGGTAATATCAGCAACGTTTTAGACGCCATCGAAGACAACAAGAAAAGAAATTGTTTCACCGGTATGTGTGCGTGCGTGCGTGCGTAGTTAAGGAAGTGTTAAGGGAGATAAAGTATGCTTATCTCGATCGAAAGGTGAATCTTATTTCATTTAATTCGTTTATATGCAGCTTCTGCTGGTGCATTCTGTGGGAATAAGATCGTCGAAGCTGGAGAAGAATGCGATTGCGGGTACGATGACGATGAATGCGTGGATAAATGTTGCTATCCGAGACAAGTATCGGAATTGGATAAGATAAAAAACGAAACAGCGAAAGGCTGCACCAGGAAGTCCGGAACACAATGCAGGTACATATGTTTCTCACAGTGTACTCGAAGCTACATTTGGGAAAAAAATTTGCCACGCAGAATGCATCGTCCGACTTGCATAATCGCGAATCTCACGAGTCCCTTTCTTACAGTCCCAGTCAAGGGCCCTGCTGTTCCAGCGAATCGTGCCAGTTCGTTCCTCTCTCTAAAAATGTTCAGTGCAAAGCGGAATCGGATTGTAGTTACAATTCGACTTGTAATGGACGATCCTCCGAGTGTCCTCCACCAATGCCAAGGGCTAACAAAACTAGATGTAACGAGGGAACTCAGGTAAAGGAAGCTTTTAAATTTGCCGAGATTTTTACGTAGAACGACGCGTATAGATATTTTGGAAATTACGTCCCGAAAATTTGTTCGCAGTTGTGCATCAATGGCGAGTGTACAGGATCGATTTGCCTAGAGTGGAACCTGACCGAGTGCTTTTTGACTAGTAACGTAATTCCAAATATCGATAAACGTAAATTGTGCGAATTAGCTTGTCAAAATGGAACCGATCCATCGACCTGCCGTAGTACTAGCGAATTTGCACACGTCGTTGGTCTGCCGGAAGGTGGAATCAGCCTCCGGCCTGGATCACCTTGCGATAACTTTCAAGTAAAAACCTAATATTATATGTTACTTTATAAATTTACTATTTATGTTTAGAGCTTTTAATAGCGATAGAACGCTCCTTCTAGGGATATTGTGATGTATTTTTGAAGTGTAGAGCGGTTGACGCGGAAGGACCATTAGCCAGACTGAAGAATCTTTTATTCAATAAGGACACGTTGCGTACAGTAGCACAATGGATAACTGTAAGTATGAATCTCATCTATACGCTGGAGTCACTTTACATCATGCGAGATTATACCGATATAATATCAAACGTTTTCTATCTTAGGAATTCTGGTGGGCGGTACTATTAATGGGAATAGCCTTTATTATTTTCATGGGTTTATTCATCAAGTGCTGTGCCGTTCATACTCCTTCGAGTAATCCTAAGAAACCACCAGCGAGACGTATTAGCGATACATTAAGAAGACCGATGAATACTCTGAGAAGGATGGTATGTCGTATATAAGAATAATAAAGTATAATATCAAAATGATCAAGCATAAGTAGTTTTTGTATACTTTAAAATAAAAAATGGCGTAATTATGTTTTTATAGCGACATCCACATGGCGGAGGTGGAGCCGGTCCCAGAAGTATACCTCCTAGACAAAATCAAGGAGGCCATGGTGCTACTCGGGGCCCCTCTCACGGCTATGGAGAGGGTAGAGGTGCCCAATATTATCCCAAAGGTAAATGCACATGATAATTTCGATCGCTTTTTAATGCAGCTATCGTTGCTCGAGTTTGATCCTAATAAATGTTGCTCGTTCTAATACGTACCGTATGTTTGTTTATTACCTGGTAAAATATGGATTAAACTCAAGCTAAGAAGCTTGCCGTTATGTATCTGTCCCTGTGTGATCCGCAACTACATCAATGTTTTTTCCTGTTTGCATCTTCCTCGCATTGATTGACGCGCATCACTACCTGATACTATCGTTCTATGACCTACAGAGGTGAGCTGGGGCCTATACTTTATACCCTTGGTAGGAGCAAATTCACGAATAGAATCGTGATAGGAAAATCATGATAGGTGCTACGATGTTCTACGACGAACGAGTCATTTTCGATGTCACCATGTCACTGTGAATTCTTGTATTTGCTCCTGGTAGTCTCTCTTTCATAACCATTCGACGAAAGCCATCGGGTAGAACTTTCAATCGATCATTAATATCAAAGTAAAATTTAGTATCAGTATCTACTCCGCTTACGCATCGTTCGTATTAATTTCGATAGTATTTTTGCGAAATATGGCTTTTGTATGATTAGTGGATCTTGCTAGAAGTATTATCTTGCTGGTAATTGAAAAAATTAAGTGCATGATAAATTTTGTCATCTTTTCTAACGAGCCAAGTGGTTGTAGCAATAATGACAAACTTATTATCTCGGTACATTCGTTGTTTAGTTGGCTTCGATATATCTTTTCACGATCGAATACTTTTGTAAACTTTAAGCAGGCTATCGCTCGGTTCCCACAGCTAGTGCGCCACCCAGTAGCAGCGCAGCACCCAACTACGGCCGGTCCAATCATCCAGAACTGTACGCCGGCGCCTATTCGGGCTCCGGGGGAGGGGGGCGGGCCTCAGCCTACGAGATGAGGCATCACAACAAGGTGTGACGACCTTAGAGAACTATCACGGACGAGAGACGGTCTCAACGTTGCACCGTAAATTGTTCTCTTGTTTAATGCCAAACTGTGAAACGAGCCGATTCACTCAACCTACGATATCTCTCGTAATCGAGATCGACGGAATCGATGGAAGAATAGCGATCGAAATCATTTGAAAGTTCCGACGACCGGCGATCTACGTTTTTATTTCGT
The DNA here is from genome assembly GCF_040668555.2 of Bombus flavifrons. NCBI lineage: Eukaryota > Metazoa > Arthropoda > Insecta > Hymenoptera > Apidae > Bombus > Bombus flavifrons. The sequence continues at coordinate 14,505,670 of NC_138451.1, read as the reverse complement.
TTCAAGTAACTCGCGCAAGGGAACTGGTTCGGAAATTGTAAATTGAACAAGTGTATTATATAATCAATGGTGGTGATATATCGAGACTTCTCGTTTGACATTAAGCTTTTGTCGAGCTGATTTTCATCGACAAACGTACGAGGACATCGACGTTGCGAAAACAAAACGAACGATGCCGTTGGACGTGATGGTTGGACGTAAACTGAGAAATCGTTAAAAGACTAATATCATGCGATTCTCTGTAATTCGTCTTTTAAATGTTTCCTGCTGATTCCTCCGTGTTGCCATTAAATATTTTTCGTGTCTCGATCAAAATTACAAGGCTCTCGATAAATCTCTTTGTCCGCGAAATTCTTTGATATCAATGTACAGATCGAAGTCGTGGAAATTTATTTCTGTGGACAACGCTGGATTCGCACAGCAATATTGAGTAATATTGAACGCAACGTATTTTTGTCGTTCGATATAAAAACATTTATGGCCAAGATTGCATAGTAGCGTTTATGCCTCGATTTCTCGATGAAGTCGAATTTTTGCGTGTTTTTCGCTCCGGAAAGCATACTTTTATACATACATGCGAGACTGTTGGTTAGAAGAAGAAGGGAAGTTCAAAGGGATAACGGAGACGACAATATATATTTGGAATAAGTGTTAGGATGATAACCGTAATTTTTGAAAAGCTCCCATTGAACGTACCTTGTGCCTTTTAACTCTTGTACGCGATTATTATGTACATTGTTCTATTATAGTACGATTTTAAAAGACAGACTCTCTTTTTTTTTTTCTTTTTTTTTTTATTTCAATGTTCTTCCAAATGCACGTTCTTTATTCAAAGTTAAGCTTTTAATTACTAGTGTTTTTTATACAGATATAGGTAAAGATAATTAATAAGCAATGCCAAAATGTTTAAATATGATTTCTTTTTTAATGCATTTATACGTAAGTTATAGCCTATAAGGATATTATTTTATTTAAATCTAAAAGTCTTTGTGATTATACCACCGCTTTCCGCAGCGAAAGAGCGCGTTTACCATTACCAAACTATTGCAGGTCATTCACTTGATCTCTACCATTGTAGTATAATAATTAATGATATGTAATATTCTTATACTAATTTTTATTAGCCAATTGAAACGAGCAAAGTTACGAGAGACTATGAACGTGGGAGAAAAGTATCAACAAACAAATTTTTATAGTTATATTTCATTAACGACTATTCTGCTGAAAATGATATCGAATAATATCGGTTCTATTATAATTATGCTGATTATTAACGATATTATTACTATGAATTATTATTATTATTATTATTATTATTATTATTATTATTATTATTATTATTACTATTATGGCTATTACTATTATTAATTAGTTATCTATTGCAAATGATAATTTATCTTCGCTATCGCGAATGTTATAAGTTGTATTTAAATATGGTTTTTAACTTACAATTATAGAGGGCTGTACCGTAAACGCGCTTTAATGACGCGCATAGCGGACCAAAGACGAGCCCTCCTTTTGAGATATAAACGTGTTTTAATATACATGGGCTCATTTGTGCACTGCTGCATACTCGTATGCCACACAAACAAAATTCGCACGTGTCCAACGGCGAATCGTACTAAATTGTACGCGATATATACACTTCCTTTCTCGAAACGCCAAAATGTTATACGTGATCGACTGAATTTTTTTACTCGTCCCTCGTCGAACCTTCTTGCGCAAATTTCGTCGAATTTGTTCCATGTGTTTCTATTCGAGGCAATAATCGAATGTGCGCAGATATTTACTATCACTATCAATAGCGATATAATAACGATTTATTAATATCGTAACCTAGCGTTTTTCTTTTGTCCAATGTTTTTGATCGAACATCGTTAGGCTTAGCAATATTTTCATAAGGAAATGTGTCTCCTATTTCTTCTCGTTCTACATGTGATGAAAAATGTCATTAGATACCGTTCAACGTTACGACAGATAGTTTATACGCTACAAAGACATAGATTTCGTTTAGACGATGATCCAGAAACTTAACGATTTTAAACATAGAGTCGTGCAAGACAGAAGGAACATTAACAGGGATGAAGAGATAAAACAAGGAGGTGTCCGCCAAATCGCAGGAAATACGAGTTTGCGGATCGTGTGGAAATGTACAATAGTCGCAATGTGATTAAAAAAAATGTGGATCATACGAAAGCTGATGCGAGATACGTGCGAAAGTGGGAAAGAACAAAAGAGCGAAGAAAAGGTATGGGAAGAGAATGGGCGTGAAAGAATAAAAGAGAGAGTGTTAAACTGTGTACATATATTGATATTATATATACATAAACGATAATTATATAACCATAACAAATGGTAAAGCGAATATAAAAAAAATACTTGTTTTTATATCAAATCTGTATTATAGCGAAATATTATCCTGTATTTTGTAATCGGGACGGAAATTTAAGGATGACGAACGAATGCCTGTACGTGCGTGTAATCGAGCCCTTAGGTTTTTAAGGTAATGACTTTTTTAACGACGATCCAACGTGGACCGGACTGGATCGTTTGAGATAGGTTATTTAAGCAGTTTTGAAGTTTCTTGCATATAGATGCAACAGGATTCCGTTTGGTCCCATTTGTAATCGCTCGTCCGATCGTAACATAAAAGTTAATTATGTTATTTCCAAGTGTTTCATGGCAATCCATGAGTACAACTTACTGCCATTCGTAGTAACGCGTAGCAAAGAAGGTCGAACGACTTTTCGAAGCATAAGCGATAACGCGCTATAAATCTACTTGGGAAAATGTATTCAAATTAACGTGACGTTAATATCATTTTTATCGTATGTATTTATATAATTATCATATATTATGATAATACAAGGAACAATAATTTATTGTTTTTGATACGACTGATTGTGAGATTTCCCTAAAAGTCAGGTATCGACTGCCGTTTAATCAGCAATCACGATGCGTAGAGGACATATTCGTCTACTCATCCGTACGTGAATCCATCGATGTTTCAATACCGTTCATGATTATTCTTGCTTCCATTTCACTGCCATAAAAACGATTCAAATGACTGAATACAAGATCAAAATAAAAGAAAACGGAAGAGAAATAATGGCATTGTTTCGAAAAGAGAAGCCTAAGACGAGCGTAGAATGGGACCAAGTATTCTAGTGTCTAGTTGACAAAAAAACGTTGCTTGCCCGTATCGAGAGAATTATAGCGATTAAAAAGCAAAAGTATGTTTTCATTCATCATTTGTCTCCGAGGAGTCTCTGCTACATATGCTTAAGCTCAATCGTATCTGCGCTGTCTGGATTAAGATCGCGTCCTATCATTATTATTATTATTATTATTATTATTATTATTATTATTATTATTATCATCATCATCATCATCATCATCATTGTTGTTGTTATTATTATTAATTATCATTATTCGGTAATTGTGCATCTTGCAGCACATTATGTGATAAACAATTTTTGTGGGGCACGAGCAAATTCTTCGATTAAAAGAAAATTTGAATGTCTGCAAAGAACAGCATCTTTAAAGTAGCTATCTTAATCCAGACGTGTGTCATCGTGACGAAATGCACACTACTTTATCACTTGTACATAATGTTAGTAAGGAAGAAACAAAAAGAAATCGAAGATTATATTTTTTCTATCGATCCAAAAATGTGGTGACCTATCAACATCGTGCATCCGAGATTAATTTCATCTACGTTAAATTTTTCATGTCCGTTCCGATATGATTTTAGCTAAAATAGTACATACATACATACATATGTTGTTTCGTTTCACCAAGAGTTCATACGTTCTACGTGTAGAAAGTATTACTTGGATATCACAAAATCACCAAGTTGCCTTTATGTTTTATGTGCCGTAGTGTTTTATTTCATTTTTAATTCATACAAACAGTTTTAAGCTCTGTGTTTTGAATTGATACTTTGATGTAGGTTTTATTAAGCATGATACTGACCAATCGCCTGAACGTTGCTTCAGACCACCACTCTCTCTTTTTCCCAATGTCTAGAACGTGGCGAGTGTTTTAAAGAATACTATAAATAAAAGGAATCTGATTGTAAATCATTTGTGTTATGTTAATGTGATTATAAAAAAAAAAAAAAAAAAGAAAAACAAGAACATTGTAAAGAACTAAATAAAGCATACATTTTACATTTATATAATTGTACTTTCTACCATATCCTCCGTCACTGTCATATTCATAATTTAGGAAATCTGAATTTTCAACGTAAATTGCATGTGTGAGCGACGATGTTTATCGATTAAAAAATTATTAAGAAAATCGGAAATTTTCTTTGACAAATGAAAGGAATAATATTAGAGAGACAAAAAAGAGAACTAAATGTATATCTTTGATTTGTAAGACTAAGTAATTTCATTGATACTTCAAGTTCTATAAATTAGTGTAGTATAATTTACAGTATTTTTATAATATTCAAGCTTATTTTCTAGCTATTCCCTATTATAAAATAACCACATAAAAACAAAAGGGTTTCGTAATATACGTATAAATACAATTTGTAGATACTTTTATTTATTTTATAAACTATTGTAAAAGTTACAATATTGTACATTAGAAAATGTAGATTGAACGTCTCTAACGTGTCTATTTTACGATACGTGTATATTTCGATTCATAGACAGATAGCATTTCATAATTCACCTGTAATACAAAACATTCCTTACATACAGATGACGTATAATAGAATACTGAAAAGATGTAGTATTGTTTGTCAGCGAATATTCTAAGCCAGGTATCAAATATGAAAGTGATGGTATTGCCCTATACGAAATGCATTGTTTTAAATAAATTAATGCAAACTTGTCTTTTCCGACATTTTAAATACATTTCCAAACAAACTTATCGAATCCGATATATTTGGAGAATTCGATTCGATTTAAAGCAGTATAAACAAAATATTACTAACTATATCTTTTATAAATAGAATATTTTGCCACGTTCGTCGCTTCTTCTTTCCGTTTTTAAACGGAGTCAATGAAAATGCTTTTGATTCCATGTTTAATGTAATGGACGTAAAAAAAATGACCCTGAGTGGCAAGCTGAAAACACATTCTTTATCGATGACTTTATGGCTGCGAATGTTCGAGCTTGTATACATCGTGATATGCGTTACGTATTAGTGCATACGGGAAGCAGCTTTCCAACAGATCCATCGTTAAAAATGGTGATTCTTGAACTATCTGGTCCAACAAAAGGTACACGGATTCCCTGTTTTTAATCGCCTCTTTGTCTGCTTCTTGGCCTAGTCTGAGTAAACTGGATGATGCCAACGCAAGGAATTCCTTCATTCGATCTTCTATGTCATTTTGTCCACAGATGGTAAATAATGCACCAAAAATATTATTTATCGCAGTTGCCATGCAATGTATGTTGTTAGAATGACCCTCTAGGGACGCCCGATAAAAGGAATTCTCATTTCGAGCTAATTTCGGAATAGAAACGGCGACGAAAACCATTAACAAACATACGAGCAAATGTTCGTCCTCATCCACTTCGGATTTTTGGCTTCTTAATGCTGCTGTTAATGTTGGATCAACTTTGCAAGTTAAACCAGCGGCTGAAGTCATTTCGGAAACAACACGCATGGGATCACCAGATGGTAGATGATGTCGGAAATCTAGAATCGAACTTAAAAGAAACGGTATACGTTCTTCCAAGACATCGACCAATGCGGATTGGGCTAATTGTCTGAAACTTAAAATTACGCCTATAATTGTTACTCGTTGCAGCACGTTGTCTACCTGTTGCAACCTTTTAAATTGTTCTTTCATTACTTCTGGTTTATCAAAATTCGTTCGCAAAGCAATAAGAACATCTTTATTGCCAGCAACTAATTTCTTTAGCTGTTGCACTTGACTAGCTATATGCCACATCAAATTTTCATTCAACATCTTCATACCATATGGTCCAATTAGTTCAGCTAATGCTCTCAATTCATTGATATCAGAAAATTCCTCTGCGTTAAAAGGTATTGCTCCCTCTACGGATAAACTAACGAATGCTCTTTGATTGCTAGAATAACAAATATTTCCGGCGCTAACTCGCCTTAATAAAACATCAGAATACCATTGCGTGTATAAAGCAGCGATAGTTTTATCACCATGGCTATCTAATTCTTGAGTTTGTTGAAGAAGTGCGTTATTGAATACACGTGTAATATCTATATGCACATAGTTTTCAACCGTCTGAAGAACATTCATGTAAGATCTAACGCTCACAAATAATTCTGATGGTTTAGCTATTTCACTAGTATCTGAATTGTACATGACCATACCAACAAGTGCTCTGGCAAATCTTGATTCTAAATGTTGATGCAAGTATTCTCTTGGCGCGAATGTATATTCCCATACATTGATAGTAGGGCAGTAATTAATGGCATAGCATAACTCTGTTAATGCCATGTGAAGTTTATCCATTGTGGTAAGTTCTTCTCTGGTTTTTCTGTAACTCTCTATACCCGGTTTATGAATTTCATACATATTCTTCTTATTTTTATCTTTTTTCTTACGATTTACAACCTGAGAGATTAATAATGCACAGTGTTTTGGCAATAATTTATCGCTCATGTTACACTGCTCATCACAGATAGTCGTAATAATATTTTTAGCTTCTTTGGCCATTTCGTCTAAAAACATATTAACGACGGATAAACTTCGTTCTCGAATATGATGACGCTCTTCTGGACACAGTTCGTGCGTACAACTTTGAAAATGACTACATATTAAAGGAAATGCAACGATATATCTATTTTGAGCAGGAAATTCTAAACACATGTGAAATTGATCTTCAAATACTTTGCTGTAGAAACAGAAGATAGATAAATCGGATGTTTCAACTAGCATTTCATCCAAATTATCCACCATCTTAGTATGAAATATTACAGTATCCATAAAAGATGCTAACTCTCTATTATCAGCTAAATTCATATTGCATTTTGCGATAGACATATATGCCTGCAATCTGAACCAATCCAATCGGAATGCACGAAAATCAAACAGTTCATTATCTTCCACTTGTTTGACTGTTAGACTAGCTATCTTTGAACACATATCACTAAGAATCGCTCCTTCATCTTCTGGACAAACCGGAAGGTTTTGTATCATTTGATCTAAAGCAGGTGCATCAAATCCAGACAAAAATTGCACGTAATACCTTTGAAGTACTTGGGAATATTTCTTCACTAATGCTCTTAATTCTTCGCAGTGGAACAGTAATTCTGGCAATTGACGATCCACTAGATCCTCACCTCCCCTTCCTTTACCTTTTCCTTGTGTCGGAGGATTAACGCCATGTCGCAAAAGCCATAAAATTTCATCCCTCGCGTGAGAGAGTCCCATCAAAACTAAGAGCGCTTTTGGTCCTAAGAGACCAGGTTGATCAGTTAAAATTAAGCCCAGCTCTTTCAGTGCTGTCCTTAAGAATTTTCTTCTTTCCCTGTGTCTATAACCAGCCTTTTGCACCGCTTGACTATAACATTCTTTCACTTCCGATACCCGTTTACTATACCCTTTTATACTTTCAAAAAATGTTTGTATGTATTGATGTATATAAATAACTTCATCTCTGAACAAGGCTAACACCCAACCAGATTCTAAAGCCGTGGTCCATAATTTACCGGGCTGTTCCTGATTTAAGAACGAATGACACAATGTGAAACCTAAAATAACCCATCTTTCTATTCTATCTAAGCTCAAAGTTTCACAAGACATAGTGTCTGTTGCTGCTGCTTTAAGTATTTGTCCAGGACTTCCAACAAGGCTGAGCTTTTGATCTGCTCTCCATGTATCCGCGGATAAATTTCTCTCAGGATAAATAGGCCACAATGAGGTGAGAGCAGTCTTTAATAATTTAGAATGAGGAACAAATTCTTCTGAAAGTTTTTTTAATGGAGCATCATAATCCATAATCATTTGACCCAAGCGAGGAAAGCTAGGATCAGATTGACTGTGTACCATTTCATGAGCTGCGTTGAATAAACCTAATACCGCTTTGCGATCTTCCACTTGCGATAAAAGAATCATTAAACTGACGTATGTAACAACAAGATCCAAATAACCTTTTGTTAACTCAAAATTTATTGTTATGTCCATATGAACACCACAAGCATCCATTGTAGTTAGAAGCTCGCAAACATTGTCTTTGAAATCAAGCAAATCAACAAAGGTATAATAATATAGAGATAAAGATTTAATAATCTCGTTGCGAAGATTCGTAATAGTTTGCAAACTCTTAACATCGATATTAGGAAACTTTCTGACGATCGTCTTGATAGAAGATTCTAAACTTTTATCCGAAAGAAATCCAGGCTTTGATTTGGCATCACCGCATGCCTTTTTTATGTTATAAATGCGAGTTAACATCCCAATACCTCTGTCATTTAAAATAGTTAGCTTCTCAGCTAACTTTTGTTGACTAGGTACAATAGGTCGTGCCATGATTGTATTATATTATTTCTTACAAAATCAACATAACTCATTCACCTCTTTTCACTTCTTTGGTTTTAAGTGACAGGAGACCCCACCCCTGGGGACAATTTACTTTTACCGAATACGGCCAAAATAGAGAGATTTTCTTCTCCTACAAGAAAATTTAGATATTTATCGTGTTTGTTTAAAAAAAAAAGTAATATTTAATGTTGAAAGCATATCTTACCTTTCTTGCTGTTACATGTTTAATACGAATCGATGACACCATAAAACGAAATTTCTGTGTACGTCGCGTATTAAGTGAAGTATCGCTGTTTCAGTGAACAGTGTAGCCAACAGCTGCTATGTTACCAGTATTCCAAACGAAACAAATGTTACTAAACTATTATTAAATTTTAAAATATTAACGAAACAATAAACGTTCTTAAAGCTAAGTTTCCTTGTTCATCGGCGTGTGTGTGTATGGCGAAGAAGATTATGACAATTAGTAATTATGTAAAACATGTAAGTAAAAAGAAGGATATTTAAAAAAAATACGTACAAATAATCACTATTTAATGGACATAATTTTCGGAAAGATGTTTGTAATTCTATATTACCTGTAGCGCACTCTTTCTATGTTAGTTAACAAATATACGTTACGTTACGATATATTTATTCAAAAGATAAATTGATGGCCAAATAAATAGGTAAGAACACATTTTGCATAAAGTTATTTATAAAAATATACAATCAAAACATAATATTTAAACGATTTAAAAGAAAAAGATATATCAGTATAACTGAGGTATAATTAAATAAATTACAAACGATAATAATATGTACACTGTTGTATTTGTATAAAACAAATCGTAAGAAATTAATTGGAATTGTTTTATTTGCAGTAACAATATGCAGTATATTGCAATATTATACATTTATGAAAGCACATACAAGATGTTCTGCATATCATTGACTAATTGTAAGTACAAGATGATAAGGTCTGACATTCAATGCTTTTTCGTTTTGTGGATCACCTGACTGACACTCTTACTTATATTTTTCGGCAGTTCTTGTATAATGAATGAACTTTCAAGACTCAATTTGACATTTTTCATTGTTTCATTTTTGTTCTTTTTATACATCTATTTCAATATTTTGATCTTCTTTTGTGCAGATTATTGTTTGATTGCGAGGGGAACTTGGAAGTATAAGAGCGCTAAAGTAACGCCGTGAAACCCAGAAGGACGTCACGATGATTGACGATGAATCTGAAAGCTTTTCATGGAGATTTGGTAACATTTGATTTATTTCAATAAAGGCAAACGTATTTATACGTTTCCTATACATGTAATCGCCATTCGGCTTAGTTTCCAAGATACATATCCGTAAAAGATTGTCCAACGGTACCACTACAGTGAATTCTGCCTATAATTGTGCATCCGTGACATTACACGCGTTAGTTTAGTTGTCGGCCACCTTATAGCACGGTGAATGGATAAAAAGACAAGAATTAGATTGAGGTTATAGACAGAATTCAAATTTTGTGCTTCAGTTAATTATATTCCATGAATTTTACATTAATTATTAACGAATAAAACACAGAATCTGATCGAAAATTCGACGAGTTTAAACTTTTCATCATTAATTAAAATCTTATATTTAATAGAGATCAATCTTTCGTTATTTCAAACTTTCCAAATAATTAACACTCTTCGTCTTTAGGAAAAAAATTATATTTTATGCTTTGTTACAGATTTCTTTCAACCTTCTTCCATGAAATTTGACGATTCCTATTTGATCGATAACTTCCCTTGGATCATAACAATATCGATGACAACGTTCTTTGCATCTAATCGTGAGTCGAATGCATTTTCGTATAATAAGCATGCACCATTGTTAGTATATACATACGTGCGTATATTCTTATATGTGGTAAAATATCTTTTAATTATTTAAAACTTATTTAATTGCGTAATTTTTCATTTTAGAAAATTTCTAAACTAAATTTTTACATTCTTTGAGTTATTTACTGAAGTTTATAACGAAGTTAAATACACGCGTTTCTTTTTGTAATTCTTGTCCAATAATAACGTGAAAATAACGTTACAAACAGTAAAGATGTTACGACATACAAGATGTTCCACGGTTTTTGGTATTAATATCTTATACAAAATGAATAAACTGCGAATATCTATACGAATTCATATTTCTATGAACATAATTAAAGAAGTAGAATCTAAATAGAGATATTTTACATATAAAATGCATTTTATAAAAAATGTCTGTATCATGAATTGACACAATTTTTACATTTAAGTTCTTAGTTTATCTTTCTTTTTGTACGTGTTACGTGTTTGTATTTATTTACCAGGCAACTAACTATATCTACATATATATACATATATGTGTCACTGCGTTGAGGTTACATTCAGCGCACGTACTTACACGATAAAACCATTGACATTTGAAACATATTTATAATCGATAAACCTGATAGTTGTAAAGAAATATGGATATCAGTGACGCGCAGAGAAAAAAGCATTCCCTCGTAGATATATGATAATGGGTATAATCGTTCGATATCTTATCCTTTATGGATGTTATTCATTTATAAGCGCTTTTGGATCACGTTCAATTCCCGCTACACCCCGCTATTCTTCGGCGAAGCCAATGTTGCCGGCACCCTTCGATGTAGAACCATTGGCTTGACTTTACTTCTTTCCCATTTTTCATTAACACAATCAAGCTGGTCGAACGCTAGGAAACAATGGTTCCTTGGCGGTCCCTCGTGTGGACGGTTTTCCACGCCGAAAAAACCCATAAATTATTAAGGGAGACGATTGCGATTTGCGTTTATTCACTCTCTTCGTGTATTTTTGGAAGACCATGACGCATGATCGTTATGTTTGTGTACTTGATCATTGATCTTCAACATTTTCGATCGCTTTTTAATCCTCCTATAGACACAATTCATTGATTTTCTTTGATCGTTTGGATTATTTTCTGTCTTATTTTTCGCTAACGGTATATTTTTAACGAACGTTTTTCGTTCGTGGTTAGTCGTACAAAATTTTGCTGTTATTCGAAACCCGTACTCTATCTGCTTCATTTGTAGTCCAGAGTATTTGTATTTCATCAAAAGAATTTTATTGCTATGCGATCAAGGATTTCGAGACTACGTAAAAGTACATTCACGTGTCTTTAATCGATAACCTTTCGTTATGGTGTAATAACAATGTTTTATTACGATAGTTAATTCTGGCAAAGACGTCCGGTAGTAAGGCATCGGAAACAAGAGGTGGTGGGCGAGGGTAATCGAGGCGGCTTTAATTATCCCGTGGCCTCCTAACGTGCAATTAATTCCGAATGCGGTTTAGTTTAGCGAACGAAGAGCAAACAATGTATTAAACCCCCCCCTCCCCCTTCACCCTTCCCCCAAGACTGCCTAAATGTAGCCGGTTATGTCGAATCGGAGAAGAGGGAGGAATTGAAGACGGTGAGAGGTTAGGCCACTTTGCGCAAATAGCATGGATCCTACAGTTAGTGCATACTTCCCATACCCCTATTCCTGCCCTTACCCCGTTATCCCTTCGCCGATTCGCGCTCTTTGCATCACCTACGCCTATATTCTATCGCCTCTGAACGTGGAGTTAATGCTCTGTGAATTTGTGATTGCCTCTAATGCAAATCCAAGGTTTTAGCGGCAGTGTACCCGAACTTGCTAAAGAGCATATTTCGAGAAATCAACGAATCTCTTTCTTCTCTTTTCCGTTTAAAAATTCTACCTCTCTAATTGTAAGTACATGTAATTATCACACTTTCAAGTTACAACTGTACCATGTTAACTTCACTATACCAGAATTTCTTTTACTCCGTTTCCTTGAGATATTTTAGTGTAAAAATATCAGTGTTGGCAGGTAGAAACATCGGTAAAATAATTTTTATAAATGACACGGAACAGTCGCCACGTTTCTTTATTCTGCGGTGTAGTAGGACGTGTAAGGTGCCAAAGAAATACTCGGCGTTTTGTTTAACAATATGTTTATTAAGTTGCTTAACGGCTTCGTTACAAGTTTCGACTCGCGACTTGTGCGGACGACAATTTATTCACGACTCTTGCTTACGACTGCTCAATCACGACTCTCGATTTCAACTACTCAATCACACTTCTCGGTCACCGCTGATCTCTTAATCCCTTTCGTTTCTTTTTGTCCTCGCTCGATATTCCCACTATGCACGCGTTCGTTAGGTGTCCGCGACCACGCTGGTCACGTACGCTTTCTCCGGAGTATTCGGCGGAAGGACCGTAGAGATATCGATGGCTCGTTAGGCCTGTCGGCAATTACGCTTCGCCGCGGTCTTGCTTATGTTTCGTCGGTCTCTCGTAAACATTCTGTCAACGGTGGTATACTATGTACCGACGAAACCATTGGAAAGTTCTTTGCTGTCGGGTACTGCTCCAACTCCCTTCTTTTTTTTCGTGTTCTTACAGTCTTATGATTGTTTCCGATAGAAATCCTGAATTTTACCACGAGTGTATTTAAGCTTCTCGAAGCTAGGTTCTCGATAAGTGAATATGTCCAACTGACCAAGATTAAATACTTCCACTTTCCATTTGTGCCGTAATCCGTTATTCTCGACGCTTTCCAGCAGTGATATTAGGATGCAGATGTCAAGAATCGTAACGTGGTGCGCATATCCATAGGATACGTATTTTTTTATACCTAGTATATTCGATATTTTTTCACGATTGTCGAAGGTTATTCTCGTTGACGTTACTCTCTCATGAGAGGCGAACCCCACCGTGGATGTTCGTTCGAGGTGAAGTTTCACTGAAATGATCATTTCGGAAGACGTTGACAGAGAATAGAATGGTCAACGCGGAGAGCAAGACGAAGAGTCGAGTGAACACGATGCGCATAAACGGTGAGAGAAATGGCGTTCAAGTGAAACGCTGAGGAAGGAGTAGGGTGAAGTAGAAGGAGAAAAAGAGAGGAATGAACGATGGCGAAGATGCAGCGTGCAAGAGTAAGAGAAAGTAAGAAGGAAGAAAGGAAGGGAGAAAGAGAGGAGAGGAGTTCGCGCGAAGCGAATGACTGCGATTCGTCCAATTATCGGTTGGCACCAAAAGTGCTGGGTCTGGCTCGCCTGCCAAATGGGAAATAGCCGGCGAACTGCAGAGGGAAGCTATAGCCGAAGCTGGGACTATGGTCCTACGAACTCTGTGTGTGGAACCTCCAGCCTGTACCTTCTACTCTCTCTCTCTCTCTCTCTCTCTCTCTCTCTCTCTCTGGCTACGATATGAACTGGCAGAGTATAGAGGCCGCCCGTACCATGTAAACGGCAATCACCAAAACATAATTTCACCTTCTACGATTCGCTAGTCTTCCCTTCTTCCGGTATCTTCTCTCCTATGAACTCTGAACTTGGTTTAGAATCGGTAACGACCAGTCTATCGTGATTAGAACTTAAATCGTTCTGTGTTAATGTTTCGTTGTTTGTTGCGCAGCAGCTATAATCTGCGTAGCTCTGTATAGTTAATTCCAACAGATTAGGTCTTGTTTCATTGGACGCAACGCGACGCGGCGGTAGAATTGGTTTTCGTATGTTCACTCGAAATTGTTTCTCTATAAATTCTAAGTACTAAGTAATAAGTTTCATTACAGTTTGTTTATTTATCGTAGGTTTCAAGAAATTGGTTTTTAGGAAATGGTAACAAATGACCATCGGATCGGTCGCTATCTTTTCCTTTTTTTCTTTTCTTTTTTAACGAAGTTGTGGTTTTTAAGAAAATTATTTTACACGTTTTGTTTCTTCGTAAAGGAAGATCTGTCCACCGATACTCGCTGAATACCATGCTGATGTACTTTATGAAAATTTCTGATGTAATTTTAGGAAAGCGTATTGTTAGAATGGTAATGTTTCAGTGTAAAGGGATGGGAATGAACGTGCAAATGATACGAGGTAAAATTAAGTGTTCTCGTTCGTGGATATACGCACCTGGTAATCAGACTTTTAATTTTAAAGCTAATTATACGTAAATTAATTTACATATGTTTGTATGCGTAGTGCGTCTGCGTTTGGTAAATAATGTCCGTGAAAATCCTGCTTCAAAATTTAAATGCCTTTAAGCTGAATACGTTTACGTTATGCGCATACACACACGTGCATATACAGGCGCGCGCACGCGTTTTATTTCCTACAGATTTTAATTTTCAGTTTGTCGTCTTGTTTTAGTAGGTGTAATTACGCACAGTTGCGGGAATCTTTATTCGTTTTGATAATCGTGCTTGAAAAATCTTGACATTCCACACGATTCATTTATCTAGTCTTTTTTTTTTTTAGGAAATCGTAAAACTTTTTGCCGGTCGCCGACTTTTTTTGTATTCTTTGTGACATAACGCGGACTGAGACAGGTAAATGACGTCATTAGCAAAGTTAAAGCGCTGACGCGTTGAGAATAACCGCAACCGTTGACCCACAATTTCCTCGTCCAGTTTCTTCACCCTTCAAGATCGATGCGTCGATTTCCGATACCCCGTACCAGCACCATGAAGTTGAACGGAACTCTGCTAGCCTTTCTACACGACAAAGGACTCAAAGGAACCTTGATTATACGCTATATTTCAATTATTTTTCAAAGAGCTCTTGTGCCGTGCACCAAAAAATGTCGCTTTAACTTTGGAACGCTAACTTTTTATAATTTGTGTGATCTATCCACCGAAAAAGTCCGTTGCAATTCACCATTTCCAACCACATCGTATGCATCGTATATTTCGATATTTCGATATTTCGATATTCTATTACGAATTGCCGATGTATTGTATGTAAATTGGTGAAGACTAAATCCGTGATCGCTTATATTCTCATGGGAATCATCGAGAGTTAAGAGTTTGTGCCCGTGCCTGTGTGCGATACAGTAACGAGAATCACGCAACGTTTCCATTCGCGTTAACCGTTCTGCAAGAAAATATCGTCTTGCGTTTGTGAAATCCGGTTATAACGTAGGGCTTGGTATCAATTTGTCGATTCTTGGTTAAGCAAGACAATCATCTTGTATAATTTAATGAGGTGATCCGCAGTTATGTCCCTATATGATTCGGAGCTGCGTGAAATGGTCGGTACTCCTGTATAGACTGGGAATGGTAATTGGTGAGGTAGGTATGCAGATACACACCACATGTATTCTGGATAGAAGGGCGCGACACTAATATACTCACACGTGTTAGCGATCGTGTTCCCAGGATTTGATTGTCCGTGTTGCCTAGAGAATTATCGAGTTCGCCGGATTCTGCTGTAGCATTTACAAGCGGAAGTGCGCGCTACGATTCAGAAACATCGACTCATTGTCTAACATAGGAGCTAGGTCGCGTATGATCATTTCCTATCGGTTATACGATGCGTTTAGTTTCATCGAATTAATCGGTTAAATCGCATTTATATGATCGAAGAATTATCGTCGTCGCAAATAATAAACCAGTGGTAATAACGAAAGATGAGAAGATGGAGATATTTTTTTATCGTTAATGTGCTTCGACGAACGAAAATGAATCGAGATAGCGGTATACCATACAATCGAACGTAATATAATAGGTTCTGTTTATATAATGTTCCGCAAGAACGCACATATATCTAAAAATGTAGAGGAGTATAAAAGTCTTTACCGTATCTTTATGATATAAAACGATATACAGAGTACAGTAAAATAAAATAATGGAAAGTAGGTACGGAATAAACAAGATGGAAATATCGCATTTTTCCGTATCACTAGATATAGGTATTTCTATAAGAGATTTGTCCAAGTCAAAACGCGGTTGATGGACATGGCGCCAGCTCCAATATCAAAGTCCATTGTCCCCGATGAAGGTCGTATACGGTTTTACGAACGACTCGCGAGGCTGTCGGTGCAGACTACCCTACCAATAAAAATACTTTTAAGGAAATGAAATTGATATAAAGGACACATTGTGACGGCGACACTACGAAACGTCGAAGACACGTTACGTCGCGTGCAATTCTGTGTCGCTATGTGTTGTCTCGACGATAATCTCGCGTTGCCAGGTTGGACAGCTTTATTATATATGTTGCTGGCTACGTTTGTATAGAAAAGTTTGCAACGGGAGGTGGAACGGTACGATATCTACATCCAGTTTACGGCGTTTCCCGTTAATCTTAAATAATATGTGGTAAAAGACGTTGTTAATATCTATTTCCCGGCGAAAGTTTGTTGCTCACGCGACTGTTACGCTCTAGCGTGCGGTAAACAACGTTACGTCAAGCGATAAGCTCGCGAAAAATGTTAAAGGAAAAAGTTACTGGTAACTCGAAGGAAACGAGGGTCGATTTGATTGAAAGTTGCTAGGCTGTCGTTACGTTGCTTGTTTGGGGTGGGTACGTTGCTTTCTACGTGTACGTATATGTTTGCCGTATTTACATATACATACAGCTACGCATGTGTGCAGATCTTCACATGCGAAAGTCCGCATATGCGTATACAAGTAGTAGACGCTTGTGTTCGGTCGTACGCGAATAGGTAGACGCGTTGGTAACGTATTCGCAAGTCTCTTCTAAGCTGTCTGACTTTAAATCGAGTCCGTTATTTCGAGGCATCGCGGATTAATACGAAAATAGATATGTAGAAGGAAAAATCGATAGTCGCGAGAAAACATATATGGTATGTAACAGATAAATAATGATTTTAATTAGTTTGAGCGGATAACGAGGGGATATTAATCTATCGCGTATTGCTATGTATCGCGTTAATGCATATACGATCCACTAACTGCGGTATGCATCCAATTAGAACGATAGTTACGCGGATACCATGATTCCCATATAACCGCGATGGAATGAGAAGATGCGCTTTAGCTTCTAAAATCGTTTAACAATATCTTCGATGTGGCATGGCAATCATACGCGAACCGAATAATCTATCGCCATCAGTCAGGATATAGCTGCGGCGAACGAGCACTTGGAATAATTAATGCAATTGCCAGCGATATCGTTAATGTAGTTACTGCCGTCGATTAATCATTCCTCCGATAACTTTCTCGATCTACCTTTAAAATCGATTGGCCTCGCTACTTCTCGCCGTACGGCGACGCGCTGTGAACGAGATTTTTCCGCACTTTGGGGAATTACATACGTCCTCGTATCAATTTTCATGAAAGGGCAAAATTATCGCGAGTCTCGAGAATCCGGAATTGAATTCACCGATGTGCAGGAAGCAATGGCCCGAGGAGGCAACTCGCTTCACCAGGGTGCCGGCCTCCGGATGATGTATTAGAAGTAACTGTGGCCAATAAAAATCAAGCGTTTTCTTTGGCCGGCATGATTTGTGGCCGATAAATCAAAAGACCGCGTTTCTTACATGCACCGTTCGACGGCCGGAATTACGGAGGTTGTGGTGGTGAACGCGAGCAACCGAGAGCGCACGCGTATCCTCTTTCGCTGTTTCTTCGCGCGTAAATAGCCGACGAAGGGAAGGATAGAGAACGAGATACGATTTTACGGAGAACCGTCTCGTCATAAGAGGCGCGTCATAAGTTGGCGCAATCTCTTTCGGTAGTCGGTTGCAATGAATCATTTGATTACCGGAAAACTTACGATTTCTACTCTCAGCGGAAGGCAATTTACAAGATTGGTGGCTTGGCGCTATAACGTGATAGCGTCGCTATCGCTCTAGGGAAAACAGCGGCCGGTGTATACAATCGCGAAGAAAGAGGAAGAGGGTAGAAGAGGTAACAGGGAGTTGCCGTGGCCTCTGTTCGCTGTTTGTGTTTTTAATTTTCCCGGGCCGTTTTGTATGCAGATATCTAGCGTAATTTATCCGGAGCGGAGAGGGAGGGCGTGACGGAGAAGCGTACGTGTGGCGGACGGCCAGCCTCGCTGGTACACTGCTCGCTGCACGCCGACAAAGCCGAGCATTCTGTTACCGTTGTTGCAGCTGCAAGCATTATCGAATCTTCCAGTGTTATCCTTTATCCTATTCGCACCGCATCAGCTTTCTGCGTTATTTTCGATATTGCTAAATAAATCAATATCGTTTAGACTTTAGACGATGTTAGGAATTATATGTTATAGTATATGAACACGTGGATCGATTCGATGAAAATTCAGTCTTTTGCGCAGTAGCGCTGGTCCAACGATTCTCTATTTTTCCTCGAAAATTCTCGAACCATCTTTGACGTGACGCGCGCAGAAGAAATCGGCAAGCAACAGTTTCGTTGAAAATTTGTTTCGGAAGTGTCGACTTCTGAGATATATAGAAAACTTGCGTAAAAAATCGATCGGTTCGAACTGGAACGATAATTAGTTGAGTCAAAGTGAAATTTAAGAAAGCAATTAACGTACATATTTATCGATAAGAAAACGGAACAGGACTGATACGCGATTAAATTTGGCTACAGCACTACAATTTCGGAAACTAGAATCGTGTTGGCAAGAAATTCCTAATGCCTTCCTATGTGCAGCTGGAGTTGCGTCCTATCCAAATAAGGACGGCAAATGGTTTTTCCTGCAGTTGGCAGAGACGCTACGCCGCGTCGCGCCGCGGCGCGCCGCGCTGAGCCGAGCCTAGCCGGCACGCTTCGCGCGCGGGGCAAGAACTTAATTATCTGTGAAACAATAGCCAGCGAATTATGATTATTACCCGGCTAGCCTTGCGAGAAAGCCCGAGGGTAGAACAGTCTATCCATGGTGATAAAAGTTGCGAGCGTAAATAGGGGGATTCAGTTTCGTTCTACCAAGGTCCCTTCGTGAGCAGAATTGCGAGACCACCGATGAGAGTTCTCTCCTCGTCCGTTCTTTCGTCTGCCTTTTCCTTTCCGTTTACCTGGCTCCCAAGTGTAAGACAACCGGCAACGGTATCCCATTTTAAAGCCAATTTATATTTTTCTCCGGGCAAATCCCGTTGCTAAGCAGATTTCCATTCCGGAACATTTCAAATTGCCTTTTATATTATACTTTATACTGCCTCTACCGCGCTACATGCTTTGTCAGGGTGCGCCGTCTTGTTTACTTTAAGAACACGATAACTTGTTCGTACCGGTGACGAAGATGTCGCGAATTATCCCGGTGCTTGGTACATCGAACCAGCCGCGTATTTCGATCTCTGTGTACGACGTGAACGGCCGTGTAAACCGATTTTCAGTTTCACTGAAAAGTGAAGAAATACGATTGGCGTGTATGTTGGCTTCATACACGACTATAATCTTGAGGAAAATCCACTCCGGCAACTCTTAACGAGTTTACCGAGCGGCGAACCATCTAAGGAGTTACAGGGACCTAAGAGTTGTTTACGAAGCCACGAAATCAAATTCTGCCGATCTACCTTCGATGCAAATGAAACTTTACGAAATTGGTTCGGAAGAGATTTATCCACTTAGACGGCGCTACTCGTGCGTAAAGGAGTAAGAGGAATCGAGGCAAGCAGCAGTGCACGGTTCAGGGTGACTCCAGCAGCTCTCACGCTGCCTGGGAAATATGATAATGCCTGTGGCGACGACAAGACGAATGGCTTCCACTATTCCTGCGCTCGTACCATCGTGGTTAACTTGCTGATTGGTCGTTGCCTCGTGGTGAAACGAATTTTTCGACGTATACGCGCTTTTTCGCGGCGTATCAGACGTCTCGTCGTATTTCATCGGCCTGCCTCTGTTTTTCTGTCTGTTGACTGGGCGTTCGCTCTTCTCGCTACGGTGATAATTCTTCACCGTGTTTGGCCGTGTGTAAGAAGTTGGAGCTTGCACACGTTGCTCTTGGATTTCACGTCGCAACCGAGTAAATAACCTTATTTTCGCTCGTATTAAATCTATCTTCTAACGGGATCTTCGGAATGCGTTTTCCACCTACGTATTTCGCGAGGAAAAGGAAATCGATGCGTTTTATTTACTCGTTCGATAGCGGAACGATCGTTTTTCGTGATCGAAACGTGTTACCCGATCGAATACTTGCTTGTTACCTTCCAAAAGAACAGAATTACCGCGTTGCTGTTTAAAATATCTATAAAAATAACTATCACTTCGTTGTTGCTAGGAGTTTAGAATTAACAACAAATGTTCCAAATTCGAGCTTCTCGATCGTGTTATTAGATACTTTTCTCGCTGCTCGTTGCGTTCAAATGTCATTCCTATAGGAATAGATCTCCAAGCGAAAAACAGAATTCTCGGATTATCTCATAAATATCCATGCATAGCCAGACAGCATCTCGAATCCATACATAGATTCTTCTTCTACTATCTAACATTATAGAATGTTTATCAGGGATTATTTACTCTTACATCGCATCATCGTCAATACGGAGTTTTCTTTTTCTGCAGTAAATTCGTATAACAGTTAGATCGTTCGAGTTACAATTAGACTATCGATATCGATGATTCTAAATCGTAGTGATTTCATGGTGTTTGCACAAACCAAGTTTTGATCTGTTAGCGCATACGCGAAGCTAAGAGAGATCTATACGTTAACCATGATATAGCTTCGAAAGTTTCATGCACCACGAGAATCGAATTGCTGACCCGAAGGCGTCGTTGTGGGATTTCAATTAGTCCCCTGTCCTTTCTTCCACGAGCAATCGTGCTATTCCTTTGCCCTCGTTGATCCATCTTTAACCTCTATTCATTCATTGGCCCTTTCCACCCACTTACAAAGTTCCATTTCTACCATTTAGATTACCTACGATCTTAATCTGGATATCCACCATAGTTTTGTGCAATTCAAATTTATTATTACTTTCATTTCGATACCGTGTTTCGTATTCACGTTCTCAATGTACTTGTATGTATTTGCACTGCATTTCGATATTTGCAAATTATTTTAAAAATATTCTTCCAACGAAGCTCTATACAATAAAACAACGGACTATATTAATTAGTATCTATAAATAAAAATGTAATAATTGGAAGATGGATGAATATTGCTCGTACGGAAACACCAAAGTTAAACGAGTTTATCTGTTCAATGTTGAGATCTTAGAACGATCGGAGTTTGTGTTTCTAACCACATTGCAAAAGTTTATGTAGATTTTACGAAGTGTCAGCTATTTATTAAAGATAAACGTGGAACTCGATCGACGCAGGTGTACTCCTTCTTTCAGTTTCGATTTAGCAGGATATTTGATCGCAATTGTAACAAGAAATAAAAAAATGACAATGGAGAAAAATTCTTCTATCATAACGTTGAAAATAGAATAAAAGTATCGATCTTTTGATCGGATTGTATCAAAAAGTCAAATATTTATGTACGATAGCGTGTATATATAGGCACATTGTATTAAAAGATCTTTAATAGTCGCGACAAAGTTTAAGTATTGTTTAGAAGAAAAGAGAGCGCTGAACGGCTGCTAGAACAACTGTGTAACGCGACAATGAATTAGACACTGACTAGAATACAGTTGTTGTAGCGGCAAGGGTTGCGAAAAATTTTAATCACGTTAAAATTCCGTGTCACACTCTAAATTGGAATTGACGGATTTTTGTGGTTACGTACGTTTAATCCAGGTTTTTCATCAATTTCACTAATTGCGATGTACAGACATGGCAGTCATTTCGGTAGGCGATCAATATCCGTTAATATCCGTTGCAATTAGAAGAACCTATCGGTGCAAGGTAGATGTATCGTTCGATTATCATATCGTGGTAATGACTAGCACCGAATAAACCCAATAGCTTGTTCCAAATGATTCTAGCGCGCAACTGACGCTCATTGATCCGATTGTAATGACCCTGTAATGCATAGATCTATTATTTGTCGGGCAATTTTGTTAGTTTTCCTATAATTCGCACAAACTCGTGTAATAACAAACCTACCAGTTTTACACTCTTCTTGTCTGGTTTGTTGTCGCACTCTTGAATATTTATGGAAAATGTCCCAAAATAGTTAATAGATTCCAAAGGAACGTAAGTATCGATATGTAACAATACAGTTTCAGACCGATGATGTATCTGTGATTTATAAGACTAGGCGTTACAGAAATGTCAACGACGCGAGCACCTCTCGGATATCCACATAACTAAGTCGATCGGGATAGAAAAGAGTACGTCATTATATTCATTAGAGCTCGTCCAAGCAGATAAAAGTTGCCGGAATAATGGTGCTCCGCGTTATTAATGATCCCTGGTAATCTCTTCGTCTCTCCCACCGCGTATTCTACCGCTGCTCCGGTGCCTATGTTCACGAACGAACTTTCTCTCGTGCATTCGCAGCCCCAAATTTGTTCCAAACCCCTTGCACCAGAGTTAAGGCTCGTCCGATTCATTCGAGCTATTATCCTTAACTGCATCCTAGCAATCACACGAACCATTGTTTCATAGAATGGTTTCAGTTTTAACGTTTTCGAGTTCGTTTTTATCCAACGTTGCATCTATGACGTGTTTCGCGGATAAAACGTCCCACGGATATATTACGATGCCGAATATATCGAATGTTTCAATCGAATAGGTATAAATCGCTTGAATGTTTTCTACCGTAAAAATCTGGCAATTTCTGTAAGATAATGGGGCTGCATGCTAAAAATTTTCCGAACATTACGGCATACCTCGTATAATAAAACTCGATTGGAAAACTGGTCTTTGTTTCCAAGTTTCCGAAATATGAATTTGTGCACTACCACGGGAGCCTTTACTCCCAAAAAAATTCATTTCCAACGAAATACAAATTTTGTTTATTTAGTATATAGGAGAACGGTTTTTGATAATCTATAATTTACTTAACGTGTAAAACCTGTCCAAAGTTCATAGTACGTCCATCTTGACTTCGACCTTTTTCACAGTTTATTCAGACGGGGTCCAGGATGCGTTCGAATTTGAAAGAATCATTAACATAATCACGTATCTTCGCAAAGTTTGTGAAATTCTCTTGAGTAACGGTCGACAGCTGTAGATAAATGGCCCTTCCTGAGACCTCGGGACTGTTCGTTCATTCGAACGGCCTATATAGTACCCGGCAGCGCCATTGTAGCGACGAATGGGCGTCGTAAAGAGTTTAACAACGCCGCGTCGAGAACAGAAAGTTTCCCTTAAGACCCTTACGGAATCGTTAACTGCGCGTATTTTAGAGCAGTTGTAAAGACGATAGAGGACGGAGGATCCATGGAATTGGAATCAGTCCCCGCTGAAAACTGAAAGCGGTCCGAAAAAATATATTTGAGTTAGTTGTCCGCGAGCAAACGAGGAAATTGTACCAATTCCATCCGTTACGAGATCTTAACTTAAACGCTTCAAACTGTTGCAGTTGGATATGAAGAGCTGGAGAAAAGTGCAGTAGGGAAATGAATATTTATTCAAATGAATGGATGCGAGGATTGTAGTACGTTAAAGCTGTCCTCTATAGATAACTCTGGCCTAGGCACCCACCAACAGTCGCAGGCACAGGCACAGACACATTCGTATTACTTAACTCGGCGATAAACTCACCCTCGAGACCTGTAAACCTCTAACTCCCTCCCGATGGTCCAACCTGCATTTTCGCCTGCATTAAACTACCTGATTTGTCGACCGTGGTACAGACTTCTAAGCTGACCTCTATTATCCTTCGAGTCCATCGAGACCTGTTTTGTGCCACGTACGAAATATTATTGATTCATTATTAAAATATTTACCGATTACACGAAGCAACTTTGTTCATTCTTTAGAGTCTCGACTCGAGCCTGTTCAATTTTTAATTATTCTCTTTTCCCCTCCCTCCTTCCCCTTCTTCTTCTACTCCTACTTCTTTGTCACTTCAAACCATAACTTAAAATTAAGGAGCATCGGAACGAAACAAAGTAACTGGTTAATTTTATACGTATAAATGCAGTTCGCGCTAGTCCAAATAGTATCCCTCTCGTACATGAAAGTACCGCAACCTTCTAGATTTGTTTAAGTTTCAACCGATATTTAGAGTACATACGAGACAGAACCCGGCTCGAATGGACTCGCAGATGTGTGCGAATTCGTATTCGGTTCATTAGCAGTTCTTCCTGAAACGTCGAACAGTGTCCGTAGAATGAATCGTACGCATTTATTTTGTGGCATTATTTTAATTGGACCAACTTCTGGCTGACCGTTATTTTCCCGCTTCCTCCGTCGCCCCTCTCTATTTCCCATGACAGAACATATGTCGGTACGTGTAAAAAAGGGTTGCTCACTGTGGACCTTGACGCACACATGACAAACGATTGCGACGAGTTTGTCGTAAACCTGAAAGTGCCGTGGATTTCTGAGTACTGGCACGAATATATTCACGGACGGTATAACGGTGTTCGAAATCATTATTTTACTAATTTACGAAAAAATTCCGATTTGCGTTGCGCGTGATGTGAATGTAAGCGCAGGTGGGACGGGATACGGTAAAGGACCCAACTAACGAGTACTCCGTCGTAAATAATTGCCGATTCGACATTGATCGTTCGCATCCTTTTTTTTTTTTTTTTTTTTTACAAAAGTTATATGCGTATCGAGATAAATTTTCGGTGAATCACCGTGTATCTGATATGCATGTTAATCGTCGAGCAATCTTTACATTTTGTATAACGCCTTTAGCATAATATGTGTAAAAACAAGTATTAAGAGTCATTTTCTTTCTTTCTTTCTTTCTAAAAATAATCGTGTCAGTTCTCCAGAGAACAGTTTACAACCATCTAGGGGGTTGCTATAATGCATACAGGTATTAGCGTGGCATTTTCCTAATATAGTACGTAGACATTTTTTCTAAATCACCCTGAAAGGATATTTATGTATAGTATGTTTTACTTTGAGCTTACTTTTTGAGAAAATTATAACGCGTTTAACGTTTAACTCCACCCTAAGTAAAGTTGATAACTTCTATGTATCCTTAATAGTCTAATCTAATGTGAGGCTATAAAATTTGGAATATCACAACGTAGGATATTAGAATGGTTTACTTTGCGTTACAAAATCGTTCAAAGCGATTATTGTAATGATCTAATTATAAAGTAATTCAAATCTATTCTTATACATTCTGTTGATGTAACTTTAATCATCCGCTAGAGAGCAAAAAGCGATTTACAAACTGAAATGCTGATATACGAATATAAAAGATTTTTAAGAACGGTAAGTTAATTACGTTTTCGACGATTCTCGTACTTCGGGGCAAAAGTGTCCATATAGGTGCATATATGTCGCGACAAATAGGTGAACGTAGTTGGACAGATTCGAAGGAGTACGAAACATTTGATTTCCTTCGCGGTAGGGAAAGGTACTGTTTCTTACGACGAGCAAGATACGTACGAGTTAAACGCATGCTGTATACAGGATTCGGAGCGATATGCGTCGCGGTTCATTACAGGGGTGTGCGCACGACGCTAATGCGACATCAATTATGCGCCAATAACATAACAATACATAACACGTCGCATTGCTTGCATGACAATGTACAGTGATCTGTGTGTCCCCACCACTGTGGCGATCGGTACCCGCATATCCTTCTATTGTGCGTCGTGTATGGCTGATTGCTGCGCGTAATACTCCGTGTAATTTTGTCACTACGATGTTACAATTACATTTACGCGTTAATAGTTTTCCGCTGTTACACGGTCTCGCGAACAATAGGTTTCGATTTTCATATCTTATCCACTCGTAGTGGCTAGGTCATATGAAATTATCAATTTGCATAGAGGATTTAGAATGTTATTCGTAGCTGTAGGTGCGAAGGTCCGCGTACACCGATTCTCTGTTATAGAAGCGTACCAAGCGGAGAAAAGGAATTTCTAGAGTTCGCAAAGATTAGGAACAGAGATGGTAAGTAGGTAGATTATGGTTCGTGTCGGAAGGCGAATTTCGTGAGATTTTTTCATCTTTTCTCAAAAGAGTAGAACGAAACATACATAGTACATGCCGACAACGGGATAATCGCCTTGCACGTTAGTTATTAATATACACGCGTGAAAAAATTATTTGTTGTTATGATTCGAAGTATTTACGACGGTCGGAAGAACTAGACAGGCGCAGAGATCGAGACGAGCGTTCGAAATACGATTTTCGATCGAGCGATCACCATGCGACAAGTGCCCTCGAGATAGTTCCCCGGTTACTGGGAAATTGTTTTTCCGTGTTTGCTATCGGCCGATCAGCGCTCGGGTGATTAAATTAAAACGGTTAATCCGATAGCGACAATAAAGTGGCGGGTACCGGGAAATAACATGCGCGATTGCACAACTCTGCAAACCATTAATGCTATACTCGTTATCGCTATAACAGGGCTAGGTTTGCAAAAGGAGCAGAGATACCGTCATTATTAGTTATAACCTGTGGAATGACATTCAGCTTTGAGTTCTACCAGAGAAGCTATCACGCGAAACGTTATATCGCCCGACACGATTTCTCTATTAGCATTTGCGGCTGACCATAAAAGTTATGACAGTTGTGACATGAAAAATGTTCGGAACAATGCCACCGGATAATCTGTTTGCTCTCTATTATTTGTACGTGGTTCGTTATAATTTAACCGTATATCAAAAGCACAGCCGTTCTAAACAAAGATTCGAGAACCGACGCTCGCGTCGCTCGCGTTTCGTTTGTCTCTAATACCTCTATATAAAGGTAGAAGAATTCACGCGTTTCGTTTATTTTCATCGAATATCGTGCATCCATGGCTGTTCGATCGACAGTCTCCTCGTTATTGGAATGTACGGTGAACCATTCATTATGTACGAGCTGTCAAATGGCCCTGACCACGGAACTGCTAAAAGGACCTCTCCGCTACCCTCTTCCCCCTCCCGCCCCTTCCCACCGTACGAGGTGCAGGGAGCACTCGTTCTCGTTGAGTTTGTGTTACCCTCGCGTTTGCGGCGGTTCGGAGCTGCGGTCGCGATTCGATGCCCATTCAGTCGCCCAGTTTTGGTTTGCTTTGGAAATGACCCAAGCACTCCGAACGAAATCCCCTGAACCGGAAAGGCAAACCGTCTCCCGCCACATCACCAGCTCAGCAATTCGTAGCTGTATCCATTCCGCTCTCTAGCTTTTTTTCTTCTCGATTGATTGCGAAACGAGAATGGGATGCCGGTGTTTCCTACAATGCTTACTCTTTTAGAAAGTCAAGAGAAAATGATCGATATCCGTTATCGTTTGTCGACGTGTCCACTTACATTTCATTCGACGCGTGTCATTCGTCTTCGAAGAACGTGGATAAGTAGTTCGAGACTGTCGTGCGCAGACACGTTTAACGCACAGATTAAACGGCATGTACGCATGTATTAATATCACGATAAGATCGCGCAGATCCGAACAACTTTATCTTTAGGAAATTTTCGATGAGATAGAAAATAATTCGTTATCGGTCTCCAAATTGTAAAGGTAATGAAATGAAAATAATTTACGCGAAAGTTCGCTTACGCGGGAAACATCGTTAACCTTAACGAAGGCGTTTGGCGTTGCATTATCAAACCGTTCCTTTGATCCGATAGCACACAGAGCCGCGTTTCGGAAAAGAGGGCTAACGAGTGCGCATCCTCCGTACTCAACTGTAAATCACGTGGCTGTTTTAGGAAACCTGGTGAAAAGTACATACACGCTACAGGCTACAGACGATAGGTATTGGCCGTGTTGGGGGTGACGTAGTTGCAGGTAGTTGGAGGAGAATAGAAAGAGGGTGGGAAGTTGGTGCACCGAGGGTTTGGCATAGCGTTTAGCACATACACGCTCAAATACACACACACGCGCGCATACACACACAAACAACCGAGTGAACAGTACCTTTATGGAAAGTGAAGGATCGGAGTACGCGGTGGGGAAGAAGCGGGTAGACGGAGGGCAGGCCAAAAGAGAGGAAGCAAGAGAATGAGCGAGAGAGAGAGAGAGAGAGAGAGAGAGCCCTAGGTTGTACAGAGCGAGGGTTGTTATTGCAGATTGCGTGGGGTGAGAGCCGAGTGCACTCAGCAATGGTACTGAACGAGAACTCCGCTGCCCGAGCAGGGCTGCAGTGCAACTGGGTGATGCAGGCCTCTCAATAACGAAAATCTATACGGTTTCATTTGTCGGCCAGGCACGACTTTATTTGTGAATCGTCGAGGAGTTGGGCTGCGAGGCGCGGTGGTTTCGACGAATCGCTATGCGATGCGGCGTAAAATCCAATAATTTTTCAAGCAAGAAGAATACAGGAAAGACAGGCTCGATTGCTTGTGTGCCGTTGTCTTGGGAAAATTTATTCGTACGCTACTATTTATCCGTGTCGATATTTCGTAGAGAGGTTCAAACATCGTACAAACAAAGTTTGTACAAGGCTGACAAAGAATGTCGTATTTCTTGTTTTGCGCTCCGCGTTTTTTACAAATAACGTTCATTTCTTTTTTCACACCACTCGGCGGTTAACAGCTGTCGTATAACATAGCTTTTTCCTTCCGCCTAATGATTACCTGCATTTCCATCTTGAATCCTAAACGATAGCCTTTCGAATCTTTGAAATAGTTACATCGAACCTTTCGATTCTTTTATCCACGACTGAGCTTTCATGTTCACCACGTAGCTTTTTACATCGATCTTGTATATATGCGTCAGAACTAAATAAGCAATTGGACTGCAATCGAATCGTTAGCACAGCCGTTAATGAACACCAACTGACGTCGCTCGTACTTTATTTAATAGGTGAAATAGCGGTTGCAATAGGTACGCGAATTGTGTTTTGTAACAAACAACAGCGGCTGGGTCAGACTTGTAGCAACGGGCTCGTGTAGAAATGTAGGATCGGATTATTGGATGCTCTACGTATGTATGGTCGCGATCGTCGTTGCGAAATAAAACAAGCTGGTCTGTTAAATTAATTAAGTGACTGATAGTAGCTTGCATGCAGTCGTTTAACGAACGCCACCGTTAATAATTGGAGATCTCACGCTTTTTTCTAATACTATGTTCGAATATAGCGATACCGGTTGTTAACGCCAGCCATATGTACTCGCTTCCCAATTCGATAATAAATCGTAAAACTGCCAAATAAGAGAGAGAGAGAGAGAGAGAGAGAGGGAGAGAGAGAGAAAAGCGAAATATCGAGAAAACACAAAGGCGTTACTGTGTGCATTATTAGGATATTGATAGTTTCAAGGTCAATGCACTAACTTCTAGCGGGAGCAGAATCAAAGGTGAAACATAGTAGGATACTAAATAAAACAAAGACGATAAAACGAGGATTGGATTTTCTACATAATGGGCGTCAGTGATACGGACGACGAATACGCGATAAATCAGAGTTGACATTTAGCTAGTGTAAATGACGGAATTTTTGAACGCGGGAAACAAGTTCATAGCGTAATCGGTGTGTGGACATGGTGCATTCATGTGCACGGCATTATACAATAACAGAGTTTCATGGAAGTAGTAATCGCGTATACACCCACACGTTAGCCACCTTTACCGTACTCCGTTCGGTTCTATTCGGTGTTTACGGCTGGGAGCATTAACAGAGAAAGAGAGAAGGTATACGACGATAGGGAGATAGGAAGAGAGAGGAAGAGAGAATCGTATTATTGCAACTCGCCCAACCGAGCCCCAGCGTTATGCAGCTGCTGCTGCTATAGCAGGGTGTAACAGACCCCAGGCTTGGTTCTAGCTCGAACCAATAAGGTCATTTTTCTCCTGTATAATCCAGCCAACCGGCAAACCGGGTATCCCGTTTGCGCCGAGTTAACGCAGAGTTAATAGCTACCCCATAATGTATCGAACCCCGGAATATTAAGGGATTATGGCGTGGTCACTGCCGTTAAGTCAGCGAGGCAAGAGATACACTTCGTCCTACTTTCCGGATTTATGTTACCGATCTATAAGTTGGTTGAAAACGCGTCCAGTTTAATAACGCGAAACGGACGCGCGATTTGAAAACAACGATACGACGAATTTTCTCGAGAGCCGCCGAATTCGACGACGAAGGCGCCTAATCGTAAGTGGCTGGGCGTAAAATCCTATTGCTAAATAATAGAGGACGACATGATTGTGCAATTTAGGTAAGACGATTCGGATCGTTTTAAACTATACCGGGAGCGGGGTATTAGACTTGACGCCATGCAGCGGCGTTACTGGTGGAACTTTAGTGGGAGAGAGACGGCTGAAATAAGACCGTTTAAGCTAGAGGAAGATAGCGGTCTGCCGAGTCTTGCGGTCTGGTAATGTTGTTTTAAGCGTAGCACTTACCACGGCGACAAATAATCATTAGGCAGAGTTCAGCGGCTTGCTGGCACCACAACCGAGGTGGCTGGTCGCGGCCAGTAATACCTTTTCTACCCCTTGCCTCGCTAGCCGAGGGTCTACCACTCACACAGGTATCCTACTCTCTCGTCCCTAAGCCAGATTATCCCCTGAGGGATTGCCAGAATATATTTTCATACATATATGTATGTATTTCGAGGTTTCCCTCGGTCCTCAGATATATCGGTCAGCTAGACTTTCGAGTTGCATCGAATAGACTGCAACGGATACTGGGAAACGAATCGTTAATACCGAATCGAATTAACCGTATTATCGGTCTCGCGAGAATGCTCTCGAATCCGATCGATCAGGTTGTATCGGTTTAAATCTATTACAGCGTATATGCAAACGGATATACAAATATTTTTGCTATAGTGCGTATATAACGGTAGGTGGACGAATCGTCGGGACAAATGATAGAAAGAAATGATCGCTGGCGTATCCGGTGGATTGCGAACGTATCGGGTTGCGGCAGAATCGTCCGAATGTTTCGTGCTAATACGCTGTACGTATACGTCATACGTGTATGTATGCAGTTAGCTTTAAGAACGATAGCAACTCGTGCGAGACTCGTGTTATCGAGAATCGACGTACGAGAGCTAGTTTTATAAACTGGAATGAAACGGCGCGAAGTCGAATGTAAACTGTGGATGGTAGTGGAGTCGCGGGGTCAAGGGTTGGAGGTTTATCTTGCCGCAGTTGCGAAGTGATATGCCTGCCATTGAAGTTGGGCTGGAATGCGGATAGATAGAGGGAGCAAAGGGTGACTCGTAGGGTGTTACAAGTCAGGATTCAGAGCAGATTACGTCACTCCACAAACAGCCCCCGAAGTACCGAGCACTGTTCCGTAGATACCGAAGGCGTCATCCGTATCACCTAGTACGGTAGTAGCAACGTGTAAAGTGAACACGGAACGAAAAACGCTTCTTACCCGAGATCGTACACATTCGTCTACGATACGATCGCATGGTATTTAAATATCAGGCGAAAGAAAAGGATTTCCCGATTGAATATTTTCCGGACAGCGTATCGAAATATGACGGTAAACAAGCCCCAGCGATCCTGTTCCGTTTCCGTACACAATAGTTCCATTAATTAATATCGAAGTAGCTGCAATCATCCCGATCCACGCTTGAACGAAGGAACCGCAATACGAAACTGGATAATACAGAATCGATCTGAAGCTGAAAAACTCTTTGTAATTAACGTTCGAAGCATTTCTTTTGTGCCTGGAAACAAAAGCTATCGTAAAGTTAGGAACATTTATTTCCCTTCGGTAATTGAATCGGTTCGAATTAATATTCGATTTTGCCACGGGGCTTGATTTACAATTTGAATATTCTACCGAATATTGTAGCGAATATCGTACGGCCAGTAAATTTTTAAGGTGCGGTTAGCACGCGTGTTCGTAATAATGAAAATAATGAAAATAATGAAGGCGCACCTGCAACGTACCTAAAATCGAAACAACCGCGTACTATGGTCAAACGTTCAACAACTCGGTAATATATACAGCAAGCAGTACTGCATTGGATACCGTAGGCGGAACATTTACATTGCATTTAATTGAATTTGTGCGTCAGAGCGTTATTTACGCCAACATTTAATTGCAATGTATTCCGCGATATTAATTTTAAAGCGGAGACACGAATTTTCCCGTTTTCCCGGTGGCCATGGCGTGGCAGCGCGCAACCGTGTCCCCCGCAAGGAAACTCGTCAGGCGCTGTCCCGTGTCTATTGTCGATTTACCTGCACTTTTAACGCCTCATGAATTATGCAGAAATCGAGTATGCTGTAAATTGCACATCGGTTAGCAGATGCAATTGCCGCTGCTAAATTTTACAAAGAATTTAAACCGATAATCGGACGCGGCTAGCAACTTCATTTGCATCAATTACCGACCCCGAAGTTTCTTCGTTGGCGAATTAGCCGCCGGGGAGCGCGTCGAATGCGAGATAAAAGGAAGAAGAAGCGGCGGGACCTATTAAAATAAGGGAGAAAAACAAGTTTCGAGATAGTTGCGTTACGAGCAACGGGGGACGTATAACGATCCGTGCTTGGCGGTCGGCTGAGTTACGTCGTCCGTCGGGAAGTTATGCTCCTGCTTATCTTTCGAATTCCACACTCGCCCTATTCCACGTATTCCATGGTGTGGAGCTTTTAACTCCACAGATTCGGAAAAAGGATTAAACAGGGCCGACGGGGTGCGATATCCGCCAGTAGAATCACAGATTGACGAGATCCACGCAATTCGTTCGCGTAACTTTCGAATTCTAAGCGATCTATCGCCCGCGTCCCGTGCCTCTTTCTCGCGCAACAGCTTCACCGCAAGCGTTGCTATCGTTCCGTGTTGTTGTACGTTACCTTAATTTAAATACTATATCTTTATCAAACAAAGGAAAAAGCGACTTGCTTGTATCGGAAATTCGACAAATAACCATAGCGATTGATCCCCTCGTTCGTTTCGCTTCTTATCGATTTACCAACACTCGGAAGTTTACGAAAACTGCAAATAAATTATTATAACAACCTGTCGGACGAAAGACGTTATTTTAGTCATCAGACGCATTAACACCGTTATCGCGAATTAACGAAACTCGATGCAGGCGAATCGCTGCTATGGTAAAGGAGAAATCAATTTCTGACTGAATTTGAGAATTGGCAATTGGGATTTTTTGACTCGAGTCTAGACTTGGTACGAGTCTAAACAGTTTGATTGAGTTCATCGATAGGATCGGGGGAGGGCGGGGGGGGGCGGGGGAGTGATTACCGAAAACGGCTGGGAAACGGGTTTACGTGGCTATCCGGTGAAAATGTAGCTGGTATACACTGGAAACGTACGATCGGTGACGCGAAAGGAGGGGGTGTATGAACGCAATAACATGTTGCCGGATCCGGCGCATGACGGAGAAGAGGAAAAAACGAAATGAGCGAGCGAATTCCACGCTGCAGCCTCGTCGTCGGTGACCGTAGCCATGCGGATATTGTTGGACATTCCTCGGCTCGTGCGAATGCGGTCATCTGAATGCCGGACGCGTAAACCACGCCGAATGGCCTCGCGAGTCTGGGTCGTGAGGATGGGAGAGAAGGGGATGCATGATAGAGGGTCGGGAACAGAGCTGGCTGTAAAGGGACGCTGGCTGTACCAGCGGGATACACAGGCGACGGGGAAGAGGGTCGTGTCGACGGAGAGGAACGAATGGGGAGGCGAGTCAGTCGGTGGTGCCATGCCGTGGAAAATCTACCCACGGTTGCCGCAGCTATGCCGCTAAATCGTATTCACGCTATTTTAATTAATCGACGCCGTCGCGTCGGCCCGCTAGCTCGCGCGAGCACAACTTTTTCATTCGATCTACCCATCCAACCTGCAACTATCTAACCCGTTAACTGGTTAACCGGGTGAAACAGGTCGGCTCGACGTTCAAGATGAATTTAAACCCACCAGCGTGCATATGTAGTTCGCGGAACATCTGTACAATTGAGAAAGTCGAGTTAAACCGCAGCGCATTAGCATCGCGGAGATCGCAATCGGTCAGGAAGCGATCCATGCAACGCGTTTATTGAAAATTATCGCGATGCTCTTTCGTCGAAGTCGATGAAACAACGCCGCAGAAGTATATATATATATATATATGTATATATATAGATCGCAATCGAAGTAGAGAGAACGTTGTCTAATTAGCCGCGTTGTACGATTAACGGAACCAAGGTATCGAATGGTTCAATCAGGTTCGAACGGTCGAGGTTGGGGTAATTGAACGAAAGCTTTATACGTCATTGTACGTGTATATAGCGGTGTATCTCGGTCGACAGTCGAAGGGTTTAATCAAACACAAGTATGGTGGAACGAGGGTATGGTACACTAGATGGGTATGCACGGTGCGGGTTGTTGTGTGACGCTATTGAAACCGCCGCTATCGTCGGGACTGTTTCGTTAGCAGGGCAATTGAAAAATACGAGCAGAGAAAGGAGCGTAAAACCGGCGTGCACGGTCAGTTTGCAAAGGCGTAAAGAGGATTCAGTTTATGCGTATATGTATTTCTCTCAACTGTCTCTATCACGTCGTACGTATTCGCGCACCGTGTGTATCATCTACCGCTCAAAAAATATTCAAACATCTGCTCCTTTTTGATAGAACATAATCTCATTACGTATACGTTTTATCGTGTTGCATACGCTAGCAACGATCGTATCCTTTGTGTGTTTTGCGATTGTTTATATAGGGAAAAAAATGTTGTTTTTAAAACAGATACAACTTGGTTTTTTCGATAAAGTCAATGTTAGCCTCTACGATATAGAAAGTAGATCAAATTTCCGTGAACTCTGGCGACGATCTTGTATCGCTTTCGACAAACTACCCGAGTCACAGATAGGAAAGTCAGTCACGAATGTATCTGCAACCTTATCGTGCCCATATTATACACGTGTGTGATATCAAGCGGTCGTACGACACCGCTTCTGATTACTGTCATAAAAATTTATAGGCCCCCGCCTATCGGGCATTGCCGACGGCGCACGATACTCGCGTAATAAAGTGAAAACGACCGTCCGAGATTCGCGAAGGAAATAAATGGACGGTCGAGGACTTTGGAGATTCGGTCTTTCGTACTTGTACGTCACCCGTTGCACCCGTCACCCTCGGTGGTTACGTATATCGCAAAAGTCTTCTGGAAACGATCCCGTAAGTCGTAAACAACCCTGGAGCCCGTCTAGCCTCAGATATATGACGTAATATTTTTGTGCGTGACAGATCCTGCAGGCGTTTCCACGGCTATCGATCGACTATATACGCATCGCATCTCACGCAATAGTTTCCTATGTTTCTTTCCTTCTGATTCCGTTACTCGGCCAGAGATAAGGAATAAGGCACTCACGCTCTCGCCGCGGGACCAGACGCCAGGAGAAATGGCTCCGTTTATTCCAGACGAGTCATGGCTTAAAAAACGATATTAGTCCGTGTTCTGGATAAAATTTTACTCGCATTCCCGTAGATATCGCGCGATTCAAACAGCAAGGCGTATACCGGAGCAAAATTTCCAATACCTTTTTACACAAATTCCGTCTTTTGCCAACCTCCTTTTAATCGCGCGTATTATTTTCAATCCGTTATTATTACTATGTATCATTATTATCGTTATTATTCAATTATAAATTATCGAGTTAACGTATACCATTTATAAAATCGACGATTAAAACGATCGCGCGTGCTCGTTTTAGTTTGAAAGTTTACATCGCTGTTAAATTCGCCGATGCAAAGTTCGTTGGAGAATTTTTCGTACGTTTGGACGGGGCGGGGGTTAGAAGATACCTTGTGGTCGTTACCAGGACGTTGATAATGGACGGAAACCGTGGGAGGGGGGACTGCGGAGCAACCAGTAGAATGGGCCGGCCATAGGAGAGTAAACAGAGGAGACGGCTGCCGTCGCGCGTCGCGTCGCGACGTTATATGCCGGTAACAAGATATTGACACTGGCCGATAATGGCTCCTGGGTTGGTTGACGGGCACGGCTTGGCCGAAAAGAGAAGCAGCAACTTGAGAAAATGGAGCTGAAATCGGTGAGAGGTCTCGGAAACGGTGGACGAGCCGCGAGATATAATACTTTTCTCTTCAAAGATATTTTTCCGCTCCAAAAATCGTTCCCCTCATCGATCGACCGAGTCTAGGTGTTGCGTCGTCGACTAACTGGCGACACGTTTCTACGACGACCCGAGAAGAAACTTTTCAGTTCGTTCGCCTTTTTTCCCTTCCTTTTATCGACCGTCTTGTTAATCGCCCAAGCTTCATCCACCAACTTATTTCGCTGAAGCGGAGCTGAAATTCCTTGTTTTAAAGTCAGTCCGGAGAACGCGTCTAAAGTGTCTGTAGCTGCTGACACGAAATAATAACGAGAAATTTTCAACGACTGAAGATGTCTACCAGCTTGCAGAAATTCCATCGCTACATATATCATGGGATAAAGTCGAGCGATGTAACATTGCTTACTCTCTAATCTCGTCATCGTTACGTTCTAAGGATCGCGAGTTTTAAAACAAAGTGGTTCATACTTTACCGGTATTCACTACGTTTCAAGAGACGCCAAGTAAATTCTCGGAGAATATCGAATAATTCAGGGACACATCTGCCGATCGAGCTGATATTCGTCTTTGTCTCTGCAATGGCTGACGCGTGATTTATACGCGAGGATATTGGCTCCAAGATGGCGTTACATCTAGGTGATGAATCGGTGCGTCGACTAATACAATCGATGCGAAATTACAAGTTTCGGCAAATCAATCTCTCGTTACATCCTTAGTATCTTACCGGATGATGTTTCTGATCGATTTTCACATCTCTATAACGACTGTCTTCGCTCGATTCGCGAATTTTACTTACGAGAGCAGATGACATTTGCAAAGTTGGCGAAATTCAAGGTACAGCGAAACGATAAGTTTCGACGTTAAGCAACGACGTTCGCAAGATTTCGATTGTCTTTAAAATAATCGCCAACCAGATTACAAATGTTCCTTTAGCGAGTCTGTTGTCGGACAAACGGATCGGTCGTTGTTCGCCACTCGAACGAGGAAATATTGATGTGCGATGAGTTCAAGAGGTCCGTAGGAGGCATCGTGGAGCAGAGTGCTCACCCGTAGGACAAGCGTTCATTCTTTTCTCAAGTGGAGATAAATGTGGCTGGGGTCACTTCCTTTCTGAAGTCGATTTTATCAAACACGATCGCGCATAAAACATCGCTCTGACGACGCGATATTTTTTTGCGATAGTACGCACATTCTCGATAATCTCTTATCGATAATTCATCAAATTCCATTCGTATCTCAGACTAAACATAATTTGTTATTCGATCGTTATTAGAAAAAATAATATACACCGACTAAAAACTATAAGTTTAACAAGGAAATATTATATCGCTGAACAAACCAGTTACAACGTTTACTTTAATTATTAATTATTTTTAAATAACTGATAGTAGATAATCTTCAATTCGCGTGTCTCAAGGTATAGATTGATTTGTCGATTTAAGATTTTATTTATCCGACAAATTTACGATACAGTGTAAAAAATAATCGAAACGTGCTTATCGTGTGACCACGAAGATAAGAAATAGGAAGAGAAATCGGTGCGCAGTTTCGGCAGCAGGAAAAATATCCGTGGCGGCGATGCTAGTGTTACGCGTCGCTCTTAGTCCTGGCGAAATGTAAAAGGGGAAAATCTGCGTTTTTCCCGCAAGCAACACGTTCGCGGTTAGGGTACCGCCCTAACACCGCGGCACGTGAAGCGAGTCCTCGTATTTTATGCAGTTTACCGCGAAAGCGACTGCCGCGCGGCTATAAACCGTAATGTATTAGCAGGGAAATGCAAATTGAGCACAAAACCACGGCTCGAAACAATGCTTTTAGTCGCGGATGGGCGGGGTGTGGGTTGTCGGTCGGAGCACAGGCCCACACGATGCCGGCTACTTCGTAAATTAACATTAACCCATTATAAATAAACGGTAACTCAAATTAATGCTAATGCCTGCGTCGCATTAAAACCGATATCACTCTACCTTGGATAATGTCCTGTGCTCAGAACTGCCTTCCGTCGCAACATAATCGTTTGCACTTAATGTCGTTGATTGGAATAGACGGCCCGTGATCTTCGCAATTTTCCGGGTCAATCCAATCAAACCTATTCCGTTATCAGAGATCACAGCGGCTGTGAAATTCAAAATTATATGCATATATCACCATATGCATGAAACAGCAAAATCCGAACTGTCTGATCCTTTTAGACAATATCCGAATCGATATATCTGTTAGATATTATATTTTACGTAATGTAGTAGCAACTTTTATCCAACTCGATATCCATACGTAATGCGTACTATTAAAAACGCGAAACGCGATATCGAATTTCAATATTAAGACGAGTATATAATTAGACACAATTGTCGTTGAAAACGCATTCGTATCTAACATGTTGTCTCCATTCGTTACATGTACGTTGAACGACGAGTATACGAGCGAGCAAAAGACAGAAGAAGAAAGCTGCCGAGAGACAACACGCGTGAAAAGCAGGTGACAGAGATGGGAAGGGGTACAAAAGTACAAAAGGGAGATAGGCCAGAGAGATCGAGAAGGAGAACGAGACGAAGAACGAAGGTTAGAGCGAATGAGAGATATCGAAGGCGCGAGATACGTTATCTGAATTCAAAGTAGACACTGTAACAATGTTTTGCGTTCACCAGCATCGACTGGATGCGAAGTATCGAATTCGCGACATACGTGCATGCACGTTGCTGCCGGTAGATCGGCAGCCGTATCCGTTTGTCGATATTAAGGATGGCGCTTAAAAGAGAGCAACATGTGGCTGGTTGCCTTGGCGTAGAGCGTAGAGCGTAGAGCGTAGAGCATCGTCGACTCCATCGTTTTCTCCGAGTCTTTCGTACCTATATGTATAGGTATATATGTATAGGTGCGCTCGTTCATTCTATTTTCCTCCGAAGGTTCGTTTTTCTTCGCGGTTCCTTTTCCATCTTTTATATGCACGTGTCTTCCGTAAAGCTTCTACTGCACTATATTGCAGATCGTAAATCGGTAAATCGGATAATTCGCGTATCGATTTCGAAATATCTCCAAGATACGACGGTAGTGTCGTTCACTACGTACATCTATACCTTTCTATCTATACGTTTAAGTACCAAGTATGACGTATCCCACTTGTTCGGGATTTTGAGTGGTCTTCACTTTCGACACGGACAACGCATCTGCTCTTTTCGAGAAGTTGGAAATTCTCATCTCACGAATTGTAAAATTTATAATGCGGACCCGTCAAGAGGCTAAGTGGCACCCCAAGTGCTCGACAGGTCCGCTCTAAAGTGACCCTCGTGTCCTAAACGTCAACACCCGATGAGAACGCGAAACTAGAACAGGACGTTACGTTACGCATCCTCGACCATGTACGCACAAAACGTACCACACGCGATACGCCCACGACGGTTCGACGCTTACAGGATCGCGCATTCGCCTAAGTTTAACTCCTTACCTATAGTTCAGAGCCTTCCGTGTATACTAAACAGTGCGAATAATCCAACTAAACACAAAATTACTCTGCATCTTTGATCTATCTCCATCTTGCAACCAGTTGCAACCTGACTGATCGCCACCTAGTTGATAATTCGCAATACCGCTATATCTAAAAATTGATGTTGCTAATTTTCTTTTCTATACCATGATTTCCTCGCTTATTTCCCGTAATGTTTCCTACGTTCTTCTTCCTCTATAGTCTTTCCGTTTTGGTTTACGAGAATCGGCTAGATTTCGCATCTTTTGGCTTTAATCCAGTTTTCGTCAGTCACGAATGTAGCATCTAACTAGCGTCGTACACGGACGAGTTTGTCAGTAAAACATGCGCTATTAAATCCTAACTGCGTTCACGAGGGCTTACAGAGCGGCAATGCGAAGTGAATGTACACATTGAATAAATTAGGGAGCTGGATAAACACGGGAGAATCAGGAGCAACGTCCCGTCTGGAGAACGGTTCGTCCCAGGGTCATCCTTTCTGTGCTACTACCGTTCTTCCATAGTCGCCTGCAACAACGAGCTTTTCGTTAGTGTTGTCGGACGAGAAAAGAGGCTAACGCGCTCTACGACTAGTTTCACTTGGTACAGTTGCACCATCGTGAATGTAGAGAATTTCCATCGTGTCGCGAATGAGTATCAGTTGACACAGAAGCTTGGCGCGTTAACGTCGACCAGTCGGTCGATCACGGCAGTCCCAAAAAATATTCCGGGCACATCTGTTTCGCGGAAGAAACTTTCGGAAGTATTTTACCGTGTTTTACGCGGCCTGACAAAGTCACGCGAATGAGGAACTAAACCGTGACAAACCGGTTAACGTAGAAAACTCGTTGTGACGAATTAGCCAATTTCCTACACTGACAATCTGTGAACGCTTTCGTACGTCCTCTGATGAGACTGTACCTCACGGTCCACGGTATTTAGACCGTAGCCTAACCGGGTGTGCACAGGTCCTGGCACGAGGTTAGGGTGGTAAAGCAATGTAATTAATAGGGAACACAATGGCTGTCTTGCGGAGGTCGGGACGAATGGGGGCGGTTCCAAGCGGGATGTAGCGGAGACAGGGGCGCAGAAACCAAGTAGCGCAAAGGGGGGTTGCAATACGCTCTGACGGATGCCGGCTGAGAGAGGTCTCCGAGATACTGACTTTTAGGTCACAATAGGGTCCTCTTCTGTATTGTAGACACAGGGGTGCAGCCCTTCATACGAGAATGTCAGAATGACGCCAGGTATCGTCTCTCCACCGGCGAGACTTATTTCACAACGAAAGCATCGTCCGCATTTTTTCCTTTCTCTCTTCGCCTTTTTATTTGCGGCGCGCTCTTTATTTTCCCCTCGTAACACCAACTTTCATTACGGACTCTCCCTTCTGCGCTTTCTTAATTTAGGCTGCTAACGAAATGTCTTAAAGTACTTCCACAATATTGATCTTTCGGTTTTTTGTCTTTCGTCTTGGCAACTTTGCGTGCATTTTTATTTAAACACACGCGAATTAATAATCTGTGAAAAGAAACGTTCCCAAGCTTTTCTAAATTACCACGTCTTACAATTTCCATTACGGTAATAACTTCGATATACCGGCAACGATTGTTATGCAGAATACGACCATTACGCAAAGAAATATCCTCGGAAGCCACGATCTTTGTCATTTTCATGCAAACTCTATGCTTATATCATAAAATATATTTTGTCCTGGATCGTCTAAGTATTAATATCGAGCGGAATTAACGAGGAGGAACCGATACAACCATCCGTGACGAAATAACAGGATGCTCGACTAACGACGCCTAATGATAATTCTAAACGCAGGCCAACCTTTCTGTGCGGTCGTTTAAAGTCTCGGGGCAGCGTGCACCGTAGGAAGACGAATGTGCACGATGCGCACGAACGTATAGTTGTTGCATCTCTTCGCATCCCCGAGGGTCGGTGCCAGACGGAAGCATAGGGTAGCTAAGCATGCACGGCTGAGCACGGATAAATGATTCAGAGTTTTGGAAATACGGAAAGTGGAGTAAGTTGCATAGATATGTAGCCAAGTATATGGGTAGATAGACAGAAGGTAAGGTTGGTTAAGCGCCACGTACTAGAGTAGGGTGAATCGAATATGAAGGTGACTGCTTAGCGAGGGTAGGCGCATGGTTTTTCAAGAGTATTCCTTCGCGATACGACTCTCGAATATTTCAGTGCGCCTTTCGATTAGTGCTGGTCGTACCATTCCTATACCGTGATTGTTTTCATTCAGTTTTTATTATATTTTATCCATTCCATCGAATTCCATCGAATTCCATCGAATTCCATCGAAGATCAAACGCAGGCAAAATATTCGCTGTTTATACAGAGAAACTTTGGCTTATTTGGTTATCTTATGTAACGAAATTTCACGACGGATCGATAGGTTTAATTAACTGTCTGAAAATATCGGCTTTTCGTAAATCAGGTTGCTCGATTAACGTTCAGATTGATACAATAAACAGCGATACCTTACGAAAATTTCGTCATTGTCTGTAGGACGAAGCTTTACGATCGCTCGCGGCAGCCATGCTTTTTTATCGATAACCGCGACAGGAAATTACATTTCACTCGCTCGCTACAGAGTTTCTCTATATTTGATCTATAAGAACTATCTCATTGCAATTAAAAGAAAATATTTATTTTTCAAAGTCCAGTAATAAACAAATAGATGCTTAACTTTACATAATTTTCGGTATCGAATATTTTCACGATTATTCGTCCCCATCGATTTCTCATTTACGTATTCTTAAAAGAAAAAAAATTTCGATACCTTTCGTTGAAAATTTTTTGTATAGGTTCTACGTACAAAATGTTAAAGAGATGGGCCCGATACCGGAAGAGTTGATAGTACTCAACGAGGAGAATAAGAAATATCTAAACAACATAAACCAGCAATCTTTTCGATGGGAAGGCATCTTCTATTATTTATTAGCCTTCGATATCATGAGCAAGTCTCTTTGCTACATATTCAATGTATATACACTTACACTACATATACGTATATATATGTAGTTCACAGACGCAGACATGTAATATAAATGTTTGTGTTTGTAGATATTTGGTATGTGTTCCTTCCATTTTTATATTCCTTCTGTGTTACCTATGTATTGTACGACACGCATTCTCTGTAAGATTTTGTAAGTCCAGCGCATTGTTTATCGCCACTGAATACACCAAAAATTTTAAGTGCCGCAGAAGAAAAATCTTTTTAAACCTCTTAGGAAAGAAAATACAATTACTGGGATATTTTCTCGCATACAAACGGGGAACTGCATACGTGCTGTTCGTTACTTGAGAAATCATGTAATTACATATGTATATACGAACACTTCTACGTCGTTGAGGTCTGACAATAGTTTATTATTGATACGATAACCAGAAATTATAGATATATTTTCATTTGCAATTATCGATATGCACAGATCTACGGTAGTTTTACACGTATGTACTATCGTTAATAGGCAATTGTAATTTAATCCACGATTGAATTATAGACTGTATCGATTAAATTGCACGTGCACCTGTATATACGTGTAAATGTACAACCACGTAATATATACGTAAATATTCGAGAATACAAAGAGGCAAGGACAGAGATCAACTTGAAGTACTTGTACCGCATGTTGTACGTTTCTTCTTAATAGCAATGCCAAATAATGGATTGTTTCGCACTTGTTCTACAATTTTTCGTCATGATAATAGAATTTCTTCATGCTGAATTTGTAACCTTAAATTTTCGGGTAAGTTGAGCTCGCTTTGACCCTGAACAAGTGCAACATATAGTTTGCTTTTTCCTCGACGAAGTAAAGTTAATTGATCGTTAGTCGTTCATGCGCGATCGGTACGTCATCAAGAAAACATAAATATTTGTTGTTTGGGTGAGGCGAACAGGAACGCTGTTAACGTAACCGCTACATTGTGGGCATACGGTTATCAAAGCTTGTGAATACCGCACGAATTCGTAGTGGTTAGTTCAAACGATTTTCAAATACTCAAGTGTATACGTTGGTGAGATGACCGATGATAAATTAGTGCGACTCGCAACAGAGGGGTCTATATACCTACATGTAATACATATATCGAGGAATTGGCGAGCACTAATATCGGTTCACCTTTTGCGTACAGCAAACGAAACTACTAACCACAGCGGAAGTAAAATTAAAAAGTTTGCCGATTTATCCATTTCAAAATACAATGTCGAGGCTTCTTCAATTTTAGAATCGAGAAATCGAAACGGTAAAAATATACGCGAGTACGTACTAAACAAGCATAAATTGTTATTTTCTTATTAGCTTTTAGTTACATGGAGGAAATAGAGGAAATAATTTGTGAAGTATACTTCGAAATAGATTGGGATTAATAGAATCGGAGCGTCGAA
Source organism: Bombus flavifrons (assembly GCF_040668555.2). NCBI lineage: Eukaryota > Metazoa > Arthropoda > Insecta > Hymenoptera > Apidae > Bombus > Bombus flavifrons. Next base: position 14,461,603 of record NC_138451.1, on the reverse strand, counting down.
CGTGCATTCGTTTGTTCAAGTTACAATTCTAGGGAGTGCTTTTACGGTATTGTTTTGCGCAGCCCTTTCGTTAAGACGAGTAGCACCTTCGTCACAGAAGCGAGGACACGCGCTTCTGTCTTTTTTCAGTTTTTTCTTCGCTCGTTGATTTACCGACAGTAATTCCGCTAAGAGGACAGAGTTAACCGATTTATGACTCGGCGAATGTTCTAATTCACTTTTCTCGGCGTGCTTTCTATTCCGGCGTTCGAGGTGCGATTTCTCGCAATGCGTGTTTCGTCGATATATATCTTCGTTCCCACGGACGTTGAGTCGTTGAAAATGCTCATTGCTCTATGGCACACGATGATTTCCGGTTTCCTTTAAGAAATAGTGTGCGTACACATGTCGAAACTACGTCGTAAGGAGCTCGTCGAGTAATTGATTGGCTCTAATTTCAGGCTCTCGTGCGCATCGCCGCGCCGCCGCGCCGCCTTTCGCGTAATACAGCCCTACAATCCCGTCGACACATCGACAAACCAATTTGCTACAGCGTTAAGAGAAAGCGAGTGCACTGGGAGAAAAAGCAAATCACGCTAAGTAGCAAAAAATCTTATTGCGAGCTTAAATCTAGGACGACTCTATCTTATACTGCTTGGACAACTACATATATACCTACTAATTTCTTGTTACAATATCCATCAGCGAAATGATACGCTGGTTCGTGACACTGGTTTAAATAAAAAAAAACGTCACATTTAAGGAATTATATTCATCAACGAAAAAAGAAGGATGGAATTTTTATATGTTTCACTTTCGGAAACGATATCAAACGTGACCGCATTATTCGAATCAATTCAAATTATACCGAGAGCTGTTTAGGATCTTTAATGTTTCTCACCCTGAAGTTAACGAACTGAGATTCAATCGAAATTTAGTGTTCGCATTAAAAACCACCTGATAAAGCTCGAACGGTACGGCATTCGGACCCCGTGACAGTACCGCTGGAAATGATACGCCCGATGATGAAAAACTTGAGACATCGATTACAAATATGTACGGCGAGTGAAAGCCTTAGCGATATCGTTCCAAAATTGCATGGAAACAGACTGTATTCCATGTACCTTTAGATTATGTAATAAAATGTTGAATCGCGTTTACCAGGCCTTTCCCGTTGACATTAAAAATCCGGCAGGCTTTTTTGCTGCGCTGTCCATTATCTCCTTCCACGATAATCTATCGTTAACGCTGCATCTTGTTTTTATGATCAGCGATAAATTTTTCAGGAAAATCCGGTGATAAATGCCGACGAATGTCGCGTGTGATGAAATAATTTCCAACTGTGCGCGATTGCGGAAGAAATAACATAAATAAATAATTTTCTATTCATGTAAAATCTGAAATTTCCAGTTGCTCGTTATCAAGAGTTATCCAACGTTATATTACATTAGCATAGGAATATAACATCGCGGGCGGAGGTTTAAACTGTTTCTAATAACAGCGAACATATGCGTGTGAGCAAGCGAAGCGACGAAGCGACGAAGCGACAAATAATTTTCGGGATGTTGGAGATGGGTAGCATCTTGCCGCATCTGCTTGCTAATTCTCGGTGCTAATCCGGCAAATCCCATGGCACCCCCGCGCATTAAAGTCGGCCTTAGACGAGAATCGGGATGGTAGCTGGTATATAGGAAGGACCAAGAGGATATAGTTTCGTGAACGAGAGAAGGTGGAGGCACGCGCGAAGCAGAGCAAGTGGTCAGAATAGAGAAGCGAAGAAAGGGTGGGTGGGAAGACACGCAAGAGGCGGTTGTGGCAGTGCTACTTGGCGATGAGGCTAATATGCATGCGCTCGACCCAGCCAAAGTTCACTTAGATCGCATTGCATTGCATTACTCGGCATTACAATGGTGCTCCATCCTACGAAGAGACCGACGAGGAAGTCGAACCAGAAACCGCCAGTTACCTTCTTCCTCTTTCTCGACCTCTCTCTGTGATTCTCTGACCTTTCGTCCTCTTGCTACATCCAGCGGAACCGCTCTGTTCCTTTCCTCTCTAGTTGGAGAGTGCGGAGGCAACTCAGGCAACACATGCTTAATAATTTACGCGGCACAAGTGGCCTGAAACTTTACCGTGAGTTATATCATACTTGCGCATACATTCTTGTATACGTGGACACGAGTCTGTTACTCGGGTCGCCTGTACACAGCCGTTTACTCGCAGGAAGAAACTGGCCGATACTTGCGATACATACCGCCATACATGTACACCCGGACCGTACCTAGGTAAGAGCATCCTCCGTGCGTGAATTATTGCTGGTAGAGTTTTTAGGACATGCGCGTCAGATACCGGTGGGTTATATTTTTTACGTGTTTCCTGGGTAAACGGCAAGGGATGCGACGTACGGGATACAAGATGGTTTTTCAAGATCGGTCTGCTACGATACATGTATGCCGTATGATAGTGACAACGAGGAAGGAGCAGGTTTATACGCTATGCCAACGTAAATTTTCTATTTTCTATTCTTTCTAGCTTTGGCACGCATTTGCGATGCAATAACGAAAACGATCGTTGACAGTGGAAGGTTGCATGTACAGTTTACATTCTTTATAAACCTCGGGAATATTTCTCGTCGATGAGTTAACGCTACGGGAACGGCCGCCGACGTGCGATGAATTTGCGATAAAGAAAAAAAAAAGCGTGATTAATTCTGCCGAGGGAGTAGTTTTCTTTGAAAAATGTCTCGATTGCCGTGCGACCATATCGAAACTTCACATTCCGAAACTATTTTCTTAGTCTTGATTTCTTTTCCCAGCGTTTGTAAAAAAAAAAAAAAAAAAAAAAAAAAAATTGGAGTAACCGTACTCTGAACCTGTATGTAGGGAGAAATGGAAACTCGTTTCTATCTCATATTTGGGAAGCTCGTTTATATTTCTTGCTATCCTTCTAACGTTATCCTTGGTCGATACTCTGCTTTTCATGGATCACGTTTTGTAGTTTCGTCGTTCCACGAAAAATTCGTATACTTTCGGGCAATTTCCTCTAGCCATAAATCACGTCGACGTCGTCGAGTTCATCTCCCGCGCACCGACCTCTACCGCCAACACTATTCTCACCTTTTTCTTTTTTATTTTCTAACTTAGCAAATATTAACCTAACAAAATGGTAGCCAGCTAAGTATCCGTACCGCGGCTAATCTATAAACAAGGCGATGCTTTGCGTTTTGTAGAACGAAGAACCGAGGTCTCTTCAGTTTCGAAACAAAGAGTAGTTGTCAGGTTTGTTCCTACAAACAACGTTCCTACGTGCAAACGTAATACTTATGCGGCTCTCTTATGCCGGGTGCGCTTTTCCAGAGTACTACTAGTGTGTTTCTTTCTATCCTTAACCCACATTAACGTCACAGTCCGCGTCTTTCCATAGAGAATGGGTCGATAAACGCGAGGACCAGAGCACACACATGTTGCAATTAAATTTGCCGATTATAAGCCTCGCGGAACTAAATAAAAACAGCTTATCGTTGTTTGAAACGCCAGTGCCGTTATGTCGAATCTACAGGACGTATCGATGAGCCTTATGAAATAAAGACGCAAAGAAACGGCTGACGGATGATAAAACGATCTGTAACGAGTGCGTTAACGGAACGAGCGAATATCTATAAACGATAGAAATATCGCGTATCTAACGCAACTATACTTTCATTTTATATCTAGCGTTTCAAACGAGTGGATAATTTTAAAACGCCCGCTATTTCCCAATATCCTTTGTCCTTTAATCATGTTTAACACGGTTAAAAAGCTATGCTCAATAATTTATCTACAAAATTGATTTAAACGGATATCGCAATAGGTAAAGGAACGAGATTTCGCGTTAAAATATAGCGAGAAACTTTTCAAGCGTGACTTTCGGTCACGCGACTACGTGCATAACAGTCGTGCGAAAAATTGTAGAATTTGGAAATGCAGGATTTCTTACAGATGAGTGTGTGCGCATACGCGACTATTTAATTGTGTGTGCGTGTATCGCAGGAGCTGCGAGAGTGTGACGCGATCGAGTATCGCACGAGGCGATGACTCAGCTCACTAACCCCGTAGAGAGTGGCTACCCGCTAGAACAGATACCCTCGCCGACAGTGCTGGCAAAACTTGTGTTTGCAACGAAACACATTAATCATTACGTTGCTGATTTTTCTAGTTTCTGGTCTATTCCTTTCGTAAAAGTGAATATTTCTATTTTGTTTATTTGTATCTTTCTACTTGTGCGATATGGATGCGTAAATTGACAATTTTCAACGATTTCCACTGTTTCTTAATTCAGTATGTTGTTTAACGCGTTGTTTGTTAGAGTTTATTTCGAGTATCGACGTTAAGTAGAATTAAACATATATTTACGTAGGAAGACCCATCTAAGTTACAAAGTTGTACTATCTCGAGCAGAAGTTTAGGGCAGCTGTATGAAACACGGCAACAACGCAGACTGTAACGTTCTTTCGTCAAACCGAATTTTTACGCGAATTCGGATAAACGGAGCAGTAGAGGTCGAAGACAATGCATGGAAACAGTCGGTACAGAGGCTGCTGGGAAGTTGGACGGGCTAATAAGAGGGCGCAAAGACGCCCTCGTGCCCGGCAAAGACTCGATAGGGGAACTGCACCCTTCGTATATTGAGACGGAATGACGTCGTAGGGGTGGCTCGTAGGAGGGGAAGGGTGCGTGTAATTTCCCGGTGGACGATGGCGTCAGGGCGCGTGGTGTGGATCAAACTGAGGGTCGTTCAACCACCAGTGTTGTTTAGTGTCTCGTGCGCTGTGTCGTAGTTCTGTTCTCTTGTGATCGTGAACGTGCTGTGTTTGTGATCGTTTAGCTTAAGATATTTCTATTTACCGGCGAAATAATCTGCTCGACAACGTACTTATGATTCTCTTAGAAGTACCGTGGTTACTCGTGGCAAGGGATACTTACGTCGCTGGATAGTTTTGAATCATACAAAAAAAAACCTATCAGTCGTTGCAGCAATCGCGTCATAAAAATTTGTAAGAGAGAAGACCACGATTCCGATGTAACGTATCAAAAGAATAAATATCGAGGATATTCGGTATGGAGTATAAATACAATTAACAAGCAACCGATGAATCAGCGATCGTGTTTATGTCGACTGTAGAGTGAGATTTGTCTGGTGAAAGTGCAGTATCGTGGTCGTCGTTTAAGTGTCGCTGCTGGTTATCTGTGTTACGCGCTGTATACCCCTTATATATGTAAACGTAATATCTCTCGGTCGGCGTATAAATGATATTTCGCTCTGCTTGAAACATTGACATAAAACGGTTATTATTAGTAAATCTGTTGGATTTTTCGCATCGTATTGGACGTTCTCTATTCAGATTGCTTGCGGATTGCTTGCAAGCAACTGGTGTTTGTGGACGCGGTCACATTGTTCGATGCGTTTATCGATCGAACCTACGCGAATCGATAAGCACCGTATTGGCAAGTATTTCTGTAACGGGCAATATTGTAAGCGTGTAATTGATAATAATCGACGCTCTAGCGGATGCGCACGGATATCGTTATCTCGCGATTAGTCGAACGGACGTTAAATCCACGTTTATCAACGGCACGACGTCGCGTCACGCGCGACAGCACGCACTTAATTTACTCGGATAGGAGATATTTTTCCAAAGGCCTCTCTTAATGTGTTTCGAAAGCCATTAATCGTTGCGTGCGAGCGGCATCGTCGACTCCCTCTTCCACTTCCTTTATTTTACCCTCTTTCTCGTTAAGTATTCGCTTTTCCGTGCACAAGCTGCATTAGCCGCTTTCCACCCTCGCCACAGTCTTTTCCTATCTTACTCCTTCTTTCTCTTCGGCCCTACTACTCTTCCCACGTCACTCTGTTTTCCGTTCCAACGAAGATTACGCTATCGTGTATTTTTTATCGAGTTCCTGATTAAAACCGGACCTCTTGCTCCTCCAACTCCTTCTCGTTCTCCTCTTACTCGTCCTGCTAGAGCTCTGCTGCCGCCTATTCGTCGAGACTCTGCTTTCGGCAAATAACGCCTGTTTCACGCTCTCGTCGCCTCATCCCTAGATCCTCGTCGATCGGTCGGTTACCCCACCTCAGTGACGGCAGTTAACGAGCACCTTCGTGACGCTGTCCGTCCCCTCCTTCACGTGTCAACTGCTCACTGACTTTGCTCGCGGACGTGGTTTATGCGCGTCGCGATAAGTAATCGCGAAACCCTTTTGACCGAATACACGTAGACGATCGATCGCGACCGACCTGATACGTGAAGCGGGCTCCAAGGTCGTCGACATCGGCTGTCGAGTTTTGCCACGCAGTTTGAACGCAAGTGTATCGCGGGAAACAGAAATGTTGATACCAGTCTCGTCCTCGCCATCGTTCAGCAACGGAGACGGCGCCATCAAACTCTTTGTGGGGCAAATACCGCGTCACCTCGAAGAGGACGCGTTGCGACCCATGTTCGAGGAATTTGGTAAAATTTACGAGTTCACTGTACTCAAGGATAAGTACACGGGCATGCACAAGGGTAAGTGAGAAGAAACGGGTGTTTTTTAAAATTATATTTTCGGCTAAAAGCTGTTCGACCTGCGAAGCTGTGACAGTGTTACAATGGAAAAATTCAGACAATTGGATAGAACTTGTTTTATATTTCGTATCCGAGATACATTTATAAATTGGACGAAACGATGGAATCGAAAAACCGCAATGCAATGGTTTGGTAAAACCAACGAAAAGTTCTAAATATAAAGTCACGATAATCCCGATAGCTTTCGCCGGTTCTCGATAATGGGGAGCAGGAACAGCGGTAGGAAAAAACGTAGATGCACGATGTGTATCGGAACGAGCACCCTTCGCATTGTATAACCGGACAACGCATTATACATGGTGGTATCATCGGCGTGGTAGCTTTCGAAACGCGACTGAGAGATTAATCAGGATTTATTCTTTTGTCTGACGATGCGATGTATGGCGACAACGCCGACCGGTAACAGAGACACGAAGAGCGAGAAGGAGCACGTTCGAGGGTTAAAAGAGCGAGGAAAAGGAGGAAAGAAAAGCGAGGCAAGGGGCATAGAAGAGTGGGCTAAGCCGGTGAAACAATAAATTTCGCGGGCATTCACGTCGATCTCCGAGAGGATGAGCCGACGTCAACGATCGACGGCCTTTGTTGGCCGGCCGTAAAGCCTCCCTACCCACCCTTGGTAACCTCTCCTTCTCGCCCGAGGGTGGGCAATCTCTTCCTCCCTCGAACATCGCGGTACACCAGACGCCGGCAAACCTGATACAATGGGACAACGTTCATGAGCGATTCGTGTCGTTTCCGTAGCGGCAACTTGCCCGGAAACGGAGATTTTAACACTGACGTCGCTGATCGCGCAGTCTTTCCTCTTCTGGCCAAAGGTATCTATCTAGTGCTTCCATTCGATCGTAGCCTGCTCGAATTACTATAGGGTCGGTTATGCGATACGATATAAACGAAAGAGGGATGCGAGAAGAACGAAAGCTCGGAGGAAGTGGTTTTGGTGACGTGCGTTGCCTCGCCTCGCCTCTGTCGGGATTTCATAAAGGCATCCAGAAAAATGAGACAACGTTGGGAGGGCTGCGCGCGGATTGTCTTCATGAATTGTGCATTAGACTCGAAGCCTCGGGTTCCGACGATTTTATTCGGAATTTTGGCTTTGATAATATCGTTTCGTCGTTATAAAACTAGTTTTTTCGGCGGCGGAGGGGAAAGGGGGGATAGGAGGACAGCTTGACTTTTGATCGATAACAGTCACGCCGTAGGCGATCGTAAAATATTCAAGCAATGGATCACGGATGGTTGATTTTGATAAATAATTCTTGGAAATCTGGTATCGTTGGCGGTATCCTTCAGCGACTTCCGTTTATTTAATTTGTAGGAAAAATGGCCGTAATCCGCTCGCCTGACCGTAGTCGGGAGAAGAGGGGATGCAGGTATTTTACAATAAATATCCGGCCGATAAGCTACACAGAAGACCAGTGCGACGTTGGGGCTAGCACATTTTTATTTTTGTAGGCATGCAAAATTTATGGTTGACGAATGGCCGTTCGAGTTTTTGCCGGGAAATAGCTCGTTAATCTTTCGAATTATTCTCGCTTCCAACTTTGCTACGCTTCGCGCGTTCTCCGCGAATCGGCAATATTTTATCGCTCCATAATTGTATCTCTAAAACCTGTAAAAGTGCACACACGCACGCACACCTACAACGGGCATGTATACGGTGTACGTATGGGTATGTGTATGGTATATATATACATGTATATATATACGCACATGTACTTACGACGAGATTATACCTACACGTTTGTCGCTGTTACGCGCATTGAATTTGGAGCGTCCGATATCGAATAGTCTTGGTAGATGCCTTAACCCTTTCCCTTTATTCGTCACACTACGTTCGTTTTTTTGTTCGATTATTCTCGGCTTGCTATCTATTTGGATTATCGTAATTATCTGCATTTAAATCAGATTACGCGTCTCGTAATTAACATTCACGCAAACATAAAGATATTTGTAGATCGTTACGCTCTTAAAAATATTTTCATTAGCGAGCTGGCGTTTGTTCGCGTTCGCTGAAGAAAGGTTTCGTTCACGCGCGAAACCGGTACAAAGCTATTATGAAGCGATTTTCGGCAACCGTACCGCGACGGTACCTGTAATTTGAAGCTTTCCAGCAAACAAGGGTGGTATGGTTTTGACGCGCGTCCACCGAAACAATCGGGTGTCATTTTGCTAACAACGAACGAAATGTATTCGTTTGCATTGACATTCGCCAAGTCAAATAACGGGCACAGGCGCGCGCGTTACGTCTGTGCGAGGAGGCCGAAATGACGGTATCACGCGATCTGTCGAGGAGACATTGAAAAAGACTATTGGCTCCGCTACTACTTACGGAGGAGTTGTTGTCACTTGATAACGTCGCTGGTCCGACGATGTCGACGGGTTCATTAAAATGCACATCTGAAAGCCGCGAAGCTTCATTCAACGCCGCCGCGTTCCCTTTATTTTACATCCAGCCCGGTTTTTCAATACGTTGCCTGTAACCTCTGTGAAGTTTTTCGTTCAAAACGTATACGAAGAAAAAATGTGTGTGTGTGTGTGTGTGCGTGCGCGCGCGCGTGTGTGTGTGTGAGAGAGAGAGACAAAGGGGAGGGGGAGACGAGTATAGGATACACAGCGAGAGGAGAGCGTGGCAAGAGCTCGAGTTAGGGAAAGGTAGTACTCAACGGCGACAAGGCTGCAACCGACACGGCAGTCTTGTAGTTTCGAAACAGCTCTCCAATTTTAATGAGACCCGTCTATTTCTCCGTGATTCTGTCTCTGTGTTATGGTCTGTCTTCGTGTAATTATATTTTGATTCCTCGAACTGCGTGGCTTCGTCTCCGCACCCCTCCTTTTTAACCGTTCGCTGCCCATCCCTTGTCACGGTTTCGAACGAAACTTTTCCTCTCTTTCTCCGGTCCTTGTCCCCGGTATGACGTCCGTCTTTCTTCACGGTATTATCTTCTTACCGTCCTTACCCTTTTCCTTTCTCTTTCGTACTTCCGGCAAGGTAGCAGAAGGTTGCTGTGAATGCTAATACATCCACCTCTTTGACCCCCCTTCCCCCTCCCTTTCTCGCCCTCTCTCTCTCTCTCTCTCTCTCTCTCTCTCTCGCGCGCGCTCTTGGCTAGCATTGACTGGCCGGATCATGGTAGTCCACCGCTTTCCTTTCCACCCTTCTCGGTCACCATTCTCTGCTCCGACGGTCGCCACGGCTGTCCTCCTTCCGGTTGCCGGCGTTCGACCAATTTGTTTTGCCCTACAGATTGAGTTACAATTCAGCGTAAACAGAAAACTACCACCTCGACCCTGTTCACGGAAACTCGCTTTACATCCCCTTTATTTTACTGGCCGCTCCATTGGCTGCCACTTCGGCGTTCTTACTTAATTATCGGGTAGTTACGATACTTTGGTAACTTCCACCGTCGATATTCGGGAACAATTCCTTCGTCCCTCGTTGCTTTTTCGATTCTGTAATCTCGGTTCCCAATCTCGTTGTCGGTGACGTCATAACATATTAACGAGCGCATAAAGCCGTAACTTTTCGAATCGAGAAAAGAAGATAATTAACGGTCTTAACGACCGTTCGCCGCGCGTACATAGACGCACAGTTGTACGCGTGTGTGCGATTGAATTTGCATGAACCGATCGCAACTGTGGAGAGAGGGAGTGGGGGCGGAGGCGGCAGCGTTCGAAACACAATACAATTCAATGCTACAATTCACAATCAAACGGTATCGAGATGCAACGAACGGTGGAATCGTGCCTCGGCCGTCGGCATAATTTAAGCGACAAACGTATATCATTTTGTCGTTCAATTAAATGTATTAAAATATAAATCTTGATATCGGCGGTGGCCGCAGAATAGAACCAAATGAAATCATTTCCTTTCAATTGCAAGCGTTTGTGCAGTAGAGTGGATTTAAAGAGGACGCGTCCATCGATTCGCGTATATATATATATATATGTATATATATATATATATATACATGTATATCGATGCGAACGATAACTACGAGTTTAACTCTCGCGAGCGGTTTGCTCGTTTCAGCGTATTTAACAGCAGTGTAGCAAAGGGCTCAGCTGTTGGGGTGGTTGGCACATGGGGACCATGGCACACGCCATTACAATGGCAACCAACCCCGCTACCAGCCTTCCCGCAATCTCTCTCTTCTCTCTCGACACGAGGTTCACGAGGGCTGTCTGTCCGCTCATTCCGTTCGTTCGTCCGTACGCTCGTTCGTCCGTCTCTTCGTCTGCATGCACGGGCGTATGTTATCCCACTTTTTTTGCCACAGGGCCTCTCTACATCGACTCTTCTCTCCGTCTCTCCTACCCTCGCGAATCGATCCAGTCAGAACGCATCGCCCTTTAGCCCATTGAAAATTGCTAGGATTCGGAACAATTTGGTGTTCGAATTGACAATGCAGGAATCGTTGTTTTTAATCCGGAAAACGAAATCCTCTTTATAACGGTACTCCGTTGTCCTGGAAATAATACCGCTTACCGACATCTTTACATGCGACTTAATCGTCACCGATCGCATCCTTCGGCGGCCTCCCCCTGCTTTCCCTGCCATTCCGTAGCAACCTTAAACGTTTACCTTAAACGAATGGTAAACAGCGTCGAACAGAAGTAATCTGCTATGGAGGGTAGCTGCCATCGTGGAGAAGGATCCATTAAAATAACGAGTACGCGTATTGTTTCGACATAAATAGGCAGAAGCAGCAGTTGGCGAGAAAGAATCGGCTGGCAATACTTTGGCAGATTCTAGACAGCGAGTGTGTGAGTGTGAACACCCTCCTAAGAAGGATTTGTACAATAGAATGGAGCAAGGCACTGGGGAAATAAGGTAATACCTACGGCTTTGTCTCGATCGAGGGCAAGAAGAGTCGCGTTGTTCGGCGAAGTAAAGGACCTCGGGTTGCACCACCTTATTCTTCTGAAACGATGCACTTTCTCTTTCTCGCTTGTTTCTGGTCCGTGGTCGTGTCGAAAGAGAGCCCACTCGATTCGTGTGGCTATCGCTCTGATACGAAACTAAAATTACACGACGATGGAAGGCACAAGGAAGAAGTTTCGAGCAACGTCGATGCTTGGCTACCGAAAAATTCCGAGCCGCCGAGCACGAAGAATGGGAATTCCCATCGCGAAGGCAGCAGGAGGTAGGATCTTGAGATGGGAAGCATAACCTACGATGTATTTTCTCCCGTTGTTCCAGCGGATGCGAAGTTCTCCGCAAAGCCACATCGGCCCGTCGCGGCGTCGTGCCGCTCAGATACATTCGTAGGAGAACAAGAGCCGTGAAATTCTTTACTAGAAGCTTCTGCACAGAATACACGGTCTTTTTGTCGAATATCTATCCTATCTTCTATGTTACGCGATTCCTCTATTCGAGAAACTAACTAATTATTACGTACTCTTTTAAATAATCTCATTCGCACCGAAGATGTAACGCGTTTCCACTCAATTTTAACGCGGTACTAGTAGATGGAATTGATCGCAACAACTTGCGTAGAACGTTATGAAACGAGCAACGCGTAGTTACGCATTACGTGATGCATTAGAACGAAACGACTGTCTTTAGCAAGATACGAAACGTTTTATGCTACTGATGTTCAATTGTACGCAATGTACAACGATATAACACGTAGGTTCGAGTGAAAATGTCGGTTATTAACGATTGTTGCTGTTATTAGAAACGCTGAGTGATGTACGGTAACGAGGCAAAGTTTTGTAGAAAATTTAAGAGCTCCATCGTTTTAGGTTTACATACGAAGGCGATGCATAGTTGAAAGCAGGAAGATTCGGTGTTCGGAATCTCATGGTAAAGTCTTCTCCTTCTTTATATATTCACTCTTTGGTTTAGAGCAGGCTCTCTTCCTTCTTTTCTGGCTGGTCTAATGCCTTAATCTTTCGTGTGTGAAGAATTGGACTGGGCCAAATGAAATTTGCATAATCTTTACTAGCGTGCCCTTACGAGGGGTTGTTCCGACGATCCGCTTTGGGCTCTTTTGACTCGAAGGATAGAAGATGGCCGACATCGCGATCCGCTTGATTGCTAAGGAAAACATTTTAGTTGATATACCAACTTATTGTCTGGAAGTGACGAGCGAATATAATTTTGTTCAGCATCGGAACTCGGAATCAAAGAGGGTAAAGCGAAACAGACAGACAGAGAAAGAGAGAGAAAGAGAGGGTGACAGGGAGGCAGTGGGGGGGGGGCGTTTGTAAAATAAACATTTGGTTAGTTTATTCTTATATTCGGCGCACACGCATTCAATGGAATGCCTCGTCTAGAATTCGATAATAAATCGCAAACGGAATATCGAATACTTTTAATAATCGAATCGTTCGACTCGAATAAAGGGAGAATACTCGGCGACACTCCAACTGTATCTAAATTGTAAATGTCGTTAAACTGTAGCTCTTAGTCGTCGTTAGAGATGCATCGTTGAAGCTACAAGCTGTAGGAGCAATATGGGCGCTGGTAAATTACAAGGGTTTGCATTCAGGCCAACGTTTGCAGCTATCCAGTTACTTTCAATTGGTTAAAGTATCCAAGAATTGCTGCAGTGTCCCCGATCGATCTTTAATAAGCGTCTCCTTCGGATAAGGATCCAGGGTGGTGTATATAGGAGAAGGGCCTTGAAGTTACCGAGGTGTAGGGAAGGAGGAGTATAGGAATAACGTAGAACGCGTTGGCTAGGTCAGGAGGTTCAGGAGCCACCGGAGCCGATAAGGGCTTGCCAGCCATGCCCGTTAACGACTATGTAAATTGACGGGTCTATTTATTCTAGTCATCGTATCGAAACTCCGTCAGATGAAAACATCAGGCTCCAGTTTCTCAGAATCGCACTTCCGTCCGCGCACCATCGAGCAACCGCGTGTTTTACCGGACTTTTCTAACATGTCGTTTCCGATTTATCTCCTTCGACGTTCGGATTAGACGATACGTCTGTGAGTAATTATAATTTGCCCCACCTTTCGAGCACCTTATACTCGTCTTTTTTTTTCTAGATCGACGCGATGTACACGTTTTACGTTCGAGTGAAATCGCAAATAACTTTAGTGGCCGCGAAATTGCTTCTTCGACGGATACTCGATAAGAGAGTGGGCTATCATAACGCGCTGTCCGACCATTTTATTGCAATGCTAAAGTAGGTATTGATCCGAATCCAAGAGAATCACGAACTAAGGTGCTCGACGACCATCGATCCGTCGTGGAGAAAGAGGAGGAGGAGGTGAAGGAGAAAGAGGAGGAGGGTAATCATTTTCCGTGTCCTCCTGCTTCTCCTCCTCTTCCGTCGGTTATCCGAATTGGGTTCGAGGGGGTCTCGTAGCAAAGTTGGGGACTAGGAGAGGACACAAACACCTCCTTTCGGGTGTCGAGAAGGAGAAGGGATCGGTAGGCCCCGGGTGGCGCGGAGAAGCGAAGGAGATCGAAGGAAGGAGAAGAGAGACGGAAAGAGAAAACGGTGGAAAGTACGAGACGGAGAGAGAATTGCTTTCTCTCTCAGTTTGGAATGAGAGGATGCATGAGAGACTGCTCCAGACCGTGGAGAGAGCGGAGTGAGGGTGCTGCCTTGGGGTTCATTATTCAGGGCTATTGATTTCCATCCACCTCCTACCATCAGCCCACCCAACACCACCAACGACCAAGAGCAAACGAGAAAGAACAAGCGAGATGGGATCAGAAAGAGATTGACGGGCGGCCGTTCTCTTTCTTTCTTTCTTCCTTTCTTTCTTCCCTTTCCTTTCCTTTCCTTTCCTTTCCTTTCCTTTCCTTTCCTTTCCTTTCCTTCCCGTCCCTTTCCTTTCCTTTCCCTTCCCTACCCTTCTTTCCCTTCCCTTCCCTTCCCTTCCTTTCCCTTCTCTTCTGTTCCACTCTTTCTGTATCCCCCTATTTGTCTCTTTTGGTTCTCGCTCTCGTTTGCTCTCCTTGACTGTTCTATTCCTACTGCATCAACCTACATACTAACTGACATGCACTTAAACCAGCTACTCTACGTACAAGGAGTAGGAAACTCGTAGCATCAATTGCTATCTTCCACGAGTAATTCGACTATTTCGTTCTGAGAACGGTATATCGATGATATCTTCGATAAAGTAACATTTCCCTTGTGTTATCGGTTTCAATAAGAAAACTATCAATACACAACCGCGTTCCCGCTTGAAATCAATAGAGTTCTTATTTATCTTAATATCTAAATTTCGAAATCCATGAAACTGTCCAACCAGGGAGAAACGCGATTACCCGTTGATATTTATTATTCGATCCATTCTTGACAAAATGATACGAACTTTTTCAGCTAACTGCGTTTCCTGTCTTTCGTTTAAATCGTGCCATTTTTTTTTAATCGTCTGTCGTTGTTAATAAAAGAGAAATCCATCGATACTAGTTCGAAATCTAGAAGATTTTCATTCGTGCTAATATCTACATTTAAAAATCCACGAAAACTCTCGGTATCTTCTCACCGATCCTTCGTCTTGGATTTGTCGATTTCTCTGTCGTCTTCTGTGGAGTTAACAGAGTTAGGCCACAACTTCCGTCGAAACTTTCTACCCGTAACGACGGTCCGAAGGAACTTGCGAGCTTTCTCTTTGAAATCCCTTGCTCGCGGTTTTCCGTCTGTGAGAAATCACCTTAAGGATCATGGGTATCACCGCCAGAGGGATACTCGTACGATCTTTATCCAGCATTCGATATTTGTGAACACGCGCAAAAGGATATGTAGTTAAGAGCAAGACGATGTGGAAGCATCGGGGAAAGCATAATTGATACTAATTGCAAATCGTTCGTTCTTCCTGTTTCGATTTGTTATTTCGATTAAAAAGCAATAAACGTACGGAATATAGCTTTCGTTGGAAATATTCCATTGGAAAAATGCACGAGTTCATAAAGAGCGTTGAAACGTTGACAGAATGTTGTTTTAACGATGATTTATGGAGCGTGATCAAGAGTTCTTTAGTAGAATTTACCTCGCTTTTCATTTTAATTCTACAAACGTCATGTACATTTTAGAGAGGTACCGTGTGGTTAAGAATAAAAGAATTGTTATACAGGCTTTACGTTGAAATCATTTATGACGTTGATCTATCGTTATCGGTGAAACGGAAACCTTTTCTACGTGCATGATACTGCTGGTTGAATTTTTTCTTGTATATAAAGTCAGTAGTCACAGGTATCGTTCAAAAACGCGTTTAATTTATCACCATCCCATCTTAAAATAACGTTGGACGTCTCGTTGACTCGTGTTGGAAAATACTTGCTTTTGTTATTTAGCAAGGTGAGAAGTTTGGAATACACGTTTGCGTACGATTGTCGCGTTAAGTTGATAAAAAGTTACTCGTAAACGAAATTCGTTACTTTCAAACACAACTTGGTGCGATTCGCGTTCGTGAAACAAAGAGATACGTTCGGATAGGAAGGAAAATAAAAATCGGTATGGGGATTATCGTAGCAGCCGTATCAACCAATTACTATTCGCATAATATTCACGTGAAATGGGTTTGCTGGTTCTATCCGTTGGTAAGGTTGGTCCGGTGCAACCGTTTGACCTGTTTGACCGTGTCCAACGTTGCGTAACGTAAAACTCCATTAGGTGTTAGCTCCTCCGTTGACGGTTAAACCGTTACTCGGTCTCTGGTCGTAGGTAGAAACGAGTGGAGTGGAGTGGAATCGTCGACGTAGACCAGTGGTACATATATGCGACCGGCGGTATACCGGCGCGGCATAGAGAGAGGTATACCGCTGGAGCGGTGGTGTATCTATAGGGATTGCAGCGCCGCAGGCGCCGGCGCGAAACGCTCGCTCGCGAGACCACCTCCGCGTGGTAGGCTCATGACGTCAGCTATCCTCAGTGTGCGGAGAGCGACCGCAGTGTACACCATCTCCACGTTTTGGCAAAGAAGGCAGCACCAGCATCGTTGCTGAGCGAACGAGTTCTCTCACGTCGTACCGATCAGCTGGACGAGCATAGTGTCGTTTGTCACACACCCCTTCCCTGCCTTCTCGTTCAGGTTGTTCCTCGCCGCGATACAGACTTTGTCGATCACACGCGTGTCAAACACGCGAACTCTGGTCGCGGTGGTAGATCGAGTGCGTCGATTTGAAACGAAAAGAAAAAAGGATCGAGTTTTCTTCGCGCGGCTGACGAACCAGGCTGGCTGGTGTCTTTTCGTTGTTTCGATCGACAAGGTAACGAATCCCTTTCTTGATGAGTACGACGACGCCGTCAACAATCACGGTCGGTAGCCACGCGGTTGACGCTCTCACCGCCGGTACCAGCATCTCCGAAGGGGCTGACACCTAGCACGAGGAGCGTCTGCTGCGGAGCTAGCGGAGGAGGAACGATTCCGGGGGGACCATCTTCCCTTCTATCGTGATATAGTGCTGTTGTGGTTGTTATTGTTGTTATTATTGATATTTGATGATACACGTGCTCAGGTGTCGCGACTACTGACTACGCGGCTTACAATTTCAGATTGTCTTTTTAACGCGTCGTATAAAGATCTAATTTCACTAGTTGTCCTTCCGGTTATAAAGTGTCGTCCTATGATCGGAGTGTTTTACGATCCAAGTCGGAGGACGGGAGTATCAACGACGTTCCAACTCCTTTCCAAATCGGCCAAACGATTTCGAGGTTTGACAGATTTCGTTTAGTCGGGCTGATCGTTTACGCGAGGTCGACGACACGTGGATCCGAATCCGATCGTTCCTAGCTCACGTGGTCGTCGAACTACTACCGGCGACACCCTGATAGTGGCGCTTTAGCGATACTCACGGATGTTCCTCACGTTGAAAAGAGCTGCTCGTGATCAGTTTGAAAGTTGCCGGCTACCTGTGTGCCTGTTGAATTTTTATTGATGTTCTATAGCGACGTTGTAACATCGAACGTGATCCTGTGAGTGCCCGGCCGAGTGAAAAGAACGAAACCAAGAGGAAAGAAAAGCGAGATTTTCCTCGTCGAACGATATTTCCATTTTGCTGTCGGGGAATCGAAACGCGTGTGTGTGTTACTTTCATGTCGCGAATAGAAGGAGAGGGATGACGGTGCATCGTCGTTGTGCTGCAGACATCGTCGAAAAGGACGAAGAAGGCTCGTGAATTGCTTGAACGACGATCATCGGTGCTATAACGAGACACTAGTACCGCGTCGTTGTTTACGAGATTCTTCGTAGGATTTTTCGGATCCGCAAACACGCGGAATTAACCAGGCAGCGTGGAGCGCTCGGCGATCGTGTGGCCGCGCGCCGCGGACCTCTACCTTTACCAACCAGGTACATCAATTTTCTTTTACGAAACAGACCTTTTCGTCGAATACTCCTCTTTCCAACTCTATTCCGTTGTTCCGCGAGAACCGTGCCAGCAAGTATGCCATGACGAGTGTATTTTCTTACGATAGACGTTGATATTTTCTGTCGGGTACGACCTGTGGGAAGCGTACAAATATTTACGAAAGTTTCACTTTTCGAGGATTCTGGGAAAGTTTGCACTTTGCGATAAAATTTAGATCAACGATTATTGGGAACTTTTCTTTTAACCCGCCGTTCGAAAGTTATAATATCCGTAGCGTCGAATTCGAACGAACAATTTATGCGTCGAACTGGCATAGAAAGCCGCGTCGTCTAAAAGTTGCTATTTTTAGTCTCGTAACTAATTTGTCGAGCAGGTATCAAGCGATCAACCGATTCTGAGGAAAAAACATTGCGATGCACGGTGGCAAGTATACTCTCTCTCTCTCTCTCTCTCTCCCTCTCTCTTTCTTTGTATTTTATATCTTTCCTCTAATATATTCATACTTGCATCGCTAAATATCAATCGTTGTTTCCCTACAATCGCTGTCTTATCTCACCAGTTTCTATCGCTAAGGATGCTGTTTGTGGGAGTTGTTATAAATTATACATAAACAGGTGGAAGTAAATAGAAAAGGATACAAAACGTAAAATAGAAATAATTCGTCGTTGGTTAGCTAGAATGTCTTCGGCATTCGTCAGTCCGAATGTCACATTTTTCGCACTCGCAATAAGACGAGAACGCGCAGCTTCCAAAAAGATAGCAAAGAACTTCTTATGGTATGCCGAGCCATTCTTCAGTGCCTAAGCAACGAGCTTTCGTCGCATCGAGCGAGGGTGCATTCTTGTGCCACTACTGGATCTCCCAAGCATATCCCAAGTATGCTCAATAGGATTCATATCCGGTGACAAAGGGCGTGCTATTTTTCCGTGACGTCGCGCGTACCCTTACTTGCTCTTTTCTCTTCGCGAAACTCATCTTGTGAAACTTGGGAATGTTGCATATTGAATGGATATCCTTAGTACACGATGGCTGTCGTGTCGTATTCTAGGCTATTGCGCGATCGTACAGTGACGGAATCTTTAAAAATTTAGACGTCGTTCGAACACTTGTAGCCTACGACTCTAGTAGCATGCCAGAATTTATATGCCAAAGGGAACAATCTGATTTTAATGGAATCTTTACTATGTTTTATAAAAAGGAACTCTTCAGGTACGTGAATGATAAGTTGATAAGCTTTATTAGTCTGTCCAAATCGGAATCTGCGTAATCTATATCGAGCCATCTATACGAAACGTTACTTTAACGATAGAAAACTTTATGCAATATCGCATGGTTGTGAACAACTATGTGGACAACGATTCTTTATCTAAAATATATACTAATTTCTATGCATATCGGACAGTGTATTTTTCGTCGTAGCGATACACAAGATATTCCCTTCTTCCCAGAAGATGATTCGCGACGCGTAAGTACCGTTTATCCGTGGTTATAACAGATTCTTCCAGAGGAAGCGGTGCCAGAGTCGATCACCGAGGAATCAAATGAGTCGTAGAGGAAGGCGATTAAATTTTTGCGTGTTTGCGGTCGCGCACGGGTCTATAGCCGGTGCCACTTGAGTTTTGGTTTTGGCAGCGCTTCCAAGAGTGTTTCTCCCTTGTATTTGCAATCGAGGCAGGTTACAGCCTGACCCGAATCTTTAAGCCAGACCACGGTCACGGGATGCCCCGACTAGCAAGCACGTAGTAACCTACACGCCAGGCTGTGCCAGGAGCGTCTTCCTACCTCTCTCTTTATTTCTTTCTTTTCCTTGGCTCCTGCCTAAAACTTTTCCCCTATCCGGTCCCGTTCCCTTTCCTTTGGGTTTCACAGGGATACGCTCGACATAGGACCACAGAGATTCGATATTATACTAGTCGAAACAATATTTGTTATCTGCATCGGATGTAGAAAGGAACTTGCGAAGTAAAGATTCCACCAGCTGAAACTTTTATAACAGCGACAGAAATTTTCTTTCAATTTCTTCCAGCAAACGAGAAAGGTGTACGTTCCGCGAGAAGTATCTGCGAAAATCGTATTCTACTGTACGTAGGTAAAAGGGGTACTATGGTAGAAGCGTTTGATGAAACAAAACCACCGTGCTGTGTGTGTGTGCGAGAGAGAAAAGTATCTAAGTATTGCTAACTGGCTTGATAACGGAATTTGCGCGGTGCTGCGTTTGTCTATTTTTATCTTAATAAATTCCGGTGTAACGCCTGAAGTGGTTCCTTAGTATTCCGGACACATTTCGAACGCGATGTTGGTAAAGAGTCGCACTTGTTGGCGTCCAGGGACACGAAGATGTTGGACGTGGGACACGGAGGAGTCGGCGAAGATTCGGTGGTAGTAGCAGGGTGAGGATCGCACTCGCAGGGACACTGGAAAGCGAAGCGAGTGCGCAGTGGTCAACTCGGATGGTCCCCGGGGAGATTTCTGGACCGCAGTTCTAAATCAGGTTTCATTCCCTCGGCGAGTCTCCGGCGCCTCAACCCCTTCGCCTCGTCGAACCTGGTTCCGATATACCGTACAAAACGAACCAACAGTACGCTACAATTCCTTTTTTCTGCGCCTGGCAATTTTCTCCTACGTGCCGGATAGCATCGAGCGCGTACCCGGAAAATAACCCGAAATGAGAAAATACTCTAACAGCATGAGGTACACGTTCGGAGATAGGAAAGAGGCACTGGTAAATTTCTGCCGTTCCAGTTCAATTTTTCGAAATCGACCGGAGAAGATCGTCGTTGGAGCGAAATGGCGTCTGTCGAAGTATCATATCGTGTGTGAACGTGTTAAGTCGAAGGTAACGAGTCGACGATAGGGGAAGCAGGCTGAAGGGGTCGATCGTTCGACCGAGAGATCTGCACTAGGCACATGCATTATCGTAAACGATATCGCCCTCAGCCAGACGCGGGTTACACACATTTACGCCCTTTACGCGCTAGTGTGTGTACGCGCGAGGTGAAACAACCACACGTATTTACTTACGTACTGCGTATGTGGTAGAGAAACTTACAGAGAGAGAGAGAGAGAGAGAGAGAGAGAGACGGACAGACAGACAGACAGACAGACAGACAGACAGACAGACAAACAGACAGAGACAATGACAGAGAATACGAAAGGAGTTACACGTTTTGTCATCTAGACCTGTGCAAACAACTTGCTATGCGCCTTCGAGTACTTATCCATGACCTCGAGAATAAGTATGGATTATTTACATTCTACGCGATTCAAACAACATAACGTCTCGTGCTCTAACTTCTCTACATTGCCACTTTCATGCATTTTTCCATGTTCGATCTTTCAATTTTTATTCTACGTTTTACACGTATGTAAATATACATGTTGTATAGTTCGACTTGTCAATGGTGAAACTCGTAATTCTTTTGTTGTAATATTGCCAAGTAACTATTAAATGAAACGTTAGCGCATAAGAAACAAAAGATACGTATCAAAGATATATATATATATATATTTTTTAATTCTCGAATAGAAGTTTTAAACTTTATTTCCAAATTGATTTTGTGCTTTTAAACATTTTCAAGAAAATGATTTTTACGTTAATATTTTCTCGTAATAATCGTTGAAATTTTGCGCGTACGGGAAACGAAGGAGATAATTTTGCGAAGATCGGCGTTTGAAATTGAAACAGAAATGGCCTTTGTACCCGTCTTATCTGAACGCCTTTTGCAAATCTACGCGAATCTACGCAAATCTACGGTGTGCTTGTTGGCGCGAGTGGCACGTATATTTCAGCGCGAAAGTTAGGAACTACTGTCGCCTTTGTACCATTATGACCAGAATATTACAGAAAAAGATACTCGCCGCTCTCTTCGTATCGTAGCAGTATATGCAACGTAATGGCGACCTATACTGCAACATCTATAAACATAGATCAAGCTCAACAATAAGGCACCGGTAAGCGTATTGACATTTTATACTTCCTAGCAGCCGGTGACTGGTTGCCTGGGCGATCGTTGGAGCGTTACTCGAACCGCAATACCATCAACAGATGGAAGACGTAGCATTTTCTTCGCGATTCTCCGCACGACGAAATGCTAATAGACGTAAACAGATACCGCAGGAACGTTTATGAATCACTACGATCGAAGGAATCGGCCGGGAAACGGCAATTTGATCGCCTTTTACCGAGAAAAAGAATCGTCCTCCTTTTCGTTGAAGCATCTAAAGCAGAAGTCGTTCTTCGTTGTGTTACGTACGATAACGTTGAAAAAGGCGCTTCTTTTCACGACCTGGAAATTTGATGGTCGATGAACGAGTGATCTATATCACCATCTATTCCGAGATATCGTTGCTTAATTACTGTAGCTAGTCGACAAATAAATAGTAGAATAATCAAATTTGTTGGATCGACGGAAGGAGAAGTCTGTAACTAGGAGATTGTTAACCTGATTCTAAAGCGTATGGCTGATATTGGGTTAATACGGTGAAAGTCCTCGGAGAGAACTCCCCTCTGAATTGTGTTACCGGAACAGCGACGTCTGAACGTAACGCCTCGTTCCACTTAGCTGGGTGCGTAACTACGACAAGTAGATATAGTCTGTGTATAGTCAGACGTGACGTGTCGTTCAAACACGTTGCGCCCCTATTATTTTCCTCCACTCCGTACGTTTTACATAAATAGCTTTATTCGCGTATTGTAAACATGTCTTCAAACTTTCACGGTAATAACATTGGAATTAAGCAGGGACATATAGAATCGTACGACGTGATATCAGCGTCTAATCATTTTTTGTTACATAAGTATTTTCACCTCATTTATTTACGTTTCTAGTATGATATTTTGTGTTCAAACGTTGTTTGTATGGACATTTTCTGTTCAAACGTTTGCAAATCATTTTCTAAATCTAAAAGTAGCACTATCTTCGTTTGTCCCAAAGACTTCGGTACGTTCTAGTACCGACGAGGAAAGCTACATTTTTATCACAGTCACGTACAGCGTTTAATTTATGTCAGACTTCAGCCGAACCATTATTTCACTGGTAACCTTAATTTTAAAGCAACTAGATTATCCAGCGTTATCAAAATAGTAAATTTAATTGCGTGACAGTTGCCTGAAAATTCGGACACGAATAGTTTATTCAGCGCGATTGCGAGCAATAATTACGCGTATTTTCCTGTTAAACAAAGTTTACGTCGCTACGTTTTAATAACGGTCTATGAAATTACAATTCTTCGAATGTTTGAATCGTTCGAAGAGAGTTTGGAAGGAAGTTGCACGATATCTACACGTGAACTACATTTTCGCGTACGAGCGAGCGATTTTGAATACCTTCTTTCTGACTTTCCCCCGCATATCGTTTCTTATCGTATTTATCCCTTCGATAGCGACTTCCGTGCCAGCTACTGTATTTTGTTTTTCGCGTGACGATATTGCATATCACGGAGATACGTCGAGAAGGGCTAGAGGAGTCGATGGAAATGCAAAGAGGAGGAAAGAAGGGTGTGAAACTTTCAACCACACAGATGAAACTGCGAGGGTTCACGCTCTCTCACATCAAAAGCAATTTACACGATTATTGTCTAGTGTCTTCGATGCGCCTTAATCAAATAAGCCATGCTACGTCGACGACGCTGGAAAATTGAGACATCGAAGATACTTTGAATCGTCGTACTTTGAAACGCACAACGCGGAAAATGTTCTCTCGCTTGATCCGACGCCATGCATATACAACGAGACAAATAGATTGCGCCGCTTCTTGCTCGATATGCAAACGAAAGAACAAAGATTCTCGATCCGCGACTTATCACGGGATGGTACGATATCCGCGTAAACGCAAGAATTTCCAAATATCTCGAGCAGCGGGTTTTATTTCAAATTTCTGTGAAATTTTCTCTTTCCCCCTATCGAATAACCTAAAGTAGGCAAATATTTGCGATGGAATATTGCAGCGAGTACTCAATTGTGACGATTTTCCCTAAAAAGAAAGACGAAATCAAACGCGTAAACGTACGATGATATTTACTCGGGGTAGAATTTCTATATAAAAAAAGTAGTTGGTAATAGGGGAAAGTTTCACACCGTGCAGTCCTTCAGCTGTTCGCCACGTCAGATTCGTTAACGTTGGTCTGGGAAATGTTTTCAAATACCGCAACTTGGAATAAGCTACGACCACCACCGCGCTGGTGGAAACAGTGCCAAAATCTCAAGAGAAACGCGCTCGCGTCCTCTCGTCTACTCTTGGCTGCAGCGCAACCCGCCTTCCCGACCATCCCTTGTCGGCTCCCTTCGCTTTGTTATGTTAATTGTTTCAAACTCGGGGCATCATAGCTACGTTTATTTTCCATTCTCGTCGCCTTTCTCACCTTCGTGGCGCTCTATACAGCCGCAGCTTTCGAATACGAGCCTGTTCAAACTTCTCTTTCAGCCTTGCTCCTCGTTCTGTAAATGCTCTATGGCACGCTGTTTAATTAAAAGAATCTACGATAATCGAACTTTTCCCTCTACTTTTCGAGTAGATAATTAGAAGATGGCAAACAGCCGGTCGAAATTAGCAGTCGCCACTGATGATTCAGCAAGCTAGTTCCCCACGGTTCGTAATGTTTTTACGATTCTAACCAATCGAGAACGTTTCAGGAGGAAGCTTTTCTTTAAAACACGAAAAAGGAACTGGCAGCCGTACTAATCGATGAAAGGGTTTCTGCATCCGTGACTGTAATTAAAATATTGTACACAGTATATATAGCAATGGGAAGGGGGGAGGGGCAGGGGGAGAGAGAGACAGACAAAGGGTCGGAAGTATTAAGGCGGGATTCGTGGCTCTTTTCTACCGCGCCCTTTCACCCACCTTTTCATCGACTGACTTTTCATCCCGTCTGCCTGAGTCTGACTGTCCTCTCATCATAGCGGCAGCGGCGACGTTGGTGACGCTGGCGCCTTGCATATTTTAATGTCAGTCCGGCGGAATGTAGTGAAAACTGTTATTACAGTTTTAATTAAACGAAAATTATATCGTTTCATACATTTTTTATGCGAGTCTGAGCGCGCTGGAGCATGCTGACGAATTCAGGCTAACCGTACTCGCTGCGTCACCCTTGCTATAGTCGCGTACCGTTAATCCCTATGTTTTCTGTTTCGAATATTATACAACGAACATGTGCGTTCCTCCGAGAACTTTCGCCGTTCCGCTAACTTCTACGTGGAAAATACGCGATCCGTCGGCAGTTTCCTCGAATTTCACATCCGCCGCGTAAATAATACCGGCCAAAGAGCCGAGAAACCGATGAATTTTTAAGCGAAACGCTTCTGTTTACTTCTGTAACGGTTCAGTGATAAATACTCGCCATCGTACGAACCGGTGTATCCATCGGCGAATAATTCTACGTTTGGCCGATAATCGTTCGATGAATTTCAAATGTAAGACGGTTGGCGTAGCTAGCAAGGCCGAAAATTTAATAACGTTAAGACCGCCATGCACCGGGCGATATATCACACGCGTTACGTTGCCGGAAGATCTTTCATCTTTAAATGGCTACGCCCCGATATGTCTTCGCGCATATACGAACCTCTTACGCGTGGTATGCGAAGTACGGCCGGTATTTATGTTGCGACGATAAATTCAACCAACGTCTCAAAATGAGGTTAGAAATACGCGAGACCGCTTTCTCATGCATACCGGTTTTTATCTCGTCGGACAATTTACGCGACGATTTTCTTTATAACAACCAACAATCCTATCTTTTGTTTCATTTACGTTCCTATTATTATGTCGATATCCGAGTTAAACGTGTCTGAATTTTCCTTCCTAATGTCGTATGTTTCTCTGCAAAAGTATACCGCATCAACCATTTCCTGCGAAGCGATTACAAACTACGACAGAATTTGTTTTTTTAGTACTTTAAGCTTCCGTTGAAACCTTTATACGACAAATGTGTTCCATTTCTCCAAGCATTCTAGGGCAATAGGATATTCCACTTATTCCTATTTTTAACGCAACGAAACATGCTTTACTTTATGGTTACAGATAATTGCCAGATGAATAAATACAGATACCATAATTATGGCTTTCTAAATCAATTTGGACAGGCGGACACGCCATTGTATCGTGAATCGAACGTTTTTCAACTGAACAATATTTTTGCTCGATAGATTATGTTTCAGGTTGACTTTATACTCGTCGTATTGATATTGGTTTCTTGTATTTTACAAGGTGGGAAAGGTAGACAGGGATACTGCATTCTGTAGACCGTTTAGGGAAATGTAGGAGGCCCAGGTGCGTTCATCCTAGCTCGTCTCGTTAATTCAGATCGTGGCTTCTTGGACGAAATTTTGCCGTAATTTGAAAGCCCCGTAACACGGGTACAGGAGCTTGCTAAGGCGTGGTGTTCGGTCAGTCGGTTTCCCTAGTCTTCTATGGAAAGGTTAGGCTCTCTCTCCGTCTCTGTATCCCTTTCCTTTCCTCTCGTCTCTAGGTCTCCCGTTCTTTCTAGCGGAAGCAAGCAACTCCTTTGGCCTTTCCTGTAAAGGGTGACCTGACCGCAGGATCTCGGGCTCTCGCTATCGACGTTGCTTGTGCACCGGTTCTACAGAGAGAAGGGTAAAGGAAGGCATGGTTTGCTTCGCAGCTTCGTGTCGGGCTACCCAATGGATAGCCTGGCTAGCACCAAAGATGTCAGCACGGCATAATATTATCCCAAATGTCCCCTCCCCCTCCAGTTCGGAATTTACTCTGAAATACATAAGTTTGCGGTTTCCTAACACCAGCGATACTTCGACTTGGAAATCGTTCGTGCAAATTACATGTTGATATTTAATCGTTGTGCGCGCAATCGGTTGTCGACGAACGAAATCAGTCGTCTATCGCAAAATTAACCGGAGGGCAGACCATGCCCAGGACCGAGTATTGATTTTACCAAACAAACGTGTAATATTATTAGCCTTGGCAAATATTAAATTTAAAGAATGTTACGATAATTTGAGGAAAATTTGATGGTCGGATAATCAATTTCTTGATAAAGGCACAGATTTCAAAACAAGTTATTTAATATTTGTGATATTATTAACTTTATATTTAGATAGCGGAATTATCGCGCATTTCTCTGTTCTAAAAGGATAATATTTGATTTGAACGGAACGCTAAAGCCGTAAAAATAGTATCTGAGCAATTTACTTGCCTCTATCGCGAACATCGTTCGATTGATAGAAAAAAGTCTGCCAGTTGATAAATTTGACGATATATTTTTGATAAAGTGTTCGGTCGAAGCAGTTTCGAAGAAGCTTCTGTAGCCTGCTAATTCGATCTGGATTTATTCGAGCTACGATAGGAGGCGAATAAATCGTGCGAAAGCAAGCAAGCTTTATCGCGATTATTTCATATCAAGCGTAAAGTACGTGTCAATTGAATCGAACGCGATCGCTCGAAGAGAGTACGGAATTTGGCGCGGTATCGAAGGTAAGATGTTGAGATAAAAGTGCGGATTATTGGAAAGTGAGAATGCGGGTTTGTTTCGAAGCAACGTGTCGTGCGCACAGGTCTGTAGGGCGTATTATCTCACCCGCAGTTCAATAGGCTGAACCGAAACAAAGGGACCACGAAGCAAAATAATGCGAACGTTTCAGGGACCAGGAGCTAACTGAGAAAAGGGATCTCGACGTGGTCGTACGTGTACACGGCATCGTGCGGGTGTTTGTAGAAGTTTCAGAGGTACGTGTTGGTAAGCCTGGGCCCGTGTGAGTGGAAAATGAGGAGGACTACGTGAGGGTGGTGTGCCCACGAGCAGTGGAAACAATGGAGGAAATAAAATAAAGCTTTGGACGAGGATAGAGGGAAGAATCGCGCGCGAGAGAGAGAACAAGTCGGACCAGACCACTTTGGTTCAAGATAAAGCAAGAAGGGAGAGGAGAATTATGAGAGAAGGATAGGTTTGCGAGGAGGAAGAAAAAAACGAAACTCGTTCATTCGTTTATCCTCGCTGCTACTTCTTTTCGTCGCTACGGAATTGTATTTATGTTAATAGAGGGAGCGTGTAATAATGCCGTTCGTACGATAACTCTATATTGGTTTCTGCCGAATGATCCCTGCGATGGGGCACGAGAAAAAAGCACGGGCGGTCCGTTGATTCGGCGGAAATGTTATTGGAGGAAACAAAAAGGAAAAGAAAAAATAAGCAAAAAGAAAAAAGAGGAGGAAGAAAAGAAAAAAAGCGCCCCTCACGAATCCAACGGTAAACGGCTGCAAGTGGCAAACACGGTTTACGTGCCACACCGCTTTACTTTCAATTCCACTTTCAAACTTTTCCAGCCGCTACGCCGTTCTCAAATAAACGATATCAGACCGCCTATTTGTTTCTCGGCGAGACACGACATTCGTGTGGCACGTTTTAATGCGGTAAGAAGATATTCCTAGACACGCATGTCTCTGACTTCGTTATTCGAAATGGCGGTATACTCGCGATGTAACGTGGCGCAAATTAACAGCACGGTATTTATAATAGAATTCACTTACTTCTCACGATCGCAAAGATACCGTAGCTCACCGAGTAAATAGATTTTGCCGGGGCGACTTGCTCCAGTTAGTTGGCTCTCATTTTGGTTTCGTTCGAGATTACGTGTTCACCGTAAATGTTATTAAGATCGTACGATATTTCCTAGTTAATAGCGCAAAATGTGCGCGGTGCTCGGACAAGGACTACTATACCGACGTTATATTCCCCGTGATTCTACCCACACTTTTTTGTAATTTAGTTGGTTCGATCAGGTTTGCCAGATTAAGTCTCTTTTCAGCCTTCGAGTATAACAAAAGGATTTGCATTTTCAGGCGCGCGCGACCGCGTGCTCGAACCGAGGAAAGAAAGCTAGGACGGCTTAAAAATAAAGGATCGAAGGTGGGACGAATACGAAGGACGAATAGAACTAAATCCGGGCGACGACCCCTCTTACACATAAGCCTACCTCCTCTTTTTCCCTTGCTTACGTCACCGGCATAATCAGCCGTGGCGCCGATTAATCTGTTGCCCGTCCAGCTATCGCTCTCCCTTGATTTCGCTCTGAACGATACCGTGTAGGGCTAGGACAAGGTCTACTCGTATATCAAAGTGTCTCGTCTTACCAGAACAACGGTTGCTTGTCAAAATCCGTAATCCCCGCGCATCACTCGTGCCTGCTTAACGACAAGTCGACGTGAATCACCGACATCGGTAAACTCTAACGTGTTTGTTAATTAGTCGAGGTGTAGAGCATCGTTTCTGCACCGAAAACTGAAATTTCAATTATCGTTAGTTTCAGAAATACCTTGTATTCCCGATTAGAATAATCGATAAATCTAATCGATGGAGATCGCTTTTTAACATCTTCTTTATTTTTGATATTTGATAAATGCATATTTATACGAAACAAATGTACCTGGTATCGATTTTTATATCGTATTTTCGTATCGTAGATTCTATGCCCAATTTAAAGTTGATACTATAACGTTCGTGAAATACATACATGGACAGCGGCGATGTATTTCTTTCTCAGTTTCCGTACCTATAGTTTCGTTCGGTTTTCACATTCGTAAAGGATAAAGTGCAAAAATGTGAAGTAACTGTTCCATATTTTTCCTCGAGGAAAGTTACGAATAGAATATGGTCGAATAAATAACTCATTGTCAGAGTCGGAAAATATGGGAAAGTTCAGAAATATTCAGCGGTTGCATATTGGAGTTTCGGTTGTTTCTATCTAGGTTGCACTTACATTTTCGCTTGAATTGTGAATTACTCGATGAAAATGGTATTATTATCTACATCGTTTTCTAGGTGACACGCAAAATAAAACACGTACACTTTCGTACTTGCAATTTCGTAGGATGATGGTGGTAAAAGGAAATTTTCGCAAATTTCTCGCAAGTTCTTTGTACTTTGACAACGTGTATTTACGCGTTTCGTTTAATTAATCGAACGCTATATCCCGTGTGAAATTTTCACGAATGGAACGGAAAATTGATACGATGAGAAATGAACGTCATAATGTAATAAGAGGTAATTCATGTTTGCAGATGGGGGTAGCTTATTTTTACGATATTGCTAATTGGAATTAGTAGTATACGAATAGCGAATAAGAAATATTTGTAAGAAGATATAGAAGCGCTATTTAAGTAAGTTTCGAAGTTACGCGCACGGAATTTTGCTACTGGATTTTACTATCGTGAAAATCGAGTTTTAGAGAAAAGTCGTATGAGAACGGTTTCGGTCTTTGTTCGTCGTTTCTTGATTCGACGGTTTTTATAACGAAATAAGTTGAGGAAGTTAGGTTTGCAAAAAGCTGAAAGTCGAAGAAACGAATATCTTAAAGGAATAAGTAAAATTTAATCGGTGCGTTGTTCAATTCCGTGATTTCCATTCGGTGGAATATTCTTACTGAAACCTAGACCGATGATCGGTCCCTATGTAGCAACAGATTTTCCATCCTGATCGCTACCTGGAAAACCACAGATCCTGCACGGTCCCACGGATACGGCCACGCCCTACTCGCCAACACGATAGCGCGATTTCATACGCGTTTGAAGTTGGTTTGAGGCCAGACCGATGTCGGGAAAGGTTGGCTGGCCAGCCAGCCCTGGCCTGCCGCAGTCGGCCGGCCGTGCGCGGCAGTCCGCTTTTTGGCGAGCGACCGGACAGAAATGTTGTTTAGCTTGATTGAACTTTCAGCGCGGGGGTCCACTCTCAAAGCACGCTGCTTGCCACCCCCGCCCTCCCAATGTCCCCTGCCGTCCCCTGTTGTCCCCTGTCGTCCCCTGTCGTCCCCTGGTTGCTTGCTCTCTTATCTATACCCGCGTTTCTCTGCGTTTCTCTGCCTCGCTCTACCACACTCGTCGACTGGCCGATCGGTCGGCCCTCTTCCTCCTCTTCCGCTTTTCTATCTTTTTCTCTTTTGCGTTGAATCTTGCCTGCGTCCTGTCTCTTTGCTTCCGCTTTTCCACGAAAGCTCGAGTATCCACATCAGCCGGCGCGGTGCTCTTGGCTTTGCCGCGCTCGCTCTGTGCAGCTTGTTTCAGCGTTCCATGCCTCGTACACCTGCACGATTTACTCTGGTAACGAGAAACTGAAGATTCTCGATCACGTTCACCGGAGTGTGTATTCGAATGCTTTCGGCGAATCGTTTCAACGTTGAAACAGGCACGATTGCTGAGATCGGTTCTTACGATCGATAAATGGTGACACATTGTCGATCTCATCGTCGTTCAAGAAGAATGGTAAAACTCGGGTAATCGGTCGAACACGATTCTCCGACGGTATTGAATTGGTATTGGAATATACGTTTCTGTTCGCGTGGAACGTGTACACGCATTTGTATGCATTTATATATGTATACAGACCTGCCATAAACGTATATTTCGAGCGAATTCGAAAGAACGAGACTGACACGCGATCGCTAACTCTGGCTGTTTTATCGCGGAAACCTCGTTAATTTGCCTCTCTTGCGCTTCATTTTTTTCTTCGTCGAGCTAACATACTCCGTAACGAAGCCTCAGACAACCAAGTTCCTTTTCTTCTCTTATTCGTCACGTAGTGCACGCTAGACGCGGTTCTTTCGAATCTCTTACACGTGAACCGCATGCTTTATGCTTACCACGGAGAACGAACCTCGTCGAAAGGGCACGGGAAAAAATACGGACTCTGAATATTTCAGTGAAATTCTTTAAGATTCTCGCACGCCGATAGGAAAAAAAGCCTCCCGCCATCCGATGCTCGCATTATATGGGTTAGCCCGTTGTTCCTGTCGTTCTAGAGGAGGCGTTCTCTCTGGCAATCAGAAGGAGCTTCATTGGTTTACCGTTACAGAGACGTCGAGGACGACGACAACGACGACAACGACGACAACGGTATCCTTCGTTCTGAATGCTATTTATCCGGGAGCAAACAACGCGACCGTCCGCCTCTTCATGGGTGTGCGTTAACGCAAACGGAACGAGAAGCGGCTCGCCAAGATCAACGGCATTCATATTGAACGAGGCGCAGATTCTGAATATTCATGCCACCGTGTAGGGGCGAACACCGCCGCCGCGACGGCAGGACGTAAAGAGGAGATAGAGGGGACAGACGAACTTAGTTCCCGGTACGGAAGGGCAAAACGCGCCTTAATGCCTCGGTGATGTGAGCAAAACACGTAGTGCGGTTTCTACCCACACGCGGCTACAGCGTCGCGTCGTATAACGCCGCCCGTGTACAGTGTACAGGGTGTCCGATAACCTTTTGGTCCCTGCCTAGTCCTTACCTCGTCTTTGCGCCGGGGATACACTTGCTCTAAACCTTCTACCGTCTAATTGATATTTACCCTTTCTGATCCTATCCATCGTCTCCTTACTTCTTTATCCGTGTAAACGAATAACGTTCGAGCGAAGCACTTTTACGAGTTAAATTTCAATTATCGTTGGACGTGGTTCACGGACGTTGATTGTGCCAGCGCTAATAAATGAAATTTCATTTTCTGTAACCGAGGTAACGTTTGAGCGAGCTTGTTAAAAGAGACGTCTCTGGCTGATATTCACGATGCCATATCGCGGATCCATTGTACCCGAAGACTTTGGAGTTAACCCCTGGCTTCAGATTTATAGGAGAGACTGGCGAGCGAAGGCTGAGGATTATCGAGCCTCCCTTTACTACATACGTACGTCACCATGCATACACGTCCTGGTGTAGAGGGCTAAAATTATCTATTGATTTTGAATGGGTGGCCACCATGGCGGATTAGGCTGACCAGCAGGTTGCGGTGATTGAGGCTGTGTCTGGCCTTCTGCCCCAGCCGTCCGCCAGCTTTATCATGCCCTCCTACCATTGGCGTGGAACACGTGTAATCAGCCGCCGATCAGCCAAACATGAGGGCCGAGCTCGCCGCATATTATTTTGCGGTCAGCCACGGCTTACGAGTAGACGCGAAAAATTTATGGCCCAGCGAGGCTCCACTGAAAGAGAACAACGGCCGCGATCAAATATCGCGCAAAAAGTTGGAGCTTTCGGGGCTCGAGTTAGATTAAGTTGGAAACATATGGATACTCCGTATGGAACTTCCTTACACGCAAGCACTTTAATCAAAACCTTTATCGAGTGAAACTTGGGTTCTTTCGAAAGCGATCGTACCGGAGTTGTAGTTGTGGAACGGTAATTTATGAACATTAATCGAGATTAACTCGACCGGATAAGAGAAAAAGCTGAAGCTCGCACGTCAGTCGTGTAAAATATTTAACGGCTTTTACGTATATATTAGATCGTCGTCTCGGTAAACTTCTTTTTTGAAAGTATTCGCGCGAATAGGAACGTGCTAGAGAGAGGGAGAGAGAGAGAGAGAGAGAGAGAGAGAGAGAGAGAGAGAGAGAAGTGAAAATCGACATTGATCGTGCGAAATAACCAAATTTGGTTTTAGGAAATTTTGGAGAAATAATCGAGAAAAGGAGCAGGAAGGAAAAGACAGAGGCAAGTAAAGGCCCGACAAACCATAAAAGACGAAATTATTCGAGGAAAGCGAGATCGGTTTGCGAGGTTGTGCGGTGGAAAACCGTCCTCTGATTTATCGAGCAAATTAAAGAACTTTCTAAGCGGCATTCCTAACCTTTCCTATCCTCGTTTCGCAAAGTGGCTTTAATTAAAAGACCATAAAGAGTCAGCTAGCTGCGCATAACAGTGGCGGAAGCTCACGTGTGAGGAACCTAGTGCGAAGAGTAGTGCGGATATGGACGACGAAGGGGTATGGGGTGTCTGGAAAAGCACGACCGCTCCTTTCATGTCCGCTCCGTTGCTGTAACAGGCTAGGATGAAGGTAGTTGGTTACGGATGGACTGGGTGGCGTTGCTTGTGGAATCGTGGGAATGATAGAGGGAGGAAAGGGGCACGAAGGTGGCGAACGAGGGAACGAGCGAAGTAAGTTGAGCCGGTTATACACGGTAACTCGCTTCCCTAATTATTTCTACCTCGGTTTGCGAGTAACGGCTATATAACAGGATTCCATTGTTTAACTGTTAATTTTTGCGGCGTGCGACCATCACGGCCGTCTAACAGCCGTGGCACGCGAACCACGCCGGCGATTCTCCCGTTTTCCTTTGCCTCCACTCTTTCGCCGCAACGCCAGTCCCAATTATTTGCCTCCGCCTCCTTTCGAGAGAACTCTATCGTTCACGACGAGCCGCTCTTGAATCTCTTATGAGCCCATCCACCGGCGAATACCTTCCTCGCCAAAGGCGCAGCCACCAGAAACTTAGCTTATACGGATGAACGGTGCGCATCTTCTCGTATTCTGAAAGCTGCATCAAAAGGCCGGGTAAACGAAATCGGCGGCTCGTGTCTACATTCGCACTTGACTCGTGAAATTAATTTTACACCACCGGTTCCGGATTCTCGGGTCGATATTTACCGAATCGAACCGATCCAATTTCTAACGATTTCATAATTAATCGTTTTCACTGGAAATTTTTACACACGCACATTCTTACGCGTTACACGTATTTGTTACGATAATGTTCGACTGTGTTCGCGAGAAGATGCGTCTGCGATGTGACTCGTCAACGAAAGTCGTAAATTGTCGTCTCGATTAGTATCGGCACGATACGAATCAGCCGATTCCCTACTTCCATTACGACGATGAGGATATTTGGATAGAATCTGACACAGGATTTTATAGTTTAATATAACTATATATTTCACGAACAACACCTTCCAAGACTGAATGTGTGAATAAATGTTAAGTTTAAGCGGAATGGTGTCTTACACGGAGAACCGAGTGTAAGTGAAGTATCGATGATGCAGGAAAGGTGAAAACTTGAGATGGGCGTGCCTAGAACATGGGACAAGCGGATTCGTCAATTACAATTTTCGGTAAAGAAGTAGAGATAGCGGTGATCGCTGCTAATTGGTTGGAAAAACCGATAGAAAAAATGAAAACTAATCGTCCCCAAACCGAATGTCGAATGTAGTAAAGGCTCCTTAGGGATTATTGCTTTTCCAAGTGAATACGTCAAGTAAATCGGAGACAGAAAAATAAAACTGGAGAAAGATATGTGGCATCTTTAGAAAATTAGAAATTGCCATTCTCGAAAGGTTGTTGTGGATGAAGAGATGGACGAGTGTGTAATGATCGATGGAACCTGCTGAGCAGTATATAGATATAGGACGTCAGAATCGCTGATACCGAAATGAGAAAGCATTATACATATTCGTCTCTTACTAAACGATGTCACTGTTTATTCGGCCACAAAAGTATCTGGCTTCTCGCTTTCACGGATCTCTTACTCGTTCTCTGATCTGTTAATCAAACTGCTTCATATACGTATGTAACTTTGATTGTACATGGAATGGTGCTCTCGCTAGAAAAATCAAAAGGAGAACACTCGCTGATCAGACGTTGTTTCGACATCAAGGTGTGTGTATGTGTGTGTGTGACTGGTTTGAAATCTGTCTTATATTCTGATTTCTGATTCACAGATATAGTGATTGGGCCGACGAAACAACGCGCGGTGGCTTCTCCTTTCACACTCTCGTGCGAGAGAATCAGCCTGTATGACGTACATATAGGATAATATTCAGTAGTGAAATATCTTTGAACGTAGTTTTTTCTCGTAGATCAGTAGCCGGTAAAAATCGAAATTTGGGAACGCAATGTCGACACAAGATATTCCGGTAGTCGAATGAAATGCGAAAATGTTAGCGTGGAAAGTGCAAATACCAGGAGTTTTTAGGATAAAATATCTGGTACTTTCTTCTTTAATAAGAAAACCAGGCTGTAGCGAGAATGGAAAGAGGTGTTCTTTCGGTCGTCCATGTCCCGTGGGGTAGGTTGCTGCCGCGTATACCTATCTACTCTCTCTTTCTCTCTCTCTCTCTCTCTCTCTTCCTCTCTTCTGTTGGAAGAGCGGTAGCAGAAGACGGAACGAGATAGAACAGCCACGGGATAGGACGAGGCGTGTTGGTTCGAATAAGAGACAGATCTATAGCAGCGAGTTACGGGGGATGAGGGAGGAAAGCAAGTACAAGCAAGCAAGGCAGCAAGCAAGCAGGCAGCGAAACGTTACCTATAGTAGTAGTAGGCCGTGGCTGTATTGATCAAGACGAGGCGGGACGGCGGTAGCCTCCTACGCTTCTATTTCCGTTGTTGCCCCTGTTCTTGCCTCCTCGCGCTTTCGAGAAAACCCTCGTTCCTTCGGCCCCTTCTTTCACGGCGGCCTTCCTTTTTTCGGTTCTCTTTGCGAAACCTTCGAGTTTCTGCAGCTACGAACAGATCACCACCATCGCCGGCACACCGACACCAGACGCGCGGCAAATCTTCCATCATGGGATAGTTGGAAGCCGCATCGAGTTCCAGGGATCCACTCATTTTCGAATCTATCCCCGCGGCGCTTGGCACGGAGTTGGATTACCGGGTTCTCGCTTTTCTTCTCCTTTTACTTCTTCTCCCTCTTCTTCTTCGTAAGACCTTTATTTTTCTCGTCGCTTTTGCCGTTTTGTCGTATTAGAGATCTCGCGGTTGTATCGCTTCTCCGATTGCGAGAAAGTACGCAGATTCCAAGCATCCTACCATTTGCCGTTTCATATCCATCTGATCGTAACCGTTAGTTTTTAGGCGGAAATCGATCATTTCTATTTGTTTGGCGGAGTCGAAAAATTGTAAGTTTTCAAATTTTTTATAAAAACTGTGAACGAAGAACAGGGGTATTCTTCTGACGTAGAAAAGAGCAAAACCGCTTGCCCGGATATGAAAGAAGTTAATATGTGAAAACGCGACCAGTATGTATATATAGCGAGTAAGTGGTATTCGAGCAGACGGAGTCGAGGACTATTTTACGCTCAGCTGCTCCATCGTATCTCATTTTTCCTTCCGCTTTCCAGAGATTTTGTAACTTTTAACTGCGAAGCATTCGACTATATCTAACTGAGCCTCACGTCGTCTTCTTAATACGACGCGAAGCGTGTAACTGTTGCTTCCTCTTGTCGTTTCTGTTTCTTGATTAATTTTAGTAGTCGCGTAACATTTGCTGTAAGAAAATTTTAGGGTGGAAATATATTGTAACGTTTTTAAATTGCATATATATAAAATTTGTCTAAACGTTACGTTCCTTTGGGTAGCGGGGAGAAACGAACGCGTGTTTTATACGGTATACATCGATAAAACGTAATCTCGAAGTTGAAAATAGTTTCGGCCGCGTTGCACACTGGATTTAACAGTAATGACGTTATCGTTAATGCCATCCGTTGTGGAACAGGAACACAGAGTTGAGTGGAATTTTTCCGCGGAGGCCAGGAGAAACGTTGTTATCTCGGTCGATGTCGCGCGAACGAGAGACCAGAGACGAGGAAAAAGTGCATATAGACGCGTGCGCACGCACGATACCGAGCGATGCCGTGCGGGGGTGCGAACCAACGAGTTTACGTTTCACCCGTTACGGATCGAGTAAATGTAGGGAAAGATGAGGGATTGCGGTTTCCAGGCTGGACAGGGGGTGACGGAGCCATCGGAAAGGGGAGAGGGAAGAGGGAAAAGGGTAGAGAAACATCGGAGAGAGATAGAAAAAAATTCTGCGCCCTCCACATGTCCGTCCATGCGTGACGGTGTGCGTAGCTCGTATATTTATGCGATACATTACGTATTCGGGTAAATGACACGTGACTTGATTTACTGGCACTGACGGCAACGGAATAAAATCCAGCCAGATGGATCTGCGCGATTTCTGAGCAACTCCCTTGATGTCTGCTGTAGCGCAGGCGTACTGTATCTGAATTTTAATCGTCTGCTTCCGGTGCTAATTAATCACTCCGTCGGGCTTACCCATGTTTGATATATTCCTTTCGTCGCGATTAATTTTTTACCCGGCAAGTAGACTCCGTTCACCTTTTACAGTGATTTATAAACGAACGCTCGCATACGTGCGCACGCAAGCCATCCAAATCCGTACATGTGTATGATGAACGGACACTGTTCCCATGGATTCATATTTTTCGCTATAAAATACTTCTCCGCGAATACAATTTTGGAAAAAAGAATTCCCCGCCTATCGTAAACTTTGCCTTTTCTTCTTTATTTGTCAAATGCAGAGGAAACACCGAACCAGCCGTGATTATCGCGCTTTATTATAGTTACAGTGAAAAGTGTTTAGAAATATAATATGTCACGCGAAACGTAACTCTCTATCTTTTGGTAAAGTTACGCGTCAATTGTTTTCAGTTTTATTGGCTCGCGTGCAAAGTGGGGAGACCGAATAGAAATGCAGCGTCAGCGTAATAAACAATATGCGTGTTGCGTTGCGCTTGCAAAATTGCAGAGCAACGTGCTATGTAACACAGATAACGATATTGAGAATTCAAGAACGGTTTCGACAACATTATAATCTAACGTTATAGACGTTAATAGTATCCCGAACGCTATTTACCAAGCGTTTCGCATTAGAAATTACGATACAGGTTATCGGGTTTATTTAGCGTAAGCCGGTATTAAAAGTAATATATAGAAACTCGTACTCTTTTCACGATATCATCGGTGCGCGCAACTTACGATTAGTTGTTACGGTAAAGATGGAAGCTACGTACATATATTTCCAATTTTTCTCGTCAAAAGGTTATTTTTTACATTTCTATCGCACGGCGTGAAAAATATACGAAACAATGTCGGCACTTGGGAAAATTGTGGCAGCTCGTTGGAGCGGTGCACGGTATACTGCGTCGGAGAATTCAAGCGGGGAGGGGTTACAAGAGGGTGACTGCTAAGCTTCCTGGCTACGGCCAAAACACGCACCACCCCTTTTAGTTCTCTTTCGTCTTTCAACGGTGAAGGTTGCGCGTAAACCAACCGGCTCCTTTAATTGATGTAGTTTTTATCGACTTATGCACGCCTCGAACCGTTGCGCGTTACTCATTCAGCCGCTTTTCCACAAGTCGGGTTCTGAAAGAAACCGCATCGTTTACCGCCACCAATGGCGTGCACTTTCGCACCCTCATCCCATTCTCGCCCTCTCTGAATGCTTTCTACTTAACAGAATCAATACCACGTACCAAAGTGACTGAGCCGGTACAAAGGGGCAAGTCGCTTCAGATTTGTGTCGATCTCTTTCCGAGCTACTAAGTGCGTTCAAGCATCATCCGAACGTTGCATCGCCAAGAATATTGCAATCACGCATGTTTGAGAATACACGCTGCATAGTTTGGATAGTTGCGTTACATACGATAACGAAAAACTATTTTATACAGCAAATTATGGACGCGTTTAATTCGTGAAACGACAATTTCCCGGGAACTACTTCTAATCGTTTGGAAAAAGAAATAATTATGTCGATGATTGGGTTACGTCGAAAGCAAACACGCAGACGATGATTTCCATGACGCGTGGACTTTGATCGAGATACGATTTGAAAACGCAGGGTATGAAAGAATCGAACCCGTTGCAGGTAGATAGTTCGCTATGGATCTGTTGCTCGGTGAGACCCAGCTCGCGGCAAAGATAGCAAGATAGAAGAAACTCCTTAAAAAGAGTAGTCCGCTTCTCCGCGATCTAGACAAATGCACTCCAGTTGTTTTCCCTGGTTCGTTCCGTTCGGCCTTTATCAAATCTCCTCTCTCGGAGCCAGACCGAGGCTTTCCGCAGTTGGGAAGAACTACCCGATAAGGTCCCACCTCCTCCTTCTATACAGAACGTTCTTTACGAAAAAAGGACGAAGAGTTGGCGCGGGTAGGAGAGTCACGATAAATACTTTCCACTACATCGCAAGACAGTACGAGCGAGCGAGCGAGAGAGAGAGAGAGAGAAAGAGAGAGAGAGAGAGAGAGAAAGAGGGAGAGTGAGAAGAGAGATGGGAGGAGGAGGAAGGGTGGAAAAGGGAAGAAGGAGGCAGGGGTGGCCGACGATGGACGGGGATGAGTGTATGAGAAGAGCTTCGTTGCATCTTCGTTCGCTTCCCAACGGAGTCGAAAGTTTCCACGCTGAAGGAACCTCGAGTAGTTTCACCGATCGAGGGCCCTCCACCTTCCCCTTCACTCATTCCTTGCGTTGAGAGAAATTTTCTCGTTGCCAGGTGAAGCTGACCTTTTTTGTTAGTACAATAGAGAATTTCATTACGTGGTTTCCGATAGTCTCGAGTACCGCGATACACGGAATGCCTTTTTACGCGTTTATTCAAGCATTATTCCGTTCTTTATCTTACGTCGAACGTTAAAAAATGACGCGTGTTAAATCTACTCCACGGATGCGATTTTATCATGTTAGAGACCGCTTTCTTCGCACAAACTCTCCTCGATTAACGACTTCTTTTACGTTCGAACAATGTCGTCGCATCGATTTCCCAATTTAATTCTCAAAATCGCACGCGTTAAACGATAAAAGGTCTACTTGAATAAGCCAGTGTGATAGTTGCGCCTAACTCGGTATTGATAACGGATCTCTTTGTGAATTACGAATATACGAGGATATATCGGCGCAATAAAGTCGTGTTAGACGACGGACTAGAAGGTTGATGATCGGTGGATTCTTCGTGAGGTGCACGCTGTATTTCATAACCGTGTCCTCGAATAGGAAACTGACTTAAAGCGTGTAAGGCGGCAGATTCTGTGAGAGGGGAAAAGTAAGAAGAGAAAAGAAGCAGAAGTAGCTTTGCAGACTGCGAGGATGGAGCTGTCCCAGCGGAGGACTGTGTGATATCACTCCGATTCTACCCCTACTCCCGCGCCAACAGCGCAGCTGCCGTACTTTTAATATTGTTCTACCAGACTTAAAATATGAGACTGCGCCACAATTCGAGCCTCTGTGCCGAGCTTCGGGGTTCGGGCTTCGTACTTCGTGCTTCGAGCTTCGTTCCGTCCGTTGTGAACCAATCTTGCTTACGAAGAGTCGGCTGGACCCAACCGTAATCTACTTGGGCAATAATTTTTAAAAAATCTCCTCGACCTCTCATAACTTGGCTCGACTATTGCAACTAATTACGGAAAAGCTTTCTCGAGAAGTCCGCTTATTAAATTGCAAGTCCGTTTGTCATTTGCGCGAAACGCTACGTCGGATAAAAACATACGGACGTTGACTTCGATATAACTCGTTTCAGAAGAACTAAGTACAACCGTGCGACAACAAACGGGGCAAAAGTTATCAAAACACCGTCTATCCCTGAGCTTTTACGGCCAATACATTTATCAAGGATATTTTTGCGAATCGTGAAACAGCGGCCCGAGCGAGTTAACAAGTTTTAGACGACAAAAGAGTAAAAAACGAGAGAAAGAAAGGATGAGAAAATCGGCGCGACATATTTGTCGTACCGTGAAACGGCAGCGCCGGCTGGGAGTCTGTTTGTTTCGATACCTTCGCGCCGCCGTTTGTCTTAATTGTTTACCCAATTTGCCTTTTTACCCGTGCTGTACGACTGCGTCACTCGCAACGAATGTTATTCGGCGAGTCGGTTCGTGTATATCGGCCGTTCGTCGGATTTCCGGTGCGGATTTGTTTGTCCGCAAAGTTTCGCCGCACTACATCAGAGTACGGCTGCCACAGTCGCGCGATTCGGTTGTTGCGAAACCCTTGGTTCGCAACTTCGTAGACGCGATTTCACACAGCAGGCGTTACACACGCCGCATCTGCACTTTCAGATCCAGCCCTGACAATTACGAGATTTCAAGACGTGTATCGCCTTTCGTTTTCTTCTCGAACAACGGGGTCTATCGCCAAGGGTGCATCCGCGATTTCGACAAATGGACTTGCATTACTCCTTTTATATATAGTACATATGCAACGTGCGAATTGCGTGGTTTTCTTAGTTATCGCTACGAACACGACCACCGATGACCAATCGTTTCAAAACGAAATTTAGGGATTATTTTTTAAGTAGGCAAGTTAAAAAACTGAATTCTGCTGGTAGAATCAAAAGGGTTAAGGTAAAGCTCCTTAGTTTATCCAGGATTCGAACGAACTTGTACGTAAAAGCTCTCGATCTCTCGTTTCTCTTTTACAGACTCTGTTCTAATTTGAAAATATAGCTTCATCGATTTTCCTAGTACGTGCGAAAAATGCAGACCTCTGTCTCGTGAACGGTTTATCGATCTTATTCCTTCGACCAATACGAAAATCTTATTATAAAATAAAATACTAAATTATTTAAATGGAATGCTTGAATCGATATGGTAAAAGAAGCCTATTTACCAACGATAACTGAGAATTAAAAGCAATTCGATCGTATCGTGATAACTTGTTAATAAAATGGGAAAATTCTTCGTTAAATCGCCGAAAGCGCAAAGATACATCGAACGATATAGTATTAAAAGTATAAGTTTAGCGAACGTATTAAAGTATAAGTTTAAGGGTATATTAAGCGATTGGATATACGAAAGCTTGAAGCAACGCTTTCCACAACTGAAACGAGAGATCGTCTCTAAACACGGAAAGAGGCCTTGGGGCTTTTCTCCCTCGCATACTCTTGATAAAACACGGTACGCAAAATATTTCGCGTTCGAGAACAAACGAAATGCAAATGGGGTCGGGGCTATGCGTCGCAGACGTTTGGCAACACTGTTTGGGTTTCGTCCGAGGGTAGCTTTGGCAGTTGGTAGCCGAACGGAGAGTATACGCGAGACAGACACGGGAGGAAAAGAGACGACAAACGAGCGAACGAATGAGAGGGTGAGAAAAGAGGGATGGCCAAAAGAGAGAGAAAGAGAAGTGAGCAACGTTGGGTCGTTGTACCACGTCCCGTCCGTCAACACCTCGCCACCCCCGGCCAGGCGAAACTATAAAACACACGTGACACCCCTCACACTACTCGCTACTACCCCTCTTTGGTGCACCACCGCGTTATACCGATCCAGACTGCTTGCCTACCAACGACCAAGCTAAAGTCCTGCGCTGCTGTTCTCTTCTTTTCCTCCGTGCGTTTGAGTATTCCCTTTAAAAAGGCCATCGCCAGCAAAATAAGAAAAATAAAGAGAACGAGATATAACAGGAGCGAGATATCGCGGATTTTCCAACGACGCGACGTACAAGTGATTCCGGAAACTCGCGTAGCTCCCGAGTGTTTTTCGCTTATTCGCTGATTTACTAGAAGAGGATTAGGAGAGGACGCGCAGGAAGGAATCGTCGTTTCTTTCTTGGTAACCTTTTCGATTATCTTGGCGACGACTTGCTTCTGCGATACCTCGCTAAAATAACCCTGACGGCACCGGTTGCATCCTGATCGGAACTATTCGTGCGAAGCCGCGTTATTTCGACACGAAAGGAGGACATGGCAATTGGAGTAAGTTTCCTCCGCACCAATT
Source organism: Bombus flavifrons (assembly GCF_040668555.2). Taxonomy (NCBI): domain Eukaryota; kingdom Metazoa; phylum Arthropoda; class Insecta; order Hymenoptera; family Apidae; genus Bombus; species Bombus flavifrons. Next base: position 14,418,503 of record NC_138451.1, on the reverse strand, counting down.
TCAGCCAGTAGGTAATTATAAGTTGGACGAGTAGGGCGGCAGTTTAGGGGCCGTCGTAATGGTCAAGCGCGTCATTGGTCGAACTACTTTAATATTTCAGGATGTTACTACGATGTATGCGGCAACGGCTGCACACTTGCATAAATGATGGACTTATGGTAATGCAGTACTCTAATTCGATGTACAAGGACTACGATAGTAGGACGATCGGCCACATGGTTAGGTACACAAGCCAGAGAAAATGGAGGGTGCGTGTTTTGCGCCTCGTGTAAATCCCCGTGTCTCGGCGTATTTGTCGTTTAATTTAGACATTTCCTACTCGTGCCGGTGCGCCACCACGTGGCCCATCGCGTTCCACTCATTGCACAAACAACTCGTTAAGTTCAGCAGGCAGTCCTAATTCGGCCGTAACAGCCTAACAGGGACGTGCGCCTCTTTGTTCTCTTGCTGTTACCATTCGATTTGTTTGCGCCAATACCAACCTGCTCGAGCTTCCGTCTATCACCGTTTCTTTCTTTTTTTTTTTTTCAATTACATACTACCGTTCGATATACCGTTCGATATACCGTTCGATATAATCGATATGATCGATATAATTGTTTACGATCTCGTCAACCGATATTCTCGGAAGCCTGCAGTGTACCAATGGAACTGATAAATTTTTATTTCCTCTGAGACGTGCTCTGGATAAAAGGGAGTGGCGAACCGTTTGACGGAACTTTACATTAAAGATAATTGAAATCCGCTTACGTTTCTCACGTCAGCGTAAAATCGATGTGTATTATATTTGTTTAGATTATATAAAAGACCTCTTGTGACGTGCGGCGATCTCTTCGCGTTATATTCAACCTATGCTCGGGCACACAGACTCGTCGTTATAACGTTCCGGTCGAAACATAATTCTCTTTCTAGAGGTTTGTACCGCGTATGGCGGCGCGTTATTATACCCGAAGCACGAGAGACGTCGTACGATATTCAAGATTTCCCGGGAACTTGGAAAAGATACGTATCGATGATAAATTGAAAAAGAAAAAGGAGAAAAGCTATAGCTGTCTGCAGACTGCTGACCAATGGTACATTAGATACTGGACATTCGTGATTTCCGTGGAGACCAATAGTCTCCGTCGTTGTTGACAAACGAACGAAGGTTAGGTCGAGACGTCGAATAGGATTTAGACGATCTCAGAATAGGATGGTCGAATGTGCGGAGAGTTTGGTAAGAGTAAGGAGGAAGAGGCCACCGAGGAAATAACGTCGGCAGCCCGCCGAATGGCAAACGGGTACGTAGGAGAGCGCGGTAGCACAATCAGGCTTGATGCCAAACAGTTCTAGCCACTCCCAACCGGTTCCACCCGTGGGATTGGTTGGCAATTACAAGATGCGCGATAATCCGCAGACTTGGCAACGGGTGCCACTTGCGTTAACCCACCAAGATTAACACTTACCTACACGTAACTCTTGGCTCCCCTTTGGCTGCTGCTCCTTCTTCTTACTTTGTCGTCGCGAGCAGCCATGCTTCCTGCCGATATCAATAATCAACTCTCTCTCTCCCCACCTATGACAACGTTACTTCCATTCACCGATGAATCAAGGATCGTTCCACGTTCTTCTATCCTTTATCAAGGCTCGTTCCAATGTAGTCAATAGCTTTCTACGAAGAAAGAACGCTATACGTGTACCGGTGTCTTATTAAATTTTCTTCCAAGGATCTGCGAATACATTGAAACGATAGAAGTATAATAGTATTCCTCTGTGCTGTCGCCATTCGCTCTCCTTTAACTCGCTAGCTTTACTAAACCAGAACGAATCGGTCAAGGCAACGCTGTTAACATCGTAACGTTAATTGAGATAAAAAGCGAATGTGCTATCGAGCAGATTAAATTTCATTGAATTCGACGACGACGATGCACGGATATCGACGCTTCCTTGGGATTTATTTTCTAGAGAAACACGTTTCAGATTTTAAGCATAGTTTTGTGTAGGTAGAGAGGTACGAGGCTACTACCTTCGAGCATCGTCGGCCGCTACGTAGGAGGAGACATGGTCTCTCGTGGAAGAACTCCACGTAACTCAACGAGGGGGGAACTATCGGGGGATTAGAGTTACTCTGGCAAAAGTCCTTGAATCTTGTGGGCTCTGTTGGTCGACCCTTGCCCGCAAAAGTTAGATTTATGCTATAAAATCCTTAGAATTACCGAATCGACGATTTATATTCCTTTTTTGGCTCTAGTTTGCGTCTCCGAGATTCTGTTAGGCTGCGCAAGTGTTGCGAGTCATATCGCTCGTGGAAATAAGTTTTCTTACGAGCAGCGTTCAAATTCTCCGAGACTTTACGAATAAATGAAAATAACTAAGATGCGACGACGATTGCCAACGTGAATCTATTATTGAAAATAAATTAGAGATTAGATCGAACATTGAAGATCCAAGATGCAGTTGGAATTTTTAAGGCAGAAATACTTAAAGAGCATGTATTTGCGTAAGTTGATCCATACAGGTTGAACTTTCAATACGGTTGACTAAACCAAGTATGACAACAACCGAGAATTTGTGCAGTATTTAGCCGCGAGTAATCAACGTCTTAAATGGGCATAATTAGCTTCTAATTGTAAACTTCCAGTTTCACTTAGCTACCGGCCTTTCGCATTAAACCTAATGGACGATAGTGTACGGGATGTAATCCGCATTCAGTGACGTTACATTAGTGCTGTAACAGACAGGTCGTGGTTAAGCACCCATTCGACCGGAAACCAGATAGCAGATTGTCAGATGTAGCGCTATAAACTATCCCGAACATTTATAGAGAATCAATGTCTTGAAATTTGCTAGATGTGTTAATACGCGGCGTCGTCTTAGCAATTACGATTTAATATTCCATTGTGAAGCAGTCGTTTGACCCGTGATAAAATTGTATTTACGCAATCGTTATCTGAAAATTCATAATCGTAGAAACTTAACGAACGTTCTGATATCGATAATACGCCCAAAATACTACCGATTAAGTTCAGGCTTTATAAATTATGAAACGATCCTGTAATACTCGAATGCTATCAGACGCTGCAATTTCATAAAACGCGTTAAAAATTGCGTAATTCTCCGAGCAGTCTTTGAAATATCGTTTTACGAGCGGTAAAATTATCATGGCGAAAGGGCATGTGAAAATAACGGGATGGCGTACCAACGATCGACGACGAACGTCAATACGTTTCTAGATTGCAGGGAACGCTTAGGAACCTAAATACCTATCGCGCATCGTCTCAGCCGTCGAACAGAGCAGAATCGTTGAATTACTAGGAATTAAATACGAGCCGTTGCGTCTTTCGAGTCGGGATTGTGACATTAGGCTAACGTTATCAAAATATATTTATATCGACGTTGCGTAAGTAGATTGCCGCGAAAATGTTCCACGGAACGAAACGGAAGATCGCGTTCAGTTTCACGAATGTGTTGGTAGAGACGGTATTAACCGAAGATAGAGCACGCGCGATGCCCTAACGAGACACAGTCATTAAACGTATTTACTTTGGAAGCGTAGTGGTGGTTCGTGGGAGTGGAGGTGGGGGGTTCTAATGGGCAAAAATTCAATATATCTCCACGCGATAGAACACGGCTCGTCGGCGCTATTAAAACGGTCCTCCAGCCGTATAACGCTTCGCCACTTATTACTGGGAGACGAACGAGAGGAAGAATAAGATCGGACAGCTAGATATTATACATAAGTTTTATAACCTGGCAAAGTACTCGTCACGCTTCGAACGCTCTTCTTGCTTCGTGCATCGGGGCAATGTTATTGTTTTTAATAGGCTGCTACGTAGCCGTTACTCTCGAAAGTGTCTTCTTTCGTTAATACTTGGAGTAGCACGAAAGTAGCGCGTTTCTTTATGGCGAATCTTTACGATGTAGAAGAAATTCATTTGCGAGTAATACGGCATTTTTTAACGTTGAAAGTGACTGTAAACTAAAGGAATCGATGGGGAAATCGTTCGACTATAAAGATCTTATTACTTTAATATCAAAGATAGGTATTCAGCTACCTCGAGACTTTCGTTCGAATGCATGACGCTCGATTACGTTTCTCGCTCTCTTGAAGATTAATAGGGCCATGATTTAATGGCTCGCTATCCCGTTAAATCCTCCTTGGGAAATCCATTTTGAATAATTCCGTTCTACTGGTTCAAGCTTCCGTTAAAATTCCTGTTGTCGTAAAATAAAGGAAACATTCTCGTTTCTCGGTCGTTTTGATCGTTAGCCTCCGGTGAATCGACCAGGTATGAAAGAAATTTATTCGGTGGAAAAAAGGTCTTGGGAAGAGTTCATCGTCTAGCAATGCGTCACAATAGTGTCGACAGTTTCTAAAGCGGCGAAACTTTTCACCGACTGTACAGTAATAAAATAATCTTATCGATTCCTTCGAACTTTCCCTATATAACTTATCCACCTCCCCACCCCATTTGTTCGTCCGCGCTATAAACACGAAGGGAAGTATACCGCGAAACTCAGTAGCGCGCGACGTACGCCCCCGTGGTGTGTACAAGCTTCGCTTTCTTCTTTTCCATCGATGTTTCCGTTTATCCTGGTTCTCGCAACTGGAGAACGTGCGCGTAACTGTGGGCCAGTAATTTGCAAAAGTACGAACGTCTGTTCGACGGAAAGACGATCCGCGGAATATAAGAGCACGGGACTTGTTGCTGGTTCGAAGCAGTAGCGGAGTCCCGCAATATACCCGAGGAATTCGATGGTTTATTGGCTTTCCTTGGACGTGGTGGAACAACGAACGGAAGCGTGCAAGGAGAAAGCGAGACGGAATAATCGGCCAGAGGAAAGGGAAGACGGACGAACGGAATCGAGTAGAAAGAAACTGAAAGAGGGAAAAAGAAGGAAACGGAGTTGTTGACTATAGACTGCGGCGTCGGCTTGTTTATGGGAGTGCCGATGCGCACCATCTGTTCGAAAGAACTTGTTGTTCTAGATGTGTACAGCTACCATCCTGCCGTAGTTTCGCGTATACGGGCCAGTCAATTGCCACCGCAAAATCGACCATTCCATCCCCCTTCATTTTCATAGTTTCTAACTCTGAGAAATCCCATTGACGATTTCTTCTCTTTCCTTATCTATCACGTTATCTATGGTCGTAAGCGGCGTTGAATTCTTCATCTTATTTTCCGCCTACCCTCGGCTCTAAAGCATACGTTTTGTGTACAGATACGAATTTTAAGATCCTAACTGTAAAGCGCTTTGTAAACTTGGACTCGATGCGATAAGATGGTATTTATAAAAAAAAAAAACGTCGGAATTATTACTGAGCTTTGTCCTAACCGTATTAAGCGGTTGGTGTTATTCACGAACTAGAAATACACGGAATCCATGGAAGATCTTCGAGAGACCTTAGGAACACCGATTTAAAGACTCGCTCGCTGACCCTTCTTCTTTGCAAATACTTCGAATCCTATGCCGTGATACGTGGGGTCACGAAATTGGTAACGAGCGACTAGTAATCGTTGCTATCGAAGCCATATAAGCAATTAAGCGCGTTAAGTCGTAGAATAAGAATGCGCTTGGGCTCTGTTCGAGAGTTGCCAGTCTCGAATCGGTAGGCGACGGTCGACCGTCGAAAGGCTACTATCAGGTGGGCAATGTCGCGAGAAGAAGGTTCACGACAAGTGGTAGCGTGGCACGCGCCTCTGGCGTTCACCCCTCGGGGGAAACAAAGAAGCCTGGAAACAGCAGGCCCGGCCAGAAAGGAGTTTTCACCGAGCGGCTCTTGCACAATGGCACAGTTAGGGTTACAAGCTTCTTGACGAGTTGCCAAGTCGCGTCGTTGACGGCGGCCTCGGTCCTCCTTTGTCGACGCCAGCTAGACGTCGTGCGACTCTTGATGATCGCTCCTGCGAACGACGAGGCTGGCGACGGTGTCGGCGTCGACGGCACAAAGCTCGTCGTCTTTGCCACACGCCTGTGCCCGCTCGTGCCGTTATAACCACCAGACGACCGCACGTCGACGTTTGATCCGCTGCCCAGAATTGAAACGGTGCCAATGAATCTGCCGCCCGGGATTTCCGCGACCCTCGTAGAAATCAAACATCGAGGAGATCGCCTTGCCCACCCGGCTACTTACTTCTTTCCTTCTTTCTTTTCGCACCGAAAAACTTTGCTATAAGCGATAAGATACGTTTCTCTTTCGCCACGATACTAAAGACCCTCGACTTCGATCACGATCCAATACCCCCTTACGATTTATCAACGGACATTTGTCTTGGAGTTACGTTCTGCTGCAGCGGACTCCTGGTTACTTGACGTCCATTCCGCCTTTTGCTTTTTCGATTCGCCGACTCTCTTGTTTTTCTTTGTTTATTTTGTTTCTCTTTTAACCAGATAGTTTTACTTTATTTATTGCTAGAACGCTATGCTGGCTTTTATTTTCGACAAGATACAAGATATAATAGTCCCTTCGTATACTATGAAATTTGCGTTACGATATCACGATGCTACTATACTTACCTTCTACGTTACGTTTCCCAAATATTTGCGAGACATTACGTACTACAGTGAATTTACGGATAAAAGGATCTACGTCGCGTTACATTATTATATTCAATTTCTAGAACATATTAAATAACGTGTAAAATATTTATTCACGGTATCCGTTTGTACAAAATGATTACGTTATATTCTTCTGTGTACTTATGCGTTTCTCGCCGACAATTTTCCACTATTTGCAACAAGGGTAAGGATTTTCGAAAGCAATTTCGATAACAGAATGCGATTTAATGCCCACGTTCACGAACGTGAGCGTTCCGGCAACTTACTCCAGACAGAGTTATTCAAAAGTCGTTAGCCTGGCTCATCGGAATCTGCTCCACTGTCACGTAGAGAATAACGAGCCGTTTCGACGTCGAATGGAACGCATGAGTTATCGAAATTTCACTTTAAGTTGAATCCGATTCCTTCCACGATGAAGTCGACGATTTTGGATTACGTGCTCGTTTGCTTTCGTCGAGAGAGTTGTCGTACGTAAAGAAATTCAAAACGTTTTCTCGCGTGCGAACCGTACACGAAGGGGAGTATGTATACGGTATATGTATGTACAATGTGACCGCGCGTGGCGGAGACAGGACAACGTGTACATGTTTACGTGAATGTACCTGCGGACAGACGCCGTGCTCGAAGTCAAGCTTTCCGAAAGCTGTGCACGTAGCCGCGAGCAGATAGAGGCGGCCCGTAGCTTCACTTGGCAATGATCGCCAGCCGGTGACTCTGCCAGCCATTAACGGACATGTGTCTCTATTCGGGCTTCAGACTCTGGAATAGTCGGATTTCTCACCTGTAATGCCTTCTTTGTTATTTCCTCCTACGTGTACACAATTCTGTATACACGCTATACACGGACGGAGGGATAATAACATTCGTGACAATAAGTTACGCGATAACTAGTATCGCATAATAGGTAGGTAAAGCGAAAGCTTCGTTAATGTTTCACGGATAATCGAGATTCGTTAATTTAAGATAAAAGTTGCATTTGTCGCTGTTCGATCCAAACAAGTTTCACAAGGGTGTAAAGCAAAGATTATTTCTTACACAGGGAGGGAGGGGGGGCGGGGGGAAGAAGCAAAGGACCACGTTATAAAAGTGCGCGAGTAATCGTATTCCTCGACTCGTACCACTGGACGTGGTTTTACCGAAAGTGGAACTCACTAGTCGTATCGACTTCTCGGATCCCGTATCGAGAATTTACAATAAAAATAATAAAACGATCGATGTCTTCGATTTTTATTCATGATATTTTCAGTTGCAGCATATAAATAACGGAAAACGAATAAACCGTCTCGTAGCGTTTTAAATTGTACGGCTCGTGTTTCATCGCTACAAAACATTTGATATTTTATCGCGAAATCGATTTAAATCATTGTAAACGTACCATCATTTGGGATAATATTTCAAAGGCAGGCGGAGCGTAGATTTTCGAGGACGTGACAGTCCGCAGGGATGCTTTTCCAAAACGTACTTTTACATTTGAACGTAGATCGGGGAGACGTCGGTCGTATTTTCTGCTCCTAAACTTATTGTTATCATGGTAACAATATTGCAAGCACGTATATTGGCGGTTTAATGTTATGCGTTCGCAAATAACAGCGTGATTCATTTTAGCAGTAGAAGCCCGCAGTGGTTTGTCAATGGCTCGATAGCGGCGTCGCCGCTTGGTTGTTCCGGTCATTAAAACTTGATCCATCGAACTATTTGTTCGTTCGTACATGTTGCAATCCCGAAAGTCTCATTTTTCACGATATCGCCTCCCCGACATGGCTCTCGCTCACATTTTTTATGCGTCTAACTATGCATCATCGTAATGGCGAAAGCGAAGCGCGACGGATAATTCACGCGCTTTCGACCTGCCTGCAGTGGCGTTAATAAAAATCATAGTCTTATTTTAATCGAAAACATTTATGCGTGTTTCGTTCATAAATTTTACGATTCTTCGCTATTTCTAGCAAGCGCGAGGGCTGACAAAATTGTAAACCCAGTTTGCTTTGAATCTCCGCTATTAAATATATTGTAGCTTCGATCGACTGCGTTATAAAATCGATCGCTAAAATTAATTTTCGTTCGTATTTTTGTTTCCACGGACAATGTAACTCGTGTTATGAATTGTAATTATTACGATTGGTCACGCTTCGTTGTGTAAAGTATAATAATAGGTTAACAAAATGCACTTCTTGTAATCTGTCTGCAAACTTTTAACCGCGTTACGAGTCGAACATGCTCGACATCAATGGTGTTTTCATTGTCATGCAAAAGTGCGAGCTTATGCTCGATGTGAAGCAATTCGGCAGTCGGTTGGACACAATAGATCGGACAGTCGGCACGGTACAAAATATGCAAATTCGACGGACGTCGGGAACGGGCCGACAAAAACAATAAACGCGAGCGATTGCATGTGTTCATACATCGATGGATCCATAAAAATATCCGCGTGAACACGCTTCGAGTCTGGTGGAACAGTGAGTTTGGCGAGAAGCGAAGAGAAAGGACAAAATGCCACATGGTGTGAGTAGCCCCATTATTTCGCAACGATCACACTGTCCATCCGTTGCATTTTACACGGATTTATGGCCAGCAAATTTACGGATAGGTCGTAGTCATTTTCTTAATAATATTCAGAAATATTTCTTACTGTCCGAGTTATTAAGTTAATATTAAGTTGTGCGATATAAAATTGCCATTTTTATAGGTCGAAATAGAAACGATCATGTTCGTTGTCGATATCTAATTAAAGCACGTATCTCTAATCTCTAATAAATTGGGTAAGTTTGAGATGTATTTAAGATCAAAGAAAAGTTATTCGTTCGAATTGCCAAGAAATAGGAGAGTATTCTCTCTCTCTCAGCATTCAACTTGGCCAAAGTGCAGATCGCTTTCAATGAATCAAATAAGAGATCTCAATAGTGGAGAACGATATTATAGCACAATTCTATCTTAAGGTGGATATAAAAAGAGTAAATGTGAGAGTCGGAATAATTGTTCATCGTTTGTTTACGGTGCGGCTATTACGTTTTTCTTTACTTATTCTTTCCCTTGTCGATAAACAGACCAAGAGGTATTACATTAAATTGCATTTACGTTCGACTAGTTGAGCAATAAGTAGAATTCTAACAATTATATTGACCTTTCTTCAAATATCGACACATCCAACCAGTAGTAAATACATACATAGATTATACTTATCGTACTTGTTCTTTGATAATTAGCTTCCTCCTGCTCGTATTAAGACGTACCGAACGTTCCGTGTTGCTCGACAACTCGTAAGGGCAGTTACTTTTCAATTTTGTGAACACTGTTTTTCAATGGTTCGCGGTGTTCCGTTTGCACTGGCTTTTCAAAAGTGTTTGCTCGGAGCACGGTTTCTCCAGTTTTCACACTCTGCTCCTAACACTTTCTAACTACTTGCACCTCGGCGCCAGTTCTGTCGGACCACTGTTCGCCAAACTTTTCTTTCAACGAATTCGCTCTGTAGTCCTCGAATAGACCACACACGAGTAAAATACTCGTCCGTATATAATGTGTAATGTACATACAAGAGGAGTTTGAACCGTCGAGATGTTAGTATTATGAAATTCGATTCAAAAAGTATGAAATTTCCTCTATCCTGAATGGCTTGTATTCGTGAACCGGCGCTTTATCGTTGCTCGCGAAATGTGTACCACTGATACAAGATTTCTAGAAAAAGGAATTTATAAAAGCGTCAGACATACCGATAAATTAAATCGATATAAATGCCTGTACGTTTGTTTCTATATACGTATAATATAGAAGATCGATCGCGCGTTTCCATGCAAAATGGTAAAATATCGAACGCGTCTCTCACATTATCACGTCGACGAATGACGAAAGAAAACACAGAATCAAACGATAAAACGTAAAATATCGCTTCTACAACATCTCACGAAACACAAACAATTTGCCAAGCTGATCTCGTTGTCTACCCGCGCTGCATTGTATCGGCGATCCCCGTTTCCATTTCGTCGAAACGTTTTCTTCACAGCTGCAAATGGTATGACGAACGAGAAACGATCGACGAGAAGACGCGAGTGAATTGCGAGGGAAAGACACACACAGTCTCACGACCGGCGAGGGTGAGAATAAAAATGGCTTAGATCAAGGAACGGATAGAGAGAAGCGAATCGTTGGCTCGTCCCGCGGGGCGATTTGACGGGTCTGTTCTTTCCATCCCTGCTTTCTTTTTTCCCTTCTTGTTCGCTTTCTCACCGACCATTTGCTGGCGTCGCTTGTAAATATGAGCGGTTCTTCATTCGGACAGAGAGCAATAGCCCTAACAACGTCTTTCTGCCGCTGTAGCATGGCGCGAGGCCGTTTCACGACGACAGTTTTCCTTCGTCTGGGGAGTACACCGCCATTCCTTTCTCCGGATACTACCAGTCTGCGGAAAGTGAGATCATGGAACGCGTGGTAAAAGAAGCGACGTGGAAGGAAAATACGACGTGGACAGGTAGACCGACTGGAAAACGAGAGAGAAAAGGAAAGAGAAAGTGGAAAGTGGAAAGTGGAAAGTGGAAAGTGGAAAGTGGAAAGTGGAAAGTGGAAAGAACGCGTCCCACGACAATCAACGTCTATGGCGCCGCGCCATCGTTCTTCTCCTTTTACGCGATGTCGTAAAAGATGCTTGTTACGAGCGGCGAAGGGACAAAATGACAGATCGTAATAAGTTCTCGTTCAGCCACGGTGGATTGTAGTTGCGCCGGGACGTATCCAAAACCCGAAACGATGTCCTCTCATAAGCGATTCACGTTGATCCCTATAGGGGCCAGCGTTTGTGATAGGTCGAGCGGAAATCGTCTGGAGATGGTCGGTCGAGTTATCTTTTTCGATTTTTCAAGAACAATTTGTATTCGAGAGGATAATTCGAAAGTTTGATCTTCGCTCCATGCTTAGAAGATATAATTAAAGATAGATCGTAGATCTATAATGGTTTTCACATTTTTGAGAATATTCGATTATTGAAAATAAAGCGAAAGTGGCGATTTTGCGAACGTAGCGGAGCCCGAGTATACTATGTACACGACCGTCGTTCGTGAGCCGGTATAAATTGCAGAGCTCACTTAGCCGGCCAAATTTATTCCAATCCCGTAATCCGCGCCTATTCATACAGATGCAAATCGGAGAAACGTGTGCCAAATTCGTACGCATCCTTCTGGAAACGAGATACCTCATGGGCGAAGAAGGATAGGCTACACGGTAGTCTGTGCGGGTTATGTTGAGAATGAATTAACGTGACCCTAGTTAAGAACAGAAAGACCAGGGGTTACGCGGAACAAGGAGAAATTGAGCGGCGGAAGGGAGACGAAGAGATGGCAGGACAAAGGATGGAAATGAACAAGGATGGTCACTGTAGTATGAAGCATTGTAACGGTCCCTTTGGAAGCAAACCTTTGGGCTTTCGAACCTACAGCAGAGCGTCACGATATACACAGTGCACGCTAGTTCTGACCATCGTGAATTATTAAATGTCACAATTAAATGCTGCGGTAGTCATTAAAGCGGCAGAATTCACGCTGGCACCACAGTTTGCCGCCGTGAAATATTAAGCCATCAACCGGTTCGGTATAACAACGAATAAATGACAGCAGACCTTATTGCGCTTTCGACCGTTTGTTTCACGTTCACCATTATTGCAACGCAATCCTTGACCCCTCGTTATACAAAAATTCACTCCACAAATTCACTCCACAAGACGATCGTTAAGCTGCAATCCACGGTCCACGCGTCATTCGTAACATTTACATTTTCCAAATAACGAGACAGAAGACAAATCGGGAGGAGAGAATTCTTTGCTTATAACACACGTAACGATACATTTTGGAAAGTTACGATAATAATCTTATCTAGAAGCCGAGCGCAGATTTAGTAATGTTTGCAAGGAATTTTATTTTTTACTTTTTAGTACGATTCTATCGTTCGATACGAAATAACTCTCGCAACTAATTTCGATCGACTACGGAAAACAGTTGGAAACAGTTTGGCGATACCAACGTTTCTCGAATATGCCAGTTGACATTAATTTTCTTGCGTTAAATGCCTTGCAAAATCTCGCGTGTTATTCAGTTAGAATTGATTGACATGGCAATTTAGATAAATTAAGTAGGTACCCCGTGAGAGAATTAACTTGGCAGCCGATCTAAACTCTACCGGTGGAGACGAATGGGTTGCAGTTGCCTGTAAGGCGCATTTCCATCGACACGCGGTAGGCGCAACCAAGATGTCTGGGGAAATGAAGCTATGCGGGTCGAACCCGTTTCATCTTCCTGCAAATAATTTAATCCAGGCTAAATACATATTTATGTCTGTACATAGGCAGAGCTCGTATGTAGGGAAGGGCTGAATATATTATATAAGCCAGGTATCTAGCTTTAAGGATACATGCTTTCTTGCGTAATATTATATAACGGGACGCTGTGCATCGGTAGGGCTATTAAAATTAATAAATGCAATTTGAGACCTGGATCGAAAAGTTTCGGAACCGCGAAAAGAAAACGACGATCTCGCGTACCGCTCGAAAAAGATGCGCGGCACCTGTTCGACGCTTTATCCTTCGGTCGATGTTACGCTTGAATCCGTATCGTCCGATCGAACTTCCTTCTTGCTTAACGCTTCCGTTGGTCGATCTTGTTTTCTCTATCCTTCGTTCTCTCTTCTCATGCCGCGGTACGGCTACCACTGAAATTGAACGCGACCATGCGTCCAGGATGCTTCTGAATATCCGAGGAAGCCTCCTTCAGGATTTCCCAGGCACGATATTTAATTTGGTCGACGTAAGAAAAGGCGATGAAAAACAGCCAAAAGAAGAGACAACAAGAGAGATAGATAGAGAGAGAGAGAAAGGGAACAAGCAAAAGTTGAAAGGATCTGCATAAGGAAAAAGAATAAGGGATGGCGGAGAAAAAAAGAGAGTGGGAAGACGTCAGTTTGGTCCTTACGGAATGTTAATAACTGCATGACTCGGCTATTTTTATGTTTCTCCTTCCGGTGACATTAAAAATCCTGCGCTAGACTTTAAATATATATATATTAATTTTATTAGTTATTACATATTAATTATATATATGTATGTATGTAGTTAAGTTAAACCGTGGAGGCTCGATAGATCTTGCATAGCACGCTGAACATTATCTTTCAATAATGCACTTGACTTTAGCATCGTGCTTTTCGAAGAGTAACCGCACGGAAGAGAACGAAGCGGGCGCGATGGAAGAAAAGAAACGAACAAAATCTTATCTAATTATTTGTGAAAATGGATTTGTTATTGTATTAAGCGATGTAAACATCGTGCAACTTTGCTAACAACATAGCCCTAGATACAACCAATTTTATTTACAATTAAGGAGAAAGAATATAGGTTTGCTTGTTAACACTACAATTTTAGTAACTTTTACCGCTCTTCTATTCGCTAGCCGGATATTACAAATAAGATTTATTACGTATGCCGGATGTTGACACAAATAACTTGGTTCGTTCCAATTATTCTCTTGGTCTCGATTTATCAAGAGAAACGGCATTCAACGTGCGTCGAATTAATCGAGAAACTTTGTAAGAAGCAATTCCGTATTATCTTCTTTCTTAGCTTTATATTAATTATAGATAACCTGATATCGCGAATAGGCGCTTAAATTTATTTCGTTCCGTATCGGCAGCGAGAGAGAACAATTAGGCTCTATTATAAAAATGTTTTTTTTATTTTATTTAAGCTAATAAAACGTCTAGTGGCATTTTCATTAATAGAAGAAACAACTTTCTCTATGTTTCTTCTCTCGATATTCGAGATACACGTTCTTTACCCTCGCCTTCTTTATTCTTATTGAACTGATTTCACTTTTCTTTCTTAGAGGAAAGCTTCATCGATATGCACGAATAACTTCGGACGCTACAGCCAGTTTCATAGTACAGTGTGCGTCATTGGCAGTCTTTAAACTCTTAGCTACTGCCTTACGTTTCGCTTCTAGCTTCCCGAGCAGTTGGCCGCGTTGCAAAGGTCGATGGGGCAGAATACCACGAAGTGGGTTCATCGTTCCGTACCATGCGACCACTTTACTTATGCGCTCTCGACGGCCTTATGGACCGGGATTTCGTGACCGCGGAAGAGACGAAGCTTCTTCCTCTTCTTCTTCTTTTTCTTCTTCGCCGCGAGAACCTTAATCCTTTTTGACACCATTCGAGAAAAGGATTGCATTGACTCTTTCTCGCGGTAGCATTATTCAAGGTAACATTCAAAGCGTATGTAAGGCGGTGACATTTTTTATCACGCGACGAACAAACGACGATTTCGATGGGAAAAATAGATAGGATAGGACAATATATGAAATCTTGTGGAAAAAATTGACGTTGTTTGACTTCGTAGTACAAGATATAAGAGAACGGTGCGTGCAATTTTGTCGTTTATAGTATATATCTACTATACTATACTGTCCGTTAATTGTATTACGAAAAGCCGTACAATTTCATTTACGATACTACTCTTGTATAAATTCTCCTCTAAAAATCCCGTTACCGATAAACGGTCGATTTACTCGTGATACACGGGTGAATACGTGATACGTACGCAGAATCTTCTAGACATCGATATTCAAAAAGCAGCAATCTCGCTGAAACAAGGCGCGCGATATTCAACATTGACGATAAATGCCGATACTCTGAGGATGAAACATCAACCTTTTGCGGAGCTGCTAGCTAGGTGGCGTCGGGGTTGCGGTTATTTGCATATTTCAATTTCCTCTGCGCAACAACGACGGTACTGTCGATGCGCGGCTGAAACACGTTCACGAACGCGTCCACGCTAACACATAGTTTCTCGCTTGCACGTTTTGCAAGTATATCGCGCCTCTTTTCGTACACGTATCTACGCTGGATGCATCTATGTGAACGAAAGATCGCGCAAGTCTGCGCGGAGAAGATGTCAACGTCGAGGGTAAACGTTGCTCGTTGGATGCTGCTACGTTGGGTTATGGTTATACAGGGTGGTACGGTAATTATCCAAGCAAGAGGCAACGAGCTAATGGTATAAGGAGCTAATCTAACGTTCCAGCTTTCTCATATCGTACGCGTATGAGATCCAAGGATTATAAAGTTCTAAATAATCGAATGCCGCGTTTATTCGTATTACATAGGATGCTTCGAAAGTGCCAAAAGGAAATACGAGCATACGTTACGTCCGGTAAACGCGTTATTTTTATCGCAAACGTTGAATTCTACATTGTACCATCGCGATTTTCTAGAACAGCGACGTTACATCGTTTCTGTCATCATCGAGCATTTACAGTAATTTCCACATTCAGCCGTTACGATGGTAGCGAGAATTTCCCAAGTTTAAAAATTATTACTGGTGATCAAAGAAGCGTAGGAGAAAAAGTTATCCAACAAAATCTACCTTTCATTGTTACCTAACAAAACGGTGTACAATTCCTTTTATAGAAATAATTGTCGCTTCAACCTGTATATCCGCATCCCAGCGTTTTTTCCCAGATAGCGAGGCGAGTTTGTGCGGCGTATCAGCGAGCTTGCATGTGTGTATATATATATGTATACGTGTGCCGGACGCTATCGCCTGAGAACGTTTCTCGTTCCGACTCGGCTATATTACCTGCGTTCTATTATAAAGGCCATTCCACAGGACACTCTTCCCTGTCCATTGTAGCGAGGCATTTCAATTTTCAGCCGAGATGCAAATTCCTTGTCTGCGCGAATCCCGCGAAACGAGCCGTCGAGACGCCGTGGCGGCGCACGACGCAGTGGCGTGGCAGTGCTAAGACGCTGCAGGGTCTAATGTGTAGGTGCGGCGAATAGGTCTATCGTAGCCTCATTTCGTTTCAATTCATTAGGGAAACCGTAAAATTCTAATTCCCTGGCTGCCTACCGCTCGCTCAACACCGTTTCGGTTCGCGGGAATCGCCCTTCCTCTAGTCGTTGGCTCAGAAACTTTCTCTTCTTCGTCCTCTTTGCGATATTCGCCTCTGCCAGCAACCCGTTCGAATCTTGTTAAGATAATTGGGAGAGTCAAATAAACGAGTTAAATAAACAATATCGTATCTGGACGTTACAATTGTTTCCTCAATTCGGAAATTTCATTTGTTAAATGGAGATAATGGAAAAAGCGTTCTCGGAAAATTGATCGTTCCCAAGGATGGGAAGTGCATCTTAGAAATGTTTATCTCAGAGTGCAAAGCACTGCACGGCCGAATTTCATTCAGGCATGCATTTATTTTCAAAGTTCTGTCTTCTCGTTCGCCTCTTCTACAAGCGGTATTCCTATTTTCGAAGGTGACGCTGTATCGCTTGTCGTTTCTTTCTCGTTTAATATAGTATAATAGTCTTGGTAGCGGCAAGTTAAATGACACCAACGCGACGGCCTTTAACACGTGGTCGTAGCCAATATGTAATATACGATAATCGTACAAATACGCGTAAGTAGTTTAGCATCAAAGTCCATATATACGTTAATACGCGTATCAAGTGCTAAACGTAGTATCGCTAATACGAAACTTAGAAGTACGACTCGTGGGTCGCTGATACGTCAGAGACATCCTTTATAACGGTATATCGTAACGCGTGTCTTTCAACTTTTACGAGTTTGAGATGCGGGGAGCGTCGGTAGGAAAGGAGCGAAAGGAAAAAGGTGCTAAGAAAGGAATGGAAAACTTTTTCATTAATGAATACATGCGACGCACAAACGAATTATATTCCGTCTTCGGTTTACCCTGAGTTTGCCGGAACGAAGTAGACTGGAGGAGTGGTGGTCTCTCTCGAGGGGTATAGGCAGCAGACATAGGCGTCGGCAGTTGTCCATTGAAAGGGAGAGAGGAACGGAGATAGGACAACGACGTCGAAGAGAGGGAAAGAGAGATCTCGTTGTATCGATCGGCGTCATAAAATCCATTTTATGACTTGGACGCTGTCCAGTGACTGGTGTATTAGCCGTCGCATTGCCTCGCAAATAAAACGCTCTTCTACTCTTGAATCCCCTTTAACCACCTCGCCTCACCCTTGTCGACGTCGGACGGTCGTCAGACGCCATCAACTTTCGTCCATATTCCACACGTCTCTTCCTATCGTTCCTCTTTTTGTCTATTTGTCCATCCGTATCGTATGTGCCTGTTTAGCCGTTCGTTCGTGATCGATACACATCGGTAAGTTTATAGGCGAAAGCTCCGTAGCTGGATGATCTTCATGGTCTCGTGGCTTTCAAGCCCGCTAACTCTGTCTCGAGAGCATTCGCGTTACGCGAAACACGCGCTCGATTATCCTCCGATGTTTACATCGTTTCACCGTTTCCCGAGTACCGATACCAGCTCCAATTATCGTAAAGATGAATTTACTTGGGGCCGAAGTTGCCAGTCGGTTCTTTATTCGATTGGCACGGAGACGACGTGGCGTCACTAATTCACACCAGCTTTACGACAGTTTTACGATTAAATATTTAAGAGCGTTAGAGGTGTCTAGACGCGAACGATCGGTCGTTCGGAGTTTAATGTTCACGTCAAATCGTTCGCCTATGCGAACGAATCGCGTATGCATATAGGTGTGTTAACATATGATATCTGGACGGATCTCCATGACACAGGCGCGACCGGAACAACAATAACTCGTTTTGCACAGGCATGTTCCGCGTCGTTTTAATCGACTCGTCTGTGAACGATTGCGAATCAGCGTGATACCAGCGAAATACGTACCTCGCGACCGTCAGGCAGCCGTTCTACAAATTGGTCTCCCACGTTGAGGCCACGAGGAACATCGGCGCGAGTCCGTTCGTAGTAGAGGATAATTAATCCCAATTGAATTAATTAGATTCGCATAGCGAAAATTAAGTGCCATCGGGGATAGCCGAGGTATACCGGCTGCGTAATATAGGACATTGCTTTTTGCCACTAGCACGCAATAACCTGTCATGCTATACAGAGAATCAACGGAATAATTGAATCGCTGAATTTACAATGTTACAACGTAGGTAGTGTCTGTATTTTCGATAACGATTCATCAGTCGGACGCGTTAAATTATTCGATTCTTACGATTAGTTAATGACGGGTAATTACAGTGTAAATGGACGTGATGATAATAGATGTTGTCTTTTCCAATAATATCTGGAATTTAATTAGAATATTAAATAATTCGAATATTTTTGAAAATTCGTTAATCATTTTCGTTCTAATTGACTGAAGTCTTAGAATTTCATTTTCTCGATAAAGCTGTCTCGTGACGTTGTTTCTTGTTTTCCTTCGATCTTCGAACGTCGATGACCTGCGATTGCTCGAAACTGCGTTATTGTCAAACTAATCGTAAACCTTATCGTAATTGCAAACGCGTGCTAGCGCGATACCCTTAATTTCTTTCTTCGAGTGCGTTTCTTTTTAGGAGCGAGAAGAAAATGAAGTAGTTGGAGGGTGATCGCAATTGTTTCGTCGATGGTCATATATCGTGTATTCTTGCGATAATTTTACTCTCGGCCCACGGAGCAGAGACGATAAAAACGCGACATTATTCTTGAATAGTCTCTAACGAATATATCTTGCCCGTGCGTTGCAGAATACCTGACTTTTGTGACATCTTGGAAGATAACACGTGCCTTTCATATTCTCGTTCTAGTTCTCGTTTTCTCTTGTCTTATTCTCTTCGTTTAAACGTCTCGTTGTGCTATACCTAGCATTCTTCTTCCTGTCTGGCGCTTAAATAATTCGAGGAGAATATTATAAATTTTCGAA
Organism: Bombus flavifrons; assembly: GCF_040668555.2. NCBI lineage: Eukaryota > Metazoa > Arthropoda > Insecta > Hymenoptera > Apidae > Bombus > Bombus flavifrons. The sequence goes on along the minus strand of NC_138451.1, from coordinate 14,399,246 downwards.
ATAGTAGCGCGAAGAGATAAGAAGAACGGAGACTAAATGAACTGATATTAGCCCGACGATTTCTCGATTTTTTTTCGTCGCGAATATCGAAACTGGGGATCATTGTGATCGATAGGACGATCTTTTCCAGCGATAAGCATTGCCCAGAGGCTTGAAATTCAGAAGGCAATCGCGCTCCGAACCAACCGAGTAATTTCCTCGATGAATTTCTTGGGGACGTTTGAACGTGCGTGAATAAAGAAAAGAATCGTACACGAAATTCAAGCAGCACGCAACGTTCTACGCTTCGTTTCTCCACTCACGAATATAAATAAAATAGAATCGAGCGGAAAAATAAAGACGAATCTGTGAAATACGTCTGTCGGGAGGGAACGAATCTCTCGTTTAAATCTAATTGAACTAATTGTTTAAACCTTAATGAAAGAAACGTATCGACATCTCGAATGGCTATTTAATGGTCGTTTCGGACAACGAGTATGTATTCTCTGTTGTTTTTACAATGATCCGATGCATTCGTAACGGAACTTGGAAGAACTAAGCAATACAGTTTGCGTTTCAACCTGATTCTTCGGTATGCTCGTAGGAACAACGTTGGCAAGGATGGAAGTTGGCAGTTGCATACCGGGCTTTCGAATCCAAATGTATTCGAAGGAAGCCAAAAAAGTAGTGCCAAATAGACGAATACACTGCGATATGAAAATTAAGCGAATATAAAGTGTGTCATCGAAACGGGGCCGATTTTTTTCTCTTTGTTGTCACAGATTGGAAATTGGAAATTAGCTGGCGAACATCAGCATCGAATCTAATTACCATTTGGATGAAACTGGCCGCGAAATGATGTACCTCGCGAGAGAAAGCAAATATCCAGTAAATGCAAATTTCGGAAAAGTAGATTTAGCTTCTGTCTCGCAGTCTGGCAATTCGTGTATGGCTGTAGGCGTTATCTATAGATTTAATTCGGACGGAAGACGGGGCGGAAGCTCAGGAAAGCGCGCGCGAGAGGTAGGAAGAAAGGTCGCCCTTGTTCTTGATACGCCACGGAAGCTAATTCGCCTTGAAGCCCCGCAGGGCGTATGGCTCACGAACTTTTCTATTCCCGGTGGATATTAGCCGCGGAGAATAAGAGTGTCATGCAACCTGTCCCAATGCAATTAAGATAAGCACCGGCGATGTTTATAAATATTTCGGTCTATTCCCATTTGCCAGGACGATATGGGGCAGCACGGGTAAGGGATGGTGAAGTCGGACTAGCGTATATCTGACAGCGAATACTTGGCGTGACCACCGCCGGCGACGACCCCTTGCAAACTTTCGGATTCATCGCCAACACGACGACCAGTTTCGTTCTTCTTTAACGCGTTTCCCCTTTTTCGTTCCACCCTTCGCCGGAGCTTTTATGCGGGCTAGGTTAGACGCCCTACGCGCGAATATCACCGTTTCGCAACACCTTCGGATAACTAAGGGGGATCTCGATGCGCGTACAACGTGTCGCGTTACATGAAAAATTACAGCACCGTGGCAACTGTACACCTTCGTCTTTCTTATTGCGTCATTTTTCCTTACTTCCACGGTATTTCCCGCCTTCTCTTTCCCGCTCCGTGTATGCCTCTCTCTGTTGCTCTCGTTTCCAAAGCGACGCGACGCGACGACGTAATTCCCCGCTAAGAAACTGTTGCCGCAGCGACTCCACCTGCTATCGCGACGAAATTGCATCCTCCGAGTCTCCGTGAGATTAAAACGTCTCGAGCTTCGCGGCACGGCTCGGTGAAACGACAACACCGACGACCGATTTGAATTTTGCATGCTCGAACGATGTGACGAGCAATCGTGCACAAACTGCCAGCAGGCTTGTTTGTTTGTTACGAAACAACGCTGATAAATCTGTCGGTAGAAGAGATTTTATGACACGAAGGTATACCGTTGAAAGCATAACTCGCAATACCGATCTGCAGAGAATGTTACTTGAGTGAACGTGAAATAGAGTCACGATAGTTTAATTTAATATCTGAATAGCTATAATTTGCCTCGAGTTATTACAACAGTATCGGTACAGCTAAATCGTTGAAACATTCACATACCGATATAAATTTGATATTTACCCTTTCGAAATATAATCTCGCATAATCTTATTAGATAATTATTTAGAAATTTATCTTGAACGCCGATTCCGGTGATTTTTCAATATGTTATAAAACTCAACGTTTTGAACAGCTTTTACCTACGCACATAACTGTCGGACGGCCTTAGTTTCCGTCGCAGTTATACATTCGCTGCGACTGTCCACTGCACGTGTCCGGTATCACGGTAGTGAATTCTGCCTATAATTGTGCATCCGCGACGACGTATACGTTAGCGTTGGTTGGTTGTTGGCCGTCCCACGAGAACAAAATGACGACATCTAACCCAAACCTATAAAAAATACGGACACTGCGGACAGTTCTTTCGCAGATATCTTGGAAGCTACGGTCGGCCGACGGTTACACGTATAGGAAAAAGTTGTTCAGAATGTTGAGTTTCGCAACATGTTCAAAAATCATCGAAATCGGTGCTGCGGGTAGATTTTTACATATTTAATTGCCATCTTTTTATGCAATATTCGATATTTCATTTAAAGAATAGACCAGGAACGAAGGAATAATTTCTCTATTACGTTTTATTGTTTCTCGTGACATGAATGCGAACGAAATCATTTTTAGTTCTTGCCCGAAAGTATGAAATTTTGATTCTTAGGAAAGAAGAGCGTCACGATAAAGTTGTAAAATCTACAGTTCCGTGTTTATGACACGTAAGATCGTTTACACGTGATGTATGAAATTTTCACATACGTGCAGTTTTCCTTGGAAATAAGTAATACGTTCAGGATCGGCGAATTGCTTATTACGAGACAAACTGTACATGTTAACGCATTTTCTTGACGATATTATGACAAATAGATAATTTATGATTGCGTAGAATATTTGTCGAAGCCGGTCAACCGAGATGTCGATGATGCGACTGTTAGAGAATACGTGAGATAATTTAGTGGCAAGCGACCCAACGAGATGTCGCATTGCCAAACAATAGAGACTTTGTCTTCCAATGGATCTGACCACGGAGTGTGGCGAAGGCGTCGATGCCTTTTTGGTAGACGTACTGTGAGGGACCGCACGGCGGGATTAGCTTTGAAAAAGTAAACCTTGTTGGAATACAACGATATTAATCGCGTACAGATGAGGTGATCGATCGATCGGATTATTCCCTTCGTTGCCCAGCGCTATCCCCACTAGCGTGCGTTCGTTAGATGTACCGCGGCTGCTAGCGCGTGCATGCTCTTCCGAGAATTCGGCGGAAGAAGTATAAGGATATGGACGGAACATTCGGCACGTCGGTGTCGCGCTTTGATGGCATAGCGCTTTGCATCGCGAAGCTGCTGGAAGGTTCCGTGACACGTGCCGCCACAAAGACATCCACATAGGTCACACTCATTACCGTATAGAGAGTGGGGATTCAAAATCTTTCCAAGGGCCATGGATCACTTAGTCAGTCTGAGAATAACTAGCCAACTGTCAACATTCATAACGTTTACTTGTATTTTACTATAACTTTGTTTAATAAAAATCATATAGTATTGTTTCAATACACACATTGTGTCTTCCACAGTTTATTAATCTTAATTTCAAGATTAAATTCTAACAAACCTATCGTGACAAATTTTTAACCGTACCGTACATGTACGTTCATAAATGTCTACTTCGACAATATGTTCCAGAATCGATTTATTTTTCCTTTCACAAAATTAATCACAAAGTTCACCAAAGCGTAAAGTGAAAAGAACGGTGTAGAAGTTTCGGAGAAATCCAATCGGAATCCGACGACGAAGGGATGCATGTTTCTATGTATGCGAAGCTATCCTGATTATCCGTAAAACGAATAGTTAATGGATTCCGTATCCGTGGCAGTCGTGATTATAGACAGATCAAGGCTATCGGGCAGTCACGATAATGTCGTGTCGTAAATAGTAAGTGATCTTAGACCGAGTTCTGTCCACGAGTCTTGCAACGCGCGTGCTTGCTTACATCCATCTCGGTGTGTTGAGATAGTCAAATGGCGATCAGATAGGGCGAACAGGCCCTTTGAATAAATCCTCAGACCGATAGGAAGGCGGTTCTAGGAGGTTTGCTCGACAGTGCGATAGCCGATAATGGTCTGGTTCAGCCACCGTCCAATTCTAGGGTTAATTACCATCGTTTTAACCCGCTATACTGGCGTCGGTTCTTAAACTGGTTCGAGTCGTTTTGGAAAATTAATTTTACGACGGTGAGAACGCCGATGATACTTCCGCTGCTCCAGGAGATTTCCAAGACGGTGCGCGAATAAACGATTCGATTAAAACGCGTTGTCCTTTTCAACGAATTCGAATTTTTTTCTAATCGATTCGTTAGCCTCATCCGATCGGAAAATCCCGTTATACTATATCATATATATCTTAATGTTACTTATCATGCCTTTATAACGCTATTATTTATATCAATTGCGAGACAACAGCTTGTTCTTGTACTACACGGGGATTCTTACGTAACAATGTTGATAGCATAACGAAAAGACAGACGAGCGATACGTCAGCATAATATAACAGTCGACCTAACTAATATAATATCACGATTATCGATCGATAATGCGTTTTGATTCTTGATAGATCGTCGTCAAGATTCGACAACCGTCGTGTGTGAAACGTTGTTCGCGAATTTAGCAGGAAACGATCTTCGGGAGGGCTATCCAACAAGTTTCCCCATGGAAACGTCACGTTCATTCCTGTGCGACGAACCAAAAAGTTCGAAGAATTCAGTCGACTCCGCAACTGCGTGATGTACGGACATTTCCGGCGAACGTTTCTGCGACGCCCTGCCACCCCTTTGCTTGTCGCACGTTGCCTACGACGCGTTGAAAAAATTATAACGCAGAAGTTTTCTTAATGTGGTCGCGCCAGTAATTATGCAGCGAAAAGTTTCAATCGCTTATATCTAATTACTGTGACGCATTGACTCGCGTCACGTAAATGTTGGACAGATGGTGAACGCATGCGAAAGGTTGACGCCAAGGGTGCACTTTATCACCTTCCAGATAAACCTGCCATATAGATTTCATTTTCCACAGAACTTGTAAATACGTAATTCTTGTTCGCCGCGATTGCGATTAACGTTACGATATTTTTCCATCTGCGTTTCTTACTGGAATTCGCACGAACGTTTCCCGTGCACGCTTACTTTTTGTTTCGAATCTCGGCCTTTGAAGAGAAATTAACGAACTGAACGAAAATTATACTATGAATAGTAAGGTGGGAAAGAAACGATCGATAAACGACTAGCGCATCATTGCGTAAAATGCGGTTAATGCTTATAATTTAAAAAGTAACGAGAAATAAAGTGTATAGGAATTATAACGATTTAAGAATGCGAATAATTATCGACCATTTATTTCCCAGCAATCTGGTAAAATCTTGTCCCAGTTTTGATTAACTGTTGCTGTTTTCTACTCTGTTTCAGGCTGTGCATTTCTCACCTACTATAGTCGTGACAGCGCAATCAGTGCCCAGAACGCTCTGCATGAGAAGCGGACTTTACCAGGGGTAAGTATTTACACATTTAGAACACAATTTACCTCCTTTCGGTTTTCTCGTATACACCGGTGAACCGACTTACTGTACGTGGGTTACGTCAACCCGTGATTGCCTTATCTAAATGTTTCCTTACAAGTGTCCGCGTTTCTCGAAATACTCGCATACTCGCGAACGTATGTATGGAAGTTGCTCGGTAAAAATTGATCGTGAAATTCGTTTGCGAACTAAAGGCCGTTTTGACCGTTCGAATCAACGGTGAACTTGGAAAATGAAAAATTGTCTGTCTCGGTTTCTTGTGACGCTTCATCGAATAGCCATCGAACGCGCGCGAAAATGAACTGCCGTAATTTCTATTCGGTACAGTTTCACGCAGAAAAAAGGGGAGCGGACAAAGCTGCAGTGACGTTAACAGATACTTATCGCTGGCGGAGCCGTATGCCGTTTTCCAGGCAAATTCCGGCGATTCACCCCGCGATCCGGAATATTAAAATGGCCCGGCGTGACAAGTTAATCTCTTAACGCCGAAAGGGTAGTTAGGAAGGGAATGGAGGGCCGATGGTAAGAGTCGAAAGGAGAGCGGGGGACCAGAGGGCGCAACTCGCAGAGTCCACGATGTATCATCAGACTTTCCGTGCGCCTTCTACAAATGCCAGGGCTGGCTATACGCATTCGTATCCCCGAGTAATATGAGAATTTTGCGTTCCTCTTTTCACGGTTAGTCCCAGGAAACGCGTAACTAGTCGCGTCTGCGTTTCATCCTGCGTATAACGATATTATGTGCCAACGTGTATATACATACGTACGCGTTACTTCGAATGTCGGGACTCCCCCGCAACCAGCGATCCGAGAGAATGGCGCAAGAATTCTATCGAATCAATCCGTTGACTCGTTCTTTCGGCGCGAAGAAACCTTCTACAACTTGAAAACGATCAACAGTATAAATAACCCACAAGAGGGGAACGATTGTCTCCGTGGTTTATCGAAATGTCACCAAGCATCAGATTCTTATTCCAGTTTTATACGAATTGCGTACCGTTTGATCCTCGCAACTGCTGATTAAAGTCTTACTTCATCGGCATATGTGACTTTTAATCAGTATCACTCGGCGGTTTACGCGTGACAAATCTCACTGGAAAATCTCACTGACAAACCGAACGACAAATCTCACTGACTCGAACGAAATCATCTACCTTGTTGCACATTTTCGAAGCAAATAGACTATAGCTCTCTTAAAAATTTCCATCGATCGTAACCGTAGGGGCTGAAGACTACGAGCACCGGCACTGAACACTGCTTAACTGCCAGAGCAGTGCCAACACGCCCCTTCCCATTATCCAAGCTACCCCTTGGAAGTCCGTAGCGAGTACTGGCGTTATGTTTCGTTAATCTATCCCCGAAACAACGCAGCTCCGGTCTTGGCACTGCTGCCAGCGGAAATCGTTTTAAATGTTATGCCGAGAGATGTGCCGGGGGCTTGGCTGAGTTATGACTTTATGAAGAGGCAGCAGACGCATATACGGGTATATACGGACGCATTTTTGCGTCGCTACGGGCATACGACCGAGCACACGCTCACAGGGCTCACCAAACACGAAAAAAAATTCTCTTCAATTGCTTCGAGCGTTCCGGTGAGTGTCCATCGACGTGGACCGTTTCGAAATTTTTGACATTTTTATGCTGTTCCGTCGGGGGAAGATACTTCACCGTAGTTTATTCGTGAAACTCGAGCTGTTCGAAAATACAAGGGATTAACGTCGTCGATTAAATCTAACGCAAGGTGATTAAATCTTTTAGCTTTTTAACAGGTATAACGATATTTGTTGTTACAAATAAGGTATATGTAAAGGTAATAGGTTGTTTTAGATACTCTTCCGGCAATGGTTGACGATACCTGTTTACGTTTACCTATTTACGAGGATGTTTCGTTTAATGGACATAAACGTTCGTATCCCATAAACGGAGGAATTAATCGAGTTTGGAATTTCTTACAATTCTGTATGCGCGTTTTGAATAAACGTCCGACCTATATTTAGGATGTTGGTCATTTGTTGATTGACCGATCCAAGTTGTAATATTCGGACGCACCTGAGACCATAACTCGGGCAAGCAGCGCGGACCCTTCATAAACAGGGATCGCGAGCGAACGCTCCCGCTGTGCAAGCAATAACAATGCCCGTGGCTAACCGGCTATACTTAGCCTATGCTTACTACGGAAGCGATCGTTGCACGTGCGCACGCGCTTGTTCACGCTCGTACGAAACCCCGAAAGAAAGTATTTGGTATCCCACTTCCGGCCGTTATCGCGATACTTCTCACGGATTCTGTTGTAGCGTGCACGACTTATAGCGGCAGACTTATTTGACGAATTGTTCCAGCTATTTGACTACGTCGAAAATCATTGTTCCCGGCAAACTTAATCTTAACGGCCGCGTTTGTTTTACACAAACTTGCTTCATGTATGACTTACAATCTGGGCTCATCTTTCCAAAAGTTTCCGTCGTGTGTCACCAGAACCAGATTAAATTTTGCTGGAAATTAGAGATGAAAATGCGGAATTGTAGATCCAAATTCCATGTTGGCTGGAATAAGAGACGCGCTGATTATCCACGCGACACGCTTCAAATTGTTCTTTTCATTTGCTAAATGGAAAATTATTATTTATTATTCGGATTGCACCCAATTTTCATATTACATCGATCTACCTCAGGGCATATAAAACGAGGACACGCGTCGTTATTGATGTAATGGCAATGTTGTGCGTTTCGTTCTTTATGCGCAATTTCCGCTTTAATTTGCGTTATAAATGAGAGAAAAGATGTATGTGTACGTGCGTGTTTCGTATAGTCGGTGGAACTGTATCTTATATGTATGTATGTGAAATAGACTTACTAAAAAAAAACGAGTTATTTGACGAGTTAAAATAGTATTACATCTACACGATCTTAAATCTAATATAGATTTTCTTTACATTGGATGGCATATCTATGTATATAAAAAGTACGGTTTACCGATCCTTATCGTTAGTCATAAATATAACGAATAGTATTTCCCATCGAATCTGTATCATTTGAGTCATTTTTCACTCTAGATTTAACTTAAATTTTTTTATTTCAAAATGTTCAATTACAATGACCTTTATTTATCTTCTCGTGAACGAGCCTGAACGGTCCTGAATTTAGCTGTAGTCATACCTTGTTTCTTGTCTAGGAATATTCTTCGCAGATATACAATCGCGTAATTAAACTACTAAAGCTAATCTTTATTCCGAATCGCTCGCATCGTTGTTTCGATGGGTTCTTCGTAAGGTTTGATGGGCTTTTCACGTGTCTGACAATTCATCGCCAACGGTGACTCACCATTTCACTTTTTACGTTACATATTATATTATTTTATATTGTACGCGATATATATTTTTTCCACGAGAAATCTCGGAGCATTTTCCTACGATAAAGCCTTCCAGATTTAATTCCTGTTTATTTGCTTTGCTCGTCAACTCAGCCTCCGCCTTGGCTGCAGTGTTGGTCTAGTCGACCTCTACATTAACAGATCGCCAGATGTTACCGCTGTTCGGTGGTATTTTGCCGGCGACAGAAAGATTCTCAGTGGTGAATTCGATCGGAAATATAACGTTCTTTGTTTAATTTTTTCGAGCATAACGTCGAGGAATAATGTCGTTGAATCGAAACAAGTAGTCGAGGCTCCTAGTTTTTACGTTTTAATGCTTTACATAGAAGTTTTAGTGGTATATATTTAATGAAATTAATGAATATCCTTATTGCTAGATTTTTCAAAAAGGTCACATAAAAGTTTATAAACAGGGATACGTATGATATAGGATGCGATAAGAAGGAATATCTTTTTATTTTTATTCAGAGAATCGTATGGAAATCGTACGTAATAGATATTAAAACAGAGAAATAGAAGTGGAAAAGTTACGATCCGGTTTCCTGGCTATTCGCTGATCATCGATATTTTTGCGGTCGGAAGCCCTTCTTTATCGCGCCGAAATTAGGAGCGGAATTAAGTAGCGAATATAGGTTAGAGCGACGCACTAAGGTACGATCAGAAATTCCGAAGGACGGATCGCGAACTACTGACAAAATTGGTGTAATTGGCGGCGGTATGCTACAGGGTTCGCTAACTCGATGGAAAGAATCGTTAAACTCCGACTAGTTGTCAATGACGCCCGTCGAGCAAAGGGGACGACAGGGCGCTTCGAATCGGCGCGAATTTTCACGAGGGAAACGATACTTACGCGTGCAAAGCCTGGAGCGTAGCGGGAAAGGTGCAAAAAACGCGGAGAAAAGAGCCGAACAGCTCGGATCGGGCATTGTTTGCATTCCTCCCTAACGAAGTTTTTGTAACTTACTCGTGCACCTGTGCCGCCCTCGAGTCCAACGAAATTTCTGCGATTTCGATGCTTCCGACTGTCCGTTATTCGTAATTCATTAAGCACCGTGTAGCCCTGGAGTCGCACAGAAAACGTCGGCTATCGTTCGAACGTGCGTGTAATCTTTAATTCGATGCAGTTAATCTTCAACCGTTTTCGCTCGATAGTAATTTGTTACGTGCAAGAGAGTAACGGAGTTAAGCTTAGTCCAGATTGACGGACAATTGTCCGTAGACACGTATTCGCAGTCAGTTCGCATACGTTGTTGGCGGAAAATCCGCAGAGAAATGCACGTATGTACCTAGATTGCCTGGCGATATCTTTCGACTGTCGACGGACGATTTTCCGGCGCTCGGGCAAGAAGGCACGATGTTTCTAAAAATTTCAGTCACCGATTACATCGGAGAGCTACATCTATGGCGTTCGTTAAATTATATGATTATTATATTAACGATTATGGAGGGGCGTAGCGGAACGGTGGCTATCAAACAATTAGGAGAAAGTTCCGTGGTTATGCCTCGCGAAGAAGGTCGTTTTCGCGAGGTAAAGACGCGAAGACAGAGATGACGTGGAAGAACAAGAAGAAGGTGGAGGAGGTTAAGGAGGGATGGAATGGAAATGGTAGGGGACTAGAAGTAAAGGAGGGAGTCACTCCGGAGGAAGCAAGCCGAGTGGCGACGCCTCAGTGACCGAGCTTACTCTCCCTTGTGCTTTCGTTCGCAAGCGTGGGCTTGCGAGTCCTCGTTTCCCTCTATATACCTATATATACGTGTATATATCTGTCTACTCTGGTCCCTCTTTTATCTCTCGTCTGCGCATAAAGCTGCCCATTTCTATCCTTGTGGGTGTCTCGTGGACCTTTCGTTTCTACTTCCACGATACGGCCCTGACAATAAGCCAGTCGTAGTTATATGCGCCCTTCCGTGCCTTTCTATGTTCCCATTCTTTCCTCTGCTTTCGTCGGAGTTGGTACATATCGGCCCTGGTAAAATACGTGGCACGCGGCCGTCGTGAAATTAACAACAGTGATCCTTAAGTATTCGTGCGCGGTTGAGAAAGTCCGAAAACGATCACGGCGCGCTCGCGTAAACATCGCTACGCGTAAACAGCGGTAAACGTTTAGTGCCGTGTGAATCACAGAGGCATTGGTGCTGCGTGCTTTTTTGGGTGTTGGTATAAAAATGTTCAAAGACCGATTAGTCGACGAAGAGTAAATATATCGATGTGACGAAAGGTGCGTGCGAGTCTACGCGCGATTACAGGCACTCGATTTTATCTATATCCGGAGAAATTGAATCGCGCCAAGTGTTTGTGAAGTATCGTAAGTGAAGCGGTGCTGTGTAGTGATTCTGCGCAGTAGCAGTTCCAAGTAACACGCCGGTATTCGAGATACATCCTGTCTCCTAGTTTCGACGAATGCTGGCAGAGAACTTTGATTACCAAAGCCACGTTTTCGTTTCACCAGCTATTTCATCCATAGTCCGTTTATGTTCCATAAGCAGCGTCGCTCTGTCCTTCGAGTGTTATAGTGCTTTATAGTTCGACATTCGACAGCAGTGATAATTCGTTGACACGTTCGTGCTACGACATCATGGTCGATTTTATAACCTACCCGGAGATTTCCTACCTCTACGACGAATTCATGATGGTACGGAGCATTACTCTTCGTTTGTTTTTTTCTTCTCGAGGCGCGTTGCTTGCGCTAAAGCGGTCTTATTGCGCGCGCAAGTTGCATCGCTGTCCTTAATCGTCGATGCCACGCTTCTAATTTTATTATATTATATGTAATGCGTCGTTATTAACGATCAGGGAATTGCTATGGTCGCTAATTACTCACCGTGCCGCTGCGTAACAGCTGCACGTCGTTGCCTTCTATGGCTCATTCGGAGGCCATTAATCCTACGAGGACGCGAAGGGCATTCTCGTGATAATGTGAAACTATCGAGGAAATATATTGCCAACTGCGCTAAATACCTGTCTATTAATATATTTAGTAGTTTCTCACGCTATTTATCGCTGTCAGTTTGTCTTCCCGCGACTAATATGTATATACCTAAAACTCGTAGCATCCGTCCGCGCTAAGAGTATTTGCTGACATATTTGCGATAACGGGAATATGTCCCGTTGAAGAAACAGGGGAACGCGATATTTCCATAATCTTTCGAGTACGATTAAAATAACCGAAAACATAGTTAACTAGCAGCAAGGTGACCACGGTCGGTGTATCGAGTAATTAATCATTCGTACGATGGTTACGTTAAAGATTCACCTATGCCTCTAGAGTAAACGCCGATGGACTGTCGGGGTGCTGTCTCCGCGAGATTGGCTGGGATGAGGTAAAGGGAAAGGTAAGGGATGATAGGTATAGGCAGGGTGAACCCTCGCCACAAAGTGGAACTACTTTACGGGAATATCACTTTGATCCGACGCTTAATGAACGATGGACCGCGCTCGGTAAGAGTACCCAGACTGAATTTAATTAGGGCTCTCAACTTGCCAGGTCGAGAGCATGACGGGATGCCGTACAGAATGTGTGCACGAAGGGAACGGGAAGAGAAATAGAGAGACAGAGCCGGGGTACACGATAAAAGCTCGGATGAAGCACACACGCTTGTGGGTATGGTAGGAAACGAAGGCCTTTTCCTTTGAGAATGCACCGGGCATATCCACTCCGCGACGATCATAGATGACAATACTGGACGGATGACTATCCGATTGTCATGCAAATCGTGGAGGGAGCCGACACTTATTGACTCATCCGCGTACTCTGGCGCTAGCGATTCGAGAATCCACCTGCCCGCGACCTTTATACTTTTCACGGCACGCTCGTGGTTTCAAAGCAACTGCGTTTTCTCGCGTCGTGTGTTTGCGGAGAGAGAGCCAACGGAGAAACGCACTCGGCCGATTATTCTGGAAAATTGAAAATTCCACGCGTCGATAAAGGGGGTGGTCGGTCTTCCTACTAACCTGATCAGGCACGCCAATTTGTGCAGAGCTTTGATTCTGCGGGATGACTCGACGCTCTGACGGGCGCGCGATCGTGCTGCGCTTTAACTCGAAATGGACCAGCCCCCCCGGGAAAATGGACTTCGATTCCAACCATTCGTACTTTAACCGTTTGATAATGGCGATGTCAAAGTACCTTTATCTTCGATGACAACGGAATTGATTCGCGAAGGGTGCGCATTTCGTTCAGAAATTTTCTGTTCCATCATTTTTTAATTCGTACCGCGAATAAAGATTTCGAGAAGATTTTGAGAGAGAACGTTCTTGATATTTGTAAGTTTCATTACAAAAATATGTCTTATCCAACTTTACGCAACTACGAACTATGCGAGATAAGAAATTTTATCTTTTTCATCGAAATGTTTCGTAAGCTTGACCATTTGTGGACATTTTCCGTTTGCCAGAAAATCTACCGGAGGTTATAAACACGAGCATAAAAATTAAACTAACACATCCGCGACTAGTTTTTTGCATTCGAGGGGGGACAAAAACGAACGAATATGAAAATATCCCACTTTTAGAAGTTTGATCGGACGAAGCTCGTTTCGGCAATGAATCGCGACGATATTCGACCAAGATTTCTCGAACCGTTCTCTAGTATCGACTTTCCTCGATCCCGAAGTAGGTGACGTACTTGCAGACACACGCTGGCACCGGTTGTGGAAATTGAGAAAACTTTATTTGCCTCGGTGTAACCATGGAAAACATCAAGATGCGGAAAATAGGAATTGCGCGAAACTCTTTACCGATGGTAGAACGAACAAGGACGCGCCCCTCGTTCGTGAACTAAAGCCTATTTTCTTCACCAAGTGTCGAGAACTCGGTTCCTCAGCGGTACTGGGTAATAAAATACATTGTTGAATAAATGCCATAGCTAACTCGGTAAGAAGTATAAAGGAAAAACGTAAGAAAAAAGGTAAAGGCTTTACTGTTGGAGAAGCAATAACATTAATCCCTCGGTATCATTTCTAAATCCAACGATTTAAAAACATGAGAAATTCGTTTTAAGAGGTATATACAAAGTTGTAAATCTTGAAAGTATTATTAAACAGTGAATTTCATTGTATTAAACTACCGAAAACTTATCAACGATACCCATTCTCGGAAACGACTAGTGTATTTTCAGCGTTGTCGACAAATTTTCAGTAATTTAATAGCAACTGTAACGAATATACTAATACTAATAGTGGTAAAATAAAAAATATAATACAATGTATTATTCGTTCATATATTTCATGCTGGTATAAGATTAATATCTAATATTTATGATATTCCGCGCGGGTCAAGGTGTGCAATAAATAAACAATAATAATTCCTACTAAAACACTGTATACACTTTACAGAGTGCATTTTCAATGGTTACAAAATAGGTGGAGTCGGGTGCAACGTTAATCCGTAATGGGTTAATCTTGTTGTTTAACCGTCCTCTGAACGATAAACGTATTAGAAGAAACGTCGGTTGAATTTTTCAACGAAAAGCAATTTTTATTGCTTTCCGTGGCCGCTAAATTTTCCGATCGTGTATTCGTCCCTCGTGGAATCGCGCATTTGCTTAAATCATCTCGCCATCTCTTTGCCAGCACGTGACCAATCTAAATATTTACGCGAGTGAGACAGGCCGGCTAACATCGCGTTTCCCTTAACTTTTCGAAGGAGACCCGACTTCGATGTTCTCGGTCCTCGTTCGGTCGGACGGTTAAAATTACCACGAAGATGTGTGACGTCATATCGATCGAATCGAGTAGCAAGGCAAGCGAACCACGCGTAACTATGAATTTCTAACGCAAGATCTAGATTCTCTGTACAGCTATCGGCCATGTTGCAGTCCTGGTGAATCTTTTTGTTGCTACATCGCGCAGGGCGATGATTTAAAATAAAATGTATACAGCGGCCGCCCGATGGCGGTAAAACATATTTTTCCAGAAAGATAACTTGCCGAACGGCGTTAATGAATTAATAAAAAGACACGTGATTGGTAAAGTTTTTTCATATATACGTATCTAATCTGAATATGGGTTTAAAAGGATTTTGCATAACGTCAATACAAAGCGGACGATTGCCACGAGGTTAGATGCATCAAGTAGTGGAAAAATATTCAGTTCCGGGGCTTTACAATTTTATCAGCGATAGGCCAACCAAACCCGTTCCTATAAACGAGAGGTTGGAAAGGACGAAAAAGGCGTCCTTCCCTTGTGCGTTTAGGTATTGTTACTGGTATCTCGCTCAGGCAGTGGGCAGGCTTTGTGTTTCTGCCCTAGTTTCTGTGCTGCAGGCCAGACATACGGGTTTCGGAGTAAATTGCATGAGGGTAGCAAAGGGCTAACTTGCGATAAAACATTCGCGCGTTTTCTATGTGTATCCATGTATGCATGTGCATTTAGCGAGCGTGTAGGCAGACGCGCGATTTCGCGCGCGCTTGCGAGCGTATCCACCTTGGGTTAAAAATATCCGTATCGCGGCAGCTGACTTTGCCACGTATGTCCAAATTTTCTACTGGTTCCATCGTACCGACATTTTATTTTCGAGATTATTACAAACCTTTGTACGCTTGAACGCGTTAAACATCCGGCGTGAGATTGTATAAAGACAAAACAATTTGGAAATACGCTAAACTCGCGATTATTCCAACGGTATCAGCAAGACCAGGGTCATCGCGTTACGTCGCATTGGTAGGTTTGAAAGGCTGATCGAGTCTAGCGGTACAATAGCCGGTTGACGGTACATGGGTTGAAAAGTAGCTTAAGAACGAAGGAATTAAACATGAGACAGCTACGGAACGTTCCAACTTCAAAAATTATTCCAACGATACATAAACGTAGTCACATAGAGACACTCGACCACTGAAACTGTTTCGTTCTAACGTCTTTTCTCGGCAGCTTTTGAAAGTTCCCTCATTTATATCTAGACGGTGCGGAAAGCGTAGGTCGGTTCAGTCGTTTTGGGTACCGAAGCTCCGGAGAAAATTTTCTTCAGTTGCATTCAGTTGGCATTAGCGTCGTAGCTGTAAAAGTAGTAAAAGAGGCAGCATTAGGAAGAAAGAGGGAAAGAAAGAAAGAAAGAAAGAAAGAAAGAAAGAAAGAAAGAAAGAAAGGAAGGAAGGAAGACAGAAACAAAGAAAGGAGCCAGGAAAGAAAAACGGGAGGGTACGATGTGCCTCTTTTCTGTCTCTTTTGGCCTGGAAGGGAGAAGGCAGAAGTTTGCAACTCTATTCGCGGAAAGGTCGCGAAAGAGGTAAGAAGGGGAGGCATAATTCCAACAGAGAGAGTATGACGAGCCAGCCAAGTTGGCCACCTCTACGAGGTGCCCTCAAAGACTCTTCCGCTAATTTGATGATCCTCCAAAGGCCTGGGCTGCAATCTGCCGCTCAGTGTAGATTCTCTAGACATGGACCCTCACCGATCTTTCCTCGTCTTGTTCCGGTCTGGGGAGAAACGTCTCTGAGGAGGTTACCGTTCAAGTTCTTCACTTTTCCTTTCGTTCTCCTCATCCACTTTTTCCTACATGCAGGTCAAATGACAGAGCGCGTTAAACTGCCGCTCTCGCTTATGGCCACGTTTAAAGAGTTTCGTGCATGGCGAGCACCTGCAAAAGTAAACTCATCTTCGTACATGAACGTAACCTCGTTTCCAGCATTACTTCCTTCTAATTCCAACTAATAATTATCTACGATTTCTCCTTGTTAATGATCCAGTGAAACTAGCAGCATTAGTTCGCCAACCGTACTCGTAAAACGTTCATCCAACTTTGTCCGAATTCGTTTTTTAACGCGTTTACGACCGATTAGAGAGCGACCGATCTCTTCGTAAAATCGTAATTACGTTAAAATTGAAGCAAAAATCGATTTGCGATTTTCCGCGTTACGAGAGTCGAACATTTTCTACGTAGAGGTATCTGTACGCTTAAACGACGTCACTCGTATTAACTTGACGCTCTTTTACTCCAGGGGATACAATATCGTTAAATTATGGTTTCGTGTTGCATACGTTGTAGATTTGGTTTCATATAACCGAAGACGAAGGAAAGGATACGGTTTCGGTGACGCTGTCTCGATATCTCCTCTTGGGAACGATATACTTTCTCATATATTCGACGTGTCTCGCATGAGCTGCTTAATTTCGCTAGCAATTCGTTCGGGGTCTCGTTCGCTATCGGGATTACGGCAGGTCTGATGAGTTTCCAGAGTAGGACCGCAGTACCGGTTGCCGTAGCAGGAACCGGAACCTTGTAGGTTTCAACGAAGAAAGGGAGGAGAAGAGGGAACAAAGAGACAGTGGACACAGAGAAGCTGGAAGAGGAGCTGGGTCAGCGTCACCGGAGTGTATAATTGGCTTGATTGTCGGGTTCTAATCTGGTTCTCCTTCTGCCTTCCGTCAGAGAGGGACGTGTCCAGGCTGCCACCACTGGCATAGGAACGTCCAGAAAATGGGAGAAATGCGACCTGCTTTTCCAGATCCTTTCGTTATTTATAATGCCCTTTACCCTGTTTCGGGTTAACCTCCGACATAATATTCCCAACTTCCACGGATTAGACGAATTCCCTTTGACATCCCAGCCATCCTGAAACGAAGATTTATCGGAACTTGTTCAGCAGGTGAAAATAACGAAGATGAATTTTTCGAACGCGATAGCGATCGTTCGACGCGTGATTATCTGATATTTTAAACGCGTTAAAATTACAATTACACGAGATATTCCTTTTACATATCTTTCGCTTTAATTCGGCAAAGTCCAGCGTGGATTAAAAATGTATAAATGTTAGTTGGAAGAAAAGCGCGGACAAAGAGATACGCGACGTGCACCGCGAGAGATGAATTATAGTAATAAAACAACTGCGTGGAAGTACAACGTGCGGTTTTTATAAATATTTCGCTTGTTTCGTTCGCGTCGTCGTTGTTGGCTTCGCACCAACTGGGCTATGCTACATCCTGGCTGCAGCGATTTCATATCACTACACTTGCTATCTACGATCTGAACGCAGACAAATATATAAATACGACCAGTCAGTTGGTTGTACAGATTTAAATTGCAGGATATTAGTATAATTTTCTTTCTCAGTGTTTGGCAGCTGGGGACGGTATAGGTTATTTTTTCGTCTCGATGAAAATTCTTTATATGAAAAACACAATGTACGAATCACATTTGTAACTATTACAACGTTGTTCCAACGAAACCATAATAAATTTGTAATTTTTTCTTCTTACGACTTCCGTGTCTGATCCGTCACAGTCTCGTACCACTTCCATTCTTCTTATAGAACCATAATGAGGCCGTAAACGTTCCACGCGTCGTTTTAACGACATTTTTTGTTCGATAATTTGGACAGATAAATGGCAACATTCGTTAAGGATTCTTTTCTCGTTTATAGAAATTGGTAATGGCGATATTAATGGAACGACACATGATCGTTGTACGTGCAAATACACTGTTAAATTTGGTGCAACGGTTGTACGATTAAAGATTGATAGTACACGCGTTTAACGTGGTTAAATATCGATTTCGGTTAAATCGTTCAATTATATTATTCATCGAAAACGATTCCGCGAACGCGGATGTTATCGTCAAACGATCGGAAAACACAAAAAGATCGGCTGCTTGATTCGATGGGAAGAAAGGTGAAACGATAGTTTTAGGGAAGTCATCCGAAGTGCGCTGTAAAAGCACGAACGGGAAAAGTTGGATTTAAGATAACGAACCGATATCGATCGAGAAGATAAATAGCGGAGGAGCGTGGACTTGTTTTCATTGACTAAGTACGTATACTTTGCGGTGCACTTAGGTGAAAACGGGGAAAGTGGCGAAGAGCGGACAAGTTGAGGCGGGATCGACGACGGAGGAGAGAAGATATTTTCAAAGACGACTCGGAAATTGCCTGTCCAATTGAATCGCAAACAATATGAAAATTTGTTCGAGAGTTTTGATTATACAAAGGAGAGGAGGCTACGGTAGACGGCGACGGAGGGCGAGGAGAAAGAGAAGAAAAGCGGACACATTCGAGAGAGGAGCAAGAGAAGGATATTCTTAGTGGCGCTGGGAAACAATGGGCCACCATCAGACTTGCAAAGCGGATCGCGTTTTTACTTTCAAATTAAATTATTTTCTCCGTTTCGTGTACGATTAATGCTCTTCAGCCGGTGGCCACGTTTAATCGGCGATCTTCATCCTCGATATTTTTGTTTACGCTTCTTCCGTATCTTTTTAACGTTATCCAACGTTTAACGTAACTCTGTCCAATCGAATGTAAAACACGCCTACACATTGCCTTATTCCTTCGCTCCGTAATCGATATTGGAATCTATTTCTAGAAGCTATCGCGTTTATAACTATACCTCGTTTATATAAATTAACTAAAGGTACCGATTTGTATGTATATACATATGTACGGACGATACAATTTATCTCCGATGCGGTATAAAAATAATTCGCAATCGATTGATAAGTACAGACAAATTCGTACGAGCAACGCGCATGGAGGTACATATATCGTTAAATTACCTTGCGGTTTTCACTTAATAAATCATAATAAATTTCGCAGCGTGTCCAATTGCATCCGTGAACAGAGGTGGCCCAACCATATTATTTACATTCATATAGGAACACGGCGTAATTATACTAGAAACGATGATACGCACCATTGTAAATTTTACTCGGACGAAAGCGTTAATCGAAGCAGCACGCGCACACGTTGCGCCGATTATCGTGCCGTTTACCAACTTGCATCTGCATGGAAGTTACTTTGATTGCAGATTCATTCCGCTTAAACATGCGGCAAACCGGGCCATAAAATAACATTCGTTCGCAGAAGTGGCACGCGACAACGCACACGGTAGTAAAATCGATGCGACATACGGTTAAAAGGCAAGGCTGCCGCGACCAAAGCAAGATGTTGGCTGCATTAGCGATACAATTTGCGGATGTAACGCTTCAGAACTGTTCGCGTATCTATGACTACGGTACCGGTATAGCGCGCCGCGAGACATCAACATGGACTGTAAAAGGGTTCTTGAAGCGGCACCTATCCGTTACAAACGTAAATGGAAACTGGGTCGCGTGTATTTCGACAATTGTTCCTTACCTCTCACGACGCGTAACCACAAATTCGTTCCCCCATGAATTTCAATCGAGTGAAACCGCGTCGTCGTCGGTGCCAACTCGACGCCCATTGATGCAACCGTTACGGGCATCGTCGGAGTTGACTTTAAATTCCAACTGTTCGTCAATGGTAAACTAAGCGGGAACGTGCTGCCTTTGTGACGCGGATCACCCCGGAAATGAGTAAAGTCGCGGAAAGAAAGGCCCCACCGTTCTTCGTTCTACTATACTCTCGTTCTCGGATAAGGTGAGAAGCGCGGATATCTTGCAATATCAAATTTCCCGTTATTGAGATTAACGCGTGTTAGTTGAACCGATTAGCCACGGTTTATAATTGAATTTGACGATAATAACTGACAATAAAAGATATATCAAGCGGAATCGTCTTGAAACGTTTACCGTTACAAAGTAAGGTCCAACCGAGGCAAAGAAAGAAGGAAAATGGCAATTACCGTGCAATTTATTCATCGAAAGTTCGAAAGCGACAAAAGGAATGGAGATTTTCGAGTCCTCGGGAGATCGTCAGTGACGGGGCTGGGTTTGATGGTGTTTCGTGCGCATCTACGATATAACTGTGTGTAGACGGTGGTGAAATACACGAAACGCTGTCGGTCGCGTAAACAGGCCAGGAAAAGCCTGCGCGCGGACTGCCTACAGAGGTTCGCGACGAGAGAATAGAGAAGAGGAAGAGAGGAGGAAAGCGGCATAATGCGCGCGGTATACCACGCCACTTCCGAATTACTCCGGCAAAATCTCCCCGCGTATTTGCATTCCCCCGCGGCGAACGCAGACAGAAATTAATTGCGTACTTGCGCGGGCAACAATGAAGCGCCATTCTCGTGTACCGGCAACTCTCCCTCGCTGGTCGCTCCGGAAATCAAAGACACTTTTGGTCGACTGCCCGCCCCCCGGCATCCAGACCCCGGATTCGGCCCGCAGCACCGCTTCGCTCTACGCCGCTCCGCTCCGCTCCACGCCACGTTGTTCAAATTTCGTTTCCACCGGTTTGTTTAACGTCTCTACGGTCACGAAAAGACGCAGAGGTTTATCGCGAGTTGAAAACGAATCAAGCGCAACGACGATTCTATCCAGCTCTCCGTTCTGTTCAATTTCCTGTCTCTTACAAATGGGAAGAAACACCGAAGATTATTCGAAACGTTACGAATAACGCGACAAATTGTTTCGCAACGTTGCAACGTCCGTTCGTTTTGTGAAATATGGCGAACTACGAAGCACCTATTACGCGCAACTTTAAATCATCTATGAGAAAGTAAAGTGTCCGAACATTCGACGTACAATCGATCGATCATCGATGTTGAATAATTTCCTGATGATGGAGATCTTTAGCCTGCTCTGACCAATTATATTTTTTACTAATTTACCGTTATTACCTAATTTACTCGAAATGTCGCACGATTATTTTTCGCAACGATATTCCGTTATTACTTAATCGATATATAGTTTAATTTCGACGATTCTATATCGAAAAGTTTATCATCGAACGGGATTATTTTGTATGTTTTTGTTCGTTTTGCTCGTTTGTTTCGACACGGTAAAATAGATTATCGAAACATTCGGTTAAAGGGAAACGATCATAATTTTCTACACTGCGCAACGACACGCGCGAAATATCGCGTTGTCGACGCGGGTCAACTCTATTTTAACAATCGAGTCGATTAAAATTACATCGAACGCTGAGCAGGGATTTCCACAATAATGCCGAACAAAATAAAATCTCCAAGTTTCGCGCGTTAAACTGTTAGTTCGATTTGACAATGAGCTTCCGTGTTATTTAAATTCGGACCTGTAGCCGATTGAAAATCACGGTCATTGTAATTACCATTGGAAGCACGCGGGTCTGGGTGATTTATGGAATCATGAAATTTAGCCCCATTGTCGTACAAATTCGCGGGCAGTGGCGAGGAAGTTCAGCCGGTGGATTAATGATGCAGCGTTTATTTAGCGAAGCGGTGATAGTGGCTGGGAATTCGTACACAAAGGAAACGAGCATTGGACCTTTTAGGCTGGGAGGAATTGCCGTGTGCGAAGTCGTGCCGGAAGTAGGCGATATCAACTACCGGTGACACCCTTCTCGCAGCCCCTGCACGATGCTACACTCCACCGTAGGTTTATGGCTAGCTTTTTGTTCAACGCCATTAGCGGCTCGCTGCCCGTTGCTTTTCCGTGCGACAACAACGACCATCGCGTCATGTACGACATAGATTTTACCATTAGCGTACCGGCGTGGCCTCGCTACCTACCAACCAACTAGCTCCATCGAGCTGCTGTGGAAAAGTTTACGAAGCGCTAATGGGAAAAAACGGAATTTCTTTCACGTAGAATACTACTTTAAAGTAGAAACGATTAATCTTGTTCTTGTATTGCCCGGTTGGTGCCACTGTAAACGTTCGTTTTTTTTTTCTTTTTCTCTTCTTCTTTTTTTCGTCTTTTTTGTTTTCTTTTTATTTTATTTCTCCTTGTACTTTCGTTTTACGCTATGGAGGTTTAGTGGAGTGCGATTATGAAATACAGTTCAATCACGCGAACGCCGTAAATAACCGTTATCTCCGACGACGTAAAGTGACAAATCGTGCTCGGTTTTGCCGCGCCACGCGCGTCGAATTACAACGACACAGCGTGAAACTGTCCTCGCGTACACCGAAATCGACCTACCCCCGGCATCCTTCTTCGACTCTCGACAAAGTTTTCGTTCCTGTATAATTACTCGCCTTTGTGGAGAAGGTACCGGGGTATAGACGGAGGAAGATGTAATATCAACGGCGGTACGATTGCTTAATCGACTTAATCATGGTACGCTTCATAATAATTATTTTCCCTTGGTTATACTCGCGATAAGGGAATCTATTATACGTACGACGAACTTTCGAGCTTTCTTGGTATTTGAACGGTTGGCGTTCGAATATCGCGAGCCGCCAAAAAGGATCGTCGAGTCGGTAATTTATAGCACTTTCAACATTTCGTCTGCGATATCCGACCTGTCTCTCTCGACGATCGATTCGTCCTGGTACTTTCATTTCGTCCTCGCTGTCTTTTCTGGTTTAGTTTGCCAGAGAAGCCAGAGAGTCATCCCCTTCGGCGACTTGTTTCGGGTAATTAAATCCAGGCAACCCGACGAGATGTCGGAACCTGATAAATGAAGTGTTCCAGCAGGATGAGGAGGGAGACCCTCTTCGCGAGGGTCGACACAGAGGCGAGCGGAGAGCTAGCGAGGGGCCATGTGAATATTGCAGGACCTCGCACTTCTCATCGCTCGTCGTCGGGCTTGTCGACGCATTACTTCGCGCAGAGAGCAGTTATCGTTTTAGGTTACGAAGTTTTCGCCACTGCTTGCTCCTATTTTGTCAATTTGCTCCTCCCCAAGAAATTACCGGTCACCTTCATTTTCTCGTATATTTTTCCATATCTCGTCTCTGTAACCTTAACATTACGCAAAAAGTTTACATTGCTTTTTACTCCTTTTTACTCCTTTTTACTCCTGCCGATCAAGTTAAAACGAATAAACGTATGTACAACGAATATTACAAAATTCCGTAAAATGTCGTGTAAAGAAAGAACCATTTTTAAGGGCGTGGTTACTAAATGACGGAAAAATTGCGTATACGTAACGATCGTCCGTGATATCTCTTTCGCATTTCGATATTAACGGACGAGCAGCTTTTAACGAGCTAGACTAACGAAAAGTTCGATATTCGAAGCACGACGACATTCAGCGCAAGCATTCGATCCTACATATCATGAAATATGACGAGTCTTTATGCACTGCGATAAATAAAATGCGTTTTTTTCGTTTTTTTTTTTTTATACCGCGATGAAATCTGTGTACACACGAGCCTACGCCTATTCTGTATTTACCGTATTCACGGCACCAGATTGCATTTATACCAGCAAAGCCGCAAAGGTGGGTCTGTGACGAAGGCATATTTAATTCAGGCGACCCACGGTTTCGGTATTGTACGTGTTACATCGCGTGTGCCGTGTGCACGCGTTTCTAGCCAGCTCACAAAGACAAATTTCAACAGTAAACACGACTGGATCTGTGCCAACTGTATTTTTTCCCGAAACGTTATCGCGTCGAGCTTATTCGACCAACATTACTTTTCAGGCCGCGATTAATGATTTTCTCGTACATTCACGTTAGAATTTCCGACCGGTGTATTTTCAAATATCATCGATCAACGATTAAACGTCGCTGTCCCTAATTTGTTTCTACGAACGTTTCTACGAATGCGAAAGTTTTCGATTTGAGCTTGAAACATGGTTATAGAGGGTTACTTGGACCCTATTGTAAAACGTAGTCAAAAATAATGAAACGTATTGCTAGTAGATGGAAAGTTTAATCTGTAGAGGTTTATGCGAAGAGGTCGCGTCGTACTTTGACCCCTGTGCCGCTACAAATCTTTTAACTGGATCGTTCGTAGATCAAACGTCGTCTTTGACACGTTGTTTAAATATCGATAAAGGAGGATCGTTTTAGCATTTTCAAATGCGAGTGGGTACGTCTAATACAAATGTAACGACACAGCTAAGGGGGGAAAGAATTTCTTAAACGAATATGTTAATAGAATTTTTAAGTTTCTTCGATCTAGAATATCGATACTCCGAGCGATAAACTATGTAAGTCGCTTCTCTCTATCACGATCGGTAAAAATTGGCTCTTAAATCGGTCCATATAAATATGCCAGTCGAAGCTAATTTAATATTGTAATTTTAGAACCGATATAACTTAATAGCAAGCGTGTATTACGTTGTGGATATAAAATTTGATATCCCGATCTAATTTTAGTAGCGTAAAATATTTCTATACTAGTAATATATAGTAATATCATATTATAATAGAAGAAAGTTGATGGATAGTTGGAGAATGTTTATCGCGATAAGCGTGCTTCGTAAATCATAATATTTGCCTGGTTGGCTCGAACGATTTTTTCCACAAATATATCATCGCGTCAACAAAAACGAGGAAGATGTGTATTGGGTGATAAAGTTAAGTGCTCCACCCTCTATATTACGCGAAACGTAATGTATCGATATCTATAGCAGGCAGTTTCTTCCTGCACTTTACACAACTTACATTCTATCGTTGGCATGTCGAACGTTATGGCATTTATGTGTTCGGAAAGTATATTTGTAGTTTACGATAGATACGACGTATTATATCAAGTCGGCCATTAACTGCGAACGTTCGATTACGAATCCGTCGTAATTCAAAGGTTCGCGATATCTGTTGCCCACGGACATATTTCAACATCGTCCTCAGCCATGCGGCCTATAATCCCAAAGGATTTGTTGTACACATGTTCGTCCCGTGCAAACTGTCCTCGAAATGTTCGATATCCCCCTATGTATCCACGGTGGGAAGATCAATGTCGCGCGTTTGGTTACGAATGTTGGATGATTTCTGGTCGCACCTGAGGCCATTTGTGAAGTTTGTGTTCACGGTTCTATTCCAGCGACAGCTCCGATCAGATATCGATCTTCGAACGCGCTCTCGATCCAGGGGCCTCGGTATACAAGTTCGGATATTTCATATTTTTGATTCTGTCGTCAACCTAGAAAATTTTATGCTCCTGGAGAACACGGACGGAACAGGATCCCACGGTTTTCAGAATCAACGTTGTACCCACCATTTTTCTTCGCCGCCCTGATTTCTTCTTTCAACGAATTTTTGTCGTTTTTGTACCGTACCACGAAACGTAATATTTCCACGGCGCGCGTCTCACAGGCTACCAATCTTCGCAGAAGCAATAATAGCACACCGTCCATCCAACTGTCCATTCGGACCAGTCCTCCTTCGTCTTTCTTTCTCTACGCTATGTCGTCCCTTGTGGCTCATTCTTCATCCGCTATCCTGTCGTAGATACGAAACTCCGAAAAGAACAACCCATCTCTTACACATTTGTCCCCTCTCCTTCATCCTCGCCCTCTCCCGTTCGCGTGTTATTCGCCGTTTTTCTCATCTTCTGTTTTTGCGTCGATATTTGCCTTAACAAAACGAAATCGCCTCTGCTCGCCGACAAGTGACGGTGGTGCACCGTGTTTGAACTATAGTAATTTGAGGCAGGCTAATGAAAGTGCTACGCAAACACTGTCGCGACGCCCCGACGTCAAAGCTGAAACCTCTGGCCACACTGCTTGCAAGCGCTCGCCCTTTTCCTCCTCGTCCTCCTCCCAGTCTGTCATCCTTTTACTTTTTCTTCTTTCGCGACGATACTTTCTCCGCTATTGAAGTTCCATCTTTCGATCGATGTGCCTACGCGTACGCGGAACAACTTCGGCATTTCCTGAAAGACCCTGTGCACGCCGGACTTCTACGCGACTGCTGTTGAAGCAAGGATAATTTAATATTCGTGATCGACCAGCTATCCTTCGAAATTAAGAGTAGAGTATCGTGTTCTTTCTACTATTGTTTCCGAATCGCGTTCCGGTATGGGCGCTAATAATTCGCGTGGCCAGCGGATCACGCAAATATTAAATCAAAGTTCTTTCGCATTCACGCGAGAAAAAGCGGAAATTACTTTTTTAGCGAACAATTTTGTTGCATTCGTTTCATCCGACGTTGAATACTAATAGAAACGAATACGAAACTCGTGACACGAGCACGCGCGTCAACTTCTCTTTAACGCGTTCACCGCGCGTGCGTTTCATTGTTAGATCCAAGTCGGCATGTATGTACGGTTGATGAAATTGGTATAGCAAGATCATCGAATAGGTTAGGCATTGAAGTTCGCGTTTTGAGAGTACTTCATTACTTCTTCCTTTGCGGAATAGACTCAAGGATATCGTATTATTATTGAAATTGAAATCATCGAGGTATCTCTTTTCCACCCGTTGAAACGAGAACGGCTAAATTTCAGGAGTATTCGTTTTCTTCTAGCAAGTAGAGCTAGATAATTCGAGAATAGTGTGTTAATCCAAGTTGTGGCTCGCGAACATTTTTCTTCATTTTTCCAAGTAGTTGTCCACTCGTTGCTCCAGCGCATACTAGATTACCGTGTTATCCCGGAAAAGCGTTAATCTCAGGGAAAACTTTCCGAGTACTTTTGTTAGCCTGCTACTCTACTGCCGGATAACTGTAACTCAATAAGGATGTTAGCCATTTCCGCCTTCTGGAACCGGTTGCGTTAACTTCCGAATAGTTTCTCCCAAGTTTCCAAAGTTGCCAAGTGGTAATTTCCACTAATGCTGCCCTCTGTCCTAACGTGTTGTACTTCTCTATTCAGTAGTTTATAATAGTACCGGCGGATTTCTTGTTTTCGGAATAGCGAAAGGTCAAATCGTTTTATTCTCATAGATTCGTCGTGAAACTTTATTTCTGCTTCGGTTTCTCGCTAGTGCGCGAGTCGATGTTTTATTCTCAGATCGCCGATGCTAACCGGTCTCGAATCGTCTCGTATCGTTGAAGAGGACCAAAAATATCCCCGCATGTAGATAAGTGAATGGTAGGCGCGATTGAACGCGCGCACTGAAACCATATGGCGCTTAGCTCGTTTCTGGTTTACAGAGTGGATATAAGGTCATCAGGTATTGAGACCAGCTTCTGGTACGGTATCTTCTCGTTTCGTCCGCGCCTGGCAGCAGACCCGTCTTCGCTTCTATACATTTTTCATATCGCGCTCTCTGTTCATGATGTCACGACCGTTGCCATTATTTTACTACTTTGACCCGTACAAATTGTTGTTACGGACAGAAAGAAATAAGCGTAAAGGATGTATCGTAAAAAAATCGCTATTGATATTCAATGGATACGAGAAGCTTGCAACAAGCGGAAGATTTCCGCCTCGATCCTTCTTTTCATCCGTATAAACGTTAATAAATGCCGATTAAATTTCGAGATACGCGTAAGTTCGGCCGTAACTCGTTCGGCAGGCGTGCCGCGATTCCATCGTCGGTCACGAGATACGAGAGAAAACGCGTTTCGTTACACGTCAACCATGTAGTTACAGCGGGTTAGTTGTTAAATGTCGTTAAACGTCGTTATGGTCGCAACGATAATTATCATACGTTGAGAACAAAGGACACGCGGGACCTAGGACAGGGTGGCTGCTTGCAGTGTACGTACGCTGTAAAAGACCCGGTCACCCTTCTTTCTCCACTCACCTTCTCGCCGCTCCTTCCACCTTCCTCGTCGTAATTTCGAGACTTCCTACGGGCGGCGGCGGTCGCGGTAGATACCTCATATTAATTCGAGGTGAGCTTTCGGGGCCATTTTAAGTTTTACGATCCGGCCATAAAGATCGTCTTGACTGATAATTACGTAGACGAGGGAAATTGTAAATCGCTATCACATTCGACTCATTGAACCGCCTCTTTCTACGAAACTTTGCTTTCGATATTTCCTCCCTTTTTCTTTTTACAGTCACAAAATACCCCAATCCTCTGCCATCGTAAAAAAGCTTTCCTTCGACTTTTGAAATTCTCGACGAAGTAAATTTTCTATTAACTTTTCGCCGCGATATATTACATACGATATCTTTATTTGCGAATATATCGCTACACAGTATACCGCTATATGGAAAACGTTTCGCGTGTTCAGCCAATGGATAGGAAGGATGGTATCAAACCTAGGTTTCAAAAGTTGGAAAGGAATAATCGCGCGTAAAGTAAAGGTATTTCGTGAGCGAATTGTACGATATTTTGTATATCTTGTATCGAGTCGCGATACTTTGTAATTGAACGATAAGCTCGAAGAAAGCGGATTAAAACCAACTTGAAACGTGTTTAAAGCTTCTTTTCGGCTAATCCACTCGAATTCTGAATTAATCCTAAAAATGATGTACGGAATTATGTTTATCATTCGATGCATTCGAAGCTATTCTGTCAGGAACGGATCGATCTGCAACGGAATTACGAATTAATACATTTGTGGTGGCGGCGGATGAAATTCGACCGATTATCAGGGATAACTGGCCGAACGATCGTGTTTCGAAGTCCCGAAACATCAGGAATGCTCCATCCTCTCCGCATTTCTATCTCATTCCCATCGACCATTTCCATTAGCTGGAAATGTAATACAGCATTGCGTAACGAGCATACAGTCGCGTTCCTATATTGATGCGCGATTCTCTAAACGAGCTTTCTCTCTCTCTTTCTCTCTCTCTCTTTTCCCATTTCTTTCCATCTCTCGCACTTTTAGCATTTTTCTCTTATCAACGATTCTGATTCGCGGAAAGAGAGGCGCGGTGTCTCGGAAAAAATCTCGGACTATCCGACTTATCGCGTCCGTTACGTTCGTTCTCGTACACTATTTTTCTATCGAATCTTCGAACAAAGTGCTCTATTTAGATGTATCTCAGATTCTGTACAACCAGAACCGAGGAAGCGAAGGTGCCAGAGAAAGCTGACTCTCATTCCACGGTCGTAAACGTAGTTTCGATTCTGAAGGTAGCAATAAAATCTACGAGTAGATGCTTTCGTAGAACGTTCTACTGACCATGAAATCTCCCATGAAAGTTGCAACGTAAGTCGTAGGAAGCGGGGGACACGATGGCATTTTGGTCTATATTTTGACTAGATCGTCTGTGTCACCGGTATGAACCAGAATAAAGCGATTAAGATCGTTTATACGTTCTTCGAACGTATGCGTGCGTTTGTATATTTTCAATTGGCATTTTATTTGCGAAATCGATGATAGATATCGAGTACGATAAGAATCACGCTATATGCGTTTAACTTGCTATACCGTTGAAAGTAGAGTTTTCCGCTCTATCTCATCGCCGCTAGGTTAATGGAGTTTCCAAGATCTTTCAAAGGGCAATGAAAGGCGAAGGACCGACGATGCTGACACGAGCTACATTTCTTTATCGTCTCTTTAGACGTTCTGACCCTGGGCAAGTGCTTCAAACGACGGAAGGTTAGACAGGTTCTCGAAAATGATGGATGTCTCCTTTTCCTTGGCTCGTTTACGAATCGCTCGAGTTACGATCCGAGAGATTCAACCTCGGTACGTCGAGCCGAATTGATAGTTATTGATAGCTACTCGGACTAACCTGACTCCGGAGGCAGCTTGATCGATGTCATGCACGATAGAGCATTCTAATTATGGTCAGACTGCCGGCAATTACCCATAATCACCCAAGTCCTACGTCTTCCTCTTCGGTAATTATACGCTCAGCCTTAGCGAGACCGTATCTATCATTTAAGAAGTTTTTCCCGACTTTAAAGCGACTTTGCGAAACTCGCCAATTAATTAATCGAGCAAATTGAATCGTATCCCTAACGTCACAGACCTCGCATCGGAAATAATTTTTGTAACGTTATTCCGCTATTTCCGCCAACCGAATACGTACGTTACGTAGCGTCGATCGAAAGTTTCTGTAAAACGAATCAACGTCGCATGGAATCATCGATTTCGAAGTGGCTGTAGCATCGACAAAAAATGACTCTTTGTTTGGACGTTATGAGATTTTATGACAACGGAGATTAATTGTTTATCGATCGACGGAGCGACGAACGAAACGGGTAGGAAGGGTGAGCAGAAAGAACAAAAAATTATTTTCATACAAAAGACAAAGGCGAACGCGAAAGGAAAAAGAATGGCATTTCCTGTCAATCGGATGGGAACCGGACCCGGTAGTGTGTTTGCCGGCGAAATTACATCTGCATAATAGCCACGTGGCTGGATATCGATCCATGGAGTGGCGTCTCTTCATCGCATCGATGTCGTGCATCTCGAGCACGCACGCACGCATACGTTCCCTCGCTCATGCGCCTGTGAACTCACGCACGTACACATCAACGAATGCACGTGCAAGAATTAAATTCCGCCCCGTGGTAGGGCGCCAAAATAGTTTTCATCGATTAGAGAAATTCCCCATCATTTGGTTACATCGCGCACAACTGACAACCGGCTGGATTTGCCAACGGATTTACGCGAACGCTATCTATTCTCTGATTCGTACATAGCTGTGAAATTTAATGCAGAAAATCGTCTAGTTCGTGCGACAAACGTACGCACACACACACACACTTACTTCGGACGTGAACGCGTTCATCTCTTTTCTAATAATATTTTTCCGTCATTGAGAATAGATGGGAAAAGAGGGAGAGGGGAATAATTGTCGCGGTGCAAGTAATTCGCGGCGTATCTGTTTGGCGAGGTCTAAAGCGCGAATCCTGTCAGCGTAAATTAAATCCCGTGCCTCATGACGGTAGGCCAAAATGATTTTCATTCACCGGAAGAACGTTGCGTCATCCGATGGGAATAACATCAAAGGGTGCAGTCCAGCGGGTCCGCTCCGGAGTCCGATTTTGCACCGCGCAAAATCACCATGGAAAATGATGGTCGCGCGGTGGGTGTGCTCTAATCTAATTACATGACCCCCGGACGTTAATAAAGGCTAGCTTGCTTGCTGATCGTTCATCACGCCGCGATTGTTGTATTCATCGGTGATTAGGCGTGACTCGCCAACGAAACAACCGTACGGCTAACGACCCGTGCTCGGCCGTCACGTTGCGAGCTGTCACGCATGCATCTATATGCATATTACGTTGAACGTACTATGCCGTTGTTCGCGCTAATTTCACGAATATGCACGAGTCTCTCCGCTTGTCTTACGTGCGATAATTTTTAATTCCAATCGGCTAAAACGTCCAGACCCGTGCCGACTCTTCATTTTCTCGACGATAAGAACAACTGACATTTCCGCGGTGTTATAGTTTTCTCGCTAAAGAGTACCAACTACGAATAAATGAATATTCATATTCTCGTTTAACCCGAATACATTTGTTCGAAATCGCGTTCTTTGACAAATTTTCTCGAACGTTTCGTCGAGTTTCTCTCGGGCATCTAAGGTATCGCGCTATCTTCACCGAATGCGCGGAACGAAGTCTATCGTCTCGCTGTTCCTGCAATAACTTTCAATCGTGGTCGTAAACGTGCTTAATGC
Source organism: Bombus flavifrons (assembly GCF_040668555.2). Lineage (NCBI taxonomy): Eukaryota > Metazoa > Arthropoda > Insecta > Hymenoptera > Apidae > Bombus > Bombus flavifrons. Next base: position 14,367,259 of record NC_138451.1, on the reverse strand, counting down.
AATCGCTTTTTTTGCACCGAAGCATCCTGCTCTGTTTGCTCAGTGCTCGTCAGTGACGATTTTTCTTCCGGTGAATTGGATGACAAACGAATAAAGCTCTTGCGAGCAGACTAGAGATAGCAAGCGATCGGAGGAGTACGCAGTTGGCAAAAATTCTTTCGATCTTCTTGCATAGCGCGAGAAACGGTAAACAAAGCGTAAAACACGGTTCTTCGGCAAGGGGTACACTCAATTTGTCACTGTCCACAGACAGACTAGACGATCGTTCCTCGAGGTGTGTCGGCGCTGAGAAGAAGAGCGATTCGGTATCAAAGGGTTGGCAAAGACGCGAACGCGCAGTAACCTGGCCGTCGGTCGGTCGGTCGGTGGATCCATCGGACGATTTGCAATAAACGATTGTACGCGTAATTACGTGTACGATCTACGACCAGGCGGATCCAACACGCTGAGTAAGAATCGTTGAATAATACATGGTGCATTAAAGTCGCATTATCTACACGTATGCGCGTGATTCGCATACACTTGCATAAGTCGTGGAATTCTCTTCTCCGTGCTTTCACCGCTAACTCATAGCACACTGGCCACCTCGTCGGTTTATGGTTGCACGGATTCTTAGATTTATGACTCCTAATTCTATTATCCGCGGAAAACGCGCCGTTAATATATCATTACTTCACGGTTCGACCCTTCTTAATCCACGTCTTTCTTCTCTTCCCGATGGCCATTCGCCGAGCTAGTTCTCGCCAGTCTAGGTACGCATCTAAATCACTCGCTCCTCTTTCGTTATCATCTTCTTGTATGGAACATGTGCGGAGCGAGGACACGACGACAATGCGTAAAGCACGGAAGCTAGGGAAACGACGCGGCGCAATTGGCGAGTTGAGGTGAAGCTTAAGCTTGCTGGCAACGTGCCTTGATAAAATCTCCATAATGACCGCATTCGCTAGAGAATTACCACCGTTGCTTCTGTTCTCCACCATAGCATCTTGAGCGTCAGAGACTAGATGGACTTCTTCGAGGGCGAGAAGGTGGTATTCCCCGCTGTTATCCTAATTATGCCAAGTCCAACTTGATACGAGACAAACAACCTCCAAAAGCTTTAGAATGGAGGAACATATAGCACCCGCTATGGTTGTACACTTGGTTGTTTGAAATTCAAATCACCAAACATAGGATGAGACTGAAACGGTGAGAGAGGTTTGGGGGGACGGGAGGCATAGAATAAATTTGTAGTTTTATTGGTGCAATCGGTAATCTTTTAACGATATAGTCTTCGCATCCTAAAATAGATTGTAAATACAGAAAATCGAATTGCTTTTAAACAGATTATTTTGTAATTATAATTTATCATCGCGTGTTACAGACACATCGAAGTGCTTGTAAATGGTTGTCCGATACTACTTTGATGAATAGCTCCATTAAATTTGCTAATTACTTTATTTAACTTGAAACGCGGAGATGTTATCAGAGGAGAATTATGACTAGAAAATACGTTATGAGGAAGCAATTTCACCGTACAATGCACACTTACGAGTACACGCGCGGATACTCAGCGTTAGATTCGTTTCCAAATGGTGTTACATTTAATTGCTCGCGGAGAAACAGACACGTCCTTTTTCGTTCGCAAAATCATTGATTCGGATTATCTCGAAAAAGAAGTTGCTTCCTTCCAATTGGAGAAAATCTCTGACTCGCCATTTAGAGCTGGCTGACTTTCGCTTGGAATATTCTTCGTTGGTTTCTGGCGAGAAAGGGGACAACTAGGAGTTCCATTTTTGCTTAACACGTTCCCCGTGATCTATCGTTTTCGCGCAAATAACGATCGAAACGTTTGCCTTTGATGCAAACATTAAAATGTCCATACGTGCATGAAATCCACCAATGGCCATTGTTACCTTTTCGACGATGGACGAGTGGTAAAGGCGGATGGAAGGAAGACGAGGTGGATTTTCCGGAAAGGGCCACCGGAAAAGCAATCGCAGAGTAATCTGCGATGGATGCGATTAATTTCTCCGAACAATAATAGGCGAGAGGCCGTGTTGCTATCTCGCCCGGCGCAGACGATGGCCATTCATGCTAATCCTTGGCCAGAACCGGCAGTACTCCCTATGTGAAAGTTCCTGTCCCTCTCCATTGCCATTCACCTTCTCTCCGTTGCATCCGCCACACCGCTTCTTCCTACCTCGCTCCATTTGTACGTCCGCCTCCACCTTCGACTTCCCCGCATCAGCCGGGAGTGGAGCCCAATGATGCCAGACTATCGATCCTTACTTGAAGAGGAGGGTAAGAGGCTTGAACTCGGTATTAGGGCTGCCGAGCGCCAAGGGGAAGTGTCATTCGCCTGGCGTTCCCTAAATCCGTAGGTATGCCGGGCAAGTCTCTCTATGACGATTTTGTCGAAATTAGAAAGCGTATTTCACTCGCTCTCGCTTGGAACACACTGAATTTTCCTAGCATCCTATTGGACGAGGCGCGTCACGTTCCAAGCTTGCTGTACTCTCAAGGAAATTGTACGCGGAACATTACCTCTCGACAGACAGTTTTCTTACCGGACGGAAAGATCGATATTCGTTAAATATTATAATCTTGAAATTACCATTTACGAGTAATTGCTATCGCTGCTATACGATATTTACCATCAAACGATATTCTTCTAACGAATACGAAAACATTCGTCGGGCGTGTTCGACGATAAACGAATAAATTTAGTTATTCGTCGTTAAATACTATCTGGTTAATTTAAGTTTATGCTATTTAGTCTCAAATACGAACAAACAAACGGCTGATTAAATTTTAGGGCGTTGATTATTATTAATAAATGCAATATTTCGGATTAAGCGTCAGTATCGCTTATTTATAATATCGATAAAATTTGGATATCCTAATCAAGATATTGCTCTCGTACGGTAACGAACAGAGTTTTCATTCTGTTCTCGAAACTACGTAAATTACGATTACCCTAACCGTTCGTAAATTTGGAAAAGGAGAACAACACTCGGGGCGTTAGAGTAGAGCATTTACGCTTTAGGAAGTTTTGTCTGTGAAATTGATATTCGTTTAAGCATAAACTTACGATCTCGTTAAAAGTCGTAAAAGTTACACGATTCGTTTCTTTTGTGAGTCGCTCGGTCGTTACGAAGTCGCGGAGGAACCACGAATGGCAAACTTGGCTACTTACGTTCAACCTCGCGTATTTCCGCTACTCCGGAATCACCTGAACGCTTTCAGGCTTTCTTGGCTTCCGTTCTTTTCGCACGTTTTGGCATTCGACGCACGCTTGAACGCTCGTGGGCGTTCACACGTTATGAATATCCTCGTCGGACCAATCGCGCGTGCGTTTTCTTCCGCGTGCTTTCATGTTTGCTCGTTTCCAGTTCGGAAATCCTTCTACGTTTTATAGACTCTCGGCGGATGATTTTTCGATTCGTTGAATCGCGCGTTTGTATTTTTAAACGCCTTTCTTCGTTTCCGTGTGCATTAGCATTTTTTCAATTTACCTCACTTCGATATTCGATCGCTCCTATGCCGTTAAAAATTGAAAATATAAAGACATATTCGCGTACATACGTCATTACTTTCACACTGTTAAATCTTTTAAATCGTTCTTTAATATTGTTTGAATCGCGATAGCGAATGCGTTGATAGAAAATTTCATTTTTACCGATTCTCTCTATGTAAAATATACGTATAAACACGTATTAGCAAACGATGTTTTGACTCTTCCAAATTTTGTGCAGTCGGTTACTTGTTTTACAGACTAAACCTCGAACTAGTAGGCGTTACGCATAAAAAATATACTAAAAGTCCATAAATACGCAGTCACAGACTCGTGGAATTTATACAGGAACGTTAGAATTTTCGTTCTCGTAACAAATACTTCCCGTAGTTTGGAACGTCTTTAACAAGTCTCACGTTCATCGCATTCGTATAAGAACGTTATCCGTTATTAATTACATTTCTAATATTAGGAAACGTACGATCCGCCGTGGTAACTACCGCCAAGGAATATTTGCACCCGTCGCGTCGCTTTAAAATGGTTTGTAAAGCACGGAATTCGTTCCTGTATAACGGGCTGCAAACAAAGGCCATGCGTTCCTCTTTCACAGCTTTAAGCCGACGCTTTTGCCACGATAACATCTCCATTATCTTGGGATCAAGGGCAAAAGCGTTTCCTACTCAACTAAGAATTCCGAACGTTATCCGTTCCAAGCTTTCCTCCAAAGAACCACGATCGTCGTAATAAAAAGTTACGCGATCATGTATCGAATCGTAAGATTATCGCGAGGAGACAGCCTCGTGTTAGCATACGGACGCAGACAAATACGATAGTAGGGAATAAAGCGAGACGGTAAGGCGGGGATGGAAGAAAGCGGAGAACGACGAAAAGAGAGACAGAGCAAGGATCAGGATCGGAAACGGAGGCGTGCTTGGTGTGGGTAGGTTCTTGGCACAGCCTCTCCTTTCGGGGTAAGGGTAAGGGTACAGCAGCCATCCATTACGGGCGGCGCATGACACCTCGGGAGATATATCGACTCACCGCATCCTCGAATTGAATCGAATGCCGCCGACAAAAACACCAATGAGCAAAATAGAACATTGTGATCGATGCTTCGGCTGCCGAAATTTATCGGCGAATGAGTTACCGTGGCTGGCACTCGCACGCTACATCGGACCGAGCCACAGCCAGCAACGGCACGTCGCGCGCGCTCCATTCCGTCCATCCGTTTCCCCTCCCGACAACAGAACCGTTGACGATCGCTCCCGTCACGGTAAATAGTTCATCGAACGCGGCCCGATCTCATTTTTCCCACGATCCTTGACACGCCGGCGCATATTTTGCGTGCTACCGATTTCAAATTAGCGATCGAGGGGTGACGCGCTCTGCTTTCGTCCGACCTCCTACAGAAAATCCATGCCTATCATTCGTGTATTTAGATTATTAATTTGTCGTTTAACGAATTTGCAACTATGGAGCGGAGCGACGCGACCGATGGAAGGGAAACGAAATGACGGTATACGATTATAAGTAGATGGCAAAAAGAGAAAACGAATTAATGGACGGGAAAGTTTATCGCGGCGTGAAATTCTCGCAACGATCCTTAATGACGAGTGACACAGATTCCAGTGTAATTGCTCTCTGCGATGGCTTAATTGGATCTCCATGTGTTTTTCTCCGCATGAAAACCCTTGGTTTCTTAGGCAGGAGGCACCGTTCGCTAAAATCCTTTTACTCGCACATGCTTCTGCCGGCGGTAGGACCGCTCGCGTAATACACGGGATTAGCCGGAACTAACGTACAAACAGAAGTTTCACTTTCAAACAGCGAGACGCAGTGAAGCGGTCGTGACGTGGTACGAGGCTGTTGTCGGAAAGCCGTATTAGCAGCCTTGCGCAAGTGTAAACATCGCATAAATCCGCTGTGCACCGCTGCCTTGGCGGCGCGTTGTACCGAAGTAACTCAAGTAACTGTAAATACCCTGGCCGACTTTGTAGATTATCCCGATACCATCGCCGACAGGGGTTGCAAGAATAACTATTCGAATCGTTTCTCTCCTAACCCGACTGGTTTGGAAGGATACGATTAAACGATGGAATTGGAACGCGCTCGGTAAATCGACGAAACGACGTAATTTCTTTGTAATCGGTGGAAAACGGGATTTTACCGAGAATAACCTTTTTCGATGTCGTGACGAAGGGAAGCAAAATCTTGAAATCGAGGATCGCCTCGCCCGTCGAGGAGAAATATCAATCGGCAGGAAGTTGAAATTGTAGGACAGAGCGTGCCATTCAATCAACTGCCGACTATTCCGTGGGCGTAATTGAAAATTAAACTGTCTTATCTTTCGTCGCCTACTGGCCGTGGCCTTTTCCTTCTGGTGGATGCGGCATAGTCGCAACTGCCTTTCCGGGCCTCCAAATAACCATTTCCAGGGAGTGAATAGTTAATTTCCTAAAGTTTCAGCTCGGCCGCCTGAATGCCGCATTGATTGGTACTCCAATCAGTTAGGGGTGAGCGTGGATGGCTGGGGGTGGAGATCGCTCGGGATAGTCTACGAGGTGAGCGAGGATGGAGAGGATGGAGAGGGCGGGGAGGTAGAGGTGTAGGATGAGTCGATGATGGCGGTGGAGGTGATGAAGGGAGTGAAGGATGCACCCTTCTGCGGCGTTGAACCTTCAAGGTACCCCGGTGCAAGGGCTGAGGACGGAGGAGGGCGAAATTGAGTCTCCTAGAGGTGATTATCATTCGAAGTGGATCGGCCAGGGGTAGCGAGCTCATCTCCTTTGCCTCTTTCTATCGTCTTCTTTTTTTTTTTTTTTTACAACGATCGCCGCCGGACTAGATTGCTTTCATAAAATCCATTTTTAACAGACCCGAGCGTAATCGACATACGACGTTGTTGCGCTCTCGTGTGACATCGTTGCGATTATCCCTTATCAAGAGTCGGGTAATAATCTTAATAACCTCGGCCAGTGAGATTACGTTCCCGTTTCTATAACGTTAAAGGTCAAGCATCGATTGTCGAATAAATTCCTTTACCTTCCAAGTATGTTCCTCCTTTTTAGGACCTCTCTGTTGTCTATCTCTGTTACGTCGACAACAGGGTGTCCACATATATAGGTAATAGGCGTAGAAGCTTCGATATTTCAGTATCGCATTAGTCGGTGAATGTTAAGGGTCGAAAGGGAATGCTTGACGTGAAAGGAAGTAGCGTTTAGTTGGCAGAGTTCAAAGCGTACCGATCCGTTACTGACCCCTCCCCCCGCCGTCACACACACATACACACACATACTGAATCTCCTCCAAGACGGTCATGGAAGCTTTGAATTTCGAAAGAGGGAAGCGGTCGGCTTCTATAACACCGCCACGTTCCTTCGGAAATCTTGACCGGGCATCTTTGCGACAACTTGGTAGGAAGAGTTCTCTTCTTGATCCTCCTTGTTGGGAAAAGAACATGGATAACCGAGGGTGAGAGGGAAGGCAGCACAGCTCGCTAGAGGCGCAGTGATTTGAGGAGGGAAATCCATCCAAAGCTTTCCAAGAATGTTGGAGCGATAAACTCCTGTCGGAGCTCGGCGGTATCTCTTGCCGGCAGTAGCAGCTCCAGGAGGCGCAGGGCATCGCGCCAAACCAGTTTTAAATGCGCTCTTAAATTTCACCAACTTGCGACGAGCCGTAAACCATCTCGGTGGCTCTACCAGGTTAGGCTGCTGCTCTTGTCGTATTTGGTTGGCCCAAGTACCCTCAGAGTTCCTGCGATGGGATCTGCCAGTGGATCCTTCGGTCCTACCACCCATCGTCTTATGGATTACGTACTATCCTAATCCAGATACCAGATTCGACCGTTCTTTCCTCCTCTGTCTCCGGTAGCAGTCGGTACTCTTTCGTTCTTCGCGTGTTTTACGCGTAGTGTATTTCCACTATATACGTACGTTCGACGTTGACGGAAGCTAATGCCATGGCAAGAAAGAACCTATTCCGCGTTATTACTCGTTGAGAATTTACTTTATTCGATAACCACTACGTTACCGGTATGAATAATATTTCTTCGACTCATCGAAGAATTTCGAGATCACGGCGAGCTGCTATCGAACAGCGATGAACTCGTACAACGCGACGCTGTTCAATCACGCGGATTAAGTTGTCTCATCTTCTCAAAGATGGGAACGCAGAAGCGCGGGCAAATTTAACAAGGAGGGATACAATCTCGATTTATCGCCGTCGTGAAGCTTGCCGGTTATGAACCGGCGTAATGAAATTCTCCCACGTAAGTATATACACTGTGTACAGGATAGGTCTCGTATGAGAGTGCGGTCTACATCTTAATGCCGCAGGCCCATAACAATAACCACCACGAAACGGGCAAGTAGCCTCAGCGGCAATAACACCGTCTGGATTCTCCGTGCAACACCAGGCACCAATGTACATACATACATATACCGGCCCTCTTGGATATCTCGAGGCAATTACCGACTAAGAGACTGGGGCCTCGTTAAGGTAATAGTGTCCATTATCTCGGAACATAAGGGAAGAAGTGAACCAGACAACGAACGCACGAAACGAAAATAATCAGCGCTCTTTCTAACGAGCGATAACATGTCTCCATTTAACCCGTTCCTCTTGCATTTGTCCATTCCGTTTCTTACCAATTTGTCCACCAATTGATTCACGAAGTAACGAAGATTTTTACTTATACACGCAACCGATTGTTGCGATCGTTAAATATTCTCAGCTAAATTATCACGATTAATGTGGTGACAGGATGGGAACAAGCGAATATCTTTGATAAATCGATTGTTGAATAAAATATATATCGCGCAATCGTCGAAATAATCGACGACAAAAGTCCTTGGCTAATGTAAAATATACAGAGAATGAAAATACGCGGAGAAACGAAGAGAATATTTTGCATCGTTCGCTATTCCCTGCCTTGGCATCGTCTTTGTCCAACTCGATATCCCTTGAATTGTCATCGTGCGTTTCTCCTAACGTGTTCAATGGGAACAACAGCTATCGTCCAACGTCCGTGGCTAAAGCGATCGTTCACGCATTATCATAATCGCGATTGAACGGAATTCAATGAGGCGGATCGGGCCCTAGATTCTGTTAATGGCACGAGCTCCGTTGTCGTTTAGCCCGAGGCGATGGTAATGCGTTTGCATTGCGATTGGCGTAAAGTCGGTTGGTCGTACTTCGAGACACGGGCTTCGCCGGTATCGCATCGTGCGATATGACGTCGTCGGCGTCGTACTTGCATTCGCTGGCCGTTCGTCCTCTCGATCGTTGTATTTTACGGGGCAATCAAGCAACTAACGTCGAATAGATTACGCACGTCGTCTGGAAACAGGGCAGACTGTCGAATGGAGGCGAAGGAGGCGGAGGAGACGGAGGAGGCTAAAAGGAATGTCATAATTCGAGAAGATTCATCCTTAGGATTCTCCGCACCCGTCGCGCCGCTCCACAACCTGGCTGCGCTCGCCTTTTATATGAAGTGGATGTGCAACGGCGGAGGCTGGTGCAGAGTAGCGGGGCTGCTACTCGAATTATAGGAGCTCCACGGCCTTCTAAAGGTCTGGGTAATTAAATAGAAGCCACGTTTTTGTAAGAGGGGTAGGATGGTCTGAGCAAGAGAACAAACGAGAGGAACAGATGTAGAGTGAGCTGTTATTCATGAATTTCTTGATTAGCGTGCTTCATTCCGGCAACCGAGAACGTTTTTCCAAGATACGTATCACGCAGAATTAAAATCCCGTGATGCGTTCTACATAGTAGGCATATATTAGACTCCGAACTGTTTTGTTTATTCGATCTTGTTGCAACCGTTACGTCATGTTGGATTTTAACCAACCCGTTAACTACGTAAAAGATCAAAGCCTCGAAAAAGCTTGTGGTAGATCGCGGCGGTTTTCCTTTTCTAATCTCGGTAGGAATTCCTGTTTGCCTCTGACCGCGATTACGATGTAAAGATCGCCTTTACGAAATCAGTTAACCGAAAGAATTCGAGCGGCACGAGGTCTTTAAAGCCGTTCCTCCTCGTTATCGTTTCATCCCTGGATTCGATCGTGACTGGAGTCGAAAGATAGGAAACACGAGAGGCTGTATAGGTATATATTATATATATATATATATATATATACATACACATCTAATGCATATGCGTGTGCACGCACACATAGAAGTAACGTAGTACATATTTGAGATATCCGATGTGCTCGGGAAAGTCTCTTTCAGCGAAGGACCCGCTCGTTATGAAAAAGCTGAGAGCAGATGTCGCCTAATGGACACACAGATACAGATATGAACGCAACTCTATGAAAGAGGGAGTCGAGAAAGCGAAAAGAGAAAGGGAGAGAGAGAGAGAGGGAGAGAGAGAGAGAGAGAGAGGGATGAGCAAATACAGCGAAAGGAGAAGGACCAAGTTCAGCGAGAATCTACATTCGATGCAGTTGTAGCGACTGTTCATGATGGGAAGCGTAAGAAGGAAAGAAAGAACGGATATGCCACGTCGTATCGTACGAGCGAAAGAGACAGAGTTGAGAGAAAGAAGCGTAGAAGGAGACCGAAGAAGGAAAAAGGATCTAGGAAGAGAAGACACCGGCGTAACGCTCACCTTTTTTTCCTTCCACGAGTTGAAAATGCTAAGGAAGAAAGACGTATCGAGATAAAGAAGAAAAGAGGGGCTGTCAAGGAAAGAGCGAAACAATAAGAAGGGTGAGCTGCGTAGAAGAGGAAGATAGGCAGCAAAAAGGAGAGAAGAAGAGGGGGCGACTGTTGCTGTTGCGACCGCGGCATTACCTTCGCACCATTAACTCGCAAAACTTTCCGCTTGAATCTTGTTCTCGACTCGGTTCGTCTCTCCTCGTCCCATCGCAGCCACGCTGCTCGCTGCTCGTTGCTCGCACTTCACCCTCGGCTACGGTTGCAAGACCAAAAAGATCCCCTATACTTTGCAAGCGCTACCAAACCACTGGACCAACGCCGAACCACCGCCACTCAGAATCGTGTATCTGACTCCATTTGGAAGTTATCAACATAAATAGTGGGGCTCTGTAAACGAGCATGGTCGAGCGTGCAAGAGATGGTATGCTTTACGCTCGTTGCCATTAACACCGCGGTGGAACCGCAATCGTGCAAGCGGTGGTCAGTTCACGAACACGTTAGCGAAGTCAGATGTAATGTACGCGTATTCAACTGTTTCAACTTCTCCAAATTTTCCCCGCGTCGCCTGCTATATCGTGGAAAAAAATAACGTTTATCCGAGTACTCGCATTACAGTGGCAATTACGATGGTTGTTCTTTGCGGTAGCTTGTTGCTTGGAGCGTCGCATTTGCCATATTCCTTTATAATTTCTTTTCCTTAAAACGATCCTCGACGGTAAACTATCATTAGCTACGAAAGTAAAAGAATGCGACAGCGAGACGAATGCTACAAGTAACAGATTCCATGGATTCGCCGAGGAAAATAATAATCGTGAATCGAAGTACCGAGACGTAATCCAAGGACGCGATCGATATACACGTAGTCTAGTTTTACGATACAGACAGTCCACTGGTTTCAAGATCGTCGTCGTGCTTCGAATAATCCAGAGCCTACCTCTTTGCTCCCTTCGAATACGAGTTTCGAGCAGGCACTTCTTTTTCTCTTTTCCCCTTTTCCCTCTTTCCCATTTTCTTTCTCTTTCTTCCTCGTTCCATCCTATACCTGTCCCCGCCTCTTTTCCTCTTTCTCATTCACGGATTTCGATGCCTCCTTTCCCTTTTTCGTACGCAGTTAGGAAGAGCAGGGGCCATGTTTATACGTTACTCTTCAGTCGATCTCGAAACCTTCCTATCTTCTTTTACCTCCCGCAAGTAGATGGCGATCCTTAGAGGGTTGCCAGCTACCCTGGGGTTAATCAACCATATGGAGCGTGATTATATTAGCGGGATTTTATCGAGTTTCCTTATAATGGAGTTATCTGTGTCCGTGGATCCGAGGCTTTTCCAGGTTATTGGTATTTCCACCTCCGAACGGTTACATATAAGCACCGTTTCGTGATTACGTCTTTCGCTACAGGACAGAAACGCGAATTGAAAAGCATACCACGAATCGGAGAAGCGGACAATGCATCGATATCTACGATACACGACGAATACTAGTCCACAGACTGCGATATTAGTTTACACGAACCACGTCAGAAGCAAACAAAGAAAAAAAAGAAAAAAAAGAAAAAAACATATCGTTACTTATCTCGTTTTACAGCTTGTGAAGAACAGGATTCTCGGTAATATTCCACTCAGCTGTAGTTGAAAATAAATGTCCGAGAGACAGTAGAACTCTTTACGTAATCGCAATAACCGAACGTTCAACCATTCTATATTCCATTACATGTGTTGGCTTTATAAATTTATTATCGTCACTTATACCATAAGAATGTTACAGAATTTTCTCGGTCTGTTTAGTTTCACGATATCGAACGGTAGCTTTTTTTATATCCGTTTGGCAGGAGAAAATCGATCTGGCTCGAAAATGGCAGCTCGTCTTTGGTACGCGGTGCAAAATAGCCTGAAGTGGGGAGGAAGAGAACGGCTACGAATCAAGAACGCGAGGGACGAGGCAACGAAATTGAAAAATAAGTTTACGTCCGACGTATACGTATACCATCGCATTTAGGAGTCATCAAACTTTATTATGTTCGCTGCCGTCGTAAAGTTGCTCCCTCGTGAACCTTTGTCAAGAAAGACGAGCCTTTGCAAGGCGACCATATCGTTCGATTCCTACTACGTGTTGTCAGTTTTTGAATACCCTTTCCGGCGATGGGAGAACATGAATCTAATCTTGGAAGGGCGACATTGAATGCTTCCTACGGTACAATCGATGGGAAATGCATTTTTACGTCGATACATCTCATACATTTTTGAGAAACCGACTGCTTTCGGTTCTTCTCAACGACGTCGCTTTTGCCTGGCGATTCTAATTTTTGACTGGCAAGGTATCCTTACATTTATACTCGGACGTAATGTATTCGTTCGTTTAACATATTACTCGGTTCATATACGAGATAGAAGTTGATATAGACGTACGTGGTTTCCATTTGCCGCGTCATTGTCGCCTCCAGTTCGATCTTCGATTTTTCTTATCCGGAATTTAACGCTCGGCTCTGTACCGTTAAAAACTATTACGAAACTATTACTCCAGTTCCATATTATTTAGGATATAGCCGGAGAATGTCTGAATGATAGTGTATCATGCTTCTGAGATGTAATCGCAATGCTTACCTTCGATTATCTGTAATTACCAAAGCCTATAGAAAGAGACTCGTAAACGTAGGCGTAATCGGCTCTTTCGATCATCGCGATCGAGCTCCTTAATTAGCGGACCACTACGACGATTCTTATCTGTTTTGTCTATCTTCTTCGAGAATATTTTGAAACTCGATATCCGGTAACTCGTACGCGATACATAACTGTATATTTGTACCTAAAGTTCGTTCGCATGCTAGTTAATACCTCGGGGAAGGTTACAAACGGACGTCCAGGTTAACTCGTAGAACGATGGCACATACTATACGGTTGTAGTTTCCGGCATGACTGTGCGAACTGTGAGAGCACACGAGAGCCTCGTGGCGCACCACGAAAACCGAGCGCGAACCTCGATGGTGCACCTACCTGCCGGCCACTCCCAGCTATTATACTATTTCTAATTAATTTACCGACTGGAAATGCTACCTATCTTCGTTTTTCCGTCCTCCGCATATTGTCTCGCGCTCATCCACGACAAGCCGCCAGCTCTTCTCCTTCCAACGTGCACAATGCCTCTACCCGATTTGCAGCGTACGTAATAAACAGAGACAAGAATACCGTATTTCTCGATACTCGTCTCTCTCGTTCACGGTTGTCGCTCAGGCCGCTACTGCAACGAGAACGGTAGCCAATTAACAATGCGAACATGACACCCGTGCTTTTGACCAGCCTTTACCCGCAACCGAAGCTGCCCGGAGGCTTCGTTGCGTATATTTAAATTCCATTATTCATAATGCATGAGGAGGAGTGAGAGTCTGGAACGATGGGTTGGGTGGTGGCTCTGGTTGGCTGTGCGCTTTTTTCGCTGCGGAAAGTCCCGGTCGAATTAAACAGCCGCCTCGCGGATCTCTGCAGACGCTGTTTTTTGTCTAACCCTTCCCACCGACCATCCGCTTACCCCTGTCAGCTAACCCGGTATGTCACCGAAACTGGGGGGGATCAACGCGGTGTTTTGCCGCACCGGTTCCATAGCTCTTCTCCAAAATTTTGTGCTTTACCTGCGCTGTTTTTTCCCTCCATCATTGCACACAGGTAAAACGGGGCGCGCGCGACATTTCCATGCAGCGGGACGGCGGCCGTGCCTCGAAGGCGAATTCAAACGTAGATGTTTATTCTTCGAGGGAAGAACAGGCCTGTTATCGTGCAGTCTGCCCAAATCTGTGCGACGGAACACGGAGCTACCGACGTGGAAACATTGCCTTCCAAAATGCGACATATTTTTGGGAAAAACTATCTTTGTACGTCGAGTTGACGGACGTTAATTTTCTGCGTTACGTATTTATATGGGAATAAAAGGATCGTTCGGTGAACAGAAATGTCACGTACGGACTGGATTTTCCACGCATTATGTCGAACGATCTATCGGTCAAGAACGAATTATTTTTCTACGATATCCTTAAAGATTCGGTTTCCTTAATTAATAAAGGTAATGCTCGCTCCGCAGCCAAGGTAGATACTTTTCGCGTCTAACGTTATCTACGTTAGAATCGGAGAATTTTCAATAAGGATTTATCCCGTATGAAATGTAATCGTTCCACCGAGGATTACCGCTGTTCAAATACATTCTCGACCTCGTTCCGAGAAAAGTGCTCGGAATACGTAGCCGGATATATAGAAATAGAAGGTGGATCGTTTGTACAATGGGGTTTCCAATCGAAAGTAGACTATGCCATTACGAGGTCGATTATCGGCCAGTTATAGCGAATTCCTCGGGAGAATCTTGGTACGGTGCGCGGAGAGGCGCAAGATCCTTCGTGAACTGCCGAAATAACAGCGTACCGATGGATGTAATGAGAAACCGATAGTATCGTGGCACAGCAGGCGTGAAGGATCATCGTAAATTCAGACCAGGTTAGTGGCGCTGTCGATATGCTTCTCTATCGAGGGGCCGTCATCGTTGCGCCATGCTGCAGCTCGTCGCCCATACGCATATCTGTTTACTTCGATTTTTATCGGTTTTATTCTCTTACGAGCGACACGTGCGCTTCCGCGCCAAGAAAAGAAATAACAGAGAACTCATGGTTTCAGCGACAGCTGCCACTTCTATTATTTCGCATTTTGGAAGATGATGCCGCCCGTGGGTTTTATTTAAATCTCTTCCTATGTCGTTTTGTTTCGTGCCGAATGTGCTTAACGCTTTCCACCCTATTGCCTGAGACATTTTTGTCACCATAATCGTTCTATGGTTCTTGACGATTTTACAGAATCGTCGGCGCAAATCAGCGATATCGCGCGAAATCGCAAAAAAGCATTGCCACTGCGTGCAAAGACAACTCGATCGAGCTTCGTCGTTAAACGTTCGCGTTCGCGAGATACGAAGCGAACTTTCGAACAAAGTATCGCACGAACGATTCGCGCACTTTCTTCTCGAATAGTTCGCAGACTTCTAATCAAGATCGGAATGGTCGTACCGAAAAATACGAGAATTGCAGAGGATTGCTTATGTAAACGACGAAAGTAGCACAAATGTTCGTAATTCCGGGATACCTTAGGCACTCGTTATAGCGGATCACGTCAGGAGACTGTGGAAGCAAAGTCCGGGAATATTGCAACGAATGAACTGACCTCTCCCAAGATGCTTGGGACTAGCTTGAATTCCAGTATGGGGAAGTCCGCCGGGAAATGAGCCTCGACGCCCCCACTACTTCCAATTAAAAGTTACGCCGCTGTTGAACCAGAGTTAATGAAGGAAATAGAGAAACTACAGCACCGTCAGACTCGCTCTTCCTTCAGCCCTTCGCCACCGTCTCACGTTTCCGCTCATTGATTTCTTTCTTTCTCTCTTTCCCTTCGACCTTCTCTCGTTTAGTCTCGTCGTTCCTTCTTCCGACTCCCCTCGTGCCGCTTATTTCGAGAACGCGATATGCACCCCAGCCGAACGAACCGTCATCCGCGAAACAGCCGGAAAAGGAAAGGTTCGAAAACGAAATTGGAAAGTCTATCGGGTGTCGATCGTAATTCTTTTGGGTAAGTTTCGATCTTGTCCCTTTATCAGGTAAATAGCGTCTGCCACGTTCATCTGTCTGAAACACCATCGCGATCCCCTTTGCGGGATTTAATAGTCTGGCGATAAAGCTATTAATCTTTATTAATTTCTAATTAGAGAGTAAAAGTTTAAGCCGGTGGAATAGCTTGGAAAGTTCCCGTCAGGCTGTGTGAGTGGCCAGGCCACCCCTCCACCCCCCGTCCAAGGGTAGACTTGTTTTCTTATAATTATACTCGCAATTGTACTTTCTTGCCCAAAGGAAATGAATTTTTAATACGATTTGAGAAGCGCCATTGTGGTAGGATGTAGAGATTCATTTTCATGGAAAGTTTCTTGCAATTGTTTCGATGCTCCAGGGAACGAAACGATGCGATTTCTTCTTTGCCTGTGAACTAGTACGCGTTTATATCGTATATATCACCCCGCCTCGGGAATATCGAGCATCGTCTCTTCTATCGTTTGGGGCTAAGCTTGCACTCTGTATTTATTTAATACCGGGACGTCACTGGAGCACTTCTTTCCTATCGAACTTGCAAGACGCGATATAGCTTCCAGGCATGGCTACCGTTTTACAGAAAGAAGCTTCTCGTCGTACCGCTGTCTTATTTACCATCTGTCCAATCGTAATGGTAGTTTCGCATCGAATCGCACAGCGATCGTACGCTTCTTCTCGCAAAGACAAAAATGTTTCCCAACTCGGCGTCGATCGATTATTTGCGTTTTGTATTCATATTTTAAGTAAAGTAAATTGTTTCAACGTTGCTCGATTAACTTCTTACTTTGTAACATATGATATTTTACTTGAGTAAACTTCGTCTCGTGTGGTCGAAGATCATTTATATCCAACTGTAAAAGCCTCGGTTTCATTTTTCCTCTTTTAACTAGATATTTCAACTTCTTTACTACCATGGCTATCCTTTGGTCGCTTTCGACTCGGACGAATCGTAAAACGAAAGATTTAAAAGAGCTAGTGTTCTATCACGACCGTAGTAGCCCTTTAAAGCGCACCTACACGAATCCTCGTTTACCTCGTTTTTCAGGATATTCCTTACATCAGAATAGTGTGAAATCACTGTAGAACTGGTATAAAACCTATAATCTCTGTAAAACTGTTGATGTAAAACTGTAAAATCGTTTGCAAAACTTATACTCGGGACGGAAGAAATTAAAATAGAGCTTCGATACAATATCGGAGCGGTATCTTCGGATCTCTCGAGCAACCCTGCGCGAAAATTATCGAGGTTGCGAACAAACTAGGCGAATTTCACGTTGAAAGATAGAATTGCAGCGGAGAGCTCTCGATGCATGGGTAATCCAAATGGGAGAAAAGATTGAAGTTCTCGAGCGGGACCGCTGAGAGGGAATTGAGAGAGAGAGAGAGAGAGAGAGAGAGAGAGAGAGAGAGAGAGAGAGACGAAAAGCGAAGTGAAACATGGAAAAGGAAGACGCGAAGGATATTGGTAAACACCGGTACACTCCGTTCCCTCCATTTCTATCGTCTCCGCGAAGGATTATTCCATAATCCAAATACTATAAATACCAGACCAGTCCCGCTGTGCTGTGCTGTACCGAGCTCATCCCTTTGGATAAGAGCCTTAAATAAATAGAGCACGAATATTAAGGAGGATTTTAAGTATGTTATTTATTTTGTATGGTTGCAAATCTTTTCACAAATATTTCGATAACACGTTTCGTCGGGTTGCCTGTATTATAGCGTATACATAAAGTGGCCCTGAAATTATGTTAGAACACAAGAAAAATTTAACCCAAATACCTAACCCCAACCTAACTCAAGAGGGGATAATTCTTCGTGAGAAAATAAGCCAGAAGTAAAAAACTAAGGTGAAACCTTTTAATTCGATCGACGAATACAATTCCGTTTATTCGGCAGTTTTTCGAATGAATTTTCTGCAAAGCCAGTAAATGAATCGAATCATGAATGCCAATTGCATCGCCGCGCGCCGAATGGATTACCGATATCAATTTCTGCTTTTTGACTCGACCGGTTGTGCTCATAGGCGCACGAATCGATCACTCTCGAAACTTCGAACGTCGTAATCCATTTCGATCCTGTCGAAGGACGAAATATCCCCCTTCGTGAAACTTGATACTGGCCATGGAATTCGTTTCTCGTTCCTTCCATTACTCAGCGTTGTTTCCCCGATACTACGGCTGACTTTTGCGCACCATTTCTACTGTCACGTGCAGATGTAAATCGATCAGGTACAGGAACTAGGCCGAGTTACGACTACTTCCTTTTTTTCTCTTATTGTTCATTTCATCTCTCAGCTTGCGCGTGAAAAATGTGAGCCATTATTTGGTACAAATTTTGTAACTGTAACTAGAACATTCCGCTCTGAATACAGTTTAATTGCAGCTTATTATTTCCACGAGTATGGTCCTTTCGCATTAAGTTTCCAATATTCGAATTCAATTAAATTACAATTAAATTAATTAAATTAAATCTGCTGCAACGTGTAATCAACGAGATTCTCTTCGAAAATGTTGTCACAGATTAGTCGGGTATTTAAGAGGAATTAATTGAAAAAGTAAATAATCGTGTTATATTACGGCGTTGTATAACGCTGTTGTACCGTTGCGCTAACACCTTGTTATTAATGCGGATGATGTAAAATTTTGTTTTTTAATAACGCTTTGAAAAGTATTTAAACTTATTCGCTAAGTATTATAATGGAATTTCTCTATGGTATGCTATTATACCTACGGGCTATGTATAAGTCGCGTTCTTCTTCGAGGTAAATTTTCAACGTGTTACGAAGAAGATTTATAAGATGACGATTTCAATAGAACTTAGTTATACCTCTAGATTAAAATGTATTTACGGTTTTGTACATACATGTAAGGTGAATTTATGAATCTCTTGGCGATTCGTCATCTTTGAGATAATAAATATTACATAGCGTAACTGAGTATGGATTAAGCAGTAAGATATATTATATATAGGTCAACGCGTTATCTTCGCAAACGTGTACAACTGTGCTTAATAGTTTCGCGATGGTTGGCCAAAAAATGTTTCCCTAGTTGTAGATATCTGTAAAGTATGGTCTCATATTTTGAAAGGCGGAAGAAGCCTCCACTCCGACACGCCCTCTCCTCTCGCCCTTGCGGCCCTTTCCCCATCCAGCCAGTACGCCATCCGTTTTGGTATTCCCTCCCCGTTTTCTACCCTTACCAAAAAGCCAGCAATACCCTAACGTGCAGCCAGACTACTGAGAAAGTAGCCTTTAGCTCTGAACTGGATAATGTAGCTCCCGGTTGTACCGGTATAATATACTCAGCCTTACTGGTCCATGGTTCCTATAAAGGGAACGCATTATTTAAAGCTCTTACCTCCATTCTTTGTCCACGGCGTTTCCTATTCTCTGGCTTCTCTGCTGGCTTATCGCTAATAATTTATGACAGTGGCAAACAATGGCTATCAGCACGCTACTCTCGACGTCCAATCGGTCATCCGATATGGTCGTGTTTCCCTGTTAAGAGGAACTACGAGATATAACAAGTATTTGTATGCACCTGTGACATATAATATTATAAACAGTCAACGTAATTGGAACTCGTAGATTTTGCTTGCTTCTTTGCGATGCATAGGATCGAGCGGTGTGTTTACGATAGGTATCGAATTATACGTAATCCCTGTCGAAGTTTTCTAATCGCACCGAAGGCGTAGGATATTTTATCGCTTTGCGTTGTTCTCGAAGTCGCAAAGTCTCGTGCCCTTGTTTCGCGCACGACGGCCAAAATCGATGCATAGCCGTGATTGTTATGATAGATACCGCATTTGATTTTCCTGATCATCTCTGTGTATCAGATAGGTTGCGCGGGGTAACCGACACACGGGGAGGAATCGGTACAAGTATCTGCATCAGGTTGTAATTCGCCCAAGCTGCTGAGTACTCTCGATAATTCTAGAGCGTGCGATGCATCGAATCCGTATGCACACACGTACTGCCGGCTGTATGCAACTGAACAAACCTAGTTACAAGGCCAGTATGTATGGTATCCACGATCGAGAGTTGGATTTGATGCAGAATTCAAATGGTTCGGAACCGCATAGGTATTTTTTTTAGCCCAAAATCGGCATCCGTATGCTGCAACTACCAAACAGGAAAAAAGTTATTTCGACGTGTGGCCAGCGTTTCCCATTTTTTTCATTTTGAAAGACAGGTTTGACGGCCAGAATTTCGACTCCCGAGTTATAAAACGCAAGAGAGTGGAACGAAGTATACGCCAGCGATCATGCGAACGATCCCATTTACCCTACCGATTCTACGCGTATCTTACATTTCCATGTTCATCGCGTGGCTGTCAAAAAAAAAAAAAGAGTACTATAGTGAATTTCAGTTAAACGTTCCATTACGGCAAGTTATAACAAATTTCACACTTTGACGTAGATTACGGAAAAGTCGCACGGGAGACACGAAAAACACAAAACCTGCGAAGGTGATCTTTCATATTAAATTATCTGTTTTTTTTTTTTTCAAAGTTTTGTTTGTAATCCTTCGTTGGTTGTAATAGATTTCGAAAGCAAAATATTTCATAGTAGTGGATAGGGCGGCAAGCAGCTTAACTGACTTAAAGTGCGGAATTTGATACGCGATATTGTGTAACGAATAAACATTTCTAACGAAATGAACTCTTTGACTACGTGGACATTAGCGTTCTACCTATTTCGTAAAATTTTATATGTCATCGGATCAGATCAATCAGATCTTAAAATTGTTATTCTGTTTTCCGAAATGTTTTTTTATCTCATTAATAATTCTATCGACGATAAGCATTTGCTTATGGCGACTGTAGATATATAACGAATAAAATTGGTTAAAAAGTTGAACGTGAAATACTCTAGAAGAATATGTATGTCGTTTGCTAATAATACGACGTTTGTAATGCAATTTGAGGAAAATTTGAACTAGATAGAACTATGATTGCATATGCGCTCGTCAGAATTAATTGGCAGGATGATATCGTAATTTATCTCGTATCGTGTATCCTGCTTGGAGCGTAAATTTAATATTTGCCATAGAGGAAATACCCTTTACTTCCGGTAACGGGAACTTGAGACAGAGTGGCAGATACGAGGAAGCTAACGTAGACATGGAGCCTCGTTTAGTTTACCCCTTGCCTGGCTTTGTAAACCTTGGTAGCACGTGTGTACACATATCATTGAATGTGACTCGAAATCGAAGCAGTTCATGAACGTGACGCAGTGACGTAACGAACCTGGCAATATTTTGCTACACTATTCTATTTCCAGGATTTTATTTATTTTTTACGAAGCATATCCGAGAGCGTCGTACGCTCTCCGTATAAAATATGCCTGTACGGTCTCGTACGAGTTTATTCCACTTATCTTTCTTTAACAACGAAATACCAAAGATTTATTCTTTTTGTTTTTGTTGCTCGTCCACCAGTATTTATATATACTATATATACGTGTTATATATGTCACCGGTAGTTATGTATGTTCCAGTGAGTGTAACCGTAAAAGATTATGGGGATATTTGTGCGCGCGGAATAATAAAATTTTGTAAACTCGAAACCAGGTGTAACCTCATATTCGATTGGATGCAGCGAGGTATCGTTTTACGATATTATCGTAGACCGGACTGAAAAATAATATGTCGTGGAAATATTGAACGTCCAATATTTCGGTGGTTATTTAATAATTTGTATGCAAACTGCGGCGGCGGTGGCGATGGTAGGCGGATAGGTTACTGTGAGCATGCGTACAAATATTAATATTTCTCCTTTTCCGAGCAATATCGGGGGCTATTTTAATCCCAATTGATCGTTTTCCACGCCCGGCAAGTGGTATTACATCACTGTAATTGACAATCATTACGGCACGGCAACACTAGTGACACACCGCAAAGCAAACACGAAGCGGTTTGCGTCTGATGTGCGTAATATATGGCAAGCAATAACTTCCAATTAACCCCCGACGATGCAACATCGATAAGACAGCCTTTATTTTCCCTGTATCCACGACCGTTCCATTAGCCTGCCATTTCCAGCAATGCCATGCCATATTGTATACCACTAAACCGTTTCAACTCCGAGCGTTGATAGCAAATGTTCGCGTATGTATGTCCAGCCGAGCACAACTGAAAAAGCAAGGGAAAGGAAATAAAGCCCGAGGGAGGGAGGGAGGGGTTTATTCCTGGTTGCGTCTATCAACGAGCAGGGCCTTGCTTTCTGTATCCCATCAACGGGTTAAATGCTCGCTCTGCTCCTCCTTTCCGTCCTGTTTCGGGATAATAACAAAAAATTTCATTTTGACGATATCTACTAAAAAGTTTGATCGGAAGGCATATGTGTCTATGCGATCGTTTTTCGCCGCAGACGACGGTCATTTCGTCTTTACGGCACATAAAAGGTATCACGATAATCACGCTATTCTTGCTTCACGTGACATCGTTGGCCCGAGTGTGTGTTCCAGTTAATACGTGCTCTAGAATCATTCGAGTTTCCATTCATGAGACCGATATATATCGACACAAATGTATATCATCGTAAATCATTCGTTTATGTTCTATTACCGCGTTCTACTTTCTTTGAGAAATATTCTAGTTTTATTAGGTAGCTATTAAAAAGAGTTACGCTACGTAAAAAGCACTTTGGCTACTTTTTTTTTTTTTTTTCATTTATACTTTTCCTTTCCGCTTATTTGGTGCCTGTACTGTACTAGATGTTTGTTCTAAATACATATTAGCCGAACAAGCGATATCTTTATCCGTGTGAATTAACGTAAGATGATAATTTGATAATCGAAATCAAAATCAAAATCGAAACGATTTTGGCGAATCTTAGCCCGTCAATTTTTCAAACAAATATCCCAGTGGCGACGATTATATCATTTGACAAGCTTACGCCAATCGTAATTTGATGGTGCGGAAGGTGGATGTAAGTGCATGGGAACGATGCCCATATCGGACAGACATCGGCCCTGTTAAAACGAAGTTTCGGTAATTTTGGTGAAATTCAGCCAGCGATGCTCCGCGAACGCGGGAAAATGCAAAGTTGCTGATGCCGATGGGATTTTCGAAGCTTGCGATTGGCGGTGTAAGGTGCCTTTCACACCATCTAACGGTACACATCCTGGCTTCGAGGAGGTAGCGAGCAAGCAGGGAAAATCCAATTGGTGAATTCCTGGGCGTCACTGGACCGCGAAATGGGGTGGCGGGCATGGCCGCAACTGCTTCCATCCCCCGGGGTAGCGATCGTGACGGCAGTGCCGTTTCATCGTGGTAGTGATGTTGGTAGTGGTAGTGGTGTTACGAGATGCGAGAAGGGCTTATAAATTGCATACGATAGCGTTGACCCCCTTCTCTACAAGCCTGCAACTCTGCTATCCACGTGTCCGACCAAGATTGCGCTTCAACCTTTGCAATTGATTTATTTAATGCCACTATTCGTTCTTCTGGAAAAACGAAGGGAGAGAACCGGGAACCCAGAGAATTCTTCGCAACGAGAAAAGGTCGATGAAAAATGTTCACGCATCAGTTTCCATTACGAAGGAGGTATCGGTGAAAGCGATATTAAAACTAGGAAGGCAAGGCCTTCCAAACGTGTAGAGATTTTCCGTGGTGCGTCGATATTACGTAACTGCAAGCGGAACTTGTACCCTTGACTCGTCAAGCTATAACCCACGGCTGCTGAAATGTTTCTATCCGTCCATCAACGCGTCGTTCTCGAAAATATTTGTTTCTCCGCGCGTTGTTTCAGCCGTTTTCTCATCTTCGATCGCGACAGCGTCAAAAAATTTTAGAATGACGTTGCCGTAAGGAAGGTAGGCGGACATCACCCTCCGAATCGAGCTTCGTTCATGGCCCAGTGTCGATAAGACCGTGTTAGTCTCGAAGGAAATATCAAGTGGCAGCAAGACGGCGAAGAAGAAACAGCAGCCACTGCTCCGCGAATTGCAGCGGAGGAGAGGAGGCCGTGTTAGGTCCATCTGGTGCGGGTTAGAGAATAACCTGCCGGCCAGATTGGGATTTCTTGGCCCCTTACCAAAGAGGCAAAGCGAAGAGTGGCGGCGTCGGCGATGGTAGCGTAACAGTTGCTCGTGTCAGAGATGGTGTAAGATGTGCCGGGGTAGACGAAGATGGCGGAGGAGCAGCCGGGATCCACCAACGGTGTAAGACATTGGCGGAGAAGGAGGCGAAGGTGGAGACGGCAAGGGAGGCTACTTGGAAGATGGAGGAAGACCGGTAGCACATGGCCTCGTGTCTACATGCACACCGGTGTCGCCTAGCCCTTGCGGCGGTTGGATCGGCGTATTTACCTACATTGAATCTTTGCCAACCTACAATTACCGGTTACCCATTCTTCCCTCTGAACTCGTGGTTACCTGCTTGTTCGCCTGCCTCCTAGACGAACCTCAATGCCAAATTCACGAGGTTCGCGTGATGCCGGCTAGATCTGCATAAAGTGCTCGCCCGGGATATGTATACGTGGCTGTCGAAACGATAAGCCAATCCTATTATTTTCCTATCATCCGGTGAAAATCGAAGCGCTGGAGATTGCACGATCTTTTCTGGACTAACTGCGCTAAAAAATCCCGCATTTGATTTGTAGATTATGTAGAATACTTTTACCGTAGTTATACCAACAAAATAAAAAATAACGCTCATGTTTATGTATGAAAATATAGTTCTTTCTCAAAGTAGTAGTTACCAGTGTATTTAATGACGAACGAGAGCGATTAAAAATGTCTTCTCTCTTGATGGGTGGTGTCGTGTCGCGATATCCATGTACGATATTTAAATAAATTAAATTTGCTTCGAACGAAAGTAACGATTTCGATGGTAAAGAGAAACCGAAAACTCTGTACGATAAAAGAAGAAAGATCGCGTTGCTAATTATAGAAGAGTGCAACACCGGTCCCCGATCTCTGTTGTACGAGAATGACTTTAAAAGTTAAATTTCCTTCCATCGTCAGCTTTCGTTCGAAATGTCGCAAAAGATATAATATTTCCGGTATCGATAAGTTCATGAACACCTGGGATAACCAGAACGTCAGGATAGAACGCGTAGGGTGAAATGCTCGGTGAACGCGTCGCCGATTTATCTGCGTGAGCGGGACTGCGGAATTTCAACGCCTCGTTTCGGTTTTATCGATGACCTGCTTATTCGTTTTGCGGACTGTGCAACCTCACTTAACAACTCATAAAGTCGTTGTCGGTGATGCTCGTTCCCGTGCAACCCGGCTGCCAACCTCGTAACGTTAGCGCGTTATACCTTGTTGACCTCGGTCAACCCAACGGGACGCTAGTGATAGCGACTGCGGCTACGGCAACGTCGTCGCCTGAAAATTGAAACGAATATTTTACGAGGGTTCCGGAGTTAGGATGATAATAATTAAAAGGTGGTTCGTGCTCTATGTCCGACCGCCGCGCATAGGATATAAAGCTCACCGTCAGATATTACCGACCCTCTTTCTTCGAGATCTTCGAAGGCTTTGATCCACGGAATCTTCCGTCTTTCTGCGATTTTAATTATGAGACTGAAACTTCCCAGAAACTTTCAATTAAACACGTAGGAAGGAAAATTCGTGAAACCTTTTGGAAACTGTTATTGAACGACCAAGTATGGGTCACAAACTTGAAGCAATTTCGCATCGAGTTATCACTGGTAATACTTTGACATGGGACGAGAAATTCTCAAGAATCTTCTAGCGAAGTGCAAAGAAATAAATTTTGTTTAAGAGTGTACAAAATCACTGACCGTTCTCTATATCCTGTTACAGCGATAATGTAAAAGGAAACGATTCTTCCGCGTTTTTGAACAAAGTTTAAGCAAACAAAGATCGAGGTATCTTTCTCCGAATCGCCAATTGGTCTGTTGCGTCGATTTCATAAATATTTTCACGAGTACGAAGCTTCCGATTCTCGTCGTAGGCAACTAAGCGATTCGTTATGCCGTTTTCACTGTATTTTTAACATTGGTGCACGACTTTAAAGCCAAACTGGAACGACTTCACGGACTTATCCACCACGTATCGGGCTGCTTGCAGTTATCGGGGATCATTTTCAGCCCCGAGGGGATCGAGCGAGCAGGCTTAAAGCGAAACGAATCGCCGTCGATACACCCCATACGTGAACGAGAAGCGGAATCCTTTTTGCCTGCGATACGGGGATACGATCATGCCGACAACTTTCGAAATTGCCGCTGGAACGAATTATTTCCCTTCGTTATGTACACGGTTCACGATAGACGGTATATCGGACAGGGGAATAATCAAGGATCCGCATTATCAGGTAATTCCGCCGCACCGATCGACGTCTTCTATTTATTATACCGACGGCTCTCAAAGTAAATTTACACGGAAAATTGCACGTTCATTTTCCACGGGTATTATGAAACTCGTGGATTAATTGGCGCACGATGTACTATAGAAGAACGATCCCTAACCGCTTACCACGTTCGAATAATTTTACTCGTCCATTTTGAAATTCTGATGCAACGCACGCGTAGGTGTACGCCCGAAATCCCCGGTTTTCCTACAATCTACAATACGTTAAGCCGTGAAATAGATTGTCGTATTATCGCGCAGTTGGCCTGGCGACGTTCAGAATTGTTCGTATTTGTCAGGGACCGACGACACGAACGGCAGCAGGGGAGACTCGCTGCGAATCGAAGCCGACTTTCCTTTAAAGGACACGAATCGAGCTACGATTCGTGCTGAATCTTAAATCGATTCTCTAACCTACCGAATACCGACGAAAAATCGTCATGATAATAGCGACGTGCGACGAAACAGGAAAACCAGTCTGCAACTCGATAACTCCTCGCGAACAAGGAACGTGTACACACTCGGTAATTTCATCTTCCAGACCTTTTATAAGACTCTTTTTCTTACGACGAATAACTCGTTGTTTTGTACACGTCTGCGCGGGTTATGCTCGTAAAAAAATACTCGTAGGAGGCGGCCAGAGAAGTCATTTCCCAAGAGAATCCTGTTTATGATCACTTTTAAGTTATACACGCCGTATAAAACGAAGCACCGCGCTTTCTCCGCGGACTTGCAAAACAGATACAAGCACGTAACACAAGATACCGTCTTTTGTAAGGCTGTGTTTACAATAATAATGACCAGGAAAAACAAATTAACCTGGCAATCTCGTCGGAAAAAGCTTGTTCCGCGAAACGTGTTTCGTACGTGTTATCTCGTTTACTTTCTTTTCTGCCTGTTTGTCATTTGGCTCTTTAATTACTACAATTGCACCGTAATTGCCTGCTGTGTTCCATTTTTTACAGTTTAAATTAATGCCCTTCCTGCAACAATCGCATGTGCGAAGCTTAGGAAAATTGCTTATTGTTTAAAGCATAACGCGTTCGTTTTAGTTTTATGATTTGTCAGGAGCGAGATAGGAAATAAAATTCATTCAAATGTTACACAATTTCATTAACAAATTGTTATTCGATGTATTCAACGTTCAATTTCACGCAAGGCGACACTTATTGACGATAACGTCCATTGCATATTTTGGAATTATGCCTGATCAATTTAATATTGTAAGTTTTCCCCATAAGTTTTGCCATATTCTACATCTACACTTCATCACTACTACACTATCACGGCAATTCTTCAACGTTTATAAATAATCAGAGAAAGTACGGTTTTTAAGAAGAAACTCTTACTCTTCGAGCATGCTCTTTTTCGGAGCAGACAATCTTTTCGGTTTGATATAAACTCGTTTTCCTTTGTCCACTGTCAATGTGCGACAGGATGAAAATCAGCTACGGTTAAATACGCGTTGAACGTATATATCTACACGCGTCGGCCAAACTCGTGATTATTTAAATAGTTACCGGGCTTTCGGACGATATAATTTCTTCGATATTTTTGCTGCCATTGGAACAGAACGCAGGCCGCTAAAAGACCACCTACCGAAGGTTGGCAGACTTCCACGTCGTCACCGCAAAACTCCTTCATCCGGGAGCGGCGCGGCACCAGTGATTTGGAGGAAACCGCGCCATTTCGCATGCATAATACATTCTAATAGTCCTCCCCACCCACTAGCTGCGAGTCAGCCGCCACAACCGAAAAGAACCAGCGTAAACCGCGATCATTTCGTTTCCTTGTTCTCCTGCGAGCACTTGCGAGCGAACGCGACAGGCGGCGTGGCGGTCCCAAAGCTCGTGCCAACCGCTGTCACCGGAAATGGTCCTGGACCATGACTTCCTACTCGTTTCTACGCGTTAACCACAACTCTCAACACGTTGGCGACTCGTCACCACTGCGGAGAATTCAATTTTATTTTCATCATCGCGGATTCAAATATTTACTCTAATTATTAGGTAGCGAAATTTGACAATCCAATTGCCACACACCGCGGGCAAGATGGTAGCCGGATGTCTACACATCCTTGCTGCATACCCTCGATAGTCTTAAGGACCCACCATAAATCTTGGTATTTTAATAGTTAAGGTCCATCGGACCAAACAAGCATCTTCTATTTCAAGTGTTCTCTACATTTATTGTCTATCACGGGAAGATACGGGAAAGTTGGTTTTTCTCACCAACCTTCTTATTATCCAATCAGAAGCAATGTCTATAGGCCTCACTTTCCTAGCCAAAATTGTCATCAACAAATCCGA
This sequence comes from Bombus flavifrons, assembly GCF_040668555.2. Taxonomy (NCBI): domain Eukaryota; kingdom Metazoa; phylum Arthropoda; class Insecta; order Hymenoptera; family Apidae; genus Bombus; species Bombus flavifrons. Next base: position 14,338,868 of record NC_138451.1, on the reverse strand, counting down.
TGATTTAAGCATTAGATTCAACTAGAATCAAACATACTATAAACACTTATAATCCAAGTTGTAACTGTAAGTACCACGCCAAAATAATTTACTTATAATTCTCAATGAGAATTGATTGTAAAAATTCTACTAAATAAAAAAAAAAGAAAAACAAATCCGATGGTCCCGTGCGCTAGACACACCCATCGCTAGTTTTCCTCCGCCACAGCATCGTCACTGAACTTCACTGATTTTCCATCTTTCGAACAGTCAACATCTCTTGACCGGGTTTCCACCCTTATATCAGTCACCTACTTAACTTGTACATACGCACCGGCGTAACTATCTTCATTACAAAGCTGTTCGAATAAACTGTAATTTATAACTCGTTATCTCAGTGTCATACTTAATTTAACTACCTCTATTATCCTGACCGAAATAGGGGATCGATCATTTCGTGACGTCGATTGTTTAGTCGTAACGGGAATTTACGACTTCCGTTGACGCGCTTCCTCGCGATCGCGTCTCTCCGCGAGTGGTCGAAACAAAGTTCTTGTCCGTCTGTTGTTTCGTTTCGGTCAAAATTTCTTTTTTTTCTCAGAGAAATTCAGAATCGCCGAGAGATTCGGAACGTTTGTTGTATTGTTTCTTATCATTAACTCAAGAGGTCGTAATTGTAAAGTCCGAATTGTAAGCAGCGAGAAGAGATAAAACAAAGGAAAAAAGAGATTGCGCCTTAAGAATTCGGAGATCGGCAAGTTTCAGTCGGACTAATCCCAAGTGGAAACGAACGTTCGCCGAGCTGGTGAAAATTCGGTCGGTGCATTGATGAAGGGCCTTTACTGTAAAGGCTACTCGGTCGATATCCATCGCTCCTTCGTTTTCATTGTCAAAAAAAGGCAGAGAAAAGAAAAATATAGCGAGAAGATTTACTCGAGCGGCCCTTTTGCGGTACTTGACATCCACCGAGAGAGCAACTCCCTCTCACCACGATTGTTGCCTCTCGACGAGACGAGAAGAGAGCGCGAGTGTGAGAGGACGTGAGTAAAGGGCAGCGGAAAAGGGTAGAGAACGGGAGGGAGAGAGAAACTTTTAATTGAATAGTAGGATGCCACGACTGCAGCGATGTAAGAGCATACCAGCTGGAAAATCAATTGGATATCGGAGATTACGACGTGAGGGCTTTGCTGATTCGACCTCTAGAGACAGAAAGAAGAGAGAGTGGAAGAGAGAGAGAGAGAGAGAGAGAGAGAAGAGAGAGGGAGAGTACCTTCTGAGAGTCTTTCGAATACCCAAAGGCTTCGGTCATTGATCCGCATGTAAGGAACATGACCGATACTTGCTTTATTGACACTACAAACCGACACTACAAACAGGGTGTATGTTCGTATGTACTTTGAAACGCGTTTCTCGCGCACGAACGATGATCGATATTTTTCCATCGTATCGGTTGTGACTACCAGTAACGATGCGGATATTCGTGATCAAGTTGCGAACCGTTAACGCGTCTAGTCATTAGACCCGTGTTCGTGTCATTTCAATTATCGTGCTTTTCGCAACTTTCTCATACATAGAGAGAGGTTGCTGTCGTTATTTCATGATTATTCGGAGAGATAAAAACTATATTCGACATTTCGAAATTTATTACATAAATATTTCACGAACACACGCACATAATTCTCACTGAACCCTCGATAATTCAGATAGATCTCTCTAAAAGGGGGAGCTTTAACCAACATCCCCAGACATTTATTTGTAACGTAAGTTTAAGAGGTTACTCGTTACAAATACGATTCCACTCTATTCGGTTATGTCCCGTTGGGAGCGGTACACCATCTGGCAAGCTTAATAGCCGATTCTCTTAGGCGAACGACCTAACGTGACTCTGAAATGAGGCGTTAGTGTGCGTTTCGAAAACGTAATCGTATGTACAAGTTGTAGAACGTGTAAAGACGCGGCTGACGGTGAGTGCGCGCCAAGTAGCGCGCTACTCAACACGTGCACGCCCCGAGAGAATTTCAAAGGATATGACCACCGCAACCTAGAATACAAGGGAACGAATACGTACTAGGGCAGACGTCTATGATGTCGCTGGTAGTGGTTAAGACGCCGGTTACTCCCGCGGGAATCCTCCAAATTTAATATAGAGTCAATTGGAGAGAACCTAATAAAATTGCTGCCGCCTGAAGCTACGAGGCGGCCGAGTTCCTGCTCTCCAACTTCCAGCCAAACGGCTGAGAAATCACCCGAGATGCAACGTTAAACATCCTCGCTGCAAATCGAACGAAAAACATTCCGACCAAAGAGGGTTTCTACCGGTTTGAGCACGTTTCTTACCGGGAAAACCCTCTCACGCGCGCGATGCTCCTTCAAGCGAAATTTTCGTGGCCGATAAGAGGGTGAATCAGAACGAGATTTGTCTCGGATTCTCCGTACGTGTATCTCGTGACCCCGATGATTTCTCGATTAAAGGGAGAGATACTCTGCCTTACCTGACATTGTACAAAACATCAGGTCCTCGTACTCGCTTCATACGAATTACTCTAAAAGTGTCGACGTCGTATTTATTTTACATATATTAACTTTTTACTAGGGACTATTCGAATCGAGACTTATAAGGTTAACTTTAATTTTGGAAAATCTGGTATTGGTGTTATCTAGATGCAGGTTGGTTAACTTTATATTCGTAAGGAGTAAAATAGCCTGAAGCTTTTCGAACAAAGCTATGCAAACGGAAACGAAGCTCGTCGGAAAACCACGTGGTCCAAAATTCTTATGTCGTTATTCGGATCGGACGTGATAATAGAAGCAACGATTTGGAGCTTAACCGGTACCGGATATCGAGTAACGAGTAAAAATTTCAGTCACGCGTATAATTTCCGGTAATCTGGAAATAGTTTAAAACTCTCGTATCGTCGAATTATTATGTATCGATGTTAATTTCATTAGCGACATGCGATTTAAAAATAGGCCGATAATGGAAGTTCTCGCCTCGTCTGCGAAATGTTTGCAACTGGATTATAGTTAATCATATTAATTCTTCGATAACGAGTTAAGTAAATCAAACTTGTTTGCATAATGGGTGGACATCGTAAAAGCGGACGTGTCGAATGTATTGGAATGGCTAATAATAGTAATTTGGCAAATTGCAGAATTGCGAACTGTATCGTGATACGCTATTGCTAATAACGTTATCGGAACACGATGGAGCACGTTTACATCGGTTACGCACAATTTCGCCTAATGTTTGTCTATAATTATCCATGGGTACGCGGTAAACGTAAGAAAATCGGACGCGTCGAATAGAAGATCGAAGAAATAAATCGGATTGAATTGTAATGTATAGCATATAACGTACAATATACATACAATGTTAATGTATAATCCTTTGTGGTAGGCGACTGCCTCGATTCATTTACATTCCGTCCACCCCGGATAATGAATCCCAGCGAAAAACTGGCGGCGGTTTAGCTGGAATCAGCAGGCGAATAATGAAACTGCTTAGCATTCTTTACCTCGTAGGGGCGGAGACGAAATAATTAAAAGCAAAAGATAGAAAGCTATGCGGGTCAACGAACAGCTCTTTCTCTTTAATGGAGCTTTAACATAGACCTGAACGGTGGTGTGGGCCGAGGCTCTTCGATTAATTATATTATCAAATGAAAAATTCAAGTAGTGTTCTCTAAAGGCGTTATAGCCCAAGAGGATCAAAGCCCGACGATTCGAGCGTTCGATTTAAATATAAACGGATGCTTGATAGTTACGTCTCGTATTGAATTACGTTTTACATTATACGTATATAATGTTTGCAGAACTCGTAGCGCTACTTAAGTACTTGTTGCGTGCATTAGAAAAGAAATGCTTGAAATATTAAATTATAATTGTGAGATCTAATTTGCGGTTTATTTGCGTTCTAGTTGTACAGGAAGTTATGCCGTAGGCGGTTTAGAATATGCGAATGTTCAACTCTTTCTGCAAATCTAGCTTTCCGCGATGCCACCGTGTTCAGTGATGGGTTTGTATTTCATTATATATCACAACGACGTTTCATGTTTCTTCCCCTAACCACGGCTGTTCCTCAGGATTATTTATTCGGCAGGTTTCCGCGGAACTCGTAGTTCCGGCAAAACCGGATACCGTCTACGGTAATGCACCCGGTCCGACAGTCTGTACGTAGGGGGAGCCGGGATAAAATAGGGCAAAAAGAACTGAATAAAACACGAAATAGCAGTTAGCGAAGAAAAATACGCCGCTCCGCGAAACGCTGAATTATTCTCTCTGTCACAAGATCAAAGCAGCCAGAATACAGTGCGTTGCCTCCTCTAGGTAGTAGTTTTTCAATCGTACGCACTCCTCATCTCTCGTCGGTTCTTTTTTTTTTTTCCTCTCTCATCTGTAATTCCATGTTTATTCTGGGAAATTAACGAAGTTATAAAACAAGAAATGGAACTCGCTACTCGGTCGTCGTAACGTGCTTTAGCAACGAAACGTCGCGATCTTTCCTCGATGGTGGTTATCGAAAATTTGCATGGATCATTAATAACGTACAAGCCGTAACCTATAGCGTTCTAACGAGTTTTGTATTACACGCTCTCGCGTACCCTTTCCGTACGTTTTAAACCAGCATTTTGTTTACTAACATAAAAGTTATTAACGTTCCGGCTATAACACGCAGATGATATATTAGCGCGTAATTTTTATTACTCGTTTTACAATACGCGATCTCGTTAGGCGCGCGTTGAACGTATAAGAAAGCGCATAACGAATACGATATTCGAAACGCACGCAAGTTGAAAAATACCTGGTTCTTTGAATAGCGAGAATACGTTCGAGCAAGGTAGCAAACTCGAGAGAAAGCTCGTTACGAATGGATACAGGGTGAAGGTGGTAACGTGCTCTATCTGTCCGATGGTACACTATATTATGACACGCTGGTCGATCGGAGTGCGTGCACAATAGTCTGCGTGTTTGTTAGTTCACTCGTCCATAGGGACGTTCGCATTCTCGACGCATTGCGTGCACAGCTCTAATCCCCACAGTGCAACCCCTGGCTCGACGATAAGCACGCTGACGCCTAACGCTTTGTACGAGCCTTGTCTATAACTAAAAGTACCCCAGTACGTCTTATCGTTACGGCGTGTTATGCACTCCTCGATTCCTATTATCCACCGATACGTTCGTGCATTGGCGTAAACAAGCTATCCAGAGCTATCGAAGACCGTGAATTATCGTGTTCCAAAAGATTACATACGACTTGGTGGGCTTCTGAACTTTTTCGATTTATTTGATTTTTTCATGTAAGAAAAAATCCAAAAGTATCGTCTAGTTGAGACGTATTTAATAACATTTTTGCAAACACAAGTAAAATTGTTCGTAATTTAGGATTCTAATGTTACTGTCCACATTATATTTTGTTAATGAAATATTTAATAACGAAATAGAGCAACCGTCGCAGTGATTATCTTTTATTATATTAATACATTGCGTAATGCAGTATAATTTATAGCCAGAATTCATTATTCAGAAACGTTCGTGGGTTGTATGCGAAGTATTATCCTTTTACGTTAATATTAAATATTAGTCTAAAATTAGAATAAAATATTTTAAACATTATACCGTCATGCTCGTTATATGTATATATGGTATTATAATTTTATTTGTAAATCTAATATGACGTTTGCGAAGTGTCTACACAGAACATACAAAGAATAATGTACTATTAAATTAATAAAGTAATAAACAAATTTATTAATTTTAAAATTTACTTTCAAGAGATTTAGTTACAAAAAAGAGTAAAATAAATTCGGCGCACGTAGAAGTAAAAACTGAATTTATTGTAAAGTTCGTTTGCAAAAATATCGATTGCATTGCGGAAATCGTATGTAAAGAGGAAAGAAAGTAGTACATATATACCTATCACGTGTCAGACGTGTACAATGTACAGTCATCGCATATGATATGACTCATGCGGTAAAAAATCTGACGCAAATGTGTTGTGGCAAAGAAAACCGATGAATATTCACAAAGTATGATGTATGAGGATAGAAGTTTAATAAATGCCCGACATGGTCGAGATATTTCCGTTCCTTCGCATCCCAAATTTTCTATCGAAAAATTGCTCCTGCGTGTCACAAGCGGTGAATACGTACCTACTTACATGTATCGCATACGTAAGAGACAATGTTTTGCACTATTACTAGTGCGTTCGATTTACACCGGCATGTTGGTGTTACACCATAATTTCGGAAGATTGTGAACGCTACAAACATAGACTACTAATTTACTTTGTTAAATTCCGGGACTTCCGTACGACGCAGAGAGAGCTAAAATGAAAGTGTCTCGTTGCGTTGCACAATAAGATAATAATAATCAGTTCGATGAGATACATAAAACGAAACCGGCTAACTGTATTTGCACGACCGTTCTCTTTCCTGTTTGGTAATAAAGGGAATTATCGATCTGACGTATCGATTCGATAATGGTTCATTTCCCGCATAAATTGTTTTTTTTCTTTTTTTCATTTTTCTTCAAACGACTTTGAGAGTACCGTAGGAGTAGCTGAAATTATCCTTAAGCTTTTGTCAGATCGTTTCGAAATCGTATTTTTCATTCGTACAGGAAAGCAGTATTACGAATCATTTCCTGAAAAAAGGAAGGACAAAATAAGGAGATACAATTCTTTCTGCTAGAAATTCAACGATTCTTTCGTTTTTTGACTTCCATGCGAGAACAGAAGTTTCGTTTCTGGTATTAGAGAGGATACCGGAGAGCATGCGTGGCAAAGAATTTAAGCCATTTTGAATGGTGCAAGCGGCAGTGTATTAAAAGACTCATAAATTCACATTAGTGGGTGGTATTACTCAATTTTCACGAAAACCTGTTACATAGCTTTTTGTTAACGGGGCTTCTACCCTCGTTGTATTCGTCACCATTCACTGATACACGCTGTGCTGGATAACACTCTTCTCTACCGCTCGCCTGTACGCTAGCTGCCGCTGTTTTAATTGCATATTACAGGAGTCTACGGCATATCAGTGCCAACAAACACCCAGATAAATATTCATAAATGTCATCACGCTGTTTAATACAAGCTTAGCAATATTTTATTTATTTATAATTTTGTTTCCAACGTAGTAACAGTTATTAAATAAATTTAACAGTATAATTTACATTTAATACGAAACCGAAATAGAAATATAGATTTACGCCTTAATACATAGGTACTACTATGTACATATGTATTTCTTTTTTCCCAATATTCATTCTTTATCATCACGATACGTATTCCGTTAACTGGTAAGCAATATCGTTCGTTACGTTCGCCTGGAAAAGAAAAACGAAGCTTTCAATTAAAAAATTATAATAAACGTATTTATGATTAATTTCTGAATTGCGTAATAACATCGCGCTTTTAAATCGAACGCAGTAAGTATACGAACGCAGTAAGCGTACCGTGTAACACGAAGCATTGTTTAACATTTTATTTGTTCGACTCGTTTTTACGATTTTATTTCCATTCCATTATCGCGTTTTAGATTGGAAAAAATTTTCAACAAACGATATATGGACGAACGTACTGGTATCGCGGAATATGTAATCGGTCACGGATGACACCAGGTTTTACCGGGTATTCATTTGGGGATATACGGAGAACAAAAAAGATTTTTAGATAAATTACGTGCAGCTGTTATCTAACAGCAACGACCGCGCGAAAAACTGAAGTGCAACAAAAAGGTCATTGCAGGAGAATGCAACAGACGGAACGTATGCTGAATCAGCATTTTTGTAAAAAAGATCCGTAATTCCGGTAGGATTTAGGGAGACGTCCAGTTTGCAGTAGCACCAACCGCGATTAAAGATCTTACTGATTCATATCTCTGCTTGCATACGAATGCACGGTTACAGTATTTCTAATTTATGGCGTTACCTTTGCAATGGTAATGCCCGTGTAAATCGTGGGGCACGTACCGGCATCGCATACCGGTTCATCCGGGTCATTTCAGAGAAGGATATGACTTAAATTCAAGGTTTATGGTTTCTCCTACGTAAATGATCGCGGAGACTGTCTGCTGGTACCGCGCGCTTCTACCCCACTTGCCTCCTCGGATCTGCGCAGAAACGAAAGGGTGGCATGCATTTTTGAACGCACTTATCCGAGTGCTCTTAAGTACTGTGCATGATACGCGCGCTAGTTTTATGTTACGTGAAATACACTCAGTCCTACGATGTTTCCAATATCCCCAGGGCAAGGAGTGCAGCCTGCACCTTTATATACCACGAAATTTACTACGATAATACCAGTTCTTGTGGTAAACCTACGAGCTTTCAAGCAGACTACTCGTGATGTACAAAAGAAACGGAGAACAAAGTAATTTGAGACGGTTTTTAGAAAGAACCAGTTGGTGGTAAGCGTATCCTGGAATTTAAGACGAAAACTCGTGGACACGACGTTAACCGTAAATAAAACATAAAATTTTTACCGAATATTATAACGTTAAATAATAAAATCAGTATGAGCAGTATTTTCTTCGTTTAAACCTTTTAATAAATAGAAAAATAAGACAATGAGAAATGAAAAATCATATACGCGATAATTAATTATATTTTCATCATTATGCTAAACTACAATTAATATGTATTTCACAAGCATTTTATCGTAAGATATTCTTTTATAGCGATCGAACTTATATTTCCTACGAAATAGTAGACATTTCTATCAATAATGGTTGATCTAAAATGTTCTTCGTTTTTCCTTATTTCCCTAGTTCGTTTAAATCACACGGTAGATATCCATCGATCATTATTACCGGAGGAAACGGTTCACGTCATTATGGTATACATTCGCATTACGATACCACATGATTTTTCCACATGGCGCAGTGTCTGCAATATAATAATTACCGTGTCGCAAATATTCCCACTTGGAATTGAGTCATGCAGCAAGTAGTTACGATCGTAGAGGCTGAGGAGATAGCTCATCGAGACGCCGCGCTGTGCACTGTACGGTGTGCATTGACTTTGCGTGTCGCGTGCGTTACGTGTACGTAGATAGCACGGCAACATATCGCGAGGGTAATAAGTATAATCGTTATAAAGCCAGCAGCGTACCCGCAAAATGCGTCTTGGTGAGCTAATACGATACCATACGTGGCGGTCTACCACACGCACGAGAATACCATATGCCGCGCTTCTCCTGTATAATTAAAAGATGCAAGAACAATGTGAGTGTATCAATGACCATGCTATCGTTCCAATACCGTTGTATAGAAACGCAAGACAATTCGAGGGAAATATAAATACAACTGTTAAAATATTCATAAAATTTATTTATAATTTTTATTTATGTGCGGTTAGGTAGTCGAGTTGAAAAGTTAAGAGTTATATCAAAAGCAATAAAACAGTTCGGTAGAAAGACAAATATTACTATGAAAGGACTGACAGGAGCTCTCTTAACGCAAGTAAAAGTTGAAACTTCAAGATTATTCACGAAAGAAGAACTCGATAAACGAGCTTTTAAGAAAAGTCATCTTTTCTAAATATGACGTTAAAGTATTATTTCGTTCTCTAAAAAGGTACTAAAACCTGACCCATCGTTAGTGTTATGAATACGTATAAAATGAAAAGTAGTCTTTAAGCTTGTTCTATAAATTTTTTTTACGTCAGTACTAAATATAAATTAACCAGAGAAATGAATCAAGTCGAGCACGAGGCGCACGAATAGCTTACTCTTATTTCGCGTTCATAGCAGTTAATCGGACTGCCGTTGTAAATTTCACAGAAGCAAGCCACACCTACCATAAAACATTTGCATGTACCTAATTGACGCTGTTTTACCACCTCCCTCTTCGAATCGATTAATTACGTCATATTTCAAGGTAATGAATATGAGATGTATGCTTGAGACAATTGCCCGCATATGTTGCCTGTGGACAATCCGTAGATAACGCAAGGCAAAATACAAGTTCAGTCTGTATCTTTATTCGATATTCGTGATTCAATTTCAGGACTAATTATAAATAAGGGGCAAAGGCGGGCGACGAGCTGTCGACGGCGTCAGTCTGGTACTCGAAGCCAAAATGGCTGCCCGACATCAGAATCGTCCGATGCGACGTTCTGCCTCTTCGCGTGATACAGTTTCCGAGCGACGACCAGCTGATTTCACTTTGTCTCTCATCTCGTTGGTCTTTGTCTTCAAGTAAACACTCTGACGATGATTTCCACGCATATCTACAACTCTCTGCTCTCTACGTATAGTATTCCAAGCATATTCGAATAAAAAGTTATTCGTTATTCTCGAGTAACTTCATTTAGTCATAGTTCTTATTCGAAGAATAATTTATTCGGAATGTTATTCGAGTAATGCCCAATTCTGGTCTGCGTATAGACCACGTTGACTGTCTACGGACAATGTCTGTCAGTCCGGATTATATCGAACTACAGTTTTGTTGAGCTCTGTTACACGCTACGCAAGGTATTATGTACAACAATCTTCGACCAATTAACTATAAAAAATGAAATCATATAAGTAGAAAGTTGGTATAGATTTAACCTCGGTTTAACACGATTTTTTAATAATTTTGTAGTTTAATCTCTTATAGGTCGTTACCTCGTCTTATAACTTTTACCAATTTTCACAGTGATACGCGAATAAATTGGATGCTTGAGAAAATAGTTTGGCGTTTTTGGCAATTTGTAAGCTAATACATATAAAACGTAAGAAGAAGTTGAAAAGGTTCAAAGTTATTGCTTCTAAAACTCGGTGGAATTCCCTGCCCTCTCTCTCTCTCTCACTCTCCCTCCGTCCCTCCCTCTCTCCTCCTTATTGTACTCGTTTTATCCCGGTTCTCGGCACGATATTCCATTCTGTAGCGCACTCAATCGCCTTCTATTTCCCCATGGCCCGCCTTGATTTCCATTTTGTTTTGCCTGATCTTCGACATTATGCCGGCGTCATTGAAGAAAATAAAGGTTCCTCCTTGCGTTCGGAGTCCTGATTAAAAGTTTGCCGATATTACACGGTGACGTGGTCCAGAACTAAATTTACCCATCCATATGCGGATAGCGGATAGACGGCACAGTTCGTAGCATCGTGGCAAACGCGGAACTCGAGTGGAAAGCCTTGCTTAAAATTGCTCCTCTAATCAATGTAAAAACCAGGGAAATTATGGTACATATATGTTAACGGCAACTCACCTCTGTGCCGATATACACAATAAAAGATAGTCTGTCGCTATTTAGCTTTACGATAATTTATGACTGGTACGAGCGCTCAGTAAGGACTTCGGCAAGGTGTTTGAGTGAATGTTTGGAAAGCCAATAACCGGCAACTGGAAGTCGAGCTATGAGGTATCGATGACACGACTGTTTAGAGTTTAGAGGAAGCAGTATAGAGCGAAACAGTTTGACGAAGGATAAGTTGATAGAAACGTCGATAAAAGCTGATAAGTTGGTAGAAAGTTGATGGCGAGCGATCCAACATTGCACTGTCAAGGAATAAAGAATAAAGAATTTGTTTCAAGGATTTGTTTAAAGTGGGGAGAAGATAGTGACACCTTTTGGTATGCGGACTGTAAAGACCGTACGACAATTAACATGTATAACCAGCAAAACGTTCATAATTTCAAAATATGGGCTGATAGCCGTTAATACGTGATTCAAGCTTACTTGATTTACGAATTTGCGACATAATTTATAACGTTTTATAACAATAAATGACCCCATATGGCATGTCGTTTGAATTCGTTTGAACAAGTTCCACCCTACATATGGTCCTACCCTATATATGGTTCTGTTTAAAAAATAATTTGTCTTTGAAATTTCCCTGCCACAATTCGACTTGCAAAACAATAATTTGCACCATATGATGTGCCCTTTCATACCAAATAACTTTCGTAAAAACAGTTTTTTGTTAGCTTCAGTCTCTCACGAGATACTGCAGTATAGTATAATAGGTGTATAACGCACTTTATATATAACACTCTAACGCACTCTACGTATAATATAATATAATGTAATATAATATAATAATACAACGTATACACTTTTAACATTTACCTGATTGAATTAACCGGTGTGTCTTTGCTTTTCTGTTTCAGGTAAGCACTGTCTTTTCCTGTGTATTGGATAGCTAACTTGAATCGCTACAGGTACGGTTCGATCTATCGTTTCAGCGAATATTCTGTGAATCATCGCTTTACGTACTTCGATATTATTTTTGAAAGCGTACATCTCGTGTATTATCTTACCAATCACGGTCAATTGAAACGAGCAAATGCCGTGCAGTCGAAAAAAAAACTACACAATATTTCAACCGACAGAGTAGCTCTTTAGAAAATGTACATTTTGAGCAGGCGGTATCCAAAAGTAGACAAAGGATCTCACATGATAGAGTGGCCCAGCAGGCTATCGTTCGCAAAGGTGGATGCGTACAGCTATGACAAAGTAAAGTGTATTAAGCTCATCGGCATGCAGAGTTCGCTCGGGCCGGCTTAATAGACGAACCGGAGTCTAGGTACATCCACCACCCCTTTCCCGCCTACCTCGACGGCGACCACCCTCTTTGGTCGTACCGACTTACGGTTTGCCGAGGTATCCCTCACAGTATCTAGACGATGAGATGGTGGTGCGCCTTTCGCGCAACTTCCATCTTCCACTTCTCATGTTCGTGCTTGAACTTTTTTCAACCTTGAAACTGTCAACTGTCGACCGACTGACTTTTTATCGTTAACGTCAACATCAAGATTTTTCAACAATATGCAATGTCCTTGCGGTTGATATTAAACAACAATAACGTTGCCTTACGAGAAAAACAACTTGAATTTGTAAATCGGTCGTGGATGGTTTCAAATATACGCGGATAATTTTTTTTTTTTTTTTTTTTATTGAAATAGCATTTTAAAATAAGAGTAAAGTATTATAAAGATAATGGGAGTAATTTTTCGAAAAGTAGAATAAAAACAAGTCGATAGAACGTATATGTTCGATAGAATACATTGTTGACATTTTTCAATTTCGCATAAACTTTTGTCGATCGATATTTATCGGCGCGGGAGTTTGAGAAACACTCTCGTATATACGGTTTCTCGAGCATGCCCCGCATTTTCCTTGACTCCTTTTTCTCGGGGAATACTCGTGGGGTTCGTGCTCACACCACTTCAGCTACGGGAATACAATAATTCCCGCGGGCGGTCATATCTCTTTCCTCGTAACAGCGCGCCGAAAAACCGGCCGTATCGCACTGTGAATATTAATGTGTCTTTGGAGGGCCGCGAGGATGCGGTGTAACCGTGTGAAACGGTTTCGTAGGAAAGGGTGGAGAATTCCGGCGGATGACAGAACTGAAAGGGGGTGGAGCACCAAGTGGTGTATACGCGTCCGGCGCATGAACACTTTTCTTCGGTATAGTTACTTCTGCGCAGGTAAAGAAGCTCTGGCTTGATAATTGGTGCATACGAACTTTCGAGCATATGTCTTCGATCCCCGATAGTGTTTGCGTACTACGAAATTATTTTTCAAATACTTTCTTTCGCTTTAGAAATATCTTTCGCGTACTATTTACGTTTAACAAGACCAGAAATTTCAGACTTGGTTCTCAAGGATTTCAACGAAATTTGATACGCGTGATGTTAGTTCTACATGTAAAATAAACATATCTGCAATTTTAATCTCAGCTGACCAACCAATTATGAGAGAAACGTATTTAAAGTTTGAAAACATTGCATATTGCCAGGAAGTGATGATTTCTTGTTGGAAATTTGTGGCAAGCCAATTTCATTTTGCGATAAAATTTGTTTCTGGTGATTTCTTGTCAATCGTTTGTATGCACCATTTTCTGAGTTTTCAACGAAAATTATTCGAATACATGAAAAGGGAAAAGGCTTAACTAAATCATAATGCATAGAACGAATAACGCGGAAATTTTCATGCGTTACAAACAACACGTACATGATGTTTGTCTCGATCATAGCAAAAAGAAACCATTAATATCAGTTTGTATTTTTATTAGTAAAAAATCTACGATCTCTTTCCTCTCTCATTAAACGTAAAACGCGACTTAAGGGTTGCGACGATAATAGCGATTTCTCCTGGGAGATCGGTTTGAATTTTGATCGGGGAACATCCGCGTACATGAATGAACTTTGCCATGGGATCTTCTCTGCAGCTTTAATGAATTATCTATCGCGACGATTGGAAAGCTCCACTGGACGAATATAGAAAGGTAAAAAGGCAAGAGGAATTGAAACATAGGTCGTGGAGCGGGATAAAACTAGGTAGGACGTAGATGCGAATGCTGCATTGCATCATGGGAAACGCGTAGACAATGGGATCGAGCATATTCCATTAACGCGAGGTCTCATGTTGTCCTTGAAATAGCACGAGATAGACGAACAGAATCGCGGCACGCCGGTTCCGTGTCTATGTGATGTGTTGCCTGTCAATCGGTGAGGTATGGCGGGAAGAAAGTTTTGGCTCGCCCTCTTTCCTGGCCTTCTCCATTGCGCTTCCTACGGTTGCAGCCGTAGAAGTTTTAAGAGAAATGCGAAAGTTGGATAGAGAATGGATAGGGTGAAGTTATCTATCGATGGCACCAGATATCTTTCTTGCCTCCTGCTTTTCTCTTTCGCTTCGATACCTCACGGTTGCCCTCTTCCTTTAATCCTTGTTATATACGAATACAATTTCGCATATTTTTGTAGATTTTGTAGATTTCCTTTGTACCTGTTTCGAGCGTCGAATCCTCGAAAGTGACTTTCTTCGTCATCTTTCGTGGGTCAAGTATTGCGGTAAAATCCGAGCGAACGACGACGCGTTTGCAAACCGTTATTATATTATAATATAATATAAATATATTCTATAAATATATTATAAGCCAGAGCAATTTGTGTGCGCGACCACCACGTGTATTTGGTACGTGTTTTATTCGATCTGATGGATTACGTAAAAGTAAAAAGCCACGCGTTCGACGGAGATATATTTCTCATAAAACGATGGAACAGTGGAAAGATATTATTCTATTCTAGGTTAAATTGCTATACGTTTGTTGCAAGTTTTTTATACGAGTTGTACGTTACAAGCGTGTCCTTCTCTTTTCTTTATTTCTTTTTGTACACCGTACTATGTAGTACACTGGAAAACGAAAAATATTATTAGGAGTTCATCGGCCGTCTTCCTTTTTACATGGGTTTGAAAAACACATTTAATTTTCGCAATTGCTCGACCTGCTTTTTTTGCACGTCACATCGTTCACCTCGTGGCGCAAGCTCAGCGTTAAGCTTTCCTTCATAAGGTCTCGAGCGTCCTCGAGCACGATGGTATCATCAACCAGGGTGACGATTTTCCCTTCACTGCTGCTGTCCGAAATTAATTACTACTCCATTTTTATCGTCGTCTATTTATCCCGGCAGTTGCCGCGTTGTCCCTTGTCCCCCGACAACTGTCTCATTAATCAAGCCTTCTTCGTCGTCAGAACGGGGAGGTCCTTTCGCTCCGTTTCACAACGCCGAAAAGATTTGCTGACGTGCCGGACTACGTGATCTTGATTGATCGTTGCAGACTGATCGATTCCTTTAACGAGCCTGATGAGCATAAGGAAAAATGCTATTATGGTATAACGATCCTAAAGTTCGCATTTTCATTTTCATTTGATTATAGCGTCAGAGACGTGTATATGAAATATAACATTTTCAACAGTCATGGTTTTTAATCGTACGACTTGAACGCATTAGATTAATGCCACGACTATTACGTCGTTAATGGAGTGTGATAGAAGGTTTACGTGAACGCTTAAAATAGTTTCAGCGTGCGGTTGATCTGAGATTGCGCTTGTCACGCGTGTTGCTGATACTTGAATCTGTACAACGTAATATCAAGTTTTATCTTTTTAGAAGTCATGCAGAATTTTCAAAACAGTTAATCCATTAATCAATGTATGTAAGTACATAGAATATAGTATTAGATATGTATATTAAATGTTAAATATTAAACAGGGCTAAACATAAATATATGTATGTAGTTGGTGTTGCGTAGAAAAAATAAGGCTTCCTGATGAAGCTTCCATAACAAAACTGTCAGAAATTGTCGCAGCATGCGTGAAGCACCGATAGCCTAATTTACGATATTTGTTCTCCCGCGTAGTCCAATGACTCTCACGATACCCAAAGCTTACAAACCAGCAGATTGATAAAGCACACAAAAGCATCGAAATGTCCACGAGGAAATTTACAATGATGCTGGCTACTGCGGTCGTGAAATCTCCACCGCGTTTATTAAAATCCTATCAATACCAAGCTAAATGTACCTTGATACCAACAAACAGATGCGTCGCTTATTTAGAACTGTACCACCGGTAAACTCGATCGAATATTAATAAGTGTAATCACAGAATTGTCATTAACTGTTAACAGACGCGGTCGTGCAGTGAAGTTTGATAATCGGTTTAATATCGGCTGACGGTTTATCTTATAATTTCATTAATATACGTTACGTCCCAGCGGGGTAATTCGCGTGAATACAACGTTGTTCACCTTTGACGATTCATCGTTAGATATGTAAATGGAAAAAGCTCACCGGGGCGAAACTGGTGTAGGTGGCGGTTGAAGTACAGTACGATGCTGTCCCATGACATTTCTTTGTCATGAAACAACATACGGGAGCATAACGTGGCCATTTTCATGACACCATTAAAACTACAACTTCGTCGCATCCAGACTGACTCACAATGAGCTGTTCTCATAATGTGTTATGATTCCGTCGTCAAGGTTTAATGTTTTTTCTTTTAATGTTTTAATGTTATCTCTTATACACCCTCTATGTGCTTGTTGCAATGACATAATGGCGATATTTATTTTGGAGATCTTTGTTCGATTTCGAGCAGATGGATGAATGTGTATACGTCGGTACACAGAAGTTTCACGAAGGACTTGAAAGTATTAAACACTTACCTATAGTTACGATGGATCGATAATGAGGATAATAAGTCTGTGAGCAGAAAAATTGTTTAACTCCATCGTTTTAAGCCCATCAACGAGCAATTTCGCCGGTCGGGTTTTCGGGAACATTAGATGGACGTTTAACGTCGCTCGGAATACGTTGGCTTTTACGGTCAATCGTGGCCACGCGATTGTATTGCTCGCAAGGATCGCGTCGTTTGCGATAGGAGGAATGAAAGCAACGACGGGGTGTTCCGTGTCTGGTCATGTAGAGATGACAGCGTCGTCAGGTAAAGCAAAAGTGGACAGACCCTGAGATAGGTCTTTCGGACAAAAGACGATGGATCGGCATCGGACAAAGGACGAACTGGGGAAGGAAAGTGCGGCCGCGAACGTAGTAACTCAGAAATACGCAATGTGGTGCGCGACCGCAGCTCTCTCCTCAGACTCGACTTTGTTGGATTTATGGATTATAAAGAAGAGTGGGAAGGAAGAGCTTTGCTTGTGACAACACGACAATGCAATGAGAGGACGAGAAAGAACTAAGCGATAAAGCTGTCGTAGAAATGCATAATTTATATACCCCGCTCTACGTACCTCTCGTTTCTCTCTTTTGCCAACCCGACAATCCTTTGCCTCGTAATAAATAATGCGCTACTTGAAGGCAGATAGACCAACCAATGGAGAGAATAAGAAAAAGCGAGCGTGTTCGCCAGTCGCTAGATCGCTAGACGTACGACTCGGCGATTAATTACGATCTCGGAGAATTCTGAAAATCAGATTTGGCACGCTCGATCACTGCGAGGGTAGAAATCTTATCCTCTTGCCAGCAATTACTCTTGATAACCTCGCCGAGAGCTTTATTTGGTCTAATTTTACGTTCATTAAAAAAGGGGAAACGATTAGCGCGTTGCTTGTATCTTAAAATCTTTTCCGAAATATTCTGATATCGTAATAATGCAAAAATAACGTAATGTGTTTGAAATTTGTATAAAAATTTCACCCTTTTAAATAACAAATCGTATCGATCGCAACAGGATTTAGCCAAGGATAAAGTACTTTCTAATATCTTCCTTTCGAATCGAACGAATAAATGCTGATTCCGGTTTAATCTGCTGAAATTCGTTTTGCACAAGATGGACAAATTTGCCGAACGCATCTTCTTTCGTAGTGTTCCTGAAAATTTTTTTATTAGAAAGATCGCGATGCTGCAGTTCCCTTCGCTTCCCAATGGCATCGTAAAGAATTGCTACTATTCGCAAAGTTAGCGGAAGAGAGGAAGTTAGAAAGGGAAAACAGCTTCTCCTTTACGGCGAATAGTGTCTCGTAGTAAAGAAGTTTCAGCAGCTCCTTCTCCAAGGGGAACCGAAATTAGGTTTGCAAAGAGGTAAACATCAGCGGGACTGTACGTTTGCATAAACGGAAGGCGTTGCTCGCATGGGGGGGCACGGTGACAAATGCCTGTCGTCGTCGTCGTCGTCGTCGTAGTCCGTAGTCGTCTCCCTTCTTCTTCGTCCTTATCCTTCTCTGGTTAGTAGCTAGCTGGGTGCTTCGTTGACTATGCCGCAACTTTTGCGAGATGGAGTTTGTTTTTGCGCCATTAGGACCACTTTGTTCGACTCTCGAAGAAACCCACGACTCCGCAAATATTCCCTTGCGACTGTTGAGTACACTGGAAGCTGGTACATCGGAACAGACAAGACACGCGAGAATCCCCGAATGAAATGGTCCCCGATTACGGAAGACCGACACCCTGAGTAAATTTTTCGCCAACGATATCGTCGCGTGTTACGTACAGCATACGGCGACACGATAAATCGCCAAATAACGTAGAACACCGTGCTAAATTTACAAGAATTTCTTTTTCACTTAATACGAAGAACTTGACCCATTTGAACCGCGCGACCTCGAGTCACGATCTTCACGGTGAAAAATTAAGGACGTTCAACCTCGTAAAATGTTACGAGTTTTGTACCGGGTAGGCGTATTTTAAATGAGAAATAGAACGCGAAACGGAATGCTGTTGTGTTGAAAAACCTTTTCCAAACGTTAGCATCTTCGCGTTCCGTCTACCATGGCATAAGCAACAAGCGAGAATAAGGAAAAATGGAGGGAGCGAATGGTCGCTGTGCGGTATTCGTTTTCCGTGGAAAGCCACCGCGGCGCGTAAACGCGAACAGGAAATAGAAATGAAGCACGACGAACGCGAACTCGAACGCGAACGCGTACACGAAAAGCAGTTTGGGACGAAAAGGAAAAAGGAAAGGAGCGAAAGGGGAGAAGAGATGGAAAGCGAGCGGGTAGACTGTAGACGAATGGAGACGAGAAGGTAAATGACGATAGTGTGAGAGATCAAAAGAGGGGTGAAAAAAGGCAGAAGGGGGCATACCGTGATGCTTAGTTGTTCAAGAGTTGTTTCATCGAACGCACGTACGCTCTGCTAACCAAGACGAGCGACTACGGGTACGGTAAATGCGCGCGGTAAGCTGCTGTCATTAAAATGTTCCGCAAGATCGACTATGGTCGAGGTCTGCGGCCTGGGCGATGGTAATACGACGTTCCTTCTCTCTCTTTCTGTTCCTCTAGCTTCTCCTTTCTCGCATTTCTACCCTCTCGGCGCGGTCGTGCAAAGGGGTGTAGGAGAATATTCCAACGGTGGAATGGGTGGACTTGATGGACATTGCATTGTGCACCATAATGACGCATTCTACAGTTCGCGTAATTCGTATGCGTCGTCGGCGACGTTTCGCCCCCGCGTATTATTAAAACGTGCATTCGAAGGAAAAAACCTCGAGGTTCCGCCCGTGTCCGTGCGCCATTGTTCGCGATACCGGATAGAGCCTTTCGCACAGAGGAAATCCTGCCTTCTCTCTTTCTTTCTCCCTTTATCCTTAGCTTGGTCGCAGCAAAGGAAAGATTTCGGTGCATAAGACGTTTACGGGAATACCGCTAATGTCCCCTTGCTAAGTTCGCAGTGAATCAATTTTGTCAACCTTTACTACGACGATACTGTTATCTTCGTCTGATATTTTTTCGTCATGATTATGTGTAAAATGTAAAATGTCGATTTTCATTGTTAATTAGAGACTTTTTAATTAAGCAAACGTTTATTTTTAAGAGTTATCAAGATTACAATCGTATACAAATTCCAAATTATAACGTAGTCGTAAAAGTCTCATTAGTAACTGTAATCTATCGTAAAACTTATCCTTTTAGTCTTCGTTTCTTCTAAATTTTTTTATACGCGTATAAAACTTCATATATTAGCCATTCTTAATTAGTTATTCGTATCCAAACGATTCGCAAACATTTCACCACTTCGTATAATTTCTTATTCTCTTTACTTATTCATACGGTTAAATAAATTCTATTTTTTTAAATTTTACAATTAAATTTGGTCAATGTTTTCTATGCTTAAAACGCGATGCTCTTTTAAACGATAATGAAAGTTGATGTAAATGACAACAATCAGGAAGTGTTGACGCTCGATGGGGTAAACGTAAACTGAAATACGCGTTTAGAATGAAGATTCGCTAGACGAGTCTCGCTGCGAATAGCAAACGACGAAGAAAGCGTCAGGCGAATGAAAGAGAAGCGTCAGAAGTAAAAGGGAGGCTGGCTAGGTCGTCAAGTGGCCACCGCCGACGTAGTCGTCTCACGTTCATTTTATTAGAGCATCTTTCAGTGTGGAATCCTTATATCGTTTGTCCACCGTCGGCTATTCACCTACGTCGTATTCTTTCTCCACGTTTCTCTGATCCACTCTGTCTACATTCTACGTCACTACTTTTCTTGCGGTAACATTCAATTTGAGATTTCTTTCTATTTCCATTAAAGCTCCTGTTTTCGTCGCCTAGAAAACTTAGTTTGCTTTGTCATTTGTTATATTAAGATACAATTGGCTAAGGCTATGTACGAGTGTTAGTTCAACGCGTGAAAAATATTTTTCGTAATATTTTTCATAATATATTTCGTATTATATTTCGTAAATGATATTTTGTAAGAATATAACGGAAGCATTAAGTTACTAATTGTACGTCATTTTGTCCTATGTACTAACGTTCGTAACCAATATTATTTATAAAGTTTTACTCGTCTGTTAGAATCTGTTCTTCATACAGTAACCTTAACATGGCGAGAATAATGGAAACATCCGAGAAAGGGTTGAGGTGCATCCGAAGATCGTTATCGAAGGTAATTTGTCTGTGTTCTTATCGTACGAAAGAAACTTTTACTGATTAATATCCCTTCATGGAGGTCCGACGTAATCTAGAACTAATCTAAAATTACGATCACGCTTTGTATTCGAAAGTAATGGAGATGACATGACGGGTAACTAATTTCTAACTGAATTATTGCCAAACGCGTCATCTATCATTCAAAAAGTAATTTTAATAATAGCGACAAAGATTATATTGTATATATGAGAACTAGAAACATTTATTTTGCAGAATGATTAATGCCTTGACTTGGAGAAGAGAGTAGCTGACAAACTGCAAGGGTGTATTCAGAGACTGGGTTGTTTTACTGTAATTAAGAGCATATTCTTTAGCTTTTTCTAAAGGAGGTTAAACTACCCATTTTCATACGCGACTTTCATTCCTTCCGCTGCATTCTCGCCGAGCGACAGTGACATTTTCACCACTATCTTCCTAGATTTCATGGATTTCCGCATTTCAACGCGATACAGTCCCTTCGTTTCTACGTCTTCTGTATCGGTGATAAATTTTCCTAATCGATAGCAGTATTTGCATCGAAAATGAATGACGATTGAAAACGACGAATGACGCATTTTGTCTATGAATTCAACGTATACTACACAACGAGGCCTTATCGGCTTATCGCTCGTAATGGAATGTAAAGTCAACTGGAATCCTGCGGTACGGAACCAGGTATGTCAAGTTCAACAGATAGCCAGACGTTTTTATCGAACAGAAGAACGTGCGCGATAACGTCCGCCGGCAAATAAAGAGATTCTTCGGTAATATATTCGAATAACGCGGGTGGTTGTCTGACTGGGATTTTGGAGGGGTGCTGTGCCTATATGTGCGCATAGAAGATTTCAACACGGACCACGATATTACCATAAAGCCGCCACGGCGGTTATGCATAAGCATAATTTTTCCAGCGGCACGGCTTGCTCGTTGCACAGCTTACGAAGGCCACAGTGGTTGGCCCATCTCTAATTGGTCATGCGGCTAAACATTGCATAAATTCG
The DNA here is from genome assembly GCF_040668555.2 of Bombus flavifrons. Lineage (NCBI taxonomy): Eukaryota > Metazoa > Arthropoda > Insecta > Hymenoptera > Apidae > Bombus > Bombus flavifrons. The sequence continues at coordinate 14,316,743 of NC_138451.1, read as the reverse complement.
CAATAAAGCTGCCGCGGGTCACGGTCCGTTTTGCCGACGGCCAAATTACCCAGGATTTTCTTCGCGCGCGCTAATTTCCTCTCGTCGGATTTCCTGTAACCATCATAGTTACAACCAAATTGCCAACTCATAACCGCGACGGATAGCCATCCGCATCTTTGTCAAAAAACGATACCCACGTTCGAATTGTTTTTATCGTATCGAACCGCTTCTTATTCGTTGCTATAACCGCTTGATCCTCGATAATTGAAGAACGCTTGAACGATTAACGTTTCCGTTTCAACGTATTTTCGTTAGAGGAATGAGGGAACGGGGGGAGGGGACATATCGAAAAGAGGACAATTAAGGAGGACTCGGACGCTGTTTGCTTTGAAGCGTGTTTGCTTTATGATTTCTTGCAAAGGAAAAAATTGCGGAATAATGAAATATTCAGCACGTTCGAGGAGTCTGTTATACGATAAGAAACACTTTGTGTCCTCGTTCAGATGCAGAGGGGCAATATTCAGAAGAAAGCTAACGATAATATCGATCTTTTTTATTCAAGGCATTCATTAACGGTTTTCCAGCGTTGATGTTTAACTTTTTCCTCAAGTTCATTAGGTGCTCCATTTTACCAGTCCCCTTCTTTTCATTCTTTCTCCGGTCCTTCTTCCTTTCTTTCCGACTGGCGGTTTCTACACCCTTATACTTTCGCTTTCTTGGTCTTGTAGCGCTAAAGAGTGCCGGAGCGAAAGAACCGAGTACCCTCCCCACTACTTGCAATGACACTCGAGCGTTCTCTCAAGATTTCTTTCAAGGTTCTTTGTCGCCTCAAATGTCCTATCAGGCTTGATAGATCTTTGCTAATGGTTACTTTGCGGCGACGCTTTCTGTTTTGTCGAAATCTTCCCGCCGGCATAAATATTTTTTTATCTTTTTAATAGTAGTATTTATTGCTTTCGTGTGAATAGCTTATCTTCCGACGCTTTGAAGCGAAACAAAACTAGGTTATAATCGTACCAAATTACATCGAGTATAATAATATAACGACCTAAAAACCGATGTATTTATCACATGTCACCAGACGTTTAAACGAACAACAAAAAAGGGAGAAACGACAGTGCATATCGGTTGTGCGGAGTTGTTCCGCCAATACTACTTAATCGTTATTAAATACTTTTTTTCTTATAACGATAAGTCTAAAGATTTCCATTCATTTTCATTTCAAGTCTAAAGAAATCATTTGCATCGTATAAACACTGTGTTTCATATGCGAATGGATACCGATATGTGGTGGAATCAGAGATTCGTCCACTAACGTAACGATCTCTTCTTTTGCCAAACCTCCGTTCTTTCATCGACACGGTTCGGCTAATTGTAACTTTTGGATGATGATGGAAAAACGATGAATGGTGAAAGTCTCGTCATACAGATAAATGGCATTGTCGCCAAAACTCTCAGCAGACAAAAGAATATCGCGTCACCGCCTCAACCCATCGGGAAAGTGGATACCATCTAGCCTTGTGCTCACGCTACGCGTTCTGAAATAGTGGTGGTTCCGTATATGGGTATATAGGGTGCGGAGTAAGTAGGGATTGCCTGTAACCATGCGGACTACGTCTAAAATCCATTCTCCGCAATTAAGTCAAGAGTCGGGATATTAATATTCGCGGATGTACGTACAAAGCGGAATAATAATTCAACGCCAAGCCAAGAGGGCGCCTATTTTCGCGAGCTGCAGCATCGTTCAAGTTGCCGCCACCGATAGCGGCCACAGTAGTATTCTCGCCTTAAGTTTCGGAGAAAACGAGAATTCAATTAGTTCGTATTTATAACTGCTTCCAACGCGTGTCTCATTTACCAATTCGCTTGTTAATCTTCTATCCCACGCCTCCACATTCGCTCTAACTTTACCTTTCGTTAACGTTTAACCTTGCGTGCGTAAGGTGAATATACGTAGGTGTGTGTTTCACGTATACGCGATAATATCGTGCATAATTTAAATGTAAATATCTATGCAGAGAAGTATCCAATTGGGAAGTTGGACGTCGCACGTTATATTCAGTTGATTCCACGTTATTCAAATTTTCATTGCGATAAATTAACAAATATTTTATATTTCGCGTGCGATGTATCTCCAACTTTCTTACGAAGCTTTGCACGATCGCAAACTTTCAGGAACTGAACCTAACGATATACGGTTTTGAGAACAAACGATTAATCGTTTATGAGATGTTTAACATTGAAATTACCACCTCACCGCCATCTTCTGAGACGTTAGTTCTATTATTAATTGTATTAACACGAGCATTAGGTAGTTGTACGATTGATCGCTAAATCCGGCACCGTTCGTTACATACATAACAGGTACATAGCATGACCGGCAAGGATCGCAATTATTGTCAACGTAAGGTTGACAGGCCCCGTTACTACGAGATGAGCTTCGATGTGATTCTCTGTCCTGCTTTTCAACCATCGAACACAGTATTCTTTCTTTCTCGGCAGGTTTTAATTATTTCAGACCGGGATTTAATATCGTACGATAACCATCGTCGTGTGACCGAACATTCTCACACGTGTATGTAGTGAGAGCACGTCTTCCCCGGGCACATACTTCGAGGTTGGTTATTAAATTTTCACTGGGAAGCGAACAGTCTTAAATATCGATTTTAGCAGTTTTCTTTCTCCTTCTTTTCTCTCTCTCTCTCTCTCTTCGTCTCGTTCTGTCCTCTTTCCTGTCTGCCCTCGGTTCTCTCGTTTACGCTCGTTCTCTTCCTCTTTTACTCTTTCACGCGCCCTTTATGATTCTCTCTCGAAGTCTAACGACTCTTCAACGGAATATGAGATGTTAAACGACGTGACGTAGAACGCGAGGACCGTGTTTAAACGAGATAAATACGTCGCATTTTTTCAAATTTCAATCATGTCTACGAAATTAGTTGCCACCGGGATGAGAGCAAGGAGAGAATAAAAAACGAAGGAGGAACATTAATCACCCGAAAAGTTCGACGGTTGCTCCGGCATGATTGTATTTGATTATAAATTTATTTTATATATTTTATGTATTTATAATGAAATTTAATTGAATTTGATTATAATCTCACGCGTTTTATATTTAACAATAATCTTTCCTTCAAAAGTGTCGTAATATCAAAATACGATACTATAACAAAAGGAAAACCCACGATAGACACGAAGATGCAAAGTAAGGTCGGCTTTTGTTTTATCTTCGACGTGAGAACTAGGCTACGAAGAAACGGACTGGGCTAATTCGGTGTCACTGAAGCTAAGCAGATTACGTTAATAAATCCCTGTAGCAACGGGCGTCCATTGTTGCAAGATCTAGAACTGTCATTACTCAGGCAACTACCGCGCCCAAGGATTCTTTTAAATTGGACGCGACTCCAAATATGGCTCGCCACACTTGACAACCTTCGTTCTTTGTACAACGCTTATATCTTTGCTCTTTCTTTCTTTTTTTTCTCCACGATCTGTTTTATTATTTGTGTAACTTTCATCCTCATAGACAGAGAGAGAGAGAGAGAGAGAGAGAGAGAGAAATTAAAATTGATTGCAAATTTACATCTTACACCGTTATTAAAAATTATTTTAATATCGTCATTCGTATACTGCTATATTATTAATCTTCTAAGAGTCATAAACGCGAAATATTCTATGATTTATTTTCTCCAATTTGCTGTAAAAGAATGCGTTTAGAGGAAAACGAGACAGACAAGAACAACGTAACAAAATTAATCGTGAGGCACAGCTCAATTTTTATCTTTAATCTAAAGACCGATAAAAAGTAGGAAGCAGAAGACAAGCCGTACTTTGATGCAGGTCAACAAGTAATGTTTCTAACGTATTTCAGATCGGGAATCAGGATTTTGCTTAGTCTTATTTAAAGTTAGCTTTAAAATTACCATGACGGTATTAATTAATGATTTAAAGGACATTTAAATATTCGAACGTAAGAACTTGCGAATAAGAAATCAAGTCTGATTACGATGTATTATTAAACCTTGTTACCTCGTTACCTTGCATCTTATTACCTTAGCATGTTTTCTCGTATGTTGTTAACGTACAGAAGGACGTATCGATTAAAATAATTAAGAAGCAATTAAATTATCATTGAAATTGCAAGAAACAGATAGGTATTTTTAGAACATTTGTCAATAAAAGATCGAGGAAAATATTTGTATCGTCTAAGGTAAGTAACACATACGAACGACCGATTTTTACAAAATATTTCACATTTTATCTACTTTCGTATCATAGAGCAGATTCAATCTACTCTCGTATCATAGATCGAATAAAATATTAGACAGTTAGAGCGACCAGTTAATTTGGCTCTGATAAGCCAATTTGTCTTACTACTTGTCACGCGCGAGACGTGACACTACTTAAAATTTATTTAATTTTCTACAAGCATCTCAACCGAAGCACGTTCTATGCACTATCTATCTGTGGAACGCAAGCTATTTTAGTCGTTAAGATTTGGTAGGAGATTTGATCGCGGGTCTTTCAATGGGAGCATTATCGTGCACTTCAGACCATCAAAATACACATCAGTTTCGTGTGTACCGCACAATGGACACGCTGCTGCCGTCAGTCCGTACAACTCAGAGCCATCTAGCAATGCTGCGCAATCGACTAACTGTCAATCGATCGGCCCGGATTAAGATAATTTCGTTATCGGCCAGTAGACCAGCCTCGGTATCCGTCAGCCAACGAGGCCGGGTTTCCGATGAACGTTCGATGGCTGACGTAACATTTTATTCGAGCAGCCTAAAAGCACATTGTTCGACGCGAGCCCGCTGTTTCCATGTAAGCGAAATATTTCCGACCACTTAAGCGCGCACGTCTACCAGCCGGACGGCTTTTGCCTTTTTTCTCTGCCGTTCAACAAAAATTTCATTCGTAAAGGATATTTTTGATCGCGAAGCAAAATTAAAATACACGCAAAACGAATAGAAATGTTTCGCAGATCTTTAATCTTCCTGACATATTTATTTTTGGTGAAAACGTCTCGCAATATCGCACATGGTTCTTTGCTACGTATTTGGTCTTTTTACGTTTCTCGATTGTACGATGTTAAATTATTCGCTAAAATAATACCAATTCATAATACTAATTACGTTGTTTAGTTTGAAACTTCTGGGATTCTAATTTGTTCGACTGTCGCGAATTTCCCATTACGAAGGCAACTAAGTTTCACTCCAGCAAGTCATAAAGGGCGTTATCATAATCACGCTAGTACGATTGGAAATTAGAGTGTGCGGGGATGTTCAATTTTATCGGCATCCATATCAGCAGGAGATCGCGAACAGGGAGCGAGAGAAACGACAGGAAGAGACGAGGAAGGGTAGCCGAGAACGTTTGCTACGTCAACCATGCGGAAACTCTGTGGCGAAATTTGGGTCAGCATCATGGAACGAAAACGATCGTCAATTTTTTTGGTTTCTTTGCATTGTCGCTCGAATCTCTTCTCTGATCTATGGAACCCTGTTTTCGCCAACTCGACATCGTCTTCCTCGTCGAACTCCGGTGTCCTCGTTAACGGAAAAGAATCATTCTTTAGGGTGAATGATTCGATTTGTCTGGAAGGAATCCTAGATTGATCGTCGAAGACTTTCATATTCTGCTTATATATCCAATATATTATATTATGTAATAATATCGGCAACGAAAGTATTATCTTATCTAAATTGTATATTCTGCACCTAGTGAGTCGCACAATGTTTCTTTTCCTCGTTTTAATCTCCAAACATTGCTTATATAACTTCTTAAATATTAATTACAGATTATATTTTAATCGAAATATTCAAATTTTCAATTGCAGTTTCATTGGTAGATCGTTTAATTTTAAACGGAACCTGAAACCTGTACTTGGAATTTTTCCTCTATCAACAAGTGTTCTTTCATCCGTAGCACCGAGTATTCCTCGTCTTCTTGCAAGTGCTTTTGTAAGTGACAAGCCTTGTTTGTCTGATAAATAACTGGATTTAACTATACTATACTGATATATTCTCCATCACGACTGTTAATTTTCCGTACAAATAACACACTGACATGTCGTTACATCAGCATTTTATTACGAGCTGTTATTTTGGCTAAACCTCTAGTTAGCCAAACATGCAACATGCACTTTTATTCGTTCCGCTTTCGGGCATGAAAGACGTATGTATATATATATATATGTATGTATGTATGTATGTATGTATGTATGTATGTACTGTACTCTCTAATCGCGTAGTAATACATCGACCTGCGGTTTAGCCTTTCCCGGAAACGTCAATATCGGCGGCCAAAGCGTTGAAGCAGATTTATTGACATGCGAGCGCAGTTCACGAGCTCCAGCTTATCAATATGCTATTTCGTTGTCTCGTCTTTCTCACTTGCCACACGCCGCAGCGTGCCTTGCGTAACTTTCCCATGGTAAATTCAATGTAATCAAGGAACAAACGTGTACGAATAATTACGCGTTGCCTTCTTTCGAGGAAGTTCATATCGATTGTGTTTTATCAACGTTCTATGAGGGAACATGGAAAAGTTAAGCAAATCGCATCGTATGTTACACTTGTAGTGCTCGTAGCTGTTACAATTAGTTCGATTGAACAAGCGACTGACAAACTCACTCCAGAGTCACTGACAAACATTCCTCGCGTATTTGCTATTGAATTTGAATATCGACTTTTAACAAGTTTGTCATCGATAGCGTAGTTTAAGCGGATATTCTACCGTAGACTTTCGACAAAGATTTCCTTTGCATATCGTTAGAGGATAACTACGTATAGCGGTACAAAAGAATATTTCGTAAAAGAAAAATTCGCGTTGAGTCGTTCTGTTTTAGCACGCGATAGAACACAGTGGAACGAAGACGATAACGGCGAAACAAATTGAGATTGGTAAAGTTTTCTGATATCTTGCTCAAAGTTTCATATGTTTACCTCATATCGAAAAGAATTAAAAGCTCCCCGTGGTCTGCCTTGACAAAGAGGGATGCATATTGGATGAAATTCATTATTAAACGGCTCACGGTGTAGCCTGGATGTGTCACAGTGAATTTCGTCGTATTAAAGAGGACTTTTTCGCCGGCACGTTCGGCAAGCCGGGACCAACCCTCCCCGTAATAACAGTGGTCGTGGCCAAGTCCCACGAGGGCGGTGAATAAGGGCCACACCGTGGACTGACTTCGTAGTAGTTAGATCGCGCAAACTTTTAGTACTCTACTCGCGTAATTTTCGAAGTTATGTCGTCGCACGGCTCGCGTAATTTCCACGGTGTATATTATAAGCCGTTCGTGACCCGACCAGCAATGTTTTTTAATTTTTCTTCTTCCCACTGGCGACTGAACGGAACGAATTTTCCCACGGGAGAATTACGCGATATCGCTATCGGGCGAGGGTGAAACCCGACGAAATCACTATCTGCTCCTTTCTTTAATTCCAACCTATCGCGCGAACGTACGATGTAAATTAATCGCGTATCGCGACGAAATATCTGCCGTTCGTCGAAAGAAATATGCGTCTCGATATTTCAACGAAGCGCTTCCAATACCAAAGTTGTCCTTATCGAGCCAATAAATATTTTTCTTCGCGCTCCGAGTAATAACTTATTTTCGGGAGACGATTAAAGCAAACGAAGTAGATAAGATTATCCTCGATGGAGTGAAGGGTGTGGGGGGGGGGGGGGGGCGAGGGGATAACGGGAGGACGCGGGGACACTCTGTCGTGCCGTTCGTTTCGATTCGTGGTTTTTTTCTTTTTCTCTTTCCATCTATCCCCCGGCAGTCCTCGGCCACGCAATCGTCGAGGGAATGCAGAGTCTCGCGTCGAGAACGTAGCCTCTGTTCTCTCTCAGCGGGATGCTACACACACGAGAGCGAGAAGTTGCAGAGTGGCCCTTTATTTTCATTTTCGCTGCCTTCCTCGTGGCGCTGTTCCTCCCTATATTTATCTAATAGCAGCACCCCCAGACCGCGGGCTCTTTTCCTACACCGACAACCGGTTCACCGCAGCTGCGTATAGCTCGGGTTGCGCGCACTTTGCGCCTCCATTATACGGGCAGTTTCCTTTCCCGCTCTGCCGTGTCCTCGAAATAATTAAGAGTTCATTAAGGGAAGATTGATTGCGCTGTTTAAACTTGGTCTACGCTACGGTTCAATCCCCTTCCCTCGTTCTCGTTGCTTCTTTTCTCTCCCTCTCTCTCTCACTTCCCAACCGTTTCCCTTTCGTTTCCCTCTCTTTTTTCTCACTTCGTACCGTCGTACGATCATACGACGTGATGAAATCCATGAATAGAGGGCCGTTGTTTATTAGCTGCCAGATATTTCTTCTCTTCCCTTTTTCGGTCTTTCGTTCTTCCGCCTGGTGCACTTCCTGCCCGCATACCTTTTTTCGATCGTCCTAACGGTTAATGGCTCCGACACAATGACTTCGAGTTTAAACGACGAAGCTTCGCCCGGGGCGACCGGCCATTTGTCAGCCGACAAACCTCACTGACATCGCTTTTTTGGCAGACCGTGCACCAGTACTCACCGAAACTCGTTCGTTCCCTGTGAATTTTGAATTGTTCGTTTTCCTGCTTCGATCCATTGCAAGAGATTCGCGAAAAAAATGCTCGAAACAAAATTTTACCGACAATTCTGACGTTTACGTTGGATAGAACGTCGCGTTACAGATCACGCTGTAAGTTTTTTCCGTCGAAAGAGCTTAAGCGTAACGTTACAAAATATACGCACGTACGAAAACCGTACCGTACAGTACATGTAACGACGGGTATATGTGTACGCGAGCTTTAGCAGGAACGTTCGTTTATTTCGTTGGAAAAAATACGCATATTTATTTTAACCAAACAATGTGTTGTTTGCTTTAAAACGCAGTATATTTTCTCTTTTTTTATTTTTATTTCCCGTCGCCGATATTTCGCGTATTTTCTCACCAGCTGGGAATTTAATGAAAAGGAATTTTCTACGGCGAAGAGGTCTGTCAGAGACGAGGAAACCCTCTCGTCTGTTTCCACTTTACGGGTAAGACTTGAAACGTCTGGCAAGATCTTCTTAACAATGTGAATAGTCTTGGAATTCTCGATGGTCTTTGTGCGGACGACGTCATTCGCCGTTATGAAAATAACGGCACTAGAAACGTAAAGGTCGCTACTTTCGTAGCTACCGTCGACGGGGAATTATATTGGAAATAGTTCCGAGGCAGCTATGCGGTGCCGGAAACCCTGCAGGGCCATGTCGAAACTTTCCCAGCAATACTGACATAGTTGACAGACTGCGGTATGTCGGCACAATAACAGCATATTATTTATTCAGGTTGATTCGTCGCGCTGGCAGGAAAGTTTCAATGGAAATACGAATAAATAATACGATGGTCGCGCGATGATTCCCAATAAAATGGATTCCCCTCCTTCTCCTGCACCCTGCCCTCTCTCGTTGATTTTTTCGCTACTCTCGATGACACGAAAGCAACGGAAATAACGAAAGAGATTGACAAAACGAAGCTGTTTTCAACATCGGTGGAAAACATTTCACGGGATGCTGATAAATGTAAACGCGTCGGTGACGTTTGCTAAATTGTATAGTAAATAAATATTTCTCGCGAATATTTTGATGCGTCGAATACGGATGGACGAAACCGAACGAACACTTTTTTCGCATGAATTATTCATACGATAATACGATAGAAGCCATTTTTAAATCGTTCTCATCCGTGAAAATACATTTATGCCGAATCCTAAACATATGGCTTTATCCGGTCAAAATTCTCACCTTTGGATCGACAAATTCACCAGCTAACGATATTTCCAGATTTTTATTCAATTTTTGTTCTCACAGCTCGCCTCCTTTCGATAACTATGCCACAGTCGACCTAGGTCGAATATCCAGAGCGAGCTATAATCTCGAATACGTAGTTCTCAGACTCGTTTGAATAAACACACAAAGTTTACTTTGAAGATCGTCAAGCTCGTTCGTTCGATGGTAAAAACGCTAATTCTAGAAATCGTTAACGATAAAGAAGGCACGAACGGAAATGTGTTTGAGAGAAAGATAAGAACGAATGCGATTAGTCGAGGCTCCAGCTAATCGTATCCGTTGATTCGACGCGATGTTTTCCTTTTCTACCGGCGAGGCTATTACCGGTAACGATCTCGAAGCAAATTTACGACTCATTTGCTAAAAACGACCTGTCTCCGCAGAATCTTTCTACAAATCACGCGCGTGGTAGACTGATTTAAGTGGCAAGGCTCTTCGGCCGATTTGACAATAAGATCGAAGGAGAGATTCGAAAGAAGGATAGTTACCTTCGAAGACCAGCTCCCATTACGGTTATTACTCGTCGTCCAGAGTAACAAGAACCTGGTAGATTGCCTCAAATCACCGACTGCGATCCGCCTAGCAATCAAGCTACCCCGTTTTTCTTCGTCGTGTCGATTCGAGCCTTCGTCTATAACTTAAACCACCTCCCGTTTCTTCCTCTCTTCTCTCTCCTCTCTTCTCTCTCCTCTCTTCGCTCCGTACCCGAAATCCATTATCGATCGTCACTCGTATAACGAACATTAAATCGATGATTACGCTAACGAGACGTTCATGCGAGACGTTTACCCATCGCCTAATGCTTTAGAATCTACAAATCGGTTTGCAGTCGCAGGCGGAGGCGAGGGCAGGAAGCAACGGCCTATTTTACCATTTTAATATTTAATTTGCTAAAATATCGTTCGTAACGTCGTTGAAGAAGTCAACAAGAACTACTTGTATTCTTCTCGTTCCGAAGCCAACTTCCGCGTAGATTAAAAATAAAGTTTGTTTTTGCTTGGTAACGTGAAATAAACCAGCGACGCTTCCGCCGCCGTAAAATATTATTTTTATGCGAGTGGTTCCTTCTCGGAAACGAGCGAAGTAAATACCGTCGTACGAACTGTAAATTGAAAACCAAGCGGAGCAATTTCAACCAAGTTCCATCCTTCGCGTACGCACAGCCTTTTCACCTACACGCGCGTTCTTCTCTCTCCGGACCACTTTATCTCTGTTTTTCTTTCTTTTTTTTCTTTTTTTTTTTTTTTTTTTGACCTTTCCTAGTTTTTAAACTGTGCTTGAAAGCACGAAAAGCGAGTGCCGTATCGTATTTACACAGGCACTGGCTGCTGACAGTCGAGCGACCGGGGGAAAGAGCAGTAGCCATTGTGCTCCAGTGGGTCACACGTGGAATAGCCATGGCGGCGGGTGGAGAACAAACAACTATATGCGAACTTACTCGATTAAGGACGATTGAAACGAACCCGTTTTACCGAGCCTTCTGAGCGTGGTGCGCATTGTGTCCGGTTTTACGTGCCGCACAAACGCCGTAAATCAACGTTCGAGTTACACCGAATGAAGCGTGAGAATAAACTTTGTCGTATTTACCGAATAAATCTAAAAGCGTTCGTCGCGTTGGAGAAAAGTCTCGATGATCGTTACCGTGTGTTGATTTCGACGCCAATCTTTCGACTCGCAAAATACAGAAATATTTCTATCCCTTTCTTCCTTGGAATCTCTTAGTTACGAAGATCGCGCGAACATCGTTCGAAATTTAGTTCGTGAAATATACTCGACATGGAAGTAATAAAAATCGATGACGCGAGCGAACGCTTCGCAACGTTCCTACGTTAAATATCAACGTCGTTATTCTGCCAAATGATATTTCGAATCGCGTGGTTTCGCGTTGAGGTTTTACCTGGAGGCTTTGCAGCCTCAAATCAGACGTAATCAAACCGAATCGGTATTCGGTTGTGCGATCGGGACATCTTACCGGCAATCGGGTTTACGAGCCCTGTACAGACACGATTGACTACGCTGATCAAAGCACGTCTGCGTTTGATAGATGCCAGCCGCGCGGTGCGAGCGTAATTCAATTCGACAGAGTTGGACGTGAGCTGTTCAATGGACATAAACTGTGTGCAAACCTGTGATTAATGTTCTCTCTATTCTTACTGTTGTCACCTTGTCAACCTATAAATAATATCATTTTCATATTCAAGGGACCTATTCAACCGGGATGTGTACCAGAGATTGGTCGCGTAACAATAGTCAATTGGATCGGTCGGTGTACACAGAACGTGTAAGAAGGTGGTACGGAAAGGTAGGGATACGTGGACGGCATAGGAAAAATGCGCAGGACCATGGTTACGGTGATAAATCACCGTCGATCTTACTCGGGAGATCCTTTCAAAGTTCTTGTTAGCGAAACGTCGCTCTTCCGTGATACCGTGCAAAGGGGTCGTAGAAACGGTTCCAAGAGGTTAGCTATGGCAAAGATTCTATCTCGACAACGAGATGCAGTTCTTCGTACGCAACAAAACATTACAAGATTCAGGTGACGCTACGGTAATCCTACTTGACTAACATGAGCCAAGTGACGTAGCAATGTTTCGCAGCTGGAAGAAAAATTGCAGGCAACACAACGCGCCGTTGGTTCTCGGTTTTCCTCGGAAAAAGACGCGACCGGTCGTCCATACGACCAAGCACTTTCGATAATTAAAGTGCCGTGTTAGTGCCATCCACTGGCGGCACCCCTCGACGGGGAAGGTTAAACGGCTGGCTCTAATACCTTGCCTCGATTGTCCTAACAACTTCACCTCTATTTATTCTCGCGAGTTTACCGAAGCCACGACCGAGTGGAAATGCATCGGTCTGGAAACCACGGAATTCGTTTGGAAATTCAACAGCGCGCAACCGATCAAGATTCAACTTTGCAAGAACGTTTCCCCTCGATATAATACCGTTACCGTAATTTTCAAGCCGGCCAATCGATAATAGACCGATTAAACTCTTCTTTCGTCGAACGATTAATCGACGAAAGTCAGTTTCTTTATAAGCTGTTCTTTGATCTTGCGTTTAAAGTGGTTTCTTGCGTACTTTCAACGGCATCGTATAACTTAATTAGACTCTGTTCTTTCTTTTAAGGTATTTTCGGAAAACAAACGTCCCACGTCGACGAATCTGTCCTCAATAATATATGTCAACGATAAATGTTTTTCACAGTGGTTATCGATGGATATAGATTTCCATGCATTTTATACACCTCCAGGTGTAGACGTTTACCGGCTAGGATCGCTTCTTATGTGACCTGGTGGATTTTGCTTAACGTATATGGGTAATGTCGGTAGGATCGAAAGCGTTAGAATCGAACTAGTAAATACACCTACGTATCTATTAATCGAGAATATAGAAATCTCGTAGTAAACGGTGTACGATCGCTATTTATTTGTTTCTTTGGCCATGGAAGGTGCAACGCCTCGAATAGTAGAAAACGGAATGAATGCGAGCCATTATTCGGCATAACGACATTTTGGAATGGGATAAAAAGTTTTCCAATGAAAACTAGTTGGAAGTTATTACTTGACAAAATTACCGCGTCTCGTTGCGGCGCTTGGGTGGTGTGGAATCGGGAGCGAGCATGTTTCACCGATGAGCAGCAACAGCGGCAACAGCTCCGTCGCTGCAGCCTCCAGGTGTGCCGTTCTAACGCGCCTTTCGAAACTTAACTCGGCGAATTGTGTTATTCAAATTTGCTCCCCTTTCTGGTCGCGTCGCTATTTTTCAACGTGTTTCGCGATATCGTTTGATGCAGTGAAACTGTAGCAAGGCGGTACGAAAATCGCTTCCCCTTTTTCCTCTTTCGAATTGCGAAACCTGCTACGAAAACAAACGACTCTTTGCTTCGCATTATTCCGCCTGGCTATTTAAACCGCCGGTAATTGCTCGGGGTGAATGGAAAGAGAGGGATAGAAGGGTGGTCAGGAAGGAACGAGAAAGAGGGAGAAAGGAGGCAATTTAACGAAACGCTGGTTTTAAAGAGCGAACGCCAAGGGAAGGGGATGAAATACGGATAAAATCGAAAGAGAAAAAAATTAATTCATTAATAGAATGCGTTCGTCCATTATGCTGCCGATCGTACGAATGGTCGTGAACGTGGGCCTGTGGCCGGAGATCGGTGAGAGAGAGAGAGAGAGAGAGAGAGAGAGAGAGAGCGTCGTGCCAGTCGCTGTTTACACGCACGCAGACTCCGAACGTTTCATTTTCTCAGGATTAAGTAACCACCGTGGTCGTTACCTACATGCGCGGTCCGCTATTAACGGTTTAATTAGCGTAAGTTTTCATTTGTAGGATTACAACGCAGCAAACTTTTGCTTGGTGGCGGAAGAGTGGAAAGGAAGGCTGGTCGGTGGGTGGTAAGAGCGGAGGAAAAAGAGAATCACTGGTTAAGGGGAGGAAAGAGCGAACGATCGTTTTTCACCGCAAACGTGGCTTATTATTGCATTTTCGCGGATTATGTCAAAGCCTCTAGTAATTTGCCGCTTACCTTTACCGTGGAAAATCGGAAGAACGTCGTTATTTAACTCGTCGTTCGAAGATTTTAAACATCGGTTCGCAACTATTTGCTAATCCTTGTAGAAAGATCAATTGATGCGTTTTCACAGTCGTTTATAATCAATTAGTCGTTTGTAATTAATCGTAGTTGGAAAGAAAAAATCCACGAAACGAAGGAAGACCCGTTGCTTTCGATCGAGGCACATTTTGTAGCGATAACGGAGTGAAAAGTACAACTATCTCGACGATTTTCCGAGAGTAATGAGTCTCTTATTTCGTTACGTTGCCACTCGTTGCTTCGTCCTAGCTACGTAAAATTTGTTCGGGTAAGACTGTCACGTTCAGTAGGTCCAACAGACGTGCCCGTGACACCAAACTCGAGTGGATTGGTCCACGGGTCAGACACCGGAGAGAAACGAGGTGTAGCAAAAGGAAAGGGTGCCCTGTGTGCTCCCCACTCGAACTATTTATTCCGGCACAAATCGCATTACCAACTTCAACTGCAAAATTGACTTCGTCCAACTTTTACGACGCCTTCGCCTTTACGCCCCTTCGACGCCACCCGCACGGTCAGAACTTCAACTTGTACGAGGGTTTACCAAACTCAGTTTAAGAAGAAGAAGAAGAAGAACTGTTTCAACCGGAGAGAGACGCATCTTGCGGGTCTTTCTCCCTTCCGCTGTCGATATAAAATCGTACGATGCGAGAGCTTCTGCTAGAATGGCAGTTCGGAAGTTCGAACCGTCGGGAATAACGAACGGTATCGCCGTAAATTGTTCTACCTTTCTTTTCCTTTTCTTTTTCGATTAATCCTGTACGAGAAATGTGACTGGCATACGTCTTTGAGGATACAACGACTCGATGCCGTTGCCGATGAAACTTATATGTCACAAAATTGTGAATTTATTTTACGTACGATGTTATAAAGATCCAAAGTTACTTAGTTAACTACCACTACTATACATAGAAATATATATTAAAAGGACGTAGTTCAAATATCTATAAAACCTAATACATACAGATGCATTCTCTTTAAAAAGTTTTATTTTTACTCGTAGTTTTTGCTTCGGCAAGAACTTTGTACAAGAACTTCGAAGAAAATGAAGTTCACCATCTTACCTGCCGCAAAACCCATTATGTAAAATGTTCTTTCGTGTGTAAAACGCTTAAATTTACAAAAGTTCTTTTGGTTGAAGAAATTTCGCTGAAATGTGATATATGGTATGAAATTATCTGCTTTAATTAACACTTTGAATAGAATGATTTAGACAACGATAATATGATACTCGAGTACCACATTTTTGAAATAGGTCTTTGATGGAATGACATTTCTAGACAAGTTCTAGACAGGTTCTTCGATAATTAGACAGTTTCGATAGGATATGCGACGCAAAAACCGGTAAAAGTTAGTAACTTACTGCGTAATTCAAATTCATAACGGAAAACGTTCGAATCTTATTTATTCTCATAAAAAGACATATTATATCAAAGGACACGTGTACCAAACTTAAATGCAATTTATATTTCTGACGAACGTACATCGAGAATCAATTACATTTTTTCTACATCTCGCTGAATGAGAAATTTTTACCACAATTTGTGCAACGTAACGGCAAAGAATCTTTATTGGATATTTAAATCAGTGGAAGTGAATAGAAAGAGAGAGCGAAAGAGAAAACTACGCTATTCCTACTCTTATGAAATTCTGAGAGTGACTATACTTCTATGAATTCTTCGTACACGCTAAACCTTCATTGACGTTCAACGATTCCGCGATACTTATCACGATATTCATCTCTACGCGCATTTCCTATAATAAAATTTTTCTACAACTTCGGATAAAAGATTCTATCACTAGCTCAATCTTTATTAGCAGAATTTACGAAAGATTATTGTTTCCTTATTAAGTTCTCGTTCCGTATTGAAGAGTTGTTTTGGACGGATTAATTCGCATAAGTAGCTTCCAGTGTACTCATTGCCCTGTGCGCGTATACCTATGTATTTGTCCTCATTCAGCGTTTCTTATTTCTCGTTAACTTCGTAGAGAGCGGGCCGTTTCACTTTTAACAAGGAAGTGCGTACTCTGCAATGTTTAATGCATCATTCATGTCTCGTTAACTGGGAAATTGAGTAATACTTTCCTGAATTCTTAATACCACATTGTTAATATTAGTATATGCTATTCTTTTATTTCGTAATTATTATTACGATGCATTATCTTAAAGTATTATAACATATTATACCATATTTCTTCTGTAAATTAAATGCAATTTTTCTATATCGCGAGAACAATTGCTAGAAAATTACATCAACAATCGTGCTTATAATACCACTTGAACATGAAGTATAAATTATGATTCAGAAGTGAAGATCTCGAGTATAAAGTCATGTCCATTTGAATGATTAAAACAGGTTTATTTATAGATTAATCTAAAACAAGAATTCCTTCTGGAAATGTATCTTTATGGTACGAATATAACTGATACTCGTTGTACACTTTGCATTAGAATTGAAATTAACCACCCATTTGTCTTCTGGTTCTGCTTAATCGTGACTAGCTGGATGATTTATGATTTCCACTTCTCCTTAGCAAACACAGTTGTGCTGGCCAGATGTGGCGAAGGGTGTAAAGCGATTCAGAGTCGAAATCGAGAAGGGTTGGTGGAAAAAATTAGGTGCTGTCTGCCATGAAAAGCGTGGAGATTACGAGCGTATTGCGTGATTCGTACTTACGTACGTAACAGTTGGAAAACAGTTCTGACGTGCCAAGGTTTTCATTATCCGCGAAACGCAAGATCGACCAATCTTACATTGTCGTTTTTCTTTTTTTATGTAGTACTTCATGGATATCTATATTAAAGGTTTGTTGCAAGTAAAACGCAATGCTCGGATCGATGATAATAATACATATTATCCGCGATATAAAAATAGTTCGCAGCGTACCCAATAATTTGGTGAAAATAACACTGTGCAAATACAAATTAAGCGATCCGCTCGCGACACTGATCGACGCAGTGATATTTAGATATACGATCTAACAAAGTTTTGCGAAATATCCTTTTTACATTCGTTTTAAATGGGTTAATTCAACGAGAGTTAAAATATTTTACGCGTCTTAAAATTAGAGAAAGGCGATTCTCATTTTTACTTTCACCGTTTATTATTATTTTTCGTATTATTTCGTTTCGAGTATCCATATACTTAGTTAAATATACGTGTGATTTTAATCCCTCGATTTCAAGTATACCTGCGGTGTATTTGCATTCGTTGACGTTGCTTTTGTAGGTTGAGCTGCTGATTAAGAAATTACAACCTAGAACGGTGTTAAAGAAACGAAGGAACTTTTCTTAATCCTGTAGTTTGTGGGTTCGCAATCGATTTGCCGAACGCCAAGATGTATTCGAACACGAACGTTTTTAATAACCTTCGCCACGCTCGCAAATTTACATGAAAATAGTTGAAGCTCTATTTCAGGTGAGCGTGTACCGCTTCCAAATAGCTGATCCAGTTTCGAATCACGCAGTAGCTAATGCGTTCATGACCACATTCGGTGAGCATTCGTTATTGACGTTCCGACGCGCACACTGCCGACGGTTCTGATAGCTCGTGTTTGTATTCATCGGGAAATACAGAAAAGCCACGAAAGTAAAGCGCATCCGTAGAATCACTATTTTCACGGTAATTAAATCGATTTAGCACAAAAACGTGGATTTCCAAAGATCAGCTTATCGATGTGCAAATTTATCGTCAAATTTCATATGCTTTACTTTTACTTTTATAACAACTTTACACAAAACTCTCTGAGATGCTTTCTGTCCGAATTTTAGAGATAACAAGGTTAAATGTCGACTGATTGACTGACAAACTGAGATGTATTCTGGTCGAGAAGTCGAGAGCTGTAATTTAGACGATAGCAAGTAAGAATATGGTGTGTGACGACGATATTTATAAGAAAATATTGATGAGTACTGACCGTTCTCCACCAACGGTTACTCGAGCGTGGAGTAAGGATAAACCCGGTTTTCCCGTGTTTTATCGCAATGAGCGACAACCCTAAGAAACTTCCCGACTTTCAAAATGTTCGTAACAATGGACCGTAAAAAATGCTAAATTTGATGGCGGTTAGGATTATTACAGGCCTGAATCGATATGTCTTGACAGCTGGTGGCCATCTTGATCCAGAGATGGATTATGATTTATGATAACGTTACGAGCGTAACAGTTGTTATTATTTGTAATTACTGATTTTGTTTGTCATCTGACCTTGAGATAGCCTTTTCTTTGTACCGATTGCATTTATTTTAATAGTAACTAAAATATTTTATCGGCCGGTCAAATTGACCACCCGCGATAAACAAGGCAGAACACAATTTCTTCTTAGAAAAGGAAAAAGCAAACTAAAAGTAAATACCGAAAAATATGTTGTATGCGTGTTTTAGGAAAATTCAGAAATTATGAAGCGATATGGTAACGTTTAAATATGGTTAAATTTGTGTAGAAGTTTGAAAGCGGTCAATTTGAGCGGCACTGGTAGGTTTAGCGTCAAGCAACTTTCGATCCGCTGAACCAACATAGCGTCTTGAAATATTTAATAATTGGTTATGCAGAGTATCTTAAAAGAAATATGCAACGTATGATTTAACGTTATGCTTGTTATACTTGTTAGTATTAAGAATCTCTTAACCGCAAGATCGACTTCTTGATTTTGTGGTATAGCAAGTACCTATGCAGAGAGCAACGACCTTGCGCCTACTAATAAGACTGCATATGTAATACCTCTTATTCACTTTCTATTATCTAGTAATATATCCAGATAGTCCGGATCGTAAGCCGCGTTAAACAGTCTCGTAATATTCAGTTCAAGGTTAACCACGCCATCAAGCCGTATGAACAGGGAAAGTAACTGGTTTCGATGGTAGTAATGCCACTGTCAAGAATATGTCTGCGCTGCTCTGCGAGGCAGTGTACTTTGGATCGCGAAACCGATCGAAGCCACGAACATTCTAGTCTACGAGTTTCCGAGTGGAGCATACGTTGTTCATATGTCACGACGAAGGCTTCAGTTTCTTGTGTAATTCGCGATGGTTCGATCGTTGAGTTTTATCTTGATTCTTGGGTTCTTGTATCGTGCAACAGGCGAGGGACTAGAAGTTGCTTTTCAATGGAAATATTTGGATTGGACCTGGCCGAATGTTCATTTGACGGGAAGAAATCAGACGCTGGGTAACGCGTTTACCCAGGACGTGGACATCGATAGATATGGTCGTGTGTTCGTAACAAGTCCTCAGTGGTTGGATGGTGTACCGATTAGCTTGTCGTTGGTAACGACTGCCTCTGGTTTCGGTGGTCCTTTACTGATCCCGTATCCCGATTGGACCTGGCACACGCCATACAGTTGTGACAGCATAATATCTGTGTATAGGTTGGCGGTAAATATCACGATAAGTGTAATTGCTGCAAAGGTTTTCAGGTTTACCAGTGAAATGGTATTTTAATAAATTCAGACGAAAATTCTTCGAACGAACAACTCTTGGTAGAAGCCTTTACTTCTCTCAAGATTGTCCGTTGAGTTATTGTGTACGCTAAAATAATTCAAACAGCTCTTGTTACGATAAATTTATTAATACCTTTATTTAAATTTCGTAGAGATATGGGGTGGCATATAAAGATTTCTAAGCAACTAAATTTAGTAACGTCTACGTTTGATAATTATATGGAAAATCACAAGATAGATGCATAGAAATTTTTGTATGGCATTGTAACTCCACTAAGTGATACGAGATCACTGATTACAAGTAGAGCGTTAAAAATTTGGCAATTCGCGAGGATAATTGAAAAATTTGCATAAATTACCTATAAATGAACGCGTTTAAAATATTCTACGATTAAAAGTTATACACGACGTTTAACATTCTTCTATAAATATTTCATAATCGGATGATAAATGCAATAAAACGTTTATTTCACGTGTATAACGGAGATGTGTCTTTTCCTGCGTAATCTTTCAAATCATAAAAGATCGTAAAAGAGATCAAAAGATCGTACACACGCATAAATATTAAATGAAAATATGTAGGTATATCGTTATGTTAATGTAGACGTGAAAATAGTAAACGTGTAGCAAATTTATACGTTGGAATATTCGACTACGGGAATTACTTTCTTTTTATTTTATAATTTTATTAATACGATTTTAAGATATGCTTGCCATTAGAATTACTCGCAACTTAACGCGTTAAAAGTCGTGGAAGATTATATTAAAGGTAGCAACGAAATCATTGTACAGATAGACGAATGCAATCGTTTGTGGGTTGTGGATACTGGTCGCATCGGAGGAAATGCTGTTTGTCCTTCGAAAATATTGATCTTCGATCTTGCGAACGATCAGTTGGTCCATAAATACGTGGTTCCGGGTGATCAAGTGCTGTACGGGAAGGCAGCATTAGTTACGCCAATCGTCGATGTCGGAAAAACATGTTTCGATACTTATCTGTACGTGGCGGATGTGGATCAAAATGGCCTACTGATTTATGACTTATATCACGATTATTCATGGCGAGTAAACAACACGCGTGGCAATGCTTTTGGCCCGGATGACGATGCCATGAACATTACGATCGCTGGAGAATCGTTCGATTTAACGGATGGTACTCTCGGAATGTCATTGTCACCAATTGGATTTTTCGACAAAAGGTATCGATTTTATTATTCGTGTTCTAGAACAAGTTTCACAAACATTTAAAGTAATCTCGGAAAATGAATCCTATTAAAACACTATGCAATATATTCTATTCCTTAACTGAACGTGAGTTGATCGAAGAACGAGAAAAATAGGAATATACAGATAAATGAAAGTCGATGAAAAATTGTCAAAAATTATGTCCGATGCTTGTTTTACATTCAACGGAAATTCGTCACACGTTATACAATTTCCAGGTACCTTTACTTCAATTCGTTGGCCAGCTATCGACAAAAGTTTACGAATACCTACTCTTTAAAGGAAAGTAAATACAGCGAACCAATAGTGTTCGAATCGAACTATAAGCGAGCAAGCCAAGCGGGTGTTCAAGCAACGTCGCGAAGAGGCGTAATATTTTTCCAATTAGTCCAATTAACGGCAGTCGCTTGTTGGAACATTGAGAAACCATTTACACCGGAAAACGTCGTGGTAATTGCTCAAGATGAGGAGACGCTGCAGTACGTGAGTGGCATTAAAGTAATTAGAAACAGACGGGGCGAAGAAGAGTTGTGGTTCAACACAAACAGGTTACAAAAGACGATAAACATGACCCTGAAACCTACTGAAACGAATTTCCGTATAATCAGAGGGAAAGTCGACGATATTATCAGAGGGACGAATTGCGAGCCTTCTGGCATAAAACACAGATTTCCGGATACCAACTTCTGGCACCGGATATGAATCGAATAAATTGCATTATCCCAATCAAATTCAATTCACCAGATCCTACCTATGTATCCTTTCGTATGATCGCAAAATCATACGAGCGATAAAGTGTACTTCTCATCTGTAATGTAACTTAATCACAAATAGGGAACATATAAGTAAAATTTTTATTCGAACAAGACAATTTGTTTCTCTCGCGTGTATACATTATGTGACAGTGACGTATTTATATACTCTCTTATACAATTATCGACCAATTAATACGTATCGTAAAGTTTTTTTTTTTTTATATAAAATATACTTTCAGAATCTGACAACTGTCGATTGTTTCGCATAAGCGAGACAGCTGCTTTTGTTAACTTTTCGATAATGATCACTTTTTTTTCGTCAAAGATCAGGAACGTCTAGACACCGGGGATTATTCAACTAGCTCGAAGAGAGAGTAAGCCACGAGTGTAGGAGAGGGATTCTGCGAATGACAGTTAGTGTGTAGCAATTTAGTTAACCGTTTCATCGCTGCCTTTTGAGATGTAACGAGGCCTGTCCATGACAGAGCGTCACTAGAAAGCTGAATGTTTCGATAGTATAGTCAGCTGGTCGCGGCACGAGCGCAACGCGACGGAGACAGAGAGGTGTGCGGTGAGTGATACGGCCGCAAGTTTTTCTGGACAAGAAAATCGATACGATGCCTTTTTCTCGGCGGCGCGGCGAATTCAGGAAGTTTTATCAGCCTTTTGGGTATCACAAGCCCGAAGCAGGAGACGGAGGCGCAAAAGGCGGAGGGAGGAGGAGATTGGTTGAGATAAATGCGCATTCACGAGGAATTGTTCGCGTTACTGCCGCGGCACCCTTGGGATACCAATAGGGCGCGCAATGCCGGGAAATTCGTGTCACCTACTTCTCTTTCTACGGCGCAGTTCGGCGTGTGACTAATGGCGGCATATTCATGGCACAGCTTCGCCTCTCTAGCTCCCCTCAACACTACCCGATCCCACACCCCTTGCGAAGCTCTGGCAGTTAACCTCAGACAACCCCTTCGTCGCGATAATATATGGCTGCCCTTAAATTTTCGTTCCCCTTCGATTCCTCCCTTTCCGACCCCGGCATCGGCCTACTCCGACACGTATGGTGGAAAACCTGCACCTTCGCTCGCTTTGCCGTTGATAACCGATCTAGCTCGACCCCGAGGCCGTCCCAGAAAGAACGTTCGCGTCGAAAACGTTTGCGAAACTCCTTTTTTTATCTTTCCTCGATTTCGTTAATAAATGACGCTGCAAAACGCCTGACTTATGATAACCTTCGTAAAAACACAATACGCCTCCCGATCTCTTCGTAACGTCCCTTTTACGTGTTCGTATAAAGCAGAGGAAATCTATATCGTGGCTCGATAAGTTCATCGCGATATCGAGGTATTATAAAATATCGAGACTCGAGCTAAAAAGAGAGGTATAACGTTGGCATCGAACGATCCATGCAAGAGCACGTTTTCACGATCAAACTCGTTATCTTAAGGGTAAGACGTGGAATTACTTAAGAGGCGATAGGCGTTTGACGGTAAAGTCTGGCCGCGAACGCGTCTACGGTGCACGGAGAAAAGGACTCAAATCGTTTTACGAGGGTAGTTTTAAAACAAGTTTACGAGAGTACCGCGGAATTTCGAAATAAATTTACATCAGTTTTACTACCCCTAATATACATAACTACCAGTGTTTGGCACTGATACTCACGCGTACACTCCAATCACTGTTAGTGTGACCACGACTACCGGTCGCTAGACAGTCTGGGATCGAGTTTCTAGGAAAGAAAAGGATGCCACGCTTTAGAATCTCTTTACGACCAATACGGTGAACTCGTGTACCGTTTATTTCTCGGAAAAAAGAAACGAAGAAACGATCGCGAAAAGCGCGAAAAGAATTTATTGGCACGTAATGCCGGGGAAGTGCTAACCGGTGAACGATCGCATGTTGTTACATAAAAATTTCATCGCGAGCAATTAGAGAATTCACTGAGGTAAGGTCCACTTTCTTGCAAAGGAATGTTTTCAAATTAAATGAAAAAGAACACGGAAGAGGTGCATAGCCGGGCGCTAAACGTATCGCACGTCGGGAATGAAATTTTAAACTTTAATCGCGAAATTAACCGCGTATTTCATGGTCACAGCTTTTCCGTCGGCCAAGGTAAATTACTTTGTTTTTCTCTGAATTCTCCGCTGCTTCTTGCGTTTCGAACGAACAAGCCACACATATCGCACCGAAGAAAAGTCAAGCTGAGAAGCGGTGGAGCCATTCACGTCCGAGCACAGGCACGAAGCACGGGCACTCGCGTTCTTTCACGCAGCCGTTGAGCGAACGAACATACGAACGAACGAACGAAGTCACGTGGTATCCGCTTGTAATTCGAAGGAACGTTGGGTTTCTGCGGCGATGGAACGTCGGGAGAATTTCGGGCATCTCTGGTGTCTTTATTAAGGGAGCTCATCTATAATTCACCGAGCGGCCTAGACGGCTTGACAGTGCTGGACTCACCGTTCGCATAAACACACGGCATCCCGTACAGAAGCCCATGCATGCCAGTGTGTGGCACGCATTGCGGTTGTCAGCTCTAGTCAACGTGTAATTTACTATCCTGTCTCCGTTCGATGCAGATGCGCCCGTTGCTCGGAACCTGGACCACCAAATACTGTCTACTAGGCTGGACGTTGCGTCGGCGCTAACGGCTACGAGGACGCGAACATTGCTTCTGCACTGCTGTTGCCGTATTGCCGTTGTTACCGTCGCTAGTTACGATCCAAGTGGACGATACGGCTAGCCCAGGCACCACTGACCATTCAGAACCAGGTCACCGCAAGATCCCCATAAACCAACTGCTACATCCTGCTCACTATTTCGTCATTAACTCAAACCGAAGTTTGCTCCTCCGACTATCGTCGCAGTCGCTACCCGATTGCAAACAATTTCAACGTCGGAATCGTTACATCTTCGTTTACCCTCCAGTCCTCTTTATAGTTTTCATACGAGCAACGATGTAACGAGATCGTAAATTAAATTATCGAGCCTCTTAAGGTTTAAGTCCGTATAGAACTGTAAAAATTACATTTTTAATTACAATTTTTAATAAATAATATATTATATGATATATACAGTTAGTTATTTCTGTATTAAATATTTTTTTCGGTTAATTTTTACAGTGATTTTCAGTCTTTATGTACCCCAATTATCATGCCAGTTCCTTTGCCTCAGCATCCGAAGCATGATTACTTCGATTATTAACTGATTTTACGGTTTTGCCACATCGTGCTTGGTGTAGTAGATACGTAAAGATAGTATTATAGAGGCAATGGACTAGAAAGTAAAACCGATAAAGTCTACTGACCGGAATGTTCGACGTAACATATCGTGTTAGGGAAAGTCGTCGTATTACGTAATTATACTAAGTAAGAATGTTTAGTTCTTTTATTCAACGGCGATCATAAAAGAGGAAATATACGCTATAATAAGAGTACCTTGACCATATGAAATATATTAAACGAGGTTATCAATGTTTCTTGCTTTCGTTTAAACGTATCGAGTGAAAGTTCGAAATAGATATTTATATAAAATTGTGCGCTAATAAGACCTAATAGTTTAGCAATTTAGTTGGGTAAATGAAAAGATGTTTAAAATACTCGTGACTTCGAGTCCATAAAAAGCAACAGTTCGAGTAAAAGTTTAACGTATATGGAACAGATTCACCTCAAACCTTTGCAATTTGCCGATATGCTGCGATTTCCCGATTTATCGCTGCAAAGTGAAAATGTACGTAAATCGCGAGAGACAATGCTAACCGTTCCTTGAGCGCGACATAGACATCTCTGGGCACTGGGCACGCTCTCGGCTTATATGCCATCGCTTCGCGTTGTTTGCCTATCTACCTTCCTATCCATCTGTTTCACCCTTACCACCTCGTTTCATCTGTTTTTCTCTTTTCTTCCACGAGTAGTATGCAGCGTTCGGTTGAAATGTCGTTTGCTTTGCAAACTGGTCCCTTACATTCGTAACCGTTCGTTATCGTTAGTTCCGCTTGGCGAGGCGCGTTCACAGCGTAAACACGTACGTAGGTATATAAGCGTACTCTCTCTTTTGAGAGAAGGAGAGGGAGAGCGAGAGCGAGCGAGAGAGAGAGAGAGAGAGAGAGAGAGAGAAAAGCTGACAGGGAGTACGAACGAGGTTTGAGAGCGCATTTCGGAGGAAGGTGTGGTCGTTTCGACTTCTCCCATTCGTTACCTTTGCTGCGAGCGCACCGGCGTGCAAGCGCGCCGAGTCATGTTTACGAGCGCAAATAACGGTGCAGCCGCAACTTTTTGTTGCCGTTTCCTTTCCACCTTTTTTCCACAACGTTCCCCGCCACACACACGTACAGTACCGATGATATCACGGTTTGGTAATCGTAAGTACATGTATATCTATCTTGGAACGTTGGCGCGTTAACGCGGGCGTGCATACAGACAACTTGTTTATTTACACGCTGTTGTTACATAATGCCCATTGGCGTTTTAACTTTTGTTTGCGTAGATATCGAGTGAGATTTACCTGAGTTTATTTTGAGATACGACTCTGGGAGCATCGGCTTCCTTGTCTCGTTTAAACAGTAAGTTCGTGGAATATGTAATGTGTGTTGTAGTTACCTGAAATCAAGAAAACACGTTAATTGAAATGGTTAACAAATAACGTATATGCACTTCACATAACATCTCCTATTACCGCGTACGACTTATTACGATAATGTAACAGGTTCCTGGCTATTCGTTGCAACACCGGTATGAACTATTCGCATCTGGTGCTTCGTAAATGTCGTTGAAGACTGTAACGAAAGTTTTTGTATAGTTCAACTTGTATAACGAGTATCTACGATTTTTTGAGTTCTTAAAAGGAGTGAAATTCTTATTATCGTAACACGTAACAAAGCAAGAATTTATCGAAGGTACATTATTCACGTTATCGTTTATTTTCCATGAAAATATAAAAACTTTACAAGCTAAATTCTTACGTTCGAGTTACTTTATCGCTTGTCGATCAATTTAAACGATACAGCTCTACTTTCGATAATTCATCCAGTCAGCAAATTCTCCGTTCCTTTCCGGATATCGACGAAGCTTACAACAAAGAATCTGAATTAATATCTGGATGGACAAACAGGATTAGGAAAAGATTCGTAATAAAACTGGGCTGAGGTGAATCCTTAAGCTACGGTGGGGTGTTTGGCAATTTTCGTATATCGATATATCGTGAAAGGAACGATTGGTGGCGGATAGACGTAATGAATAGCTCGGATGGAAATATATCAGGTCAGATGCAGGTTCCAGTGGAAGATAGTCGTTGGATGCAGCAGCAATGGCGGCGTGGGGTAGGTATGGGTGCAATCAGCGCGATGATAACCAGTATTACCGCGTCAGCCCAACCCATCTCGCAGATCTTGGTGGCGTAATTCCCCGGGGTTCTATTTGTGACGAGGGCAAACGGCTAGTATGACACGTATACTAGGGATGATGTATTCCGCGTTATTTATTTCGAACAACACCGATCGGTACGCCAACAAAATAGAAATCAGGCCGTGGTCCCTGAATATTCACACGCCTTTGGTTTTTGAGTTGGGTGCTGCGACCATCAATCGTGGAAACGATGTGGTGTGATTAATTTTGCTGAACCTCACGGTTGGTGAAATGCGCCGCGTCGCTCAATTCCTGTCGATCACAGAATACGTCCCTTGTCAATCGCTACTTCATTGAATATGTTTAATAGCCGACAGTCATTGCCAATTGATTATGCGGTTCAATTTGACGAATTTGTCTCTGAAATCTTTGTTACTGGTATTCGCCAAATCTATGAATATTAATGTTGTAGAGAAATAGCGCTTAATTAACTCAGTTATACCGTATATCGTGAATTATTTATGTCATCTTTCCATACATTTATAATACTAATCTCAAAATTTTAATCCGGTCAAAACGGTATAGCAGTGTTTAAAGTGGCACACAGTCATTCGATCGAATCGGCCTTTCTAAATGACGTGTTTGATATTTCAAAACTGCCATTAGTTGTATTTATTGATATACTACGTTTAGGTATACTTACGAATTGGCAAATTATTAAGATCTTTAAAAATGATTAATTCGTTTTACTTACTTTTAGACTACAACGAGAACCCATATAAATTTGATTTCATAATAGAACAATCACGTCGATTATTTGTTATTGAGTTAAACACTATTTCGTCGGTTGAGAGACCGATTTTTTTTTATTATTTAATCGGCTGAGAATCATCTTCGTATCGGCTTTGAAAGGCAGAATTTTTCTGCTACGAGCGCATATAAAGCTCCTATCGCACTGTATGTTTCATTCGCTTTCACGAAGCTTCCGAAAAATATCATTCCCTTCTGGAAGACAGACCTTCGGGTGACCATTTCCTTTGCGACGATAGTGTCGCGTTAAATTTGAAGTACGATATATGTAGAACGAGGAACAAGTAACCGTAGAAAAACGCAACAGTTACGAACTTCTCGAGTGAACGGTTTCAGGTTGCGTATAGTTCGTAACGTCGTAACGTTTGTCTTTCTCTCACCTGGTTCCATGATCTTTCAATCTTCGCTCACCTGTTCGTCCCTTCTCTCGCTTTGAACATAATATTTCCGTTTATTCGTTCCTACACATTCGCAGAGTTGGCTGGTGTATACGTAAGTCCATTTTCCTCGTCTCTCTCTGTCTGTCTGTCTGTCTGTCTGTCTGTCTCTCTCTCTCTCTCTCTTTCTCTCTCTCTCTCTCTCAAGTACGAGCCCCTCCCTCTACCATATTCGCAGCATGCATCCTATTTATTTCCGTGCGAATACCAAGAGACAGAAATAATGATTTTAATAATACCGGAAACCTGGCGTGAGCGTGAGGATTTTCCTCGATTACATCAGAACCATTGTTTCAAAAAGGAACCCGTTCAACATATGAGAACCATTAAATAAAATTTCGCCGCGTCTGCCTGTGCACGCCAGAATAAAAAGCGTTTCGTCCATCGGGACGATCCATTTCCATTTCAACCTTCCAATACTAAATGCATTTTATTCTCCATTGGAATTTCAGTGATTTGTTTCACCCAAAAGTATTCGAGCAGCATATTTAATTATTCGCTCGAACTGCTTGTAATACCATTTTCAATGTGTTCCTCATTTTTTTACATCGATAATATTCATTTCCCAATGGCAGGTAAATTGTTGATCCGTTAGTAATTCGATCTTTATTAAAATACCGACCGGTATCATTGAAATGAAAAAATGTATTCCGTCTACGAATTTCATCGTTCCATCGAACTATTTCCGATATGTCCTTTTTTCCTTTTTTTTAGTGTGTACCGATATCACTGAAACATTTTATATATTTTATCATCGTTGTTTGCGTGTTTAACAATTATTCTCTTTTGTATAAATAGATTCCTTGAACCGTTTTCTCTGCTATTTGTCGTATGGTTACTTTTGATGAAAGTTTAGGGAATTGTATAGCTTCTCGTAAACCGAAGGCTTTTAGGGTTAAGCAAACTTCGCGTTTTCCACTTACCGTGGCAGGGCATATGGCGAAATTCCCACGAGTTACTCTTTTACGTCACATGCCTCGTTTCTTTCTTGCCATTTCTCTAGTCGCTTATTTAACGGAATAATACTTTTCCACGTCGCACGTTTTTCACCAGTCCGTGATACCTATCACGATCGCCACTCGTCGTAAACACGAACATTTTTTCATAAAAAATTCAATTCGATGGCTTGCGTCTAATGGAAATCTTGTAATTACCTTAATCGCGACACGTCGAGTGTCCAGCCGTTTCTTTCCCATGTCCGGATCCCTTCGTCTCGAAGAGTCTCTTTTAAAACCAGTTACATCGGCAGTTTTTATTAATCGTGAGAGAAAGAGAGAGACAGAGAGATATAGAGTGTGAGAGGGAGGGAGTGGGAGAGAGAGAGAGAGAGAGAGAGTTGCATCTATGAAAACTTGCAACGGTGCTGCCCTGTTTCCGGATACGGAGATGATGTCTCGGACCGAAGGGTATAAGAGCAACGAGAGGGTGGGGGAGTTGGGTTTGAGGTGGGAGAGGAAGTTGCTGGACCATGTCGACTGCTTCCCAAGCCAGCCGAAGTGGACCTATCGACTCGAAACGAGTGTGCTCGACGTTAAAATCCCGGTCGCTGCTCCCGTTTCTCAGCCTCTCCCCCTCTACCACTCTGCCTCTTTCCACCGTCATCGTTCTCTTGCTTTTCATCCCCCGTCCGTAGCCGACCACCACCCTTTGCTACCCCTCTATCTGTCTTTCTCTCTAGTCCGTTCATTCGTCCGTGCGTTTGTATTGAACGTAAACGATGCAATGGGTAGACACGGTCCAGCAAATCCGAAATCCCCTTTTCCTCGATATAAAGCTTTACCCCTTTTTTCGACTTCGTCCTTCCGTTGAGCGCGACTTCGCGCCAATACTTTCTGCGAGCAAACCAGGCGGCACAAGTATCGAGTCACCGGTGAAATCGACTTGTTGTATTTCAAGGATCCGATGAACACTCGGAAATCGAACGTTCCAACTTAACTAAACGTCGATATTGTTACATAATAATGTTTCCATCGTTCGATGGCTATTACGATTGCGTATCGGCTATTATCAATTATCAGTTTCGTTTGATAATTATCTCGTGTTCTACGTGATTAATGGTGTGATTGAAAAAAAAAAGAGAAAAGAGAAAAAAGGAACACGAGAAATTGTTTCGCCGACCATTTTGAATGCGCGACTATAAAAGTGTAATGTTTCACAGCTCTCATCGGTGAACACGTCATTTTCAAGCCAGCCAGATCGATGATCAAACCAGAAATGGAATAAACCATGAAATAAAGTCATCGTTGAAAGACTATGGTTCATTTCATTTTGTTTCGTCGAGCTACTGTCGAAGACTTTTATGCAATTCGAGAACGTTCCTTCCAAGTTTATATGAAACGTATGCTCGCCGATGCAACATCGGTAAATTGCTAACAACAACCGTCATTACGCGTCGTGTGAAGTACTCCTGATTAATTAGCGAAAACTTTTCATTACCGAACTGAAGTACTGAAACCAAGAAAAACGAGAAAAAGGACTATAACCGTTTCTAATAATTTGTATTGCGTTAAAAGATTCGAGATATAATGACACGTATATTTATATTTATAATGACTTTAGATAATGGCTTCGACAAGATAATCGATAGGGATGGTGTAATTCCGCACGGAAGTGACAATATTATTCTGTTTCAGGGTGTGACGGGCGACCGGCTGGCCGGGGGCGCCGCACACCTCCTCCATCTCTTCTTCTTCTTGCCACGACCACAACACACAATGTAACAACAACTACCACTACTAGAGTCGTCCGCGTGAACCACGTTCTCAATGTACTCGATGTGGTACGTCACCATACCCCTACTCGGTGTCTCTGAAAATATGTCATCCTTATTAAGTTTTAACGTGTTTCACTTTTACGTTGTCGTTGCCTCACAGTTAGTGTTCCTCAATGTTTTAATCAGAAACTCGTGTCATGAGCCCGCAAAAGATAATAGTATCCATCACTGTTGATGAACGCACGTGTGGCGAAGAAAGTGCGCTGCGAACATCGAGCTCGAACACTAAATTAAATATCAAGCTCGGTAAAACGTTGTTGCGCGTTTTTTTTTATTTCTCCGAGAAGGTTTCATACCTCGGCCATAATTACCGTATTCTTCCATTACCTGGCACCTACCTACATATCTGGTACAAAAGCAAATTTTCGTTGCGGTATATTCATTCCCCTTAATTAAACTGTGTCGTTGAATTTCAGTTTTCATGCGAATTGCACTTTAATTAAATCTGTTCATCGAACAATTTTACAGTCCAACTATTTTTTTAAAAGGATCACTTTTGGTCATAGTGCATATGTTATCCTCGTTGGTTTCTTTCTTTTTTTTTTTTTTTTTTAATATTTGACAAACGATTTATCATTTCCCGTTTTGCGATATGATTTGCGAGATAAATTTACACGTGGAGGCAGTGGCACTCTTCGCGCACACGTACGTATTTACACATCCATCAACATTATGTATACATTCTATATTCTATATATATATGTGTGTGCGTGTGTGTGTGTGTGCGTGCGCGCGCGCACATATACATACACATATACACATATGTATACGTACATATTCGCTGAGTTCCGTTACAATGTGACTTGTGGTTGGTTTAGTTTCGTTGGTTTATCGGTGTTCGATGTTGGCTGCTATTGTTGGTTGTTAGGTGTTTAGTGGTCACTCTGTGTTGGTGCTCACCCTATCGGCTCCTTCCTTGTACCCGCAACCCTGACAACCTGCACTCCCTTCCTCCGACAACTCGAATCCCAAACTTGATGTTAGAAGTTACAATGTCAAGCTTGTCTCCTGCCACGAGCAATCTTATTGGACGAGGGAAAGATCCGCAACACTATTAACGTATATATCAAACTGACGGTAAGGTTTTTATTCGATAGTCTGTTCTTATTCCAGACAGCATGCTGTTTTTACGTATGACAGAAAAAAGAAGTAAGCAAGTGTCGCATGATGAATATCACTGATTGATTAAGAAAAATGATGAAATATATTATATGTCGATGTTCACTAACAGCTGTATATCTAGGATTGATGTCGTGTTGAAATACGAATTCGTGCCGAAAATTGCAAATTGCAACTTGCAATTTAGCGGCACTCGATGTTAAGTGACTTTGTAATACATTTGAAGTATGTAAAGCGTTTTCAACGCGATCTTCCTCCCTTGGTAAGAAGTTCATTATCAATCAAATGTATTATTATATATTAAATATAATTTTGTACAATTTTCCTCTTATTCTAAGTCGTGTCGTCTAGCTGAGGAAAAGATTTGCTTCATTCAATGAGCCAGCGTTTATTGTATAACGTTAGGAATTTGTGAAAACTGCCGCATACGAATCTGTAGAAAATTGATAGCAACGGACGGAAAGGCACGTTTCGCTTCGTTGTGGAATTTAAATATTTTTGAAGAATGGATACGAAACCCAATAATTTTTATGCAGCGCGCGTAAAGGTCTCCCTTACGGAATACCATTTCTAGACCAGGAGTAGATGTGCGTTACTAGAAAACGGCCGACATTTGATTAGAGAATGGTTCCTCTTTTACTTGTTTCATAGGTGTACCATTAGTTTGCATCCCATCTAATCAGACTCGTATTTGTTTCGATAACTTTTAGGGGACACGTAATGCAACGGAAATATCTTTTAATTGCGAAACGGCGAGAAATATTCTTACTATTCGAAGCGACGTTAATTATCGAGTGAAATCAATGACTCGATGTATGTACATGCGTGAACGGGCGCAATTTATTCCTGGTTATTTACGCGATAAATATTGATACTAGAATTTTTTTAATCGACCTCGCTAATTAAGTTTCAGAGGGTGCGATAGCTTGTTATCACGGTTTTAATGGGTTTGGAAAACGATCGCTGTTTACGATCC
Organism: Bombus flavifrons; assembly: GCF_040668555.2. Lineage (NCBI taxonomy): Eukaryota > Metazoa > Arthropoda > Insecta > Hymenoptera > Apidae > Bombus > Bombus flavifrons. The sequence goes on along the minus strand of NC_138451.1, from coordinate 14,283,481 downwards.
GGTAAAGAGGGAATCTGTGGTCGAAGTGCTTGAATTCTTAATAAGAACCGACCGGAAAAACGAAAAATGCTGCCGTTTACTATGCTATGGGTAAAACAATTACACGAGTGGATAATAAAGAAGTGCTTTTAATTGAAAGAACTTTTTACGGTATTTCGTATTATTAAAATTTACATATTTGTACGTTATTCTGATGCAAAAATAATTGCACGCACGACCGATAATCGAGGCAAAGAAATTGGAATAATCGAAATCGATAATCAATAACGAAATAATGAAACCAAAAGTTATTCCGAAGTTACATTCATATTGGCAATGAAAATGGCAAGGACGATTATAATATTTATATCGGCATAAATACTACGTGGAATTCTTTAATGGAAACCATATCCGACATATGCGTTCTGCCCTATATCACTTACGTGCATTTAAGTCTAATCGTGTAAGACCATAGTCTGGATCTGCGTTCCAATTCCATTTGAAACGACGAGTGACATTTTATTCTATTGAATTGCGTCGGGATGTGGAAACGGTAGAGCGAAAAAGAGGACGTCATGCTGCTCAAGACCGTTCTGACTACGATGTATGTGAGAAAGAAAGTATAGACCGAAGGAACATTTATTTGCTGGCAGGAATCCTCCGCAGTTTTTCAGCCAGACCGTGTGGAGTTTTGCAAAAGGCAATTCGATTTCAAGCACATTCGGACAATATTAAAAGGTAATTGGATTTCGACCTGGCTAGTTGTTGCCAGCGTGCACGCCTCGATCCCGGTGTAGCAATGGGAATGGAGAAGAGGGACGGTAAATGCCGTAAGGGGTGTCGAATCGGTAGAAAGAGGAAGATAACAAAAGTAGGGAGCTTGTACGCGTGTTCGCAAACCAGAATAATGGATAGTCGTTAAATTTAATTGGCACATAATTATCGGGAGTCCTGGCACCAAGCAGATCGTTGCACGCCACATATCGTTGTGATCCCCTTGCCTTCGCTTCGATATCGAGGAAACTCGATTACGCTCGAACGTTATGTGTTGTCCATCTATATTTTGTGTGGCAGAAAATTCCCTGAATCACGGTTTTTTGAAATTGAGTCTAACAACGATAGATTCGGATAACTTTACCCCGTCGATCGAAGATTAATTTTTAATCTTTTACAGTTCTATGACTATTTGTAATTTAGCGAAGGCAAAGTCGAATTAACGACATAACAAAATTCAAGATCGCTCGATATTCCGGTCGTAGCAAAGTAAATTCACCAACGGGGTAACGCTTGATCTCGCTTTCGCGTAAACGTCTTGCGAGAAAACGTCGGGGTTCCGTTGGCGAGAAAGAATCTGAATAATACAACGATCACGTGAAGCAACAAGGCCGAGGGAAAAGGCATCAAGGGAGACGAAGTTGGGACGAAAGGAGGATCGTGGAAACGTGGATAAAAATCTATGAATGTCTCGAGTCTCGAGGGAAGTTCTCCATAAGCGTAAAAATACCTAGCGCGAAACTCGAGTAGGAGGACGAAGAGGACGCACGATCTTAACACGCTTAAATACGCAACTCGGTTGGTGAATTAATTTACTAATCACTTAGGGTAGTCGCGTTTAGATAGGGTTATCGACGATACCGGATAGGTGTTTGTAGCGGGCACCAGCTACAGAGCTTCTCCGTTCGTACCTACGCTATCGTATGTAACTAGAATATCGGCGCGTACCAATAAATAAGCCGACCGATACCATCTTTCATTTCGATAATTATTATTTGGTACAGTGTTAATTAATTAAACAGGGAGAAGCAGGATGGTCGGGTAACCGCTGCCGGTAGTATGTAGCACTCGGAATAGAGTGCTCGAATAGACAGGGTACGCGTACTGTACACGAGCATGATCGCACCAGGTGATAACTCCTCGGGCTCTCCGGCTAATTACCGGATGAAAGAGCTATCTGGCGACTGTCGTCAAAGCCCTGGTGAAACCTAGTAAATGCACCTGCCGCGCCATTGTGATATTTTAACGCGGCCGCGGTTTATACAGCTTCGCCCGGTTTTCCGTGTATCTAATTTTCATTCGGCATTTTCAGTTCCTGTGAACGAGTACGCGCACCGACGTGATTACGAGTAGGCTGCTCGTTTTAATGGCATTGCCAAATATGCAGTCTCGGAAACGGCCCTGCCGAACTTCCTGAAAAATGGAACGTTGTTCTACGTCATTCTCGTTATTATCGTTCCTATGTTTATACGGTTGCTTCGAGACGGATACTTCATTCGCCAGCCAGCGATTGATAAGAGAGGTTCGAATGGTCGAGATTCTTACGCTCGAATTAAAAGAATCATACACGTGAAAAACGGTGATCCTGTCTTCGCTTCTGGATATTATTTTTCATAATCAGTTTGCGGAATTTGTTCGCGGTAAAAGAATTGAGAATATGGTTTCCGCTCGAATAAATGGACGATGGAGAATTTACCGTGGTACGGTCTTTCATATAATAAAATGTTCAAATTATCTTCCGAATCTACAAGGAACTTTCGTTCCGGGCGAAGCATACGTGACATCGGCGAGTAGTAAATGTCAGGATCACGAAAGTCCAAGCAATTCGGACTAGAGCCAACGGAGAGGAACCGGTATAATTTATTAATTTAATGCGTGCCTTTTTGGGTCAGAGTGGTATCTAGGTGAGAGGACGTTGGCATTTTTCCCAAGCGACAGGGAAAAATAATTTTCTTTTCCTCCCTGTCGTGTTTCTCTGGATGTATGATCCCTAAACGGCCTGTAGAGAGTAACCAGTCGCAAACAAATAAATAACAACGTAATCACGAACACCCGCTGACTAAGATTCATGGTGCGAAATATTCAACCATTAAGCCGCCCAGCCTGTTAACAATTAGTAATTGATGGTGGTATATTCCGTCCTTGAATTAATACAGTAGGAAAGATTGCCGGTTAATAATACACGCCTGCGGTTTCATATATCTTTATACTATTTAAACAATTTTTATTCTATCTAACAAATTCTTATAATTTAAGAATGTATTTTGATCGAAAGTGTTCATTAAGTATGAAATACTTGACTTTGAATATATAGGTCCACAGGGAAGCTAGAAGAAATTTAATTATGGTACCGTGACGATTTCTTCGATATCGTACTAAAAGCTTGAAGTAACTTCAAATGATTCGTCGTGGCACTCTAAGTCGATGGAAATACTAGTTTCTCGACTTCGAATTTTCTGATCCAAATAACCTTGATAATAACGTGTCCTTGTTGCGGATCAAAAATTCAATAACCAGTAAAAGTATTCGTAAAATATGTTCAACGAGTAACGAGAATAGCATACGAAAGAACGAAAGGAGATATAAAGAACGTTGGAGAAACGGAAAGAAAAGGGAGAGAAAATGATGGCGTCACAGAAGAAATACGCGGAGGAAGAAAAGAGAGGAGGAAATGAGAAGGTCGAATGGCGAAACACACGGTTGTACTCAAGTAGCGCTTTTATTCAATTTAGCTGCTGCATGCCACGGATCCTCGCTCTCTCGCGTATATTTGCCGGGATTTGATTTACGCATAAAATATTCACCTTGCCCAAGATTTCGTTAGAGTTTGAAAGTTCGGAAACGCGCAGCCGCCGCCAACTGCTACTGCTACTGTTACTACCACCGCCGTTGCTACCGCTGCGCTGCTGCAATGCAAACAGCCAAAGAAAGGGACCAAGTAAAAGTAACTGGAGAAACGAAAGTGTACACCAAGATTCAAGAGGATGGTATGGAAACGAAGGGAAAGATCATGAAAGAGAAAGAGGAACAGAGAGAAAGAGAGAAGTTCGCGAATGGTTGAACAATAGAAGAGCAAGGTGACTTTTACGAAGGATTCTGTGCGAGAGTCTCGAGGTATCTACAGTAGAAAACTTTTCGGAGGCGAAAAAGGAACGAAAACAAAGAAATAGGAACGAACGCGAAGCTGCAGAAATTTCGTGACCTCCGTGATAACTTTTTCCCTTTCTTTCTAGTCCCTTTTCCTTCTGACTGCGCCTACACGTTCTCCATTTCTTTCTATTACGGAGGTGATAGACGGAATGATCGCTGAATTGAATGAATCAGAGAGAAGCACGAGGCTGAACATTTTACAATCGATATCCGCGATGAGCATGAACTCACACCAGTCACCTAAAGTTCAAGATGCGCTTGATAACAACTTACTACCCTACTTCTCCTTCTTCCAAATATTACTTGCGCGAGTATCTTTCACAGAAATACAGTATTTATGAAATCGCACAATTGTCGTTACGCTCTCAATATTAACGTTTCGTTTAATACCTTTTGATCGTTAGCATATTGGAAATTTTATTCGTCGATTACCAATAAGATTGTTGCTTTATAAAATAACCGTGATTATAACGCAATAATGTATCTGTTCGATCGTTCGTGGAGAGACGCGATCGCGGAGAAGGCGCGTCAACGGCAGTTGTATTTCGGTTAGGATAATAGAGGTGGTTGAATTAGTATAACACTGAGTTTAACAGGTTATAATATATACTTTGTTCCAACAACTCGTTTCACGGATTATATAAATGTTCGGAGAGACTCGCGGGGTAAGGTTGCGACGTCGAATTGTAATGTCTTGTTTGTAATTGAAAATACTTGTTTGTATCGCACGTTAGGAAATATATATTTAGTACGGCCAAGATATATTTGCAACAGTTCGCACAAAGCAAAACTTTAGCTATAGCGAGGCGGTAGAGCGAAGTGCGACTTTGAATAGGGAATGGAATAAGAAGCAATTCCAGGATAAATTTTAGGAAATATGATTCTTATAGATCGGTATCTCGCGTTAAGCATTGTGCGTGGACTTTCTACTTGTGCTTATATCTGTACTTTCACCGTTGCGTGGAAGTTTCGGAAGCTCGGAGAATTTATCCACATCGGTACTTCTTCTGTCCGAAAACTTACTCTGGGATGGCAGGATATGGGGGCAGAGGGGACACATACACGTGACCATGGCAATATGTTCGATGGCAGGACCGTTAGCTCGCCCTATTGGTTCCGAAGGACCCAAGCTCGAGCTGCTCTCTATTCCATTTATTCCGTATACATAATACATCGTTTTGCGAGCAACCAGGCCCCATTTGGATTCCTGTCGAGCATGTAGGTATTCTTATTTCTACGCTCGATTTAACGGGCTGTGATGGAAACAGCATTTCTGCTGACCTACCTAATCTTATCTATCAGTTCCCATTGTTGGTCTTGTTCATCAATCTTTATGTTCATATGTATTGTATTAGGGCTGCATTCCCACGTTTTAGTGCTTATACGTGTGATAATTAAATCGGGAAAACGCCTGATAAGGCTGTAACAAAGATCAATGAAATTACGTCCATCGATCGTATAGTGCGATTTATGTCTGTAAAATGGGTGCATTAGGAGCACACGCAATACCTTTGCATTATATCAAGGAGGAACCTAATTAGCAAAAAATATAAAAAACTTAATCAGATAAACGTCGGACTGTCGCAATTTATTACGATGAAACTGTAACTAGCGTTGGAAATAATGTTGGCGCTCGATCCAGTCAGGCAAGTGTTACTCGTAATCATTCTCGCGTTCTTTCATAATAATTTAGTCAATATTACTCACAATTAGTGTTCGACTTTATTACAAAAACTGGATTTATGGCTGTAAAACACGTTAAACGCACAGATAGAAAGAAGATTGGGAACGCAGTTACGACGACTTCGATACACCACGCCTGTCACATTAAGAAAACGTGCAAATAGAACAGAGTGTCTTTACTTTTTCCTCGAACTTTTTCATACTTCTTAAATTGTTCTCAAGTAGAAGGAAAATAAAAACTGTCTTCCTAAACGAAATATCTAAACTTTTCTTGAACGTTGCAAACTATTTACTCCAGAAAACCTCGACTTTGATAATTTGACTTTAGATACTTGTAGCGGCACACGAGCTAGATTACAATTCGAATCGTGTTGTTGTTTTGCCTCGGAGTATCAACATCGTTAGGATATACATAATGTAATAATAAAGAAACGCCGGGCAAAACAATATCGCTGCTACGTGCAACCGTCAATGTCGAATTTAAACTTTCCGGTACTCCCCCGATCAGTATAAACAAACGAACGCGATCGTAAGATGACCAGTTCTGTCAGTCTCAGTCTTGAGCAATTTTATTAGCGACGAATACGCAGTCTTTAGCGAATCAGTTAGTATCGAGCGTTCTTATCGAACATTCTTTTAACGATCAGTCATCGAGCAATGTACGGTCGACTGAATTATATTTATAATATTTTAAAATATATTTAACGGTTTCAGAATCAAGTAATCTTGTCATTTAAACAGCAACTGAACCAACTATCCTCCACATACTTATTAAAACTTTAAAAGCCGAACGTTCAAAATTTATCGAGTCCTTAAAAAATTGAAGCTTCGAATTATGTTCGAAGCGTTTCAAAGCTCGTATCAAAGCTCGTTGTCAAGCCGCATTGTCGATATAGAATTGTTTCTTCCTTTGTATTCGCACAATGCGTTTATAAAAAAATGTGATGTATCGAGCCGTGAATGAGTCTTGCATTCTGATGGTGTTTCTATAAAATACGTACGACTCCGAGCGCGCAACGTCAATAGCTGTCGACGATTAATTTACGACTTTTGGACAATATCTGTTGAACGAGATATACCCGATAACATTCTCTCAAAAGAGGAAGGTAACTGATCGAGCGAAAGAATTGTCAAGTTTAAAAGCGTGCGAGTTGTGTATCGTGGGAAAGTTAGCTGGCACCTTTTGACCGAGAGGAAACGAACGAGCGCGTCTTTTTCCATTTCAAAAGCTGCTTCTCCTCGAACGATCGCGAACCATCGCTTCTGACAGACGTAATACGCGTTTGAATCGGTCTCGCATGAATATGAATGGAATTGCAAGGGCTGGAAAGGGGACTCGGGACGAAAGAGGGTTTAACTCGATGAAATCCATGGTTCTACCTGGCAGTGCACAGTGAGCCAGCCGTCTCTCACACAGGTGCTCTATCGAGTACGTGTCCCGATAATGTGCGGCCCCGAAATATAATCCTCGTCATGGTGGCGCGCGACGAAAGCTTCGGTTTCGATGCGGCGAAAATCGCGCATAGCTTACCTAGCCTGCTATTTCATGCTACAGGAACCAGCTTTGATCGCCATATAGGCAGGACATAGGCGGATCCCGGTGAATGGCTTGCCGACGCCGGCATATCGCGGATGCAACGCGTAATTACTTTATACGTTTATGGCGACGGCCCTTTCGTCGGGCCCCTTTTGTCGAGCGCACCGTGTGATTTATCGAGGTAACCCCGCTGCTACCAGCAGCCACCCTGGGAATTTCTAAAGCCCGCGCGGATCTCCACGCCAACGCTATCGTTTACCACCGACGAATTTGTAACCGATCCTTGTAATCCCACGTTTAACAGGTACGATCCTTCTTCATCGTTCATAGGGTTTGTCGATGAATAGCAAAAAAAAAAAAAAAAAAGAAAAAATTGGCTGGTTCGTCTTCGAAAATTGTAAATTACATAAGTATCTTCGATGGAATAAGGTTTTCTAGAATTTTTGAACGTTTCTGTATTGGTAGGAAATAGCTTTTAGGTGTTCAGATCATATATCACAGCAATCGTGCTTCCGAGCTGTCTAACTATTAATGGATGCGTGAGGCGACTGACGAAAGGAAAAGAGAAGAGAAGAGAAGAGAAGTATTCCTGGCGGAAAGGTGTCATGTGACGTGCAGAATAATCGATAAGCATTGTCTGATCGGAAATCTGGCGTGGCTCGGCACCCAGGGACCAGAATCCATACCCGTGGTGATTCGTGCCACTACTATGGTATTAATATTTGACACACATCATTCGGTTTTACTGCCGGTATAAATGCGTCGGATAGGGTTGTGCGTGCATCGTGAATCACCGGAAATGCGATTCGCCCGGGAATCGATAGATGCTGGATATGTAAGCGGTCAAGAGTACTAGCATCGTGAATACGTATGCATCATTTTCGTCACTCGAAAACCGATTTTGAACGATCGCTGTCCGAAGCATATATACGATCATTCGTGATAGTTCACTGACACGTAATGGTTACCGCATCTAGAAGAGTCGACGCTTTGATAAATACTCTGTATTCGATTCGAAATAATTTTATTTGACAATAACCTCCTCCAGTTAGACTGCCGACTCCCCTTTTTAGGATTACAGATTATTTTTCGGTTTTTTGTATTTCTTACGTAGTTGTTATTATATTTTCCTTTCGTTATAGCAACGATAAGAATAATCGTTCGCTCTTATCTCGCATGCGCGCTAGAACATCCCGTTTAATTAAGAAGCATTTCTTTGAACACAGAATATTCTGGAAAATTAAGTAGCGAAATTTACCGCAGGCAACCGTGTTCGATTCGAGAAAATAATTAATTCTCTTTGTTACTGGCGTGTATATCGGGAATCACCAAGCACATGGTTATGACAGCTGGTCTTCAACGGAATTCTCCAGTTTTGTACCTCGAAAGTTCTTTTACCGATTTCATCATCGCTGCGTTATAATTTTGCAATCTTTGCCTCTCTTCCACTTCTTCAACTTAAGGATATCTGAAGTAGTACTTGCAGTTAGATCGATACTAAATTATGTCACCAAGCCTGCTCTTCGTTCATAATTATGATAGCTCCTTTGCAAATTACTCGGCTGAATAAACGATAAAACTCTATCGTTATTAATGGGCGCCTGCGTTTTTTTTGTCTCTGCTTATTTTTCGATATCATCGCCGGAAAAAGAGTAGAAAACGTTCGTTCGGTAATTATACCAGATGGGGCAGCAGACACTTTTGCCAACGGTAATCGACAAAATTTCCTGCGCTTGAAACGCCCTTCTACTCCGAATAATTGCAGGCGATTCAATGGGATGATATTATTTTATGAATTTAATTGAACGCTTCCTTCTCAGTTCTTTATTCCCATTCAAATGGTAACGTATACTCGTGTGTGAATTAAATTTACTTTTCAAACGAACGACAAAAATGTTGATTATTACGTATTCTTCTTTTGGAGGAGGATCTTTTGGAGCGAAACGTTATAAGAAGGAAAGGCAATGGCTTTCTTCATCGCTTTGACGAGTTACGGAGAAAGAAAGGGTGGTACATATTTCGAGTTCTATCAACGACCGATGTCCTAGAGAAGGCAAAGCACATGATCGAAAAAGTTTAGACCGATGTCATGCGAACACGCTCTTTTCGCCGAATCTTGAACAGCCTTAGGAGCAGATTACCAGATGGAAGTAAATTTCTAGTTTTATCTCTAATAGTATCGAGATGGTTGAACTTGCTTCAATCTTTCGAAAACCAAGGGTCAGAAGCGTACCGTCGCTCTTGCCTTTGAAGTAACAATCTACTTCACGTAATAATGCTACATAATTCTCGACCATTAAAGGTTAAGATGGTAGACTTGTTCTTAACACAACGCTTTTGTTTCACTTTGTGCGGTTCCATTTATCATCTCGGTATTAAATATCGTTACAACTGTGAGTCCTGTACTCTTCTAGGTTGAGTAGTATGCGCGGAAAAATGGAATACGTTATTTCGCCTATGGGAACGTTATCAAGTAAGGCATAATTGAAACACTCGCTAGAAAATAAATACTATATTTGTAGAAATAAAAAGCCTGATAATACTATCTGTGTCTGTAATTTTTTCTTCGGTGGACAACTCCTTCTAGAAGGGATGACTTGTGTTAGGTTGGGGTTAGGTTTGAGCCAGAGATGTGAAATAGGTTGCGTAGAGATGAGGTCTAGGGAGAAGAGACAGCGTTTACATGCGAGAGAGAAAGAGAGAGAGAGAAAGAGAGAGAGAGAGAGGGAGAGGGTGCGAGCAGGACGTTGAAGAGGGAATTTCGGAGGACGCAAAGAGGTGGATGGGTACGGACTGGCCATGTAAAGCGGAATGAATCTCGCAGCCGCACGTGGCTTGGCCGCGATCCACGCTATCCAAACCACTCCTCGCGTTGTGCAAGCTTTTTATGTCGAGAATTTAAATTAGATACAACCACTCTCCATCCACAACCACTAAAACTCGCGCCGCGCCTACCGAATCACCTTGCAGATACTCCTTTATTTCACGGCACTTTACTCCACCCCGCTGTTTCACTAGTCTTAGCATTTAAAGATGACTGCCTGTTAGGTGTTGAAAATATCCTGCCGAATGTTTTGTAACAATTATTAATCACCATCGTGCTTATTATCACCGATTAATATTGTAACGTACTATAATGTTATTTGCTATATGTAAAGATTAATTACAACAACAATACGAAATACATAACGTGTTGCGTATTTTTCGATATGTAACGTTTTAACGTTAAATGAGCCAATGATATAAGAGATATAAGAACCGGTATTCCTATTATTTATTTAGATACAGTTATCAGTATAACGTAATACGTTTTTCCAAGTAATATCGTTTATCGACGTATCAAACCGTTTATATCGGAGTAGTAAGTCAAACAGATCAATGAGGAACAGAGCAGTTAATAGCAGAGAGAGTAATTAGCGGCGTTACTGGGCAGTTATAAGTCGCAGCAAGTAGTCAACGCTGATTCCGGTCAGCCGTGAGCTTAAACGGCAATAAGTGACGCTCGGAGAAAACTAACTTGCTGTCGTTTCGATTTGATCGATGCCGGTCGAACCCAATACCGGTGCAAAATATCGAAGGTGCCTACCGAGAGGTGCAGGTTGTTGGCTAGAGGCGTGTCAAAATGTGATTGCGGCAACATTGCGTCACCGCCACTGGTCCCGGGGTATCTTTGGAGGCTCGTCGTTGGAGAGGACGAAGTAGGATTCTCCTCCTTTCGAAAGCGTCGTTAGGGGCCTCTGGCACGTGGCCAATCACATCGACTAGCTACTGTGTATGTTTCATCCGGCACAGTGTCTAGCTCTCTGCTCTCTCTCTCTCTCTCTCTCTTTCTCTCTCTCTCTCTCTCGCTCGTTCGCTCGCTCGCTCACTCACTCTGCACGTGGATTTCTACTCTTGGTTCTAGGCTGCTCTGGCATAGGCTGGTCTGCTCTCCGGCACGACGTATACACGACGAGAGAGGAATCGGCTAAAGGGATTCTCGTTTCTTGTTTGCACCTATCACCCACCACCCATCTACGGAGTGTCTTCTTCCCTTACAAACATCGATATGACCAATATATCGGAATATAGCCAAGACATTGTGTGTACAGTCCGTTCGAGCATCCGTGACCGTTCCGATTTTCCACTTTCCCCACGAAGGAAATTACTTCGCGATCGAGTCTGTACTTTATCTCGGTTTTCGGACCGAACTACCGACTAAATAATAGCTTTAGCAATACCACGTTGCAGCCCATTCCGTACGCGAGATCTATTAACTCCGTACGGTGTATCGAGATTAACGTAATCGTGTTTGTAGTGAATCGATAAACATCTACTACTGGATAAATTGGACACGAGTGTATCGTTCGAGGAAACGATAAGGAATTACGCAAGTGTTGTTTTTGATTATAGTAAATTTTCGGTATCTACGAGTAGTCAGTCGGTTTTTATATCCTTCGTTTCGTTGCAAATGCATCATGTTAAAATGCTTTTTTCCTTATCATCGTTTAATACTTTTCACATATCAAAGGATACATGGACGAGGAAGCATGGACAGGAGATTAACGTAGTACGGTTACATCGGTGAAGTAAATGCGAACATCTACTTTACATCCAGCGCGATTCAGACAGTTTACCACCTGCGATTCAGTTCGTATTCAAGGAAGAGAGAAAGAGGTAGAATGGGTGAACTCGAATTAGAAGTGGAGTTTGAGGGAATGAGCGGAGTTAGTTAGTATGCTAATCCCAAAGTGGAAACACTTAAATTCATTACACAAACTACTAATTACGTGGATAATGAGCTATCGCTAATCGCCGAAAGAATTACATTTCCCTCGCTTAAGAGGTTTCAACCTGAAATTCACGGTTACAACATAATAGAAGAAATTGATGTATTCGCATCAACGAAACGAGCGTGGCGGGATCTTTTGCATTCAACCAGGAACGATCTTCAGCTCACGTTTTCGGGCCACGGCTTGGGAATTATATCAAAAAGCGATTTTGATCATTGACATTCAGCAGGCAACGGTGGTACGTGAGTTCCGGTGTAGTTGTGCAAAAGTTTAACGTATTAATTACGGAAAGTTCTACCAGCCCGGTTTCTTTTCTCAGCCGCTTCTGCTCCGGTTGCTTCTTTTTCTTCTTCGCCTCCTTCGTCTTCGTCGCCGACGGACCGTATCGCATTACTTAATGCCAGTGCCGGCACGAGCTACTAGCTTTTAACGAGGTGAAACGTTTGACGCCTCGTAAAAGGACCGGCCAAGCTAGCTTTTCTTTCAATTTCCTAAAGAAGCCCCTCGACATTTACGACACTGAATTATACCGATTGGGAGGTGATTTTAATCACCGTAAAGTTTGAACAACGGTTTCCGACATTTCTGACATTCGTAAAGCGTTCTATCGCTTACCCGCGGAAACACTCTACAGCAGCTTATGATTATTAGATCCCTGGCAATTCATATTATTTCGTACAATTATTTTCAGAGTAACAAAGATTAAAATTCTTGAAACAATTTGAAGAAATACTTTGTATCCCGTATTGTCAAGTAATATATAAATTTTCCATTGGATCGCAAACGTTTAACACGCGTTCTTATTCCATTGCTAAGCGAGCCTCTTTGTTAATCACAGAGTTTCAGGTGCGTCTACGTTCGCTCGTAGACCCTCCTAGACGCACATAGGCAAATAAATAGTAAATTGAGACTAAGAGATCCCATAGTACGTTTCTGCATCGAGTGGGATCCACGCTCGGACTGACCGCTTGGACCCGAGCATAACTTTACTATGGTCCGCAAGGGGCTACGGGGATGAGGGTGCAGGGAATAGCAGTAGCAGGGGACGTGACTGGCCTGCCAGGGGTGGCATTACGCCTAGACGAGCCCAGATCAGCGATACGGCGCCAATCCCTAACCAGTCTCGACCTCCGAAGCACGTATATCGTTACGCTCATGACGCCATGCGCCATGCAACCGAGTCTATCTTCTCTAAGCGTCTACTGCACCAACTCGTAGTGTATGTATACGTAGACCGAAGCCTGTAAAATTTTCTGTCTCGTGAGAATATTGTATGCCTTATGTAAGCCGGCGGAAAGAAGAATATTTCGGAACAGATGGCAGATCTTGTCAAACATCGCAAAATTCTTCGTTATTTCCACCCATTGATATTCGTATCGATACGTTTCGATAAAAGGGAGATGTGGATTTTTTAACGGAATTTTTATAAATTATTCAGTATCCTGTATTTTATATTGTGTACCATTAACCTTGTTTCTATTTTTATGATTATCTCGTGACGTTTAGTTATTATCTGGAAATATTATTTTCTCGCGCGCGCCGATATCACAGAAAAGTACAATACACGATTCTCTACGAAGTATCAATTTGAGATAATAATTTGGTTTACAATAATCCACGCGTTTCACGCACATTTTAATAAAACACGAGTGAACTACACAAGGAGTAAGACAAAAAGAGCTAAAGAGATAGTTAAACTAATCGCACGGTTTTAGATAAAAAAAATTTGTCTAGTAGAATTATTAAATAATACAGGTAAGCGCGACATAGGCCGAGCTTTCTCAAGTGAGAATGATCCAAAATCTCTTAATACACGTTAATTTACATACCTGCCTGAAATAAAGAATCTAGTTGTAGTTTGTCGCGAGCGAAACAGACGACACAAAGCGGTAGGCTAACCTTTGCTACGTGTAAAGACGTCGTTTACATGCAAACAGCGTACACCGAGTAACTGGGCCCGTAAAGAAGCAGCGCAAGATACGCCGTCCAATGGCAATTTCGATCTCGTAGATAGGGAGTTACAGCGCGCGAGCTGTAATTACTCCCGCGCTACCCCTTATACTTCGGTATCATGTGTGCCTACATGGAAATGCTCGGGACTTGAAAGTTCACGTGATTTCGCAGATAGCATACGTGAGCCTGTTTGCTTGATTCGTACGTAGGTGGTGTCGCGGTTACCCAGCGATATATTGTTTTCACACGCCACCACCGAAGCCAACCTGGAAAACGTTCATCCACGTCGGCAATTAACCCGCGATTAGAGACTTTGCAAACCTTGATGCTAAGCTCGATTTATCCGAGGCGAGGAGAGAACGGTAATTTTCTATCGTTCGATAGCAGCCAGGGTCCGTAATATTTTTCGCTTTCCCCGCTAAACCCGCTATATTGGATTGCTATTAAAGTTTGGTTAGAAGTTGGAGAAAGAGCGCGGTAACGCCGGAGATGGTTAAAATACTCGAGGCCGTCTACACGAACGTCAGGAAAGCAGAACTTAGCCGAGTCAACGTTGGAAAGTTTAACCGAGTGCGCTGGTTCCTGGTGTTTGACGAGGCATTTCACCAAGAAAGTACATTTGCTGACTTTGTTAATAACCCGTAACTTGGTTTCCACATTGAAAATTGTGTACATTTATCGACCATGCACCGAGTTTAACATCTAATTGATACTTTCGAGCAGTTCACTAGCTAAATTCGCCGTATCACCGAATTTCCTAATTCCGCCATTTTCTTCATTCGGTCTCGTCTTTCAACTCGAATATACATATATTTGGGCTTATAAGCAATGAATATGCAGCGGTGGCATCGAAGCGGATGCAAAGGGGGTAGCTGGGTTAACGAAACACGGTATAACGGTGTAAAACATAATTATCAACGGGAAGAGCAAGACGTACGGGACTGCATTATTCATAGCACGGTTAGTCCGCTTTTAGAATGCTACGGTGTACTCACGAAATTGCAGGCTTACGACTCCATTCTGATAAGGTGATACCAACGATGGATGTAAAGAGAAGCTTCGATCTCGTAGAACGGACAGTAAGCACGCGGTCGATAGGAAGAAACACGACTTCCCACATTCATTTCGAATGTTTTTAATTACAGTTTTACGAGTATCGTCTGAAAACCAAGCTAATATTTTATGTGTTCTAATTTGGCAGTTAAATTAAAATCTAATTCGATGGATAGTTTTCATATATTCCAAATTAATAAAATAAATGCCATGTACCTGCGTTTCGTTACATGCTTTAACTTTTAATTGTGTACATACACTTCTATTTCAACGATGTCTCGGACGTAAAAGATTGAACTTAATGTTTTGCGAATCTGCCTATATATCGGATAATTGGCCCGAGCGAAAGACGGAGGAAAGCAAAATTGCTTCTGTAATAAGAGTTATTTCATCCTGATAATACAACAAGCTAATCGTAAATTTATGCATCCCCTGGTTTTTTATCAAAGATGCGATAACTAGAAGCACGGTGGCTAAAAGGTTTTAACGCAAAAGGAGGTCAGGGCAAAGCCCATAATGGAATAAAACATTAACTTTTACATCGGACCGGTGAGCAGCGTTTGCAATTAACAATTCGAGGAGTCCCGAAAAGGAAATGCATCAATCACCAGGGTTCGAGATAAATTTCAAACTGTGATCGTGAAATTGTAATTCAAGGGGTTAATTACAGATTAACGAGTAAGGATATATTACGGAGATTGATTGCCAGAACATCATTTTGCGTGCTTGAAATCGCCAACATAAAAACGTGCCACCTTCGTAACACGATATCGCTTGTGAGGGCTGATAAAAATGTGAATTCACTGTTACGCCTATAAACTGTCGTTTATATGGGATACGTACGCGTAAAGAGATGTCAACGTGATTGGCAGATTCCAGAAAATGCAATTTAGAGTTTAATTACGACAAAGGAACGAAGGAGTAAGTTGCGATGGCGGGTGTATCTATAAGAGAAGGTAGAGGACTGTGTCTTGCGTATTGCGAATCACAAGTCGGATAAGCCAATAGCCCGAGAGAACATAACGTTGCGCAGCAGCCCTAGTTCGTGCGTTTTAGAAGATTAGTTGCCGAAGGGGCAGGAATAAGAGGGTTCTAGTTGTTCTTACTGCGAGAGGTAATGGGCCGATGCTGTCAGTCTGCTGAATAACACGATACCTTTGACTTGTTTATATTATCCTATCCGAATGAAATGCTTAACCTGTGTTTTGTCTTCCGTTAATTAATACGACAAACGTAAGAGAAAGAGATCCTAGGGTAACGGAGAAGAAAGGAAAAGGAGGAAGTGGTTAAAATAGCAGCCCACGAGAGAGAGAGAGAGAGAGAGAGAGAGAGAGAAAGTGCCGAATGTACAAAATTGATATTGAACGTTTAAACAAGCTAATGGAGCTTTCACGATCAAGCTCGAACTATTGGCGCCATAATGTAAACTTCCGAATGCCCGGAATTTAGTCTTGAAATTAGTTCGTTATTCAATTAGAGAATTACGAGCTAATCCTTTCGTTGAACGAACCCACGATAAAAAGCTATCTTTTACACCTTTCAGTGCAACTGAGATTTCCTGGTAATTACATTAGCGCAAAGAACGGCAAAGGAGCAGGAGGTTTCCTTTTATTTTAAGATCCTCAGCGATTTACGGTCCCAGGGTGGAAGATGACGCAGCGTTATCATTCACCTCCCCGTTCGTCTGAATCACTGATGCGTTCGCCACCTCTTCAGCTATTATCCGATATCACCTAATCGTCTATTTCCATTGTTCCCTTAACCGCGGACGAGTTCCGTTTCAAGAGACACATCATACTTGCTAGTGAGCTGCGTTGTTCCCTGCACGGATAAGCTGTTAACCGCAGAACCAGGCCATTGTTCGGTAATGAAGACTGATGACAGGATGTTAGCGTTGAGCCGAATGAGCCCTGCCCTGCGACAAGAAACCGCCGCTGGTTTATTAGACGTCGTTCTCGATAAACCCCTACTCTTTGTTTCAATGTCGTGACGAACGATCCGCGACGCAACGGATTAATGAACCTCTGTCATCTTTACGCTCGTTGGCGAACCGTTGCTGATGACGCACAATGCTGTGCAAATCATACTACCGTTCTTTCTAACGTTGCACACATCCTAACTAAGGCCTAGTCGGTCAAGCTTCGAAGGTGACAGTGTCGTATATAATCATCCAAACGTAAAATATGCATATTTATCTGTACTTCTGGCAACATACATATATACGTATATTTGTAACATTCTAATCTTCATTGAACAGATTTTGAAATAGGTTACCGATTGGGGTTGAAATCGGGTCACCTTCGTCGATTCCTTTTCTGTAGGGCATGTAAGTTAAATGATTCTTCGAATCACGGAACATTTATTGCCTCTATGGAGAAATTCATTATCATCTTTGACGTTGAACGTATTTCACGAACAATAAATCCCTATTACAGGTTCGACCTTCCTCGATCTCTTCTCAAGCTATAGCCATTGGTCGGGAGTTCGTATTTCCGAAAGTTACGCCAACACGGAGAGTCCTACGTTCATCCTCGACGAAAACCTCTTTTGAACGACGAACGCTATGACTCAACAAGAAAATTAATTTTGCTTCATCTAAAATCAAATAGCGATGTTTCATTTACTATCAGCTGATATAAACAAATAACAAACCCTTTACTTACATCCTTACCAGTCTTAAGAAAAAGTATATAATACTTAGAATGAAGTATATTTAACAGAAAATGAGAGAAAGAGAGAGAATCACAGTAGCAACTTCGAAAGAAATAGTTGGTCGTACATGGAGAAAGGTAATCTTCGTTCGAGTCATTACCGAGGAGAAATTTTTCCTCTATATAGATCTTTGAAATTTCAATTTGAACACTACTTTTGTTATTATATATTTTACCTTTTTTGTGATATATTTTATTCTATTATTATATATTTACATTACTTTTAAATGTATAATTTGCTTCTGACAAAGGAGACGAAGCAAAGCGAAGGAAAAGAATGATGCAAAGAAAGAAAAATTGAAACGCAAGATAAAAGTGAGACGCATCTAGAAAGGATCGGAGATAGTAGGGCGAAGTCGAAAATCAGAAAGGGCGACGGTATAATCTGTCGCGACTGAAGTAAAAAGGAAATTTCCAAGGGGATGTATGTATCTACCTGCTTACCTGAAAAGGGTACTATTCGCCTCGCGGTAATGGTCCCGGGATTTTGAATGTCGCCGGTACGATAAGGGACGGAAAGGAAGCCATTATCGTGCTACGTGATCTTCAGCGTACGAACGAAGCGTGCTTCTTAACCGTCACATACCGAGGTTTTTATATTTTCGAAATATGTCGCAAACGTGTCTTGATATTTTGCCCGTAAAAAATATGAGAAATTGGTTTTGAACCTTTATCATCGGCTTCGCTCGATTCCGTATATTGGATGGACAACGATTTCCGTTTGAAAATTACTTCCACGAAGCATCGAAAGTTTTACTATTAATCTCTAGCGATATTTATATTATATAAAATTCAGCGACATTACAACTAATTAACAACAACGAAGTGATATTTTACTTCGAAGAAGTTGATTTCGTGTTCGCTATCGAAAAAATATTCTTTCGCTCCAGCGAGTACTGCGAGTTTTCAAAATCTTGTGCTCTTATCCTCTGACAGGCCATATGCGTACATACGAAATCTCTTCAGACAGGAGAAATTGTTGGAAATTCGCCCTCCGATCAAGATGTCAGCGGTATTAATGAAATTATTCGGTAACGACAATTCGTCAAGGGACATAATGAAAAAGAGAAACTTCATATCGCGACTGTTCGGGCGGAATCGACGTTTGAAAACTTGGCTGGCGTGCTTAGCACTTTATTTCGAGTTGGCGAGACCCCGCGATAAACTTTCCATTTCCACGCGCTGAGTTCGTGTTGCACACAAAGAAAAAGCTCCGTGATAAAGCTATCCTCCCCGTATTCGAGTCGTCTATTATCGGGCCGGCACGTTATCGTGCCTTATATTTTCGAGATACACAGAGCAAACGGGCGTGCAACAGTATAGCCGTGTGCCGACCGCGCGAGAGCCCAGAGGAATTATTGGTCTACGGCCGGCGTTATCGCAGTTATCGCACCGCCGGAAACGGACCGCTCGTCTAATTATTCCAAAGCCTTTTCTATACTAGTCTCTCTCCGCGCGTACGACGACAACGCAGCGTGGTGGCTTGGAAGGAAACGACGACGTTCGAGGTTCCATGAGAGTACTGGAGAAGGAACACAAAACGAAGAGGGAAGGAGGAGCCTTCCTTTCATACCGAAACGGAGTTGCCCGTTCGCAGCCATTCAACGAACTTGGGCAGTTGACTCTTTATGCGCAAAGTTTCCCGGCATTTCGATTTTATGTTAATTTCAATTCACTACGTCGAACCGTAGCTGAGCCACGAAAGAGTATGCTCAACGAATCGGTGAGTCCACGCACACATTCGGAAGATCGGCCAAGTTTATCTACGACCACCGAATAGGAATCGACGAAATATCGCTTTCTCACCCTACCGTTTTCATTCGCCACCATCTTCTATCCCGTGCTCTCGCCCGATTGTAATTCCTTTTAAACGATCTTCCGTGAGCGTGACGCTCGATTCAATTCTATTTCACAGGTAAGAGAACGAGGATATCCTTTAACCCATATATGCCCAACTTTCTCAACTTTTATCAACGGGTATCGCAACCCTTACATTTCTTCTTTTCGTTTGTGTTGGAATTTTATTTGCGATTTTCTTCTCTTGACATTTAAATTTGATCGAATAACGATTTAAAAAAATTGTTTGCAATTTTCGAACGCTATGTGCGATTTATCTGCGAGTACGTATTCCTCTTCTCCCGATTGATCGTGATTCACTCGGCGAGGTTTGATTGGTCGGATCATTAATGAATTTGTATGTCACATGCCATGCATATGTACGCAACGATTAATACCGTACGATCCGTATGGTCCTATAAATCGCGACTTCTCCGTACCTAACACGATTACCAGATGTTAATGTTAGATCATTTTTGTAATTCATATTATTAAAGTTGTTCCAGAAACGAGTTCGACTTCTTCTTCTGCTTTCAAATTGACATTAAGTAATACAAATAATAACAATTACGATCATAACTCGAATATTAAAAGTTCTATAAAATCTATATGCAGTATATCATGAATAATTTCCACTTTCCAAATAAAATTTGCGCCGTTTATCTCTCGATAATAATACGACTTGAATTGAATTCTTTTTAATTAAACGGTGTCGTGCAGATTGTGTCGCATGCTGTCCTTGTGAACGCGTAAGAAACATCGACTCAAATACTATTATAATTACGTTATTCATAATTACATTATATTATATATAATATTATTATAATTAAATTATTACTATATATATTGGTACTTACATTAGGCGATATAGTAACTGGCATGGTAGTGAAATGCCAGTGAATTCGGGGATGTATGCAAACAGCTGTGCGTTGCTGGTTTCTCGCACCATCTATCCATCGCCTGTAAAATCGCGCAATTATTAGAGGTGGATGGCCGGTTCCGCGAGTCGAACGGTGGTCCGAAGCAAAGAGGATGGGGTTCGTCGGGAATGTGACGGCAGGCCAGAGAGAGAAGATAGTCGTTGCGACAGTGCGACCCTGAACTTGCCGCGAGCCGATCGATACCAGGTTCACTGTCCTACCCTCCAACGTTAACCACCCCCATCTCGGGCACCTCCTTCTTCCTTTGCTGCTCCTCTCTGGCCTCTTCTGATCCCAGCTGAAGGGGTACCATAAAACCCCAAGGCGCTTTCCGCGAGGATCCCGTTACACGAGCCCCGGCTCTTAGCTCGGCGTTAACGAAAAGCGCGACCGAGCGTGAAGAGACACGAGCGCTTCGAGAGACGCTCGTCGTCGTGCACAGCGTTTCTACCCTCCGGATCGATACCTTGATATCCTGCCACCCTGTCTCTCTACTTGTCCTGCTAGTTCCCCGAATATTTTTCTTTCGCTTTCGCGCGCGCATCTCCGCCGCTTTTCACCCCAATTTCACCGAAACGATATCTACGTCGTCCCATCGCAGTGCACCGCTCCGCGCCACGCCACGTTCTCTTCTCTTACCTTCTCTCTCCCTCTCTTTCTCTCTCTCTCTCTGTTTTTCGCCACGCTGCTTAGATTTCCATCGCTGGTTGTCTGCAGCTTCCCGGTTGTTTGGAGAGGACTACAGAAGTACTGGTTCTCGTTTTGCTGGATCTGTTCGAATGTCAAGACGGCTTTGTTTTTTCAATTTTAGCGATTATACAATTCGGAAATGCAACGTATGTACACGTTGTTTGCAACGATAACAAACCCTGAAGTGTCAAAGATGATATTGCGATCTCTTTTATTTAATTCTGTTCGCTCTTTTTATTGTATCACTCGGACGAAGTTGAGTGGTTTAGAATGGTCGAACTGGGAAAATAATAATTATATAATCTATGTTAGGTCACGGAAATCGTTCGATGAAAATACTCTTCGATTAACTTTTCTACTATTTATCTCGGTTATATAGCTGTTGGTAGATGTTAAAAACTTGCAAAGGTTGCATTGTTTTGAACGTTTCTTTCTAGATTATACCAAGCTGAATCCAACAGTTCTTTGAACATTTAAAAGGTTCCACGAATACAAGCTTAAACCGATGGTGTGAAAACCGTTGAAAGAACGTAGACTCTCTTTTCCTCCCGTGACTGCCGAAGTCACGTTGCTGTCGTTACCGTCGTCAACGAGATCCGGCTGATGTCGTCGTACTCGTCGTCCCTTCAAATGTGAAAAGACGAAGGTTGGGATGGTGAATAGTTACGCCATGTGCTACATCGAAAGCCCGTCGAGTCGCTTAATGCTCTCTATCCTTTGCTTTCTCTAATAGCACCTTGAGGAATTAACGATAACTACGATCACGTGTCGCTAAAATCTCTTCGCCAGTCGCAGTACGTGTTGGATGACTTAGACCTGAAAAGTTCTCCCATGCATTTTCTTTGATCTTTCGCCGATCTTCTTCTCGAGATTGATGTCGAATTGATCCTGAAACATCGCCTAACGGCGCAACATCGAACGGTAAACTTTCCGAATGAAACTTATCTTTTTGTTAAATATATTCGATGAAGAATGCTCGCGAACTATTTTAAAAAGTTCTATTCGCAAAGTTTTCCGAGAAAGTGTACTCTTCCTGGCTGAAAGTTGTTTAAACAGTTTTTTGCACCTAACGTTTTCGCAATTCCGTTTCCACTTATCTCTTAAATATTATGCAAACCTCGACTATACAAATTTCGTATCTGTATACAATACGAATAATTTGATATGGTTGCAATGTCGACGTAGCTAACAGAATTCAGTTGGCATATAACTAGGTCAAGTGTCAAAACTTGTAATGCTAGATCGTTTAGGAATGGTCGATTAAAGACTGCTCGCATTTAATTAAAGGATTTTAGCGAGGTCTGTGGTACCTCTTGCCATGTTACGAACTCCGTGCTAAGGGATCGATACTGTATACATATAGTATATATATATATAACTGTACAAATAAGAGACGACTTGAATATGTTTATCTTTAACCAAACATAGTTAGTTAACCTAGTCCTCGTCGTATTGATTCGTATAATAAACTGATATTATTACCTTCGGCTGTTGGCGAACGATACGAATATAATTAAAGGAAAGTACGAAACCTTTTATTATCATTGCAATTGTATAATTAATTGATTGTATTTCTTTTTCGTAACCTTTTGTACATGTATGAATTGTGTAGTTTGTGACGAAGAATACAATACTAACGATAGAAAACAATTTTAAACGAAAAATAAAAGTTTGGTAGTAGGTATAACTCGAAGCCGAACAATTCTTCGTAACAAATGCAATAGACAGGCAACAACAGCGATATAATGTTGGGAAAAATTTGCTTACGCAGGTTTACCGTACCGAAATAGTCAATGCACAATGTATGCAAAACACAAAAGTGCATTAAAGGAAAGTGCGCGCTGTTCAACAAGTTAACGAACAAACAAGAATATGGAATGTAAAATTTGCGTAAAAAAAGTTTGATTACCTTGAATTCCTTGCCGTTCTTCGTCAGAACGGCAATAAATCTAGCACGAGAGTAACGCGAAACCTGCGCTACGCTTGCCGATATATCGCTAGTACGAATTCAAACGTGTTGCCTTTACGGAGTTTGTAAACTGGTAATAGCTCCGTCTGTCGAGTATGTGTATCTATGTTTTCAGTTTGCAGAGAACCACAGTCTCGCGAGCTCGTACTTCGTTGTTGATCATTGAGATCCGCGCGAGAATCCAACTCGCACTCGGGGGCTAATCCTTTCTTTCGACGTAGATTCAAGGGGAAAAATGTCGTCAGTTATTCATAAGCGCGAAGCACGTCTTTGTACAAGGTGTTGACCGAAACGAGCTCAGCCAAGAGCATTCTCGACGTACTTCCAGATATGTGCGGCGAAGCAAGATGACATATAACGATGACTAATGACCGTTTCCCTTCATCACCGAAGGCTCATCAACCATGACTGGTGCCAAGTACCAACCGTATAAATGGATGTGCACACCATGTACCATCGTCTGGGGAAACAAGATTGCATCGGTCACCCAACGCCGGGGGATGACTTACGATGACAAGCTGCGAATAGGAAGATGTTTCACCGAATTACAACTGAATTAAAGAAGAACATCTATAATTTCATTACTTGCGTAAACGGTTGCTTTTCGTTGAAACCTGTTTTCTCATTTCATTAGATATATTCGCCAGCATTTTCGATAATACGAGAAATGAAAACTTCGTTACGACCAAATCGATCATGCTGTGGAATTCCGCTACTCCGACGCTCGCAAAGCAAATAATGGTAAAAGCAACTTTAAATAAAAGTTTAATATAAGATTTGATAAAAAGCACGAAACGCCAAGCCACATTGGCAGTCGTCGAATTATCAGAATTACAAGAGCCGGAGAGATATAAAATCCAGCAGCAGGAAAATCCGAGGGATTAAGTGTATCTATATCTAAAGAAACGCTCCAAGTTAAACGAATTCAACGGAGACCGGCTTTAATGAAAAATGTCCTGAGCGCGCAGAACGTTCCTCACCCTGCTGGATATTAATCGCGAGACGGTGGTTCCAAATTATACTTCCAATCGTCCCTTTCCCGCGAACTACGATTTTGTGACGATCAATTCGTGAAATTATTGCGTTCCCCTTTTCGACGTTATATAGTTATAGGGGATTCTCTTTCGCTTTCATTTTTCCTTCTGCATTTTCCAGAACGCTCTGCACACACACACGCGCGCGCGAGCAGAGCAGAGAGAAGGCAGAAGGTTGAGGAAGAAAAAAGGATGAAGGAGAGGGAAAGCTGGCGGAGCACCGGATAGAATATCGTCACTCGTTAAATTACTTTCTCGTAGTGTGCTGGTGGAGCATGATGAAAATTAACCTGGATCCTCGGTGTGCTGTGGTCCGACTTACTTTATTACGCAGATGCGCGCAATGATATCGCGTTTATTATACCATCGTGTCATGGATCGTTTTCGCTGTTCGGCCGCGGCGCCGCGCCAGTCGACTTTTATTTCAAAAGTATGAACACGTGTTTTATTCCTGCATTCGCCGTGGTTTCGCGTCTATTATTTCAACGCTTTATTCGTTGGTTTTAACGGATGAACCATAAAGCAATTTGAGATACACCGCATGGGCACTTAACGCACCGTGAACCGCATAATAGAATCCGCGCATGGAAAGCACTTTTGTTTTCTGTTATGTTTCCCAGCGTTTACAAACTTTTTCCATCGATGCGGAATGTCGTGCTCCACCGACGAAACTCTCCTCAACCACAATTCGCGATCGTAACGAGCAAAAACGCTCGATCGAGGACTATTTTTTTAAACAATTGGACGAGTAATAATCTCATCGCAAATATATATATATATATATATATGTCGGAGATGAAAGAACATCGGAGTCCTCCCTTTGGAACCCCGGGAAAATCCCTTAACACCGTAGTCTAGATTCTATCATAGGCGTAATTAAACAATTGTCCTCTTTCGATCCGATTGTATTTGTTCAAGATTTGTGATAATGAGCTTGGGCTCGAGGCGATAGCCAGTCGCCGAACGTAGCCGCGGTCAAGGGATGAACGTTTTGCCTAACAAAGGTATGAAGTAATTCTATAGCTCTCCTTAAAAGAAATATCTCTGGCGACACATGACAGTAAACATTCCAACGGTCTCTGTCCCGTGGCCACACGCAGTTCCTATTCTTCGAGAAAGATGATTGCCAGATGTCGATGTCTCTCGACAGTACGTGATCAGCTAGCCCGAGGGCCGTTATAAACACTAATATCTAGTTACCTAAAGTCCTTCGAACAGATAAACAGTCTTTGTCCCAACTACGGGAAGATAGGGGAGATCTATTTCTTTCAACGAACGGCGTCTCCCACTAGCAACTTTCCCTCGAGGGCGGCTAGCATCTTTTTCTAACCACCGATATGGAGATTGACCAATTAGCAGCAACGCCAATTTCCCTCACCTTCTAAACGAAGGCTATCCTCGACGAATCCAAGAATCTCGTGTCCTTAGACACACCCCATCATAGTTTTCCTCTGCAGCATAATCGCGAAGGAAAGTCATTCTCTCTGGTGAAGTCGTATTAGCGAGTTACGTAACGTCTGCACGCTCGGTGGATATTCCACGTTTTAACAAAGAGTCCGACTTAGATTTTATGAGCATGTTCATCCACCATCCCGTCGACCGCGGATTCGTTATTGAGCCTAGGATCATTGTCATTAGTTTCTCGAGTATCTAATTACCACGGTTCCTTGTCCAATCCTATAATAATCGTATCTGCACTAGTCAATGTCTTCTCTATTGCTTATCGACAATGCGTAAACCAAACGACGATTCGTTTCACGCCCCCAATCCTAATTGCAATGCAAACCCGACATCAGAAGTGGGATCAGTGCCGGTTATAACAGTGCAAGAGCTTACGACCATCGTGCGCGAGTTAATTCTGTTGCTAGTGCAAAAATCGAGTGTGGAACCTAACAATTTTTCGCCGCCGCGTTTTAATCCTGAAACCGCGGGCTTCGACTCCGCTGCATGATGCGCAGCTGTTAATTTGATTATGGAGGAAAATCCTTACAATGCAGTGCCCTGAATATAATTTCAATAACGAACGTCGAATCGACTTCTACGTAGTGGAAGCACCAACTGGTGGATCAAGTCATCCGGGTGAGTCGTTTCCATTTTACCCCGATTTTGGAGCCGAGTGCTCACTAATTAAAGAATCCGTAGTCTTGAGATTTTCTGGCAAAAGAACGATTGATACAGTAGTAATGCGAGGAATAAGAAATATTTGTACTAAACGCACATCTCAAATCTTGTCCGTTGCAGGTGTTAGTGGTTAGAGATAAATTTTTCATGTCCTCGCTTATAGTTATTTAAAAATATGATATCGCGATTGCTCGTTAAATTTCAAGCCAAGGTTTTGACGCAATATTACACAAACTAGTCTCGCTATGTGTAAAACAAAAATAATTAATGCCTGTCATAAAACCGCTGAAAACGAGATCGATGTTAATGAAGTTGACAATGAGGTACATGGTAGCGATAAAATTCGATTAATCTTTCTTTTCGAAAATTCAAAGATTCATTCGTTACGGGTTTCCTACGTACTCGCGTAAATACAGGCCAGTTAGAAATACAATTAATTGATCCTAACATCACCGTACAAAAAAAGTCCTTATAGATTCCGCGAGGAAGAGCGCAGAATAGTACGTGAGAGAATAAGCGAATTAATTGGAGCCAAATATTATAAGGCCTAGTAATTCACCGTTCGCGAGGCCTATGTTACACGTGAAGACGAACGATGGTTCAGATAGATGATTAGTAGATTTTCAAGAACTAAATAAAAATACGGTCGCGGATCGGTATCCTTTACCCCTTATTGCAGATCAAGTCGCGAGATTGCAAATGCGAGATATTTTACTAGTCTGACATGGCCAGCGGATTTCGCCAAATCCCTATTCATCCTAATTCTAGAAAATATACAGCAATGGACGATTTGGACAATAAGTTGTTGTTTTCTTCAAATTCTTTTGTGCCTTTGTTCTGTCCACACGACGTCCTTTTATTTTCATAATCGTTTTTCCGAACGGCGATATTGCGCTGACTCCGTTGAAACAAGGATTTTTGCATTTTTAGACAACCCTAATAATTTTGCAACTAATACTTTTCTAAATATTCTAATTTCTTCCTTGCTGCAATTTTAAAACCATCAAAGCGTTTACCACAGAAGTACCCAGAAGTAGTCGTACCAAGTCTTCGGTACCATTTGATCCCTTTTCTAAGAAGGCATAAGAAACCATTTGGTCGAAATAATTTATACCACACTTTTTTTCATTGTATTCGACAACAGCTGTTGGTTTTCATGTTGCGAGCGAACGAAATGAGATCGTGCTTGAGATTCCTTTGGAAACACGTATGGCAGCCAACGTGCCATTCGTACATTGTTGTTTATTTGGATGATGTTCTAATTGTTGCCTACTCCATAGATCGAGTTCTAAAAAGACCATACACCGTATTAAATACCCTCGTAAATGCCAGATTTTCATCTAATTCTTCTAAATGCTCTTTCCTAAACATATCGGTACTCTATTTGGAACATGTAATTCATAACGGAGAAGTCCGCCCCAACCCGGGTGGAATGCAAACCTTGAGTTCTTTACCTGAACCAACGACCGTCACACAGCATAGACAGTTCATAGGTTTAGTTTCTTACTTCCGAAAATTCGTCTCTAAATCTTCACAGGTAATGAAACCTCTCTATGCACACTTACTTTCGGTAACAAAAACATAACTTGGACAGATAAACACGAAAAGAGGAGGCAAAAGGCAACTTCCATCCGGACTGATGCTTTGGCGTTAACGATATTTGACCCTGATTATCCGATAGGATTACATACTGACGCTAGTTTGGATGTATATGGGGTTACTTTAACGCATAAGGTTGAAGCTAAAAACAGGGTAGTGAAATATTACAGAAAAGGAACTAACCTTGCGGAATCTAGGTATCATTCATATGGACTAGAGACGTTAGCAGTCGTTATACGCTGTTAAACATTTTCGCCACTATTTACATGATCGAGAATTTCTTGTCGTTACTGATTGTAATTCCTTAAAGTCATCTCTAGAAATGGTGTGAAATTAAATGACAGTGTTTACAGGTGGTGGGCTTGCTTACAAACTTTTACTTTTGACATTATGTATCAAGAAGGTAAACGAGAGGCTCACGTAGATTTCTTCTCGCGGAACCCCGTAGACTTAGATCACCGTACGATCAACAAAGTCGTAGAGAAGGAAATCAATCCGACCGAAATCTCCGAAGATTGGCTATTAGCGGGACAACGTTGCGACTCCCAAATTTCTGAGATCGTCAATAAATTGCAAAACGAGGAGCTCACGGAAAATATAGCGAATATGTATGAATTACGGTCCGGTAATTCCTTCATCGTAAGATACAGAGAAAAGGCAGACCTCTCCGCTTGCCCATTGTCCCAAGAGGTTTTAGGTGGTCCGTTATTAACCATGTGCACCAGTCCATTATGCACTTAGGTTGGGATAAAACGCTTGAGAAACTGTGCGAGTATTACTGGTTCGAAGGAATGACGAAAATATGTTCGTAAATTCGTAGAGAACCGTCATGCTTGTCAAGTTTCGAAGGCAAGTTCAGGTAAAATACAAGCTGAATTACGTCCTATACCTAAGACCAGCATACCCTGGCATACAGTTCACGTGGACATAGCGGGCAAACTAAGCGGTGAAAGTGATTCGAAAGAATATGTCATTGTTTTGGTCGACGTTTTTACTAAATTCGTATATCTGCATCATACTCGTAAAATAGATTCCCTTAGTATCGTTAAAACACTTAAGTATGCTATATTTTTATTCGGGAGTCCTCGCTGGATAATGGCAGACCGGGGAAGATGTTTTACAGGCAAAGAATTTCAAGACTTTGTAGAGATAAACATATTAAACTCCACTTAATGGCAACCGGTGCTAGCAGGGCCAACGGACAGGTAAAGCGTATTATGGGTACGCTAAAAAATACGTTCACAACAATAGAAACGACCGGGCGGTCCTGGCAAGATGCGATCGGGGAAACACAACTAGCTTTAAATTCTACCCCCAACCGCGTGACTAAGTCGAGCCCATTGGAACTACTAATCGGTAAAACAGCGAGACCCTACGGCTTGTCCGTACCCGACAACATCGAAGAAAGAGAATTAGACATCTCCCATGTAAGACAACAGGCGATAAAGAATATAGAAGCAAGTGCCAAATACGATAAGGATAGGTTCGACAAAAACAAACCTCAAGTAGTTAGGTTTAACCTTGGTGATTTTGTATTACGCAAAAACGAGGAAAGAAACCAAACGAAGCTAGATCCGAAATTCAGGGGTCCATTCAGGATAGCAGAGATTTTGGAAGGAGATAGGTACACCTTAGAAACTTTAGACGGTAAAAGATCATATAAGGACAGACATGACAGACTGAGAAAAACGCCAGACAGCAGCGTTCTTGCTGAGTTAGACGTCTACGATGATGACAACGACGGTGATAATAACGATGCAAGTTCACGGACCTCAGAGGATCATTAATACCACGTTGCGGCTGTGCATCCAGTGTGGTGCTCTGCGCCTTTGTAATACGTCCAGTGGGACATTCTGCGCCTTCGTAATACGTCCAGTGGGACACTCTGCGCCTTCGTAATACGTCCAGTGGGACACTCTGCGCCTTCGTAATACGCCCAACGTAGTAACACGATCCAACAATCTGAGATTCACCCGTGTACGAAATCGAAAATGATCTGTCGTGTCGTTATGGTCTGACTGATAACTCACGGAATGCAACTAGCACTTTGGATACAAATTATAACGCCACTAATTTTAGTTCTTTTTCATTTCCCTGCTTGTCAAACCTCTGAACAGAATCTCGTTATCGAAATGAACCCTCGACTTATTTGGAACATTTAATTGAATGGTAAATAATATCAGTTACGTCGAGTCTAATGTAAAAAAAAAAAAAAAAAAAAAAAAAAATTTTTGCAATATTTTAGTTACACACGAGGACGTGTGATAGTCAGGATGGCCGTGTCGGAGATGAAAGAACATCGGAGTCCTCCCTTTGGAACCCCGGGAAAATCCCTTAACACCGTAGTCTAGATTCTATCATAGGCGTAATTAAACAATTGTCCTCTTTCGATCCGATTGTATTTGTTCAAGATTTGTGATAATGAGCTTGGGCTCGAGGCGATAGCCAGTCGCCGAACGTAGCCGCGGTCAAGGGATGAACGTTTTGCCTAACAAAGGTATGAAGTAATTCTATAGCTCTCCTTAAAAGAAATATCTCTGGCGACACATGACAGTAAACATTCCAACGGTCTCTGTCCCGTGGCCACACGCAGTTCCTATTCTTCGAGAAAGATGATTGCCAGATGTCGATGTCTCTCGACAGTACGTGATCAGCTAGCCCGAGGGCCGTTATAAACACTAATATCTAGTTACCTAAAGTCCTTCGAACAGATAAACAGTCTTTGTCCCAACTACGGGAAGATAGGGGAGATCTATTTCTTTCAACGAACGGCGTCTCCCACTAGCAACTTTCCCTCGAGGGCGGCTAGCATCTTTTTCTAACCACCGATATGGAGATTGACCAATTAGCAGCAACGCCAATTTCCCTCACCTTCTAAACGAAGGCTATCCTCGACGAATCCAAGAATCTCGTGTCCTTAGACACACCCCATCATAGTTTTCCTCTGCAGCATAATCGCGAAGGAAAGTCATTCTCTCTGGTGAAGTCGTATTAGCGAGTTACGTAACGTCTGCACGCTCGGTGGATATTCCACGTTTTAACAAAGAGTCCGACTTAGATTTTATGAGCATGTTCATCCACCATCCCGTCGACCGCGGATTCGTTATTGAGCCTAGGATCATTGTCATTAGTTTCTCGAGTATCTAATTACCACGGTTCCTTGTCCAATCCTATAATAATCGTATCTGCACTAGTCAATGTCTTCTCTATTGCTTATCGACAATGCGTAAACCAAACGACGATTCGTTTCACGCCCCCAATCCTAATTGCAATGCAAACCCGACATATATATGTATACTTACCTCTTGAAAGGAATTCACTGACATTTATTTGCACTTTGATTGCGCCTCGAATCAAGCGAGCAACGCGCAGCATACATATATCGTTCATGAATAATTACATGCAAATTATATGAATAAATATCGAGAATTTTCAACGAATTTTCTGTAGCCTCCGGCGCCTCGCTCGCTACTATCGTACCGAGCACTAGTACCGTAGGCGCACATCACCGAGCAACGATCCGATCGAGAGTAGACATCGCGGGGAAACGAGAACGATCCACGGACAACCAGGCACAAAGTGAACAGAGATCCGTGTATGCGTTGCAACGTGTGCATCATCGCGCATGCATCGAGCATACACGCGTATACCCTCTCGCTTTTGATATAATATCGCAAACTGGGTGCAACGTAAACAATTTATACTGGCGAACGGAACAGAGCCACCGAACCCGTATACGCGTATATATTTCAGTGTCATTTTAATTTGCGCACTCGGAATATTTTACCATCGCATTTGCATCCGCATTACAGCCGGCGCAATGTAATCTCGTCGATATTTTGCGCTACGTCGCGGAAACGCTCAACCTACCTTCCATTTTAATTATTTTCGCCCCGAAAGTAGATACCGCTCTCGGACGGGGGTGCGGAAAATACCGATGCCCCGGTGTCGGAACCCAGGGCGGGAGTAGCTGTGAAGGGTGGCAGGGTGCACGAGTGGGAGAGAACAAGGGCTTGCGATAGTGGTAGTAGTGGCAGAGACCGGAGATAGAAGAACGCGGTGCCGGCTCGAGCTCTATCTCGGTGGGGAAAGATGTGCATTTTCCACGAATATTTGTGTTCTTTATTCGTCTTGCTGCTTACCAGGAGACGCCAGTGCATAATGGGCAGGCGCCGCATACTTGGTGCTCGGGAAGTACACAGACGTGCGCGACGCGACGTCTCGAACAATAGGAAGGACTACTATGTACGGATAGTATACGGCTTACGTAACGGATATTTACGTGCTTTATATCAGTTTTGCAACGAGGAATCCAGGATAAATACCAAGTACACACAGACTGTTTGAGGAAGCCTTACAATTACAAATATGGTATACTGGCGTTCAGAAAAATACCGGAAACTGCGTTGTTCGAGTTTCAAACAATTTCTCCTTGATACATCGCGCGTTCCGTGGAAATATCTGATGGATTCGAGAATTTTTGTGTAATAATTATACACTCGAATTTAATACCTTACGAGTGAAACGGTTGTGCAAGATAACCACGAGAAAAACGGCCGCTCTCAAGAGATTTGTTTAACTGGAAGTCAACAATTGATAATATTATCAGTAATTTGCGAGTGATATTTCACGCGGAATTGCCGTAAAACAAATGCGCTTCGTTTCCTGTTTAATTGGTCCGAAAATATTGAATATCGCGTTTGTTGGAATATTGTTGCTTGTTACAAAATTAAATTTAATCTTAGTATTTATTTTCCTTGTTGAGCAACACCGTAAACGTTAAGATCGTTAATTGGTTAAAAAATCGTGAAAATGAATTTTAGTGACTGAGCAGGAATATGGGATAAATTTTATGAAAACGCTGTTCACGCGATTCGCGTTTAGAGTTAAATATAATGGGATAATTCCAGTGGCGTATGAAGCCACAATCTAAACTTGCTCTCAGTTATAATCCGGCGTAAACAGAGATCCACTGAAACCTCGTAACAAGTTTTAAATATTATGGAAGGGATTACGTGCAACGCGCCAACAGTTTGATGGGTACACTGTTTCAAATTCTATACGTTTCCCTATGTGTTTGGTAGTTGTACAGC
The DNA here is from genome assembly GCF_040668555.2 of Bombus flavifrons. Lineage (NCBI taxonomy): Eukaryota > Metazoa > Arthropoda > Insecta > Hymenoptera > Apidae > Bombus > Bombus flavifrons. The sequence continues at coordinate 14,250,607 of NC_138451.1, read as the reverse complement.
AACGTACCGTAAACGAGATGTTATCGCAACTTCCTCTTATTCGCCAACGCCGTAATAATAAATCGACTTATTTGTATGTTGTTTCTATAAAGTATTTCTTGACGTTTTCTAAATATATCTTAACCAAGAATGGAAATTGATTTGAGAAGGCAGAGAACGCGTCCATGAACGAAACGCGGGCATTGTTTTCTCAATTTCGCAAAAAGGCAGACACGCGTGCTTCTGTGTGTATATTGATTACATATATAAGGATCGGCGATAGCGAGGTGAATTAAGCTCGTCGAATAACAGAATTCGTTAATGCCTCTCGCGTGAGGAAGATCGATTGGATTTACCTTGGTGTGCTGCACTAACGCAATTCAGCCTAGTCCCTCCCCTGGCGGCGTTTTGGCCCCGTATACAGCTCGCCCTCGAAACTTGCTCGCACGAATTAACCCGCAGACCGTGTGCACGCGTGCAGCGAAAACCAGAAGCACATCTTGTCGTAACGAGACGGAGCGGTTAGGTATAATGCTTGTAACGAGGCTCGCACCCTCTGGCGTGTTTGTGGTGTAACGTCACAAAGTTACATTCTACGTGAGCCCGAGCTTACCACTGCGTGTGTGCACGGAACTGAGGGTTGCAACTGCCGACTCTCATCAGGTGGGCGGTAATAAGTTCGTACAAGTTGCCACCAGGTCTGCACCTGCATCGTGCGACAATCTTCCACGCTTCTCATCGTGTCCTCCTGTTCTCCTTCGTTGTATCGACGCGTTCCTTCCACGATATCTTCACTCCACTTACTCTCCACCTTTCTCGATGATATCGCAGTTTATACATACGATCGCATGCGTGTGACGTTAAGGGCATTTGGTACCAGATGGGCTGTATACTCCGCCTCAAAGTTCGGATAGTAACACTATCGGACATTTGTGGACGGAAGTAGATCGAGAGTTAAAAAAAAGAAAAACATTTCATTTGTACTTTGTCCCGGAAGGAACTTCAAGTATTATTTCCGACAGACGTACATACACGTATACGAGACATTGCGTCGTGAAACTCGGTTGAAAGTACATAACTTGGCCGTATTATCGAACTATATAATGCGCAATATTCTTCGCGAAGTAATACGACCTTCTATTTCTAAGCTGTATCATGGATGGTTTACTAGGTTGTCAGGAAAATTCGATATATCACACGCGCTGGGGCTATCTTCGACATAAATTCTGGTCGCGCCTCTGGTCGCGATGCAATATTAAGAAAATTCAATTTCCTTGCCGTGGGACCGTCGCGATGCGAAAGGTATATAGGAGGAAGGGGAATGGGAACAGGAACGGATTTGGGTTCGTAGATCGACGAGGCAAATCTTAGAGAGAGTTAAGTTTGCTCTCAGTTTACACGGCAGTCTAGGCGACCTGGCGCAGGACAGCCCGGCGACTTCTGATTTGTTGCGCAAACATTTCAGGCTCATACTCGACGAAGCTATTCCTATCCTTACGAAACTTCATAGAGGAAATTGCTGTAAACCGGATGGCGTGCCATGGGGTAAGACGTTTGTATGCGTGAGTACGATGAGTACACGGTATGTCGAGGGGACTCTTAGCAGGCTGCCGGGCTCGGAGTTACCCGGAGAGGGGTGTATTCGCTTCAAAGGGATTTAACGTCTTTATGTACGCGCGTCTATTAAGGCTTGCGTGCGTGCGTATATATGTTTGCATGTGGAAAGAAACGGACGATAAACTGTTACGGAATGTCTTCTACTGGTTATTCAAATGTTTTCTTTTCGCCGCTTCCTACATTTCGCTTAGTCGTCGTTCTTTCAGTACGAGTATGACAGTCGCGAAGCTTTTAACAAACTCGAGAGTTTTATTTACGTCGTCGTCGATACGACCTAAGAAATGCATACAGGTACATATGCATTAACTCGAATATATCATCTTATACCATTATATGTAATAAGATTCGATGAAATTTTAACCAGACCGAATGTGTTATACCGAGCGCATTCATACATTGTCATATTGTCCGATATCATCGAGAAACTTATTTGAAATGCAAAATATTATATTATATATATTAGGGATATGTTCAATTAAGATTAATCATCGACTTTGTTATTATAGTTCTCCTATTTTATTTCTTTTTTAGTAATTAATCGTGAAGAAGCTGACCTATTTCTGCTGTAAATTTCTGCTAACTTGAGAAGACCGATTACGTAGTAGATGCTATTTATGAAACAAAGGGAGAAGCGTAAAAGTTTTAGATATCTTTTGTAAAATATTATTTTATGTATGCAATCTTTTTAAAAATCACTTTCATAAATGACTTTTATACCAATTTTTTATACCAAGGATAGACACAACATTCGAGTAACTTGTTCGGCGTATAACAGAATAGTGAAAAATCTTTCAGACTATGGGTGATATCAGTTTATTAATCTCCGTTCCATTATTGTTACCGAAATCTTAGCTGATTTTCTTCGTGCGAAACTCAAAGTACGTAAGTCTCAGTTCGTTTAACGACCGATAAAGGTATACTTATATCGGCGTCGAGTGCCAGCAAACTTTGCCAGAACGAGACATCTGCTTTTCGGTTGTAAACAAGCGTGAACGTCTTGACAAGCGTAATGTGGCTTTAATCGCGATACAGAGCTGTACAGACTTATTTATTGTTTATCGCTTGCCAACAGTTTCGCGCCTTTCCCATAATGTCTACACGACTGCCATGTGTAATTTTTATCACAAAATCGCTCTACTTTTAAGCGCAATTCATTTTCTATAGTTCCGTATTCGATACTTTCAAAAACGATATTTCATTTTGATTAATTTTTTAAATATATTTTAACTGTGCGGTATTTATTAATTTTTATAATCCCTTTCTACAATTTTGCTTTTATGATTAAATAAATTAATTATTAAATTAAATATTAGAATTTAATCGAACCTTATAAATCTTAAAAATATAAATTTTTATATAGGTATTAAAGATTTAATTGTTTGTTTATTATATATATTTCGTGACTTTGGACTATTAATAATATTTTAATAACATGTAATGCAAGGACACATGATCGATTTTTTAAATAGAAATAAATAGAATTAAATAGAATTAATAATAATAATAATAATAATAGAATTCATTAATTATTGGTGGAAGTAATTAAATTTTTTACAATCTCACCAAAATTAATTTCAATCGTTAATTGACATCTCATATTTTCTACGATCTGTAAAGTTTAACGTTCGATCTCATAGATTTCGCATTGAAAATTTGGTCCCGTCATGGAGAAAGATAGCGAAGTAGAAGATCTGTGTAATTCTCCGAGCGGTACGGTTCGCTAGGGAAGATGGCTCAGAGCCCACTGGCGAGAAGCGTGGTATGTATAACATGAGATAACTTCGCTTCTGCCGTTTGTCATTACAGCTGCCCACATTTTATTTATAATAATTGGTTAGAAACAGTTACGTGGTTCTGGCTTAAGGTGGGGACCGTGTGGAATTTATGAAGTCGAGGAGGATCTGGACCGAGCCAGGAGATTCCGGGGTGTCTTGGTCTCTTGGAGGCAGTCCAGATGCGGCTACGCTTCGGCCAACCCCCTCGCATAAGGGTTTGGCTATCTTACCACGAAGAGACAGATCGCGTTCCCTGCTACGGAGCATAGCCGGAATGATAAACGAGCGCGATGTTGCTGTATAATCATGGCTCTAAGACACCAATCGGGAACGTTCTCTCTGTCCGACCTCTGGTCATCTGGCGTGCAACAATCTCAGTGAGATTGGATTGTGCACCTGTGTATCGGACGTTCGCGAACGTATATGCGCTGGATTTTAACGCGGCGCGTTAAATAAATTTTAAGAGATTCAATCCTAAATAATTATTGCACACTAAGACATTACAGATAAACGCTTCGGTTCGATTAATACTACTTCGAAAACCGAGTAGTAGTCGATCCGACTTTACGAACTTTGCGGCCAAATAAATGGTTGGTAAGTGAATATAAAAACGTATTTGACAGGATAATTAAAAAATGCGAATGGAAACAAGGATACACCGTAGAACTACTTGTCTGTTATCAGCATTTTAGCCGTTCTCTAAGTTATTTGCACTAGTCTGTCTTTCGGGACATACGCATTACCAATGTAAATCCTACGTCCTCCTCTGGTGACTTTTTGTCGAGCGAATCCTCGCAAATCGGTTCGAATACCTACGGCGTGCAAAGTGTAGAGCCCAGCCAGGTCTAGACGTCTCAGCCTTGGCTATAGGTTCCTAGTTCCTGGCTCTGCTGCGAGGACAACCCTCGGTCTCCGTCCCCGTCTTGGTATAGGGCGAGAACATTCACATAATTTCTCGCGACTTGATGCCAGACCGTTCTTCACTGGACCAACCGACGAATTGTAGGCACCCCGAGTCACCTCCATTGCTGCCACCACCACTACCACCATCACCATCATCCGCGCCACCGACGGCAACGGCCAAGTCTCCGACGTTATTGCTGATCCCGGAGATTTATAGCGGACCTCCTGCACACATGGTGCTTTAATTATGTGTGCTAGCCGAAATGAATTGGCGAATATTTTATACGACAGGGAACTAACCCCCTTTTTGACCTAGCAGTGCCCCTTTTGCTCGTCGATTTATTACGCGGCTTATTTATTAGAGGCCTATCGTCGAACCACGGACCCAAGATGCATGGAAGATATTCTTTGTTGGCAAATGGCTATTCTCTAGAAAATTTTCAATCGACCATGGAATTCCTCGGCGATCATCATAGGATATCTTTTTCGCGTAGAGCACCGCATTGCAGAATTTTTGGCTGAAAGTACCATCATAATATTTTTCCAGTAGAATAGTAGGAGGAAAGGTCTCCTTGTTTTTCTTCTCTTTCTTTTCATCTTTCTTTATACGTGTGTTACATAAAACTCAACATAATTCTGGCCGGCACTTCAACGTGATTTAGCACGTGATACAGGTTTGTGGCATTTCGTCGCATGACTTGCCTGCAGACGAAAAGGATAGCCGTTTCCTCCGCAATCCGGAAATGACTGATAGATATGTGGTATTTATGAGTCACCGAAGATTGAAAACTTATCTTGCAATTCGCCTGGTTCCGTGGTGTACCATTATATCGGTATCACTAAATATGATCGATCACGTGCTTATGGGCATTTTACGTATACGAGCAAGTTTTAATGTATCGTTTTATTTAGTATAATACAATTATACATGTGATTTATTTATATATCAAGCACAACTACAACGAAAAAGAATAACGATAGATCGTAAATTCGATACTTGTTAGATTTCTATTAGATATGAAAACCTCGACTTCGATCTCATCGTTCGTTAAATGGGTTTTAAATGAATTGCGAAATACTACATAAAAGCATCGCTAATAATCAGAACGGTAAAATGAAACGGTTCAGCGAACGTAAACATTTCTGTAGTCTCGTTTTTATCGATCACTGTGCATCTAAATAAGAAGGCGGACAGTATCAAAAAAATTGAATTTAAGCAGAAAGATATCTATCGTTGGTTCTTTCATACACATTTCTCGGTGCACGCATGAAAATTTCCGTCGTCGAAGACATATTGACAATACCGTTCTCACGTAGGGACCATCTGGTGTCATCCGTGTATTTCTCGCTCCCGCGACGACACTAATTGGATGATTCAATACCGCGGAAACGTGATCGGAAACGCGATCATACAGGCGCCACGATTCGTTACATGCAATTTTTCTACGTGGATACCCCTCGTCCCGCTACTCCGACAGATAAAAGAGGAAAGAGATAGAAAGATCGATCGGACACGTGCGGTGGCGCGTATCACCGGCGTTCTGCTAATGACGACAAAGTGCGTCCAGGGATCATTCGATTCTTTTTCAACGTAGTTATCGTTACTATGCTCTGATTTCTTTTCGAATATAGAACGCGTTCTCATACCCCTATATATATATATTAATTAATGGTTATCCTTAATTAATAGCCTGAAAAGCTTTCTTAATTGCCAAAGAATGTCGAGCCAAGCGAAACGTCGCGTGCCAGTCGGAAAAATTGCTAATCGGTCATCGATCAAAGAACCGGACAGGTGGTGGTCGTGTTGGAAGACCGGCGGTCGCCGATCTCTAAGGATCTTAATCGAGAAAACGTGTCTAGCCATCGCAGCACGAAGTACGAGACGATTTCTTGGCGGCTTGCGTTTGCGAACGCAATGTTTACAACGTTCTTCACCTTTCATATTCGTATTTCAATTATTCATTCTCCTTCCATTTCTATAATTAATTTCTTATTATTCTACGCAAGCGTTGCCTCCCGCCTCGTGGTGACCGGATTGAAATATTTAATCGAGGCTCAAGTCCAATATATCGATGATATTCACTTTTAATCGAGTTATACGTTATGACAGACATTTCTTGCAGCCTCGCATATGCAATTGTGCACGACAGGGCCTTTAAGCTCGCCCGACTTTCGCTTATGAACAAGAGATAAGCGGTTGACGATCGGCAACCAATATCGACCCATATACTGCCACAGATACATAATTCTAGCCAGAAGTCACTGTAGCGATATCAATAATTTTCTGCGAATATCTTTGAAATTATAGCTACAGGAAAAAGTCGTTGAAAATGTTGAATTTTACAACGTATTCCAAGATCTTCAAAATCGAACAGAAAGTAGCTCAAATCGAGCTCGAGGTCGATTTTGTTAAACCTCCCTTAAAGTTCGCTCTAGTTGACTAGTCGGAAAGGCGAGCGATCCGAAGAGTGCTTCGGTACTGGCGCTCAGATTCTTTCTGTAAAATCGTCCGTGATAACGCGAACAACGAGGCAGGAGGCCTAACTGTTCCAGGCAGAGTCAACCTGCCATAACGAGATTAAATCGTGTAAATCGCGTCGCAATAAATTCTAGTTGTAGATACTGTGTATTTAACGTATAAGTTACCTTTCATAGTCAGTAAGGGATAAACGTGACGAAATATTCGAATATCTAGTAACTAAGATCAAGCATTACACAGACGGTGACAAATCGACTCGTTCAAAATTTATAGCTTGTTTTACATCTTGATTTCGTTGTTGAAGATTAAACTTGCATGTTAAATTTAGTCGGTATTGTAATATTTGTCTACAAGGACGATTCTACATTTACGTTGCGAGCTATTAATCGCAAACATTTTTCTGTTTCAGGTAAGTTATTTGGCGGACGTGCTATTACACGGCATCGGATAAAAACTAAAAGGTAGTTATTTTCAATATTCTTTAGCCGAAGAAAGGCAAAGAACGAAGCAGATGTCGCGAGGTGGCTTCATGCCAATTTCGGGCGGTGCTTGCAATCAAATTACACGGAAGCACTTTATCTTAATGACCACGTTCGTACACTGCACGGGACCCTATATTTGTAGTAATTTTGCATCAGTGACGACGTGTTTATTGTAACATATCTAATAAGGAACGTGTACTTTGGTTGCAATATCGTATCGCTTAGGTGTGTTTTATTAGGATTCCATGCGTTGACACGTCGTTTATTTTATCATAACCATTTTCAACGCGACCCTTCATAAATAACATCGGAATTGGCTTCCAAATTGCGTTGAAATCACTTGTGGAATTTGAAATTAGAGATGTAAAACGCATTTCCTGCGCATAATACGACTGTTTGCAAAGCAAAGGACATTTTTCCGTGTACACGTTGATTTATATCGAACGCGATCGAGAATGCCTAGACATTCTGGAAAAATATGGTTGGCGAACCGAGAGAAAAAGAAAATGATAGAAACAGAGAAAAGAGACAAAGAAAGGACACGTATTACCTAGGCGAATGTGTGCATGTAAGCCATAAACTCCTTTGCTTTATCCGAATGTGGCCGAAGGTACAACACGGTGGTGTTCTGTGATCGTTAATTTCACTCGGGCAGAAATACCGAGGTCGTTTCTGCAAAAACCGTAGGCGATCTGGCTTCCAGTGAGCGTTCCTGAAGCTTTCCGCTAGGGTCGTACGAGGGAGAAAGAGAGGTCTATGAGGGAGAGAAGCCTACGTGCTAGCGGGGAAAAGTAAGAGAAAGGGTAGGCAGGTTTGGGATCCGGACGGCTCTGCTAACTTATTTTACGCTGATCTCGCCTCTCCATTCGATTCGCTAGGTTACCATTGCCGCAGGAAAAGCTTTTTTTCTATCTCTCAGGCAGAGACGACGAAACTTTTCGTGCACGCCGACTTTGTTTCAGGGGAAAATGTTACCTTGAAATCCGCGGTTACGCATCACGTGGAATACGAAGAGCAGCAGGATTTCGCAATTACACTATACTTCAATGGACGTGGTAGTTTTTAATTCCAAAACGGACGGCGCGAAGTCGTCGTCGCCGATCGTGTGGGGTTTTCATCGGAAAGACGTGCGCGATTACATAGTCTCGCGTCGAGTAACGAAACGTTCGTTAAATTCCTTGAGTTCGTTCGCCAGTTTTATGATTCGTAGTAACGAAAGTTTCTGTCTCGAGAAAGACAAAACGGCAAAAAAGATAAAAGATAAAAATTTCCACGAGATCGCGCTAATATTTCAAAAGTTCCGTTTCGATTAGCGTTTCCGTTTCCACAAGTCATTAAACGTTTTCCACCGTTGCGTTCTTTGATACGTTCGTGGTACTACCCTGTTTGAATAACAACGCATTCGCACCAGTTTCGTGCTAACTTCGCTAATTGTATACGTAATTTTCTTGTTCCACGAAACGGTACAATTACGACGATTAATTGTTTTAATGTTGCACAGCCGAAATTTCGAATGCTCTTTTTTCGACGACGCGCGTTACGAATACGGCATTTGCTCGTAAGTATTCGAAAACTTGATGTTTTTTCGCTCTCTTCGGAAACGAGATCGGTGAACGCGTTTCAACGATAAAACTCTTATAAAAATTCAATCAGCACGGAAATTTCTTCCGACCTTTTTGTTCAAAAATTAAAATCCATTTCCTCTTGGTTTTTAGGACAAGCGAATTTGGTTTTTTCAAAGGTAATTTATTCGTTTCGCTGTGCCGGTATCTACTTTAAATACGTTAGTAGACACAAGCAGAGCGTTGAAGGAACCTGTCTACATTCACGAGGTACGGATGCATAGTATGTTGGGTTCGGAACGATAACGGGAAAGGAATCGTCGTCTCTGGCTCGGGTAACCACCTCGGTGTCGGAATGTTTCTATTTCAAATGGAGAAACAATTTTAATTTACCAACCGTTCTGCACCGTCTCCCGGTTTCTCCTCCTCGCTCCAACTTTTTCTGCTCTCTCTGTTCCATTCGGCGAAGCACTCTCTCTCCCAACCCCTTCACCTCGTCCAATCGTACCGCGGATGAATACCCATTCGTTGTAACGGCTTTGTTTCATTTAACAGACCGGTCGACGGCCGTTCTCCCCTCAAGTCCCACCGTTCGTACCGGCAGTTCGTTTAAATCCTGGCTTTATTACTGATTACTGGAAAAATTGATGTCCACCCGCTAATGAACCCAATCTACGCTGGTTTCCCTGCAATGCAATATCATTCCTATTCAAGTCGGCGAAAAAGCAACGATAACTCGCCTTGTACGCGTACAAATCGAATATGTCAACGAGTACGAGCGTACCAGATAAAAGAATGAAGAAATTGAAAGAAGAAAAACAAGATTGAAAGAAAATGAAAATAAAGGGAGAATGCCAAGAGTTTCGAGTGGAAATGACAAAGGGAAGAAAATGGAAGGAACGATCACTTTGACTCTGCATTTAAGAGTCGAATGTAGACGTCGTTCATTCTATATTTTCGTTTCAACGCTGCGTTCGGAGTAACGTTTTTATACGCTGTTTAATCCACTTGGTATATCGTGTGTTTCTTCTACGACGATGAGAGAACGGGAACAAAAGTAGGGCAAGTGACGCGCAATTATTAGAACGCCGCCGATGTTAATGTCCCGACTGCGCATGGATTTTTGTTCCATGCTACGTTTCTAGGAGAAACTACTTTAGCCGTTAGACAGTATCGTAAACAGGGCTCGTTACTGTCTGAAACGTAAAGCCCGGCGACGGGTTTGCCTCCAAACAACGGGAGTAATGAGAAACTTTTAATTAAAACCTCGGCGAGTCCGAAGCAATCGAGAAGCGGAACAATGAGAAAAGAAATACGTCGTTAATGGAATTCTTTCCTTTTTTTACGAGACCGCCTTTGTCTTCGATACGGCGGTGGCAACTCGGCTGAGACGAGAGAAACCGGCCGATCGAAAATTTCTTTGTAAGATTACCCGAACTTATCCGGAAAATGAAGCCGACTATATTATCCAATGAGTCAAGCGTTCGATATTTCATGCGCTCGAAGTCTTCTTCGCTCCCCCCCCCCCCCCTTTTCTTCTTCATCCATATGGAATATCACGCGTTTGCTCTCTCTCGGTGGCGATTAGATAAAGTACGATCCATAATAGTATAGCGAATGATCGTACATTGATTCTCATCTAGTTTACGTCGGATCTTGTTTCGACCTGTTTTAAATGTAGCGAAGAAACGAAGCGTTGTTGACTCACTCGGTTGAACGACAAAGTGTCGCGGATATCGCTTAGCGATAAATTCGACCGATGAAAGAATCGCCAGCAACGAACATTTAATTATAAAACTCTCGGCAAACTCGGAAGGCAGAGGAGTGGCAGCCAAACTCGAAATACTCTCCAAGTCCCATCGGATTTGTTGTTCAACACCCGAAACCACAGGCGCAGTTCGAAACCGCATTACACGTTGCCGCATGTACGTTTCGTTGAGTTGCAAGAGGAAAGAGGAGTGCATTGGTGCGATTGATTAGAAGCGGAGACCTGAAAACGTTAATGAAACGTCGAGCGTTGCATCGTGCGCGCCTGTCGTCCATAAGTTAACGTCACTCTAATAAACCTCAGGCCAGGTTTAATACAAAAAGTCGTACTCGTTTTATTTTCGAACATCGTCTCCTGATTTCTCTGGGGTTATATACAGATCGCGCGATCGGAAATTTTATTTCTAACGATTAACACAGTACTTGCTGTGTAAACTAAAATGATAGCTTTAAAAATATGATGTTAACTTATATATGTTTATTCCCGAGTTGCAAATAATACAAGAATTTAATTAATATATTCAAACTGCGATAGACTACCAATACAGAGAAAAAATTTGTTTGAAAAATATCGGAAAAGAAAAATTCTACTGTACTATGAAATAGGATAGAATAGGATAAATGTTTGGTATACGTGTATCTGTTTCGGTGGAGTCAGTTACGGTTACGGTTTAATTTAGCGTTGTAGGTGTAGATCGTAGAACCGCATAGTACTTTCTACACGCGAACATAGAATCAATTCCTGTAGAGCAAAACAGAGAGAAGGGCAGACAGGTTTCGGTTTGACGCAGTTTTCCCTCCACACGCATATATATATATATATATATTAGAGAAAGGCACAGACCTCGATCAATCTTCGAGAGATCGAGCGATTCTCTTTCTTTCGTCAAGTCGCACGCGCATTCAGCCGACTGAGCGGATACTAAAATTCGCGGTACCGCAGTGGAGATTGCAACGTGTGCCGCATTTGGCTGCATTGTGGAGCCGTCAACCGCAACTGCAACTGCCGAGCAGCAGCCAGCCAGGCCCGGCAGGATGCAGCGGCGGAATGCGTGAACGATCGCTCGGTATCAAAAACCGTGCACCGGGGGACAACCCGAATTTGCACGTACAAACATTTCCCTAATGCATCCTCCTAACTTGTTCTACCATTTCCCTGTCCCGCTCTCGTCGCGTCTCTTTCTTCCGCGCGTGAAATATACGCGCGTCCACGTAACGCGCGTATGTATGTATCTCGCTGCGTTCAAACAGGCAACCTAGTCGATCAGAGGCACGCGAGCGCGACGCGTGTCCTCTCGCATCTGAACGAACCGTGCAAACCTACGAGAGGGTGGCACGCGAGCTCCTCCACCATCCAGAATAATCAAGTGTACCTTGTCACCGAGACCAACCGATAATGCGAACGTTTCATTCGATCGAGATGCGAAAAACACGGTTCTAACATTTCCGCTCGCTCGCTCTTCTCCGAAACCGCGAAATCATATTTTCGTAATCGTATCTGGATGCCGAACGAGAAAGAACGAATTAACAATAACAATGGCCTTTACTTCCTTTTCTCTTCTTCTGCGCGGTGTCCAATTCCAGTTTTGTATTTTTCCCGAACCCGGTGGTAATTCATTGATAACGCAGCCGTATAAATTTTTCCTGCAACCTTCGTGTTCGTTCGTACAAAAAATACGATACCAGGCTCGATTCAATTTTAAAATTCTACCTAGCACGGTGTATGCCATCGATTGAATTCGTTACGCGTATTCGTCTCGATTTCGAACGAAACTCCCATCGTTTTTTACTTACCTTCTTTCTCTTTTTTCCTCCGTAGGTAGAACATCCGATACAAGGGTGTGAAAAGGTGTTTCTCGAGGTTGTCGTGAACGTGTCGAGGCGGTGTTCTGTTATTTCGTATAATCTTCGGATTTGCATAACACGTGTAGGAAGTACGAGGGCCAGACAGTTTGGCATGCAAAACCTAATTTCGTGTCTCGAACGTGAATACGTAAGATTAGTCGGGCCGCACGAATCTTACGTGCGGATTTCTTTGGAGCTCACCGTGAGAGAACACATCGCCGATCCACGGGCAAATTCTCGACCTACTAGGAAATGCCGAGCATTTACCGGAGGGCACAAATCAGGGATGTCTAATAAGGTCGTTGCGAGGCGTAAGCCTGAGCGATGCGCTGAAACCCTCCGCGAAAGGTTGGAACATCGTAGAATATAGAGGCCTAGTCTATCAACCACGCTTTACCGTGTAAGCAGAGGGTCGAGTAACTGTGCAATGTCGCGTACAATTTCTGAAACAACAAACAGAGTTTTTCTGGAAACAACGTTTTTCTACAAATAAACTTTCGTACGTGATATTTACGATCGTTGAAAATAAATATTTCCGTTCGATATACTTTTATTTATAGATACTCGTAATATTTATTAATTTGAGGTATCAGAAAGACTTACAGAGAATAGAATGAAAAGAGCTTCGTTCGTATATAGACGGTCATTCGGCTAAACCTCAAGAAAACGCGAAACGTTACACAGTACGCTCAACTTTTTCGATAAAATCGAAGAGGTGAACGCAGAGTTAAGAAGGGAACGAGCGAAACGTGACGATCAGCGAGGAAATAAGTGTATAAAGTCGAATGGAGCGCGATTTCTGTGCAGGAAATTCGAAGAAAGACGTCGCCTGAATTTTTTACGAAACGTTCCCAACCTGATAAACTGTAAATACGATTCGTAGAAGTATAAAATCGGTGCAACTCCACCATTGGGATTTTCGCTTTTTTCCCCGTTGATCCCTGGTTGGACCCGTCGCTGGTTCCAGGGCGTTATCGGAAGAAAAGGGTGGCTGTAGAGCATGCCGGAGTCAATCCACTTATTGGAATGCCTCGCGCCTCGTTCTCGCTTCGGTATCACCTACACACGGCATTCGAGCTTACTTCGCTTCGATTTGTACTGTCGTCGAACGCCGTTACTACGATGCCAACTGAAACACCGACTGGCTGACCGTACGTTAAAGTATCGTAGCACGTTAACGCTACGATTCCTACCAGCCAATAACGGTTTACTTTACTGCGTTCACGTTGACGTGAAATAAAGGTGGTTTGCTGGTTGCCTGACTATGCCATTCGCCTGTCCCATCGAGCTAACATGAAATGCGACAGTTTCGGAAGGTTGAGACTTTGTTTCTTCCACTGTTCCAACAAAACGAGGAATCCGAGGATTTTCTTGCTATCGCGTTTCGATGTAAAGTATAAAGGGGCGTAATTAAGTCTAACCTTCCGAAGAAGAAGAAGATAAAGAATAGACTGCGAACTGCGCGAATTACTAGTATATATATATATATACACGATATAAGAAAATAGCGATAATAAATCAAGGCGAATAAGACGAATAAATTCTGTGATTACGTTTTTGAAATCTCTTACCAGAAAATAAACCGATTGAAACGACGTGTCGACGTTAACATGGCTGTAAAGGTAATTGACGTATATTGGTCTGGTGGCAGGAGTCTAATCGTTGCAAACTACATACTTACCCGAGGAAAAGAGGAAATTTACTCTTTTGCCAGGAAGGCAGCTTACAAGGTACTGCAGTGGCTCTCCTAGCCTTTCACTTTGCAAGAATTACGAGCTTAATATAGTCTCTAGCGAGTACAGCGCTGCTCGATTCACGGCGGATTAAAAAATGGACGTGCGAGCACTTGAAGCGAGTCACGGCAAAAAGTAACGAGAGTAATAAAAGGCAATGTTTGGTCGGCCGGAAGAAGAGTCCAGTTCGTAGGTAGCATAATGCCGAGTCAACAGGAGTCAAAGCGGATCATTGGAATAGATGGTACGTTGACTGAAGAGGTCTATTTCGGGATACATGCACCAATCTCGAAACTCGATCAAGAAAATCGAGTCCCCTTACCCTTGCAACGATATCGTCGCAGTGTCACGCCGTTTCTACTTTGCTGGTCATTCTATCTTCGTGACCAAAGTAATAACCACTTTTCGCGGTTGAATCTCTCTGGCACAAGCAATTCGCCCACTTTCTCCTTAACCACGCCGACCTTTTTTTACGACGAAATTTTCGATGCTATTTTTTAATCATAGTCAAGTTTTTGGCTCGTATAACGTCATTGGCATCGTATATAAATGAATAATACTCGTCGAATAATCTTCAGCGATACGTTCAAGTATTTGAGTTCGCAATAGGAAACTTTCGAAATAAAGTAGATCGTTGCAATTATATAATTGACTAAGTTATTTACAGCGTTTACTATCATTAGGCTGGAGGTCTTCCTTCAACCTGTCTATCTTCAAATGACAACTCTTCGCACGTCGTATCAAGCGGAGCAACTAAATTATGAAACGTCTATCGTATGACAACTAGAACGAGGATGGGCAAGGGAAACGACCCAGCGAATTAATCGATATTTAACCCAGACAGGATACAAATAGTCGAGACCGCGTTGCCGCAAACAAAACAGTTTATTGTCTCTCCTCCGTTTTCTCTTTTAAATGTCTGACATTTCTTGCGAGTTTAACTGCGTTTTTCCAATTTCTCTGACGACCACCACCTACCGCTATCGAGTACTTTAATATTTGTCGCAGAGTATTTGAGCGAGACTTTATAAAGTTCGATCTAGGGCCAACGTATCTATTTAGTCGAAAGGTAAAGTTGTATGGATGTATTCGCCGCGTTACATTTGTTCCGCATTAATAGATTCAACGATAAGGAGCATACTAACAGCTACATAATAAATTACGCGTCCTTTGAACTCTTGCACTTTCAGGCAGTTTTCTCGTGATGTAAAAAAGAATCATAAAGTACCGTGGTAAAGACGTAGAGCAGGGAGCACGGAGAATTACATGTCAGTGGTTTACAAGTGAAGCGAAGCGAGCATAAGACCAACTTGCTTTGCATTATTAACCCTCTCGCGCGTGACGTACGTTACAATGTACGTAGAACTTTGGTAACTAATGTTTCAAAGTAATTTATGTACGTGGCTGAAAGTGTCGTGTTACGAGCTAACGGAATTTTTATTTTATTAAAAAGTAATGGGCATGGACAACGCCTAGTGGCGTGACGCACTGATTATGACACTGGTATGTTTGGTGATAGCTGATTCTACGCGACAGTTGTTGTTACCTACATAATCTGTAACGTGCTTTTGATTTGATAAATTCGGACGAAAAAATATTACGTTTAAATCGAAATAAACATTTTGATAAAAATGTAATACCAAATTCGGTTAATATTTGGTAAACTGAAATGTACCTACCTATTAAACGAAACAATTGAACGAAATCCTAATTGAAACCGAAACGAGGAAAGCAATTGTTCGATGTGTTACATAATATAACGTTGGACTAATTACGTTCGCATTCGAAACGTGTTATACGAGCACGATTTCGATTCACTGGTATCGCAATGTATTCACGGTCGAACACGAATCATAGAAATAAAGCTGCGGTGCAAATGCGCGCGCGACAGCATTCATTGATAATTCGCTGTTACTAATGCAACTTGCAGGCACTGCTTGTGTCCAGGAATAGTAGAACGATATAACCGGATGGCGGTAGGTCGTAGAAATGGCTCGAGGGGCTAGTTGTAGGTAGAAGAAGGGTCGTTTGGTGGACGCAGTCGCTGGACGAAAGGAAGCCAAGCAAAAAGGGGAGAGAAGTAACAAAGCGACGGTTGGTGCATATATTCCCGGTAAAAACTAGCGCTGCAGAAGGCGCGGATGTGGAGGAACCAGTGGGGGATCAAGGGACGATAGTAATCTTCCGACTGATATTTTATGTGCCCTGCGAACAAGACACTCTCTCGCAGCTACCTACATTTACGAGTCCACCCCTGTTGCCCTCTTTCTCGCTGCTCATTCTTCTTTCCGTCTTCCTTTGAATCACCGTCCCTCATGACCGTTTCTTTTTATAATGCGATTTTCAGCGACAAATTGTTCTGGCTTGACCTAATTAAAAAGTCACACGTCACAAACAAAAAGCATTTCGTTTATTCGTATCGCGCGCTCTACGTACGATTTTTATTAAACACGGAATCAACGTACTAACGAGGACCAAATATTTTTGACAAGAACGTTTTCTATGATGGATGGTTCAAAAACGACGAAGGTACCTAATCTTTGAAACTTCAAAAATATACCAGTATCGAACTGGAAAAGTTTATGGCAATTTGTTAGGAATTGTTTGTTCGACGGATATTGCTATGTGATGTTTTCCGGCGCATCCGAATACATAGGAAAAGCAACGACACGCGAGAGACATGGACTAGAAATACTGGAAATAGTACCAGTAAACGAGTACGATGGAAGCTAGAACGGCAGTCTAATTAATAAATCTGTCAGAAACCGAATCGTAACGATAAATCGATAACTTTAATGCGGTGGCAATTACCGGAGGTTTCTACAAACATTACCGGGTTCACCGGGCCCAGTATACGTGCCGTTACTTGTAACGACACTCAGACACCGTAGAGAAACCGAAAGGATATATCGCAGAATTCGATAATTGTCGGGAAACGCGTGGCTTGGGCGCTCGCGTGCGGCTCGAACAGCGAACTTCACGGCTAATGAATTTACGACGAGGAGCACTCTCGTGGACCACGGAGGGAATCAATAATGCGGTTAAATATTTCATGGATTTCGTGGAATGTGGCTGTGGTGTACGGTCACGTCGCACCCATCTGTCGCGATCGGGCCAACTTCAATCGTTAATGGGAACAAACGGGCACGCCGGCTGTGAACAGTGTGGATGACGTAACGTGTTTATGCGAGGCCACGCTGACGGCGCGACGTACAGGCGGCCAGAACACGGGAAATTTACAAATTCCCCTTGAAAATCTGGCACTTCGATTCGCGAGCCGTGTCAAATCGAGCCTGATGTATGCGCAGATGCTGCCGCTGTACCTGCAGCGCGCGCCTACGCGCCCACCGATTACCAATCGTTTCCCGAACCCCCGGACGGTATCCATCATACGGATTTAGGATTTTATAGATATTTCGCATCGTCCCTGTCGCGATTCTACTTCATTGACGCGCGTTGCGAGTATGCTCTGCATTCGCCAACTATTACGCCATCATAAGATACGATGAGTATACATATTCGCCACGTTTTACCTTTTCATTCGGCAAGATATTTCTCTCATTCTCCAATTCACGAACATCGACATCTGTTTTATATTATTCGATTAACGCGTCGATCCAACAATTTTAAGTCATTATCGAGAACGATTAACGTTACGCTAGTTTCACTCGTCATTTTTCAGAGTAATATCCGAGTGTGCATTTCCAGTTTCATATATTATCAGAGAAACTGCCAATTTTCAAGAATCAATATAGAATTCACAGTTTCTTCCCGTTCCTCGATAACGATTGGAGTATTGTAAAACTGCGCGTAGTCCTGAATTCTACGGTTACGATCGTTAACAAAACGTTCTCTATCGTTACTGCATCATGAATTATTATTTTATATATAGTTAGAGACATTCGCCATTATGGATACAGTTATGGATACCTTTCTGACAATTCATTTTTTATCCACTTGTGTTTTAAAATTGTTCCGAAAGTATTCGAATAGTTTCTAAAATTACAACAAATTGACATATCACGCGACGTGTCGACTCTGCGGACGATATTCTACGTGTCATTTGCGATGTCACTGCGCTGTGACATTTGAACGTTTTGATAATTATCGGTTGTCTTGGAATAGCGGCCATAAGGTCGAAGAAGGCGCAATAGCAGTACCGTTCGATTCATCGAGAAGCGTCAAGAGTAACGGAAGTGTTTAACGGTTGCGGCTAGTTGAATATTCATGCTTCACCTTTCTACCCTCACGTTGCTCAACCTTTGCCGATAACATCGTGGCTTTTACGCCACCGGCTGTCTTACTTTTTTGTCGCTAAAAGCACTTAACCTGTGCATCGGCGGCAATCGCGCCTTTCCGTCTTCTTTCCCTGTCGGATGAACCGGCGCGCCACAGCAGGCTCGACCTCGCCGGCGTTAAACTGTTAAATATGCATGTGTAACTTCCAAATGACTTTTCTTTCAAATTGAACATTGGATTATCTTGGACGCTTTTAGCTCGACTCGACGTAGCATTTACCGCCAAATATTTATTTTTCACAGAATATCCTTTAAATTCGCCAAATTTTCTCTGTGGAAGATTCGTTTTATCGTGTAGCGTCTTCTAGATTTTCCTATATTCGTTTTAGTTTAAACGTACAACACGTATCTACGTTTGGGAGTATGACTAAAATGTAACTTTGCCACGTTCGTTTCGACAACAGTACGAAAATCGAGGCTTAAAAATTGTGACAGTATTATCATTTATCGTTTATCTGACCGTTCTGTTCGCAGGGGGGTGTCGCGATACGTTGAAATACCATAATAAAGTTACGTAGGGAGAGGAAGAGAGCAAGGTTGAAACGCGAGGGAACTTTTGACTGTCACGATATACGGTTTTTCTTTGGATCGGACGGTCGGCAAACCGCAGTCCGTAATTTGGCAGCGGGGACTTGAAATATTAGAGAAATGTGGCCGAAAGGTCAGCCGCAATTATTTAGAAGCTTTATCGTAGGCTTTCTTCTTTTTCCACTCGAGACGAGAAAAAGAAAGGAACCCAGTGACTGAAACATGGGCTAGATAGGCGGACTCGTCGCGTGCCGACGTACACTGCAGGCTCGCCCCTGCTTGTCTACTCGCTATCCTCACGAAACTCCAAAGATTAACGACGAGAGGTGGCGCAAGACATAACCTATCCGCGCGTAAAAAGCTAATAAAACCTTTTTGCATTTGCCGGCAATATAAATTTACCGGTTCCGCTGTTCTCCGCGCTTCTGATAATGCTCACCCTTGTTGCTTCGAGGCACGCACGCTTGTATCACTCGGTAAAGGGATTTCGATAATTCGACAAAAATATTTCTACCTCGTTCTTATAAAATAGCTTCTAATTCCATCTGGATATCGTTCTTTGTTTCGTATAGTTATGTTGATATTATTACATGTACATTAATAAGTAAGCTACGTAATATATTATAATAAAGTATATATATATTTCGTTAAAATAAGAAATAAGAATGAAAGACTATTTATTATTTTTGTTACGATGTACAACACTTGTAACAGTTCCAGGTTATTTCAATGTTAAGTTACGTAGATTCTATTCCCGCGGATTTTGGAACGTAACTTGGTTCCTCAAAATTAGTCGCCACGGTGTGCTCTGGATACAGAAACGATTAACAATCAATACGTGCGAAGCGTTTCAGCCTGTATCTTGTACGTGAAAATTCATGCTGATGCGAGTATTTAGCATTAACTACGGAATGTCGTAACGCTTATCACCTACGAAGGTAAAAACTTTATTAGGTTCATAACGATGAATTCGCGTTACGTACAAGTGGAATAGTGTTAAGTTCAACCACTATCGAGTGGCGTTTCATGACACTGAAGCAACGATAATTGCAACGGCGTGACGGCGCCGTTTCGTTTTATTGCCAGGCTCAGTAACGGTTTATTGAGGATTTACGCGGGGCAATATATCTCTTCGCTGATCCCTCCGTTCGTGTTTCTTTGGCCCCGCAGGTTTTTCGGCCGAGAGACATTTATTAAGGGTTATCGCGGCGTCACCGTAAAACGAGGACGAGTATTGACAATCGGACGAAGTTCAGAAGTAATCTCCAATAATCCCTTCTATCCTTCCTTCCTCAGTCATTCCTTGTCCCTCGAATTTGCGCAGTAAAATCGTTTCGTATTTACGCTCGAAGACGTTTCGATTAAAAGTCGCTGACTTGTAAGGAAGGAGTTGTTATATTCGAAATTAGGCTAAATTGTAACTCAAACGAACACCATTTTATTCTACTATGCACTACCCTTAATTAATGAACATACTTTCAACATGCTCGGTCGCATATAATATAAATAGGCATATTGTATAAGTACGCGCATACGTCGAATGTATATTGTGTAGTAGCTCCTATCTAGGAGCGGTAGAAAATTTAATTTAATTTAATTACACCAAATGATAGTGAACGTTGAAATTTCAGCATATGATATACTTTAATTACGGTGTTCAATAATTGGCTTTGTTTTATATGTAATTTGATTTGGAGAAAATTAACCTCTAGTTACGAAAAGTATAATTAAAATTGATATAAATATCACGACGTATAGGATATCGACGTCCGATATTCAACAACGTACCAATCTTTTGTAATGCATAACGGTGATATTTAAACGCAACTTTGACGTAAATACTCTTCATCGTATTCTCCTTTGTAGCGATTAAGATTTAACCCTGCTAATTATTTCAATGTAAAAACTTCACGGTTGAGATCGAGAGCTTACCAGGCCGTGAATTTACATTTTATGCTCGGCAACGTTACAAAGAACCGTGAGCTGTCATAGAATTAAAAGCGTATCTACTTACAAAGGCATTTGAAAGCCACGGTTTACGAGATACTGCACCATTTTTACGCAGGTAACTGTATCTACTTAATGCGAGCGTAACATCCTTATTGCCTTCTAATTATAACAGCGTAACGGATGTTGCGAGCATTTCGGAAGGTACATGATTTTCTTAATTTGCTACCAAACATATACTATTAACGATTGAAGTACAGTTGATCCTCGAACAACACGTGGATTAGAGATACAAATAGTCCGCATAATCGAAAACCCGCGTATAATTTTCGACTCTCTCAAAACTTAAATATACATGTACATATATGTATATGTATGTAATAACCTATTGTTGACTCAGAGCTTTATTCTACATACTATGTATGTACATACATACGTTATTACTGCATTCTTATAATAAAATAGATTAGAGACAAGAGAATATTATTAAGGAAGTTACTTTACTATATATAAGAAAGAGAAAATACGTGCACATATATATGTGTATATTAATAATATATGCTTATATCATTTATGCATATATTATATCTATATTGCGACAATGTGATGATCGACGCACGACTGATCTCATGGCAGTAATATGAGTATAATTGCCTGATCGGCTTTTAGCAACGACGATTCGCGTTTTTCTTTTGCAGACTTAATTCGTTAGCCGCCTAGTTTGTTACAAAGTCTCGGTTTACTACACGGATTACGTACATAGCATATACCTTTCCGCGAAAGCTCCTACAATATTGATCGATAAAAATATCCGCGTTGTTCAAACTCGCGTTGTTTGGACAACTTCATATACACAGTAGTTCGCTTAAAACGAATCACATTTCAACATTAGCCTGCATATTTAGCTTGTATAGATCGTTGATAAAACAAGCACGTGACAAATTTCACGCGAGCAATCGCGTTAGATACAAACACAGGACTGGCTTTCTCTTGGCATTTGCGCGTCTATGGTACCCTGGCAGTCCTTATAGAGGCGCATGTACGTAACCCTATACACGTAACCCGCAGTCGCTTGAAATATTGCTCGTCCCTCCGTGGAAGATGTACGATGCGTTATTGTTGAAAGCATCGAAGCGAAAATTTCAGTGTCTGGATATATCCAGCGTTCTCCGCTCGATTCGCTCCTATAGATACACTCTCATCCCTGTTCCACCCTGAGTTCCACGACATCCTCAGGCCCCATCGAGACCGGAAGGTGGGTATAAATGTAAATAGGATGTCTGCACGTCCGCGAAAGACGGCTTTGCAATGGTGTATCAAAGGGTCCCTGTTTCACTCTAGTTCGCTCGCAATCTCTACTTTCGAGAATTCTTCTTTCTCTCGTCACGAACGCATTTTCTTCGAGCTGTATTCCTTCCTTCTTTTTCTTGTCAGCTGTCAGGCGCAGGCCAAACCTCATTGTTACTCGATAAGATGCCGCGTACACGTGAAACAGCCGCGAAATACCTTCTCGTTCTATGAGACGATCGTAAAAACAGCGGTAACACTGCATCGCGAAACACAATGATTTCAGATCTAGGCTAATTATCTGTTTGATTTTTCAGTCGGTTCAAACAATTTATATAATTTCTGCTCTTCTAACTGCTATAATTAATCTATAATTAAGCTCTATTTACGTATTATTACTCTTTCAAATTATTTTAGTTAGAAAATGTAATATTCAACGGTATAGATATCTGAGAATTTAGCGTGTAGTGTAAAAAGGAGTATCAGTGGATTTTCCGGGCGTGCAACGGAAAATACTGCGGAACACGTAATTTCCAGTCTGCTGTGTATAATTACGTGCATTCGCCGACGCTTCCGGTCTTCTTACAGTCCGTTCGTTATCGCTCACGTTCCGACGATGCGGCTGCGTTACGTTTTAAACTGCATTTCGATGCGCTGTCAAGGAAATGGCAGCGGCGGCAGTCGAGATGATGGATTTAGCTAGATCCCGCCCATTCGCCGTACTTATTTTTCCAGTGGCCGTATCCTATAACGACTAAATCCATTTTGGTATTAGATTTCTTCGTATCTCCGTGTGCCTTTCATCGTGCCATTGATGGATTAAAGAAGGAGACAGGGATTAAAGGAGGAAGGGGAAGAAGGAAGAAGGTCCAACTGTGGATAAGACGAAAACTGTTTGGATCACAGCCACATCGCGAGAGGATTCAGGATCTAGAGGCTCGATACTCTGTAGAATTTATGGTTTGGACGATGTCATTTGACCGTATGAGAGATGTATTACTACATGAGTATACTTTCGTTGATTCAACTATGATTTGTTGTTTTCATGAGATTTCATCGTCATCGATAGTTCATTTTATTCGACATAACGATAACAACGGTAAACACGTGAACGAGATTTATTATGCGATTCAAAGCAAGATCACAGATCTATTAAAAATCCAACTTCGGTCAGAGAAATTTGAGAGGTCCGAAAATCTAAATAGCAGCCTGTGTAAGAAGTTGCGGAATATACGTCGACAGTTCACGAACGTGATGTCGTAACACAATGTGGACGATTAAATTCGCATCTTATCTCGATTTAAGTCTATGCCACGAGAAGAGAAACGAAATAAAAGAAGAGAAAAAGGAGTGGCCGAATTTCAAGACTCGACGCGAAGTTATTTCGGTGCCGAGCCGAACGGAAGTGAAAATTGTGATGAGTGTAGTGTGAAATATTTACACGCAAAGGACAATCCATCATCACTGCCTTCACCCTCGAAACATTCGCTATTGCCAGTAGACGCCGTTGCTGCCATCTTCGCCGTTTTCTAGTTCGTGCCTCTACAAACCCGGTCTACTTCACGCCTCCGCAATCTTCATACCTCGCGAGACAGACTAAAGTGTTCTTTGTTTCTTGGTCCACCCCTTTTCTTCTTTTACGATATATGTAACGTGTTTCTACCATTAATTTCATTCGCTTTCTACGTTGATCGCGATAAACGATATCGATCGGAAGTTAATGGCTTTCTTCGCGGTTCAAAATTTTCCTGTAACGTGTCTCTGATGTGACTCCATAAAAAGGAATTCGACAAATGACAAATTCAAAGATTTTGCAAATCATTGCCAAGTAAAAATATGCTGGAACTCGTGGAATATAAGAAAATGTGTGTGATGAAAGGACAAAGTGGTAGATATAATTATTGTACATAATTGCTTCGACATGATCTGTTTGTACTTGTTATATATCGTAGCAGTGTATAATTATATTACATAATTACGATTACAGGAGTAACACTGCGATAGAATAATTTGGATTTATATGTAAATTGAATTTAATGGCCAACATGCTGCAGATAACTTCGCACCAGCAACGAGCAGAGTTCCACCTCTAGCTATGATTAACGGCTCTCCGTGGTAGCAATTTGACATTAGTATTCGTGATGAAGGATCGAATTTGCGTTTACTATAGTTTCGCTCGATATTACGGATCAACCGTTCTATCTATTTCTGAATGACGCGTATTCGTATTTGCGGCATAAAGATCGTTGGTATTTGTTTATTTAAAGGTAGGACGCGCAATAGCTATTAGTTTATTCTTCGGATAAATCTGTCATACCGTTCTGAGCTGAACGACCTTTACTGCACTTTCTTGCATGGACTGGCTAAAAAAAGAAGAAAAATATCTTAAACCTATCGATTATATCTAGAACTATGTTCTAGTTACTATTTATTGTAACTATCGCATCTGCATATGGATGGCGAGCGCGAACTCACGTTGTCGTTTTCAACAAAGATAGTATTCGGATGGAATATCGGTTTGTTTCAAACGTAAAATACGTCTCGTTAAGAAATACTGATTTCCTTGAATATACAATATAGACTATATTCTTACTTCTGCGTAGAAAAGAACGGGAATTGCAAAGAAAGGAATGGAAAGCTAACTTGACGATACATACTTGAGAGCAAGAATGTCAAAATAACGAGCAGGGTAAAGCAATTGGATATTAAAACGACCACATCCGAGTACATACAATTAGAGAAATTCGAGCATTACCACCAATCGTTACAGGTATTGACATTAAGAAAAAGATACAAGTAATATTCGTGTTTAAGCGGTCAGCTAGATAGATTGTCCATGCAAGCAGGATTCAACCGTTATTCCGTGGTACATAAGGTTCCAGTGCAAACAGACAGACCAGTAGAAGCAGAGGGTAGGCAAGCCTGGTTAATTACTCACCCCCATCCAGTCAGGCAGGCAGGCTTCGGTGTGTTCCATTCCCTGTTACCCCCAAGCCTTTCCTATTCGAGCCCTGATGGATCACCCAGCCAGTCCACCACCCACAGAATGGCCAACAATAGGTTTTTGTTTCTTTTTATTGGAAGTAGGCGGGTAGGAAGCCGGCCAGAACAAAGTATTTGTCGCTATATAGCTGCTGGTCTCCCTCCCACACAGTGACCCTCACCATTCGATTCGTCCCCTTGTTCTCTGATTGTCAAGTTCTTTAACCTGTTCGGTCGAAATAGCGGTACACAAAGAAAGAAAGCTACGAACGTACGAGAAGATAGTAGGCGATAATGCCTTTCGCTGTACAAATCCATAACGCGTTAATGCAAAACCGTTGTACGGATTTATTGAAATTCCTTGGAGTTTGCCGCTATGCCAGATCTGTGATACGGCGAAGAAAAATATTGGATAACCGTGCGATTGGTATAATCGGTATAACGATTGGTTGATAATTGTTGCGCTGGAATTAGAATTGAACGGATTCAAATTATTCGAAGAAGGTAGCGACCGTATTATCCCCTAATGAAGAAAGAGGATGGATACGAGGAACTTTCGGAAATTGTTCCCACGGGAAATCAATATGGTAATGCGGTGCCTTAAGTAATGAGAATCTTCGTAAGAAAGGGTACTTAAGAGGGATGGAACTATACATTCGGAAGGGATAAATGAACGACACGGATCTAAGGTGGACACCATCCAGACACGATTAATCTTAGACACGAAGGGCTTAGTAAACGTCTAGTGGTCGTAACGCGGTAGCACGAACTCAACCTTGTGGTCACCGGTAATTTAATCGTAATTTTTCCCCATAAATTTGCAGGTAATTGATGCATCATGAAAATTACACGATAAACTTTCCCTATTAGGGACTGCGATAACGGATTCTTGGTCGATCGAACGACGTATTCAAACGTATTCTAAAATCCAGTCTGTTCTCGAGTTGGAAATAAACGCTTAACTTCGATGGATAATTCAGCACGTTTAAGAAACTTAAAGTGGCAATAAGTACGAAGGAACGCAAATTTCAGCCGAACCAGGAGTCATTCTCATGCAACGCTCGTCTCTCCGGAACCCTCGTAAGTCGATCCCAAGTTACGACACCGTGGCACCAGTCGAAACGATTCAGCCGGTTGACTCAGCTGCAAACTTATCGTCCGAGTCCTAATTGAATTTGTCCTCTTGGACCATGTCGCCGTGTTGCGGTAATGTTGGCAGTTCTAGGCGGTAGTCTCTAAGGTATGCCAAGGGCTTCGCTTATTATAATGGGTGCGAAATTTGCATAATGGATACATATGCACGCTCGGAGAGCACTCCTCGACCTTAGTTCTCTTCTCTCTTGGCTTTTCCTTCTCCTCTCCTTTCTCCGCATTCTGGTCCAGAGAGTTCGGGAGAGAGTTCGAGAGAGTTCGGGAGAGAGAGAGAAAGAGAGAGAGAGAGAGACAGACAGACAGAGAGAGAGAGACAAGTTATACAGCGACTCCACGGAGTGCTTTAGTTGTTACTTGTTACGTGTACGTGTCCTATGCAAAGTTATGTCCCATTGTACGAGCCTGCTAAGATCCAGGCTCCAACTAGTAGTAGAGCTGTAACTCTTGCAAAAGAGTACTGATTAACTTGCTAAAGTCACGAATGAATCCGACCCCCTATTGCGAAAGGCGGCCACCATTATGTACGTTTTGCTTGGTGTTCTTTCCAAACCGGTACGACTCGTCCACGATAGGGATGGACGGCTACACCCGTGTTCTTTGTTGCGAGCTTTTTGCATCGCTTTGCATGTTTCGAGATGCAAAGTTTCAACTCGGTGTCGTATTTATGGCACTCTATATCTCGCAGGAAGGTTATCCTATCAATCTGCACACACGCCACTACTAGATATTGCTACTTTGTCAACGTCAGTGTTGTATCGTTAACTTTCCGTTTTTTGTTTCGAGGTACGCTCACAATTCGTAACCGTGAACGATAGGCGACGCGCATAGTGCATTTCCATCTAAATTGTTTCACATATAAATATAACTTGACGCGTAGGAACATTTACGATCGAACATCCGCCATAATTTTTCCAGCGTCGCAGTTTATCATCCTTCTCAAACGACTTTTACCTGAACTTGGAGAGAGTTTGTGGTCCGAGCGACATTCCTTACACCCATTGTCGCGACTTGTCGCGTGTTGAAATTTCGAAAGGAAATACTAAACCGAATCGTATCAAGTTGACCCATTTAAACGCGCGTCAGCAGGCACGACAGTTTCATCTCGAGACGACGTTATCGACCCTCGACGACACCCTTCACGGCAAGAGAGAAGGTACCCTTGCATGTATCACCGCGACTCAGACAAAGCTCTGCAATTAACTCTCCGAGCCCCATGCGCCCGCGGCGGTTAAGACGAACTATCGGAGGAGGAGCTGCCAGAGGAATGGCTCTTGTATCAAGTCGCACGTTCCCTGTGAGTAATCGCTGTTATTCCTAGACGATTCCCTCCCTTTTGGTACTACGTGACACACCCGGAGGGTCTCTCGCCGAATTAGTACTAATTCGTTTTTCCCGGTGTCAAGAATATCACTGTACAAACGAACCACGACCAATCGCTTGCAAATATTTTTCATCGGAGATACAGTGAAACGATTTTTCGAATTTAAAACACGCTGTTCTTTGAAATGTAATGGAATCGTCGCTTTATTCGACAGTTTGATCGACATCTGTAAATTCGGCAACTTTCGTACCTATTCGATATAAATACGATATATTACGAAAATGGAAAGTTTCGAGATATCAAGGCACTTCGCTAAAAATGTATCGATGCGTGTTGAGCCGAGACTATAATACCGAAAAAAGAATTCTGTACGGCTAGAAAGAAGTTCCAAGCGAGAATCTATCAAGCATTTGCCGTTACAGTTCTACGTGCGACTAATAATAAGCGTGTAAATGAGACGCGCGTTGCCTCGTTTGATCAAGATACGCAGGAACGCAGCGTGAATTCTTCACGGTCTCCTTCTTGCGTATTACTTACTTACAATAGATGACGATAGCGTAACGTATTCTAACTGGTCCCAGCTTCTCTCGAATGACTCCTTTTCACACGCGTTCAGGAGAAACGCGCGGAGGATGCCGGTGAAGCTCTGTGGCGTAGGCAGATAGTGAGCTACAACGCGGAGAAGGAAGGAACGACACGAGAGGAGGAAAGGCATGGAATTATAGAGACAGAACGCGAGAAAGTGACGGAGAACGAGACGCGGAGATGTGTAGGGGGCCGCGTTGGTGAAGCTCGCTTCTCCGGCGTTGGTGCTTTCTGACGCAACATAATGTGACGACCATTGTGCTGAAGTTAGCGGCGGTGGGTTATTCAGCGGCGGCATTTCCATGCAAAGCTTCCCGGATGAAGCCCAGACAGAGAAGAGTAGCCGCGGGTGCCGCAGACCTCTCTGTATCCTGATCGCCCCCTAACTGCACTTCGCCGTTGGCCCTTCCTACCGTCGTTTCTGCGCTCGAGCCTCTCCATCTCTACCTTCTTCCGCTTCTCTCCTTCTCCCATTCTCTCCCTTCCTATGTCCGACTTCACCTCTCTTCGTAGTCCTCTTTGCTCGTATCCTCCACCCCCGACTTGGACGATCTACATTCTACCTCATTGTGCAGCCGGCTTATCCATGCCCACCCGTGCGATTCTCACATCCTGATAACGAACGGTCGTGAAGCGGTTCCCCTCCCACACCTCAGCCTTATATTCCTCCCTTTGAACTCTTCCTCTTGCCGGATTGAAAAGAACTCGGGTTAGCGGGGAACTAGGTATTGCCCCGTCGGCGTCACCGAGAAGAAAGCTTTCGTTCAAGTTCCTTTGCATGAGATAGCGTATACGGATACGCGCGTGTACAATTCTCACCACGCTCAACCGTGTGTTACGTTATGAAATCTCCATGAAAATCGAGATCGTGTTATCGTTTTCCTTTACCTATTCTTCTCTTTTTTTTTCCTGTACGTATTGTCGATACTCTGCCACTACTTACTACTTTACTTTTACTTACTACTTTTGTTTTTCGCTTCGTATCGTTTACTTTAAAACTTAGGCTCGCGTATCGTAAACGAATCCACGAGGCGACTTTAATATTCAAATAGTTTCGAACGAACGAAAAATTGCAAATTTCTAGCATACATATTTTATTCATACGCAAGCTCCGGGCTGCTTGTACACGTATGGAAGTACCATGAAGTATTTGGGGAATTTATACGCATCAGTTCGGCCGAAAAAAATACGATCTATAGCTCGCCGATGCAAATACAACGACGAGGAATATATTTTGCGGTGTGAAAAGGTGATTTAATGAAACGCGTAGAAATGTTAACAACTTGACTACCAGCTTGTAATTGAACCGAAAGCATGGGTATAATGCCCATTGCTGTAGCTTTATTTCTTATTCAATGGTCGATGTAGACAGCAATTCCCCGTGAAATACGTCCCACTTTCCTACAGTCAAGACCGTTAATGCAAACCACCAAACCGCCGAGGCTTTCCTTTCGTACAGCTTAATCACTTAAGTTCTTGTCTTTATCAGTGTTGTTCCGACCAACTCTCGCAAATGACGAAAAAGCTTAATTTTCAGACTTGGCGGAACTAGACGGCCAGGTAGAACACACGAGAAAGAGAAAAGTGCAACGGTCTTGTGTTTTTACGAATAAAATAAAATCGAAAGAAGTCAGGGGGGAAATGAAACACGATATAAATTTTCATTTGGTAAACTAATTACAAAGAAACGAAGATATTACCCTTTGGAGTTGGAACGTTCGTTCCGACTGAAAACACGTAGAAGCTTTGGTACGAGGTTCGAACCGAGGAATACCAAACCCGTGCAAGCCCAGGTTCGACGGAAATGGTCAAGGAATTTTGTTTCCGGTCCCAACGCGAACAAACGGCACGGCCGATAAATAATAAAAGCCCGGAGACTTTGGGAACGATTTTTCACATATCTTCGCCTGTATCCTGAGGGCGTGACCGGGGGGGGGGGAGAGGAAAAAGTGGAATAGGATTTTCCTTGGGGATACTCCAATATCGTGGGTGGAGTACGTATATCCATAGCGCGCCCCTTTCAACTATCGAATTTTATTAACGTATCGGTCGACGGTGGTACGGACGTTGCAGCAACCGGTGAAGCGGCAAAGGGATGCGGGTTTTAGTAGGGACAGGGCGGGGAGGGAGTTGGAAGCCTCGCGCCGCATAATATATAACATCATCTTTTACGATATCTCTTTCTGGGGCGCACTAGGGTATAGGTAATGCACGGTATTGTATTTTGCGATTGCATTTTCAGAGACGTCCGCCTGCGCTTTGAATATAAAGTGGCTCGAGCCGTGCCTGTTTCACGTGCGACGTACCGTTGCTGCCGGCGGCCGTACCAGAACGATACCACACCACACTCCTACCAGCTGCACTAACCTGGTATATAACCCAACGTTATTATCGTACTTTCAAAGTCCATAGATGCTTTTAGCGAGTGCCGCGATCAGAAAGCACTTTTGTTTCCCTGCGTTCCCACAGCACGCCGTTTCGACGACGGCTCGCGGGCTATTTACGATTTCAATATGCTGTAAGCGCGTCAATCTTTTCGCGTATCTATCTCCTTCGTTAACTTGTTCCAATCCAAGCTTCGATTTCCTCAATGGAAATACCGCTTTGATCTTCAGTCCGGTTGCGTTTGATATCCTTTAAATATTCGCATCTTCATCTTCGATCGCGTGGCACGTGTGCGCACGATTATACCACGAATTACCCCAACGTCGACCTGTTGTCGGCAAACAAAGGTGAAGTCATTCCTCGGTATTCATCTTCGTACGATCAGTATTATGATGGAATAGTAAGAGGAAAATAATGGGAAGACGAGTAAGAAAGAAGCGGAGTCGGAGTGGACGTTGAAGGGGAGTTGAGGATGCCGTAGGAGCAGCAGGGGGGAGTACTTCCGTGATAAATTAATCGTCGATTTCCGACGATTACAATTTGGTATGCTTCCAAATCACTCGCACCCTTTTTGCGGTGGTGAATTTTAGCCGTGTGCATTTTTCATCTGGCGCGGTGCGGCCCTCAAAAAGAGGATATCTATCTTCCCTAGAGGCTGTTGGCCCTCCGTTTCTCGGTATAACCCGTGGCCATCCTTCTCCACTGTTCTTCCCTCGGTCGGCGTGTCCCTCTCGTTCTTTCCTAGTGTGCCTAGCTCTTGCCGAGCGAGACTGGCTCGCTTCCAAAAATATTATAAAATTCCCAATTACGTGGCATAGATTGGCGAGGTAAATTGCCCCTGGAGCGCGGTGGATGGCGAGACGGTGGTTGCCTCTCCGCTATACCCGACTGCTTCGCTTCGCTCCGCTCCGCTCTGCTCTGCCCGACGACCGAATCGAACGGGGAACTAGATCCTCCTCCGCTTCTCTCCAATCGGTAATCCATTACCGTGACGCGATTGGATAATTGCAGGTGAGGGGCCTATCTAGAGACGTGCCCTCCAACCTCTAACCTCCTCCTCTCCTATCCTCGATCCACACCCACAACCACCCACCCCTACCCACCCATCGACCGACCGACCGACCGACCGACCGATCGAAGCCCCAACCCTTTCCATGCCGGTCGATATTCCCTCTAATTAAACACTGGAGGGTACAATGACAAACCTACCTTGTACCAGGATCTCGCCATCGTTGTCGGGGATGCCGGATACCGACGTTCCTACTCTTTGGCCGCCGTTCGTCCGCCTCCGAGATCCGGTAATTCGGTTAATCTAAGGTGGTTGTTGCTAAACGCGACTTTGGATAAATCACTCGTCCCTTGACTGCCGCAGCTACTTCTACGACTCTGCTCTTCGTTCCGTGGGGACCAGCTAAAACGATTACTTGCATCGTGTCGTGCGTTCGTTTGATGCGCGTTGTTTCCATCCGAGTGAAGATGGTTTACGACCCTACGCTCCAACTCGTTATACACACACACAAATTGTATTTTTACGCAACTCGCGTTTATAACTTGGCTATTCCAACGTAAAATATCGATTGATAAAATATCGCTTGTGAAAGAAAGGTGTTTTATACGTCACGTTCCAAAATCATTTTAAGCGTCGTATCACGTTAAAATAACGAGAACTTATGCAAACGTAGAAAATATACATATATTGTTCCGAATAAAATTATCCCCGTTACGGCGTTCGACATTATCGCAGAGGCATTCGTAATTAAACGGACGCAGACTCGGCTGGTGCCCATGTGCGATACGAAACTATCAAAAGGTAGCAGCTTCGTAAAAACTTTCATCCACCTAAATCAGGCCAGATGTCTGTATAATTGACGTCACGTTCGACATAACTTTATCTACGTATATGGCATTACGGTCGAATGATACAACGAGCCCATTTGCATATGTCCACCTCCGATATTATCTATTCGCGGTTGCGCCATTTCGCGAGCCAAGGCACCGAAATTGGACGAGATCGTTATTCAAGAGCCAAATTGTCAGATATAAAGTGAGAAGCTGAACGAGTAACCAATCCGGTGGTCAGATTCTCTCGTCGCCTGTCAGAATAATTCGTTCGTAAATTTCTACACGATCCTATTTCTGATACCGAACTGTACAGTTAATTGATGATTCTCTTTACGTTGAAAAAATTTCCTTCGTCCGTAAACAAATTTCAATCAAATGGTCTCAACGATTTTCGAAACCGTTTAATTTCGGTCAATGAAATTTTCGTTTAATGACAGGACTTGATTTAACGATCGCGCCGCTGTGTCGTACTTTCTTCGATATTAACGTAGAGTATACGCTCATTGTCTCGTAAAAGAAATATGAAAGTTGTAAAAACCATATTTACGAGAGTTTTATCAATGCTGGTATCGTCGTTGTCATCTGAATGAACGAAGATATAGTCTTCGGTGCGGGAAGCTTATCCGTTTGTCCTGTATCGCGCCGTAAGTCAAACATCTTTTTTCTCCTTTTTGGGTTGACCTAACTCGATAACGGTGTCTCGCTTATAAAGAATTAAAGTAACTGCTCCACGCACGTGCCAAGTGGCAGGTCGCTTCGGCCGTTCCAATCCCCACGAGGACACTGTCCACCTTATCCCCTTACATCGAACCTACCCCTTATCGTCCGAGATCCCGCCATACAGTTTCTAAGCTGACTGCCGACCAAGGCCAACGAGGAAAGTGAACACTCTGAAAACAGTAAGGGTCGACTTACATGATTCGATCGCCAATATCAGCGACACTGTTGCTAAATTGTTCCAAGAACACGGTCGTTCGAACGTCTTACGTAACGTGGAAAATGTCAAGTGGTAGCGCGCGTAAAGCTTTGGAATGTACGTTAAAATGATTCAACGAGAAAGAAACTTTTTATCTCACTTTTATTTTATTTTTTATTTCGATGCGAACTCTGTCAATTGATCAATTAATCAATGAATTTTCCTAAAATTTAATATCGCGTGTTTGATTAACAAATTGATCGCTTGATACTTTATTAGACAATCGAAAATACATTAGTTTGCACAGAGCTCGGCATATCGAGTCGGTTACCTGAACTGAAAGAGATAACTCCAGGGTATTATTTGAGAACGAACGACTTAAAAAATCTTTCGAGCAAAGGATCGCGAGAAGGGCACTGCGCACCTGGTGCATTCGTTGTAGTCAGCAAAACATAACCTTCAAAGTTACCGGCTGCCGAAGTTACGCCGTTCCGAGACTCGTAAACACGTACAGTGCACCTGGGACTCGATGTCTTTATCGATAATGTGACACCTATATGCGCGGTAACGTAACTCACGATTTTAAATATTTAACACGGCTACCCTCTTCGGTTTCATCCCCTGTCGTCCATCCCCTTCCATTAACATCGATGGCGCGAGTGTATTCAGTCCATGTGTATTCCGAATCATGCACGAAGCTCATGGAATCGTGAGTCGACAAATCTTCTGTCTGACGAGTGATCGAATTAATTTGAGACTTTGTTGGTTTTTTAAAAATCGGTCAATGCGTTCGAAATGCTCATGAAGATCGTCTTCGTATTTGACTTCAGTTTCTATCGGGGTTGATAGGTAGTAGATCGCAATCGCCACTAATGCCACAGAGACAAAGGAGAGTTACTATGAAAATACCTGGTAAATAAAAACATACGTCCTCTGCATTTACATTCGTGTGTTTGAAATCTCGAAGTTTCACTCAAAGTCAAAATTGAATTTCCTTCGAGTATCTCCGGAATAGTTTGCCAGTTAGTTGGATTAGTTAATTGGGTTAGAACTTAATAGACTAAATGCCGAAATATTGCTACGATAACGAAGGATAGAAATGATTAAAACGTAGATTGGTAGAATTCGATGGTAGTAATAAGATTTGGGGAAACGCGTGTATAGATATAAAAGTAGGAACAACAACAAGTTCGATTTTTCCTCCAGGCTGACGATTCGAAGAATACGGGCAGCATATGCCGGCCGTGTCCGATAGAGCTTCGTGCTCTCGAGCTAATCGTTATTTTGCGTGGACAGTACTGTGGTGATCGATGCGGGGAACGGCTCGAGAAGGGCGAGCGAGGTGCGGAGAGTGGAATAAGGGTGGCGCTCGAGGCACGAGGGGGGTAAAATCAATGATGGCCTCTTGAAAATTTCACCAGTCAAAACGGTAGAAATAGTCGATTTTCTGGCTTTCTCCCGCCCGTCACTTTAAGAGAAGCGGATGCCAGCGCGTCCCTTGGGCGTTCTCGAGAACTTATAAATATCCATAAAACATCAATGCGGGATTTCCTGCAGCGTTTCACCCAATCTCTGCATACGCGTCTCTTTCATTGTTGCGCGAAGGAATACACGTGGTTGTTTGGATGTCCTATGTGTAACACATAGAATCGCGGATAGATTTCAAATATGCAGAGATTGTTCCTCGGAATGGAGTGCAGCTGGGACCCCAGGGGTGTCGCGAATCCGACTAAAAAATGGATATGCGCGGAACAGAGGCGCGAACTGACTTAGAGATATATCCGGTGACGGGTTGGAAAACGCGTGTAACTATGTTTCCTAAAACGGCGGCAAGAGGACAACCGTACACCAACATCCGCTCCCCGGGGACTTTTCTGCTATAAGAAAATTCGATTTCTCGTGGTCTAACTGCGAGAAACATTCCAACTCTATCGCGATCTATTTGGCTGTATCAACGTGGTCGTGACTGGTCCCCCATTAATTTCCCGGCTATTTGTGAACGGAAAAATGTCTGAGAGCGATCGATCACGATAGAGCTACTTCCGCTCTACAAGAAATGCTTTGCTATTTATATGCAGATGAAACACTTAGGTTGCGGAATAGAGTTCCTATACCGTATAAGTTATGTTGTTTTTATCGAAGAATGTTTTAGTGTCTCGACGATAACTTATCGTATACAATCGCCGTGTACGATGTAAAATGTGTTTAAAAATTACAAGCACAATTAAGATCTAGATAGAAATAATCCATTATGATATAGTCTACAAGCCATAAATCGAAGTTTGCGTATCTTTCTTTTTTAATCTATTACGTTGGAGGTTACTCTATGAACGGAGCTCTTGTCAAAATTGCGTTACATGCTCGGCGAGATTACGAATCCCGTCACGTAATTACAGAAACGTACGCCTCTATGGTTCATTTCCTAGGAAATCGAGTTGAAGCGGTGTAGAGCGGCGCGCACGGTCTTGTCGCGGTATAGAAATAGTGTGCGGCAACGGGTACGGGTACGGCCGTTCGCTTTTCAACGAAAATTATCGGACCATAGTGAATGTAATCCGTGTAACTGTTCCCGAGAGGATGAGAATGGAATCGAGCACTTATCAGGGGTTCAACGCCAGTTCCCCCCAGCAGCTTTCCACTGGAGGATGGTGTCACTGCAGTTCTGCGACAACCATTCCCCTGTACATGCGCCCCGTGTAGGTGTGATAGAAAAGAGAACATCGGAGATGTGGAAAGAAATAAAAAAGGAAAGAGAAAAGGGAAAAATGGCGAGAGAAGGGTCAAGCAATGACGATCGCCAGGGGTACTCCCGTCGCACTTTTCCGACTCATTTTCTCCGTCGATATCTCAGTCTCCTTCTACGCTCGTAAACGTGAACGGCCCTTAGGCGTCGGCGTGTCTGTCGTTACCGTGAGTATAACGGAAAAGAGCATTAACGAGAAAAAAAGCAAGAACAGAGAGGAAAAATCAGAGAAAACGAACGTGAAACGTGAACCGAAAGACGTTATCGAGAGTGTGTGATCGATGTTTTACGACTGAATTTAATGGATGTCTCGTATGACGAGTAATGCTCTGGGATCGAAGGTTTAAGCTGTATAGACGCGCGTCTACGAGCAAGCTTAGCAACCTGTGGGAACGATGTTTGCCAATTTATGCCCGTATAGGAGATAACGATGACAAAGATAATGAAGTATATAAACTTTAATAGTCTGCTTCCTCTCAAAGGTTGCTTTAACCATCAGTTTATTTTCTCAGTTTAGATTTCATATCGCGTCTAAATATAGTAAGTGCGTCCCTGTCTAAATTCGCGTTAGTTTCGCATCACTCGCTATACGTACGATCATACGTACATGGTAAATTCGTTTCGCTCGTACGATAATGTTTATAAAGGAAATACTCGGAAGTGATTCGCGTCAAACTATGACAACGGTAGTTTAAAAGTATTAAATAGCCACCTCGATAAGATTACCTTCCATTTCACATGGTCGTGCAATCGCTGTCGTTTATAGTTTTAGAGAATATAAGAAGTACATTTTTCGTGGAATAAATATATTGTTATACGGCTGGGAACGCGTTATATCAGTAATATAAAATTTGTCGATTGTATTAGGTTAAACACGAAGAATACATTATTAGATTTTGAAAGCAATCTTTACGATATTTCTCGTATTACTTATCCCTGAAGTACCTAAATATCTGGAATTATTTCTTTCTGTTGTGATATTAAATTTGTTTCGAAATAATTGATATTTATGATTATAAAGTAAATGCGCTTGATATTGAAAATTTAAGAAACGGCGGAGCGCGAAATAGAATGAAATCTCTGAATATAACTGTTATACCCATGCAGTACATCGGTGTTACTTGCAGGGAACAATTTATTGATATTAAAGATATCGGTAGGAAACGGGTGAACAGACTTGCTTCAAATTAAATGTAATCAAAATTAATAGATCTTTGTAACATTTGATGTATTCTATCAGCATCTTAAATATAAGAGAGTGAAGAATATTCGTTTGTTATTTGTAAAAAAGATTTAGCGATGAGACTCGGAATGGATGAAAAGGAAAGAAAACTATCCATTTCTTGTTGCACCAAGAATCAATAATATATACAAAAAGAGATCGAAAACCTATTCGTGCCAAGTTAATTAAAAACACAGTTCTACGATAAGATGAGTTGTGATATTTGAGATTCGTATCGCTTTGTGCCGGTAATGAATACAACTGTAGAGATATTCATTCAAGAGGTAGCACGCGCATGCAAATATCACGACGTTACAGCGGCGCGTTACAGTTACAGACAGCTGTGTAATATTCTACGTTTAATAGCCCATATTTATCCACAAAGTTGGCTGGTTGTGTATATACGTATATCCTGTACAACACGAGTTACACGGATCGTCTATCTAGGATTAGGAACTGCGCTACTGGTTTCATATTATTCGCTGCTTTCATGCGGCACCGGTCGTAAAGTTTACGCAGTTACGATGACAGGTTTTCAAACAGCGATCGCGCGACTGGTTGTAAAACGTTTTAAACGATTCGGAATCAGACTGTCGTGACGAGGGAAACCGGTGAAACGTAATCTGACGATCGATCGGCAGGGGGTGAGAAGCAAGTGCTGCCCTCTGTGCGCGGCGTCTGGTAATGGAGTAAGAAGGGGTGCTCGATTGGACGTCCGGAAGTGACCTTGAACCAAGCACCGGATATCCTGCTCGACGTCATCGTATGTCGACAAAGACGTTGACCTTCGCAACTAGTCCGCTCGTAAAATGTTGAAACACCAGATTTATCACATCGAGGGGTGACTTTTAACGTCTGTATTCCTGGTAACTCGTTATTCCATACTAATTCGCGGTTAAACGTAATGTCAACGGTTCAAAGTCAATGAACTTAAGAATCGATAACGCAATATCGTAGTTGATCATTGGTAACTGTTTTTCAACGTTGTAATTATTTCTTATTTTGAGCGTAATAAACGTCTATCTTATCAATTTTACGGAAGAAACTCGAGTAAGACAACTTTTTGAAGATATCACACATATAACGATCGTACTGTTTTAATTATTTTGTAGGGATATAGGGGAAAAAGTAAAGCAAATTAAAGCAGGATATACATGTTGTGTAATAAACATATATCAGTTGCGTAATATATGTGCAAGCACTGTACACTGTACGTGGTATGTTCTACACGAATTCAATTACAAGATCCCGAGACTGATAAACACTGGCTGATAACGGTTTCCGAGCTTTTCAGCAGGGTGGCGCCACAAGCTGCAAGCTCGGAGGCTTCTACAGCTAATGTCAGCGATGCTGCCGCCTATCGGAGCTGAAACTGCAGCTCGCCCCAAATGTGCCCCGGTTAACAGTGACCAATATTTCCGGTCACGTGAAGGATGTTACCCTCAGTCGAATGAATCACTTTCTCACGTTTTCAACAAGGTGTAAATGAACTCGTTCGCTATGACTAGCTGAACAGTTTGTCGATTTCAGATCAGATAGCGCGGTGGTTGATTTATCGCGAGCAACTGCAATAACATTAACATAATAAGCAACTTTCAAATGCCCTTTAACTCGTACATAATAAAATATCAAACTCATGACTTATTAAAATTTCGAAGTCTTGCGATTCACATTGAGCAAAATACTATAACCATACGAGCAAAATGATTTCGACTGTAAAATCTTTCCTTCCTTTCTCTTATATTTTAATTAATTAACGAAAATTAAAAATAACCGCTACACATACCGTTTCAATAATTAATTCCCATGTACAGTACTACTATGGTTAATTAAATTGTAAATAAATAAAGCAATGCTGAATATCGATTGTCGATCAAAAATAGCTTGAAAATCGTGAAAGTAAAAATCGTGACCTTCTTCTATCTTGCCAGTTTCATGATTCAAAATGTCTTCCCTTTGCTTGGTCAACGAACGTTTTGCAATTATAAAAAGACGCGTTCCTCTTAGAACTTCATCTTCTTCATCCTTTTACCTCATGCCTCTTCGCGTTCCTTCTCCCTGCTTTACGGCAGAGAATGCAAATCGAATAGCCAACAGGGGATGAGGTAGACGAACGTGGAACGGTGCAGCCAACGGAACCGACCAGGAGAATTAAAGAGGAGAAGGGTTGTTGAACTTTTGCTCCTACTTCTTCTTCGTTATCTGTTTTGGCTGAACGCGCAGTCTTTTTAATTGCATGGCCATCTAATGAGTGAAATTCTTTCCTGTGTGTAGCAATTCGCGCGACTAGAAGATGCTAACGGAGTGATTAATTTGCCGTGCCGAAGATGTAACTGCGGAAAGTAAAGTGCTGCATGGAGTAATTTATTTTCTTGGTCTTCTTGTTTTGGAATGAAATTGGAACATAGTATAAACAGTAACGCGAACTATTTTGCTACATAAGCGATACTTTTCTTCGCGGTTGTCCTTAAAGTATACATCGTGTTTACGAGTTTTCTTTCTAAACTGTCGTTAATAAAATGCAGGTTTTTCTAATCGTGTAAGTACCTATACGTTTAGGTAAAATTAGAAAATTTCATTCGCTTCACGATTTCGTGTCGGATAAGCGAATCAAGCGATGATTGCAAGGAATACCGAAAAAAGTATCGATTCCCAGAACCCGGAGAGATTCTTGGTAGCAGAAACTTGAAAAGGACAAATAACCTACTCTCACCACATCGCTCTTGTCCTTTTCTCCTTCTGGAGTGCGCCTTTTCCAACAGACCGGTGCCGCATCTCTGAGTAATTGCGATTTAGCCGGACGCAAGTAGAGTGGGAGGACAACCGCAGACCGACGACGGCATTAAGTGCAGGAAAGAGTGAAATCGCAATTAATTACGTCCAGGACCACCCTTCTCGCCATCGCCAGTGTCCATCGAAGGGTTAGTCAGAAATGTTGAAAAGGGAAGGAGACAAGACAGAAAGTCCAACAGCTTAAACGCGCTTATGTGTTGAAATGCGTTTCAAAGGACACGAGTTCTATCATGTTCTTGCTCTTTCCCATCTCTGCTGCGTTCTCTACATTCTTTCTCTTTTTTCTCTCTATTACACAACGTTGGATAAATTATGCCAACTTTTACTTTTGTTACTTTTACGATTACATCCTTAAGGAGCGATAAATTTACATTGTAATTACAATTATTCAGAGTGGCCAAACAATTTTAAAAATATCACTTAGATCTTGCAAACTGTATTAGATTACTACCTGTGACTAATTAGAGCGGCTACTTCAATTATTACACACGTGCTCGGTTAAAATTCCGCAATCGTATTAAGATACGTAATAGGTACACGTACGCTTGGTTGACTATAGCGTAACCCGTTGAATTCAGCAGAATGGTTACTAAGTTTTGCCGTTATTGTGGCGACTTCGGAATAATCGGAAGAGAATATATCGGAACGAAGAACCGAGTGCAAATTGTGTTATCAAAATTTTGTCAAAGTTTTATTGAAACTTGTCCAGCGAATTTGCGAAGAAACCGTATTAGATTAATTTGACTGTCAGATAAATCTTCAAATGTAACTTTTATTAAAGAACAAAAAAAAAGGGGGAAAAGATTAATTCAATACTTTTACCGCATATACGAGATAAAAAATCGTCAAGGTTCTTAATTAAAAAACCACTTTTCCCTGGACGAATTTGCTAACACTTCGTTTTTAACGGCTCTTCTTCCATTTGAACCACGATGATTAATCGACGCGTTCGAAATCGTTTCACCGACGATGATCGGTTGGTTTACTTTGAAGAGGCGACGCATACATACCTGTTAACGATGAATTCAGTGGTAGCAATTAAAGGGTTGAAAGGTCCACGAGTGCGGTAACGTGATGTAATATAATTCGTA
This sequence comes from Bombus flavifrons, assembly GCF_040668555.2. NCBI lineage: Eukaryota > Metazoa > Arthropoda > Insecta > Hymenoptera > Apidae > Bombus > Bombus flavifrons. The sequence goes on along the minus strand of NC_138451.1, from coordinate 14,209,373 downwards.
GGCACGACTCCCTCTGCAGGACCTTCAAAGCATTCACCGGGACCAACTTCAATTCCATCTCAATCCGCTTACCTTCCCACGTGGAACTGGTCCATTCGTATTCCAAAAGTAAAAGGGGATGAAGTATTGTCGGATGGAAGAGGTTATGAGGATCGTGTAATTGGTAGGCTAGCGTGATCGATCTTGTTCGATAAAAGCTCCGTTCTTCTTATCAACTATGATATTAAAGCATGTGTATCGTTGCCACGAATGATGATGTAACGTCGAAATATCGATATCGAATAGAGACTAGTAAAAATTTTATTTTGGTTATGGTCTAATATAACGTGATGTTTTTACTTTCAGACAAATAGAGTGGAGTTAATGGAAAGTGATTTTTCTTCATTTGTACGTTTTTACTTTGACAAACGTCCGTGTAAGATTATCTTTAAATGCTACCTATTCCACCATTCCGTTTGAACTTTAAAATAAATGGTCTATGCAGGAGGAGGGAAGGCTCCTTGAGTAATTCCACGTGTTCACTGAAAGTCACGTTTTCTCGAATAAGAGATAATATATACAAAACCTTATCACGACGTACACACGTCTATGCTTTGCTGAAATTTGTTGGGCTAAATAAGCAGATAGGAAATACAGTGTAATTATAAAAAAAAAAAACTAACATCTTCGACATATATACATTACATTTTTTTCTAATATTAGTACATGTTTTTTATATGGAAAACTTTTGTATCGTGTAGACAAGAAATTTTTACTTTTCATAATGCAGTAAATGAATATATCTCGAAAGCGTTGGACGAAGCTTTGATATATTTTCAAAATTTGTGTTAATCCAATTTTTTCCTTTTTAAACAAAATTTCAAAAGAGTGCACATATTAAACGTCACAGCAAGATGTATCTGACTTGTATAACTAGAATACATAGGAAAAATAAAATACAGGACAAGGAAAATGGAAGGAGAGATAGAACGCGCAGGAGAATGGATTATCTACTGTCAGACACATTTTGAAATCAATATTACAGACACTGTCGTATCCTGTAACTCTGCGTACAGGTAGCGTAATAAAAATTGTTTTGCGCATAGTCATTCGAATTGATGATAAAAATTTGAGAGAAGTTTACTTCTTATAGTCTCTGATTGATTGCTTTAATTATAATATAGTAATACATTTTCTTCGAAAAGATTGATTTTAGGCTTTTATCGATACAGCAGTCCTTGTTTCTTTCAGTGAATATTATATATTTTAAAGACGTCTAATTTTCATTTTTAAATTCTGTGTATGCATATATCTACGTAGATGTATACTCATAAATTCGGGTTTCTACTTGCATTCCTTCATGCATTCATTTCTGCATGCCCTAGACTAGCTCCCCTATGCTGATAAATCGACGATAAATGTCAAGTAGCAATCGTTTGCTCGATTGTCTTAACGGACCTAACACTATTATTGACAGTTTCCGCGCTAGTCCTGTGAATATCTGGTAGATGACGTCTGTCTGGTCGTTCGCAAACTATATTCAGTCGCATCGATGGCAACTTCACGAAGAGTTTCGTAACAAGATTATTGCGGAATTACTAATTAGATTAAACGATCGGTAAACTCGAAGTTGTTACACAGGCTACGGATGAAGTACAATTTAACAAATTCATAAACAAATTGTATACCCGTTCGAAATTTACCCTTCGTGATATTATTACTGCATGCACAGACTTACAAGGAACGTTCAGCGATTAATTACCAAAATACACAAAACACGGTATAAGTAATTTTCGTTAACAAACTGAAGCCTTACATAATTTTGTAACAATTAATGCAAAGTCACGTTGTAGGGGTAGCGTTTGCTCTGGATGACAGGGATGCCGTTACCCCGAGACAACTGTCACGAGTTGCCGCTTAGGGGAGGCTTAAAATTAGCGACGGTTATGTGCATTCTACTGTTTAATTGATTTCCATTTTATTTCTGTCAAATCGAATTACGAATTAAAGGTTGAGCTGTCTGTAATTTACGGTTAAACTAGCAATAATTACTTTCTTTCCTCTTTATTTGTTTATTCCAATATTATCGTTTACTTCCTTTGTTTATTATACCTTTCTTCCTTTTTAATCGAATAGTTGAGAGTCGATCGCAGCACTTCATGATCCATTTCTTTAAGATCCGCTGAACTACGTAAAGGAGATATTATAAGCTATATACTGCTACAAAATTTTGTATTCAGTATGTAGTATTTAGTATTCAATAAAGCGTTCGCACAGTTCATGGAATATTGATCTTAAACCCTTGGAGACTAAAACATGTTCACCTATCTCTTTATTTCATTCGAAGCTGTGTACAATCTTTAAAAGTTTTAAAGTTTGTTTAATAGAACATGACGTGTACGTAAAATCGTTTTTCATACAACAATCCGTTGAAAGAATTTCACCTTGCGTTACATTCAAATATCAGGCTAAATATCGCTAAAAGAATTCATGAAAGTTTATAAACAGAGAGAGAATTATGCTTAATATGGGTACATACATATAATAAAGTCAGAGATAATTTAATACGTAATTACCTTAATTATTCACTTTTTACTACAACGACGTAGATGATTTGTGGGAGATCATAGAATTTTATTGAAATACTTAAGGAGGATAGAAAGTGACAGATAATTATCATCGATCTTTAACGATACACATTACAGAATGTGTTCACGACGCGCAAAGATGCGTACAACATCGGCCAGATAGATGATCGATATATCCGTAAGTGTGTTATCATATCTGACAACTACCTCTCTCTCTCTCTCTCTCAATCCGTACATCCTCAATTCTTCTCCAACCACTGTTTCTTATCCTCTTTCCTTCATGAGCTACCTACTTTTTCCATTCTGTATTCTTCTTTTCCTCCCATCGTTTCTCTTTTTCGTTCTTTCTCTACCTTCTAGTCTGTAACTCCATCTCTGTTTTTTCTTCATCTCCGTCGTTTCTCTTTGTCACCATCTCCTTCTCTCTTATTTCCTCTCAGTTCCTCTTTCTCTCTCTCTCTCTCTCTCTTTCCCTCTCTCCCCCTCCCTCCCTTTCTCTCTCTGTGCAGCTTTGAGCGCCACCCTACGTTTCCATAGCGATAGGTAAATGGAATCCGTGGTGAAGCCGTTGCCATGGCGATTCGCTCCATAGCCTCACCTCAGCTCACCTTACCTCACCTCTCGCTCTGTCTCTGTCTGTCTGTCTCTCTTTCTCTTTCTCTTTCTTTCTCGTCAACGTGCTTTCATCTCTCATCCTTGTTACTCCTCCGAGCTGATCAAAACGGGGTTGAAGAATCGCAGGCATCGTCTTCCCAGCCTCATATATGAACACAGCATGCCTTCAGCTTCTTACTCTCCTTTTTCTCTTCTGTTCGCTTTCTTCGTTCCTCGACTATCCTATCCGAGCTTCTTTCTTTTCCTTCGCTGTTCGTTTCCTTTTTATCCAGCATAGCCCCTATTCTCGGCCTCTTTCTCACGATTCCTCCACCTCGTTCGGTTCTTCCTTTCTTTCTACTTTCAGACAGTTGGACGCCTTTCTAACGACGCGGAGTACTCACCCGGAAGGAACAACCGTAGAACTTTATTCTGCCTCCACGACGACCATCGTTTCTTCCAGCGTACGCTGGAAGGCAGATAAACAACGGCGATGTAAACGCGCCGCTCCTTTTCACTTCTGCCTCACGTCGAACCTATTACAGCACCGCCTCATGAAAGAGACATGAAGCGATCGTCCGTGGTGGCGGTCGGAAGGGAGGCTGGAAGCGTAGGGTCTTGTGTCACGTGTGTTGACACGAGTACGTTCGACGTGTTCCCGATGGATCGAACTTTAACGATTCGTTAGATTAACCTAATGCTCGATAAATCACGCTCCGAGGTAGCTGTTCGAATTTACCAATGATTTCTCGATGATAGTTAGATACTTGCCGGTATCATTGACAAGAATCGCAACTTGCTCGAAGACAAGAATTCATTGTTGGGAATAGTAGAAGTACACATATACATGACACATATACATTTATGTACACTGAAATATATGCCATCGAAGAGGTTTTCTAATACGTATTTGAAATTTAAGTAGTCTCGTGGTAGCTTTAAAAAGATGGCATATGTGTCTATGAAAGTTTATGTGACTTGGTCGAATACCGGTACTTAATGCAACCTACTTAATATATATACATATAAAACGGTATAAACTTATGTCACGTTCGAACGAAATGCAAAGTATATTATAAACCGTAGCCACTGGAAAGAAACATAAAACCGCATCTCATTAACAATTCAAAAATAGTTTTAGAGCAGCTCGGTTTAATATTGCGAAAACGGTAAACAGTTTATTATCGTACTCAGGAATACACGACGACACCAATGTTTTTCTCTTAAACAGTAATTAACTACGCTTTTAATGAGGAAGCTCAGTGGTCCGGAAGTAACAATACAGGAAGTTAGCAGTTGCAACAGATGTTTATATGCCGAACGACGTCGGAGGTGGAGGAGAAGGTGGAGTCTGTCGAGCTCTGTGTACACCACGTGCTCGTACAGTGCCTAGTTCGGTACGTAGCTGGTACATCATGTCGAAGTTAGACTGCAGGAATTAGTTGTGCGCAGCCCTCTAACGACATGACGTATACCGCAGCCAATTAGGAGTTTGAGTCGATAAATTACGCGTTTCTCGAGATACGATTATACACCGGTGACAGCGTTAATTGCCAATTCCAGGTCGCGAATCTACCATGCTGTATATCGTGTTGGAAAGCAACGTAACGGAAATCTTCCGATGAAACAACGTAACAACGATTTAACGTTCCGTGGAGGAGACAGATTCGCGACAAGACCGTCGAGAATGTATTTTCCTGAAAATAAATCGTATCCTCGTTTCAATTTGTTTCTACCGCTGGCAAACGTTCGATATCGAGTAAAATTCCGAATTTCCGGATGATCGAGCGATTAATCGGTACATAATCGAGCATTTCCCACGTTTAGACGTATCTCGTTGATATTCGCGAGTACAATTTTCCTAATGAGATATCAAGAGACGCGCGAAAGTTCCTGGGATGGCATACTTGCGGCTAATTTTCCCAAAAGACACGTTGCAAGTGCTCCGCACTCTGTATAATTTATAGGCGGTATTCACTTCAGTGGCGTGCGCTCTCTATGTTGCCCTCAGCAACTTTACTCATTACCAATAATTTGATTTGGAACTCCATTAACCATTAAACGGTGCCTGAACGACAGAGTGGATTGCACCCGTGCAATTTCATCGTCATTCGCTTGAATAGCTTAAACTTCTTTAATGGCTGTAGATCGGTACTATCAGTACCGTGCAACGAATAAGATCGATTTCTTTTTTTCCCAAAGTAATACGGAAAATTCAGTTGTACGGTTACTCGAGTCTTTCATTACGTTAGAAGTTGAAATTACACTGTTAAAATTGCTAGGCTCGTGTAGCTTAAATACTATTAGCAAATTTTTATTTCGTTTAAACTTTTATAAGCTATTAACTAAGCGTCGTTAATTGACGATTATTTAAGACTTGTTAAGATTATTTAAGATTATTCGTATTCTTATTTCCACTGTAACGTTCGTTATCGTTATTGCGTTAACTACACTTTTATACAATCAAATTGAAAATGTAATACGTATATGTATACGCATATGTATATGATAGAATATCGGTAATTTTGTCAAAAAAATTACTCTCCTTAATAACGGTAACGTCGAATATTCCTGTTTACATTCAGATTTTGTGATTTGCACATTATTTTCTTTCGAGTAGTACAATAAAATAAACGCAAACGTTTCCTTTCGACATATGTTAATATTTTTAATAATTTAGGTGTGTGGCGTAAATGATTGTATTTACGCAGAATAGTCAATCGAGCTTCATAAACTGCTCATTATCTTTTTCTTTCTTTTCCTTTCGTTCCTTCTTACTCGGTCCGCCACTTAACTAGTTCACGAACTCCTCGTCTTCTACATTTTCGCCATTTTGCTACACTTCCCTTTAATTCTTGCATCGCCCAACCTTACAAGGGATAAAGGAGCTTAACGCCCACAGACGCGTTTCACACCGTGCACGATGTCGTTAATTAGAGAGTGACAAAAACTGCAGTTTCAAAGATAATTTGCCTTGGCTGACCTTAATGTAAAGGAAACAATGCGTAATGATGTCCACTACAATTAGTGAATGCACTTTTCAGTAAACATAAGAATTTAACGTACCGAGAACGAGCTTTGTGAAAGAAATTAAGACCCGTTCTCGTGGAAATTTCAAGAGTCGAAAATACCAGATAAGAACGAAGTCTTCTCCTATATATGAATAGCATACAATGGTTAATAAAAGTTTTTTTGTTAACTATTTACGCCAAAATACCTACACCTTTCAATATGTAAGCATTAAATTGCCGATCGCTTTTTATATTTTTGACTCAATTATTATCATTACTGACAGAAAACTTTGAACAATACAATGTGTTGTTAGGACTGACGAGCAACGATACACAGTGGAATTACATTGATCTCTCTTTCTTAAATTGTAGAATTTAAGCATCGAACTGTTCCTTTATTGAATAATTCTTGTTTAATAAGAAGTTAACCGAAGAGAAGTTGTCAGGTTGTACTACAATGCACAAGTTTGAAACATCCTAGATATTTATTATCATCGGCTATTCGTCTCATCCTTGAACATCCTAAGACGATTACAGGACCTTGCACGTGTGTCTGATCCTGTCAAACTCTGTATGTACTCGTAAGCCGCTTTACCTTATTATCAACGTAGAATTATAATTAATCTGCCCTTCGGGTCTGGCGCTTGTCAATCCAGCAAGTGTCACACGAATTGCTATTGCAATAAACTATGAAGTTTCGACTATTCCGATTAAAATTACCGCTTATCGTCAGATGCGCTAACAAGTAATACTAAAAGGGACAGGTAAAAATCATATTCAAGACATTAAACAGTAGTAAAATAAAAGATACTTATTATTAAACACGTATAAACCGAAACGGTACAATTAAAATTACGGAATATGTTCTCAAAACGCGCATCTCTTGATCTCAAAACTAATGTTTTCGCCAGAAATTTTGTGGAAATGTTCTTGACTAGCTTCGTAGAATGTTTAATAACGTTTAATAAATTTTTCATTTATAAGTCATCCTGTTTCTCATTTGTCAAAATGTAACGAAGGTTCAGCATGAAACAACATGTTCGATATACGGTAAAACCGGAAAGTTATTATCGTTGATTTCCAAACGAACGAGCGGCGGCAACGAGAAAGCGTATAATGATGTGAATTTGTTGCGACTAATTTACCGAGCTACCGAGTTTGCCGCAGTACAATTACTCCATTAAAATTTAACGTTGGCCTTCATTAAGACAACTCGAAGGGCTACAAAGTGACATAGCAAATCATGGAACTTTGATCGTCTTCAAATAGCGCTCGAAAGACTCGGAGGACTGCTGAACGGCTACACGCGCTAATCAAAACGTTAATGAACTGTCGAGCCGTGATTAACATCTCACTTTTACTTCCGCCACTTTACTCGACTGCCCGTTTCCTTTCACGGCGAAGGTTCTTTCTTCCTCTCGATTTCTTCTCTTCTCTCATCGGTAGTCGTTCACGTGCAATAATTTTAAGGAGGTCTTACGGAAACGAAAATTGAATTTCTCTGGTGATGGCTTGCGAATACCATGTTCAGTTCACGCTTACCCCTTCAATTAACTCTTATCTTTCCCCTTTTCAGCTGAGTATGTTACACTAATTCTACTACTACTACTAGAGCATGCTTTTTAAACGGACTAATGGATATTTTTGATGGTAAGTTCTTTCTTCGATAAGAGTATGCTTCTCTTTTGTTCTATATACATTCTTGTGCTTTTAAATAGCAGTATTTTAGTTTCATATTTATAGAGCCTTTATACTACAGAAATATTAAGCTGATTAGCCGGGATTTATTATATTGCTCCATATTTCCAGTTAGCTATTCGTATCCAAAGTAATCTTAATTTAACAGTAGCTTAACAAACCTCCGGTATCTTTTTACGCCGGTTAGTTAGGCGAGAAAAAAGGAGAAATAAGGAAATTACAAAGTTGGAGCTGAAGGTTGGAAGATTAAGGCAATTAATCCGAGACGTGGTGGGCTTCGAAGGAATCCCCTATTCGAGAGTACAATCCTAAGGTATATATATATATACATATATATATATATATATACTGTGATCGTTAAATCGTCTACCAAATTAATTAGTATAAATCAAAGCGAACGGTTCTGCAGTTCGGCAAGGTTATTTTTTCGAGTCCTAGATCGATCTCTTTAGCGAAATATAAGCGGTGCATATCGATGAAGCCGCCTTACCGCTGGTTGGATGCTCTTCAATGCAATCTCAATAACGAATTTATTTCATCGGCGATGACGGCACCGTGAGGTATCGTATGCCAGTAAAAGGAGGGATTATATAATTATTGTGTACTTTGCATAATCTTCCTGATGAACGTAATCTTCGCTACGAACACAACAACGTGGGAAATTTGCATGAAAGGCATTAAAGCGTTTCAACAGATGGTCCTACAGTAATCACGACGTAATCCTCGCGGTTCGACGCGTGCTGTACGCCAGTAATTAATTGATTTCGTTGATCCGCTTATATACTGCCCTATGCAAATCATCGTAGCGAAACGGACGTCGACCGTGGATTTCTTGTTTCATGCGACACGATTGTCCGATAAGCTCTGTTTCTATTCTCGCGCTAGATACCTAAAACTTTCCTCTTAAAAAATGTTTGGCTTTGATATTTTTATTAATACAACTGTACTGCTTAGAGCGTATATCTTTTGCAAACAATTTTTATTATTTGAGATCTTTCTGTAGTTCCTTTTTCATCGTTTCTTTTCTTTCTTTCTTTCTTTCTTTCTTTCTTTCTTCCTTCCTTTCTCTTCGCTTCTCTTCTCTTTTTTTTTTTTTTTTTTTTTTTGAGAAAATGATTTTCGTACCGTATCGGGTAAAAGTGATTATTTCAAAAGTTCGATTTCATTTATTCTTTCTCACGAAACGTAAGTAGTACCCATGTATCTTGTACGCTTTTGTATCTTGAAATACACAATTTAAGTTAGCGCGGACAAGGTAGCATTGCGCGAATCTTGCACGGTGAAACTATGCATGGGATAAGGGTCACCGTTAGCTCTGGTTTCCTAGTAAAACAACCTAAAACCTCAAACTTCGAGATTCTGGCTGCCACGAAACTTATAATGCCGTAATCTGAAACTGTCATTGTGTTACAAACTGTCATTACGTTACAAACTCCGTTGTGTTTCGGACTCTGTTATTACACAACTATGAACCTAGATGCTCATATATAAATATAAATATGAATTTGCTGAATACAAGTTGTCAAACTTGCGTAGAACGTACGTATCGCGATATTTCTTGTTTATCATTGATTAGTTTCATCAGAGCTCGTGTAACGTCTCAAAATTGGAAATCTCTATCGAAGGGAGAATGAAATCGAACAAATTTTATGGAAGAGTAGATATTTCTTAATCTCGTATTTCATTTTACCTTTTTAACGTACTTCAGGCTCCGGTAAAGCTATGAGATCTTTTTAATTTTTCGTAAAGATGAAAGTCCAGTTAGTTTCGGTTGTCCAGTTTTACGTAACAATTAAACACGGCGGTATAGTTACATCAACCGAATTTTTCCTGGAATCCGCTGGAAAGGAAAAAATGAAAGAAGACGAAACTAAAATAATTAAACAAACGGAACGTTTTGTATATTCTTCTAATTGCGTGTCTTTCAAATGGTGACATAAAATTTCAAACGACATTCAACCTTTATAAAGCTTCGTTCATTACCGTGATGTATCGTGTTTCCAGTATTTCAATCTCAGCGGATATAATTTTTTCACGTTTTATTATACCAGTGTATGTTCCTTTGGTTCTTTTCCAAGCGACGGAAGAAAAATAGATAAGAAAGTCGGTTTATAATGACGGAAGGACGACAGCTAGACGACTAGCTGGATGAAGTCCGGGAATCATCCCTTTTGAAATTGTCTGTACGTCAGCCTCGAGAACGTATCGATTACACGGTGTCCGAATTATCTTGAGGGACAGGGATCCGGGGGTTGCGCAGGATTTGGATTGGGGTAGACATACCCCACGGCTAGCGTGTCACCACTTTAATTACATCCATCCTGCGCAGTGCCCACCCCGTTTGCTCCACGTACCCCGTGGCTCTCATCAAACTGTTAGCGGGCTATTTTCCATGTAACGCGGCCTCTCTGAAACGTTCAGCTTCAGGTATACCTCGCGTTCAGGCATTTTCATGACGCAGACGCAACGGGCAGCTCGCGTCCCTGCCTTTCGTATATCGCACCGCGATATCGCGATATACACTAAAAGGCTTGAAAACAATTTTCGATACGTATCTTGCAAACCGTTTCTGTTAGTTCCTGTTATTTGGACGTTCGTGAAAACTCGGAATTTATTTCGAATACGACGGAAAATATCCGCTAATATTTAACGTTTCGCTCAAATAAAATACTCGCGGCAACGATACAATGCGGGTAACGTTTCAACGATATTGTATTGCCTACTCGTATTTCGTACTTATTAAAAACGAGCTTCGAAATCGTTGCTTCACGGTAGGCATCGATTTTAAAATTAGCACCGGAAGGAGGCGGTTTAATCGTACGAAGCCGATGGCGAAAGAACAAAATATGCCATTCGTTCGTTCGCTCGTTCGATAGCTTTTTGAACACGGAGTACACCGTCGTAATGAAACTAAGCAGCGATCCATAGCTCGGGTAACTAATAAGGTCTTTAATTACACGAAATTCCCGACGCATAACGCAATCGGTTGCGAACGGACGTAATGATCGCGAATAAATAGCAGCATATCCTGTAAAAAAGCTCATCCCCTTTTCGCCGTACGCGTTTCCCTCCTATTCCGCCTCTCATCGACTGGTCGTTCTACCAAATAATTTTAGTATTTCGTTACATTCGCGTATGATTGGCCGATTTCGATATTAAATGCGAGCGAGCAAATAGTCGCCCGGCAGCCCACTCATCCACCCCCTGTTCGCGATCCATCTCGTACTTCCCACGTTTCTCTCCGCCTCTCCCTACCCATCTAGCCATCTCTCTCTTCTCTTCTCTTTCCCTTTTTCACTCGTTCGACCCTTCTCTCTTCGTCGGCTTTCACCGTTCCTCCCCAATCATTTCGGACACCGGCATATTCTTTCCCTTTTGAGCTACTTTCATTTCGTGTATTAATTGGAAGCAACTCGAAAATTATATTCCGCTACGTTGCTTTATGCGTATCGAATATGCCGAGTTGGAATTTAATATCAGGCGTGTGCGTTTCGTGTGAGGTGTAAAAATCCGCGCGCTTCTAGCGCTTTCACACTGGCTGGGCCTCGCGATCGGCGTCGCTCCAGGCATTGCAGTTAGCAGACAGTTCGCTTTTCCGGGTCGGCTTTTTTATTTGCCAGCTATTTTTCGCGTATTTTTCGAGCTGACGTCCGAGCTGCCGCGCTATCGATCGCCCCATGCTCCCTCTCGTCCACGTAAATAGCGCGAATAACTCTGTCGATAATAAAGGCAGATTAAACGGGGACAGATCACATACCAACACTAATTCCCTGATTTTTTCTCAATCGAATTATTGCCTTTTATGAATTCGATAACAACGATTTTCAAATGAATGGAATATCATCGTGGATGCATGTGTACGATATACGATGTACAGAATCGTGCTACCTGATGACGGGGGCCTCGTTCGTAACTCGTCGCTGTTCATTCTTTTTAATTATCCATGGAATTATCTATTAATCGAACGCGATATTTGATAAAATAATCGTCCGTGCGGAATTCTTAAATATTTACACCAACTCGATAACGATGTCTCGTAAACTTAATTCAATATTAAAGAGTTGAAATTGTAAACGATGCGAATGTCAGTAGCCGGTATTCGAAATTAAGAAATTTTGCAAACCTTATCTGAATTATTTCAAACAACCTGTTTGCTCCGTAAGTCGGTTCTCGATCAATCACAAACTCAATTTTCTAAACGCTAACAAAGAAATATACCACTCGATCCATTTCGCATGAACTTAGTTACGTATTCCGTGGAGGATTTCATTGAAGTACGTTGAACCATGGTTCCTCTTCGATGTATCTTTTCGCGAAGAGTTACGATACAAAGTGAGCAAAGGACTACGTTGTTAGGAAAGTTTCCGCACTAGTTAGCCAGCGTCTTTCTTGCAACCCTTTTGCGCGCGACATAATTGAGTGTCACCTGGGCATAACAAATGGACCCGTGAGGAGGCGACGCAAAGAAGGGTAGGGAAAGACAGAGGCAGAGAGACGGTTCCAACCTTCGTTGTTGGAAACCCACCCTATGGCATCGCGCCGCGTGGGTCAAGTTACTTGTGACTCGGTCCTGATTAATGGACGTACTTGTTTAACATGCTGGAGCCAGGTCGCGCTTGTCCACTAAACACCGGTGTTAATGCTTGAACGAAAATGCCACTCAGTTCTCGCGAAATTCTCTTGCCAAACGTGCTTTCCGCCGGGTATCGGATAATAACCCGAGAATTTTCAACCCACCAGCACGTTCCCAATGATATTTTAGCGCTAGACGTATAACATCGAATACTACGTACTTATGGTATAATAAATTGTTCGATATTCGCTACAACTATGAACTTGTAGCGTGTCCGAATTAGCACTTGATTTTCAGATTTTTTATCTATTTACTGAAATTGCGAAAAGATGTAATTACTTATGCCTTGTAATTTCTCCGATTACTCAACGGCAGCGTAATTATACGCGTACGATATTTGGAAAAACGTTTAAATATTTTCATCTAAACGTAGGAACGACGAAATCTTTGGCCAGCTTTGTAACGCGATTTGATCAATTGTCAAATTGACCACGTATTCAAAGTTTGGTTTTCGTAAGAAACTCGATATAATCGTTCTTTATCTAGTTGGATAAAGTTCTCAACATTCCGCGAGGCATCCGCGCATGAAAAATGTTAATAAGGCAAGTTTTAACGAGCCGAAAGCCCATCTCTGTTCTACCGATCGAAGCCCGCCTCTCCTAACGCACCTTTAGCCCCTTTTGCCGGTCCTCGGCAAGTTAGTTTTTATTAATTGGCTTTATTGACTTTGCCAATTTTTCTTGCTCTCCGGTTCGGAGCGAAATTTTATTCCTATCGAAGAGAAATCCTACTCTGTTGTCACAGCAAACACGGCCTTCTATAGATACGACAAATATTTTCGTTTTTTCGATTTACTCTAAACTCGATGTACGTCTTATTAAAGTTGAGCAAAGGCGATAGCCCGGTGCAGCAGCAGCAGCAGCAGCAGCAGCAGCAGCGTTGACCCAAAACTTCATCAAAATATATATTCCGAAGTTTGTGGATCTGATAAAAAATTAGCAAAATATCATGAGCCAGTGTCAATCAGGAGATCCGCGTGGAATCGTGGATCGTCGAGGAGGTTAAAAAAACCTTCAACTTCCGAACGGATGGGCCACCACTTTTATTGGCTCCTCTCGCTAAAGGATGGATATTGCATTATCCGCTCAAACAAACCCCGGGTGGCTTCAGTCGGCTAGCTTAAAGGTGAACCGACTCAGGGTTCAGTCAAAGTCGATAATAGTCGCCGCTGAGGTGTGAGCTGTGTGGTGCTAGGTTAGGAAGGTGAAAAAGGTTGAGGATAAAGGGGGAGAATCGGAGGGTGTGATAAAGTCGTTATACGGGCGACACCTGCCCCCTGCCCTCATCCTCTTTCCACCTTCGCCCCCTACGGTTCACTCCTCACACCTCAACCTCCCCTTTAGTCCCTCTTCATCCTCCCTATTACAGGCACAATGTTAAAGGGACTCCCGACGAGATTGAATTTGCTAACGGAAAACGCGAGTGAGTGAAACGTATTTGCTTTTTATCCCTCACTCCATTGAGAAGTCTTGCACTCCTCTTCCTTCTCCTCGTTCTTGCTCCCTCCAGAACTTCGACTCGGTCTCCACCATCCGCCTCTCCTCTTTCTGCCTTGACGATCCGGCACCGAGTTTTTCCATCCAATGTGACTACCCTTCCACCACCACCACCAGATCTCCAGATCAACTCTCTGTCTCTTTCACCCCTTTGCTCTTCTCTTTCTGACACTTTCCCCCTTTCTCTCGCTCTCGTTTTTTGCCTCTCGTCGCACGTCCCGACACATTTGTTCGACGTTAAAGAAGTGACTCACCATCGAAATCCCACGCAGCTGATGCGTCCTGGCACATTCTGGATACTGATGGAAGGTGAAATTTTTCCGAAGCATTTCTTCTTCCGGTTACCACTGGAAAGACGGAGCTACCGGGATCTTTATTGGTCGGCAATCCGTGCGGCTTATTAAACATTGTAAATTTAAATGCCGCGAATCGATCGGTCGAATCAATTTGAAGCTTTGCGAATATTTCAGTCCCCTCCTTGCCATCGAGCAATTTCCAGGTACAGCTTCAAAACGTTCCTCTGATTTGGTCGTGTCAGAAATTCTTCGCTCAAGATATCCATCCATGTATTCGTCATCGAAAATTAGTTGATATGTTACGGGTACGAGCCAATTTCGATACGCAACAGTAGAAATTCATGAATCTTCTTCATCGCGACACTCGTCGTAAACTTGATCGAAAAATACCTTTCTAATAACGTTTTTAACCTTATCCGAGTTCTCCAAAATACAATAAATCGTTCTCCTGCCATTAAAATGAAAGATGTTGAGAATATTCTATCGAGTAACGAATAATTTAAAAGTATGAAAAAAAAAATTACAACGTTAAACGAAATGAAAATTATTATACAAGCGTTTACCTTTATAACGGGGAAGTAACCGTACCGATCCAGAAATCAGATATAATCGATAATTAAAATTAAAAAATAATTTTTCATTCATACTCTACTGATAAATTCTTATCAATTAGAATTTGCGCGATCTTCATTGATCGATACTCGAAAGAGAAATTATAATAAAAAGAACAACGATGGTATTCAATGGCAGTTTGGTCAGTCCTTCAGGAAGAAAGATCCCACATGTTTCTAGAGACACGAACTCTGGAAAATGCAATATATACACAGACCAATGTACGTGTACACAATACGTATATAATAGGAATACCTATGTATATATATGTGATATACATACACGTGTATGTGTGTGTGTGTATGTGTGTAGTGAATGGATAAGATAAGTAGTAGTAGGCTGCGCGCGCTGGGACCGCATGCGGCAGTCGCTCGTTCTCTCCGTGTTCTGATGCGTCAAGTGCATTCAGCCCCTGTCCCCTCGCTTCGCCGCTCGTCCTCCCGACCTGGTATCCTCCACCATTTCCTTCACCTGGACGGACTTCTCCCTCTTATCCACGTCTCCCCCTTTCAACACTTCGCCCACCAGCATCACCAACAGGTCAATAGCGCAAGTAGGTCACGTCTGTGCCTGCCGTCGCCGATGACGACACCAGAACGAATGCACTTTCACGCTCGGTGGTGGTTTCTTCCCTAAACGATAAGATTGAAACAGGAGATGGAAGCAGCGGGATCTGGTTCGGTGATCGAAGTGAATTGAACGAAAGGAAGGAGTATTGGTAGCGTATGGACAAATGGCTGATATGTTAAAGAACATTTTGATACGTGTCTGCATCGTAAAGACGCGTGTTACTGAAAAAACATGGACGAGGACGATAGAGGAAAATTGCTCGGAACGGTGCGTCGAATCAAGTTACCGCGCTATCCAATTTCATTTCGTACGTTCTTACGAAATAAAATTTGTTGCAAATAAATGTTACCTTTTTGGATGTTGTCAATTGCGAATAAAATTTCGTTGCATCTCCGAGGAACAACAGGTATACACGGCCTGTGCAAACAAAACGTCTATACGGGAGAAAGTGTTAGAAAAGAAGGTAAAAGTGGCAAGTAATAATTAATTTCTGAAAGGTTTTCTTTTTGGAACGGGGTGCATAGTGGAAGGTATAAAGCAGGTCGAAATCGCGTCTGCTCGGTGTCGACCATGCTCCGCCCCAGACATGCACTCATTGGCGATGGCTTGCGTCGGCCTAGTGCCGCGGCCTATGCCAGAACCTGGGTTGGAAAATGCGGGGGTCGTGGGTCGTGCCAGAGTACCAGCTCCTGGCACGATGCCGCGTCGTCGCGCTTGTACGAGCTACAGTTATTCGCTACTCTATGCTGCAATACCCTGTCGGGATTGCGGTCAGAGGTGGAACCAGTCGCGCCGTGTATCTTACATTTCCCAGTTGCCGTTGAGCAGAGGTTAAAGTAGCCAATTGCTTCAACCACCGGCTCACGTATGCATTCGTATCACCAGGAATCTTCGTTATTGTTATCTTCTGCACTCGGTCTTTTCGTTATTTTCCTTCGGCGAGTACGAAATCAAACATTGCTTTGATCTAACTTCCGTAATTTGTGTTACACAAGATCTTGCGACGTATTAAAGATACGTGCAAATTCTTTGTAAGGATAGAAATCGCAATGTAGTATACGCGAATATATTGTTAATAAATTCGTTTAGAGACGGCGAGATAGATAATTTTCGTATAAATTTCAGTTTACATTGTAAAGAAAACGCAGACTTAAATCTACTTAAGAATTCAAAATTCATCTTCTTGTGTGTCAGGATTTTACGGTGATCGATTACTTTAAACCTCTGCGAACGAATATTCGATTAACAAACGTTTGGAGACTTGTTCTTTCCACGTGTATGTATATGCAAATAAATATATCCACCAAAACGTTCACTATACTCAATCTTATACGCATAAAACAGAAAAAATAACGAATATAGAACTTTTCAACGACGAACGACGCTAATACATCTGGAAAAATCAGAAAAATGAAATACCGTGTACAGACGACTGCTATTACTCGAAGTACGAATCGATGCGAACAAAAACTGAAACATACCGAATTTTCAATAGAGAAGCGGTTCACTGGTGTCGAACTTTCTAGAAATTGAAACCCCTTGACGCGCTATTCGAAACTCATAGAAACGCGAGCTTACCAAAGAGCAGATGCTTCCGAAGTCCGTCAACCGAAGACAATGAGCGTTAAATGTTCCCGCTGGTCCACGGCGCACTCTATGAATGCAAGCATGTTTCAGTAGTATTGGCTAGGAATAGCGAGCCACGCTGGCGCAAGGCTTACGTGTACGTATACGCATACGCGGCGCTTCTGCGCGATATACACACGTAGTCATAGTAGTGCGAGTACATATTCCGACATGCGCACATCGCGTACGTGATTCTAGTACATATGTACGTATGTAGCCACCTACCTACTAGATGCAGTGCTCTTGGTCGTTCTGCTACGCAGAATTCCGCTCGGCCCTATTACCTTCGATTTGTCAGCTGGCTGCAGACGATAACGCATTTCCCTAGTTCGTCCCACCTCTCACCCTTTTCCTCTCTCTGGCTTTACGTCTCTCGCGTAGTCCCTCTGTCTGTCTCTTTCTCTTTCTCTTCACCAGCTTCCCCTCCTCCTTCGCCCCTTTCGTCCTTTTGCTCTCATTTCCCCACCTCTTTCGCCCGTTCTCCTTTCTCTCTTTGTGCTCTTCGCTTTTCGTTTATGATCGTGCATCGTGCGCAGTTGCGTAATGGTTTCATTATTGAGTTACCATCAACCATGAATTTAAGTTTATTTTGACGAAATACAGGTACACTTCCCTGGCTCCAACGTGACTGTGCATAAAAGGGAAAAATCAATTTCGCTGGTTTGTCGCTTGTATCGTTCGAAGGAAAAAGTCCTAATGACTCCGATATTGAAAATACCAAGGAGTATTTCGAAGATATCGTCGAAAAATATGAAGTCATTAGATGGCTTAAGTATTGTTGGTCCGCAGTGTCGTGTCTTCGAAGCTAGTATGTAATTACGTTATACGATCTTCTTAGAAAGGGCAGGGAGTTTCGTTAAATTGATTATTTTATATCGATCTTCGCGTCGCGTCACAAAATTTGGAACATAGAACTCTTTGGCTCGATCGAATCCACGTTGAAGAGAATATTTAGCGAGGGAGCTCGCCTTTGGCCTTAAACATCGCTATTCCATTTTCGTGAACGTTCTGGTCGCCGCTCATTAAAACCACAGGCACTTGACGTGAAACAGAGGGGGATTTCAAAAGAAAGGATTGGCAATCGCTGAAGAATCCGCCGCACACCGACGAACAAGAAGCTTTCTCAAAACATTTGATTCGAATAATAAATTCTCATCAGATAAGACGAATGCTGTGCGATCCAATTACTTGCAAGACGTTGAATACCTATCTCAGAAACATCCCTTTTTCGTTTTTTCCTTCCCATTCCGTCCTTTATCAGTGTCTGGTCTTGTCCGATCGCTATAACTCTGAAGAATCTGTTTTTCTTTGTTACGCACCTTCTGTTTGCATCGTGACTGTAGTTTCTCTAGACGATGATCTGACCGCGAGCAATGAGTTTTATTTATAACTAGATCCATTGTCGTCCATGTTTGCATTTTAAATTAGACTGCATTGCCTAATAGCCAAAGTGTTGTGCCGCCTAAAGGTCGATTTACACGATACATGCAACGTTACGTATCGGCACCGGTACGACCAAACGTTAGAACATATATTTTAAATAAGAGTAAGATTCGTGCTGTATAGCGTAAATTGACCTTAACACGAGAAGGAAACTAATTTCGACGCTATGCGTATACTTCGTTTCGCCTTTTTCAAAGTAAAACGCCAATTTCAGAGAAAAACGAATTTCGATCTTAAATAATAACAAGACTCGTTCGCCTTCTAGGCTCGTAATATTCACGCAATCGAGTAAAATATTGACGAATATGCGTTCCCATTAAGTATTAATCCAATAATTACAGTAAAACGTCGGTTATTCGGATAAGCACGGCTACAGCGCAGGTCGATAATCGATAAATCGGTAATAACACACACCGGTTAACGACTATTCGTGAACAGAACTTTTAGAAACAGAGGAAGTCGATCGAATAAAACTTCAACAGGCTAATGTTTCATCTAAATTAAACGAAATAAACAAGGACGAGTAACTCGCGATAAGAATAGTCGATGACATATTCGAATCGATCGTCGATGGATTAACACTCGGACAATCGAACGTCTAATGAGCCTGAAATCTGGGAAATCGGTTTCCAGATAATCGATGTTTCGCTGTTTCATTTTCAATGAAACTGTCTTTGTTGTAGCAGTAGCAAATTAATGCTTAACCACAATCATTAATGGTTTCTACAATAAATAAGTGATCCGTTGAAATTAAATTGGTGCACCGGGAAAAGTGGTTCGCGATCGTAGCACAGTCGATACCGGTGTAATTAAGCAGAGAATTAACGAAGAAAAGATAGGCGATCGGAAGTCTGAGCGAACAGCACGGCGACACGGCAGACCGATTTACAGTTCGTGCTTTAAGGGCGTCGATACTACTTGTTTTGCCGGCACTCGGTGAAAACCCGTGTTTCTGGATGCATCGCGGCAATTTGTCTAGAAGCGGGTCATGATTGCAATGCGCCACCGTCAGCGGAGCACTTGAAGTTCGTCGGCAAAGTTCTGGTGAAACTTCTGGTATACGCAGGGTAACGTTGATGCTTTCAGTGAAGAGGGGAAGGAACTGCGCCAAAGACTGTAGGGGTAGCTTTCCTACAAGTTCTCAAGGGTAGAATGCATTCACATCTCACAGAGTCATAGAATGTAATGAATTACTGTTTGTCGAATAATGCCATTCGGTCAGATATGGCCCCCGAACGGAAGCAAGTTGAACAGATTTCTAGAGAAGCTACGTAATATGGAACATCGTTTTATTTTATTCCATTTTTCATAAACTAACTTAATTAATTTAAATACTGTCTTAATCTAACGATCGCTCATTGCTTTCTCGTATCTGAGGAACGAAAATAAAAAAATAGATTTTAACTAGGACATTTACCTTTGAGTTGCACTCAAATTATATATAATTAAGTCGTAGTATATATCAGATAAAATATTATTTTTATACCGCTGTTTCGATTTACCGATAGGATTACACATTACCATTTTCTCTTTTATCTACGCTCTGTTGATTTCCTTCAAGAGAACAAGCAGCGAGATAAAACTATGAAAAGAAAGAAAGCAATCGAGTACTTTTTCAAGATACACCCCGCGTATAGCTGTAGTTTATTAAAGTTCGGTTATATCGACGGTTCAACCCCTTTTACTTATCTACCAGATTTCGAAACGCGCCCGAGTTATACGGCTGTCGAAAGTCGAAACTAGTTTCACAGAAGAGTTCGTTTCTAGTCGCATCGTACTCCGATCGAATCGGAGGCATATCCTTGAAAATCTGCCTGTTTCCATCTTCGACCGACTTTCGTGAGACAAGAGTTCGATCTATTGAAATGCCGTTATATGCCGTTCTTGAGCAACGTGTGATCGCTTACCAATAACATTCTTACCAATAACAACAACACAATCACAACAGTGCAGGATGTACTGAAAAGATGTAGACGGAAAAATATCTTGTTATATTAATAAATCGTCTTCGTCTTTTTTTTCTTTACGTAGGTTCATCGTCGCGCTTACGTTGTTTTCTTTGGTACGGATGATATTTTGTTTCTTTTTGATCGTTATTTAAACTCATCCTTGATTATTATTTCTCTTATACATGACAAGAAACCATCTTGCAAAAGTGTCTTCGTAGCGCGAGCGTTAGGTAAACTCACTTAAAGCTATTCTATGTATCTGTAATGCTATCCTTTGACTAACTTTAACTAACTTTGTGGGTGTGAGCATTGCTCTTCCGGTGTTATATACTTTATTGATTACTTTATATTTTATTTCGTTACGAGCTAATATATAATTTTTGCTAAAAAGATTTGAACATGTTATAGATGTTTGTACTGGGTAATAAAGGAAGTAACAAGATATTGTAACAGATTGACGTAACCTAAGGAATAGTTTTTTTTGTCATTATATTGATATGTATAAGTAAGAATTAGTAGAAACTACTTTTCCAAAAATGTGACGACATTATGTTTAATGGACGGGCGACATTATAGGTCCGAACTGGAGTGTTTGTATCAAAGACAAAATCAATATTACGTTGGTTTGAAATACGAGCGCCACGTGATACGGCAAACAGATTACACGTGATGCCTATCGTCAGGTTACGTAAGTATAGATTTCTACAGGGACGTACATTGGATATTGGCCTTTTGATTAACCATGAGTACTCAGTGATCCATTTCATGGTATTGTTACTCCGTCAATGTTGTGTAGGAAACGCAAAAATTTACATACCGGTGTGTAAAGTTCTATATAATTTATAAACATTTGTTTGCAACAATTATGTTTATTTTCTGTTACCAAGCAAATCCCAATAAAATAAATTTCTCCATACAGATGCACAGTCTTTTCAACGATTTGTAAATAAATTATGTAAAGTACGAATTAAAGTACGAATATCTTACTTGATCGTGCACTGCCAATTCGATATTCTGAATTATTATATTCTTATAATACGATATTCTTCCGAAATTCGATAAATAACCAATAACATGCGTCCAAATTCCATTCCACAAAATGTAGACAAATAGATTCGTTTACCCTTTAACGAATGTTTAAAATCAAATCCGTCAGAAACGAAGCTTAACATTTATCGAACATTCTGTACAGTGAGTAGATTGCCGAAATACTTGTTTAAATATATACTTTGAATCAGCTGTTTTTCAATCTATCCGAAATGGATTTTTCGTTGCGTATACGTAATATTTGTGTAAACATTACGTACTGCGTATCGATAGAAAGAATATTAAAACCTGCATAAAAATCTTGTGCTATTATCGATGTCGACAATTTGTTTTTATAAGGTTACTCTTTCTACTACACCTTATAGGCACAACCATATACGCGCGTGAAAAAAGATTTGTTGCATCCTCGTTTATTAAAATTGACAAAATAGTATAAGTCGAATGTCACTGTTCATCGCGGATAACATAATGGAACCTGACGATGCATCAGTGGGTTTAACGTTTTCATAAATTCTTCGTTTCGTTCAGATAGAAAACGAAAAGAACGACACATTTTCGATTTTTCACGGTGAAAAAATGTTCCGTACTTTTATAAAGTGCTAAAATGCTTTGATGCTAACAAGATTCGCATTGAAAATTTATACTGGAAGAGCGCGGAGTGTAGAACGTTTTGACGTCAATGGCAAAAGCGTCACAGAAAGTCTGCGCGGCTGGTTGACTGAGCGTTCGCCCTTTCTTGTGGCCAGTCATAATATTATCTGACACAGCACTGCTTCATTTCCATTTGCACGTTTCATTATCCGGCTCGATGACCCGCAGGCCATCTGCTCTCAGAAAATAAAAAGTATTCATCTCGTCGGGTAATCAAAAGTATCAGGATGCGAACGAACGCAGAAATGTTTTCTTCGTTAACGAGTTCGTTAAACCAATCAAGATGTTTACCCCCTTTTTACCCGACTTCTCCAGTATATTTGCGATACATATTTTCTTTTGCTTCGCTAAGAAAGTCAGTGCCTTTGCCGAAGTTTTGCGTTGTCATACACGATATTAATTACGCGACCTCTTCATTTATATTTGCTTTGACGTTATATTCTGGCATGCTGGATTAAAAGTTGCTGTAGGCGAATGTGTTGGAATATTACGAAATAATGCGACGAATCGAATCTTCGAAACTCTTGTAAAGGAAATAGGTGTCGGGAGGTGGTTAGGAAAGAAGGAAAGTAGGGTGAGAAGAAAAAGAAACGTCGTTACTCTGAATCGCAAACTGCAGCGGTGCTTTAGTCTATAGGGAGTTTGGTTAGTAATAGTTATTGGCTAATCTGCTCGTGACAGTGCAACAAGAACAGTCGGAAAGAGACACGATGAAAGAGAGGCGGAGAAAATGAGGGTGTGCGCAAACTCAGTGGCGAGCACGTCGAGACGACCGTAAGCGGCCAGCCGGATAGCCTTATAACCCCCGGGCTATATCCTAAAAGTTATCTGAAAATTTCATTTACGACGAGAGAGTTAATAAATGTAAATATTAGCCGTAGAAGCAGTTTGGCGGGAACTACCATTACACGGATGCCGGCTGTGAAACCATCCTGAGGGTGCCACCACTAGTAGCGCGCGGGGATAGACTTTCAGTTTGTTAAAGCGTGGATCGATTCGCGAATGGTAGCTCAAGAAAAAGGCAAACATCTAATCCCTTCGCTCGTTATTTTATCCTGCCCTCGGCAAACTTTTGATGCGTCGAGAAAGTGAGAAAATGAGATAGGATGTGCCTCTAACTAGAATAGAAAAACTCACGAAAGTGGGACAAGGTATCATTAAGTAAAAACTGGTTCTTCGAAGCAACTGTAGTTACATTACAGTAACTTACATAAGTTATCGGGTACTCGCAAGGCTTGGTAGTAGGATAATCAAGTTCGAAGTGACTCCTACGTGTAAAATAGGGACAAACTGTAATTACGAAGGGATAACTCATCGGGGACTGTGGACGTTCTCAATGATATTCATGGAATGAGCCACGTAGCGAAAAAAAAAAAACAAGCAGATACTCGCATATCGGGTTAACGGAAGATAGGTGTCGAATACCTGCCGAAAAATATCCACCGGATAAAATCGATAACGTGTCTTTCGACATACCTTCAAAAGTACGAAGCTATAAAAATTTTGCTTGATCGCATTTGATAAGAAACGCTCTCAGTTTAGTCACGTCCGACATTGAACGCATTGAGAAAAAGCCGTTTCCCGTGACTATACGCTTTAGTAGTTTAATCATTTTTATTCAGAATTTTACTTTCACACGAAAGAGATGTACAGAAAGATTTGAGAACAACAGATTTAGAAAGAAAGAAATAACAATTTTGAACTTGCTTCTTACATATTTTTCGAAATCTTGCCGTTTAGAAGCTTGAAACCGATTAAAACAAATCGTGAAATCGCCCCTCGACGGATCTCAGAGGGTTGAGGTTACGTAGACGTGATATAGCAGGTTGGCCTCAGATGATGAGAACCCGATGGACTTTCAGGAAGCAGCTGACGTTCCAAGGTGGAAATGACCCGTCATTCACAGACTGCCAGACGACCTTTCAGCCCCTTCCATCTACATTGACAGCATATTATCAAAATTCTGCGTGGAACATATTTGCAAGATATTTGCGAGACTTCCGCTCCATTTTTTAACAACTGTTTGTCACTTTTGGGTGAATAATTATTTTTCCCGTAACTTGCTAATTTTAGAAAGCATCGATCATATTAGCTTCTACAACGGACGTACGAGGTTATGAAAATGATGAATAATATGTCAAATTCGAGATGGCAAGGTTTACTAATTGAATCATATGATTGATCAAAACCTACATATTAGTGGAGGAGTTGTAAATTAATTCTTTCATTCTCAAATTATTTAACGCTACAAACATTTGTAATTTTTCTGTCTATTACGTGACAGATAAGTAATTCGTACATTTCAATATTTAAAATAATATAGTAAATATTTTTAATTTCATAGTTTTGAGTGAACTTTTTAAATACGTGGTATGTTGATATGATTATCGTATTCCTGTACCTTCCTTTCTAAAAGTTTCTAACGAACGAATGCAATCAATTTTTAATGTCGATTGTGTGTTCTTATATCATAGAATTGATATATTGCTTGTCGTTTAATTGTTCGTCGTTTATCATAAAACCATCGGTAGAGCGAGGAACACGTGACGCGTTATCGGGAAGCGCGATGTAACATCGCAACAACTTTTGCAGCCAAAGAGAAACAACCCTCGAGGTTAACACTGACCATCGGTCGGTAAAGCTGTACGATAAACTCTTGCTTGAAATGTTCAGTGCGAGTCGTTACGACAACTATACATCGTACAGAACGATCTTACTTCGACTCGTAATATTCATACTGAAGTGATTTTATGGCACTTTCATTTTTTGGTCAGGATGCAGATCGCGCGAAAAGTCAACGCACGCCCGCATCACCTTTCCAAAGATACTTTGTCAGACGTATTGATTCGTGATACGGCGAATTTAGCGATATTTTCTTAACGCGCGTTTTATAAAGTTGGAGAACCATCTTCCGCGCGTCTATACGCTACGATTCTACTTCATAACCTAACGGAGAAAATGCGTTTGGCGAACGTAAAGTTAAATCTCGTATCTGTAGTATTTCGTTTAGCCACGTAGTTCGCTCGTAAAGTTTCATGGCGTCTTTTAGCCCCACCCTTATTCCTCAAGAGAGGATGTAAGAAAGTGTTTCCAACACTGTCGACGGTACTGCACGAAGGCCCTTCGATGTCGATCTACTCGAAAGTTTAGATTTTTGAGGGTCGAACGACTTCGGGATCGGTCGTTCGAAGATTCTTATTCTCGATACGATAGAACGATTTCGGTGGTGGACGGGTCAGCGAGGAATTTAGAACAGGACGCAGGAGGATTCGAATGACGCTGGCTCTTTGAAATTGCACGGTACTGGCATGGGTTACGGTAACGGTGGCAAACAGTTTCGTTCACGGACCATTAGTCAAAAATGTTTTCGTGCTGTACCGCGCTGTTAGTCGCCACTACGCGAAAGCTCGCGGTATTGAGAAGGGGCACGACCGATAGATATATCCGCACAATGGCACACTAACCGTTCCGTTTTGTTCTTAAACGACTGCAATCACCGGCAGCAATTTGCCTCTGATCTTTCGAATCCAATACTTCGTTCCACGCATCAAACAATCTAGACGATATCCAAGGTTACATCGCATGAATTTTCATACGATATACAAAATGCAAACGCAGCACCTCTCGATTTTCAGTTATGCTATATGGTTTAAGATACTTATGAAAGGTTCGAGTCTATTTACAATTACTCAAGGGTCGATTGCGCTTGAAACTGCCGTTTATATTCCTCAAAGTATTTACCTATCTAAATCTACGTAAAAATATGACTTCTTTTATTTTTTTCAAGCATTCCTGTGCACTTCGTGAAGTGTTCGAAACTTCTGAATTATATCCCTTAATTATAAAAAATCACTGATTTCCGATAACTTGCGTGAAACCAGCGTGAATCGGCTTCCATAAAGGTTTCGCGCTACGATCATCTGGCTCGTTTTTCTCCCAATTTCCTTTGGATATTGAGAAACGTTTAGCATAACGTTCGACAAAACGTCAAACGTCGCATACGAAATCAGCAATCTTATCTTTCGGTCGGAGTTTCGGTAGATCCTTGTAAACTCTCTTATTGATACACCGAGCACGGAACAAACATTTGCAATATCCTCTCCGTACGTAGTCGTCCACGAAAGTTTCCTCGTTTGCCCGGCACTTTCCTGGTGCACACGTACTAATCCGTTACTCGTAATTAGAGTCGGATTGGCAATGGTTTAATCCCTCAATGTCAGTGCTTGCCGCCTTCGAACGGGACAAGGAAGATAGGAAGGGCTGCGAACGTGCGAGGAACGGGAAGAGACAGAAGCTGCCCGCTACAACGGAGAAGAACATCGTGGTGGAATGATAGAGAGAATGATAGAAAGAGAGTTGAAACTAACGAGAAGGAAAGAGATAGAGAGAGAGAGGTACACAGTACGAAGGGAAACTGGTGTTGCAACCTCCTTCATTCCCTGGCCGACACTTTGAGTAATAAGATTAGGAGGCGTCTCTGCTCAGTCCGAGCAGGCGAGATAACGTCGTTGCGAACCAAATGGACCGAGATATAGATAAGGGATAATTAGAGGAAGAGGGATAGACAAACCGGAAGTTGGATGAAGAGGAAACGAGAAGGCCGAAGAGGAACGACAGTGGAATAGAAAGAGAGAGGGAAGTGACGGTCGACCGAGGTGGCACAGGAATGACATTAGACATTTATTACTACGGATTCTACAATGAGAACTTCCTTCTCCTTTGAATGGCTCTCGGTAGTACAGGCTTCTCGTGCATTCCGCGGACTCACTGTAAATTCCTCTTTCGCCCGTCACTACTCTATGGAATCGATGTCACGCAATCGAAATGCTTGTGGTATCGAATATGTTTTCTCGTGTCTGTCGATGGACATGTTAATGCAGGAAAATCTGACGTTTCTGGGTAAGTAAATTAGAACAGGTAACATGTGCACGTATGAAACACGAGTATAATAGAATATGTACTTGTTTTCTGAAACAAAATTTATCGAAATAATTTTGTGTTTCGAAGTCGTTTCCTCAGACTCATTAATACCGTAGAGATGTTAAGCGAGCTCTAAAATTAATGGAAAAACGCGAATTATGCATTTGCATCTCATTTTCATCATGCGTTGTGTAATGTTTTCAATTCATTTGTTGTGTAATATTATATACTTGTTACTGTATCATTCATCTTATCTATTTTTACACTCGGTACTGACTGGTCCGATAATTGTACTCTCAGTAGGCCGTTAACACTAGAGCAATATCAAATTATTTTGTATCAGCCAAATTACAAGAGTACAACATCAAAGAAACGTTATACTTAGTCTAAGCGGTATGACACGTTCGTTTGATTCGAAGTCTTACAGTAAACGAGATACATACAGATCTATACGTCCTTCCGTTTAATTTTGTTCTTTGTGACATTCACGCGATTCTACACAAACCGTGTTTAACGTGCTCGTCCGATTCGATATATATATATATATATATATATATATATATATATATATATATCCCGTTTGTAATTCTGTATAATATTCCGTGTGTACAAACTTTCTACGTATTGAATTTATTATACATATGAAGCATCGGTATCATTAAAGTCGACCCGGTCGATATCGCTACGTACAGGATATCGCGTCATTAAATTGCATTTGCATATCACTGATCCGATGAATAGGGCCTAGCACGCCTCGGTGAAGCCAATTAAAATTGACAGGGCTGCCCGACGGAATTTCTCTTTTTTTCCTGGCGTGCACACGCGTGCACACTGTTATCGGTGCGTTACAGCCACTGGGCTTAAACGGCTTCGTGGATGCGCACGTGGCGTACCACTTCGATGTATCGAACTTCGTTCGTAGTATAGCTCGTAAAACAGCACTTTTCTGGTACAAATAGAGCCACGGATTCGTGATACCGGTTAAACGATAAAACGTTGAAGAGACGCGATCAGTAATCAAGCGTGATGTTGCATATGCATATTTGCGATTTGACACGCATGGATCTTTTCCTCTTTTTTTTATTTTTCTTCCTTTTTTTTTTTTTTTTTTTCGTTGCAACGCAGTTTTCTCGTGCTTATGGAAAGTCACGCGTACCCATTCACATCTGTCACCATGGCGTGATTTTTTCCCTCCCTTGCGTACTAGGACATCAATTCTCGTGTAAACACGATCCACCATGCGAAACTATCTATGTCTATCATAATGTTGGAATTGATACGCCTCTGAAGAAACTGATCTTCGTTTACGAATAATAGTTCATTCTTCTAAATGCGAGTTATCTAAAAATCGATATTTTGTCTCTCGTGAATGAGAAATATATATAATGATATAATATATTTATGTATACATAATTATAAAGCTACATTTTTAATTAACGTAATGGTTATAATTCGTATATCCATCATCAACAAGAAATTAACTAGTCTCGTCTCGCCTCATTTATCCGTCGATCAGCAGCACGTCTTTATCTCTGTGCGATCCACTGCCATTAATCTCGTAGTTTTCTTTAATTTTTTATCTGTAACACTTGACAACAATGAACAAGTTGCTGTCGTTTGTACAGAGTTTTAAAAGTTATTCGATAGAGTGGATCATGCTCTATTGCTTATCAAGCTCCTTTAGGATAGTCTTAGATTTTTCGGGCACTCGACTCGTTTCGTTACTGGTCGTTTACTGGGCGTACGTTTTGTGCAAAGGTACGAGGTTAGCTATCTTCGTGCTTTCGTGTTAGTTCTAGAGTTTAACAGAAATTTTTCATCCAGAGCCTTTACTATTCATTCTCGTTATAAATGACACAGATAATGCTTTTACTTATAATAGATTCTTGTTGTATACGGATGACTTATAGTTCTTTGGAACTATCGCGCGTATCTTCGACGTCGATGAACTGCAATTCGATTTACGTGAACCTGAAAATCGGTGTTCAGCTAACTGTTTGCAATTAAACACTACCAAGTGCCACGTTATTAGATTTTTAAGGAGCAAACAGCCGATACGTTTTAAGTATCAATTGACTAACACGGATTTCTGCTCCTTGTTTTCCTTCAATGATCATTATTTTGTACGTTGTTGCAACAACAAATGAGGCTGTAAACTTTATCTTTAGATTTAGTAAACAGTTAAACATCTTACATTGTTCTAGAGCTTTACGTTTCAGTTTTGAACTTTTCCTACTTCACTACGTTATAAATAATTTTAACTTGCTATCGCAAAATTCAGAACTTATTATTCAGCTTAGAACTTTCTAGATACAAGATTCCGTGCGATTATCCGTATTATTATTATACCGGAGCATTTTCAATGTATAGAATGTAGCGCGATACGGAGTGCATAATCGGATATCATGCGAACCGTTACCGCGAACCGTGATCGCGAGTAGTATGAGTCTACTACAACGATGGCGCACAGTCGCACGCTTTCGTTCAGACGAGACGATAGGTTGATTCGAAAAAGAAGCAGCAAAGCGGTCGACCTGTTCCTCCGACCCCGTTGCGACACGAATGTTCACGGATGAAATGCAGTGACCAGCATCGGTAGACTGTGCAACGATATGCATACATCCCTTGGCGCCGACTCTCTTCGAGACGACACTCCAAAAAGGAAACTAATGCGATTTGATTTCGTATAAAATTCCGAGTTCATCGGTATGCCTTGAGAGTAAATTGTACAATACATACGATAAAGAAATAGCAATTCGCTATATTAGAATAGAAATATATTCCTTTCTGAGACATCCAAGTATGCGATGTAGAATTCCTACTGTTTACGGACGCGTGAAGGAATATCTGGATGCAAAACGACAGTACTTCTTGCAACTTACGAATTATAAGTAATGTTAACAGCAGATGAATATTTTTTTCGGTATGCCTTACTGAAATATGTACAGCTTAAAGAGAGGGTAACAGGATAAGCGAGAGTTTACCGTATAATGAAAATAAGAACGGTTATGACTCGCATATTTATTTATTCGAAGCTTTCTCTCGGATTTACGACTGGCACTTCTCCACGTGAGAAATCAACAAATCAATACTGCGATAAACACAAATGATACGGACAAACCGCAGTGGCCTATAGCTTATTGCACGGGCTACAGTTCTTCAGCCATCGACAGAGCGAATTATTGAAAAGCCGTTATCCATGCCCTCGATTCCGATATTCGAGTAGAGAAGAGCATAAAGAAATAAGGAAAGAAAGAGAGAAGAGAAAGAAGAAGTTGAGGCGAAATGTTCTACACGATTACATAGAGCCGCCAGCGATTCGTAAGCAGAGGCGGTGACTTTTTTTTCTACGTCGCTCTCGTCGCACTGAATCGATTAAAGGGTGGTACCGAAGCGGCGTATCCTTCTGGGGTAACGGATCATTAGCATCCCCTCATTTAATTTAGATTAGCAAGCCTGGAGAGTATAAGAACCGACTACAACGATATCCGGCCGAACTTCCACCGCGTCTCGTCCACTCTTCCCTCGCTCCCTCGAAGCTCTAGCGCAGAAGAAACTACTTTTGCGTACTACTTTGTCTCACCGTACGCATAATATTATGTAGATGCTTCGTGCCACACTGTCGTGAATGGAAATTTGTCCATTTTGCAGCGAAAAGTGTTTCGATAGGAATGCACCGACGCGTGTTGTTCGTCGTTTCTTTTAAAACGCCGACTGAGTTTCCCATCGTCTCCGCGCTATGATTCTACGCGATATTGAAACACCGAGATAAGCGGTTGCTCGACCTCCCTTTCTGCTTTGCACAGGAAACAAAAGTATCTCAACAATCGTAACAGTGTTTCAACGACGCTGTAACAAGTTTATGTTTGCACGTAAATAGAATATGTGCAATTGGCGAGAAAAGTTGGAGTAATCGAGCGAATTAAAAAAAAAGGAAAAATAAGTTGGTCATCGTAAAGCAGTTGCTGAAATGGCGACGTAAAACGGTAGCTATGATTAATGCGAAATGTGTTCATGGGGGAGGGGACATCGCAGTATCGAATCAGATTATCATAATGCACCTTAATTCGATCAACGTTCGCTTGGAAACGGGTCGCGCGTAATTGCACAAACACGGAATATCAAAGCGAGGTTGCACGACGCGTGGACGTCTGTACGTATTTGCGTCAACGACCGCGTACTCGCACGCGCGCGCGATTCGAGTACTTTCGTTTCTCTCGAAAAACGACCAATGCCCAACCACAAAACCATTCGACTAAATGGAGTCGCTGGTACGCGATCATTTCGTCCACGCGATTCGCCGATATGACCCGTACCATCTCATATTCGTTCTTCTTTCACATTTTTTTTCATTCCACGCACGCGGAACCGCGGAATACTCGCCATCTCTTAATTGATAAAAGCTTCCTATATCCGCGACCAATAAAGATCACGGAATGCTCTATCAATCCCCTTTCGATTTAAATCTTTATTTCCTCGTTCGATCGATCTGCGACCTTTTTTTCCAACAGGTAACAAGGTTAATCTCTGATATACCGTGAAATTATCTTTAACAAACCGTATTGTTGTGTTCCACGGAAAATTGGCTTCCGTTTGTTCGCGATTCGCGATTACGACGCGTGTGATTGACGCGGGAGGAGGAAGAGGCGAAGGGGGTTGAAACGTCTTGGGAGCGTTGCCACGACGCGAAGGGGTGTGTAAATTATTCGCGCCTTTGAGCCGAAGCGCGTGCACAAGTGACTCGTTCGACGAGGATCGAGAGAAAAAAGAGGAAGGAAGGAGGCTTTGTACGAGCGACGACAATCGGCGTTTATCGGCAATTCGTTTCTTCGTGTTCGACGGAACGCCATCATTTCCATTTTTCGCGTCCGCTTCGTCGAACAAATTTAATTGGTTGTCCGCGAGTACTGATAAGTACTTTTGTGCCGAATGGATTCGTTCAAATAAATTGGAACGGCACGACCTGACATTAATTTTTATTTGGTATTTTTCCATTAGCGCATTATTTTATTAAAAGTTTCCGTCGTCGAAAAAACATTATTTTCTACGCTTTTCTGCCATCAACGAGCAATTGTACCGAATGATCGTGAGCTGACGTGTTACCGAATGCGTTCTGCGCGTTTAGAACAAAGAGAGGTATAAAATCGGGGAATATTTAAATAATATTCGCACGTCGAAGTAATCCGCGACTGACCCGCGATATATTTTGTTTGCAATAGTTCGAATTTATTTTGAACCAAGCGAGAAGTATTCCATCACTGTGTATCGAACGGACCTTTTTCTGCTTCTTCTTTCTCTTTCTCATTAGACATCAGCTAGAGTGCGATTATATAAAGTACCGCGAGAACTCTAGCGGAGTATATATACATTTTGAATATTTCAAAAATCCGAATACTTTTTAAATGACGCGTTAATCGTCAAATTTTTAACCGGATAGATCGGATTCGTCGCTGAATCCACTGATAGACAGAGAAAATAAAAAATAAATTGTATATTTTGGTAGATGTGTTGCATGATCTGAAAATCGCCGCCTTCCGCTCGAGCACGCTCACACGTAACACCATTATACCGTCGATTTTTAATTTAACGGGCAGCCGTGTGTTTCGATATAGCGAACGATACGTAGGAATATAAATCCTATTTAATTAACACTGGTAGACAGATCCGTGCAAACAAATAACACTCTCTACTCTGGTTCATTCGCTTCTGATACTCTCTCCCTTTTTCGCGTTTTACACCCCAACCGATACATCTCCCGTTTCCGATATTGCCGAATGATAAAGAGCCGGTTAATTGCAATTAAATCAACAAACACATAAAATACCTGTACATCGTTCGACCCTCTATCGGCGTGCTCGAAATCGCGAGTGCCGTAATACGAGATACAGATACGTGTCGAAAGTGAAGAGGTTTCGAGTGTCTGCCTACAAAAACATCGGAAATACGAAATACCTCTTTGTAAAATAATAACTTTCATATTATTCAGAGTACTATTACTGGAAATAGTATCGTTACATTTCAACAAAAAAAAAAAAAAAAATGAAAAAAGTAGAAACAAAAAAAGTATCACTCGTACCTTCGCAACAAATTTATTAAAACATTTTTCATATAGCTATACGAAGCCTCGGACGTAACAGGTTTGGTTTCAAATTCGAAATAACTTTTTACTCTCGTTAACGGGAATACCGAACAGTCACGTAACTTTTTTTTTCAGCCCGTTTTCCTATTTCCTCAACTATTGTTCGATATCGGCTTTCCCAACCTTATAATTTTCAATCTCTTGATAAACGGTCATCCTGTCACCTAATACCTTGAAATACACGTACGTCTTCGCATCGGTCGCACAACAGTAAAGTTTTCAACAATAAGGCGGCGATGTCGCGTCTCCGGCGAGACATCAAAACTTATTTAGGATCATGTTCTAGCCGTAATTGTACGCGGAAGAAGAAGAAATGGACACAGCGGAAGAAGTTGACGCTAACGTCGGTGCTCGACCCAGAGGGGTGAGCTAGAAATTCGAAATTCTAGCCGAAGGTGCCTGCAAGGAGAGAAGTTTGCGAAGAAGTTGTTTACGCGAACTTCCCCTCGTCGCTAGCCTCGCACTGTACACGGGGGGGGGGACTGGTAAAGTCTTGCCTCGAAGCGCTGTAAAGCGCCAGTTAAATGTTGTTGCTATATTAAAACGCAGGAATCTAGGCGTGCTTGTGTACGCTACGAGTGTAAGGAAATATTACTACAGTTAGTATGGTGTATAAGATCGTTTAATTATACTGCATATGCTGTCCTCGCCGTATAAAGGCGACTTTTACATTTTCAAACTAATTTCAGTCCAACGCTTATTTCCATCATCCGTCGCTTTTCGTTGACGAGACCGTGCTGCTCTTTAATTACGGCTACACCCTCGGCGAAATTAAGAATTCGACGTAATAAATAACGTTTTAATCAGAAAATTTCTAGCTGTTTTCCCCTTCGTGGAGAACGAACGAGTTAGAGCGCAAATTAGCTACCGGGTAGTGCTATCTTTTCACTGTCATGTTAACCCTTTCTCCGCCGAATTTATCGTCTCTTGAACTTAATTGCCAGACCCTACCTGATCGGCGTTTGAAAAATTTGATTTCTTATAACCGATACAAATTGAATTCCGGTAAATTAAGTAAGAATGAAACTGAACTTAATCAAAGAGACGACAGATACAATCGACGCCTGGAAGATGAATTATATTGAAATATACTTGTACGTGGAAATATATTCTATCTGATAGAAATTCGTTGTTCCAGAGCTCGTCAAGCGGAAGAAGTAGTTTCCTAAACAATAAACAGAGATCTTTGGAATCGTATTCTTCTCTAAATCCTTGCACATTATAATACATCTCATGTCAAAGCAGCAGAATTGCGCCAGTTCCAGCACTTTCTTGGCGTTCTCTCTGTTTCAGCCTTTTGTTCTATCCATTCTATCGCATATGGGAACGTCTTAATTTACCGACATAGGATTACTCTCTCCCATTGATGTACTTGAAGTACTACTATCGTAAGAGAGAAATTAAAAATATTATAAAAGTATTAAAATATATCGGAAGAAAGTAACCAGGAATATATAATATTTTCGCTGCTAGCCTAGAAGGACAAGAAACCTTATATTTTATATCGATTCTGAATATATAAGACATATAAAATATAAACTAGCTAACGTATAAGATATATGGAAAGCATTTACGAACGAACAATTTTTTACGCACGTCAACGTGGGTGGATACATGCAAATCCGTAAATAGGAGGAAGCTTTGAGGGAGAAAACACATTTCTGTAATTACGAGTTCTTTCAGCTTCCTCCGCTTCGTTCCGCCCATTTTTCGCTAGTCTTCTCACGAAGCCAGCATTTTCTATTACGATTCCAATAAATTAATTTTCAGCTGCGCGTCGGCCCACCTTTCCACCTCCCACGTTTCGGGCGTCCTCGACGCCGAAGAGGAAGACGACGTCTTATACGTGCCATTTATACCCTTTACGGGCAGCGTCAGTCTGCGGGGATTGTGAAGTGCATCCCTCGATCTTCGTTCCATCCTTTACTTCGGCCCTTTCCCTTACTTACTTTTGCCTTAGTTCGTTCATATGCGATGCAAGGGGAATCTTAAATCCAGATCTCTAGCATTGATGAATCCGCTTCTCTCGGATATTGTTCTTATACGTCTTCGAAGGCAAGCTTTCCTTGCTCCTCGAAACTTACACGAGCAGGAGGCAAAACTGCTTTGACGAATCATGAACGGGAATTTTCTTTCCAGTCAAACAAATTACATTTAAAATTTCCGACGAATTTCGACCGTGTCCCAAGAAAAGAAGAAAAAAGAAAAGGTTAAAAGATATTTTGTTGCTGCCCTAAGGGGCAATATTCAATGGCGAATATTTTCTTCGAAAGAAACATATTGTCCAAGTCGTTTAAGAAGCAGCAAAATAGCAAAATGGTATATTTAAAATTGCAATGATATAAAAATTTAAGTAATTTTTATTACTTTGAGTGACCGTTCATAAAAATTTTCTCAGGGCGTTGGAACAAGCATAATGTATTAAAAATAAAAAGGCATGGGATTTATTTAAAGAAATAAGGTCGACCTTAAGATCTTTAAATCATCAAAGAAGCTTTTACAAAGAAACTTTTTCTAGCCTGTAACAAGTGCAAGTTTATTGCATACTTGCGTGTCGATTATACATAGCAGCATGCCTTAGATGATTAGCGCAATCGTTTGATCTTATATCAGGATAAATTCATTATACATCGAAATAGGCACTTGAAAAACAGCAAGAGCTCCGCGCCACTTCATTTTTAGGTCTGGCATTATTTTATTAGTATTATTTATTTTTGATAAAATGCGATTTAATAAAATCGCTGTACTTACTATTGCAGAAACTACGAGAGTCTACGAGTGATCGTAATTTACGACATATTCGTTTATCCTTTTGCTTGATTCGAAACGAGTCAATTTGCGTGATAAGCCGTCAAATCCTTTCTCGTTTACGGAAGCGGCTGTCTGCGACGACTGTCGGGTCAAATGCATCAAACGTGAATAATGTTAGATAGGATATGTACGGCTGGTGGAAATGCAGCGAGTTTGGGCGCAGACTTTCACAATAGAGGATTATACCATTGAAGTATTATAATGACGTCGTGCGGACACATAATACGTAACATGTGAAGAGGCATTACGCCGGGACGAATGAATAGGGTTGAGTCAGCGTGTGGGGTAAGGTGGAGGTCAATGATATTATGCAAATCGTATTACGGAGACATCGCAGATATTTCACAACACTGAGAAATATGAACGTGCTTGCGAGATATTGCGCAAGGAACGTGACAACGTAACATTGTCGCGTTAGAACTTATTTTTACGGTGTATTATGGGTCAAGGTATAGCGAGGTCGTAAATTAAATCATCGATCGGTGGTACCAACTCAAATTTGCCATTTTGTGATCGACTAATATCGTGTATTAGCAACCAACGAAGAAATCTTTCTTGAAAAGGTTAAAAACATAATTGGATAAAGATAAGAAAGTATCAGTTGCATAATCGACTATCGTATTCTATAATATCGCCGATTCGTCTTGGCTATTCGAGTAGCGAACATTCAATGATAACAAACACGGTAGGAAACATCGACGGTCTTCGTCTCCGTGGAAGGTTACTGAAAGCCTTCGGTGGAGTTCACCATGGCTGGAGTTAGTTTTCGAGAGGTTCGGGAGGTGGATGACAAGAAGGAAGACGGTGTATGTTGGTGGACGAACGTTCGGGTGTGGGTTAGCTCGAACCGTGTACAGGAAACATAAAGTTGGCACTTCTTCGGTAAGTTGGATAGGAAGTCCGCGAATAAGCCCTACGTGGTCCTACTAGTAGATCGGTTCCTCCCTCGCCTTTCGTACAGTGTCTGCTTGTGCTTCGCGCTTTCGCACTGGCCGCGACCACATCAAAGCACCGGTTGGACGAGCTTTGAGCATGATACGCCGTACCGTACCCTGCCTAGCTTTGTGACACCGCAGCCAATATAGTCGGGCTGCCTGTTATTACCCAGCTACCATTCAATATCCTTAATTAAATTCGGAAGCTTATTCACTGCGGTTAATTACGGTTTCGTTCGACCGGCTCCGTTCGGCGGGCGTCGTTAAACGAGACCTTCCTACTACTGAAACACAAAGCAAAAAGCCCTCGGGAGAGCTTGGTCTACCTACCGGTTCGAAGACTATCTCCTATTTGTAGTCGGGGCTTTTGCGTTGCGCGGGAACACCGATTTCGATCTCGTCCACAGCTCGCTTGATAGGTTCTGTGTGTTGCCCTCTAGTTTGCGGAGCACCGTAAAGAGATAGGGGCATAGCATTCAGTGTGTGTATCGATCAATAGTATGTCGCATAATATCGGTAAAATGTAATGAATATACGTGCTGTTGCACGCACGGAACATCAACCAGTCTATACGATTAATCGTTATCTCGTTTTGCGCGACAACCAAATTCCTCAATTATTTTTGCCTAAGGTCTGCGGCATTGCTATCGAAACTGTGACATTTTGGCAGTCGTTTTGTCGAACAAGAATGTTTTACAAGTTTCTGCATACCTGTAATGATACGGATGAATTATTGCCGGGCTGGACAGTTTCTGAGACTTTATATCGCTAGAAAGAGTTCGGACGCAAATTACGGCATTTGCTGCCGAAGAATAAGAGAAAAGTTTTCAATGCCATGTTTACGTGCCCAGGATAATGCAATACCGCTTGAATGGAAGGGAATGGTAGAGAGTACATTTATAAGTTTGACTCAAGTTTTTGAGCTCTCAAAGACGATTCGCGCTTTGTCGGTTCCAGACATCATACCATCTGTAAAGAGGATTTTCTACGTAGCGAACACCTGTATTCGCCCCTACCTATGTATACCTGCATTCTATTCTATATACATTTTACAACGTATGATTTTAGAATTACGGATATGATATATCATTTCGTACAGCTATGGGTATATTCTGTTATATTTCAAGTTTAATCTCCGTCTTTCGGCGGAACATATTTCTTTTTCATACCCAGTTGAACGTTAAATGCACGTTAAGTGTCCTGGTCGGAAATTTTATACGTATATGACAATTATTTCAGAGCGTACGACCCAATTCAGAGATAATCTGTATCAATTTTTCCATTAGAACAACGATTCTTAAACTGATTCCACGTTTACAAATTGTTACGATTTCTGTTTACAGAAAATAGGTATCAAAACGATATGCATAATTGTAATGACGCGGGACATATTTTTGAGATGGAAATTGTACGTGTTAAACCGCTTGGCACATCGTGCTGTTCTATTTCTTGGCCGACTGTGTTCTTTTGAAAATCCCAATTACTTTTATGAGTAGGAGGTGACAGGAAGGAACCTACGTCACATTCTCCTGCAGGATTATCCCGGATGCTTGCTTCTCGCTTTGTCTCCAAGTCTCAGATCCAACTTCCGTTCTCAAGCCCTTGCCGGCAACTAGGAAGGAGGACAGACAGGAAGGGAAAGGGGCGGAGAGAGTGTTCGTTGGAGATTCGAAGGTGGAAATGAACTGCCGGCATCAACAACCTTAGTAATGACGCGGCTCCCGTGTCTGAGTCTATCTTCACTTCGTCGCTCATTCCCGAGCGCCATTCCCAAACAATGGTCGCACTTGAAGCCTGAGCTTAGCGACGAAATGATAGTTTGGACAGCTTGCTAAATGAGATGCTCCATTTCCAGGTCTTCTGTAGTCTTCCGAAAATCGAAACCCCGTGAGCCACAATTTTTCATTTCTAAGGGTGTAAAACGGAGTACTTGGAACTAACGCGCCTCGTTAATTGTCTGGCAACTGGTTTCTGCTATTACTTGGCGTCTAACAGGTAATTGCCCCTCTGTTCGCATTCTGCATGCTTAATTTCTCTACCGTATCTTCATTTGTTTTGTCTTGACGTAATAATTAAAATCTCGAAATACGTATTACGATATCTGAATCGTGGCAATCTGTCCGTCTGCCAATTGCACGCAAATTTCCCATATATGGTATTATTATTGTTATTATTATTATTATTATAAATTAACAAGTGTGCGCTTGTTTCACTGTACATGTGCGAAAGACTAGGTATTGTTTAATTTAAATAATCATCGGATTAGTTAGCTTTAACACCCCGGTTACTAACTGTATATCGATAAATATTAAAAGCGAATAATTTAATGTGCTTGGAAGAACGACGTACGTACATCGTGTACGAACGACTCGGTCTACGTTTCGACGGGCGCCTACACTTTACTAAGGGCTTCTATTAAAATTTTTATTTCACGTAGGCGATTTAAGCAGTTTCTTGCTATTAACGAATTAATTATAATGAATGTTAAGGGAGATTATGTATGTGTACATATATATTCGAACCTGAAGCATTTCACAACCCTGTTCGCTTCGAAGCAAAATATTGCACAGGGCTTCCACCGCGAATAAACGCAGGATTATACTTAATGGCAATCCACGGCATTCTATGCTAATGTTGAAGAGCGCACATAAGCGGCTTTCAAATCGTACCAACCTATCGTGCTATGGCAATTGGCCCGTGTTATTCATTTGTGCGCTCTTCAACTTTGTGAAAGATCTTAAATATCGCGGAACGTATTCCTATGAATGACGATACAGAGCAAAAGCCATTAAACATACGTTATTTTGAGAAATTCAGGTTTGCACGTAAACTCGAATATTTATCTTTATTAAACGAACCAAGAAGCGTAAATACATACCTGTGCTTCGAACGAGCCCTGTGTATTCACGATATGCATATATTGCAAAATGTGAAAACCCTATCGAATTTTACGTTTGTATAAGTTAAAATAAAATAAATGATATTGTACGTGTACACGTCGATTCATTTCATAGAAATTTTAATATCGAGCTATTGATTTCGTTCGTGTTTTCGTGCATTACCTTCGCAAACCATACTACGCGATATAAATGTCCAGAATAATCTTTTATCTGCATGCAAAATCGATCCTTATCGAATCAAGGGTTTAATTTTTATGGTAGTGGGGTATTATACAAAATTTGGATGGAGCACCGCGCGAAAAAAGGTTATTTGGAAGGTTAAAAAAGGAAATGGTAGAGAAAGAAATTGGAAGATCGAAAAGAGTGCGTGCAGCGTTGGACGTAAAACGAGGCTGCTTTGAATGGGTGGTACTTACTTAAGCAAATGCCTGCTATCCGGATTAAGTATTTGTTCTAAAAGCTAAAGGAAGCACGAGAGAGAGAGATGGTGTACAAGGAAAAGGAGTATGGAGGAGAAAGAAACGTAAAGGTAGGGAGAATGTAAGAGGGCTGTAAAATTCCTCCACCACTGTGAAACCGGAAAGTTCCGTGAAATTTACTTCTTGCACTGGCATCAAACGAAAACATTGGCTTTCCGGTTACGTTAGGCTGGTATGGCAGGCGTACTCGATTGCCCATCACTTTGTTCGATGTTAGTGGATATGGTTCCCTTAAATTCGTCATTACGCAACTAGCATCTTGTATATCGTACAAGTGCATGTATATGCACTTGCGATTTAAGTTTATCTATCGTATATCTGTTCATCGTTGAGATTAATTATTTCATACTTTTGTCGGAACTTCTTAACGAAGCTTTTACACGAGCCTTTGCTTATGTGACATTTTTTCCTTACTTTTACTAAAAGAATATCCTTTAATGGGAAAACCTGGAACAACTTGTGTAGAGCGTATTCTTAACTTTAGAACTTTCGTCAAAATATAGATTCTATTTGTTTATGCTATTTTTTCTCCATCTACTCTGACTCCGCTTGTAATTATACTTTCACAAAAGAAACCCGTGCTTCTCATTAAAACGTTGCATTAATTATTTTAGATTATACCTTTATGACATACTATCCATTATTATCCTTAATTGTTCATCATTTGCAAAATTCAATGCTGCTTTAATGCGAAATTCTAACAATTTTTTATACAATTCTGTCGTAATTATAATGCAAAAAGAATAGGAATGAAAGTGTTTCAAAGGAAGCTCGCAATTTAAAGTACAAAGCGGATAGAGTTTATGGCATAGGAAGTTACGCCGAAGGAAGTATTAAGGTTACTTCGAAGGTTATCAAGAGGTTAATGAAATATTTTTCCACCATCTCTCATCGTAAATTTTCTACTGTGAAAATGTAGTAGACAGAAGGTTTCGGAACAAAGACGTTCGCGCTACGCACCGGTTAATCGATCGATGTTAAAATTGTAAAATTACATCATTTTAAAGGTATTAAGAACAACTGGTTTATTAAGAAGATTTCACGATAAACAGCTTGTTTTCGTTTTCACGCGTTCCGCGTTATTTACGCGGATTACGATCATCAGTTTCAGTGACGACTGTCAAGAATTCCACGATATTGCACCGTGAAACTGCGACGTCGTTGGCTATCCTGAATTCGAATTGAAACGTGCTCCCATGTCATTCTGTTCTTCACAATTCGTCGCTTACGCCGTAGAGTTATATGATGGGTGTAAAAGAAAAATGGATGGTAGGAATGCCAATAAACGTCCTAACAGCAACGAAATTTGGAAACGTGACGATAAACAGATGAGAACGTGAGCCAAGGTCGAGAAAAGGTTCCGAAGTCACTAACCCTAGAAAAACATAGTAGTGGTTACTTAACAAGTTCCTTCTCCAAGCGATGCAACGTTGCATACGAATTTCCCATCAGTTAACTAAGAATCGAACGGTC
Source organism: Bombus flavifrons (assembly GCF_040668555.2). Taxonomy (NCBI): domain Eukaryota; kingdom Metazoa; phylum Arthropoda; class Insecta; order Hymenoptera; family Apidae; genus Bombus; species Bombus flavifrons. The sequence continues at coordinate 14,167,523 of NC_138451.1, read as the reverse complement.
TAGCCAGCAATCCTCGTTGGCAATGTAATTGCCAGGTGGCTCGAGCCGAATCGCGAAGTTTAAAACTTAGCAGATTTCCCCCTTTTGCTTTCTTGATCGTTTCTCAACTTATTCCTACAGTCGGCTACTCAACAGCGGACGAGAATACTGATCTCGTTCGAAAAAAAAAAAAAAAAAAACACGAGTTCGTATATTCCACGTTGTTCTTTATTCCAAACACAGATCGACGACTTTCTTTATCGAACCGACCATGGTGTAATCTCTCATGCATTCCAGGTAATTAAATTGATTCGATTATTAATTGAATTGATTAAATTAAATTCGACATTAAGATGACATTGATAAGCGAAAAATTATAATACTCGGAATACACGGTTCTATACCTCTGGTTGAAATTCATTCGCGATCTTTTTCGTTAGATCTATAGACGTATGAAATAGGAGCGAGAATAGAAACACTAGAGGGTAGAATTTTTATATGTGATCGATCTAGATGATCAGCTATGTGTTTCAATTGGACGAACGTTATCGGACTAAAGTAGCTTTTACTGCTTCAGAAGGATGGAACAGGAACATATCAAACAAAGACATTTTTAAGGATTTTATGAGGTTTCGATGCCCTCTCTCCTTCGTCTTCTGCCACATTTCCTTCGCCCCTTTGCCGCTTTCTTTACCCTTAATCTAAAAGCGCTGACAAACCGCAAAACTTTGCCCACCGCGAACAAACACGTGAATAAATCGACACGAGACGCCCCCTGATTCTAGGTTTATATTCAAAGTTCCGCGGAGGATACCTATCGTCGTTTGCGTTTCTTCTCCTTCCATTTATTTTTTCCTCTTTATTTCTGATACCCATTCACATCCGCATCTATCCGTGCATGTACATCCTGTGCATGTAGAAGTTTCTATATATGTAAATATATAGAAACATATACCATATATACATCCAATTTTCCATTTCTATTGGTAAGACATACTTTCGTGGTTGTAGATCCTTGGAGAAATGCAAGTTTCCGCAACGATCAAAGTTTACATATCTATAATTACTAGGTTGTCTGTGATCTACTTAGTATTTTATCTTCGCGGAATTTCGGAAGAAAAATGTTTCGCATAATAATGCGGGGAACATATTATAAGATAGATTTCATAAAGTATCGCTAAAATACGAACAAATATAAACGAATCTTATTCGACGAATAAGAAAGCAAATGGTATCGAACAGGTGGATTAAATAAAATTTATTTCCCCGTTTGATTAACTCTAAAATAAAGCTTTTTGCGATGGTAAATTAATTGGAACGGAGTTGCGCCTAGGATCAAAGGATTCCTGGAAATTCTGTCGATCGGTAACTACGGATCTGAAACTACGCGTATGATGTACCTGAAGCATTACACGGGAATATGTACGATTGCTTGGTATGTATGTATACAGATACCGAAGAGCTACGTCGCTCCGGGAATTGCCATGGTAATTAAATTATAAATGGTCGTGGCCTGCGGTCGGAAATAATTCGACGCGGCAGCTTTCTGCTACAATTCGCCATAGTTTCCGCGGAGGTCGGCCGACCGCGTTTCCCGAAACCTCTCCTCCTGCTCCATCTCCAGCTCGTAACAGAAGTGGGGGAGGCGGTGAAGGGAACACGGCGGAAAACGAGAGGTAGCACGCGTTGCGGTCTAACCCTCCGCGCCTGGTCAGGACATATAATAATACGGTCAATTTTGAATCGAGTTTGGTTGGACGATGCCTCCTTTCCCTCCTCTTTCCCGCTTCCCAATACTCATCGCTTCACCCTCAACCTTCCTGCTGTACTAGTAGCAGCAGCAGCAGCAGCAGCAGCGGCAGCAGCGGCAGCAGCTCTCTACCTACACCGTTGCCCGACGATTTTGCGAGGCTCGCTTAACCGCCAACAATTTCAGCCCCTGAATAATTCTTGGCGCTCCAATCTAACTGCGAACAAATTAGACCGAATTAGCCGAGATTTGGAACGTGCTTCCAAACCGCTCTCTGCAACTAGCGACTCTCTCTCCCTCTGCCCTCACCACCCCTTCTACACCCTTTCTACACACGCCGCGTCGCGATATACCGCGAACCGAACCGCCCCTCTATAAGCAGCCTTTGAATCCACTACTGTCGCATTATTTTCATCGTGCACTCTACAATCGTACCATACTTCCACCTCTGAATTTCGTGAATGCGACTGACGAGACGGTTTAAACAACGTAACCGACGCAGTTTCAACGTGGGATTTAATAAGGGCACGCTTGGTAAACGAATAACTCTGGTTTGGTTTTGTTTGGCTACGACTCTAATGCCCGCTGTAATATTGAATCAACGGCACGTGTGTGCGCTGATTCCTCCGACTTTACTTTTGATTATAAAGTATTTCGAAAACCTAAACTCGTAACGTAGAGTAAATAGAAGAAAAAATATTTGATGGACAGAGGTCTGCAAATCGATCCCACCTCGGTAAATAGAGATTTTCTATTTCAAGGGAAAACTGGCAACTTACTTGAATGGGGAAATGACAAATAGACAGAACGATAAGTAGACATTAAAATTGCGTGAAGCGGATTTGATTTTATATTTATAACGTTTCTGTTTTCATAGGGAAAAGGGTCTTTCTTTCGGCTGCACGATTCTTCTTACAAATGAAATATTTCACGCTGGTAATATCGTATCTTGTTTGATTAAAGTACTAATTTAAATTATTTTCAGTAAACTCATTTAGATGAACATGCAAAAGTCAACAAGTTTGAAAATATGATTTAGCTATGCTCTTTGAAGTTTTCTCGACTCAATCGTACTCTCGTTTCTTTAAAAAAAAGTTCTTTACTTTTTCGACCTTTTAGAAATAAACCTTGACGTAAAAATGGAACGACAGTTTGGGAAATTTTTTAGAAAAGTGAGAGCAATTGATTGATGCCGAAGGCTATAAAATTCAATATAGTTAAAAAAAAGAGAATTCTTTTTTTTTAATCTCTCAAATATAATATCTTAAATTGTAAAATTAAAGACGAAAAGTTATATTTAGCTTTTCTTCAGTGAACTAAATTCACTACTTTGCCTCACGAACACGAGAACGAAAAATTTCGTTAACCGCCTGAGTGAAAGCCATGTTACGTTTGCACCACATTAAACGCAAGACAGGCCGCGTGAGTGCTTTCCGGATAGCCGTGACAACATTTATTATCGTGACTTCGCTTCCTGGCCCGCTATATGCGAACAAATAAAAACAAACTTTTAACTCGCTGTGACGTTTACTGTAAACGCACTCAAACTTTTGCACATTTCCTGGAAATATCCGTCAAAAAATGTTTTTTCAAATCAGAATCTAGAGGAATTTCTCCATGTTCGTTTCTCTAAATATCCTGAAATCAGTTGCAGACAGGCACGATTATTTTCACGATTAGATCGACCGCGTAGAAACGACCGGAATAATCGGAAAGGAAGTTATCGCGCAAGTCTCTTATTTTTGCACAGTTTATGAATCGAAAATAATTCATTCCTAAGAAAACATTACCGCGAAAACTTTATTTATCGATCAAGGGGACGTCGTGACGCCACACCAGGTCAGTTTTCATTGTTTCTAGTCCCGTGTTTTTATCCCTGGAGCATTTTGGCCTACGTTTGCCGAGTTCATGTCATGGAAGGATAAAGGGTTGCGCAGCGGGAAACGAGCGGAGGGATGCGGGGGTTAGGTCGAGTCGTCGGTGATGAATGCCGGTAAACTTCGCACGAAAAGTCGTTTATAAAGCAGTGCTACGCCGCGCTACGGATGCTCGCACTTCATAACTTCCTTCCCATATCCGCCAGCAACGCTGAACACAGCGCCGCCGCAACTAACTTTCTGAAGACTTCTCTAAGACGCGGTCTGATTGTGAGGGATACGTATACGAATGTAATATCTGACAGATATTTAGGGAATCTTCCATTTTTATAACACGATTCGTTGAGAAATTTCATTAGTAATCTAAGAACATTTCATCTTAACGTAAAATTTTAACATGAAGTAATATTTCGTTCAGACGGTTAAGCATTTAAAAATCGACAGATCTTTCACGCGCGTTCATAGTTGCAAAAAAATTAATTAAAATTAATTTACTCCGTAAAACGTCAAAGAGTTTATTTATTCGCGTAAATCTACGTATATATTTCGCGTTACACGAGAAACTTCGAGTTCCCCTTGTTTGAAGGCACGCATAATGTTGCACATTATAAGTTATTATAGCGGCATTCGCGTTATTAATAGACGTTGAGACGGGACGAGCTCGCTTGTTTAATTATTATATATAAGGTAGTTTAATATTTAAAAAAACGTAAGACGTTGCAATTTTCTATTTTGTATATAGTACGAGACGCGGCAACTTACGATTCTTTCTCGTAATCGATAAGGGTCAATGTTGTTTTAGTCTTCGAATCGTCGTGAAATGTTGGAAAACTAGAGCTCGAGTATACAGGATCGATTCGATAGTTCGATGTTGTAGTATCATCGTGCGAGTTAAATCCAAGTCGAGAAATTTAACTACATATGTACATAGGCGACGCGCGATAGCGTTGCCCTTGCATCGATGTTTCTCGTGGAAGCACAACGTTCAGAGGACGCGACCCTGCTCTTCGTTTCTCCTTCCTTCTTCCCTGGGCGCGTTACGTTTTGCTGCTATCGGCTATAAGTTTCAGCAGAGGTCGAGGTCGACGATACATCATCCTCTCGCGGAGACATAGATTTACGGTGTATGCATAATATTTGCCGAGCCGGCGGGAAAATTAGAAGTACCATAAGCCGCTTTTCTTATCAAATCTGTACTTTACGAGTAAAAGCTCTGGAGGATGAAATGTTTGGGAGCACGGATAGGGATGTAACTAAACTACTGGCTGTGTCAACTGCTGCTTTTTTCTCCCTGCTCTACTATACATCTACTATTTTTTTTTTTCGAATATTGCTGTAAAATCACGGGATTAGACGAGCAATTTCTTTTTACGTCACGAACATCTCCGTGTTATTATTCTTCCAAGATATTAGAGCCGCTATCCTCGTAATTTTAAATGGTCCGTTGCGTTTGTATTATGGCACGGTTTATATTTATGTCACACTCCTTATTAATAATATGGCAAATTAGTTACGCGACCTACATTAAAGCAGAATAGTTGTGTATATCAGTTAAGCAGTATATAGATCATTCCACCTACAATTATGAGCCAATTATTTTTATTGATTCTCAAGTTCGTATACAAAATACTGACCTAGAATCACTTTTCCAGAATGCAAAATTCAATTGGCACCGTGTAACGATTAAACCTACGTGCCTACGAAACAGTCTTAAGCAGAAATTCGACTGTTCCAAAATATATCGCTGTCTCCTGTATTTGACTGCAGCTTAAGGACATGGTTACGCAGAAATTGAACCATTCCCTCGATATCGCGCCCACAGAAACTAGCGGTTGACATTATAATAGTATTAACGTCCGTGCGGAGTACGCGGGTCCGAATTCAGTAATCGAATAACAATAAATTTGCATTTGCGTTGTTGTGGCTGCCGCTGACGCCGCAGTGCACGTAGATATTCACAACCGTACGCGGGTACACGAACGAGTGGCAGGCCAGAGTCGTTTCATAATCGCTAAGCAAATCGCTTTCATACGCAACTCCACTTTCCGTTACAAGCGAATGATGGATGCAATACGCGACCAGGTTTATGTTCTGTAAATCGAGTCACGCGTATGGTCTGCTCTTGATATACAGAGTGACCTATATTGTCATAGAAAATATCAACGTATTCCATAAAAAATGAAAGATATACCTTTTTGTTAAATTTCTTACTCTGTATAGCATTTTGAAATAAGAAACGATATTACTCGATAAATTATCTGATATTACAATCGATTGGATAATCATTCAATTCGAATAACAAGCCAGATTATTTTCTCAAGAACTATACTATATTTAATACTTTGAATAATGCACTGTTTAACAAATTGCCAGCATTACCGGGAACGAATCGACCGTCTACGAATCCCCCGTGATGTATCGTTTGGAAGCGTGCATCGTGAGGAACGTCGCTAAGTAAATCCAACGTAAAATTCGTTTCTTCTTCTCTATTATTTAACTGTCTTTTTACGAGCATGCTGCACCTGTATTCCCGCAGACGGAGAATGTTCTAGCGGATTATAAATATCGAATGGCAGTAGCGTGTCTTGCGGGCTGTAAAAATTCGAGCTACAGCAACGCTGTCGCCTTCGCGATACAGTCCGTAACATACAATATCATTTTCTCGGCACAGTCGCAGACCCTCATTTCTCTCACAGGCTAGCAGTCCAATTTCACACCGTTGTAAATACGCTTCTCTTATTTTTGACATCGTCTTCAATTCTTCTTACTTTGTCGTCCTGGCGGACGAGTGCCTCTCCTTCCGCTTTGCCGCGGTCTCAGCCCCGGCTACGAGGATGGCTTCATTTATAATCATTTCTCGGGCCTGTATCTACCCCGTCCTATCCTCGCTGGCTGCTATGGGGTTCCTTCGAGGCCGAGCTTCTTCAGCGTCCATCAGGATCTTATACGATCACCCCGTCCAAACTCGTTAGACTCCCGTGGCCTCTCTCCTTGACGATTATCCCATCGGGGCTAACCCTTTAATCGCCATAATCGTACATTTGCATCAACTTTGTTATCCAGCAAGTTACCAGTCTCGCCTCTGCTATGAGAATTTGATAATCAACAGAATTAATTGTGTTTATGGTAGCCCATTGAAATATAACAAGTTTTCTAAGCTTTAGGTATGGTAACATTTATAGCTAGAATCTCCATTGAAGTTTCCAAACTGAATAATAATTTTCATCTCGTTGTAAAACTCTTTTAGTCGAATATGGAAATTAAACCATTTTTTAGATATACAGGGTGGTTGGTAACTGGTGGTACAAGCGGAAAGGGGGTGATTCTACGCGAAAAAAGAAGTCGAAAATATAGAATAAAAAAATTTTTTTTTTTAATTTTTCCATCTACAGTGACAACGATCTACAGTGAGATCCGTTATAACGAGACGCGATAAAGTGCACGCGTACCGAGCGAAAATTCAAAGTCGATTTTCTCGAAAACAAAGCCTCGAACGAAAAATTGTTATTCTATATTTTCGACTTCTTTTTTCGCGTAGAATCACCCCCTTTCCGCTTGTGCCACCAGTTACCAAACACCCTGTATGTCCCGAAATATCTCTATCGCCTGAAACATTTTTGTAGCGGCACACGAGCTAGAAGACAATTCAAATCATGTTGTTGTTGTTTTGCCTCGGAGTAGCAATATCTTTAGGATACACACAATGTGATAATAAATAAACTCCGGGCCAAACAATGTCGCCGCTACGTGCAACCGTCGAACGTAGACGAAGTCGAATTTTCCGGCTCTTCCCCGACCAGTATAAATAAACGGACGAGATCGTAAGAAAGTCAGTTATCTATCAGTTGTCAGTTAGTGGCGCGAGTCAGTATCTACGAGTGTCTGTCGAGTATCCATCAGTTACCAACGTGTTATACACTCTGTCTCAGCGAATTTGTTAGCACGAGGTATTTATTTAACATTTTAAATATACTTGACGGTTTCAACAACGAGCAATCTCGTCTAATATATCTCACGATCAACCATCCTCTACACAATCCTCCACGTTTTCCACACTGCTTAACTTTTATCAATATCCATGTACACACATCGAAATAGAACAGCTTGTATAATAAGTTCATTCGGTCGACCAGTATCATCGCTAAACCTGACACCAAATAATCAACGTTAGATACACAACGATAAGTTATACCTCATTAGGATGCTTGCATCGTATCATAAAAATACAAATGTGTATTGTGTATTATATGGCCGCAAACGCGTATATATGATCTTGTTTGACACGCGACATCGTTAATTTTGTCAGTGTATAAAATGGATATTTATTTTCACTCGTGTTCATTTTCACTGCCAGTCTATCATCGTTTGAAATTTTTCCCTAAACCAAATTAATATTTTTTATAATGCCAGTGCCGTAACTATCCATCAAGCTTTCTTTCATGCAACAAGTATTTCCCGATTAGCAACGAGTCGGAAATAGAATAGTACACCGAAGAAAAATGACAGTTAGGTGCTTATCTCCTCGGATTTTCAACGTGTCTATCCTCGTTCAAACGAACAAAATATCCAACTTTAGCAAATGAAATACGATATAACGTATCACCATGGGCTAGTCCGCTCTCTTTTCATTTCTGGCATATGCTTTCTCGCTTCTTCTTTCCTTAACTCGTCTTTTACTTTCTCCCACTCTTCTCGCACTCAGTTTTTATTATCATAGTCTCGCTGGTTCGCTCTTCCTTCCTTTCTGTCTGCCTTTACCACCCATCGTGAGGAGGGGTTAGCAAGCTGCAAGCCTTTCTATGAACACAGAATATAACGATTGCTCTTTGAAACCGTCACCGTGGTGCGCGTAGAGCATTAATGCCGGCTCACGTGGAGAAAATTTTGTCGAGATGTTTCCGTTTCTGACCCTTTCCACTTGCCACTGTTGTATCGCGTAACGAAGATCTCGATGAAAATGGCAGAGAAAAGAGGAATGCGCCACTCCCTTTTTCTTCGTAGGTAAAGTTAAAATTGTGCTTCCGTGACGTAACGACCCCATTCAACGCTTACTCTTGTTCTCTGGATCGCATTGAATTGTAAAAAGCTTTAGAATGTTTCCTTTTCATTTCACGGCCAACCGGTGTCGAGTTTTTGTTGCGGATCGCGTTGCGCTTGGTTAATCTTCGCCCGCTATAAGAATGACGCTAACAAAAAATATACTCGTAACCAAATGAGACATTCTGGACCTAATATGCTTCCTACGAGACATTCCCATGCGATACGCGCCAACTCGTAAATTTAGGTTATCCAGAGACGTAAAATCGTTATTAAACTATTATTTTTTAGATACGAACGCGCTTTCGCGCATGAATAAATTCCCGAAATCGAGCGATATGAAAATTCTTTAACATTTCTGATGTTTTTGAAAAAATTGTTTTGAAGAATTTGAAAGTCGACGAACGCACACTGACTAATTTTGAATCGCGGCGACCAAAAATATCTACTACCAATTACGAAAAAATAAAACATTTGGAATTTCGAAATCGATATTACGACGAACTGTACTCACTTACGTCTCAGAGCACGACATCGTAACTCCCATTATATTCCGTTGGACGAGCACGAGGCGTTGGGGCTTTACCCAAAGGCGTGATTGGTAATTGATTTTCAGGCTTCAGCACCGTGCTCGCTCTCCCTTCTCTTGCTTCGACGTTCTCTCCTCTTCTTCGTCGTCTTCGAAAACCAGCGGTTTAACGATACTCTGAAAAGTACAAAATTCGTTAAGGAATGTGCTGTTACAAGTATATTATAGTAATTATTTCTTCTGTTATATAGATATAAAAATATAATGTCATTATTAAACGTAGTTATTAATTCATTACCATATTCGATTATCAATCGTTGAAAATGGGGAATAATTTGTAAGGAATCTCCCAACGGATAAACAATTTCAAACGTCAAGTTTTAAATTATAAGAAATAAGTTGTTATTTCAATTCCTAAAATTCAGGATACGTACGAATATAAATAGATGTTCTACTTCTCTTTAAGCAATGAATTTATAGGCTTCGAATTCAGAACGCAGTGCAAATATCGTATCATATATGTATCTTCATAATTATTTGCTCTCGCCAAATATCAATTTCTACTTGTTGAATGTAACCCAAATTAATCAATATACCAATCCTCGCTATTTACCTTCGTCGACGTAGTGACTAATAATCGGATATCAGTAAACATCGGTTAACGAAATTCGCGAAGAGCCTTTTTACGTTGTTCGATTTTCAAGGGCGCGTTGGAACGGCGATTAATTGTCGAACTGGTGGAACAAATACGTCACCGAGGAAAATGGAGGCATGCGGTATCTTATAGACGGCATTCATATGCTATTGGCAAGCATGGCACCACTGACGATGGTAACACTGCGGTATGCAGTTGATTATGGAAGGTATATGAAGAGGCTCGACGTGGCCCAGCATCTTGAGTACCCTATCTATGTTCACGAGTCAGCCACCCCCTACCCTCGAAAACGTGCAGAGAGCTATACAGTACAGTATAGTTAATCCGCATGGACGTTCTCGAGGGACGTCGAAGATTCATCTCAAGACGCTCGATATTGCCCAGCTACTCCAACCGCTGGAATCCGTCGTCTTCTGCTGCCATATCTTTCTTCTTCCCTCGATCCTTAAGAGTTCAGGTTTCGTGCATTAACCCTGATACGCAACGCGAATGCATCTCTTTTTTTCCATACGAATCTCCTACGACACGTTACTCACATTTTTTCGATTATCGTCAGAATTCCAACATATTTAGGTATAACAATAGGTAATATATCTTTAATAAAAATATTACCGGGATATTGTGAAAAGTTTATGAATTGTAAAAAGCAGCACTGAAATACTATCGTACCATATATCATGTTATTCAAAAATTCGTAATTGTTTCGATATTTCGAATATTAAAATATCCCTTGACAAACATATTTTACACGTATAAAAGGTGCGAAAGGAATATGTTAAAATGTCCCAACTTTTTATAATTTTGAAATCGAAGCATATCTTTTACTTATAGGTAATTAAATATTTTTGTATAATTACGTGTCTCTTTCGTTCACACGTTGTTCTAATATATCGTTCTAATCTACGAATAGTTCTCATTCAAGAAGAGTAACCTATTTTTGCATTATTACTTTACGTTATTATTATAGGCTATAATATATTTTGTATCTTTACCGAAGAATAATATTAATATTGAAGATGTTTTCGACCAGTCCTATGTTATTGAAACTGTCTTTTATTTCATTTTAGCGAGACTGGTTGCGTTGTCTCTTTTGGACTTGACACGCTATTTCTATCATAACGTTTATTTCTAATATTTCTTCCCTAGTAACTCAAATATTTGTTTGTCACCTCGAACGTTTTTAATTAAACTCCAAAGTCAAATTCGACGGAAGGAGAGGGGAGGAATTGTCGTTTCTAATTTCTGATCGTGATTCCCACGAAGGTCTGAGAATCTTTCACCTTTGTATCAAACACGGTTTATACAGCCATCTAAACTGCTTCGACCGATGCTTTGGCAGATCGTTTGGCTAATTCGAAAGCACACAAGCGGATCATGGAGCCTTTAACCGTGAACTACGTTGAAACCCGTGACTGAAACTCGTTGCAAGATTTATCGGATAAACCAGATTTAAGCGGCTCTTGTATCCTTTCTACGGATGAATTGCTTGAGAACGATTGTGGATGACGATGAATATCGTCGACGCGAAAAGCGATCCTCCTACCCACGCCCATTATATGTACCCGAAGGGTCGAGAGGCTTAAAATCAAATGCGAGTACCAGACTAATTACGCTAATTGGCATAATACTCCTGACGGGTTTCCAGTCAGTAAAGTGTCGACTTTCCGATACCAGTACGAACACAATGGAAGTTGGGGACCGACGGGCCTGTCGGTTGGTACAGATGCTGGCTAGTGCATTTGGTAAATAGGAGAGAATCCAGAGAAACCCTTTTACGCGTTTGTACGTACAAAAGTGTAACAGATACAAGTTGCAAACGCAATGCTTCAAATTAGTACTTATAAAAAATTTTGATACGGTACACGGTACTTGCGCGAGTCCTTCGCAAACTGAACAACGATGTCGCGTACTCGGTAAAGAAGAAAGGAAAACAGTTGAGCTAAAGCTTTGGAAGAAGATCCATTAACCATTGGAAAGTTCGAACGGGCAGACGTTTACAGGACGATAGACAATTTCGGTGTTACACGCGAAGAAAGAGATAGAAACAACGTGCATAGAACGGGAAGAAGGAGAGACCCGCCGGAAGATTCGCGTCACACGCCACCATTACCCACACGGGCGAAACGATGGTTCCTGGAAGTTTCAAGCTTTAAAATGTGGGCCAGATAAGAGTTGCCGCCAGGGTCCACGTCCTTTTTCAATTCAAACTCGCCGGAAAGTCGCGTATCCAGTCGATGCATCGATCCTTTCTTCTGCCTCCTTTGCTCCCCCTGCCGCGCCTTTCGGGCTTTCTTTCGCCTTCCTTTCCTTCGTACGTAAGGACAGAGCCGAGAGTGAGTGGTTCGGCGGCAGCAGAAGTTCCTCCATTAGCGATAACAATGAAAGATGGACACCGGATTTGACCCCGATCATTCCTGACAAACACATACTTACGTTCGCGTCGTTGGAATCCAAAATTACGGTCGACCAGCAACAAATACCTTCGCGACAATACACATACAGCTTTCTCAGCCTCGCTTGACATTTGCTTCTTTCCGTGCAAGTTAAATCATTTACAATTAGAAATCGGAGCTCCCTTTTCACAAGAAATAATACGCTACTGGAAATATGTCTTGCATTGTTCGAACGCTAAACACGTTATTTCAAGCGCTGCCTTTTAAAGAGTAAAGTAGTACGTGAAACGTATGTTATTAAATTAAAGATACTGCAACGCTACGTTACTCTCGGAAATCTAATATTTCAGTATAATATCGTGTCATTAATATGCTAATATTTCTTTTATTTGCTTTAATAACGTAGGTTTTCTCGTTCTGTTTTCTGCATTACGTTGATGGATAACCGGCAAAAAATAGAAGAATCGGTTATAAGTATCGTAACATGTTCATTTTATGTTTACAAAAGTGAAAAGAGAAAGTAAGGATTAAATGGACTTAGTCACGGTGATTCCAGCCAAAGAGCACATCCATTAACGTTTTTACTAATGGACGTAACGTGTAGTATGTACAACAAAACGTACGTCTTGTAGTTTCACTGATAATGAATACTTTTTCTGCATTTCTCGGTTTATGTTTCTTTTGTGACTCGTCTACCGCGTGTGAGAATAAGGTTTCAAGAATAATTCTCGTTTAGAAATTTTATCGCGTCCGCATTGTTGCAAATTTAACAGAAACGAAGTTATTCTTGAAACTTTGCTATCACAGCGACACTTTGACGGTAATTAATCTGATGATCTGTAAAAGGAAGATAAAAAACGAAAAGAGAAAGAAACAGAAGAAACGCGAGAGAAGAAAAGGTAACGGCGAAAAAGAAAAAAATAGGGCAGGAAATCCGTGGCGGCTGACTTCCGCGGTTCGTTTTCACTAGATTGTTTGTCAGTCCGGCTCGTTCTCCGTCTTTCTTTTTTGCCTTTTCGTCGGCCTGCCGAATTGTACATCGCAAAACGGGATTTCCCGTAAGGAAATCGACAGAGGCGGAGAGGGATGCAGATGGAAAGGGATCGACGGAACGGGAGTAGGAACAGAGGAACTTCATACATGATTTCCCTCGAGTCCCTGAAGTGAAGCATTTCGGGCAATGCGCGTTCATAGAAGCGCACGGCCACCGGCCTGCCGCATGGTATCTCGCTGACAAAGTTGCCCAATCATGCGTGCATTATGAGATTCACAGACAAAAGGGAGACAGAAGCTGCTGAAGGAGGAATATCCTACGACCGGCGAACTTGTTGTAACGGGCCTGGCAACTTTAAATCGATCGTACCTTTTCTCACTGATACAATTTTGTGGAACGCCGATACACAGGATGATACGGAAAATGAACGCGATTTTATTTCGCGATAGTGATTAGAAAGCTATAGAAAGAACACGAAAGAGAAGAAACCGATGCTTTACACCAAGCTCTCAAGATCATTCCACCTTACGTGTGGGGAAATAATTCGACAATTAGTAGAGCTATTCCCTCGCAGTTGTTTCTACTCGTTGATGATACTTCCTCCTCAAGGACCTATTATACCGTCGCAGTTGCGTTTCTCGGTAGATCAACGAAACGGCAATATATGACGAAGAAATTGTTGCGTCGCCAGGCTATGTACCTGCCGTTTTCTGCTACGTCAATCATGGCTCCTCTCAACTATGTATAAAAGTATTCAGAGTTGCAGTGGAGCACAACCACGCGACTATACACGTATACGGAAGATGCATGTGTGAGCGGCATGTCGGTAAACGGCCGGGCCAGAGCGATTAGATGTTCGATCTGTATCAATATTTACTCCGCTTCGGTGTGGCGCGTCTTGCGAAATGGAAGCCAGACTTCCTTCATCCCGACGTGTTTGCCCGTGCCGTGAAGCAGATACGCCGGATTCCCTGGGGAGGACGTGCCGCTAGTCCTACGGACAGGCTTACCGTTCCAGCTACAAACCATACCCATCCCCCACTTCCACCGTCTTTGCCCCATTGCTTGGCATCTCCTGCCCTTCTCGCTGCGTGGCCCACCTTCCTCGTACCCGAGCCATCTTACCAGGCCTGAATATATTCGTGCCGACACGATCGATCCACCACCATAATAAGAAGAGTAAACGAGAGAGGATATTCTATGCAAGATCAACCAGTATACTGTAGCCACGCGAATACATCCGCCACGGAGTTCTCTTCCCTTTCGCATCCTCTGCAGTCAACCTTCGGTTGCTCGATCGATCGTCGAAAGTTTACTCGCTTGTAAGGATACGCGTTACGGCCAACGAGGAATGGTTAAATGGGGAAGCGGGTTAAGAGAGATTCTGTTAGACGTTACAATTCGTGGCAACGTTTGCGTTAATTTTGGCCAACCACTTGGAGCCTACGTTGGGGTGCGCGTTTCCATGCGGCGAATCTATTAAATTTTCCATGAACGTCCTTCGAGTCTCCATTTTTTAACTATTTAGCAGCTACGAGACGTTTCTCAGGCGTTCGTAAGATTGTAAAAATAGGCAACGAAATTTTATGTCGCTGTAATTATATATAAACACATAAAAGATTAAAGGAAACTTGGCAACATATTTTCCTTTACCGCATTAAATGTAATTAATGGGGAGCAGTATTTCACTGTTTAGTTTCAGTTCGAAGTAACAAAGTTCATCGATCATTCTAATGCAATTCTTTCCTCGCGTAATCTGCTCCAGTTCTATTCCATTATCTTGCTCGACAGAATTCCTCCCGAGGAAAATACGCTACGCGGTGCACCGTTTACATCAATGACGAATGATACACGCTTGTTTTTATTCTTGCTCTTTCCAGTTGAATGTTCATTAATCAAGTTACGCGAATGACCAAAGTGCCTTCTCATTTTCTTTCTTCGTTCTTACCAATCTGGCGTATCGTACTCGAAATATGTTCGTAGTGACAAAAATATTCTTCTCGCGTATTTCAAAGTAACCATTAATTCGATTCTTTTAATGCTTTTAATGCTCGACATCAGAACGAAATGTTTCTTCGAATTCGAATAACGGAGAATTTATCGTAATAAAAAGATCACGCATTAATAAAATATTTTTAAGCCGATATTAATCTTGTATTATACGGGAATATTAATAGTTGGGCACAGTGTTTAGTAATAGCAAACATACGGTACAATGGAACGTCTAGATGGGAAGAGCGGGACAGAGGATATAATGGGTCCACTGGTGGCATACTGGAAGCAACGTCATCGAGGAAGCAGGAAAAGGGCTGGGGTGGCGAGCAAGGTGCGGTGTGCGAGGTGTGCGACCTGTCGCTCTCACAGAAGCGGGTAGGACGAAAGGCTCGAGCATGAAGAATACTGGAAAACGGAACGAACCGTGGATAACAGTGGATGAAGGAATTCTGGAGGGAAGTACAGAAACCGTTGAAAAAAAAAAAAAAAAAAAATATACGGCTGCCGGCAAGTCTCAAACCCGGGCACATACACTTGCACTGCCAAACAGCCGCATACGTATAGGTGGCCGGGAATGCCGGGCAATTTTTCAATGGCTCCGGCCGAGCTTGAATTCTCGTTAATTTTTACTTTCTCTCGCCATCCGCCACGGGGATCCGCCATTGTCCGCGCGGCTTCGCTCAGACCCCCTACAACGATAACAGAGAAAATGCAGCGAACCGCGGCAGAGTATACCTACCTACCTACCCTAACAACCCAACGGCGCGAGGCTGTCGATAGCAACACTCTCCAATAAAGCGGATCCCTCCGCCCTGGACGCCGACCGTGCTCGGGGCTGTCCCTTACCGCTCTCTGCCGTTCCTGCTCGTTCTACACTTCTCTCTCTCTCTCTCTCTTCCTCTCTCTCTCTACCTACCTACCTCTCTCCCGCTCTCCCCCTCTCTCTTCCTCTCTCTGTCTGTCTCTGTCTCTCTCTGTCTCTGTCTCTGTCTCTCTCTCTCTCTCTATAGTTAGGATGTGGTGGCTGCTCTCAACAGTAACGCAATTTTGCTACTCGCCGTAGAAACGGATGACAAGGAATGGACGTGTCCCACCAACGAATGAGAGACAGAGTTTTACCACGATATTCCAGTTCGAAAGTCGGCGTTTTGTCCACGGGGAAATAAAAGGGGGATCTGTTTGATATCGTGCGATCTTCCGCGTGCTATTCGATTAGCGATGATACGCGGATGTTTTTCCAGATGTCTCCGAGATTTTCGGCCTGATTTATTTTCCCAACCGGACGCTTCGTGCATTTTCATCGTTTCGCCTGGACTGATTCGACTTGTTCCTTGTCCCGGGGTTTGATTTATCGCTGAGATAAAGTACCGTTTATCGGTTATCTTCATTGCACCGAGTCCGAGTATTCGAACGATAAAGATTTCCACCAAAAAATATCCTCGCTGTCCGTTTTATTTCGATTTCTGAAGCGTCCGTTATTTGTTCTCCGTATGCTTTTCATTTTGTTCGATACCAATCGATTTGATGAAATTGTGTTATCGTCTACCATATGTACATTTTATTACGAGGAAAAAAGGGAACAAAAAGAAAAATATTCCTCTCGAAATTTTGTTCAACTGTAACGTATACTGTTTGCACGTGCAGTAGCTACATTCGATCCTATACCTAGTATAACGATATCCTCGCCGTCCGTTTTGTTTATCTTCGTTTGAAAGACGAGACAAGACATTTTCTTTCATTTTTCGCATTTTCAGTCATTGCCGTGTAGGATTCGAATCTTGTAAGCCAACGGATGAGAGTAAACAAGTAATAGCAGGAAAAGTAGTTGCTCGTACGATTTTGCTGTAAATCGTTTAAACACTCGTTTCCAATTTTATCCATACCGACTATACGTAAATTTTCCGACGCACGATTCAAAGTAGGGTACCTTGGTACGTAAGAGACCGTGGAAAACGGTCAGTGTTATCGAATTCCATGCGTGCCGTACGCAGAGGCATTGATTGCTGGTGCTGACCGCACAATCATTTCGTCCTCTCCGACCCTCTCTTCGCCGTACTGTTCCATGGTTCTCGTGCCGTGACAGCGATCGACAAATCCCCGTGTCGGAGCCAGACCTCACAGCAGGTTTTGTTGCTCCCGTCTGTTTCCGTCAATATCGTTTTTTCCTTCCTTCTTTCTTTCCTTTTCTGTTACAGTGTGTGACTCTTGAACCTCTATTTGCGCGCACTGAATTATAAGAACGTCAAATGGTTTGAAAATAAAAATTTTCAAATAACCCAGCGTAACTCGTAGAATCGTTCTTAATAAATTTCTAAAATCCTCTTCCGCAATTCGGAGATACGATGCGATTTTCGAAAATCACTCGCGTGTATTTTACGTTTCACCGTCTAAAATTAAACGTGAAACTTTTTGATTTATATCGGTGTGCGGTACATGCGAAAATTCTATCTTCAATCCGTACAACTCACGCGAAACTCATTTGGAGTAAGGTCAGATCACGTTTAACCGGATACGCGAATGCACGTATGCGAAAGATAGAAGAAAAAATTAAATATGCAGAATGTTACGTAATTAAGTGCACCTGCTGCTAAACGTTTAAAGTAAAAGAGCAAGGGGAGGGGAGCAAGTGGGGTAGACGAAAAGCTATGTCATTCAGTTCCTTGAGTTCGTGCGAATCCCTGACAAAATATGTATGCGGTCCGACATAGATGGAATTACGTTGATTTGTACGATTAAACGACAAATACCTGGATGATCGAACGGACACGTATTTTCAATCGATATACGTATATTTTATATATAATGTAGATACATATGTAGCATGTACGTACATGTATCAAACGCGAGATCATTTCTAATCCTGAAAAAGCGTATAGATAGGTACGTGGTATTTGGTTACGGATTTATGGAAAAATTTGTAGGCATTTACCATTTCATCTGTCATCGACCACGATGGCCGGGCAACACTCGCAAAAGCCGAATATAACGTAGAAATGTTAACCAATATTCCGGCTTTCGGCACCGGTAGAATTTAAGCCCCGGCGGTTCGCGTATGGAAATTTATGAGACTATTTCGCATGTAAGCACTAACCAGGTGTGGCTACACATAAATTTCGCATCCTCGCGCGTATATTTCAGACCCTCCACCCTCTGTTCCTCCGTTTTACTTGGTAGGTGTGGGCCAACTTACCAGAAGTTACCTGCCTGGTATCTCACTTCTCTCCTTCCCGCCTTCAAACATCTACCCCCGTCTCTGTCTCTTTCTCTCTTACACTTTTGCTTTCTACAGGCTTCCATCGCGCATCCTCCTCTCCCTCCTTTCCTTGTACCAGTCTTGTTCGTCTTATCCGCGTATACACGCTATAGTTAACCCTCTCTCTTATTCTTCGCCCGAGATCGTATCCCTAAATCACCCCCGACTACTCCGGAACACCGAGGCGCCTTTCTAATTGCTCCACGCTACGTTTAAATTACTTAACCCCCCTCCTCAAATTAGTTTCAGATAGGCGAAAAGAATGACGCGTTCGTCGGCGGGCTCGAAGAACGCGGAAGAATCTCGCCGGGAATGCTAATTTAAGCCGGATCCCATTTTACGACCAGCGAATCGTATCCTTTCGTAACGATTGTCGGTCTGGTCTCTACGGATAGACTTGAAATATTCCTCGTACCGTCGATTCTTTCGTTGCTTTTTGATTTACTAATACAAAATGATATTTCGTTCCGCCAATCATATTTGTACATATTTCAGTGGTGGTAAAAACATCGACGCTTTTCCAACGTATCCTGTTCTAGATCTAAACTAACGATGGGTACGTAAGCGTATATATTTATTATCTACGATTTTTAATAAAACGCGATTGTACGAGTGACATAAGTAGCAAAAAAAAAAAAGAAAAAAAAAATCAACGTTATCGTGTTTGATAACATATTAGATAGGTATACAATACGGTGGATAAGCTTGCCTGAAAATGATCGTGAGCTACCATTGGTGCGGTATTTGTGGAACTTTTCATCGGGATTTACTTTATATTCGCTAAACGGAGAAGCGACAAAGGAACAATTATTGAACTGCGAATTAACGTTAGGCATATCGAGCAATCTCACGTGAAATCAGCCGGAGGCGTCTCGAGACGTCCTCATCTCGGGCAGAACCGAGCAGAGGGATGAAACGCACGGCTGCGACCAATCACGTTCGCAATTAAAGGCAAAGCTGTAGCCGCGAGGGAAACTCGCAGGAGGAAGGGACGGAAACGTATCTCGTACATGTTCCCCCTTGGCGCAACAACGACACACTCTCTAGGCGTCCTTTTAAATACGTGACCTGTAAATAATTGCATGAAGGGACAAAGCACGTGCACAACTGGACCTCGAGTGTACCGAGAGTGTACCGTGATACTATGTTGGCTGATCATGCACGCACACACATCAATGTACATACGTATGCACTGTTTTTCTTTGCTCTTTTCCACCTTTCTCTCCTTTCTATCTATCTATTTCTCTTTCTATCTCTTATGCCACGTATGCTTGTACCAGTGACACTGATTCTCCTTACTTTCTACTTAGCACGATTAGATCTACTCAGCCCTGAGAAAATGTCAATTCGCGAGAGTTCTTGATCGTACTCGGTACAACCGTAGATTGGAAAGAAGGCGTCTATGTGTCGTAAACGTAACTGTTCGTATATGTTTTGTACCGGCAAAAGGGATATTACATAGAGTATAGACGAAAGAGACGAAGCGGAAGAGGAGGATAACGCGACGCGACGATCACTGTACGTTCGGAGTAAACAATTTTCCGAATGTAGTCTTTATGGGAGTGGTCACTTTTATTCGACGAGGGCAAACAAAAAAGCTTTTCTTCCCTTTAACGTTGATTCGACCGAGATATTATCAACCAGGCGATTTACCAGCGTATCGATAATGGAGAAGCCAAAGAACGTATACGTTCGTCCCACGGGCGATAGTAGCGCAGACGTACACGCTCGTTCGCTCGTTTATTCGTGCGCAATCGATGTTTTGTAATGGAACGCCTCGGTCTGCCGGATTTACTGCTATTATTTTTTAATTACATTTCGTCGATCGCATTTGTAACTGTCCTCCCTCAAAATCTGGTTATACTTTTGTAAGGGAAATCTCATTCCAGCGGTGTGCCGTGGAACACGGTTTTAATTTTCATAAAATTCAATACTCTCGTGTTTTCTACCAACACAACTCCTGTTAATACCGTGTATGATACGCGCGCCTGTATTCGCTTCTGGCTTGAACTGCGGAGAAGGGGAAGAAGTGCGCGGATGGAGAACCGCAGCCTGGTTCTACACCCATTCTCTACAATCCCGGAAATCAAAACCGACCATTTCTGGCGGCCAATTATAACGTGTGAACGCTGTTAATGTTAAATTTATCGATAATGATCGATAATTTGTACAATTCGAGAGATCACCAGCTATCGATAATATCAATTGTACGTCGTTGATTGATGCGCATTGTAAGTCTATGATGTCCGTGATCGCAAGAACGAGGTTGTGTAAATGGGTTTAACGGCTTATTAACATAGCAATGCCTGTATGCATAAAAGATGTTAACTTAAAGAAGCAATGCGTATACAAGCGTATCAGTGCAATGGAAACTAGAATTACCATCAGCACGATAAAATATGATCGGAATACATCTCTATCGAAATGCATCTGCTCTTTGGCAAATTTTGTCTTACGAAAACAGGCGAAAGAAGTTTAACGTTTGATAAAATATACGAAGATGAAAATATTTCGGATATTCGTTCTTCGAACGATGCGCATAGCGAAACGTATTTTTGTCTCTCGAGAAAAGCTAAAGATTTGGCACGTTATTCGGTTAAAGTGCGTTAGACGCAATTGCGTTATCGTTTTCCTGAAAAGACTTCTCGGACGGAGATTTTCGTTGCGATCGCTC
Source organism: Bombus flavifrons (assembly GCF_040668555.2). NCBI lineage: Eukaryota > Metazoa > Arthropoda > Insecta > Hymenoptera > Apidae > Bombus > Bombus flavifrons. The sequence continues at coordinate 14,146,387 of NC_138451.1, read as the reverse complement.
GGTAGAAGAGAAGAACAAGGAGCGAGAAAAACAGAGCGAGCGAGGGTGGGGGACGAAAGAGCAGGGAATAGAAAAGAGATACAGGTCTCGTTTCAACATAGGTTTCGTTCCGCCGCGAAACGTTTTTGTGAATTCGAATTGAAGTTTCACCAAGCGACTACGCCCTTACTTTTCTTGGCCATAATCGTACCACATCGAATACACGTTGCTCCATTCTTTTTACCTTCCGCCCCTCTTCTTCTTTCCGCTGCAACCACAGTGCGGGGAAAACCAATTCGTGGCAGACATCCCGCAGAGAGACAACGTCTTCTCGTGTATCCACGCAGCCCGTCAAAATGCGAAGTCGTCGTCGGTTACGCAGACAGAAGCGCGATGTAACGAGGCGCTACGCGGCGCGGTTTCCACGACATTTCGTCGCGAGCTGTGTATTCGGTATGGAATTTATTTTATTTATCACAGTTGCCTCTCCGTGGGCTCCGCGACGTGCCATCTTCTTCCGATACGCGTACAGTAGTTGCTGGAAATAAAGAAAGGGAAAGGAGATCCACCGCGAACGAAAAAGAGAAGAACAGTCTCTCCCGTGAGACCCGAGGCGTCTCATTAGGCGCGATTCAGTGTACCACACTCCGCCAGATCCCTACCTTCCAGATTGTTCCATTTTCCTTCATACATATTTAAATTATTGAAATTGCAGCATTACCATATTCTATTGATTTATCGATGCCTCTTCTCAGACCTTTCTTTCTTTCTTTCTTTCTCGCTTCCTTTCTTCCCTTTCCTCTCTTTCTCCCGCTCCATTTCATTCCTCTCGCTAGTTTTTCTCTGTTCGTTTATTCCTTTTTGTTTCTGACTCCACGTTTCGTCCAGTTTCGGAATACCGTTACCGTTACGTTTAGTTGGTAAACAGTTCCTTAAAATGAAATACACGGAAACCGTGCAACGACATGGCAACGAATTTCCAAATACATGGTACCTGTTAGCGAAATCGAACTAATCGAGTTTCAACCATTTATTTAGTTTTTTTTTTCAATATTATATCGTCACTCCTCTTCGGATATATTATAGGTTATGGTCGCTTCGATTAAACACGTCATATTGCGGTGACTGACGATAGAGCCGATAATAAAATGAACGTTTTATCCTTCGATTACGATCATCGACAATTTCGATTCCTAGTACTTTACTATGGCGCGTTTGTTCGTCGTAATTTAGTCTTCTACGAAAATGAAGACGTTTTAATGTTCAGACTCCGCTTGAAATCTCCGCGTCTCTTTAAATTTCGTATGACGACGTGAAAATGTCCGTGCTTACAGCATTGTAACCATTATATTACTCTGTCGCCTTTAAACCATGCCGAAGGTGGTTCGGTAGATTGCCAGGGTAATAAAAAGGAAAGGTTATTAAAAGAAGACAACGATATTACCGTGTCATCATGCAACCGGAGATTCTAGAGCTTTAACGACGTTAGACCGTTTCCGTTCTAATGATCAGGGTAACCAGAAATTCTCATAGAACACTCTTGGGCGGTAGTTTACAACTTTACAACCTATAAAGCCGTGCCCGTGGAGGTGTTTGGGTCAATCCGCCCCCTGTCGACGGTTTGAAAACCCTCTTGTTCGTGCACTCCCACCCATTTCCCTTGATTCGATCTGAGTCTGGCTCGGCTCTCCCGCGTTCCACCCTTCAAACAGAAGCAAACTAGCAGCACCGATCGACGACAGATCGAACAGACGGCCAAACAGCTTTACGCCAATTTTATGGACTCCGATATTGCATTTAGAATCGCGATAGCGCACGGTACCGGCCACCTAGTAACGATCGCCAATGCGAATGTTATAACCCTGTTGAGAAAATATTGAACCATGACGTTCAGGGCCACGTACGTAAGACAACCTTTGAAAGTGGTTAAAGGGACCACGAACAAATAAACCGTTTATAGGTCTTGAGGGTCTGAATTTATGGCTAAGGAGTGGCGCGTAACATATCGCGGTATGTACAGAGTACAGGCTAAAAGGAATAGGGGTTTCGACGCTTATACTCTATTACAGCGGAGTTGGTTCCGTCTATTCGAAAGTACTATGTACGAAGAAAATTACGATAACCACATATTCTCTAAATGTTTCCGACATTAAAGCAGCTTTGGATACATTCAAACGCATTGCTACACGTACTTTTAAAGCTTTAGGAAGTTAATGAAAAAAATCTCCCGGTTAAACGTAACTGCAATGCGTAAATTGCTTCATTCGTTGTTTATCTTTCTCAATTAGATACATTCGCATACCGAATTCATTTAACGCGATTGCAGATGGAAAAGCGTTTTTGTAAACAAACATGGAAATTGCATCGATGTAAGGTAATTTCACCGTCGTTAAAGTAGCTGAACGCTTGTTTTCCTCCGCTGAAGGAAGCTCCCTTTTAGTCAGAAACGCATTCACGTGCTCCACGCGAGTTTTAACTGCTTTTCCAGACGCGCCCCAGGTGCCCTCTACTCGAAAGTCATTCGGCAATATAGACTTTACTAGCAATAAAGCCAATGACGGAACTCGTGTCCAGTCGAATGCGTAAATCGTGCATTTACCCGAGCCCCGGTGCTTTGGCCCATGGTACGACCCTCCGCAGCCGATCGGTCTGACATCCGTCACGATTTCGCCGCACGAACGTTCGAAATTAACGGGTTCAAAGGCACCCAAACAGTAGCAATTCTACCGAAATTGTGCGCGCCTGCGTAACGATCTGTCTCGCCTACTGTTACGTTACCACAAGCTTCTGAATTGATGGCAAACTGTTGAAAATTTGCTAGCGAGTAAACAAAACTTTCGTCTTAGCATGTCATCAGTGATGAGAGCAATTGAGAAATTTCAATTAGTTCCACTTGTTGAATGTTGACCGGTGACTAGTGTAAATAAAGTGCTTCAATATAGAAATGTTTTACGACAAAAATGTTTACGCCCTTCGCGCGTTTGAACGTTTACTGTTAAAAGAATTCAAAGTATTTACTCGATATACATGTTTGTACGATATAGTTTTGAAGTGAAATGCATTTCACGTACCAATAGATCTATTTTTTTAATAATAATGCCTCGAAGATGTAATTTGCCATTTGTATTTAAAAATGCCTTCGAGCACTGGCAAAGATTCATGTCATTTACGTTAGTTTTCAACTTACGCCATTGAATTTCAAACTCTAGCAGGCACAACCGTTTACATGTGTATTACCTTCTTTTATACACGCGTTACCTCCTTGTGCCAGACGCAGGTGTGGCTTACGAGGCTCACTTTTACTCGACGTAATGCCCAAGTTTCGGCTTATGGGAGACCACAGTCTCGAACGGAACGCGCTGATTTCTTTCCTTGTAAACAGGCAACACCGCGCAGAAAGAGACGAATCTCGTGAAACGATGTCGCAAATGATACGCGCATCGAACGATTTTCGTGCCCGATCAATCTCATCGTGGAATTTGCATGCCCTGTTCGTTGTCACGAACGCACCGGCAAGTAACGAAACAAAATTTTGTACGAAATATTCTCGGGAGTGGGAAACGGGGACGCCCGATGGTCAGCCGGTTTTATACGAACCGTCGAGTTTTCTCGAAATTGATTTTTCCTGGCAGCTACGGTTGCTCCACGTGTTCTCTCGCCTCTCGGCAAAGTTAGTTTTATGTCATGGCCCCGCGCTGAATTTCCAGAAAGGGTTGTAAATCGAATAATGAAAACGTCAGAACCTCTCTGTGTTGGTACACCGCAATCATTTGTAGCTACGTTTTAGCCGTGAAATCGCAGTTTGAAAGCTGCGCCGTGTCGCGGCAAGAAAAATATACAGAAAATAGTTTTCGTAATTTGCTCATTCAGACTTTCTCGCCCATTCCATATGTAGCCGTCATCGCGCGTTGCACACGGCGTGCTAACCGCGTTGAAAAAATTAAAAGAAATCATTCTTAAAGAACGTATCTTTTAACGCCACAACGGAGAGCTTATAGGAACGAACGACGGAATTCAAATTCGACGGTTGGATTCCTTTTTATTCCTTCTGTCAGATGCACGGTAGTTCAACGGATCGGTGATTCAAAGCGGACGGATATATAACCGCTATCAGAAATCGCGAAGTCGACCAATGTTTTTCCAGTTGGGGATTCGAAAAGCGGTGTAGGTCGAGGAAGAAATGGGGTGAAAAAAAGGCGGAGAACGGTCGGCGCTGCCGGCCAGTACGATATTTAGGGTGCAGCGATAATTCATAGTGTCTACCGTTTGGTGTACACACGAGTCACGCGACCTTTGCACGGTCTTGTTGGCGCAGATGCGCGAAAGGATATAGGAGGCTGGGCGTACACAACATACACAGAGTTGTGTGCACCGAAGGAACGAGAGCACGAGGGCTCCACTGAAACGAGATAGAATTGTTCATCCATAAATTCGTGCTGTTTGGCGGAAACATTTTCCGTTGTTCTTTCTCGCGCCACCCCTCTGATTCTCTCTCTGTCCCCGAGCCGTTCTTCTTCTTTTTTTTTTTTTTTTTTTTTTCGCCAATGGAAAGCAGAGCTTCGGTGAAATACGAGCGCGATGTCGGTCCCGCAAGCAGCTTGCCTCGCAATCGCTGTTTTGTTAATTGAATTCCCTGTCTCGAACGGTTTCGCATTGATGCGTAACGCGGACGAAATTCGGAAAAAATGCACGCGAAGGACAAGATCGCGGTGTACTTATATTGCAATTCTGGCTACGATCGTTCGACATGAAAATTTTCAGCCTCCGATTGTTGCAGTGCTAAATTACGCAAAACGGTTCAAACCGAAAAGAAGGCGATGTACGTATCTCGTTACTCGATATTTATTCCATGTGTTTTACTTTACTCGTGGCGTAAAGCAACAACGTATACGATTAAAATATTTCTTTCGAACTTTTCGATATCGTACCGTACTTGCTGCGCGCTGTGTTACTTCGATCTATTACACATTTTTAGGATTTCATCGTAAGTCCTGAGATCGTTCGGTAATACCTTTACACGTGTAATAGTATTCTAATAGGATGTTATATCGGGCAACTGGAGGTACGTATTTTCGAAGCCGCTGTCCGCGGAAGATTACGCGAAGCTTAGGGCAATAATGACGTCCGCCTACGCACGGTCGAGTCCGGATCAGAACTAGGAATCCCATAGGGAGATAGGCGAAGCGGAAGTCGGTTTTCCTGCAGAAAGGTTCGGATGGTTTCCCCGCAGGGAGTGCTCGTCGAAGCTGACCGTTATCCAGATCGTCGGCTATCGGAATAGCAATAATAATCAATTGTCCATGTAAAGGCCTCGACAAGTTACATGATCGGGAAATAACCGAAATCAATTCACCGGACGTGTCCAGTGGCGAGCGCGCGGTCAACTGCATCTCGAAATATCGGACACGAGACGGTGAAGTAAAACGGAGAAATGGTGGCGAGAGAGCGTAAAGGAAAGTGTGAGATAGGTGGACAGCGTAGGCGGGTTAGAGAAAGGCGAGAAGGGTGAGACGGGACATCGGTGCAGTGTGCCTCGTAAAATGCATCTGCCCTCCCGTCTACCATTGGCAACGGCTTTTATTGTGTTGCGTTGCGACACTTCTGCCTCCGCGACCCGTCCGGCTTCCTCCTCTTTCCCTTGTCCTTCGCCACGGTTTGCCCTCGCCCATCGGATCCACGAAAAAACAACGACGCCAACTGATTTATAGCCCTCGTACACTCGTTAAACTGATTCGATAGATTTTACTGCGCTTACGTCGATTTCTTTCCCCCGTTCATCCCGTGACCCCGTCATTCGCTCGTTTCGACTCTTTCTCGTCGTTGGCTGACCGTGTCCTCCTCTCTGTCTTCGCTGGTCTGTCGCTTTTAATCTCGCATCCTTTTCTCTTTTTTCGCTTCGGTCCACCCGAGGTTTACAGGCAGGATTACATCGTTCAGCCGGGCTTACACGTGCCGTCGGCATTCCGAGTAAAGGTATTATTGCACGTTGCGATCTGTGCTGCGGTCCTTCCCATTTCGACTTAAGCCTCCCCCGACATTCCTCCTCTCTCTATTCCACCCGTCGCGTATTCCTCGACGTTTTTCCTTTTTTTTCTCTCTCTCTCTCTCTCTCTCTCTCGATTTCCTTGTGGGAAATAGCGCTCTTTACTTTAGCAGTCGACCATTTGTCGATTTTCTAATCGTATTAACGCAATTACATCGAAAAGATGTATCTGGACGAAGATCTCTCTTCATCGATTCGTCTAAAGCTTGTGATATCAACAAACTCGTTTTTGACGCTTGGTGCTTGAAGCTATTTAATCGCGTACGATTTGGGTAATATTTCCAGCGAATTAGCCATTAGTTAGGAAATAACGATGTAAAAATTCATCGTAGAGCAAAGTTAGCGGTGTTGTTTGGTGCCGCGAATTCGATAAACTGACCATCAAGATTTATTATGTGTCTCAAATTGAGTGCCTCTAATGGAAAATGCAAAATGGTTTCTCGCACGCCGTCAAAGGTTAACAGCTTTAATTTTGTGGATAAATGCTGCTAAATAAGTGGCATTTCGCTTTTGCTTACAGCATCGGAAAACGCCATTATAACGGCAGAACGTAATTTCATCGCTGTTATCTTTTTCAACATTTATTATACATCGAAATTAAACGATAGGTATAGAAGGCAATGGGACAACGGCGAGACATTCGGATTTAAGGTAATAATTCTGATCGAACGTAGAATCGCCACAGTAAGACGTCGCCTATTCGACTGCGTTTATTTGCAAAGGGTTAATAATGGACTGCCTGTACTGGATGCAATTGGCGACGCTCGAATGACTCGGCCCAGTTGGGAAACCCTCACGGTACTTAACTTCGGAACTTACGTAGAGAGGTATCTGAAAAGTTTCTGAACAATTAGGATTAGTTGCGTTGTATCCAGACCAACCTATAGATTTTGGGTGAATGTAACGATAAAGCAGCGAGGAAGAAGGGTAAAGGAGAGTTTTGGAATGGGCCATGAGGGCGGACAGGGGGGGAAAACTCGGGTTATAGGAGCTTGCGGCAAGCACCACCAGCGGCGATACACATTAGATACCAAGTTCTTACAACTACCCCTCGAACTGGGGAGCGTGAGTATGCCAATATAAATTACGGCTGCACGATAATGCCTGCTGGCTACCAAAGTAGAAGAGAACCTTCAAGTACGTCGTTTGCAGATTTTCTTTTTGTTCCCGTCTAGTGTTTGCATTCACTACCACGTACCCTATAATTCACGTTTCTTTGTCTGCGAAACTGCCTCTGACAGTTTGTTTACATCGTATCAGATTTTGTTCGCTTCTGCGAAATTTTAGAACCGGACGCATGCCAATTTTTAGGAAACAACGACCGACAGTTGCGATGTGTAGCCTGAGTGTTGCAATTATGATTACGATTATGTGCGAATTCGACGTTCAGAAGAGACGATCGTGTATTCCGCAGCTTTATCGCAAAGATGCCTAAATTCTCTTTAAATATTCACGATTAATTTGCACTACTATTTCGGTCACCCGATAGTGTCTAAGTACTAGATATTCGAGAGTAAGGAATTAACGGCGCAGTCTGAACTCGACAACGTTAAGATATCGATCGATGAGAACATTTGTGCAACGAATGTCAGGAGACCGATAGATATATTATCGTGAAAGGGTGTGCATATCTAGAGCAAACCATATGAAAGGTAAAATCGTTCTGTTCGTGTAATCGAATTTGGAAGCGCAAGACTACTCGTATTACCGTTAAGGATTTATTGGGTCTCCGTCTATATTCGAAGCTGTCACAGACAGTACGAACCCAGCAGCCAGCAACTCTTGTCGTGCGAATTCGGTGAGGCGTACAAGAATGTATTGATCTGCTCTGACATACCATTCGGGCACGAGATCCGTAAGTACGGCACTGTCGGCATTTTACATCTTCCGAAGTATGTCGAAGCCTTCTTACGCGAATGATCTCTCCTCGATTCGTTCAAAACACGGTTGCGACAATGTTTGTGTTTTAGAAATTCTCGGTAACCAACGTATACATTATCGAACTTTGTAAAACATAATTGATCTGGCAACTGGACATACATATAATACATTCTATGGTAAATTACTCGTTTTGCTTTAACGTTCTATCCGTCTTAATTTCGTCGCGAAGGGGAAACAAACTGAGAGATAAAAGTTATAATATACATCATCGGTTAAGATATTGCGCATGCAGAGCGAAATACAGTAGAAACATTTTCTAAGCATTGCGTTAAAATTCGCTTTGTTTGTAGTGAAATATGTGTACGTTGGTAGCAGCAATTTGGTGACGAAAAGCCAGGTGAAAATGAAACTTTAAACAAAGGATAGAACGTTTGTCTCGGAACTTTGGCGAAGTCTAATGGCAAGAAGAAGAGCGCTTCGCGACACCTACGTTTATAGGTAGAAACGAAGCAAATATTCTCTTGTGTATTCGTCAGTGTATTAAAGAAAGATTTAGTCAACGACCATTTAGCATGGGCGTTCGTTTGTCGATCCATTAATCCATTAATAGATATAACTATATGTATATAATTTTGAGCAAACCGAGGATTATGGAATCTAATCCAAAAGATAAAGATAAAGATAAATGTTTTGTATAATTCGCAAGTTTTCCGATTTCGTAGAAAATGAAAGAGATATCGCTGTTTAATAAGTTTCTGCATACTGTTGAATTTCTTAGAAATATCCATACTTTAACATCTCTCTGTCTACTCCGATATTCACGATGGGGCTTCGAAGACGGCTCTTTTCTTCGTTCATTTCGATTTGTCTCCTATTCCGTGATGTTAGGGCGTCGATTGGCGACGGTGTTGAATAAAGAACAGCGTCTTCGATAGCGAGCAATTTAAATTTCTCCTGGACGAAAAAAGTTTATTATTCGGACGAAAGTTGACAGCTACAGCATATTTCAATTTCTGGATGGGTCGAGGATCATCGACCCTGTGAAGCATATCCTCCGTATTGTTATTCCTTTTTTGACGCAATCTGAAATTAATCGATGTAAGCAAAATACATTAAAGCTTTCCAATGTTACTAATTCGATTCTCCGAGATCCGTTCCGTGATGGGTAACATACATGTAGCGAGATACGCGAAATTCTACAGCTGAGCAATTTGAGAGACGATGACTGTCTTATTATTCTATGTGTAGAATGCGATAAAATCGTACTAGTAATGTAACGCTCCTTTGAAATTTCGTTAAATTCTTTGACGAATGACACCGATAATATTACGGAAGGAAAGGTTGGAAATTAATTGTAAATTGCATCGAGGGTTACTACTTTTTCTTTATCTTTCCATTTCACTAACGACAGCTTCTTATCTCGAAGGACCTTAATTAGAATAATATAAGCTTTCATTTCGTTTACCTTCAGGGCGATCAACAACAAGACCATTTATTATTACTTTTCGTCTTTGCTGCATATTAATGGAGCACAATTGATCTTCAGTTTTCTTTTCTACCGCAATTAAACTGATTTTCATAATCCCTCTCTAAACTTACTTTTATAATGTATCCAACTTTTCAATTTATGTGCACCGACTTTAAACGATACAGATCCAATAAACGCGATTTTAACCGATTCTTAAAATTTGCTTTTTCCATATCGAACCATCTAGCGAATAATTATTAAATATACCTTATTTCTATTCTGCGCTTTTTTACTTAAGATCATCTCCGCCGCGGCTGTATTAGAAATTCCACGTTGCGTTCTATAATGTTTTGCAACAATACTCTGAAAATCATTTCCTAACATATTTCCTGACAATTTTATGGCACATATACTTACGCGTATAATATTATTGGAATATATATTCTGAAAATTCGGCTTTGTTAAATCCAGCAACTTTAAACCTGAACAGCTTTTAATGTTTGAATACGTTACCGTATCGATATGTTGGAATAAAGCGACGAGTTCATGTCCTACATTTCGGAGGAATTTTTACCGCTATCAAACAAAATTGTACCGAAATTCTGTTGCTTGTTGAAACCATACCGTCGAGCAAATAGTACAATCGTTTCTGTATTCCGTGTAAATTTGATATTACAACAGAGGGTTTGTAACTCTATTCTGTAATATGAAATATGTATTAACTATGTCTAGGTACATTTTTCTCGCAAAATTACCGTAAGAAGAGTAACTCGCCGATAAAGAGAAATCCGCATCAAATATTACGACTATTGTAGAATTTAAAACTAAAACGATGTAAAAGAGCGACTATCGATGCTCGTATAAGAAAGAGAGGAATCTAATTCTAGGTGTCGTCTAATTCTTAAATTCTGACTGCGATGCAACGAATGAATGTCGGTTGATTCTTAGATGACACGAGGGTTTGAATAAAAAGACGAGAGATAGAGAGGACGAGATCTGAGTAGAAAAATGAAAAAGAAAAAAAAAAGGACCCGATAGAAGGTAAAGGAGAAAACCGAGAGTTCCACAGCGGAACATGAAGGGGGTGAAGAAGGGACGTGTCGCGAGTGACAGGTCATTTTCCGGAGCAGAGCACCATCTCGTCGCGTGTGACCTCCCCTCGATCGGATTCAACCCCTTCGTGTTCGCTCTAAGGATCACGGGACTATCCTAACTCTTCCCCTTCGAACAACCAATCCTCGATATCTCGTTTGCCAAATTCGAGCCCGCAATAACGCGCCTATACCAATGTCTAATTTGATCTCCGTTTGGGAAGTACTCCTACCCTCTTCACGCGTGTATGTACACCACTGTGTTAGGCCCATCTGCAAACGTATTTTGTTATCAGCCAGGGAAAATGAACTATTTCGTGCGTACATTGATTTTACATAATTTCAATTTACCTTACTTCAACAAGGTGTTTCAACGTGTTAGCGCGCCGAAAACTCTTCGCTGAATTTTGCTAAACACAGCCAGCACGGTTTCTAACGCAATTTATTCTTTAAATGAGGGAATCGTTGCATCGCCTAGGGTTTCCCATATGCACTTCCCAGAGAACTTAATACATAGTGAGAAACTTCAGAATACTTGGAGAATTTTGAAAATACAATTACTTTACGTAACAACGTGTACGAGAGAATACCCGAAGGACTTTCGCATTGATTGCGGAAATTCTCATTTGTTGTGAGCAAATGAAATTCTACCTAATTAAATGGTAAAACTTTTAACTGATCTAATATCATCGTTTCTAGAAGAGTTCTATAACTTCTCCGAGAGCAAACTTGAATTTCAGTTTTAATTAACTCCCATTTCTCAAACGGACGTACAGTTTAATGCCAATAAATAAGGTCGTCGTATTCATAGTTTTCCACGTGCAACTGACAGAAACAAATTGTGATATATACCAGTAATGTTTTTCTTAACGGCTATTATGTGGAGTCCGCCTCGGAAGTAAAATGGATTCACGCTCCGTACTCATGGCGCGCTCTACGCCACGGGGCGGTGAATCTTCGTTTCGTTGGAAAAAGCCACAATGGGTGCGAGCAATCGCTTAAGTGCAGACCGTGGTTTGTCCACACTATTTCAACAGAAGGGACATGGTATTCGTGTCTCTTTGCAAACAAATACGATGCTTTTGAATTAACAAATTATATGCTGATAATTACGCGAACACGTATATACAAGTATATTTAAAAATGGAAAAAGAAAACGGCGATATAATAAGAAGAGAACAAACGGGTCAACGAGAGGGAGGAGAGGAAGGAGAGGGAGGGAAGGGGCAACGGAAACCGCAGAAGATAAAAAGAAAGAAAAATAAGCTCTACGAATGCGCTGCATGAATAACATGCATTTATGCAGTGCCGACGCAATATGTAAGAAGTCTTCCTTTTCTTATCCATGAAGGACCAGAATAACGCGATGGAGCCTCCATATTTTAGGGGACACGACAAAGTGCTCGACCCACGTCCCACTTCCTCCTCACCTAGCCTATGCATTTATGCAATGACGGGATAATTTCGCGCCTACGCCCATACGACATCACGCTCGATTTCCTCCTCTTTTCTCGATTTTTGGCGAAAGCGAAAAAATATGACGTCGAGAAATATCTTCCACTGGCCTTTCATGTCCGTGTATGATTTAATATTAATATCGGCTACTTTTGATTCCGAATTTCATTCGTTTAATTATAAGAGAGCACGTAAGTAGTCCCTTCAAATGAATTTGAAATCGACGAAGTACTTTCTTTGCAGCGAGAAAATATTTTCGTCTTATAAATCACTTGAGAGAAGGAGCGCGTAAGGATATTTACAAAGCGATCTAAGGTTGCAGTGAAATCTCTAGTTTCCTGTTGTATTTGGCACAGTACTCCAAACTGTTTAAGTTATACGTCGCTGCTCACGCAGTTTGCGATTATCCATGCAAGTTTGCGTAACAATTGAAAACGTTTACCTAATAATATCAAGCTGCAACAACGTATATCGCGCACGACCTACTTAACGTATTGCTATTAAATTCACGAGAAATTGGCCATATCCAAGTCACTCCTAAAGTCAAGGGTTACAATTTATTTATGGATATCTAGCTTTTATTTTCAATTTTAAAGCCGTTTGGTGTAAGTAACGGAAACAACTACGAATTGAGTTAGAAATATACTCGATTATCTTGAAACTCCGTTATACGTAGCAAAAGCGTTATACATTGTTGTTAATATCTTTCGATATGCGTTGCTTATTCTTAATTAACATCGCTTAAAAACGCATATTTGATCGGAGAGAATTCGTAAACGGATGTAGACGGTAATATATCTAAAATTAATGGGACATTATATCTCGATTGCAAATAAGTTGGCAAAGAGAAATAACGGAACAGTTTCTAGACAGGAGCGTTACCGTAGCGGAAACTTTGTCATCTTAGCTACTCAGACTTTGGCCTGTGGGTTGGGAAAGAGCAGGACCGTGTCGGCGGGGAATCACAGCGCAAATCAGAGTAATTCTACGTTTATCCGATTGGAAGGTGATTTTAAAACTTGCCACTTTCTACTACGAAGAAGTCGCTTCCCTCGTTACGTCTTGCGGAAAACATTTGGCCAACGAAGACAAAGGTCTCCCTCAACCAGTTACACAGCTTTGGTCTTCATAGGATGACCGCCTTAAAATTATATAAAGGAGACTGCATATTTTTATACGTGCTGTAAAATTTCGTTTTATCGATTAGCATCGAGGTTTTTGGCGACAGGAGTTGTTATCGATAAGTTTGTAAAAAGAAAAAAGAAAAAATAATGGTGAAAAGTATGTGAATATTGTAATATGGTACGAGGATAATTAAATGAATGTAACTCGTTTATTTTTTGTGACATGAATCGTTAAACGGTACGGTGGCATATACCAGAGTTGAAAAATATAATGATATTACGTCTGGTGTTATTAGTCAGGACACAAAAACCATTTCGGTCGTGTCGAAGTTGCGACGTTTCACCATACTGTTTGCTTTAGAACGTGCAAATGTTTTTCGTGTGCTAACGTTATTTGTCGAACCTTTGTCAGATTAATTACCTGTTCGTCGATAAATAATATTTACCTTTGTTTCATGAAAAAAAACAATTCACTCGCGTTTAATTGCAACGTCACTCAACGAGGGAACCGTCGAGTAATATTTTCGTAAATACTTGGCTCTGCGAAGCATAACGTTTCACGTAAAATACACAGATATCGTTACGTTAATTGGTAAAATTCTCCAGAACGAAATGGCTAATGAGCGCTGTAAGCCGATGTACCTTCGATCTTACTTCCGGTTTAAAATCGTACGTTGGAATTAGGGGTAGCTTTAAATTACGTCGCGTATCGATACTTCGGAGAATACATTTTTTTAAACGATGCACGCTAAAATCGGCTGCACTTTATTGGAAGTATTCACTTTGAACCATACCGCGGTAAGGCAATTAACGGACGAATGGTGGAGTACGGGTAAAATTTTGGCGGCTATGGGTTTGCATCGGAATTAAAAAAAGAAAATTGCAAGCCACGCTCTATTACTACGTTTAATCGACGCCACATCGGAAATATCTCTGTTCCATTTACATATGTACATTATTATACATACGTTTATTCCGTTAGGGGAATCGAGACAATATCGCGCCATATTCGAACCAGTCTCTTCTGTTTAAACACGGACTTTATACCAATACTACGTGCGTATGCACGTGTCGAAACACGCCGATTGTTTAATTTCCTCTCTACGCTTCAAATTTATTAACATCAATCGTACCAGTTGCATAGGCCTACCTATACAATTTGCCGAAGTACCGTCTAATCTCCTTATTTCCGCAACCGGTGCTCCTATGCCGTTTTAACGAATCATCCCCAAAAGTGTAAATTAACGTCTACGCTACAATTAAACCGGGAACGTACTATGTGGCGAAACTCGAACAAGATATAGGGATTCTACGTAGAAGGCGTCTGGAAACCTTTGTCGGAAATTAACAGGATGCTCAGGATCTTTAACCTTTCGGGAAAGAAATAACTGTCATTGAGAGTCAAGACAGGAGAATCTTCTTAACGACAGGTTGTAATCCACGTCTGGAAGCTGGTCTCAATCAGTGCCACATACTCCATAATTCAATATATCGAACCCTCATCTCGATTGCCTAATCTTGTCCAGCTGGTCGGGTTCCCTGGCCTGTTTCGACTGTCCTTCAAATCGGTACACCGGCTCCTTCTTCCGAAGGAGCACCGGAGTGAAATTCTGGTAGGGTTTTGTCTTTCTATGATTCTGTTCTGATAGAAGCCAGCTTGAGCTCCAGTGGGCACTGAAGAGAAAATGGCTCTTCCGAGTTACCCTCCATCCGCTCTGCACCTCTTAGTCCGTAATTGAATAACGTGTCTCGAGGCACGATCGGGCTCCGGATACCGTAATATACTGGGCCAGAGCTTGTGCCTGCATCTCGCCGACTTCAATTTCTCTTCTTACTGTTTCTTTCTTCACTTTCTCCCGCCACTCGTTAGCTAGATACAAGATGAAAGATTACTCGACGAATGGGAGTAAGCTGTTTTGTAATACGGTTAAATCGTTCCCTCTTAGTCACTTTCCTTTTTATAGCGCGTTCAAAATCTGCGATACTACGTCTAACGAGATAATTCTGATACTAAAATATAGCTTATTGATTGACAAACAAAATTCCGTTCACTAGGGGAATTAAAGGTCAAGGCGACGTTTTCTTTCCCTATAAATAACCAACCATTATAGATGTTTTTTCTCGCTTCTAATATATTCTTTTCTTCTCGCGATAAATGCTATCCTTGAATAGTCGACCATAATCGTAACAGTACGAATGAAGTCCTCTTGTAATTTGTATCAGGTAGATATTAAAAGCAAATACGATGCGTGCAAGAATAATATCTATAGAATCGATATTGCGGCAACATTGTGTATGCTGTAGCGCTGCGCTATGTTCCCTCGACGTAAATAATATTGGCGTGTCTTTGCATCTTATAAGCTTGTACGTAGGCTGTGCGTGGCTTGTTTGCTTGCGAACAGTCGAGAAACAGACTTAATATATTGACCCTATTATGGTATTATTACGCGCGAATACCGATGCTCCGGCTCGGTGTGTGCGAATGCAGGAACGCGCGCGCTCACACGTCCATGTTTGTGCTTGTATTTGTACGTTGCACGACCCTTCTACGAAGTCTGCATCATCCTAACAAGCATACGCAGGCTGTACCAACTGAATTGCCATCGGTGCGTCATCGAGGTACCGACAGGTGATACGATAATACTTGACGCGTAGCACGAACAGCAAGGGCCACGTCTCTTCTGCAAAATCGTGGAATTCGAATCCCGACGCGTATGTCACTTCCGATAGGGAGATACGCGCTAGATGTAACGCCAATAGCAACGCTGTTTTCCCGGTAACCGTATCTATGATGCGTTTTAAACGATCGTCGCCGAGACTACGAATGACAAGAGCCCGAGCGAGCCTTGTAAATTTATAATAAACTCCGGAAATATTAATTGACGTTGGAGTTTCAGCGTGATAAATTAATTCGTTGTTCCTCAAAGTGAGGAATTTCGAACGGGATAGAGGACTGGATGGATGGAAGCTGTGAAATTTTCATAACGAGAAAAACTATTCCCTGCCTGTTTTTAATTAAAAGTACAATTTTGCACGACGTGCCCCATTGTTTGTATTCCATTCCGTATCACGAATTTAATCATCCTTTTTTTAAATATTACGACGAACAATCGATACGAAAGTATTTATTTTTATATCGTAGGAATTTAATTGGACGAGTATAACTATACACCTAACTGTACGCTATGATAATATTCGATTTAATTTATTGTTGATCTAAACGTTTGTATATTCACATTAGGGATGTTGTTCCCTAAAATATCGACGATATCGAGATTTCCTGGATAACTCGATATATCGACAACATCTTTAAGATAACTTTGATAAGTTGAATATAATTAAACGTACAAAATCGTCAAGTATCTCGTTTGGGTGTTGTTCCGAATATTAATTCTCGTTGTCCGGTTAATTATGTCGTAACGCAATAGTTATCAGCTATAATCGTTTCTCTTAATATATTCGTTGTTAAAGCATAACGTTTAGATCGTTCCATGTGGTTCGTATATAACTGATAATATGACAGGGCACGTACAACTGTTTGTCTTCGCACGAGCATGCACTTGCGTTCCTGCAACGCTACATATGTATATCTGAACTTTAACTCGCATCTATCTGGGCGTATATATTAGTGTCACGATAACCGATATCAAATTGCATACAACACGATAGAATCGTATACACGTATATGGCGATAAAGTGATAATTAGCAGTGATAAAAGATTCGTTTCAACAGGTGATCACGCGGAAATGAATCTAAAGGTTTGTTTACGCGGAAAGAATTATTACGTATAATCGACTTCGCTCAACTAGTAATTACGCTCAATAAGATATGTTATTACATGCGATACTTTGTGAAGATAATGACACATTGATATCGCTATGGTGGACGGATTTTATAATACGTGAACATTAACGAAGCAATCGGAACAATCGATGAAACGTTATTCTGAGCACCGTTTGAAATATTATTCAAACGATAGTATTACATTTATATGATATACAGCTGCATTCGATATTTTATCATAACGATAACCTGAAGGTAATGATACATCAGCAAATACAGAGCTGCGTTTAGTAAACTTCGAAAATTAAATCAATCTCGCAATTTATTCGAGTTTATGCATTAAATGCGGAACTATCGGTATATTAAGGGAATTTATTACAAACACTTTATGCCAAAAATTACATTATATTTTATAGAACGTACAAAGCCTTTCAAATTATCATACGGATACCGTGATTTTATATTCTTCAAGGATGTGTGTCGCCAGATGTGGTTTGGGCTGGAATAAGAGTATCTCGATCGAAGTTGCGGAATGTAATTACAAGGGAAAAAGAAAAACGAATAAAACAAATATAAAAGCAAAGAAAAAAAAAAAAGATATCAATCTTGCAGTTGCAAGTACGCTTTTGTTAAAGTTCAACATGGTAGATCGATATGGATGTAATCGAAGCGAGTCGAGCAAGTTTCGAAAGTATATCTTCGAATTGAATCCGCTGCACTTATTATATTCGTATTCCAGCGGCTATATTTCGGTGCGTAAGGAATTTCTTATGCTACTCTTTCGTGCTTGAATTCGAATGGTTTTCGTATACGTTTGAAATCGGTGTTGTAGCGCATCGATACACCGGTATTGTAAAACCGGTGTCAGTCTCGGTGAGCTGTTGCGCAGACGAGATCGTCCAAGCGCGACGGAATAGAACGAAAAATGTGAAAAGACACGAACGAAAGAACCATCGGAGGAGCGAGTAGGAGCGAGTAGGAGCGAGTAGGAACGAGTAGGAGCACGAAGATTCGAGGTGCGGAGAAACAATCTGGAATAGGAACGAACCGAAACGAGACGAACGAATAAGGACGCCAGTGGTGATAGCGGCTGCCGGAGTCGACAGTGGTGGCGGTGTGATGGTGGCGCGCGGCCAGGTATAGGAATCGGAAGCGAGAAGCGAGTAAAGAAAGGGCGACGGAAAGTGTAGTCTAGAAACTTTATCCACTTTGCATGCTGATGGTCACAGATTCGGGAAGACAAAATGGCGTATAGGAGCGAGAGAGCTAGCCGAAACGTGGATCGCGATTCACCGGGAATCGATTCCCTTTGTACTTCGCCAACACCGCCACTTCCACCACTACTACCACCACCTTCGCCGCCACTGGTACAGCGAACGGCGGCACTGCCGTCTCTGCCTTCTCTCCAAACTTTGTAGCCAATTTACGAGCGACCAAGTCAGCGCCCTTCGATTTTACGCTAATCCGATGCCGATGTCGTACCTACCGTAGATGAGACGAACCTTCCTTTACGTTGGAAAGGGGCTGCCGGTTGGCTTAAAAGGATTTCATTTTCTGTACTGCCCACCATTCTTTGCCCGCCAGCTCTGTCTCAAGGTAACCTCTTTCTCTCCGTTTCGTTTCGTTCCGTATGGTATTCGCATTTCTTCCATGTCCGTACCTTCTCGGCTCGTTCTATTTAGTCTTCGTTCCATTCGACTTTTGTCCCGTTTTCGCCTTTTCTCGTCCTTCCGCCTATTTTACCTTCACCATCTTTTCTTTCACTCTCAACCCACCACTTTCTCTTACGTCTCTCTAGTAATTCAGCCTTGACGAGGAACCGCAGTCGTTCACGAAGGTAATGCGGTTTACCGGATAGAATAGTGGATACGTTTTATCCGGTGCGGCCGATCGAGTTACGGAATTAAGTTCAGTTGTACGGGAATAACAACCGAGCCGCTTTTTTTCTTCCCCTTGTATCTTTTCGTTTCGAGTCCTTTGGATTTTACGAGAAGTATGATTCGGAGCAATTGTAATTGCCTAAAGAAAGACTTTTGTCTTCCTCGATCCGACGTTATTCCTTTCGCTATCTATTACCAAAAGTAGTATAAGATTACCGACAAACGGTGCTCGCGAGCGGCCCTAAGGGCTGCGAAGAAATCAGGTTTTGCGAGTTAGGGCAAACGTTGCACAGACTACGTGACTTTTTAAATCGCGCGTCAACCGACGATAAAACGCAAGAATCGCATCGTATCGTTGCCGATATTGTTCTCGTAGACACTAAATGGTAATTATATGGTCAGCCGTAAAAAGAAAACGATCATAAGGCAGTGGTATATGTAGCTACAACGAAGGCAAAGGTTATATTTTCGCACCAGCTATGATTGTAGGCTCATGGAAATTCTTTGATTTGCGATCCGATAGCGGTTGTACGACCGGCTACGATCGATTACATTTATGACCATGGGCGAACCATAATATTTTACAACCTTTGCATCTGCGTGAAGATCTTCGGGCATCGGAACAGAACGTTCGCCAACAAATATTATAGATAGCCATGTTACTCGTGATATAAAAATGAACGGTCGACATGATCGATTTTAATGATTGGTATTATAGAGAATAAAATATATGAAATATAAAAGTAGAATCATACCCGATAATACTAAAAAGGTACGGATTCGCGTGGACGTAGAGCGAGATAGAAATAGATATACAGAATAAAATAATTATGTCAGTTTATGCGACTCTTGGTCCGAAATTTAACTGCGGTAGTATTCACTTAAGAATTGAAATTCGAGTCAATCGTATTACCAATAAAAGAAAGCGATACGTCTGTTCATCGCGTTGTCTTTTTCAGTAAGGAATAAAACGAAACGAAAGTAGGAGGAGCGAAGAATTGAAACAGGACAAAGAGGGGAATAGAGATAGGTCGACATGGAACGGACAGTCGTTAAGGAGACTGAAAGAGGTAAGAAGTCGAACGCTCGTAAAGCAGGTTGAACCGATCGTAAACGCTGGTGAAAGAGCGATGTCGTAGATCGCTATAGATAGAAGGATAAAAATCTCGGCGATAACGGTATTCGTCGAGCCGCGAGCTGGATGAGACTCGACG
The DNA here is from genome assembly GCF_040668555.2 of Bombus flavifrons. Taxonomy (NCBI): domain Eukaryota; kingdom Metazoa; phylum Arthropoda; class Insecta; order Hymenoptera; family Apidae; genus Bombus; species Bombus flavifrons. The sequence goes on along the minus strand of NC_138451.1, from coordinate 14,126,468 downwards.
TCCATTCGATTTCAGAAAATGCCTCGTATATATACGATTGGGAAAAATTGAAATTCCTGGAAAGTAAAAATGCGAGAATATCCATTGGAGCGAGTAAACGAGTCCTGTGAGTCGACTATCATCCCCGTGATTGGAGGGCTGTCAGTCACCAAGGATGGAACGCGCCATTTTTCGAAACGTCCATTCGACGTCCTTCCAGGACCGAAAGGTTCGTTAACTTTCGATGATGGCCCTGTATCTCTGCCAGTGTTGAACGCACTACTTCCGTTATGCCGTATACGTGATATTACCCTCAAGATGATATTTATTGTTCCAAGTTGCTCAAATTTGTAATCGTACGATCCGAAGTTTGTAACGCGGCACGAAATTCGAGATTGTGCATAAATGTTTGCTTCAACCGCCGTTCTATCTTATTCTCAAGTATACGAATTTCTTCGTGAAAACTACGCTTGATAAAAATACATCGCTGCGTAAAATACTCGTAATGCGATGGCTTGGAGCCTGTAAAATTCAACGGATGGCAATCAAAGCGACGAATATCGAATCGATCTTCGTGAGTTACCGGTCACCTTTCGACGAGCGTATCCGATTCCGACGGTTTACATCGCGCAAACTTTAGAAACTTACGGTCGGTGTAACAGCGAAGTTGCAGTGAATAGGTTCGTTTCGAACGAGAGAGGAGAACGTACCAGCATATCGGAATCCCTTTATTGTTTTGCATGTATGAACTCGTAAACAATATGTTCATACGAAACAATGTTACGCGACCAGCGACCAGGGTACGCGTTTCAGCTATACCGTCTCCGTCTGTGTTTCCAGGTTCTTCCTCTGTCTCCATCGCGCATAGTGGTCGAGATTGCGATTCCATTGGTCTAACGTTACCGACGCGGCGCTTTGGAGTTTCGACCGCAGAAAACAATGGCTAGTCGCGCGATGAAATCTGTGAATAGCGTTCCATGGTACATTTTTTTCGGCCCGCGTCCATTCCACGGAAACGGTTGAAAATTATTCCGTACTTGTAGCAAAACTACATTGGATGCTTGACGAGGCTTTTCATTAGGAGACAGTAAAACTCCGCCTAGCAGTCTTTCACGTCGTTTATTTTAATTACGAGGTTCTACCCTTGAGCGACTGGCTGGATTTATTTAGTGGAAAAATGATTTCGGTAACATGCTTTCCGACCATTATTAAAATCACCGCGCGAGGTACACTGGCAAACGGAATACACGGTATACCCGTTTCTTTCCGACGCGATGCACACTGATCCACTTTAGGGAAAATCACCACCGGACGATTTGCTTCGATATAATGGCTCTTGGTTACCTTCTCCTGCACCCGTCTACTAGATTGTCCAAATCGTATCAACTTAATTCATATTCACGGTACGAGCGAATTTGCTAGCAGAAAGTCGGGAATCGAGGGGGATGAAGACACGCAACGAGCGGTGGGAATCGGCAGAGCGGCAGAAGGAGAGAGAAAGAAACGACGGTAGGTCGGGACGAGGGGTAACGGTGGGTGGTCGACGAGCATTTGCCCAAGCGAGCTGGGTTTTAGCCCCGCTTCCGTCTCATTACTCGCTACGCTCTGATTGAATTACCTACAATCAACATCAAACATTTTTAAACTCAATTTCATGTACGTAGAATCGTGTATTTTCCCGCTTTTTCTGCTTTATAGAATCGCTTTGCGAAGCACGAACCCCCTCGTACACGGCGAACCTATTTCTCTCTTATATTACGGATATACGAACCGACTGCGTCGACCGTCGTTATTGTATAATTACCTCATCCGAAGCGTCCGAGGAGTGCACGTTGAAAAAACAACGACTTAACGTTTCGTTTAAGCACGTTTTCAAATTCACATCCGTCTTCGAGCTACGTACCTCTTGCTTTCTTCCTTATATAAATTGATCAAACATCTCGTTTTCTTGATCTTGCTCGCTTTTATTTGTCCTTGCATGGAACTACGCTCGTAAATCGGCTCTAACAAGGTTTACAATCGAAATTTAATTAGGTAACCTCTGAGGGAACGATTCCTTGGAAGCCTCGCCATTGTTAAACTTTTATTTCGATCAATTTCTTTGTTCTGTTTTGCTAATCCTATTATCATGTAACAGATTATTGGCCTCTTGTAATTTCATTTGCCAGGGTACGAGAATGTGATTTACTACCTTGTATTATTATAATTAGTCCATAAACTCGAGCATGTATCAAAGACTAGAGAAAAAAAGAAATCTGGACAGAAAGAGAAAGGAATGTGAAACAGAAAATACATAAATTTGAGAAATCGTTTAAAAAACGATTGGAAGCAATGGAACAGATTTTTAACGCGTTTAAAGAAAACCAAAGTTGTAAAAGATCTTCATAAATGTCGGTTCGTATATGGAAACGATGATTTTATACGCGTGTGCAAATATTGTCAGAAAGGTCGCACTTCAGAATCAAATAATTGGATGCGCGTAGTCTGTTCATCGAAATCCATAATAGCGGAATTGAATCGCTTTCCCGAGAGCGCGATTGATTTGCCGAAACGAAGCACTAATCAAAATTAATTCCCATTATTTCGTTAATGACACCAGGCCGCGTCGCGCTGCTCGTCACGCTTGCAGGCTCGATTTGGTGCGAATTAAGGATAATTAAGAATCCATTTGTATCCGAGCGAATGGAAACTCCGACCAAGCGAATTCGCGAAGAAACCCAACTTGCAACAATTACTTTCTACTACAAATCGAACCTTCCTCGATCTCTTTCATTTAATAAATCGCGAGAATCGTTTTAAACTAAAAACTATAAACGTTTCCGGAAATTCTGTTTCAAGATTTTTTCTTTTTATATTTTCCCTTTTTTTTTTTTCTAGACGTAATTTTCGCGGTAAAAGCTTGTCATAAAGTTATACACAACGTTGACGCTTCTAACGACGTATTTTGCCGTTGACAAAGTTAATTTTTTTCGTTACAATGCAAACTTCATCGCGACGTACCGTTTAACTTCGCCCGATGTTGCCAATCCTTAACGTCGATGATCCAACTAAAAATCGTGACCTTTAGTCGCTTCGAAAACTTATCATCTTCCGAGTTTATCAACTTCGTAAACTGACATGGTTGTAATTTTAAAGTACCTGCTGTAACTTCCCAAGTAGCGGTACAGTTATTAACTCATCGTAGGTAATTTAAAAGTAATCACGCTAATGAAGCACAAAGGCATCGCGGTAAGCATGCAGAAACGATCATGCCGTATATACGTATACGTGTCTCTTTATGTATAGGGATATCTGTGCAGGAACGCATCCGGAGCAATTCATTCACACTACATGGAAATCTCATTAGGCCCAGATACATATAACAGCTACCTCGCGACTAATGGTTGAGTTTGAATCGAGCCACAGGACAGACGCTTTAGGCGGAACTTGATCGTGTCGATGCTCACGGTGCGTGAGCCATGACGTACGTTTCTAATGCATAATAATCGCCAGCAATACTAGTTGTATTGCCATGGAACTCGGAATCGCGAGGTATAAACCTTTCGGGGACTGGTTATTTCTACTACAATTAACTTTCTCGTTTTCGTATTTTAACGAATTCTTCTCGCAACGAGAACAAGCTATACGCTTAGCCAACTAAAAATGTACGACGTATTAATTTAAACAAAATTTATCCATCGCAAGATCTCGATAAAAAATCATATAATTATATTTAATCTACGCATGTAGATTATACTTTTACAACAACGTTATATTTAATCTATTAATCACTTTCAAAGATCGAGATATAGTACCCCGTATGAACTCTGTCGACATATTTTAACGACTGCAACTAATAAGCTAGAACAATACGAAGAAACGCGATGAAAATTAACAGAAATTCCATGACTCGGAAGCCTTTCGTATCGCCGAAAGGGGACCGCATGCGCGCGATTTAATACGAGGCAGGACGCGCGCGTTTGTTGCATTCTTGGGCGATTTATAGAAATTCTGTACGTCGACCGAAAAGTATCGACAAAGGAAAAGCGTGGCTTCCTCGTACGGCATACTATCCCTCCTCGTACATTGGTATACTCGTACATATAGGACTGATAGACAACGCGCGGCAGCGTTACGAAACACGAAGGCAATGCGCGCGTGAGGTATAGCAGCGGACGGGTATGCAGGGACTTCATTATAACCTCATTGCTTCCCAGCGAGTGCATTCGAATTGAAAAATGCGCAGGCTTGTTTTGAGCTACGGTTACCGTGACAACGCGCGTATGCCAGTACATACACGTATGTACCTACGTATACGCGCGCGTTCTTCTCTCCCTGTAGACAACGGATCCTCTCCGTTTCGCTTACACCGGCCACGCTTTTTCTCTTCTTTCCACCATGGATTTCAAGCTGTGCGCGTCGCACCGTCGACGTTCATCGAAAGGTAGCGGCGTATTCCGCTCGACGAGCAACGAAGACAAAGAGAGAAAGTGTGTGTGGCAAAGCAGGACGAATCGAGGTGAGCACGAGAGAGAAAGGCAGAGAGAAAGAGAGAGAGAGAGCCCGAGGAGGGAGAGGCGAGGAGAGGAGAGGAGAGTGTTAGTAGAGAGGGTTGAACCGGTGTAGGGGGTTACTGGATGGTCTGAGAGAGGAGTGCGCAGCGACGCAGCAGGTCGCGAGGGATGGTGTGCCGGGGACGGTACCGGCAGCAGCGGCGAAACGCGGGCATCGGCGAAGCAGTCACTATGACAACGGTGACAGGCGAGGTGTTAGTGCGCATCCGTGACCACGCCTACGTCACGATGCCGTGACGTCATAGCGTCGACGGCAACGGCGGCTGCTACCGACGAGAAACGTGGCGCGCGACGCTCATCGGTCCTACGTTAGAAGAGAGAGAATCGCGGCCGCCTGTTGCTACTTCACTACACGGAGGGTAGGCAACCCCGTGTGCCTTCCCCCTCTTTCATTCCCCGTTACTTCACTCCTTCTCACTTTCTCTCGATCGTTTTAACTCCTTCTCGTTCTCTTTCGCTCTCCCTTCCGCTCTTCCACCCTCGCTCGCCCACTCTCTTTCTCTCTCTCTCTCTCTCTCTTTCTCGCTCGCTCTCTTCTCGTGCGCCTTGCTTCCAACAACGAGCGTTAAAACAGAAAGAGAGCGCCCTCTGTTACGACCACGCGCAACGATCGCCCATCTCTTTTCTTCGCGGTCTCGTTGCTCACCTCTTCTTTCCTGCCCTTTCCTGTTCCCTCTCGTTTCACGCGTCTCGGTTCAACTTTCTACTTTTACCGGCCTGTCTTCTTCTCCCTCCAGAAATGTCGTCGTCTCTTTCTTAGCCTCCCTCTCGCTCGGTCTTTTGGCTCTCACCATTCTCCCTCCGATGGTCGTGCAGAACCGACGTTCGCCACCACCGTTGCCGCTACCCTACCACCGATTTCGAACGACCAACTCCCTCGGCTTCCACCTCCTTGCCCCCTTTAGCCTTCCGGCGGGCACCCTCCCGCGCGTGTTACCAGCCAGCAGCGATCCCCACGGCCACGACCGAGAACCGAGACCGAACGAGAGTCGTCGGCTCTCCGCCAGTCAGCCATCCGACTCGTCGCTACGCCACGCCACGCCGCGCGCTGCGTGTCTTTTCGAAATCGTGTTAAAAAGCCTGTGAAATAGAGCCCCTCTGCCGTCCCCTATCCGTGTTGCGCATTCACAGTCAGAATCTCTCGTACGTATCTGTCGTGTTTTCGTGCACGGTTTTTGCATTCGACGAGTTTCCGCTTGCTGTTTCTTGTGACGGTGTCTCTCGTACGAGAGTGAAAATAAACTAATTAAACGACCCGAAGAACGAAAACGTTGATACCAAAAAAAAAAAAAAAAAGAAAACGAAAAAATAAACGAAACAGAACGAAATAAAGTAATATCGAGGGTGAGAAAAGAGTCACCTATGTTCAGTCGTATGTTGTTCAAGAGAAGAAGAAAGTAGAAGCAGAGAGGAGATCGTGGAGAGAGGGTGACACGTGCGTGTACGCACCGCATTTGACACAGGCACACAGACACACGCACCAGTGACGCGCAGCAGAGAGAGATTGAGAGAGCGAGGACGCAGGTTGTCAGACTTGTGCGGTGATCGTCCTCGTGGTTGCTTGCGACGTCCTTGTGGCACATGTGCCGTGCAGCGACGTAGGACATTCGTTGGTCAGCCACGCATATGGATCATAGGTTAGATTTGTACACGCATCTATCATTAATACCTACGTATATACTTTCGTTGGATCGTGAATATATTTAGGAGAATAGGAAAGGTGGAAAGAGACTCGCGGGCCGAATAAGGAAAGCGAGGCGAATAGGTGAACGAGAGAAAGCGAGAAAGAGAGGGAGAGAAATGCAGCGAAAATAGGAGAAAGAGGGAGAGGAAAAGGGAGAGAGAGTGGAGAGAGAGAAAGAGAGAGAGAGAGAATGAGTGAGAGAGGAACACGCGAGAGAAACGAGAGCGCAGACACGCACACGCGATCGTCCCCGTGGTCGACTCGACGAGTCGTCGGCGAGCGGCGCGTGCTGGTAACCTGTTGCCTCCTCTGAGAACAAAACTCCAAAGCCGGTAATCGGGAGCTTAAGGATACTCTGATATTCCTGCGAAATTGTCTATGTGGTGTGCAATTGTGTGGAATGGGTTTCGGATGTAACCAATTATCATGCCGGAGTTTTTATGAATTTACTTAGAACGAGCAATATTTCAGAGTGCTATGCTTCTTCGAACGGCTATTAGTTTTATGAGATATTCGTTTGTTGCTCCTTTCAAGTATCTAAATGCCCTTCTCGTGTAATACGAACGATGGATCGAGTCGAGCATTTAAAAATTAATTAAGAAAAAAAAAAATATATGTCATTTTTCGTTTCTGTATCCCATTGTCGTCAATTTGAATCGCTCGTTTCTGGTAACGCGGCTAGTCTCTGTTTCATTACGTAATCTGTTAAAATACTAAGCATTTTTTCTAACTTAATTCTGTAGTTTAATTTTATTGTAAAACACGTTTCAATTTATGTAACATTGGGAATCATGCCTATACGGCTATAATTAGCAATAATTTTTATCTATATAATTATCCTCTTTTTACGATACAAAAGTGAAGTGATAAGTCAGTGGGAAGTGATCATTGAAATGAATATATAATAACGAGTAAATGTAACTACGCATATAGCATATAGTGAAGTTCGGTAATAATAGAAAGTGTTAAACCATTATAAAATAGAGATATAACTACAGTACAGCATTCGTCAAGATTTCCATATTCTCGTAAAAGGGAACAGAAGGTTCGATGCAAATTAAAGCAACTTGTTTTAATCGATTATCTAACTGATTAAACTAAATCGTTATGCGCATCCATAACATCAAAATATGATAATTTCGCGACGAAAAATTTCATCGTACGTACACGAAGCCCTAAAAATTGATACAGTGAAAACAGAATTTAGTAGATGCGGTATTTGTAAGTACGAGTGAAACAACAATCCGCTGTACGACCCAAGAGCTCGTTGTTTTGAAATAATATACAGTCGCTAAATATGTGCATAGGATATTTGTTGCTCCTTGAGACCGGACTATTCTCAAACAACGGTGCACACCTGTTCCATTTTCAAATGCGTTCACCATCTTCTTCTTTCACGTAAATATTATTATTCATTTTACCACGTATAATATATGAGGAACGTTATATAATACTGGTAAATTTTGTCAAGAGAACGATTAAATTCAACTCGTATTCGTAATTCACTAAGGATTCAATGGGTAATTTTACTATAATCATTTGTACGAAAATTGAATTACAAAAATGATTATACATATTTACTTTATAATCACCGTGGAGTAATTCATAAATCGAAATTTGATTCGTTCTGCTTTGGATGTTACTTTCAACTGCTAAGTAGAATACATCGTCACTGGCTAGACATGCACTGCACTATAAAGCGTAGAACTGTCAATTTCATCTAATTCTTCATTCGATAAATATTGAAATACTTCTACTGTTTGTCGAACCGCGTTTAAACGTGTATGCATTAGTATGATATCGAACTCGACGAATTTGCGAAAGCTATTCGGGATGTGCTTGTGCCGTGGGTATAACTTTTCAGTACGCGTGTGACATTAGCTGGAAAGGTGGGCTGAAGTGGCTGGAATGAGGTTCGAAAGTGGGGTATGTGAAGAAGGACCGACGCGGCAGGCGATATACGATATATATCTTTGGACGAGGCTACGTGACCGGAATCTCAAAGAGGTTAAAGTTGGATTTGTAACGTATTTTTCCTCGATGTGGAAATACCTATCGACTGGCACACCGCGTGCACCGGCGTTTCGCAATTTCCATCTCGTAGCCCCGATTGACGCGGATGAAAGCAAAGATTTACGTCGAAAAGGACAGAATAGCGCGATGAATATGTATTTATGTATGTAGGGGTGCATCGTAAGCATGTTCAGAAAGGTTTTCGTTAGCTTTCACGCAGTGCGAAGCTGCTTTGGAATTCTCGTAAACCTTGCGCATACACGGATACAGCTTCTGTTTCGTGGTGCCTGTCATTTCGGAATGGCGACGTAAGAAGAACTTTTGACTTTTCGTCCTCCCTTTTCGTTCCTTTCGTTTTGTTAATAACGCAATTTATATTTATTCTTTGAAATACGGTGACTGACGTTTCTACATTTTTCCCTCTCGTGACATTTCCGATTTTCTCATTTTTGTGGTTTACTGTCGTCGACGGGTTTTCATCGATAGCAGAAAAATGTTTTTACCGGAACAAGCCGCGGGCGTTTATTTGGCAGACCAGCATTCCTTCGAAAGTTTATTCAGCGGTGCGTTCTCTCGGTGATGTTGCATTTGTCGCGGTGCAACGCGATCCCTAGCAAGATAAATGAATCTCACTCCCCTATTTCCTAGGGGCGGAAGAACGGAACGTAGAATACGGGAACGTGCAGGAGCGGTTGCCACCAGAAACTCCCACCATCCCTATTCCCTTCTCTTGGACGTAATCTGAGATATCATCTAGGCAGACAATGTCGTTGCACAAATTACACCAGGAACATCCAAAATAGTGACACTTTGTTTGCTAGTTAATCGCTTGTAAATCATGGCGTGGTACGCAAACTGTATTTCGTTTAGGATCGAATCGACGTGTTCGTATAGCTAAGTTACTTTTGTTCCATCGTAGAATAGAACTTCCAAATCTTTTACCATGGTTTAAGATACTTCGAAATCTGTCTGTTATATAGTCGACTGTGCATATATAAGTGTACTAATATGCTTCTTGCGTACCGTAAGTTGATCGAAATTCGTGCAATTGTTTTTTCTTTAAAGTAAGTAGCATCGGTGATGGTGTCCCTTAATACAATTCGAGATCCTGTCGCGCATACAACTTAGCTGCACGAACAGACCGAGGTCAGGTACGTTATGTACCTTCGCGCATATAGTAGGGTATATAAATGCTGTCCTACTCAGGTATAATGCATTACGGCAGGGCGTTGCAGTAGGATACAGGGGGCTTGTACGTTGCATTGTCGGAGAATGGAGTAGACACTATACATACCAGAACCGTACTGAATTATACTCCGTTATGGTTCTCCCTCTATAACCGTTGAGTACTAGGGAAGTCTCGATACTCAAACTGGTTGCTACTCAATATGTCCAATACGAATACCGCATTTGTACGTCTAACTAAATCAAGCGAGCTTCATCTCAATTTTTAATGATTCCCACATAATCTTTTCTATCTTCTATACACTGGTATTATTTAGAAAATGTTTGAATATATGTTGAAAGTAACATTCACTAGATTTATACATACAAATTTTTAACATATTAAAATATGTTAGATAAGGTGTAATAAACAAAATAGGGTATATTCTATATGTTAACATTTTCCTTCCGCGTGTATAAAGTTTCATGTCGATAACTTGCACTTTCAGTCTAGAATTTTATTATTTATTGCCACCTTTAAATCGAATGTTCATTATTAAAGAGCTTTCTGAATTATATGATTATGTGGCTATTTTTTATAGGCGAATTTAAATCAATACCCTAGCCAACATAAACGTCACAAGGGAAGGTACTTGGAACTTATTTACGCCTTTATTGCTAATATCGTTCCTCATGCTCGATTGTCCCCAATGGCCACAGCAGTTCCCGAGTAGTATGAAGCTCGATAGTGCCTATTGATATTTCTTAGTTCCTTTTTATACGACCTGCCTTCTTCCATTCGTCGACCGAAGGGGATGGAAATCTTGAAAATTTTATTGGTCGTCAAGTCGTATAAGTGTTTCAACGATCGGGATACGTTCGTGGCATATCTTCTCCACACCTGCTTGCTCGTACAAGCGGTAGAGAAAGAAATGTGTAACAAACAATTATCGCTTGTCTCAAATTCTTGAGTGCTATGTCACAGTTTTCGTTTGATCAGAACACTGGTTATTGAAATTTAGAGATTTAAATTTTAATGTCATTAACTCGAAGTAAACTCGTCTTTTAATGTAGAAACTTTCCATACAGCTTTACAATTTTGCAAAAGATAATCGCGAGAAAGACATTCGATGCTTCACCGTGACCTTATAAATTAGATAATAATTCCTTTTATTTAAATATTTCCATTCTTGTGGTTAATAGAGTGTATCTCGATGTTCTAAAATATACGTATCATTCTATTGTTAGTTCTTTTAACTGACCATTAGTGTTATGTAATGAGAGTTAATGCGTAAAATAGTTTGAAGTACAGTTTTACTTCTTGCGATGTTAATGACTTTAAGCGATCTGTACTCTCGATTCTTAGTACGACTGTCACATTCTTTTCCACAGCGAGCTAATGATGTCGTATTCTTTTCTGTTTCAGGTAAGTTAACTATTTTGGAACCAGTCACGATTGATGTACGTAAGTTACGTGATACGAAATACACATTAGTTATTATGATTGCATCGGTAATGAGAGGTCATAGCGAACGTAGAGACAAGAGGGTCGAGTGCAGAACTAGAGAGAGGGGGTGCAATTCACTTTGTAATAAAAATGGAAATTAACACGAACTACGTGGGTGGAAAACAAGGCTAACCTCCGTCAGTAGCGTGAAGAGGGTAACGCGGAAGCTTGAATAAACAAACTCACCCTAACTGCTTGGTTGGCACCCTCTTCGTCGTCTCCATCAGTTTCGAGGCATGGGCCAAAGGACGTTGTTATGATTGCTAATGGAAAACTATCCAATTCAAAGAACAAAGTGAAGTAACGAGTTACTTCGCCAGCAAACGAATACACTGTGAAAGACGTAAGAGTTGGAGAAGGTCAACGAATAAAGAGGAAACGGTACGGTTTGTTAATGTTGAGAACGAGGTTGACGGAAGATCGTCGGCAAAAGTGGTCTCATTTATCGCGAATAAATATGACATTTGCGAACTGATAGAACGACGGGATCGGTTTTTTACATAACCGTCACGAAACTGTTATTCTCCGTTAGTTTAATCTTTCGTTTCCATCGAACGTTAATCCATTTCTAATCTAAAACACTGTGCGTTTAATTTTGACCAAGGGCATTCGAAGAATGAATCAGAGTATACGTATATATTTTCACAGATTTGTTTTGATAATATGCAGAATGAAACCATTTTGATAATTTCGCGAACGATGTTAGCTAAAGTGTTGCAAGCGAATGTTACGCGATTCGAAAGGGATCGCATTATCCTTTCCTCCGTTTCAAACCATATAACATTTATCTGAACTAATTTTCGCCAACATTCTTATTTACGGTGTTATCGAGGTGGTAGTACCAGTTGCACGCTGCACGCTCTATAATTTCTTTATGAATACGATCGTGTAGTATAGTACGGGTTGTCAGCGTGCTATGGGAAAGTTAATATCGTAACGATAGCCATTGAACAATATTCTAGAGAATACAAAAGATCGTTTGATCGTGGAATTTCTTTGTTGCCGATAAAATTGTTCGACAATTAGCAAGACCTTGTTCGTATTGGAATACATGCATTTGTCCCTTCGCGAAGCAGTGAACTTTTTAAACTTAAGTCTCGGCAAGATTTAAATTTCAAAATTTCAATCTGGCTTGCAAATCTGTTCGTCTCCTTTCTTGCGCGCGCACGTCCATACTTCCGCCCCTGTTAGATACCAGCAGATTGCGCCGGCTCGACATCAAAACTCTTTTACATCGTGTGTTCTCTTCTCTTTTTTATTCCTCGTCTCATATATCTTCTTCCCTATTTTCTTATTGTTTTTTTTATTTTTTCTTTTGCGTACCATCTTCATATCTATTTATTTATGTATTATAAAGAGACTCATTTTTGCTCATCTTCCTAAAATGGTACACGGTACCAGAAAAAATCCAGCTTGTACTATTCTACTAACCTATTAAAATTATTGAAAGTTTACGACAACATTAAAAACAGTCCTTAAAGTTACATGGTGATAATTCAATCTATGTTCCGTGGTGTTAGCGGTGACCTATGAAAGATGTTCGAATGCTCGAAAAAGGAATACTCGAATCCATGAAAAACAAATCAAGATTCTTAAAGAAGTTGGTTGGTCCCGTTAACTTACCAACTTAATTACTTTACGAGACATTACGGTGCGGTGTTGGTCGACGAAGTACGTTTCTGGCCTATGAGTGTAGCTCGTCAGCCGAAGGGAATGGCGGGTAAAGAAACGTAGGACGGAAGGGTGTGAGGGGCGATGAACGTGGGCGAAACTTTTAATTTTTCCTCAAAAAACTTTAGCTGCTCGTTACGTTGTCCCAAGTGCATCGCGCTCGGCGACGAGGCGAAGTGAAATTAAAATTCATGCGACGCGTCTTTTCTCGGCCTTCTCTCCCACGGGGCCCGGAGGGCGTCCTGCAGGACAGCATCACGGAGCGTGCGTATATCCTGTGCGGTTGCCGCCGGGAAAGAAGGGATGACTAGGAATCGAGGAGGCGAAGGGGATTTAACTGAATTTGCAAATCAAATTTCGTCCCTGGTCTACGAAATTCTGTCGGAGGCGCGACGAAAAGGGACGGAACGTTCGCCTTCGTGCCAATTATCGTTCCTAAACCGACCTTCTATCCTGAGTTCGTGTGTACCCGCGGTTGTCTTTAAACTAGTCGTTTTTACAATAAAATGTTATTTTTCGGAAACTATAGCAGAGAAAGAATTTGACGAAAATGTTCTCGGTCTCGATAGAGTGATCGTTCGTAATTTTTTCAACGTATAAGTTCAAACGACATCCCATGTTAAATTTACAAATAAATGGGATACTTTGTTGCATGTCTATACCTATTGCTTACAAAAATTGAAATGTAACGAAAGACGTATCGTGTATTTCCTTTTTTTGTAAGATGCTTATAGCGCCCACGTAAATTTTTACAATGCAATCGTTTAAAAAAATTCGTGACATTTTTCACCGATTTCGAAACGATATCGCGGCGGCACAGTTATACATGGTTCGATAAACGGACAGAAATTCACGTTACTACGGTCCGTAATCAGAGTTTCGATTTTACCGTTCGACAGTTGCTGTCAGACATTAATACCACTCGACTGTTCGTTCTCAACAATTTTATATCGAAGGTGCGTGTATAGTTTCTCTATCTAATTGCTCGTACAGTTTTTAAATGCGGCTTCAAAGAAAATAGCACTGGGCTACAATTATACCTACGATAAGAACATCGTGATCTCATCAGATCTCGTTCGCGGATACCGTATAATTAGTATATGATTGATAGTAAAGTTTTCAGTACTCTTTCCGTCTCTTCTTATCTTTCTTCTTTTTTTATTTTATCCAGAAATTAATTCACTTCCCTGGTATCAATTTGTAATCGAGATAACGCGTTAGAGTCACGTTATTCACACGATACGGTGACGTGGAGATTTACAATTCGTTCCTTTAAATAGTACAGAGTAGTAATTGTTTTTATTCTATTCAGTTTCTATTCAGCCGACCAACTCGAATGAATTTCATTAACGATATGGTTAGTCATCGAAAAGCGTCCAATGATGCGAGTTCCTTCCTTCTTCGAACGCCTCCAGACTCTTCCGGCTACTACTTGCCGTCGAATATCGAAATAAGTCGGCGGGCAAATGGCTAGATATTCCATTTTTATATTCTTGAACTGCCTCTTCCTTTTGACAACCAGTCGTATTCTTCTCTTTATTTATCCTGTGCCGTTTCTCAGAAGTTCTTGAAATTGGTCCGTCTCTACTAGAAACTTACATCGGATCGAAGTTGTTGCGAGGTTGAGCTCTTGGATCTCGACGATCAGCGTGAAATGCTTTGGAAAAGCGTAGACAATGTCTTCTAGGCAAGTTGATCGTGCGATATTTCCCAAAGTCCTTTCAAAATAATTTTATAACGTTCGAAAACATCGAATTGCTATAGTGATTAAAATCGTCTAATGTTTCGATATTAACGTTTCGCATTCGAGAATGGAATCAACTCGATAAATCATGTTTGCGTTGAAAGTGTTTCGCAGTAGCTGACGTTTCATGTGTAGGTCGACGCAATGCGTGGTAACAAAAAACACGTAAATGTAATATAGCTGATGTTAAAATTCGTAAATGTGGTATTAATTGACGGTGTTTGATTCACGAAAAATGAAAGATTAAATATCGAGTTCGGTTTTAAAGCAAAAGTTCGTTCGATATAAATTGTATAGGAAATATATATTTTTGTCGTTTTCGCCAGTACGTTTTAAAATTATTTTACGCAGTTTTGGTATCTGTAACTTGAAAATCTGTTCTTATATTAGTATCAAAGTACTAATTTCTTTTCGATGTTCTTATTATATTCAGTTCGACGTTCAACGCAAGGTTTGTTAACGTTCGTTTCCAAACAAAGAAACATTTTTCTTGTTTGTGGAGACATCGTGTCAAACAAAACGGAGTACGATCCACTGTCGTTGTATAACATACCTATTTGTTTTAGGATGCGAGTTTGCAAATAGCGTACCATCGACCCTATTTAGAACGTACGGAACGTACGATAGAGGAATATACGCTGCGCACGTGACCTCTTTTCATTCTACATTAATATACAGCATAGCTGGTCGCGCGTTCGGTCAAAATTACATGTTTCACAAATGTTACGTTCAACCGCAAGTAACAAACGCTCGGTTTTCCGCTTCGGTCTTACGAATAATACGCGAAAAACAATATCATTACGCGAACGTTTCGCGTTGATCTATTCGGTATTGAACTTTGGAAATTCGACGGAATTTCTGAAATCCAATGAATGCTTTCATATACACGGTACGCATTTCGCGACAAGTGTGAATTTATCGAAAACGCGAGTAATTTGTTTCTTTTGATCAAAACCATTCTGAAACTTTTGCATTGATGGATGACCATGTTGACGATATCGACATGTGTCAACCCGTATCTTTTATTCTCTGTACCGAAGGAAAACACCTTTCTGCCGTATCTTCCACTATACCGAAATCCTAATCGATCATCCAGAGTTTCGAAGCGACAATTAAATTATTCGCTTGACGAACGTGACGACAATTTTCGAGGCTCGATCTTTCGAACACGGTGTTCAATAAAGTAGACTGGAATCTGATAACGTCGCCGAAGAAGGGCGTAAACGGAAACATCTGTTTGGGATTCTACGTATCCGTGGCGGGCTGCGATGTACTGGCAAGTGAGATTTCAGTGGCTGCGGTAATCCAGGTTGTGTAGAGTTTCTATAAAGCTCCGGAATAGGTTAATCTCGCGGAGCAAGTTTCTCTCCGTAGGGCGGCCTAATCCGAACACCTTAATACCCACTGGTAAAGGGCTATCCACGAACACACGTATACGCTCACGCACAAGTCTACAACTATTGCGTGTCAAGAATATAAACGTCGTAGTTAACTTGGGGTTCACGCATGGACGATCGTAAAGCTTGCGAAACACCGGACATTCCTAAGTCCATATCGGATAAACTTTGCAGAATCGTTCTTGACATGGTTCCGACGTTTATCGCTAAGCTAAAGCTGGGAATTCCGCGAAAAAAGTGTACGTTCCATCTAAAAGACGAGAACATTTTCCTTGCACAGACTATCGAGCGATGTAATTTATTCACGGAGAAAATACCCGAGCAACTTTCCTTTCTCTACGATGATTTTTCATCTATATATAATATTGTCGATATTCCCCGGGGCTCGAGACTGCTTTCCTGCCATTGAAATCTTGTTTGATGGTCTTTCAGTTATTTCCGAAGCTGCCACTCTTTTTTTTTTTTTTTTTTTTTACTAAAATAAGTTCTCGTCACTTGCAGCGACAAAAGGCCGGTTTTGAAAAGCCCGTCCGAGGTATTAAAACCCGGGCACAAAATTGAAAATGTACGCCAGCGAGCGGTCGAGGCGGAACCGTGAGAGCAGGCGAACGACTGAACCGATCTCACACCCAGCTCGGCGTCACTCACTGTTTCCAATCCCATTAGCGACACGGTGATTCGTGAATAGGCGCGAAAATACGCAGCTTTTTTAATCAACGAGACTGACTATCATCGACTGCTTCGATCAAAATGTCCTTCGAGTTTAACGCGAATCAATTTTTTTTTTTAAATAACTACTTGCGAGGGATTGGGAACAAACCGTGTTCTACGATCTGCTTTACTAGTTGTTGGTCTTTCCTGTTCATCGCAGTGATATTTCATTTACAAGAGTAATGTAGAATATCGCTAGAAACGTTAAACTACGTTTACAAATCTATTTGTATTTCCCTGAAACTCCGTTTCAGATTACTTTATCTTATGTTTTGAAATTTGCATCCAATGAAAGCGAATAACACGTAAAGAGCGCGTCGATTCTGTAATATTAAGAACCAAAGATAGCAGCACAAAAGGGTTTAACAAGACGATTCCAAACGCGTGTCTATTAATTGAGGTGAGCAGTTACAGGGTTTTATGTAAGAAGTTCCTAACTACCGTTTAATTTAATAGTACTTACTCGAGGACTTGGTGCATAAAGTCTTCCGTTTATAACGTCGTGCACGAAGTAGGGTACTTTAAATCGAGACTTCTCTGATCTCCACTTTCACCATACAGAATAACTGATACGCTGAAAATAACAAAGTTACGTTCAAATTTCCGCACCGTTGTAAAATTTTCGATGGCCTTTATCGCATTTGAAAGTGATTCGTAGAACGAGTGAAATAGCTAAATACATCTTGTTTATATTCCCCTAGTTAATAGTTGAAAGTACTTTATTTTCCTCTGAACAAGATTCCCCGTGGTTGTAGTTGCTCGAACGAATCGCATCACTCCCTTGGGTGTTGTGTTCGACAAAATACAGCGTTTTGCGGCTAGCATAATACGATTCAAGTATTTCGATATGCGATACGAGCACGAATTCGTCGAGCTTTCCGGACTTTTCTTTCCGTACGATACGTGGAAACGATATCGAGGGAAAGATGCAGAGGAACAAGCGAAGAGGAGGATGGTGCACATACACGTCGTGCTAAAGTGACATTATTGTGGTATAAATTGAGATATAGCGTGATAAGAGAGGTACGCCGGCTACGCGAGGATGCTGACGAAGAAGGTTGAAGGATCAGCCGAAGCTGTTAGTCTTGATTATTGTGGGCAGTCGTCCTGAATCCCTCGTAGCGTCGACAATACGAGAGAAGACATATAGTAGTGCCTCTCTTTTCACGAACCTCCCCATTGGGGTCTATTAATTTGTACAAATGTCGTTCTTTGTTAAATGGTAGCTGACTTTGTCAGCGATATCTAATGAGTCGCATCTTTCTTACGTAATTTTTAATAAAAGATACTCGTGGTTATTAAAATACGGTCTTGGAATTTCGAACAGAAAATTTAGTATAATTCTTCGAACAAGGTTAAATGATTTTAAAGTAAAACATAAAAGCACCAAATACCGTAACTCATAGTCTGCCAGGCATTGTTTAATACCAGTAGTTAAAAATATGCAGATATTTCTTTTTTAGGGATAAAAATGCTCCGTTTGGTGGAAGTTAAGGACCTAGCTAATTTCACAACATTAGGAAGAAAGTTTTGTACCGAGATCAAAGTTGTTACGTTTTATCGAGGTGACTGAATTGAGTGCGCCATTATAAAGGATCAGGCCACGAACCAGTTTAACGGTACCAGTTTAACGGTACCAGCCTCATCACTCTCTGTAGCCATCTTCTCCAGTACTTCGGAAGAAGCTTTATTGAAGTCCAGTCAATCTCTGTCGCCCGTAGTTTCCGATTTGGGGCGAACCAAGCTGGCCTTTGAGTTCGTAAACGGAAGCAGTCGAGTCGTAGAAGGGTAGGTTGGGTGCGATCGGCTTTATATATAAACTCGAAAGACAAATGGCGTAAGGTCGTACTCCAGCACCAAAGGCGCAAGTGCTAGGACCAGGTGTATCGTTGAATATATACTACGAACAAATGGACCGTCGGTAATTAAAATGTCTCCCTTAGGAAACTCCTTCTCGTACCAGCTTAGAATCTCTGAAACTTCTTTCAAACTCTTTCTTCCTACGGAATTATGCTCGCAAATTGCGATAAATAGTTTCATAACAGTGGTTCGTTGATAAGAACGATAAAGAAATTTATAGCCTCATATTTCACCGTCGAAACAGTTTTTGTAGACCTAACAGACTTTTAGAATACCGGCATGTTGGTAAAATAAAATTGCGATAAACGGCGGTTTCGATCCTTTTTAATCCCAAGGGTTTACGAATCTTAAGGGCGTCCCTTTTAAGTTTCATAATGCTTTCACGATTTGACAGCAATTTCGCAACGTGGTCGCTTTTTTTTTTAACTCGTAATATGTCGGCGACGTTTTGCAGTCGTTGCTTGAAATAAATAATAATAATGGTTTCGATGTCGCGGGACGAGCTACTCGTTTTTCAACGAAATTGAAAATATCCGTGCAAGTTCTAAATGGATTTCGAGGAATCTCGGTGGAGTTATTCGCTGAAGGTGAAATATGATGCAGTAGGCAGAGAGAGGCATTAGAGACGTGCGTTCAACAAGCGATCTCGTTAAGAGTCGTTTTTGCACGGCGGAAGTAACGAGTCCATAAAGTTGTGGGAGAAAATCGACGCACCACTCACCCTTGCTACATCCTACGAGTTACCGAAAACTTCGATTCGTTCGGTTATGCTTCGCGTTTTTTGCTCGCCTGGAAATCCTTCTGGCTTCTTCCGTTTCTTTCTTTCTTTCTTTCTCTGTCTCCTTAAGATAGCATTTCTCGAGGCAGAGATTCCACGCGAGCAACCAGCTCATGCGAGGCTGCGGGAACTACCAAAAAGTTTCGCCTATGAAGTTTCCATAAGAATTTTGCACACCATCGCGTCGTCCCTCTCTATCCTCCATTTCATATCGTGACATGGACGCAGGCAAGCGAACGAACAGAGTCCCTCCTTTCGACATCGAACGATCCGGCAGATATTCGACGTTTTCAACAAATTTGACGGTTAGAAGGAACAGCTAGCCAGTGGTCCTTCTTACCTCCTCCCCAATGACTCAGTGCCGAAGGAATTTCGCTGTTCCGAAGTGGCAGCCCGGGAAACGAAGGAGGGAGATTTTAAGTCTCCGAGGATTATGAATCCCCAGTCGACGTCAGGGAAGCGAGGTAGCTCTCGGGAAGAGAAATGCGAAAAGGCGCGAGCCGAGGAAACGTTGGAAGAAAGAACTCGGGGGAAATCGATCACTAGACTTTCAGTAGTTAATTAAACTCCGAGTTATTAAATCCGCTAAACTTATACGTTCTTACTACCCTCTGTTCGTCCCTTGATAGATACAGTTGTGATGAGTTCGTGTCTGATATGGCGGTACGATCTTTAGCCAAGAAAATCTTACGTGTTAGCTACATATATATGTTCTTCGTTGTTACTGCTGCCTTTATATCGGAATGTTGGCACATGGAAATTTTTACTGAAACAAGGGGCTCAGGCATTGAAGTATTGACATATATTTATGAATCACCCTGTATATTATGCTGTATTAATTACGCTAGAACAGAATCTCCTCTTTCCTCGCTGGCTGTGGCGAAGGAATTGAGCGGCGAGGCGAGATTAGAAAAAAGGCATTCGCCAGCGGCGGAAGATTTTATTCTTAGACTGAGATTACTTCGTTTTGCACGAAAATCCTATCACGAAAGATTCATCGAGGCAATACTCGCACCTGTGTTCCGCCGAGCTTCTCCCCAATCGCGATTGGCGTGGGAGGATTTACGATCTTACGCCCCAAGTCAGATTAGACCGCTGCGGTGTGTGTAGCGCGTTCGCGAGGAGCTGCTTCGCATAGGAGTTTTCAAAGTGGGTGCCTTTAAAGTGCTCTGTTCTATTTAAGAAGAGAAGGGTAGGCAACATGCGCGATAAAGTGGCCCTAAAAGAGGCCCGTTTTGTAACGCTGAATGCGCACAACCTAGAACCTATAGTTTTGTCCCGGCTGATTCCGCCAACCAAAAGGGATCGCACTCGCTCTATTCTCTTATCATGGTGGTCGTTATGCCTTAGTACCTCGTTTGCTTCTTATTCCCCCTAAATGAAAAACCGTTAACACGGAACACGACAGTACACGACTAATATTTCCTTACTTAATTTGATAATTTTTTGAATCGTTGAATTTTGAAACTTAAGCTTTACTGAAAATATTTCGAACATTCGAAAATAGACATATGTCCTTTTAACGGTAAGAACCCGTACGTGACTTCCAAAGAATTACTCGTTATTTGTAAATATCAATGGATCAGAGGCTTTTCGTAAGCAACGATTTTCATGAGAACTTATCGCTAGACCGGTTTATGTATTTCGTGATCCACTGACGAGCGTTATCAGGCTACGTGACAAGACATCACGCGTTGTTTAGTATCGCACGAATCGCGGTTATCTTCACGATTCAGCCTATTACTCTGAAAGTTTATCTTTCGCCAGCCACGCGAGTCGGTATCGCTATTGACGAATTACAAGGGATAAGTCCAACCACGGTAAAGTGAAATAAGCGTGATCCATTGGCGAAACGTGCAGTCATAAACGTGCGGGAGGCATTCGCGCTCTAGTATAGCGTTCGCGAGTGTATGCCGGCAGATAAACCGCTGAGTCAAGCTGTTTGACTTGCACATTTCTAGCGTTGGTTGCCGCGCCACCCTCAAACGCCGCCGGGGGTTATAAACGGGCGTTTTAGAGCCCCCTTAAAATTGGACTGTGGGGAATGAACCTCGTCTTTCCCTTTCGCTCCCTCTTCTCTTTTTCAGCCTCGATGTAAGCCTATTTTCTTTTCCCACCTATGTCTTTCTCCGTCCTTTCTTGTTTCTCGCGTAAACTCGGCGTCACGTTCACTACGAACGATGATATTTCACGCGCTTTCATCGCTTTTAACATTCGATTACACGAATTAGAGCACGTCTGAAATTTGAAGGACTTGTAATAAACCTTGGCGGCGACATTTACGTCTCGTCGAAGAAGAGTACATCGTAAGAGGAATCTATGCCCGAAGATTTAAGCAGGGTTTTTCACGCCTTACCATCTCTGTACCAGGAAGCAAATAAAAACCAAGTGCAAAAAGGCAAAAGTAACGGGACAGAAGCGTTTGCTATCGCCGCCTATCGATAAATACGATTGTTGGATTGAAAAAAAAGCAAACTCTCGCATAAACGAGCGAAAAACGTGGCAGGATGAGCCTCTTTCAGCGACACCCACGTTGAGACCGCAATACTCGTAAAGGAGATCCATCCAACCTGTGTAATATTACTGCGGATGTTGAGCTGTCGCGTTGGAGCGCGGAGAGAAACCAACCATCTCTTCTCTTTACCCACTTGAACCACGCCTGGTGAAAAACTTCCGTTACACCCGACTGTCACTGTTTTTTTAAGCTTCCTGTTTGCTTTTCGTTTTCGCGCATACGTTTCCTAAACTTTACTCCGAATGAACGGGAATTGTCGAATCAACACGTATCTCTGTATTTCGCGATTTTTAAACCGAATTGCTGGTGAATCGTGAAAGCCGGACAGATAAATATCCGCGTAATAACGTTAATGGAAGGCAGTATTTGATCACGGAATATCACCGTGCGAACAGAAAGTTATACGGTTCGATGAACACGATAAGGGACTACGGTCATAATAATTGTCTGTCGTGATGCTGTAATTACTATGGTTGTTCCAGTGAAGTTGAAGAAAGGCGTTGTATTGTGTGCGTTATAACGTACGAACGAAATTCGTTTAAAAGAGGCGACTTAACGCATTCGCGACTGGTAATTTGCTAAAATTTCAATGAACACGGAAATTCTTTTTCTCAGAGACATCGATAACTGGCCTACGTGGACTCGCTTCGAACGATTTTAACGTTGTGCGAGCTAATTATCTATTCGCGAAAAGGAATCATAAACCATACTCCGTTGCGCGTAGATATCGTCGAAGCTTTCCAAGCACTTTATTTCATCTTTCCCCGTTTAGATTCCCGAATATTATCTATGAACGTAAGACGCGTCTGCACCAAAGTCGAGTTCTGGAGTGAGGAATGAGATCCTAAAAGGTATAGCCCTTGAGGAAGACATTTTTATTGGGAATAACTCTGCAGAGTTTTACGTATTCATAGAAGCGAACCGAGTGCATGCAACTTTATTAGAACGAGCAGCTTGCGATAAGAAACATAAAAATTCGTCCGATTTTCCTAGTTTGCAAAGAGACTCGTTGACGACGCTTCTGGTTCG
Organism: Bombus flavifrons; assembly: GCF_040668555.2. Taxonomy (NCBI): domain Eukaryota; kingdom Metazoa; phylum Arthropoda; class Insecta; order Hymenoptera; family Apidae; genus Bombus; species Bombus flavifrons. The sequence goes on along the minus strand of NC_138451.1, from coordinate 14,103,863 downwards.
AAGGGAGATTCGGTATAACGACAAGGCAGAGAAAGTCACGATGATCCAAGAAGTCTCGAAGATGCAATGGTTCTTAAAACTGACCGTATTTCGGTGGTATCGTCATCCATGTACGAAAAAGACACGAATCTAGGCTTGCCTCCATCGAAGTGGCCACGTTCTCTCTCACGAAGATCTTTCTTTATACCGGAGTAGGCGAGAAATATCCTCAGTTTTATCATTTCAGAGTGGTGGTCTTCGTTTTATACATTCTTGCCGTTTTCTCGTCTCCGCGGCCTGCCGAGTTCCCTTAGCCTCTTTACGAACCACGGGAATGAGTCGTAGCTCGGAGCCTTTCCCCAGGAGGAGCCACGCATGGAACTGTTTGCAGCCTCTCGCTGCTGCTGCTGCTGCTGCTGCTCGAGTTTCCATTCCGGCGAACGTACGGTCGTTTGCGTTCTCTCATTTTCTATCTGCTTATTATTTCATCGCTTCTTTTTCCCCGACTGCCCTTTGCCGTTCAATAACTTAATGTAACGCGGCTTTTTCGATAACCGAGGGATCTTTCAAACGAGCAACATCGCGGTTCCGGGTATTAATGCCCCGTAAAGCATTTCCGTGTGGTATTATCGGAACGTTCGCATTCGGAAAATTAAAAAGCGACAACTTCTGTTTGCCCTTTGCGGACGCGTTTGGCCGCGGGATTAAATCATTTGCGTCAATTGGAAAGTCTGCGTTTCTTTGAGAAATTTCGGATCGATGACAGGAGAGACTTCTCGAGTGAAATTGCGGCGTTGTTTGTTGCTTACGGAAAACCATGAAACTAAGAAAATAAGGGGCAGGTCCGTAAAAGATGATTTGTCTGGTTCGAAAGTGAATAAAGCGCGATGCGAATTGCATGCCCTCGAAGAAGCGGCACTTCTCTCGTCATTGTTAGACGGAACTGCAATTTTGGTACACAAAGAAGCATGCAGATGAATCTAACGGAGACGACTGTCGCGTTAGCAGCACTCGCACTGCGCATTAATTCGGAATGAGATTACTTAGGTACGTAAGAGGGCCGTCTCCCAAGCTCTCGCACTGTTAACTTAAATTGACTATCGTTCTCGAAATAATAGCAATGTCTTTGTCGCCTTTGCACAGGGCTCCCGTCTCTTCATCAGCTTTACCATCGTCGCTCCCCCTAGGACTTGTCTTGTCTTTGGTCGCACCCTTCTTCCCCCTTTCTCCCTTTGAGCGAACGGGCAACTTTGCGTCCGGAATTGTATTCCGCCTCCAAATTAACAATTACATTGTTTTAAAAAGCTGAGCGCCGGCTTAAGAGCCTCTTTCTCCTCGTCCCATTTCGACGTAAAGCGAGAAACTCCGGAAGGTGGGAGAAAATCGCACGGAGGTGGAGAGACAGGCTAAAAAACTCTTCCAATTATTTGCTGCACTAACGCACGCGCAAACAAACTTTTAGTTTTTAATCTGGCGGTCCTGTGGTAATTGGTTGGAAATGAAAAAAAGGGGGAGACCGCGATTTTCGCTTTTTCCTCTGCCGTTCCTCCTTTCTTCTCTTTTTATCGAAATTTACGAATTAAACAACGACCCCTAGACAAAAGATCTACCCTTGCCGATTTCCATCTTCAACTTTCCCGAAGAACGCGTTCGCGATCATCTCGACTCGATTTCGAATCACGACGAATTTCGGTAACTTTATATACTTCAAATACAATACTTTATATACTTTCGGGCTTGAATCGATTTCATGGAAAATTTGATCGGTCGACCTTCTGGTTAAGAGAAACTGTTAGCCAGAATCAAGCGGATCAAACCAATTTGTGCCACCCCTCGCGAAACGGTTTGCCGCGCAGCTGTTGGTAGACATTATCGTTTGGAAACCCTCGCGATTTAGTGCAAATCAAATGGCGGCGCGAGCAGAACATAGGCGTTCAGGTTTTTCTTTGATGCCCTTTCGAGTTCTCGGTATAGTAGAAAGCAGTCGAGTGAGAGGCAGCAAGCATCCCTTGGCGAGGTTGCTGGGTGAGGGAGGGAGGGGCGGCGAAGCAAGGGGCATCAGGAGAAAGCTATGCGATGCTTCGACGCCTTGGCCCACACAAAGGTCTCTCTCGCGTTATTGGCAGACCGCTTTACCACGTCACCCTCCAACACTATTCTGAACGTGTTACGTCGAATATTCCGCCGTACCGTTGGCTCGCAAGATTTTCTTTCGCCTTCTTCGGATAGACGAACGAAAGATCCGTCACGTTGCTCGTGAAAGCCGATATCTTCTATGTAACCTTCGTAAAGTCGAAGCAATTCCGGCGTTGCCAGAATTTTGATGACATATGGAGGGCTTTGAAATCAATCGCCACTCCGGTCCAATCACGCGCAGAAAGATTCTCTATGCAAAACGATAGATTAGCCGTTCAGAGTCGAATAAATTTACATTTGTCGATTTTCAGTGCGCACGCGTTGACATTGAAAATGCGAAAATGTCGAGGCAGTTGTTTCGTTAAACTACTTTCAAGCGTTTGGTTGTCAGTTCGTTCAGCACAAGTACGACGCGCAAGCGGGTGAGTTCTTGCAAGCAAGGCAGGAAGCCAAAGATGAGTCGGGCCAAGGTTGACCAACTTTGATTATTAGAATCAGTGCAAAGCAGAGAATGGAGAAAGCGCTACTACGGACGCGTAGAACAAAATGTTATTCAAGTTTTAGTCGGGAATAAAACGAAGTTTCGCCGTTTATTGGATTGTTACGTCTCTTCGAACAGTTAAAATCGTTCGTATCCTTGAAGATCGCGAACGCTATTCGATAATTCTCGGACATAGCAACAAATTAAAGTATTGGTGACGCAAATAGTAAGCATTTAATTTGGAAAATTTCTCGTCATAGTCCTAAAAACACCGTCGTAAGGGTTCCGTGTTAATTTTCCATACAATGGCGTATAATTCAGTTACGGTTGACTTGATCGAAATGCAACCCCTTTTTTGGCGCTTGCTACGATCGCGTTTTTTCTGCCCGTTATCTTCCTTGATCGCCTCAAAATTTACCACTTATTTCTATCGCTACCATTGCTTTGGTATCGTTACTGCATTACCGGTGAAATCATTTCGACAAAAACCGATTTCTGCCTCTTAAAATAATATATCCGCTCGAAACTTTGCTTCTGTATTGTTCGCTCTCGCGGTTTGCAATTTCCTGTAGCGCGACGGCGATAACAAGACGCGGCTCGTTTTGGAATGGTCAACGATAATCGCGTTCTGCTTGGCCGTTTTGCTTGTCGGATATCTTGTGAGTTCGTCGGCGTACAGTTACTACGTCTATACAATAGAATATCTTCGTTAGCGTAATTGCTGGAATGCATGTTTCATTCTTTCTGAGAATTTCCCTCTTACCGTATTTCATCGCAATAGAGCTTCTGCTCGTATGGTAGGAAATACGACTCATGAATATTTTGATCTACATAAGAATTCTGTTCTACATAGAAGGTGACGTAACCTTACAGTTCAATGTAATTTAAATGCAATTCAAGAAGACAGATGGACTTCTTGTAGGTAATGTTTCTCGACGAGACTCGGCTTCCTCCTCGAATACAGTATTCCGAATTTAAGGACTTGCGATGTAATTGTACCCAACTTTATTACGAGCCGAGAAGACGCGATTTAACTTATTCGAATGAAAGCGTTCCCGTCGATCGCGGAGAAAGGCTTAATGCATTACAACGGCTGTCTGGCAAAGCTTGTTATTCGGTATTTTACGTTACGCAAAGAGAGTATGTCTTGCGCTATACTTTATTTGCATCGGTGCGAAAGAAAGGGGGCACTTTTCAAGCGAACAAACGATGCAAGAAGCTCAAAGGTTCCGCTTTTACGATCCGGATGATAATACAGATCTTTTTTGCATAGCTGAGAATTGTTCGCTATACGGATCTGTTCTCCCTTCTTAAATATCTTCGCCTCTTGTTTCTCGAAATGAAAGAACAAGTAAAATATATGCAGAACCTTAAAGAGAATTTACATCCAACGAAGGGATTAACTAACTAATCGGTGATAGATCTTTTAGATCGTAACGATTTTAAGATCGAGGTATGAAAAACGAATTATACGGAAACTGGTCAGTTCGAGGTAAATTATCATTGAAAATTACAAACGAATTATATATTCAGGTTGCTAAAAAATTATAGATATAATTATGCATTGCAATTAATATCGCATTAATGTAATACGCAAAATGTTAAATTTTAATATTTTCTACGGTAATAATAAATAATTACTAATGATAATTGTTAAACTTTTCTGCTTGATATTTAATTCATCAACTGTAAAATACAACTTAATCGGTCATTTAGCAAACACCAGATTATGTTATAATATTAATAACTATTTATATGTATATACATATGCATTTTACAGTAGCAACCTATCAAATTATATGCCTATATTCGATTAAGATTACCGCTTCCAATATAAAAATAAGTAATAAACATAGTTAATAATCGATAACATCGTAATTAATATTTTTTAATTCACAAGTGACGAGAAAAACGATTCGACAAACGTTCCACGTCGTACGATGCATAAATACTGTGATCGATCGGTTGATTGTCTATGAAGTTTATATATGGGTTAAATCGTATTTTCTTATGTTTATTTTTTCATGCTTATATTTTTTATTCTTACATTTTTATAATATAGTACGTACATTCTATGTACTTATATATCGTAAATCTTAGCTCGTTATTTTACCCATGGTCGAAACTTGTTGCCTGATTATTATTATCGTTATTAGATACGATAACAGCAGCCGTTCCCTCAGGAATATCTTGTCGTATCCAAATTCGTCATAACTCCCACGTAACGAGATACTTATCGTTAAGGATGCCTTCAAATTGCTGCTCATTGTCCTGCCCTTATCTTCCCCCGATTGCAATGTGTGCTTAGGTCACAACAAACACATATCATGAAAGCAGCTTCTGAATAATTCATCGATACACTCTTACGATACAGTTGTACATTATCTATATTAATCGTTAATTTAACGATATTACCAAGTAACTAATGTTGCGGTAGGAAGACTTTACATATGTAAACTTATAAATCGTTTCTCTCGCTCTTTGATCGCAATTTTTTAATTTAATTTCAATCGGTAAGTCAAATAACTGTTTATTGTATTATTTGATACGAAGAATCTAGAGATCCAATTAATAAAAACGTGCAAAAACGTTCAGAAAGCTTTTGTAACCTTGTGGAAGCTCGTTAGGCAATTTCACGTCGATTCAGAAGGCTCGATCCAATCACGGGCCTCGATTATACAATCTGTCAATGATTACACGCTTGTTACTCAACATACTTTGTCGAGATGTTCGGTAGCTTTTCAGGTGACGAGTTATGAAACACGATGTTAGTGTGTGGATGCATACAGATTTAATTACGTATCTTATATGCGTGTAGGTCCGTGGGATGTAGTAAGCATAGCCCTTGGAGTACGGTCACTTCGCAGGATAGCTTGGTGGTGGACGAGCGGCGCGGTTTGTGCAAGAGACACGCCTCTGAATGGCGTATAATTAAGTCACAACATCGATGTGCTCCCCCAACCGCGTAGTCCCCGGGGAAGGACGAGCAAGAACAAACACTGCTAAATGAACGCAGTTTCTCTCGTTACCGCTCGGCCTACGGGCTCGCGACGCCTTTCACAGTAACCGTACACTTTATTACCACCTGTCAACGACGGTCTGCTGGCTGCTGATTATGACTTTCCAGAAAGTAAACGAAAATAACGATTTTGCCTTTTTCAACTTGGCGGCGTTAATGCGCTCGCGAAACCATTTTCCCCGCAACTTCCATGTTTATCCAGTAGTTAATTATTAACGTTGATGGAATCAACGTGTTAAACATAATATTCCCTCCCGCCCCCGTTAGAAATCGGTTTAACAATTATTCTATTAACCGTTATTAGCTTGTTAATAACTTCATCTATTTATCACGAAACATCAATCGATTGAAATTCACTCATACCGATAGGAAAGCTTAGATAGTAAAAAATCGTCCCCTCTTAGAAATCTAATGTTTCGTTCGACTAAATTCTTTGCATTGTAAGTCTCTGTTTTACGGGGCAAAAAAATGTCCGATTCAAAGGAATATTAGTGGAATATTAGGCTTTGAATAATTATACTTTGTTTACCGAATTATAGAAATCTAATTTAAACGAATACATGTAAAATTGTTGGAATATAATTGCCGCATTTTCGAATTTACTAGATGCAGAATTTTTATTTCAACCAGGGAAGTTGGCGAATCCCGTTGAATATCGGTAGACACTATAAAAATACAGAATTTGTAAATGCACAGCGGAGCACATCTCGTGTGGTCGGAATTCTTGATTACCTCTTCTCTTCCGTTGATTTAGCGTGCATAAATTAATGCAAGCAAAATACAGACGATGCACGGTCTGCACGTACATAGCGCGAACATAGCTTTATTTTTTGAACATTTGCTTCGCAGATTTTTAAAAGACTAATAAATCCTGCCGGGAAACACGGTGAATAGTCATAGATTAGTTTACCTGTAATAAACTCATAGTAAGTAAGCAACATGTAAAATACAATGTAAAATACAATGTAAAATGCAATGGAAAACTAAATCAGACTCGCTTCGTGGATTGACTTGATACAATAAACATGTTCATACGTCGAATTTATCGAAAAGTCTGGGATACTCGATACAGACGAAACAGTTGTATCTGAAAAAGAGTGCTAGGGAAACGTAACAGAAACTTGTTCTCTGCTCAGTCGATAAGTAAATTTTGTCAAGCACAAGTCAGCCTTCGTGAAAATGCGGAACAGATCTGTGAATGGCTTTTCATTAAGGTCTGATTCAATTCTTCATTTTTTCTTCTTTCTCCTACTCTGACCGTTTCCGGATAAATTACTGAATTCCCGACTCTTCTTCGTTACCCTCGAACCCCTCACGGACAATTTACCACCGTGGCGTCTATCACTTCTGTTCGCGAAAATCTTTCGTTCCTTCTTGTCCCGATACAAACTTTTAAAGAAGATGCTTCCGGGCGAATTGGCTTCCTTTCTACAAAGACGCCTCTTTGGGGGATTCGCCACCTTCCCTTCCACCCTTCTTTCTTTCCTCCTTCTTTCGATCCTACGTTCCCTATTTTTCCGTTACGTATTTTTCTCGTACGGTCCTCTCTTCTCTTTATTTCGCTTTCGTAGCTACTGCATTTCCTTTCGAAAACTATCAAACGCACGTCATCGATATCGTTAACCAGTTATCAATTTCTTCCCTTGATTTCAATTTTGCGCTTTCTATGCGTAACGTTTATCCTAAAGTCGAAGATTCGATGAAAGATATAATAAAAATGAAACGAAAACTAAGCGAGTTCTAACGAGCTCGCTTCGTTGAATGTTAAAATCGGAACAAAACGAATTATAACGAGTTAGAGGAATGCTTCTTGACAAGCGACACTTTCAATAAAAATGGTTTGTAACATCAAACGTACTACGTTTATGGCTCTTGTCTACCCGTGGATCTTTACACGTTTCACAGTTGATTCGGTCAAGCGTTTCTAAAACGTTAAATCGTAATAAACTTTTTCACGAATCTTCCCAATTTAGAGGTACAGTCGTGACAGTGTTCTATTGCATTATTCAACTATATATCGAATAAAGTTATTAATTCGTAGCATATACGAACTAAACACGACGAAAGTTCGGAACGAGACGCAATCAACAAGCACAGCTTTCAAAGTCACGGACTATATCTTTCTGGGAAGTCTGAGAAAGGTTCGATCATCCAGACGCAACAGTCTGGAATTATGGACAGGTCTTTTCAGAGATCGATTTCGTTACGTGGTTATCCAGTGGATTCAGGATTCGGGACGAACCCGGGGGACAGCTGAAATGAGATCACAGTGGTTCGCCTTCAGGAGACTGGAGGGGAACAGGAAAGTTCGGGCGAATTTCATGAATCACAAATGAGGAACGAAATGACATTAAACTCACGGACTTTCGCACGCATAACCACGGAACGAACTCTGTAAGGCAGTGTGTTGATAGAGTAGAAATGGAGGGAAGAGAAAAGGTTATCATCCGATGTTAGAACGTCCTAGTATCGCGTCGATACTATTGCATGTGATTGCAAGTAACTACGAATTTATACGGACTGATGAAACTTTATATACTAATAGTCTTCTTCTATTTTCAGGTGAGTTCATTCTGTTTCTCTTTGAAAGTGTTCAGCTGAGTTTAATTTCTTCCTAAGCGGGTAAGTTTTCAGAAGATCAATTTTACGTTTATCTTATTCTACTGAGTTTGGTTCGCTGCAAATAATAAGTAAACTCGAATCATTAGATTTTCATTAAAAATCCTCCGTCTTTTTCTGTAGGTGTTTGCCGATCGCATATTATGTGAAAGCACGCTATTTATGAATTTTTACAATTATGCACAAACTAGTATATGTATACTGGTAACGTCAAATTATTTCCTTTGCAATTTTTTCATCCTTTCATACGTATACATGCAAATTTCGTAACTAAACTAAGATAAAAGAGCGACGTATAAGGCATCGGCACTTCCAGCGTCTTTACGGGACGTTAAAATTTTCCAGGAGTAATATTTTTATCACTCATTTTGAAACATTGCGTACAATAAACCATTGGTCGTTCAAAAGGTGAATCGAGGTCAGTGATAAACAGAGGAACTCATGAATGTTTGAATTCTCAACAGCCAGTAAATTTCCATGAGAATGCCGCTTGCCTACCACCATCGCCAAGCGCAAATATTTTCTTTCTCTTTTAAATACGAGTATTCCAAAAGACGACTAAAATCGGTCTTTGTTCTGCTTAAAATAATATCTAACCGTAAAATCTCTTGTAAGCTTTTTTACATACACACGTAGCTCGAGTACTACTCGAGTACCACGGAATTGTATAATTTCTGTAATAAAAATACAGAGAAATTGTAAAAGCAGCGAGACGCGAGGATACTGGAAATATGTTTCAACAACAAAAATTAAGAATCCAAGAGTGGAAATTTTTTCTTCTGGATTTAGTTAGACCGAGTATCGTTCTAAACGATGTATCTCCGAATACGTGGTACTCCGGTACGTAGCGTCTCTTGATCTATGAAACCGGGAAATTAACAGATTTCGTCTGGAAATTAACGTCACGAAAAGAGTGTCATGGTCTCAGTCAGTTATCGCTAAGCTGCTTCTAGTAAAACAATTTATTCCAAATGATCCGTGAAACAAGTGCGCGAAAGGACAGATGAGAGAACTGCGAATCAATAAATTCGTTGCCATGGTGTATCGGTTCGATTCGCGCCCAGAACATTTGCCGAAGAACATTTCCGTTGAATAAACACCTATCAGAATCCGGTATTTTCGTGTAAACAAACGAAGCTGGTCAATCCGCGTCGAGCCGGGCCACGTTCAGGAGCCACGCAGAATTCATTCTTTCCTTTCAACGTTCGTTCATCTCGATCACTCTCCCGACATCGGCATCCTTGTACTAGCGTGAACAGGAAGATCGTTTGACCGTTCAATGTTCCAACTCTAGCCGGGAGCACAATGGATCCATCTAGCAGTTGACGACTACCCACTCAGAATCGGCGTTCAGTCCGCGCACTCGAGCCACAGAAATGTTTGCATTTACCGTAGCGAGGGCGTGTGTTCTCCGATGAAAGCTTTCGGAGGTCGTTCGAAGCGTCAAACCGAAGTGTGTCCATCCACCACGCTGATATATATATATAGACTTCCCACCATCGCTGCATTCACCGTCCAACCTCTCTATCTTTGCATAGCCCGAAAGGGGAAGAAAATCGGATCAAGGGATTGATCCGATCGAAAGAGCGTTCCGTGCACGAGATATCAGTTTTTCGAAATATTTAAAAGAGTCGTTCGCGATACGCCGTTCATTTTGTAACTGTATTCGCATGATTAGAATTTTAAAAATCTTTTTCTCTCCCGAAGAAAGCGAATATCGTACGCGACTCGTTAAACAAATTTCTCGTGAAATCTGTACGCCGAGACGTGTACGATTCCGTGCGACACGCAATTAGGATACGACACGATCGATTTGTAACGAACGCATCGAGATACTCTTAATTGATTTAAGGAGATTCTGGTTCGTTCGCGTTGAATTTTCCATTTTCATTAATGAGCCCGTCTTTCGAAGTAAATTAGTTATGCAAGGCAAGTTGCACATTGGAGCTAAATGGTACTTAACTCTTGCCAACTCCGACGTACCACAAGTAGATAGTTCTCACCGTAAATGCTGTCATTATGTTATCTCAATCCGGCAGAAGAGCGTACGTACGGATTCCGAGCATCCCTGATATCGGCGGTTTTCGCCAGTGCAGACTCCACGAAATATTTGCATTATTTTTCTCTCGCGTTCTCCTTCTTAGTACATTTTTAACAACCTTCGTTACGGAATGAAAATGAATTTAATCTGTTGACCGTTCTAATTAACGTTTAATCTGCAAACTCCGTTTTTACCGTTATCTTTATACGTTTTTGTTTACTGTTTACCTAGTTCTCTTAATTTTCTTTGTTTCTCCTCCAGCTTTTCCGACCTGTCTACATAGATGTCCGTAGAATGTTGTTTCCGTTTCTTCTTTATCTTCCTTTGTTTTTTCATTAAATTACAATAGTAGAATGCTAATTAGCATAAGAAAATGCTTATAACTCTCGCAGGCTTATTTCCCTTGACAATAAGAATACGGTGCGCGCTTCCTCTTATATACCTTCCTATAATCGTACGGAAGTTAAGGAATCTAATAAATGGACAATCCTATATGTCTATGGATAGATGTTCGTATCGCGAATGCACAGCGGAACAATACAGAAATATCATTTACTAACTAACCCGACGATTTATCGTGTAATACGTTCAGCCAACATATTATATGGCAACAAAGTGAACCGTGCGCATTAGTGTGTAGGCAGATTCTCGATACGGCTTGAAAATCGTGGCGCGAACCCAGCGGTAATCGAGATAGGACAGGATCAAAAGGGTTGTATATAGCTAAATACACATTTGGCTGGTGGGTCAGAGTGCAGCGAATAATATTTCGCGAGGGTGAAGGTCTCGGTGTCAGTGACGGTACTGGTACCAACGCTCTTACTACGCTAGTTGGTCCCGGCTCGGATCTGAGCTCGAAGTCCAGCACATTAACGGAGATAGTGGCTCCGCTCAAACGTATAATTGCGGGACGAGGCAATTGAGAAGCTCCCTTGGGTACCGGGTTTCCAGTTGCCGCAAATCCACCCACTACTCCACCCGCTAACTTCAAACCCCTTCAGTCCACACGTTTCTCCCTCTTGGTCACCCTCTCGATAAGATGTCCCGTCCTCCGGCTCTGTTCACTCGTCTCTGCACGATCGTCCACTATTCCCTTTCGCACGCCAGATAACAGAGAATGACGGTATTACGTGTCTGATCCCCTGCCTCGAACGACTTTCATCGTCCACTCGCAATTATTTCATAGCATTCTATTCGCTTATTGTTCCCTTCGCGACAACCCGTTCAACTATCAAATGCGTCAAATTTTTGACCCGGTAAGTGTCGCTTAAAACGTTCGCGCTGTATCAGAATACCACGAATTATAAATGGAGAAACGAGGAACACGGATTTGTTGAAATTTGTAAACTGTACATCTGTACTCTATGTATACTCGATGTATTTCGAATATGCAAGCCGTTAATGCAGCAAAACAGTCGCGAGACGTAAACACTCTGTCGGATCGTTTAAAAAACTCGGTGGATTACATGGTTTATCTCTCATTCGTCATTCGGATCGTTCGTTCATCGCTGTGTTAACGCGGTTTTAACGTGTGACACGGTACGAGAGATATAACGGTAGCTTCCCGAATGACATTATTGTCATCCAGCTACTGAGAATCAATGCATTTGAAACAAATACATCGGGACGTATTAGCGATTATGGGATGTACCTTCGAAATTCAATTATGTTAAGCGATCACTCTACATTACGGAAGATAGATGACATGGGAAGCATCGAACGGCTTCGAGATTTGGATCAATACGATATCGCGCGACGAAGCTGCACTGGCCTTATCGTCCTAATTTTCTACGTAGCTACTGATGAGCTATGGCTGTATTCACTTGCAGGCACCGCAGCACTCTGTCACTTTGATCGTGCATAATGTACGGCTAAGTTACAGAGGGACTATATAACTAATTATACACTATTACGCGCCTGATTTCCCCACGGGCGAAAAATAGAGGAAATATATCAGAAGGCCCCCCGACGAGAGTAATAAGCGCCATTAAGATCTACCGCCCTCTTCTCCTTCGCCCCCATCCTCGTCCTCCTTTCTTCCATGCTCTGCAACTTCCAAGAGAGATACAGTGGAAGGGTACAGCCGGAGGAACGAAGAGAAATAGATACCGAGTAAAGAACCTCCTTCACTTGCAAACTGAAAGCACCGCCGTCCACCGGCATAGATTATTTATTACCGAGTGCATTTTATTCGATTAAAATAAATCGTCGAATGTCTCGATTTACGCGTTTTGTTTCGATATTTCCGTTTAGTAATAGAAAATTTGATTTGCTTTTCTTTCGCTCGATTTTCTAGCATTGCGAGGCACCGTATTAAGCAAACCATTGCCCTTTTTTTTCCTTTACAGAAAATGATTCCTTACGTAGAACTACGTAAAATACTCGGTTGTCTGATCTCGGATGCATTTCGTTATGACGCGATAAAATATCAAAGAAACTTCGTACACGATCTAAATCTTAAAGCAAGAATGATAAAATATCGAAACTGGCGGAGCAATTTACGAAGAATTTTCCAGTTTATCGTGGTAACGTTTCTAAGCACTGCGCTACTTACGGTAGTAAATTCAGATTCGCAATTTTTTTTTCCTAATAGAAAATTTTCCGCGAGGGGATAGCGAGTTCGTTTAGCTAGCCGACTGATTGCAATTTTGAAGGTAGCATGCCTGGCAGTCGTCTTATCGGATTTAGCGAGGGCTAGGCAGCAGCGTACTGGAGGAGCGGATGCCTTGGTTAGGTGGAAAGTTAAGGCTAGGTTTTTACTTAACCGTAATCGGAAGATATTGCCGGGAGCACTGTACCAAGGGCACTTTACCGGCCGCCTTAAGAAAGCACTAGCTTCGCGAGGCCCGGTAACACCGGTCGAGACCGTTATTAAAAGAGCCCCCTTTATCTCAGACGCTCTCTTTCCAACTTGCCTCGTTTCGTATCGTTGTCTTTTTTTCTCCTTCTCTTCGTCTCTCTTACTCAGCCAGATCCTTCTTTCGTTCTCTCCTCTTTTTTCTTCCTGCGTTTCTCTTCCTTGGTTCGCCCGCTCTTATTCTCTTTGAAACCCTCACGGCTAAGAGTGTTTCTATGTCAACCTTTGTACTTTTTAGCGAGGGATCCACGGCGTCCACGCGTCTGCTATATGCGTTCCCATAACGCCACAAGGCGGCGATAGATGCCTGTTTCAACGAAGCTGCGCGAACCGTAATGGTGCTTCTTAATTTCTCCGGTAGGAAATAGAACCTCGGGAAATGTAAGCGGACGAGAAGAGGGAAATATACTTCAGTGTTTTCGCCGGTACAAAGGAAATTCGAATGCGAGAGGTCGGGATTAGAGACAGGAATTCGCATAATTGCTTCAGATTCTTTGCTCTGTGTGTAGGGAAAAAGAGTTCTTTGAAGGAAAAGTCATAATTCTTGTATAAAAGAAAGCAAGGGATTCTTTCTTTCTTGAGCGCGGAAAGGCCTTTAATATTAGAATGTAACGCGTTTCGCGGCAGAAAGGATTTTATCGTATTCCTTTGTCCCCGTTTTTTTCGCATCTTAATCCTTAAAATCCTCGTTCTGTCTCTTGTGCGCGTTATTTGACCAAGAACTCCGAGTTATTTCTCGGAATACGTAGACCTCTAATTAGTTAAACGCTTCTCGTTCGAGCTTAATTCACGATCGTCTTTAATTGTTTTAGTACGAAAGTAGTACGCTTCGTAGACACTTATTCGTCTTGCGATAGATATTCGGATTTTGAAAATATTCGAATCTTCGTATTGGAACGTTTGGACGATAATACGTGGAAGAAGAATTTCGTGTACGGTTACTCCTTGACACCTGTTCGTAGTGTGCGATAGTGAGAAGTTGACACTTTCGGATCGGTCCGATGGCCATAAATTCCCGTGGCGACGACACTTTTCATCAGACTCTGATTACTTATTCACGGGCCGACGAGCGTACGATGGAAGAGCGGCCACCGTGTGCGCACGGTCCTGCCTCTCCTACCCTGTCACCGTGATTGATAATAATGCAAGCTTGACGTCAACGGGTACGCTGATATTACTGAAACATAATTTACGAAGCTGAAATAAAATTCAACGTCCCTGGTGCCGTGAGTCCCAAGAACGAGTCCAGTCAAGAACGCTCGAATGTTTTGTCAGTCGCAGCAAATGTGTCATGGGAGTTCAATGTTTTTTATTCCTGGAATATCGTTGTGGAGTTTACACGAATTCCGAGTTTGATAAATTGCGTATATGTAGCACGATTTTTAAATTCTGCTCTCAAATTCGTAAACTTTTCACGTTCGATTAAGATTTCTAGAACAGCCAAGCTCTAGCTCACTTGGTCAATTTCCATTTTATTTATTAATAGCAGAGAAAATCTTCCGTCGAGAAACAGTTATTCTTTTTCAGATTAACGTTCAATGTCGGATTGCTTTGCTCGTATAACAGTTTACCAGTAATTTAATATAATTAAGTTACCTTGCACGTAAATGACATAAATAAACGGAATGTTTAACGTCTACAACGTGGAGAGTCTGTGAAAATAAATTTGGAAATTTAATTTACCCACGAATATTCGTTTCGCCAAAGAAATTAAATTTTCATGCTGAAGTCAGCTTCTCTTTGTCATGCGCTGTTGGGATTAACACAAGCTGCCTGTGTCCCTTGAAAATACTCACAATTTACACAAAATTTCCCTTTTCCGTTATAGGGGAAGGTCGATTGACTGAGGCAAATAAATTGTCGCCCGGATATATCCGGTTCATTGCGATCCGCAGCGTGTATTTTCGTTGGCTCTCGTTCACGATGCATACAGGTGTGAATACATATGTAACTCGGTGCACTTACGACACCGACTTACGCATACGGACATCTAAACGACCTTATTTCGCACAGGATAGCAACGGATACATCACAAGCAGGAACGACATCCCCTTGTTGTCACCCGTTATTCCCTTGCCTTTGCTCTTCACCCCTCTCGGTCCTCTTTTCGGCTGACGTACAGGGACACGAAGCATCCCTCTTCCCTTCTTTCGGAAATAGCAAGCTACACACAACTATCATATTTGCCCCTTATTTTTTTGTCACGCTGTCACGTGCCGCCATATATTTTGACGCCGCCATTCTCCAACATGCTCGCAGAATATCCCAGAACAAGTATCCAAGTTTCCACGTACGTAACACATCGACAACGAAGGTGTGGATCGATTTCCCAGAAACAACGATAAAGAACCCCGATATCTGGAAATCTGTGTCCTTTTCATCACCCGTCACGTTTTCGGGAAATGATCGTCACTTTTGTCACAATGGATAGATCGTACACACTGAACTTCCCATTTGAATTTATTACACGATTAGCTTTTATTTTTAACTGACTTTCTTCGTCTATCTCGATTACCTTCGTCCCGATAACACGGTTTCTAATTCCTTCCGAGAAGCGTAGAGAACTTCCTGCAACTACCTGTTTCAATAGACAGAGATTCTATTAGTAAAATCTTCATTCTGAAAACCGAGCGGATAAAAGGTTAAGAAATCTGATGCGGGTAGGGGAGCATGGACTGCGAACTCGTGATCTGCCATCGAAGGAAAAAGGTGGAAGATCCAAAGATAGTTAGGGAGCTGTTTGTCTTTGTTTCCGTCTACATGGCTTCGGCTGCACCATTGAATCAAATCGAGTGCAGCTGCAGGCTGTTGTGTAAACTTCGGTCCTGATTGAAAAGCTCCGCACTCAAATATTGGATGATAACTCAGAGAGAGAGAGAGAGAGGGAGAGTCCAGTATCTTGGTATCTGAAAAAAAGTGCTTTCTGAAATTTCGCGTGATCGTATCAATCTTTAAAGTTATTCGAAAAATAGGAACCGAAACTTAAAATTTGGATGATTCCGAAAGGAACGGACTGCGCTTAAAAAAGAAGTAAAAGGATATTATTCTTATGGAAAAAGTAAAACGTTGATTTATAGAAATATATAGAAATATTATATAAAATTCATAGACACGCTCCATTGCGGTCTCCGTAACACAGCACCACTGACGCGGTAGAATATATCCATGTACCTACGACGATGTAACGACTGGTATATGGTCGACTTGTATTACTGTGCGCGTCTGATTATCCCGTCCGTATCTCCTGACAACTCGCCTCAATTTGGGTGATCCTATAAAAACACAATAAAAGTATGACATTTAAATTTACTGGAACACGTGTGTTTACAAGGTAATCAAGATTGGTGTTACGATAAGTGGAAAAATCGTATCTTAGGCACTTTAACCGAACTGTGCGTAGTATTCCTTTACCCTGAAACAAATTCCGAACCGATTCCTTTGTGCGTTTGAGACGACGAAATATATCGGAACATATCGCATGTAAATCGCGGGGCAATGGACCTGACGTGTTACGTGCCGCCCGCACGTCTGGCGCATTGCTCAATGTAGAATTTTCAAACCATCTCGATCCTCGTTATTCCCATTCCTGTTCCTATCTTTCTCATCTTTTACTCGCGTGTCTATCTAACTGCTTATCTCGCGTATCCGTTTCCATTCTCTCTCGATTATTTATGTTGTAGAGACTATCTTGGAAAGGTTGGATGAAAATTCATATATAAATCTATGTACGGCTCGCAACTAAAAAATATAAGTGATTGAATATTTTTTATCGTCAGATGTTCTATCAGCGCTTGAAATAATTCGTTTTCATCTGTCGCCAATCGGTTATACGAAACTCGAAATTTCTGCGACTCGGGTTTATTCAGCAAAACAAGGAAAATGCCCCGCCTGATATCGAGAAATTCTAATCGAAGAAATGTCGAAAAATTCGTTGCCGTATTCTTTGTATAAAATCAAATATTCCTGATTTCGTTTCTTTCTACTTTCGGAAATAAGGGAAATATGATTCTAAAAAATCCTCTCAGAGTATAAACCTTCGACTTGATTCGTAATTCGGCGCATTACCAGCAGGCTCACAGGCTATTCTCATGCTCGTTTCATTTTATGTGGAATTCAGGAAGTTATACGCATAAAATTGTACACTTGCACTTGACATTAATTTATTACCATTGGGAAGCAGGACTGAGAAAGCACCCTGTGCTCGCAAGACCGTATTTCCTATAACACCTTCTATAATAATGAAGTTTTAGAATCTGAAACGTCTCGTTCAGAACGTAAATAACCTGAATATTACATGCTTAAGAAAAAACAACGAGACTTTTCTCTCTGTCTGCGTTGTACAAGATTCCTCGCTTATATTCAGTTAACGGCCTCTTGAAGAATGTCAGTCCAGCGGAAAGCACGATGCAATGAAATAGGCTAGAAATATTTAATAAGTTTCCGTGCTTCATGAGCGGCTTCTCCGTAGCATCTCGCCCTTCAGCGAATTTTACTTCAAAAAGATTGTACATAAATTAGGGAGATTCTACGTTCTGCTCCTGCTTGCTTTGCATCTCGTCCTACCATTTTCTTGCCTTTAAGTATGCACGCTCTTCCGCACTTGCACACTGTCTTCGAGATACCGTCGAAATAAAGAAACCTGATGTTTGCCAGCGAATCCAATACATTTTGATTAGAGTGTATACTTTGGTAAGGACGACGGTCTTATATTAACTCTAATATTATCGCTCAATTAACTCTATATAAACTTTAAGATAATAACATTCCGAAATTACAAACAATGGTTAAAATTCATCTCAGTCGAAGCAGCCGAAGTTTCTTTCAAAAGATGAAACTCTCGGACTTCGTAGCTGACCCTAACAGTCTACAAAATATTATTCGATAGTTCGTGAATTCAAACGATACTCTTCGCGTGACCTGAAAAATTCAGGTTCATACATATGCAGAATCAGCCGAGATTTCCATAAAGCTTTACAATGTCGAGGGCTTTTGCTCGCGTATAATTCCGGGCTTCTATCGGACAGAGGGTTGTATATCGCATCAACATAAACACAATACCAAAACGTTTGATCCACGTATTTATTATTTTGGCACGAGGCACGAGATAATTGTGCGTGTGTATTTAGTGCGCGTATACGGTGTTCGATATTTACAACGGTTTATCGTAAGTATTACGTTTCGAAGGAATGTAACACGGAGGAGAAACGCGTTTTTAAGTTATTAAGCGAAACCCCTTTTTTGTTTAACAGTACATTCGCGAAATACCATTTCACGCTTATTAAGTTCCAAGGACTTATCCTTCTTTTTAACGGAACAGCTTCTCGCACGAAAAATTTATTCGTACCCGAAGAAGTTATCTCGACATTCCATCCTTGATAAAAAATTCCTACGCCATGTTCAACCAGCGGTATTTCAATTTCGCCAAACTAACGCTGATTGCACGAATGAATAAATAAATTTTTCTCCGAAGGAGTGTGATTACAGGAACGTTATCCCGAGGAAGTTCTCGATGCCCGCATACGCGACGGACGATTATGAAAATATGAGGGTGAACTAACTGTTAGAAAGCGCAGCGCGGAACCCGCGAGAAAGTTTAGGTCGTCGTCGTACTTCTTCCTCGTTTCCTGCTTCTTCTGTATCTATACGCTCTACTCAATTCGAGCGTAACGTCGCGTAAGCGCTTTTACGATCGTGTTCGTGCTACGATAGCAACCGCCGCGCCACGTCGAGTTCTTCAGTCTCAGACGACTCCCTCATTCGATTCCATCGTCGAATTTATCGACGGAAAACAACACTCCAGTGCTACCAGTCCCCTTCATCGAGCTCGCCGCCCTTTTTCCGTCCAGGAAATAGGTATTTCATCGGCGTTCAAATTGACTGCAAAGTCGTCAAAGTTACGATCGATTTTCTCCGCTTTTCTGTTTTGCTCCATGCCGCAAACAACAACCAACCCGTTGTTATCTTCCCATCCCTATTACCATCTAGTGTTCACCGCCATTAATTTGTTACGACATTGCCGATAGCGTGCGCATTTTAGCGATCGTTCCGTTATTTTCCGACATTCTTAAGGTAAACCAGGCTTCGTCGCCCTTTGGGTTATGCCTAAATTTAATCCGTTTACGTTGGAAATTGCCGGGATCGATCAACTGTCAAGGGGTTATTATAAAAATTACTACAAACTATTAATATCGTAGGAAAGATATTCGATTTTAAACTTACCGCGGCATAGAGTACCCGATACGACCGAGTACGTTGTAACGTTACGCGACCTAGTTTTCTCCAAGAATGGTTTTATATATCTATCGACACATATTGGTATATTATAACGATATAATGATAGAAATGGAAATAACGTACGGACTAAAAGAAGTCAACGTTTCGAGATATTTATTTCAGTAGCTTAAAAATTAGTGAAAAGGTTATTTATTGGCTGCCATTATGAGTGAAGAATTACGTACTCGTGTCATCATGATGTCCGAACTTGATACCACTAGCTTTTATTTATAGAGACAGGTTGGATTTATCGCGCATAGTGAAAATATTGCCTGTATAAAAAATTGTTCATAGCGTTTGAGAAAATAAACATGAAAAATACCGTAAAAGACGTTTATAGATATTTGCAACAAAAAACATCGATAAATAAACGATGAACATAGGTATTGGAGCGTTTCGACGATATTAAACCAAAGTTTAGGAGAGTAAACGCTCGTTACGTGTACTCGATATTATTGATTTCGTGAAATAAAAATTGGTTTTGAAACAAATTGGACAATTGGTTTCATAGCAAAACGGAAATTAGTTTCAATAGGCGTTTAAATAGAAAGATCGAATATGGTCTAGTCGGTAAAGCTCTCTGCTCGCGATCCCTGTTTTTAAGCCGAACGCTCTAAAGCTATCCGATGGCGATGGGTACCTCAGTATCAACGAGTAGAAGGAGAAAAGAGGCTGTGTAGGTGTAATGCTTGCACGAGTTAGCTGACGATCGCGTTTCTGCAGAGTTAGCAAGCGGGCGGCTCGTTGCAAACGGCTTCTTACATTTGCATATGAAAACCAGGAAGTCTCGAGGTTTGTCTCTTACGAACTACAAACTCGAAGAACGGAGCTAGGTAGTAGCAGGTAACAGGAAGAGCAACTGGAAGAGCGGGGAGCACGGAAAGAGAGAGCGAAGCTGTATCGCTAGCAGCAACAACATCAGCGACAGTGGCGGCAGTAACATTTACAGCGGCGCAGGTTGCTGTTGCTTCGGTCGTCTTAAATATTCAATGGCGTCACGTTCTCAACTCGACATGTAGATTAGCAATGGCGAATCACATGTTCCTTCGCAAGCCTCGATTCCGTATCCTTCGTTCCGTTTTCGTTTCCCTTGATCTGCTTCGGTCTTTTCCCTCTACGCTTGCTTCCCCCTTTATTCTTCTTTCTACTTTTGCTACACTTTGGACGGTAGTTTTTCTTTCTTCGGTTAAACGCTAGAGGGTATTTCCCTTTAGGATTGCTCAACGTTTGTTATCGAATGGTCTATGTTCCAGGCTTGCCGCGTGTACAAAGCAGTTGAAAGTTCGAAACTGCTGGCTTATAAAAAGCACATATTTTGCCGGTGATTTCTGGTTTCTTGATTTATGCCATAAATAACCGTAGGTTGCATAAAAATTGCAAAGAATACTTTGCGCGTATAACTGTTAAACAAAAATCATAGGACAACAATCGCAGTCTTCGGAGATTTTCCTCTGCTAAACAGTTCCACCGGTTATAATGCAATCCGGAAAGCTTTGTGCAAATGGCTAAGTGAAAGCAAAGCCCAAGACGCCGCTGTTAAGGGGAATGGCAGAAAGAAAAAGCACGGTAGAAAAGAGAGGATGGAAAGGTAAAGTTACTTTATGTTTCTTAAGTTTCCTTTTAGCCGGAGCAAACCTAAGTCGACTGTTCAGCCCCGTAAGGTTACTCCATATAAATGCAAAGGGATCCACGGATCTTTCGTGTCGTTAACGTGCCTTTTTCTCTCCACCCTTCTTCCTCCGTACCTGCCTCCTAGCCTTTACCTCTGTTCGCGTCACTTTGCACTAAGAAAGCGGATACGAGTTTGTCGAAACCAGAAACCCATTAAAATCTGCAAAGACGGCCGGCCAGCACCAAGGAAATTTAACAGTCTTTTATCAGACTACCAAGCAAAGAAAGGAAAACGGACTTTCTAATTTGACTACTTTCGAGCGACATATTGCGATCGAACGAATGTCTGCAAATCTTTAATAACTTCCTTTGATCTTGGTCAAAGAGCCAATAAAATTGCGTTAGAGCGCGATGGTGTAAGACTATCTTTCGAATAGAAATGAGATTTTAACAGATTTATAATTTAGAAACAGTAGAGAAGGAAGATTTTCATTGTCTCGGAAAAAAATAGTTCTTTAATCGTATTTTATTACAACGCGTTACAATTTTCATGCTGGTATTTTAAAAGAGAGGCAGAGAGAGAGAGAGAGAGAGAGAGAAGAGAAAGATATGGAAATTAGTCTAATTGTATTTTACGAGGATTCGTTATTTCCTCGTTTATCGTAATCTTGCGAAAAATTGCCGAGAATTATGATTCCGCAAACGATACCGTCCATTTCAATCTTCCCAGCGCGCTTTCTAATTTCACTCGGCAAGATTGGCGGTCAATTTTCCCAACCTCGGAATCGTCTACTCATTCCCATTTCCTCTGCTTTCGTTATTCTTTCTGTGATGCTTCGTCGCCACTCTGGGTAACTGTTGTTTTTCCGGCGTGGATCTTTAGTTTTAATTACCACGGCACCCTGACGTTTATTGCTGTTTCTTGTGGCGCTTGTCGAGCCTAGGGGTGAATTCGGGTCGAGTTTTCTCGAAGCTGCCAGGGGGCTTGGCGAGCTTTAGGGTAGTTCCAACTTGTCCGGAGATGAATTTCCGAAACTAGACAGCTCGCGAAATGAACTTGGTCCAGAAGGAGACAGAAAACGGACCCCTGTGGGCAACATTATTTTTCATGAATATCGCCGGCTTAGCAGGTGGATTCTTGCCATCCGTTAAAATATTTTACGGAGACGTGCGAGAATCGTGTACAAGACACGACGATATCTGCGCTAGTTTTGTATTGTACGGTCGTTATTTTGTAATCAAAATGACTCGATATAAAATTTCATGTATATAAAATTGTCGCGTTATTGAAAAATATAAGCTTCGAAGATCTTTGCGATTCCTTTCTATCACTGGCTAAATGGTTTAAGTGGCTCGATACATTCTCAAGCCGAGTATATCGGCGAATCCACTTGCTCGAAAGTACTCGATACATTGTGCTGGCTGGCCACGAACCTATAATTGGCTCACCCTGCAATAAAGTTTCGTGCGAGAGTAGCTTAGGTATCTCACGAACGACCCGTCGGTGATATAGTGACGATAACCCCCCCGATACCTATCCCTTGTTCGAGGTCCTTCTCACCCACTTACTCTGATTTACTTCTTGAGCGAGCAAAACGTGTGTTCGCTAACGGCTGCTTTACCAAGTAAACCGGTCTTCGACCAAGGACCCTTTGCTCCGTTACATCGCTTTACAAAATCCTCGTCTATGGTAAAAAGATCTATAAAAATTTCATGACGCGTGCGTATAACAGAGGAAAAAAGAAATCTATAATCATCGTAGGCGGAGTAAGCAGGCTACGTAAACCGTTTAGACGATTGTGCGATACAAAATTAATTTGCCATGGCGCGATAACCTCCGTTATCGAAAGACGTTAACTCGCGTTTTCGTGCATTCTGTTTATAAAAATACGAAGATAAAACGTAAGAGGACATAAATTTTCTATTTCGAATTACCCTTTCGTAGCCGCAACAACTAATCATGGCTTAGCGGCTGGATAGCAGCACCACCGTCCCCTCTTTCGATGGTTTTACGTGCAGGTTGCTCTTGTACTCTCCTTGGCTTGCCGCCTCTCCCGATTTTCCTTTGCTCGAGGGTCTTGCACGCCTTACGCTTTGCATCCTAGATGATGAATGAGGGATTAATTCCAACGCGGCCGCACCCGCGCCGCGGCGAGAACTTTGCGATAAATTTAAAGTTTCTTTAAAACAATAAGTTCCAGCGGCAGTACCGAGTCGATACGGGGAAACCGTCATCTTTCATAATCGATTATTAACGAACGCAGCGCCGTTGAAAGAGGGAAAGTTTTCTACTCGCAAGGCCGGCCTGTGTACGTATATAAAAGTACGTTGCGTTGCCAGTGATGGACGAGCACCAGGTGTGGCCAGGCCCATACTTAAGTCTCGTTCGATTAATCGATTGCACCTAGAAATAGCCAGGCTATGAAGATGGTAAAGTATGATGACGGTAATGCTATCGGCGCTTCTCTCGTTCTACTCGCTTTGATATTTATTTAGCTACTTGATACTCCAGTGTAACTCTTTTATCAATACCTGTTTAACAGTAATGGCAGTGTTTACACGTGTACTCGTTAATAACTCGTCTTGTTTCGTACCTACCCAACTTTTAATGGTAAACCTCCACTACCGGACGTGTTTTTCAATTGTATCCTATACGCACAACCATACACACGCTATACTCGCGCTATACTCGCGCTATACTCGCGCTATACTCGTGCTCGGCCGTATGTATCGCGCTCTTTTACATTCTTTAATTAAAATCTGTAGGTCTCTTTATTCTCTTGCACTTACCTTTTATTATTGGACAATATGAAACCGTGTATGAATAAAAGACATTTCATTTTTGCCTACGGCTTTATCAATTTACGAATATACATATAAATACGTATTAGGATCTTGCTGTATAAATTTTTTTTTTTTTTTTTTTTGTTAAATTAAACTCGAACATGAAACAATTCGGATAATATTCGTTCAGTGAGATATATCGATGGGATATGAGAAACGCGGGATCGCGTTCGCAAATTTTCGCGTTATTCGCGTGTATTATTTATTTTCTTTGTTCTGTGCGGCGCGGCGTGCAATCGGATTCGAACGCGTCAACGACAGTTCGATTCATTTCTCATTGGTGGAAGCAGCGGCGATACCGATCGCAGGAGGGAGTCCGGGGAATTCCAATTCCCTGAAAGATCGCATTGTAATCTTCGGCTAAAGCAACGGGGTGGAACAACAATTACGGATTCTATACGATCGGAGAAGGGGCCGATTCCCGGGGTGGACGAGCGGGGATAGGTTGCCGCGACCTTGGTCTACGCAAACCTGGTCTCATGCACGTATACACGCGTGCTCGACCATGTTGAAGCCGTGTCTGCGTGTAAATCAATTGTCGTGGTAACCGCAAATCCTTGCAGCCCAGCGTGACGCGCAAGGTGCCGCCAGGCAAACGAAAGAACAACCTTTATCATCAACCGAAACATACGAAACATCTAATAGAATTTTCTAAAAAGTAGAAGAAGAAGATTAAACGTGTGTATCTTCAAAGCATTTTATAATCAACGAATTGGAAGTCGATCGATGCGATTAATTTAGCACGATGTACTATTTATAGCGAATGAAGAGATTCGCGATACTAATGACGTGACAATATGACGGAGGTAACTAATAATCCTACGTTATATGCAAGATAATCGCTGTTTCATATGTAACGATAATGTTACGGCTCGTGATTGCTACTGTCATTCGATTATTCCGTGCATCTTCTATAGTTTTATATTCGCCTCTCCGTTTCCTTTATTCTTCGATTCTTGCATTATTTTCCAACAAAGCCTCGCTTCATGAATGTTCAGTTATTCATAAACGTTGCTCAGCCTTTAACCTAGCTTAGTAACTTTCTCTTGTTCCACCGTCTTATTGAAGTGTAATTACATTTCTTGTTTTGTGCGATCGAAAAACAAAGAAGCAGTTTCGTAAAGAACCAACGTTTCAACGTATCGTTAATTTTCAACAAGTTTTAATTATCGGATTCGTTAATGCACAACAGCGAACTCCTGCTTTTTCCTTGAAAACCGTCGGAGAGCTGACGCGTAACATAATTTAAGTTAGCTACATTTTCCAAACTCGACACATTTTAAACATAACCTGCAACCCATATGGAACGCCAAACGCCGAGCGGCGTTGAGTGACACGCGGCATAACTTGCAATTTGGTAACTGCAGGTGCTCCGGTCACGCTAAACCGCAGTTTAATTACTATACCCGCGTGAATTGGCTCGCTGGCAGTACTGTCACGCGCAACGGTGTGCAAATTGATCTCGGCAGCCCTCTCTCTGCATTGACCTTCTCCTTGTTTTGCCCTAGCTCGCCTTGATCAAAATCGTCAAAAAATCCTCGCCATCCGTTTTATTTTCAGCCAGCTTGTAGGAAAGTTCAAGATCTCCCTTTATCTTTCTGAAATACAACTTTCGATTATCGTAGTACATTGCACCAATAGTAATAAATTAGACAATTAAACAATAGAATAGAGCGAAAACCTGCGTGTTACAGGTTTAATCGACGTACAATCATTTACTTCAGTCTCATTATTATCGATCCTTATTAAATAGCGATTGAAGGAAATTTTTGCACACGGAAAATTTTATCCGAATTAAATGAACCGATACTTGAGTAATAATTTATGTTTTGTTATCAGGACACTGTATTATTTGAATAATCGGAATAATAAGGAGCACGATTTTATTTGCATCTAAAATAACGTTAAATTGTTATTAAATGATGAACGCGACGGACAAAGGGAAAAAAGGATGACAGGATGAATCGATTTTAATGATCGCAGTCCATATTTTACGGTCCAAGAATTACTTGTTAATTTATTGTATGTACCTACAGGCTGATAATTTATATTCTTTTAAATCTATAGTTCCATTGCATATTTAGTTCGCGAAGGAATGTTCAGACGAAATTCACGTATAAAGAAGTTATTTTTGTATCAATTACGCATATTAAAAGTGTTTCGTCAATTAATTGAATCGTCTAATTGTTCGATATTCATCTTGTTACATTCTTCTGATACTTTATTTCTAATTGTTTTTATGTTACAGAAGATCTATTTTAATATTCCACGTCTGAATCGGTATCATACGTACGAATATTGTTCCTGATAAACAGATTTGCCGTTGCATGGCGTTAAGAAATATCGCTGTGCTCGATAAAAATTTGGAAATGATTTCAGCACTTTTAATTATTTTCGTTTCTCTCCGTTTATTTCGATTTCAGAGAATGCTTCGATCGAATATACCTTTACAGCCTCTCTTTTTACGAACGGAGCAGCTTAGCTTTCATTCCCTTCGCGCCAATACCGAGGAAGCTTCAACAACGAAGGAGCAAGAGGTTGGTTGTCTAAAAAAGTAAAAACCAAAGGTTGCTCGCTTGCCGTTGACGATAATTGACCGTTGGAATAGCTGCAATTGATAACTTAATTATGAAATTCCTGTTTCATTTCGCTGGGAATCCCTTCCCTCGCGCCCGTATTGTGTCTGGACGTTCGCAGACAGCCGATCGAGCAGCATTACGGGAGAATTGAGCTTTCAGGAAGAGAAATTACTTTGCTCTATAACGTAGAAATAAGGCTCAGGAAGTACAGCTTTCGCGGAAAGAAGGCAAAATGAAATCATCGGTGTCTGGGAAAGATGCGAACCCCGTTACAACGATTCGAGCGAAATAGTGCTTCTTACCGTTCTCCACTTTGTTATCTAGAGATTTTGACCGATTTATAATTATTCAGTGATTTGCGATTATTCGATAAGGCCCGTTCGGATATAATTTCATTGAGAAGTAAGAGAATTATTATTAATACGTCTAGGAACCATAAATAAGTACCGTAAAACTTCGAAGCAGCAGGTAGTTCGTTGTTTCCTGTACTTTTTCAAACGATTTCCTTCTTTGCAATGATTATTTCTCGCGTCGATAAAAAAGCAATAAAAAGTTATTCCCGGTAAACGAGCAAATCGAACGATTCGTTTTCGAATCATAGCCCGGACCGGCTCGTTATTCGGATAAGTTTCATGGGAGAAAGTACACGAAGGACTGATGCTGAAAAGAATCAACATGAAAGGGAAGAAAAGCAATCGGTATGTGTGCTGGGAACAGTACGTAGACGACCGTCAAACTTAGTTAAAAACTTTGCAGTCAGCTTGGTATTCCAAGCTCGGTACCGAACGAACTGCCGAAGAGAGCATGGGATACAGGGGAGAGAACGAGGAGAGACCTTGATGACGCTCTTTCTTCTTTCTACGATTCGGCGGTTTCCGATGCCTTCATCCTGGCGTTAGCGAAACTATTTTCAAGTTTTCATGCAGTTTCCGAGTCGATGGCGTCAATGTACGGTCCAAGAGACTGCCAAGAGGCCTGTGTCAGCAACTTCTCCCCTAATGCGGCCTGCGAGGAACATAGTTAACGTGTTTGACTATGCTCCAAAGGTCTCTCTCTCTCTCTTGTAAGAATAGGGAAAGATCTCCGTTGCGTTAAATACACTCGATTTACAGCAAATTTCTTCTGTGTTAATGTGACTAAAATTTCAATTTCGAATTTGCAACAATACCTTTGAGTTTCTCATTGTTGTACCTTGCTATATCGCCGTAGCTTAATAGAGCAAAAAGATCTTGTTTTTCACGAACGAAATAGTTCTGCCATAATCGGAAAAGTAATTGGGAGGAACAATTCGATCGGCGATTGCTTACAAAGTAGAATCGTCGCGTTACAAAGTTTCGAAGATACGATTTCTTCGGAGTGTTATCGCGCCAGCCATTAATTCCGATCATAAACGATCCCCGGTGCAACTGTACCGTCACCGCTTTATGCCGCCAGCCGTGCACTGATCCTCCGACATAAAACTCGTTCAAGAAGCGTCCTGCCGTTGCGATTATACTCTAGTCGTTAGTAAGTCATTTTACATCGTGAGAACGTCTCTTCCGTTCAACGTGCCTGAAAGCTACAAAACTGTTTTTCTTCTCGTCTTGGCGCATTCCTCTTCGAGAACGAGGAACGAGAGAAAGATCAAGGCGATTTCACGGGTGACAATCGTCACGCCGGAAATCGAGAGGCATAAAACACAGACATAGTAGTACCGATCGTGCCTCGAGAGTTTATCGTCGCGTTTTGTTAATGGGAATTCAATCGGATACGTCGTTATACTTAAAGCTCTACGGTTGAACTTTTACTGGATCGGTGGTAATAAAAAGTCTAGACGTGCCTTACAAATGTCGAGTGAGATTCTTTCGTGCAGCATCGCTACATTACAAACGATACATTTTAAGATGAATTATGAATGTTTCCTATTTATTTTCGTATTTGTCAAAGTGTGTCTGCAACCCAAATAAAAATAAATACAGATAATGTAAGCGACTGCAAGCGTCGAAGAAATTCCCTTCGGCAATTAACAAAGGGTGCCAAAAGGTTCACAGAACAAAGTCGAACGATAAGTAGATACCGGTCTTATTGCGATGCCTATGAAGACCCATTGTCTCACTTCCTTTGTACGGTAGTGTACCTTCGGTAGTTTCGTATTATGCCCCCACGACTAATGGAGATGCTAATTCCGTGCCGGCGCCATCGGCTTCCTTGCAAGTAGCGAGTTGGCTGAGCCGAGATGGTGTTAGTAAGAGGAAGTGGTGGAGGGATGGTGGCTCTTCCATCTCCGAGTCACTTCAATCTCCCGCAATCGTGCGGAATATCATGAATGCCGGAGTATATCTCGATGAATGGTTCGAGTCGGAAGGGTGGTATTACCAGAGGTGGGACGCAGAGAATGGTCCATTCGTTCGATTGATTGATTTACGTTTACGGCACGTTCAAACTGTAGCTACTTAGAAACGAAGATGTCTTATTCTATTAGTACGTATAGTTCGTCACAGC
The DNA here is from genome assembly GCF_040668555.2 of Bombus flavifrons. Classification (NCBI taxonomy): domain Eukaryota; kingdom Metazoa; phylum Arthropoda; class Insecta; order Hymenoptera; family Apidae; genus Bombus; species Bombus flavifrons. Next base: position 14,074,943 of record NC_138451.1, on the reverse strand, counting down.
AATAGTTGCATCGACGATCGTGTGACAAATGCGATGGCGTGAGGCCGTTTTAAGCCGATGTGTACATTAATGGAATTAATGTCCTTCGATAATTATATTAATAAAGAGGGGCGTATAATTTTCTGCGCGTCACTAATTGCAATCGCAAGTAAATTAAGGACGATTATGGGTAATCTTTGGTCTTGCTTTCTATGAGACTTTTCTTTGAAGATTTATTTTCACTCTTATCGGTTTTAAATCCACTAAAATCACTCGTAATCATTGTAAATAATTTCTATTACGATACAATCGTAAATATTTAGCACTAAACGAAAAAAAAGCAACGGAATTTTCATTCCTATACGTCGTACTATAAACGATGTATTCCCACGAGAGCTAAAAGATCCCAGGAATACGGTAGATTTCAGCGTTTTAATGTTCGGGTTGTTTCTTTCACGATCCGAACCGATCGGAACAATTTCAAAGCAGGATAGGGAACGGCATCGAAACTCGAACAAGCTTGCACGGTAGCCGCATGTAAAATTCAACAAGGTGAATCCAGGCAAGTGTGCACAGCGTCGCATGTATTCGCAGCAATAGCAGGTATAAACGTTCCCCGCGAGTCTGTGGCTCTCTTTCTTCTCGCCGGATTACTATTCGCTATACCGTTAGCGAATTCCTCCCCAGCCACTACTTCGACCATAACCTCTTTCGTTACCACCCTTCCAACACTGCTTCTCGTCCACCTTATTTCGTCAATCTCGCATTATCCCGCAAATAGCTCGCCTACTCGACTGTCCCAAAAGTCCAGCTGCGCTCTCTTCTCCTTGGCGAGACGCAACGCGATCGATATTCGCTCTTCTCGAATCCTCTTTGAACCATCAGCACCGATTTCCTCCCTTTTGTCGTCTCTTTTTTTTCATTTCCGCTCGAATTACATTAAATGTTTTTTTACGATTTATTATTCGAAAGATCATATTTGATTTCGCGTCGGATAACGTCGAGCTCCGGCAAGAAACTTTCGTTGAGAAATTCTAAAATATACACTTTTTTACGTTATGCTACGAAATTCTTACCTAAAGCGTTAATGAACTAAATTGAAAAAGATCTTACCTCCGTTACATTAATTAATCAAGGAGACGAAAGAGCAGGATAATCGAACTAGCGTGAGTCCGTACAAGATGGATTCGTATTAAACGAGAGTTACGGCGTAGCGAAAACAATTCATTTTTAATTAATAAAGGAACTCTCAGAGGGATGGTATCGTGTAAAAAATACAATAACGAAAATACGCTCGTCCGTTTTCACGATTTAAAGAATGCTTTCGACGATCTATAGCGGAAATCGTGCATATTTTAATCGTTATTGATCGAACGTAATTGCCAGGAAATAAATATCGATATATAGCTGGAGAAAATTTTTCGTTGTCCTCGGACGTTCTTTCTTTCCAAGTCTTGGTTCCCAGAGCATCGAGAATTCAGAAGCGTGCAGTGCCAGCGGCAGCCTTAAATTAATGATCTTGAAAGCCTAAAGCGTCGGTAGACACCGTGGAACAGGAGAATGCACTCAAGGGGTGACCGCTAGCTCCTAAGTCTCTTAGACCATGGTCTGCTCCCACCAGCCTTCGTTCAGCCCCTAGACACCGTCGAAATGTTAGTAAACTAAATATCTTATTAACCCCTTAAGCTGCCATGAGTTGGCCCTTGTGTTACGCTTCGCAACTTTTCCGCAGCTTATATCCAAGTTAAGGGTTTATCGATGCAAAGTATGTCTCATCCTATGATTGTCGGAACGATGGCAATACGCGAAGGAGAAACGTTGGCAACTTTATCGCGCAAGTTCCGATCGATATTAGATAATTTTAGTTCCTTTCGCTGGAAAATTAAAGCTCAAGCTCCTCGACTTTTGATTTTTCCTATCTGCGATTGTTGCAGTAATCTGCGAACGGAACGAAGAGAAGATGTTTTCCTTTTGTTTTCCTTCTTCGCTGCTGTCTCTTTTATCACTGCTGAAAACGGCAATTTCTAGATTACCGAGGCGGGAGCTCAGTCGACGGAAGTTAAACCAAAACTTTCGGCTCAGTGCCGCGAAACGAGCAGAAATGTACATTAAGCAGCAGTACTTAAAACATAACCAACTATTTCATTAGCACCTTGTCTCTGTACCGGTACCCTCTTGCTTCAGCGACTACTTAAAGTGTGCGCGCTTTCCCTTTCTAGCCCTTTTCTTCGCATAATTCTTCTTCTCCCCGGTGATCTCCTTGCACTTTCCTTTCACTCTGGCAAATCCAACGAGCGTAAAAATCAGTGCAGTCTGTTGAACTCCCCTTAAATGTCATCTATAATTCATCTTCTTGCGTTCCACGATTTATCGCTCTGTATGAAGTCACTCGTAAATTATTGCCCTCTAATACATACGACGATCTTGTACGCTGCAATAATCGTCTGCCGCGTGCAACGTTACGAACGAATATCTAGCAATTCTAACGATGGTTAAAACATTATTTCAAGCGCTGTAATAAACACCATTTACTCACACAGGGTACAAAATCATTTCCGACGGAAATTATTCGGCTGTTAGATAGATGAGATTGAAAAGAAAAATAACGTTAAGATAATTTAAATGTTATCATTATGAATGCATGGATATTACGGTAATATCGATATATTACTAAACGGATTAAGGGATAATACTTGCAACGCGTTTCAAATTATTTGAAAATTATATCAACCAAAATGAATATTGAACGCAGCAGACGAGCACACGTACGTAGATGTATCTATGCACGCACGCGCGTTATATACATTTCGAAATTTCAATCAACCACTTTATCATAGGAACAAACGCAAATTTAAATATTATATCGGCTTGTCTCTCGGCAGATGCGTTACCGAATAAAGCAAGCCTTATTCGCGTTAGTTCTGAATCACGATTCAGGTCGTGATCGTAGAAACGCGATTGATCTTAATACACTTGAGATTCGTAGATCGAGTTGTATCGAGGATAAAAAAGTAGCTATTAAGTGGCAGAGGGAGGAAAGAAGAAAGAAGCGACACGAGCCCGGACAATCGATACTTTTTCATTATGACTACCCAAGGCAATTACTCCGCATCATGGTAAAAGTGAGGCACCTAAATGTAATTAGTTGTCGTCGGCAGGGCGCTTACCTAGGCGGCACCGCGACGTTATATACATGGTACAGTTACAATTTAATTTTGTTTCCCGGCTGTTATAAACGAGTGTACTTCATGGCCAGCTTCCTACGTTCGGGTGAAACACGCCACCAACTTTTAGCGATCGTTCTAACTAGATATTTCGTTTCACCCTGTCAACCTCCGCCATTCTTTCTACTCTGCTTTGATTCGCGCGATAATTAATTACGTCTCAATATGCCCGACACTGTTTTCAAAGTGTCGATGTTGCTTCGGCTAGACTTCGCTTAACGTACAACGAACGAATTGCTAAGAGAAAGAGAAACTCGATCAAGAGCTTTCGTAGCAGACTGTTTTTGCTCCAATGTCAAAAAGAAACCAAATTCTCCGATTTATTTCGGCGCGTACATTCCGCGTATATTAAATTTTCGTTTGCGATTCGATTCCACGGCGTGATCTTTTATTTCGTATACACGAAGGCTAAATAAATGTGTAATAAATCCATCCTGTTCGAACGCGGTTGATCATAATACGGCGGCGAAATGCATCGACATGGTCGCGAATAATTTTTCCTAACGTTTCATCGTCGGCAAATATGGATAATTAGAGTTAATAAAAATGTATCGTCGCGAATCGTGGCGAAACACGGTGCGACAGGATGGAAGCAGGAAACGCGGAACGTGTCCCGACGTTAATGCACGAGATTATACAAAAATTAATTCACCAATTAATTCCGAAGGGGTCGCGGTCAGGGCCGGAGCGATAAAGCGACATTAACGTTTATCGTTATTACCAGCGAAGTCGTAAGTCACGACAAAAGACCGTGGGCACTCTTTTACGAGGAGAAACGAGCGCGGTTTAAAGGCGGTATCGAGAAAATGGAACGACACGCCGGATACAGAAAAATAGGGAAAGGATGGAAAAAAGGGGGGAGGCGAGCGTAAAGGGTGGAGGGTGGAAGAAAGAGTGGTTCGGAGAGAAAGCCACTGGAGGTCCGACGGCTTGAAAAGCCGCGCTAAAATTCTTCCAAGAGAGAAATTGTTTTCCGATATTGGATTCACATTGGACTGCCGCGTTTTGCGGCAGTGCATCTCAAATGAACCGAAGAGGCAGCGCGGCGGACACGTAATAGTGACGAGATGAAATAACGCATCTCGTCGCAAGAACGTGAATCGTGTTACCGTACCGCCCTGCTCTGTTCTGCCCTGTTCTATCCTGTGTTAGCCTGCGTTCCCACCTTTCGAATTTTCTTTCTCCATCTATTTCCAACCAGCGAACAAAAATTGTTCGAGATTGCGTTGCACCCCATAATTACTAAAGAGAACGCCATGTGCGTGGCTACGTAATTACAGCGCGTGCATTCGGGTGCAGCTTGCAGTACAATTTAGGACCAGCAATTCGGAGGGTGATTGTTTGTTTATCGGTTGTCGCTGCGTTTGTATGCTACTGACATTTAACGATATTCACTGGCCGCTTCGTCGCGTTTGTGACATTAGCACGCAAACGATTTTTACACCTTTCACCTAGTGTTGCGTTTCATCGTTTTTTAATAGAACTTATTCGGAACGCTGCACCGTCATGGCCCCGGTATACCCATTCGATATCGTAGCAACAGCAGAATTTTAATCCGGTATAATAGTCTTGGAAACATTCCAACTGTAATTTATAATGATAGTCGATGCCAGACTCGACTAGCGTGAAAGCACTAACTACTCCTTATAGTTGACGCGAAAGCTCTGTTAAACTTTTCGAGTGATATTTACTCAAGGGGCAGAGATGGGGCCAGCTAATGAATATTCAGACTAAAGTGCTGCTAAACCAGGCAACGAATAAGACGGTTGGTTTGAATCGACTTTCTGCTCATTGCCGGTAAAAATAAGAAATAATTCGTAAGAAATAGAAGAAATTTCTATTCGTCGAAAGCCACGTAGGATTGGCTGGAATTTAACGTTCGCACTTCCTGTTCAAGGATGTTCGTTTCCTCGAAAGGGGTGGGTAAAGTTTATCGACGCGATAGTTGCACGTCGGCCCTGTCACGGACAACCAGCGGTACTAAACCAGAGTGCCTCAAAGATTGGCGATCGCCGTGCGGTAACTATAGCCGAGAGAGTCGCTCGTGAAAGTTACCAAACGAACGAGGGTCATATCTTCCCTTAGATCCTCTTAAAAGGGCAAACTGTTGCAGCGTCGCAAGGCAAACTGAATCCGCCATTTCAACGATTTTATCAAAATCTATCTGTCGCTGATAAAATACCGTAGCTCGACGAACGGCGGAAGCTCGATCAACTGGCGTTCGTTTCGGTATAATACACGAGCGTTTAACGTATCAAAGAGGCCTGTTGCTGCGCCAACAACCCTACCTCCTAAACAACTATGAGTAACGACGGCGAGTCGAGTAATTGCTTATGAAACGCGTTAAAGGGAGAACTCGTAGTGAAGCATGCGGCTCTTGTAGTGCCTTAAAGGGGCCAACTGTTGCAATGGTCGTGCAAAAAGTCGGCTGCTAGCGTGCTGCCAGCTTTGAGTCCCGACTCCGCCTACGCACTCCCTACTTGTACAGATGCTTACACTTCGTCGACGACCCACAATGCTTTCTCCTTCCACCTCCACGAAGATACATCCTGCATAATTTACGAGCAGTCAGCGGCATCCACGAAGAGGAGCGACGAGAGAAAACGCGTTCCACGTAACGCACCGCGTAAACACCGAATTCCTTTTCAACTTTTCCTCTTGGAACGCCACTGGTTTTCATTATTTTCGCAACATCGCGTTGTGATGCTACGAAATCTCTTTTTCCCCCTATTTTTCTTTCTCTTCTTTTTGCAAATTTTTGCTGCAACTACTTTTGCTGGAACGTGATACGCGGAGTGATTTTTGCGGAGTTAACAAATTCGGCTAAAGAAATAAATATTTGTATCTCTGTTCCGAGAGAAACAATACATACGTACAATAATACAACGTACGTACGTTTCTTTTTAATTAACGCAAATAGAAAATGGTACAGAATTCGATTCGAATATTTAGAAAAACAATGTCTGCAACCGGGCAGGACATTTATTTGAATTTTGCGCGTTCGTGGGATTCATTGACTCGTGCTTCAACTTGTGCTCGCCGAATTCCAACAGGAACGAAACGGTGTACCGGCGATCATTTGACGTTGTGGTCACGTTCGCGTATTTCGTGGTACGTGATGTTTGCGAGATATCCGCGGTCATTAAACTCGAAGCGACGTGCTGCTGCGGTTGCACCGTAGCATGTTCTCGGGCATGGACGATGCGTATCGAGAAGTTTCTCCTCGCACGACGATTATTGGAAATTATAAAGATACTCGCTGCAAGCGGATCTTTGGCAAGGAATTACAAAAGCGATCGTACTTGCCTGGTAAGTGGACTGCAACGTTACAGAGTCCGTCTCTAATCCCATCGGGATTTACGAGTTTTACGAGAACTCATTATGGCTGCAATTAATTGCCAATGGAACAAAGGTTTCTTTCATGGGTCATATAACTGATTCGGAGGGATGAAGCGGATCAACAAACGCGAAGGTCCTTGTAGTTCGTCGCCGTTTATTCCAGAGGAGCCTATACACGCGCGGTCTCTTCTTGCTTTTTCTCCATAGGAGGGTGGAAAAACGGGAGGAGGTAAAAAGAAGATACGGCAGGATAGTACTCTGCGACGAGTACCGCATTAATGGGGTGAATGCCATGTGTAAACGCGCCACTGCGCCTACAGTTTTTCCATTCTCTCTCTCTCTCGCACTTTCTTTTTATCTCCCGCTTTTTCTCCGTCCTTTTCATTCTCCAAGTAATTGTATGCCTCCTATTCGCCCCATCGACGAGACTAAAAGGAAGAAGAACAGCTGAAGAAGCTAGAGATGGTACACGAGTGCCGACCCACTAAGAAGGACTATCGTCCTTGTCGGAGTGAAACAGCTAAATCCGGGCGGGAAATTCAAAATAGGCCTTTTTACTGCGCCACGCGACCTTACGCGTTAGATATTCACGTCTTATCACTTACGCATTAGCTACTCTTCGAAATTCTTCACGAAGAGAGTAAAAACGTATATTTGATACGTAATATAAAAAACAATCCATACAGAAAGTATTAAAAATTTGATATAGCAAGCGTACGGTTCCCACAACTTGAGAACACAAGTTGAATAATAAACATGCATCGTATGGTACTATGAAAATATCTGCGAAACAGGACACTCCAGGCTGTCTTTGTGGCCCTTGCAGCCTCTTGTTTTCTCTCTGCCGCAGCCTGCTTCTCAAGGAATACGGTAAATCTCTCGCTTTGAGAATATGAAATTCCTGATCGTTAGAACCGGCAGTATAAATGCAGGCGGGAAGCTTCCTTCGGTTAACAAAGGATCGGTCGAGATACAAGTCGGATAAGACCAGTGGAACAATATTTTCCTGGCAGGCACTTTGCCAGAGGCTTGCGGCTAGGATGAAGATTAGCGCAACCTAGGTAACGATCTTATAAAACACCGAACTGAGTCGGCGTACACCGAAAATATTGCCTCGCAAATTGAAAGGCACGGCGGAGTTATGTGTGCTCTCTTTCTCTCCTCCTCCTTTTTCCCTTTCTCTGTTTGCGCAACCCTGCTATCTCTTCGATCCGTTTCCTCTTTACTCGAACCAAAGGAACGAACTCACTTGTGAAAGCTTCGTGACAAAGTTCTTCCGTAAGACTTTCCCGCATTTCGTATTCACAAACAAATCGTCGACGAATTCACCGAGAAATCGGCCAACATAAACACGTGCAATCTTCGCTGGTCGCGATTTCCAATGAAAGATTGAAAAAAGAATACATATTACGAGTCAGTAGATAACTCTATTTTTTAAGGCAAACAGAAGGTTTGCGACAAAAGTTTAAAATTTTCCTCATTCACCGCATTAAAATATATGATATTTATATACAAGAGCATATTATTTTGCTACGATATATTTCAATTAATCTCATAAATATTTCTATTAGAACACTTTGTAAATTATTCTTTTTAACTTATGATTAGCGGTTATAAAGGTTCCTGTGCTATTACGGAAGAGAAGTTTGTCGATGGAATCTTCGTTAGAAAGACGGCAATACGACTTCCTTTTCGATCGACTAACGGATGACATGGACTCCATTACCTTCTTTTTTTTTTTCTTCTTTATGAAACGAAGTAGCATCTCCCTCGAGGGGACACGAGACGGTGTAGTATACTCGAAACCATGGAGAATATTCTCTACACCCCTTCGCTATTTCTCGTACAACCGACCCTTTCGAGTCGGGGGTGTACAGGCAAGCGTAATTATTTCGCAATTTACTACCCTTTGCAGGATGTAGATTTAAAATAACCGTATTTACGATACTTGTTGGTGATACGGGACACCCTGGGGAACGCTAAATTAATCCACGCATGGACACGCACGCAGCACACATTCATATTACAAGATCTTGCGGTCTAGTCCCAGCGGCTTGCGAAATAAGCTGCGATTATGTTCAAGTCTCTAACGACAACGTAGTGTAGCTAGTGGTCTCGCTATGTAAAATAGTTATAGACTCGAAGGTGTAATGTAACATTGTACGTGGATGTCCTTTTTTCAAAGCAGAAGAATTGTTGTTATTTGTAAAAACGTCAATTTACGATACAGTAGTCGATGTAGACGTAATACCATACCGCAAGTATACTTGTTCTCGTTCTGTTATCGATTCTGGTGTATCAATCGTGTCAACGATTCATTTAATAAAACATACTTCATTCTCAGATAGAGCAATATATACACGATACAGGTAAAATGTACATTTTGTTTGTGCTTTCTACCGGAATAAGAGAATCTGACTCACCAGCATCAACAACCAACAATTCGAGACTTTCTTCTCCATTTCCCAGCTCGGTATATACTTACTCACCCCCGCCATCTCGATCTAATCGCTGGCGTGTTTCAAAATGCCCTCGAAGTAACGTGAAACATTTGTGTTGCGGGTACGTGGTTTCGAGAAAGTCTCCGAGAAGAACGCCGAGCCAGTATAGTCGATTTTCCCCTGGATCATGAGGAAGGATAATTATCGTAAGAAGAAACAAGTTTCGCGTTCTCGTACGTCGAATAACGTTGCGGCATTAGGGATAGGTAGGTGGGCCAGGACTTGGCTCCGTATACCAGGCACTGAAACGATTCGGCGTGTGCAATGGGTTGTAACGCTCCATCGCTGCGCATCGTTCTCACGACTAGAAATCGCGAGGTTGGCTGCCAGCCAGCGACTCCTTTACTTTGCTTGACTTTTGCGCGGAAAGAGAACGAGTTAGGACGGGGGGCAAAATACACACCGGGACAAATATATCGACGTCTCCGAAAAAGTTGTCGCGTCACCAAACATACCACATATAACTCGTGCAATCGCGCTAGGATAGGTTCTCTCCTACGTTGGTTATGCTTCACCTTCCCTCTCACGATTCTCGAGATTTTCCCAGATGTCATCGATGCTTTTGCCTGTGCATCGCATTCTTTATAGATTTCGCTAGATATTTCTTCGTCTACGTAGCCTTTTAGCTTCTCGATAAACGAGAAAGACGTTCAAAGATCTTGGAAAATCGAATTTTATCGCGCTCGAAGAATCGATTGGCATCGCAAGTGACGAACTATTTACGGGAAGATCGAAGTATTTTGAGTAGAAACTTCGTAAAACAGTAATCGTAGGTAATACCGTTTTGCAAGTGATTTTGTATGGTGACGAGTTAATATTAAATCGATTGCCGATAAGAAGATGGAGTACGTGTAACTGGAAAAGAAGGAGGAGGAAGAGGGGTAGAGGGAAGATAATCTTTGGTTCGACAGTCTCAAAGGCTGGTCGTATTCCTTTCTTCGTGTACGATGGTGCTCTTATACCAATGGTCCATTTCTACGGATAAAGGAATCAAGCAGGGACCTGGAACAACGGAGCAGGGAAAGGTTAACGGCGATTTAATTGGCTGGTTGCATCGTCTTGGGTTAGAAAACGGAAACTAATCCAGCGTGGCTGGACAAGCTTGACCAAGAAAATGCCCCATGGTCACTAACGTCAGGCACAGACTCGCCCTCTTTTCTTTGTTGGCCATTGCTCTACGAGCTTCCACTGGCAGTTTCCAACACAGAGAACAACGGGAAGAGCGCCATCACGCTCGGCCAGAGCCGTTTCTTCTGCTTTACGGTTTTAATAAATCTCCACGGGGTAATTCGCGGCGGGTCGGACCAAGCATTAAACCCACTGACATCCCCTCGACTCCATCTTCCACTGTGTCATTCCACGGTATGGAAAACGAAATGATTCTTTTGGAATTAACGATAAAAAAGAATTGATCTTAGTTTCTTATCGCGCAAGCACTGGAAAATGAGAAGATTATCGATCACTGCAGAAATTACATCTGAATAAATTTCTAGAATACACGAGATAGTCTGTCCAATGTCTCCGTTATTATCGGAATTTCGAAGAACTGTTCCCATCGGATGGCTCAACGGATAGTTTCTCTTTAGAAATTTTTACGAAGGTGTTATCAAATGTAATTTGCATACGTTTTAATCGAATTCGAATTTAAGTTTCAAATTTCGCGGATTAACAATGCCCCGGAAGAACAACCGTCGAGTTCGTGCTACCCTGACGTATATTCGGCTTCCAGTTTTCATAGGGGTGTACGACACGCGCCGTAATCATCGGCCGATAGGCGAGCAATTTTCGAGGATCTGGGGTTGTTTGTAAAGCGAAATTCTCTAACCAGTCGAGCTACCCCCAAGAGTTCTTAACTCAGTCACCAAAGAAAATCGCTGCGTTGCGGTAATGTTTATCGAACATGATTTTGGTAGGTTCGCGGGGATTAAACGAGAGCTGGCCCGCTTTAATGAACCCAAGCGATGCAGCCGAGCGGGCGAATTTACGCCATTACCACGCAAAGGCACAGGCGTTACGGTAAATGAAAATTTAATCTACAGATCGATTCCGTCGGAACCGTTCCGCCTGGCAATACGTTCAACAGGCATTAATTCGCGTCGACTTTCACTGGTTCGTCGTTATTAAACCGCGTGTAGACGCGCAATTCTTCCCACCCCATATATAATATATTTTATACGCATACTGATAACGTTGTGTAACTCCGCTATCTCGAGCGAATGATATTTTTTCGGAGCTATTCGCCGTTACGAGTGAGAAACTCTTCGAGCTTCGAAACCCTCTAAGGAACTTCGTTAAATAATTCTCCGTAATTGATCGATCGCAGCAGTAACGCGAGCGTCAATTTTCCTGTTTCTCTGTAACGCAGATATAAAATTTGTTGGGTATCGTACAACGTTAAAGCATCGCGTCTAAATGACATTTACTTCGGTTGAATTGTTATCGGCGAAGTACTTCTACCGACAATGGAATTAGAAAGCGAATACATATATCTGTCGGTAGAACGATACTTTTGCAACAGCTAGGCTTCTGGTCGAAACCCAAGCATATTCTCAGTCGATTTACATTTACGTTTCCGTAGAATAAAAGCACGATCGATATCGATAACGATTTGAAGAGGGTTTCAGTGACACGTTATTCGTTCTTAAAGACTAGGCAGTTTCGCGATCTCGGCTAACGTTCGCCAAGCGTCGCAATAAAAATCTCATTCCGTCTATATAAAAATACGGCAGTGGCTTATTACATACGATGACATTTCATTATAGCGACTGGAGACGGTGGTCGCCGATGCACAACAAATAAATGCGAATTATTCTGATACCGGATGGAAGGTTCGGTTAGGAGAGGGATTGGAGTATTGGATGCGGAGGAAGGCGGGCGGTCGGAGAAAAGGTGAGGGGACGAGGTTGAAAGCGAATAGCCTAGTACAAGGGGTGGTTTGTAGCCTGCGGATACGTTCGCGTTCCTAGATGAAGAAGGCACGGAGGAGGGTACCAGACGATAACTCGATCGGACATCCTGAGGCGGACGATGCGATGCAATAGTTTGTATCCGGTGGAGGGTGAGCCATCTCCAATCTCAGCCACGAAGCTGTACCGCTTAAACAGCCACGACAGAAGCCATTACTTACCTCCTGTAGCCCTTGGCGTTACGGAAGAAGTACCCACTCGAATTATTTTCATCGATTTAGCGCTTCGAGTGAGACGACCGATTTTTTTCTTTTTCTGGGTCATTAGAATCTGTTCTATTCATTTTATTCAATCGGGTTTCCGGCGGGACACTTTGTATCACGGTAATCCACCGAGAAGGCTTTAATGGACTCCATTAATCCGACGAATTGATCTTTCACTCTAGGAGCGATCAAACGAATTGTCCCGAATCATTTTAATATTTCAACGGACAATAAAATAATCCTTATTGTCTGATACTATTATTAAAATGTTTATCGTTGCGTTAACGCTGGAAATTTGCGGAAATTGATACTGAAAATTAGATAGGTCGTTAACAGATAAGATCTAAACCTATAGCTTTATCGTCGATCGAAGTACGATTCGTTAAATTTCTTTTATCTTTCACACGAAAGAATGTCTGCTCTCTTAATGGTAGGTGTAAATGGAAATACGCGACGCAAAGCGTAAATAAGAAATCTTTCGAAAATCAACTCATCTCGGATAAATTTCGATGTTTTAAATCGACAGATAGAAATGAAGAAAAAATTGTGGCGCTATATTACGTTGCGTTTCTCCTTTTTCAACTCGGAAGATTACAGAGAAATTCAAACATTTATCACGATCCGGCAAACTGCCTTTTAAATTGACGTTCCTCGCATTTGTATTCGAAGCTTGCGAGCGAAAAATGATTTATGATAAAATTCCGGTGTCGGTAAATTCTATGAAATTCAAAGATGAGGGAGATAATGAAATGGAGGTAAAATTCCACGATTGCAGGACGTAACGTACAAAAGACCGACGAAATACTTGAGCTCCCTCAAAGCTCAGCGAGTGCGAGGAACGTGGACATTTAACATTCAACGCGTATGATTAGGCAGTCTGGCGGCGCATAGAAAATACGGCCGTTCTACAAGGTATATAGAAACTGGAGAATGAATTATGTAAGGCAAAGTACTTCATTCGTCTTGCTCTTGTTATTTGGTGGGTGTAGTTAAACTCCGCGTATTACCGCGTCTGAAATATCGCCGGTAATTTTTAAGGCGAACGTGCCGTCGACTATGCACCGGTCCTACCCCCTCTATATCACCGCCCTCCCCCTCCCCCCTTATTTCTTCAGAGCCCTGTTTGAACATAACCAGGGTGGTGGCAACCGCTGCAAGGCTCGAATCAAGGTGAAATTTTACGGACCGTGGTTTCATTTTTTTTCGAAACACATTGCGGCGGAACGAGCCGCGAATATTTCGTTGTCCGCGCACGTGCCAACGCATTCCGCGGAGTTTATTTTACAAATTATTTTTCTCATGCGTGGATGTAGCCTCGGCGGCTGGAACGGTATTTTTCCTGCAAGTTTCGATGTTTAAACAGCTGCGAGAAAGAGTCGAAGTTAAAAGAAACCGCCGGGAAAACTCGTGTTTAACTTTATATTAAGAATTTAAAAATGAAACGTTCGACAATGGGAAAGTTGAACGTAGTTTACGCTATGAAAAGTTATTCGACTCTCGCGAAAAGAAACGAGTAGCACGATCGGAGGTATTCTCTCCTTTTCTCGTTCCATTTTTCCTTTTTTTCCTTCTTTTTTTTTTTCTGTTTTTGAAACGCGCCGCGGCAGCGTTTACCGAACAAAGCTCGGATGAACGAAGGCGAGCGCAGGAAAGTAAAGTAAAGGTAGAGAGAAATGCAAAAAGACAACGGAAGCACGAGGGAGAAAGAGAGACGGAGAGAGTTATCGGCAAGGAAGGAGCCGTTCGTCCGGTAAACAGATGCCGATGAAAGCCGCTCATCCGGCAAACATTACACAGGCTTACCACTACGAGACCATCTCAACGATTGGTACATATCCAAGATTTCGTACGGCTACCGGGGAATATGTACCTATACGTACATATACCAAGTACAGCAGCTTGTTGCCCCCCTGCGCACCGTTAGGTAACTCTATTCAGAAGCTTTGCCCGAGAGACCTTCGACCCGTCTTAAACCATGGCCAAAGCGAATATGTTTCCACCGGCAGACGACGTGGCGTAAACCCGCCACAAGACACTACGGGACCAAACCATAACCGCTCGACCGTGATGTCGGATGACTACGGGCTTTTGCGTCAGTTTCACGCCAAATAAGGAAGCCGTCGTTGCACAATCCACCGCTGGTGCACACACTTTGCCTGCCAGCAGAACCGTGTCTAAATAGAAGCAACGTACTATCACCACGAAATCGCGGATATTTTCTTACGAAAATTTTACAGAAACTACAGAATTATTCTATCTAATATCGATCTTAGATGGAATTCTTCGAGTTTTTAATAAATTCCGATAAATATTTTATCGTTTGAAGAAGCATTCAATCGACAAATAGGTATACCAAAATTAATAAAATTACGTACATCAGTTCAATTTGTAATACTCCAGCCGTACCGTTAGATGCGAAATTAAACGATGTGATTTACGATAGGACGAATGGAAATGAAAATTAATATACATAGGTAGGTATCTAGCTTTCGGACAGGGGTAGTTTAAAACGCGCGACGCGTCGCGCGAACGCCGAGACGCTGAAAACGTCGGCTAATCGTCTTGGTTATACAACTGGCATACCTGGACGGCAGAAAGCGCGGATTTAATTAAAACTAGTAGCCCACGGCAAACATATTTTCCGAGAGAGGATACGCCCTCCTTGTACTCGTTACACGGACGCCGGAGAACTCGGTGGGCGTTTCGGAACCAACATTCCGCGCGATGCCCCTGGCCTTTTTCCAGGACGAGATGAGAAATTGTGTAATACGCAACCGAATTTCTCTATTTCACTGTAATGCTCGGAATTTCGGAATAAACAGTTTTGACGCATCATACTTATAGAACTTGCGTAATAACGTTCATGGGTACTCGTAGTTATTATTACACGAAATCTGCTGGATAGTTCTGGTCGAATTGGTTCACTCTGACCAGCGGCTGAAAACGCGATTACGTACGAATTCGATATTTCCGTGGAAACAAAGAGAAAATTAGCCGCGCGATGGTTTAACCGTGATATCATCGGTTGCCATTACGTACCGGTCGACCATTGCAGCTGTATCTATCGGTGGACACTTTAACGCGAAACACAGCCGCAAAATTCACGATCGAGCGAATACTATTACAAAATATCGAATTGTTACACGCTTCTTTCGACCAACTACTACGAGAAACGCTTCGGAGAATAAAATATGTCACGGACGAAGCGACTTGACGAGATGTATATTTGTGGAATTATAAGAAGCTTCGAAAGTTATCCTTTCGATAAATAATCGGCAGGTTATTCGGCGATTTTAACGAAAATCTGTGATTTCTGTCATCGGTAGAGAAGGAGATCTATGGAATATTTTACGCAGAAATCTCGTTTGAGCGAGAGAGATTTTGCGTTGCGAGCAAGCCGGTGAGCCAACCGAACCGGTATTTGCATAGTATAGTAGGTTGCTGTTCGGCGAGGAACGAAGGATCGCGATGCCAAGAAATTAGCGGATGTATTGTGAACTTCGATCCAGCGCGTAAACGTTTTACGGCTACGTACGACAAAATGGATGCACGCGCAATCAAGCGACACACTGTCCGGCAGTTCGAGACCTATATAAACGTACGTTTACAGCGTAGAACGGTCGTGTGCAGAAATAGCATGGGTGGGCATCTACGGTCTACGGAAAGATCGAAAGGACGAGGGAATGGCAGCGCCAAGAACGGAGAAGAGGATGATACAGGAGAGAACAGGAAAGATCGGGGCATATAAGGGTACGTCGAGACGTTGCTGATACGTCGTACCGTCGTGAAGCGTGAGCGTATTGCACGACATAAAAGTAAGATCTACCTAGTGTCGGTAGGACACGTAACGCATGAAATCGCTCGAAAGGAACGACATAAACGGCTCTTGCTTGTCGTTTATCGCTTCGTTCCGCTCAACGATGACTCTCCGCACCGTTGCGCTCATCGATAGATGTACCGGGGGTTGTACGCGGTGCTGTAATAATAACGACAACAACGATCGATCATAAAGTCGAGGCCGTCGGGCCAATTCGAACGACCTTCTAACGATGATGCGCCAACGCGTATCTGCTCGGCAAACAAAATGGATGCGGATTTCTGCTAGCGGATTAAGCAGACATTAACGCTTTACGATCGGCTTGTACCGGTTGTCTCGAAACGAGTAAATTATTTATGGCATGGAGTAAATGCAACGATTGGGGTCAAAGCGCTTGTCATATCGACTGTCATGTCACGTACAGTTACGGTCTAGGTCTAGAGTCTACGGTATAACGTGATTCCACCATCTGTCATTTACTATATACCAATGTTTTTCGTGCATCCTGCTTTTTTCTAGATGCTATCTTTTCAAATACCATGCAAATAGTATGTAATTAATACGAGCGTGTACGTATGGTATGCTTGATCGCAAAGCGTCCGTCGTAAGAGTCGAAAAATCAAATCGATCCAATCACGGGTATAAATTTCTTTTTCGTCGGTTAGGCTTCCGGAAGAATTTCGAATTTCGATGAAATCGTCCTCACGAAACGTTCTCGTTCCGCTACTGTAGGCTATTTACCTTTAAAATAATTCGCGTCACCTCACAGACACCTACGGACGCCTTCGCTTACAGATTCACGTCATCGATATCCTTGCGCGTTTGTACCTATAGATTTCGTTCATATTTTATAGGAAATATTTTGCCCGTACGGATACAAAGTGCTAAGTGCATTAAGATCATATTTTCAGCGGTATTGAATCGCGGCGATCCGTTCGTCCTTCGGAAATGCATCCTGTGTCAAACGAATCCGTTGCAAAGCCGCTCTGTGGTGCACGTAAACCTCTCCTTTCACTGAGAAACGAGCGAGCGATCGTTTCCAATTCGATACTGCTATGCGTATCAAGAGTATACGCACGCACGATCGAGGGGTATCGAATGTATCGCGCGCCGGTTCGACGAGGAAAAGCCTGTCGTATTTTCATGACGGGGGGCTCTGTGCCTGCCTCCGATAGCTTTCGTCCCGGCAGATCGATTTCCATCGTGATACGAGCGAAGGCTGCAGACCGGACAATCGAAAACCTGGCCGGAGGGTATACGCGGATTTCTCGTTTCACGGCGCCGCCTATGCCGACGCCGTCGTGTTTTCCGTATCCCCGTGGACGTCGGCACGTCTGTTTGTCCACGTCGATCTCCGACGGCCGAGATATTCGACCCCTCTTCGGCTGGTTCCTACGAACCGTATATGTATACGAACCTGGGCGATATTGGACTATGTAGCAACGTACGCCTGTATGTATCGCTAGCGAAGATGGACACGTATATATGCAGACGTATATCTATATGTACGTGGGTATACGCCTCCGTCGTGAGACCGTCCCTCCAGTGTCAGTTGCGCGTGTTTACTATGCTCGCCCAGGCATGTTTCCAACTAAACTAACCTCGCCACGCCTCGACGCATTGGCGATGCAGCCGCAAAGCGCGCCGCTTCGAATCCAGTCCTTTCCAAGTGTTGCGAATAGCTGTCCGGTAACGGTAACACCATCGACGAACCCTTGTGTCGATATCCGGGCGTCCGGATATTTTCCGAAATTTCGCCGACACGTCCAACTAGAAAATCGGTTTTGTCGTGGCGCTCGACTTGGAAAATTTCCCTTCCGTTCGAACAGCTTTCGAATCTATCGCCACGATTAAAGTTCAACTTCCAAGAGTCGTTCGATGGTCTTGTAAATGGATTCGTAAGTAGATCCGGTGCTATGCAACGTAGCGTCTAACTAATCGCCGATACCTTCTACTTGTTTGATCTGTAGCGGTTCGACGATGTCACGCGCTTTTTTCTCCCTGATCTATATCCGCGATAATTCCGAAATCCTAGTTAATGCTTTTAAGATGCCGTTATCGTAAGCGAGAAACGTATATTTCGTATTTCACGGAAGCCGCTATGTTTCGTTCAAATGTCGCCTTAATTCAACGTATCGCTTCGTGGATCCTTTTCCCGCGAGATACGTTGCTACTTCGTACGAAATACACGTAAGTCGATTTGATTCGAGGCTGGAAATATCTTCGTCGTTCTCGTAATAAATATAATTCTCGGCGATATGGAGAGGTCGCTGTAAAAGGAACGTAAGTTTCTAGCACGATGCGCAGGACCCGCAGGAATGTAATGTCAAAACTTCAACGTCGTCGGTCTTTTAGCTGTCGGGGTCAACTAGAGAACCCTCGAGGACCGTCGACGTACAACCAGGCTTTTGCATTTGTGTTCGATCGCTCGACCGATCCTTTGCCCGTACTTAATTCGAGCAGAAAGTAGTCGAGCGAACCCATAGTATACAGAGACTCATAATTTCTGCTCGACGGCACCTTCAAAGATGTGGAGAAACGTAATAACACGGTGAAAGAGAGGGGAATGGTGAAAGAGCCGGAAAAGAAGGAGGGAGAAACGAAGAGCGGTTGAAACGGTGACCAAACCACTGCTTTGATATACTTATATATCCGTCACGTTGGAGGACGAGGTCGAGTCCACTTTGATTACCGGATGACGTACTCGGACTGAGTTCGCTTTTGCGGCAGTCGAATGCTACCGATTCGTCGGAGCGTACCGAGAGAGCATCCGAGCATGAAGATGTCGTCCACCCCCTACGGACTCCTGCATGGAGATTTCTACGTTATTTCGACTTCAATTTCACGTTGCCTCCTCTGTCGGTGTAACAATTTTCGTCGACGTGGAATCATATCCCTCGCCGTTAACCGTTTCTACATATACAAATCGAATCGAAACGTCATCAGGCTCGACGCGGACGTGAAATTTTGAAAATCATATTCGTTAATCCGTATCTCGCGTAGTTTTCTTTGTACCCTCTTCTTTCAATGGAACCTCTGTTAGTTTAGATTTTGGAATTTTTGATGCTCGTTTCTCGTTGTATTTTATAAACGCGATGCTAATTAATAGATAGGAAATCCCGCAAGATATATTCATCGAGCAGAATGTGATATTCTATAAAAAATAAATAAAAAATGAAAAGAATACGTAGTTGTTATAGCGGGGATACTAGGAGGCATTAAAATTCCGGGGATTCGCTTTCTTAAAGCAGAAATCATGAAATGAATTATTTGAAAATCTTTGGGCATATCTCGAATAATTTTCTGTAATCCCTTTCACGTTCTATAAATTTTCAATACCATCTACCAAGGAGGTACGGCAACTGCGATAATTTCCTTATTTGAATGTTATATAAAGTGGAACGATGGCGCGAAGATATAACGCGGAATTCCAATATTGACGACGAACAATATCCGGAGGAACTACGGGGCTGAGAAAGGAGAATACAGCCGAGCTCAATAACTGGGATGAATAATATCGAAGACGTAACTACGTATTATATATCGTTCTGTTTTAAAGAATTAAAGCTTTGGCATTTTACGGTAAAACCTTGTCCTTTGGGATTACGTGAAAATTAATTTTCCACCTGAACTGCTCGATATAGAGTTATTAAAATATTCCATAATCTCGAGTCTCGAATTATCTATAAATACTTTGCAGTAGAAAATAATTTACGATTCATTTAAGGAATAAATTTCACAAGTTCGTTAATCTTGTCTTAAAATTTTGCGTGTGTTTAGCGATATATGTATATCTATCTACGTTATTCTCGTAGAAGTTCTAAAATATCGAATCTATACTATTATGTATCCATTAAAACTCCGAGGGAAGATTATGAAGATGAACCGATGATCGTCGAATATCTATGTAATTCAAAAATCATTGGACGTTTTCTTTCTCCGTTTACTCGCGCGCGAAACCCATATTCGCAAGGCACGAAGAACAATCGAATGGTTTATTCATCGGTGAATTTTTCAAACTATTCGGAATAAAGCTGCAACTATTCAAAATAGAAACCCTGGAATGATAGCCATAGCAGCGCAGTGATTGCTGATGCAAATATACATTCTCCATCTCTTAGCGGCTCTCTCTCTCTCTCTCTCTCTCTCTCTCTTTTACTCTCGGTTAGTTTGATTCAAGGACGAGGGGAAGAGGAAGTAGAGCTTTCTGCGGCCTGCCCCAACTCCCCATGAATAATGCAGACTCGATGTAATTGATCGCCCAATCGGAATGGCCTTTTATTTACTTTCCTCTGCTCCGAATCGACCATTCGTTCCTTCATTCGCTCGAAAGTTATTTGACATCATTTACGAGCGAGGAATGCGAGAATGCTCTGTCATCCGTGTATTCTCCTTTTTTTTTTTTTTCGCACGATGATAACGCTAAATGAACTTACCACGCGAACTCGCTCTGTTATTCAATCGAAAAGGTAATGGCGTGTAAAACTTGTCGTGAGTGAACGATAATCGTGGAGCAATTCACCGGAACATCGACCGGTATTATGTCGAGCAATTATCGTTGCTTTAAATGAAATTTAACACTTTTTCTTCCTGTCGAGCACTCTCGTAGTCTCCACTTTTACTAGAGCTTCTCTTTCCTTTTCCTTCTCTTTTTCTCAAGGTTTAATTATACATTTACGCGTGTCCATTAAAGTAATCGATGTCTTTCTACGCGATCCGATAACTGACTTTTTAAGACGTTCGATTAATCGTTATGAAAATATTAAGATTGACCGTAAGCCCAACAAGTTCGAAGAAAACTATTCCAATTCTTTTTAGATTAACGTTTTAATGTTACGATATTACAAAGTACCACGGTGAAGAGCGTAGAAATCTGACAATCGCGTGAAAGCAATTTCGTCTTCCACGATAGCGAATTCCCAGGAACCCTGTATTGCCTTAACCTCCGTCATTTTACATGAACTTGGTTGACCACGATTTAGAAAGACTGTCGCTAGGAAAGTAGACGGAGTTTCCTAGGTAGTATGTCAGGAAATCCCTCTGGGAAGGAATCTCTATCCGGTTCAGAGGTACCCGGAGAACAAAGAGACCGTCAGGACAAGCAGAGAGCAAACAGGGAAAGGTTTAAGGGGAAAGTATAGAGAAAAAGAGAGAAAAGGGATTTTAAAGAGAGGAGAAGATGTGCTCGTGTACGGGCAGCGCGGCGTACATAGATCGCCTCGAATCCCTGAGCCAAACGATCTTCCATCCGAAAAGTTTCTTTCTGTCCTCGAGAACTATAATTCGACAAATTCAATCTAATGCCAGCTCGAACCAAATCCCGTTTTATCGAAATTTCAGGCAACATAATTTCGACGGAGTTCGAAGAGGGAGTGAGAAATCGAAGGAAACGCCGAGTTAGAAGTAGAATGGACGACGAGACGAGGTAGGAGGTAGGTAGAGGGCAGCGTAGGTCGGTGTACTTTGGCAGCGGCGGGTCGTGGAGGGTAGTAGCAGCCGCTTCCACAGAGATAATGCAGTTATTTCATGCCCGGGTACCGGTAATTGGCTGCACGTTCGCGGCGGAGGTACACCGGTACGCTTCGTGCAACTGCCTACTATCTTGAGCGGACCAATTTCCCAGTCACCAAGTTAATGGCTACATCTCACGAAAATTATCTACTTCTTACGTCATCCAACGTAGGAATGAAAAATTCAATAACGCATCGCTATCGATTGCCGATCCATAGCTCTTATAGCCGACATTAATTTCGCACAAGCCCGAGGATAAGAGAAAAAGAAATTTATGCGTAACGACGTCCCGAACCGAATGCTTTCGAGCCAACACCGGTCAATGAATCTCGACTCTTGTCGCAAAACCAAGAAATCTTTTGGCAAGTGACTCGTACGACCCACCATTAGTTACCCTACGTAACAAATTCTAAGTGTTTTTCCCATTATCACAGCAACACTGTACGTTTATAGCATGTGTTTAACGTTCCAGCAAGGAGGAGCCTCCTTACGCGAGAGGGAAATCGAGGCACGTATTGCGTAAAGTGAGATCGAAATTTCTTGTCTCCGGTATATAACCAGACCCTTGCAATGGACTCGTAGGCAAATTTGATACCACCAACCGACAAAAACAAATTACCGAAATTGCCAATTTAATTTAATTTACTCCGACGAATCAAAAAATTAAATAGAACGTCGTCGATGTTTTTTTTTTTTTTTAATAAAATGTATCTATAGTACGTAAAACTCGTACAATTTCCGACGATAGAATAGACTTGATCTATCGAGAAACTCAACGTTTGAACATAGAAATAAGCTTATATATTCTCTCTTTCTCTCTCTCTCACTCACTCTCTTACACCGAGCAAGAATATTACCTGATGCAAGGGATCGGTTTCTCCATCCCCTTCCGGAACTCTCGCTACACTGACCACTGAACAATGTCTCTCATATAATATGATAGTACCGTTTCATGGTTTCACTGTTCATTCACCTTTCCAGTAACGGAGATCGACAAATCCTTTGTCGATGCTACGGGAAAAGAGAGGGTGCAGGAGCAAGAGGGAGCACATGAAATCCCCGTGTCTGTAACCCTCTACCTGTCACCATGTCGTCGACGTTGCTCTAGACAAAGAAGAAAAGGGCAGCAACCGGTATGATAAGACTGCCCGAGACACTCTCTGCTAGTAAGCGTGTTCCAAGATGGCGGATATTAAGTTACTTCCTTTTCGTTTTCTTTGGCGAGAAAAATCTCTTCACCTTGAACAGTGGAGGCCGTGCTTATGAAACTACGCCGACAGATGCAATCTGAGAGAGTGTTGCATTTTCATTAGACCGTAAACAGTTGGAAGAACCTCTTTTCATTTTCGGACAAGACCACAGTCGTTTACCGGAAAGATGTGAATATTTGTCGAAAAAAAACGAGCTGACGAAAAGTCAATTTTCGCGTTGCAGATTGAAACTGATTTGACATCGATTCGCCATGGTTCGTTGAATGCAGATTCGTATAAATGCTCCTGGTTGTGAGATAATTTGGCATGGCGTAAAAATGAAAACGGAATCAAGAGTGAAGTTAAAAATAAATCCTAGAATCGGGTTGTTTCATAAGTATTCCAAGGGGATATCGCTCCTCTCTACGTTTAAACTGACATCAAATATAATGGTTTCGTACTTGAGACACGTGTCACCGGTAAATCCCTGGTGTCTGTTTGGATGTTCTCGACGGAATTTTAATTTCTTTCAGAAGAAATCCGTCGGAATAACGTTTTCCAAATAGAAGAATATCATCCAACGCGCTCTGCGATCAAGAGGATGAAACGAAATCGTGGCTTTCCGATATATGATGTAAAGACCTATTTTAAAGGAAAGACGCTCAGAAACAGAGAGGAGAGAGAGGAGAAGGGATCGATGTAAAGGTAAGAGGGATCTCGAAGGTAAGTTGACTTGTGAAGCCCGAATGAAACACTACATAGCACCCAGACGTCCTTTCGAACGTTGGTGGCATGCGGTTGTACGTAGGAGCATCCGGGCCGAAACCATCCCTGGATACACGTACGCTTAAGTAATTTAATTAGAACAACTCCGGTCTGGAGACGTGACTCCGTCTCTTTGGTCGGGGTCGGTCTCTCCATCGGGAGAGACGAGCACGGAAGGAGAAAAAGGGGGTGGAAGGGAGAGAGAGGACGACAGATATGAAGGATAGAGAGAACCTGCAGACGGTTGAAGATGAGAACAGGCCAGGGTAAGAGTAAACACGAACAGAGACGGACCAAACTCTGAGGAAATGTGTACACGTATGCGGTGTGTATGGACATGCGGTTCAGTGTATTTGTATGGCCGCATATGTGTGCCGGTGAAGAAGAGGTCTACGGTAGGAACATCGTGCGGCAGTCACGATAGTATTGCTCTTACTTCGTGCCCTCTGAGTTTCCCCAAACCCTTGGTGACACGACTATGCCACCCTCTCTTGGCCTTCTACGTCGCGACGAGCGTGGAATACGTTAAAAGAATGATGAACAGACCGTATTATGCTCGTACACTCTTGCTTGCGGATCTTATGGTATCATTTATTTGTGAGCATAATACGCATGCGTGTATATATACGAAGATAGAAACGTCAAAAAACCACAGAGAACACGACGTTAATTTCACGTTGCGTTATTCCGGTCACCAGCTAAAGTACAGTTTGCGCAGAAAATTTTTCCAGACGTTGACAATTATCTACGATGAGTGTTTACTTTTGTAAGAAATCGTCGCGTACGTCTCTTTGTCCGCTGAGATATAAACTTATAATAACGGCAAAATATAACGCGTATACGAAACGTTACGGTCTTGCAGAAACAAATACATCGCCGAGTGTACATTACCCTGTACTTGCTTGAAAAGCAGTCGACGATGCCGCAGCATAACAAGCTGCTATTTGGAAACATAATGGTTACGTCAGAAATGCAACACGTGGACGTTACGCGGAATTCGATTATCATTGATTTGTGAATTAATTGATAACGAACAAAACGATCTTTAGGAATTCACGAATATTCGACCTTGTTGATCCGGCTGTTGCAGATTAGAAACAATATCTTAAATTTCGAACAATATCGGAAAATTATTCTTTGGTCTAGTGCCTGATACTTGGACTCGATCTATGACAACATCCATGATATTTCAAGATACGATACCGTGAAAATATTAATTTACAATCGATAAAACGCACGTGAAACGCACACGCAAGCAAATCGTTTCAATGAACGTTGTTCGATTTAGAAAAATTGGGCGTTAATGCAATGCAATCTCGTATTTTATAGTTTACGTGCAAGCGTTGGTTATAAACGGAAAAGTATGACCCTTGCAAAAAGGAGTTTCATCGTTCGGTTGAACTTTTGGCCAGAAATCGAGTTACCCCGACAAATCACGATTTAATAGAGCTTGCAGATCTATTCCTCGTACGTGGAATGAAAGGTTCGGTGGAGCTTGTGCTTAGCCAAGCATAGAATCCTTCTTAGGTCGGCGGTGGAAGGTCGTGCCCGGCATTTTCCTCGGCACGTGACCACACCCTTCTCTCCGAAAGAGTAGAAAATGGAGCCACACTTACCAAGGTTTTCCCTTTAAATATTGTATTAAACTCCCACGTATTCTCTTTCGCGGCTGAAAGGTTCACGTAACGTGTATTCGTTCCGGTTCAAAATCTTCTCTGTTAAATTAAATTCGAAACGTTATAAAATCGACTTTAATCTTCTGCCTAACAAAATTATACAACCATGCCTCTTGGTAATCGTAAAAGGTATTGTAATATATCAGACGCGATCGGTTTATTTCCTCATCGAACGAATCGCGTCGTTATCGTATAAATAACATGTTTCACTGTCTGATACGTTACTAGAAAGGACGGTGGATTCTTCCCTTGATTTCGCCACACTCAAAAGGCATAATCCATTTTTCTTGGAAGATAGACAAAACATATCTTAGATAACTGGATAGTAAGGTACATAACGTGTGCGTTGTTGGCTGGTGTTGGTCGATGATAAATACAATCTCGTCCGCAGTAAACTCGGGCTGCTTTATCGGCAGCCATTTAGACAATGAAGATAGTATTTCTCTCGCGGTTTTATGCTGTATATCGCCACACTAGAGCAACGATGGTGTAGCGCTTGGGCCGAGATACCGACACGCTACCAACAACTAAGATCCGCCGTAGAAAAAGGCGAATACAGGAGGGTGGTTGACTGGTCGGAACGAGGAAACCGAGGGTAAGAGAATGAAACACGTTATAGATTTATTTTACCACCAGTCACGAGAAACGGATTATAACGAAACGAATTATTTCTCGTAATGTCAACGTTTCCTCTCCTGTTTGCCGCTTCTTTCCGAGACAAATATCAATTCTCACATTAGCCTTTTTCGTATCGAAGTCAACGTGATGTAAGACTTTCGTTTCTATCTCGTTCCACTTGCTATCTTTTTAACTCCTTGCCATACTTTTACGAGTCTGACTCGCGACGAGAATTTTGAGCCAAACCAGAATGTCACGAGTCTTGCTCGTAGTATCAATCTCGGGCCCAAATATAAATGTATCGAATGGCGTCTTCTTTTTGAACACGAGCGTGGCTATTTACGCACTCAGTCGCACGATCTCGTGTTTCAAGTTCCGACGCTTCGTGTCCGTCGCTTCGGTTCTTTCCCTCGGCATTCAGGCGCAATATTTGGGCCCGGATTCTCCCGAGTTAAATGGCATGGTTGACAGGGATCGACGACTAATACTTGCATATACGTATATTTTCGTCGAGTACGCAATATTCGAAATTACGGACATCCTATAATATGTAAATATATGGTATACTGAATTGAAAATTTCGAAATTTCTCAATTTTTGCTCTGTGTCTTTTATCCTTAATACCATGCAAACTTTTACTCGAGCTTATAACGCGAATAAAACAAAATACTGGAGCGTCATCTGGCCGTGTCGTATTAAGCCTGAAATTAAGCCACGACGCTTTAGTGTGTCGTTAAGATGAGCCTACAATTTTCTCTCGCAGAGCCTGCCTGTATTTATCGTTGACCGTTTGGGGAGTCTCCGGTATATTCCTTTTTTTCTTTTTTACTAGTTAATCAAGTGGCCTCTGAATATTTTCAATAAAATTTACGTCGTTGAACGGTGGAACGGGTGGTAGTCGTCGGGGAGATTGTTAGGCCAATTTTCTCGGTTCTCTTATTACAAGCTCAATTTTTATTCCCGGCAAGAATAGCTTCAATTATAAAAAGAAAAAAATAGACGAAGGAGCTGGTGTTACGACGCCGTCGTAAGTCGAGTTTTACGACTTTATGCTACGTGTTCGTCGAGCGGTTTCCAATTCGTTGTGTTCCCTTCCCGCCGATCCATTGAACATCATGTGAAACCTTGAGACGCTTTGGATCCTCGAAGGGATCTAGGAGAATCCGTGAACGGACGTTGACGAGATTGGCTATAAATTTATTTGTCCTTTTAAACGTGATATTGTTTTATTGCTGGATAAAGGAAAGGGGCAATATCGTGTTCGGCTCTTTCTCTTGTTCTGCTCTTTGCTCCGAACCGAAGATATGTTTTGTATTATACGGGAAAAGGCCGCGGTACGATGGGCACAGTACGCATGGCTGTGTCACCAGGACACGAAAATACGACGTCGTAAAAAACGACGTTACGAACTACTTTGTAAGTAGTATAAGAACGGCGTGCGTCTGACAGCATCGTTTAAAACTATTGAAAATTCGAAGAATGCTTAACTCAGTCAGCTTTTCCTATTCTGCATATTATTAATTTTACTCGTCAAAAAAGTTGGCTAACTTGTTCACCCTTTCTTCAAGGCCAAAAGACATCTGATAAGCAAATACATCTTTACTTTTATTCGAGGAAAATTTAAATTAATTAATTAATTAAAAGATTTAGACAGACGGATATAGCGAATTCCTTAATTAGCGCAAAATTGATAATTAGTGACATTTTCTAGCGTATAGGATTGGATAATCCATTGCCTCTTGATGTTTTCCATAGCAGCGACCAAGTTGTAAACGTGTGAGGAACTTCACTAATCATGTTACTTCTTAGAAGAGCAGGTTTTGTCAAACTTGTCAGAGTTCGACATCGCAGTTGATTATCGAGGCTGCAGGTAACCGCCGCTATTAAACTTACGCCTCGCATGAAGCCCTGGCTTTCCCATAAGCAGACTTTTCGCTAAACTTAATTATCCTCGACTCGTCGGCAGATTGATCAGCGCATTTTATGCTGGAACGAGGCTAATAGAAATTTCGCGAAATTCAATTAAACTTCGTATGTCGTGCACACTGGGCCAGGTCTCGTGAAACAGCAATTATTAACGTTTCAATTAGTAACGCGATACGTTATCGGTTAAATAACTTTGTTACCAAGAATTGCTGGACGAAAGATTGCAAAACTTATTCGTATTTCGTTAAATAAACGTGACTATGCAATATCTGTATCGTCAAGGCAAAACTTTCAATAAAGCTCTCTATGTCTAGCTTTAACTATCGCGCGGCATTCCGTGCTAGATTTAATTACACCCGAAGCTTTTATTAGAGACATACTTTTATTAAAATTTGATTACTGCCACTGTGTAATATGAGGGCAACGCGCCTTAATTTCCAACAGATTGCGAATATTGAATAAATGAAAATATACGTTGCGCGGAACCGTGAAAATTAATATGAACTTTGTTTCATAATCGAAATATTGGAAAGAAAGAATATTCGTCGCTCGACTCGATAAACATTTTAACTCTGTTTAAAGAAGACCTAAATGATATTTCTCTTCCTATCGACCTATCAAATAGAATAACAGGTCGTAGCTTTACGTTTTTCCTACTTATTGAAAGTTTGAAATAAAGTTGAATCGCTATTTTGCTTGTAATCGATGCATTAAGCGAAGTTTCGGTTTGCAACGCTTTACGTTCCCCATAATTGAAATTCGAATGGAATATTATTTATAAAATATCAAATGTACCGATTCGTCCTTGTTAATCGACTAATTAAGCCTTAATTGGATTTCGATGTGAATAATTACACCGGGTTAAATCTTGTCGTTTCGAGAAGCCTAACAGTTCGCAGTCTTCTCGTCTGTTCCTCTCCTCTTCATCGTTGATAAACGAAACTTTGTTAATTAGGAGGAAACCGTTGGTAATGCCAGTAACTAATTGGCACCCAGGGTATAAACCGGACGCGAGAACAGTTGCCTGATCTAAACTCGAGCAGATTGTTACCGGTACAAACTAGTCTGTACGTACCCAGAATGAAGGAACTTGTACGTAGCTGATCATATTCGCTTTTGAGTTTTCTGAACCTGCTTGCCAATTTTGAGAGGCCGACACGCGCACACAATATCAGACGTAAATAATTTTGAAACCTGACTTCATTCGAAACGGGAGAAAATATATCTTCAACGTTCGAGTAATCCTCTCGCGTTTACGAACGCCACTCGCTTTTCGATATGTTCTTCGATATTTACGACTGAATAGCAATTTGCGTAAAAAGAAGAGAGAGAGTCGAGTAAGAAAGTTTAAATTTTTAAGAAGATACCAAACGTTAGAAGCTATTTAGAGTTTTCGCGTACTGCTTCGTGTATGCACGCTCAAACGATATTCTTGTAGAGAAATTAAAATGTTAAAACTGCATAGCGTAGAGTGATTTCTATTTGAATAAATAACGAGGAAGGTTATACGTTAAAGGTCGTAATTCAATTTCGTTAACTGGAGTGCACAGAGATTTGCGGAATTTCGCAAATAGTTTCGCATGATGCGATAAAACAATCTATGTAGTAGTGAACGTGTTAACGTAGGAGTCATAAAAAAAAACGTGGTAGGGCAGAAGCTTACGAGACCAAAGGGGATACTTTAACGGCCCCATAAATTCCAACGGTCATCTTCCGCCTCGAAGCTCTGGATAAGCGTCCCTGTAAAACATGAACGAAACGAGATCTCGCTTCGTGCAATTAATCCTTTTAAACCGTTCGGTTTTTGCGTAATAGAAGAGATTTTCGAGTGTCGCGGTACAAGTTCCAAATTATTTTCACTTCGTTTTCTCGATTCTAAGAAGATTCGATTTACAGTCGATTTGGAAATGTCGATGAAATTAAATCGTAAAAGTTGTCATCGTTACTTCGTCTCTGACGTAATGGTAGTGAGGTAGCGGCGTATATACGAAGCGCTATCTATACCCGAACGAGATATATTTAGCACAAAGGAATGGCTTAACCGAACGCGCGATATCGCGCACGTGCCAATCGAATGCAATTATCAAGCACTCGTATTTGTAATCCATTCGACTGAATCGAAGCGGCCGCTAATCTGTCGAAAATGCTGTGACATTCCTGCTCGGTTCTCCGGAGAATTGAAATTAAGCTGATACGAGGTCCACGTTATCAAGATTTAAACAAATCCACGGCTCAAGTGACTGATCGCTCGCAACAGGTGGGACATGTTCTCTAGGCAGGTGGGGCACCGCCGAGCTGAGCCAGAAGCTTTAGCTCGGGTTAGCGTGCCAAGAACCACCCCTTTCGGCCGCAACCTCAAACTCTCGTCGAGCAAGCCGATATTGTAATTGCCAGTGCTACCCAAGTGGCCTAAGATTGATGAGGTGGAAGCCAAGTTAGTCGAAGCGTGGTAAATGCGAGCCGCCGGTGATCCTGAAACCGGCAAGCCTATTTCACGTCTCTGCCTAAATCGTTTGTCATTCGACTCGCTGGTGAACAGGCATTCCGTAATTTCGCGTTTTTCTTCTTCTCGCGTCGAGCTTTCCCCTTGCGTTTGCCGAATCCCTACTGGAAGATTTTGCTGACGAGCACAGCACCGACGCATTAATAAACGTCAACGGAACGCGCGATACCTTACCTTTATCGCGATTATCGATTTATCGCTTTTCCATTTCATTCGAACCGTATTCCACTGCGATACGCAAAAGGTTCTGTTTACACGATGCGATTCGAAATAACAAGATAAAAGTTTAAGCGAGGTCGAAGTCAAAATGGCGCTCTAATTACATGCAATTCAATCGTGTAGTTGGAAAGGAAAGCGGCAAAGTTTTCGCGAGTCTGGAAAATTGAATATTTCTTTGTCAAAAAGACGCGGAGAAACAGATCGCAGAAGTGCATTATTAAGATCTATTAGGAAATCTTTCGGCGCGGAAGCAGAGACGATGGAGAAACTTGGCCGATCTCGCAATTCAACGAGATCACCGGCAATCTAACAAACAACTCTTTTCCGACGGTCTCTTTCTCTCGTCTGTTTCTCTCGCTCGTTATCTTCCACGCTCGATTAGACGGAGCGTTTATTGTTTCAAGGAAGAGGGCACCCCTTCCCAGCGAAATGTTTTCCCGGTCGTCTCGCGCGTCGTCTAGCTCGCTTAAGTACAAACAGCTCATACTGCTCCGTAGCCCGAACTTGGGTACAGGACCGCCGGGGCCAGAAGTGATTTGGACAATCGCCAGAAAGCATCTAGGCCGCATTGAATCATCCTCGATTCCCTTCATCCTTTCTCTCTCTCTCTTTCTCTCTTTCTCTCTACTCTTTCTAACCGAACGATATCCTCCGCAAATGTCGCGAAACTGCGATAAAGAAGTTGCAAATCACCTAAGAAACACTCGCACTCTGCTGTTCCGCTCGTTCAACCCACCAAAACTTACTTCTACGATGATTTCTTTCGTCCTAACTAGACAAAATGGGCGTTTATCCGTTCTCCGACTTACGATCCTTCCGATTTCTTCTGTAGAACGTTTTCAAGCTTTCCCGTCGTATTTAATAAATAGAAAATGAAACGAAAATGTCATGCAAATATTTATAAATCCCTTTATATCCTTTATATCAATTTCTTTATATCTCCGAAAGTTTCCGATCTGTTCGAAACTTAAAAAATACCTCCCTACCAAATACCTTCCTTACGAACGTAAGATCGGTATTAAAATTTGACGGTGGCAATTTTACGTTCACGCGTACCTTCTCGGCCAAGCACGAGGTCGCAATGAAAAAGTTTCCAACGTTTGTTCTCGTAACTTCCATCACACAACTCTTTGCCAACGTTACATAAAACGTATGTTCTTTGAGTTTCACGTAACTCGCGATTACCCAGAAAGTTCGGTTGTTTCCAAAGTTGATGAATTTAAATTCCAAGTTGTTGAGCAACGCGCGAACATTAAAATCCCACAGCCTACGAGTCGTGTGTTCCTACGTTCGTAGGATGAGCGCATTGTTCTACGTTATTACGTGAATTTTCCATTTCCGATCGACCCGCTGGCAAAGGAAAAATGGAGGAACAAAGAAAGAAACGTCGATGCAGAATTTTCCGCCGATCGAGCACATTCAATTGCCGTAAATTCGACGAAGGACAAGAAGAGATTTCTCTAGTAGGTTGTAAGTTAAAGAGGTAGGGTGCGTGCGCGCGCGCGCGCGCGTGCAGAAGGAATCTGTCGACGAATCTGTATAGAGGGTGGCTTTGAAGGAGAAGGCGACGAAGGAATAACCGGCAACCGTAAACAAACTTTCGGGTTTATCGAGCGAGGCATTGTGGGTTAGAGACGCTGCAAATATTTGATAGCCGCTGCTCCTTCCGCGAAACAGAAACAGAAGAAGAGCGAGACCGATGGCATCTCACCATCGTTCTCCCCCGTTTTCTCCACCCTTTTCAACTTCGTCATCTCCATTCGTTCCTTTCGGCTACGTCGTCGTACGCCATTCCCGAGTTCGCCGGAACTCCTTCTCCGCTACGTCATCCAGCAGTTCCACCGATTCTTATTCTTGGCGAGAGTAACAATAACAATCGAGAAACATCGTCCTTGCTGCTGGCACGGCGTTTGCCGAAACCTGGTTCCAACACTTTTAAAGTAAATCCTGGAGAAAGTTTTATTTAAAAACAGCCACCTATCTGAAATGTTACAATTCCGACTCCAGACTTCACGGATCTATCGTTTCTTTCTTACGTCAGCAACTCGTCGTTATTAAAAAAAAAAAAAAAAAAAAAAAAAAAAATAGATAAAAAGGAACGAAGAAAAGAAAGGGTAAAATGTCTCCCTTCCAAGTATTCCATTTCATTTGCCAGCATTTCATGGGCACGATAGATCAAACGGAAATTGTATAGTCATGATTGTCCCGATAATTTCATAAAACAGCGACGTACAAAAGCTTCGGCGATGCCTGTTTCGAATATCTCGATCAGCGATGAATACTAGCGGGAAGTACCGAATGGAAAAAGAAATTTTGCGCAAACAAGGGAAGAGGCGACTGCGCGGCTAACTGTTCTCGAATACTTAATTTTATATCTGTACGTGTACATTCGTCCGGAGAGTAAAACGGAGAAAAAAAAGGGAAACACGAGAAATAGAGAGGAAAAAAGTGTACACGGACGGAGAAATGCAGACGAGTTGAAATTTTCACCGAGTCCCTTCGAAAATGCGCTTGGTCCCTGCAGGCCGTTTTCGGAGGCGGGTTAATTATACCACCCGGCGTGAGAAGGGGAAGCACGTGAAAAAAAAGTAGGTCCAGTCGGGCAGCACACATTAAACGTGAATTAAACGCCGAGATTTCCGTTTCTCCGCAGCGAAAAAAGATGACGATGGTGGTTCGGCTCTGCGTTTTTCGGTCGCCAGGTTTTTCCAGTCGCTCGAAGCTTTTATTTATTTGTACACTCACGACCAACTTCAAGAGAGCTGTACTAAAAATTTTCCCGACTGACATCGGCTTTAAGGCCGCATGCGGACTAGCGATGCGACGTCGTCGTTACCGATTTCGCATCGGTAACGTACGGTTCCCACAGATTTCTCTTCCTAATGATGCGGCCTGTTTTTTATGACATATCTAGTCTCGCGAAAAATTCCGTTTCTTCTTTTGTTTTACATACCTTTCCTTCCACGATACTATTCGCTACTCATATGTATCGCGCCATTGATCAACTCTATAGACAAGAGATTTATCATTGATTCGACTTCAAGATAGATAGAGAACGCGAGGAAAGCTTATCGACATTTTTTTTATTGAAATCCCGGTCATGGAAGCGCATTTACAACCATAAAAATAGGCCGCTATCGAGACAAGCAGACGGAATAAAAATTAGGATGAAAAATACGATTTACCGGAGTATACAGCGTCCTATCGACATCCCTCGATGTTGGTTGGTCGCTAGGCCAATTATGCGCATGCAAGAACCGTGAGCTAATTGACGAAAGTGTTTGATCTCGCATCCAGCGAGAAGCTCGTGAATTAATGCTCCTTTGAACGAGAATTCGCTTTTGCTCTAACCCTCCAACCAACCCCAACGGGGAACCAGGGAAACCTCTCGCTTATAGACTGTCGTTTCTGTCTGAAGAGAAACAGAAATAGCAAAAGGAAAAGAGACGAGGAGGTGGGGCCAGCGTTTAACTTTAATTGCGTTTCTCTCGGCGAATCCTTAGAAAAGTCCCGACCGGTGTTGCAAGCTCAACCGTTAGTCGCTTATGCAACAACATCATTTCTACGCTCGCATTCCTGTTTTGACTCGGTTGTGTAACCCTGCTTGCGTAACATCGCCGAAATGATATTCTACGTGAATTCTTATCAGGCAACTCGAACGTCCAGAAACTATTGCTTTTTTATGGGATACGCTGAAAGGTAAAACCTGTTTCGTAGCTGAGCAATATCGCGTGTATTTTCCTTCTATTTTTCAATTCTCAATTTCACATGAATTTCCAGAGATAGAATGCAAATATACTAAATTTTATGCTTCCTACATCTAACGTTCGTCTTTTATTTCGATGCATTTAATTATTTTTACGATATAACGATATACGAATTTGAAAATGAAAAACACGTTAATGCGTGTAAAATATTTTGTTGGAGGAAATTGTTCGTCGAATTTTCAGAACGGAAATTATTGAATTTAAACTACTTCGGGGAACAATTTAGCGTTCCTTCGAGTGAGAGGGATGTAAGTGCTACCGGACGTCAACGAGACACTGGGGAGATCGGCGTTCGGGGAAGAGAAGGCGGAGAAAGAAAAACGTAGGGATAGAATAATTGAGGCAACGATGAAACAAGGGCTTCCTGCTTGGTTCGGGGTTGCCTTTTGCCTCCGTTCAATCAAAACCCCTGCCTTGCAGAAAGAAAAGACAAGACCGAAACTGTCCGGTTCGTAATGAAGAAAGCTCCGTAACTCGTTCCTTCTTGTTCAGCTGGATGCTTAAATACGGTCGATCAGGGGTAGAAAAGTGGCAAAACGAAAGACGGAAGACTCGTCCAAAGCGAAACCGAAAATTGATACTTTTTCAAACGTTATGGACGAACAATATATCTTCGGTACATGTGAAATATTTAGTTTTCTTTTTTTTTTTTTTTTTTTTACTTAATTTCGTGTACTATTTGTCGCAAGTGATCGAACATAAAAATAACTTAATGCGAAACAATTCCATTCTATTTAAGCTACGTGATTCGTGAGTTGCCTTTTGTTCTTGACACAACGTTCCGAAAAGAATCTCAGCACGTTTCTTCCATTAATCCTTGTAGTGGCACACAACAGTCGCGTGACTGTTTTCATTGTTCGAGGGACCAAGGCACAGTGATTGTAAGTCAGCAATAAAGGTGGAAAAAACGTACAATAGCACGCTATTCCTCGTAAAGAAGGGGTGCGGAAAGTTAACTGTCCGCGTGGTCAACAAGACAGCGCGTCGTCGTTGGCCTTAAACTCCTGCCTGGTCGGAAATAGAGTGTGTACATAGGCGAAAGTTAAGTTGGAAAATGGTATAGGTGGATACGTCGGGACGTATACGTACGTATATAGCCAGGCTACATTCGCGGGTTTGCGCACGTAACGTTTCGTAATGAGTCTAACCCCGAAGAGCTGTAAAAAGGAAGAAGTTGACGTACACCGTCGTTTTTGCTTTCACCTACAAGAAACGGAGCTGTGCGTTCCTCGTGGGTATTTCTGCGGAAATCTCACGTACGATTCGCACACGGTCGTGGCCGTGTAACACGAACGGGATACATCAAGCGCAGGTCTCTGCGATTTCGCAGTAAGTGCGCTGTCTGGTCGAAGAAAAGAGAGAAAGGGGCAACCCCTTTTCCTACCAAAAACCTTAAGCTCAAACGTTCTTACGCTTTCCTCGAAAGTAAAAAGAGAGCTTACGTTTCTAAATTTGACTTTAATGACGTCGCTTTTTCCGGACTTCTTGTCGGCAGGCATAAAAGAGTTAATAGACCTCAACGAAGATCTCTCTGTTTTTCGAGTCAAATCGGAACGCGGACGAGCGGCTGTTAAGACTAACCAGAACGTTTTGGCTTCCGAACATTTTCGTACCTTTTCTCCAGAAGAGAAATTAAGAGATATAAAATTAAAATTAATCCTTAATCCTTAATAATCGGTCAATGTTATCCGCTATTACTCTCCTTAAATCATAAAATAGTAGATACAAATATAATATCGTATCACGAAAGAAAATATCAAGCATTTTACCTTTGATATATGATTACGAACGTATTTATTTGATCTACTGGCACTGGTACAAAATCTGCCCAAAAGAGTAATAACGAACGAAACCTATAACAGTGAAAGAAGGAACGAAACTGTAACGGAGATACACATTCAATTTAGCCACCAGATTCGTATTCAAAGATATATAAATTGGTTCTGAAATTGGGAGGAAAGTCTAGAGAGAGAGAGAGAGAGAGAGAGAGAGGGAGAGAGAATGAGTTAGTGGAGCCTTGGATGTGGGATATGGGATGCGGGGAAGCGGAGAGAAAGAGAAGTGAAAAAAAGTAGAGTGGTAGCAGCGGCATTCTCGAAATTTCAACGAAAGCGAATTTTCGCGCTTTCACCGTAATTTCCTCGACGCCATTCCACGTGAAAATCGCATCAAACCAGTGGGTGGGTACCGTATCGCTTCGCTTTCCGCCACTCCGCGAATCCGAACTAATATATTTTCGAAGCAACTCGATTGCGTCGAGTCGGAGAAAGATGGAGAAAGAGTGAAAGCACGGACGGAAAAGCGGGCAGAGGTGTGAGGGGTAGAGAACGATAGAAAGAGGAGGACTGGAAAGAAAGGAGAGGATAGAAAGGGAACATTGTGCCCAGGGCAATGGTGGCTCTGTATCGCGAAGGGATGCCAGATAGCTGCTACCCCCTGCGTCTCATCCTATTTGTTTCTGCTTGCCAGTACGACGCGGCCTCGAGCACTAAGAGAGGAAAGAATAGAGAAATAGAGAAAGAGAGAGAGAGAGAGAGAAAGAGAGAGAGAGAGAAAGTGAGAGAGAATGAGAGCGCGGAGGGAAAGGAAAAGGAAGAAAAAGAGGAAAAGACGAGAGGAAGAAGAAGAAGAAAGAGAAACGGAAAGGGAGGAGGATAGCTGGTTTGTCAATATTCATTATGTTTGTGCCGAAAAAGGAGAAGGCTGTGCATCCGAGACAAAGAGAAAAAGCGAGAAACGGACGGGATGCGAAACGACGCTCCGGGAATACATGGAACGCGCAGAACGTGAGATACGAAAGAATTTACAGTTTTATGAGTATATAAAGGGCCAGGGAAAAAAGTCCTGCGGAAAAAGAATTTTTTTCACCGAGCCAATGTAGCCATTCGACTGAATTGATACCCTCGGAAGCGTTCTTTGTTGGTGCAATATTCTCGGGCGTGATTCTGTCGGAGCTCCCATTTTTATGGAACGTGTCGCGTGAAACGAACCAAAAAGAATGTCGGCTCTCCACGGTCGCCTGTAACTAGTGTAGTTTTTAATTTCGTGGCGAATGTGGCATTCCGATTCTCTTTTCGTCGTTATCGGCCTTTTGTTTTCTTCGTGAATAAAGGACAATAGACCCTCGACACGCGGTACGTATGTATATAAATATATACGTACGTGTGTGTGAGTCGCGAAAACAAAAGCCTTTTGAGAGTATTCGCGATTCCTGAAATTCTTTCGGCAAGCACGTGCGCGCGATATATGTCCGCCGTATACGTTTCGATTCCCGATTCCCGTAGGAAAATGAAATTATTTTTAATATTCGGATCCGCAGAAGCGCGTTGGTTCGCGGTGACACAAAGAGTAAATAGATCTCGCCGAAAATATTTGACACCTGGACGCGCACTTGAGATTTTCAGCAGGCCGAAACCAGGGCCCCGGGTAATTTAATTTGATATTCCCCTTTGTTAATTTGATAGAGCCACGAAAGAGAGGAGAGGAAGGCAGCGAGGTAGGCCACGTGGATGCGGAGGGCTCGAAAGAGAAAAATACTTGAGATTCCAGACTGTATCAGCGGCGGGCACTCGTGTCACCTGAAACCCTCGACCGATGGTTTCACCGAAACGTATCATCGTTCCGCGTAGCGCAGCCAATGCGATTTAACCGCTCGCCACGCATCGTTCCGCTGATATGACGCCGACGTATCGCTGACGTTTCGTGGCACGTGATCCCGAAATTACCGCGACAATAATGTGCTCGTCGCGGTCCAATTTGCCTGGAATGATTCGTCAGGCGGATATTTCGTTGGGATTTCAAGGCACATCGATCAGCAATTACGTTTTCTCGTCGATCACGCACGCACGCCGTGTGAATCTATTATAGAAGCATACCGTGAATTCCACGACGAAAAATATTGAATATCTGAGAATCGTACGGTTGAGTGATAACCAATAAGAGAATATGTCGTCTAGGGGATATCATAGATTTAGTTGAACGAAAGGGTCCAAGAGACGACGGTGGCCAGAGGCGCTGAGAGTCAGTATGCGGTCATAACGAAGCTGTCGACATGATGGATGAGGAAGAGGGTAATGCGACGATGGTTCCCGCAGCGAGGACGAAGAGGAGAGCCAGTCAGCCCATCGTCCAGTACGATACAAGGGATGCTATCGCTATCGGACCCGCACACCCTGTCTGTCATCAGCACGCCTCACCACCTCAAACACACTCGGCCCACCCGCTGCATGCATGATGGAATATGCTGTATTATATAATTATCCCGTGGATGGTATCTCCGCTAGCGCGACGCGTAATTAGAAACTGTCGACCAAACTAGAGGGCATCGCCTCGAGAAGTTTATTGCGCGAAACAGAATCCGGCTTTCCCCAAAAAAATCTAATTCCCTTCGATACTTTTACCGAGGTTCACCTTCTACCGATTTCACCGCAAATAAATAAACGACAAACGTCGGTGTTTCGGTCATGCCTCGAATTCGTGTGCGTGCGTACGTGCGTGCGTGCGTGCGTGCGTGTGCGTGACAACGACGTTTGCGACGCAACGATTTATTTATAGCTTTATCTTTTATCGGATTGAGAATCCAAAAACGGATTAAGGTTAAAAGTTTATACAGTTTTGAAACCTTTCCTTGAAACCAAAATTGAAATTTTCTATCGTGCGAAATTTCCCGTATGAGCGGAAAACCAGACTACTTAAAAAAACACTCGAATTTGAAGTGGCATAAAAAGTTTCAAAAAGTAGGACTTCTTCTCGACGATTCTTATCTTCCTACTTTAAAATATTATTGCAAAGCATTTTTTTTTTTTTTTTTCGAACCAATTCGCTGCTATTGGCCATCCCTATTCTCCGAAGCTCTCACATAGAGAAGTAAAGAAGTCAGGACGTTGATCGCATACCAATGTCCGCAGGAATTTATTGTACGCTGCTGGAAAGAAAAAGGGCCTTGAACGAAAGTACAAAGGGGAAGGAATCTGCACGCGAACCGTCGATGAAGGATGGGTGTGAATATGTATCGAGCATAGAGAATGCCGAAGGAACTTGCTTCCATATTGGATCTTGCAAATTCCAACTTATTTCCTTTATTATATCGTATTCATGAATTTATCGTAACTTTCGTAAACTAGAATCGCGAGGATACAAACGATCCAAGATACGCAACTGTGGTGGACACCTACGGTCGTACCAGCTACACCGATTACCTATAAGATATATTAAAAACTTTTCAACGCATTTTGCTTTCGAGATTATCGCGTTCGATATTCTACGTATACTATAGGGAGCGAAATAATTTAACAGGATTGAGGGCAGTCGCCCGATAGTATTTTGGTATTCGACGGGTGTGCAGCGCTCACTTTTCGTCTCCGAATGTTCCCCGAATAACGCGGCATCGTTTCACGAGTGAGAATGACACGAAGAATCGTCTTATTCGGGCGAGAGAACACGAAGACGAGGAAAGTTCTTCTCGTACGTTCCTGAGCGACAATAAGGGTCTTTGCCGGCTCCGGCATCAGTTTCTATTTAGTTACCGTCTCTGCGAAACCGTGTCGAGGTAATAGTAAGCGTGGAGTCCCGGAAGAAAGACGAAGAGGAGGATGCCGCTGCGCGACGCAAGACTGCTCGCAAAAGTTTTGCGAGTAAAGCTGTTCGCCTCCAACAATTTCTAAGGGGGAACATCCTTCCTGAGAAATGATTGCGCTAAACTTCGACGCCTTAGGTGGAAATAATTACAGCCACCTAGACACGAGTTCCTTTTGCTTCTATATTGATCGACGTGATAACGAGACCCCCGTAAAGGTAGCTCAAGGAACCGATCCGATTACAGCCGCTGCAAGATTCTATCTATATAAATTGCTTCTAGTCTACGTGCAGCTATATCTTATATATTCTCTCCTCTTCTTCCAAATTCGATTGTTATATTAATTACATTTCCTCGGTGTTATCTTTTTTGTAAAACTAGCTTTTATTCAATTACCTTTCGTTAAAATTCGTAATCTTAAAGGAAGAAATGATTTTCTCATATTAACGCGATGGACGCGAAAAGTGAAAGATTAATAAAGTTTCAGAACGTTAGGAACTACTTTCTAAAAGTCCTTCGATTCGCAAAAGTATATGTAAACTTAGGAAAGAATAAAGAAACGTATGCGAGTGGCGACATATTTTGTCGTTTGCGAAATACGACGTCGAATACACATTTCCTTTTATCGGATTCCACCATCTTTTTTCACGTCTGCTTGCCTCCTCGACCAGTTTTTCCACCATAAACATGTCCTGTCAGCGAAAGTATTTTATAACCGGTATTACTTGCACCGTGCACACAACTTGGAACCGCATCAGAACCGCACCTAGCGCTTCTTTATTCTCTTAACACGAACGAGTATGCGGCGTATGGTTTACGTTCGTCCATAAAAGTAACACCACCTACCGAATTGCGGCGTGTATGCCATTTCCTCGTCACGGTGCCCGTAACCGGTTTCGAAACACCGTGATAAAATACGTTTCACCTACGTCCTATATCGCGTCGCGGTTTGCCGTTTGCATGAAATTCGCATGCAATCCAAAAACGCGGGAACGAACGACCCGATCGTCTCTGACGCGTATATCGCGTACCGAAGTCACCAGACCAGGTTATTCAGCCAATGTCGTTTTAGCGCTCACACCTTTCTTCGTGAGAACATGCACCAGAAATTTGCGCCACGTTTCCCTTGTTCGAACAGAGACCGTTCCATCGAATTCATTTCCAATCGATCGTTCCATTTACCGTTTGCATCGAGAGAATGGGGTATTTAGGCGACAATCTGTGGTTTTTTTTCGTATTTACAGCAATAAAATATGAGTTCCCGTGGCTTCTCAAGGCGTCCAACGACGCTTGCAGATATGTTCGTATTTTGAAAAATTATTAATTTTTTAAGAGTACACGGTATTTTGAGGCTCTTTTTTAGCTTTCATTAGCGCGCTGTTCGATTTTTAGTTAGCTATAAGGAACTGTGTAATCAAACGTTAGCTGCTAGGAGCTCCTTCGTCATTCGATAGATCCAGACTCTCACGCGGTGTTCGCTTTAGCCGTAATTCGCACTTCAACGAATCTTCGTCAGTTGCAATTTTAATTAAAATTACTATCAAGTTGCGCCGATATCGCGTTTGATTGGCAAGTTTTAATTTGATACAGGATCCTGCAGTGTCGGGCGAACCTTTAAACCCTACCTCTACTCCCTCTGCCCGCTTCTCTCTTTCTCTCTCTCTCTCTTCCGTTTCTCCTCCCTCTCTCGTTTTATCCTTGCTAGCTGCCTCTCCTCTTGTTCCCTCCCCCCACGCCCTAGCAAACTCTTCTCTCGCAATGCCTCTTTTACAATTTCTCCCTTTGCGCTTACCTCTTTCAATCCTCTGGCCACGCATTTCTCATTCCACTTGTCAATTTAATCAATGTAGGCAAATTACAGTGGTTGTCGAAGTGTAGGTAACTAACGTGACGCGATTATAATGCGCGAGAGCTCTCTCGCGCTTTGCTAGACAGAGCACACGAATCCAACGCGAAGGGTCCGAACACCAAGTGCTGTACCACCTCCGCCTCGTCGATAGCAACTGCGCCGCCAGCGATACCGACACCGATCATTTCGCTGGTTTCCTCCACACCTGCGAGACCCTGCTTGATCAGTTAGCTAGGAACTAGTAGGACCAGGTCATTTGAGATGAGTCCCTGTTACACCCTGTTTACAATGGCTCAGCCGCTCATGCGATTCGTATCTCTAACCATGCTATTACTCTTACTCCCTCTTCCAACACTCTCCTGGATTCTGCCTGTTTCGTCTTGCGATCGTATATACGCATATGGATGAAGTTTAACGATACCTTTTTACAAATGACGACAGGTTCGAAGGATGAACGAAACTATAAAGAATACCTGAAGCTGTCGGATACTTTTTCCTCTATTAAGTCACAAATGCTTTCGAAACAACGCGGCGTTTGCACACCTTTATACTGCAGCCGTTTGAAATTGTCGCTCTCTCTTTCTCCTCGTCTCCCTCTTTCTCCATACAACTCCCTTGTTGCATCTACCGAGCCGAATTCGGGTTCGACTCTGATCTGGTGAAAGTAATTAAACCTACCTCGCGAGCCTAAGCCTAATTAATGTGTACCTACGCACCGTCAGGGAACCGATCAGAGAGCAGAAGGTTTACAATCGACAATGCCTATGCCGCAACTACGGGTCCGACGTCTATCAAAGGAAGTAAATTTCGTTCGTGGTGCTCGGTGGTGCTTCGTGCCACCGGATATTGGCTAGATCGAGCCAGTTTATCGATATTCGTTGGACTAAGCACGCCGTTAATTTCATCCGTTTTCCGTGCTTACGCGCAAGCGTGATTTTAGACGGTGTATGTACCAGGAACGAACAAGATGTAAACGAACAAAATCAAGTCGTCTGCGATCGATATCCAACACTCGCGGAATTATTTAAGTTCATTTCCAGGAGATACTCGACATTATCCTCTTTATCGCAGCTACGTAGTATCGCCTTTTTCCACCTGTAAGTATAATTAACGACTGGAAGATATCGCCTGGTGCATTTATCACCAAGACGTTCTATCCCAATCATATTTCTCCTTCCGAGTAAACAACTGCTTGCAGTTCACGTCGTCAGATTGCCGACAGTTATACTCGTTGCCGTTCGCAGTAATGCTGTCCGTCGAATAAAAGATTTTCACAGCACGAAGCTATTTTTCCAGGAATATCAACGTGATCCGACGAAGGAAACGAGAAAACAAGACTACGAAAGAATGCTGGAGGTTGAAAAAGAGACGACAAGTAGCCAGATCGCTAGACGAAAAGCAAAGAATCGTGATCGAGGTTAATAATGAAAGTTTCTTCGGCGTGTACACAATAGAAGACATTCCGTCTACTCGCATTTGATCTCATAACGAACCGAGCGTCGGTCCGTGAAAAAACGTAATGACGAGAGGAGGCGCGAAGGTCAATGGGCAATAGCGGGTGTTTCCAAGGTGACGATTCTCCTGCGCACAGCTTCGCGTACCATCGTGACATTAATTATGATATTTAATCCCGTGGATGCCAGCGTGGCATCCATTGTTTGGGCCAAGGAAAGAACAGGTCCAGGGTTACGCCATTTCATCCACGACTTTTCCTTTCGCTGATACCTCTGTTTTTCCTTTCTCGTTTTCTTTCGAACGTTTGAAAATCAAGACTTCCGATTTTTCCGAAAATCAAAAATTTTACTTCGCCAATCACGATTTTCGCCATTCAAACATATTGTTATGACGAAGCATTTGTGGAAGTAGCAGTCTCGAGATTGTGAATGCTTTACAACGTCTATCAAAGGAGCTTCGACCAAGCGCGAATAATTTCTCTCTAGGTTGCCTAAAGATTCAGAGAACTCCTACAGGCAGCAGGGGCTCCGAAGAATTTCTACGGGCAGAAAGGGCGGGGAATATTTCGTGGAAAACATATTGCTACCTTTCGTCGGTCTTTGAAGTCGTGTTCCTTAAAGGCATCGCCGATACAGGGGATACGGTCGTGAAGCGACAGCCACGAAAATCGAGTTAACAGCAGATAACGAAAGCTCTATTTGCGTAATTTTCTCTGTACCTTGCTGAACAAATACCTCGGTGACAAATAATGTTTTCACTGCGATGCTTATTGTTAACTATATACACGCGTATATCGTGCATTTTATTCGCATAATACATATACACAGAGATAGATG
Organism: Bombus flavifrons; assembly: GCF_040668555.2. Taxonomy (NCBI): domain Eukaryota; kingdom Metazoa; phylum Arthropoda; class Insecta; order Hymenoptera; family Apidae; genus Bombus; species Bombus flavifrons. The sequence continues at coordinate 14,031,024 of NC_138451.1, read as the reverse complement.
GAAAGGAAGGAGCTCGGTTGATTCATAGCAAGTTAAATACAACGGATTAAAATTGCAAATTAGGAAATTATTAATTTCGTGCTGTATCTATATCATATCATACGGAGACATGATACAATGCACACTCGAAAGAAGTATATCGAATCGCAGTTACGCGATGCTGACTTTTTATGTTTGCTCATAGTTCTTCGTTTATCCAATTGATGCGTGTCAACGACGTTGGCTGTAGAGTGAAATTTCAATAGCAGCAAAAGTTATTGACCATCGAACGGATTTTTCGATTCGAACATCGTTGTAGACATTATTCCGGGGACGTCCTCCAAAGAATCGGAAAGCATCGGTCCACGGAAAAAGGTTTAGCGAATATCGATTAAGATGTCGTTCCCGTTAGGGGGCCGTAATAGGTGGCAGAGTGAAAGGCGACCGGAAGGTGTGTTCGTTCGTCGAGCTGTGCGACGAAACTGGTTGGTAAAATTGCCGCGTCGGAACTGCATCCAATCGCAGCCTGAATGCCCGCAATTCCAGACACCATTAGACGGCTTATTATTTCGTTTTCTCGCTACGATATCGTCGTGGTAGGTGCTCTCAAGGAGAATCGTTACCCGAGAACATGGCAACCGAGATCACGGCATTATGTTTGCACCGAGAAAGGTATGCACTCGAACGATATTGCAAGTTGCTCAAGGGAAAGAGATACCGCTCTTGTAACGTTACGTTATCACATTCGAAAGATCTAGTCGCTGTTCAACCGTCATCCATTTTTCATTCTACGCGAAACAATTTTCATCTTTCTTTGTAATTCTGAATACGTAGCCAATGTTTTTGCGGCTGTCTTGGAATAAACAGACAAAGCATATTTTTCCGAGAACGAACACAGATATATCGTTTAGTTGAAGTTAAAATTGTTAAGGGTGTATTTGCATCGTTCCTTCGACTCGCGCGAATACCCGAGAATTACACGCAAAAATAAATTGTTCGGAATAATTCTGTCCCTCGGGGAGAATTCGTTTCTTTCCCGGCATTCTAATTTACGCGCTGGCTTGTCCTCGACTTCCGTTCTCACGGTTAAGTCGGTCCCATTGCTAATAGGAAAGAATTCCTTCCTTTTCAGCGACACTAGTCATCTCCATACCGTGTTCTTATTACGCTGTTACTATCGGGTCGCCTCCGAGCGTAAAATATGCTTTGCGTGGGACGTGATGAACGGTAGTGCAAGGAAACGAAGTAGAAACGAGTAAGACACCGCCATTCGAGAGAGGATGGAAACGGTACTCTGACGGTGTAAAGAAACGGGAGTGGGATGAAAAACTTAGTGGCGGGTCCCTGGCTGTGAGGTCGCGACCACAATCTATATAATGGACTCGCTAAAGTGTATCCAGAATTTACGTTCCTGGCGAGACGAGAACAGAGAACGGCCGCTGCATTATAATCGCTCTAGCTGCCCCATTCCTGACTGCATTTTATTCACAATGTGCCCGCATACGCGTTGTCGCGAGTCACCGTGCACCCAGCGGTGTACACTTTTCACTCGCATATACAGAATGGACTGAACGTTGTAATATCGTAGAATCATCGACAGAGCTTTCCCAACTGAAGACATTCGATACTTTTTATTAAGATACGATAGATATGAAAATATGAAAAACAATCAGAATTTTAGCACGACGTCCAACTACGTATACGTTGTCTGTCTTCGAGATATGCGTATATCTATATGCGTACTTGCAGTCGATACAGGATATAAAGGAAGGGAAGTGCGGAAGGAAGAAATCTCGTTCACGATCGGCACTCAAAAATCCGTGCATTTTTATGCATTGACAACGGCATTATCGCCGTTGTTTCGCACGTTGCTTTACGACGAGACAGATTGGATCGCGATATAAATGCGGCGAGGCGAGTCTTTTTAGTTTGTCCTTCTGAAAGACGAGAAATATGGATGCTAAGTGATCGATAAGTGTACGACCTGTCGCACCTGACCATACGTTATACTTTCACTGACGTTGCGTCCGTGTTTCGTGTTTCGTTACCCCGTTGTTACGCTTTGAGGGTGGCATCTGGCATTTCTGCAGGAAGGATCTCTTCCGTCCGCCGTATATATACTGCGTAGAACTAAGAGCGAGCGAGACGAGGATCTGCTATTGCACAAACCAGCGGCTGTGCATGATGGATGTTAAGGAACCATTATTTCACGTCGATATTTCGAATATCATGCCCGGCACTATATCGACGTAAGACGCTTGTTACCACCATCTTTTTCTAATTTTACGTTATTGAAATACGATGAGCAGATTTCCGTGATAAAATAAATGGGATTTATAACAAATGTTAAATTTACGATCTATGATACAACGTACAAGTACGTATACGCAAGTACGTTGTAGACAAAAATTGAGAATAGACGTAAAATATCAGAATACAGTGGTACTTAAATGTGATCGAATTATTCGTTTACACGTGGTGAATACTATCCGATGTTTACGAAGGAACATCAACAGCGACGCATAAATCGATCGGAAAGTTTCAATTTGTGGTGCTTTAAACTAATGAACCATGCCGCCGCTTTAATTTTCTCCTTGCGAAAAAGATTCGGCAGAGCTTGCTGATAGTCGTCAATAGGACGAGGATGGTCTCTTTTTATTTAGCTCTAAAAGCAGAACCCGTCGCGTCGGAACCATTCGGCTTCTCCATGCGAGCAAGAGGACTATTCGTCACTGCAAACCTAAATTCCCCAAACTTTTTTCCCGCCGTACAATGAGCTCATCCGATCACCGGCTGACGTCTGGTAAAGTTTGAAATAAAGAAAACGAGTGACAGGGTGAAAGAACGAGAGAGAAAAACGGCGGACGAATAAGAAAGAAGAGAGAGGCGGAACAAGGACGAAAGACCGAGGAAAGAGGAGGAACGAAAGGCAAGAAGTAGATTGATTCCCAACCCTGTCCCCTCAAGACAATTTGTACTCGACCTCGTACTCTACGATCGTCTCTTCCGTTCACTCGTGAGTGGGAACTAAAGCGTGGCTTCTTTTTTTCTTCTTCCACCCCTGACTGTCCCGCAGTTCCTGCTACCGCCGCTGTTGGACTTCTCTCGCTTCTCGTCTCGTTCGAAAGTCACCCATGGAAGAGCAGAATCATGGAATCTACGTAGAAATGTCTCCCCGAGAACTCACGAGACAGCACCGCGAGACTTTACCCTCCGTCACCAAGATCATTAATCACTCGTCGTTCACCCGTAACGACGTCACCATTGAAACAGTAACTTCTTCAGATCGTCGAATAATCAAAGTGAGTGGAACGTTCGTCAAGTAGGAGGGAAATGAAATTATAATTCTGTTAGGAGAGCGACGATGAAACAACGCAATGCCTTCAACTTCAATGTTAACTTGAATATCCAATTCTTTCGTTTATGCATATCGAGTTGGAAAAAGAGTTTCGATCTAAAATAAAACAAGCTGCGAATCGGCTGCAAATCTGCTTCGAGGTTATGCGTTATGGCACAGTACTGGTATTATATCTAGTTCCTATCAGGCCAAAATTCATTCTCTATTTTTTTTTTCTCTGAGAGAAAATATTGGAGATGTGTGATATGAAATCACGAAGACGCAAAGAGAGGGAAAACAATTTTCATTCGTTGAAGTCTACTGTCATCGGAAACTCGTTTTATTGCCGGAAATAAAATTGCGTTCTGGAAAAAGCTACTTTACCGAATAAAATTCAATGATATAGAAATATTAGAAAATTAAAGAACATTAAATTTTCCGTATTAATCGACTTTCTCTTCTTCTTTTTTTTTTTTTTTTTGTCTATGTGGTGTTGTCGACAGATCTACAAATATGTATTATAGTTCGACAAAAGTCCCAAAAATCATATACAAATTTGAACTTTTCCGATTCAATCGTAAAACCATATCATTTCTGCATTAAAATAATATTTTCCTTTTTCCGTCTTTCCCGATAAGAGACATATTGTAATAATTTATTGGAAAATTAATTACAAACTACTACGATCGATTACGATCGACTATTTTTTTTTTATTCATCATTTTTATTCTTTGCTCATTTTTATATTATTTATATTATTATTATTTATATTTATATTATTATTTTATATTATTATTTATTACTGCTCATTTTTATTCTTCCGATGAAACGTTCTCAGTAAACATTCCGATTCGTCTTTCGAAAAATATGAGATTGATCCAAAGTATTTGACGAATCATTCGAAAGGTTCGTAGCTTTTCTAACAATCGATATTAAGTTACATCGTGTATTTGGTGGGACGGCAATTATCCGTTATTTATTATCCAAATATTTGACAATCCATGGCTGGAAAGTTACGCGATACGGTAGCATGAAATCTCAAAGTATAATAGATAACGCGCAACCTTTCTCTACAGTAGCAGAGACCATCTTCTCGGACGAGGTTCGACGGATTAATTAAGTCCCTTCTAACAGTATAGACTTCACTGTCGACTTTTCTCATTTTCAACTTTCTTTCTTCCTCTGGATTCATCTCTCGATTTCGTTCTATTCTCCCTCTTCCTCTTTTTTTCTCGGCGATCGCCCGCCGACGATTTCCTTTTTCTCGACCCTTCATTCCCGAGGATTCTCCATTTAGCCTTTCCACGGCTCAAGCCTTTCAATTTCGCACCACCGCTTTTCGAGCATTTAATATTTAACTCCGGCCCGAAAGGAACGACCAAGTTTTTCAGACCGACCGGCTAGAACGGAGCCAACAAGAGCTCGATGAGCTGATCTGCATGCCGCGCGCCACTTCCTAACCTTGTCTTTAACGAGTCGACGACTACCTCGACTCGTCACCTATCTTACCCTTTTCAGACCGATAGGCGTATTTTGCATTCCGATCAGTTCCTGCGAGCTGCAAATATTTCGGTCGGTCAAATGACATCACGGAACTCGTGGAATGATTCTGAATTTGAAAACCGTTTCGGCATCTCTACACTAAAATTGTTGGGACGGAGATACAATATTCCTAGAGATACGTCTTTTGTACGGAAAAAACTATGTCTTTGGTAATGTTCAAAATGTATCAGTGTCGTGCGAATTTTAAAGAGCGTCACAGGTAAAATTTGTTAGTTTCCATTCAAAGGTTTCAAAATCATTTTGTCTCGTTGCAAAACGTTAATGCTGTGTACTTTGTTCGCTTAAATTTTTCGGACAGCTGAAATCGATTCTATGCCAAGTGTCATTGAATCGTTCTGCACTAACACAAACGCGTGCCAGTAAAAATTCCCGCTGAAATCATTCTGCTTTTCGTGCGTCGCATGGCATTTCGCGTAGAACCTTTGGTAAAATGCGTTCGTGTTAATGCGGAATGAATAATTATGTCTGATGGTTATATGCGAATCCAATGTACATTAACGGTTAAATGATAAAGTAATCGGTACTAAAACAAGCATAGCGATAGACTATTTCTAAACTAATTTACAATCTGCCGTGTAATTACGAATCCTTCTATAATATTGCTATTTACCGAACGCTAAATACTTGTGTATGCAACTATGGTAAAGTTTCATAGCGATTTTCGTTCGACGATATTAGAAAATACGTAATTATATGCCAAGTTTGGCATAGTTGAAACGGAAGCAGATAGATTCGATGAAAATAATCAGATACGTTTAAGGAAGGAGCGAACCCACTCGACGACATCGACACCTCCGGAAACGATTCAACGGTAACGATTCTAGGAGAAGCCCGTTTCATTTCTGTGCTCACGCGTAAAAACCTTTTCCTCTCCGTCCTTTTCCGTTGGACGCGCAGGCCCTTTCCTTTTACTCGTTCGGTCCTTTCCATGGTACCCTCTTCGCCTCTTGACGTCTCATGGGGAGTGCTTTACGAGAGCCTCAACGAAGAAGCTCGGAAAGCTCGAAGCCCTTCAGCTTTAACAGTCGTACTTTCATTAACGCGTCGACGGCTGCGAGAGAATGCGGCGGGCTCTTCAAGGGGTGTCGAAACGAAAACGTTTCCTTCCAATTGCCACCCAGAAATTAGATACAACGCAGCTCGTTTGTCTGTACTCGCCGATAATGGACTCGTAAACAATGAGACTGCGGAAACGAGATCGCTGATGCGTGAAACGCAAGACGCGAATAACAAATGCGTTTAACTTCCGACTAGTTTGATGATATATTTCCGAACAAGCACCTTCCGTTTCTTCCGAATTCGGTATTATGTAATGATTCTGACAGCAGTTTATATATCGAACTTCTTAAAGGAATAAATTCTCTCGTATAGCCAACAGTCGCGAGTTTTTTAATGTAACAAACTTCTACGAATTCTACGAATCTCTGAATTACAAGCCAGCTGATCGTCCTTGATTCGATGTAAAATTGTAAAATTTTACAAACTGTTTGCGCGATAGTAATCTGTAACTTATCCCGTTATGGACTTTTACTACCTTTAGCGAATAAGAAAAATCCATAACATTTAAAATCCTCACATTTAATACCATGTACACGTGTGTAATAAGGATTCGAGAGAAATCGACGTAATCTCTTATGTAATATCCCAGCTGTCACGACCGAAGTGTTAAAATTCCTGTATCCATCGAGCCGGTGGAACCAGCCAGCCATGCTTCGACCATGCCGGAAACTTCATACGTTTTCCATGGTCCGCTGATTCTCGGATTCACCACGCATTATCGCGCTGATGGCGGTTACTTCCACTCCATCTTCGTGTACCACACCACCCTTGAATCTTTGTACGTTATAAATATTACGACTTGACGAAAATATTCTCAGCGGATATTTATATGTGCGATGCTGGTAATTTTTATTCGACGTTTTTCAAGCAAATAATTATAATTCGTAATAAACGTCACGTATTTACAAGCGAGCGAGTATTATTACGTTATTCAAATAAATGTTTCGTTTTAATTTTACCTTCGTTATATCGGAACACGGTAACAATTTCTGAATTAAATTACTCGAAATGTTTCTGGATACGCGATACGATTATTTTCCTGCTGTTTGCATAAGAGGCGATTTCAGTTCCGCCTATTCTCGTAACTTTGCGTTCTCGAAATTCAGCGATGCGTCCGTAACCTTCAAAAGTGGCCGAATATAAAACGTTATCGTACGAACATAAAATAAGTTCGTAATCGTAACACGATCGCGTATTACCATCCATGACTGAATCTCCAAACTTTTTTAAGGCAAAAACATCGCGGCAGAAGTATCGAAGAAAATTCAAAGAAGTAAAGTTGGTTCGTAACACGAGGCGTAACCGTGCTACATAAACGAAGCGTTACACCATCGATCTTAATTCGCTGTCAGGAGAAAAGGACAGAAAGTTGGGAAAAGTGTTCATTCCGCGTAATAATAATAAAAACGTCCTCTCGTAAAGAAAAAAAAAAGAAAAAAAAAAGAAAAAAGGAAAAAGAGTAAGGAAGAGAAAGAAGGAAAGACGATGGTTTCGTCGAACCACCGCTTCTCCAACTTCCCTTGCGACGTCTCACGGTATACGAAACCTCCATAACGTCTGTATTCTGCGACAAAGTTCTCGTTGAAGTTCGAGACTGGTCGTGGTGTCGTTTTCCCAGCGGAAGAGTGCTACACTCAATTAAACTTGGTCGAAATCAAGGCTGGGACCAACCGGCCGCATCGGCGTCGCTGCGCCGGCACATCTCATTCGTAAATTCGCTTTTTGCGCCTGGCGTGACGCGAATAATTTTCCTGCCTCCCCTTTCGGTGTAACCACCTCCCGATCCCTCCTGCCACCATCCCTCTCTCCCCCTCCTTCTTTCCCTCAACCCTCCGTTGTCCGTCTCCCTCTCCCACCCACTTTCTCTCCCTGGTTCACTCACACTCGATGCTCGTCGCTCGTTTTATCCCCTTCTCTCGTACGATCGATATTCGTAATTCATCATTTGTATGCAGCGCGATAGAGGGCAGCCAACACGGAGGTTCCTGTCGATGTACTTCGCTTCGAGAAATGATCCAACGATGTCCTCTCTCTCTCTCTCTCTCTCTCTCTCCCTCTGCCTCTGTTTCTCGTCTTTTCTCATTCCCTCTCTCTTTTCCTCTCTTTTTCTCTATGGAGAAAAAGAAAATGAAAAGGGACGGGCTTAAGTTCATGCTTCATCGCGCTGCCGGTATATAACATGGCCGGTACGGGCGCTGTTCCACTTTTTGATAGAGGCTGATGAAAAAAAATATTAATTTCATTAGCCATTCGCGAGGGAACAATGCGCAGCATGGCATCGGGCTGAAAACGGTACAGCTGGCCCCTACCACGGGGGGAGGGATGAATTATTCTTCCATGAAGAAATATAATTCTGTCGGATGCGGGCTTCCGCTCCGTGTCCAATAGCCGGAGCTAAAATGGCTTTTCGCTTCTGCGTGTGTCACGCGGCCAGGTCTATGTTAGGCGTTAGATGTTAAAGTAATCAAGAATTTATAAAGTTTCACACTGTTATTTGGACGCGTAGTTTCGATGTTCCACGGCTAACTCGTCTATGTTTCATCGATATTGATTAAAACTAGTCGGCTTTCCTGAAGATTTAAAATATTTAATAGGTGCGTGCTGGGAGTACATCGTATACGTGAAGTTTTAAACATACGAGGAATTTTTTAAAAGAAAGCGACTCGTATAAAACTTTGTAAAAAATTATTTGAAATATTTGTGGGATTGCGAAACTTTCAGGAATTACTTTGTAGCGGGTTTGCGAATATATTTGTTTAACAAGTGCCTCATTAGCATGGAAATTTCTTTATTTTCCAAAACATTCTCATGGATATGCGGAAAAGAAGATACCACGTAGTAACGTATTAGCGTAGTCGATGGGAACAAGAAACAACTTTTCTGTACGATGTACTCCAACGAGAAATTTTCATCATACGCGCGCATGAAACTTGTAATATCTAAATCGAAATATCCTAGTGGGCACACGAGCATGATGTTTCTCCTTTCGGCGTTTCGAAGCTGAACGCTCTCGCTGCTCAATTTGTATGTTAATTCACGAGTGTTTGCCGGGCAGCGGTCCGCTTAATAATGTCATGTTTATTCAGCGATGATATCGCTGGAGGCGCTAAGGCGCTCGACACACTCGCAATTGGTGTCACAGGTCGCTCGCACGCTTTCCGTCGACGAATGAAAAAAGGGGGTGGTCACAATCGTGTTTCTTTTGGACCGGTGTGACGTCGTCGGACATCTCGTGTAAAAATTGTCTCGTCGCTAGGCGTCGCATACACGATGTCGTCTCGTCGAAAAATTCAGCAAAATATTTCGAGCCAGAGACCGAGAAAAACGCAGACGTAACTATGAAAATATACGATCTGACGAGTAATTTGAGGAACGGTCATTAGGATTACGTTGCTTATATCCAGATATACATATATAGATGAAATTTCGGGTAACTTGCAAAATTTATCTTTAAAGAATTCGTAGTTACAAATACGATGGTTCCGATCAACGAGAAACAAGAATCGATAGCAAACGAGATCGAATTCCCAGGGAATTCGAATTTCCATACGTACGGTGTGCATATACATGCAGTAACGTATCGTAAGAAAAGAAATTTTACTGTCATTTTCAAATCAATAGCTCGATTTTCACGGTAAAATTGCTGGCTTTAGCAGGATCCACGCTCCATCCCTACAAACAATCCTGCGCGCGTTCAACCAATCCCAAAGCATTCCGATCCCTTTTTTTTATGCCTGAACGTAAACCCTCGTGATCTAGAGCAGAGCCAATGAACTCTATCTGGCGCATCGGCCTTACCAATCTACTTCCCTCGCGGCTATCAAAGCAGCATCCTTTCTCTCGCAACCGTGCATTGCCAACCGACTACCGAGGTTCCTGTATACGCGAGAGCAGTAGGTACTCGAGTGAGTAGAATTACCCGACGGGTGCATTGGGCTTCTGGTTCCGCGGGCTTCATCCGTTCGTCGTTCGGCACCCTCGAATCCCCAACCTAAATCGTTCTCCCATCCTCTGTTTTATTCCTCGCTTCTTCTTCCCCTTTCAAATTCTTTTTAGCTTTAACGCTCTGATATAACCCGTACTGCTTTATTACAGCGATGAATTTGCGATACCAAATGTTTTACCGTTCATCGACAGTCCTTACTTTTAACACATAGGGCGAGTGACCAACTCCTCTTCGAGGTAACATTTATTAGAATAATCAACGCATGGAAATCTTTTCGATGACGCGCAAATAAGTAACTTAACGTAAATGAGAAAATTAATGTCTGTTGATAAAATTGTTGCAATAAAGTAATATTTAGGTAATTATGGCGATAGTTGCGATAAAGTAATTTTTTTTTTATAATAAGAAAGGACATCTTCATATGTCTTGTCCATTGGAGCTGAAATTTGGACGCCGCCAGGGCAGGGTCGGATCGAATCATTGATCAATATTCGATATTTGTACGATTTGACACTAACGAGCAAAAGACCCTCCTTAGGGCGACGTGTAGCGATCAACCGTGAACGTGGGTCGCTGTCGTCCTGTGTAGTGTAACGAGACACCTTGATTTGTTCTATGGTGAATCAGCAATTTCTCTGAAAATATTGTTGGATGATACTGCAACAAAGATTTGATCTTATCATTTTATTTATAGATATAGTCACTTTCATCGATGTATTCTATTCTGCCGTTTCATTGAAATTTAAATTTGCCGAATTAATACGATTTGTTAAAATTTATTCTATCGTAAATTATTACAGAAATCGCAAGATGTTCGAAGCTATTTATTATCAATAGTCTTACACATTTACTGACTCGTTCTTCGTTTCTCAAATTGGCAACGTTATATTTTCTTCCAGTCTCTTTGTCCTTATTTCTCCTAATTCTTTCTCACGTCTTCAAGACGGATAACCGAAACCGAGCGTCTGTATTCGGTTGGCAAAGCCGTGTGTCCCGATAGCTCGTATTATAAAGCTCTTCATTAGACTAACTCAACCCGGATCTACGTAAGAAGCAGATAGAGCAAGTAGTCGTTTTTTTTTATCCTCTTCTTTCATCCGTACTCCCATCGTCGTCACCTAAAAGGAAACGAGTTCCTGCTCCGCGGTTTAAGGCGAGAAATCCTTGATTAGTTCACCAGACCCAACTAGCCCCTCCTCCCCTTCCTTTCTTTACCTTTCTCTCCTACGATATCTTTCTCTTCGCAGGAGATACGATCTTCTCACGAATTTCTGAAGTATCATGTTTCCTTTCGTTCCGTACCCGTGAGACCTGATCCTTTGATTCACTGGGTGTCTTTCAGCACTCGACTTCAGCCAGTACATATTACCTACAATGCGCGAAACGAACACGGAGGCTTAATTACTTCTCTTCAGCCTTCGGACGAGAAAAATGTCCGTCTAGGATTTCATTGTCACGCGTCCCTCGTCTACGCTAGTAATAAAAATTATCTAAATTGTCACGTAACAGTAGGATGAAGTATCTCCTTGTTAACGACAAAGAATACGAACTGGGTACAATACTTGAAGAATACTTTATGAGAAAAATAATCCAAGCATATGATATGCGGTTAAAGGTATCTAACGAAGCACGGCACAGTAAATTTAACTCTTTTTACTACCTTCTGCATTTCGTTAGATGTTAATATTTTTATGAAAGAAAATAAACGCAGCCGAAAATTTTTCAGATCCCTTATCGATAAATAACCAATTTAATAAAAATACCGGTATTCTGTTCCGTTATTTTATGTATTCCTAAATAGTATGTGCTTTCTGTATCTTTCGCGTATTCGAAGTTTCTTTATATGTACGAATATCGGCTGCCTACTTAACGTTATCGCGAGTGAAGGTAGAAATGGCAATTCGTACATTCTTTTTTCACTCTTTCGGTAGCTCGTACCGTGGAAGGTGGAAGTAAGTTGGACGTCGATCGAGCTCGGCCATGGTTGAATCGGGCTGCCATAGTTGATTTCAATTCACCGTTCCGTTGGCGACTCAGCCTTCTTGGCACCGGTACTATCTAGCGTGGAACCGTTATTCCTATCCAGCGGAGATTTCAATAGAAAGTTGTAGGATATTCACGGTGGCGGCGAGTGGCAAAAGCCGTCGGTGTAGGTGAAAGTCAAACTGGTAACGTCTGCGAACTATTGTAGGGTATTTGTAGCTACCGACAGTCAAATACCAACGCCCGACGCTGGCAGACGACGACGTATTGTACGAATGCTGCGGAAGGATTGGGTGATGGGATGTAAGGAGCTAAAAGGGACCGGCAGTCATAACCAAGATTAGAGTTCGCGCAACCCACATGCTCGTGCATAAAGGGACAACGGGCATTATCGCGATTTGATATCGTCAATGTCACCTGCAACTCGCTTTTGAGATTTCTACCTGTGCCTTGTTATACGAAGAACTTGCAGGATTTTGGGTTTACCATTGTATCCGTCGCTTTGCGTACAATATGATACCGCTGTACACAGGACAAAGGTGAAAGCGCGAGGTATGCCATTCTGTTACAACTTTGATTGCCGTGGAAACGAAACGCAGATGTCGTCGGAACTATAGGGTAACGCGACGCGATGTTCGAGTTCATTCGAAATTAATGAAAATTCGGTGTTCGTTAATAATTACTGTTCCCCGCGTCATCTAAAAGAGAGAAAGAGACACGACAGCCGATCGACGATAGGGAACACGGGTGCTGAGCCATAAGGATATGCAATCAAGTCCAAAGTAAGCGAGTTAATTTAGGTGGAGTGTGCACTCTCGCCGCGAAACTTGTTCCATACTCGACGCCGGAGAGATACTCTGTCGTTGGAGAAGTTGCACCATCGAGATGTTACCACGCTCATGAGGGTAAGTGTGAGAGAATTCGGGAGGGAGTGAGAGAGAAAGAGAGAAAGAGAGAGAGATCAGCGATGAGGTGCTGTCCTCTTTCTCTCTCCCACTGTCATCTTTCCCTTATGCCGGGATACCTTCACCGCTGGTTCCCTCCACAAGGCGACAGGGAGAACCAAGATGCCTCGAAACTACGCTTCACCTTACTCTCGTTCCTCCCCTTCATCCTGAGTTCCAACCCCCCTCGCCCTTCTTAGTCTCCTCCGACTACTGCCTCACCCTAGGCTTCCTCCAACTATCGTAGTAACTAGCAGTGCCTGTAATAGCGTCGCGCTTCCTCCGTAAAGTGACGTCTTTCGAAACCCAATTCAGGAACCGAGTCGCGTCTAATGGGGCTCCGATATTACGAGAGTAGTGTGGCACACTGATTTCTTGGATACCACTCCGGTAAGAAACTCCGTGTCGCGAGTGAGTCACGTATGTTGTAATAAGTTTCATGAAGAAATTCCTCGTTTCTAGTTGCACAAATTTAAAAAAATTCTCAGTATCTCAAAGTTCAACAACTGTGCACACCACGAACTGTCAAATGTTACCAAAAGATGCTCCGTTTTAAAAACTACTTGAAACGCTTTATATTTAGCGACTGAAGGATGAATCGCAAATAAGATAATATTATAAGATTATTTCGCACTTCACCTCCGTATTTTTAATACTTCAATATTTATTCCTAAATAGTATTAGATATAAATACTACTAAATATTACTAAAAAAAAATATGATTTCGAAGAATATCGTAATACGTATTTCATCTTAAATAATCTAGACACGCTATTCCGATTGTTTCTCATCTTGAGACACTAATCACTCCGCAGTACCGACCAATCCACCATCGTCATCCAACCCACTATACAAACATTTAACCGCTGAACACTAAACAATAAACTATTTCCTCGGTGTATTCAGTTTGAAGCAGTTGTGTTTATCTGGAGCGTGTACAGCCTCTTCATTATCCGTCGACATAGCTTCCGTTGAAGTTCCGAAGGTTGAAGAACCTCGGTAATTTAACTAAAGTAATGTTACAATTATAAAGAGAATATAATATATCCCTCCTCGTGTACATTCCCTTTTTTGATCGTTAATACGTAGGAATCCTATGGTAATTGGATCTTCGTCAATTTTGAACGAATCATAGATAACACTGTGTCTTGTTTCCGTGTGAGTAGTTCCAGAAGTTGGCACGGCAACTTCATGGTAGTTAAGCGTATAGAAACTGCGACAACTAAACGCGCAGTACTGTATATCAAAATGTATACTACTTTACGTCAATTCGATTCAAGGAATTTTTCGATCGGTATTGAATATTTAATCTTCTTGCGATTAGTTCGTATTTAATATAGATGCGTAACTTTTTCTATAGCTCTGTGTTGTACCTAAAAATATCTTTATGTGCGAATATTTCTAATTATCTATATTAATTAAGCTTTTTATCTATTTGTTTCAGGTAAGTGGGATACCTAACTGCAACCTCGAGCCAAATTCTGTAATGTCAAGTAAGACCTTCGAAAGCAATCCGAATTATTTCAATTTTCAAATATTCCTCTGACGTTGCCATTTACACAATTAGTAAGAGACGCGAATAATTTTATTTTCATAAATTCAATATATTTTATTGCACGAACTTTACGTTAGGTGTTTTTCCAACTTCTTATACGTATAATATGATTTTGAAATCAACTTTTGCGTTTATTTTCTGGCGTGTGAAAATACTCGAAGTAGGTTGGGACCAAAATAAGAAAAAATATTTCAATGAAAATAAAATACACAGATTAAAATTAAAAATTCTTGGCACCTTAACCGAAGTTTTGTGATTGAACTTTGGCAGATAATGGACTGGCCACCTTCCTTATAATAGCTTACATCCAATTATCGTATTTTCGTGTTGCGGGTTGAAAATGGCGGACAGGGACAGTTTGTTTGCCCGTAGTGCAAGTTCATTAATTACAGAGCCGTGCAAGAATTTCGTGCACGTTTCCGGTACACGTTCCGTGACTCGGCGATCGCTTCATCCATTATCCTCGGGACAAATTTGTTTTCCGATACAAATGTAGATAGCGGCGGCGAGCAAACGAATTGTACGAATGGTTCGAAGCCGGTGTGCGATCGTAAAGCAGTCGCGAAATGACTTGCGAATTAATGAACACCCTGTCGGTAGCGGCAACTTGTTTCAAATAATAGCTACGCATGCGTAATGTTGCAGTTGGTCGATTATTGTTAAACTATGGCCGAAAATCACGCACACGTTTCTATACCGCATCTCATCTTTGCTTTACGCGGCACATTAACATAGAATTATTTCGATTCATTTTTAAAACAACGACTTCTCTTGATCTACTCCAACGCTCGTTTGACTTTTTCAGTGTTTAATCATGTATTTATAGTATTTTACTTACAGTAAGCCAGTGATAAACTGGTAATTACGAGCAATGCGCAATATCTTCTTGTGGAATTAACAGATTATATTTATAAATTTAGACCACTTATCCAGAGACATTCGGTCTACGTTGAAGTAAACACGCATCGTACTTTTCAACGAGATTCGATTATTTCAAATTGCAACGAGTTACCGAAGGATTGCCGATCCAAGTAGATACGTAAAATTTTCACACGTCTCCTTCTAAAAAGGAAAGTTGCTTCCTCGATGACTAATGACTAAGATTATAAGCTTATATTAGAAAGCACGTCGACCGTATGAGCACGTCGATGAATCGCGAAGAGTTCTGATGAGCGACCATTGTCGGAAAATTCAATACATAAATACGAACGTGTATGTCGCGAAACGAAAGCCACGTAAACGGTGCACGCACGCTGAAAACTCATTACTGGGACCCGAGAATATGGGGTACGATTATTAAGTGAGAACTACCATAGACGATTATGTGGTCTCTGCGATAATGGTTGCTTGAATGGGCTTCATTAAGACTCTCTACGAGTCTCGGTATTTCCCTCCCTGTGTACGCTCGGTATTTCACGTGTACGCATTCAAGCCAGCCAGTAGGTTGTGTTACACGGTTCTTAAGAGTAGACGGTGCACGTAGCAGGGGTTAAAGTTCGATGGCGCAAGTAGCGGACTGTTTCTACATCGAAACGTAGGCTTCTATAAATGTTTAAGTGTTCTATCCTCTTCTGGGATCAGAGTAACCTGCACCAGCTGCAGAGTTCGACGATAACGAGATTACAACGTCAGCACGGGTGTGCAACTAACTTTTTCGTCGTGTCAAAACCGATAGCACACATGCTTGGATTAATGGCTCGGGTCAGCGCATCGACAGGACAGATTAAGGGAATCACTACTACGAGCCGGTGGGGAAAATCTCTGTCCTGTACGGCCAGAAATGTTTCAGTGAAAAAGTGATTGGCTCGTCGATCGAGTAAATCATTGAACCTTATCTGTCAGACCTATTCATAGACATCAATTAGTAATTACTGCGTCGTTGTTCTTAAACGCGTGGACATAAACACAGCATAGATAAATAAAAATATGATTTAAATAATATTGGATAAGTGGGGAATGAATGGCTGACTGAAACGTGACTGGATGTAAGGTATTAATATAGCAGCGCGTGATTATTTTCGCACTCGTGTGTGAAAGATATTAGACTTTACAAACTTCCAAGATTTGTTTAATTTGGATTTATGCTTTGAAATGTTGCCATTGTAAAGCGTCGTACAGTTTTACTATAAAATTTTAACGAAGGTAGAGCATGTTCAATGCTATTGAAGAAAATATTTAAAAAAGGGGAACCTCTATATTTGAGATGTTTTAAAACGCAGTGAAAAAATATCTGGATTCTCGGTGTTGTAAGGAGCGAAACCAGCACGTGTAATAAACGTTAACAAATATACTTGTAACAAGTGTTTGCGTCGATGTTGGGAACCTCGTCATTCTGTACAATACATTCACCTTTTTTAACTTTGATCGTTATTTGTCACCCGAGCAACAATGTCGAAACAAAAGAAACGTCGAACATAGGGGCGCTTTTAACCCCGTGGCAGTAGTTAAAGATTCGAATAAACATTTGCGAACGATAGCCGCATAGGTATAATTAGAAAGAGGCAAGAATAAAAGCCGAGCTTGTTTGCAATATCGTTTCTAAAGGACGTCCATATTTCAATATACGAAGGACGGAGGGGTGAGGGACTTTTAAAAAGCAATTCACTTTAAGCACCCTACGTGAATATGAAAAAGGCAAGTGTATTTCAACCGCGGAGTTGGTTCGCGTTCTCGAGAGTACGCAGTTGCGGAATTATACGTGCACATATACGTCGAAAGATCAAAACGTAAGAGAATAGGCAGGAACGGAGCAGTTGCATACAGAACTAACTCCGCCCCGCGGAGGCACTTTAGCGGCGCATCACTTATGCATCGTGTGGCCCTCAACTTACAAAGCGATCCCCCGAGATTTCCAGCAACTGCCGCTTTTAGCTCTGTCGACAGAAGAACAACCTGTCCTGAATTATGTTATCTGTATGTGGAAACCCACCGTACGCGTTGCACCTGTTGAACCGTAGTCTAATGACACGTTCGTGGAAATTGACGATGACGCGTAACCTGCGAAAGAAGTATCGCGAGCAGTTATACAACCATCTTTATTCTCGTGCTATCACGATGCGAATTATCAAGTGTAGAAAACAATTATATGCTTTTATAAACAAAACGGGTTTCTAATATTTCTGTGATCGTGTAACGACGTAAGAAAAATTTTTTGAAAAACGCGCAACGCTAAAGTCCAAGACTATTTGCAAACACGGATTCTGAGTAACCTAACAACGTAGTTCTTCGGTTGTTTCGGCTAAGTGGACAGGGTAAAGTTTCCCGACGGCATTCTTCGGCGTGCATTCCTAAACATGAGAGATCCTGAAGCGTAAATGCTAGACGTATTTTCGTGGATGACGAAACCGCTCCGACTATTTCGGCGGGAGTAATTTCCAAATTGAACCCAAACTCGGCGTCGGCAAGCAAGCGGACAAGCAAGCCAACCGACAGGCTCGGCAGCAAGAGCAAGATGGCTAGCAGGCTTGGCAGACGAGTAAACTCTAACTCAATCCACAGCGGTTTAGGAAGTTTAACCAGGGGCCATCAACGACTCCGTGGAAACCGTCGCTGTGGGCCTGGCCTAGAAAAGCGACATCGCATGCCGTGATCATGAAAGCTTACCTATATGCCAACCTTTATATATGTACATCAGAAAGCTAAACTTTGATACAAAACTTTTTCATAACGTATCATCGATTTGCCGAAAGAACGACAATTAAGGATAGTAGATTTCTCAAGAATTTGGCATAATAATATAATTCCTAGAAATGAAGTTAACGCAGGATTTCTGAATTCTTCCGAAATCTTCGTAAATATTAAGAAACATATAGATTTAATAATATCGATAAAAGGTGTAGAAATGCGTGTTTATTTACGGATAATAAAGTGTGCAGAGAACAGTCGTCGATAAAGTTAATGGAGGACTTCTGAATTCTTCTGGAATCTTCATAAATATTGAAAAAACATATAGATTGGAGAATATTAATGAAAAATGTAGTAATGCGTGTTTATTAATGGATAGTAAAGTGTGCAGGGAACGGTCGTTGATAAAGCGAGACATATATGCGTCAAGTAGAATATGTCGCTCACTATTCAAACGTTCTTCTGCGAACCGAGATAAATGGTGAATCGGTTCAAAAACGAAGAAGGTCCGCATCTCGCAATCTCTTTTGAACTAAGTTCTTCTTATGCGATCGTTTTCTTATGCAAGTTGGAAGGAAGTGTGAAATAAACTAGTCGACATCGCATAATTCAAAGTTGGTCCAAGTGATTTTTCGCGTGGAAATCCCTCACGTAAAAGCTATAACCAAGATCATATTGCCGTTCTTCCTAAGTCCGGCGTTGTTATTCAGCAGTCTGTCTTGACGAAAGCTACCGCGAAAAGAGATGGAAAAGCGTTGGGGAATACGGTGCAGAGGAAACGGAAGGGGCGGATACTTTATTACCTCGAGGATGAACTACAATATGAAACAGGTTAACATCCCATAAAGTAGACGCGCTGGAGACACAGAAGCAATTTTACCGGGCCGTTGTTGAATTCATATATCCATCTGCGGATGTATAAAAGCGGGACGGAAAAAGCGGGAAGCACTTTTCGAGTAGCGCGGCCGTATAGAAGAAAAGCGGTATGATTGAACCATAATGATGCCGCTTTCACGAAGAATGGAGAGAAAAGTGGCATAGAAGAAAGTAGCGAATAAAATTTCAAACCGACTGCCAAAGGTAACAAAAGAAACAAACACCAAGAAATGGTTTTTTATACCTCTGACGTTACCACCTAATCTATGTGGCCCATATTCTCTTGATATTTGGTACTTTTGCGAGTAAAAATTTTCAAAAGTTACATCGTGTGATTTTGAAAGAATCAAACAAAATTTGACAAAATTTCGTTTTTACATGTCACTCTATTTACATGTATACGAGTCGCTACTATACTTTCTATTTCTTTCTTCGCGTATTCGTGTTTACCAACCTCTTTGACAGGAATTTGTACAGCAAGGCTACTATTATAACCTGTCTTTGTCGTATAAAGATACTGCACACAGCGAAGACATGTAGTTACGTACGCAGTGAATTCTGTTTCCTCTTTACAGCTTCTACTTACCAGCGCTTAGGAAATGTTCACTGAGTACACTTTGTACCCATATGCTTTCCAAAGCTCTTTACTCTTTTTGAAGGTGGTCCTGAGAGTGGTTCCAAGTGACATTTCCGTCCCTTGAAATAAATTCAATTTACCAACATTCGTCTCGACATTGTCGTCATCCGGCCTACCGTTGTACACGATATATCTTTCACATATCGATTCACCGTGATAAAAGGCTTTTCGTAAGCTCTTTGTTATATAAACCGATAAATATGCACTTAACTATTCTTAACCATTTTTAATATCGTGTAAGAGGCGCTTTCACGACTAGTCCAATTTCTGCGAGAAAATCTGTCGTACTTAATGAATAGTCATGCGATTACTTTTTTCGTTTTCTCTTTCTTAACGCAGGAGCAGAAATATTTAATTGGAGGATTTGTCCCGATGTTTACGTAAAACGGTTCGTAATCTACCAGCTTTCCATAGCAACCTGTAGCTCTAGGGGTGAATGCTAGCGTGTCTGCTGTACTTCGGGATAGCGAGTGCCCCTCGAGCCTCCTTCCAACACGCAACACTCAGCTTAATGAGAAGAGAGACCTAGCCCATACCCTGTCTAATCTCAAGCCACTTTGAAACGACCCGACCATCAGCGTTCAGTGTTACTCAGGTACATGCGGACCTTTAAGACGTTCCCACATTATGTACCGTCTTATTTCCTTCACATACGTGCATACCATTAAGAAATTGCAAGGGCTCTTACCGAAGTACGATGCACGGTCTGCGCTTTTAAAAGCACTTTGAATATCCCTCCAGCTTTGCACCGCGAATACTGCAATTTTTCAAAAGGTCCTCTCTTTATCGAGATTTCTCTAGCAAAGTGATGTGTAATTAGTTATGGAAAATGAACGATTCTAGCGTATGTCAAAAATTAAAAATTAAGATAATTGCTTATCTTTATTGTCGGGGATAAGATTATTATTCGAATAACGCAAAGTTGTATATTTACAGATTCCAATTTTGTTACTATGCTAGCCTTTAAAAATTCATAATAAAGTAAGGAATAAAATTAATACAGATTCATTTATGCGCAATTTTTTAAATAAATTTCGTCCTATTTAAAATGAGCGAGTGCTCGAATATCCTTGAATAATAGTATATTTGTATCGATATTTTCATTCTTAGATATAATCGATACCTTCTTGAGATATCATGCGCCACAATAATGTTGTGACGAAGGTTTAATTCAATTTTATGTACGTTTCATTGCCGTTGCTTCTCTGTGGTACAAGATACGCGCTATTGATTAGTAATTACTACACGTAGAATCAGAACATAGTCTAGGTAGGCATGGATCGCCAGTTGGTATATGGACCACTTGTTGGTTCTACGCTATCGTGCCTCGAATTCAAAGCCAAACCGTAACCGGGAACGTCTTGCGACGCAGATTCTCAGCCAAACCTTAACCAAACTATTTGCGTTTCTCTTGTCCATAAAACGATTCCTTTGGAATTTCAATTACTAAGACTATCGATAATCTCTTTCAGTGTCATTTAGTTGATTGCGTGCTGCAACGATTTAAAACATGATTGTAACTACTATTTGGATAATTTGTTGTACTATTTACATATTTTACTGAAATTGCACGGCATAACGTATTTCGACGTCTTTACCTGTCATACTTGTACCACGCTATCGGCTATGGTGAATGAAGAGACGAGTAAGGTAGAAAATTTCTAACTCCGACAACGTAATGTACTCGCACGATGAATATATTATTGGAGAAACAAATGAAAAGATGAGTCACTCTGCCACGCGAAAGTAATTTATCAAAAGTTCCCATTCACGTTGCCAGGAGGTTTCTAGAAGGAATAAGGCGGTCCACCCCGAAGGAACACTTTACGAATGCAACAGGCGATATGAAACTAAGTACTTACGTAGGCCTACAGTGTGTGTATGTAGACCTATCCAAACCTCTTTCTCACCCTCCCGCGTCTGCTCGGCCTCGTTCGGCGTTAGCAACTGGTGGTTGCACCGGCGTACCGTGCCAGCGAGAGCACTTGCATCGTTTCGTTCCGTTTGTTCTCAAATAGAGAGAAAATCCGAGAGGATAAGGGTGCCGGTCTTGGCTACAGTCCAACTTGTTCTCCTAAAAACCTCCGACTACCGCATTGTGACTCGGTTTCCCTCCTTAGACTCCGGTGGTCCCTTAAGGCTTGCTCTTCTTTCCTCCTGGTCGCTCGATGATCCAGACAAATTACATTTCATTATACCAAGACGCTACACGCGATATGGAACAATTTTAAGGTGTCTATATAAATGTCTCTTAGAGAAGCACATCGTCAGATGGAAAACTTTGACACGTTAGAAAAATAATCGTAAAAGCGTGCACATGGTTAATTGACGTTAAATTTTTGGGTACATGACGCCTTCGAGCCTTTATTATAACGTATTGGAATGGAATGCCAAAATTTCACAATACGAACGAAGGATTGATGTTTGATAACGCGATTTAGTTTATTTTGAAATATTCAAAATCGTATAAAACGAGGCGATAATTCAGAAACTAATGGCTAGGATTTTAGTGTTTGAGAGGGAAAGATAAATAGAAGCACCTGGACCCACGGAAATAGCTCTATTAAAGTAAATCAAGCGTTGCTTCGTACCACGACCTGGGAACGCGGCAAGAATAAAACACGAGCTGTTCCTTCTCCGATAAAATCCGGAAAACACAGCCGGGGGACGCTTCAGATATCCTCGGATACAACCATTGTGCGGCCGTTGGCGCACAGTAATTCTCCGGAACCTTACGAAGGATGGAATAGAGCCGTGGACCATGCTTTCCAGCATCATAGGCGGAGAGACTACGAGTCCCGGGCCGCCTCTTATCCTGGAAAAGGCTTCCGGTGCACATGCATAAATAATAAGGATCCTTGTAAGGACCATCCGCGGTCGGCCGCTTCGCTGCTATCCTACAGATCCGCGTTCAACGCGAGGGCCAAGTCAGACCGACATTAATAATGCACCAGCTGTAAGAACACCCTAAATATCCTCGATCAGCCATTACGGTTCCCAGAGGAAACCAAATGGCGTATCACTGTCCCATTGTTCCCGCAGTCCCACTTTCGTCCTGCGTCCATATGGCCGGATTTTTCACTTGTCTTTCTATAGTAATGTCCGATGTATACTTTTGAATATACAATGTGTAATTATTCCTATTTTATACCACAATTTAAGCATCTTTATTGGATCACACGAACTAATATCACCATCGACGATATTTCTAACGTTAGCAGTTGTCAGTGAATGTTTTATGACTAACTCAATGAACGTTTCGTAGGTAGGTACTTGGCTCAATATTCGTTTTCTTTTTTTTTTTTTTTTCTTGTTGAGACTTCTATTCGCTAGACAAATTACATGCATGGTGGCGATGCAAACGACGGTATATCATTAATCTGCCTTTACTACTTACTTCTGCTTATTTTACCGGTTTTAGTCTAGCTTTCTACTTTGTGCTAATACCCGCAGCTACGTTATTCGCCATTCTGAATATTTTCGACAACGACAAAACTCGTATTACAATACTTCGTATTCTTTTGATTATATTTATAGAATTTTCTGGTTTTCTCCGACGCGAAAAGCCATTTCCTAATTTATTCTTTTCCCTTAAGCTTTCTGGATTTCAGTTCTCACCGTGGCACGTCCCTTTAACCGGAGCTGGGTCTTAGGAAAATATCTTTGCGTACATTATCATAAAAAAATATTACGCGAGCTTATCTGACGATAAAAAAGGAATTTTAGTAGACGCCGTGTAAACAGCGTGAACCATACTTTTGCCCTATGCTATGGGAACCCTATCCCGGCTCGCATGGATGTAGTTTCACGATCGCCTGGAAGCTCGTTGAGATTTTCGCTTCGTATATCCCTCAATGACAAATTGCGTGTCTGCCTGATAAATGGAAAAATACAGCTATCCGTGTCGTTGAAGAACAGTGATCAGGCACGAATCGAATCGTGGCAAGGCAATCAACGGAAGACAACGTAGTCAATGTCATTAAATAGCTCCTTTTAATTGTAACGATCAGGATAGAATGGTCCCTCGATTGTGACCTATTTTTTTTTTTTTTTTTTTTTTTTTTTGGCAAGCAACGTGACTATTTCCTTCGTGCGAATGCTAATTGCTACTTTACTCTGTTATCCAGATGAAGAATTCGAATCTACCGTCAGAAACAACTAATAATCGTCGATATATATATATTATTACTAAAACAAACGATTTATTTATAAGATTTGTTAATAATTTAAAATTTGTCAAATATTCTTGGTAATCCTATTTTAATCCTTTGTTATTATAAAAGCTCTGATCTTCTTGCCTGTCTTAATTTGAACGAAGTTATACCGTAGAAATGTTGAAAGATTGGAAAGTAATGGTGTCTCGAATGTCATGGACTTTGAACTCAATCAAAACTTCCTCCGAATAAGTATAAACCGGGGAGATTCATTTGTAAGCTTGTATTTTTACGAGCAGTTTCGCTTCATAATAGTCTGTTACCTATAACAAATTCAATAGGAACGTAACATTCTCTTAGCGCTGACCGTAAACATTATTCTTGGTACTGTAACGTCACGGACGATTCGCGTACATCGTTTCTTTGTAGAAACGTGCACGAAGGATGCATGCGGGTTAAAAGTCTGCCAACAGTTACTCATATTCGATTGAATTATTAATCGATCGATATTACAAGAAGCAAGACGCATCGGTGCCCGCAAAGAAGAGCTTCGTAGAAAGTTGCCGATGCTGGATTATTAAATTCCTTGAAGACCCTATTGCGAATACCTATTCATGAATCGATACATTCACTGAATATCTCAAACACAAGGTGTGCACCCTTTGAAAAAGCAACGGCGCGTTTCGAGAAAGAGATATTTCCTCTACCTTCTCTCCGTTTTGTACCTCCCCCCCCCCCCCGCTTGAATTTGACGATTAGCAAGTTAAATTTCACGTTAGAGCGATATCTCTTGCGATCCTGCGATCGTTAAGCGAACGTTTCTTTCTTAACACGACTGACAGTTATATAAAGATACGGCGATGAGCAAAATACACATCGTGTGTCGTACGTATCGGGATTTTTTCCAGTGAATCTTCACCCCTGGCATTTTGCACGCAATCGATAATCGTTTCTTTGTCATCGAGGGTGACGTTCTGATGGAAAGTGCCCCAAGGTTAGTCGAGGAAAACTTTCGAGAAAATTCTTCGAACGAAACTACCCGAAAAAAACACGATACAAAAATGTATTTCCAAAATATTGTATCGAAGTCTAATACTTACGTAATAACAATCGTGATCTAATCGATTGAAAATTTCTTTGAAAAAAGTTCCTCTTCCTGTGTATAAGTACTATCTTGTCATTTAATTATCGGATGAAAATCACATTTTTGGAGACCCAGAGCTACAAAATGATTCCACGGAAGATTTTCCACGCGAAACGATCCCTAGCAGTCTCTCTCGTCGTTGTTCGATTTTAACTCGATTGCGTATAAAATATCGAATAAATATACCCCGCGGTGTTCGCCGATGCAGTTAAGGAAAAAGAGATTACCATCTTGAATCCCGCCGAAAGAAATATAACGCAGTACGGAAGAAGGACGAGAGCCCTTCTCAAACAGGTTGGCAAACCTTGGATATCGTATCGTCGGTTTCCTTCGTAACAATAAGAAGTATTGCTACTCCAGTTCTAACTGATCTCGAACTTATTACTTCGACGGAAAGTGGAACAGGATTCTAAGAGCGGAAACGTTTAGGAAGGGAAGACAGTCAAACGATAAATGTCTACGATACTTTGTCGTTTATCCTTCGGTTCTCGAGGGAAAGAGGATAGAGGTGATTTCGTGGAAATTCAAAAATGCAAAGTACACGGAACGCACCTATAAAAAGATAGATATCAAGATAAATATACGTGTCTGCTACTAAAGTAAGAAAATTTATGAACGATCGACGATTTTCTATTTGATCCAAAAAAAAAAAATCTTATAAGATATTTACTATACGTAAGAGTCGGTAAAAATAAATGTCAGCATTAGGTAGGAATTTTAATACTTCGGTTATAAATGAATTTTTGTATGATATTAGGGCGAGCTCGATTTCAGGAAAATTAGAAAAGAGAAGTTTTGACGAGTGAGATGAGAAATCAAAAGACTACCAAGATAAAAATGTCGGAAAGAAAAACTCGATGTAACTAACTTCGGTAAAGGGATTAACGGCGTAAACCCTTTGGTCGGCTTTCCCTTTGGCTGGCCAGGTGGTAGTCCTACGATTAAAGTGTAAAGATCTACATGATTTAATTTCCTTAAACGTAATTAATTAATCGATGAATCGATGAAATTTCATTTGCACTATACATGTATATTGCCATACGTGAGTGCGTTTGCAGTATCGAAATGAAATCAAATACTGAAATTTCAGATAGATATAAGTTACGTTATATAAAATAAGTTATTTTCTAATGTGTTCTAATAATTGAACATCTCGCGAGATTCGATTAAAACTGCAAAAAAGTAACGTTGTCGCTAATTCGATATATGTATCTCGTACTAGATTCGTAAAACGGTCGAAATGATCTCACCAGTGTTTAATGCATCGCAGCAAATTAATTTCGACGAGTGTTTGCGGCAAACAGGTACAATTATATAAATTTCCAGCGTGCAATTACAGTAATCGATTAACAAACGTACCATACAACATTGGTTTCCGGAAACGTAAACATAATTCTACGTGGCACAATACTGTGGTATATACATACGTATGTACATACAATGCTTTGTTACTCTTTGATTACATTAACGAAAAGTTATATAACTTATATAATAATTATATAATTTAATTAAGTGCTTTATATAATTTATATAATAAATATAAATTATTTCTTTCAGATTTCGATATATTTTAATTACTGTAAAAAGAATTACGTGTCGATAACAATAAACGAGATCGACGAATGTCATTTGAATACGACATTGAAAAAAGATTGAATACATAATAAAAACTTACAACGTTTGCGAATAATCACATTGATTGTTATCGACCGATGCAATATTAGAACAAAGAAAGGAACTTGCCCGAGACGCAGAAATCAATTTCGCTTAGCAACGTGTTATTCGATGATCAATTAAACGAACAAACCAATGTTTTTATATTATTTTTTAAGAAATAATTTACGGATATTACGCAATAGCAAAACGTAACGGTAAAAGCTCTATCGAAACGTTCGAAACGGGAACACCAATTTGCAGATTAACGCGTAGCTGCGATCGATCGATTCGAGTAAAATAAAAAAAAAAATTCAACGAGTCATTGCGTTGGATCGAATGTTTGTCTTGTCGCGGTAACTGTGTCGCGAAAACGTTGGAAAATGAAAATCCGGCAACGTGTTAAACCGACGACATCGCTGACCTTTGCTCTGTGTGTAACCTTGATGAAAAGCGGGGAACTCCGTGGAAACGGGTTGGCGGCAAAGTGTCAAAGTAGTCATCAAACGGAACGCGGTGTGGCGGCGCGACGGGTTGCATATCCCTTTAAAGCGGAGGTATACCGTTGATTGTGGTATTCACGCACGATTACCATGGTCGAAACTCAAATTAACCTCTTTGACGGCACGCCACCAACGGTACACCGAGGTTGGCCAGAACCGTCGAAGATATTCGCGAAGTTTGTTCGGATAATGGAATCCTTGCTGCGGCCTGGCCAGGCCTGCCCTGGTCACGGTGTTCGGCGAGGCCAGAAGCAAGGTGGCCATAAAGGAGAACCCGCGATACATTCCATTAAAACTTAAAATTAATTCCACTCCGACATGGGCTACGGAGGAGGTTAGGGAATGGCGGTGACGCGCGGCATCAACGAGCTCCAACTTCGTATCCAATCCAACTACACAAATTTACCCTAAAACCCACGGCGTCGACGGCAATGTGCAGAGTCAGTATCGTCGCCGCCGCCGCCACCGCCGTCGTCGTCGTCGTCGTCGTCGTCGTCGTCGTCATCGTCGTCGTGGTCGTCGTCGTCGTCGTCGTCGTCGTCGTCGTCGTCGTCGTCGTTGTTGTCGGCGTCTCTCACAAGGCGGCGACTGTCGCGACTGTCGAGTGCCTATACGTACGTAAGAGGGATGTAACAATGCAATTACGCGTCGCATAAGCCGTCGACGAAATTACGCTTTAATCCACGGAGCAGTGCGACCAACTACGCCCGTGCCATTTTCCTCCGTTGAAAACTCTTCTCTCTCTCTCTCTCTCTCTCTCTCTCTCTCTCTCTCTCTATGTAACTGTTTCAACCTCTTTATCAATTTCTCCGTCCTTCTTGCCTTTCTTTCTTTCTCCGTCTCCCTTTTCCTTTTCCTGTCGCTCCTCTTTGTTCTCGTGCTTTACCAAACTGGTTTCTTTTCGTCAGTTTCTGCACCTGCCAGTGCTGTGTTGTTCGGGAATTTTGCGAACCAGTCGGAGTGCACAATCGTACCCGGACCGGCGTAATGCCGTAACAAAGCTAATTCGTCGTTGTTACAGCGCCATGGCGTTCCACGATTTTGCCGTGGGCGTTCAAACTACGGTAAAAGGGACCCGTGTGAGAGAGCGTCGGTATCGCTCGCCGAAAGAGAATGCGACCGAAGCCCACAGGGAAGAGAACAGCCGAGGTGAACGAGTATCCGGCTTTGAAATTGCAACGGGCTTAACTCGAAAACAAGCGCTGTGATTTGTTCTGCGAGTACATTCTATGGAATTGCCAGGTTTTTTGGCCGGTAGCGAAATATGTTTCAAGATCTCCGAAAAGGCAATCACTCGCTACGGTTCGTACTACACAGGAGCTCTGCGTAACATCCGCTCGTCATTTGTATTTATTGTATTCGTTTCGTTTTTCTAAATCACGTAAATTCTAGAAAAGTGCGATACCTAGACAAATGTTATCCTAAAATGAAAATTGACTTTTTCTATATATTGTAACGGGTTCTTATGCCTCGAAGCGATCGCATCGATCTTTACGCATTTTATGAATTTTTACGCATATTAAAATACATGATATGCTAATTTGTACGTCGTGTATTAATGCAGATGGCGCTTATTATATTTATATCTATTTATTAAAATTGTATATTAATGAGTGCAATATACACGCGAGCCAATTTATTCGCAGTATTTTATTCGTTGCGACTTAATATTCGCGTATTAAAACACTTTCAAACATTTCGTTACGTTTTTCATTATGTCATGTGCTTCGTTGGTATTTCATGGTAGGAAAAATGCACCGAGCTACGTTACGTTATATTCGTACTATTTTGTATTTTCAATTATAGAAAGATTTCAATTACGTTCTATAACCGTGCTTTGCAAGAATTACGTATGGCTTCGATCATATCGACAGTTGAACGATCAAACGATTCGTTCATAGTTAATCATGCTTGTAATGAATTCGATTGAACGTATATGTATGTCTGAAGCGTTATGAATACCAACCAAAGATACGTAATCGGACATTTACAATAGTGTGCAAAAGTTTTCGTCCAGATCGTTTATTCACTTTTTTCCAAAAGTGGAATCTAAAGGAATTTTTATTACATATGACTCGAGTCTAAACATTTATAGGTCGTCATCGGACTTAGAGTCGAAATTGTCCAGAATCTTTCCCACGAGGTAATTCAATAATGCTTCGAGAAGGCACGTACGAAGAATAAATAGCATAATTCGTATCTTTTTTAAGCGCCGTTTCATACAATATATTCATACCATCGCCTGATACGAATACAAATTTCTTGAGGTTCTGGTTTTGGAAGAAAAAGTGAAAAAATTATCCGAAGAAAAAACAGCCGGCAACTTTTGCACATCACTGTATGATAGTATTATATAGCGTGCATGCTAATACGGCTATTCAAATCTGCTTTTAACGTCGGATTAGTAATACAAACAAAACTGCATCCAGCGAGGCACGAACGAAAATGAAATATGCAAAATGTAAAATCAAGAGACATTTTTGATATTGCATTGACAAAGGCCGGCTTAAAATTATTTTAAACACGGAACAAAGGGACGTGTAATTACAACGTGAAGTTTGACAAAGTTAATTAGTATGAAAATCGAAACTCTTTGCGGTCCTTTTTATTCAAATATTCTTGTCTTCTGTAATTTTCGCATGTGTAATTAATTTCGGTATTCGTCTCGTAAATTACACGCGAGTTTTTAATGAAAACGCAGCGAGAATTACGTATTTCGAACATTTAAATAATTTCTGTTAAAATTCGACGCGGTCTAACCGCAATGTGCCATCGTAAGTAAGAAGTATTGCTGCGAATAAAAAGAGGAGAAAGACGGAGATTCGGTGGTGCTCGTGATATTTATTTCGAACGAGATGTCTAAATTAAATTTTTATACGTATCTGAAATCTTCCTTAATTTCACGTGGGAATTATATTCGTGCAATTTATTGATAGAAAACGAGAATATCTCGTTCTATATATGTATTTTTATCACCTGGACTAATCCGTCTACATACTGGCTATTCGCGATCCAACAATCACAGCGAGCAAAGGTGAAAAATTTATGAACGTACGCATGCTTTCCGACAGAAACTCAATTATCATTCGAATACTCGTAGCAGTTTCACACAACTGTATTCGCAATTAGTCGCTATGGTTTTATTGCGGAGCAGCAACAACTGGCTCTATTGCGTCTAGTCCTAATACGGCGGCACAAACCGTGCCGAGTGATAACCAGACACCGCGAACCACGCGTACTCTCGGCGTGCTTTACGCAACGAGCGCATGCATCGCACGTTTCCTCCATACGCGCGTACACAATTTCGTTGGCGATCGAGCTCTTCCATAGGAGTAACGTTTATGGCCACGCAATACAATCGTCCATAGGTAGGAACGCGGCAACAGTTAAAACGTCGCCCGCACGAGCCTAGCCCAACCAAATGAATAATAGACCGAGCATACGGCACGTTGGCAATAACTTATGTCACCGACAAATTCGAAGATAATCCGCGATGTTGTCACACAAATGCTGCTCGAATTTCCGTCTACGCGCCTGTACGCATTTCAAAACATAAATATTATTGAAAACGTCGAAACTTTTATCGATGGATTTAAGCACCGGTTGTTCAGCTATCGCGTCATATAAAGCTCTTTAGACTCGCGCGCGCTTCTTCCTTGTCACACGTTATTGCGTATGATAATTGTTAGCTAAAAGTTGTTACAGTTGAACGTATTTAATTATCTTTCATACTTTGACGTTAGACTTTTATAATTTATTCGAGGAAGCAAAATTCCAATCACACCTTGTATTTATCCATTAGACTGCCGAATCAATGTGTACGAGACGAAAATTGGTTCGATATTAAATTTGCGATTAATCCTTCTAAATGAACCTAATAATTTACAAGCTCTCATTTTGCTGTAAATGGGATTATAACAAACATCGGGAGACGAAGTAGACCATTTGTTAAAATGTTTACGTACGCTAATGGTTGTGTTTAAAAACGTTAATTAATGGATAATATCACTCATATAATATTGACACAGTATGTTTGTTCAATATTCGATCCAGGGATTCAACCGAGTTAGTTCTGTCAAACAATAACGATGCATTTCATCATAATGTACTGATAGTAATCAACGAAATAAATCAACGAAAATATTTTGTTTCTTTACCATATATTTTTTCTATTATACTCGTATAAAACCAAGTGTTAACCACGTATCCGTTTTAATTTTACGTAACAAATAACAATCTGATAGATTAAAAAAGATATTCCGCTTTATATTACCACCAATTACTACGAATCGTTATATTGGTTATTTAGAAAAGAAACTCGCCTTCGTCTCTTAAATGCGTTACCGTTTAGCCAGAAATTTACCTATTTATGTTGCACCAAACTATAGAAAGATGATTTTAAAAGACCGTCTTACCTTTTTCACGCTTTTTTAAGCGGAGAAACTGTTTCGAATTAAATGTTCGATAAAAAATAGTTTCCAGCAAGATCACGATAAATTCCTTATGTAACGTTCGATCGAAAGAATGGCATACAAAAACTAGAAAATGGCTTTGCATATTGGTTTACGGCTGTTATATTTATTAGGCAATTCCGCCATATACTTTATGAAGTGTAATTATTTGTACATTTTTATGTCATGCTATAATATTCCGAATGAATGTTAACGCGAACGTACTTTAGTGCGAGTTACTTTAATAGAAGTGGTTTTCTACGACGTACCAGATGACTTCGTCGAGCTCGTATACCTATGATTTAGTTAAGCTCGTAATCATAAAGTTCTGCATTTATGACAGTGTCTACTAGCCTACGAAACTCCATTTTTTCTTTTTTTTTTTTTTTTTTTTGATACGACCGTAAAGAGAGGAACGTAATGTGCACTAGCATTACGGTATGCGCTAATGGGAATGATCGTAGTTCGTTAGTCAAGAATTTTACTCGAAGTGGTTCCTGCTATTCACGCAGATGGATAATGGATAATTCGCTGAAACGATCGTGCTTGCAGCCTTTCGTACACCGATGATTATCAATCGTTTTTAACGATTTCTACGAAGAATATTCCAACAGTAATTTTATCGATCGTGTTACACCGAACGTTCGTAATGCTCGATTCGCCCTTGTGTTTCACTTTGTTTCCTCGTTATTATAACTATATAAATTCTACATAAAAAAGAGAGATTCCTCGCGATCGTTAAGGTGTTACCTAACTTGCCCCCAGTAATTGTCGGTAGCCAGCATTAACGAAGTCCGTAGAACTGGTACAATTAAGACGTAACCAGCACCGTGTTCTGCCCTTGATTTTCCACGTTTTCTCAATTGTATTTCTGAAACAGCATTAGACGGTTCGATTAGTTGCTCATCGGGCTATGTACAAAATTGATTAACATCAATTTACGTTAATTAAAGTAATTGCAATAATCATGATTTTGCGTCCAATTGCAAATTAATTCCGGTATATTAAATTTGACGTGAGTGTTCAAATTTATCGGCGTGCATAATGTTGCATTAAATAATGTAATTTGAGATATTCAAAAACACAACCTCCTATTATACCTACTTGAAAAACGGTCCTCGTATTCCTTATTTGGTCAGACTGGCTTTTATTCAAACTTCGTACCTTTGTACCCACTTACTATTAAAATATCATATGTCGTTTATAATCATTGTATAATAAAAAAAAAAAAGTAATGACATTAGCGCACGTCCAAAGCGGTAGAGACAGTGTTGAAAGTGTTTTAATTAAGCGAAACATCCTGCATATATTTTTAGAATACGTTATTAGAATATACCCAGTTCAGTTTGCTTCCAGTGTGACCATCAATCGATACCAGCGATCATATACAAATAAAATCACGTTATTTCTATTAATGTCGTAGTGCGAGAGATTCGTGTCTATTACCTCGTTTCGTAGGTTTTCTTTGTTCGCATCTAAATTTTAATAAATGCCTTTGCGTTCAACATATTTTATACATTTATGGAACTTAACTATGCCAAAATCGAGTAATGCCGACTCAGACAATTAAAGCGACAATACAGAGATGCCTTGCCTCGCTTAATTCTCTTCCACGTTCCGTAACGATATCTTGGGGCAAAGTTACCGCCACTTCGAATCGTTTATAGGTTAATCCGATAGACAAGCGTACGTATTTCGTCATAAATATATAAAGCTTCCTTGCTTTGAAATTGAAGACAGTATTTTTGAATCTCACGATATTCAAGTAATAGATTTTCGATTATAATGACTCAGACAATTCAGCGGTAGATGCTTGTAAAGTAGAATATTGTAGGTTTACGTAAATGTAGGTATTGTAGGTTTATTGTAGGTAAAAGGTGTAACTCAAAATGTAAAGAATCAAGGATAGAAATTTTAGGACGTACAACTGATAATTTTGATCGACGCAGATCGCACGATATACCGTTTCATTTTAATCAATTTACCGTCCAATTAGGCGCATAGTCGTCGAATAGGTAGGACTCGGACGAGAAAAGCGTATTTTTGGCACAGTTGGCTATTCAGTGTACATCCTACATACAAATCCTAGAACATGATTGAAATGGTTCGCGTGCATAGGTGACGCGATGAAACGAAGGTGCTCTATCACGCGATCGGAAATAACGATCTACGCGTTTGACACCGTCAGCCGTTCTAGAACATCCCGTCACATCTTCGACTCCTTTTTCCACTGTCCGTCAAATGGTAACCTTCGACCACTTTCCATGCCGAGCAGGATATATACGTCTACTCTCTCTCCGACAGAATCTCTAAATCCTGGGTGGTGGTACGGTGTGGCGTTTCCGTTGAATCCTAAGCTCGCAATCTCCCCTTAGTCTGTCCAAAACTTAATAGCCTGGCAAGCTGCAAGTCTTAATCTTTTCTCTATTACTCGGTCTTTTTCTCTGTCGTCCATTAAAACGCAGGGATGGAAGAATAGAAGAGAGGATGGCGAAAGAGCGCTCTGGATGATGCGAGCGGACGTTCAGGAAGGCTGATAGCAAATCGATGAAACTAATATATCCGCGGAATCAGTGACTGGCTGTGCGTGTATGTGTGTGCGGTGGCGAGCCGATGGTGTAACGGCCGCGTTGAGAGCTGGCAGGGGGAAGAAGGAGGATAAGGTATTAAGGAATTGAATTGGGTGGGCAGCGAGGAGCTGCTAGCCGATTCCGGGGGTGGCACCAAGTATCGCCTTTGCTCCGCTCGGCTATCGCTCATGGCACGCCTCGATGAACGAGACTGTTCGCTCTCGCTTCTTCCAACTTGCTCTCCTTTCAAGAGTAACTGTAACCATTCGGTAGGTTAGAATCGGCCAGTGACGTTGCCGACATATTGGAAGGGCAACGGCGCTGACCGAGTCTAACCTGCCAAATGGTTCCTACGAACTGGCCATCCATCACGTCGTCATTACGGTGGCTGGCTATGTTCGCCAGCCTGTTTCAGAGTTTACGCCCCGACAACGCGAAGAAACCACCGCTTTTTCTTTTTCTCCTGGTGTTTCCATTCTTTTCTTCTTTTCTTTTCAGCGAAATTTTTCATCGAGATGCCGCTCTCTCTCTCTGTGCTTCGCGATAGT
Organism: Bombus flavifrons; assembly: GCF_040668555.2. Taxonomy (NCBI): domain Eukaryota; kingdom Metazoa; phylum Arthropoda; class Insecta; order Hymenoptera; family Apidae; genus Bombus; species Bombus flavifrons. The sequence continues at coordinate 13,996,498 of NC_138451.1, read as the reverse complement.
CGTTTAATTACCATCGAAGATTAAAATAAAATTAAAAATCAACAGGTAGGAACGACCATTCCAGCGTTTCGCGCTGCATTTTGACGATTCAATGGAAATTGTACGAAATTGTACGAAACCGAGCGAGCGTAAGAAATTCCGAGAGCGAGAAAATATTTGTTCTTGGGCGGAAAATCTGTACGGTCAATTTTGGAAAATTGGATTTACCGAAACGTAGACAGCGATGTAGGAGCTCGGGACAGTGGGCGCGTTCGACCGCCGCGCTGTCGAGAATCTTGGAGCTCAAAAGCGTGTCGCGTACGTGACGAAGGTTCTTCCAAGTTTGCTCGTGAAGCGAACGAAGCACTGGCGCGCTTCGGTAGAATGTGCCAATCTCGGTATTCCCGTGGGCGTCGGCGTCGTCGCGGCGCCTTTCATTTACGAGCGGAGAACGCGCGCGTATCGGACAGCGTTGGACCCACGCGAATGCAAGTGAGCAACGCCGTGGATACCGGCCCAGCGGCTATCCTCTCCAACTGTTGGAACTGTTGTAAGAGAGAAGTATTATTATCCGGGGAAATCTGCCGGCGCGCGTCCCCTCGAGATGCCAGATCGGTCACGTTCGGATGGAGCTGCCCATGGAAGCGCAGAGAAACTTTCTCCACCCCGTGACTTCTGTTCGAGTTCTACGGATGCGCTCCCACGCGTCTCAAGAAAAGCAAACTTCGTAGCCAACCTTATATAAATCGCAGGAAAAGAAGGTGGTTTCCTCGCGCCGGAAATCGGTATTCCTCCGGTGAACAAAACTCGGGCAAAGTGAACGACCGGAGTGGAATATCTTTCCGTTTCCAGCGGAACTTTGTATTATAGCCGGACGACCAATGGACAAGGACGCGTGACAACGTTTTCGCCGAATCTGCGAACGTTTTCTCCGGGGGAAGCGGCAGAGTATCGAAAGTTTCCAACGAATCAAATTGCGATAAAACCTCCCCTATCGAAAATAATAAGATGCCAGCTTTTTTGATCATGGAATATTTTTGATTCTGCATCGCTGATCGTTTCTTTACGGTGATTCATCCGTGTCTTCGAAGAAATAAAATGTAATCATTTATTAACACATTGGCTGCCATTCGAAATAAGTTGCTTTTCGAATCTCAAACACGACGTTCCGTTGTAATGGGACGTAAATCAGTGGTCGTACGAAACTAAACATGTTGCTTGTTAATACGGATCGCGTACATGCGAGGTAGGAATGTCATAAAGGAAAATACATTCCGTATATCATGCGCTGTCACAGTAATGAAGAAAATCCATACTCCAGACCCACGGCTTTGTTTCTTAATCCGAAGATAACACGGGGATACGGCTGCGTGCACGAGTGAAATGGAGCGCGTATCAAGATAAAGTGGCTCGTATTTCCTTAGAGTAAAAAGGATCGAGCGTGCTATAAAATCCGGCCAGAATTCAAAGTACAAAAATAGAATACTCGTCTTTCTTCGAGAAATATGCATCGAGTGATTCGATACTTGACTATGCCAGGAAATTTGTACGTATCGAATGATAGAAAATGTCGCGATAAATCGTATATTCGTATACTGATTAAATTAATAACAGAATAAAACGAATATAATAAAAGAAAATAGATGATAAATGGATTTTCATCGACCCTGTACATTAGTGTACACCCCAAAAATGTCATTTGAGTATTTGTGTACATTACTTGTATAGCGATAGCAATTGCAGTTGTTTCTAGAACAATCGAAATGCGATTGTTTACGTTCAGCATCCAAGTTAACAGTCGGACAACGTTCGAACGAAACCTACAGAATAATCGTCGGTATACCAAGCGAGTACAATCAACAAGCTTTATCATGTCGCATTTGAGAATGACTGATTAAATTATATGCAGCGACGCGTGCACCAACACGAAACTCAGGTACGTGACTTATAATAATTAGTACAAACAATCGTCGTTATTGCGAAACATCATGGCGTGGTGCGGCGCGGCGTGTCCTTTTAGGGAGAACTGACGCGGTCGCGCGACTGCGCGGCTGCTATCGGCTACCAATCGGGAATCCTATTTGTTTCGAAGTGAGCACGCATGCAACGCCTAATAAAGTTCAGATTTCATGTCAGCTGTATGAATTCTAAACTAGTTTTGTCCTGCCGCGACAGCTTCGAACGTGCCGTAGATAGGAATGAAGAATCAAAACAAGAAACAGTGGGAAAAATAGGGATGGAATACGAGTGGCGAAAAAACTGAAAAAACAAATTTTATTATCGAATAAGCAACGTTGACCCTGCTTTCTCGTTTTCATTTTTTATGGGTACTCGTGAAATTTATTGGTTTCCCGGGAAAGAATCCAGAGAAGGAGAATAGAGGCGCTCTTATGCTCTCATGTAAATAGATGAATTTGATTATTCCGGAATATATTATAGAAAGACACAATCTATAGGTATGGAATAATCGGATTGCTCTTTATCAACAGAAAGAGGTTATTTTTAGCGATGAAATAAAAAAGATAAGCTGTTTTACCATCGAGCTTTTAACCAGTGGGTTCAGAAACTATGGATTCAGTAAGAAAATCGGTATTAACGTATACGAAAAGAGGAATGTTCGTGTTTTCGCCAATAACAGACTATAAGTAGTAGATTTGCTATAATTTAAAAAGATATTTTTATATCACCGATGGAACGACGGATAAAACGAAAAAGAAAAAAAGTGTAAGAAAAACGTTTCGGTAGTTCTAACTACCGAGTTCGACCTGTATATTTTATTCATTAAGGGTGAAGTCTTTATGATAAACGTTCGTATAGATCAAGAGATAGAAGAAATGCAAATGAGAAACGATAAAAGCTTATTCTCGCGCGTTTGTCAGCTACGTGTTTGCGGTCGATGAGGGAAGGTCTCACATAGGGAAGCAACGGTATTTCTAGATCCAGAAGGGGATGTCGACGAAGTGTGGTCAGCAGTCACGTTCGTCCTTAATATTACACCCTTAAATCCACGAGCCGCACGCTCGCAATTAAGACGAGCTCACGTACTAGGCTTTAGGAGAAAACACAAACTCATGGAACTGAGAAATATCGAATCCTGTCCATAACGTGATCTTGTGATTCGTATAACGCCGAAACGATATATCCTCTGGTTGACGTAAGAGAAAATGCAAGACGCTCTGTGTTAAATATTTCGGAAAGCACACGGGCCAGAAAAATATGCTTCTGACGGTTATCGATTGATCGTCGAATAAATGTATTACATGGAACGTATTTTGATTAAAAATATTTGGCAAATCGATATTTCAACCTAAAAATTCTAACCCGAGGATCAACGCGAACGTCGTTCAAACATTTTATTAAGCGAGTTATCATGAAGTTCATTTCGGTGCTTAATTAATACGAAGCATTCATAGGCAAATATAAGGGCGCGTGCGTAAGCGTCGGTACACATAGCGTAAAGTCCTGGGAAGCGGAGAGGGTAGAGCGGATACAACGTTTACTAATAAAATCGGAATTTATGATCGTGCATCACGCACCGTGTTATCTAGTTTTCCAAACCACTACGGTACAAAATGATGTGTCCCTGGCATTGTGTTCGCATTAAGCGTAACGAGAAAGCGCGATAATTGTTTCCAAATGACAACAGCGGCTACACCCAAATGACGGTTTTGAATATCGATGGGCACTGTCACCGCTACCCAAGTATATAAACATTCGCACCTGCTTGCGCGAGATAGCCACTGCGCAAATACATGACTTTCCATGTTTATTAAATTCCATGTTTACTAGAGGATTAATCGTTGTTTGAATATTTCATATAATATCTTGTATCTCCACGTTCGCGCTAATTATATTTAATCGGCTCGATGAAATTTCCGATTCGATTTAATAAAATTATGTTAATGCAGGAAGACGTTTTCGGGTATCGGCGTAATTGCTTCGATATCGTACGTCGTCGTCGACTCTTCAGCCAGGAATTGCATTACTAAAATTTCATTTCAATCACATTCTTTGATCGAATTAAACAATTTGAGCAGACGTCTGTGTTAAAGTGACGTAAAATTGGGCGATACGAGTGTCACAAGCAAAAGGGTAAATCTTTCCGGGATCTCGAAGCAAACCCTTGTTCCTCCTCGAGAAGATAACTCGAGGCAGAGAAAGAGAGAGGGACACGGTAATCCTTGCCAGAGTTATCATAACTAACGGCTTCATCTACATAATTATCCGTGGAAAGTGCGTTACTTAATCGTCTAGGGCAGGCCGTGCCGATGGCATAGGTTCCAGGATTCTGTGGAACCAGTCCGAACTCGGGACAGGCCTGTCTCCATGGGAATGAAACCAATTACTCGGTGACCCCTCCAGGCCTGTATATTTCTACGAGCAACAGGAACAGACGGATAGAGCGAGCACGGACGATAAAGAGACAAAGAGAAAGAGCAACTACGCGAAATAGCGGGAGGAAATGAGCGAACGAACAGAGAGAACGACGAAAAAGACGAAACACGGAGAAGAGTGGGAAAAAATGCGAGTACGTTTTACGAGAAAATAGACGGAAATCGGAGAAAATGCAGAGAGAGAATTGTGGAGACTCGTATAGGGAAAAGCCGCGGCACGTCTTGTTCCAACGACTTCGACTCGTAGTCGCGAACTGTGCGTTACTTAATTACGACGACGTTTACCGATAATTACCGATTGCGCCAGTTTCCCCGAAGCGACGAGGTGATCGGAAACGCGAACGCATGGCCGATTGTCAATCGAGGAATTCGATAGATCGCGCTATGTCCAGAGCAACGCAAATACGCTGGATTAATAATTAGATCGAATGGTTTGTAAATTTGACGAAGATTAAGTCACCACGACCGAACCAACGGTTAATATTACGCGTATATTTGTTTTTGCGATATGCCGACTTTGCCGATACGCGATTCCTTTTAATTATTTGCAAAGCGCAAGTAAAATAAGATAAGATGGAATACTTTGAACCGATATTGTTATTTCTAATTGGAAGAACGTAACTGCCGTGTGTTTTAACATTCGACCAGAGTTCACCGGAATCGATAACGATAAGGCGACGAAACTTAAATCTGAATAAAAATGAGACTTAAATCTAACGAGCCTAATGGGAAGGCAGAAAGTCGGCACATCTTCGATATCATAGAACGCAGGCGTTACAACTGAACGTAAAGAGAGGAAGAAAAGAGGAGACATTTGGGGTACTGAACCCCGATAATTGACCCTCTTCTCCTCTCTTCCGGGTCTTGCACGTTGATACAGTCAACCCACGCTCGAATGTTTCGGATCGATGTTATCCGGCAGTTCCGGGTGAAGGTTGGTAGAAGGTCGAGGTTCTCCCCCATGCGAATCGTGCTCGTTTCAATCCCTATTCGCGTGGCTCCATGTTCCTCGCCTCCGGGGGTAGAAATGGGAAACCCTCGAAATATCTGGGCGCGAGTATCTCCCCCGGGCGTGAACGAGAGAAAAGGAAAGACGGTGGTGAGAGAAGGAAGAAAAGCCACGGAGACTTTTCCCAAAAACAGTTTCACGGGAGGCGCGATTCCGAAAAACGACTGCTGCAGGGAAAAGGGGGCAGTTAAAGAGAGGGCGGGGAGAAATCGACCTGCCTACCGAGATTATTAGAGTCGTTATTTTTCTGGAAAACGTCCTTCCTTCCCAACTTCCACCCCTTGGCTTTCCCTCCCTCTTTCCTCGAGTAATAGCTGCTGCCTACGCTGTTCTCTCAGATGAAAGGAAAAGAAAAGACTTATGCAGCGCTACGTCCCTACTAAATTCTGTGACCCTTTTAACTCCCTCTTCGTTCGTTTTCGGCTTCTTGTTTCTGAATTTCCAGTTGATACGTTTCCACTCTTATTTTTCCACCACTTTTAAACAATAAATTATTCTTCGTATATCACGTATAAACAACAACTTTCCTTTCCATCGAGTCCTTTACTTCGGGTCTTTTTGTCCTAGGAAAACGTACAATACGAAGAAATAGCATAAAATATTCGTACTCGATCGTTCGTGGATAATATTCTTTTTGACATCGATATATAGTTGATATTGATAAACGTCGAATTTGTCACTTTTATATTACTAATTGACGTACCCGCACACCTACTGAGGATCGAAACGGTCAAAGTATTGTCACATCGTTGCGCAGATAAGACGAAAACGCGCGTAACGACAGAAAGAGGAGAAACAGGCTAGAAAAGAATAATGCAGAAGAGAATGGATGACATCGAAGGCGTGAGAGCAGCCGCGACAAAAGGAGAAGGAGGGAAAGCGAGAAAAGAGCCGGAGGAAAAAGCGTGCCTGTTCGCAAGCGATAAGCCAACCCATAGAACTGTCTTCTCTACCTTCTGTCGTCCTCAACTGCCTTCGGCTTTTCCCGTATAGGTTGAAAACCTTCGGGATCACCTCTCTCTTCGAATACTTTACGACTCTCAATGTGGCAACTGCCTGCCCCAGATTCACCGGACCAATCCCAACCGATCCCACGGGACTTTAATATGAATTGCCTTCTGATAGCGATGTGTCCTCCTGGGACGATACGTCGATACTTTGGATTATCTGTCTGCCGCTTTAGCGACACCTGTATGACGTTGTGGTGTCGTCTGCAGGAACATTGAAACTCGCAGTACCTTTCAAGATTAGATCGCTAAAAGCATCTCCGACGCAATAGCTTTTCGATGAAAGTACATCTTGTTCGTTTCTTGAAAGACCCTACTATCTATTCGGTCCACCTCGTCCAGTAATAATATAGATAGTGCTTCTATCGTTCGTGCTGGCAACTCGATATTAACGAAAAGCTTGATTGATATTCTTACGCAATATATTTCTATAAGTCTTTAAGGGCAAACAAAAGTGCATAGAATCGTGCGTGAGCAAATTATTTTGATCGAAGTTACGATGTTTCGAACAAACCGTGACGATTAAAGTTTCATTTCAGCCAATGAAATTTCACGACCGCTAATCGAATTCTTACATCTACATATATTCGAATTATACACATAAAACTAAAGATATATTAAACGTTCCCACTCGCCGAGTAATTGATGGAAACATTTTGATCCGCATAACGTACGCCGAATTCCATATTGTTCGCAAATTGAATTTTACGTCCATTTTCGTAATTCATCACGGTGTCCGCGTATTTACATTTATGCATTTCCATCAAGCACGGTTCGATGTTACGAAATAATAACTTTCACGATGACTTTCTAAGTTGTACACCGGTATTCCATTTCGTAAGCTATTCAAGAGCTAGGCGCGAAAGGAAGATGCACGTTCTCCCAGCGGACTTTACTCGTAAAGAGAATTGCCGTCGCTGACTCGGTCGGATTAGAAATGGTAACTAAGCTGTTAAATTGCTAAACAAACGAGAACGGAGAAACGGTTGGTGTCGGATCGAAGTTACGATGCTCCCTGAAAACTTATCGTTTCGGGTCGATTGCGTGACGTGCCGTTGCCCTGTATATCGATTTCCCGACATTTCGAAATATTTCGTCAAAATTTCTTGCCTACGATTATAAAATTTCCGTGAAATTCGACAACGAGTCCTGATCAAGCCAAGACTGTATTTGGGAGATTCCTTTGATTCCCTGAATTTACGACTGTGCCGTTCCATCGTATAGCATTATACAGCCTATACTTTTCGGTATATATACTTATTGCAATATCCCTTAAGCACCATCGATACTTATAGAACTATCTACATATTGCCAAACATATTGAGTTCTAGCAAATGGCCGCAGGCACGCGCGAAACTCCTGAATATTCAAAGAGGTAATGAAGGAAAGTTCGTTTATGTTAGCTAGAGGCGCCGATATGCCTTCGGGTCATCGAGTATTGCCTTATTACCTGATTGAAAATTAAGTAACCGCGGAACTATAATTGCTTATTTTCATAGGAGGGCAGCGGGGTCTCTGAGATAGTTCAACGCAATAAACAAACAAATTACAAAAAATAGCGCGATAAAAAATTATTGTCGTTGCGAGTTCTAGCCTGTATTTCGTAGGAAAATAACCGTAACAAATTTCATTTCTAATGTTGGCTGAAACGCGCGTATTTAATATCGCGTAACAAAGGCGCCACACGACATACTTTGCAAAAGGAAACTTTACGTTGTCGCTCTCCTTTCTCCGTTCGTACGTAGCGCGTAATTGTCGCCGAGTGGCGACAAGTAGAAAGTGCACACAAGGGTGTAATTTGAAATTACGGTTAATGCGTACATGAAGGTCGTAATGTACACTTAACACAGTGCTGAAAAAACAGAGACGACAGGGAAGACACGGTTGATAAGGGCGTAAAAAAAGGAAACGAAGGAGGCGGTATAATGAGAGAAAAGAAGCAAGAAAGAGCACGAAAGAGCCCGCTTTGAGGGTTTCACTGTTTGATGTGACCCGACGGCGGATGCAAGGACGGATGTTCCACTGTCTCAAAAAATTCACAGGCCTCTTACGCGTCTAGTGGTCGAATACGCGCGACTCTTTTCTCACATAAGCAGGTACTCACGCTTTAATACGACGAACCGAATAACGAAAAGGTGTGTCACGAGAAAAGCGAAATGCAATTGAATAAGAGTAAACTTTCTAAAATGATACTTTGATACGTTGCAAGTAAATTATCTTGTCAATACTCGATTACATGGCAAATAGAAGTTATCGAGATGAAGACGTGAAAATTTTACGCGATGGTTAAATATCAAAGTTGGATAAGTTAATTGGAAATTGCGCGAAAATGTAAAAAATCTAAAACGATAACGCAAGGACGATCGGGGCATTTTTCCAGCAACTTCGAAGTTTGAATCACTTCCACCGTGGAAGGAGAATCGCGCTACGTCACCATAACAAAAATGAGATGACCGAAAGTTTCGATAGAACGTAAGCCGTATTACCTGGCATTCTCGGTCCTACGACCACGAAGAAGACGTTCGTCGAAGTTTCGAAAAAGTCGCGAATTCTAGGACGCGAGAAATATAGCCAGGCATCCATCTTGGACCCTCATCAAGAGAAGTCTCGGAGGGTCTCTTTCAGTCGTTACGGGCTGTCACGTTGGGTCACTCAAGGGTCAACGACACCCGAAGGAGCTCTCGCAGCTCGTCGGTCATCTACCGACGAGTTATGGGACTGGCTGCTAGCCGTTGTTTTCGCAATTCACCTTTAATACGTCTCCGGACGCTGCCATTATCTTCCGTCACCGCGTGCAAATTGTACTTGCCGGCTACCATACCATATAAACGTCCCGGGAAACCTGCCTCTCCTGATACCGGGACAAACCTAGCCACGACTACAAATTACGAGCCACATATTCGCATTTAGCTGTTCATTAGGAAGACAAATGGCTGGCGATAATTTGAATAAGCTACGCATACGATTCTTAAGGTGTTCTACGTTTTAAACGTTTCTTTTCGTCGTAGAAGTGAAATAATTACGGATTCGAATTTGTTTCCTTCGAATCACCATGACGTATATTTCTCTTTCGTTAAAAACGTACAAATGTAAAAGCAAGTTTACCAGCAAGAGTAAATTTTAATATCAGCTAGCGAAATAAATAAAATGTGAGAAGTAAAAAGTGTCGAGTTTGTAATTGTTTTCAAGCGTTTCTTCTTCGTGTGCAATTACGCGTGAGCAAAGCACCGTTTAGAAATTCCATTCGATCGAAGTTATGTATATACGTCCGCGGAAATGGCAGAATGCGATGGCGCCGAAGTCCGCGTCGACTTGGATCGCTTTTACTTATCCTCTGCACTCTCCAACATCGAAATCTCCCGGTCCGATATTACGCTTTGACTCCACTTCTAAATCGAGTTCGTTCAAAAGCCTCTCTCTTTGACAGAAAGTTTAACCGTTCACCGACCTCGCCAGTATACCGTTAACGTCTCGGTCAAGCTTTTTCGAAGAACTTTGTAGAACGCGGTCGACGAACGATGTAAGTACAACTCGAAGGCAGCTCGTCCCGTGGTCGAGCTTTCTATTTGAACACGATCCCTACGCGGTTCCGATTCCCTAGTCAATGTGTTTTTCAGTTGGTCATCGGTCGTCCAAAGCGGACGAATCGATATATCACAGCACGCAGTTCGCTGACTGCGTCGCGGGAAAGTGGATTTCGATAACCTAGGGACGCTCTATTGCATTTTTATTTAGTTTCACGGGCATTAAGGGCCAACCTGATTACCGCGCGCGACGCGCTGGATGGAACGGCAAAGTAACTAGGGAGAGGGTCGAAAAAAAAAAGGACACGATCGAGAGTAGGGTTGTGACGCGGCTATGAAAACAGAACACGAGGGAACAGAATTAAGCGTCTCAGCTCCAGAGTATCGAACGGCAATTAGATTTACCACCCTCGCCCCACCCTTTTACTTTCGCTTCGTCTGCCGAACATAACTTACTTCTATAATTAGCAGTCAGACCGGACGAATACGATAAATAATCCAGTATATTAATCAGTATCGTAATTGATGCCAGTTAGAGCTAGCCATGGTTGTGGCTGAATAAAATTTATGGCCACGGTCGTTTATCTTCAACCTGTGTATACGATTAATGCATCGGTCGGAGTAATAGTTGACATTTAAACGAGCAGATGCTTCGTTAAGTACGAACGCGGAAATCTGCTGCTCGCAGGTATTGTAACGTCGCGATAATACCTGCATAGTTTCCGACAGATTGCGCAGTTTCAAAAGTTTCTAGTGCCAAGTACCAATAAAAGCATTCGGGAGGTTTGTTAAGCGTTTATAAAGTAGAGAATTAAAGAGATTTTAGATTAAATTTACCAACAAAGGATTCAAGTAAATGTACGTGCCTACGAATATCGTAGAACAAATGCAAAAGATATCAAATGAAAACACGCGACGTTTGAAATAACGAACACTTCTTTACTGAATGATAAATCGGACTGAAAATTTTATATACCACAGGTTATTCTTGAAACAACAACGCGACATTAATATTAATTGTCGTAAACAGCATCCATGCGATTCTCTGCGTGTAAACTCGTAAAGAAGAATTACTTTCGACGACGATTCTAATCTGGTATCTATCCGCGGTTGACACAGCTTTCGTACAAAATTCGATTGGAAATTACGTTATCCCGAAGGAATTCGGCGATATTTAAGCAACCGAAACTAATGCCACGTAGAAAGGGACATATTCTTTGGAATTTCCATGAATCTACTATACGTAACGATCAATGATAGCTATCGTAGAGTAAACAAAAGATACGCAGACTGCTGTTAGATGCCGATACGAGGTCGTAGATCGTGGAAGCGATGGCGACGACAATGCAACAGATACAAGTATAGCAAGTAGAAAAAGGTGCGGCTGAAGAAGGCTCGCAAGAGCATGAGAGGTTGCACGTAGTAGGAAGATACGTTGCCAAGAGTAGGAGAGAGGGTAAATATTACATAAGATAATGCTTCTCCTTTTTCTTTTTGGCTGCAGACCCCGTGGATGTGTCCCTCTAGTCGATATCAGCTGCCCTCGATATCTACAACCCTCGCTTCTTCCTTTACCTCCGACGCTCTACATGTTTCCCTATATTCTCTTCTCCACAGGCCTATTCCCGGGCCCATTATCCCACTATGCCTCTCTCAGCTACGTACAAAGTAGGTGAGTGTAAGATTTTCCATTTAGTCTGTGAAATGATGTCGTCACCATAGCAACGGAGGCTCAAATTCGAGTGGTTGATAAAATGCAAACGGGCAAGTGCCTTTTCGTGAAAGTGAAACGATCGTGCGTTCGAGGAAACCATTAAGATATAAAATATTGAATTTCGGTAAGTTTTTATTACAGACTCACTGGTTTCGATTCGTATTAAAACTTACGCATTAAGCTCTATCGTTTCGCTAATGTATAATGTATTAACTAATGCATTTAACGCAGATGCATATATGTATTCGGTGCTTTCTACGTATTTCATTTTTTAAAGAGGCAAAAACATTTCACTAAAATATTCATTTTAATTCTGGCTAAAGAACTATTATTCTGCAGGGAGAGGGAGAGAGAGAGAGAGAGTTTCATCAAATATGATTCCAAGCACAAGAAGAAATCATATTTAATTAAACGAATCTGAGTTCATACAAAAGTTTCTCGAAAACTTTTCTTATACAACGTATAAGGTGAACGAACAAGTTCCACTGAAAAAATGTATCTTTTATATGTGAAACCTGGAGGGAAAAAACTTTCGTTTCCATGTTTACCATGGGAAGACTTTGATTACATTTTTGCAATGATGTCTCGATGGTATCGCAACATTCGAAAATAGGAGGTTAAATGAGATATAAAGTAACAATGTATTAAGAATCATCGAACGAGTCTGCTAGAAAAGCGTTTGTTCGATATCTATCGAATTTTATGATAGACGAAGAACAAACCTTGACAACTAAAGCCCAAGAACGCTTTATGTTCTCCACAAATAGATACAGTTTCGATCCATCGTAATAAACCTAGAACCTAGACAGTTACAACCTCTATAACCTGCAAACAAAATACGGTTTGTAAAAATAACCATGGCGATTCCCCAGAAAACATATTGCTACCATTGGGAATTGCGACACACAGGTTGGGAATTTGGATTCTGCTGCAGTATACTGTAATGCCTATCAATAGAAATCTATTACTTTATGCATTACAGTGTATTACGAAAGATCTTTTTTAATCTTTTCCTGTATCGCGCCTTCGTATCATTGTAAAATATTTTCCACGATCCACGTTACGTGAAAACATGTACGAGTATGCTACATACACGTGAATACGCATTGCTTTTCTTACATTACTCTTTCTGTCAAGAATATATCTATCATAATCCTAATATAGTAGTATTACCTAACCCATATGCACCTTTGTTCTTTCTTCCTTTTTCCGTGCGATGGTTCCTTCATACTCCAATAGCTTTCAAGCGGGAATACGAGGAATATAGTATTATGCCTGCATCGGTGAGCAGAGGTTTTGCATTTTCCAACCTAATGGATCTTACAATTCGGTTAAACACTCGACTGATCCTTTTCGAACGATCTGCGATAGGCGCGTTTAACCAACATTGTGTTGACGTGTGCAGGAACGAACGATTTACAGAATTCTGATTCTTTAATAAGATTAAAAACTTTCCAACTTGTAATACGCGAATAAAAGAGGAAAGAAAGCACGTTCTAGGAAGTTAAATGGTAACTTCACGGTCTGATATAAACTTCAAGAATATCTTGATTTTCCTTTACCAAAAACATTTTATTGTGTAATATTTAAAATTGAACAAAGCGAATACAAGGATCGTAAAAACACCTTAACCGATCAGATAAACGATGTTAGGAAAAAGTTACGCGAACGATAATCACGATATCATTGATGAAATAATTATTTACCGATAGCGATGTAAGTGTACAAGGTGAACTATAGTCACACAATGATAGTGCGATATTATTATTTGTACAATAACCTGCCGTTCCCTTGTTCGTTCACCCCATCCACCAAGCGTATAAAAAAGACAAAGGCCTTCATAGCACCTGACCTCGCCGCCATTTTTGTCTTCCTCCCACCTGGTAGCCTGGACTAGAGTCCACCGTAATCACGAGAGAAAGCTAGCAGGGGAGAACGCTCGTAGACAAGGGGGATACACGACGCTTTCTTTTTTCTTTTTTCTTTTTTTTTTTTGTGTATCAACCCACGAATACACGTAGCTCACAGGACGTAGAAGCGGCCTCGTGCATAATGTATGAGTGACGCGAAAGCCCGTCATTTCAAGCCGCACGGCCGCTTTCCTTTTGTGACATCGATCTGGTGGCGTCTCAATAATTCAGCGCGGGAACAGCGCAAGGCGCACAAGCACCATCGCCATTGCCGCGGCCACCGGTATCGGTGTACCATCACCTGCATCGCCATCGGCTACACGAACACCCTCTTCGATGTTCCTTCGTTTCCGTTATCCTTTCGATACGCTGCTTGCTGACCAGCTCGTTCCCAAGTCGAGAACCACCTCGGCAACTGCTCGCCATTCTTCCACCCTTCTGTCCGCAACCCGAGTGTTCGTCACGAGCACCGATAAGATCTCATCCGAGTTGCGCAATCGGACTTGTCAAACCACCCCTATTGCAGCCTCCAATGTTCAAGCCACCCAGCAGCAACCCCCTTTTCCCGTTTCTATCCCTTCCACTTCTGCGACCCTAGTGCCACGCGACCTCGACAATACCACCCTTGCGTCCGGCTGTCACTGACAACTGATCACCTCTCTCTCTTTCTCTCGGTCGCTCTCTCTCTCTCTCTCTCTCTCGGTTAACGAGAAATTAACACTAGACTGGTGCAAGCTGCATGCACGCGGCGCCGGGGCTTTGATGTCAATGCACGGTTTTCAAGAAGCGCGAGTTTTTCGAGATGTAAAAAAATCGATCAATGTCCAGCACGATTTTTACGGTTGAATATAAAGAGTTCTCTCGTTTTATTTCTATTCTCTCATTTTCCTTTTTTATGTTTTTCAACCAGGCGCGCTACGATCCTTAATCAAATAAAGACGTCAACTTCGAAATCGCTCTAAATGTACCCAAGATAAAAATCGTTATTCTATGTTTGACGGAAAATAGTGAATGTACGAATATACGGTTTACATAGCGTGTTATGTATACATAGCGTCAGGTCAACTTGATAGCCTACGTTGTAAGAAGGGAAGTTAATAAATTATAATTATCTTGTTTACATGGTCGAGTGAAAACTAATCGTGAGCTGTGAGCAATGCAAGTTAACGGACTGCAAAATAGGATGCAGTTATTAAAGGAGAGGAGGCAGAAATTTGAAAATTATCGATTCTTTGTTCAATTTATTCGAGTGTATGCCACGTAATAAAGCTTACACGTGAGTACGCATCATTAGCAGGGGAAACAACGTGGCGCATTTTTTATATGCGGATGTCCGCGATCGATTGGCCTCGTTTGTCGGTTTATCGGAAAGAGTATAAAAATTTAATTACAACGACAATGATGTAACGTTAACGTTGACCAAACTTCGACGCTCGCAATTTTCACCAAGCTGACGGAATCGCTAAGTAAAACGAAATTAACGCCGAACCCAAATGTTTGGCTTCCTGTTCCTTCCCATTATCAACGGTAAAAATTGTTCGCGATAACACAGAACAAACAACGATACGTCTGTGATACGTTTCTTTGATGACCAACTGTGAATCACTTCACTCTGCTACAACATTGCTCTATTTTAAATTTTGGCTCGCAATCTTATCTTTGCGAATCGTTTCAACGAAAAATAATCAGGATCTGTATTCGTTTAGAAAAAAGATTGAACGGCCGTGATGAAATACTTGCGTGATCTGTATTAATTAGATTAGCGTTTACTCGAAATTAGAGTTGGTATCGGTATCGTTTAATACGAAGCCATATGTTTTCTCGTATTACGTCCCTGGTGCTTAATAAAGCCGAATTCGCCTTAGATTCTAATCGATATATTTAAAAGCCGCAGACTAACACTCTGATTATACCATATATGGTATATATAGTATATATAGTATAATCAGTATATATACTATATATAGTATAATCAGAGTATAGTATAGGATAGCTAATAGCGTTTAACGTCGATAAATTGATCGATATTAGAGATTGTACTTCGCGAAACATGTAGATAATAGATTGAATACAATCTGCGTATTCTAATTTCACCGACAACGTGCGAAAGTATTTACACACTTACGAAAAATATTGTATAAATTTGTTGGTATTTCATCGGCACTGTAACGAGACAAGGCTAATTGTAAACGTTCAAAAATACTTTGGTGATTCATTGTACACTTACAAAAGATATCGTATTACGCTTTATTAACCATTGTCGTTTGGAAACGAAGGAAGAATATTCGTCTTTCGTTAAAGCACTTTCCACAGGAAGAAAGAAAAAGAAGTTGGAACTACGATTTTTAAGCTCTCCTTGCCATCTGCAAGAACTTGGAAATGCTAAGGTACTTTAACGTACTTTGTACAAGAAGCCGATTACATAGCTTGTTAAGTCTCATCTAAGAAGTAACACGCTCATTTTAGTTGACAATACGCCGAGAACGTCGACAATAGGAACGACGATCGGAATTATCGAAATGCAGAATCTACAGATAGCCCAAAACCTCTCGAACAGAACGTTATTTTCCTTTAGCCCTCCTTCTAATCTTCCAAACATGCCTAGTGCTATATTTTAAAGCGTGTAATATTGTGTTTCAAAATAATATCAGAACGAAAAGATCGTAAAACGCCATGACGACACAGAGAGATCGAAGTAGGGTAGAAAGTGGGAGCGGAACGAAATGATTCTTTGTTCTCCCCTCATGGTGACGCAGTTACGTAATTCCATTATTTATAGCCAATACTCGCTAGTATCTGGGGGATGAAACGAAAGGAACGAGACCACAGCTTAGCCTAATTAATTTAGGAAGTCTGACTATTCTTCCGAGGAGAATAGAATTTCCAGAAACCCTTGCTCTGCTCGCATCGTAGTAGTTTCAGTATAAGTTTCGATAGAAGAGGTACGATCGCGTAATATAGAAAATAATTTTGCTCTGATCTCTCTGTGATTCGATTCGATGTGTATAATTTTATGCGGATAATACAATTACGTATAAAATATCTTGTTTTTAAATTGTCTTATGAAAATGTTTATTTTAAAATATGAATAGGGATAAGTTTTCGGTCGTTATAGGCAGATATTTTTAAGAATAATTATTCAAATAATATTATTAATTGCAAATACGTGAGCGTAAAACTTGTACCACCTCATACAGACTGCCAAACTTTTAACGCACCTGGATCCAGGTTTCGATAGATCTCCCCTTCTCTTTTTCCCTAAAGCCCACCCTTGAAGCATGTGGCGTCTGTTAATTTTTTTCTCCCCTTTGAAACGTTCTCTACCTTTCTACCCTGGTGCGCTTTTTCGACGTTCAATCGGTCGGTCACCGGCTGAAGCTCAATCGTAATCGATGCTTTCCACTTCTGCCTTCTGGCTTTTGAGATAAAACGCAGTATTCTCGATGCTCGAGCTTGGTCTTTCAACAGGTTAATGTATTCGTTCAGAATAAATGGCTAATCAGCCGCTTTCTCTCTGAACAGAAATAGAATAATCAAGATCCGTTCTCGCCCGTTTATTTTCATTGAAACTCGAGATTATGAAATGCGTATTAGGACGAAACAAAGGGAAATCCATGTATACCGATGCTGCATTATTTACGGAAGAAGAAAATATGAAACGGCCGTAGGCCGTTGTAGGTATTTGCTTTCCTGAAACGTCGCCAAGTTCGACGAAAAGTAACACGAATGGGATAAGTCAATGAACACTGTATCCCGAGAAACGTTGAAAAAAATAAGCACTCGCGATTTGTCGATATGAAAGGAGATGATAAAGTGCTCGTTAAAAAACGGGAACTAAAGGAATAATGAGGAAGGAGAGAGAGATTCGAATGAAGAGTGTGATAAAGCGAAGAAGACGGGAATCGGGAAAAGCGGGGTAGCACGAAGGACATCGAAGAGTCATAGACCGAAGGAATGGTAGAACGAGTACCCTGGAACGAGTTACGGAGGGTCGCTAATCGCGGACTCGGGTACCGGGAAACGCGGTAAAAGGATCTCTCGTGAGTTAGCGACGAGGGTTGCCTCGAGTCCACGCGCACATTCACCATAGCCCGTGGCTTCTTTACAAGCGTACACGGTATATGAATAATATCTGCCTCGGATATACGTATCGTGATAATATCGTTCGTGATCAGATTTTACAGTATCCTCGGGAGACTGGTACTTCTGGTTATACGGAATCGATATCACCCTTGAGAACGTTAAAATCTACTTCCTTTGCATCGATATATCTGTATTAGCATTTACCACACTGTCGCGCCACATCGATACAGTTTGGCAGTTCGTACACGTATTCGAACGCGATTTTTCGAACGCCGGAACGATCTATCACGGAAAGTATCAATTTTCGGAAAGTATCAATTTTTCAGTTCCCCGGAGCTTTTGAAAAATTCAATAATTATCCTGGGAATCGCATCCTATACGGAACATAATTTTCAGCGCAATTTGACCACCAACCGAGGATTTATGGTAGACGTATATGTGTGACAAATGGGTGGAAAAAAAGTCATGATGTTGGTGCTATACTTTCAAACTCGACACCGCGATTCAAACTGCAATTTTTCTGAAATATTGCCTGCAAAAACGTAAAGCAACGCTATGCGCAAATATCTCTATCAGTTACAAGGCTATGATGGATCGTACGTGTCGAGAAGATATCTCCAACTATCCCTTTTCGAACCATCAACTAAAAGGAAAAAATGAAAAGAAATAAAACGGAAGAAAAAACTCGTATCGAAAAGAATCTCAATGCTTGGGTTTTTAGGCTTCGCCCGAACAAATGGTTTAGACGCGAATACCAGTTATTAGGACGAATGCGTATGACATAGCCGAGTGGATCCCGATGAAGATTCGTGAGACGAAAAGGGTCTGGAAGGGTCAGATAGAGGGCTTAGTCGTTGCACCCGCAACTCGACAGGCGAGCCGTGCTTGATAGGGGATGAGTGGACGTCTCATAGTTAGTGGAGGATCATCCGTAATTTATGGGAGATCGATCGACTTCGCATTGAGCTGCCACCCAGTGACGTAATCGATCGTGTACGATTACGTCACAGGATTCTCTATCCAGTTAGTGCGAGCAAGTAAGTAGTAGTCGAGGCGTCGTGTATTTCGAACGTTTGTCCTCCAATGACACGAAAAAATATCACGAAACCTGTGTCTGCGTCGACATAAACGGATGTCTGTCAACAAGATCAGCTTTATCACGCGAAAAATATAAATATCTCTTGATTAATTAAGTTAATGTATATACCTTCCATTCTCTGTCCGCATATTCCTGGCTTATACGTATATCGATCGCTTGTCAAAACTGTTAAACTATACATCTTCGAAACATCGTTAATACCCAAATAAAGAGATCGGTCAATATTTTGGGACGATGAAGAATCGATCACTCGTTGACAGTAATTTTCATTCGCTTCGTTTTCCATTTCGTCCTCTATCGAATTAAGCGAATTAAACCAACGGTTTTAAAAAGACAAATTTATATTTCATTTAATCGGCGTTGTACTAGATCGTACGAGAGCTATAACCAAGATTATTACATGGAGGAAAGGTGATGAAACATATTCTGTCATATTTCACGGTTGCAAATTGTCTGTCATCCCCCAAGGGGATTGATCGCTTAATCCATAACGCCCCAGATCTCTTACTTTCCATATCAACATTTAAGTTTCCAAGTCCTTTTTAGGTCTCATCTTCTCGAGATGAAGTTCCCCGAAGTCATCAAAAAGCAACGCGGCCTGGTTCGTTCAAGTTTTCCTTACCAACTTTCACTTTGGTCCCTTTCTCTGCCTATTCCCATCTTCTCTCCTATCGCTAAGTAAATATTTTGTCAACAGTTTCGAAAGATGTTGCGTCTCATTGATATTTCCGTTGATAAAGTCAATTTGCACTGTTACAGGGAAAGAAGTAATTTTCGAACGCGAAAATAATATTCCAGTTCTTTTGCATCGCGCGATTAAAGAACGAATAACGAACGGAAGGGTGAATAAATGAATACGATGAAGATTTCAGCTCGCGATAACGCGTTAATTATACCGAGGCGAACGCTCAAAATTGATACTAGGTACGTACACGTTTTTCCTCTATCGTTTACCAATTCTACGGATTGCCCTATTATAATTGGTCGAAACATTCACTAAACGTAGGATTAAATCGACGAGTTGTCAGCATGCGAAACAGAGAAGGATTTCGCGCTAAATTTTAGGGTTTACAATCCTGCGACAAACAAAAAATCACATTGGAAGTAGTTCCGTTGGCGCGATACGATTCGATATGTATCACGTTGATAGACAGATCTTTCGCGCGATATACTTGAACGAGATCGTGCTTCGTTAAAGCCAGTTTCGTCTTCGTGGATCGTTCGTCGTGGCATAGGCCGCACGCTTCATCTACGGCCGAATTGGCGCAGAAGCGGCATAGCACGGCCGCTATCCAAATCCGCCATTATCGGAGCTCTTGCCGCCTCAGTAGGTATCTACTCGTGAAATCGTCGATGGAGGAAAAAAGACGAGGAAGAAGGGCAGAGAAACAGAAGAGAAGGAAGACTGGCTGCTGAACAGCAGAGGACGAAGGAAAACGAAGAAGCTGTGGGAGAGAAAGACAGGCGTAGAACGTCCGTAACGTCGGAAGAGCCGGGAGCAATTTCCGGTGGCTTTTGTGCGCCCTTTAAAAACGCGAGCTACGGGAGATGCCAAGAGGGCGGAGAAAAAGGGTAGCGAGGAGAAGTCGGTAGAGAGTTTTGCGAATGTACGTACGAGTGGTCCTTCTGGACCAACAAATCCCGGGGCAAGAGGGGGGGCGGGAGTCGAGAGGTTAACTGCAGGTCCTTTCGCGTTCTTCCTCTCCATTCGCGTGCTTTATATTTCCCTTTTCCTTCGTTGCGTTCTGATCCGAGTTTATCTCCTTATACGGTTCCCAGTTCACGGGAAAACGTATCTCCCAGCGGAATCACACCGATAACGAGGGAAATTTCAATGACCTTCGGTAAAACGAATAACTTCGCTTCGAGATAACACGTCGCCTCACCGACCAATCTTTCTCATTCTTTCATTTCTTACAAGTGATAGCAGCGGAGGAGTATAAATTAGAAAATAGCATTAATTCGTATATTCTATTTTAATGCTCATAGTGCTGTCGCGATACGATCCTTACGAGTTTACCCGAAATCTATCTACTCAAGTTGCAGGAACCGTATAACGAATATCCATCTATCAATTTGTTCACTAAATGAATATTTGGTTCTATAGAATGGAAAAGTTACGTCCAACGTTTCTTTCTGCGACGTTGCTTATCTGTTGATAGCTTTAGTCTCTGATGTCATAATGCCGTCGATACGATTTCTCTTTTGGGTCCTATCGGCGAGGGAAAAAAATTATTTCCCCGATATTTTTTGTTCCATTTGGAATACACGCATATTGATACGTGCATATTCTATTAAATGGTGTAAAAGAAACATTGTTTTCAAGATAGGTAAATCTCTTTAAAAACGTAATATCGCGTCACGACAGAAATATTTGTATCCTAAATGTTTGAAATTTCCTATTCTTTCGTTAGATTACTTCTACGTTCTTCGATGTTTTGCAAACAAAATCTCAATATTTCTAAAATTCTTGCGATCCAAGTTGAGTTACGTTGATAACACTTTGCCACCAGAACGAACGAACGTGAAAACTGTACTTTGTTCGTTTGAAGCTTTATTGACACCAAGTCATTGATTCGAAAGCAATAATGCAGTAAGCAATTCTATTGCTTTCGAAGTACGTTAAACCGTATTTTCGCGGTGAAGCAATCTATCGTAGAGATTCTGATTGTCATCTCGCTTTCTGCGAGACGTTCTCGCTTTCAAAGAAAGTTAATAAATTACCAAAAAGATGGAGTATGGCCATACCTAACGTGATACGAACTATTGTACATCAGTTCACAAAGAAAACGAACATGTCGTGATATAGTTCTAAGGATAGCAAAACCGACGAAACATTCCGACAAACCTAACGGATGAAGGATAACTGAAATCGAAATGGTTATTTTAATTGTTAAAGATGAAGAAAATAGTCGAAACAATGTCTTCGGCTAAGAAAGTTGTTCGCATCGGAGGCCGTCGTGATCCGTGCTAATAGATATCATTTCATCTCATCTCACGAAGAAGACCTAAGCCACGAGGAACGTTTTCCTATTACGGCTTCGGTCGGAGTCTCCCTTTTGCGCGTACGACATGCACGTATATATATATATATATATATGTACACGTGGTATGTGTGTTTGTGTATAGAGACACACATACATAGCTGTATACCTCCTTTCCAGGGATAGAATCCCGACCCTTAGTACCTTCGAAAGCCTTCGCTTGCCTGGCCGTGTCCCGGTTTTCTTTCTTTTTCGGGGACACCAACATGGGGTCCTAGAAAGCGCCCGCGCGCTTCTTTGATTGGCCAAATACTATGGGGTTTCATCGATATAAGACGAGATAGACAGAGACGATCGAAAGAAGAAGGACGGTGGAATCGAAAGGCTCAGTTAGGAAGGAAGACAGAGGGTGAATTACAAGGACAGAAACAGTAGAAGCAGCAAAAGGGAAAAGAGGCGGGGGGAGATTGGTGGCGAGGTGGTTGGACGAGCGGATAGCAAGGGATTTCTAGCAGAATAAGAGAGACAGACGGAAAACGAGAAGGAGGAAGAGACGGCAGGAGGTAGAAAAGAGAGAGAGAGAGTGAGAGGGAGAGAGAGGGGGAGAGAGAGAGGGAGAGAGAGGGAGAAGGACATATATCGGCTGCTACGAGGGTGCGTGAGCTTTCTCTCAGAGGGTGCGTAGAGTCAAAGAGGGGGACATCGGAAGGAGAAAGGGCCGACAGGGTCGCAGAGGGGCGATGGGCGAGAGGCTAGAAGGGAATAGGAGGGTGGGAGAGAAAAGGAAGAAGGGGGATAGCGGCCGGGAGGGTGGGTAGTGGGGGATGAAAGGGAGAAAACTAGAGGGTGCGTGTAGGCCTGGGGAATCAGTCGCGGACGAGCTGCGTTCGGGGTTTTATCTGTAGCGCTCTGTCCTTCCCGTCTCCTTCGCACTCTCGTCGCGCGTTCTGTCCCTCTCTTTCTATCCCGAAAGGACGCTCCACCACGTACGTACATAGACGCACACGTCTACACACACATATTCCCCGGACATTCGCGCGAAAAGCCCGCGCACTTTATTCGTATACGTGTTCGCGGAATATCGTGGCGAAAACGTGCACGAAAAAACAAGAAAAGAGAAAGAAGGTGGAAAACGGACGGAGACAGGCTGCCAACCCGGTTCTCCTTTCATGCAGTGGAAAATCGCGGGCGGAAACACGTGCAATATAAAACGACGCTTCGGAGATTCTCGGAGGCGCGCGGATGCGCGACGAATTAAATACGTTCGTGTCGTCCTGCGCCGTGATCGTTGCGTCGCATCGCATTGTACTCGCGTGTCGTCGCACACGACAGTGAACTACGCTTTTATTCGATAGATCTCACTAATTTTTCGGTGATATCGCGGGCTTGAGGTGTACTTCATCTCGAGATATCGCCTAGTTTGTTTTCGTTCTTCTTTGCGAGATTGTTTACGCGCGAGCCGAAACTGTCACCAATGGTTCATATAGTGGAAGTTGTATCGTCGCGTCGGAACGACTTACAAATGGTGAGTGAGAATCTTATTCGTGCAAATTAATGCAAATTATACCAATGTATCTGGGATTGAATTAATCAGATCGATTATTTTCTACGAACGAACGAGTCCGTTGAGATTCTTGAAGATTAAAGCGATCGCGCGTTCGCCCTTGGCGATAATTCGACGAAGGTGCACCGTGTTATTGAATGAAATCGGAAAATACTTGGAATATTGTGTTTTCCTAAACGCATCGAGAATCTAGTCACGAAATCGTTGGCACAACGTACCAAGCTAACGCAGAAAGTGCGTAACACGGTTGTAAAAACGAGGTGCCGATTCCGGCTATATAGACGTTCCGATAGACGGGTACGAAAATACATGGATCTACGCGAGTTTACGAGCGACCGCGAATTTTCATGCACCGGCCCTCTTTATATCGGTCGCTCGCTCGTTCGCTCACGCATCGAACTCGTAAAAGATTTTCGTGCGTCTGTTTACGCGCGGTTATTTCTGGCGGCATATGCGCAACCGTTACGTTATATGTACCCATATGTTGTACAGGCTGTACGCGGAACGTTTACAATAGTACCTCCTCGCCCCGCTTTTGCATACGTACTGAGCTCGAATGCACGTGTACACGTGTGCACGCATACGTGTCGAAGGGCATTAGGCGCGCGTACGTGTGAGCGCACGCGAAGAAACGCAGCTGCTCGATAGCGGGCGTGTCTACGTTCCGGTCTGCGCTTCAACGTGTTTCACGAATCCCGCGAGTCTTTATCAACCGGCAGATAACGGGGTTAAATCCAACTTCGATCGATCCTATACCTATTACGAAGGGATTTTCAACTCTTCCTTTTTTCGACTTTTATCAAGTGGAACGCGATAAAATGAATTGTTTCCTCCGTTAACTTGAAACTTCCGGCGCTCCTGCCGGATGTGCCAAACGATTTCTCGATGTTTTAATCAAGGTATTGGTTTCTCCGTGTAATTTCGTTCCCCTTCGTGTTCTCGGCTATTTCACACGGTAAAATGTACTCCCTACATTTTAACTATTGCATCGAGGGCAACGCGTAGTAATACGCACGTATAAACGAACGAACGAACGTCGACGTTTGAAGCGGAACTTTTCTATAATTTACTAACCTGTGTTTCAACCATTTGAGAACCTATATCGAAAAAGATTCAACGTTTTAACTTGCAGAAGCAAAGAAATTTCTATCTATCGCTGTGTTATCAATTTTGTATGAAAATATGGATTTTTTATAAACACCGTCATATTTCACCGAATATGAACACATCTCGATGAAATCTATGACTCAATTTCGAAATTCAATTACGGTCTATAAATAGAAAACACGATAAATAATCGTTGGGAAGATTTTGCATAGTCTATCGATGTTGCGGAGCGCAGAGGAGGATATGCCGTTTTCACGTAATATGCGACCTAGTTGCCGAGCGAAATTTATTATCTCGGATAAACGATGTACCTTCGATCGGTGGCTTCGCGTCCATTTACCTGTCTTCCTGTCGATCGGAGCTTCCTTCGCGTTGACGTTGCCCATCCTATATGTATGGTGTGCGTTTGTGTATCGGAAACGTTGAACAGAACACATGACGGGTTCTCACGAGAAGGCGGATCGGTGTTGATGCAGAGACGTACATCAATTAATGCAGCAGCACACGTGAATGTGCCAGCGCATAACGCCGTGGTAATGTAGCTCGCCACATGGCTCCGCTGCTTTGCTTGGCTCATCAATCCTAAAACCAGACCACCCGTTCTCCAACTTACCCATCGTGCCGGGCTCGAATGCGACGTGTACCACAATATAGATCGATATTTATTAAATATTTCGGGAACCACGCGTCACAACGTTAATTCTTAACGCGATCGATTATTTCTAACGTGTATATTAGTTTTCTTCGAAAAAATTTTAGCGAAAAGTTTAACGCTACCACACGCCAAACCATCGATTCTATAATTTTCCCGTACAATCGTATACGTAAACGACACGCGTGTTATTTTGTTGTGCATTATTTAAAGCTGCTAATCTATGTGACTTTGTTCCACGAATCGATGGATCAGTTACGTTTCACCGCATAATTAGATGATATGGTAGCGCGAGGTCCGCAAATGTAAGCCGCGAACCGCATACATGAAAACGGGCCCATGTCAAAAGCAGCGTTAAACGTTTGTGAAAGTCGTGTCGGTGGTTTTCGACCGTCTGTCTGACAGAACACCAGCAACAATACCGCGATCGACGTAGACGTCGATCGGTGTCGTCGCCGTCGGCATCACGAAACAGAGGCACGAATAACGTTTGACATTTAATGCGCACCCAGGCATTGGCTTAGATTAGAATCGGTGAACGGTGATTGGCCTGGGGACGCGAAAGCTCACTCGACTCGAATGCTCTTTCGGCGGGGCTGTAGCCGGCGTTCAAATATTTGTAGAGTGTTAGGGAAAAAAGTGATCGGGAGTGGGTGGGGGTAGGCGAATAAAAAAAAGGAGTGAGAAATTGGATAGGCAGGCGACCGGGTGTTTCGTGCCGAAGAGGCGTGGTTGCGTAAAAAATTCGATGTCGAAACAGTGTATCATATTCTCTCGTGAACATAGCGGAGTTACTCGTTACACGACCAACAATAAGAAATATATACACAAAGACTTTATCCTTCGTGAAGCATAAGTGCCCACACTTTTTGGCTAAGATGGGAAGACGCGATAACGTATTTTTTGGTTGGTTCGTGTATCTAGGAAACGGTTGAACGATTAGCCGACGTTTTAATTTTTTACTTGTATCACTGACCGACTTTTCGCGCAGGTATAATGCCACCTGCAATTACGAAGCTGCCAACGCTACAAATATGAAATATTGTTTATGTCAATTATAAATTTCATCGTTACGAATATAGAAAAAGAACGACAAGGAATAATTAAACAGAGCGCTTAATATTGACGTAATAATGAAACAGAGAAATTATATCCGGCAATTATTGCATTCTTATTAATTACAGGAATACCGATGTGGCGAAATACACATTATAATTTTAAAATAGCGTCGTGCATTGGAAGTATTATCGCGCGAGCGAACATTTGCACTTTGAACGATTCGAAAATATACGGACAGGAAGAAACTAGATCGAAGTTAAAATTAGAATTCCTTTAAACGAAGAACGACACAAACGATGGGCTGGGTGAAAAAATAATTTCCCCGATAAACCGTGTTACCGTCGGTAACGTTAAATCAGGCTAACGCGTGCATTTTTTTGACCATATATTTTCCGACGCCCTCAGCTATACTCGCGTATAGCTAGCGTTCGTTACACAACGTTACGTTCAATCGTGGCGTACTTCGCGCTTGACAATAAAACGTGAATCCTATTTATAATCACGATGAAAACACGCAAGCAAGCTAGCGTACAGGTAGACAGCCAGGCAATGTTCGAACGCGCTTTGGACGCAGGTGCGTGTTTATTCATACCACGTTGCGTCGTAACCCAGGTTTCAATATGAGTTATCACTGGGCCGAAGTCACATTGTTTGTCAGCATCAAAAAAAAAGTGACGCTGATAACTCGCTAACCGTGCGATATGACGGGCAAATTCATTTGGCAATTGTACGCAATACTGTCACCGTTGAAACAATAGGAGAGTTTTCTCTCTCTCTCTCTCTCTCTCTCTCTCTCTCTCTCTCTCTTTCACACGGGCGATGATTTTCATGATCGTTCTCATAGATACGTTCCATTATTGATCGCGTGCAGAAATAGCAACGATTGGTTCTTTAAAAAGAGAACAAAATCGTAGCGTGCGCTCGTCGAAATTCGATAGCTTAAATGATTCGATTCGTTTTGGAATTTCAATTAATTCACCAATTAGCTCGGCTAGAATCCGTTTAGACGTAATATGCTAGAAGGTAATTCGAACCGCTACGCTCCTCTGTGGCATCCGACGTGAACAGAGAAGAGCATTTGCTTTTGGAGCAGTCGACAAATTAGCTGTATTAGCGGTACAGGCGCGGGTACAGATTTCGCGGAGCACGGTTTCCGGTTGGATACGCGTGCGGCAAATTATTGAAGTTAACTCGAACCCAGCGATGCCTCTGCCGCCGCGCCCGCTGATTTCTCAACTTAAGAGTGCCGATAAACAGGTTTTATCATACCGCCTCTTCCAGATCATACTCCCGACTTTGACTCGTACTCGCGCAACTTTTATCATTTTCTTATGGTTCGTGCCTCGATATTTTTCTCAACTTCGGATATTGTCTATTTTATAAAGGAAAAAGAAGAAATATATACTAAGCACCGAAATACTAGAATATTATTATTTATGCGTATACTATGTTCTCTTCCTATTTTGTCTTGTTTCGGTTTTCCTTATTTTAAATTCATTCTATTCCTCCAGGGAGGGCTAATGAATTAGCGATTGAACGTAAAATAAGCTTGATGAAGAAAGAAAGAAAAAATGAACAAAATCGGAGTACTACAGGATGTAATTATACGTGGAGAGCTCACAATGGAAAGAAGAATACATCAATCATAAATTGGGGTGAGCAGACTGTAAGGTATCCTGATATCTGGCTTGTTACACGGTCACGACGGCATTAACTTGCCGAAGGGTAATCAAGTAATGAATACATCGCCGGCGAAGACCGTACGTATATAAATCATGCTGGAGAGGATGCCAGGGGCTACAGAGTGAGCCCTTATCTCCAATCAGTACATTGATTGCACGCAGCCAGGTCAAATACCGGGCTTCGCTCGACGGCTCGGCTCAGACACGATAGCTTATTCAATTTCCGAAGCGGCATTCACCATTCAATTCGGCAGTTATCAGCCTCCACCTATCCTCTATCTGGATTTTGCGTGGCTTTCTAGGAATCGTACTTCCCATAAGAGAAAAGAATTGGGTTATTCGAGACGAAGGATCGAGAGGGGCGAACGAGAGAGAGAGAGAGAGAGAGAGAGGAGTATAGATATGGTTAATTTAATGCGTGCCATCAAAGTTTTGTCTCGCGACGCTGGAAGAGAGACAAAATACAATGTACACGATTGATCGTACTGTATACCAATTTTATTATCGTCGGCAACTTCTATGAAACGATCATCGTTTCGTTCTTATGCGTTATTCTACGAAATGGAATTAAATAGATACGATTACGCGATATATTTCCTAAAGCATATGGCTATTACTCAGCATCTATCCGGTAGAAGCAAGACGCGCTTCCCACAGTGTACGTAGATAATCGAGCTTAATTAATTGCTCGTGATGCGCGCTCTGGGCTGAGCAAACACATTTACTTATTACCATCCATCTTGAGTGGTGCCTCTCAAGGGAATCGATTTTCTAAGTGCACATGGCCGACGATGACACGAATTGTCGAAGAGTCGGCACGTGATCGCAACAAAATCGTTAAATAAAGGTGTGGTCCGTGTTACTCCCCTGTTTTAGCGGGGCTGCATTCTCAACCTTGGAAAGTATTTTTAGGTACCATATAAATTTCATGAGTCGTTATCTTTCCATTTGCTCGCAGTATTTCGCAACTTTCTATTGCGTCTACGTATCACGAACCCAGGAAAACTGACGGCACGTCATGATGAAGAAGAAGTTTGTCGTCGTCGCATTATAATATCTATCCTGAAAAAACCGGAGTCCTAAAAATATTCCTCGCGATCGTAGTTTTTCGTAAACGACCATGTTTTTAAGCTTTAAACTTAGTAGAATTCTTGCTAATTCCGTATGCATCCCGTGAACAACCTTTTGCGCTTCGAGTGACAGATACATTTTCTTTAACGCTCTACCGCCCATAATCAGCCGAATAAATGAAATCGGTTAACGATGTAAATGAACGTCACATCCGCGCTAATCGATCGATTATCGAGATACGGCGTTTCTAGTGATTATATCCCAGTGTACAACGTTGACTACGTAAAACCGCGATAAAATTGGTAAAACGATGATGAAACATACATTACTATAAAGCTACGCGAACTTTGCGAGGATGAATCGCGACGCTGACCTTTAAAAATATAACAGCAAGGAACGATTTATCACACTCCTAACCGTATCGATATCTTCAAAGTCAGTGAACTCGACGAAATTATCGACTGACATCCATTTTGTACGCTAATCAACTACGGGAGAGGGTGTGGTGACTATTTGGCCATGAAGCCACCGTTAACGAGCACTAGTTAATACTCGTCTACGTTAATCGCCACGTCCATACCACAATACGGACCGTAGAAGTCTCGCTTGGTGATCGTTATTGACTGGTACAGATCCCTTGGGTCGTAAGTGACATTTACACGATGCATACAGCGTTAAACTTCCCTGGAGAGCCGGGAGAGGGGCAAAACGTCGTATCTCAGTTCTAGTATCTATACGGACAGAGGGTTCCCCTGACAACGAGACAACAACAAACGCCTAATAGCCAGTGCTGGACTCAAAGTTTAATTTCCTGACTACAGGACAGTGTTTAAAGTGACCTGCAGACCTTCGTCCTCGCCTCCTTACTCATTGTTCTCCCTCATTATCCGTGAAACTACGCGTCTTCCTGTTTCTGTTCCTTTCCATACCTTCCTCTCTCACTTTCACGGATTTTCCTGTTTATTTAAACTTTACCTACCGAGACCACGTTTCGTGCCCTCGGCCGCCGACCAACCTAGAAACGGACACAGTGTGTAATAACTTCCACGGGGTATTAAACAATAAGCAATGATGACTACCTTCTCTTGAGACGTATCTCATGCTATGTAGTTACATTACAATTTAATCGATCCCTCGACGGTGATCAGAGTTACGAGCTTGTGCGACGGGAGCAATTTATTCCCCATTAGTGAAAATCAGATTGTCAGACGTCCAATGTATGTTAAACCTTGCTTAAATGCTTCGTTACGCTTAGAAGGAACGAATTAGATGGTACATTTATGCATAATACACCGATATATCGTCATGGCAGGTAATCCGAGTAAAACAAAATAAGTAACTCGAAGATAATTATGCCATAAATCGTTGTTTCGATCTAAAAGTACTTAAAGTGTTGCTCGTAATGCAAGAATATGGTCCTACCGTCGTATCTACTTTTATTTTTAACCTACAGTTTCTTTAATTAAAAGGAAAACATTTTCTCTCTACGTGTATGATTCGATAATATTAGAAAGGTTGACGCGAGGATACACGCTAATAAAATAGAATTTAATTGAAAGACCGAGGAACAACGTACTACGTAACGGGCTTTGAACCCGGAAATCTTCGTTGCGCTTGGCGGGTATAGCGTTTGAACGAGATCCACGTGGTCGTGGCACTGACCCCTGCGAAGCAACCCCTCGTGGTATCTGACATGCATACAGCTTGGGGAAAAAGTTTCGGGGTTGCCACGTATATTTCTACCCCAGTGGGTTCTCTCCCCGCTATTCTTGCTGGAGATGGTGCATAATGAAAAAAAACATCGAGTCAGAAGACAGATGGTCGCGATGCTCGGTCATATTATGCCCACGTTAAGAAACAGATTCTCGAGCTTGCGATGAAATTTATCGTCCACAGTTGCATGGAATGTTGCTTTTCATGCCGCTAGCTTTAAAAAAGATACATATCCCTCTTTTATCAAACCGTATATCGAAGTTTCTCAATAAAGAGTTCACACACATTTTTATCAACTCGTAACTAGGACTAAAAGAATTAACGGAAGTACATAGAATCGAGCACCTAATCGTTTAAACGTCGAATGATCTACTTCAAATCTGCATTCCTGAAGAAAAATATAAAGAGGCGGAAAAACAAAATTCTCGTGAACAGTTTCAGGGTAACACACCCCTGGAAGGACCACGGAAGGTTTCAAAGTGACAAAAAGGAGGATCCTGAGACCAAAACATCCAACCGAAAATAGAAAGAGAAGAGAGAGGAGGAAGAGAGGGAAAGAGAGAAAGTTAGGGTCGTTGGATGGGAGAAGGAATCGGAGTACAGTCCCGTGTCCCCCGCGTCATGAATCATGCATTGTCATCCCCTAGGAATGAACTAGAGCGCTCTGTGGTCGCGCGACCCGTCCGACAAATAAACAATGTTATTTGTTCTCTGGGATCTCGACCCATTCGCAGTGGTCCAAAAGATTTCGTGAGGACGGAAGGACGAGTGTCGGAGTTCCGCACTTTCGCAAACCAAAACGGCGAGAGAAAGGATGAGAGAGGATCTCCTTTCCCGGCATCTATTTCTTTATCTCGTTCTAACTCCGCTTCTCTCTTTCTCTCTCGTTTTCGCCCTCTCTTTGTTCCTCGTCACCATTTTCCATTCGCTACCTTTATTTTCTCAGAATCACACCTGTCAACGACAGGGATGCTGTTTAAACAAGACCGAACGTGACGAGATCTAGACATACATATAGCCGAATCTCCATTCATGCGCAAATAAGGAATCCTCTCTTCTGCTGTAAATTAATTGCCCGACCACATTCCTTACGCGTTACATAATTCTAATCGATTATTTTTCTTTGTGTTGCAGATGAACCGTCCTATTCAAGTCAAGCCGGCGGACAGTGAAAACCGCGGAGGTGAGAACAGGCAATCGAACCAGTATATCTGGCTCTAAGATTTCACTAATAAGATCGAATTTAAGTATAAAGACAATAGTTTTAGAGATATTTGAAATGTTAACCTAGCCGAATTATTAACTTGCGATATTTTTTAGCATATACTTTC
Source organism: Bombus flavifrons (assembly GCF_040668555.2). Classification (NCBI taxonomy): domain Eukaryota; kingdom Metazoa; phylum Arthropoda; class Insecta; order Hymenoptera; family Apidae; genus Bombus; species Bombus flavifrons. Next base: position 13,964,616 of record NC_138451.1, on the reverse strand, counting down.
ATACGGTACTAATATTTCAAGATTTTTATTAGCATCCAGTGCTAGAATGAAAATTTTCTAGAACATCGACGATTATCTTTTAGCGATCCGATATATACGTAGGACTGACAATTTTAGAAACTTAGCTTCGTAATTCTACTTTGATATTTCCTACATTTCTTGAAAGCCGTTAAAGCTCTACCGATGGGGACGACGGTTAGTGTACAGGTTACTACCGAAAACTACAACTCGTTCGCTTATGGTAGCTCAAAATATATAACAAAAGCCGCGTTATCGATCAAAAGCTGCAATAAAAAATAACCGGTTTAATAGCGAGCAATGAAATACTTTTATTGAATTGAAAAGCATTCGCTATAACATGCAGTAATATACGTTAACAACCCATACGTAACTTTCAATCGAGCAAACACAAAAAGGCATGTCCTGATAAAAATTCGTTTCCATATAGTATGCGCATCGTTCTGGAGTTACGTACTATTCATTAATTTCGAGGCATTGCAAATGGCATCGATATATACGTGCATATATTCGCGATCGTTTCAATCTTTTACGTTTCCACGCGAGCTAAACTTTATGTACATACATATATATATATACATCGGTACACGGATGGTGGATTATCGAACCTAACTTATTAAAAAATAAGATAACAATTGCCAGCTTATCGAGTTTACACAGGCTGGTTGTAACGGCAGACATAAAGATAAAACACAAATACAGCGAAACAAGTGACTCTGATATTCATTGGTACATTTTCCTTAATGGCACGTTTGTTTTTTTCCTATGCGTCCTCGTCTAATTTTTCTCCGTCACGCCACAAGTTAGACCTTATAAATCATAGGAAATTTACCATCGTTGCTCGCTGCATACGTCCCCGTTTATCGCCTTGATCCGTTGTAGCGCCATGTAACTTCGTGTTAAAAGTTACATATCCCCGTGTATCTAACTATAATATATTTTTCAAGTCATCCAATCCATTTACTCGCTATATCGATGTAGTACGCCATTCTAACGGTACACTAGGTTTTTTGTTCTCCGCGTCAAAAAAGTACTTTCTCGTTTCTACTATTTCTTCTAAATTCTAAATTCTTACTAAATTTAAACAATTCTAAGAACTAAATTTTAGAGCATGAAATTCACTTGGTCCGCTAACGATGAGGAATTGATGTTTCGAGATTTGCAATGGTAATATTTTGAAAACAAGTTTCATCGTTTTGCCGTACGAATCTTCTACTATGAAAATACGATCGTACAAATAATTGTCGTAACTTTATCTGAACGAAATATGTACATATAGGATGTTCTGTGCAAGTTTTCATTACAACTTTATAATTTTATAATTCCAGTTTGCATAACGTTAGTACCTATTTATAATCATGAATACTCGGATAAGCGTAAAATTTAATCAAATATATTATGCAGGTGTGCGTGTCTCTCCTTTTATGAGAATTAAATAATTGATGCTCATGAAACAATTTAGATGATTAATTTCCATGAAATATCATACCATCTTCTGTCAATATTAACTTCGCCTATTTGAATTATATATTTGTACTTTCTCACGTGGATTTTATTATTTGGTTTTGTCGGATAACGAATTCAACAACTGACGACTTGTACATTTTCTAAATATAATATTTAAAGAAAGATGTCAAACAGTCGAATAAGATTTAAACGATCGCGTAAGACGTTGCAAAAAAGCTCTATTTTTACTGTATTTTTACCCATATCCTTATTGTTGTCGTTCAAACGCCATGAAATGCGACGAAATCCGGCGAAGATATTTGCACGCATAATGGAATATTGCGAATAAGCCGTCCAAATATCGGTTCCCAAAATTCACGGAAACATGAACCCAAAGAACGTTGTACCGAGCAATTCGGTGAAGTTGATGCTGGCCCTCGAAATCGTTCGCTCAAACGGGTCTGAATAGAAACGCGCACGAGAAGTAAATCGCGCAAAGGGCGGAAGGAGATCACGAGCAACCTAGGGGAAAGGGTGGAGCAAAGTATATGAGAAGACGGAGAAAGAGGTAGACGAAAGGATGTAGTATTCGAGGAGAGATACCGAAGAAGGAGGAAAGCGGGTTAGAGAGTGGCGTGCACGAAAAGGGGGAGGTAGTAGATGAGGGGGGGGGGCGTAATTCATATGCTAATCTGGCGTAGATGCCATTGTAATCTCCGGTCGCCTGCCTCGATGTGGCCCCACAAAGCCCCAGCTTGACGCGGATGCAGGAGGAGTGATCCAGAGCTTAACGCTGTCACTGCTTCTGCTTCTACCGTCTTACTGCAACCGGTATACCCCAACGTACATCACGCATCTGCGTAGTCGCAGACTTCAATCACTGTGTTATTGAATTTCGTCAACGACGACGATCCGTCTTCGATCCTCTCGCGACGTCATCTAGCGACGCCGCGCCGGTATCCTTTTGTCGTCGCGTATCTTCGTCCCGCTGTATGTTGTGCTATTCTTACGTGTCATCGCAGTCGTGGGATTGTCTTTGAAAAGATACCCCATTCACCTCTGAGAAAGCGAATATGAAGAATTTCTAACGCTACTTCAAAGAAATGATACGCGAGGCAAGAAGACAAAATCGACGTTCAATTTTATACGAAGCATCCTGCAGTCGAACGTTATATTTCTTGATACGATCTAAGCCTAAGTAGCGTCGAAGCGGACATTTCATATATTACAACCTAGTACGTGAATTCTACTTTGAAACATTTCCTTATCAAAGATGTGTAGTGTGTTCTTTCGCACTCCGGGGCTTGAACGAATCGACTTTAATCGACGAACCTTCGACGTCGGTATCTTTTTTCGGTACTTTTATTTATATTTCGCTGGCGCAGAGCGGCGAACGAACGAAGCAACTGCTCGTGAAGATGATTCGAACAGTAAGAAACCTAAGTATGATCGATCGTCTCGCAAAAGCAGCCGGAATTAAGTGTACAACGACGAAAACAGATTTGAGAAATGCGTATCTCGCACGGAAGTTGTGCACGAACCCAAGGGTAGCCGAAGTTCCTGCGAGTGGATAAGGGTAGCTGGTGTACTAGAGCAGCTAGTTGAGCAAGTAGATAAGTTTCGATCCCTCGGCGATCCACCTTGCTTCCACCGCCATCACTCGCCCTACTATGTTCGAGCAGATAAACGTATCCTAGGATATCGGGACTCTCGAAAGCTGCCTTCATTGCTGGCAACTTTGAGTTAGCCGACGTGACGCAAGCGCCTCGGTCCGAAGCCGTTGCAAGAAATCCTTGCGGATTATGAGAGGACGACGTGCTTCTTCGCAGTCCAGGGAAACGATGTGCCGTAAATAGCTACGGCATAGGATAAAGTTACGTATGGGTCGGTAATTATAGCGTACTTAACAACCGGAAGCTCGTTAAGAACGGACAAATTTATACCGAATCAAATTAACAACCGGTAACACTAAATTCGGTTGAACGTCTCGCTATCTAACTTTTTACAGAATTTTTGCATGATCAAAAGTTTCTTCGTTAACCGCGCCTATGGTTCTAAAAATTCCGTACTGGTCTGTGGTATATCTGATTATACAATATGTGACGTACCTCTATATGTAATTATTATTGGCTATTGTACCTCCGATAGAATCAAGATCTTGCGTTTTTAGACACTACCATATTCTTGGGATTCTTACGTATAATCTCACGCACGAACTGTAAGTGAAAGCCGTGTAATTAGAGGTTTTGGAATTAGCATTAAAAATAGGCATATTGATATAAGCATTAGAAACGCTCGAATGAAAATTGCACAACTCTCGTTTTGAAGTTTGTTCGGATCGTTCCATGCATAATTCTCGAGGACCTTTAGAAAAACAGAAGTTTTGAAATATCGGAGAACCGATCGATTAGAAATAAAAATTGCACCGTAAGCTTCGTTGGGTATTATCATAAAAGGAAGGTGTCAGTGAGCGTTCTTTCTCCCGCTGAACAAAAATAACGAAAGAATACGCACAAATGCTTGGGGAATTTTACGCGATGAAATATAACATGTAATCTTTAAACATCGCTGAAATCAATGATGTCTTTTTAAGGACACTATCGAACAAAATGTTAATTAACACATATAGTATGCTTCAACCATTTTTCTACTAAATTCACCGAGGTGACGAGAACACGATTTACCTTCAATTTTTCCACGTTTCCCAATATCATTTTCTTCGTCGCTTAATCGAATCAACGCGATAATAGCAGCAGATTAAGAAAAAAAAAAAAAAAAAAAAAATTGAAAGAAAAGTTCATTGTGTTAGCGAGCTGGTGCGATAAAAGGAAGCACGGTGTCAAACAGTATGTTCGTTTTGTTCTCCGAGTCCGGCGAGAAGATAATTTCCCGAGGGTTAATTCCTTCCTCGATTTCTTGAAGGTCTTAGCCGAGAAAAGGGAACGCGAAGGGCACGTTAACACTTAGCTTGAGCGACAAAGGTCCAATTCTCGGTCCCCACGGTGTCCTGGCACGACAATGGGAACAAACGCTCGATGAAAAGTACTCGGGGCTAAAGGAACGAGAATTCCCTGTCAAGGAATGGCGGGAGGAAGTGTGAGAAAGTGAAGGAGGGTAGGCGAGAATGGGCAGGGTGGACGAAGGGGTAAGAATCCGTGGAGAACAGGGATGCAACGAGGCTGCAAGTCAGGCGAGAATCTAATTTCCCGAGACAAATCCTTAAATGTGCCCTGGAGCCTGGCTGGAAGGCGCGAGTCAAGCCAGCAGCTGGAATGAGCTCGCGTCTAGCAGCCGCGACGACGACCTTTAACTTGGTTCGCCAATTTTGCATCTCCATAACCTCGCGAGAACGCGTCATTAAGTTCATTCACGCGGGAAACGCGGTGAATCGAAAGCACGATCCGCTGCCACGTTATCCAAGGAATGTAAAATTTTGCGATAAAACAGTTACGCCCGACTGAAATTCTCCCTCCCAACTGTATTTCCGACTTTCGAATTTCCGGTTAATGCGAATATTGTTCCGTAATTGGAAGGTGCATTCTTAAATGTACGAACAGAAGCCTGATTTTCGGAAATTTCAGCTTATACGTAAGGTATACGACTGATAATATGTGCGTGAATTATTTGAAAATTTGACCTCTTAGCGTATAACGAAAACGTTTGCACGTGAAACAACGAATTTACGGTTTCCAGAACTTTTCAAATGACTTGTGTATTTCTTTTCGTATCATGCAACAATTCGTAATCTTTGGATCCACGTCAAACGTATTGTTATATTCAAGTAGATTTTAACGTTTCTCGTATGATTTCAGTGCTGAATCTACTACGTAACATTCTTCCAACGTCGTAAAATGTTAATACGTAATATCTGTTAAATTACCATAATGAATTAATCATCTGTTTCTTTCATTTAGCGATAATTTCTAATCTGATATTGCGGACGATATTTATAGTATAAATTTTCTGTGGATCGTTAGGATGTGATACGACTTTCCATAGGAACGATCGGGATAAACGAAATATGCCAGATCGTACAGTCAGGCTAAAGAGAACACACTCGATTGAGCATCGGCAGAGAGGGCATGTCGAATAGTGTTGCAAGGATACATATAGGCAACGACGACAACGAATGGTGTACTTTTGGGCCCAATGGCATTTCTTTGTTTCTGTTCTGTATTCCAGAGTGCATGATGGACGACGGGAGCACCAGTGCCATCTTCTGGAAGTAGGAGGCACCGGTGGCGGCCGCTGAAGGTAACTTCGACTTCCAGGAGATAGCTAGCTTCCTTCCAGTACCTCTATTCTTCTTCTCCGCAAATCGGCAGAAGGAGAACTTCTCTAAGAGAAAAAAGAAAGAAAAGAAAACGAATTTTCCTCTCTCATCACGCCATCACCGCTGATTCAGCCAGCACAGCTCGCCGCAAAGTTCATTTTGCTGCTCGCTAGTGTTTGACCCACAAATCCCGGCATTCCTTTACGAACTTCCCTTCCCTTCTTCTTCTACGCTACTCTCCAATTTCTTAACCCGACGCACAACCGGCATATATCTATCAAAATTCCGAATATTTCCGCAGGAAAAATATATTTTCCGTCTGGTCGAATTTTTCTCAAAATTACAAATTTTCCTTTCGATAAAAATTGACAAATTGGCTTTAAAAGCACCGGCCATGATTCATGGACGTATCTCACATTTGTTGCCAATCGTTTTTTCGATTTTTCCTTTTTACGATAAAATTTTCTGCTCCTTGCGTGCATCTTAAATAGCGCAGATCTTTTAGAAAAAAAAAAAAGATATTCCTACCATTCGATTTTCGCGTAATTCGATCGATGGACGTGTCTTCCGCTGAAGACCATTCTCCGTTTCAAACTGCCGTTCCGTTCTTCCTAATCCATTTCATCCAAAAACACGGATATACAACGTGATACACTATAAGGTATTATAAATGATGTGCGTGCCCTTTCACATGCGTGAACCTTTATTTAGTAGCCGTAAACTTGTCGTTCGTGTTTTTGTTCTAGTTATTGCGCACAGGCGTTATCACACTGTTCAAACCTCGTTATCGCGGTATCCGCGTGGATGCTCTTAGAATCCCTGAATATCCCGTAAATTAATCTGGCCAGTCATTCCGCTTATTAAGGGAAGAAAGAAAATTAGTTTGAAAAAATGAACGATGTCTAGTGCGATCTTAGAGCGTCTACCGACCGTATCATACAGAGAACCTCTTTTTTTATTCCGAAGGCCGAGTATGTCGTGTACCTCGTAAAATCCAGGCTCCTTAATTAATTCCAAATCCAATTTCACCTTATCCGTTCGTATGGGCAACCACCTTAAGCGTATATATATATAGACAACGTATATATATACACTCTATACCGCTCTTTACAGCTATGACCATAAAATAGTGGCTCGCTCGTTGGATGTGTTGTCTCGTTCGTTGTCGATGTGTTTTTTATCACCTTTGTAAATATTTTCTGATTATGATGTCAGCTACGTTTCTCTTATTGTATTACTTAGATATGATTCTATATGAAAACTTTTTTACCTCCTTCCTCCCTTCCCATCCTCCTACCATGTTCCCAAAAAAATCTTCATCAATTTCCTATTTGCCACGTCTTTTGTCACGTAGTCCCAGTCGATTTTGCACACCTACGATTACTTATTATCATTATTATACAGGGGTACACGTACACACAGGATACACATTCAGTGCAGATATTTCTAAGAAAGAACATTTTTATATCACTATCGACTGTTTAATCGATTGGTCTATATTGACGGGCGAGGCAGGAAAAAAAAAAAAAAAGAATGAAAATTTTCAAAAATTTGCAAAAATTTGCAAAACCAGACTTACCGAATTCAGACAGTCATATGTCGTATTTGCACAGAATTACGTCAAATGAATCGCTAAACTTTAGAATGGTAATATACATACATACGAAAGCAAACTGTTTCCCTAGCTTTGTAACTAAAAAGGACCTTTGTATTCGGTAATTTTATAAGATATATTTTTCTCATTTGTCAGTAGTGTAATTACCATATACATGTCTATTTATGAAAACGATTAAATTAATTAAATTTTCCTTTTTTGCGATATAAATTTTACAAAGTGGTATTTGATGTCCATTGTTCGGATAATGTGTTATAATCTTTTCTATCTACTAAATGCGCGCAATTATCGTTCTTGCAAGTAATAGCATTATAAATGTGAGTCATGCATTACGTAAAAATTGCTAGCAATCGATTAGTAGTATTAAACTTTTAGTACATTCAACGATCGTTATCGCGTAAATTTACAATGATTGAAAGAAAACAACAATAATATTTTCAATAAGTTTAATCTTTCCTCGCAATCGGTCGAGTCTACATGACAAATTAGAGACAGCTATAATTTGGAAAGAAACGTTCCTTCTACATAGGTCCTTTTTAGATTTTTCGAGTAAATAGATGCAGCTATCGAAAGTTTAGCGACCAATCGTACGATTACTTCCTACATATTTTTGCAGCTAGTTTACGCAGTAAAAGAAAAAGTAAACAAACGGAGACATAATCAGGCCCAAATGTGCTCCAACGAAATAACAAATATCACCGGGATTATAGGTCTTGCGTACAAGTTAGAAATAGCTGCAGATTGATAAAAGAATAATAAATAAGTGGCGTGTGACCCTTTATAAGCGATATGTTAACCTCAGCACCACGCGGAACACACTGGTTGGTGGTATTTATTAAATTGTGCGATACGATTGCGTATAGCGATTAAGATTGCTATTACCGAGATACAAACTGCTCGCAAATCTAAGTGTAAACAGAGTATCTACGCTGAAACGTACTCATGAATAACACTTTTCTAAAGAGCTCGGAAGATGAATGTTAATTTGGAAAGTACGAAACCACCGCCTAGAAGTTCCGCTCGTAGTTGAGTTGCTTGTACGCCCCATCTGGTTTTTACGCGAATCCCGTTTTTTCTACATCTCTTTCTTCGGCTTGTGGTGTAGGACGTAGGATTGAAATTGGTTGAATTAATTTTAATTTCCTTTAATGTCGTTATTTTTTACCTTCTAATTCCCGTTGAAATACATTATTCGTCTCTGTTCACACGTGTACGTCGTGCTACATACCAATGTCAGTATTACGAACAATATTTTATTATATTTGTCATTTTATATCCGTTACGTATACCCGTATAGTGAACGCATATGTGTATACATATACATTCCTAAATGTAACGAAATGTTCGGCCGTTTACAGGCTATCGCGTAAATTTTCATATAACACAGATCGTATATGTATATATCTGTATACATATAAATATATATAGATATACATATGTATAGACATGTATATGTGTATCTATATAACCCTTATCTCCTTCCCCTTAGGATGGTGGATGCTGGTGTAACCGTGTAACTTTGTCGTTTTCGGTGTTAGCCGCAAAATCTCTTTTTAATGCCTAAAAAGCGCTATAAGCGAAATCGACCTCGATCCTAAAGCACACACTAACGTATTTCTTTGTATTTTTTCTCTGTTCTCTCTATTTCGACACGCGGCCGACCCGCAGACAGAAAGCTGTTCGTGGGAATGCTCAGCAAGCAACAAACAGAAGACGATGTCAGACAGTTGTTCACTGCCTTTGGCACAATAGAGGAGTGTACCATCCTCCGAGGACCCGACGGCAGTAGCAGAGGTGAGTAAAAAGAGTATCATTTATCTTTGAGTTTTCACACGGTTCCGTGCCCAGAGGAGACCGAGTGTTTTTGATTCGACTTTGAATTCTACTGAAAATTTTACATTCGAATATTTGATCACGGGAAGTAGAAGTTTGTCCTGAATTCTTCACGCTCCGATCGTTCGCAATTACTTTTCTCCGACTGAGTAACAGAGAATAACTCTGTTTAGCGAACGTTTTAAGCCTATCGAATACAAAGATAGTATTACATTAGAAATGAGAAAAATAAGAAACTAAGATAACAGTATGACGATGTTATAAATATTCTGTACACCGCATCCTAAACCTGCAATATATTTTTTCTTTAAATTGTGAATTTAAACGCGTACTTAAAAATTTGTACCGTATCGTTTTTGCACTCAGCCTGCGCGTAAACCAATGAGAAGACTTTTACAATCGGTATTTAAAGGTAGACAGAGTCTTGATCAAAGAATAAAAGGAAGCAAGAGACTTCTTTGTAATTTTATCGTTTCATCTTTTCATTACGCACGGTGAAATGAATTTCGTTATACGGCTGTGATGAGCCGCGGACCTTGTATCTCGCAGTATTTCCAGGCAACCGTACCTAGCACTGAGAAGAAGATTCATAGGTAGAAAAGAATAAAATTGATGGTAAAGATAAGCCAAGTTCGAAAGGTTCGTGGTGAGGGGACAGTGCAACGAATAAACAGTTATCTGAAAGGAAGCAATTGCCTCGAAGGGGTATCTCACTCGTGCAATTTTGATATCGATGCACGACAGAGAAAAAAGGGTGATTCGAGCACGATGGTATTCGAAGATTTGCTGCTACTGCGATGTTTATACCTGCTCCAGTTGCGAGATGGAAAGAGCGAGATTCACGGATCGGTAAAGATTGCCTCTGAAATGATGAACTGCAAAGGAAAGGAAAGAGAAATCGGAGGAAGCTCGGATGGTGCAGGAAAGGCAATAATTTCCGCTGGACGAGCCAGTGAAATTTAAATATTTTCGTATAAAAATGAAGGCCATGAGAAATGGGATGTCGGTCGAGTTTCTAGAAGGTTTAACAGCAAAGGAGAAGCAATCGAGCAAAACGATTAAAGCCAGGATATAAATAGCGAGGAGGAGATATAAGAAAAGAAGAAGTAAGAAAGGGAACAGGAGACGACGCGACGGAACCAAGTAAGTACAAGTTACAAGAAGACGTAAAGGACGGGGAGGGTTAAGCGGACAACCGGGCAAACAGGTGCGAGTGTAATTAAATTCCAGGTTGAAAGTAAATCTTACTTTCAACGGTTAATAAGATTTTGATTCGCAGTCGATGACGTAACGTAGCACCGATCGTCTTTGGAAGGAACCGAAAATTTGAAATGCGACGGGATTCTCGGTAGAAGAGATAAAGGCGCGGTACTCGAGGAAAGACCCTTGCGACGTTCCATGACACGCTGCGCTCCTTTGCTTTACGAAGACCGAATCTCCTGTTCTCCCGTCTCTCTCTCTCTCTCTCTCTCTTCCCGCCTTCGTCAGTTTTCTCTGTCTCCGTCTTTGTCTCTGCCTCCCTCTCCTCCTTTCGTTCCTTAGACCCGTAGTATCGTAGTCTGCGTACCGTTACCTTCGAGTCTTTTGGGGTCTTTATCGAAAAACGGAACGACGTTGCTTCCGCTTTTCAAGCTCTTTAATTAAAATTACACGAACGCAAAACATCATTGCGTTTCTTCGGATTGATCGGTAGCCTGGAACATTTCGCCGGTCGCTTACAAGGATTGCTAGTAATTTCAATGTCGACGTTTATTTCGCGATAAAAGGATGTTAGAAAAGGAGACTCGATCCGTGAATAAAACTTCACAGCGAAATTGGTTTCATGGATTAATGAAACGACGCGATAGACATCGATCGATACATTCTTTTCAATCGGAGTAATTAAGCGTTAGAGAATTCTGGAAAAATTCATTTCTCTCTGCCTCTCGCGCCAGCTGTTTGATAATTTATCGATATTTGATCGATCAAAGCCCGAGCGTAAGCATCGCCAAGATACAATTTCGTGCGTCTAAAATAAGAGAAGAATCTTCTCGGACGCCTGATATATTTAACAGTTCGGGATAAACTTGCGTTAATGAATTTAATTGCTAACATCCTTAAACGTCTGTAGCCAAGTTTCGATGGGCTGGATACGGTTTCTAGAGCGAAAGGTACCGATCGCTTATTCCCTGCAACTCTACCATTACATCCCTCGTCCTGGTTCCGTCCTGACGGAAACTTTCCGAACACGCTTCATCACCGGTCGCTTGGGTTCGCTCGAGTTTCATAACTAGCTAATCCGTTACGTAATAGAGAGATCAGGAAGATCTCTCCTCTAGGACTTCATCTGTATATCGCTTTAGGTCTACCGCAACAGCCGGTAGAGATGACGTATAGTATCCTAATCGTAAGCGAGCTTTATTTCAACTTACGTTCAACTAAAGTTTTATTTCTCTGCGGAGTTTATTCGTCGATAATTATTCGTAAAAAAATAGTCATCGAAAGGGAAGCAAGAAAATATCTACGAGAAAATGTAAAATTAGGAATTATAAGCGCATAAGCGCAGCAAGTATCCTTCCGTTTCCTAGATTTTGTTAGACAACATCAGCCGAGAATTACAGTCTCCTCGAAAGTTATTGGCAGTCCTTTCTTTGTTTTCAAATAACTTCCCTTATCGGATGATACTACCTAGATTGGTAGTTCGAAAGGTAGCAAAAGACTTCTCGGTAACGAGGAGTTTAAGAAGGGAATTCGGTTCGACGACTTTATGGAAAGACACGACGATTGTCTTCGTCATCGTTCAGGCGGTTCGCATTCCACCAATGCCGCCATAGTAACGACAGACTCTTCGTCCAATTATTTTTCCCTCGCTTCGAAACATTTCAACACCACTTCAGCGAACGAACTCGTTCTATTTTCTCGTTTCCGTGCCAACCTTTCCTCGCCTTGTTCCGTCTTCTCTCGATCCCTCTTTCTTCCTTTCGTTTCGTCTCTTTTCAATTCCTTTCGACTTCGTTTTTCGATGTGCACAGGTCCCAACCGGGCCATCCCCTTAACGCGGACCTCCACAGCTCGCATTATTTCAATTGTACGAGCAGCAATAATTCACCGCGCTAAGAAGATTATAAAATGTTTATGAATAATGGAACGAAATACTATTTGAAGCGGGTCCAAGGGTGCTTCTCTACACCCGGAGCGCGGGAGGGTTCTACGATGAGGTACTACCAACGCTAAAGCCAATAATGCTACGGAGCTACCTTTGAAAACGGGGAGGTGAACTCCTCTGTATCCGCGTATCCGCTTATTGTAGCACGCTATATCGTAAACGTTAAACGAATATTCGCGCAACAGAACAATTCCGTGTATTAACTTGTAATAACATTGCGTGCTTGTATTTTCAATTCCCCTTCCGTTTTGTTGGCAACCTTCACCAACCTGCTATTCATATCCGATCTCTCGACCGTCCACCGGTATTATATCATTTCTAAGTAGCTGTCATCGTCGGAAGACGCAAACAACGGGATTACATATTTCCTTCTTCCTCCTTTGGCCTCCACTATTTCATTGTTTATTAACAATAATTCCGTTTGACGGAGATGCTTCTCTCCGATATCGTTTGATCAGGGCTTCACGATCCTTCTCTATCGCCACTTCGCGTACTTCAAATAAATGATTACTGAAAATCTTCGTGATGATTTGTTGCGAGTTTTCTAATCCATTTTTCTGTATAAAACGTCGAAATCGACTATAACGTAAATACGTTGATTGGTTGCGTCTTCTCGCGAATTTTCACGATCAATGTTATTTCTTATTTTATAACCGGCCATCGATCGAAACGAAAACGGTTGTTTTTCTTTCCTTTTTTCTTTTTTTTTTTTCTTTTTTATTTCTTTTAACAAGCATGATGTGCCAGGCGGGAATGCATTTTCAATAACTCTCGTTCGCGTTTGATCATGTGACGTCAACGGATTAGAATGGTCCCGTTAACGACATTACTGACAGGAAATATGACAAATCAATAATTTCCTCGATCTAGCATTTTATGAGGGAGTATTAAACGGGCGATAGTTATCGATGATTAATCGTTCTCCTGTCACCTGCACGGGTTCGTCCGTCTGTTGAACGTATCGTGTCTTAACACGCATAATCAATTTGGAATTTTCCCTTTACGCAACCATCGATGAAACTATTGTATCACGTGTCTTAAAGTCGCTTCTTTTATTTTTTGAATCGTATAAAACTCACGACCTTCGAACAAGTCTCTGGAAGCTAAATCATGACTCTATTTTTGGCTGAAAGCTGTCGAATCGGAAAGAGAACGTGAGATAGGGTACTGGCTTGAAAAATCGCTTACATAAAAAGATGGAACGCAAACTGAATAATAGCCATTATACCGAACAGAACATCGTATTACGATTACTATGACGACTAAGGGAATATTAATCGATATCAATCGGATCGATCGATACGCGTGTGTTTCGATATAAAAAGAAGCTCGTTGATACAGAGACAGAGGTAGCGACGAAATTCATTGGCACATTCAGTCGTAACTTTAATTCGGCAAATTGGTATAAGCATAACGCGACGGAAGAGCGAAAGACAGATACCTGGCGATATTTCAAATGCCACGAGAAGGACACTAAATCAAAATGATGCCGCGAAATCGCCGGAAATCCAGACGCGGTAGCTTGAATGCAGACACACGAGTCCAAACGGTAAATCACGGGCAGCCTCGTCGAGTGGCTGTCGGAGAGTCCTGGTGCCTGGCTCTCGTCGTACGAAGCATTTATTAATCGCTCAGTTCCTAAATCCCGTGGCGCAGCTGGGCTCGAAATGTCTGTACGTATTGCAAAGTAAAGCGCGTGAGAGGGGACGCCGGGTCCTCTGGGAGAGGATTAGGTCGGACATATTGAGAGCTTCCACCCGAAAGCACCCTCCTTCTCGAGTTCCAACCCCTGTTGGAAAGGAGAGTGCAAGCTGAACACCGTCCGAACTGCTTATACAAGGAAAATTGTGGCTTTGCTGGCGTAAACACGCTACTATGTCGGACACTTCGCATAATTGTAAACCATGTTTGTCCTGATAACGTTCTATTACCGATACACCCTGTTTTCTATTTACCCCTGCACTCACATCGATTGTTTGATCGGATAATGCATTACTTGATATTACTTCCGTTCGTTCGTTATGAGTCACGATTACCGTGTACGATGTTAATTACTTCGATCGTATATTCTGTATACGATCGTTCCATCAAAGATAGATTCGTCATTGGTCTACCATGGATCTTTCTCGACAACTTAAAATTTTGAAGTCCTATTTGGCTATAATACATTTTGATATCGTTGCATAAAGATACTTTCACAGCTTCTTTCGCGTCTCTCCCGCTTCGCGTAGTCTTCGGAAGTCAAATCACTATTTTGTAGATAGTTGGAATAAACCAATGACATTCGATAGTTGGCTAACTCTTAATCATGTCACCAACCTCCAACTCGTAAATATTTCTTCTGGTCAAAAGTAAAATAACGTTCGGCTAATTGCCTTGATGAGTCTTTACGAGATACCGACGCTAACAATAACTCGTACATTGTACACGCAGCGCTCGGTTACTTAGATATTTAATCCGATAGTTTATTTCCGTTATTCGGTCCTCGCGATGTTCATACATATATTAAATCGTATTCAAAGTCGAAATAAATATACACGCGGTATTTAATAACAGTCTCTTCCCAAGTTTAAATACTATTCGGTGATATGGAATTTATTTCGCGATTTGTTTACTAAAACGAAGAAAAAAGAGTATCCCGTCGCTGACAAACAAATTCATTCGTCGCTTAAATGAAACCTGTCAGTCGCTCGTATCGTTGATTAAATAAATTTCTGCTTATTACGTTATCAAATTTACGAGAAATTAAATCCCATATAAAACAGGATAAAAAGAGGCGGCCGGTAATTAAAATTGTCTTTGATTTAATCGCAAGTTTTTAATCACTTCACCGGCCCGTATAATTCCACTTGGTAATCCAGCATTAGCATTTCTAAAGTTACGACAAGTTTTTAAATGGAAAAGATATTTAAAATCCAAGCTGATTCGAACTGTTTGCAATTTCGATGAGATTTGTCAGCAGACGGTGCTTTACGATAACGCTTTTGATTTACCGTTCCCATGTCGGATGTCGTACCCGCTCGTGATAAATCAATAACGGTCCACTATGTTATTTCGTAAATTTATTCTTCCACCGAGTGGAACATCGTGATCATAGGTGTGTCACACGAGTTCCGTTTCGAAGGTAATGAAAACGAACGGCGAGAATTTCAAGAGGACTTGCTGAGTAAATGTCGCGTAAGCAATTCGCGTGACCAACGGATTTCTTACGGCAATACGTTTTGTTTTAATATCAGAAACCTTTCATTTAACGATTATCAAATAGCATCGTGTTTCGAGTCACGCGAAACGTGCGAAATCTGATAAAAATCCCAGCCACGTCATCGAACCGCTCCCGACGTTGGCAAAAACCTATTAAGATCGAATAGGGTTAAATCGGTGGACGATGGTCCAAATGATACCAAGTTTGTTTGGCACCCTTTTACGTTTTCGCGTGCGTGGATAAAAATATCATATTAAAAGTTCTATGTACTCTTCTTCGCGGAAAACCGCGTGAAAGAATAAAACCATTTAAATAATTCGTTATCTCAACTATTAATAACTCCATCTCGCACGCCGAATATATGAAAATTATGAATTCGTATAACACAAAAATCTAAATCCCGATTGATCAATTTTTTATCATTGTTTATACGTATACATGAAAGTGGATTAACATTTTGTAACGGAAATTAATGCAAAACACATAATATTAATATTCCATATATTTTGTCGATAAATAAATGTTTTTAAAAACATTAAATCGTGCAATTTCTATATTTAAACAGTTTTTTTTTTTTATATAAAACACTATGTGATGTATACGTTCGATTCTAATTTTGAACACCTTTTTATTGAAAAACAAACTACACTGTAAAAAGATGAAATATTGTTCCATTGTAAAGACTGTTTCATACACAAAACTCGTAAAAATAGACGCTTTTCTTTTCAGTTGCGCTTAGTTTTATTTCTAAAAAAAAAAATTAGTTTACTTTTCTAGGTCACCCTGTGTATCTCATTCGATAAAGTTGACACGTATAAATGTCATCGACTTCTTATTAACTTCAAAAAATATTTTTTAAGATGAAGATACATTTATAAAGTGTAATTTAGTTTCCTTAACGATAGAAATGGTTAACAGAGTGTGTGTCGCTACTTCATTTCATGATCATAATATATTTATTATAACCTTCAGCTACTATCGTTCGATCATACATGACCTGTGACCAGTTTCAACTACGTTTTCAAGATAGTAAGCGTGATTTACCTGTACTTCCTTGACCTATAATATTTACAAAATAAATTATAATCGATGATCACATTTTTCGATAAAAATATTCTTCACTGTCTGTACAATACGATGCTAGTTATACAATCATCTATTAATCTTTATAATTTACAGTGATTTAAAGCGTACTAACAAAGAAAGTTGCCCAAACATGGAAATCAGCTCTGGGAACGTAATGTTTGCCAATTATAGTATTCGATCCCTTGAAAACTAAATCGAGTGTTACTTATTTGAAGAATCGAGCAGCTTTCAAAATTGATGTAAATAGTCTTTATGTTACTACGGAGAAAGCAAAGTAATGCCCTTCCCCAAAAATAACTTCTATAAAGATCGAGTTTTATAACTTCGAAGTATTACTTCTCAAATTTCATTTACCAGGCAGATGACTCCTCCCTTGTAAGTATCATACGGCGACTTATGGACGAGAGTGTACCTTTCCATTTAAAGTATTTCTCCTCTGTATCCAGTAGGTTTGGACGACGTTGTTTCTAGTCAAGGACATATAATTTTCTCGTTTCAGGATTGCAGATCTTCCGCATGGCCGAGTCTAAAAGCAGAATTCTTTTGTTCGCGCAGCTAGCAGCGCGAGATGCTGCTACTAGCTACCAGTTTTAATGTTCTTACGTTAATACGATCCCACCATACTAGACCGTGGATGGAAGACGATCGGTGAATAACGAGGGAGGAGGTTGAATGGACACGTGGTCCGTTGGTCGAATGATTATATCTAACCTCGCGTCAAAAGTTTTGTCAATATTCGCGAGATTTTCGCTCGGTGTCGCTCGTAAGAGGGATCAACGGATGAAAAGGGAGACGAAGAAAAAGTTATAGGTACCCTAGTTCCCTTTCGCACGGCAGCTTTTGCCCGTCAACCGTAAATACACTATATTGCCCATAAACCTTTACAGTCGTGCATTACCCATCCCGATTCGATGTGCCCCTCCCAGCTCGTTCAGCTTTTCGTTCTGCGTTATCGAATAACCGACGTTGGTCGGCTTAACCAGAACGTTTTAAAGCATCACTTCTTCCGCTTCTCCGATTTTTACTTCGTCTTCTCCCTTTCGTCGCATATCCCTTATTACAAACATTCGATCTTTCGTTCGTAGCAAACTTATGTTATAGTATAATTACAGGTTTGTCGATTGTTCCCAAGTTTCATTTCGATATTCCCCAGCAATTGAAATAAAACTATGTTGTATGTGCGAAGAATGTAACCAAACGATTGAAATCAATCGGCAATCTTGCCGTGTACCGTTTATTAACCGTGTTTTGCTAGTCGAACAGTGAAAACGTCAGAAATATCAGCCAATAGTAAAACATGGAAAAATATTGCGAGGCGCAACACACTACAAGAACGTCGAAATTGTTGAATGGTTTTATAAAAATACTGTGGTAATATTTTTGTTGTGCGTGTACCTACGGTGCAAATTTTATTCGAAATATCGTAATAGCGTTGCATTAACTACCGGACTATCTAAATTTTTTCAAAATTACTACTTCGACTGATCAACCTATATGCCGTTAGTTTCTTTTTTGTTAGCTCATATTGTCCTACTTCCAAAGGAGCTTAAGCGCGTAGGATAATATTCAAAAATATGGGCAAACAGAATCGTAAGGTCGAGTTCCTCCGACGATAGCAATAACATCATTTATAACGTAACTACGAGGCAGTGTGGTTGCATGATAGTCTAACATCTCATTAAGCCAGGAACGCCATTTTCGTAACATTTAGGACATAAATGTTACAAGCTTTCCGCTCAACGACGCACTGGAAATCCATTACTACTGTCGTATCCCTTTGTCCAGCCAGTGTGACCATCGGCGTTGCAACAATGACCACGCGGTAATTGTAATCTAAAGTTTCGTGACACACGTCGTTTCATCATCAAAAAAAAAAAAAAACCGGAATCTAACAACAATGAGCTGACCAACATAATATTACTGCTTATAGTAAGATTGCTGCTTCCTTCATTTTTACTATCTTCGCAACATTACGCTCCGTTCCTATGGATATCCGAATAAAATTTCGGGATCTTTGAAATAGCCATTGTAGCGAAGAACGCAAAAATTTCGAGTGCAATCGATTAATCGTTGATTTTTTGAACACGTTCTCTTTCCGTCTTTATATATATATTTATTTATTTTATATTATATATACATTTCGTTGGCATGTACTGCCATAAATTTCCATATATAATTTTGCAAACGCTGCCATACTCGATCAAGGGTATGACGGCATTAAACGTTTCACATTCTTCCCCATTTCCTATCTTGAGCCGGCATTGAATTCTCCCGTTGTTATGCGAGCTGCCTTCGAGACTTTTACAAGATGACTAAGAAAACCCATAATGCACGACCCGCTGCTGATACTAGAAATTTAATAATCCATCTTGCATCTTTCGTAGAACGTGACGGTTGATGGATAGCGTATATACAACGGCAACCAATGTCATAATCGTAACAGGGAATTTTACGAAGAGTTTTACCACTCAAGACTTTCCTTCGTTTTCATGCTATTCTGCTCGTGGATGCCTCGTTATGACGGATTCACGACCCTGCAACAACGACTCCCTTAATGATGTCGTGTCCCATGTTTATCGTATAATGGAAAAACTGCTGGCTTTTCACGCGATTAAAGGATCGTAACCGCTTGTACGAAACAGCCTCCGTAGCTTTCATTTTCGACGTTCGTTGCGTTAAACGAAACGATGGGAAGTTACGGTGCTTTTACGCCATTGGACGAAATTCACTTCTTATGCGTTTATAAAGAGGTATTAAGAGACATTTTCATTTTTCATAGCGCGAGCATTAATATACAGCGGTCCGTGATGCATCATGTTTTATAATTATATCGTAAACGTTAAAAACTAAACGTAGAATTAAAAACGCACATCTAAATAAAGAATAAGAACACCTAAAACCAGCCAGAACGAAACTCATTGGAAAAATAGACGGTTAAAAGCATAAAGGAAATCTAGGTGGCGAAGAAAATAAAAAGCCAGCTGAGTGATCGAATAATATGATCGCATTTCCATCACGTCTGTCGTTTAATTTCTCGTGGTAGAGTAAACGAACGTTCGCGAAACTGATTATTGCGTCCGATTACCTACAGTCAATACGCATGTCGCATGGATATTCATAGTTCCGTTCGTATATTTTCATCCAGCAATCCGTGTGTAGAGCGTGTATACAGTAACAGATTTCGTCGCCAAAAGAAAATTCGTGTATCCGTCATCCGACCAAATACACCGCACCACTTTACGATCATTGACGATCGAAGTTATCGGACGACTCGTTCCTCACCCCTAACGAATTTAGGTAACGTCATCCGATCAAAAACGAAATTCCGTAACGTTCGTTATATCCTTCTTTGACACGACCGACCAGTTATTTGCGACAGGATAAAATTTGCCACGCGTTATTAGACCGTCAAATTCAAACCGAAGAGAAAGCACATTTCGTATGCACCCACCGAAATACTAATGCAATCGCTTTCGAGATACGACCATGTAATATCCATTGGCCTTGTGAAATCCGAGAGGCTTACGCAGGCAGAGAAACCTGGTCCATGGTGCGTAATTCGCGCGGTAAGGCAAGTTTCGCGGACAAACGCAATTGCCCGATTGTTCGGTCTGAACGTAAACGGCGAAGTTGCATTGGCGAGAAGCAACCGGTAATCGGGACCGCAACGTAGCGGGAAAATAGAGCGCAGCGAG
The DNA here is from genome assembly GCF_040668555.2 of Bombus flavifrons. Classification (NCBI taxonomy): domain Eukaryota; kingdom Metazoa; phylum Arthropoda; class Insecta; order Hymenoptera; family Apidae; genus Bombus; species Bombus flavifrons. The sequence continues at coordinate 13,944,303 of NC_138451.1, read as the reverse complement.
CGTGGCAAAAGCGGCGGGCGGCGATGCGATCAAACAGACGGAATTACTAGGTACAAGTCGTAGGACGCGGATGATTGGATTGCTCCGCGAAAGAGGCGACAGAGAGAGGTTTTGGATAGAGCTGGTGGATAAAGAGAGTCAGAAGGGGTGGTGAGAGACGGGGAGGAGGAGGGGGGGGGCGCGAATGGCAGGTAGAGCGACAAGCGACCAGCCGTCGTCAGGGTTTATATGCCCGCGCGTATATGCGTATGGCGTTTTCTATGCACGCGTGCACGTGTGTGTAGTGCACGTGCCCGCAGAAACGGTGGTGCTCGCGCGCGCGCGCGCACGCGTTTCGTAAATGCACGTTAATCCGCCTACCGAGTACATTTGCGGCGTTGGTACCGCCCATCGAACCGTCGAATTTTCGTTTCCTCTGTAAAGCTCTCTGTTTGCCGCTCGAACGGGAAAGCAGTCGGTGGATGCACACGCACGCGTACACGTAGAATAGCGCTCGTACACAGGGACACAGGTGCGGCAGAGAGTCGCCGCTGGCAAATCCTGCAAACGATTTTAGCTTTTACTTGAACCTTTTTTTTTGCACACCGAGGACGATGGATGTCGGACGCGCGCGGAGAGAGGAAAGGAGCGGACGAAAAATGAATTTATAGTTTAAACTCCCTGGCTTAATCTTGGGACTGTTTAATTCGCGTTCTTCTTCCGGCGATATTTACCGGTAAATGATTAAAACGCTAAATTCGTATTAACCATCCTTTGCCTCGCAACAACGTCGCGTTCGTGCTAATCGTGATTATAGTTCCGAAAGTTTGCACTAGAACGAGAGTTGTACGCGATATCTTGTTATTCTTTGTCTGCTTTTTTAAATTACGTTCATACTCGTAAGCATGTCTTTGTGTACAGCAGTTGTTAATGTTATGACGCAACGCGTGCGTCACCAGCGTTACATATTGAGTGGACATAACGTATGCGTCATGCATCGTGCGTCGTGCGTTTAGACGTAAGCAAGTATTTATTAAACATTTGTACATACACTGCGCCACGCATAGGAGGATGTAACGCGCGTGCATGTGTAGTGGACGAAGCTCGATCCCATAAGCCTCAGGGGCGTCACAATAATTATAAAACTACGGGCAGCAATTGTTCGAACACCCTCGAATCGCGGGTCAGCCTCGAAACTGCTGCCCTGGAGGTTTGCAATTCACCCTCGATTTAAATCCACCCTCGGCTTCTCTCTTGATGCCGCACACTCCTCCTCTGTTCCTCTCTCTTTCCATTCCGGCTCCATTTTTACCTGAAACTATATTTTTTTTTCCTTTTTCCTCGTCTCTCTCCATCCGTACCCTTGTGCCTTTCTCTTTGTTCATCGTGCCATCTCTCTTCGTCTTCCTCCCTTTCTCTTTCTCTTTTACGTGCGTTCTCGCTTGCGCACTTCGTGCGTGTTAGTCATCGTTTCATCTCGATTCGGTGCAATAGCGTCAAAGTCGACGCTTGTTACACACGTTCCATCCATGCGTAGAGGCCCACGCCCAGTCGAAAGTCGAACAGAATCGACGAACCGGAGCGGAAAAAGTTCCAATGATTATATCTAAACTTTATTTCCCTGTGCGGCCAACTTCCTGGATTTCAGCGGCTGCTCGCGCGAGTTACCTCGCTTCGTGTTTGATGCGGTGCCGAAAAACTCTTTCTTACTTCCGCGTTGTTTCGTCAGCGGTTCTTGACGACAAACGGTAAGTTTCGAATAAACGTTGATCCAGCGACGACTAAAATGAGAACAACATCGTTAAGTTTCACGAGAACATCGGGAAATTCGTAAGATTGTTTAACGCGAACCACTGGCGCTAACGTCCAATTGCAGCCTGCCCTTTGTGTCATAGGGAGATGCTCGTCGAGCATGGAATTATTTTTCCGTTATTTTCTGCTTCGGAAATGAATTTAACGGGTTATGCTCGCGATATTTCTCAAGCTGACCTTATCCAGGATCTTAGGTTGGAAAGAGGATATTAAAGGTCGCGGTGGCTCGTAAAGCTTGGAAAATGAGGCGTGGAGGGGTTTGCGGACGGAATTGCCGGGCCACGGTTGGCACACACTGAAAATCCAACGGCCGTGATTGCACGGTAATTCTATTAGGCGGTCGTGCGTTTTACGTGTTCCAGGGCGCGCAGGAAATTGTGTTTTTAATTCTGCCTGCTAAATCAGCCGGAGCTAAACAAGTATTAACATTTCTGTGCGGCCAGTTACGGGCGCGCCGCGGCGGTGCGCGCTGCTCCAAGGTGCAGGAAAAAAAAAAGGAACGAAAAGCGATAACCAGTGGGGAACGTAAGGGAAAACTCTGGAGCGTAGACAAAGCCGAAACGAGGCAATCTGGTGCGCGTGTGCGCGAGGATTCGAACCTGTGCTTCTCCTGTCTGCCGCGTCTCTGTGTAAGTAAGTACATATACACGCGTGTACACGCGCTCGTCGCTGGCTGCTTGCGAAAGTCAAAACGTAATACGATTAACGGACATTAAATTGAAATACCCCTTGTGGGAATTCGCGGCTTCTCGCGTCGGCGATTTGCCGTGATGTTTTCTGCCGTTCTGCTTTTTTCATTCGGCGTCTGCCACTCCGGTTCTCCGGCATCACGGCCCTCTTTGTCTCTCCTGTCTACGCGTACACCTACCTATCTACCTGGATGTTACGAGGGAAAAATCGCATTTTCTCTGTGACATTGTCGAAAGGGCAGACTTCGTGTTGGGGAGACAGGTTGGAACGTTGGTAACGTTGGTGAATTTGATTTGTCTGTCGGGCGAATAGACGCTCACGCCGCACCGTAATATCGAGCGACATACGCGTTCAAGATATTTAAATAAAACAACGCACGCCGTAAACGCGGGGTAAAAGTCGAAGGGGGAATAAAAGGGTCGAAGTCGTGGGTAACGATAGCAAAGAACATCGATTCGAGGGAATATCGAGATCGATCGTACGAAAGATATGCTCTACGAAGTAAGAGTATTATAAAAGTTAATCGAGATAGACGGTTATGCTACGAAAATGGTGAAGTTCGTAGCTGTAAAAAGACCGTGAATAGTTTTCACCGGTGAAAATGTATTTGTCCGTTTCGAAAAGCTATGTTCGCGATAAAAACTAAAGGAAATGGAATGTTTGCCTTGCATTTCAGTTAATATCGCGAAATAAAATATTCCACTTTTTCTCCATGTCAACAGGAGGAAAGCGAAATATCGTTAAAACATCCAAATATTTTATTTCATACGTACGCTACCGTCTATTAATCCTGCTGGAGGGTCGACGATTTTATCCAAATATTGGACTTGAACCGGTAATCCGTTTAATGGATATTTGGCTGGTAAAACGTAGGTCGTATAGGATATTAACGTCGAAATGCAAAGCAATAAACGGACCTTCTGAGTAAAGATTAAATCGGAATACCATTGATATACACGGGATTCAGGATTTCAAACGTGAATATTAAATCGACAGGTACATACATGTGTCGTCCATGATGCTTGTTCATATATCTATTCGAAGACCAGTCGCTTCGTTCCTCTTTTTTTTTTTTTGTTGAAAATTATCTTGTCCTTGACGTAATAAGTCCTATTAATAACAACGAACGATCTTACAAACAGGAGGCGAATGTCGTATTCTCCTGTCAACCAACGCTCGCGCTTCGTTTCTCTACTTGCACGGTTCCGTGTTAACGGATTTATTCTTTATTGAAATTATTCGCTTTCGGCCGATCGCGATCATGGTTACTTGGCATTATAAACGAAACACTCTACCCAGGAAGGGTAAAAGGCGGGTGAGATGGGCCACTACGTGACACGGACACGAATCGCGACATTAATACTAAGCGCTCCTTTATTTTCTTTTACGTTCCGACCAGGACGCGACGACCGCCTCGACGAATTTTAACGAGAACCTCGTCTCCGTCCTTGTGAAAATTTCTATCCTCCTTCGCGCACCGTTTCCTCCCAATATTATCGCGTTCAGCCTTTCTCTTACTTCGTTCCTCTACTTTTGTCCTGTGATTTTACAGCTTGTGCTTCCCCGTACGTCTCGCTACACGATTTACGCTCCGTCGATGGAGCCCGTGCGATGGAGAATTTTACGACAGCTTCGTGTCCTCTCTATATTCGAATCGTACCGCTACTCACCGCTCCTCGAATTGATCACGTTTTTTGCATAGACCATCCTATCGCGCGGGATACTGGACAGAGGCATGACCAACGTTGACCACTGGCTCTTGAAGTCTGTCGTTAACATCCAGTCGAAATAACCTTTATTAGCGTATACGTATCGCGAAATAAATTACGTGAAAGGAAATAACGTAAGATACTGTTTGAAAGTATCTAGACATTTGGTCCTTATTTTTGATAATCTGTATTTCTAATGAAAATTAAAGAAGAGAACACGCTATGCTCGTAGATTACAAAACAGATTATGTATAAAATGTCTGGAAAATAATTGGCGTGTTACAATTAGATAAATAAAGGAGAAGTAGTAGTTTGTTATTATTAAATTTCAGTATGAGAAAAGTTTATCTTCGAGAAAAGAAATACGCACGCCACTGTAGGGCTCGCTACCGTGGCTTCGCAGCTTGTAGCAATTCTGTTCGATCCGCTCTCTACCCTGATATACGAAGGAACGCCATTTTTCGGGGGCAATGGCACGTTCCCCGCTGATGAAACTATAGGGCGAGGACACTATGGGGACGAAGGATCACCGAAAGGAAAATCGATGTAGCGAACGAGCTTTCAACGTAGCAGCTTGCCACACTATCGCTACGTTGGGGTAACTTGTATTAGCGAGAATTCTGTGCCACGTAAGCACGAATGGGGTGCCGAGAAAACGTGAATCATACCTAAAATGTGTACCGGATACCGCTTCATTATTCCACAATTTATTTCGACTCAGTTTCCTTAATGAGCCAAATCTTCGTTTCAAAAATAATAAGAAGAATTTCAATATTTTACGTAGATATCTTTTGTTATCCTATATAAAACTAGGTGTTTATTTAAAATCATACGAGTAACGAGAAGCACGTCCGACGTTCGATCGATATCCAACGATATCTTCCAGCCGATTGAACGAATATCGAAAGTTATCCGAATGTGGATTTGCGCTCAAACCGTTATTTCCTACGCAACTAATTCGTTTTAATTGTCTATAGTAGCACCAAACGACGTTGGTAAATCAAATCCGCGATAAAACCGTTAAAAGGATTCGAAATTGTATATTTTTCGTGATTCGATCATTTTTCTATCGACCTAGGAAAACGAAAGCGCTATTCGAGAGAAACGGATTAACAAATGTCAACATTTAAAAAATAGACTTTAATAGGGGACGGACGGTGGTTCTCTTTTAATGTATTTACAGAAGGAATGAGTCGGTCGAAGGGAAAGAAAGCCACCGTCTTTTCCACATCCGTTTGTAAGGGCGCGACTGTAAAATGCGAGGGTGTTCGACCCTCCTCTCTTTGGAGCTAACCCTAAATGGCAGCTCGCCAAGTGTGCTAACACCCTCTTCTGCACATGCAGGCGCCCTCTTCTGTCCTCCTCTCCCGCTCGCCCCTTCTCTACCCTCTCTCATTCTCTCCTCCTCTCTCTTCGCCACCACCCACCCTTTAACGACACGCACGCCAGGTCCCATTCAATGCGCCGGCTACACGCACTGCACACGCGGCTTTGCACACAATGCTCGCAAACACTATGCATTCGTAAACATGCGTAAACAACAACGGCGGTTTCACACCTAAGGTACAAACCGCCCTGAAACTGCACGGTCGGTTGCAGCGCGTAGGATGCTATTACGGATTGCAGTTCACTTTTAGATTAAACCCGCGTAACTTCCTATTCGCTATTCCTCGAATCGATTTAGTTAGACACGGAATCGGTGAAAATCCGACTCGTTTTATAAGGTTAGATCAAGCATCGTTCGCTGTATCGTAATAGCGAAGCAAATCGTCAATTTTATCTCAGTCAAATTTTTCTATTTCGTCGTAGATTCACAGATTCGTACATTCGTAAATACTAACGTTTCTTTAATCGTTACATCGAATGAAAAGCCAGTTCGTTGTTATTTCGCACTTTTGTTGCGACTTTTTAACAAACCATTTGAGTTCAAGTATATCGAGGTATTTTTTCTCGTTTTTACGCATAGGATACACCAGGCACCGTTTTGCGCAAAAAATTCCCACCCTAAGCCGCCCTTTCTATAAACATTCGATCCCTGTGTCACGTTCCTCTCAGTTTATTACTATTTTTCATTTACACGTATACACACACGCGTGCCGTCGTTGAGTTATAGGAGAGATAAAAAGCAAAATGTTATTTATGAAATAGGAAATCCCGGCCAGATGACATTTCGCGATCCGAAGGAAACAGTATACAAAGAGACACGGGACATCGTCTAGTCTTGCTATGTTCGATTCATAGGCTCATACCGCCGCGGGTCAAGTGTCGATAGCAGCGTGTAGTACATGTCGCTTATAGATTCGTCGAGATGCCCCTGGCGATCGAGAGTCAATAGAAGTACGCAACAAACAAGAGGCTGTGCATCAGTTGGATTAGATTGGATAAAGTTGACGATATCGTTTGAGTTGAAAACTATTGCGTGCGTATAGCAGTTTGGTTTGTTTCAACCGCGACTCTTTGATAAGACAGTCTCTTTGACGAAGATGCATGATTGTATATACCGGCGTAGTTGGTGCTTCGCTGAAAAAATACATAGGAAAATCTTTTCTCTTTCCGCCGACCTTGCGGTATAATAAAAGAGTTGTTCACACAAGCCGTCATTGCAAAAGCCGTAGTTGAAACGAATATTGGCTCGCGTTGTAAACACGAGCGTCCGGATATTTTTCGAACTTCCGAAGGATGTGTAATCTAGCTAGAACTAATATCTGTACGAATAAAAGTTTACAAAGGTAAATGTAATATTTTCGTAGAATCATAAACGATTCTCAGTTGCAAATAAACACGAGCACGTATTGGTACAATGGAAAAAGGAGAATGACAATTTTTTAATTGGTTCTCGAATAAAGCCTTGATCTCTTGGCTACAGGGTTACAAAGTTAGTCGGCCAGTGATTTCGAAGTTCTCGCGCTATCTGAAGTCGAGCTTCTTCTTTTTAGTTCACCATATTCTCAGCCACGATCTCGTCCCGTTCGGATTAAGAAACTCTATCGAAGACGTGATTAAAGATTAGGTATCCTGTCGACTCTTGGCATGAGTCATGCTTTTTACTTCGATCGATTAAAACTTGAAGTTTATTAGAATCTTATTAAACTGCCAATTCCCCTATCTTCCGATAAAATATTTCACCGTTTCTCTTGTGTATGTTGTTTGCGGTTCTAGTTACGATAACGTAATACAATATCAGAAGTAAAATATCGTCTAAATATTTGCCAATGGTTTATGCAGAGTTTTTGCGTCTCTTCTCTCATCGATGACGTTTACGTTTCAACAAAGTCCTCCTATCGAGAAATTCTCGATTCCAGCTGAAGTAGAAGTGCTTTCATAGTGCGTACGCGCAATGAACGAGAGCCCATCAGTCCTTACTGACCATTCAGCACTATAAAGGGAGCTTAAATATTGATTCGGTTGGCAATTATGAGTGGTTTTTCACTGGGTCTCCACAGGCATACCCGTCGGTCCTGTTCTCCGGGTCTGCTTAATTACGGGATGTTTGCGTTTCTCAAAATTAAACTCCTGCTGGTCAGGACAGCGCATCGCGATAGCCCTCGGGCTACTCTAAACAAATTTACATGAAACCGGAGAACGTGCCACAATAACCGATCATAATCCTTCACCGGATTTCGCTTCTATTTCTTCATACTCAGTCCCCATCGAATATGCAGCGTTTCAAGAATCTCGAAAGACTACCGTGCTGTAAAGTTATTAAATAATTACAGTTTTATCGTAAATTTTATATCTAAAAACTGTAGACAGCGATAAGCGTAATAAATATTTATGCTATAAATAACCATTAATTTATTTTTTCAGTCAGTGCAGAAATTTGTTCCATCCATTACGAGAGAAAGTATTTTCATATTTGTGTCAGCGTTGAAGCAATATGGTCGTGATGGGAAGCAGATTGGAATAAAAGGGGACGAAAACAAGTTCTTCCAAGATCCCACGCGGTTTACTTTTGTGGCAGTAAATTAACGGTTCACGGTGAGACTTCTCTTGGGACCCCTTCATGGCGTCTCGTCCAGTTACAGCCCTCGCTACGCTTCCGTCGAAATTAGCGAAAGTCGAAGGGAAACGGTAATTCTCCGTAGAAGAAACAGCGAATCGCGTTCCAGCTTTCTTCCTTCCTTTTTTCTTTCCTTTTATTTGATACAAATTCGGTCGTTAAATAATCGGAAAGGATCGCTTAATTATGTTTCTTGGAAAGATCTTGATTTTATTTATATCTTTACAGGTTAAATTTGTACGGAATGATATTTTTATTTTTTAATCAACAACGTGGATATTTGACAAAATTGTATGAAATGACTTTGTTCTTCATTGGGCGTAAATAATTCAAAATTTTTACGTAAATCCCTCCTGTTCTCGCACATTGGAACAATTCTGATCCATAAAAAAAAGTGTTTCAAAGCTATAAGCCCGATCGGATAACGATCAAAAGAGTCCCAAAGCTCTTAAATGCAGAAATACAACATGCATGATTCCATTGTAACTTTAATCTGTATATCACGCATTCGTCCATTTTTTTCTTACTCCGTCGATGTAGAAAAATCTAAAAAGCTGCGTTTACAAATATTCATTCTGATTAGTAGAGTTCGAACGATTTATGGGAAGACTGGAGCAGGGAATGGCTATTAAATTGCTTGGAGTTAATAGAAAATTACGTAATTTGCGAATGGAGGAGTGCATACTTTTCGCGAGAAAAGTCTAATGGAAAAGAGGGCACAAAGCGTTCGTGAAAGTAAGTTCCGAGCTTCCTAACTGTCGTGTCGACGTTTTAACAATTATGGCAGGCTGTTCCCGCCGACGCACGACGTCCACGTTCCGCAAATGATTCGCAAAGAAAGAACGAAAATAAGAAATGGCAGGAGGCGAGGAAAATGAAAGGTGACGAGCTACGTGCTTCGGTATCAAGCAGCCGCGAGCTGCTTCCGCGAAGTTTAATTAAATAACTAGGTGACGTCGTGGGCGACGAGGGTGCATTCGCACCACGAAGCGAGGCCGACAGAAGCAGGGTCGAAAGCAGGGTTGAGAGAAAGACAGACGGAAGCGTAGAAGCCAGCAGTAAGAAAGACCGCGGGACTTGGGAAAGGGGATGGACTCGGGGTCGAGGTGCCAAGTTGCTAGGTGACTTTGCTAGTTATTTAATTAGCCCGGAGACTCTCCTTTGCTCCACTGCATCCCCCTTTCCTTTCGACTCTTTTTACTCCTCGAAACGTCCACCCCTCCTCTCCTTCCTTCCACTAGATCCTCCCCCTTGCCACGATATGCCAGGACTCCCTGTGCCTTCACCGCGACTTCCTTTATGACCTCCAAAGGACAATATGCCGCTTTCTCTTTTCTAAAGCTCCCGACTTATTGTTCTCTTTGGTCATTTCTGCACGCCCATTTGCGCGTGCAGATCCTACTTTGCTCACACAGAAAATCAGTGCAATCGTGCAGAAGCGACGGGAAATTTTCACTTTGAACTTCGTTCAAATTAGGATGGACCGTCTGTACGCAAAGGCGCCGGATATTACTATGTAAATCGACTGGGAACCGAACCCCGGTTTTATTAATTAATCTTTCGTAGATTCTTTCGTGATTGCACTAAGCAATTCGATGTGTTAATGCCTGCGTTTGCACGTCGTTAATTTAAGTAATTGCTGAAATATGAAATTATATAAATTATATATATGACTTCGATTATATACATATATATATATATAGATATAATCGAACTCACGATAATTGTTACGAAAAATAACTAGCAACGAAAGATGGACTTGTGACGGAATAGCCGCGAAGAAGATAAGGGTGGGAAAGTATGGGCTGTATTTGCCGCGTTCGAACAAGAAAAACAGGGATTCCCCATGGGAAGTCGGAAACCTTACCCTATGTTCCAACAACCGCCATTTTAGATCTGAACCGCGAACGGAAAGACATCGAGAGCTTGTCAGAGCTTAACTCGATGACAGGATGATTACTGGTATTATCGGAATTACTCGAGAGCGAATTGCGCAACATACCGTAACGAACTCGTGGTATTTCGAAAATTGTGCATTCACTCTATAACTAGAAATCTAATGGAACAGTCGACGAGTCCGTAAAGACCGTGGAAATTTTAGCGCACGTAAAATATATTTCGAGATATTATTGTAAAAATCGTATACGATTTTGAAGAATGAAGTACACAGTTGTATAGTTGAACGAATATGAAATTTTGTTTTCGCAAAAAGTAAAAATTCCCTTGGAATATATATAACGAACTTCGGGTTTATTTTTACAGAGTCGTCGCACGTGCCGAGAAAAATTTGTAACAAATATTTGCAGATTTTTATGCGTACGTACGCGTTTATTCGTATTCCTTTTACACACCCTTAAAAAATTCAAGAAACATCTGTTGCAGCTACAGCAAAAAGGAAAAAAGGGTTGAACAGGTGCGACAAAAAGCCTCGACGAAATTCACAGTAAACGCGACACTCGGATCAAAGCGGTTCCCGATTTCCGTAGTCGAAGCTGTAGCGGAATGCTACTACCTTTTCCAGGCAACGTATTCGAATTCTTAGAAAGCGAATCCGGCCAAATCGATATTACGCGCGATGAATATTTTGATTTCAATTCTCCCGGGCGCACGTCATTTACATATTCCGAAACGCAATGGTAATAGGAATAGCATGTGACAGCTTTGTGAAAAAAAAGAATGGCCAACGGTTATTTACTAGTTCCAATAGTTCCACAGCCAGCAGGATTTCATGAAAGAGACCGGCTGTTCGATTAAATCGCTATTTCTAGGTACGTACTCGGCAGAGACCGACCTTCTTTGCAACACGATCACAATTGATCTATCGAAGAACGCGTTAAACCTTGGTCAGAGCTGAATGCCAGAGGTAGCCAGAAAGATAACAAGAGAAGGCTTCGACAAAATCCAAAGTAAATGTGATGCCGCTGATCAAACCGGGACACGATTTCCGTAGTTGTCGCTACAACAATACGCTGCGTTGCATAAATAAAGCGTATACGTTGGACGTGATCAATATTGGATGTGATGAAAGTAAACCGGTAAAGCGCCGAACGACGCTCAACCCTCGTCGACGCGCGCGACCGTCTGTGTAATTTAATGCCGGGTAAATACGCCAAGCGGAGAGTAGTTTTGCACTGTAATCTAGATGAATCTGCTGGAAAGGCCACTCCCAACGGGCATAGGCTCCCGTCAATTACAAAACGACCGTAAAGGGATGCTTCGGCATACTTTCCTTGCCAGTTCCTTATCTTTCTCTTTCGACGTGACACACTTCGGATGTTTAATATCGCGGAAGAAGCGCTTCCAGATTTCTCCAATAAATTTTTTTTACTTCCGTCTCTCGTTGCAAAAATTACGGAGTTTTGGTATCAATGGAATTTCGCGTATTCGATATCGTGAATTTAAATAGACGTTAACTGTTTGGTTGTCGAATGTAAGATCAAAATTCGTAATGGAATAGACGATTTCGTAACCTCTTGGTGACTCTTCAGTTTTGATATCTTCGTTAAAATATCGTTATGTTTTATGATTCTATGTGTCATAAAGTAGACGTAAAGTAGACGCGGCGGAAGAAATGTCCAGCGGTTACGTAAGTAGAATGTGATTTGCCTGAGTGCCACCGAAAATGAGAGACATCGCGATATTTTCGGAATGCAGAAAGAGAGACGTTCCGGTAGGAAATTTATCTTCTCGTAATAACAGCGTGGCAACGCCGCTTTCCGGGTGTTGTCACGTCCCTTTCGTTCTCGTACGTGTCTACCTCTTTGTTTTCTTCCATCTTCTTTTCCGTTCTCTCTCTCTCTCTCTCTCTCTTTCTCTTCCTCTCTCTGCATCCCTTCGGGATTCGCCCGTGTCCGTATTACAATGGCATTTCGTGTCTCCACGTTATACTTACCATCTCTCGGCTTGTACTGCACGTTTTCTTGCATTCTACACCGGTGTCTTATTTTATTTCTCTGCAAATACACAGCAAATTCTTGTATCGAACGTAACCCAAAATCGACGTTGCCATGTGGAAGTAGGTATGTCTTCGATAAAATAACATTCTAATAACGTCTTTTCCATTAATTACAGTGTTAGGTATGTTAATAAAATATTAAAGTCGTTAACTGATTCTACAGTGCAAATACGTTGTTAACGTTATACGGTACTTTCGAATTTGTCATAAACAGAGAGTAGGAAATTCTAAAGGCACTATAAAACTGTGCAACTCGAAAATCTTGCGTTTATCAGTATCTTTATAATAGAAGAGCGATAGCTTTGCGTCTAAAATGGAAATATTATACGTAAAATTCCACAATATTGTTCTAACAAAGGACACGTCCTTACATTTATTTTTAATCAAGTGTGTATCGTGATCAAAGGTGTATTACATATGTATTTTATTTCGAACATTCGTTTGTACTAGCAGGAACTCATTTCAGAGTATAAGAATACTTTTTCACGATAGAACAGTGCTTTCACAGCAGGCAAACAATATTTCAAGCTCCTTTTCAAAGTACTCTTTATGCCAGAAAGTGTTACGCTTCACGAGAGCGGCACACAAAGGAGGTTTTAGTTTCATAAAAAAATTGAAGAGACGACTTCTCGAACCTTGTCCATCTTCGTCCATTCTCCATTGTAAAGGTCACAGTATTCATTTTTATATTTTTTTGTTCATCTCTCGTTGGATTTACATGTCTTGCTTCTCCCTTCCTCCCCCTTCCTTCTCACTTCTCCTCTTATCCCCGTTGCCTACCCTGTGGCAAACCTGCAAATCTCTTATACCGAATTCCTAGTTTGCCGCCATATACTATATCCACACTTTCTGTATCTTCTTTCCTCGACGTTTACATTTGCATTTGTGCTTCTCTTTCCGCAGGCTTTGGAGAGCTCCTGCAAGCCTCGATGCTCGTCCTTTTTCCTTTTTCCCTTTTCCCTTTTTCCACCCTTTCTCTCTGACTCTTCTTTCCCTTTCCGTCCTCTCCCCGCGAACCCTGGTTTCATCTCGCGAATATAAAAAGGGCTGAGCACACGAGTGTTTAGTAACTTTGTCAGCGTTTTTAATCCCGCCCCTTATCCTACCTCTGCTTTCGCTTGTCCCGCACGCTCTCTTTGTCTCGCTATTTCTCTCGTACTTTGAATAAGCGTATGAGCGTACACTTACGCGTTTGCTTTTTTGTTTTTATCCTTCTCCTTTTTTCCTTTTTTTTTTTTTTAGTTCGTTTCTGGCTTCGACGCATCCCTGCTCTATGTACTTTGTACCAAACCGATCGTTGTACCAATTACGAGTGCTCGCGCTCAACCCGCGCCGGATTTAGTAGCTTCATCAATGAAATTGATTCGTTTGGTCCCGGTTCCCGGTGTCTGCACACAAGCTACATGTCATGCCGGTAACTCAAACGGTAGTTATCAAGCATATGTTCAAACGATTTACACGTAACCCCGTTTTGCTCTTTTCTACTCTTTCGTATACCAAAATGTGTCTCGATTTTGCACAGTGAACAATGGACTAGTGCTCTTTGCGATGATTTCCATCATGCGAAAGTTAATTTCCTCGTTTTTACGTATTAAATGATTTAAACATATCATTTTCAGAAGTAGATATTTCTAGAACAAAGAACAAACGTGAAAGATAAATGTTCACCGTTTAATAGATAGAGGAACGATTGATCTAAAGATACGTAAATTCAAAAGTAGTTGATAATCTAATACTAAAACGGATCAGTAATGTCAGAAATACAATACACTTCACCGATCGATATGCAATATCGTTGAACGATAATCGCTTTAATCGGACTTTCGAAATTTCATTCCGCTATGCATATATTATCGTTACGCCGTTTCACGTTATCAGGAAATCTCTCTAAATATATCAAGGCAAACAAAATAAAACGAACGCTTTGATATTAAATCTTGTGTAACCTATTCCATATACTCGCGTCCTGCTGCGCGTTTCCCATGGCCACTAGCCTATTTTTCTCATTTAGCTAGTGACCCAAAACTATTAACGAAATAAGAAGAACCCCGCCCATTGACACAGAAACGCCCGAAAACGTTCAGGCGCGTGCCAACAACCCCTATACTAACCGAACGTGTTCGGAGCTGCGTGCAAACGCCTATCCAAATGATACTATTTTTAGGGGATATTTATTGCTTGTACATTATTGCTTGTAAAACTACCTACTCTATTTCTTTTTTTAACTCTTAATTAAACTAGAGAACGAAATTTCTTTCCATGTCGTGTCACGAAGCGTAATAATTAAATTTAACGAGAGTTTATATGTCGATGAACACCACTATCTAACAAGAACAAAGTACGCAATGCTGTGGTCAGCATTCTGCCGCATTTTTTTCAACGATTCTCGAAATACCTTTGCTTCGGTATAAAGATACAAATTCAATAAAGTACATACGATTATGTAAGGTTACTGAGACGAGATTACGCTCTTCTAACATTTCGAACCGCACGTTTTTTTCTGTGAACAGGCGTAATTATTGTTATTTAAAATTTCAGTACACCGTGAATGAATGATAATGTTGACCACGCACGGTTCACTTCCAACTGTTGTAGAAACAAATATACATCATTGATTTGCTGTGTATTTCGCTGTTTGTTCGCGATTCGAACGTACGTGCCACGAGCTTTACAACATTTCGAGGTATTTTTCATTTGAGTTTGTATAAAAACAGAAGCACTCCGTTTGTCGGTCACACTACTGTATTATATCTTTACATTGCATTAACGATGGTCCTACTTCTATGGTAAAACAAACAAGCATGCGTTTACCGTAGAATTACTGTCGAGGGAAGCGACATTAACACCGGGACGAGACAAATAATCATGTAAACTCGATTTTCAATTTCAGGAATCAACTGCGATAAGGCAACAGTGAAAATTGACCGCGAAGATGAAATCGCAGTCAAAGATTATCTCCGGTCTAAATTGAAATGCGACGAGTCATCTCGGTTTTCAATTATCGCGTCTTCATTCACGACCACAAACACGTTGCTCTAATACGATCAAATTATCCGAGCGTAAGGATAATAAAAAAAAAAGAGGTAAAAGGAAGAAAAGTTGGTTTCGCATCATCCCCCCTTGGAGAGTTTCCAACGTATCGGAAAGTCTAGCGTTCGCCGGTACACTGGCGCAAGCAGCGCGCGTTAGCGCTTCGACGACGACCGGTGGGAGTGAACGGGATAGGGATGGGGGGCCGCAGAATAAACTTAGACATGTTTGCCGAGCAATCAAATATATGAGTGGAAAGTCTCGCAGGCGTTATCGATTGGTTCGAACCCGGCTGTGGTGGCACACAGGCGAAGAGGGGAAAGAGAAGAGAGAACAGTGGAACGGATGGGTCTAGGAAAGGGTCGCGAAGGGGTCGACGAAGGGTTCGAGACGAAATGGGAACGGGGAGAGAGATCCACGAAACCAGTCTACATCGTCGTCGTCGGCGAAGGGCCGAGCGGTTTGTCCAGTGTTTGTTGTTCGCCGTTGTTCGAGGGGGCAAACATAGTTTTCGAGCCGGCGAGAAGGAGCCGCTTCGTCGAACATAGATACACGTACAAATACACGTACAAACACATGCGTCGTATAGACACATGTGTATATAAGTACACTATACATATATACGTGTTCTTAACGGCATACGTACGCACGTGAACACGTATACGTGTGTACACGAAGAAAGAAATAGAGAAAATACATATGCGCCAGCCTTTATACGTATAGGAACGCGGACTTTCGAGAAATTCGACTCTTTTATTTCCGCGCGACCTTCCTACCCGTCTGCTTCAAAGCGGTGGAGAAAAATCTCAAGAGCGCATCGTCTTCGAGAGCCTCGTCGGAGATTTCGCTTGCACAAGAAGGAATAGCGGGATGGGCCAGAACAAGCTCGCAAGCTCGGACAAATTCTTGCGATGTCGGTGAACGGTAGGGGTTGAGTCGCGAGAAAATCTTATCCACCTACCTACACTTTGGATCGCTCTTATCTCCGATTTCGGACATTCTTCGTCGTTCTTGTCCGAATTCCCATTCCGTAAAACACACCGAATTTGGTAGAAACGGTTAAATAGCAAAGGATTTTATTATACATATATCCGATAAAACTGACCCTCGATGTTTCAAAATATCCTCAGCCGTGCAAATCGTTTCATTCGTTCGTCAAAACGATCATCCTAGTTTGTCTTCGGCAAATAAAATTTTTTTAATTAGCAAATACGAGTCGAAATCTGAAACTCGAAATAGCTTGGGATATCGAATATGTTCCTTTATGAGAGAAAATTTTAGCTATATAATATAACATGACCAAAAGATACGATAGCGGTTATAGAAGTAAACTAATTAAATAGTATACCACATATTTACTTTTTTAAAAATCGTTCCCCACCAGCGTGACAAAGTATTCTAGATTATTTTGCGAACGATCGTAGATAGAAGTAATTTTTCAGGATCGTTTGCTCACTGTGATACGCACCGTTATTGCTCGAAACCAGGAGTGGTGTCCTGGATAACGGAGCGTTTCTCCGTTCGTGGTAAACATCTTTTATTAAGTGCACGTTGCGCTCCGCTGGCGCGTCAATTTTTCAAAGCACCCTCGAGTTCTTTGTCTTCGCGTCTCCATCTAACTATAAACGATAAGCACGCGTAGCAGGGAGTAGGGGCGATTAATCGTTCCATCATCGTTAGAGATGGTCTCGACTCTGTGACAATGGTGAAAACGAAACTTCTTTCGCCCTCCCTTCGCGTATTCTCTTTCCAGATAAAACGATTTTCGTCTGTTTTTTTTTTCTTTTTTCTTTTTTTACCAGTGTCGAATGTACCGCGCGTATATTTTCAAGTTTGTTCGTAAAAACAAACCACAGACAAATCAGTATCGCTCGGATAATCGAAGATCTTTGTGGCCGATAACGCTAATTATTTAATCGTTTGTTTCGCACAAGCACATCTCGAATATTAACGAAATTTCTCTTTCTATTTCAGGCTGTGCATTCGTGAAACTTTCATCACATCAAGAAGCGCTAGCGGCGATCAATACCTTACACGGTAGCCAAACTATGCCGGTGAGTGGAAGCTATTGTTTTTCTAAACACATCGGAAATTGGTGTAAAGCGCTTTGAAATTTTTATGGAATCAATGGACACGTAGTTCTATTGAGCAACAACGAAACAGTTTTCTTCAAATGAATGAAAAACCATATGCGGAATAATAGCAGCGATATCGCTGCTGTGTTTTTCTTAAACAATGTACAGAAAAGTATCTATAAACTTTAAGAAGGTATCTAAGATTTTATCACGTTCAACATAAATTGAAAGATAAATAAACGAAAGTAGAAAGCAAATGAGTACGCACAAGACGATAAACGGAGTTGAAAGTAATAGAAATGACGAGTGCGTATCACGGATTCATGGATGACCGTTCTATGGAACAGGTAAATTGTATAGGGCGGACAACCCTCGTAATGACTGTCATGCATGCAAACATACCGTGGTTCCAATCTAATGACTGGCCAAACTGAAATCTGCATAACACTTGGAGAAGTATGGGCTACCTCCTTCTCCGTCGCTGAATCTCCTATGGCTTCTATCAAACCGCCAAACTTTCTCAGCTTAGGGTCGGACCAGGAATTCCCAGTTGTAATTGAATTGTCAGTGAGTTTCGTTCGGGATTCCACCTGCTGATTGGTGAAAGTTCGCAAAGCCGCTTGCCGAACTTGACCATACAACATTCCTCTTCCAATATCGCCGTTATTATCGTACTGCAGTTATTTGCTCATATTTATTGACATGTCGAAGTTTGGCGTTGGACTCGTTCATTAGGATTACGCTTAATAGAACTGGTCGACGATTAATGATGGAACGTCGACTATCAGAAAGATACTACTAGATGATGAGAAGCGCATAACGTGTCCGATGAGAGAACTGGATATTCTGTTTCGTACTACTGTAGAGACGCGGCATGTATCTTCGTATCTTACGATTAAATCATTTTTGACAGTGTATACTATTAGCTACATTTTAATCAAAATATTGATTTATTCGCATGATTCTTTACTCAAAACTTTGCTGAAAACCCTCGGAAACAGCCGGTGTATGATGGATTGCTTGTCGACGGACACTCCAAGTTTGCACTTTTAAAATTTCGTTGCTAAAATTGAGAGCGATATCGACCGTGTATTTGTTAGATAATGCTATATTATATAGAAATTTTACAAAAAAAAAATGTCCTCTATTTTCCATATTTTTCTTCACCTCATTGACTCATAGCTTTATCTCGTGTAAATGAAACACGAACAGAACATTTCCGATCACACAAAATCGTAGAGAAACTTCATAACTGTGAACTATACACACGGTGCAATTCGTGTTACTATGGACGTACAAAGAAACGAATGCAACGAAGTAGGAGAACCGTTGAAAGTCCATATACACCCGATATTTTCCGATGTATCCGGCAATTGTTTCGCCGTCCATCAGTCCGACGGCGGGTGAAGAAAAAAAGGACAGTGCCGTATTTTCCAATATCAACGAGAAATTCGCGTTCCGTGTCACGCGTGTGCCTCGTGTATGAAATCACGAATTGCATCGTAGCCGAAGGGCGCGGCGGGGACAGATGCGAGGCTGTTACGTGAATATTACTCGTTACAACGCTCTAATCTAATAGCGAAACACGAGGAGAAATTGTGGGTACAGAAGGGGAACTTTAGGATCGTGCTAGGGACTATTTGCCCTTAAAAGAGAAACTGACATGGCGCGGAACGTAATATGCAGATCGCTTAATTATCACTGCGAATTATGCAAATCTTGATACCAACGTTACGAGATTTCATCGCGTCCCATCGAGTGGCTCGGGAGTGTCAAAACGTAGGATGGAACGAGACACGCAGTTTGCCGTTTCATTAGGACGATTCTAGATTTATTAGCCTCGTAGAAACGCTCATAATCGACGGAACGGCGCGGCACCCTCGTTAAACCTACTAAATTGAAGTTATATTAAAATTTTATCGTCCATCCATTTTTCGTATAAACCGTTGTAGAACACATTTTTCTTTTATCTTTGTCATCTAAATCCTTGCGAGAGATTGTCACTTTGCTTAATACTCTGCTTCCTAAACCGAAACGTAGTACGAATATTGTCTCTCAAAACTTTGGGATTCGATATTCACGCAATTTATCAAAGAAGATATTATAAAATGAACGATTCGTCCTCTCGGTAAATAATTATTTTAACGGAATCGTTCTACAGGAATATTTCACATAATACACAGCGAACGATATCTTAACGCTGTAAGGATAATTCGATTCGACAGCGTTCGATCTAGTTTCTCGTGACACGTTGTAATCCTCAGTTTCCCGTTCTATTTCATGTACGTACGTGTCTACTCGTATGCGGTTGCGATTCTTTCATACACTGACACGCACAATCGTCAAATTGAGATAGAAATTTATATCTTATCCTAAGTAGTTAGTAGCGATAGCAAAGGGAATTTTCACGAGCGTAGAGATATAACAAACAGTGGAAAACCTATACATCGAAATATTATACACATTCGATCAACTAAATATCTCCCTTATTTGGTATTTAAGCGAAACGTTCAACAGACAATCGCTCGCACAAGGAATGAGTGATTAAGTGGCACGATGATACAGTATATCCTTGAAATGCTTCAGGATACAAGCTAACTGGTCATAGGACGAAAACGCTCAGACCTTAGAGGAAGGTTCTTATGATGATTAAGGCCTGTTAAACCGAGGGATGCGCGAATAGCGTTGGGGCCTCGCAGATATTGCAGATCCCAGGCCGGAACATTCCAAGGACTCTCTATATCGAAAGAGAACGAGCCAAGGGCAGACACAGGAAACTTAGGAGAGGAAAATCTCGAACTTTGTCCTTGTTAAACGAGAATATTCTCGGTATAACCATGAGTCGGGTACGCTACTTGTGTACGGTTAGAAATATGTACCTTCCTCGAAATATCCTGCCTTAAATTTTCTTTATTGGAAGATAAAACAATATTAAATATAGATGATAATTTTGTACTTCTAATTTTATACTTCATTCCGTTCTTAGAACTAACCCCGTGACTTGTAATGCCTTGAATTTTTTAAGCTAAATACATATAACGATGTCTGATGTGACTCGATCTACGCTCACGATCCTGTACATCTTTCCACACAATTTTGGCTCCGTATCTTTATATCCTATACAAAATTTATTATCGTTACTTCAACGAAATTGCTGCTCTCGTAGTAAAACTTGGCGTAGTAAAACGCGTATTGACAGAAATGTTCGATATTTCTACCGTCGGTGAAGAATCGATGACATAATGTATAGAAAATTCACTCGTATTATATGTTTAAACGTAAAACTCTTGCCAGAGATTTTGTGGGCTGGATGTAAACAAAGATAGAAGGAAATGGCTTTCGTAACATCGATACTATAGTATCTTTCGTAATAATAATAATTTTGGATTCGGATTATATCGTGTTATCAAAAGCATGTAGTACATAAATCGAAGATCACGGTAATACAGCTTTTATTTGCTATTCTTCTATGAGGGAGATATCATCGATTTTTCGCTTATACGTTTTAAAACTACCTGCACAAAAGGATAAATAAGTTTTATACGAGGTAAAAGTAGAAAATAATAAAACACGTTTCAATCAGTTTATTATTTTTACTCGAAAAGTATCTTATTTACTTAGATTTTAATATTAATTTAAAGAAATAGAAAATTCTTGGACGTGTTCGTATATCAAGAATTGTAAAGTCTATTGTACCGGATCATGCGATAATATTTCTTTTCATCGAGTAACTTTGCGCGACTATTGCGGTTAATATTTCGCAGTGTCAATACTGCAGTTTTTCTTCCAGCGAAAAAAAACTGCTACTTTATACGGCCGAAGTTCTGTAAACATTTTTCACTTCGGATTCAGTAACCGTGTAATATGATTTACGTTGCTCGAATAGACGACGGATTCGTACAGTAACTTTACGGAGTAATATTTCGTTCTTCTCAGTGAAAGCGTTGTAAGTTTCTATCAATCGGTCAGCATAAAAATATCATATTTTTAACTCTATCGTGCGATCACTGTTCGATTGGTAAACTATGAATTTCAACTTTTTTTCTTTCAATATAGCTAACTATTTTCGAAGCAAAATTTTCCTCTAATATATCCGAATATAACTTTCCGAAGTACACAAAAACTTTTGACATATCGTTGAAATGCCAAAGAGAGCCTGGCATCGTTCAAATATGTAAGAGGTACATATTTAGAAGTTTGCATAATATGGATGTAAAAAGAAGCAATTTGAAAGCAATGCTTGGAAAATCAATCGTTTTCCTGTCAAAAAGGGCTGAATTTACATCTATATTGTGGAGGAACAATATTTCTCTGGGGGGTTCTCTGTTGGTATCGGGGGTGGGTCAATTTCGAAATCATAGCATGGATATCAACTGATCGATCATTAAACCAGGGTTATTACCGTGAAAAATTACTAGCCATGTCGCACAAATTCCCCGATCATTTTTTTTCTGGAAGCTCATCGAGCCGTATAATGCGGTTTGCTCTACTCGAATTGACAGGGTGTTCACGCGTCACGCGGCGGGCAATATTTCTCCTGGGGCTCAATATTTCTGTGAGGTTCGCGGTCCGTCTCTCGCGGTTCGTGTCACCGGTGGAATGCGAGCAAGCGCTGGCCTCACGCGTAGTTATATCTTCTGAAGCGTGTGACATTTCTTGTCACGCCTCACGACACGCTCGCGAACCCTCCCCGCGGTATGCTCTCCGTTCACCCACTCATGGTTCTGCAAACTCCTGAAATGCCTCGTAATAAAAGCAAACGTACGGGAGAAGTGTTTTGCTACGGTGCTGGCTAAAACGTGCCAGAACGTAACACAGTCGTTTTCAGTGTAGGAATTTTACGTAACGTTGCTCCGTTTTTATTTTCCTCGCCAACCCTCGGGCGTGCTGCCACCGCTCGGAAATTAAGTGCTCGGAATAAAAAGACTCCCACCACCCCCCACCCCCCGCCGCTATTCTTCCATACTGAAACGCGTGCGGCAACGAATTTAAACAACGTCTTGTTCCTCGCGTACGCTTCATATTTCCGATACTTTTCAATCTATTCTGTCATCAAAATTACTTATCACTGAAATACCGAATTTCCCCTTAATACGTGGTATATACTTTGAAAAATCTGACATTTTCTCAATTTTATACAAACGATCGCAATAAATATACAAAAATCTATCCAATAGTAAAAAAGACTTTATCGTATAATCGTTTCGGATAAGATATTTCCTTTGACCCTTTTATCTAAAAGATTTACCCGGATAATGGATAACTGATGTATTATTATCACATCTATCGTAATCGAGTTGCGCCGCGGTTTTTACGAACAACACTCGCTCTCACTAACACTCTCTCTCACACACTTTCGTTTCATGACGTTCTACCGTATTTTGAAGATAAACGCTTAACGAATCTACTTCTAATTCTCGATTTATACTTTACGCAGCATTCTCAATAATCAGTGACGATAAGTTAATAATTAAATATGAAAAATATGTTTCCCTTTGGCAAATGTAATTGCCAAATTGTCATCGCGACAAAGAAGAAAATTTG
The DNA here is from genome assembly GCF_040668555.2 of Bombus flavifrons. Classification (NCBI taxonomy): domain Eukaryota; kingdom Metazoa; phylum Arthropoda; class Insecta; order Hymenoptera; family Apidae; genus Bombus; species Bombus flavifrons. The sequence continues at coordinate 13,921,509 of NC_138451.1, read as the reverse complement.
AATTTGATTCGACGAAAGATCTTTTGGTAGAAACATCGACACGCGCGATTAGGCGCGCGATCTTAAGAACCGAGAAAAGTAGAAGCGTACGTCGTAGATGGACGTGTAGCATGGATGGTGGGGAGTAGCCCTCGAGCCTTAGCGGATGTTCCTTTCTGTTCGAGAGGAAACGAGCGAAATGTGGATGGAAGGAAATTGTCTCTGCATTAACGGAGGCTCGGAAACTGCTTCCAACATTTAATTAAAGACATTCCCTGAGTAATTCCCTCGGCGGCCTCGTAATTGCATTGCTTTTATCTCCTATACAACTGTTACTTGTTTGGCGAGTCTTTTCTATCGGGAGTCAGAACAGGAGACCAAATCCCGTGGGTAAGAAAAGCAAGGTGGAAAAGAAAGAAAGAAACGCGAAGATACGATACCCCTCGATTCTACCCAAAGGATAACCGTTCTTAAGGAGCGTACCTTAATATCCCTATTATCGTGATTAAATTTGAATTGGAGCGAATTAAACCGGTATCTCCAAGCTTCCGCTTAAAAATAGACGATCGATTTGCACCAAGTTACGTGGGATGTAACGTGACTGAAAAGTAAAATTATTATGGGTACATTTAACGAGTACAGATTAAATTATTGCAGATAGGATTTACGTCTCCTTGAATTGATTGCTCTCCAAATTTACGGGGCTACCCTCGTAATTAAGGGGAACCCTTCTTACCGAAACATCATCCGCGAGTTTCGAGCAGAAACTGATATAGCCATTTTATAATCGAAACGAAATCCCTTCACAATCTTTCCTACTTAATTTCCACGGACAAAAAATGTATTCGTCGTTATAGGATATTGCGCAACGTTCTTGAAAATTCTATAATCTAACAAGTACGAGACGAACGTTAAGACGGGTAATTTTTACTTTTCTCATTGATATATCTTAGATTCTTTCATGTATTATCCCGATATATAACGAGACGAAATGGAAAAAGTGCTAAGTCAGGTGATTTTTCTCTGGCAGGCTAAAGCGTAAAACTTGTAATTTGAAATGCACCGGAGAATTGGATAGTTTAGATCCATCCCTTCGATTCGGATTCCAACAGAGAATCACGTGGACAAGAGGCAATCGGCGTTCCGGCCAGTCTTGCGGTTCTAGTTGTATCTATTGAAATTACCAGCTGGCGAATTGGCAAGTGTGATGGTGCAGCTAACGGGAGAACCTCCAATCAGTACGTAATTGCTTCATTCCGTTGCCAGGTCCGCTGCAATATCGCGGTTCTCTGAGCCGTACCTTTACTTTCAAAGATTCTACCAATCTCGAACGACTAAGGGATTTTTTGGTTTACATCGAATTTGCTGATCGTGCGAATTTGGCTAAAAGATTCGTTTCGATGCGTCTCTCATCGTCGGACATTAAAGTCTATTTGAACAATATCTGTCCATTAAAATATGTACTTATTTTGGCATCGCGTATCGTTATGTTCTGTAATTTGAAGTTTCTTAATTTTACGATAAAAAGTGTATCGCTATCGTTTGTATTGTAATTGTAAATTATACGACGTTATTTAATAGCTAATTAGATTACAAATTTTTAACGCATTTGGCTGAAATTGAACAAATACCGTAACAAACGTGACGCAATGTAACGCGAATAAAGGAACGGTTTCATCAAGCTCGCAATGTCGCTAAACACAAAGCGAGAAAGCAGATTTGAAAGAATCAGAAGCATCGATGCTCGACTCGTTTCCGACGATCTAACGTTACAAAAGCCGAGAACTGTTTCAACTGTATAAAGTTCATCTCGCTGAGCCTCGTGTAACGAAGACTTTGTACTCGGCACTATAACGAGACTGTGCTTTTGTATCACGGATTTTAAAGAGACAACCTACACGGTAAAGTGTACAAACATAACGAGACGAGGAGTGGAAGCTTCAAACGTTCTCCTGGTGATATCGCTTGGGGTGGCTTTTTCTTTTCGCGTGTAGTTCAGAACGTTGGATCGGAATTAATGAACCGTAATCCCCCAATAATGAGGCTTCGGCTTCACTGGCTCTGATACGACCTCGGCACCCTTCTTGCCCCCCCCCTCCCTCCCCTCTCCCCGTCTGTCAGCCTCTATACGTATATCGATGTGCACGTGCGCCCTGTGTAAATGTCATATATGCCACGCGACTTAGCCAGCCATCGCTACGCAGAGAGAGTAAGTGAGTGAGTGAGAGAGAGAGAGAGAGAGAGAGAGAGAGAGAATGTGTGTGTGTGAGCGCGCGCGCGCGCGCGCGTGTGTGTGTGTGTGTAAGAGAGAGAGAGAAGGCCTTCCACGCTTCGAGGCTGTCGACGCGAGACAAATTATTTTCCTCAACAACACGCGTCGATGCTTTTCACGGCGCATAACGAGTTGTTCGAGCGGCTTCGCCTGTATAGAGAATACAAAATATCCTCCCCACTCCTCTTCCTGCTCTCCTCTTTACGGTCGTTCTCTAGCCTGTCGATATTTTTCCCAGCATTACGAAGGAACGCCCCTGAATATTTTCGCCCTGCGAATTTTCCCATCGCCAATGACCTCGACGCTGAGATTGCCCCGGTGCATCCTTCCGCCATTGCCTAGGAGGAAAAAAACTGGTTACCGTGACATAATCCGACGAAACAAGCTATTTCAAAATTATCTCGTTCCATGATTTTTTTTCTGTTAAAACCGATCAAAAACCAATGCGCGAGTGGACTGTAATTAGCGATAGTTGGAAAGAAATTTATAAAACGTTTTTTGCAGACGTTCGTCGGAACAACGATGTTCGTCGATAATAATATGATCGTCGATATTACTGCTTCTCGCCAAACGCGGTCAAAATTAAAGATATTTTAACTTGTGTTTCAGAATTTCTCGAATAAGGGAAGAGAAATAACACGTATGAGTTTCGCCGGATACTCTTGATATTAGTTACAGTAATGTGGAAAGTTGTATCCAGCCATGAAACCCGCATAACTTTTATGCCTTGTAAACTGCGGCCGGATTCTGGTTTCCTTGGAACGCCGCGGTTATACGCGCGTTTGGCCCTATTCGACTTGGCTGTAAACGAAACTTTTAATAATTGCGAGCCAGTCGTTTCCTTTCCTGCTCTTTCTCTCCTGTAACCTTCGCGGAACACCGATTGCATTCCACATAGCTACGTGTGACCAAGAGTTAAGTGGTACTTCGCGTAAAATGCTAATGAAAATCAGTACCAAATGAATAATGTCACCCCGTTTGAAAGCTTTTAATATATGTATCCTACGAATTCGAACTTGGTGAACCATTAATGTATTCGATTCATCCACTTTTCACTCGATATTATCCAAAGCTAATTGGAAAGTAGTATGTACCACGTATACTCCTGGTTGTTACTTTGCTATTTAATATTTGTACACCTCTGCAAAATGAAATTATACATATGTATGTATATAACAAAAAACAGTGGAACTGACGGATAGTACAAGATATTTCAACCACTCTTTAACCAAATCGACTTTGCTTCGGTAACGCCTACCTCTACGTTACTCCATCAAATCTATAAAATTTTATACGAGCTAATTTTGTCAGCGATATTTGACGACCCTGTGTAAGAGACTTTAAAGAAGGTAAAAAAAAGCCGTAAAAAGTTTTGCAAATTTCGAATCCACGTATATCGTACCTTTCACAACGTCCCTAAATGTTCGACGCCAAAAATAATAAAAACAAAACGCTCTTTATGGCGAACACAATATCCTCTTCATACAATTTGACAGCATCGATGATACTCTCTGGAAAATCTTCACTGCTTATAATGTATGGTTGAGCGATTCAACCAATTCTTGCATCATCCTTTCCCATTCAGTGTTTCAAGTTCGCGTGTAGTTGGATTACGCGAATCATTGCGCATGATTTCTAATACACAAAGACACATGTCACTGTGATGTTCGAACGTATAAACGTGCCTTAACGTGAGTCATGTACAGTTTTAGAAGCATTTTAAAAGCATTCTTTACAGCTTCGGTTATATATAATTGTAGACCACTTTAAGCTGATATTATACACCGTGCACTATTGTCCGTATTTTCACTACTTCGAAATAAAGAGTGAAAATATGATTGTTTAAAATTATCATCAACTTTATGTTTCAACTTCTAGACAGTGGGTTTTAGAACGCTTCGTTTTAACTTTCATCGTGTATTTTACACACGACGAAACATTATTTTGTAAAACGGAAGAGAAACGTTCTCGCAACAGGAAGAAATCCGAGCATCGAAATTCGAACCCATGGTTTTTAGGCTCGCTTTAATTACCACAGCCAACGTTGTCTTTTCAAATTCTTCCTCTACTGGACTAGTTTCTTTTTTTCTTTTTGTTTCTTCTTTGTGATATAACCGTATATTGACAAAATGTAATGGAAATTTCAAACGACGATCAGAATAGTCGTGCAGGCAATATTTTCTGCATTATGCATACTCGATGAGTTATATTTATACCGTGTTAAAGATTGAAGAGTAAAACTATACATTTGAAATAACTGTCAAACGAAAGGAAAAGAAATTACGAAAGAAAACACAAGACCACGAAAGATGAAACGAAACCAGCACAAAGATTGCCAAGCAGAGGAAAGAAATAGATGGATAAACCGTGGAAAATCGCGTGACAAGAAGAGGAAATTTCAGCGAGCGTATCAACGGGTTACAATATTACCGTCGTTATATAAACTCAGACACGCCCAGCATTTGCATTGATGACGTGAATATAATATATCACCAGAACCTCGAAAGCTGAGCTTTTCTCCGCAGCCACAATGGCCACTGACCACCTGTTGCCTTTCCATTTATATTTTAGACGTGGTGAGAACATCATCGTCTTACGTATCCTCGTAAACATCTCAAAAGGAGACGCGTTTTCTCCATTGAAAAAGATCTTATGCTAACTATCCGTAGAATACTCTGAGGCTTTCTACTATAATCAAGTATAATAGATCCTAGCTTATTTAGTTTTCCTCGGCTTATTATATAGTTACACAGTCTCTCTTGTTGCTATAAATGAAATTTAGAAGTAGAATATTACTTTACCGTATTTTCTGAAAGGAAAATTCTTTCGAATTTTTAGTAGCGTACCTTTTCATAATGGTCACACAAAATAATTTATATCGTGGTATATGAAAACGATGCTATAAATACCGCGTCCCTTTGCTTTCGCTCGATTTTAATATTATTTCGGGTGGGCAAACTTATTCACGTTTTGCGAATTAAATGGTAGGTATTAAAAGGAAATTGGTACACACGTTTAATGGAAACGAGTTTGCTAGTAGAACGATTAATTTCCAATAAGTAATAGGGGGAAGAAGGTCGTAATTTTCTTTGATAATCACGTCCGTTGTCGAAGCGATGTTATTATCAAATTTTCTACGTGTTATAAATTTATAGAGGATGAGAAACGCGCACGCGGTCACGAAGAAAATGCGAGGTTCTAGAAAATTATGCGGCTTTACGTCGGCGACGGTAATCCCCTTGCTACAGCGTCGCTTCGTCTCATGGAAATTACGAACCGGCACGTCCGACAGCAGTATCTGATCTTGCATTTCAGACTTGCTTGTCATAGCATGGCAATTTACATTGTGAGCAACATAATCCTCAAACGATAGATTGTACAGCAGCGTTCTCGCATCAGTCTTCCATAGCCTATTGCCGATTTGACCAAATAATTTCTAAACCGCGAATATTTATATTTTTAGAATTATTTTTTGCATAATATTTGTCAAATATCGATTATAACGGATAACCAACATATCGAAATGATTTATTTCAGGGAGCGTCATCCAGCTTAGTGGTAAAGTTCGCAGATACTGAGAAAGAGAGACAACTAAGACGCATGCAGCAAATGGCTGGGAACATGAGCCTCCTTAACCCTTTCGTTTTCAATCAGTTCGGCGCTTACGGCGCTTATGCTCAGGTGGGTCACATTATGGTTAATGGTTCTCGCGTTACCATATTACCCCGTCTGGCTGGTTCTCGTTATCGCGAATCCTACAACCTGTAATTGTTTCTGTCTTGTTAAAAACGATCGACGATGCTTAATACCAACGTGCTAATTTAATTTTTCTGTAAAACATTTCCGATAATATACGTACACTCGGACATTTAGATTTTGCTATGCGTCTATATTTAATCTATATCGAAATTTGTGTATTTGACATTTATTCGCTAAATTTCTATTAAATCGGCAGAATTCCAACTACTTTCATTTAAATATCACTTAGTACCAAAGTTTTATTTCTTAACTAACTTGCAGTAATCCAAACGGAACGCTCTTTCTTGAATACATTTTCGATATAAATGTTCTACTTACAGCAGCAAGCAGCTCTCATGGCTGCTGCGACAGCACAAGGGACGTACATCAACCCAATGGCGGCACTGGTCGGTGCTGGACAACTACCGCACGCGTTAAATGGCATGCCAAATCCCGTGGTTCCACCGACCTCTGGTATGTTCCTTTTTTGGTCTTTTCTTTCTTTTGACAGATGGAACGTCGATACTTTAAACACGTTCGCGTTAAACAGTCTCCGTATATCACTCGAGTATTTAATTTGGAATAGCGAATTATCTTTCAAAGTACGAGAAGAAAGAGAAACTTGCGATTTCCGTGGAATTATTTCAAAGAAATGGAACACGCGAGGGAAAAACTTGAACTCAAGTTCCACAAATATACACGCACGTATGTACACTTTGTTGCGAAATTTTCCAGTTTCACTGACGTGAAACTCTTTCTTTATCTCCCCTCTTTTATCCCGCTCTCCCCTCGTTTATTCCTGCACAGATCTCGCGGCAGCAAGAGTGTACAGTCCGTTGCCTTATAACCGGCTCATAAATCAATACAACATTTTCACCGAGCGTGACTCGAGCGAAAGATATTGCCAGTACCGCGAAACTTTATCGAAAGCTCGCCGCGAACGGGAAGGAGGAAAAGCCAAAGTAGCACCGTTCCTTCCCTTTTTCCTAACCCTCCTTCCCTCCTCTTCGCGTCTTTCGCTGTCTTCTCTTTTCCGGTTTCTCTCATTCGTTCAACGCGTACACAAGAGGAGGGAACGAAATAGCAGAGGCAGGTAAACTAAGCACGGAAATCGGCTCTCGACAAGCGCTCTCTGGTATACGTCGAGTCTCGTCAAGCGAAACGTAATACCCTTTGATAGGGAAATAATATTTTATTTCTTCTCCACCTACTTCTGATCTTTCCTCCGCTTACCAGCCTTGCAGATTGCCAAGCTTCTGCGCTTTTATTTCTACTGAAATACGACGTCATCGTACCTGTCATTATGGATTTTTCATCCGCAGAGAGTACCTTATACAAGACGATAGATGTAGTTGAAAAGATTTTCGATGGATTTGCACGAATTTATGGATACGCGATGAATTACTCGACTTTTGAACTGCGCCTGATTTTAGATATTAGTAAACTTCACGTATTTATCGTTTTCTCGTCGTTACGAGAAATGTTGTTCCTGTTCCTTTAAACCTATCTTCGCGTGTTCCAAATCATTTTCTTGAAAAACATATCTAATTCGCAGTCCGTGAAACAGGACGAAACAGAGTCCGCAGAATAACATGCATGAAATTGAAAAAATATTTAATACGCGAGATGTTAATGTATCTGAACATGGAATAATTTTTAGAATTTATTAAATACCGATAATGAAGCTGCAAGAGTAAATCAATTAAAAATGACGGAACCGCAAAACGATTATTCATGGTCGAAACGCATCTATTTAAAGGGTATAATGATTCGTTTCTAAGCCAACAACCTATCGTTTGAAGAGCTTAAAATATGCACGAAACTTTGAGTCGTTACCCCTCACCTTTACAAACAACACACCGATACGTACACCCAAATGCTCGTTTACTTTTCGTACTTGCTGAAACGCGCTACATCGAAGGTAGACGTTAAGCAGATACCGAGATAGCGATCTTCGGTCCGGATTACCGATCTAATCATCCTAAGAAAACAGTCAGTCGATTTGCTCAGAGGCCGGATCATTAACTCGTGGAACAGTATTCTACCGTGAGTCGTTATTAGCTCTAAAATCGGATCAATATTCCGGCAATCTGCAGATCATACGGACCCTCAAACGCGACGCGAGGCATACGGATCATCCGCAAACTCGATCTGACGTCCTTCCAATTATACAGTATATACCGTAAATATATACCGTAAATCGGTTGACAGGATGTACAGAGAGGGCAACTAGCTAAGCATGATCATTCCCGATCCGATGTCGCGCGTCGGGAGGGTGACTGAGGTCGGTGTTGTAAGAGCAAGAGGGTAACCGGTGTGTACTGATCAGGTTTGCTCGTAGGTACCGGTACAGGGCAGCCGGTTAACGGGGCGATACCGTCGTTACCATCGCCAACGATGCCCAATTTCAACATGGCTGCACAAACACCGAATGGTCAACCAGCAGGTTCGGATCCTGGTGTCTACACCAACGGGATACCGCAGACCTATCCGGGACGTGAGTATCAACTCAGGCGCAGTGTGCCGCCCCTGCGCAATGCTCGGCCAATCGACGCTGGACTTTATTATTTTGCCTTTGCTATGAGAACCGAGTAACCTCGCCCTAGACACGTACGACATTACCTCGATTCTTTCTCTCCGAGTCGGGAAAAATCTTTCTCATTCTCTTTTTCATCGCTATTTCGTGTGGACGCTGGGGCGAAGGTCGTATACGCGAATGTTAAGTATCGGGCTTTAGTTGCGAGAATTCTGAACACGCGCGTACATATTTTATCGTCGATTAATAGTAATTAACATGCTCCTTCTAAAGGTACTGGTTTCCATATTTGTACTAAAGTCATACGAATATATTAATCGGAAGGTAAATTTTGGAACGATATTCCTACAGAAGACCCATGTACGCAAGCGTTAAGATCACCTCGCGTAAATATAATATATACCTCGCTATACACTTTCATGTGCTTCTCGATGCAAAACGAAAGTTAACGTAACGTTGAGATCTTAGAATCGGTATCTGAATTTCCCATTTCGTCTTACGCATACCTGTAGAATCAGATTAAACTAACGAGGGATCCAAGAGTACGCGATACCGTACGATATCGATTGGTCAGTACGTATTGCGACAGGGGCCCTAGACATAGGTCCGTCCTCGATAAGAGCTGAGCTTACTGAAGTGTAGATGCCCTCCATCTGTCCATTCCAGCACAAGGGCTGCCCAATGGGGAGGCGGCACTCCAGCATGCCGCCGCGTATCCTGGAATGCAACCCTACCCCGGTGTCGGTAAGTTTTTTCTTCCCCATTTACTTTTTCCCTTCGTCTTATCGAGAATTCCGTCAAGCCTTCGTATCTGCAAAGAGTTTTCACGGAACTTTAGCGAACGCATTTCATAGTGTGCTTTTTCGATAACAGCACGAAGCTCAAAGCTAGCCTCGAAACAGCGATCCAAATCGGATTCTGTAACGAGTTTTTTGACCGAAAGAAAAGAAAAGGAAAAGATCGAATGAAAATTATCGCGTTGCCTATTCAACTCGAGATATTATTCGAAAATGTTATTACTTATATGCATGATCCAAGCTTTCGTTTCTCCATGAATACGATACTTTCAGCGATGCAATCGGGAAAACGCGATCCTACCGTGGAAGTCTGGCAAAACGGTAATTCTGTTCGTTGTTAGATGTACTTTCAGCTTTTTCAACGAGAGCGTACATTAAGTGGACGATATTTTACGTCGAATTAATTATTCGGTGAACGATTTCCATGTTTTCAAAGGACGTCTCATTAGGGGAAACAGATTCTAAAGACGCAAGAGCAAATGAATCGGAACGTTCGGTTTTAATATGCTTTTATCCGAGCACTCGAGCACTTAACTCTGAAAAATTCGATTCCGTTGATCGCGTTTCTGGCTGTTGCATGTAACTATGGTCGCATGTGTACATTTATATACGTATATAATACAAAAATGTATATAAATATATATATACACATGCACATATCTATACACATGTACAAGAGCACAAATGTTTTATCGTTATCATTATGATCATACGTATATATTATAACATATAAGCATATTATATAGACGTGTCGCGTCATCGTGTCGTTATATAATGCTTCTGGTGTGCTGCTACAGTGTATCTTCGATGTTATTTTATATAGGCGTCGTGTACATTATATATTGTTAACTCTTAAGCGCATCATGTATCGTGCATGTTCATCAAAACGCAGACAACACGCCGACGTGTAATCGGCTAGGATGTCGAAGAACCGAACGATGTTACATCAAAGTGCGATACACCGGCAGGAATCATAATCCAATAACCAACATCAAAATGGACGATTCCGTTTCAGTCTAATCAGCGTGTCGACACGACGTATAACTATACTTCGATTCGTTCCGCTCACCGTTAGCAATTAACACAGGGGTTTGATGAATTCTCTGTCCCAATGGTTAAATTAATAACGGGGCATTCGAATTGCTGTTTCACCAGCACCAAGTTTCATGAGCGCGCGTCATTATCGACTGCAAAGCAGCGAAAAACCCGCAAAAATTCGTCGTCGTAACAAATATTTTAGTAGGAATGTACGCGTCGAAAATCTGCGCGGAATCGTATAGCGGAAGTTCGCCATATTCTTTTAATTTACAAGACTAAATGCCCAATTAAAACTCTAAAAGTCTTTCTTTTTTTTTCGTTTTATCCTCGTAATATGCAAAATTTAGACGAATTGCTCGGTTTTTAGCGGTTATAGAAATGGACAGGTGCAGCGTACACTATGCGTAGTTTTGTACAAGTTTCCCCTACGTTGTCCGTCATCCCGTATTCTTTTTCGTTTGGTCGTCTATTAGCATCGGGGAGAGACCCCCTTTTTCTACCCATGTATCTTTTCTGTCTCTATACGAGCACGCGGAATTGGCAGAAATTCATCAAATTTGAGGTATAACGTCCGTACGCGGAGACCGCGCTGGTTTCCCGTGTTTGCCAAAGACTCAAAAATAGGATATTCTTTTTCTGTGTATTTTCGTCCAGTGTACACAGGCCGTGGAGATCAGCGAGTGGAAAAAAAGCAATCCGAAATATCGTGTGTCCCTCTATCCGGGCGAATGGTAACCGACGTATGATGGCGTATTTATTTCATACGCCAAACGTCGGACCATCGTTGGACCGAAACCTCCGGTAACGTCAATCGGAATATATTAAAGCAATGTTTGCACGGAAATAATTAATTTCCAAGCGAAAATTTACCTCTTCTGATCTGAGAGCGAACGACCAAACCCCTTCACTCCGCCCCCGCTGACCATCCCTCTCTACGTTTATCCGTCACAAACAAATATCAATCGCGCGCGTTTTAAATATTTGCCAAGGTATAATTAATGCCGTTATAATTGCTTTTCTCTAATATCATGCGGTAAAGTGCTCGTTTATCCATTGCAACCTACAACTTCAACGCGTATTTACGCGATATAAATGTGCCTGATCGAGAGTATCTCGAAAAGTTTCACAACAGCGTACGTAATCTCGAATATTGTACGATTTTTCTTTGCCCGCCTAAGAAACTCGATAGTAGAACAACGATAGAATAAAGTTCTACGACTGAATTTTACTCGAAGTAAGGTTATACGAGTGAAATCGTTAGTTAGTCAATTATCGTACAGCTAGGCCCTGTTCCTTCCGTCGATATTTTTTTCAACGTCGTTGCGTTCTAAACGTTGATTTAAACTGGCCGTTAGTTACGCACACGTATAGTTTTGATAGTCGCGATATGCGTACTCGACGAATAATGAGGCCGGACAGAACGGGTAACGGGACTTTGAAGCGATATCGCGTGACAGTTAATGTCGGTAATATTGGATAGGAGCGTTGCAAAATACAAAAGTATCGTGTTAAAAGTCGTGGAACGATGAGAACGTTGAGGGTCGAATATCGTTGTAGTGGGAAACACCGCAACGAACGCGGCTAGACGCTTTAATGGAAAAGAGACTTGCTCGTCTAGTGACTTTTTTTCGTTTACTTTCGAGTTCACCTGACGGTCCCAGACTCTTCTCATTAATTCGACGAACCATGGCCATAATTTCGCAAAGTATCGCGTTCAGTTTTCTCTTTTGGTTTTCCGTGTTTCTGCTGAATTAAACGCAGTGTTTTCATTGTTCATCCACGTTTGTTACGAACGAATTATAAACCGTTCTACCATAATTATTTCTCGACTCGCTGCTGACGACAATGCAATTTCGCATTAACTCGATTGACGTTGACCATGCAGTTTACCTTTTATTAATGTTGCTGCTTGTTACATTTACGCTGTTGTATTTCCTGGAATTATGATTCGTTGTCACAGCATACATAGGGTATACGAGTTAATCTTTGATCTCCAAAAATATTCAACATCTTTGTCCGGCCTGGGTCGAGTTAAAAAATAATTGGCCGCGTGTTAAGCTCAAATACCAACAAACGAAAATTATCATTTGACATTCTAATCCGAATCGTACGCCAAAGCAGATAGGAGCTTCGAGATAATTAACGTCGACGTTCCAAAGTATAATTTACGAATGCGAATTTTTCGATATAAACGTTTTGTACGCATCATCGTATGATCTAACATTGTTATAAAATCGTTTTGTCTTTCTTATTTTATCGGATTCGAGCAATCGCATGGGAAACGCAAATCACTACGTGAGAAATCAAAAGGTCTCCAACGCAACATAATTTTACTTTTATTTTACACGAAAACACTGATGGCCACGAGAAGCTGTGTTTTATGGAAACGAAATAGGAACGATAAGAACAGCATGCACTACGTGTATAGATGTGGACACATCATGATGTATTTGTTATTTGTTACTGTCGCAGCTTATCCCGCCGTCTACGGCCAGTTTCCTCAAGCTATTCCTCAGCCGATGACCGCCGTGGCACCCACGCAGAGGGAAGGTAAGTAGAAAACACTCATCAACGTCTAACTGTTGACTGTAAACACGAATGATTGTAGTCCTAAGATTGTAGATCCAGCTCCCAAATGTCCAGACACGAGTTTATCCTTCGTTGTTACGTCGTACAAGGTATACCATTGATTACGGGTGGTTTCTTTTTACATCTGTCGAAGTACGTAAAAATCTCGCTCTACCGAGAGATCTTTCTCTGTGAAATCTCTCGAATAAAATAAATAAAGTTCTCTAATACTTTACAAAAGAACGTGATTTTTCAGTAACGACTGATCGCGACGAGATAACGAACAAGTATCGAAAGGAGTCGATAACGCGGTTACATTTCTTTTGGTAAGAAGCTCGGAAAAATGAACGCGTTCTTTTTAATTCGACCATGTATGGTTGCGGTCATTTTTAGTTTAATCATAGCGATAAAGATGAAGGATGACCTACAACCGTTCACGAACTTTCATGGAACCGTTATATTTTGGCCCGTCGATACTGCGAGAATAGTCGGGTTTCTCCGCTATGGAAGCTGCACAAGACAGGTCTCCTCGGTCGCATCGTGTTTCGTCCGTTAATTACTGACAAGATAACGAAAGAATGAACTTTCAACATCTCGTGTCCGTGAATTTGCGTCGTGTCTTTCGCCTGCCCGACTAATCCTAGCAGCGTTCGCTCCATTTTCTCGACGACAGGGACCGAGGGGCAACGCATTAATTAAGTCAATTGACTCGAATTGAATGCGCAAGATTAATCGAAATCGATGTCGTCGCAAGAAAGGACAGACGAAAGAGCAGATCATTCGTCAACGTTATCTATAGGAATGAGAGAAAAAAATAAAAGAACGAAGAAAACGGGTGAGGATTAAAGATGGCGGATAAGCGGCAGAAAAGAAAGAGAGGGTAGGGTGAGCCGAGCCAGCGCCTAATTGCAATTAACAACTCGCCATTATTAGAATATACGACGCCTAACAATGAGATAATGCAAATAAAACGAAAGTTTTAATTACTTTGCCGTTACGCCTGCCGGCGATCCGTTGTTACATTGTAGGATAATGGGAAGTTTACCGCGACAGCGTTGCCCCTCCCACGCTTCCAGGCCTCCTCGATATCCCTATTTTCTGCTCTCTTCCAGCGCCGCTTTTCGCCTGCTTTTCCGAACGCACAGTATCTCGTTGATACATTTTCGTAATATGTTATCATGAGATACATTTTATCGTTTTACACATTCGCTACTATGAAAATTACCATATAATGTTCCGAATAAAGAATTCTTACTATCAATCGTAAAAGCGCTCATATTTTATGTAAATACGTTACGTAGCGATAATATTGATTTAATGTAGTAATAATAAATTTCGGAAATAACTTTATGCAGAGCAGTTTTATTATAATATTTTACTTTTAGATACAGACTAGAGAGCAAAGATTAAGTGGAAATTTGAACATCGTCGTTCAAAATACTCGAGGCAAAAAATACTTATCAGGGCGAATGTGTCTCAACGAGACGATAATCACGTATATCAAAGTTAATTTCGCTGTACGATCGTTCTAAATCCGATTTCGATTTATTTACTTCTGAAACAAGTGGTGTGGATGTTGAAATTAAAAGAGAACGGCAACCTATCCTAATGGAAGCAGACGTGACGGCGACATCAGAAGAACGATATCGTTTATTCTGTCATCATTGCATGACATCGTTATCAATTTTATACTTAGTGTCGCTTCGTTCATCATTTTTGCTTCTTTAGTATGTTCTTAATGTATTATACGTCTCATAAGGTGTTCTCGGTGTTCGTACCTCTCTCTTCTCTTAAACAATAGTTGTACCACGATATTCTGAGCGTTTCGTGGAAGCTCTACATTCATTCTTTATATACATAGATGGGTATACATCGGTGTGTTTTCGTTGTACTCAATGTAATTATTCCTAGCTGTGTTCGGTGTTGCGCTGTCAACCAACAATGATCTTTGCTTTCTTATGACGATCAATCGTACATCTTGTTACATGTATATGGACTGTGCACTTATTACGGGTGTTGATCGATATTCGATATCGTTACATAGCTAAATACCATCATCACGTATATCAATTCTCTGTAATAGATACTGAATTTTAAATTTTGAGTTATGAAATTCTTTATCTTCGACCGTTGCAAACGTGTTCGGGCAATCGTTCGAAGCGCTCTGAACATTTGTACGAAAAAACGTATATGCCCCTTTCGTTGGACATTTAGTTGTGCACACGTTTGTATAAATACCAAAATACATAAAATATTAATGGCTACTGTGCATACATTTGTAAGCTCGAATCACTCGGATAAAAATATGCGCGAAAGAATGCCGTTCGAAGAAAGAAATGTTCAAACAGTGGAATATCAGGTTCAGTGGATACTCATCTTAACGCTTTAGTCTGGTCGTAGATACTACTTCTCTCCCTCGGGTTTGGGGGAGGTGTTGCTTTCATTAAATTCGCGTGCACGTCCCGCGCGTGGGCCAATTAGAGAGTCGAAAACCAATTTCAGAATCAACGATCGCATGGCACGACGACGTGGTTAAATTTATGGCTCGTTCTTCGTGATTCCGGCGTCCACCGCAATTCCTCCTCCATTCTCCCCTTCGTCGGAACCGGAAACCCGTCGACACCGGCTCTAATTTGGGTTTCACGTGACAACTACGATCGAGTTATTACCGAGACGAAGTCGGTGCTCGCGAAAAACAGAACATTTCTCGTTCTTCGTGTAAACCACGAGACACGTTCAAACGATGTACATATAGAGTTTACCTCTACTTTCCTTAAACTTCGAGCAACAGTACGACACTCGCTAAACCTGTATCGCGATAAACAGATTTTCATCGAAGAATTATTTCTAAAACTTAAATCCGTTCCAGCTAGCTTCTTCTATTTGTAAAACTCAATATTTTTATATTTTATCGGTTTCGTAATTATGCTTTCTCCTGCTGTAATTACGCGCAATAAAGCTTTGAAAGCTCCTAGAAATTGTAGTTGAATACGAACATTCGAAATGAGATGCTAAAATTTTGTAAAATATTCTGTCTCTCAAATTATTTGTACGTCGATTTTCATGAGTACGCGGAAATGACAATGTTACGTTATTCTTCAAATTTTAATCCCTCGCTCGATACACATACCTATTCATTCATCGTTGAAACCGATTAACCATCGTCGTCGTAATCGTTGCTTCCGTTAATCTGACATTTTCCACTTCACCCTATACTTTAAACAAGTCTTACAATTATTTCTCTAATTTCATAGGAAACTTTCTCTAAAATCACGACAGAATTAATCTCTGAACCAGTTGTAAAAGTCAGTCGACCGCCGATAGTCATTTAGAAAGCAATAGAAAGAGCTATAATTGACTAAGAACTATGAAATGAACGAGACCCGTGATCGTTCGCGGAACTGGAAACGGACAATTGCACTCTCTTGTGGTAATTCGACACGGTAACGTTCGTTCGTAAAGGCGTAGAAGTGACAGAAGGGCGAATCTCGGCGAGGAACGAACGAGTCGCGATGAGTAGCATCCTAAAAGTTGAGTGGCAGCCATCTCATTACTTAAATGCGTCCGTTAGCTGAGAGAAGCGCAGGCCAAAAGAGCTGAAGTTTCCATGGTCATAATCGCCGCTAATTGACGTCGGAGTTATAAAGTTCAGTGAAATTAGCTAAATCCGTATTTGGACTCTCGTTATTCCGACCCTTACTTTGCTTCTTCCGTTGGACTTTCCTCCACGGACGTATTAATCGTCGGTGTCTTTATATCTTTTGCGGCTGACATAAAGTAACAAGAGAATTTTTCGTTATCCGACGAAAGCTCTACAATCTAATTGGAGAAGGAATTGCGTATCATTTCAAACTTTAATGAAATTTCACGAATACGTACGATGATTCATCATCGTTAATTGACGGAGGACTTTTGTGAAAGTTGCGTTAAAAATGAGAGAATGAATTGTCTAGAAAGGTGAAGATAAGGCATTGGCTCGAAAAAATTATCGAAGAAATTTATATAGTTGCTTCGTCATTGGCGAAAAGCGTTATTGACTTTTTTTTTTTTTTTTTCTTCGAGAAGAAACAACACGTTATCTAGCGAATTTTTACGTAACCTATCTTACTCATTCACTTTCGTACTTGTATCACGAATATTAAACTTCGTAGTAATAAGACGACGGATTAACATGTCTGGCAATCTCATGCAAAGTGTCGCACCATCGTAATCAGTATCATCACTGTCACCACACTCCTTACATCCCATTTGCATTCATTAAAAAATACCCTTCACCTCGCTCGTCATTGTGTTGTGAATCCCAGTGTTGTGTGTTTGTATATTTGAAAGTATAAATACTCAACGTTACTTGAACCGCGAAAAAGCTCATTGCCGTAACAGACATCATCGTGACATTCTAATCATTACTCTCTTCGTCGACGATCACGCACCTCTATTCCTTCGTTCAATCCATTCCCTTCACCTGCCGTCCGATCTTTCTCCCCTCCCTTCTTTATTTCAGTTCAATTTCACTTTCTTTACGTTTCGTTCAATGTCCCTATCCGAAGATCCCCTGTCACGTGATTCATTAAAAAGGAAAAAGAATATTCACCATGTGCAAATCGTCCTTCACATTTCCGTGCGACGAGAGAGAAATCAGATTGTCATCGGGAAACGATCACGAATCTTCATCTTCATTCATCAAAAACGCATCCAGACGAGAATCGGGAAGAACGAGAAGAGAGCAATGTGTGCATACTCGCTGATGCGAGGTGGCTCTCCTGTCGCGTCGAAATCATTATGTTGCGAAGAACGAAACTCATCCAGAACTAACATTTTAACTTGAGTATTATACTTCAAGTTTAGATGTTTAGATGTGCTCTGATTTATATGGTAGGATGCTCTATCTCAGGACCTGAAGGCTGCAACCTATTCATCTACCACCTGCCTCAGGAGTTTGGAGATGGTGAGCTCATGCAGATGTTCATCCCCTTTGGCAACGTCATATCGTCCAAGGTTTTCATCGATCGGGCCACCAACCAGAGTAAATGCTTCGGTAAGTGTGTCATTTCCACAAAACACGCGAAGAGTGGCCCGGAAGAGAGAAACAAAATACCGTTGAACGGCTAGACGGTTCGATGGTGATATCTTCCAAAGGTAGGACGGTTTGGTAAAGTCTCGGCAAATATCGATACTGATCACTCGAACAAAGGATCGAAGTCGCACAACGAAGGCGAACGTTCGTAAAATCATTTTTATAAGTTGGCAGTAATTACCAGCGATAAGTGCGCTTTTAACGATGTTTTAAAAATCCAACAAGTTCATTTTTATTTCGTATCGTATCGAACGGTATTCGAATTAGACGTTGTGTTCGTAACGTATTTGTATAAAAGTATTCGATCCATCTCTGTAGGTATAAAAAAATTAATGTGCATTTTACAAGTCCATGAGACGAAAATTCTTCATTAAATATGAATACACGTCCGACTGTGACTCGAATGAAACTAGGCAGTCCTTTTGGTTAATCAGAAGGGATTGAAACAAAAGCGCTGAAAAACGTACCAGTGGTAGCTTTGATTAATTGTACCTTGAAAGGATGCTGAAATATGAGTGCAGATAATTGGACGGATATATTCGCTGATATTCCTCTTAGTGTATTCATTCGTAACTAGCGCGATTAATATTTTTCTGCCTATCGCTGCCGATTATTATGGCCTATACAGCCGGATGAATTTCATCGTTGAAAGGACAGTGGTCGTTATATTCTCGGTTTCGTTGTGTGTCGTTCTGCGTGTAATTATCGAGACATTGATGAAAAAGGCACGTCCAAAGTGAACATATCGTTCATTCACGATGCATACTTTGATATCGACGTTGTGATCAACTTCCGGGAAAGAAGTTCTATAACGTAACGAAAAAAGAGGAATGAAAATGCTTTGAGCATTATAATCTACGTAGACGCGTATATATATGTTTTTGCATGTAACGCGATTCGTCCGTAATCGTACGATATAAATAACGACGCAGGGTATTATTTTCTTGGAATTCAACGGAAGAGAGAATTTTGGGGGAAGAAAACGGTAAAGGGATACTTTTTCATCGAACAAGGGTTAAAGCCTCTTCAGTCACCTAGTAAAAGTAATTTACGAACTCCGAGTAAAAGCGGTGGTCGCCGAGCGATGAAGAGCCGCGATTGGTCAGGCAGTAGGCCGCCATGATGGCAAAACTAAAATTGGATCGGGGCTAATGGTCAAAATTGGCTTAAACTGGGAGGGCCCTGATGACCTTTCAGCGGCGCTTCTGTTGTTAAGAGCTTCGTTATCGTGCACCTTCTCTCTTTCCCTCTCCCTTTCTCTTATTCTCGATAAAACTTTGATGATAGTACCGAGGTCCCTTCGCAGAAAACTTTTTATTCCTCGCGGCGAATCAGCTAATCTAAATCACTGGTTAGCCAGCGAGTACCCTTTTGCGATAATCAGATGCCCTCAGGTGTCGATATTCAACTTCCCGTTTTCATCGTAAGTCGAAAAATATCGTAACTAATTTCTTTTAATCTCAATTCAAGAACAATTTCAGGTCGGCCGTTGCGGTGGAAAGATTCTCGTATTATGGTTGGGATATAATCGATATTTCTAGCTGTATTAGCTCGATACAAAGCTTTGTCCTATTTTCCGAGATAAAATCTTTTTTTTAACGAAAGATTTTTTTATTAAAAGGACGTTGTGTTCAACTTGTTTCTAATCTTTTAAACTATTAAATGTCAATAACGCATAAATATTCCGTTTTATCGATTAAAATGATTGATGATTCGGTTCTTTCAGGTTTCGTGTCGTTCGATAATCCAGCGAGCGCACAGACAGCAATTCAAGCGATGAATGGCTTCCAGATAGGGATGAAGCGTTTAAAAGTCCAGTTAAAGAGGCCCAAGGACGCAAGCCGGCCATACTAACCAAAGTCCTAGCTTAGAGAAACTGGACGATACGCACCCTACATCATAACCCACAGAGTAAGTTTGAAGAAAGTTCCCGAATAATAAAATGCATCCTCCTTGGACGTTTCTAATTCTATTACGTATTCGATCAAAAGACGAATCCAGTAATTTTTATACTTCCCTCAGTGTGCCAAGTATAAAAATCGTTAGTGGTATCGCTATCGATATTCAGATTGTTAGATTTTAGACTGATAGATTACCGTAAAAAGATCCTCTTTCGCATACAACGAATATGAACTCATAATGTATCGACGATGGTTAAATAGTATGGACCCTTTCTAATTACAGATGTCGTACAAGAACACGGGCTTATTGAACGCTCGACGATCAGAAGTGATGAGTTTGAATCACCGTTACAACGCTCTCCACTATAATAATCTAGTATACTAGTTAGATAATTTAATTAGAGTATAAAAATTAGAAGTCAGTAGATTGACTTCGCCGGCAACCACGCGGCGAGGACGAAGAGGCAGGCTGATGCTAATGAAACATTGGATGTCCAGCACTGAACCCAGTCCGAGAAACGAAACGCGAGTAGGATTCACGCTTCAAACGATTTCTCGGATGCTCGGATACGACAAATTCTTTACTAAGAACGGAGAACGCATCGATCTTTTTCATCCAGTTCTTTCTATTTTCCTACATCTTATTCTATTTTATACATTTTTCCGTTCTTCACTCTCGATCCCTACTGCCAAACGAGGATTCGTATCGAGATACGAACAATTATTCGATACGCGTCTTACAACAAGACATTCTAATCCTAATACGATTTTGAAGATCCGATCATCCGGGAAGTAGTAGATATCGAGAGCCTAGAGCCTCTCGACCAGGTTATCGTTCCGACGACACACTATCTCCTATATAGTTTGATAATCACGGTGAACGTTCAAGACGGGTGACTTTCCAGCACTAACCAAAGAATACTCTTAGTTCCTGACGAAACGGCATGGCGATTGTAGCCGACCGACTGTTGAAAAAAGTTAACTATTACTGCGATTCGACCCATACGATACCAAAGAAAGTACCTCTTCAGATTCTCTAGAAAACAAGAAATACAGTGTGTGTATCGGTTGAATTCCTTATTCGTTTACGAACAACTTTGCCAATTTTCATTTGAAAACGCAGTTAAACCGTCGAATCCGTTTGGATGTCGTGTGTTCGGTATGCGAACGCGTCATCACCGTATTATACGTACCACGTATATAGCAACGTCGTTAGGATCGTTTACTATGTTTAGTGGTCTTCGGGCAGGACCGACGGCACAGTGCTCGCGGTCTCTCCTAACGCAAATTTGTCAATCACGTATACAGGGTGCTCGTCTCACGCAACGTCTAGAAAGAAGAACAAATTTCTAAAACGAAAACTACGAATCCGAACATGGAACACGCATTTACATACATTTACACTGGTATATATACAAACGACGCACATACACGCGCGGACACACGCACACGTGCACAACACGCGCATACAGCTCACACATCACGCATCTACTTACACACGTATCTACATGTATGAATCAGTGCCGACCCAACACTCGCGGGTTATCGGTTCTTCTTATGTTAAGATTATCAAAGGCGTAGGTATGTACGTCGCGCCGTAGATTTTATATACGAGACAATTTAAAGGGATCGTTAGTGCCGTGTCAAAGTGAAGTCATTTCGAAGTCCGGTCGTCCGCGCCACGGCGCTCGTTCACCCAACGTAGTATTTATTATTATTATTACCCCTTTATCATCATCGTCATTATTATATTATGATCATCATTATTAAGAGTACGATTAGATCGTTAAGCGAAAAGTGCGAACGAATTTCCGGCCGAAATTATATCCATCGGGGTTCCTTTTTTAACGAAGGATCGTTCAACCTGATCACATTACGCTTCGCGATCCAAAAAAGATCGGGATCCTGTTGTTGTTCATTCTCATGGCTCGACGATTCATAAAATCGTTCTTGTTTGACTGACCGGTCACGCATCGCCCGAGAAATGTCAACCAGGCTGTGATTATCCAAACAAAACAAAAGTAACAAAAGGGTGAAAACTACTACGATGACGACGACGACAACGTTAACAAGATCGAGTCCATCTCGCGCAGAATCTTTCTGTCCATTCGATGATGGGGGAGAGAGGAGGAAACGCGGAAGAAATAGTAGATCGTCTGAACCAGCTGAACGCAATGAGCTTTACTTTTTTATTTTATTTACCTAGTCTACGTCTAGTCATTTTTATACTCAGCATAATGGTGGTGGGCGGGGGGGGGTGGGGAGGCGGAAATAATTTACGCGTTTTCTCATAAAATATTTATTTACTATTTGCCTTAATTTTAAGACGTTTCGCGTAAAGCGATGCATAGATTTTCTTTTCTAAACCAAAGTGACTATTTAAACGAATCTATTTAGGTGATAAAGTATTTATTGTTCCGAAAGGTTTCCAGGTAAACCAAGTGCAATTTCATTTTAGAATAATTTCGCTAACGACAAGCTGAGGATATAATTTCTTTATTTTATCGGAGTACGTTGTTCCTGAGAATTGCGACCAAACGCGTCGCGTTTTACGTATCAAATTTATTTTATACGACAAATATCTCGAATATACGTGCGTATATATTGATATTTGGGCATTGTTTTCGAACGTATTGTTCCTTGTTTGTTTTCGTTAGCCTTTCTTGTTATCGCGATTCAGTTTTATACCTCATTACGAACGATTAGGGAGATTTTAAGGGATTGTTTGCACCGGGCAAATCGAACAGTACAGCAGGCAGCAAGTACTTACATTGGTATGAGTTCACAAAATTTGTGGCTACCGATGTGATTAGCAACGGACGATATTCATGTGAACATTGAATATTTTTTTAAGCACGATAAATAAAACATTTGGACATTTAGCGAGCGATGCCCGGTCGAATCACAGAGTTTCGCGCAAGCTTCGATTTATACGATTCTGGGCGGAAGCCACATGTAAAGAAGCAGCGACGGAGCATTGATGTTAGTGGAGGAAAAATGGGGGTCATTAGAACGAAATCAAATACATAAAGCACGCTGGAAAACTAGCGTAGGCGAGCGATGGAACGGAGAAGAAAACTCTGATCTAGCAGAAATAATCAACCAAAGTACCAACAACTATTCTATATATAAATATATAAATATGAATTATTAAAGAAGGAGTATATAAATATATAAATATAAATATTATAAATATGAAATATAATATAAATAAAATGAATGAATAAATAAATGAATATATAAATATATAAATATATAAATATATATATATATATATTGATTGATTGAAAGAAAAAAACTAGAGACTTAGTAAATTATTATAGTTTAGCTAAATCAACATGAAATAAATTATTACTTCGAAGGACAGGGAATGGGAGGACCGGCTATAGTCTGGCGCAATTTATGACACGACTAAAAGCTATCTCAAATTTATACGCTATTTAAATAAATATAACAAATGCTACAAAGAAATATACATAAATATATAAAATAATATACGAGCACGCGTAGATGTGTAACCTAAGTACGCGTACGTGTGCATGCGTATATTTATTTCTATATTTATATATGCACGTATAAATACTGTACTTATAGTTTAGGGGCAGGCAACCCTTTCCCTTGCTTTTCCATCTGTTCATAAAGTACGTTGCCTGTTCGTACACTCGCACACGAAAACGAATCATTGCAAAAGAACACTACTTATTATACTTCATTTATCTATACATACACACACATACACGTACGAAATTTACTATACATAGTTAATGCGAAGGCGTGGTACATACGTGTATGTGGTTCACACGCGTGAACGTGGTAGCGCGTAAAAGTAAGTACTTGCGGAACTAAAACTAAAACAGAGGGGTGTGCTGTAAACTATCCTCCGATGACGAGCTCGAATGGCTTGCTAGTTATTGATGATATAAAATATTATTATACTAGCATACGCATATATATATATATATATAAAAACAATTAATACTGATAAATAACAGTAACCAATAATACTAATAACAATGATAACAATAATAAAAATAAATTACTTACAACAATACTTTATAAGACGTATACATAATTTATACTACGCGATAAACGCATATACGTATATATTCTTGTCAGTTTTAGGAATACTGAATTCGTCTAAAGGCATATATACATAAATATATATTTTCTATATATACACACATATATATGTATGTATGTATATATGTATAGACTGATGTATCGAAAGCGCGGGCGTAGATTCATCGATGCTGAAAGAACGTCACGAAAAATGTTGTGTGAGGAGCATCTTTGCGACGTTGTACCGATGCACAACGGAAAACGAACACGACGAAACGATATCTAACGACGATGATAACAATGAGATTGCCAGTGAGATCTTCTTTGGACGGCGTTTCGATAGGAATTCGACGCGGAAAGGCATCGCGATACTCGGGAATCGGCCGTAGAGATGAAACTCAGGAACGCGTGTAACAGACCCGGCTGATCACAAATCAAATTTGCTAAACAAACTAATCCGAAATATGTGTTCACGAAGGCGAAGGTAAATATAAGAGAAGGAACTGGGAATTAACGCAACCATATGTTTGCCAATCCGAGGTCCAATCACAGACCGTAAGAGCAATCGCGCGATCGGTAGGCCTCTGAGTACGCGTACGCGAGCGTTGATGGAATCGCGTAAGCGGCACGATCGTAAACATAATTAGGCGAATGCGTGCATCGCGAGCATACAGGGCTCGTGAGGAAGGTCTGCAACGCAGTGGTACGTCCTATAGATCGGCGTTTCATTTCTCATGGCATCGTGCACGTCTCTCGGTACACGTCCGGCAAAGACGATTAGCGGACAAGCTGAGCGAATTGGGCTACGGCTAGATACTTGTCTACGAGTTTCCTATTCCGCAGACCAGTCCATTCATCTCTCTGCTAAAATCAAATCAACGCATTCCATTTTCGATATAGCATTAGCTATTAGTGCCACCGCTATTAGTAGGCGTATACCACGGACACGAGCTCCTATCGTCCGTTTTATCTGTTCGACCGTTCCATAAACGTACGCGCCAACAATTTCCCACGTTTCTTCGTTTCGTTCAATAATTTTCGATGTAACGAAAACCTATCGAGTCACTTTTAATTTCGCCACGCCAACTGCTCGGATGTCGTTTCCCATTTATATACGTCACATTCGTTGTCCGTATGGTTTTGTACCTTTGGACTTCGTGTTGGTCCGTTTTCGTACTCTCTACACGAATCACACCGTATCGAATCGCGTAAGGCGACAAAATTGAATCGATTCGGTTGCCAATTTCAACGTATTTAGTTAACTCGAACGCGTTTTAAGTGGAAGAGAGTTACACACGTAGTCGTACGATGCGATGTAGAGGAAGGAAGGTAGACACCACCGAAGTGATCGAATATAGTGACACGCACACAGACACAAAGAATCATGCGCACGCGCGCGGACACAGATACAAAAAGGAAGGGAGGGTAAGAAGAAGGAAAAGACACGTATACTGGTAAAAGCTTGTATGCAAGTACCAACTGATTATATCACTACGATCTAAGCTTTTTAATGTTTAACAATACTTAATAGCGAATATCAAGGTATTCAACCTACTCTAATAAAAACACCCTAATAATAGGTATAAATTCATATAAATATAAATGTATACATATATAAATGTATAAATACGAAGGTAACGACAATTGTAAACAAACCAAAAAACAAATACAACTATTTTATCCAACAAAGTTTTTGCTACAACCGAAGTAGTATGCATCTTGCTATGGAATAAATGAGACTTACGGGAGAGGAGAGAAAGAGAAAAAAATATTCTTAGCTCTAAGGACAAGAAGAAAAATAATGATAATAGTAATCTGTGAGGATCAGCTTCGAATTTATTTTTACAATGACGTGATGTAATGCTGAGACGAATTCGCTGCTCGCTAATTAACGTTCCGAATGCTACTCGGGAAGCGACGTACTCGCGAAAATTCAAGCGTCCTAACGACGTACTCGGGTATCGAATTTTCTGCCGATCTCAGTTTTACCGAACCTAAGGATTCTCTTTAACAAATTCTCGAGTCGCAAACTTTGCCGCTGAAATTTTTTAGAAATACGAAATCGGTACTCGTGGTCGTCGTTGTCCGATAGTATTGTCGACCATAAAAATTACACGGAAAGCTTTCGTGAAACGGGAGAGAAGAAAGGAAGAAGAAAAATATGGGATACAAACGGCGCGCAGTATCTCCGCGATTTTATTCGTTCCGACGAATCGTTATCGACGATCGTTATCGCAACGGCCGACCGTGACTTATCATCGTCGATACGAAATTTCCTGGAATTTTTATGGTAGCCACGGAGACACGCACGAAGATTCGATGGAAAACGGGAACGAATATCCTCCACTCTCGAATATATAACTAACTTTAATAATAATAATAATGATCAAACACTACATATAAGCATACTACCATTTACCACCGTACTCGCACACGAAACAGCCAAAATTATCAACCCTCTCGACACTGCTATACCGCGTTCATCGATCCAAAATTTTACGTGGAATTACATTGGATTCAAGTCACGCGCGCCGCGACCTGATATCCGGTAGCCGTGGTGTCGGTGATACTAGGAAACAGGGTATGTTTTTGCAATTATTTGCATAACTTGTAAAGAACTAGCAACAAAATAAATACACGTTTACACCGTTTACACATCGATACGCGTTCACATACACGCACGCACACACGCGCACGCGCACACGCACACACACGCACACACACGCACACACAGGCACACGCAGGCACACGCACACATACACGCACGCACGTACGCACGCACACGCACACACGTAAGAACCTATAAGTACCGCTTGATGCGTACACGACGTAAAATACACTCGTGTAGAACTTGTGCACATATTCGCGCGTGGTTACCGTACACACTCGATACATACGTAATAACACTTACACGTGAACTGTAACATACGTTATAATATGGGAGGCGAGCAGAGCTAAGCATTCACCTAATCATATTATCTTTATCTACATAAATATTAAACTAGATAGGTCTCATCGTAGGCTTTAAGCGCGATTATTAAAGACTTACAGATTTCCGGACACGAATTTCATGGCCATCACCGTCGTTACGATTTTGAATAGACTCTATGTACCAGTACTCTTAAACCCCGCGTTCTATGATGATATTCTACGATGATAAAGCTTACATTATGGAGTATTTAAAGTAACAGCTGTACGAATATTACGAAGAAAAATTAATTTTGTTATAGCTTCTGCTACGAAGAAGATTGATTGTTCTTATCGATTTTAAAATATATTTTAAGATAAGCCAACCGAACATAGTTTCATATCAAACGCGGGTGACGAGAGGAACCATGCACGAATCGTCAAAATCACGTTAATCATCGAAGCGTCAGGCGAGTCACAAGCTCGTTCTTCCTTTCCTTTCCTTTCCTTTCCTTTCCTACATCCTTTCCATTCCTTTATACTCTTTTCACCAGACTAACAAGAAAACGTAATTGCTTTCTCCAACATTTTCATGCGCGCGCGCGCGCGTACGCCAGATAAAGAAGTGGAGCAAATTAGAGAATTAGTTGAGATTGTACTTAAAAACATTAGATTTGCAGTTACTTAATGATTAAAAGAAGAATAAAAATTAAAAAAAAAAAAAAGAACGTAATTAAAATAAAATGTAAGAATCGGCGTTATTTCAAACAAGTTCAAGCCGACCGATGTCAATTCCTTCAGGTACGCTTATGCGTTATCGCGAGAACAATGCGAAGAAAAAAATTCGGTTTTTTCTAACGTACCAAATCGATGTCTTTTCATTGCGACTGTATTAATGTTTAGGATCGGACACACGATTGTTGTAGTCGTTGGTCAACCAAAATTACGTAGGATATTCGTTCGAGTCGTAGGTACGAGAATCAAAAGAAAAAGAACAGAATAAATCACAGTATCTTGTATATTTACCCGGCCACATTTCGATCGACTATCCGGGACCAATCACACTTTCTGACGAAACAATGCGTTTCCTAGTTCTGCCGTTCGGTATGCAAGAAATTTCTTAGGCGAATATAAAACGTTTAGATTAGTGTGATACTATACGAAAGCACCGTTTGCGTTACCGTTTTTATCAAAACGTTTTCACTAAACATTTCATGGTACCCGTCTTGGACCAACGACGTACGTGGAATCACGCAAGGAAACCCGTGCAGAAGAATAAGGCTTTTTGTCGTGTAAATGACAACGAGCGAATAGTTCCGAATATGGTTGAATTATCCACAGAAGATATGGGAATTCAACGACGAATTCACATTTATCGAGCTTGAAACAGTCGCTGAGTTTTTCTTTTCGAATACGCGAGATCAATGAACGCAAAGAGTCTTCTTCCTCCGTGCGAAAAGACGGAATTGAAAAGATGCAAAATCCTCGAGGTTTGATCGCCCCTTGTTTCAATCATGGTTCGACGTACATATTATGTACTTTCGCGTACATTCGTTATCGTTGAGAAACGCGGGGACAATGCGAACAACACTTCCAACTCTTTCCAGAACATCTCCCCTTCGCGTTGATAGGGCGATTGTTTTTCTGAAATTCTGTTGTTCTTCTGCAAATTCTGATTGACAATGTTTCGAAGCACATACAACGTTCGATTAAAGAAAGCTGTGCGTCTCGGTCTACGGGATACGTAAAAATTAATATTAAACAATGTTATTGCTTGTCGCTCTTATAAATCACTGTAGACGTTCGAACCACACGTAATCGATATCGTTAAACGATGCGGTGACCTTTTCTTTCGAACGCATCGAAGTCTCTCTCTCTCTCTTTTTTCTTTTTTTTTTCTTTTTTTTTTTTGTTTTTTTTTTTTTGTTTATTTAGTCAGGACTCGATGTATTGGTATTTGTTCGAGACCGACCGCGATTGGAACGTCGTGTCACAATATGTATACACGTCGTGTAAACGTATCGCGTGACTAAAACATGTAGAAACGAGTAAATAAAGAAAAAAGCGAACGATTATTAAGTAATAATTGACAACGTATAAGAAGAACGTACACGAATTGTAGGAACGAAATTTGGCACGTTACGAATCGTCGATTCGTGGCGTCGGTTGAGTCGGTGATCGTGTTCCATTTGGAAAAGAAAGAACAGTCGAAGATCAGTCTTTTCTTTCCGTTCCTCGCGCGGGCAATTATATAGCCATTAGTATCAGAGCATGGATGAGTGCGGAGAAACTTGTGTCGTTCGCGGTCGTTCGTGACAATAGTCCGTAATAAGTAATAAAGAAGAAAAAGCGAAAAGAGACCGCGAGAGAACGTATGAAATGGTGGATGTAATGGACGAACGGAATCGGTCAGGAACGATTTTCCAAACGAATTTTCGGACACCACAACATATTCCTCGGAAAATTCGATGTGGTCGTAAAATACGTACGAAAATTTTCTTTTCGTTGACGCTCGCTAAACTCTAAGACAGTGTCGACTACACGGAGCGTATCGAGGGATCGCGATACTGTGTGAATTTTTGGTGGTCGAACAATTCGGGCGATAAAGACACCTTACCGCCACCCAAATGGCTGTACGTCACGAATCGACCTTAGGAAGTCGCTACAAATCTTGCATTTAGAAAGTATGTAATTAGACCACCTAGGAAAGAAAAACAGGTTGAAAGAGTGGCATGATGAATTGTCGCGAGGGACGCGAACAAGAGCGAAACGCGTAGGTATATAGACGCGTACGCCTATACGCATGCATAACTATACATCGTAGATGCGTATATACGAAGATACACGTGTATACACGTGCGAGTCCCGTGAAAAACGTTTAAATTAGAAGTTTGAGAAGAAAAAAAATTTGCATATAGCATAGTTTTATATAGCGTGCCATCTATGCGTATAAGCGAATGATATGCATAAACAGTTACTATAGTTATCGCTACCAAATAAGGTTATAAACAAAAATAAGTATAATAAAAGTATGCACTATAATCACTTATACCAGGGAAGGAAGCGGGGAAGAAACGCACGGAAAGCATTAATAGTGCAGTGTGGGTGGAAGAGATTTGAAAATATTATATATCGCGCGCGTATATGATTGATTTAGGAAATAATTAAACACGTTGAGGTGGGTCGAGTGACAGAAATCGAGAGAAAGGGTGGGAGAGAAAGGGAAAGAAAGAGCGAAACACTAAAAGTTATTAACAGACAGAACATATTTTAAATAATTAATCGCCAAACGATAAGTTTTTAACTCTAACTCCTAGCGCGTAAGGTCGAAATAATATACGAAATAAAAAAAAATATATTATATAAATATATATATTATATATACACATACGTATATAATGATTGAAAGTCGACTCTAAAATTAAATGTAAACCGAAAAAGCATACTTCTTGTAAGAAGCCACGCGCGGGTAGATACCGAGACATTACTTGAATTACGATGGATCTCAACAAGCATGAAAACAAATTTAGGGCAACAGTGAAACCTCGAGTAACTTTTGCTGCTCGATCCTTTGCCTCGATTTTTACGACACGATCCGGATATTAGTCTCGTCATCATTTTAAAAGCTTCTCCTATTTTTGCTCCAACTTTTTATCGTATTGGACACCTGTTGTGGTCATACCGGCTCTCGTTCTTTGCATCGATAATTAAGATGCTATGGATCATATAGCGTTCGAACAAGTATTCCGATTTTCCAAGATTCGGCCAAAATTATTTCTGGTAAAGTTGGGGCATAATATAATTGTACCGAATCGAGAACTTTGATAGTCGAATCTCGAGTGATTTTAACACGTTCGAATTCAATTATATTCGTTTTGGTTGGTGTTTAGGGGGCAGCATCTACGAAATATACAATATATTGTGCCAACGATGAATCTTCCAAATCAATTTTCACTTCTAACAGGAATCAAATGTTACGACAATGACAATATTAGGACGTAGAAAGAATTTTTGTCAGTAAGTAAGTACGAGGTGAGTCAACAAAATAATGAGAATTAATTTTTTATACTTGAGCAGCGAATTACGGGTTTTTTTTTTTTAATATTACCAGAAATCTCAAAATGATTATTTCGATCTTTAATTTCAATTTGAAGAGCAACGAATTAGCAAAAAATTCTATCCGTGCATTTCGTTGTACGTTTTTCGTCCGAGGCATCGGTGAAATCGGCGAAAATCGGCAAAACAAATAGAAATAAAGAGTGAAACAACAATATTCGATACCGCGTACGAAATATCAAGCCTCTAAAGATCGTAATTGAACGGAGTGTTTCCACGAAATATTGGAGATAGCGATAGCCAATTAGCAAAACGGAATTCTGACCAGTTAACAAGGCGTTGACACTATCTGCAGTTCTAATTATTCGAGTTAATGAACCGAAATCTCTTTCGTAGGTAGTGTTTGACTTTCACAAATTTCTACCAATTACGAAGATGAAAGTTAAGTCTCGTTATTTTCCTAACGCACTTCGTATCTATAACTATACATGTATGTATATCATTTAAAAATATCTGTATCGTTTCATTCCAATTGCTTTCCTTGGTTGTTGTAAACGAAGATAACGGATTTCTTGCAGATCTTCGAAATCTCCGAAAAATCTCAATTAATTCTTATCGATCGTTCGAATGTTTTGAGAATTAGTAGAAGAAGAAGGTTGATAAGGGAGTGGCTCGGTTCTGGCAAATTATAATGTGCCCCTTCGGCGCCTGCTCAGAATGCAACAGTTGGCTAACAAGTGGCTCTTTCGCACGAAACGGTAGCGAATCGCGTTCAAATCACCGGTCGAAGTAAATTCTGAAGTGAGTTCAAGGTAGAATTTTACTTGAATTTTTTGATCGTTGCTTTTCATGGTTAAAGAAAGGTTGGTAAAAAATATTACTCTTCGATCAAAATTTCGTAAACGATATCGGATCGCAGCGTAGTTTTTCAATATTCTGTTTTAGTTGCTTTTCTTTCGAGAGTGATGACAGTTCTTTTGACGAGCATGGTATATATATGTACATATATATATATATATATAAACTAGATAAATTTTTATAAGTTAGATAGTTATCTCCGAGAACGTTATAAGTTTCAGCATAATATTTCGATTAGAAAAGTTGCAAGTTCTGCGTTTGATTCTTAAACAATGGACAATCTATAGTACCTTGTTATACATATATTTATGGATAAAAAACGTTTTCTTTTAACACGAAGTTGTACATGTACGTTGTCAATTTTCACAATGTTTTGCCATTAAACTACACGCGTTGATGTCGGCCGTTTCGTCATCGAGACGACGCGCCGCTCCTCGGCTTATTAAACTACACATACAAATACGTTTTCGTTCCTATCATTTGTATAAATATGACTGGCTTAATTATCGTGCAAAATCCCTTTGAAAAATATGAAGTCGGTGCGAAGAATCGGCGAAACGCGATTGATTTTCCATTTATGGCTTGGATTAAATTTGAACTAGGTTCGGCATGTTACGAATCGTGGATTCGAGATTCGAAACTCTATTGGCGAAACACGATTGATTCCATTTGTGATGTCAGTTGCTTCAAAAATGGAAACACCGAACAAAGGATTGAGACGCCTTGAATATTGTTGCAGACGTTTGTTTGGTGTTTAGAAGTGAATTAACGACAGTTGCCAGAGATACGTGTAATGTAGTTAAGAATTAGCAACTGCCTAAGGAAAGGAGGAATAGTCACGCCCAGAACGTACCGTCCAGAAAAAAATATGGAATTTCGTTACGTGTTTGCCTGATAGTTTTTTAACGGCTGCAAAAAATTGAACGTGATTAGAGCGCGCAGCGATCTTTGTATTAATTATTATAGATCGTTTTCACTAGCTTCTTTCTCAAAAACTCGTGGCAGGTTTAAGAACGAAAATACGTTCGACGTATATAGGGTACCCGTATATCAAGCAGCTGTCGTTCGTTGTGCAGAAATACGACAAAGTTTTACGTACCACGAAGGTGTGCAACTAATTTTGAGACTGACTTATACAACTCGCTCGCAGAGATCTCGATGACCGTACAATTTAGAATTTGCAGAGTTTGCGTCTACTTATTGTTAGTTAGAAACCGTGACGCGTAGAGAAAGAAAAAGTATCAAGTTTCTAGTCAAGATCGAAGTATAGAAAATTCTCCTCGGTAACGTTATTGATCGCCATCGATATTACAAAATGCATCGTAAATAAAACAAGGTGGAACATTTTGCTTTAAGTTGACTCGTAGTAAACTACGACAGGTAGTAATCGAATATCAAGCAGTCGTATATTGATTTCATTCGATAGGCAAAAGTAGCGAAAGTATACCGTTGATTTAGCGCTTTTAAAAAGGTTTCTACACTTTCTAACTGCGCAAAGGGAGATGCGCGCGCTCCCGAAGAGAGATATACGACTGCGAGAGTATTCCGATGTATCGAGCAAGATATCCGATCGGCGATGTCAGGCATGACGTTTCACTCGCGTTCTCGGGTTAAGGTTCGGTTATCCGACCGCTGGATCATTTTTGAAGGCGACATTGACTGCATCCCGTGCTCGAGGCTAAAAAATGTAGAATTTTTTAACTGTATTTACGGCTATAACCTAACCTGTATATTTTTACATATTAAATATAGGGAACGAATCGAGGGTTGATGCGAGAGGTGCGAAGGCGAACCGAGTACATGCTAAAACAAAAGAAAGAAAAAAAAAAAAAGACATAAGCACACGAGTAACCAAGAGAATACCGTTATGTAAACGGGTACGCGTATGTACACGTACACGCGCGTATACCTCGATAAAGTAACTCGAATACACATATATACATACATTTGTATACTACACTTACACGTTCACACGCGCGCACGCACGCAAATGAAATATACTCTTGCCTTCAGAGAAGGGACATATTATACAGATCGTAAAAAGTGAAATCAGTTTTATTGTTGATTTCGGGGTGACATACGAAAAAAAAAAAAAAAAAAAGTTTTGTAATCGGCGGCCCTGGCCGTTCTTTCGCATCCGGGGCCCAAAAACGTTGCGTAGTATAATCAAACACCGATATACAATGCAAGTTTTTTTCCTCGGCCAAATTGTGCGGACCTCGAGGTCTTCGGGATCGCCGGAAGTAGGATATAAATTCTCTTTCCCTACGGGTACGAGTGTGGTGAATCTTATGGTCCAGAACGATACTTCGCGATTCCGAAAATTCGTCGACGTCTGCCTGGGCCCGAATGGATTTGTACATAAAAGAGAACAAAATTACACGACACAGGGTGTGCGTATATGTTGGTGCACACAGTAATGTCCTACATAGCGAAGTACTAACTATATAGTGCATGGAAATAATAAAAACGTTCGCAGTACGTGTGGGACGTCTCATGAAACGTTCTCCTCTTTTTTCCCCTTGACGACGAGTCTCGCCCTCGATGGCCCGCGATAATTTTTACTTAGAAATTGCCGCTACATATTAATCGCATTCTTCGAAAATAAATAATTCGCGAACCGTTTCAGATTCGGTTGGTAGACTGTTATTCCTCTCTTTCTTTTTTTTTCGTAAGCGCGTCTATTACGTTGATACACGCGCGTTTCAGACGAGATTATCTGATCCATCGAACGAACGAATTTCATTATTTATTCGATTATTTAAACTACTGTGATTATTTGCGATTTCGATCATGCGAGAATAAATCTTCTAAGACGAATAAACTAAAGGATATTCACGTGGATTCTGTATTCGAACGAGATGGAGATTAGAACGTTGTAAGATAGGGGAAATGCTGAAAGAAGAAGCGAAGAATACGCAATCAACGTACACAGCAACGTGCGGTTGATTGGTCGAATCAATTTTCCAGATATCGTAAATCAATTGGGAAAAAAGGCGGACATAGTGCGATCTATTTATCATAAGTGCGACAGTATTAATCTTTGCTAATGATATAATATGAGACTCGATTTATAAATTTCGTCGTATCATAAATTTATTATTACCGATAATATTGTTAAATCATTGCTATTGATTATTGATTACTATTGCCATTATTATTAATATTATTATCCTCGTCATTGTCATTGTCATTGTCATTGTCATTGTCATTGTCATTATCATTATCATTATCATCGTCATTATCATTATCATTATTATCTTTGATGATCAGTAATATCGTTATTCTTATTAATTTTGTCATATTATTATTCTTGTCGCTATTGCCGACGCTAATAATTGTGCTTATAGTGTCGAACAGAGGTTACCGTATTACTGCAAAAGAAACATACACGACGAAAGAACAGATCATTGTATGCAAGTGAGTGGACGAGTGATTGAAGTAAAAGAAAGGAGATAACCTTTGGGAAGCCTGCGAGGCGAACAAATGAAAAGTGGCAAACAGAAAATCGAAGCGACGCGACGTATATAACAAATAATTTATAATGGTAGTATGATAAGAGGGAAGGAGTGTTTTAGCATATCAGCGCGACAAATTTTACGAATGCATAGGCGAAACAATGATAGGACACGCGGTTGTAGAAATATTTCGATATTGTATATGTATTTAGACATGAAAAATTAAACGAGAAGGTTGATACGACTTGCTGAGGCTTCGAAGACAAGTACGGCACGATAATGAAAAAAGATATTGTTTCGTAATAAAATAATTCGATATTGATTCGCAAAGAACGAACGACATTGAAACGATTTTCCTTTCCCTTGAGAAACGTATGCATCAGATATAACGACGAATAACGTCACAGTGATAGAGGTAGCGAAATGAGGCGCGGAAGAACGTTGAACCAGACTCTTGTCACGATTGTAAATAGTAGTACGTCTTTTAGATTGTCTTCGTAGCCGTAGCGGGTGGTCGGTAAAATTTTAAAACATACGCGAAGAACGGTGAAGGTCGTGGGGTTACGAATGTTAATAAATTTCACGGCAAGGATGTAAAGTCGGTGTAAAATAAAGTTATATCGAATCGCGATGCGATTGGTTGATGGTTTTCGAGTCCTGTCTCAAAAACTCGTTGCGGTTCGGCCGTTTCTACCGGCGCTAGAATTGTTATTGTAAAAGTCTATGATAAAAGAAAGAAAAAATGGGAAAAGGGCGAGAATGGCAACGGGCGATGGGGGAAAGGAGAGGAGAGCGGTTAATAAATAAGGGGATGAGCGGAGAAAACGTGGAGATGGGAAAAACGTGGAAAACAGCGTAAACGGAAGATACGCCAGTTTGGATTATTATTTTCATAAGCAACGTGTAATATAAATATGTAATGTATATCGATATGACAAATTAACGGCATCATCGCGATTATGATCACGACGGTGATGATGGTTAATATTATTATTGCTATTATTATGGTTATCGATTATGATTATTATCGGATGATGATGATTATTATTATTATTATTATAACAAGAAAAAAACTAATATATTATATAAAATAAAAAATAATTATACTTAACACTTATGTTAGGAAGCTAGATACATACATTCATGCAAGCGAGAATAAAAAAGTATGAAATTTCACTGACAGACACACACGCGCACACGCATACACACACACACACACATACACACACACATGCCAACATAAAATCTGGATGACACGTATTTAACGTCGTACATTTATATATCAAGACTAGAACACGGTGACGTGTGCGAGAAGTAGAAGAGAGAATGAGAAGAAGGGAGAGCGAGATAAAGAGAGAGAGAGAGAGAGAGAGCAGAGAAAGAGAGAGAGAGAGAGAAAGCAGAGAGAGAGAGAGAGAGAGAAAGAGAGAAAACGTGACCGAGCGAAAGGGACTGAGCGAATGGGAGTGAAAATTTTTTAGCGTACTTCGAGGGAACCTACGTTTCGTCGAGTATCGTGAATAATAAAGTAGTTTTGCGTGTCGTTGATAACAGTTCCTTTTTTTCTTTTATTCCTCGGCATGCAAAGCTTCCACGCTCCTTATTTACGACGTTACTTTTCAAAGTCACAGCGAAAGTACATATTTGTGAGCGGAAGACGTTCCTGTATATTTGATTTTTATCGCTATCGATTCGATCAATGTAATCGATCAGATCTATTCTAAGGAGAAAAAAGAGAACAATAACCGCGATGAAGAAACAGTCACGAATCGATAAACGAAGAAAGGTTCCTCGACGTTCGCATTTTCGCGCCACAAACGTGTTCCTGTATTTGTCAAATAGTTCTTTTCTTATCCTTGGTTTAGTCTCTTCGTTTTTTCTTACGTTAACAACAAGAAAAAAAAAAAAAACTACGCCGAGCCGAAAAGTTCTGTGTACGACGTACCTTATCCCATTCGAAGCTCGCATACAGACTACATAATTAGCTATAACGGACATGGCCATTAGCAGAAAAAATGTACCATTCAGATAGTTTACCATTAAAGAAACGGTAATCATTATAGCTATATTAACAACATTATTTATATTATTACGCATATTATAAAAATAATTGATAACAGATACTAATCCTAGGGTGAAGTATTTCAAGGGAAGAAAATTTTGAGAAAAAAAATGATCACGCGGCCACAAACGGCGCGAGGGCGGCGGCGCGCCATTTCCCAGGAAATGGCGAAACCGGAAAAAGTGAACAAAAGAAAAATAAATAACCCGCCAATTACTTTAACTTCGACAGTACTATTATTTGTATATGCCGAACGATTATGCCGTTTTCAGCGCAACATATTTTGGCGATACTCTTTGGTGGTATAAACTCACGGTAATCAATGTTGGGGGGAAGAATCGGTGTTGGAACGAGGGATTAAGGGTGGGAACGAATCGAAAACAAACAAACGAACAAAATAAAAAGCAGAAGTTTCTATACTTTTTACGGAGATTGTTATAGATTAAGCGCACACTGATCAAGGCATTCGTCGCTCGGCAAAGCATAATATAATTATTAATATAAAATTTATAACAGAAATAAAATAAATGAAGTTAATAAATATGTACACTGTATAATAAACATTATTTCCTATTAATAAACGAAGGTCTCTTTTATTTTATCGTTGCATGTATTCCTCAAACATGATACAATATATGCCGCAAAAATAAGAAAAAAACTATATTCAGAAAAGTTTTTGTAAGATACATTTTTGAAAATAAAAGTAATAGAAATCTAAATGCTTTTGAGAATGCTTCCCATCGTTGAAAAAAAATCCATTTTAACCATGTTAACTATCTAAATAAAATTATCTATATAATATGTCTTATTTTCTGTAAATCTAGAGTTGTATCGAATATAAAGTTCCATCAGATTCTCTTACTTCTTCCATCGCTTTAAAATGAGTACCGTATGAACGATCTTTTAGAGAATAGAATAAATCAAAATCAGTTGCCACAAGTTCGGAAAATGTTTCGAGTGCACAAAGATTTTATCCCCTTTGACGAATAGAGACTACGACGAGACCGTCTACCGTACCCTATCCTAAGTCGGTAAAGTTGGAAATGATATATCGACGTAAATGGTATATCGACGAGTCGATACTTTGTGACAATGAGTAATAATAGGATTGCTATACGTTCGTCTGTGCCTCGGGTATCAAACACGGAGCAGCGATAGGTACAAAAGTTCTTAGTAGCTATGTCGGTGAAACAGCAAGACGTCGGTAGGCCGGTACCAGAAACGTCACGTTTATTCTATAGCCGTACAGAGGGCGTAAGAAACACTCTGATTTTTGGCAGGTTGATATTTCATAACCTGAGATACAAAATTCTATTTAATGTCATGTCTATCCTGTTCTTAGTCAATGGTGATATTTGTGCAGTGAATATGTACAAACTTTATGTGATATCACAAACGATACTCTGTGGTGATATTACGTTTAAAGCAGAATAATTTAACATAAATGATGTACAAAATGCATTTCTCTGCATAATCGGGGTATTTAAACCATTTTTAGTACCATCTACAAACGGTAAAACGTATACAGCCATAATGAAACATAATGATAAAATATTAAGCTTGTCCTATACTACAAACAATGGTGCCTCTATCAGAATCGTGGTCTCGTTTGTGTCTCTATCTCGCCTATGATTACGTATAGAAATTAAAGTTATCAATTTCGGAGAAAATCTGTTTTCTTGTGCCCTCTACAATTTAGAACGGAGTCTTTGAGAACTATAATCAACGTAACTACCAAAGTCGATATAATCTGCAGGTGTAAAATGATCCTCTTTTGTTACATCAAGTGGTATATGGCATGAGATATATGTAGTAAAATACAGTGCTATTATTGCATAGTATGTATTATAAAACTAATCACACGTTAAAGTTAACGTATTTCAAGAGACGATGCGGGAGAGCAAGACTGTGATCATATAGAGAGTGCCGAGCGGCAACGCGGCGACTCTAAACGGCAGAATGGCGGCTGGTTTTCCATTATTATGTTTAATATTCTAATAGATACTCAAGTCCAAGCGGTAAATAGATAGTATGTAACGATGAATATGAAGGACTATTTTGATATCGAATCCTTAATAGCTGAGTTACAGTGTAAGACCGATTTTATGATAAGATAATCATAAAGATTATAGAAATATATATATGAATTATATACGGATATATATGGATATATATGGATTCTTGACTCCAAGATCTAGCGTCTAGATACTTTTGCTGTATGTATACCACATTCGCATAAATCGTGAACTATAGTCCGTAATGTATACTATAGATAAATCTTCTGAAGATAACCAGAGTCCTTCTCCTCCATTCTTCTCCAGTTTCCGATTCCCCTCTACTCGTATTCTGCACGTCTATATATATTTGAGTCAAACCGATGAGACATTAGTTAACAGACGATTCTTGTGATGAGATCCTGTACTATTGCAACTATGCGCATATATACTTAAACTTGTCCGATTTTGTTTTATTTGCTTTGAAGAAAATACAAAAGTGAGGTATAGTCGTGATTTTATTCTTATAATTTAATATTTAAAAAATGTTGTAAACACATATTTTTAAACTTTGCCTTCTTTTTTATATTCAAGACAGACGTAGATCTAATCGTATTAATATTAGTTATCTGATATATAAATTATGATTGAACGGTAGTCGATGTGTATAAAAGATACTCTTATCACAACAGATAAATTAGTAAATAGATAAAGTATTCGATAGAAATTAATTTTATACAACATTAACCAAGCATATTTCTTATCGAATAAGTACATCTGTTAACAATTTAATTATTTTTCTAATCTATTTAACATCGTGAAAGTA
The DNA here is from genome assembly GCF_040668555.2 of Bombus flavifrons. Classification (NCBI taxonomy): domain Eukaryota; kingdom Metazoa; phylum Arthropoda; class Insecta; order Hymenoptera; family Apidae; genus Bombus; species Bombus flavifrons. The sequence continues at coordinate 13,881,386 of NC_138451.1, read as the reverse complement.
AATTTTAAGATCTATAGAATGAAACTAACATTGCTAATGCCGAGAAACGAAATATTTTCAGCTGAAACTATAAGGATTTATCCTGTTCAACAACATGTTTTTATCCATAAAATTTTTTATAATCACATGGCTCTTCCGACTACAATTTGCGATAGCACTGGAGAGTGATGAAACAAACAGCGTCGATACGTGTAACCTACCACAGAGCCTTATACAAGAGATAGACTCGTACGAACCCTTTGTTCATGCTATAATAAATGAGACTTTATACGGATCGTTCAAAGGAACGACTTGGAATGAATTAGCTTACTTCGTTGACACATTTGGTCCGAGATTTACTGGTACTGCAGTGCTAGAGCGTTCCATTGATTATGTGTTAAATAAATCTTTGGAGTTTGGTTTGGATAATGTACACGGTGAATCCGTTAGTGTGCCACATTGGGTCAGGTAACACTTGTCAATGAGCGTTTCTTACTTACCTAATAAATATTAAAATGTAAATTGCTGAAATACTTATTTATTTCCCAGAGGAAAGGAATCAGCGACACTTTTAAAGCCAAGACATAAAAATATTGCTCTTCTGGGATTAGGTACCAGTGTTGGGACTCCACCCGAAGGAATAACCGCAAAGGCTATCGTCGTGAACAGTTTCAAAGAACTTGAAGAAAGAAAGCACGAGGTAAATATATTACAAAATTTTCAAAGGACAATTATGCTTTATTTCGTTTAAATAACTTGTACCATTTTCTCGGTCGGTTTAGGTCCGAGGAAATATCGTTGTATTTAATGAGAAATATGTTTCGTATGATGAAACGGTAAAGTATCGAGAAGAAGGAGCAACAGAAGCATCGAAACATGGTGCTGTTGCTGCTTTAATTAGATCCGTTACGCCATATTCTTTGTATTCCCCACATACGGGTATGCAAACGTACGGCGAGAATGTGACTAAAATTCCGGTAGCTTGTATCACGGCTGAAGATGCCAGCTTGTTGAGAAGGATGTCTGATAGAGGTAGACGTGGCGTCATGTAGACTTTTTCTGTTACCATCGAGGATATTAATGATTTATTTATCTTTTAGGTGCAGTTTTAGAAATAAATTTAAAAATGCAGGCGAAAAATTTGCCGAACAAAGTATCACGAAATGTAATAGCTGAATTGAAAGGCTCCAAGGCACCGGAGAAAGTTGTAGTTATATCTGGTCACATCGACAGTTGGGACGTTGGTCAGGGCGCGATGGACGATGGCGGTGGTGCATTTATTTCGTGGCAAGCATTAAAATTATTGAAACATCTTAATTATAAACCACGACGAACAGTAAGGTGAACATTTTGGGGAATAACGTTTTAGTTAAAAAATAAGAAGTACTTAGTGGAAATTTAAATTATACGATTAAATTACGTTTAAATTTATATAACTTGAAACTTGAACTTATTAACGTGAAATTAATTACGCCTATAGAATGATCATGTGGACGGCTGAAGAACTTGGAATCATAGGAGGTAATCATTATATCAAGAGTCATAAAAGCGAAGAGAAGAATTTACAGTTCGTACTGGAATCGGATATGGGCACGTTCAAGCCATTAGGTTTTGAAGTTACCGGAACCGAAGAAGTTATGTGCATCCTGAAAAGAATCATGAAGTTAGTTTGCAAAAGAAAATTAAATAAAAACGCTAGCAAGGATAATTGCTTAATTTTCATTTGTTCGATGTTTCTAATTTTTGTTTATTTTTTATTTTTAGGCTGTTCTCTATCATGGGAGATATGAAGCTTCGTAGTCCCAGCGACGGCCCTGATATCGCTTCTTGGGTAAACGCAGGGGTACCAGGAGGTTCTCTTTGGACTCAAAACGAACAATACTTTTATTACCATCATACGAATGCGGATACTATGTTGGTTGAAGATCCGGAAGCTCTTGATAAGGGAACAGCCCTATTTGCAGCATTATCTTATGTACTTGCGGAGCTTAGCGTCGATCTTCCACATCACAAGTGACGATATTATTCGTATTATTAATATCGATGTTCAAAAACGTTAATGTTAGAATCTATATATTTGAATTTTTATGAAAATAGAACATTAAAGGAATATTTTTTAAAATATCAAACGAACAATTTTGTTTACCGACTCTCTATACTGATTCTTTTTGTATGATAATCGAGAAATTAATAATATTAGCGAATCGACAAAGCGACGAATCACAGATCACAGTCTGGAGATTGAGATCAAGGTGTTATTTAATAAGGTTTTGGGTTTATAAAATAACGATTCACTTAGATTCGTTTTCTCCAATATATTTCAGTCTAATAATTCAGTCTTATAACACGTCTTACCACACAGGAATCTCCAAGTCAATAGAACAACGTGGTCGACTTTTAAGACAAAAGAGCGTCGTTAGAAGTCGTACCAACTTAGCTTGTAGCAACCAGTGATCATACCAACTTAACATTTCTCAACACAAGGTGGATAATATTCAGGATTGTAATAAGAACGGAGAGAAAATTCATTGCGATTCTCTTAAAGTATTTTTATTTCAAATGTTCGTTTTTTACAGAGTCGTGACATACAAATATTTAGGCCTAATCATCCACGTGGTCGTAATTTCGCTACGCTCGTCAAAGTATTACAAAGTACATATTCCGTGACCACGAGGCTAGGCTCTCAACATATGTATTTTTAATTGGTCTTTCCGGTCAACGGAGAACATTATTGAAAACTCTGAACACCGTATTAGATCAGTTTCTTAATTCTCAGTCGTTCTACGTTACGAAAATTCTCTACATTGTCGTGTTCGACTAAACCTTTAATTGCTAACGCAATTTTTTTGACGGTAATCGACGGTACGTGCCATTCGCGCTTATTCTTATACGGAAAATAGTACTCTCTTCCTATTAACACCTAAACATATTGGAAAAGAAAGGTATCGTATATTAAATCGAAATAGAAAGAACGATTCAAGTGGCAAATAATACTAGCACATGGATATGTACTGCGAGACTTCCCGTTAGCAATTAGAGGTTATTGACGCTTTAATCAGTCTCGTCATGGTATACATCGACTATATTCGTTAATTGCCTTAGATCAACGTATCTTCGTCTTGATTCGGGAAAACCATTAACAGGGAATGTTGAGAGGTTGTTCTTTGACTAGCTGTCAACAATGCAGTTTTCTCTCCTCCGCTTCCGTTGATAGAGCAATCTGGCGAGCTTCCCTCGAAAATGTGAGTCGTAGTGCTACTAGTCGAGGGCATGTCGTTCAAATCTGGCGATGCTAAAGGCGGTGCTTGAATTGGACGAGTGTTATTGTTGCTGCTTTCTAGTGACACCAATTGCATACTGTACGACTCACGATAACCGGACGTACTGGATGTATCTTCGTCCCATGAAGCATCTGATGTTTGAAGGTGAAGGTGATGGTGATGATGATGGTGATGGTATAGGTGATGGTGAAGGTTAGCGTGCATTTGCTGCTGATCGCTCAGCAAATTACTGCCCTTTTCGCAGTCCGATTGTCGGATAGACGAACTTCTTCTTGAACGAATCGACGACGAATCGGAGGGGATGCTGAAGCTCGATGGTTCCATCACTGGAATCGGTGGTGTTAGTATCGATGACTGGGTCGTTGGCTGTGATACGTTATTACTTTGTTCTGATTTCGCTTGCACTGTCTGAAAATTAAATTCCAAGTCATTGTGTAAGTATCGTGCCTAAAATATTTATATTAACTCGACTGTATCATCAACGGTACAAATAAAAGTATCTAAAAGCAAATAAGATGTGCTTAATATTCTTAAACCGTTCGAATTGTTACGATTATCGAATTAAACATAATATCGTTTAACACTGTCCGTAATATCTGATATTTCTACAGCTGTATACATATTATTACTTCTACGTGACTTCTTCGACTCTTTCGCAATCGAAAAGTCTTCTTGCTTTGACCCATAGAGCGTTGTAATCGAGGTTTGTCTGGGCGGGATTCGCCTGAACTGTCCTCGTTTGGACTGGTTGGGCTGAGTTGGCTCGTCACGGTTTCCCCTATTAAAATAACAACCGATTAATTCTATTTGCGCATAAAATTCTACTCTCTATTCTACAATCTATCCATGCTGCTCTTCCATAACTACAAATTGTAACCCGAAGCGTTTTTCAAATAACAATTACGTTTCGTGAAATGTGATTGTCTTAACATCGCACTATCTCTACTATGAATAAATATTTATTAAGCGATTATTCCTTTTTTTATCTAATTTATAGATCGAAATACGAATAATTAAACGAACGATTAAATCCTAATCGCATTTCGGGTATTTGTCTTTGATACGTATAATGTATTCATAGAATATAAGAATAGAGTTTTAGCGTCGCATTACATATGTACACTGTACACTATACATTCTGTTTTAAATGTGCTTTAAAATTAATGAAATATTCAGTGAATTTATTGAAAGTCATGCTCATAACCATATCCGATAAAGGAAGTAATATTCTTTTCTTTTCTGTAGTACTTTTACAGTTAGAAGCTTAGTCATGTAACTGATTTGTATATGCATATTTATGTTGTAGTACGTTTTGTTCGCTATAATTTGAAACAAGTAAGCTTGGAAGGACTGTAGAAGAGCGAGCATCTGGCAATTGTATGTATGTGCAAAGAAAGGAATCAAACAAGAAAAGAGAGGGGCAATATAGAGATATAGAGAGTGTACAATATTGTATGTATAGAGTGTACTTTTCACATTGTTTACTTGAATTACTTTATCTTGTTACTAAAAGTGTATCTATTATCGCTAAATACGATAAATATGATTAACATAAGTATGGCAGAAGGATACGTGTTTTTGTATTATTTGTATTAGCTGATACAAGTACCGTGCAAATGATAATGAAGTGAAGTATGATATACGATAAGATATAATAGAAAATAATTAAACATGCTAATGATTTATATCATTGGAAGATTTCGTTGTATTTACAAAGATAAATGAAACGAATGAAATGGATTAACTTGAATCTTTTCTAATGGTAACCCCTTCATCGTACTATATTCTACGTTTCGGTTAGATCAATATGCATATTCGATAAAATATAAAAAAATTGCAACAAAAAGTTGTTAAACTTCGATTTGAGCTGTTATCTCTATACTTCTACGTTGCAAATATATGTATACATACATACATGTATGTATGTACAGATTGATCTATAGAAATTCTATTGAAAATCTCAATGTTTGAATTTCTTATAGCGTTTGTTAAACATTGTAATGCAGCTTTATTATAAACATCTATTATCTGATAATTTAGATATCGTAATATTCGGATTCATAAATATTTCTATCTGTATAACAGATATTAATTTCTATAATTATTATTTACATTTTCGTGTAAATCGCTAATGCTATTTTCACGAATTCGGTAATATCGTGATCTGTCGTAACTATAACTTATTTATTTATAATACAGGCTCGAAATTTACCTGATGAGTGCCTAAACTCTACGGAGGAGAGAAAGCGCAGTTTTGGCGCCTTTTGATGAGTTAATATAGGATGAGGCTTTACATGGTTACGTTCATCGCTAGTAGAAGATGGTTGGGATTTATCTGAAACATGCCACATTTAACGTCGAGAATGAAGGGAAAGACGACAAATGAGACATACCAGGTGACAGTTTTATCGTTACGTTCATATATTATTTACGATCATTTGAATTCTACTAAAGCATTAATGTTCAATATTGTACGTTATACAACGTACGGAAAGTATAGTCTGCTCTCACGGCGCAATTATTTCAATTTAATGGAAAATTACGAGTTTTGAAAAATAGGATATCTGTATAACAGAATTAATCAGCGGCAAATCTGAAACGAAACGGTTAAATATGAAACAGTATAATGTACTATGTAAGTAGTCGTGTTTTCTCCCTGACTCTTGACGAGGTTGCTTCGATTATGGAAGACCTGTGAGAAATTGTGTTTAAACGTTTATGTAAGCAAGACTCTTATTGGGCAAAAAAAAAAAAAAAAAAAAAAAAAAATGAAAAATACAGTATCGATGGAGAAACATGAAGGTTGTATAAAGTGTTCAAGCGTACGTACACGCCCACGCAAACGCGAATTACAAGCATTCTTTCATCTGATAAACAAATTGACTGTGTCAGCTTGTAGTGAAAGAATTAGATTCGAATTACAGATAGATCGTGTGATCGGGTAAGGAGAGGAAAGCAAACGAGAAAGTCGAAGCAACTACGTTATAATGAAATACAACTATGCAACAATGAATAGGATACCAACTGTTGGACATTACCATTGTCTAATTACTGCTATATGTATATGTATAAGTATATATAGATATATATATATATACTTATTTATTACGGCTGTGTACAGAAACATGAAAGGGAAAATAGCAGTAATAATAGAATAATCTAGTGGAACATACCGTGAAAATGAGATTTTTCTATTTTTCATAATAAATACTCTTCCCCCGATTAAGGTTTCGTGAAATCAAGCTCGTCAAATTGTTTGCTGACTCGGTATGAATAGTAGCGGGCAATGATCGAATCTTATACCTATAAGGCTCGGACATCACCCTCAACTTTTCCGTCGATCGATCTTTATATGTTATAGAACATATCGTCACATAAAGTACATGAAAAACAAGATGTACGAAATATATGGGGTACACGCTAAACGAAATATGTACTATACATGTATGTGTATATACTCATTCCGATTAATGGATTAAAGTGGTGCCATTTTACGATTACTTGTTCGTTATATGTTACAAGGATGAATTCACACGGTAAACAAGTTCAAACCTTGCTTTCAAAGGGAAGACGAGAAATTCGATAACGCTTTGTCCGCTAGCGTACACAGAAATGTACATCGAGGAATAAACTTTTTTAACGTGCATACGTACACAAATCGAATTACAATCGTACACATAATTTGATCGAATCTCTGTTCACGGAAATAATACAAAGATAGTTAGCAACAGATATGATCAAAAGGAATATAGAAGAGGAGAAAAAGTGAGCAAGATTAGATGAAATTACGAGATATGGAGAAGCGTGATAGGGGAAACACACCAGCAGGACGTTTATCATAGACTGTAGCAGAATTTACTATTAGAATCCGCTTACCTCCGTCCCCTAGCTAGCAATGGAAGCAACGCAATGATCAATATAAGACCAAACAGGGAGGCCCGAACGATGGAAAATGGAAAATTAAAAGTGTGAGCGATGGAAATCGAGTTAAGTGGTTACACGTAATAAGATTTAGACTTCGAAACAAAAGAATTTGCATTCGAAAAAGGGGAAAAATATTTAGACGCTTCGTCGCAAGCCTCGCTATCAGGGAACGAAACGAAACGAAACGATGCATCGTTATTTACGAAGCAAAGAGAACAAGGTGTCACAAGAGCTTTGCAAATTTCCTCGCAGTGCCCTATAGACAATGGCTCGATCCAACTGTGGTAAACGTCTCTTAATCGCTTAGAAAAACAGCGAAACATTTATGAGAGGCTTGCAGTCGCACCGTTAATATTTAAAATTCGGGACTGATATTAAAAATTTCGAAAGAAACGAAATACCTGTTGGTAGTTGTTCCCCTTGCTGCTCGGCGATACCTTCGCAAGCTTCACGGAGGGTGGAGGAACCTCCGCTTGTACTTGATCCTAAAATATCAATAAAATGGAAATATCAACGTTAATTTCACCACCACTGAAAATTTGTTAAAACTCTTTGTGAAGTTGTATCGAACGAATTTGCAATGTGACAAGTGATAAAAACGTACCACGTGCAGTTTGTATACCATTTGGTGGCGCCGATACTTGACTCGGTTGTGTTGTTTTAATGGTACCACTTGAATTTGACTGATGATTCATGTGACCCCTGGTTCCAAGATCCCCGGTTAAAAGATCGATTAACGATAGTCTCTGTGTGCGAGATTGCCCTTCGGTCGCAGTATGCATGTCCGGGACACTCTTCTTCGGTTCTGGTTGTATTTCGTCTATAAACCAGTCTTCTATTGACAACAAATCAAAGTGATCCGACCGTATCGCGTAATTTGTCCTACCAACCAAATTTCCGATCTTCTATTTCTTCCTTCAAGTTCTTCAATTCGTGTATAAGATCAGCCAGTAGAGTACCACGTGACTTTGGTACTGTTCTAGTATCGCCGCTAATCTTTGCTCGTATGGTGGTCTGCATATTTCTCTCGTGCTCTGAAATGGGTGCTTGACCGATCTTGTGAACGATGAACGGTAGCATTTGAATGTACAAAGCGGTTCGATGAGTTACTACGAATTCTATAAAGTTCCAGAGATAAGTGGAAGCCTCGTTTCGTTTGTTCAACAAACGCATTGTGCGTAAAATTTTTGGCCATTCGGTTTTCAGTTCCGTTTCAAAGCATATCGTCATTATTTTTAAGGCTACAAGAAAGAAGAATATGGGTAAAATAACTATCGCAGATGTTTGGTATAAAAGTTACTCGAAAATCGTTCGATCGCTTACCTAGAAAGGCAATTTGATACAACGTTAACGACGTTTTAGTTAAAGTCTTTGAATCTCTCGCTACAAACGTTAAACTACCCGTTCTCATGTCTGTCGTTGTCTTTATATTTTGTGAAGTTATTGGCACAGTCTTCGTGGTAGGTGGCCATAAGGTATTTAATACCGCGGTTAAAGCAAAATTTATATCCGACTGTCTCAGCTTTGGTACATCTGAAACATAACAATATCTTTTCCGGTCTCTAGCATTTTCCAGAGTTTTACCGAAACGTTACCTTTTCTTCCAGTTCCCACGCGTAGAAACAACGGTATTAATAAATTAAGAAGCACGTTTTCGATTCGAGTCTGAGTTGCGAACATAGCGTGTAGGTATCCTTCTCCAAGAGATATAACGTAGAGTGCTATCAGTCGAAGCACCGTCGAGCAAAAATGTTGCGGAGGTATTTTGCTCATAAAAGCGGCCGAGGAAGCTGATATATACTCCGACGGGGTATCTCCAATGATCAACGACTATAGATAAATTAAAGCTTCTAATTAATAAAATGTTAAACGCCTTATTATTGCTGCGCTACTATTATTAATTCTTCAGTACCTAAGTTCGTAAGCCATAAATCACTTAATTATGTAATAATCGCTTAAATATGTAAATAAACTACACTTCAACGACGATGTTATCTATTATTATCCACTTTGAGTTGTGATAAATATTCGACTTAGAATTTATTTTTAATATATTTATAAAGATATACGATAAAGATAATTACGATACCTGACAAGTGGTTAGTAATGCCTTTAAATATGCGAAATGGGCGATGTAAGGACATTTGGCCAATGTTTCGTAAACTCCTTTCAAAATATTGCTCGCTGCAGCCCAATCGGTGCTTCCCCTGATCGAAGCTTTTTTATGTATTTTGCTAAACGTTTTGTCTAGTCTTCTTAAAATATTTGTCAGTGCAGGCCTCATATCATCACTGGACCAATCGGTCGAGGGTAAAATATCGTTCATGTATCTTCTTAAACCGAGACAACCCATCGTAGTCGCATCGTATGGAGATATTTTTAACAGGCTATGCGCAATGTCCGCTAATCGCTATCAACGAACCATTACGTTACAATTTCATTTTGCCATACGGCTCTTATGTTAATAACAAACATGAAAAATTCTACAGAAATGAAATAAATAAGTTACCAAATAGCTGAAAGACTAATTAACGAAGATTTTAGTTGAAAAGCTGGATTTTTATTCTATGAGAAAATAGTGTACGCATAGAACATTGGTAAAACGTAGAAACGCGAACGAAATACTTACTATATGGCACTTGGAGTCCAACAATTCGATCGTCTTGCCATCCTGAGATTTCTTATTCAATTCTACCAAACGAGCCGAGCAACGAGCTACAAAGTCTCCTACCATGTTCAATAGCATATCGCGCGGTCCTCGAAACTCATTTTTATGACAATTTTCGGCATCGTCGTTGTCTCGATCGTAGAAGATTCGCACTCTAGAATGTTCTATATACTTGATAGACTGACTCTCATCTTCGAAGTCAAAACCAGGCGAATACGGACCCTTGCCATAATTTCTTTGACTAGAACCCTTGTGTTCAGGGCTCGACTTTTGCGGTCCGTTGTAGTATCTGAAAAAAATCGATGCATCGATATACGTGTACTTAAAAACTAAAACTTTTTATCGAAAATCGAAATTTACTTTGTGAGTGCTTCGGAATTATTCACTAAGGTCTTCACAGCTATGGCCAATTGATGTATTATTTCTTTCTCGGTTTTTCCTTCTTTGTTGTAAGTCGGAGATTGTATCTGTTGAACGTAACAAGGCAGTATCGCTTCCAATATGGTCTGTTAAATTAGAGAAGGTTAATCGTGGATATTTGCAGAACGTATAATTTTTAAATACAGCTAGTTAAATTTGCCTCACCAGCATTTGCTGACCCCTCACGGAATCAGGAGCGTAAGCTATTACCATCACGCAAAGAGATATGCAATCTAACACGGTAACCATTTCGTTCTCATCATGATAACAAAAATCGATAGCTTTTAGAGGCTTTTCTTCTTTAACCAATTCATCTATGTGCAAAGGATCCGGTGACGGAGTTTCCAGACTCAATAATAAATTAAATAGACACGCCGAGGGAACCTTTAAACAATTGTTGAAAGTTAGACGAATATAATGGCCATATTATACGATCGTACGATATACCTTGTGCGCTTCTCCATGGATGCTGGTCTCATCCGTGTCCAGTATGGTGGAAACGCTCCCAAACATTTGAAGAATGAACGGCTTTCGATTCATGAGATAAAACTGTTTAACAGCGTACTCTACGGTAGTTGTCACCAATTTGTTCGTCTGATGAGTCGAATACAATTGCAACAACGTTGGCATAATTAGCAAATAGCCATTCGTTGAAAAGATATTCTTGAAATTATGCGCGGCGTTGATGTACGTAGCTATGACGTAACGCAAAATGCAGGAATCTTCGCTGTGCAGAATCAATGCACCGTTTAAAACGTTTAGAAACAGATGAATATCCCCTGAATAAGCAAAATTTCCTGCCATCGCTTCGAACATCCTGGCAATCAGCTTCACCCACATAAATTTGTGCATCACGTCTAGACCAAGAAGCTCCTGACGAAAGAAATAATTATAATTCGTATAATTCTGTCACGATATACACGCGTACATTGTATATACAGACTGTATCATTGAATGTAGTAGAATAGAAGTTTACTTACTCTGCCGATCTCACCGCCTTTGTACAAGTCCAAATCCGCCTCCAGTGCTCTTCTTGGGAAAGAAGGTAGCTTCATTAGTTCTTCGTGAAGAAAGACCACTCTTTGGACTACCATGTCGACGTTTTTCAAGATTGCCCACGTTAACAAGACTTTGCCAATCTCGACGAACTTGTGAACAAGTTCTTGACGCTGCAAAGCGTTGAATGCGTCCTCCGGTTTCATGTGAACCAATTCGATTTCCGAAAATTGCGATCTACCCTTAAAGAAATAGTAATCTCGAACGTACGACGACGGATTGCGAATTTGATCTGGAACGCAAATCGTAATCGCGTGACGAAAATAATCGTAAATCACGAGGTAGAATTATAGAAAGATGTGATTAGTACAAACGTGTTTTGTAGTCAACAAGGAAATACTCTCGTTGTTTCGATTCCTCGATACTAAAAAAGTCTAAAGATTCTTGCAGTATCTGGCAAAATTGCGTGTCTTCCTGCACCGGAAACTGCGAGGGAATTCCCCCTGCGTCTGGATCTTGAGGACCGTGAACTACGATTCTTTTTGCGGATGGGACGTTCGCGGTTAACAAAATCGAAGCATCGCATTGTTCCTTCCGTAATATTTGCTTCAAATCTTTGAACATTATTCCGTGGACGCTGTGCACAACCTGTAAAGAACGAACGTTCTTAGAGCTCCTCGATTCGAATTTAAATTTAAATTTACTTACCATCCATAGAATGGAAAGAGCCGTTCCGATCAATTTTTGTCCTTCTTCGTGCGGAGAACGTACATAAAACATAACATATCCAATGATGTAATTGTACAAAGCAAAAGCAGCCTGTTGAGGGAGCTTCGGCACAAACCGAATAAGATGTCGCAAGATTTTAAACATCAATTCCTGCTTCTCTCTGGTTAGACGTTCCAAAACGTAACGCAAGAATAGCGCGCTATCTTCTACCAAACAATTCCAGATTACCTATAGTAAAATATAGTAAAATTAAAAACACCATCCCATAGTTTTTGATTAAAAATATTTGTCGACGATATATACAAATATTTGTACGACTAATCGAATGGTGAATTGCTTACTTGATATGCAACTTCGTAAACAGCGCTTCCATCGTCCGAAACGGCGGCATCGTCGAGTAGATGAATTATTTGTACGATCGCAGAGCATAAGGAAGAAGGGAATAACGAAGGTGCAGATTGGCCATGATGAGACGTGTTTCTTTGTATAGTTTCACCACCATCTTCGTCCCCAACATTTCCTACAGAGATACGAGATTTTGAAATGTAGGGACGGGAATTCAGTGCGATCGTTTGTCGCATTGACCGAGTTTCGAGGGTTAGAGAAAGTACTTGGTATTACCTTCGTCATGATCATCCCCAACAGGGCTGGGCTCGTATGCTGCTTGCACGGTAATCGGTATGGTAGTGATCAAAAAGTTTTCCCTTTCTTCGCGTTTCTTGTCGTCTTGTGCCTGCAAAGCCCTTTTTATGAGTTCAGTTTGTTGCTTCTTACGAGTTTTCGTTGCCGTCACCAGGGACCTCTAAGTAATAGTTGTAGTAAATTCTACTTAATCTACTGAAAATTCTAATTCTAAGGTGTTCTACAATTTCAACGCTTATTTCAGGCTTACATGATGTTCCTGGTTAATAGTCACTTCCTCCACCTTTGTTTTTACTTGTGGCATCCAAGGTGGATCCACGACGGGCAATGACTCGATACCGATTTTTGGCGAGGGTAACGTGAATTCTATGCCAGGTGGAGGAACCTTGAACGTGAGGTGAGCGTTTTCTTCCATACGTGGCCAAACTTGATACCGTAGCTTCCATAACACTTGAAACCTTAGTATCGCGTTTATTCGTACGCTCGTGCTACTATGTTGAAGACCATGGTGCATCAATTCGCTGGCTTGGTTAGGAGCTCGCACAGCCCCGACTATGAAAAGCGACGCGGCGGACGCTGCAACTTCTTGGTTCGATTCTAACAAAAGTTCCCACGCAACGGGTAGAACGTCCACGAATAATTCCTCGGTCATTACTACCGCACCTTTCACCAAAGTAGCTAGCGGTGCATGAAATATGTCCTTCACTTGAGTTCTTAAATATTTCAGAATCGGTGAATTTTCTCTATCAGGATCTGCACGCTTTTTCGAAGATTCTTTCCCTTTCTCTGAATCTTGATCAGCCAAATCCTTCGACGAATCTCGTTGAGCCAGTCTACCCGACTGAGATCCATCCATGTTCTTCTCAATCCTGTTTAAGAAATAGAAACGCTTGGATTTTACGTTTAATTATATTTCTGTATAGAAAATAATATAAGAATTACTTGTATTTTTTCCCTACGCTATCCTTTCTACGCACAGGCGACACTTGAGTACTCGCTTGTTCCGAAACCTTCCGGCTGCGTTTCTCCTTTTTACTCGCTTCCTTTTTATCAGTATCAAAGTCAAACATTCCTGTACCGTTGAGGATGCCAAATTCTTCTCCATAAATTTTCCTTATAGACTTCATCAACCTGCTACACGCCCGCATTTGACGCCGGTGGCAATACGGATGACAAAAGTTCTGATGAGAGCAGTAAAAGTTGAACGAATTGGTGAACTGTATCAAGACTTTCATCCACGGGAAATTTTTATTCGTCTCGTCCGTTTCGTTGCTGTCGCTGGGACTCTCCGGTAGTTGATCGTCGACGGGAATTCCCGGAGATTCTTCTCCGCTGACTTCACCTCCGAAACCAGGCTCCGAGGTGTCGCTTTTATCTGACAGTGAACTCACTTTTCTCTTCGACTGTATCGAATCTGCCCGTTTTACCGTATCTAACGAAGATACGGTATTATTAATATTTTTATCGAACACACCCGGATTTATAGGGATTAGAACATATTTTCAGAATATACTCACAAGCCTCGCATTCCGTATCTTTGCCTTCTTTGGTACCACGTCTGAGTTTCAAACTTCGCTTTTTAAACGAACCAGTTGCATTTTCCGCCGTCCCACGACGAAGGAGAAACGGTCGACTTTGAGGTGGCTGCACTCGTTTGGCCTTGTCTTTCTCAGTACCTTGAAAATCCTCTCCTTGGATAGTAACAGTTGATTTACTACTACCTTCTGACTCGTTATCAGGTTCGTAAAGCACGAAACTGATCTTGCGTTCCGCTTAAAGTATAATTTGGAAGAGTTAAATTAAAGGGAACGAGGCATAAATAAGACAGGATTTTGTTATACTTACGAGCCACTTCACGATCACCTACGATCGATTGAAGACTTTGAGCCGACGTTTGGGAATGACCCATCGAAGAAAGTGCCATGCTCCATCGTCGATTTGCCTCTCTGCTGTACATTCTTTCCCAAGGTGGTGGTCGTTCTTTTGTTAGAAGTTTATTAAATTTTGGCAAAGTTTGGTAAGTTTCTCTTAGAAACGCTGTCACTTCCAGAAGTAGAATACAGGCTGCAAGGCGTAACGCCATTGGACATTGAGATCCATAGCCATTTATACTAGCTGAAACAACGATGAACATCTCTCCTTACTTATCCAAGTTAATTCTTTTGCAATTGTATCTTAAGATTATGTATAAAATTACCTTCGTCGAGGAAATCTTCCTCCTCGTCTTCGATAATTAAATCTCTTTGTTTATTTTCATCAGATACAATTGCGATCATTTGATCGGCGTTTTGCTTATCTTCCAGCAGCAATTCTTCTAATCTTGTTCCAAGAGCCTGTTAAACACGCGTATTATCGAATGTACTCTTCTTCGCAAAGATTTGTTTCTTCTGTGAGAATATCAATACTTATCAGGTACCTCTGCCCATTGATAAAATAATTTTCCAGCAGTACGTTGCAATATGTGAATTTTCGACAGCACTGTAGATGCATTTCGATTATTAATGGGAACCGATGGACGAAACAGAGGAGAGTTCACTTTCATCCAGGTTGGCCATTGCCCTTTGTTACATTGATGAACAAAATGGGCACATTCCAATAACAAAGAAGCTCGTGCGACCACCGGGGCATAAGGCTACAGAAAAATACATATATGGCGATTTCCTTAATGTTAATCGCTTCGAATATATAAAAGATCAGCGATTTCTTCGACGATTAAAGTTTGAGATTGATTTAATATTGTAAAAAATAAAATATTTTTACAAGATCTAAGATTGCCGCCATAAGATAGTGATCAGGAACCGAACCCGGTTGGCATGTCTCCAATAAGAATGAGAATCTTAGCATTCCATCGTAGACGGCGTTACGGGGTACCAGCCTTCTCTCTTTCAACACCACGAATTCAGATTCCCTAGAAGCTTCGCCAAATTCCATAGAATTCCTTCTGCTGAAATCTATTTGCAGTACAATCGTATTTTAGGTAAATTTGAAAACACGATAGAAAATTACGGAACAATCTGTCGATCACTTACAGCTTCCTGGTACCTCTTCTAGACTTTCCTTTTTCTTACTCTTTCCGAAACCGATTTTATTCAACTGATCTTCCATTCGACGTTTTGCTTTTTGCAAAGTTAGGCCAACGCTATGCAAATAGAATGTTTGTAATTACAATGAAACAATAACATTTTATATTAATGTATTTCCTGCGTTATATATCTGTAGTTCTGAAGTATTCTGTATGTATATGTATGTATGTATGTATGAAGTATTCTGTATATGTATGTAGAAAGAAATTTTCGAATCTAATCGAGTTTGTAGTTCTTTATGGAAACGGACTCACCCACGTCCCGACCTAGATCCACTACGATGATGGCCATAATGAAAACTGGATTGCCTAACGAAATTACCGTCTGTTGGAGATTCGCTACTTTCGTGGCTATCGGTAGAATCAGTTCTACCATATTCCCTTCGAAACCAATTGACTGAAATTTTATATGCTCGTAATAATTTTGTACGTGGTCAGTTTTTATTGCTTTATTATTAGTAGAAATTAGAAACTTTAATAATTTCTACCTATGCCACCGATTTGAAAGCGAGTAGATTTTCGAATTTTCCCAGAACTTAACGATTCTATTCCTAAATTACGTTCACTTTGTCGTGGAGTAAGTATATGATGCTTTTTCCGCAAATTTCCCAGAGGACTTTGACTGATCTTCGCATTCTCTTCGCTTAGTTCCGTTTCAAGAAGACTCTGCATAAATGTAAACTACATTATCAAAATGAAGAATCGGTGATAATATAATAATATATGTAATTCGATGTACATACTGCACAAGTCGAAGACGTACTCCGTTTTTTGAAAAGAAATTTCCTGGTACCTCTATCGTCCACGGTGTAACAAGTATCCCCGCCGATATCTGCGTGTTCCTCCAAATCGGATTGATGTATATGCCTGAAAGTGTTTACACATTTTCATTTTGTATCATGTTTTTAATCTCTTTCCACGTGCTTTAGAAAATATATTTGCATCTTTCTTCACCTAATAACACGGGTAGTTTGAACATTGCTGTTACATCGCTTGTTAGGTCGATCGGCAGAGTCTAAGATTCCACTTAGAGCGACACGGCGAAAAGCACCTCCATGGACTTCTTTAACGTATGACATAAATTGCCGAAGATCGCAGTACAAACTTACGTTTTCTTGCGACTTTAACTCCTTTAGCGATTTTATGAATCGCGTAACTAGGGCTTTGAAAACATAATTGAAAATGTGGCCTTCTATGCCACGAGCACCGTGGCTACTAAGCCCATACGATCCTGCTGCAGTTCCGGTAGTTGTTGCAGCTACGGTACCGGCAGCAGCTGTCGCAGAGGAATTACCAGTACCACCACCAGCTCCGGTAGTTCCCATAAAATTAGCACCAAAATTCGTCGCGTATCCTCCTTGCGAGCCGATTTCTGGTGATTTGCTGCATCCTCGTTTCTGATCTACCAACCACAAAACATCCTGAGTCTCTTCTATCGAGTTAAAGTCTTGCTAATATTGAAAATCAAGAGTAACAAAATAATCAATACAATGCGTATATAAAATATTGCAAAAATATTGCAACATCGAGGACACGACGAATCTTTTTTAATTGCGTTTAAAAATTAATTTGGAGCTTCGCACCAATTATAATCGGCATTTTATTAAGCATTTTTGCAACGGAATGAAATATCGTAAGCGTGCACCGTGCCATTGTTCGTTCCTCTCGATTTACTCACTAAGTGGAGATAATAACGAACTTGGATCCACGCAGAATCCAACGAATGCATGAAAGAATTCCAAAATCTCCGATATCGGTTGTTCCCGCATCATTGTTCTCAGGAACCGAGAAAATTGCTTCGAACTGGCTCGATGCAATTTGCTGAGAATCGTTTGTCCCTGAGATCGACAGAAATCCGTCTGCGGTCCACGTATTCTGTCCGAGCAGCCGTGCGGACAGCCTAAATGCTTCAGTACTCTGATCACACAATTCATCAAAAGATTGTGAGATGAAAATTTGGACTCCTCCGATGGATCTTGTCGGTATTCTTGCTCGTTCTCAGGGGAATCTTTCTTTTTTCCGCTTTCCGTTTTTTCGGCTGCCGTTGCAGATTCTGGCAAAGTATTCGATAAAGAGATGAAATAATATAAAAGATTGCGAAAAGGCTTATGTAAATGTAATGTATGTACACTACGAGACATTTTGTATTCACCAGCTATGCTACCCGTAATTTCGTCACGAAGACACTGCTTCATCACTCCCATATCTATTAAAAGCTCCACTAAATTTAATATATTTTCACACACTCGTAAGGTGCAACAATTGCTATCCCTCAAGGCGACTGAGTGTACGGCCTGGTAAAAAATTAAAAATGCGATTAGTAAGTAATCCTTGCAAAATACATCGGATAAAAGCAAAAATTGTGCCGTGTAATAAAACAGTACCAACTTTTAAAACAACTTGCAGATCGATATCGCCTTCTTTGGTGATGTAACAACAGGAGCCAGGTGCTTCCGGTATTTCGTCGCTGGCATAAGTAATATTAGAATCTGTCTGCGACCGTGTAAGACTGGGTTTCCTTTCAAAATCTAAACGGCTACCGTGCATACTGATAGCATCTAATTGACTATCGATTGAACCCTATAAAGGACACCATAATAATATCTATTATAATTACGATTTGGTACAAACTACGGAAACGATGAAATAATAGTAATAAGAAAGCCTTACTTGCGATCGCTATAAGTATACAAATTTAGTGTAAGCTATAATGTTTCTTACCTGTCGCTTCATGTAATCTGGGGATGGAGTAGGCGTGTGTTCTGTGACAGTGATGATAGGGTTCGGTGCGGTGTACGATTGACTATAAAATCGACTTTGTTTCCTCTCGATACGTGTATCACCGACGTACCTACAAAATACGACTCGTCAGAAACCGGACATAGTAGATATTTCTATCAACTCTCTCCATGCCATCGGACACTGTGAGTCCTAGCCAAGCACTACGGTCTGACCTCTA
Source organism: Bombus flavifrons (assembly GCF_040668555.2). Lineage (NCBI taxonomy): Eukaryota > Metazoa > Arthropoda > Insecta > Hymenoptera > Apidae > Bombus > Bombus flavifrons. The sequence goes on along the minus strand of NC_138451.1, from coordinate 13,862,706 downwards.
AGGTTCTTATCTACTTCAGTGCGTTTGCCATTCCACGTTGCATGCTCGATGTGTTCCTTAACCATATTTTACTGTGTACGTTTTCCCGATCTTGATATTGTGAAATTGAATACTTTTGTGACTTAAATATACGTGATCGAAGAGTATGGAGTAATTTGCCAAGGGAAAGATCGTATCTTCGTGTACAATGTGCAATGGGACTCGTGATACAGCCGGTGAGAAGAATGACTTCTTCGAGATAAAAATGTTAAGGTACGAAATACAAGTTTTCTGGTTAAAATTTAATTTGACAGAGAATCGTATTAACGATATATGCTGGAAATGTATATGTATATATCTTCTTGCCGGTTGTATCACAAATTGAATCTTCAGCTGTATTATATGGTCCGAAACATATACACTTGCAGAATTTCTAGTAGCAAATAGAACGTAGTTCAAAAAATCTAAGCCACTGATGAACCTATTCTAGATTCAGTAGTAAACGTCGTATGTAGAATATTCTGTAATCAGTGAACAAAGTTTTGGCAAAATTCTACGCGTATAAAACAAAATAGGACTACAAACTCAAGAGTAAAAAGATTGTGAACGATGTATTGTTCTTTAGTCATGCAATTAAAAATGTTATAGAACAGATAAAGGCGATTTCGAACGAATTGTTGTACAAAGCGTTGATTACTTTACACATTAATGTAATTGGAATATATTCGATTGAAACGCGCTTAAAATGTACGACCTGTACACCTACTCATATTGTAAACTTCCACGTTAAAACTTATGTATACCGACATTAATGTTTTAAACGTGGCTAGCAATCAAGTATCGTAGTAAATTGCAGCCAGTAAGTGGGCGTAAGACATACGATCGATTGGTGATTCTTAATATCGTAATTGTTGGTCCTTGTGAGGGATAAGTTTGAAAAATAAACGCGAGAAACGGCGTGTTTACGGTATCCGTTGTTTCTGGCTAACGTGCCGAGGCGGCTAGGGCGTGGTGTGTGTTTAAAGGATAATTGTGCGCCCTACCGGAAGCAGGAAGCTCGTAAAAGAAGCGTGTAAACCGAGCTGCAGTACGGAACTTCCTCCGAGTGACGTTGATGACTTACCCTCCCGCGGTCAGCTCGTTAATCAAGCAGCTGAGTACGAGTTCAGGGGTGAAAAGGCGAACGAGAGAGAGAAGAGAGAGACACACAGAGAAACACATTACGCATAAGTTTTAACCAAGGACTTATCAAATTATGCAGAATGAACAAAACTGTGTTACGAATGAAAGTAGGCAAACTCTTTATACGGGTAAAAATCGATGTTTCGTAAAGTCTTATTTTGAACCGAATCTTTTAATATCCTGCATAATGATTTTTCGATTTGTACCATCGTGAAGAATCTGCGTATTCATTAGAATAACATAGTTTTGGGATTATCTATAAGAATTTAGGTATAGCTGAAAAATAGTTGTCAGTGTTGGGTAAAAAATGAACTTTTCTTTCTGAAATCTATGGCTTGAAACAGCTGCTGAAATACAAGTTAAAAAAGGATGCATTTGCAACTTTCTAAGGAAATGTTTCAATCGAAAATCTTATTAGAAATTAGAAAAAGAGATGCCTGAAAATTAAATTTCAAAGTACGCTTGGAAGATAAAATATTATATAACAATAATACCTATATCGACAATAATAATAAATATAAAATTAATAAACTGCTAATTTGTTCTAATTCTATTACGATTTATGATCGTGCTAGTAATAATTGCAAGAAATAATGAAAATGAGCGTAACACGTTACTTCGCCTACAAGTATTAAAAACTATTGTAAATAAAAAAATAAAACTGACATCTATCTAAAATATCAATATCTATATCGATAAATTAACGCTTCTACTGTAGATCTACAAGTCCGATAAATATATGATAGATAAGTAAAATGTGTCTAGACAGTGAACTTTTAGCAACTAGTTAAAAGATAGATGCCATTTTCGTGTAGAATTGATATTAGAAGTCAATATGTACACGATATGCTACCCAACACTGATTATAATCTACGTTCAAAGAGAACAAATTATTTATCTAAGAAACGCTTGTTCCTTGTAGCGTAAAATAGTTGTTGAATCTGATTGCTCAAATTACCGACAACGTAACTAAAAGTTCATACGTACGCACATACATATAAATTACTAGGTAGAAAGTTGAAATTAATTAAAAATGCCAAGACGAAGATTCGTAAGAAATTTGAAACTGCAATATTATGGTATAAAATACGAAATTGAATATCGGTGTATGTGAGTACGAATGAACAAGTAGAAAAACTTATAGCCAAAGAGAAGAAGTTTTTGTAAAACTGAATATTTCGACATATGTTTAGTTTTACTTGCAACCCGTACTGCGTACCTTAAACTTGGCATGCTTTTTCCTTTTATTAAATTCGTTGGATGTTTCATACGATCAATGTCCTTCGCTTCAAAGATTTTCGACGCTGCCGAAGTAGGTCTTGTTAAATTATCATCCCCCGTGTCGAGGCTTCTATGGCTGTCCTGGAAATAAGATTGATTGCTATTATCGTCTTAGGTAGTCCATGATTGAGAATTTTGTTTAGTTTATTACCTGATCGAACAGCATTTTCGAATCATCTTGACCAATTTTTTCAAGCGCTTTTTCAGATTTCGATAACAATTTTGTTTCGACAAATGCTTTGAGATCAGCCATTTTCATTCTTTTCTTTGATTTCTCGCTGGCTCGTCTCGTATGACTTGTATCACCATCGTGACCTGCGATAGGTGAAACAGAAGCACAAGGTTCGAAGTTTCAGAAGAAAGCTAAGAAATATTTCCATGTACCAGTTAACAAGGTGACGTCTCGAACTTCTGGTACTTCCATAAAATCCTTCGATACGTCTTTCTTTTTACTTTCCGGACTTTGATAAATCGACACTTCTATCTTAGGTATGGGTAAAGAATTACTACGGCGACGTGGCATCTGTTGTACTGATGTTTCTTCGTTCATCATACGTAATCTGTACAGACAATTTTTTTATATAATGTAATTCTAAATATGCAAAGCGCTTCGGTAAATAATTACCTATAGTATAAAAATTGTAGAGCCCAATATACACCTTCTTCCTGCCATTGAGGAACAAAAAGGCACCTAAGCACAGCTACGTCGAGGAAAGTGGCGGCTCGAACGTCTCCGTCGATAGCAGCACAACTACTTGTTAACCCTACACCACTTGAATCGGTAGGACCTCGTTGCTCCACAGAACCTTTCATTTTCGACGTGTCTTGCGCTTCTTTTTCCGTTTTATGAGGCTGATCCTCTTTTTCTTTCTCCGTATCTCTAAAAAATGAATCCTCTATTACGTCATACCATAGTGAAGCTTCAATGATAATGAACCTATTTATAAAAATTGTCTAACCCCGCGATCGTTGATCTCTCCTGGTATTGCCTGCAAGTATCCAACGCCGAAATTGCTGTAACCTGTTCTATCGTTAACTTTGAGAAACCAGTTGCCCTGCCCATAGCTACATGAAAGATACTGGCTTCTCCCTGAAATAATAATGCGCGAATCGTGTATTTCGTGTATATCGACATCGTTACTACTATAAATTTTCAATGCCAGAGGACTAATATCAGTGTGTCGGAATAATTAGCATTTTGCCGAAATAATAGAATTCGAAATCTTCCTTACCCCGTCTAGTGCTTTTTCCGATTCGCTGAGGGACGGTAATCTGAAGATCACCTGATACGTTCATTCTATTATTTTATCGATCAAAGTGAAATTAAGAGGAAGCTGCTTATTCTAGATACTCACTACGTGCTCGTCCTCGGCACCAGAGCTCTCCTCGGGGATTGTTTCTGGAAAAACAGTGTCCTTTGGCGACGATACCCAAATGTTCTGAAAATAATACAAACCATAATTATCATAATTTTGATTCTAAAGCAATGTTTCGTACTTACATCATCGTTCGACTGTTTCGTCGAAGACTTGTCTGCACTTTGATCAGAAAACGCACTAACAGATTGACTCGGTGGACTTTCCACGTCTGAGAAATATTTTCAATAATATATATTATTGAATTATTATTGTAATATATATTATAATATATATTATTATATATATTGTTATGTATCGTGCCATGCGAAATACTATAAAATAGATTCACTCACTTCCTCCGACAAACACATCATCTGACATTTGATGTTGCTTGTAATACTTGAAAGAACGACTCCATAAAGCCTGTGGTTTAATTCGACAGTGGGTAGTGAAGCAAGGCGTATCTGGATGACGACATTCGTACATAGCCGACCATATTTTCAAACCATTTTCCAAACGTAAATTTGCTTTAAAGTCAATATCTTTCAGATGATTACACAGCGGTGCAAAAAGATAGACGAACAGCTGTAAGAAGAAAAAATATGAGAAACTATTAAATTATTACTTTCTTTCGTTCGATGCAAATCACTTACGCTCATGGTAGGTATAGAAAATAAATAGTAAAAGGGATTTCCTGGGTCGGCATCTGTCTCGGCACATTCTTCGGCAGCGTCGAGAAGTATCCAATGCAGAATGTAAAGAAGAGTTGTTTCCATGGCTCCAAGGGTTTGAAAATCCTTCCTTTATGATTAATCAAAACGATTCTCGTAAAATGGAATTGCAAAAGCTAGATAAAATTGTTGGAAAGGGAAGCATAAAGGTGGGCGACTCACCTATTGTGCAAGAGATTGGCCGTGGCATGAAGAATGTAGGGAAGAGCGGTTTGGATCAAACGCCATCGTGGCACAGTGCCCAGTATCAGGCTCAAAGAGGGTGTTAAATCATTGTGAAGATTCTGAACTAACACCTTCTCCAGAGACTATCAACGATCATTTAAAAGTCGTTTAGAAAACTTGATGGTTTGGACATCGAGTAATTAAATTACAGAAGACGTAATAAGACGATATTTAAGAAGAGACAAAATTTAATATCTTCTAATATCTTCAATGGAAAGTATTATAGTGAAATACTTCTTATACCAACCGTACAAGCTTCCTTGGTCTCCTACATATGCATTAAGAAACACACGATCGCGATTAATAACTTATTCCTCTGAACACATTGCAAAAAAGTTTGAAAAGTCGTAAAACAATGAGAAGAATGAATAAGACGAAAAGAATACAACAAGCAAGGTAGATGATGCGAATTCAAAATTGTACGTCATTGCATCGCATAAGTAACAAAATTATATGTGTGTCATTCAGAAAAGTCAGTGCTTACAGTTTCCCAAGAGAGGTATCTTTTCTACTATACAAACCCACTACTCATCACTGAACGCGTGTTATTGAGAAAATATACAAATTTCACGACAATCGATATTAAAATTTTCATATCAAAACGCCTTGACAAAGATAACGAAGCGTATCAGCTTACAATGTACCAATTAGTTTATTAATTTGAGACTACGTCCACTTGATTTTGATAGTAACCGCAGGCGTAAGGAAGGTAATATTACAATATATACAAGATATAGTTTGAAGTTGAGCTAGAAAATAATGTACGCAACAACGTATAACAGAGATAATTGGATTAAATATTGAAAAAGCTGTTTGATATTGCAAATAAAGCAAACATTCGTATTTATAGTAAAGAGACATGCAATAAAGGAATAAATAGATAGTATAGTTTTTGTAAATAGTGAATTCTCTCTAGTAATTGAACCAGAATAATTAGAGAGTACATAATTGCACAAATAGGTTGGCAAACATGGGAGCAGGCAGGTATCAGGCTTAGCGAACTTACATGATGGCCTGGCGCGTGTTGACAGAACTGCAGGTGACACGTGGAGGCGGCAGCGTGGAGGAGGTTACATTGTTAGTGCAGGTAGTCGGATAGGTATTGGAAAACAAAAGGCTGACAGGATATGGTTGATAAGGATTTTGCACAGCATGAAATCCTGCGATATTCTTCCATAACATCAATTTCATATTTATATATTTTTTCTTTGTAATTATTTATTTAATCTATAATATCAAAGCTTCGGATTCCATGAGTGCAAAAAAGCTTGTATAAAATCTTTTGGGCAACATAGCGCAAATTAGTTATTTAGATTACAGTTGATAATTATTTCTCCGTTTAAAATATTTTGCAGCAAGTTGGTACGAGTTTATTTATTTCGCCTGTAATTCTTGCATTTGATTATAAATATTTCAAATTGCAAAGAGATGCATGATAAAGACAGCGAATCTAAAAGTTTTATTAATATAATGAATATTCATGTAAGAAATTCTCCTTTTATTATTAATCTCAAGTTAAAAATTTCTGTATAACGAGTCGGATATAAAAAGCGATTTCATTCGTTTGAATATATTATTATTCATATATTTATTATCGGGATAAATTTGTGCTGGTAATCTCATAGAACGTATATTCTGGCTGTCTGAACTCTGATTAGCACGACTTTAGAAATATACTAACCTTTATATTAACTTTGTATTTGCAAAATTGCATTAGAATTAAGAAAAAAGAATTCAAATTTATTAAATTTTCACCTTCTCTGTACACATAAGGCAAACCTCTAACAAAAAGCACAACAAATTTATCGAGGACAATCACGAAAGCAAAAATTCGGATAAAACAATGTTTCGTTTCCCCCTTTGGTAATGGAGCAGAAGCATATCTACAAGTTGAAAGTTCTTTCATTCGAATCTGTGGACGAATATGTCGGAAACATCGTGTCTCGCGTCCTAAGACATTGTAATCATATGAATCGTATAAAATTTCTTGGAATTTCTTGCTTTAAAATTAATTCACAAACAAAATTCGTAAACATCGTGATTCTTTTGTAACGTTCATTTTATACACACATGCATACACACACACGTACATACGCGCGCGCGCACACACACATACACGCGCACGCACACACATTCGCTGGCACATATATTCCCGTTTATATCGTTTGCTTTCTTCAACAACCTCATTTATAGAAAGGACATGTATAAAAGTGAAGGTATGAATTTTTACCGTGCAAGATGCTTCGTGAAGCTTGCCAAGTTTCGCACGTATGAACGGCCTGTAATATGCAAATTATAGTATATTGTATTTATTAAATATATGATATAGTGTACTATACGTTGCAAATGAATGACAAAAATGAACAACTCTGGCACAAATATGAATATACGATCTGCATAATACTCTACGTCTTTACATAATTTTTACGTGCTACGCAATAATTTAAACGATGAGTTGCTCGTCAGAAACTTCCGACTTGTCAAAACGCATTTTAACTACGTATCTTTTCCAAGAAATATTGGACATCGTCGTTAGTGCTATTGAGATTTATTAATTTCTTTCGAACGAAAGTAAATTCATCATCGATAAATTAGATCGATTTGCGTAGAAGAATATTGTACCTCAATTGTCGCCAAAGGAACATCTGAACTGGAATGGGCAAAGCCTGTTCCTGTACATTCCCATCGACGGACCGACGTTTATGCATGTTTTCAGTGAAAACGTCTAAAATCATTTGAACACTTACGTTACACAGAGAAGCAAAGGAGGGAAAAAGAAATCTAACGGGTATTCGATAGAGAGTAATCAATCTATCATAGGATCTGAGCACCACGTGTCTCACCTGACAATAGCAAATATCCTTCCGTTCACTTCCTAGCGACATCAGCCGGTCTTTTTGTGTTACGATAAACACACTTAGGCTCACCCTGTCATCCCATAAATCAATTTCTCTCTGAATATCTCAACGATCTATTTTTCATCCATTTGGACGTGGAACGTTGCTACGTAGATACCTACTTACGTTTGCGGTCGAGAGCAACGGGGGAGGTGAAATCGAACGAGAACGAGAACAATTTCGTGGAAGAAGTAGATCACGCACTACGCACGTTTTCTCGAAAATTCAAGAAGTGCATTCCCGATACGTCGCGATCATTGGACGTCGCCACGGATGTAAAGAAGAGCAGCACCGTGCAAGGACAGGATCACGTGCCATACGGCCTAGTGACACAGTTGCATCGTTCTCTCGTTAGCAGGTATGCACTCACCGAAAGGTGGATGCACCACCACGGCAGGATCGTGAGTAACTGAAAGACACGGTGGATGTAATGCTGTTGGAAAGGATGAGAATGCGCGCGCTACTCTTGGAAAATCCAATGCGCCGGTCGTTCCATCGATCAGCCCAGGAATCTGCTTGCTGGACCACCCCTACTTTACCAGGGGCGACCCACCCTTTCCACACGGTTCCCCTACCAACCCATTTACCCACCTAGCCCACCTTGCATCAACCAAATCTTTCACTTTGGGATCAACCGATCTAACTTATTCGGTACGCTACACCTAAAACCAACTTCGTACCAGTCTGTTACAAGCATTATGCATCTTGAAACATTACTGTTTCTTCGAATTTTAGGGGCTCTAATGCTAAAGAAAATAGAGCACGCGAGTCGTTTAATTTCTTATATGTCAAATTTTATTCAGGAATGTCAAGAGTTTGGGGGAAATTTATAAAAAGTAGAGTTACGGAAATTGTATGCAAAAAAAGAACAAAAATAAAGTACGAAAGAAATGGTGAGGGAACTGTGAAGGAGATGGTAATCGGATTACGTAGAAGCGAAATTGAAAGCATGCAAGACTGCTTATTCAGCTTGATTAGAGGCTACTTCAATATCACAAACGTCATCATTTCGAACTTTAATAACTTCACTGGCTCTCTTAAGGGTGTCAAGCTGCTCTTTCTCCGTGGATAGTAGCTGCCTCCTACTGAGACACCTCTCGACGTCTGCGAGTGTTATGTCCATCTCGAACACGATCTCGTTGCTGCACTTTCTTCTTTCGTGCTTCGCCTCTTCGAAGGGAGTGGAGGTGATCTCTATACATATTTCCGCACTGCCGTCGTCTTCGTCGGTTATTCTTTTCACTTTACTGTCAATGACTTTGCAAATATCGCGCCAAAGATTTTTTTTGTTGGGATGTAAATCTTCGACAAATCGTTGAAAGCTTTGCCAATCCATCTCTTCTGTACTTTCGAGAACTTTCCGATAAAGCAACAATATGTCCTTCGTATTGTTTCTGTACCTTCTATCGTCATGTATCAGATTTCTTAACGATGATTCGTCGTAAATGATTCGCCGGGTAATACTTGGAGGGATATTAGGAAATAAACTATTTCCAAAAGAACCCGAAGATTTACTACTTCCACGTAACTCCTTGGATTTCATGGATTTTATGGACTTAAGACTTTTAAAGGAATCGAATAAGTGCTTCCTAAAACGTTTCTCGCTTCCGTGTATGTCAATATGTTTCGACGTATTTATTTTATCTTTTATCGAGTCTCTGCTATTCCACAGCTTGAAACTACCACTGATTATATTTGATATAGTCCGTTTATCCGAATGACGGTGTTTGGTTTTATTCTTCGACGATGATTTGTACGTTTTCTTCGCATTATAATCTTCTGGATTACGTTGTCCATCGATAGACGTCTCTGTACAGTAAATTGATTTTTCATTAGCCCAGAATGCACGAGGTTCTACGTTTAACACAATCGTAGAAGGTTTCGAAGTATCCGAGTTTTTATACGTTTCATCTTGAATACAATTAGCGCTTTGGGGAACTTTTACCCATTCGCGTAACATGTTCTCAGCAGACGAGGAACTAACAACTGTAGTATTACTTTCATTAGCCTGTACCAACATACGAGATGCTGTAATACAATTTTCTAACGAATCATCTTCTATTAAACACGTTAGACTTCTAAACTGTTTCATATTTCTAATAGGGTCGACGCGTTTGGGATGTTTTAAATGCTTTTGAGAATCGATGCAGGAGATTCTTGGGCTTTTCTCGCTATTTCTTTCGATCGTATTCGATGCCATCAATTTGTCGAGTATTAAAAATTCTGAATTTAAACACGGATCGTAGTTCCGTGCATTGTGTAAAACGAAACTGCGTCTATTGATAGGTTGTCTAGAATGTACGTACGTTCTCTCATCTAATTGCGAAACCAATTCTTTCTTCCTTCCCTCTATTGATTCGGAACACTCTCGTGCCAAGTACGTCACTTCATTAGCAGACGAAGTTATGTCGTTCATGACGTTATTTTGTTGGTTCTGTTTACTCTCTGTGCTTTGTCTGCTATTTAAAGATGTATAATTTTGCGATACCGAGTCATCAATACGAGATTTCGGATGTTCATACAGAATGTCTCTTAAAACCTTCTCGTTACACTCGTTGAAATTTAGCTGATCTATGTCCGACGTTTGCCAATCGTCCAGTTTATTTCTCGGTATGGACTTTTCTTTATAGTCTACGGGATTGAAATATCTACCGTGCAAAGAATTATTTGTAAAATCGGCAGTGATATCGTTTTTAATTTTATCTTTTTCCTCGAAGTTACAGTTAGTTTCTGCTTGTAGTTGATTTTTAGTCGTTGCCTTAACGATTTTTTTGATAGCCGATGGCTTTTCCATTTGCGAATTTTTAACGCGATCGTGTAACTCTGTTTTACTTGTTTCTAATATTCTAGCGTTTATCGCGTTACGAACAGAACGTGTCTCTTGAATCGTGTTATCGTGTTCGCGTTCAGCTACCATAGTTTCGATGCGTTGAGGATCATTTACGTGGAAATTATTCTCTCGTTTCACAGTTAGATTTACCTCCCTCGAGCCATAAATTTTTCCATTATCTACTTGCTCTTTGCAAGTCGAACGATTTTCATTCTTTTCCATAGTGCGATATTTTTCAACGCGTTTCGTCCTTTGTTCCTTTTTGGGATTAATTCTCCTTATTTGTCGATAGGTTCTCGGGTCATCGTCGCCACTGCTGGTTACGTCTGAAAACATTTGCGTACTTAAAAAGTAGGAGGTGTTAGGTGGTGATGTTCGCGATTCGACAGAGATATTTGCTGGTTTAGTGCAGCTAATCACTCCGCAATGTTCGCAGATTTTCATCGACGGATCGTTCGACAGAATTTCTCCCAACGTTTCGTTGCTACATCGGCGTATCAAAGATTGTAGCTTGACTATGATATCGCGAAATCGAGACATGGATGATAAAGAATTTTTAGGAGACGATTCTTCCAACGAGTTGCAAATTTTGTAGATAGCACCCAATTCGATTAACGGGCCAACATGATCTATGTCTTTGCAAACCTGATCATTCATTTTGCCAAAAACTTTGTTTATCGACTTCTCCATATCGGAATTGCACGCGTAATATCTTAAGAGCAAATCGATATCGAATGGTCTGTCCGCGTTTCTAAACGAATCTACCCTTTGTTTGGAAGATGGAAAGCTTCTGATGTTTGACTTCAAGTTCGTGGAATATGGAATGTTCCTTTGCATGTACGAATTATTATTTTGAATGTACGAATGGGTAACCTTTAAACTATCGCATTCGTGAATTGTGCTCAGAGTTTTTATGGAATATTTGTGAGCAGCGTCGAAAGTTGGAGTTTCCGCAACAGGTTCGAAGATTCGTACTTCTATGTACTTATTTTGATCCATCTTTTATGGACACGTTCGTTTTTCGATACTAGCGGGTTGTGCTCTTATCGCTACTTTGACTCGTAAAAGATCGGTATATCCCTTTTACGTTATAGTTAATAATACAATCCATGTTATGACGTTCATTGCATGCAAATTTGACAAAGATTCAAGTAATATGTACGAATTTTCCTTTAAAACGTTTGATAAGCGAGTGTTTATTTATTTTTTAGTACTTTAATCCGATTCAGTTCGTAGTTGAGGTTACATCGGCAATTCTATCGTAATACAAACAGCGTTTTAAAATTTTAAAGATCAAGTCTATTGATAGATTATTAATATTGACTTATACATTTAATTTAATGAAATACTTAATAAAAAAAAAAGATCATTCTGTAAATTAAGCGGGCAACACCTTGCTTTTTTGGTGCCAAACTGAAAATAAACGTTCAACGTCTTCTGACATTTTCCGGAACACGTGCAAACATTTTATAAGTTCACTTTTTTAGGGTGTCGGTAACCCTATACAAATTTCGCACTTGATTCATGTTTGAACTTATTATTAATCGATTTACCAAATAAACTACTAAACAAATAGAATAAATTTTAAAAATAAAAATAAACGTACACCGCACCTAGCAAAATTCAAGTGCATACATATTTGCCATGCGTATAGAAAATCTGACGATCATTTCCGACAGCTACGATTTCAGTTCTCTATCGAGTTGATAATGCCTCAAATTATGGTCGAAGCCTTTGCAAGAAGTTTAATCGACAAGATAATGTTGGAAGCTTTTGACGTGGTTGATACAAATGATCGTAAGCAGTTATCATCTTATACAGGTAGTATTTCATTAAATTTTATTTTATCCAATATATAGATACGATATGCGAAATGTTGCATATTACGTTTCAGTAATTGTTTTCCTTTTCGTGCTAGAATAAACGTGCTTAACTTGTAGCTCGTTATTTTAATTATTAGCGGAATTAATGTTAACAAATTGAAATTATTGAACAATGATGTTGTCAGAAAAATTACAAATGCTGGATCATCAACAAGAATCTGCTGGCAATCAATCGCAGATCACACGAACAATGCTGCAAATACAAGATCGTTTGAGCATAGATCGCAACGAACCGGAAACCACAGAATTAATAGAAAAGATGGTGCTTGGTTTACGTAATCTGCAAATCGGAGATTCTACTTCCGTGCCCTGCCACATATCAAAATTAGAAAAACAGGTAAATAGAAATAGCATTGTGAAACGTGCAAATAATTCTGGGGTTGGCGATAAGAAAATAATTATTCTCTAAATGATTCTTTCTGACGTTCAATTCATTAAACAGGTAAAACACGTTGTACGTAACATCGAAAATGTTTCACACGCAGCAGAGCCGACCAATTTTGTGGAAATGCACACGACTCAGGGTCAGGGTGATGTGCATCAAATAGTGCACGATGCTGTTATCGAAACCACAACAGATCCAACGTGCACTCGTCTGGAGAAGGAACTTGAAAACTCGAACGAAGCGACTAGAGTATCTATCAATTTACTTTACCAAATGATCGAGGAACTTGAAACGAAAATGGAAGAATCCGAGCAAAGGAAAGAAGATGTATCGGAAACTGTTAGCAAAGAAAAGATGGAGGTTTGGGAGGAAACGGAAGAACAGTTTATAAGAAGCATCGAAAGTATCGATGATCCTGATCAGAATAACATCGATTTTATACCCGATAACGACGTTAGGAGCAACGTATGTGATTTTGCGTACGAAGAAATTACATCTTCGTTCGTCGCATCTTCAACGCCTTTCACGAAGAATGCCTCATTGGAGGACGTAACAATCGAGGAAATTGCGTCCTCGGCCCTATCTGATCAGGAGGGAGGTCGTTCGTTGGAGGATAAAACGTCCAGTAAAACGAAGAAAATAACTCACAATGAAACACAAACGGTAGAGCGGAAGAGAAAGGGTATTTTAAATAGAACGCGGAAATTATTGCGAACCATTTTTGGCCGTCGGAAGAAATGAGTGAAACGCCGGCTCGGCGTTCAAATTCTTTCCTCGACGGAGTTATGGAACGATCGGATGTACAACATCTAAATATCCACTTGTAAACCTAGTTTTTAAGAGAGAAATGCGCTGGTTGTTCGCGTCGAGTTGATAAAAATAACTCCCTAGTTTAGCCATCAGCTGGCCACGCGTCCGGTATAGTCTACGTACGCCAAGCTCTTACGAAGTTATACGAGACGTGAAATAAATTCCACGCGTTCCTAGGAACACCGCGGAGGAAAAGATGTATCTTACAAATTTTATACAATACAGTAACTTTTTTGGTAATCACGTGTATCTTTGATTTATCGAACGATTGCTTGACGTAACAGGCGAAGATCGGTGATATTAAGGGCGCGATGGGTATACGAGATCGAAGGTCGTCCAGTGTGTATTTTTGTTTGTCGCATGTACTCTGCGTTGCAGATCTGGCAGCCATGACATACGAACGGTATCACCGAAAACCATTTATCGTAACAAGGAAGCACAGCTTCTAAACCGCGTTGTCTCTCGAACTGTTTTTGGACCGCAGCGTTGCCAATACCCTCTTCGTCCGAACCGAGCTTTTCGAGCTGGTTCTCCTTGTAATTCGCGTGATCACTGCGCCATCTACAGAAATAAAATAAATAAATTTGGTAACACCCGATACCACTTCTGGTTCACGCTCCGTTCGATTAACATCTAGCAGTACCAGACACATTACAATGGTAAGCTCTTGATTTTCTCTTCCAAATTTCGATATACGACGAAAATTTTATCCATAAATCCATCGTTTAATTTAGTTTAATTTACTTTCCACTCTTTCTTAGTATTCTTAAAGTTTCTTCTGACACTTTCAAAGGATATATGTTTTTAATTATTTAATAATTTAGTTATGTCGTTACTGAGAATTCCTTTAAGAGAAACTTTGCTACGATGTATTTTATATCGATAGATTTCCCATTAAAATGTTTTGTATTTTGATATAATTTTTATAAATAATAACGATAATAAATAGTATAGCGTGATAACTTGTGAATATTTAATGATATCTCTTTTGCATTACAGGCAGACCTCAGTGCAAAGGACGTCGAAAGTGAGTAAAACATATGGAAAATACTTGGTTTTTGTGTACGTGTTTGATCTTACCTGTGCAATAGAAATAATAGGCAGGATTTTAAGGAATAGCAAACAACCAACCATTTTAAATTAACAGTGAACTATCGAGTGAATACCGCGAGTAATTTTATGTGTGAGGAAACGCAGGAAAAAGTGAGGGAAATTCTCTGCGAAGGGTAACTTAAAGATCGAAGAAAAATGTGTTTATAACACGGTTTTCCAAGAATATAAAATATTGTCGTAGATCGAAGAACATGATATTCCTCGTTAAACAAGTTACGCGATAATCGATTTCTCACCACAATATATATTATATTTAAAACGCGTTAAACTTATGGCTGCAAGGGAAACGGCAACGTTTAAAATTCGTTTGAATTATTTCGTAATTATGTTTGGCATTCACAATACGCTTTTAAATGTAAGTGGTAACTTGATGTACCGCGTGAAAAATGTTACGTAATCGTTAGTATTCGGTAAAACGGAGGTGTAATCACCCCGAACGGGAAGCGCCATTTCAAAAATAGTTAGTACCGTGTTCTTATATGGCTCGGCGGGGGTAATCTGACCCACTACTACTTCCACCAGTAGGTTCTTGAATCGGTCGCTGGGTGGGAGCCGCTCAGTCTCAAAATAGAACAATATTTTTGAACCAGGTACGCACGAACAGCCACGCTTCAGCTGATATTAACCCAGATTTCACTTAGCATATACCTGCGTTCTTAATTTAAAATCGACATTGACATTTTTTTAATCACGAAGCAAAATATTTTTTTCCAATAATACCGCCTGTCAAGTAAACCTACCTATCGCTCTTTAAATATCAAAAGGTCCTATAATCCATCGAAATAAATTTTAAAATGGACACTCGGAACAACGATCACGAGCGATACGTAATAAGATTTTCTTTGTTTCCTTTCTTTATCAAACAGAGGCAGAATTTGCCTTTTCCATTTACGATGCCGATGGCTCGATGACTCTCGATGCCGTCAACCTTGGTGACGTACTTCGGGCCCTCAACCTGAATCCTACAAACGCCAGCATAGAAAAACTTGGAGGAACGAAAAAGAAGGGCGAGAAGTTGCTGAAGCTCGACGAATTCTTGCCGATCTACAGCCAGTGCAAAAAGGACAAGGATCAGGGATGCTACGAAGATTTTCTCGAATGTTTGAAACTATACGATAAACAGGAAAATGGAACTATGATGGCTGCTGAACTTTCACACACACTGCTTGCGCTCGGTATTATAATCATCCTATATTTCATCATCGTCGATTAGAGAAAAATATTACTCGTAGGCGTATACAAATAGTTTAAAATCTGTATATTTTTAATGATATCAAGGAAGTTAGTAACACGAATAGAAGTTTCAAAGTATTTTACCGCTTTTCCGACCGCTTAACATCTTTAACAAACACAAAGAGAGTAACTTCAGATTTATCTTTTATCGCAAAATTTTATTGTGCACAATTCTATACGCGTATTTTGTATAATCTTTTAGGTGAGAAATTAACCGACGCGGAAGTGGAGGAAGTACTGAAGGATTGTATGGACCCAGAAGATGATGAAGGTTTCATCCCCTATGACCGTAAGTATCGATTCGTCACAATGAAATATATGCATCTCGCGAAATAGAAGTTGAAAAGAAGCGTGTTTTATACGAGCTGCATCAGTGAGTTACATTAATGTAGAGCATCGCTAGATTAAAGAAGAGCAGCAGCGAACAATAAAATATGCGTTTGTTTAACGGTTCGTTCTACCAGTAGACGTTGATATTACAGTAGAAAATTAAAAAAAAAAAAGATTGTCCCCTTTGCATTTTCCCATTGTACAGTGTTCAGTAGTTTAGTCCTGTAGAGTATTTTTATATAGCTGCCCAAAATGTCCAGGAAGTCAGAGGAATCGAACGATCGTTCGGGCCCCGTTTCTTGTTTTCCCTACCGTTTAACATTTCCACGTGTTTTGTGTTCTACAGCATTCTTGAAGAAGATGATGGTGCTATTGTAAACAAACCAGATGTCAATATCACAAATTTCGCCTTTCGTAAGTACACCCTGTAGCGTAACGTGCATCTCCACGAGTTTTCTGTCTTTCCTCCTTATTCTTTCGTTTCTTCTTTGCCTCTTTTCACCTGTATATTAACACAATTTTCTGCCTCCTATTTGACTACGCACATGTCACATTTTATAGGACGCAACGAATCTACGTGGCAGGGATGCTGAAATCGATAACCTGCTTCTCGTACAGCAACACGTACAAAAGCTTAAGATGTATTCATGCACGAGATCCGTGACTCAAGACACTCGGTAGTGTCGTTGGCGTGGATTTCAGAAAACGATGCTCAACCTTAATCGTTTCCTCAAGTTCTCGTCGATTACAAGAAGACGGTTTCAAATTATATTTGACTATCGTACTGTAATTTGTTATACTATTTTATACTATCTTATGTGTCTAAAACATTAGATATGCACAGATAGATGTACATTTTAGATAAATTAGATATACATAGAATGATCTAGACGTTTGATATTTATTTGTGTCACGGATTTCTGTGTATCAAAAGAAAGCACTGTTTCAATCATGCCGTTTCGTTTCGACAACATTAACTCTGTTATTAATTATCTACGCTACTTCTATCAATGAAGGCGTTCATTTATTATTTAAGTTACAGGAGCTTTCTATTAATATTAATGAACAACGAGAGATTCACAAGTGTATATATAAATCATCGCAATATATCCGGGAAATTTTACGTGCCCACAGGACATTTCGAGCTTGGAAAATTGACACAAAAATTACACAATGCGATATAGCATTTTCTGTGGCATCATGATTTTGCACATGAAATTATTCTAATACTTATTGTATATTTTAAATGGCTCATATATGTGTATTCGGCACCAAGTTTGATTGACATAGCGGTACACTAGATCCGTATTTTCTTTAGAATAAGATGTTAATACCGATTGTTTTGTTTCTAGCGTTCCTTCGTAGATTGTGCGAGAAAGATAGCGAATGAAGTGGCAACGCGGCAACCATTATGCGGTATCCATCCTTCGGTGAACTTCACGTCAACGAGGAACATGTTCATTCTTCATACTTATCGTCTTACTCATCCCCTGTTAAAAATCTCCTGGCGCTTAGGCGCACCACGCTTCTCATAATTCTGCACAGAACGGCGAAATACAATTCGAATCAATCTTTTGTAAAAAAATGAAAAGAAAGAACAGGATAAAATAAAACCTTTTAATATAAAATAAATTCATCAAAGGGAAAGATGATACGAAATACCAATCACATCTGTTTGATTTGGTTGAATGTAACGTTGTATAAGGTATATGTATTTATAATAAGAACGATGTATAATATCTTAATATATGCATACTACCGCTGAAACAAACCGAGTGAAGAGATCGGTGTTATTTTACTTCTTATCGTATTAATTTAATAAACTATGCCCTTCGTAGAAAAAGGAGTGTCAAAAGTTTCACGCCGTTAACAGTCTTCCAGGGAAGTTTGAAAAGTATTTGCCGATTTGTACATCTACGTTATATTTTCACACGTTCGGATGATATAATTATAATGTAAATAAAATCATAAAAACATGTTTTGTACAAATCCAAAACGTCTATGTTTTTATACAAATTACAGATCTATGATATCGTTAAATTATCGGATTATTATTTGATTATTATTGAAAAATCATCGAATTGGCAGTCAGCAAGTCGTTTTATCTAGTACTGGTATAATTTCATTTTATTCGGAAAATTTCATGAACTTAGTCCAACAATTCCTACCACGTGCCCTACATCCTACCTATTTGAAAATGTTTATAATAACCTTCATAATCATCTAAAAATATCTATGATAATTTTAGTCACTTATTTCTACTACTATCTTTTTAGTTAAAATATAACATTGATTTTGAACAAAGACAAATTTCAGGGAACGGAGAAACTGTAGATTTCAAGTTTCTTATGCACTTTTAACCATACGACGAACAATTTAAAAATTGAATCGATAATTTGTTAACTGAATTGAACCATGAATGATAAACATTGTTTTCGGTGGGGAAATAACGAGGGGTGGCGGTCTATTTGGCGGAAGGGTGAGTGCGCGATACTTGAATCGCATTCGCTGTCTGTTCGCTACGCGACACGGAGCACCTGAGAATCGTACGAACGGCAAGAGGTTCGTAAACGCTCGGCGATTTCCGATGGTGAGGCGTGGGGCCTTCGGGTGATCCCGGAAGGCCGGCGGTCGAGCCAGTCAGTTCAAACGCGTCGCAAGTGTCGCGCGTTCCTCGACTTTCATCGTATCTCATTGAATCGCGCATCTCCTCCCGTTGTTTCGCGCGTATAACGGCGTGACGAGCAGTGCGTGGAAGTCGACCACTGCGAATACCAAGAATTCTCGCCTAACCCTAAAGAGAACGACCCTCAGTATCGTTGACCGAGAAGATGACGGATGTACAAGTGAATTCGAACAACGACGACACCGCCAGCAACTTGCAACAGAATGACGACGTCATGCAGCGAACAGGTTGGTGTTCATTATGCGCGCGATTCTCTATGTAACGCTATTTTCATGAGCCAGCTCGAACGCTAGAACACGATGAAGATCATTGGTGGAACATCAGTTTCGCCATCTTGTTGAATATATACACTATCAGAAAATCACATTCTCTTCCATAATATTTTTAACCTGATTCATCACACACATAGTCATTAGTATTACTGCTACTATTGTTAAAAGATTCGATTCATCCGAGAAGGAAACCATTCAAGAATATGGTTTATCTATTTTACGTTAAAAGGTATGTTTGTTTTTCATTGGTTAGGGGTGTGCGTTTATGGATTATTTCAAGGGATTTGAACGATAAAGGGAAACGGGTTGCAGTGGACATGTTTACTCCAGAATTCTTTTTGTTATAGAATGACACACGATTATTATTGGTTTATGGTATAATTCGCCAGATTGGTCGATCGTGTTAAAGTGCCGAAAATATACTCGGTTAATCATTGAAACGTATCCAAATGCAAAAAAGATTCTAAGGAACTTCTGTAACAAAGATAATAACTGAGATTTAGATAAATTCAAAGGCAATGATAATATAACATATCTATTGGTTAAAAGATAACAAACGCTTGTTACGATAAAGTCTGTAATATTAGAACAAAATGTTTGGCTGTGATTAATATAAAAGCATGGATTAGGATGGGTAGGTTATCTTTTCTCTCGGCTTAATAAAATTTGTTGCTTCGTTTTACTAAAAATCCTATAAAAGGCATCGTTGATTTTCTCGATTATACACATAGCGTTGTATCTACCAACTATATCTGTAATACTAATCGCAGAATTAAGAGACACTCCAACATGCACATGTTTACTGTTGAAGACTGTACAGTGGCCTCGGTGTCCGGGGGCATTAGACTCAAAGCGATGAGAAAACCCGGCACATAATATTGAATCGTAAGACTGGGAAGTCTTTTAGATGCTGATTAATTTAATGCAGCGTGTTGTCAGGCGCCCATGCATAATTAATTCTACATCTTGTGCTCGATTTACGCGAATCAAGATAATCGTGGTCTACCATTGTTGTTCGTTGTGCAAAGTCTGTGCGAAGTCTATGCGAAGTCGCTTTAAGAGGAAACAGGCAACAAGGGGAAATCTTTCAGCACATTATTTCAGAATGCAAATGTTTTAAAAATCATATAACGAGAGTTTAAAGTCGCGTATCGAGGTAAATCTTCGTGTTAGATTCGAAGTAACAATGGAACGTTCATCGCGAAGCATTATTAATATCTACATAGAAAATTGGTAATGAGAAACGAAAAGTTTGTCATCGTGAGGTTCTCTTAATGGATCTTGAAATGAACGTACATCACGCGAATGTCACATTGCCATTCAACTCACTAAGTTAATTCGGGAAATTGTCATGACTGTGACTATTGCAAATTACTAATTTAGGCATCGTTGCATCACCGCCATCAACAGGGCGAAAAAATCCACTCAGAGGAAGGCTATATCGTGTGTCAATTAGGAAATTGCCGAACGTCAATGAAATAACGATGTTTCGTGGGTGTATAATTGTGGAATTAACCGGGCTCACCTTCGATGATCAGCTTGAAACCTTAATCGAATGACCCTCTCTTGGTGTTCAAATGGAGTAACACTTTGGTCGAACTGGCATCCGCAATTTGTGCCACACTTCCGGAGAACTTGCAATAGGAAGAGAGTCCTACGGTTATCCCGACTGTTATTTCCAATGTCTGTGTATACAACGTTCACACACCCGTTATACTTCCAACAAACCGATTATTTTTCACGAATATATCAACATTATTGTCATAGTCTTCTATTGTCATAAACTTCTAAAGGAAAAAAAGAACTTCTTAACAAGCGTTTAGACAATTTTTTTGCGTTCTTAGCACGCAGTTTCTTACAAATAATAGATACAGATATATACATTTTCTCGAATAAACCTCTACAAACGATCAAACTAAAATGAATGGTTTGTTAGGTTTTACGCGCATGACTAATACGAGAGTACCTATCGTTACACGAATGCTTATCGTTACACGAGTAGGGGGCCAAGGTCCTTCTCGTTACCCATGTCCCGCTTTACGCCCTGCCGTGCATCGTAATTATTAGAACGATTTGCATCGTACTCTCCAGTGCTGAATGTTTATGCAAGAATATTATCCGTATCGATCCTGGTCATCTTTTTCTTAATTAACATGCTTCATAAATATATTACAAATGTACGAAGAATACAACTTTGCTTCAGTAATGAAATGGAATAAAATCTGCAATTCTTAAAGCAAATTGTTCTCATAAACATCAATGTCTGGAATGTATAATTGACAATTTCTTGCATTTTCGATATCGCAACAATGGTTTCCTCCAGATTTAAATGCTCTAGAGGACGTATCAGATGATACCACCCGCGCGTATCCCAGTAATCTGACAACAATATGCTCTTGCATATACAACTTTTAAGTCTTTAGTCATTAAGTAGAGCCAACTGTGCGAGCAAACAACAAAGTTCACACTTTATTAATCTCGACCAACAAGTCGTTAAATAACGACTGAAATTTCATCCATTCCAAGGAGCTTTGATTTCATATAAAAACAATAATATCGAGTTTGAGATAAATACTATACAAAAAATTTCTTTCTTGGGAAAAAAAACAGGATTTTTCGCAACGCAAATACAGACTCAAACCTATGCTCTTAAAGATACACGCGCGAAACGATGAAACTCAATGGTCTATTAATCAAAGAGCCAGAAATAATCAAAAAAGTAATGTAACATCAGCCTTCTGCTTGTCTTTAATAACAATTTATGTGTTACTCTCAAAAAGACATTCCGTTTTAGCATTGGATTCGCCGAATACTCCGCGCGATATTTTTGACGCAGACACCTCGGTTTCCATAGGTTGCAACCTTTCAAGTATTTTATAAAATAGGAAAGGAGAAAAAACTTTACAAAAGCCAATAAAAAATCAATTGCATCCTTGTTGTTTGTTACCCTTGATCTCGGCGAGATATAGACACAGGTATATCGAATTACGAAACTGTACAAGTTGCCGATGAAAATATCGGACTAACTACTATATTGTATAGTATATAGTGTATAGTATATAGTGTCCCGCACGAAATATTGACCAAACTCTCCGGGTGAAACGCAACCACCTGCAATTTCGTGTAATTTCATCGTGTTTGCACGTGATTAGCCGCGTTTAACTTATTAACGAGAGCAATTTCTCCGTGACCTATCGTTTAGATTTATTGAAAGTCAATGGACGATCCATTGAGAGTAGAGTTCACTGACCGGCAAAGTTCTTTGAATCTACCGACGATGAATACTAGGAAAAATGGGAGAAGCCCTCGACCCCGTCTCGTTCAAGACGCACCTACACAGCATCCGTGATTATCTACCCACTTCCAAAGCTTTGGAGGGGCTTCCTTCCTATGGAGGGTCGTATAAGCTAAAGGCATGTCGAGGCGAACTCTAATGAGCCACGCTCTGATGATTTGAGTGCAATATTAAATTTGTCCCTTTGTTACCTTTTCCTTGGATGATAACAAGCGTTAAAGCGTACCGGAAATTCGCTATAATTCCCAATAATTCGTTTCGCTATTTATCTAAGAGTCGCGTGGTATACGAAACACGGTGAAGTTTCATTGGCATCGTCGCTACACGATTATCGCGATTACGTTGGAAAGGTATGAATTAAATTCAAGAATGTACATAGAAGTTTAGACAATTTTGCGAAATTTAAATTCCACATTAGAATCATATCTATTCTTAGAAACAGTGGTTACGCCAACTCACAATTATGTAATAATTTGCGATACCTATGTGTCTCTCGCAGCACGCTGCACTATGGCCTTGATCACATCTTTTCTCGATTCATTAAATTCTTAGGTAGTTTATCCGTAAAATCGACCAATGATCGATATTTCTTTAAAATTCGAACTCGGCTATGTATTTAAGCCACGAAAGAAATTTTTAAACAAATTTTCGACGCTGTTTAAAATATCTTTCTTCTGGAACCATACGTATATCCTTATCGACTTCTAGCGAAAACCCGTATCGGATTAACAAGTATCAGGTTTGCAACACGCCAATTAACATCGTTATATGGTAACATGAATAGACAGCAGCATTTCGTTTGACTTGGTGGGGTTCGTTTGTAACATTAGCATTCTGCGCTTTTTCTACAATCTCTCACCAAATTGGTAATGCAACCTAAAAAGTAAAATTTCCTTAGCGATAGAGATTTGTATATTTCCTACTCGAACTCGTTACTTGCCAATTCACCGATATTATTGACAAATTATTCCGCAAGACCGAGTTCGATGACACCCGCCACAATGAATCGAGCGTAGCACGTATCGCGTTTTTGGTCACAGGATGTTGCGTTCGCGCGAACATCTCGTAACACTTATCTCCGCGTCGATCTCATGTCTAAAAGTGCAACGCACTTAATCTACATAAGCCAGACGATGCAAGTGGACGCGGATTTCCTTAAACGAAAGTGTGGACGGCGTGTTTGGTATCAATTCATCGTGTTGAAGCCGCATTCGGACAGGCGCCCCTTCACCGATTTGTTCCGCTTTCCGTTAAAGGCTACACCGCGAGCTGTAAACATGTCCTCGAAACGATTAAACCCGTAACCAATGGGGGCCGCGAATTCAAAGATACATACGTATCCACACCCGTGCACCTGACATGTCGTTTTTACTTGTCCTGTGCAACAACCGCATACCAATAACGCCTCGATTCTGACATACCGGTGATTACGTCAGCTTTATAATTGTATCGCGCAACGCAATCGGTTTTGTCGCGCAATATTGATAAACCAGTTAAGAATGAATACTCGTTTGATGTGCACCGAGTGTGGACCGTGATGGAAGAAATAAGTTTGTTTATCTTTCGATCGCCAAGGAGAACAGGCGCCACGATTGTTTTAAAGTCGCCTTTCGATTCAGTGATATTATAGCTTAATTATCAGCCCATAACATAACACGAGTCAGTTTTCCTCGGTTATATTGAAATTAAGTTTATATATTATATTCAGCGTTTACTGTCTCCTTTGTAGATAAATTTAATTTAAGTATATTTTATTCTCTATGTACATAATTCTTGTAAGTGTCACATAAAGATAAGTGTTATCAGTAAATGTGTGTTGACAAGTATTAAAGAAATGAATTCTAGATTTAACTCACATTCGGCTAAAATTTTAAAGCTGTTATACAGTATGTTTACCTTTTCTCGTTTCTTTTTTTTTTTTTTTTTTTTTGGTAATACAATTCACTGGATAAATGTTTTGTGATTAGCATTTTATCGAAAGCGGCGGATTAATAAAGAAGATATTTCTTTGTAAGCGGTAAACAATTCATTTTATTGGAAGTAAATTGCCAATTATTCTTCGTCTGTCCCACATCACGAGTAATTTATGAATTTAAGTCCTTTGCTTGCGTATGGTCATTAACGTATAATTCTCATCGTTGAAGTTCTAAAATGACATGTGAGGTGGACTAACTTTGCATATGATAATCGATGATGTCACATCTCGAGAATGACCAGGATTATTCACGAACGAATCTATGATTGTCCGAGTTCCTTAACACGAAGTAGACGTATGCATAATTTTATATAACATACTTAAAAAGTGGATGACCTTTAACGTCATAATTATCGAAAATTTTAGATTCTCGAGAAACATATTCGCGAGCACGGAAAAATTTATATGTATTTTATTGTTATGCCGGATCGTTGTGCAGAATATAATCCCAATTAGATAATAATAAAACGAACGGTACGGTTTTCTAAATATAAATGTAAAAATAGCAGATCTACCTTGCTTTTAGACGTCCCATTTATCTAGGTGCTATTTTTTTCTCGAATTCTTCGGTAGCTTTAAAAAATCATAGTTTACGGGAATCTATTCCTACTACTATCATTCTTATACTTTTATTTTATTTTCGACTATCTATTCGGACAGACGTAGTTTAGGTTTCCCTGCATTTTTGGAAAAGCAGTAAAATAATGTCCTTTACTATCAAGAATTAAACATCGATCATTTTTTTATAATTTGTACTAAAACAATAGAACGTTTCACCGTTAGTGCATAAAAGAAGTTAATGAAAGTGGGTTATTGATATTTCTTTCAACCGAGAACAAACTTATATCACATTCGAGCGAATGTACCCTTCCCGTGTCTCGCGTAAAGCAGGAAGGGGCTGCGCGTACTCGTACAAAGGCAAAGTAAAGGGCGAGGGGTTGTGGCGAAAGAGGGGGAGAAGCAGAAGAGAGGGTTTGTACGAGCGCCAGACAGGAGAATCGATAATAAAACGACGCGACGTCGCACAGCATCCAAGCCCCGCTAGGATGGAAGCATTTTCTTTAAACGTTTAGGATTTCTCCACTTTCATAAAGAATAATCGTACTTGGATACAGATTGTCCGTGTATCGTTGTTCTACAAAAATCTCTGTAACAATTGTTATTTATCTTATAAACTGCATATGTATACAGAAATACTTACAAAGAAAATACTTTTGTAAATTAAATTGTAATAAGACGAATATCACAAATTTGTTTAGCTACCGTCGCTTATTCGTTTCTCAAATCAGTCTGTTTTCCATCAGTCTGGCTCCCAAACACAACTCGGTTGAACATTCACAAGTCAGTTAACTTACGTTTATTTGATCGCATCAATACAGATCCGAATGCAATTAGTTTTAATAATTAATATCGTTATTATTAATTTTAATAATGATACACATAGTATAAAAATAAATGAATAACTAATACATTAGTTCAAAAAGATATTAATAGACTCGCTTTGTTTTAATATTTCTGTTTACCGAAGTGATACATTAGTAAGAATATTCAAGTCGCGAAATATAGGTACAGTTCTACTAGTTGGAAGCGAAAGGTGAAGAAGCAAAAAGAATTAATAAGTGCCAGCTAACGAGTGACGCAGCTGGTGACGCGAACAATAGGAGAAAAAGCACAAATTTGCATATGTCCCTAAAGCCTAAAAGGATCGTAAACCAACAATAGAAGAAAAAAAACACGGTGGAAAAAATTGTAGACAGGAAACTACAGATTCTGATTAGAAATAAGCAAGTCATACTTTGTTATAAATATTTATTCGATCCTTAAATGGTTAAAGATGCTAACATTTGGAAAATCGTTATAAATAATTCCATTCACGGTGTCGAAAGCGATTTAATTACTTGTAACGTCGTTTACGCGACACCGTTAATATCTTAATAAGATAACCGATCCTCTTTAAGTTGCTTCATACGATTGATGGGCACACCCTTGTCAATTATCATTATGGTTCTCGATGTCGAGGCGTAACTGATTGTTGGAGTAAGATCGCCAATATGCTATATCGTCTTACCGGTAATTGTACGCGTACGGCTAATGGACCAAATCGTTGTCTCAGACGTAGAATTATCTGTCGTTTAATGACCAAAAACTGGTTGCATCATTGGCATCCAGTAAAAAGAAGATCATAGGTAAAAAAGATCTTTCGCTGATTGAACAAATGAAATTCTCAAACGACTCGATGAAGTTCTTTTGAATAGTTTCAATCTTTTGCTGTTTCAGTTTTCAATTTTGACTTGCTTCTTCGAATAGGAAAGTAAAGTTTACTTCGTTTATTTTACTTCGGTTCGTCGCGTTTTAATTTTTTTTTTTTTTTTTTTGTATACGTTCCAATTATGTGACATTATTGGATAATGTTCTTACATTTGCGCGTTAGTGACAAGTTGAGCATTTTAAATACACGATGCTCGACAAACTCTATTGGACCATGGCGTTTAAGTCGAAGATACAATTCAAAAGGCATTAGATCGGTGGAATTTAGGCTACCTACGTAATTAGCAAAGATAACTTTTAAGTGTCGTGAATCGACCAACGCTAGGTATCTAAATGTAGATAACTCTCATGTTGAAGAGGGGATAAAAGACGGAAAGAGAAAAAGAGAGAATGCGTAGCGTCGTGTGCATCCGCGTGTTGCGTAGGCGTGTTTGTACGTAAGATCGTCAAATCTAACCACTTTAAACAAGTATCAGTCTACAATACACGCTCTAAGAATAGCATTAGTGTCACCTTTACCTTTTTCTCTGACTAATCCTCATAGATATCGTGTCTTTAATGTAACTGACGTGGTATACAAACTGTCTCGTGCAACTACATGAAACTCGAAACGAATTTTTAAACTCGATGTACCACTTATCTATATCTAAATCGGGTAATTCCTGATTTTTATCCAATACCGTACACGTGCAAATACTTTTGTAACGAGGAAAGCAAAGTTCACTCCCACTCATTATACTGGAGTAAGATAAGCACGGCAAAAAAGCGAAGAGAGAAATCCGTTGAACGCAAGCCTTGTTATTCTTACGACGCGTCAAACTTTTCAAAGAGTCGTGCATTCGGTACATACGAACATATTCAGTACGGTGTCAATAGAATTAATGACGTATGGAATAGAGTATCTTTTTACATAATATAAAAAAGGAAGATCCAGATAAGTAATTACAAAGGACGATATTTCGGTCGACTTTAATCGATGATTAGGATCCTGACGTATTACTTTGCATGATATCAGCGTCTTCCGATGTTCATTTCCGTTCGACATCTTCCGTTCATCTTGGTACCCACAGCCTAATGGCACATTGTCTCCTTTGATGAACCAATGGGTTGTATTTTGGGAAGGCGTTCATCCGGGACGAGTTGTAAAGCCCTAAGGTTACATAAATGTCACGACTCGTGCGCGTTTCTTCGTGTATTCGCATATTTGTCCGCGGTTTCGATGCGTTAACGGACGAAGATCAACACCCATGTACAAATTGATGCGACACGCTTACAAAAATATCTCGTACTAATATTCAAAGGTAGTTACCGTTTGCAATTTCCTTAAAATTTTTAATAAATTATAACTATTATTTAGATCTCATTTAACGTACCTGAAGATCTTTAATGTTTCAACTTAAGCAGCAAGATACTATTTTTGCAAGGTGTCTTACCTTACCAGGTAACGAATATCAATAAGGAATACACGAGAGCCAGAGGATGAGCTAAACTATCGATTCTTAACGATAAGAGAGAACTCCGGTACGTGGCTCGATTCCAAGGGGGCCTTTGCAAGGCTTCCGTCGTTGTGGATTAGTAATCTTCGATTAGACGCACGACTACGAGGGGCAATACACCTTATGAATAAAATTTCTTTCCCGTCCTTATTCATCCGTAAATCAAATGTCAGTAATCCTTTATTGTTTTCTTACTTGACGATGTAATTTATATTAATTAAAAGCTTGTAATGTATTAATTGGACGAACTTTCCATGAAAAAGGTTACGTATGCATGAAATACATTTGGAATGAAATCTATTTTCGCGATTACGTTCACAGCTTCAAATTATATCGTGCAAAAAGGTAATGAAAGAAGGATTAAAATATGTATTAAACGAAAGACTGAATTTTGAATCGAAATATGATAAATCTACACCGTTTTTAAAATGCCCGCGTAAAGATATAAGTTGGAAATTCTTAAAAAATAGATATAGCGTTAGAAAATTAAATCTACAATCGGTATTATCCCCGTCGGTACGTGATTTTAAATAATTAAGAAAGTTATCAGAACTTTTAGACACGAACATTCTTACCGGAAGATGGTTGTAACGACTAGTATCGATTTTGCGATGAACGAGTCCATTCGTGGTTTTGTCCGTACAAATAGCGACTGATGATATAATTTCATGTATTTGTAATAAAAATAAATGAATAAAATATGACATAAATAGAAAGTAGGTCTACAATAGATCGTGTGCAATAAAATATTTATCACCGCTATGAACCTCTTATAGAAAATTAGTTATATATTAAGCGAAAATTAATTATAAACTAAGTCATTTATAAAACTTTTATTAGGAGTATATAAAATGGATCATACATGCAAAATATAATTTATAAATAATCTGAAATTCTATCAATTACATATATTTTGTTCATAAACAAATGCTATAAGGTTTTGCGAGGTCGAAAGTAAACCAGCAAACCACCGAAGGTAAAAGCTGTACGTGTCGAACGCAGTTAGAAGACACTAAAACTATTTAATGCCTCGAGCAATTTGTGACAAAAATGGTATTCAACGGAAATCTTAACCTGTCGCGAGACCAACACATGCGTACATATGTAATACATATATCGTAATAGTCGCACGAATAAACTATTTTTGTTCGTGCAACACGAAATATACGGCTTTTATTTTTCTTTGAAAATTATTTTATCTAAAATATTGATTTTATCATATCAATATAAATATATCGGTATAAATGTTTACCTGGCGTGTAGTACGTAATTGTAGCTCTAAAATAATTAATAAAATTGTAATGATATTTCTTGGAAAATATATAAGCTGAAAGATGAAGTGACATATATTTTAGTACATTAGGAAAACAAATTCGATGATAGCAAAACTTATATAATTTAAGAAAATCAATTTACATCGATAATCAATTAACAGTTCTTTGTTTTATTTCAGGTAAGAGACGAGGTAAAAGTTTATGGCAGAGCAAAAAGTGAAGCGAAATCTCCAGCAACTAGAAACGTTTAGTAACCATGAACCCAAGAGAGTTCCTTCAAAAAGACAATATCGTCACGTATGTAACGTCTTAAAATTATATATCGTTGACTCTGTTTTTATGACGTTTCTGCAATGAAACATGGCGCCTCCATGACGCCACTACGTATATTAGTTTGCTTGCTATTTGTCGATAATATCATCGCTTGGAGCGTAACACCGAGGGACTTGAAATGAATGAAACAACCGTTTCATTGAAGAAGTTTGGCTGAATCTGTACACCACTAACGATAATATGTAATTGATGATGAGGCGCGAAATAACTCGAGAGCATCAACGAGTGACTTAGTCAAACCAGCAATTAATCGATAAAGATATTGAAACTCTGAATGTTGGAAACTGTTCCCGTGACATAAATGATATTTATCAACAACCAGATAACATTTTATTAAGTTACCAGAACTGAATTATGGATACATAGATAAGTTTTATTACCGACTTTGCGGTATGAAAAATTCCTCCTCGCATTTTATATCTTTTATGATATTTTATAATTACGAATAAAACGAACGTTATATTTTTATAGAAGAAATTTTTCGAAATACACGAGATTCATAGCATCAATCGTTTTACACTTTCTATCCCAATCAATCTTTGAAATATTTATCCTTGTATGTGTAAAGCATTCCCGCGGATATCGAAAGAGATTGACAAATTTTTGCATGTTACCGGGAATTACTTGGAAATTTGAAATATATCGCACTAACTGGGATGTCGACCGCACCAACGTAATAACAGTGGAATTAAAGTGGCTAGGTAGTAAAGGGTGCGCCACGCTTTATTCGCGCAACCAGCGTTCGATCCTTTCCTGCTTACAAGATAAATGTATATTTGCTCATAATGAACGGGAAAAGTCACGGTAATCAGAATGAAAGCGACAGACATGTTTAACCATCTTTCATTTTCTTTTTGAGACCATGCTGTTAAGATATTGTTATAAGACAAAGAGAAGACGCGTAGAAGGATTGAAACTTTTGTCAGTTAGTCGTGATAAGCTTCAGATTTTGTCGAAGATACTAAAACTCTATAAACTTATCGGTTTTTAGCTGATCAACCAGGCGATCGCAACGACATTCTCGATTACATAATTATCGCAAGAGTTCGTCCTTTTTATCACACGTCCTCGTCTGGCTACGAATTAATCATCGATAACAGTTGCATCTTTTATGCAATTGTTCATCGATATTCGTGAAACGAAATTCCTCCGCGAGACGTCGAAAGCGTCGGCATTTCCCAGGCAACAACTCGTTCCATTGGACGCGCTGACAAAAAGCATAGTGGAAAGGAAAGTTTGGTAGCCATTGCGTGCGGAAAAAAGGAGGACTGGTGCTACATAATTTATCGATAGATTGTTTCGTAAAAGCTCAACGAAGTCGTATGTGTATGGGTGGGTTATCGAGTGAGTTGGTTAGGTGGTCTCGTCGGGTGGTTGGGCGTGAGGCGCAGGAGCAGAGCACGCCAGGACAAACGGACGGACGTGGAACGACGAACGAACGTACCTTACCGAGGAAGGACTTCCAGGTCTTTAAACGAGCTAGTTTCTCGTGAGACACTGATCGACGAACAACCTGGAGATCGCGTTCGCAATTGCTATCGTGGGTCAGCATAGATTTTCAAATCAGGTAAGAGGAATTGTTATCCAAACGCGAGTAGCACCTTCGTTCGGTTCGCGAGTCTTGGATTCCAAGGATCGTGGACCCCCTTTTACGTCGTTACCAGAAAGGTCGAAGGTGCTAGAAAGTACAGTGTCTTTCTTTCTTTTCCTCGTATCTTGTAGGAACAGTTGGGAATTATTTAAACACGGATATCAGAATTAAGCACGAGTGACATTCCGTGTGACGTGATTTCAATTTTACTCGGTGTCGTTTCACGCAAGGGTCTAGGATCTGTGACCTGTATTCGCAGCAGATTAATTGGCGAAGGATTTTCGACTGATTTTTTCGTCATCTTTTATCTCTGTTCGTCTTTGACGAGTCAAAGTTTAAGGGAAAATTCACTTTTAAGAAACGTGCAACTTTTCGTCGTGCGAGTCCTGTAAATAATATCTGACGTTTCAAATTTTTCTTAGTCCGATGAAATAAAACGTGATAACGTCTTGCTTCTCGCATAACGAAGCTTCGAGCGGCTCAACATTTCCAAAGAATATCGTATAACGTGGAATATTAAATTATCGAGCGTATATTTTAACTGCTCTTTTTTCTATAAAATATTGCCGAATAATTTTGTAGAAGTAGATACTTAGAGATACTGTAGATAGTAATCATTGACTACATTTCAGCTAATGCTTATGCAATTCATAGCGCGAGTAACTCGATAATTTGTTTTTAAATGGTTTCAGTACACCGATTCAAATTATTAGTGCAATCACCCGCAATAGTAATTGGAAGCAAACATCCATAGACGTATATAATACTTGCACAATACCTAGTTACACACTTAGAAGTGCACTCTTCATCCACGTTCGTTATGACAATTATCTAATCCGAAGACTTTCAACGTGACATTCTATTTTATTACGTACGTTAAACTCGTTTGTTTCCATTCATCTCGACATTATTGGTGAAGTACATAAAATTCTTAATATCCTTAGCATCGTAATTTTTATTTGATTCATTGTTTAGCAGTAGCGAAAGGACAATAGAAAAATGAATAGCAATATAGCGTATTGAATGTTATGTTAAATGTAATAACTTGATGACTACACGGGAAAAACACGATGAGTCACATTTTCCATTTTTCGCAGCAGAGAAATTTTAAAGTTTCATAATCTTAATCGATATCACATTATCGAGACTGTCTTCTCACTCGGTTTTGTGATTAGGTATACATTTTTTCAAATCAAATTAATCGCCTTTACATTAGTTTTCTCACCCTCTTTTGAACAAACAAATTAATCATCTTTACATTAGTTATTCTCTTAATCTTATACAAAATTACGTAGATAGATGCAAACTTTATGTATGTATTGAAATACTTCTTTTTAGCTACCAAGAAACACGTAAATTAGAAAATCGATAAAAATGGACAACATATTCTTCCCTTGTGATAGAATTTGAACACTTCGCTATATTAAAAGGATGAAAGAATTTCTGTATAAAATTTGCGCGTTCTTCAAAATACGAACAAAATGCGTATTTCTGATTCGTTTCCATTAAGAATTTGCTCGATAGCCGTGGGACGATGTCGTGGAAATCGTTTGGAGAATTGTATCTGTACGTGATCCGAGAATTCAAAGTGTCGGTCATCAATTGATTATATCGACTATACCAGGCATTCTGTTGGCGTTTAAATCTCTTTTATTCTCAATTTTCTACAGTGACTTTCGAAAATCGAGGATATTTTAGCGTACAGTTAGCGTCAGGAATACGACGTCCCAAATCGTTAAGTGCTGGAACCTCTGTGTTCCCCTTTGTTCCCCGGGGATTCCCCTTTGTTCGATAAGCGTAAGTTAACACTATCGTTTAATTCGAATTGATTCGGAATAAAAGTTCGAAATTTTAGACATACGTCTACAATATCGCCAAAAATATTTACTTCTTACAAGTTCAGATACAAAATTGTTGGAGAAAAACATATTTCTTCGTTTTCTAGCGATAGCAACGTCTGGAAGTAAAGTGCTTGTCACTTATGTTTAACAGTAATCTGTATTACATTATTCGATATCAAATTGTGATCTATAATTCCATTGCCATAATATTTTTTTAAGTCCTGAAAATGTTTCTAATTTCGATTTGTAAATCGATTCGAACACAGATCTGTTTTTAGCTTTGTTGCTATGTACATGGTTTCTTCTTCTCTATTCCCTCGTTCTTTTCTA
Source organism: Bombus flavifrons (assembly GCF_040668555.2). NCBI lineage: Eukaryota > Metazoa > Arthropoda > Insecta > Hymenoptera > Apidae > Bombus > Bombus flavifrons. The sequence goes on along the minus strand of NC_138451.1, from coordinate 13,829,108 downwards.
ATTTTATCCAAACGTATAAATACATTTTTTTGCATTGTAAACCATTGTACAATCAATCGATCAAAGTATGTATAGGAATATTGCAAAAATAGTATGTATACAGAGCGATTGGTAACTGGCGGTACAAGCGGAAAGGGGGTGATTCTAGGCGAAAAAATAAGTCGAAAATATAGAATAAAAATTTTTCGTTCGAGGCTGTGTTTTCGAGAAAATCGACTTCGAATTTTCGCTGGGTAAACCTGCGCTTTATCACGTCTCGTTATAACGGATCTCACTGTAGATTTTAAAAAAAATTTAAAAAAATTTTTATTCTATATTTTCGACTTCTTTTTTCGCGTAGAATCACCCCCTTTCTGCTTGTACCACCAGTTACCAACCACCCTGTATATAATTCTCCATGGTCACGTTCTTCGTGTTATCCGGAAACGATCTGATTCAAAGTACGAAGTAATATATCTTCTCTGCATTTTTTCTTTAATTAAATTGCAAACCGTCATTGCCAGTGCGATTTTTACAAACGTTTCAGTTCTATCAACAGGAAATCTTATTGGCGTAGAACTGGCGGTGCTGCGCTTGTAAATAGGTTAGCATCCAGGAAGCGTTGATGCGTTCTCGATAACTACGCCCACGTGACAATTGCACATCGACGCTGCAGGTGACTCAAAGATGCTGCTATAAGATAAAACGACGTCACTTATACATTGTACATGCGCTGCCTCGCTGTTGTTATCAGTCGTTACCCCCAATCTGTCTTTACATTTTGTCCGTAACAAAACTCGTAAATATCCGAAACGCACGCAAGAAATGTGTAGCAGAAAATAGAGGTTTAAAGTTATCATCGATAGTGGCATTTGACGTTGTTGTCGCAGGATCCACAGGAGACATAGAATTCGAGTCCTGATCGATGTTGATAGCTGCTACGTAAAGTATCACGATTATTAATAAGGAAAAGCATATAGAACACTTTGTCTACACCTTGTGGATAGAATTTCCAGAGCGTAAAACCACGAAATACACGATAGGCGTGAAGTATTGTATTACGAGCCATTTTCTCTCAGACTACCAAGAACAGTAGTAAATTTATATTTCAAGCTTCACTAGGGTTATTTATGTACTATAATGTATTGTACCCTGTACGTAGTGTATTTTCGTAAAAAAAAAAAAAATAAGGTTTGCTGTTATTTTGAAAACAGCTTAATACGTTAATTTTAGGAAATTTTATTCGAAAGAAGTGGTTACGTTCGTGGAATGTATTTTTATGGTTCACGTGCGAAGAAAACGAAAACGAGAGACCAAAAATTAAAAGAATTGACATTATGGTAGTACAGTGTGTTTCGGAGCTGCGAATAAAGCAAACGATGTTAGAAGATGACGAAACACATATCTTTTTCATCCATAAACAATTGCGACACGTTTTATTTGATATATTTTGATAATAAATTTTACTGAAAAACTAAACTAGTTTTCGAACGAATAGGATTATAATGCCTAAGTAGTTAATTAGAAACAGTTTGAATATAATTACAAGTTTGATAAACCGTTTATGTTTATTATGTCATACATTTCTTGATAGTTCAATTTACATAGCCCCCACTGAAGGATCTAGTTTCGTCATACTCACACATGTCAACGGTAATAGGGTTTAAGTATCTTCTTTGTTGCTATACGCTGTAACACGACTAAAAGTTTTAACGTGTTATATTCATTCGTTGACCTGGATGCAGTTCGTTAGAATGATGTTTGCGTTAGACTCCGTATCGATCCTTGCAATTGAAAACAATAAAAATTAGCATGCATGCGTGTTAACTGTCATAAGCGTTAAACAAATTAGTCCATCACAGGCGTGACGTTTCCTCGTCGAATGACTCACGCAGCTTTTAATTTCTAAGAAATAGAATTTCCATATCCTTGAATTTATTCTCAGACGATTACAAACGTTTAGATGTGATGCAACTATTGAGTCTGAAAATCATCGCAAAAAAGAATTTCAGAAACGAGAACTTGGATTCTTCTGTAACCAACAAATTGCCCTAATAGATTTAGTCATCTAGGCCTGTGACAAATTCTTATTCCTCAAGCATCGCATCAGATATAGTTACCACCTACGCTTTGATCAAAGCCTGAGAAACGCGTAGCTACCTTCCAGTATTCCAGAGATCCAAAGTTACCAAACTAAATAGAAACGTTCCGGAAAATTTTACGCCAGAAAATCTCATGAAAGACATATTACGAACAATTATTCTTAACGATATGGACAAAAATAGTATAAAAATTTGAAAAACTTCGAAAAAATTGGAATCTTTGGAGATATTGAAAAAAATGAAGATATTTGTATTTTAAAAAACGTTATTAAATAAAAATATTTTCAAAAAGATACACGTTCATAATTATTAAAACACCTCTCTTACGGAATATGATAATTGACCCAGATTGCCAAAAATGCGAATCTATTAATTTAATGTTGAATTTAATAAAAACGTGTCCTAATTTTATTTATATATCGAGAAACATCAGTGGCAGTCGTTAACAGGAATCAGGGTAACCCGACGGATAGTAGTTCAGGGTTAAGTCCTGATGTCGATCGGAAAATGGCGTGGCGAGACATTTTCCACGCTATATTCACGTAAGATGACTCGAATCCGGTAATAGCCCGCGTGACATTCGTCACAGAAGTGTCGCAAGCTTTTTTTATGACGCGTGCACTCATTAGCAAGTTAACTTAACCGTATTACACGATGTGCATCCGTGTGCATATAAACGGTAGAGTCGAACACGCTCGCCGGGTCGGATCAATAACTTCAGGAATGGGCACTTGCCGAGTAGTACAGACACGCTGTGTATGACCTGTTTCTCGGTCTCCCTAGAAAATGAGAACGAAAGACTTTGATATACCAGCAATTATCTTCCAAAATGATTCCCCGGTCATCTTGTGGAAAAGAGGTTCAACGGTCGAATTAATTTGACGTCTAGCGGCGTCTGTGATTCAACCGCGGTTTGGATCGAATTGAAAGGTTCCTGATTCCATTTAAATAGTATGTAACGCGTAATTATTAAGTAACGCTGCTTGAATAAATTCTATTCGAAAGAAATTTACCGAAAGGGGAGCGAAGCAACTGAACAAAGGAGTAAATGAGCAAACAAGCTACAAGGCTGTTCTCGGTCAAAAAGCTTATCCCATAAATCACAAGAAGGGGTTAAACGAGTTGATTTCGAAAGGTGTAGTTATTCCTGACCATCAGATAGTAGGTGAATCACGTGTTCACTGAAATCCAGTTCGCACGAAATTCTGGCCCGTATAGATTCGGAAAATTCTTAGGAAGGTCGTGTACGTTAGAAGGGTGTAAGAGAATCGTGGGCGATATTTTCGTGAGTCCACTGAAGGGGTAAAAAAGAAGAAAGTAGTAGATGCCTCGAGTGATAAATATGTCTGAAGGTTACTAGAAGGTTACAGATCATATTAATTATATATGAACGACTATAATACATTGACCTCATATTTTAATCAAACGCAGACGTTATATCAAAGCCAGAAAAAACGTCTGGCTTGAGTTGGCGAAGAAATTCGGTTGTAATTGGTGACGAAGAAATTCAGTTGTAGTTGATGACGAAGACTTGGTAAAAATATAGCTGATTTACATTAAATCGCGAGGCAAAATATTTGCGTGATAGAAAACAAATTAATTTCAAAATTTGATTAAATCATAAGCACACAATCGTTGCTCTTTATGTGTTTCGATATGATAGATTTGCATGCACGATGAAGTTAGTAAAGACTTGGACGTTTTGATATACGAGGCATACCTATGTTCTCAAAGAAAATACTCTAACGTCGTAATCAGTCAAATCGTAAATGCGTTGCGGGAATACCTCAATTATATTAGTCTTTCGCACGAAGCTGCCATGGTTTCGTGATACCTACAGAAATGTATTTACCAAGGTTAACCATTGCCACTACGTAGAAATGTGATCCTCCTGTGTTCTACAGTTAGAATGGTTGCGTGCGTTCCATCCTCTAAGCTCTACACCCCTCAAACTTTCTCCATCTTCTTTTTCCTTCCTTTCTTGTTCTTTCCTAATGAACCTTCACGCCTGCCAACAGTTAATTACTTTTTGACGTTAAAAAACATTTTCTTTTTCGTAATTAGTAGTAAATACTTAGTTTTCTATGTATGTGTTTATGGAGTTTGTATCTAGGTATGACGCGAGGTAAAAATCCGAAAATAATTCCATTCCATGAAAGTACCATTCAACTGTATCACATTAGTTTTCATTAGTAGAAGTTACAAGCAAAGAATCAGAAAATCGAGACCATTTCTAATCTAGCACACATACACGAATCCACAATAATTATAGCGGCACTAATAAAATGCGCTGAAAGCAAATTGACACTGACTACAATGCTATATTCACATTACTTATCGTTAGCAAATAGCAGTACTTTTAGGCACGTTCATAGAGCGTTGTAAATTCTAATTGAACGGTATAACTGTTGCACGCATCGTATGTAGCTATCAAAACAGGTAGAAATAACAATATCGAGCAAATTGCATCCCTAATTGTCGTTGAATTATCCACAGGAACTAGTAGTTTGAACTTTGAACAATTTCATCTTTCAATCTGTTGTCATACGCGTAAGAATTGTACAAATGTATATACTCTTCTGTATCTGTCTGGCACATCTCTCGCGAATATGTCGAATATATAGACATCTTCCAAAATGTTAACACACTGAACGTTGATACACTGCTACATCAAAGCCATATATTACGCGTTAACATTTTCGAATGAAAGTGATCGAGGTATACAGTTGTGTTTCCATGTTTGAATGTCAAGCGAGAATGTGGAAAAAGCGAATATTACTCTCCCAGGATTTTGAAAAGATACCGAACGTAATTATTAAAACCATCAAAGTAGTTCGCTCGTAATGGTTTCATTAAACAAGCTTCGTCGAGCATCATATGTATTTAATTGCGATGATTCACGCATCACGGCAACCGTCTTTCTCATTCAGTACGATTCATTAGACACAACGTAGACTTGGTTGGGAATATCAGCACTTACGTAGAGTTGTATTATCTCTTTGATGTAATCTTTGATGAAGACTACCCGTTGATACGTAACAGGTTTATGGAGAAATATCTTGTCAGGGGTGACAAGATCGTCCAATCGACGCGCGTTTAAACGTTAATCGCGTATGAACGAACTGAAAAATGGATTCGCAACAAACTGCAGGAACCGCGTCCGAATCTCCTTCGGATCGCGAACTAAATGCGGTAAGCTACAATTTCATAAAAACGTTCAAGCACTTTTCACGTACTTTCGTTAATGTACTCTGTTTCGTGAGACTACTAATCTCGCAAAAATTTTTAACATTCCTCTAGCGATTAAAAACATTGACTATACAAGATTAGAAGAACTTCTTGTTTCGATATTTTTAAAAAGTTCTATTTGTTTCAATATTTTGTTTCAATGCATATCGATTATTTAATTGTATCTATTAACGTGATATCTACATTTTACCCGTTTTAGAGCATCAACTATTATTTCCAAGTAGCGCATAGGTAAGAAACAAAGTTATATAACGTGTCGGCTCGTTTTAGTCGAAAGGGAAACATTAATGACTTGCAATCGTAATTAAATATCTACAGCAAAGAACTGATATTTGTGACATCCAAAGACTGTCGAGTAATAGCTGTGTTTGTTTAATAAACCGGTAGAAATATTTGATAACGCCATAAATAATGAAAAGCGAATCATAGGTAGGAGGAGCACCGTATACTCGTGACATTACATTGCCAAATTTCAAGCCAGTAAAGATACATTTTATCGGCGATGATATTCCATCATTGAATAAAAGTGTTGTCTACTTTGCATCGTGTCGAAAGTTTCGTGTTTACGACACGTTCGTACAAACAGTTTCAACGAGCTTGCCGAACGTTTTTCAATGTTGATGAATTCCATGAAGAAACGAGGGTAAACAGCCTGGCGTTCCGAAGGAAAGCTACTGCTGTAGGTCACGCCAATCTAAAATGCCTCGATGAATTGCAATAGATGTCGATGGTATACTATAATCATTCGTGGTTTAATCCCATAACGAGTAGAGAAAGTCGAACGGTGGCAGGTACGGTAAATACGAATCTTCAAAACGTCTCCGTTTTATATTACAGGCTGATCGATGGGCTCAGGGCCAGTATCGATTATCAAGATTTTCCATGCATGTTTCTACTGTTCGTCCGTATCGTTTTTGAACAGCTCGAATTGATTATTATGGAAGTCTGGTACAAACATTCGTTGTAAGAATTACCGAGAATAAAAGGAACGTCGCTATTAGTTAAGACGTTCCAAATTACTAAAAGAGCAATCACTCGTTAGATATTATTACGGAATTAGGAAATATTAACCCTTTGACTATGGGAGACTTTGAGACGTACCAGCCGTACCATACGATAAGAATTCAGTGGCAATCTACATCGAGAACGGCGAAATTTTTCGTTAGGCGTGTATTTCTGAGAATGTGTGTTGAAATAATTAAGACACTGAATTCCAGTACGTTAAACCAATATTATTTATTCATTCATATTCTCATTTATTCAAAATCACTTGTTTCCGTAGAATCCGAACATGAATCATTTGTTGTTTCATGTTTACATGTAGTTTCTCTCACCTTTTTATTATCCCAATTTTTCATTTTAAGCATATACAAAACAAAGACTGCGAAACAAACATATTTAAATAATATATAACTAACGGAATATGCAATTAGCAATAGTCGAATTAGCATTCGTTTACGTCTGATTCGAACGAGATTTGCTGGAATTACGATCGACTAAATTTTCGGAACGCCTACAGGTGCCTACAGTATCACAAGCGCAGATTTATTAAGCGCTTCTAAGCGCTAAGAATAGTCAAAGGGTTAATTAGAAAGATCTAAACTATTTCAATATCAAAGCAAAGAACACGACTGTTATTAATTACGTCGTCCTATTTGTACAACAATTTTATGAATCTCTATCGAGTACCGTTAAAACGTCACTTGGAAATTTGTTCTTGCGATCTGCGGCGACCGCGAATTGTCGCGAGTAAAATTATTATTTCGTAGGTGAAATCAAACCCGCCATTGCCATCTGTCTATCGGGCGAGACCGCAAGGTCCACCTGGATTACCAAGGCAGCCTGTAAATAATGGTGCCGTAGGACAACCACGACCGAGTGGACAGCTACAGCAAATTCGTTTTGATAATCGGTCTCCAGTCGGGCAAACGAATCCGGGTCAGTTCGTGCAAGTCAGACCGTACGGATCTCCAAGATCACCGGGAGGTTCGTTTCCTCAGAAGCCACCGCAACAAGGTCAACATCCACCTATCGTGCTAAATCCGCGTTTTCCACCGTCGCCCGTGCAACGTTCGCAACTGGGACCTAGACCGCCGCATCCTGGAAATTATCAAGCGCAAAGGTTCCAAGGCAACGTACAACGACCTCAACATCCAAGACCAGAGTATCTAAACGGACCTCATCAATCAAGGCCGCAGCATCCAAACGGACCTCAGCAATCGAGGCCAGAGCATCCGAACGGACCTTATCAACAAAGGCCAGAGCACCCAAACGCACCTCAACAAGGACGGAATCCTGACATTCTCGCACGATCGCAGGAAATCGCACAAAAACCATTGCAACGAAATGAATCATTGCTGAACATATCTCGACAGAATTTAGCTATCAAAAGAGAAGATAAGAAGCCACCACTTCCGCGAATAATAGTCGACAAAATGGCGGATGTCGATAACTCGAAGAAATTGCAGCAGTTTGAAAAGCCTGTTCCGAAGGAGAAAACCGAATTTCGAGAAAATGCGGAGAACGATGACGACGATGATGTTGTAGTGGACGGAAAATCGCCACGTGCTAACGGAAACGTTACCGGTCAAGAAGTTTTGATAGAGTCTAACGTACCAAAGAGCGACGTTCAGTCGGTGAAAAGGCCAGAAATCGCTACAATAAATGGAAAAGTGGATAATAAATTGAACGCGACTGCGGACGGAGTTGGTCAGCAAATTAAAGAAATTGCTGCGAACCTTGAGAAAATACCTGTTAAAGATTCCAACACGATGGAAAGTGATAACAGGTTGTCCACGAAACCAGGCGAAGAAGCGCAGACAAAATTGTTAGACAAACAGGAAGTAGATAAGGTTGGTAATCAACTAGACGAACCAGAGAAGAAATTGGTCGAAGATCAAACGCAGAAAGAGAACACGAATAAGGGGAATGTGACCAAACCAGGTATAGAAAACAAAATTGAGAAATCGGATAATATCAACGTATCTCTTGCACCTGAACAATCTCCCAAGCAATCGGAAGAGGCTAAATCTGGACAAAACGAACAAGATCTAAACCTGTCGTCAACAACTCCAGAAAAGTTACGTGCAACCACACCAACGAAATCGGATGAGGATAACGATCGACAAATGCAAATCCTGTCTAAATCGACAGATGAATCTCCGGCAAAGACCAGCCACGATCAGAATCAACAAAATCTGAAACCATCCGCATCGCCGAATAAATCCCGGTCAAGTACACCCTTAGAAGCGAGCGAAAGTCAAAAGGAACTGGAACGCGACGAAACGTCCAAATCTCTGGAACAATTGCCAGAGGATATACCAATGGATACAAAACAGAAACAAAGCGATCAAGAACTCAAAAATCCACCGCCCATGTCGCAAGACGATTCGCGTGCGACTATCCCGGCAGAAATAAATCAAAATCAAAAGGAAATGGAACAAACTGGGCAGCAACGCGACACTGTGTCTGCATCGGAAACTAAATCAGACGTAGATCTGCTAAAGGAAACGGGAGAAGTTAAAAGCAAAGAAGAATCACATTTAAGAACACCGACGAAAGCAGATCAGATCAAGGACGAGCCAGAACCCACTGAAGTGTCGAAACCTGAAAAATCAGCCGAGGAAGAAAAATTAGCGGATCTTGGTCATTCTCCGAAGGAGAAAGAATTAAGAGATCCATCTTCAAAGTCCCCGGCTATATCGACGAATGTAACCGAAGAATCGAGTACGGAAGACGTTTTAAAAGATTCCAAGTCCGATAATCTTCGAGATTCTTCGGAAACGGACGCGAAAAGAGTTGCCGTGAGTCCTGCTGCTTCCGAAAAAGAAGCAAACGAGACGCAAGAATTTCCAGTACCATCAAAGGATGGAGAAAAGATTGCAGAATCGGTACTGTCTCTGTTAAAGTCTCCCGAAGAAGGAGTGAAAGGTTTCGACAATGGAGAACAACGATCACTGTCGATAAAATCTTCGCCATCCCAAAGTCCTCACTCGCCTGTTTCTCCAAAATCGCCGAAATCACCGAAATCTCCAAAGTCCCCGAAATCGCTGAAATCACCTATAGAGAACGAGGAATTAGAAGAGAAGGAAAAAACGGAGCAGAAAAAGGCTGATGACGAAACGACACCGGACTCGAAAAGTTTGCCGAAATCAGTTAAATCGCCTAAAGTTCAACGCGCACCGACACCAGCCAAACGAAAAGAAAAGAAGTCTTCAACGACACCAGGTTTTTATTTACGTTTAAGAAAATTTCGGGAGAAAATAGCGAGAATAAACGTATTAAACAATTCGACTTGAAAACGCGGAGCTTTATTCTTTGCCATGTTTATCGTAGATAAACGCTGAAATCGAGAAATTCTACTGAGATTTTGCTTCACAAATATCACGATACTGTTATGTGGTTTTTTTTTTTTTTTTTGTTTTTCTTAATGTAACGACAAAAAGAAACTGTGTTTATATTTATTTTTACAGAGGTTGAAAACGGCAGCGTAACCAACGAGTCGGCTCAATCCAGCACGGTAAATAATTTTAATTCGACACATATGCTTTTGTACATTTCACAAATTATCGAATCGATAGTAAAATAACGTAATAATGTGGCGCAGGAACCAACCACAAACGGAGTTGGGGATTCACCAACGAAAAAGTCACCCTCTAAATCGAAAGATGCTGACAAAGGGCCGACAGCTGGGTCACCTGTAAAATCGCCAAGTAAGTCCGTCAAATCGTTACCACGAACTCCAGAAACTCCTTCGTCGACAGCCGGTCAAGAGAAGAAAAGTAAGTATTATCGAAATTTTTGCCTAAATTTTATAACAAGCTCGATAAGCTTTGCGTCGAGTATTTTTGTTTTAATTTTTATGTAACGAATCGGCCCATTTTTCCAAAGAACGCGTGTTAATAATACGTGTTGAATCCTATAGAACTGCCTATGAACAAAATTCAAGTGGGATCGGCGCCCTCTCCGAACTTAAAAACGGTACGATCGAAGATCGGCTCGTTGGAAAATGCAAGCTACAAACCAGGTGGCGGAAAGGTGAAGATAGAGAACAGGAAGCTCGACTTTAGCAAGGCGCAGCCGAAAATTGCCGCGAAGAACGAGAAATACACACCCAGTGGTGGCGATAAAAAGGTTAATAGCTTTACATTTTTTTGGAAATCTTTCTAGCGTCGTAATTACGAATAATTATCTCTATAAAAAAAAAATCTGCACATGGCATGGTTTATCTAATCCCATCGTCTAAAATATATTCCTTTCTTTTTTCTGTATTTTCGTTGAAAAATTATTATCGTTTAACTATTCCTTGATAGATCGCTCAGATGAAGCTTCAATGGAATGCGAAACCGAAAGTCGGTTCATTGGAAAATGCAACGTACAAGCCTGGTGGCGGTGACAAGAAAATAGAAACAGTGAAGCTCGACTTCAAAGATAAAGCAAAACCAAAAGTTGGCTCCAAGGACAATGCCAAACACATTCCTGGCGGTGGTAGCGTTAAAGTAAGAATTTTAGTTTGAAATATATTTCCTTAGGAATGACGACTATAAATTCTCCAGCGAATCTTTTATTTTCGTTTGAAACTTATTTCAGCGAGTTTGTAATTCGATTAACAGCTATATGTCTCCATAGTCATTCACTTAATACCTAAAATTGTCCTACTCCAGTTGTTCCATGAGTTTATGTTGTACTATATAATCGTAATTTATTAAGAAACATATGTTTGTGTTTTCTCTCATATTCGTAACTAATTAATGGAAGCTATTATAGAAACGGATGTATTTGAAAATTTATATGTACATTTCCAAATTTTCAAGCCAATGGTTACCATGTACTTCGCTTGACATTACCCGTTTGTAGCGTTTGGTGTTATCGTAGTGACGAATCATTTTTCTAACTAAATGTTTGCATTTTACTTCGACATTTGTCTATTCGTAATAAAATAGTATCGTAGCTATTCAGTTGGATCATATCGCGAGAGCGGCAGATTGATTTCGACTGGAAAATTATTTATTCTATTTATTTATTTATATATATCGAAAATTATTTATTTATATATATATATATCGATTCTGATTGAGTCGTTGCATGTAGAGAATGTTAATGTAGACTTGCATTTACATTGTACATTTTACATTACTTAAAAAAATTAGTGTTTTCAAAAGTTACAGAAAGCGAGAATTCTAGCATCAAGAAAAATTATTTCTTATTATAAGTAAACAAATCGTTCTTTCCTTCTTGAGGACAGACTCAGAGATACCTTTTGTTTCGTAAATTACTCTTCGTCGTACAAAATTGTGTTCGACTGGTTGAGATAATTATTGAACGTAGGTACTTTACGCGCTATGTCTTTGTTAATTTGTCCGTTTATCTTGATGCAAAGAAATCTTGAATATCACAATAAAGTATCTTTTTCAAATACGGATCCTTTGGGACTGTCTGATTAGCAAAAAAAAAAAAAAAGAAAAAAAAGAAGAAAATGAAAAACACTTCAACCTCTGCTCTAGCGTACGACTTTCCTTTTGTTGTCGCATGTATTGTCACCCATCGTTATTAACAAGTCATTATTGTTTGTTGGTATTCAGTCATCGGCAACACCACCTAAGACGCCTCAGGATTCGAATAACGACGTAAGTATATCAAATAATTTCACGACATGATATGTTAGTTATCCTCTCCAGAGGTAGCTACTCATTGCATCGATATCAAAACGAAACCCACATCCATAATCTGGACTGTAAATCGCAAAATTGTAAAAGGGAGTAGCTAATTTGATTCGACTGACAACTAATGATTCGTCGTTTTTAACTAATATTTGTCGCTTTTGTGTATCGTCGAAATATACGAAGCAAGTCTGTCAAATTTAAACTTTCTTTTTTTAGCAGTAAGTAAATTCAATCTAAAGGGATTAAAGCATGTTTCTGCATGTTTTGAGATTAGTATAAATGTTCGTTGCAGAAATCAAATCGTTAGTTTAGAGAGCACGATGCGGAGAGGCTTCAACGAGAATGGAACTTAAATTCAAGATAAATTTATAAGTTCGATTTTTCTTTAAATCTTCTAAACACGGATATGTTTATACATTTTCCTATATATCTAATTAATTAGGTTATCGACAAATAACTAAAATTCCAATTTCAAAATCTACATTGTCATTTATTCATCATTTCCTACGATAAATAAGCATTAAAGAATAACCAAGGTTCTTCTAATGTTACTTTCAGATCCAAACTCAAAAAATTGACATCAAAGCTGAGAGTAAAGTTGGTTCGTTGGATAACGTGAAGCATAAGCCAGGTGGCGGTGACAAGAAAATTTTTAACGATAGAGATTATCTTCGACAATCGGGAACTAATCCTGAAAGCCTCTGTGGCAGTGGATCCCAGGTACGTTTTATCTTACAAAATCTCGAGAATAATTATCCTGTTTCAAACGAAATGTGGCAGTTATAATTTTTATATTCAAAGATTGAAATCATCAAACAGATTAGTTCGATAAATTTTGGGAAGAACTTTCTCGGTTTTATAACATTTCGGAATCTTTCATCTTTTTTCTCGAGATTCTTTGTCGTGTCACATTCGTTTGCACCATTTGTCACGAAAAAAGCTTGACAACACGCGTTGCATGCTTCTCAGCAATTTTTTATCCAACATTTATGATTTTACACTTTATGACAAAGTATTATTACCAAAATAACATTCGCTAGTTTCTTTCTTTCAAGTTCTATTTTACATTTCTAACATTTTTACGATGACAATACAATACAAATACAAATGAACAAATTCCGGTTATTTATATACGACATTTGTACTTCACGGAACAATTTCATACTACGTTGCGAAATAATTTTGAAGCAACACGTTTTTCTTCCTTTGTGAACTACGATCTGTTAGATTTTGCAAGATTACGCATTAGAAAAAACTAACGTAATTAAACCGATGAAACTAAAGAAAGTTTAAATATCTAAAACTTGTATAATAAAAAGATGTAACGGTTGCTTAATCCTTTGAAGCACATCTTCAATTGCGTCTATGTAGGTATATTATTTTATACAGCCGAATTTCTTGCAAAAATATACGTAATAAAATTACGCATTGGCATAAACGATTACGCTGTTTACAATACGTTATATCACGATGGCATTGCTTCACACCCTTGATACATATTACTCGTGCTACGTACGTACGTACAGTTGGTGAATGATTTATGATAAATCGGTGGTAGATACATAACAGTTGGTACAAAGAGGAAAATGTGCGCTGCTTCAAAGGTTTAACGTGACCCAGATTAGAATGAGCTAGCAAGGTTGTAACGCGGAGGTTAATGGGCCACCTTAATCCTATGTGTTGTGCCCGCAGAGCCCTGTGCCCCCTGGCACGGTCGCCGCCGGCAAGAACGGTCTGCCTACATCGGACGAGAACCTCAACCAGGAATGCTAGATCACGAAAACTCAACCGCTAGACCCGATTTCCTTGTCACTTGCGTCTGATTAATCATCCGTAATCCTCCCTCCTCGATCATCGAATCGAACGGCCAGTATTGACCCGTTGTTCGATGAAGTGGAAACGTTGCGCGTAGAAACGAAGAAGAATAGTCGTGCGAATTCATTTCATCGTAACGATCTCGCAAGCGTATCGTATATGATTTTCAATCGATTAATAAAAGATTCGAGATTAATAACAGATCCGGCTCTATTTGACATCGCGCTTAACATCATGATCGTCTGGAGTGAACGATGACTGGGAGACATTTTTACGTGCCATACGGGGACAGAGTTTTTCGCACGGAGTTCTGGCGTTTAATCGATGAAAACTAGCGCAAAAGGCAAAGGGGTATTTTTCCTCGTCGCTATGTGCTCTTACACGATCGATAACGTATACGATGTGTATACGTGTCTAGCGTATAACACTACGATCACCGGCAAAATGATTTCCCCCACCCTGTTAACGCATTTATCCACCAAGTCACTTCAGATAATTTGCGACGCTTTTTCAGATTGAAAAAATGTGCTTTCAAAAGTTTTCATACGACCGAACACAGATTACATTAATCGTACATCGTTGTAATACTTGTCGTAGCGTAATTGTCCAACACATCGAAACAGTTTACCAATTATCACAGCTGATTCTTCGAATTTTTATAAATACGCAGATACTTCGATTTCATCGTAAACTTACATATATTACATATAAGGAGATACTCGAACAAAGGACACAATGCTTCCCTTATTTGAGATTTGCACGGATACGACGATACCTACGACGATAAGAGCGCAAAATACTATGCTTATACATTGCGATAAGAATCATTTTAAGACGCGAACGTTTCTAAAGGCATTTTTCCGATCTGAAAAGGAAATGCGGTAACGTGATACGTTTAAGTTTAATTAAATGAATGAATTCTCATTTTTCGTAGTCACTTGGAACACGGTTTCACACTAGCACGGCAATTAGAACAATTTTACGATCACGTAATGTCAGACTAATTGTTCGAATTGATCGATATCGTAATTCGCGAGACCGAGAGTAGGTGTATTTTTGTTAAACCTACGGGAATAAGGAAACGCGAATTTTCGGGCTATAGTGTAAATAGCTAACTGTCGTACTAAACAAGGCTTTGGATGTGCTATGGTAACGAAAAGCAAAATATAACGTTGATTAATAAATAATTTTAACCATAATCCTAATGCCAAGTCATAGAGCTACTTATACGATTAATTGAATTCTATTTTAGCTTTTTTATGGTGCGTTCATAAATCTGTGTAACGTACATATAATTCGATTAACATTGGTATCCGTAAATAAATACGGTTATGCGATATATTGGATTTCGAAATTGCGGTAGAAAAAAAAAAAAAAAAATGAAAGAAAAACGAGAGGAAAGCAGAAAATGCAGCAGTTGATAACCCGCTAAAATCAACTATCATAGAAAAATTTCTAAAGTTCAAATAAAGTCAAGCTTCGCGATAAAATTAATCTCAGCTTACGTAAAAAGATATAAAATTCGATATCGGTGGTGATAACATAAAAAAGAAGAATATTGCGAATGAAAAGGTAAGGATGAAATAATAGATAAATGCAACACGCTGTAATTACATTGTCACATAGGAAATATAATTAAACGCTATAAATGCAATCTAATATCAAAGGTTTACGTAAACTCGCCTACTCCCGGATTGAAGAAAACGGATACGTGCTCTATATATAAAATAATTGAAGTACGAGGACAAAATGCGGTGATGCACGGATTATCAATTTTATCCTTACGTACTGACATACCGAGGAAACATCGATTAATTCGAAGTGGTGATATTAATTGCATGTTGTCATAAGATGATACAAAAGAAGAAAATATTAGCAATTAAAAACTTTGTTTCCTTTGTGCATCACCACCTGTTGAAAACATGTACGGAGTGTACGTTCATTGAACGATTATAACTACTAAGTTTAGAATATACACATAAATATATACACATTCTGCGTCAAGTTTTTGATATATTCCTTGTGTATTTGGACAATGCATTTTTATCATAAAAATGAGATTCCTGTATGCACTCTGTACATGATATATCTATATCAGGTGTATAGGATAAAGTATTACGAGTTGTTTCCTTTAAAACTATTAAAGAAAACAAGAAAAGAATATTTTCTCTATGATTTGTTAATTAAATTATCTAATTTTTCATTTAGCGAGTTAAAAAGAGGACTCTACACTTTCTTTTTTAATAAAATAATGTACAGTTTTTGCATTTCCAAGTAGATTTTATTTGGGATGAAACATTGTTCTATATTTTGCGTAATTTAACACGGAAAGTCTCTCTTTGCCATCCGAAAGATTCCATAACAAATATACGTAGAACAAATTTTCTTGTTAATCGTAGTAATTTTAGAGGAATTATCTTGTAACACTTTCTGTGATACACTCTGTATAATGTATTTGAATAGTTTCTAGCATTTTTCATTAACCATCGCTTATTAAACTGAATCAATTTGTTTTAACTCTTGAAATATCAAACGGAAATCATTCGTTATTAAGGCTGAGAAAGTTTATAAGTATCAAACTTTTCAATAATTTTTCTTTCTATTTATCGATACATGTATAGATTTATTGCTTAGCAGCACGCTATAAGACTTAAATCATTTTACGCATCACGTAATCCATTTACTTTGCTTTCATCTTGATGTTCAAGAGTTAAATCAAGTACGATTTTTCCATTACCGAATTTACATTTTATCTATCGGAAATTTATCCGTTAGAGAAAACTATTCTACGGCATTCACATCTCGTGTATATAAATCGTATGCTCGATTCTAGCGAAAGAAGAAAGAGTTTAGTGTGAACCAATTATGACTCACCCAATTTGTGCTTGAATTTATGAGCAGCTTTCTCGCGGTAAATTCAAACGATGCATATTAAAAACGGAGTTCGAAGATATGGATCTCTAATGGATGAGGTTTACGACGTCGAGCGTCGATTTATTGGGAACTGCCGGGTTCTGAAGAAACTTATCCCGTGGAATAAGTTGCTGTCATCTCTACGTAGATCGGTAGAGGAACCCCGTTGAAAAGTCGAACACAAGAAATACAAATGATATTAGAATCGTATACAATGAGCAATCATATTCAATGCATCGAGTGAGAAAATAATATTTCACACGGTTGCATCGAATACGTTTCATATTGTATTTAAATGATAGAATACGATAAATTCGTAATCGTTACTGTAGATACGTAAACTATCTCTATTTGTTGTATACATCAGAATAAATACTTAGATTCTACAACTGATCTACAGTCAGTTGAAAAATGAGAATCAATAATAAAGTAAAACGTCGATGGGAAAAGCAAAATAACTGAAATATCGCAAATAATTTCAGAGAAATGTCTCTCTCTCTCTCTCTCTCTCTCTCTCTCTCTCTCTCTTTCTCTCTCAATCATACGACTCTTGAAAAATTCATACAACCTATGCTAAAAAGGTATATATCAAGTATTATTTATACTTTATTGCTTCCATATACCGATTAGTACATATTTCAACTTGATTAATTATCCGATGATTCACAAAAATTAGACACATAATAATAAGTTGCCGTAATTGTTACGAATAATCACACTTCATACGAATATTATTGTATAACGAATATTCGACATATTGTCAGACATAACAAGAGAGCCATTATAATAATATTTTTGTTTTTAAATTTATATTCCCAGCATTTTTATTAAACCCCCAAAAGGTTAAAACTGTGATTAGTTCGTTACATAGAATCGGATAATTCTTTGCGCTTTATGGGATTACAACTACATTGTCGTCTGTAGATATACACCTATATTCTAAGTAAATGTTTTAACATAAAATAATGAAAGTAAATTTAATAACGTTTAAGGAGAAAGTACTTGCAGAATGCAATTTAAAATTGTTATCATTAGGAGCTTAAAATGTTGCTTACACGTATAATTTCTTTATAAAAAAACAACGTCCATTTCATACATGGTATGGGAATATCCATTTAATGTTTTAAATTTTTCTATAGAATAAAAACAGAAAAATAGAGAACCTACCGAAATAAGTTTTTGCGCACAATTGTATTATCACATTTTTTTTGTTTTTAATAATCAGTAATAATTTGTAGCACATGCAGCGTAATTTATAAAAGCACAGGTGTAGTTAATGGCATACACAAATGCTAATACTAAAATATTAAGTAGATAGAAATGATTTTCTTTAGCTTTAATTTCTCGACTATTTAAATATTTAATGAGTTACTTCGGTGAATTTTCTTATATGGATAATAATAAGCACAGCGTGTAGTTCACCCTCACATGTAATACTTGGTGGACACAGAAGCATCGCTGCTAATCACCGCATTTATAAATTAAGGTCAGTCTGCACATAAGTAACACTTCAATGATGAATTACATCAAATTTATGGAGTATGCGATTTAGTCGGATGTTTCTTAATTCTCAAAATTCTTAATAATTATGCTAAATATAGTTAAATTCAATTTACAGTGCAAATATTTTTAACGACAATAATATTTTTAATATGTCAACTTACACGTTAATCTGGTTTTCAGGATAATATGGTTGAAGAGATCAATTTATCTACTGAACAGGCAAAAGATGATTCACCACAACCACCACCAAGTACTCCGACAAAGGCACAAAAGCTACCATCACCATCTTCTATGGTAACTCCTAAAGCAGTAAGAAATAGTCTGGCTAAATCTCCTGAAACAGTACAACCAAGGAAAAGTTCATCGCCTCTTGAGACTATAGAGGTAGAAGATGGGAACAAACAGAATTCAAGTTCAGAAGATAAAAACGTAATAAAAAGCAGAACGGCGAGATCTCCCGTAAATTTAGATTCTCTTAATAATTCTCAGTTAAAGAGTCCGGGAAATAGTACAGCGAAATTGCCTATTTCTCCGCGTACTCTTAATCATTCTGAACTAAAAATTTCCGAAGAGAAGACAGTAAAATCATCGGTTTCTTCGCGTCCTTCTAGCTCTCGTTCGAAGAGCTCAGAAGAAAATATAGCAAAATCACCTAATTACCCGCGTCCTCCTAGTAGTTCTTCGTTGAAATCTTCAGAAGACAGAGCAGTGAAATCACCTACTTCCCCTCGCCCTCCTAGTAGTTCTTCGTTGAAATCTGCAGAAGACAGAACAGTGAAATCACCTATTTCCCCTCGCCCTCCTAGTAGTTCTTCGTTAAAATCTGCAGAAGACAGAGCAATGAAATCTCCTACTTCGCCACGTCCTAGTAGTTCTTCGTTGAAATCTGCAGAAGACAGAGCAATGAAATCTGTTACTTCTCCGCGCCCTCCTAGTAGTTCTTCCTTAAAATCGCCAGAAGACAGAGCAATGGAATCTATTATTTCCCCACGTCCTTCCAGCGGTACTTCGGTAAAAGGTCTAGAAGACAAAGCAATGAAATCTCCTAATTCTCCACGTCCTCCTAACAGTCTTCGATTAAAGAGTCCAGACAAATCTTCCTCTCATATGTCTAGAAAAGTATCGCCAAAAGAATTACGGCTTCCGAAATTGGCACCCTCTCCTACACCACAAGAAACTGCTATAGTTTCTGAAATTAATACTAAAATTAGTTTACCGAAATTAACAGAACGTGTTACGCATTAAATCAGTGTTTCGTATATTTCAAAATAAATTTATTTGTTATCGAGATCTTTCAGGAGAAAAAGTTTCCTCGAACTATGAATGATTGCTTGTGTACATTGAACCTAGCAAACCAATCGATATGAACGAAATATTAAGTCAATAAATATGCGCTTTTTGATTAATGATTTTATATTATTTTGATGCAGAACTCTTTTAAGTAGTTGTAATATAAATTATTGTAAGAAGATATTGGGAAAGCGAAAGTGACGAAGTAAAAGGAAAAGCTTGAAGTACATATTTCTAATTCTACGTACTTCTTTCTAATAAAAACAGTCCTATTTTAATGTCACATCTTTTATTACAAAAGTGGTATTTTGAAGAAGATCGAGAAATGTAATATTTACAGCACTTAATATCGTAAATAAAATTTTGCAGATTATAATACGAATAAAAAATATTTATATATTATCAAGAATATATGTATTGTTATGAAGAATAATAATAATTAAAGGTATAACAATTTTTAAAGTAACGTAGACATAAAGTATGTATAAGTGATTTTTAATGTACATATCAAAATATATATCTTTGTTAAAAAAAAAAACGCGTTCAGTATATCGGAATTAAGAATACAGCTTAATATAAGATTCCAAAAATATATGATTTTAACAATTATATTATTGGCAGTTTTACATTGTATGAAGAATTACAAAACACATAGTAACTTAGGAAATAATATATCTAGATCAAGTTTTCTTTGGCAGTGGTGGTGGAACTAATGTAACTCCAGTAAAATAAGGATGGCTCAATCCTTTTTTTGCTGTTATCCTCTGATTAGGGTCATAAGTCAAAAGTTTCTGTTAAAATATGTAATATTAAAACTAACATAAGAAGATTCAATATTTATTTTTAGTTCTTATCAAAGCGAGTCTTACCAAAAGTAAATCTTTGGCATCAGAATCAAAGGAAGGTACAACTTCGTCTAGAGGTCGAGGTTCCCACCTTGGAAACATTGATGTATAATCACGTAACTGTGATACTCCTGGCCAAATATTCTCATCAGGTGTACCTAGTGTACGGAATATCCTGAAAAGTTGATCTATTTCTGAATCGCCTGGGAATAAAGCTCTTCTAGTTGCCTGCAAGAATAATGCAACTGTTTTGAAAAAGTAAACTCGCGCGGCGTGCCGATATTCGGTCGGAACGGTTAAATAAATGACACTTCTCTTTTATACAGAATTATTATATTATTAGAACTATCATTACCATTTCTGCAAATATACAACCTAGACTCCAAACATCTACTGCATTGGAATACAATTTAGTTCCTAAAAGTATTTCTGGTGCTCGATACCAAAGGGTTACTATTTCATGAGTATATGTTCGAACTGGAACACCAAATGTTCTGGCTAATCCAAAATCTGCTAATTTTATGTGGCCTTCCCGATCTATCAACAGATTCTGTGGTTTTAGATCTCTATGTAAAATGCAATGAAGATGGCAGAAGGAAATTGCTTTCAATAATTGATACAAATAACTCTGTAAACATAAGAGACCTGTCTTTGAACAATGCATGCATTTATTTTCAACTGTAATTTTTTTTGCGCAATACCTTGACGAGAGCTTGATCTAATCCTCCTTTCACAGAATCTAATAACTTTTTTAAATCTTGTTGTAAAAATTCAAAAACAAGATAAAGATGATTGTCACCATCTACCACATCAAATAATTGAACAATATTTGGATGTGTAAGTTCTCTTAATAATGATATTTCCCGAATAGCAGTGGATGGGACACCCTCGCTTTCCCTGATGTAAATTAACATTACATTATTAGTTACATATATCGATCATCAATGATAGATTATAATATTGAATTATCCTTTTCCTTCAAAAAATTATAATAAATACATTTATTTACACGTAAAGCAATTAATAAAGATGTGTAAGTGAGTTTCAATAAATCTAAATAATAAGTGCAGTATGTAAATTGTGTAATTAGTATAAAATTATAAATTTGTATAAAAATAGGTATCATTGGAAAACAAATACACAGAAGAAAATCCCATTTAAGTATATGGTAAACAAATTAAAAGGTCTAAAATTAAAAACCAGCTGAGCATGACACAATGGGACAAGCTGAATAATGTGGTGCTACGAAAATTTAGTGTAACGTGGCCCCTGCAGATTCAGCTGACCCCAATGTGTAAGTTAGCAGATGTGTTAGCAATGCATATAAGCAAAAGCTTAACCAATATGGTATTTTATTTCACTATCTCCAGAAGTTATTTATATAGTTAAATAAGAATAATTGCATAACAATAATTCTGTAACCATAGATACGTGCATATTACTTAAATGTGTGCAGGATAAACAAACTATTAATTCTACAAAAATATATCTTCATTCTGAAGAAACATATGATTTCAATTCAATAATAACTTTTGGGTTATATAGTATAATCTATTACCTAAGGTACCAGATCATTCGAATATATATTTAAAGTATATAATATCCAGAACACTGAAAAAGCAAAACAGTACTATTTCCTTAATACAAGACAAACAATTCGTATAATATTAGTAGTTAAAATAATTGTTTTCTTTTATAAAAATTAGATGTATATTTATTCAACATATATACAAGTAATATATACATTGACTATTCAATCAAAAAATTGATTGAAAAATTATTTTGCTACAAGTATGAAAATTAGGAATATTTATTATTTATATACTAGTTATTCTATACTGACAAAGAAAAAATAATACCAGTGGGTAACCACCTAGATTAAAAACATAGACTCTATAAATAGTTTAATAGATTTCGAAATATATATCGTGCAGATTCTAGTAACTTAAATTGTTATTAAAAGTATTATATGTCCATTTTGCGGTTAATGTAGTATGCTAACAATACAACACCCGGCAAAGGTATACATTAAATTAAGGATTCCAGATTTTTATATATAAATATTACAATCGACGTACGTCTCAAGACGAATTTTTTTAAGTGCCACCAGCTTTCCAGTTAACTTATCTTTGGCTTTATAAACCACCCCATAGGTCCCTTCCCCTATTTTTTCAATCTTGACGAAGTTGTCCATAACCTCAACGTCACGTTCGACGTTGTCACTACTGTTTTGACACTCCGCCGTAATTGCCGATTTTTTAGCACCGTTCCGATATTTTTCGAAATTTTATATCGATAAAAGTCGACAGACAACAACGAAACTTTTTAGTAGCCGTTTTATTAAAATTCTTTGTTTATCAACACCAATAACCCACTTGACATGCGTGCTTCAAAGTAGCCATTTTTATTAAAATTGAGAACAATCGATTCGAGGAATCGATAGAATTGCACGATTGATCGCTTTATTAAATAATCACTAATGTAACAGGTAAACGAACGTAATAATGTAACAATTTAGTTCAGTTTAATTCATTTAATTGCTTAATTATATAGAACATAATTATGATTAAATATATTTACTAAACATTTCAATAAAATGTAACTAAAATAATCATTGACCGTAGACAATTTTATTTGCAAGTTTTATATATATTTATTTAAAGAAAGAACATTACAAGATGGAATAATAACAATAACTAATCAGTACCAAAAATATGTTAATTAAAACTCGTCGAAATTAATCGCAGCATATAATTTTTTATGTTTGTAAATATTCCTACCTAGATTAAAAAATATTTAAATCGAACGAAACATTTAAAAGTAATGTTAAATTAGTGTTAAATTAATGTTCTTCCGGTACATATCTTAATATCCGCCATCGTTTATTTTATTTTTATATCATATTCATATTAATACTAACGTAAATATACCTTTCTTCGAAAGCAATGTATTTAATTAATGTTTTTGTAGTTTTAAACATAATTAATATAATAAATAACTATAAATAACCATAATTAATATATAGAAAAACTTAAGATAGTAAAATATGTATGTGTCTATATCTTTAATTCATGCTCTTATCAATCTGTGCTTTTGCTATAAATTATCTTGGGATTTCTAACGAAATTTGAAAACATATCATGTGAATTGCGTTTTCGCTCTCGAAATAATTACATATATGAATTATATCATTGCATATATTATTTATTTTGAGATATATATGTTTATTTATACTCTGTAATATGATATTCTACACATAGAAAAATTATGACGAATGTTAAGTATACATTATAATTAATTCATAATTACAATTATTAATTTATATAAAAATAAAAGAATATAATAATTGGAATGTTAGGATGATGTTTTTATTAAATCTTCACTGCATAATTCTTTTCACTAAATTGTTCCTCAATTTTTTAAATAATTCAATTTACTACTTAAAAAAATTCATGCATTGTTATCATGTTATTTCCTATATAAATTAAAAAAATGTTCATTTGCACAAAACAAATCAAATGTGAATATGCACAATCTAAGCATTTATTTTAATAAGATATTTATTGTATAATGTAATGTATAATTAACATTCCAAGTATAATAGATAATTATGATTGAGTTTTTATTTAAAATTTGAATTAATTATAAAATTAAATACATTCACGTAAGCATTGAACATTTTAAGCTTCTAAGCATAATTTGTTGAAATAATGATACTTTATCTTTAGGTAGAATAATTCAAAAGCTTTAATTGCAATATTTTTTAAACACATTATACATAAAATTTAAGAATACAGTTTAATACATCTTTATAATGAAAGAAGTAAGTATAAAAATTAGAGGAAGCAGATTATAAATTAAAAAAATGGTAATAAAGTGATTTTGAAACCATTATTATACATACGGCAGTATTATGATAATATCTCAAGATTAAAAGAATTCTATTAATTCTATTAATTATCACGTTATACTTTATTGTAGGATTAATGTTTGATTCATTAGCGAAATATTAACTATTAATACTTCATAATACACAATGAATGTATTCTTTCATCATATTTTGATAAAAAATAATTTGATCTAAATTTGTCTGATTAGTTTAAGAAAGAAATATTTATTTTGAAAACTTCACAAATTAAATAATTTGCGAATGTATATTGCATTGCGAATGCAAAAATATAATTTTGAAAAATATTTATGGATATTATAAAGATATTGGAAATCAAAATAGAAAAAGTTTCTACTAAATTAGAAGAATTTATGTAGATATATAAATATTATATAGATATAACATAAGAGGATATACGTTTTCTAGAACATACCTGAAATCATTTCTTTTAAAAGTTTTGTTGACAGAAAACAAAAATTTGATGATGAGAATTAGTGAATCATATTATAAATTAAGCTGCATAAATAAACAAAGTTTTATAGAAACAAGCTTGCACAAACGTATCTAAATATTAAACTACAAGGCGCATTGAGGCTTAGTATGATTGTTCTAAATGGATGACTAGAGCACACATTTTAACTATTATTAGTTATCTATCCGTTCTAAAAATCTATAACTATTTCATTTGTGCTGTTTCGTTTTTTCCCTGTTGAGCGTTATAAACTGCAGTGAAATACCAACAGTTTCTCAAGAATTATATGCAAGTATTATATGCAAGATGGTATTTGTACTATGAAATAAGAATTATATCTTGGCTATTAAATAACCTAATATTTCCAAATGCAAATCAAAGCGATCAAAACTTTGATTACAACTCATTCACCTATTACTTATTAGAATCTAGTTTTAATTTGGAAAAATATTTATATTTAAATGATATAAAGTATGTTGAAAAAAAAAGTATATTAAGGAAAAACAGCTTTTGAATGTTGATATAGTTGATTTCTGTAACGTTTTGCCAAGAAAGCTGCAATCACCTGGAAATTAAATGTACATGGTTTACACCACAAACCAATTAAATTAATTTTTAAATTTAGTAAGACTAGTACATATATTGAATTACATAAATGCGACATGATGGTACGTTATACATAAAATGTGGCTGATAAAAAATATTCTCTTAAAAATTGATATATAAAATAGAAAATCACAACATGAAACCACCCACCATCTATTAGGAGGATCATATGAGGTGACAGAGGACATGGCGATGGTGTTAGACTAGAGAAAAGCGCTAGGATTAGCTCGTGGATCTTTCTGATTCCTGTATCGCACGGTCAACCAAACACCAACAAACTGCAATGGGTTCACAGGTTAACGCTTACTAAGTAAATCACTGTTATCTTTAACAGAGTGAAACAATTGAACAAATGTAATGCTTTTAAGCATTTAACATTGCATTTTTTAAGTGAACACATATCAAATACATATGGTATATAAAATAATTCATAAATTCTTACCTCTGTAAAACTGAAGAACAATCCTATGCTGCCACATAATTTAAAGGCATAATCAATCGTAGATTGTAATTTTTGCATACAAGATGGACATTCACAATCAGTATTTGTAGGATATTGGCAACAATATTTCTAAAAGATTAAAACATTATTATATGTTATTAAAATTAAATTTATTTGTTGTGTGTTAAATTATACTTACAATTTTGCAAGATTCAATAAATGGATCTGAATTATTCATATATGTGATTTCAGTGCCATTGAAACCACAGCATTTGAAAGTTTCTTGAACCTTATCTATTAATTCATTTGCATGCTTCCAACCCTAAAATTAATAAACTAAATATTTTCCTACTATCAAGAATAACGATGTATATAAGATATTAATATTACCTGTTCTGCTAATTGTTCTTGTTGTTTGGTATTAACAGCAAGGCAAGCACACGCGATACTGAATTGGATTAAGAACAGTAGAAATAAAATAAGCATGTACTATAAGGATGTTATTAAGGATTATAATAAGAATATTATGTACAAAATGTTTTTTTACATACATAAATATATATGATGATACCAACAAGTACGATCTTATTTACATATTGTAAATCTATAAAAGGATACAAAGAATAATAGAACTTGATGATGTTTAACAGCACCAATCAGTCCAAGTATAGAAATTAGAATCAAAATAACACCACATGCTAAAATACCTCCAATTATAGGAAGGTTTGTGACTAATGCGGAAGCTCTTCCATAAACAGCTACACCAATTAAAATAAATGCAACAACCTAAAATATTAAGATATAATTTTCAGAATTCGTAAAATTAAAAAATGTGTTGGAAAACATTTAAATGCCAGAATTTAATATCATGTAAATTCATAATTTTTAACATTCTGTGTAAGCATTTATTATGATTATTATCACATTTTTTGCAGTTATATTAATTATTAAAATAATTGGGTGTTGCTATGTGCATATAATGATATTAAAATATCTAATTTTCCATATAGAAGTGCTCTCTATAAAATTTTACTACATTTGTTTAATCAGCAATACATGGCAATTTTTTCATAATGATAGCAATTAAAATATTATTTCATAGCGCGCATATTATAGAATTTGATAAAATATTCGTGGCTGAAAGTAAAATACGATTGAAACAAAATGTATTTGTTCAAAAGTTCGGTGGTGTACGTAAACTTGTTTCCGGAAATTCTGCTTACGATATAAAGGATGTTTAAAGCCGTCAAAGCATTTTTAGAGCACGTAAAACCACCGCACATCTTCGTATACGGCCTTTGTTCCCTTTGGTGTAGTCACCCGTGAGGATTCGTTGAGTCGTTGAATCACTGTATTTGAAGAATTTGAATACTTTATTGTTAATACCATGGATTAATAAGAAAATCGCATGTGAGTTAACTGGTACAATGAAGAAATACCTCACTACCCTTCCGCTGAAGACAGACAATTTACGACTGCTAGCACTGCAACGGCTCGAATACATTGGAACGAGTTCGATCTCTCGACGTCGCAGCGTCGGGCGCGAAATTTCAGAAACAGATTCTTCGCGCCTGATAAACACATTCATCACACATATTTCTTTATAAATACACAATAATATGTGTTAATCTGTATTAGTATATTTATACAAAATAAAAAGGTACAGAATACGATAGAACGAATTACGTTTTCATAATTTTAAGGCTCGAGTGATATGTAATTCTAAAATGTATATTGAAAAAATGAAAGTAACTTTTTTTAATAAATATAAATTGATAAAGCTTCGATAGGCTTTAAATTAGAATGTTTAATAATTTATATGAATGTGTTTGTCCTTATCGAATAACTACGTTTTGTAGTTGCTAAGGTAAGTTGAAATTCGACGTAGAATGTTCTTTATGTTTCTAAAGAGTAGTTCGTTTCCACGACACAAAAATATAGCCATCATAAATGTATCAAGATATCATGCGCAAAGATTAAATATTCTTCACACGGAATTCAAATTAAACGTCAGAGATAACATATATATGTATGTTTATTTGCTCGTTATACATAAGACTTTTATAAAATATTTGCAAGATATTTGAGTTATTACCGCTCGAACGTTCAGTATCATAAATTTTAAACATCACAATGAAATACATTTGTCGTTTGTTTGTCGTGCTTTCAAATTTCAAAATGAATAGAATGGAAAGCCCGCATATTTATAAGATATAATTGGAACTATTTAAAAAACAATTATATTGTCAATACACAATGTAATAAATTATGTGTATAATATAATGAACTAATAAAAAATTGTAACAATAATTTTAAGAGTGTATTAACCGACAACGAAAAATGACTTATTTCTTTTAAGTACTTAATTTGTATTCGTTATAAAATATTAGTTTGTTTCGATTCATATTACCTTGAGTAACGTATAGATCGTTTCAATCGTGTAAAATTTACTTTGTGTATTTTACTTTTGCTGATATATGGTATCTTATGAAGAATTTCATCATGAAAATCGTACTCTCGTAAAGCTGTTCGACAAGATTTGGACGATGTCTGTCAAAACAGTTAGAAATCATCTTTGCGAGTTTTAAAGAGGAAATACTTGGATTCTGTTCTTATTTTTTGCACAGCAACCTTCGTTTTTTTACAATGACTCAGCTTCTTCGAATAACTCGTGCGAATTTAATTTTTAATGGCATTTCTCTGCTTTTTAAGCCTCCTCCAATAAGAGATACTATAATGAAATACGAATTTAGATATTCTAAGAAACTATATAATTTGCTTATTCTATTTCGTTACTATAACCTTTCACTTGTGTATATTTCATATTGTTCCCATCTTTTCGACAAATATTTTGCAAATGAAGTACCCTGATAGTACGTAATCCTGTCTAACAGATAGCTGCTATGCCTCGGCTATTTTTAATACATTGAACATGTAAACTATGAATGTTTCATAATTACTAGATTCGTTATCAGTCTTGTTTAATCTTTATATTTGCAATCTTGATGCTTGTATTCGACAGTAAGTACAGTTTACATTGTAATTTCTGGATTTCTGTATTCTCTAATATCTTTGTTTCTTCTTTCTCTAATATTGCTAATAGTATAACATTATATCGTGTTCTCAATTACACAATTTAGTAAGCATAATAAGTTTATAATCTATAAATGGACTATTTGTGTCTATAAATGGACAGCTACTTCTCACAGAAATGGTATTATTAAAATTTCATACTCTGAAAGTGCCGTGTATACGATGGTGTAGTTTCATCAATGCAATGAAAGTCAGCGGAACGTTAGGACGGTCGATGCTTAAAGTAGAACACTGTGTATTTTAACATTTCATTTCACTCTAGTACTTTTCAACGGTGCCTGTATTTTAGCACTGTTGAGAAAAATATACTGATATTTCATTTGCGTTTTGAAGAAGGAGAGGTATACATATATTCAGCAGTCACATTGATCGATACGCTTGTATAAAAATTAACGTATTCGCGAGTATAAGGCGATTTTTTCAAATAATTCTTTACATATTTAATATTTAAGTCTTTCGATAAATTTTGTAAAATCTTTGCTAATAACTTTCGATAAATAGTCAAGCAAACCTCTAATAGGCCGTTCGATTTAAAAAAGTAAATAAGCGAAGAAATAAATACTGAAGCTATAAATACTTCGAGCTTATACCTCCTCAAATTCTCTCCTTTCCTCTTCTAAAGCTTTCTTCCTTTTTAATTTCCGTGTCTCGAAAATATCAATAGGTTTCACTAGTCGCAAGGAGGGGTCTGCATAAGATTCGATTGTGATAACAGGGAAACTGATAAACCGACATATAAAGTGTAGTACATCGTGATTAAACTCCCATTCTGTCCACAATGTCTTAGAAAGAGGTACGAAGAACAAGAAACCGTCGTTCTTCCTGGTGGCATCGTCGTGTTTCATCGTTATCTCTGTAAATATCGCAATAAATACCTATTAATCGTTCATCAGAATTTAATGAATATTTTCCGTTCCCTATAATCTAATTTGTCTGACATTTCTTATCGATAATTTAGGAAAATATTTCCATTAGATGAAAAGTTATTTTATCGGATGAAATGGGAATGACCGTATTTTCTTTTTTTTTTTTTTTTTGTTTTAAATTCTATAATTTATAATATTTAATTCAACTATATGTACTAACTTCGTGAAATATTACAGTCCGTAAAAGAAGAAATAAGAAAGATGAACAAATCGCGCATTAAGTGGTGGCCGCAATATTTAGCAGCGATTACAGGTAATTACAAACCGTTAGCAAAAGAAGAAATTAAGTTTTTCATTTTAACATTTATTTAATAATAATCATGTATTGCTGTTATAATGACTACACTAACCAACAAGGTTTTAATATTAATGTTATACCGGTGACATTACGTTGATCATTAAGTGTAATTAATGAAGTGCTGGCATATGTAAACGTATCATTTTATGCAATTTAATAAATTAAATTTTTAATTTTAATAAACATTAATTTTAAGAGATACGACAAACGTCGTTAATTACAAAGTTGGTAAACAAAAGATAATATATTGTAATATTTGCTCGTGGTTTTTTTCAACCGACGAAAGATTAATTACAAGATAACATTTCTCAAATGCATACATAAATTCCAGAACTATTTTCGGCTCAAAAATATAGGTACAGAATACAGAACAAGATCAGAATATAGATTCCATAGTTAAATATATCTCTATTTTCATTTATTAATCGATTAAGCTATTAACCGCCATGATTATTTACCTTATTCTATTTTCATTTTTTCCCTGGTACAGCCACCTTATCTATGGCAACTTCCGGTTCCCATATAGGCTGGACATCACCGATTCTACCAAAATTAAAGTCTTCAGAGTCCTATATGCCAATAACGTCGGACGATGCCTCGTGGATCGCTTCGTTCGTTCTTCTCGGCTCGATACCTGGCAATATTATCGCAGCTTTCATCGTTGATCGACTGGGTCGTAAAATGTGCCTCCTGCTTGCAGGAATACCACTGACTATTAGTTGGATTTTAATCATCGTAGCCTGGTGCCCTTACGTCCTCTACATTTCAAGATTCATCGGCGGCATAGGGCTTGGCGTGGCTTACGTCGTTTGTCCTATGTACATCGGTGAAATCGCTGATAAGGAGATCAGAGGGTCCCTGGGGTCTTTGATAAAGTTAATGGTAACTTTTGGTGAATTATACGCTCACGCGATCGGCCCATTCGTGTCGTACGAGTGTCTAGCTTACAGCTGCGCTGTAATCCCCATAATCTTTTTCCTGACATTTAGTTGGATGCCAGAATCTCCTTATTATTTGTTGATGAGAAATCGCGAAGATAAAGCGACGAATAATTTGAAGTGTCTTAAGAGATACGCGTCGGAAGATCAGTTAGAAGAAGATATAGAACAAATGCAAAAGACCGTATTGCGAGACCTCAGCGATAAAGGAAACATTTGGGATCTGTTCAACACCCCAGGTAATAGAAGAGCTGTTGTAATCAGTTTCGGCCTCCAGCTAGTTCTGCAATTCAGTGGTCTAGCCGCTATAGAATCGTATACTCAAGAAATTCTCGAGGAGGCTGATACAGATTTATCCGCTGGGATAGCGGTGATCGTTCTAAGCGTTCTTCAGTTGATAGCCGGTATCGGTGCGGCAGCTTTAGTAGACAGATTAGGTAGGAGGCCACTGCTTCTTGTCACTACTTTACTCGGTGGATTGTCTTTAACAGTCACCGGAACGTTTTATCTGCTAAAACACTACATGTTGACGAATATGACCGGTTTTGGTTGGGTTCTTCATGCCTCTGTTATATTTTACGAACTCATTATCGCGTTAGGTTTGAATCCATTGTCCTACATGATGCTCGGAGAACTTTTTCCAACTAACGTAAAGGGAGCTGCCGTGTCTATAGCAAATATGTGGGCATCTTTATTGGCGTTCTTTGTTTCAAAAATGTACCAAGTCATTTCCGATTCTTGCGGTGTTTACACCTCTTTCGGTTGGTTCGCGGTCAGCTGTTTCCTAGGTATTGTTTTTATATTGTTTATGGTTCCAGAAACTAAAGGAAAATCGTTGTTAGAGATACAGGAGGAATTAAATTGTAAAAAGAAAAAGCAACAGAAGTACGGAAAAAATAATCGAAAGATCCACGTTAATACACTAGCTTAAATTAGGTGAATGACGAAACGATGGTTTCCATTCGTATTGACAAGTTAACCAGGTAAATTTTACATGATTAATAGGATCAACTGGCACTCGATTTGTCGTAATATAATCCTTCAAAAGTTTAAGTCCTTTAAAAACGTATGGAAAAATATTCGGAACGAACAAAGAACCATCGTTTCAGTGAAAATATTGAAAATCTCTGAACAGCTTTTTTTTAACGTACGTCTTCCTCGTATTTTCTGAAATCTATATGACACATACATGTATTAAGTATATTTGGTGTTAGACTGAAATTAATTTCTTTTTAAGCTCGAGAAATGTCGAGGCCGTTCGTCAAATTTCAATCCAAGAGGTAATTTAACTTATTGTCTCTAATACCAAGAAGTGAAATATTCCGAAAAACGACATATTCTTTGTATTTTTTTAAACAATAATGTAGGGTGTAAGATTTTATCTTTTTAAGCGAGGGCCCTTATATTCCACATGAAGGAACTTTTTGCTTCGGTCAAAACAACAAGATCGTTAAAAAGGTTTTCGATTAAGATTTCATCGTTGATCAGCGAAGACAGTGCACGTTCTTGGTGAATTCATTTAAAAAATCATCTACGCTAGTAGAAACAAACATAGGTACTACATATATCTTTTATTGTTAGTCAAACATTTACACAGAAGTCGTACGTTATCCCGAAAATAAGTAATGAAAAAGAGATAGCGTGATTTAAACCAGGCTTATGCGAATATTTGTCGACCGTTTATTATAGTTACTTATCCACTTATGTGAATATTGATCGATTATTTAGATTATTCGCGAGAAACGTACGATGAATTCTTAATCAGTACTAATAATAACCGAAGCAATTTTAACGGAGAACAAATGCGAATATTTGTTACGCATCGTTTCTGGAAATTTGTTGGTAAAAATTTCCAGAAATCATGTTGTATTATGAGTGCGCGTTACTTAGGGCCCCAATTGTGAAAAGAGCACACTCGCATGACCATCTTCTTTCCCTTTTAGGCAGGGTTAAACGTTGAGACTGATAGATTTTAATTAATCGTGAAGCGCATATTTATTTATCGCCAAACGACGTCACATTATGCTAAAATACTGAACTGATTTATTACGATGACAGATTTAGAAATAACGAAATTATCAAATTCTTATGAAATTATTCGATCCGTGGATTATCAAAATATATAGAAGCGTAATGTGAAGTAGCTTGTTTTTAGTCGAACTATTAGTTTAATCGATACGACTATAACGCAATTTTAATAAAAATATGACTTTAATTTAATCGATTTTTATCTATACGAGAAGCGATTCTTTTTAAGTGCCAGAGTAGTTCACGGATTAAATACAAAGATTCTGAAATGTTCCTTGTGATTAGTTTGGTGATTAGAACCATCTTTTATCCCTTTCAGGCAGGGTGCAAGAATAATAATACGATTAAATATATTATCAAAGCGCGTCGCGAATATTATCGCGAGTATTAAGAATTTCGCGCACCAATGGCCCTGATGCAAGATGGATTTAGGTGAGCACCGTAGCATGACTAACTTTATTTATCCCTTTTAGGCAGGGTGAAACATATTACTATAAGAATAGCTTCGGCGCAGAATATAATCGGCCCGATTATAATTAAATATTTCTTATTATTAACGTCGCTAATGGCAGACAACAAACATTGCATATGAAACATGTGGTTTTATCATAAAGTAACCGTATGATCGAATCGATATCAACATCTGTTACATCGATTTTTTATCCACTTGTCGATAGCATATGTAATGAATTTATATAATATCATGAAGCACAATGTACTTATTGTAAAATGGTTTTACTCTTATTCTAAAATGTTATGTTCACGCAATTGCACGACTCTCTACAAGTCCCTTTAAGGCAGGGTGCAAGACTTAAACTTAAAATGTATTTCTTACAGATTTCTACAATGTAGAAGTTTGCAATTTACGTTGACAATAAATGTTATTGATTGAAAGAAAATTGAGAATTCTTTTATTTACATATTCGTTCGTTCGTTCCTAAACATAAATATGGATAATACGGTGTATCGAAACGCCGCACGAGTATTTAAGTACAAATTGGAATTGGAAATAACGAAACATAGTGAGAATGCAAACGTGGACAACTAGTATGTATATTTTTTGCATTATAATAACCATTATACATAAATGTTATTACAATATAGAAACATAAATCTTAATATTTCATCCATTAACATCTTACAACATCGTCAATATGATACACGTCTCATTGTCGAGATTATTATTACGATTTCCTAAGATAAATCCTTCTGCTTATGCCTGTTGTATTAAATACGTACTCGTTTCTTGTCGTGGATAGAAATGTTTAATAAAGTGTTATCTCTTTGAATAAAATAACCGCTTGTTGCGTGTGATCGCAACGAAGAAATTCAGATTTATCGTATTAGATCGTACAATTCGTTTCGTTATTGTTAAAACTTCGAAACCCATTTTCCCATCAATATTTTATTGGAAAATGCATAATATTCTGCGCTGGCATACGGTAATTAGATTTCTATATTTTCAATACGATCTTGTGATACTCGATGCTGGTTACTTACCTCCTAAATAAATATTTTTATCGTTTTACAGCGAGTCGTGGAGTGCAAAATTTCGAAGAAACGAAAAACTGATCATATTAAAGATTAAAATTCGAATAATCGCACACCTAAAATATGTCGAAATTTTATCTTAAGGAAATGAAAGAACGGAAACGGTTTATATTTCAATTTCTACAACGAATGATAAAGGAACAACTGCATTTTACGCTATTTTTTATCATTTTTCTATCTTTGGAGAAAGGCAAGATGCCAAGAGAAGAAGCGGGGCCAATGGAACCTGAAAAATTAATCGCTTCGCAATTTAGAAATACCAGAAACAGTTCCTGCATCACATTCACAATGCGTAGATCTCTCTTTCTTTTCCTTTTCTTTACTTTTTTTTCTTTTTTTTTTTTGCAATACGACATATGTAAAGCATTCTGAGCGATAAATTGGCATATGTTCTTATTTATTGCACAAAAATATGCACGCGATACAACATACACTGCGTTTTGATTGTCGAAGGAAAAAGTGACGCTTTATACAATTTTATTTCGATACAATAATGACTTTTTTTCCATTTTGGCACACACGTTATCTCCATACAGACTAGACTGCTCGCTCGAAAGTTCATCGCAATTATCTTACATACTGTTATAATGGTACTTGGCTTTACATTTGTGAACTTCTTGGCGACGTAGGAACAGGATTATCTGGACATATAAAACTAAACATTTTTTCCCTAGCAGTTATCTTTTCCTAGCAATTATCGTTTCTTTCATTACAGTATGTATATTACTACTATGTTACAATATTATATTATTACCATATTATTTAACTGTATGTGTGCAACATTATTGATTATTATTATATTATTATTATTACAAAAACAATAAGATATCATTGTTTTGAAAGCCTAATGGGACTATAAACGTTTGTAAATTTATTTTACGTAATACGTATTCCCAATGTGCCCCGAATCTCTTCGAGTTACAGAACTGAATAGAGATCAGAGCGAGCGAGGATCCTTTCCCAGGATTAATTAAAGAAATATACGTTTTATTCAGTTAATGATACTTAAATCTGCAATATTAATTTACTCAGTTTTATCTCTTCTTCGCTTAATTCGATATAAACGAAATCTAAAGATCGAGATACTTCCGATACAAATTTGAACTTACTGAAATGGTAATTTATGTAAATGTTGTGCACGCTACTAACGACTAGCGCTCCTACGTCACCGTGTCGACAACACGCTAGTCTAGATTATCGCATTGAGAATATACAGGGTGTTATAAAAAATTTTAAAGCTAAAACCAAGAAAGATAAATAATGTTTCATCGACTCAAGGTATCAGATCAATCAATTTTCTGTAAAGAGATAAAAAAGTTGCAACAATAAATAAAAGGCATATGTATATATAATAGAAGAAGTCAAGAATGTTTGAGGGTATGCACGCATTGATTTTAAGTTCTATGTTATTAAGCGCCGTTTAATAATTTTACCGAGCTGCTAAAGTTCCAGATTTTCATTTTTTTAACACCCTGTATACGTATTGTGAGTCAAGACCACATCATCGCTCTTCTCAATTACAGATTCACACTCGTCGAAAGATGAAACTAACGGCAGAAACTTTTCGCGTTAGGCCAAATTGTTTAATCTGCGTCTCTGCGTTTCTCTTCAACCGAGAACGTTAGGAGGATTTTTTATACTCGAACCATTCCCACGTATATACAGACGCACACACACGTACACGTTGCATATCACAAGCTATGCAATGCTAAATACTTTCTCTCTCGGTTGGAAAAAGTCTGTTGACGGTGATATTAAAAATATTGCCTATAAAATACTAAAGTAATTACGAGAATGACTAAAGGTAAAAGATGACGTTATAAATATTCAACCATAACGAATGAAACATTTAACGTATGAAATTAAATTATAATTAATGTTCGATAAATTGTAGAAATATCGTTAGAATAAACAACGTAAACAGAAAAAGCAAGTAACATCGTTCTAATCGAAACTTTATACTCGTTTGTTAGAGAAATGAAGATCATTCGTTATGCGTCTGCGTATAATATCGTATTTATACTGTACACAGTACCTCTGGCATAAGTGATCACATTTTTCCTCGTCACGTTTCTTCTTTTTCGCTACAAGCGGTATTCTTGGCTTGAATAACGATTCTTTGAGATTCCGATGAATCTTTTATGGACACAAAACTGCCGTCCAAATATAACAGAAAATAGAGAAACAGAGGAAGAGAAAAGGATGAACGAATGAGAAAGAATCAGGAAGATGCGTTTAGGCTAAACTTTAGCTTCTCCTAGCGAACTCGTCGGAATAAAACTTGCTATTCAGCGAGCTTTAAATTCTTGAATAGCTGGATGGTGGAGATTACATAAGAGGACATACTTGCTGTATGAAAGGCATAGTTTCGAAAATTGGTTTGATGCGAGTTCCTCTAGTGGCGAGCGTACACGAACCGCCACGAAGTCTATTGTGAATATTCTACCAACGACCAGTATTACACGTGCGATACACAACGTAATATGTTCAATTTGTCTATACAACTAGCATATTTTATAGGTATATAATGTGAAATTGCGACACACGTCGTGCAAGATTGCTACGACAGAGCATAGGCTGTAGCAATCAATTTTTTACACACCACGACGTATCGCTTGGTAGAGAACATTCCACGATGTTTAAAATCCATAAGATTGCTAGACCTAGTCTGCCTATAGCACCTCGCTCCGGTTAGTTGGTCGTAATTAGATCCCTTGACGATCACTTTTCCAAGAAGTACTGTATTTATCCTCTTCTTGCTCTTTGATGTTAAACCGTGTTCTGTATCAGAAATCAATAACTTAACGTTTGTTGCTTATTCGTAATACCGAAAATATCCGGGTCGGTTTCAAGTAGAAAAACGGGTCTTATATTTTTTTTTAGAAAATACGCACGATAAATATCTATAGCGATGGCCTACTAAACATATTGACCGCGAAATTGTCTCGACAATGCCGGCCAGAATGTATGAACGATCTACGATTACAGTTGTAACTCTACACGTAGCTAGCGTAAGTACCGATGATTACACTCGCTGTTCGTAACAACGTTTTATTCGTCATCTAACAAAGTGCAACGGGTCGTCGAGAATTATACTCGTCACGATTGAATTTTCGATTTTCACGTAAAGAAGAGAAGATAAAAAATCATCTTACGAAGTCGATAATCCCTTGTTTTTCGAGATACAATCACCTAGTCCTACGAGATATTGGAAAATATCGACGAGCAGGGTCGATGATGGATTGTGCGACGCAAATACATTTTCGAAAGCTTCGATAATACCTCGATAATCGGCCATTGTTTTCTATACAACATTTCTTTAAAGAGTGCTATACTTTAAAAATTTAACTTATCTATTCGACGATTTCAATAGAATGCGCTGGGATGCATATTCAGAGAGTGCCTTTACGACCATGAAAATAATATCGAATCGATCTTAACAAATACATTTAAAGAATAGATGATGAAAAATTGTCTATTAGTTTGAAAGGCTCTGCTACTGATAATCGAAAGAAGCGATAAAATGATCTTATAAGGAACAAAAAGCTTACAGAGGAGAAATGACTTGCAGAGCTATTACGTATAATTTTTTTCCAATTTAATAATGTAATGAAATATTCTATCGACATATCATTCTCTGAATATGATCTTTAATTTCGAAGAATCTCGCGACATAAGCTTGCCTGTTCGATCTTTCCGTCTCCTGAGAAGAGCAACATTTCCTGAGGACGGCTGCCTTTAGAATAATAAGAGAAATAGTATATTAGCAAAATTGATAATTCGGCGTAAAAGACAAGAATTGACAAGATAGAAATTGGTCGAGTATCGATGGATAAAACAATTCATTTATCGAATTATGCTTAAATACCATTTCACAGTGTGATTGCTAATATTTTATACTAAACTAAATATTCATATAACATATATCATTAATCTCTAATAACGCGTATTATTCGATATTACAAAGTACGTATGAATTATAACCTAGTAAACATTATCTTTTACGGTTCGTTCATATTTCGACACGATTATTTCAATATTGTTTTATTCTTCGTGTAACAAATTACACGTATCGATATATATATGTTTTTTTTTCATTGATATTATTTTCGATTTTTAATCAATAGCAATGGTGTATACGTACAATGCGAATTAAT
The DNA here is from genome assembly GCF_040668555.2 of Bombus flavifrons. Classification (NCBI taxonomy): domain Eukaryota; kingdom Metazoa; phylum Arthropoda; class Insecta; order Hymenoptera; family Apidae; genus Bombus; species Bombus flavifrons. Next base: position 13,790,350 of record NC_138451.1, on the reverse strand, counting down.
TACGTATACACTAGAAAAGTAACTTTTATTTCGACTTGTTCAGATTGAGCGGAATCACACACGTGTTGTATTTCGCACGAGTTGAATTCGTGAAAGATCGATTTGCTTCGATCGAGAAAAATAGTAATGCATTACGTCAATTATCAAATCGAATTCTCGTACGACATCGTTTCAATCCATCGTTTCGACAATTATCAATTAATCGTTACATCGTGTCGAACGTTCCTTTTACGATTTACGATTTCTTTTTGGCAAAATTCAGAATTACGTTTTACTTGTTAAATTATTATTTCTAAAAGGCGAGGTCTCAGAAACAGAAACTACCGGCTTATATCGTAGTTAAACGATGCTTGCCAATGATCAAATTCATCCTTTGACTGCGACTAAATCTCGAATGACGATAAGAAATGTGACATGCATAAGATTTTCTCGAATAATATAGTTGCGATAAAGCTATTGTTTCATTGGTACGCAGCCGATCTTGATATGCATCTTATGGACAAACAATCAAAATCAAACATTATAATCGTCGATAAATTTATCATCTCGGACATTATATTTGTATTATTTTGCACGATTTCGATTATGCGTGCGATAATTACATCAACCACGATATAATACTATTATCCAAGGGTGAATTGCATGTATTAACAAGAAAATTGTCGCGATTATTTCATATAATTTTTTATAGAAATTAACTCTTTGTGCATATTCTTACGGTAAAATATATAAGTGCGTAGGGGAACAAATAATTATATTCGTTTAACCGTTTTGCAAAGAAGACCATTCTCTGATCGTTAAAATTAATAAGTTTTGAATACGAGAATCCTGTCAAGCGGAGAAATTTTTTAATCGCGATAATATTCTTGTTAACTAAATCTCGTTTAAATTCCCCTTAAAGCGATATTAAGATAATACAATTCTTTAATGAACGCCCTTTCTCGTAACATCCGACAGCTTGTATTTTACAAACAATTGACAACAACGATTACTCTGGCTACTTTTCTAACGATCAATGCTTCGTAATAAATATTTAATTCGAAAGATCCGCCATTCATGAGTATATTCCTTGGGAAAAAGGAACCGAGCAGTTTCTCTTCTTAACAACTATTTGTCACGTTAATTTCCTCTAAAGTGGAAGACCTTTATAATGAAAATTCTAAAAATACATTGCAGTCCTACGTGAAAATAAATTTGCACGATCGAAAGACTAACGATTTAAAAAAAGGACCAGATAAATCCATAATTTTATTCCTTAATGATTAATAATTTGATGTGGATTACTATATAACACTTAAAGCTAGTAAATCACGATTGAAATAGATTTTAATCTAATGTTATACAACTAAAAAAAAAAAGAAAATAATTTTATCTAACTTCGTTCACTGATGTAATACCTTGAAACGAAATAAGAATAAACGTAAAGGGAAATCTGTAACAAACTGTCATTTACACGTATCCATAGAACAACGGTAGAAATACCGATATTTTGATTTCTTTTTCCAACAAGGAATTTAAATCGAGTTTCACGAACGTCTGTTAAACATCTCTTTTCGTTGTCGGTATACGAAATCTATTCCGCAAAACGAGTCGGATTACATTTGTTATTTCGAATAAAATTTTCGTGCATTGAAAGAACGTACAACGCAGTTTCATACATCGTAACAAGGCTCACACGGTCATCCATTTACCGCGCCAATAACAATAACGAGCTAACAAAGGCGACGTATATATGTATGATGATCGCGAGTAACTTTTTTTGCAGATTTTCGTCATTTTCTTTAATACGCTTTTTTCATTCTCGACGCGATTATACCTATACTTGACTCTTCCCGAGAATGTCCTCCAAATTATATAATTCAATGAAAAAGAGAGATGGACGTACCTTCGAAACAACGAGGTTAAAATTATAGGACTCTATCCGATTGTACGGATAGTTGGAAATTCGTATTTTATCGGTCGAGTGGAAAAATTGGCCTCGTGCCGCGTCGACATTGACAAATTAAATTCGACCTGTTCCCCGCTATATCTAAGATGTTTCGGGTAAAATGGAATCGTAATAAAACTTTGCCTGCTTTTGAGAAACGACCTCTGATCCTGGCACTTCGAAGTTAAGTTTTTCCTCGCGATACTTTTCCGCTTCTTCCGCTCTCTTTTTCTTCTGTCGTCTTGCCAAACTTCTTCGAAAGGCGCATCAAAACAAGCCTTAGAACGTCTTCTTTAGAGAGGCATTGTCGAGTTTTCGGTCACGAAAACTCTGTTCAGGGAATTCAACAGTTCCTCGTTCTCTTTGCGCACTGAAACCAATTAGGAAAGTGTATCGTTAACTGATTTGTAATCGGCATTATTTGCATTGACCTATTCGTATGTGAATTATCAGAGAATCAATACTGTTATAACTCATTGTATTAATCGATAGCGCGATAGTTGCATGAAAGGAAAATCTGTATGAATTTGTTATCGTTCCAATATCGAACGTATGCAGTAGCTTCGAAAAAGTGCAATTCCTTTCAAACTATTTTAGTGGATAGTATCTGAAAATGATAGTTTACGTCTGAGCTCGATGCTCAGCGAGTTCCTTGGAGCCCGTAGCCGGACTCAAGAATGTGCTGTGAGTTAATGTAACCACCACCACGAGAACGGAAGCCGCCAAAAAGAAAATAAATGTTCCCAGGATGATCATAGCGATTCTTCGATGGCGCCTTGTCTGCTCTAAAGTTTCAGCATCTTCTAGGACTTTCTGCGTATCCTTCACTTCCGTTTTTAGGGGTCGGACAGAATCCTTTCTACGAGCGCTGCTCCCTCTTCGTGGTTTCGTTCTTCTACTCGAGCTACCTCTTCTACCATTGCCTGAGGATTTTTTGTGTCATTACGTTTTCGTTTGCTACTTTTAATTTATTTCTCGATATAGTTTGTTTCATTGAAATATTTCGCGAAATTTAAAGAAAAGGAAATAGATAGCCTATCCAGTATTTAAAGTATACCCGATTCTGTCAGCCTATCGTTCACCGATCAATTTTTTATAGGCGTGCAAATTGAAAAATGGATTGGCGTGCGACAATGATAAACCAATTTAGTTTTAGCCGAAATTCTTCCCGGTATGAAGCAATCCTATCGATTAATCAGCCAATAAAATTAATCGAAGCCGAAATCGTCACGTTACGTCACTAGACACGAACGATAACGAACTATGTGCGTTTCTCATCGATCGAAGAGTCTGATGACCCAATTGTCTCCTACCTAACGGTGTTGGCCTGCTGCAGCTGTTTGTCCTCGAGCGACTCGATTGTACGCTGGAACGACGACTGGAACGTTGATCGAGTTCAGAATTGTTTCTGGTCTGTTTCAAGTTACCGGTTTTTGAGCGGCAGGAAACATTCGGTCGCTGCTCGTCGTCAGGGTTCGACAAATAAAAGGCCGAATGTTCGTCCAGCTGGAAGCCGATTGTATCGGAGTTTCGTGGATAAAAGGACGTACGATCTTCCGAAGGACATAACATGTGGCAATTATCTGTTCGCTGATAGTAATCTGGGGGTGGTTCGTGAGAGATCTCGATCGACGTATCATCCGCATAGGAGATTATTCGATCGGAAGACGAGCCGGATAATCGACGATTTCGTTCGTTTTCTTGCGTAGATTTCATCAATCGAGTCGACATACTGTTACAATTGCTTTCTCGTTGTTATTCGTTGTATCTGTCAACGTGAATTTCACATAATTTTACTTATTCGATAAATTCCAACAATTTCGCAATTGCTCAACAGATCATACTTTCGTTCGTAATCACATTATTCCTCGTATCATTATAGATCATATTTTTATATTGAACCCTGAACTTGTGCGTTTTGTTAGGAGTCAACCGACAAATTGGCGAAAAAACGTATAGATATTGATTAAACGCTTTTAAACATATCGAACTTAAAAATTCACAAATTTTCTGGAAAAAAACTGAAGACGATATCGAAGCTGGAGGTGTGGACGTTAAGCTATCAACGTGTTGCTTGATACGCGGGAAAAAGTGGATGAAACAAAAGTTCTATTACCTGTATCTTGTTATTCGACTGTTATCCTACTCGACTACTTCGTGCATCGCTATTTCGTTACAGTAATGGTATAATAAATTTATTAAAAAGCTGCGAAGGATTTGTGAAATCGAAAATGTTAACACATGTTCCGAAAATGCAGAAGTATGTTTGAGATATTAATCAAAATTTCGATATAGAATTTAGCATACAATTATCAGATGATTCAGCGTCTAATTATCATTTTCCATTTTAATTAATTCTCCGTTTTAACGATTACATATTTGGCCATTAGTACAGAATTGTTGAAGGAACGTGGAAATGGCATTGTACTATTTCAATGATGAGATTCAAACTCGTGTAATTTGTGCAACTAAGATTTGTCAGAGACATTCTCTCCTAGACTTCGAGTTACGTTTGCTCGTTTCAACGTTACTGAAAATTACAAATCTTAAATTTTATTAAATGATCTTTAATTTTACGATCTCGTAATTTCTTTAAGAAAATAATTTAAAAGATTTTAGAGGATAACACGTGCATCTTGTCTGTGAATAAAAATCGCAGAAAAGTATCATAAAGATATATTAAAAATATATATATACGATACTAATCTTGTACTCAAACTCACATTTTTACAATGACGCGGTGCGTTTGAATAAACCCTATGCATCTTCAGCGAACAGTTGTGGGACTTGTAAACATTCCAGTGGGACAAACTAGGCGAAGTTTGACCTGGAGCATCTGAAACTACTTTCCCAACCATTAATTCTAAATGAGCTTCATTAGAGTCATTCACTGGGACGCTTTAACATTGTTCCTTTGAAAGTTTCTATGCTGCAAAACAGCATTATTCATTTTTACTACGGTAATATATGTACATCCAATCAGAGAGCATGTTTTAATACGCAATTTGTAACGAATAAAATCCTATATAAGATCCAAAAAAATATATACATCCTTTGGATATACGACATATTGAAACGTATAAAATAGTTGTAGTTGAAAAATATGCTACAATATCATATTTTACGCGTATATTCTACCCGTTTAAGTCTTGAACTTAGAAAACAATTCCAGTTACTGTTATTAATTGCTCGTGATCTATACCTATACTGACGCACTACAGAGTCCAGATACGCTATGTCAACAAACTATGTAATACTTGGGAAGTTATCCATTTACCTAGCCTAGCTTCGTGTATTACGTTCTGAATTTAATTGACATTTATAACGCAGCTAATCGATTATTCATTTGTTAAATGTCAGAATAGCGTATTGTCGTAATTAATTAAAACCTTATAGGTATAACGATACATCTTGTGTATATTAATATATTAAACGTTTAAAAATTTTCCTTTAAACGTTGATTAACTGTTTGTATATTCTTCAGAAGCTATTCTACTTGTGAGTAACGTATAATACGCTTTATAAAATAATCTAAAGTGATTTCGACATAACACAGAACCTACGAAGCAATTCCTGCGGATTTACCTTAACGAAGACTTTTGCGACTCGGATACGAGATTTAGCTTTGGCGTAAAAAGAAAGTTTCTTTTAAACGGCAACTCGAAAGAAGAAGAATGAAAGTATAACTAAGGACAGCTAAATACGTCGTATCTATATAGTGGACGTCACCCTTGAGTTTATTGCGACGTGTATTTTTAGCGGCGGATCTAGCAGGCCACCTATCCGCTTTCCATGTCTCTTTCCTCCCCTCAACCCTTGTGTTGCATACGGTTGCGTTTATGTGCTTGTGCCTGTTAACTCGCTCATACGTATATGGGTAGCACGGACATGTCGATAAACATACTCGGCCAAATATTTAGAAAATCCACGCCTACCGTCAGAGTTTGAATTATTTGAATATTCGTGCGATGAGGAAGAAAATCTAGAAAGATTGCAGTAACCATATTTTACTGCACTACGATACAATCAAATTTCTGGTCGCGTGGTAAAGTATTTTTGTCCTTTTTGTCATTTATCTTTTTACTTTGTTATAGTTTGCCTGAATTAAATGCAACTTAATTTAAATTTGTATAGAATTATTAATAAGTAATATTTCCATAATTGGCGTAGAATTTTCTTACGAATACCGAAATGCTATGTAAATACGAATTCGTTCCCATCAAAGGCATGTAAGCTATGAAATAAAATTTTTGTTACACATTTTCCCCTATTTATATCCGCGGGACGGTATTTTACTTCGCCAAAAAGAAAAGTTGATAAAAGAAAAATGTGCCACCGAATCTTAGATTTACCGCTGTTTACCTAATAAATTTTCATAATTTTGTATTTTAATTTTTAAAAGGGAATTAAAATTTCGCAAATTACCATGTACATAATTTTCCAACAATTTTTATACCGAGCTATTTACAGGAAGATGAAAAATTTTAAATAGTGTTAAACGAAGAACTTTGAAAGGTGGAAAGTTAATGCGCTATTTTTAAGAATATGCTGTTCCATAATTAACTCGCTTCTTAAACACCGATATATCTATATACAGTTTTTATTTGTTGTAAATATAAATTAACAAATACACGTCCTTTTATTAAGATAAATTAAAAATTGATTTAACGATATCGATCGAGTAACAATAACGGTGTATTACAAAATTAAATTGCCTTAGTGTAGATTGTCTAGCCTACTACATTAGTCGCACGTTTCGCTTGGGAAATTGATGGCCAGTAGAGGAAACTGGCTTTAATTGATTCGTTCCCTCGGTTTTGAACTTTCTGACGTGCTTACCCATTCTCTTTCGTCGTTCTCCGATTCCAAAAGCGAAAGATGGAAACTTCAGAATTTTGACAAAAAAAGAAAAGACGGATAATTTCTTTTACGTAAATCATATCTTACACGATCAAAGAAATACGATCACGAATAGGACTAGCGTTATTACCAGATTTCTTTCGCTTTCTTTAAGGTATCGTCGCAATGGAAACGCTGCCTCTAATCTTTTTTGAAAGCTGTTAAATTTAACCAGGTTAGTTTCTAAAGGGCAAAATGAATTCAGTAAAAAGTAGAACTGCAATTTACTTTGAAAATTTGGTGATTCCGCGTCATATCACTTATTATCGAATGAAAGTTCATAGGCGACTCGGTGACATTTATCACAGACGGAACGCCCGTAGATGTTTGCCAGGAAAATTTCTGCCGAGAGGAACGCGGATCGCATCACTAGGAAGAATCCGAAATCTCTTCCCAGTTAGCATATTGCTCTGTGATTCCTCTTATTGTAGAGCGTCAGATATTGATAATCGATAGTACTCGTGTACTCGTTACCAATATTAGCGTATAGCAGCTCTCGCTGTTGTAAGGACATTCGCATAATAATGTCAACAATGTTGGAGAAACGGGGACAACCGAGCGACAAGCGTAACAGGTGATATAACCGCATGAAATACAACCGGAAATGCAACGACTTCGTTGTTAATTTCGAGAAGCGCTTAAATATATTTTCTACAACCAAATAGAAAAGTGGAATACGTTTTTCAAGACACGATCTATCTCCTTTAAAAGATCAGATCGAAAAATTTCTTTCTTCGTGTCGCGTGATCGATAATGGATCGTGCAATACACGTGAAATGTCTCCAGAGAACTTTAATAATTTTAATAATTTCGAATAATTTTAATTCGCATCAGTTATATCAGTCTTGATAAGAACAATAGTTTCCTTCTCATTTTCTAATAGCGATTTGATACTATTCTTTTCCTATAGTCTGTCAGCGTGTAGTAAACCTTCAAAAGGTCCTGCCGGCGGAAGTTAGTCCTGACTAGACTGACTTTTACGATCCTTTTACTCGAGCAGATCAGGCGAGATTGTGTATTTAAATCCCTTGGTAATCTTCTAGATTTAAACTATAAGTAGTTGAATTATGAATATTGCACGATTTAAGTGCATCGTTTCTGAATGAACAATGTTATATGAAAATTTGTATTTGTATATTATATGAAAAGAACAAAATACAATGGGGACAATAAGAAGCACGCGAAAAAATACGTGATCGTTCGTTAAAGGAAAAGCTAAAAGAAGAAAATAAAATTATATAAAAATTTATACAACGATAATTAGATGCAATGGCAACGTGGAAAAATACTTGATCGCCTGTTAGAGAAGAAAAACGACAGAGAGTATAAAGCCGTCAGCCTTCGAATAGACTATTCTTAAGATTGCACTGGGAACATCGGTACGCTTTCGTCGAAGCAGTAAATTCGCCGCACGAATGGCACGATATACATTTCTGGCGTGCGGTATGCGTCGACGGAGGTGATGTCGAACATTTGAGAAATTGAAGAAGAAGCTCGGTATACGCGATCCTATTGGACTTGGGGAAAACAGAGGCATCCGTGGAAAGCTCGGCAATGGTAATCCCAGTTATATACGCTCTTAATGACGTATATCAAAATCGAACGATGGAGAAGTCAGGCATCTACAGGCTTGACCTGATTCTAGAAGAGTGCATAATCGTGTAAACATATCGCGGAAAAGTGTCGAATCGTGTGCGAGAAACGTTATGTGAATGATTTCGCAGGTGCAACCTGTGCCTCGCAATCGATCTGAAAAGTAAGCAAACTGTATTTTATAGTTGTTTTCGTATCATACTTGGCACAGACCTTTCTATTTCTTCTTTTTTCAAATTACACCTCGAGATTTTATTGCTGTGAAATCGGTTAGCAGTTTCTTATGTAATTGAAAAATATTCAAAGTATTTTCAAATATTTTAAATCAAGAAAATATTTAAACCCGATAAGTATTATATGTTTTCCTTTAAAATTTATTTTTTGAAAGCTATCTCTATCATCATTCGCGTGTGATAATTTATCGTAATATTAAACGACGTATAAGTTGCTGTTCAAGTTTTACACTTAAATAACTAAACATATAAAATACATATAAATAACTAAATATGTAAGCATTCTGTATATTTTTCCCAGAGTCTCCTTTCAACTTTTCTTTTATCCTTAGGAGATTTCTGATTATTATATTTACAGAACTAAATGGCCAACTTTATCCGCGTAGAAGAGCAACAGAAATAAATGAAAGCGTAAAAGTTGAGACAAAATCTCTATATCGATCCTTTCTCCATTTCTTATTTTTCTAAATGCCAACTTAAACGATTGTCTATATACATCTGTATAATGTACATAATCATACAAGTGACTACTAATGAGTAACGCTTACTTTGAACACCTACAATTATCTCCTTTGCTTCTGAAGATGCAAATTAATGATGAAACAACGAATGAAAAAGATATACCAGTGTTTAACGAATAAATAAATTTTTGTTAAATTATCTTCGAAAGAAGAAACAAAATAATATTTAAAAAAAAATGATTGATTTCTGTAACGACTCGAGTATCTCAAACACATTCTCAACGCCTGTACATCGAACAAAGCAAATGCAGACAAAAAGAAATTTTTACGTAGTAGCTTCCACGCCTCTCCAACTTCGATCATTAATTACATACCTCTGGACTTTATAGATTCTCTATCGATTCACAGCCGATGAATATTCTAATTTAAATATCACTTTAACGCGTCAAACTATACAAGGTGCCTATAATTAGCGACTAATTTTTTACATTTTTAATAGATCCGACGTACTGACTATTGCAAATGTAAAACCTTCGATAAACTACACGTGACCATAGGAAACTTTCGTCGATCGAAAATAGAACATCGACATAAGCGAAGCTGTTCGAAAGAAGGTATTCGCATTACTTGGAAGGAAACACTAGTCAACTGGTGCTCCAACATGGATGTAGCGTGTATCAGCGCTTCGAAACTTCGGTGATTACAGTGAACGGAACGAGAGGCCGAGAACGTTGAACGTTAAATCGCGAAAATGAAATCTTCGTGGTGGTTCCTCCACGGAAATCCGACGACTGACTGGAGAATTCGCAGACGTGCGCCTTTAATTTAGAGGCGCAGAGCGCCCTCGAGTTTTCACACTGCATTCTGTCCGATGTGTGTACGTGTAAATTTTCTGTATGCGCGCGTATTTTCCTGTGTACGCAAATTCGTGGTAAAAGTGCTTTTTCGCGCTGAATATTGTTCCAGGAGTACTATCCACTGCTACACAATTCCGCTGGTTAATTGGTCAAAGGTTGCGGCAGCCGTTTTCGCAAGACAAACTAGGTTGTTTGCAGTATCGTATAGTTGCTTTAAAATCAGCCGATCCTCGTTTCTTTTCTTTTTGACAGCATGCGACTAGAACACGCACAATTTCCGAATGACGTTTAAAAGAACGTCGAATGCTTCTTTGATAAGAATTATAAGCTACTCTATTTGCTGAGTCTGACGTGTTTGCTCGTAAGTATACAGAAAAATATCAATGGGAACGAATGCTTGAAAAATAAGGAGTGAACTTGTACTTGGATTATCGATATTTTATCATCGATAATTATTACTGAAAAATAATAACGTACTTCGAGGTGAAAAAAGATATTTCGTCGGTATGTACCTGCTTGTTTCCTTTGGCCTATATTCTAACAATACTATAGTTTCTTGGTGCGAACGTATAATTGTATTTTCGACGAAATTTTCTTTCTAGCTTCGAATATAATGAGACAGCAAACAAATAGGGTTGTATCCGTTGCTTGGGAGGACAAGGAAAGTTATTGATACGGTGAAACATTAACACGCTATAATTCTAACTAGAGGTTACCTCTCTTGGGATTGCTTGCATATTTTATCGTTAATTCAAAGAACCTTCTCCGGAGGCGTGTCCTGAATACCTAAATTCTAAATCTCCTTCTGATATTATATTACGAATCGACATTAAACGTCGGAATGTCTCTCGTATAACGTACTATGACACGTTGCATTTTAATGTAAGATTAAGATTAACACGTAACTAATAATCGTTTTTACAAAATGATTCTCAATCCACCGGTTAAACGGTATTGATTCTAAGATATATAACGACTTTATATTAATCATAATGCAATTTTAATATTTCCAACAATGCAATTGTATTTTTTCCGGTACGATGATTTCATCGAATATAAATTCTTGTCCATAATTTTTTAAATAGTTAAACTAACGACATACCCATATCGTCGATGATTGGTGCCATTCTGAGCGTAACTCCGACTAAGAGTAAAGACATTGTAAGAAGGAGGCAGGCTGTCGCAACGATCGTCCAACGAGCGCGTGGTGGAAGTTCTTCGGGATCAACGAGTTCTTCTTGAGGACCCGTATTGATAACTTTACGTCGTTTCCGTTTCCTCTTTCTGCGGGGCCGATGATATTTCGCCCGAGGTGCCTCGATCTTTTCGGTACCGCTCAAGATCTCCTCTTCTTCCAGCTCGTCCGCTACGTTCAACGCCACATAATCGTCGTCGTCGTAGTGGATCTTTCTGCAAGAATAGAATAAGACGAATTGTTACTTTTCGCTATGTGCATCCTCTGGATATATGTTTGGTACTTTAAAGTACGTCTACTTATGATCTAATGACATTCGAGGCTTAACTTTGTAATTGAAAGCTTAGATTTCATTTACTACAGAGCGAATTCCTTTAAAAAATCGTTCGATGTAAAATTGTGAGGACCAGCATAGCGTTACGTTCAAATATCATAAACGTTTAGTCAATCATTTCTAACGAAGAACTGCATACAATTACACGCTCATCTGTATGCATCATTAGGAATATAAACCCATCAAATTACACACTGCGTTACCGATGCGAAACTGTAATGACGTCGGATAGTTCTGCCGCGTTGGGTTTACCATTAAGTCTGATTGATCGTCCACGACACGATTTTAGAAGACAAGTAACAATATCTTAATGTACATAGAAGATTTCGGAATCACGAAACAAAAACGAATATTTAATGTCTTCCGGAACAGACGCGTTTGACAGATACAGATGAGAAAGTTTCGTTAATTGCTGAATATCGCAATGTAGCTATAGAATCCATGTTTACAACAACATACTAGGAGAATGAGAGAAGGTACAAAATTCTACTTGCTTGTAAACGTACATTAAAATATTCAAGGAAACCTTTTTACTACGAAATGAAATATCCTATACTCGTTTACTTCGTTAAAATACCTTCTATGTTTTTACATTTTTAGATGCTTTTGTATAGCGTAATATTTGTGTAAGGTATGTATTTTTTTCCATACTTCTGTACGACTTGCGTGTATGCTTTTTGCACGAGGTATGATGTGAAAATACTTGTAAGGCGTAATTCTTTTAATAGGAAGTGGTGTTAAAGCATGGATTATATGTAAAGAGAAAATCTTGTAATCACGCTACATTTTATTCCGCGATTATCAACGTTATATGATGCATTTCGGAACTTTTCTTTTACACCACGTCAGAATAAAAACATACAAATGAAGAGTATAATATAAAATACATATAAGAAAACTGTGTGACTTGACGACTGTTTGGAGAATTATACATTTCTAAAGAATATATTCGAAACGCAAAATAGATTAAGATAAATTGATGATTTTTCTAAATTAATCGAATTTAATTGTTTTTGTGAAATGAACTAAATAATCTACCAAGCGTTTTTTCCGCGTTAAATCGATGAACGTGTAAAATTTGTCGCAATATCGTTTTAAACTTTAACGGATTAATCCATAATTAAAGATGTCTCGACTTTCGTACAAGTAGCTCGATCCAGAAATGTGTCAGACAAAGATGCTTGATAAAACATCCAGCTGACGCATTCGCAATATAGGTCATGCCGCATTTTTCAAGCATTACTTTCTAAATTGAGATTGAATAAAGAAAAATGTATATGTCCTAGCAATCACACATACATGTTATAGAAAGCCTTATATTTTTCGAATGTAAACATGTTACTTGTTAAACATATGAAAAGTTTGTATTCTAGGATTACAATAAATGTGTACAAATCACTGGTCTGTTTATCGAACGAGTAAAATTCGCTGTTATTCGTTTAATTCGAATCAACGTAAATAGTAATGCTTACGGAAAATAGGAATTAAATCGTAAGGAAAATCAAGAAGTCTTGGAAGAGCAAAGTCGTAATTGGAAGAATCATGATAAAAATATGGATGGAAGTGCTTCAGTGTACAGCAGCTTGAGAGAACCACATCATTACGTCGAACAAAGGAAATCTCGTCGATCTCGTGCCAGCTATACACGTAGAAACAACGCGGAATACCCGTATTGCTTGGACTCGTAAGAACGCGTAATTTCCGTATAAGTTTTAAATCTGCTTGTAAGTAGTGTGACCCAACGATAGGTCGGACCGTTCCAATACTCCAACCCCGTATTATACGTATACATATATATTACGTATGTAGTTTCCTCGAGCAATTACTTTGAAAGGATGCAAAAGATATAAGCGAACAAGATACGCACAGGGTGCTAAGTAAAACAGGAATCGAAACTTTAGAAGCTTAAAATATTTACTGAGAAAAATATTCGCTAAAAAGATATTTAAGCAACAGAGACTTTTAAATCGATATTTTCAGATATTACGTCGCTATAAATATGTAACTTTACGTATTACTTGTCTTGCGAACAGTCTGAAAACACTTATCGAGACAGACTGATGAAAAAAGGTGCGCGTGTACAGAGGCACAATGACGTTTCTCCTTGATCTTTTTCCCTACCAAATGTCACCGTCAATCCGAGTTTCATTACACAGTCGAATACGCTTTGTTCGCCGAGCGATTCTAGTATGAAACCGTATTGGATGAACATCTAACGAATAGAGCAACGACGTGCAACTACGCACCGAGATGACCCAGTTTCGCAGTATATTGCACTTACAGGAAAATCGAGTTCCTTTCTTCCCGAACACGCCTACGAATGTCCCTTCGTCAGCGCACGAAATTGCAACGTTCAAGGAGATGATACTCGTACCCGTAGACAGAAATAAGGAACCCGTAACGCGAAACTGCGCGAGAAGTTTGCGACAGATACCATACAATTAAACCAAAAAAATGTAAAATGACCCAAAGCACGTGGCAGAGTTAAGTACACGCGCGATCCATATAATTTTCAAAATCGATTACTTTTTATTCCGTGTAACGAGCTAACTCGTTTTCTTTGATCAGCTGGTTGAACATAATCTATTCGAAATTTAGGTGTTTAACGTTATATCATTGACTGCACTTACAATTGAGCTGTACTTTGGGGAAAGTAGGAGGCACTTCGGTGCAACTGCGAGTATTCGCAGGAATCGCTGAGAGTTTCTCGAGTTCTCTCGAAGTTTATCAATGCAAGATCCTGATCACCGTCCATTCCAAAAAGTTCTAAACGCGAATCAAGACCCGTTTGGACGTCCTGTACTACGCCGTGAAGAATATTCGGGCTTTTCGAGTGTTTGCGCTTTTTCCTTGGACGTCGTGGACTTTCCGATGCTCGTCGCCTCGTTTTACCTGCAACGATACATGTTTCATCATGTTTTATCATCTCTGACACTTTGACATAGATAAAATAAATGCAGATTTTTAAGATACGATTCACGAAGTTAAAACGGTGGGTTCGAACGAGACGTTCTGATAAATTTTATGAACGAACACTTTCATTACAGCGTAACGTATGTATTTATCGATTCACGCCGTAATCTTATACGAACCATTCTTTGACGTAAGCTAACCCTACGTCAAAATATAAATTGCATCGACGCACTCTACATAGAGTAAGATTTATTTTTACAATAACACGGCGTTAATCTTAGACACAAAGGCATTAAAGGTGCAAAGAACATGTATTCGGATACAAAATATTGAGAAGCCTAAACACGATCTTGCTATATTTATCTTGAATTATACACATAAGGATACATCGTACAGGAATAATTATTATAATAAAAAATTAATAAGAAAGGTTCGCCATTGTGTAGACATTTTCACCTGTAAAGATCGAGAATGATTGGACTTTATACTCGTGACTGAATATATCTCGCACGAATTCGTGTTTGAAAGCATTTTCGTCGAAAGAGTACCCCTAATCGATCGGTAATAATTTCATGAAAATCTGATGGAAACTACGAATGTTTTAATTTCTATCGGAAGCTGATTCGTCGGATGCCCTTAATAACTTTTTAGATTTACGATCGGTCGAGTGTGGGTCGATCCTGGGTCATTAGACCTCCGTCTCATTCGCTTTCGCACTTTTTCATGCTCCGAAATCTCATAAAGAAACAGGGTACCCTCGTCGAGGGGTTAGGCCATCTTGACAGCATCGAAATTGATGCTACTTTCATGAATTTAGCTTTTTTCTTTGCAATATAGTTCAATTTTCGTATGCCATATATTGAAAAATCAACTTAAATTTTGAAAGAATTATAGCTATCCGTATTATAGCTTCAGGTATGTTAAACGTTACGCATTCAGTAAGTTTCAGAAATCACGTAGCATTCTCTGGAAAGAGCTTAAAAGACAATTTAGCCTTCAAATAAACGCGTCCTTTATGGGTATCGCGTTGCTCGAAAGGGATAAAGAGGACTCGAACGAAGTGGAAGTCAAACACTATCATCGGAACATTAAAGCTGTGAAAACTTTTGCTTTAAATAGTATAACTTGGTTATTACTACGATCCAGCTAACACGACCTCTTTTGTGTTATTTTTAAGGGTTTGTCCTATCATCTAACGAGGAGAAAATTTAGATTTTTTCGAAGCTGCGAAGATGGTGCCAGCTTTTAGGTAATCCCCTACGGAGTTACTACAGAATCGCTTATCCAACCGGTAGAGTACCAAGAAGAATAACGTGAATGTGAAATAACGTGAAAAATGATTTCAGCTACAACTAAATATAGCGCTAAGCAAAACATTTTAAATCGTGTATACTCCAGACTATTATATGTACTGTTATATATGTATATTAATGTACTTAAGTACATACACGTTTTTAAAAAATATCGAAGCTTAAAAGGATAGGAAAATATTGTACCAAATTAACGATACTTACCGTGATGGACATTATGTTCATGATGTTCCGTAGCGTCTCCAATGAAGTCGTTGCACGGAGCGGAATCGTGCCTCTTACGATGATGATGGTGGTGATGATGGTGATGGTGATGATGATGATGATGATGACCCTTTCTTCGATGTTGGTGATTCAGCGAAGAGGAGGCAGTCGATGTTGAAGTCAGTCTAAGCCGACGAGGACTAGCCGGTGCGCTACCGGAACGCTTGCTCAAAGCCGAGGAAGCTTTAATCGCCTCCACCTTCGTTTCCACCAGAGCAGCGAGGACGGCTTCGAGACGTGCCACCTCCATTCCACTGCCACCATCGTCCGTCGAGACTGCCTTGTCAGCGACATCGGAAGTCGACGGAGTCACCGTCATCTCTTCACCTACAGTTGTCACATTACGTTCACCACCCTCGATGGTGACCACTTTGTAATAGGAACCGTCGCGGGACTTTTCCAAAGCCCGCTGAGCAAACGGTCACAAAACCGACACGCTAGAGTTCGACCCCACCTTCTTCTTTCCTCTTTCTTCCACGACACTATCCACTGAAAGCTCTCGTATAAATCGGGACAACATGAAGCTGATTATCTTTCTCTATTCCGCAGCTTCGCTTTCATCCTTCGTATCTAAGGAAACGCGTCGACCAAACGAGGACGTTTCGCAATTTCCCACGCAAATTATACTTGTCGATTTAACGTCACATCCGATAGCTCTTAGATGAAAGAAAACACGAATCTCGCACGTTTCGTGCCTTGTAATTCCGTAATGATCCACGATCAATGGGGTTCACCGGAGAAGTCATTAGACCATTGATAATACGGTCTTTATTCGTATTTCCTTCTGCTTCTTATTTTCTTCTTTTTCTTCTTTTTCTTCGCCCAAGTAGCATTCGCTAGAGTAGCTTCCCATTAACACGAACGACGTCCGAGTAAGTCTTCCATAAATATAAAGATAATTTTTCGTTTCCTTTTTGGCGGAATAATCTTTGTTTCATCGGGTTAACTTCATTTTTCGTGACCGTTCGTTTTCGAGAAACCTAATTGCCCCAAATTGGAAGTGAGCAACTGTGAAAAACTTTCTTTTCGTATTCTTCTATCTTGTACATTAAAATTTCAACCATCGCATGGGAATGAGATAAGCGACTCGTTTAATTAAAAAAGAAGATCGTTACGTCGGAATGAAAATTATTCTTATCTTTTAGTTTACGCTTCCTTCTGTATTTTGATGCGGTGTATTTCGTTTCGTCGTAGGAATTTGAAGAGCAGCTCGATTTATTACCTCGAACTTGATCTCTGTTTAAGGATCTTTTTGAGCACGAATAAAAAATATGCCGGACGATCCCTTAATAAGCGCTTTCCCTTTCTGTTACTTCGACCAACTTCTACCTTTGGTTTAATCGATCGACGATTCACCGTCGATGCACATTATCTAACAACAGTTATCAAAAAAATTGTACTCTTTAACAAGTTGACGAGTTCGTATTTAATTTGGCAAGTGCAGTTCTGTAGAATTCGCTCTCCGAATTCGATTTCTGCCTCCATCGTAGGTGACGATTTACCAGAATTAGTACCGTTGCAATCGGTTTACAAGTGACCAGAAGCGATAGATCGGATCGTCAACCGTTTCAATCGCATTAAAACGTCCATTCTCCTATGGCTTCGAAACCGTTGACTCCGATATAAACGTTCCACTCGATCGTTCGCATAACAGCTACCCATTGAATGAAATTGGCGAGCGATCTCGATCGATCGTACAGTTCGGAGAGCGTCGACTCGATAGAAATATCGAACTACGAAGGATTGACCGTGGTGACATCCTTCCGAAATAAAAGAAAGGCCCCGACAAAAGTGCTGCGGCAGCTTATTCTCGCGTGACCAACTTCCCTCGACCCTTCCTGGTTTCTCGCGTACCTAATGACCTCGTTCCTTTGTGAAGCGCGAAACGAAGATTGGTCGAAACACGTAGCCATGTCAGGCAGCGTTCGCTGTGAAACACCGGTGGCCCGTGTTTGTGTCAAATATGTTGACGAAACTGGGAGGGGAGAAGGGGGCGGATGTCAAGAAGCAAAGATCGAGGGAGGCTATCACTCCGAATTATCACTGTGAAATCTACGATAAAAATTCATTCGATAATACGGTAATAATCCACGTTCACTCGTTACCAGTCTTATTCGCACCGTATTGCATCGTTCGAACAAATAGTACTTGGTTCGTTGGTTTCGTTAACCGCAGTCGAAGAGACGACAAAATCACGGCAAAACGATTTTATTTCTCGGCTTAATAGGATCAGGGGTTGAACGTCGAGGTACGTGTAGACAGTTACTTCTGTATTAGTGAAGTTCGTTAATGCGATTAGCACGTGTTTCTCCCTTTATCCTGCAAGCTTTGATTAGAAGTTTCTCGTTGGTTGATGCTTGCATCGAAAGTTTGATTAGGTTAAAAAATACTTTCCGAGTCAATCGAGACGCGGCAAGCCGTTGCTATACATTCTTATTACGGTGATTGATCGCTCCTATCGAAAACACGTAATTCCAATACAGTGATTTTCTTTCTGTGAAATCTGTGAAATCGTTTAATAACAGATCCGAAGAAAATTGCGAATTTTCGCAGAGCTTTCGGTATCTTTGATAAGTCTTCCGATATAACGAACGACCAAAATTTCTTATCTTACTATAATCGATTTGTCGAGAGTGGCAAATTTTCGTACTATCTATAACGTCCTTAACGAGTCTTCCGATATAATGAACGATAAAAATTCCTCATCGTGTAACGATCAACTTGACGAAAGTCGAAAATCTTCGTATCTTCTGCAATGCCTCTAACGACTCTTCTCATACAACGAGCGATTGCAATTCTTTAACGTGTAACGATCGACTCGACGAAAGTTGCAAATTCCCGCATCGTTAGTAATATCTTTAAGAAGAGAAACGCTGACGGGGAATGGAAACGAGCATCGTTGCCTGCGAAAGTCAAGCGCAAAGAGTGCACGGCACCTCGTTTGACCTATTAAAGCCGGTAAACATTAACGTGCTTTCTCATGTAAACGACCACAAATACCGTTTATATGGAGTATACTTCGACAAGGTCATTAATCATCCTCGAAATACCCAACATGCACCTCGAATTGTAATTTTCAAGTACGATACAACCTATATCTTTGACCTTCTACGAACTTGGCGATTTCGAGTCTCTCCTCGAATCATCCAAACTTGCATCCGGCATCTCTCGCAAATAAGACGACGAGATTAGATAGAAAAAAGAAATGGGAAACGTCGCATCGTGTCGCATAAACCGAAATCGAAGCTGGAAGATTTCAGTGGAAACCTGCGATACGAAGTTAAAAGGCCCGCTGACGAGGAAGTTGGGAATTCGTAGCATCTCCGACATCCGTCGCGATTGCACAAGGATCGTGTCCTTTAGGGCCACTCGTAGGATACCAGCACAGTGACTTCCGGCGGATCCATAGCTCGGGCAAGCGGTGGCGTTACGAACAGGCGACGTACGACGGCGACAGTGACTTCTCGCGGTCCTGTATCGTAGTTGGGTCGAAATTTTGGGGGTGGCGTGTACCGAACACGGGGGCAAAGAGCACGAACACGGACACGGACACGGTTACAGAGACACGGCACGTCACCTCGAGCACGTTGCCACTACGTTAGGTCGCACGTAGTTCCGTAGTACGATGTGTGTCGATGCGATGGCGCGATCTACGCACATCCCCGGCCGAAGGAATTGCGTGCGCGAGTTCTAGCGATCGCTCGAATACTGGGAAGCGTCGTGGAGCAGACAGGGTTGGTAGGCAGGTGGCCGGTCTGGCAGGGATGCGTTCAGCCCTACCCCTTCCTATACCGACGCTTGCCACTTCCACCACCAGCCATCCCTTTCCTTCGCCGCCAGCAGTGGCGTCCGTGGCTCCGACGACCTCCCTTTTTGCCCATAGTGCGGTCACCTTTGCTTATGTATCTGTAATCGTAGCGATATCGCATCGTGCGTATCTTTCTTCCTTTAAAACTGGTCTTCGTACGAGTATTAGAACGCTTGACAAAAATGGGACGAACTGGACAAATTATCAGAGCATTGTGATAACCTTTGGAAATTCCTAGTACGCGTTTGATACTTTCGATTAGAAAAGTACATGGTGGAATCTTGATTGTCCGAACTAATCGTGTATGCTTAAAGAAAAAAAAAGAAATCTTGAACAAAATTGCGATAAATTCTATTCTTCTTCCCCTATTTTTCTTACAGAGAGTCATCTTCAAATTTTATACTGATTAATGTTCCGATAATCTGTCGTTTCGTTAATCGATGTTCCGATAATCGGCTCTACCGCATTAACATATTTTTGATGAAATACGACATACCGATATCTGCGTGCACAATGGAACTCCATTTATTGAAATGAAATTTTAGCTAATGTCCGATTAAATAAACTTCTGCCGATTGAATCCACTTATCTGAATGTGGACTCTCGTGCTATGAATTCCGGTTATTTATTAATCTCGTAGATTCCGATAAAAGTCTATTGTGTACATCAGTTTACAGAATTATTAAGGAATTTATAAAATACACGTATAAAAGAAGCGAGAAATTTGACCTCGGAATTTCCTCTTCCACTTATTTCGTCATTTTCCCTGTAACAGTTACAGGCTGGTCACGTAAGGGATTAAATACCTTCTTAGATAGTGCTGACTCAATCCTGATGAAAATTTAAAAATGTAGGTAGAATCGTAGGTTTTACTCTTTACGAGAGAAGCCATCTTCTCTATCGTTGCCGCCATGCCGAAGAATCCCAAGATTTTCCTCGACTTCGTTATTTATAACTTAATCCTAGCGTTCTCCAGACGCAGTAACCCGTGATATAAACTTTATACCTAACCACATCACGAAACTCGTACGCTGTGAATAATGAAAGGAATATAAAAGAAACGACGTTATGTCGAGTGAATATTAATAGAAGTTAGTGATATAACTATTCGATATATATTTAGATATTTAATATCTCGCGTTATTTATTTTATGCGCGCATAAACGAACGTGTGAAAATGAATTTTTCGATATTTGAATGCAGTCAATATCAAAACGTTCTATCTCCGAGGAATATCGATTCGTCTAATATAATTTAAGAACTAATTTCTATTCTGTCTTCTATTTGTCTGAAATTCAGCAATTGGGAAGAAAGCTTTGATATTAGAAAGGGTCGGATAATATATCCTTACAATTTCGTAATGTCTGGTAAAAACGCTACTCCGTAATATAAGCAACAACCTGATACCTATAACTTATAATGATACTTAATTCTACCTTCATAATTTACGAATTATCTACTTTACAGCATGGTAATAGCTAAGACACATTTGCGCAATAAAGTCGTAGGGTCAATTTACCTTGATTTATGAAAATACAAATAACGTTGTTTCTGCATTACGCATTCATACAAGAAGCTATGAGAAAGAAATTACTACCTTAATCGCAGCATTGCAGAAACTTAAAATTCCAGTCTTGCAGTTTACAAATTATACGAAAGAATACGAGCTAATCGAGTTTAGGATCACTTTTCTCAGAAAAGTATTTAGAGAACCAAAAAGTACATATCCATATTACTATGAGGAACTATATAAATTTGTAACGCTAAATATAACGCTACTGCGGAATAACATATCGAATTGATCGAACAGTAATATTTACCTAATGAGAGTTTGAATCTAGCGACTAGCGTCGCGACGGTCATCGATGGTGCATGTGACATGAAATATATGTATTATTCAACCAGAAATTGTATTTCTACATCTCAAAATGACATTTCAAGAACACAAATTCGGAATGAGTAAAGAATAGACATTTATCAAGAAAACCATTGTGGAAATAATTTAACGACAAAATAGAATCTAGGGCAGGGTCGTGCTTGTGAATAATACCCTTATCAGAAAAAAGAAAAACGTATATGTATAAAGTAATGTTACGAGTAAAACGTGAAAGTTTGGTAGCGCGTTATTGAAAGGAATAATTTTCATCCTTCGTGAAAGGAAGAGTTACGTAATGTAAAATTGTGTCTATCTGTCAGATTTATTTTTACAAAAAGTGGCAAAATCGAAGTACTGCAGAGAGATAGAAACGTAACGCTACTCTAGACCTGTGCAAGTTAAATGAGAACTTCATACGATTCCTACCTGTTGCCTCATATCGATGGAATGTAGACTAATCGAAATAAAAAAGAATCATTTTGAAATTAAAAGACCATTTCTTTTACCCTGACGTTACTCGGAGAAAAGTTTGAAGACAATTTTCTAAGGTACGTTTCAAAGTAAAAAATATGTACGATAATTCTCAAGAAAATTGTTAAACAGAGTTTTACGGCAACCTGCAAAGAACGTTCTTTTTTGTACGATACTATTTTACCAGTAAGTATAACAAGTCCCAAGCCTTGAAGTTTATTGTTTCAGACGATATCATTACAAGGTAATGTTTGCCTGCTCAAAGCGAAATATATGTAGATTTGAAATTATAACAAGTAAGTTTCGCTACATGTACGAGCAAATTAGAAAGAAAAAGAACGTTTTCTTCGAGGAAGAATATCTTATGCTATGGGATACATTAAACTGAAAATGAGTATACGTACACACAAATATGACAAATGAGAGAAAGTTTGACGTTGTCTTCACAAATTTTAATACAGCTAAGATATCAACAACTCTCAATGCGCAGCATCATACATACTTTTCCAATATCCTCCAAGTTACTCCGTTCTCTGGAAAATCAATCTTGCATGAACAAACAGATACCCCTTGCAACGTAATATATTAAAAGGAAATAACGTTGTTCTGTAAATATTCACCTTTACGAAATATTCGATATATTCCTGCTTGGAAATTACACGAATATGTAGTTACATATATTACAAAGTATGGAACAACTATCATATATTACAATAGTAGCGTCGATGAAAAGCACTAGAACACAGGATGAGATTATGCCAGGATTGTTAAACGTAGAAATAGAGTGAAAGAAGATATTCGCAAAATTTATTTTTAATGAAGCAGCGTCACATTGTTTCTCTATTCGTATCTTCGCACTTGGTCTCTATTCATGAAAATTGTTATCAATTCATCATATACAAGACAAAAACTTGAAAGTATTTTTTTCATATTTTCTAAGGAATCGTGTCACAAATCCGAATGTCTTATATACATAAAGTACGTAGTTAACGCGATAAAAGAACAGACGCAGTAGTCGTTATGCAGGACAAATGAAAATTCTCCGTCGAATTTACGACACCGGCTGCACGTCGTAAGCTAAAAAAAGCAGCCAAGTAATTTTATTGATCGACTTGTAGATTCTTGAATGCTTTCGTTAAAAATTCGTTGTAGCAATCCAATGTATTTCTTATGAGAGAAGAAATAGCGAGTGAAAGCAGATATAGGACATTGAATTCAAATTTCTATAAAACTTCCATACGAAACGTGCAAATGAAAATATCGCATTATGCTTATTTTATCATTAAACGTCAAGCGTTGATATATTTTTTCGATCTTTAGCACCGTCTCCGATATTTTCTGCGTCATTTATCTACAAGAAAAGAAAAGAACAATACATTAAAACCTAAAAGAATACACAGTATTTTATTTTTTCTGATAACTGTATAACTTTCTAATCCGATATTTTAGTTGAAATAGAAAGTGCAATATATAAATAAATAAATACTTTTGTTTTTATCGGTACTTTATTTATACTGACAAGGATTATTCTTTCCGTCTTTCAAATAAAGTAAAAGGCGAGCGTGTCGCCGAGTGCTTTTGCCGATAACCTTTGTATAACGAAACCACATTCACCATATGCGATTCCTTGGGATCGTATAAAGGCAGGTTAACCTCGGCTAGAGCAGAAATCGATTTCTAGAGTTCCCATGACGATAGTCTCGTCATAACGCATATCAAACTTTCTCCGACTATATACAATTGTATTCTAGTATATGAAATATACTAGAAATAACAATGGACGTGTTTTTTGTTTCTACAAGTTCTAAGTGCTAAAAAATTCCGTAACTATGATATTAAATTTTTTTTTTATGGACTCTGTATCAAACGCAGGCACATGGATTTTATAGAAAAATAACGAGGAAATGACATCATACGCCCATGAAAGTAAATTGCAAAACATCAAAATATTATTAAGCAAATACAATTTTTTGAAGTGAAAAGGAAGGAAATAATACAAATTCATACTTGCTGAATAAGCTGTTGGTTGGCAAGATAATCCCGACGTCGTTCCTGTGGGATAGTAATAGTCGGGGGTTGCAGAAAAGTTTTATCTTCTGAGTCGTTTCTTAATTGCAGAAACAAAGAAGCCACCAGAATGAACGGTAGCGACAGTATCGGCAATTTCAGCTGTACATAAAATTATTTGATTCTTCATTTTGATTCTTAAGTTATGTATACATATACATATAACATGTTAGATTCGCTCAAACCTTTATCTTTTAAAACTCAGATTTTATTACGATTGATTTCGTCTTTTTAAGATATTGATTAACAGGGACAGAAATCTATTTCATGAAAAATAAAAATATTAATTTAATTACATCTCTAAAGAAGAACAATACGCCATACTGCACGATCACAGTGTATACGATTGCTACGATCACAGCTACAGCTGTTTGTCCGCTAAACGCAAATAAAGTTCCTAACGAAGCTCCCGTCAGAAAAGTGTTGTAACCCCACAAGCCGGCATAAATTTCATCGATTTGTATCCCAAGCATTAAACCTACGAATAACAAGAAACTATGACAGAAAAATAGAAAATACTAATATCTTTGTCTCAATAACAGTTGCAAGCTACGTTGACTCAATCTCACGCTCGATAAATTCAAGGTTCATACACAAAAATAGTATAATACCCGCCAATGAACCGATGAGTGCACCCAAAAAAGCAAAGCCAGCCGTTATCGGAGAACAAAGTAGACAAGCTAAATAAACCACAGCACCCATAATAACGCTTTCAACTGCTAACACCTGCGACGCTGACACTATAACGCCATGAAACATCTGAAAAATGTACAGGATGCACACAAAGAAATTGACTCAATTTCGTTAAAAAATGTCTTACAGTTAATGATATCGATAACTATATAATCTATTATGGCATTTGAAACATTCATGATATAGTTTAACGAAACAAAATAATGCAAGATGTTGCTTAGGATCCCAAGATATTCGAGTATCCGAAAATGTCTAATACTTTCAACGATGTGACAGATGATTGAATTGTGAAAAGTGGAGCAAACTTTACCATTCCCCAGTCAATGTGTATCCCTGTCGCATTTTCTCCGATGAAACTGATATTGCCTGTCGTCGCATCACTTGTTGCATTGTCCTGGAAACAATAAGAATGTTGAATGTACTGTATAAACAACTGATCGTGTATGTACTCGCGACACATAAAGCACGTATACGTATACACGATATCTTTGTTCGAGTACATATAACCCAGTGCTCAAAACTGGGCTAGTTCGTCCATTGATATCCACGACCGAAAGAAAACTCGGGACAAAAATATCTTTGAATAAAAAATCGATAGAACTTCCTTCTATGACGAATTTATTTCATTCCATATCTAAAAGAAGAACGCGTGACAATAATAAGCTAGGAAATAAGTTTTCTCCATTCGTAATCCGTTAAGTTGATTATACCTTCTAAATCATTCAAACTTTTGTATTTGCAACTCAATGCTGTCTTTGGTCCTCGTAGTTTATATAGCTTATATGCACGTAATCTTACATTACGTAAATTTTTTACTTTCTCTATATATTTTACTAAAATTTTACTAAAATGACGAAGAAATACAAATTTAATGCGATTTTCGTCTAAAGAAAACGATCGACGAACCTGAGATGATTTTCATCTTTTCCTATCTCGCTCTAGAGACAAACAACAATAGGTAAGAAGTTTGTATTGATCGTGTGCGTGCCACACGACGACTAGCGGAGTGGAAGAGGCTTTTAAGCATCGCAACTTAAGTTGGACAACGTTGCTGGCATAACTAAACTTGAAATTATCGCTTTCATCTGTCATCGATCGATTATGTAACACTCAAATGTTACTGGCTACTGTTCGCGTTGATGTGATATAACGATAAAAACTGATTGTACCGATTCTATGAAACTTTAATGAAAAATGCGATCACGTAGTCAAGGGTATTACATGGAATAAAACACATAACACGTATAAACGTATAAACGTGAAACGTATAAACGACTGAATATTTTCTACAAATATTAATAACTTCGAAAGTGTTAATAGGCAAAATTGAAGTATTTTGAGGTATCATTTCATTAGCTTAACTTGTTGCTTTTTGGAACGTAAATATGTTAAGAAGATTTTAATGTTACATTCAGATATCGCTGATGAATGTGTAATATACGTATATACGGCACTATGTGACATAATGACAAAAATTTCGTAGCAGTATACTTGTAGGCGTGCGTATCAAAATACATAAATCTTCATAAACTTACGAGCACGCTGCGTTATCAAACGATATCTTTACGACGGATAGTTTTCATACTTTTTACATAGAACATAAATAGAAGAACGTTTCCAGTTCAGCACTTGAAACAAAATAGAGAGTAACTTCACATTTAACATTATAAGTCATATCATGAGATCTAATAAATAATTAGATCGTAAAATGGGAAAAAATTACATGATTCTGTTTCAAAAAATTCATGATAACCTTGGATTTACTATGAAAAAAAATATTTTTGAATTGCTTATATATTTTTGTCGATATGTGCTGTGCACAAAATCTTGGTCAATGATCTTTGTTACATTACAAATGACTGAGAAACGTGCGATACGTTAGAGTGTACCATAAATCTTACATCTACGATAAATAATAATTTTACGACTTTTAATATAAGAACATAAATTTATAGCAAATAAATAAAAGTTTACGATTACGTGTGATATTAACAGGACTTTTAAAGTCTCTAAAAATCTGGACTAGTGGTACCGAAAAACCGAGTGTTTATCTGTGCAATATTTAAAGAATCGCATTCCGCAACAATACGAAAATTGAATGCTCACAACAAAATCTATTACCATTCTCGTAACTGGTTGCAGTTCCTCCGACGTATCAAGTCCATTGTCTTTGGCATAAAGGACCAAGAGCAACGCAAATTCAGCCAGATTAAACGGCCATGCTATGAATGGTAACTTATTGTTTTTGAAAGAGCGGGTCAAGTAAACGCTGTAAACATTAATCATTAATTACCAATAAAATTAGTTAAAAGCGTTCTATAATTATCACTGTTGTTTAAATTTAATCTACGTTGTAATATAATATACTGTCGAATATTTTTGTAATGGTAAAGTAACATCTATTTAAAAGATTAAATGAACTTCTTTTCTTAATATTAAATTTAAATAAATCTGTAAGATTTGAAATTTTATCGAAAATTTTACATATCATTCTATTCTATTATCAGGTGAAAAATAAATGATTCTCTAAAAATCATAAAAGAATTGACTGTCGAGCTTTGTTTGAATACTTCATACGTCACACTCGTCACTTTACATTTACAACGATATCATAAAACTCAACATAAAGTTATCTTATATTCGTAAGAATTACTAAAATGCTAATACTGCGCGTTACAGCAAACGTTTTATAATAAAGAGTAAACTTATAAGCAGATATTCATCAATTTATTGAAACTTGCCTAAAGATCGTTCCCAGAATAATCAGTAGTAGACTGAAACCATCGAATGGTCCATAGATACTTGGTATTAAACTAGACGATATCGCGCCAACTAATAATGGATTGAACACTGTTAACCCATTTGCGATATTTTCCTGTGAATCTCGTATCAGCTGCGAATGAAATATATGCTTTTCAAAACGTAATGTGCGAATTTTCTCACATGACGTATCAACGAAAAAGCTCCGCAAATGGTATCGCGACGCGATCGTATTAATCCTCGCAAAAAATTCCGCATTGCAGTCACTTTGTTTACTTTTTGTGAAACAACACGGTATCATGGGATGATCAAACGAATAATAATTACAAAAGCATGAATAATCGATTCATACGTCACGTAAATCAACAATGCAATTAGGCATTATTTACCATATTCGTCAAATATATACTAAGGATATATATATATATATATATTGGCATATATTTAATGAATACGTAGGAAGTACATAGTTCGAAGTTTTCGAAGTAAAAAATAATTAACAAAATATCATTTTTTAAATATTTGATGTAACAATTACGTACCACAGATAACAGAAGACCTAGGGAACCAGTGATTGCTGAGAGGAGTAACGTACCTGGTGCATTAACTCCTAAAGAAATCGTTATCAATAATCCACTAATTGGATTATTTGCAAATACAACCTGTAAATTTATATAAGCTGAATATGAGTATCTTTCAATCGATTTAAATATCAATTTGTGTATGTGCATATCGTTTTGAAAATCTTGTAGACGATCCTTATATTTATAAATCTAAGATTTTAAATAACTAATGTTAATTAAAAATAACGTAACATAATAAATAAATTTGTATCTATGAACATTTTCGTTACCTATACATTATTTATAAAAGATATAT
Organism: Bombus flavifrons; assembly: GCF_040668555.2. Lineage (NCBI taxonomy): Eukaryota > Metazoa > Arthropoda > Insecta > Hymenoptera > Apidae > Bombus > Bombus flavifrons. The sequence goes on along the minus strand of NC_138451.1, from coordinate 13,761,810 downwards.
TAGCTGCTTACTTGACTGAAACCTCGTAATAAATAATCAAATAAGCGTACTATGCTCCAAAAAACGCTTTCCTTTTCTAATAAAAATTCTTGCCAAACGGTGAATGTTCCAGTAAAAACGGCCCGAGAATAGTCCTATATATGAATTATATTGAGAAATATAATGTTAAAAAAAATTTTTATTTTTGGTGCTACATATGTATATACCCAATACTAAAATATAATAAAACTTGAAATACAGTAATTAATTCTGATTTCATTTAGTTTTATGATTAATTCACACTTTATGACATACGAAAAATATCTCATACTCGTATCTTTTTATTTATCTTTCAGTACTCACATGGCGCGTAGATCCTTTTAATCGTTCTCTCGCGCTCATTCTATGATAGACTCACGTAAAACACTACAATTCCATTTTAAAAGTATATCCTTTTAACCACACTGTGCAAATTCCCCCACCATTTGTAAGATATGTCGATGATAAAGAGCAATGTTCATCTGTGTGTCATTCGATGTTTGATATTTCTTCTACGAAAATTGTGTGATACGAGATCGTGAATGTTTCAAATTTCTAAAAGAACTATTTATTCCACATTATAAATTAATATGTATTGGTATTAATTAATAAGTAAGTATTAATCATTGAAATAAAGATATCAATTCAAAATTATTTTTAAGCACAAAATATTGTTGAACTTTTCTTGTTACTTTTTTCTTACTTCCACGTATTTACTCGTTTTAAACATTGGTTTCATGTATCTTTACTTCAAACCAATGTTACTTTATAAGAGCATGTGGACTACATAATTAACATAGCAATCTACATAACAATTAACACGGTTAGCGCTACCTTATTAACGTATTTATGTTAAACTGTTAATAATGTAATAATTTTAGTAGTAGTTAAATAAACAGTCAATGGAACAAGACAACTGTATATTAATATAAATATTTATTTTTAATTTAAAATATGTAAAAAAATATAATGGTGCGTTGGTTTCGATTTTGAATTGTAAAATCCGGTATTTTCAATGAATTAAGGCAAGTAGAGGTACATTTTGGTTTGATTACATGAAATAAGTAAAAAATATTTTCATAAAAATACTTTAATCTTATACCATCCACAATGTGAAATAAATTGCATTATTCACATGCGAAAATAAATTCCAATGTTTACCTCTATTTACCATTACTTTATCAACAGTTGTGTAATTAGTTCTTAACAATACTCTTGTATTAAAAAAGTTTAAGCATCAATAATATAATTAGGATGTACAACAAGTAAAGGATCATTTTCTTCGTCTTTTTCATCCCTTGTGGTTAAAGGTATTATAATTTGATCCTGAAATACAATTAACAAAAGAAATTAAAAAATGAATCATTAATTATAAAATTCGAATAATTTTAAATAACTACTTTCTACGTACATGATATGTTAACCTATCAATAATCTTTTCAATAAAATTTTTTCTTTCCAACAACTCTTCTTCTGAATCTATTTGATCCTGTATTTGATCGAGATACCATGCCACCAGTTCTGATTTCTTTAATCCACCTTTAGTGTCCCCTGCAGAATAGAGAAAATTATAAAATAAATATTTATATAAATAATAATTTCAAACACAATATACCTGTAGCAACAGTTTCACTTTCAGCACGAGTTTCTTCATTTCTCATGTACAACACTAACATATTAGATAAATTTTTATACTCTTCAAAGGACATTGTTAGTTTCTTCTTGTGTTCTATAAATATAATGTAAAGAAAAAAAGAGGGATGTATAAGACTAACTACTACACATAAACATTCACATAGACATTTATGTGATATGATATATAATATATAAGTGATATAATTTACGTGTAGGAGTTTCTGCTTCCATATCGTGATCCAATGCGTTGAGAGCCTCCATGATAGGTGGAGCATCGTTCATATCGACATCCATTCCATCATCTTCGGCTTTTTCTAAATCTATATCCGGTTGTTCTACGGTAACGATACTTTTACTTAATAAACGTTTTGCTTCTGAAACATGTTTTATAGTAACTTCATCTGAGCATTCTAATTTAGCCATGGCTTCTGATAATCTAATAAGGCTTTCTAATTTTCTAACGGTAACTCTCCATTTGCCGGAGCCACTACCAGTTTTTTGTCTAAGCGTAGTATAACTATCAACTAAAGATTCCGCCGCTTCCTGAAATTGAAAAAGGAAATTAATCCAAATAATTTAAATAATGAATTTATATTTAAAACGGCATAACAATACCTGATTTAACATAGGTTTAAAATGTTTGGCAAAATTAATATATCTAGAGATCTCTGATTGCGAATATACTGTATCAAAACCTTGCCAATTATCGCAATGTAAATCAATAATTCTTTTAGCGATTGCATTATCAACAATTTCATTGCATTCATCAACTATAATAAAGAATAAGTCAAATCTGGACATAATTGGAGCCGTTAATTGAACATTTTGTTGTAATGACTTTTTCCTATCATACCGTCCACCAACGGGATTTGCTGCCGCTAATATTGATGTTCGGGCATTCAAAGTTGCTCTTACGCCAGCCTAAAAATATATATATTTTATTAATGCTAATATGCATATACTAGAAAAGTTTAATATCAATTATCACTCGACATCAGCAAACCTTAGCTAGTGAAATAGTTTGTTGCTCCATGGCTTCGTGTATAGCCACTTGATCCCTAATATCCATTTTATCAAATTCATCGATACAACAAATACCTTGATCAGCAAGCATCAAAGCACCAGCTTCAATAACAAAATCAGGCGACTCTTCATCTCTTACTACAGCAGCAGTTAATCCAGCTGCGGAAGACGCCTTTCCTGAAGTGTAAATCGATCTTGGTGTGATGTCAGCAACACTTTTTAGAAATTGAGATTTCGCTGTACTAGGATCACCAACAAGACAACAGTTTATATCCCCTCGTAACGAGGTACCCTCTAACGTTGTTTTCGGCACACCACCAAACAACATTAGAGTAATTCCTTTTTTAACTTCATCGTTACCGTGTATAGCGGAAAATAAACTTTGTACAAGATTTTCATATAGATTTTTATCACGACTCATTTCATATATACGATTCCATTCTGCTTCTGACATTCGCTTTTTCATCATTTCTTGAGAAATTTCTTCCATATTTGTTTCGGTACCACCAAACTAGAAAAATATTAATCATATAAAATATTTGTACATATATATACATATTACTATATTATGATATGTAATGTACATGTATATGTACACATGTATATGTACAATATGTAACTAATTTGTTATACCCTAAAACTTGTTGGAGTAACACTGCAAGCTAGAAATGCTGTTTTATACGTTAATTCACGTGTTCCTAGAGCTTTCAATCCTGTTATTCCTTCTCCTTGTTCAGTAGGTTTTCGACGTGCTGCTTTAAGATCAGCTTTTGCACCACTAAGTGAAAGAACCGATACATCCGGTACTACTATCATAGTTCCTGTAAAGTCGTACCTAGAAATGTACAAATAAGATTTATTAGAACTTAGAAAAAGTGAACGAAGCTATATAACTAATTTTAATATAACATTGTATAGGTATTTAATAAAATACCTGTCACCAGGTTGAATAGTTTCTACAGCTTCTGCTCGTAAAATAACTTCAAGCGAGCGCGGAATGCAGCCTCTAGGAAGTTCTGCTTGTGTCTCTTGTACTCTGATTTTTTGGAAATCAACAAATACGGAATTATCTACGTCTAGCAGGAAACGCCTCCTATTATTACATACTGGATTATGACAAATTGTTGGATTGCAGAACTGTAAATAATTACCCAAATTGTAATAATTTCATTACAAACATATTCATATCAACGAGGTCATCTGCATTATACCTTAAATTGTTGTTCTACATTTTTTATTACAGCATTACAGTCCATACAAATAAATGTTCCTAGCACCAACTCTGGATGGACAGGATGTGTTCTTATTACTTGGCCAGATATACGTATTAATGTACCGAGTTTCGAGGCATTTAGTTCTCTTAATTTTTGTCGTATCGGAACTTCCACAAAACTCACATAACATTCCTTTTCCTTCCTCAAATCTGCAACATCCTTGACGTAATTACAGACTGCTTGGCATAGGTATGGATAAACTCTATAACAAAAGATTACATTTTATTAAATAAAAACAAACGATTAAACTAGTGTCGTGATAAAAAGAACATGCTAAAATCTCACCTAAAATATTCTTCAACAATGGTTGTTGACAACACTTGATTGTATTCATCTACATCGTCAAAAGTCACTTCTAACGTACTATGTTCTGGACTTACAAGTTCTTTGGCTGGTTCAAGGTATTTTACAGTTCCATGTTCCTTAAAGCTAATTAATAAAATAAGAATATATGATTTAAAAGACAAATTTGAGGTATCGACTGTCTTTAAATGAAGTGTAAAAATTTTACTCTTCTAAAAAATCCTGGAACAGCTTTTGACATTTGATCCCAACTTCATCAGGTACACGTGAGCGAATATTTTGCGTATCTCCCACATCCATTCTTCGAAATAATTAATAATTACTTATCACAACAATATTTTGGTGCGGCGTTCAGTAATGAAACAACGCGCGAGAACAGTTTGGCGGGAATTAAGTTTAGGCGCGTTTTCAAAATTGGCATCCCTTGTGTGCAATAAGAAATATAAAAATAAACGAAAATAAATTTTATTCTTTTGTACAATGTTCACATGTCCAATATGTCAATATATAAAGAATATTATTATTCTAATCTTAATTATATATTTCTGATAATGAACAGATATAAAATTGCCAAAGTTAACGAATAAAATACCTATTACTGCAATGACTCCCTTCGATTTTTAGAATCTTCCCTAGCAAGATTACCGACACGAAGAGTTGGAACCGTCATACAGCGCCCTCTATGATACCATGAAAATAAACAATGTTTCTGTACTCTGTGCTCCTACATCGCTTATACGAGTATCTTCAGGTTTCTTTCATCTTTTTTGTTCTATTATAATGTCGTTATGTTATTATTATTTTTACGTATTATGACTGTAATGACAAATAATATTTTGTTCTGTTATCACTCTATAAATAATGAAAAAACTGAATATTCTTTGTAATACCGAAAAAATATCTTTAATTAAAGGTATGATATAATAACGTTGCATCATATACAATAAGAATGAATCTAACATATCATTCATTACTTTTTGATACTCTGTACGTAGTACGTATACCTTATTGAGAAAAAAGAATTCTGCACAACAAAAATATAGTACAAAGGTATAAAATTTTTAATACCTAGGATTTCTCGGATGTCGATGTATCCACCAGTAATGATTTACCTTTGCATATATATGTAATATCTCTCGCAAAAAGTATTGTCTGATATTGTATATACACACAATGGCTGGGCATGATTCAAAAGAACTCGTGCAGAATCGTAATGAAGGGCAATTAGAGATTTCACCACATAAAAAAAGAGGAGAAAGTCGAAAAATCTTTTAGTATGTAAATAGATACGTACTTACACGGTGTATACATTTCCTGCGACGGACAAGACTTCGCTCTTAAGGCAGGTGGTGCTGTAGGATATAAAAAGCACTCTCAGTGCGTACTGCCGTTTTAGTTCCTTCAAAAACCCTCCAGAATGTTAGTCAGTGTCGCAGATATTTTTGCTTTTTACTTGGTAAAATTGTACTCTTTTCTTTCATACTCTTTTAATTTGGTAAAACTTTATGTAACTTTAATATCATTCACGTCTCGAGGGAGATCATCAGATCAGATCGTTCATATACAATAAAATCAATACTGAAACGATAGGTTAGAAACTGATATTTAATTAACTTAATAACAGTTACAAACGTAACATACACGTCAAGTTCGGAATAAGTGAATTAATTGCCTATTAATATTTTATTTACTTTTTATATTAAATAGATTTATATTTTATGTTTGTTTCTAAAACATTAACTTTCATCGGTTTAATTCGCTATTCAAACACGAACACGGTGACGGTACTATTTCGAAAAATGTAGAGGCGTGAAAAGTGGCATGATAATAATCGAATGAAAACTGAAAATTGTGCAATTCAGATAACGCTTGCCTGTTCAACCAGTGGTGCATTGACAACAGAAGTATCTCGGGATATCCAACCAGTAACAAATTTACAGCCACCAGCCTTTAGTTATCTTCCAAGTACGAACGTTGTGTTTCCAAAACTTTCTCAACATGTTGTTTCCGCCAAACAAGCTTTGGACAATGGGTTAGAAGATGTCGGGGCTCCAGGTAGAGGTTTTACCGAAAGACAAATACAGGCTGGGTATTCATACCTGAAACCTCTATTGATCGATCTCAAGTTACCATTCAAAGATCAGACGATGAAATCAATCGATGATAAGCAAAGGTAAGAATACACTTTTGAAGTGTACAATTGAAAAGCGTATCTAGTGTTCTACCGTTATAATAAACTGCTATTCCTTTCGTTAGACTCGTTCGCAATTATTTGCAATATTGAAATTATCGGAGAAACGTTCTCCTTTGTTTAATATTCGATCGTGGTTCATTCAGTTTTCGTTTGTTCGCTTTCTACTAGGTAATTACAAGGGAAAGATAGGTAAAATGATAATTAAAATGATAATCTGTAGAAATGAAACGGATATTTAAAATACATGTGGATATTTACGCAGAAGGTCAAACGAACGTTTGTACAATTAATAATTTGTATTTCGTGATTTTTACGGAATCGAGGAATCGAAGGGGAAAGTACAGTTGAAAGTGGATTCTGTCACGAATAGAACCTGTCACTGTTAAATTAGGACCATAAGCCGCGCCACGAGTGTAACTCGATATTAGAACGCAAGGGGTTGATATTATCATAAATCACTGGTGATAATCGAGATACGCCCTATGTCGACCCTCGATAACGCGTCGAATATTTGCATTTTAAGATCAACGAACGAAGAGGGAAGTTCTGGAACAAAAGCGATAACGAGGGCAGGTAAATCATCGAGGTCAAGCAACGGAACAAGGCTGCTGGCCGAGGTCGAATATCATCCGCACGTTCCACGGCGATCGTCGTATCAAGTTGTAGAAAAACTCGATGAGTACTTAACGGACGATTCGGATCATGCAGGATTGCCCTATCGTGGGAAGGCTCGGACAACGAATCCCCATCGTAATTCGCAAGACATAACGACGGCCATCAAAACCCTCGATCACTTCCTGAGCGGGGTTCTGAACGACGATAGTTACAACAGCGAGCTACATCCACCGCCCAATCCTGTTTTAGCCCTTGTCCTGTCTCGATACGGGCGATACGTGTCCGGAGCACGAAACCCTCGCGTGTACGCGCACATGGCCGTAAACAATATACACAACAACAAACCTTTTGGTAGTTATAAGTTGGAACGCGAAGAGCTGCCCACCTACGCTAGAAGATAACGCAGATAAACATTTTCCTCTCGCTTAGGAAAAATTCTTACCTGTTGGACCCTTAGATTATCTCGTAGACGTCTTATTGTTAGTACTTGTGTGATATAGGAACGCGCGAGAATTGTTCGAAACCGGAAATGCGGAAAAGACGAAAAATATCGATAAGTATGGAAGTATTATCGGAATCAAAAATTCTTTATCGAGAATCTTTTATCTGAAAATCTGAATAGCAACTATCTAATAAATAATTTTGATTTATTCGTTACCTTCATACTCGGCATTGGAAATAACTTTCGCTCGACAGCGGAGTCCGGTAATGTACATATGAACGGCAGTGAAGTTAATTAATAGTTTACACGTCGTTAACGGCACGTTTAATCGCAAATGCCGCACATTACCCAACTCGGTATAATTTTCAATTCATAGATTCAATTTTACTTGAATTAATCTGCTTTCATTCATTGATACCGCTTAAACCACAGACACCAAGTTGAACTAAATCGAAGTCGCGAAGTTTGCCCTTCGTTGATATCACACTGATTAATTATCCAAACGACACTTCGGATACCGGTATTAAAGAAAACTTTAGAGCACTTCCTTCATAGCTCGTTCTAAATTTAATCAATATCATGCGGATTTACCCTTGAATCTAGCGGCAATCGGGCTTGGCGCGAAGTTAATTGGAGTAGTTCGAGAAGCCGCTCGAGAAACCCCGATTAAGCACTAAACTACTCTCATTACACCTTCCTGTCTCTCCGGAAACCTCTCTAGATACTACTAACTTGATTTCATTGATGAAAGCCATGTACCAGTCTAGACCACTATTGCTCTTGTTCGGAATACGTCCATCAGATAGGTACATGCTAATAAACCTTTTTGGTCTCGTGCACCCTATGTTACTTCGAGTAAGAACTTGTCGTTCGATCGACAAAAATTTTACGACGATCATTACATGAGAAGATTGGAGGAAACATGGTATAAGAGAGGAAATATATAATTTGAAAAGTAAAATTTTAATAGAAAATCCGTGTGTTTCCAAATATTAACACAGCTTATTACATCTGATATAATTTTTACCTGTTTAAAATGTGTAAAACTCGTATTAATGCTCAGCGGAATACGTATTTAAATAAGATTTATCGAACGAAATGTTTCTTTAGAGTAAATAATTATTAAATCGGATATTCGATTAAATTCTATTAACATCGCAATTTAAAATTCAATCAATCGAAACCCTATTTGAATTTCTCCATAATATCAAGCGTACTTTTACGTATATAGGATTTGCACTTGTAAACAAGTCGGAGATTTATTATAAAATTATAATAACTCTAATAACGAGAGATTTACACATCCATAAAATTATTACGTATCGTATATATTTTAATGAATCATTTTCCGCGAAAAAGATATTTTACTAAGCATATCGATCTCTATTGCATTCTGACCATGGTTCTCGCGAGTATACACATTGAGGAATTTGAATCGGGGTGCGTATAAATAAATACATCATAAACATCGCAGTTACGGACATTTTCAGAGGTCGTTTAATTTTCCTATCTTCGGTATACTTGTTGCGGGATCATAAAACGAACGACGAGGGCTTAAGTGGTGCTTGATTGCCGTCCGTCCGCTAGGAAACCAGATTGTCTGAAAATTGTATTTTCAGGATGGCAGTTTCCATTAGCTTCTTCGAGCTTTACCAAAGGAGATCGGTTGGCAGTAATAGCTTTACTAATAGAGCATCCAGGTACTTGGAGACTCTTATAATTAGTCGATATGTTCGAGCCAATACGTTCTCCTTTTTGATCTTTCCAAGTTCGCGCTTTTAAACGAGTTGCTTATACGTATTCGTTTCACATTTTTAATATCGAGCGAAATAGACATATAGAGTATCACGCGTAAATAATCACTTATTCCTCCTGCTTTATGTAAAAACGTGACAAATTTTTCGGGCGAAATTAGCCTTTTTTATGACAGGTGCTCCGCGATCACACCGACAATGTTCGCCAACATGTTCGGAATTTTATCCCAAGGAAAAGATGTTACGTAGGGTAATTCCAACGACTGGTTCAGACTATATTTATATTCCAAATGAAGTTAACGCATTGGTTGTCGGAACTGGTTTTCGTTTTTCACTTCCTAAACTTCTCAGAAATTTATTTCCATTTAAAGAATTGAACTCAAAGAAAAAGAAACTCTAGAACCATCTGACATAATCGAGGAATATTCTTGATGTGTGATATTCAAGAATGGAAGATTAGACAAGGTCATGAAAGTATTCCGAAAGGCATCCGGCCATCATTGTTATTATTATATCGGAAAATTTTGAAACAAAGCTAAAAATGTACGTAGAAGCTACGAGACATTTAGCGTAAGTACAGATTTTGCACAGATCACAAAACTATTTAAATACTTTTGCGAATCGTCTAGTTAATTCTACAGTAGCATCGCGGCGAACGAGATAATATTGTTACTTTATCTTGTCTTTTTTATTTCATTTTCGCATTGTTCGAATTTCCAACCTTTTTATTCCTTCTCTTCGCTATTTTCCCTTTACAATTTCAAAGGGAAGCGTTTTGTGTAGAACGAGTAGACTCGATGAACTTTCTCGTATCGCATATTGCGTATTGTACAAGAGTTGTCGGAGATTTCAAAAGAAATATTACACCGATGCTGAAGAAAAACGTGGATTTACGGGCTCGGCGGAAATGTCGGAATTTACGTTTGCGTAGGATAACAGGGGAAAAACAGGTAATCTTTTGCGTTTTGACAAATATCGTACACGGTCCAAATTTTCTTTCGTTCTTTCTCTTTTCCCCTGTTTTTTTTTTTTTTTCTTTTATTCGCAAGAACAACTACATCAGAATGTAGGACAAACGAAATGGCTTGTTCGTCATTATTTTCAGTCGTGATGCGCGAATTTCTTTGCATTTCTTTCCGTTCTGGTAATCTTTGGAATTTTTTCGAGACCCTTCAAAGGTTGGCAAGCACGGCTGAAACTGCGGGGTGCTCGGTCTAACATGAACCGCAGTTCAGTCGAACCGCAATAAAAAGCAGCGAGCTTGCAGGAATAAAATATGAGAAATACGTTGAGATCTTTTCTCCGTGACGGGGTAGGAAGAAAACGAGATGAAGGCGCAAGATGGAGGCTCGGAAAAAGAGGAGACCGCATTAACGCGATGTTTTGCAGCGGAACGCGAGATGGCAAAGAACGATATTATTAAACGCTATCTTCTTTCATGTTTCATGCTACGCTATCGATACATTTTTTTTACTTGTTTTTATTTTCTTTTCTTTGACAACCTTTCGGTTTAATTTTAAAAATTGCGTTACTACTGTCAAAGGCTTCCATTCCAGTAGTTTATTTTTTAAGCATTATCTTTAGGTATAAGTTTCACGGAAAGCTAAATGAAAAATATCGTAATATTAGTTGTAAGACGTAAAATATTATTTAGAGCGGAATCTTCAAATTTTTGTAGATCAGATACTGTATCTAAAATATATAATAACAATTCTTTTTCTAAAATATAGGACCACTGTGGATGAGTTGAATGAATTGCACGGGATTAATACATTTTTGCTGTAGATTAAATTTTGATTTAAATAGTTTGGTGAAACGTTGTGGGATAAATATCTATGTCATTCGAGAACTATTTGCTTCCAAAATTTCCTGCAGGTAAAATAAGTACAAAAAATTACTACGCACTACAGGATCCTTTCATCCGACAAACGTCGAAGGAAACCCATTTGGGAATAAGAACGACCCGGAATCCACAAACTTTTTCTGCCACTAAGGCTCTGTCAATATTTCCATCTTCTACACTTTCTCCGTGTAATTTTAAACGGACATTGGTCAGAATTTGTTCAAACGAGTCACATTTTCTGAAAGAAGTAAAGAGATGAAAATCTGGCATGAATCAAACATCTAGCTTTCTCTGCCAAACATTAAGTATACAATTATAGATAGAATATTTTTGAAATTATTGAAATGATTCATTACTTCTCACTCGTTTATGGTGTACTCCGCACTTCTATATTAATTAGATTGACTTAGTAATTACGATGCATATCTATACAAATTAATTGGAATTCTGATATAAATTTAAAAGGTGTAGAAGTATTTATTGTAATATTTGATTATGTCCAGCCAAGTATCACAGTAAGATATATAGTCGTAGGTTTTGATGGTGGAAATCGGTAGATGGAAAATGGTAGAAACACACGTTGCAATTAGTTGCTTTGCTTTGAACTAGCTGGTGATTTCTATGTCTACAGTTAAATGTTAAATGATTCGTTGGAAAACAGGTTTTACGTCTTAGGTACTGGATTATCCTGTATCGTAGGCGTCGCGCATTCTAGTATCCTGCGACTACGCTCATAAACATACTACTGATTGAACGGAAGTCGCGATATCGTGACGTTTTCAAGATTTACGAGCATTTGTACAAAGCGAATCTACTTAACGTCATATTGTTCATCGCTGAAACTGAATCTGTTGATACGTTGGTATCTACTCAAACAACTTGACTAAAACCTTAATGTGTGCTTTCAAGCAAATCTTTAAACTTTGATAAATTTGTAAATCGTATCATTTTATTGTTCGATATTATACGTAATATCGTGTAATAATATCTATTCCTTCGGTTTAGGAAAGTTTACACACGAGCAATGTTTAGCGTAAACAATCGTTATATGTATTATAATATTATCTATTGACCAGAATTTCATATTAATTGACATAATTAACCAATGTTGCTTTGCAAACAAACACCATTAGTAAACATAGTCGATACAGTAATCGATGATAGTAATAGCGTAACAACATGATTTATGTAATATAATAATACTATTATATTGTTATCTGAATAAATAATCAATCTTGCGAATGCGATGTGACGCAATTTCTTGGTCCCCGATATGTCACGTTATATTTCGTAAACAATATAGAGAAACAATTTAAACCACTAAATCCACTGTAAAATACAGTAAATACCAAGTACTTTCTTTAGCGCTTTTTGTCATGAAAAGAAATGTTCTCAAATATTCGAGACACTTGACGCGATTCATGAACGAATAGTTTCAATCAACGCACAGGCACCTGAGCCGATATCATTTGGTGGGAAAAATAGTATCCATTGAAATTTTGATTGGTTAACATCGATACTCTTTGATTCACGAAGCTCAGGGGAGCGAGCGTCGATTTGTTTTTGGTGTCGCGCGTTTTGTTTTCCCGGGCTTGTCCATTAACTTCCATATCAACGCAGAACACGATTATCCGCATCCGGTGATCTGTCTCTATCCGGCGATCCATGTCAGCTTCAAAATGTCAGTAAACGCATTCGCGCAGAGAAAAGATATTGTTTCATCTGCAAAAAAAAAATATTATTCAAAATATTTTGTTGGATCAGTAACAACGGGAACGTGAATGGACGTGTTAAACTCTTCAGGTTTTTGACGGACCGTAACGATGTATGGAAAATTCCTAAACATAAAATAGTTATGAGGTATAGGTTTCTACGTAGTGAACAAAATATTGCAAGCGAATTAATGAAAAGTTGTTAAAAATAATTAAAAATCATGACGAAATATTTTCTAAACTCTACGTAACACGCATTTTTCTACAGCACGAAGCTATGTTATTTCTCGTATCTCAACATAAATTTCACGTATAAGGAAATGAGACCGTTTTACATATGACGTATAACGATGGCACTTTCGGTATTCTACGGTTGGAAATCGTGAAGCAGTTGGCAATGGAGAATGAAAAGCATCTCGAGATCGCACACGTGACGCGTTCGAGTAGCCACTCGTTTCTAGCCGAGTTCCTTCTCTTCGTTGTATGATTCTAGCTCAATTACAAGCGAGTAAAAGGTGGTACGGTGAAAGCAGCTGGGGTGGTGCGGTTGCGGTGAAGAGGCACCGGTTTCTTCCGCGGTTGGCGCAATTCGAGAGAAAGACGAGAATGGAGGGAAGAGAGCGAGAAAGACCTGGAAGGAAGTGCACGCACCCATGCCACCGTAATTGCCACGGTGTTTATAATTGTTGCACACTCCTTTGCTCTTTGTACGAATGCCTCTTCAACCTTCTGACTCGTAACCCTCCCGGTTGCGGGCCACTCCGCCGTGGACTCTTCAGAAACGTCGTGACGCGGGGCGAGACGAGAAATTAGTCTGCGTTTTCACGGAGCCGACTTAATAGAGAAAGAGAGACCGAGTGGAAGAAAGTGGCCCCGGCATTGTTCTCGCGTGAAATCGGGCTACGATTCTTAAGATGTCTCGCGGTCCAAGGAGCTGCATGCCGTCGTAAACGAGTTTCTACGAGGCTCGCGATGAAAATTGTCGTCGACAATCGTATGCTGGTCACTTATCGCGTTCTCACAAAATCCGCGAAACAAATGCCCTCGTTAATTCTTTCTTCCGTTTGAAATCCTAATTCGCGTTTGTTCCTCGAGCACCGTCAAATTACTTCGGTTTAATCTTTCTCAGATCCTTAATAGTTTTCTCATTGGGTTAATAGATTAAATTTTTGTTACAGCCATAAATTTGAGCGATGTTGTTTTTCACGCGTACCTAGCTGCAACGAATGGAAGCTTACACTCGAGAAATTGATGTAATTTCAATTACGATACGCGTGTTATTAACGCAATTACTTCGTCGCATCGTTATTCGAAATTCGCGAGTTAATTTCGATAAGGGCTTTGGAATTCTAGACTCAAAGATGCATGAACTCGGATGTAATCGTTTTGCGTGCCAACACGTAAGCACGATGTTCTTATCAATCGAATGCGAGGAGACGACATCGATCGATCGTGATGTTATGGCTTTGTAGGGAAGGCGCTGGAACGCTGGAAGGCAAACGTCGTCGCTAATTTATTCGTGGAAGCACCAAGAGCGCCGACACCCTCTCCAAATTTCCTCTTCCGACGTACGCGATTCGATCATGTCGGCCTACGTTATTTTGTCGTCGGAACACAGCACAGGAACCACTTATATTTGTGTTTATTACGTCGAGATGTGACGTCATTTCCTGAGGGAAGGAGGACGGAATAACCTCATCACCGTATCCCACAGACTCGGCGGCAGTGATTCCCCCTTTGAATGGAGCCAAGTGGTTCGTGCCTCTCTCTTTCCCTCTCGGCCTTCAGCTGCTTCCTTGCCTTACAGTCCGTATTCTTTCGTTTTTTTCACTTTCTTCTCTAGTCTCTTACTTTTCGCGCCTTTATGCAAAAATGTCGCTGGAATTTGTCGCATTTTGCTCTATTGTCTGAAAGAATTCGTAATTCAATTTTAGAAAGGTAATTTCCAGAAATTACCTGTTTCGCGATTCTTATCATAGTACGTGCTATAGAACTTTGCATTGAAATGAAAGATATTTCAGAAATAAATTATCGTCGTTAGATGTATTATGTTTCCACGAGATAGTAATTTACTAATACGATATTTGGTCCCTATATGCGTTATTTTCACAACGAACGTCAGAGTAAATACATCCACAGATGCTTGGTCCACAGTTTTTATTGCTCAACTGCGGAACGCTTCGAACATTTAATTTAACCAGAGGTGTTTAATTCAATAATCATTCTCTGCTACGAAATTAAACAACGCCTGTTTCGTCGAAATTGATCAACTAACTACCATATTGGAAAAAATTGCTCTGCTTCGATTAGTACGTATTTTTCTCTTAGGCTGATACAAACAATTTAATTTTATTTGTGTGGAAATGTTCAAATAAAATATCTTTCTACCTCCAATACCTAGTCGCATAATCAATCGAAGTAAGAAGGCAATCATCGATAGAATCTTGCAATTTTCCTATTGGAATTGACTTAAATTTGAGACTAACAATCGATTCATTTAGGATTCGACAGTCTGTTATTCCCGGATGGAAGGTAAAATGAAATACTCATAATATTCGTGCATGAATAGCCGTAACATAGGCGTACACAGACAGTTAACTTGATATTCGTCTGACAGGTCAGTCCTTCCCTTTAACCAACTATACCAACCTAGCTATTTGGCTAGCGGACCTCTACCCTCGGCGATAGCGCTATTTAGCGTCCCAGTGGCGCAAGTGCAAAGTGTCGTGCCATTACAGGGTGGCAGACGCGGCGCTCCATTAAGCAACGTACGTTTCGCGTGGCCGTATAGAGACGTGTGCCGTAGTAGGATGGCCGTGAAACGAATAGAAGGATACCTACCAAGGGAGTATGGGTCGAAGCGTGCAGGAATAGCTGCATTTCGGGCGAAACACGCCTTTAATTAAACCGAAAGGGGGACGTGTATTGTCATTTTCAAGCCAGACTACGACGTATCCAGTGCGTGGTACTTGGCTGGCTAGTTTACCGGGGACTCTCCTACGGTAGTACGTGCACTCTCGCGAAAATTTGCGCCATTTCGTTTCATTCGCGAAACTCTGGCCGACAGGGACGAGGCAAAACCCATCTAACGAGATCTTCCGCTCGAATTCTCCAGAGGGAACCGAACAGTTCCTTCTCTCTCTTTTACTACGCTACGTATCTATCTGTCCCTTCGTTCCTGTATCCTTTTTTATGTAATCGATGGCATTTGATCGAACCGCTCATAGCCGCCGACGTTTTTTCGTTTTATCTTCTCGAAATTCCTTTCATCTACGAAAATTCGATATACCTCTATACGTTGGTATACACGGAAAAGATTATTTCATAATGTTTCGCATTTATTTAAGCATAGGGAAACTGTATCGTTGTAAATTATATATAATTAGATATATGTTTTATCAAGAGGTAGGTAACGAATTTGATTTAAATTTATAAATGCGGTGTTGCTTTCGTACCTTTTTATTTTTAATGTCTTTAATTAGCATGTTTAAACAGAGCACGGAATTCTTAACTCTTGACAAAATTTTCGTTAAATTATAATATAATTATAATATTATCGAACAGCATAAAATTTTACGATTAAGTCAAATGTATAGTCTATGATTCGCACAACGTTGCAGAGAATTTAAAAAATATAATAAAAGTTTGTATTTATTCGAACGTCGATATTCGGTGCTATTCGCTTTATTTCATAATTTCGAAGGCAAACAACTGTACATTCACAATGGAAAGTTATCGAATAGTGCATTGTAAAATCATACAGATCGTATGCAGAAAATTTGATTTTGCACAAAAGATCTTCCACTGCTTTTGCCGGCATTTTAATGGCAGCATCGGCATTGTTCGTCACTTTTAGAGGGGGATTCCCCGCGCGTACATACATATGTATAATCTTGGATGCGTGATGAAGACGTATACTTACAAAAGCAAGACTTCCTGGCCGAAATGCAGAACACAATTGAAAGTGATTGCAAGAAACGAATGAAACGATGATCTTGATTGCTTCATTAGAGTTCTATACAAAGCCTATTGATCTTTTTCTCGGTATTAAATACAATGATTTTGATCCTATAATTTCTATTTTAGAATTTCGGCTTGATTGTGAAATGAATCAGAAAGCGAAATTTGTTTGTAAGAAATTGGTTAGCTTTTTTTTAATTTAAAAAAAGAGCTTCTAAAAGAAGACCTTACGATGCAGTGGTAAAGGAGGAAAATTAGAGAATTCATTTAATCTTAAAAAAATTTAATAAGATATAATATTATAATAAGATATGTATGTATGAAAGAGATAAAATAAATAAAAGAGTTACAAATATTTCCTAAGGAAAACGTCAAGAATTAGCATTGATTCTATTCCCGTAAATTTTAAACCTTTTAACACTTTCGAAAGTTGTAATATTGCACAATTGGATTAACGTTCGTTAAAAACTGTAATAAGTACAGTGCTGGAGCGAAAATGTATGGAATGGGAAGCAGAGCTTTGGCGATATAACAGTACATACTTGCGAGGTAAAGTTACATTAGGGTGGTACATGTGAAATGTCGTTTTCCCAAACTTTGTAGTTAACGCGCAGATAACATGCCGTAAATTTTGTCCAATATTTAATCGTTAGAAACGATATTAGAGAGAAAGAAAAATGAAGAAATGGAGGAACGTTTCTATCGCAAAAGGTACTTATATTAATAAAATTGTTGTAACTTTATTATTGAAGTTTACGAATTATCGGGGTATTAATGTAACTTTTTTGAAGTTGAGTTTGAAAGCTGTTAAAAGCGTAAAAGCATTTATTATTTACTCCAACTTCAATTTTGGTTGTGTGTTACGTATTTTGTACTTTGTGGAAGGGTAGATATCGAATTGAAATTTCCTGCCGGTAAAAATTTTATTCCCACGAATGACGCATTGTTGAAGAATTATGCGAAACTCGTTCGGCTTTACTAAAGTCTTCCCCTGGTGAATCCGATACTTTTTTCTTCTTTTTTCCTTTTGACAGTCGACTGTCGTCATTAGGACTTTACAAGCTCGACGCGAACTCTCCGAAGGGATACGTGCCGGGAATCGCGACTTTATACGAGCTTCGAGAAGAAAGCTTCTACGATTCTAAAGCGACCGTTATACATTTTGCGGGGTGGAAAGGTTTCGTGACCTCTTATTCATTGGGAAATCGACGTAGCGTGGGTTGAAAATAAACCTAACCCGAAAGACTTGTAAATCCGTCTTTGCTTGTCGTAAATGTTAATCAATACCCTCTGCTGTTATTGCAAATAACATTCTGACGATCTAGATATTTCAGTCGAGAGTGTGCGTCACCTTGTCCATTTCAAACGAACTCCTTTTTTCAAATTTTACATGTAAAAATGTTCTTCTATTCGAACTCGTGTCTTTCTATTAATTCGATCAAATGAATAAATAATGATAGATCATTTCAGATAGATCATTTCAGGCGGTTCGTATTGATCCATCTTGTATAGAGTAAATCTTGAAATATCGTAATACTTTCTGATACTATTTTTGATCGTGAACGTACAAGATAATAAGATCGTCGAGTATCTCTCGAATGGTAGTTATTGGACGTCATGTGTGTCTATAATTACCATAATCGTTACTTTCAACTGATAAAATTGTAGTATTGCGGATGCTCCAATATCCTCGACATTCTTTCAACCTTGAATTTAGCGTTCAGGGCCACAAGCTTGATAGGGATTACAGTTTAACTGTACACTGAATTATATCGACTGTAACGAGTTCGTCGGCGAAAAAGGAGAAGAAGAACAGTTTTACAATGGCCAATCACGGTGCTCACGATTTAATTATGCTAATGCAACGTTAGGCGTCCGGACAGAGCTTGCTCGGGTTTGCAGTACCGCTGGATCGACGTAATTGTCGCTGACTTCTTAATAGCCCGAGCAATTATCCCAACGAAGTACTGGGACTTGAGGGGAAGTTAATTCAGGTCGACGTTGGAATACAATTTCGTCGTGTCACGGTAACGATTCGACCGTGGTGCTCCTACATATTCGCCGACCTGAAATTCTTTTTCGCCTGGCCAACGGAATAGTACCGTCGTTTAAACGAATAAAAATCTTCCGTTATACGGTTGATATTCTCGCTTCGAAACTAAGAATTTCCTCGTTGGTAATTTCCGTCTGCGAGGCCGCGTCGACGTTCTCATTGACGCGTGGGTTGCCTGAAACACCGTCAACCGCATGATGCATCGCAGTCTCATGTGGAAATTCAATTCCTGAATACGCCGCGGCAAGGTTAAGTATATCCCGTCCTGGCTGCTGCTGAAACACGGATGCCTGCTTCAACCCTTTTCACTATGAATTAGTTTTTCTGTCTTTTGTCCCTTAGACGG
Source organism: Bombus flavifrons (assembly GCF_040668555.2). NCBI lineage: Eukaryota > Metazoa > Arthropoda > Insecta > Hymenoptera > Apidae > Bombus > Bombus flavifrons. Next base: position 13,742,638 of record NC_138451.1, on the reverse strand, counting down.
TTTACAACACATATCCTTGTGTTTAACACGGGTTACATTAGCCAAACTAAACTGTTCTTTGTCATTATGTAACCTTGGATAAAAGTTTGAAATATATTTAAAAAGCAATTTACAAATCTTGCAAGAGGTAATTATCATATGTAATATTCGGTTGTATCGTTCGATTATGCGTATGAACATCTCAAATGAAAATTTTCTATAAACCTGCTCTTCAATACGTCTTTTTTTTTATAAAGATATGCATTTTATTCATTTTATCAAAACGTAAACAGTTTCAAATCCGAGAACAGGAATATTTCGAGGTTGTAGAAAACGACAACTTCTCGTGTAAATATTGTGCTACTACTACTGCCATTACTATTACCGTACAAGTTTAATATTTGATGTGTATTTAAAGGTAAGTCAATATTTTATTACCGCAAAAAGATATTACCACTTCTATAAATGGAACCATACTCATGATACGAATATTTGTGTATCAAACAAATATGTACATCGTGATACTGGTTCGTGTGCGTTGCCTGCATCTTAGATTATAATTTAACGGTATTTCATAAAGGATTCTCGGCAAACCATTACATAAACAGTTATTACTATCGTTTATAATTCCCTGATATAATATAAATTTTCTTTCCTCTGATCACATCGTAAGTTCTTATTTTCGCTTTTCCTTTATCCAACTAATTGGATCGTGTACTACTCGCATCGCCCAGCATCAGTGATTTATGCTTTATCGCGAAAGATGAAACCACCCGTACTTCCAATCTTCTGGCGTAATGTTCTGCCGACACATTTATGCCTTCCGCGTAGGAGGGTCAAATACATACTTACTTACACGCGTCAGAAACCGAACATTCTTCAATCTCGGAAATTTTGCTAAAATATTCGAGGAACATCCTCCTTTAATAGGCAATGAAATAAAAATTCAAGCTATTATTACGTATAAACGGGAAGAAAAAACAAAATTAATGCCGCAATAGTATTTAACCGAACGTATTTAATAAAAGTATTGAAATATATATAATATTTCAGACACGATCATATTTTAATAAACATTTTTAAATATTACCTTTTTGAAATTAATATTCTATCATAGAGCGATAAACGGAGAAATAAAACGTAGAAGTAATTAATAAAAATAAATGAAACGTCGCATAAACATATTATTATTAAAAAATCGTAACAAAAATATGAAATATTTACTTTACTGTTTAATACAGTCAAATCAAAAGTAAATAGGTGTGTTTCCTTTTGATTTATCCAATTACATGTAATAAAGTAAATTACAACAACAGGTTGATATATCGAATAAAATTAAGTAGTACTGTATATACGTGGATATCTCTATCGATATAAGATCATAAAGCTAATAAATTTATTTCTCCTTTCCTATACTTTTTTCTATATTAATATTGTAAATATTATTTATTTATTTTATTATGTATTCTGACTAAAATCACTGCCATCTCTCTCCTGTTCCATATCTTTATTACAATCTTTTAACAAATCTTTTGGATAACTCTTATTTCGTGTTTATTTTCACATTATTTACAATTCCAAACTTAAATAACAAAGTTTACGTGAAAACCTGTAGAATACTCTGTATAAAGTTTATTGTAGAAAGCCATCATCCATTTCGACGTAACGAATCTGTGTTAGTAAAGTAATTTCCATTCATTTTAATACAAACGCATGTTTTTTAAGTACTCGATTCTGTTTGCATACCATCTACATAGAAATATTCGAATCTTCCAAATGATTTTAGCATACAAATTCTTCTTTCGTACTATATTAAGTCTCGATTTCCACGGTTCGGAGACGCTTTTCCTTTCGATAATACGAAATCACGGACGAGCGAACAGAGCCGAGCAACGATAATCTTTCCGAGTATACCATCGATTTCATAATTGCATAAACGCTTTATCACGCGAAGAAATTCCATTCTTTATGTTGCCGCACACATAGAATGCCGAGTACTGGGTATTGAATAACGTACGCACCATTACCTAAGGGACTTGTAATTCGATGCGACCAGTAAACGTCGTCACCCTTTCCCCCTTTGCTTTCTGGTTGTAGCACGACGGGACAACATACGTGATCCCACGCGTAACCATAGGTTTCATTGATCGTGTACACTGTTCGTTCGACCATGTATATTGCACCGTTGACGAACGCTCTTGCTTCACTTTATGCACTGTCTTCCATACGATAATGCGACATTGGCTTCCACCACTCTTGACTTTGGGAACGCGCACCTACTTGCCGGTACACGTGCCTCGTGTAGTCTCATGTACACGCACTTTGGATTTGTAATCCCTCCAGTAATGAACAACGTAGATTGAACATTGCGAGGGTGCAGCTCACCGTGGTACCACGTGATTAGATTTCCAAATGCATCGAATTTTCCTATTCGAATCAACGAACTCCTCGTCCCACCTACTTATACGACTTTTAGACATTAAAATTGCAAATACGAGGAAGACGCATTTTATATCTTTCGTCCTTTCCGAATATATTCGTGAAATGATATCATGGGCATGAAATAATACACACATTATAGCAGATGACATATATCATATTGTAATATGCATCTACCTAGATTCGTTGCGAATTAGCCTATCAATTTAATATTCGGCTATTGCAACTCATGGCCAACGCGACAAATATTAACATCGTATCTCATGATGCTTTATTCAGTGACGATCGTATCACTTTAGCTGTTATGGCGTACATTTACGCTAATAATTTAGATATCAAAGTCGCAATAATGGTACATTACGCTAAGCATTTGTATTGTCATAGCTCAATTTCATTCGCTCCACACTAGCCCCTGTTCCTCGATTTTTAATCTCTTTTAATCTTTGCCACTTGTACGTCCTTGTTACCGAAAGTATTTTCAGGTAGAAAAGTAGATCAGGTTCGAAAGCTTCATAGAACCTATGAACGGGGGGCTCTTTAACGTCTCTTGGTGCACGTACACGTACACATATAATGGGCTTAAACCAATTCCGGCTCGCTCGTACAAAGTACTCGCACGGAGCCGTCTGTACCACCCACTTAAAGCATCGTGCTTCTCGGCGTGGCAGCAACAGCGGTACCAGCTACATCAGAGATTGCGAGAGCAGCTCCCAGTTAATAGCATTGCGGCGATGCTGAAAGGCGGCATATCGATGTCTACGTATTGGTCAGTATGCTGGTCGAAAGAGTTTCTAAAGAAAGTCACGCGCTAATCACTTAAATATCAACGAGGTATTCGCGTCGAATCGGGGGTGACCACGGTCAGGGTCGTTAAGTAATTGACACCACGCTTCGTTGCGTTTACCATTTAAAATCTAGTTACCTTCTACACGTAATATACAGTCGGATTTCTTTCGTTTTTTGCATAGATTAGTTTTTACAGAAAGAACGTTTCGCTTCTTCCTTGAATTGGTATTATTAATGAAATTCTTCAAATCGCAAATTACAGATTACCAGTGCGAATAAATTGTTTTGCGTAAAAGAGATAGTAGATACGGTATTTATAAATTATATAAACGACGAATCAAATAATTGTCCCATCCGACGAGGAATTTAAAAAATCGCTTCGTATACTTTGGCAATAATCGCATGGTCGCGGTTATTCGAAATGAAGAAAGTATTTTAGGTATCGATACGGTTTGCGTAGAAATGGTGTACAGTAACACGAGCCGGTGACTAACAGCGCTAACTCTACCCCAGCATTTTCGTCAGCGGGAAACACTGATCCCTTATTCTTGATAACAAACAACGAAAGCAGCATTGTGTATATTACGCAGACGGACATGAACGACCATACGTAATCCTGCTTTAAGCATGAAAGTGACGGGAAGCGAACGCACGCCATTCAAAAGAAAACGTTTGGAAAAATGTGTTTTACTTCTCCTATTTGTAAGTTTAACAAGATTCAGTGGGTTTTATGTATGGAGTGTAACTGTCCCATTTCGTATATTATGCTACAAATGTACATGGGATAATCCTCGGAGTAAAAATAAGTTGAAAATACGGGAAGACTTTCTTTTGCACTAGATGTTGTTTGCAAGTAAGTTAATTTTGAAAATCGCGATTTACGTACTTGGTTAACAATGAGAAGTTCGATGTTGTTTTATTGACCGAGAACTGCAACTAAATACGCGACAGTAATTTTGCGAATTCTTCGCGTGGTATGCCATTGCGAATCACGATTTAGGTAGATCCCATGATCCCGTGTGGGCTTAGAAAACTACCCTCGCCGATTGTCGACGATTTGCGGTATTTACGTCGATTATCGTCTTCCTGCGATTACAGTACAAAGACCTTGTCCCAACGATATCCGGACTCTCGCGGTTGTACTCTTCGAGGAGGCTGCGATATTATGCTACTCATGACGGCTTTGTTGATCGTAATCATAATCTCTGACTATCGAGATGTGTCTAACGAAGGATTGAACGCTGCTCGCCAATGACCAAGAAGCTGCTTCCCATTGAACGAACGTGATTCTCGAGACGGTGGTTCTGGATTTAATCGTTCTTTCAAGTACGCTACTGATTTATACATATGCTCGCGCATGGCGAATGAAATTCTCGACGTGATTATTATTGCTTCAGAACATGGCTTGATTTGATATGGCATGGTATTATGGTCGATTATGGTGCCTGATCGTAGACGAAACACGATATCTTACGAAGGTTTACGAAAGAGACTGCTTAGTGCCTGTAGACGATACTTGACCTAAATAAAACGCTACTTCGACGTGACCAGTTTGAGTTCTTTGCATGAGATTTGCCGTTCGAGAACTGTGTTACGTATTTATTTAACTTATTCCGTTCGTAATCGAAAATTTCGATAACCCAGAACCGTATAGTATTTCTACGATTCGTACTTAGGAATTCCTAAGCATCTATGTACAAAATTCAACAAACGTTCTATATATTCGAAAGTCAAATTTGCTATTAATCATTGGAACGGATAATTTGCCTCGTAACTAACTATAGAAGGGAAGATTTCAAAGAATTTGTTCTAAAGAAAAACCTTTACCTTCCTACCTGTTTAGATAAATCTCACCTTTTCTCTGTTCGACTGTCCGACTAGGACCCAAGTTAGCGAGTATACGCTCCTTATCTAGTCAATAATGATCACGAGACCCCTCATTGCCTCTTCATCCGACCGATCGTACAGAGAGGGAAGTATCCACTTGTCTTGTCACCCCAACATTAGCCGCATCGCTTCGCTAAATCGTTCGCACGAAAATAAACAATCAAATTATTCCCTCCAGCCTATAATTCTTTCATTTTTCTGTCTTTTCTTCCTACTTATTCGATTTCCTTACTCTTTTATTACGACTATTAGCGAAACTACTGCTAGGTCAGCGAGTCGTTGAAAACCGGGATATCAAATACGATATTGCGTTTACCTTGAACGAGTACCAATAAAGTTGGGTGGATCCGATAATGCGTGTTCGTCCATGACGATATAGCGATCAGCTTCGAGGCTGTCATAAAATTAAATGAAGCGTTCCGGGCTCCATTTCCTCCTTCGTTCCTCACCGACGCTTTTTTACTATCTGTGTGACCCGGGGACCTCTCTTCTTCTACGATTTCTTCAGTCAAAGATGGAAACGCTTTTCAAAATATACTGTCGTATTACGACAAACTTCAATGCGGATTGTAAAATGTTTAACTAAGAAACATCGTATCTATCTATCGTAAGGTTCCATAGGCCGAAACAATAAAGAAACTAAAATTTTTATAACGTAAAAGTATTCGTGAAAAAAATTATTCGCAAATTTACGCTGGAAACTAAAGGAGTAAATACTCCGTTACATATTGTATAAAGAATATACGTATTCGTTTACTTTCTAAAAAGAAAACACCGATCCAATTATGTAGTCGTCGAATATACGAGATCTCCAATTATCCAAATAACAACAGCATCGGAATATATGTCAAGATCTTAGATGAGAGGCGAATTAATACATAGCGTCGCATCGGTACTTTTCGCGTGGAAGTATCGTTATGAATATAAAGAGATGGATACAGGTAGAAGAAAGATAAGGTCGAGGACGTGGACGACGACGACAAGGACGAGTTTCGGCGAGTGCGTCCGTACGTATACATTGTAACGAACGAGTATTTTCTGCCGAGCGGAATACAAACTACACATTGACTGGCCCCCCCGCCCCTTTACACCGTGTGGCTCACTCACCCTCTCGCACGTGCAGACACATTTGCGGGGGTAGCTTCGGATTCGTCCCCGAAATGAGAGTCTGCTTTAGTGTCGCGAACGTGTCCGTAGGTACCCGTCGCCTCCACCTCCTCCGACGTTTTCTCTCCTGGTTTCTCTTTATCCTCTTTTCTCCGTCCTCCGTTCAGCTATCGTTCCATCGTGACGTCCTACTCGCACGCGTTCTTGTTACGTATTTTTATCCTTATCCAGAGTGTCCGCAAGGCACGTTCTCTCAGAGTGCACGGAAACGAGGTGCAGGCTGTCGTCCCGACTGCGCCTGCTTCCTGGCGGAAACGCGACATAATGCGCCTCGTACCGCACCCCAACGATGACCAACGTGCCGTGAAGAGGGCATCGGCCGCGATGACTTTTTAATCACGACGCACGCTAGAAGTTCACCCCTCGAACCATGGTTTGCAGTTCTCAGAGGCTCTCAACGTGGTCCATTGTCAATTCAAAACTAGTCTCAGATGGGACAAGTACCCTTATATCGTGCCCGAGTTCTTCTTTATAAAGAATCCTTCGATCGATGTACAAAATTACTACACGTCTACGATTATGTCGGAGCGACTTTTCTTTTAAGAAAACGCTTCTCTTCAATTTTATCACGTCAAACAGCTTCATTTTAAATCAAAGTTCTCGCAAGTATTTCTAGTGAAATTCCTATTACGTAGCATACTAGTGCATCTTATAGACATACACTTAATAATTTTGAGTATATTTGGCTAAAATTGATGCTCGAAATTATCGGCTAATATAATTTGACGTTTGAAAAAACTTCAACAAATAGGACTTATAATATAACATGGAATTTTATGTATTAACACGGTAGACATTAAAAGATGGCTTCGAGTCATAATGAATGCACTTGAGCCGAGTCCTTCAGTCTGCGAGATAAGAAAAACATCGGATATTCAGGACTAAAAAGTCCTATGTAGAAACTGGCGAGACACCAAAGATACACATATCTTCCTCGTTGTGTGTGTTCCGAATGGTTTTCACCGATTAGTACTGTCTTTGAACAAGGAAACGAAAAACTATACAGATATAACATAACCGTACGGTCGAAAGGGCTTCGATTAAATTCAGGACGTCAACGGAGTGGAATGCGACGTATACTTTACAGAGACGATCGGTTGCGGTATATTTTAAGCACTACACTTTTTCTTTTTTCGAATGTTTAACTCATGTTGTCTTGATAACGTTAATGGAATGTAAGTATGTCTAGATGACTTCAGTGAAGGTAGTATTACATATTTGGAGAAATCGTGCTAGGACTTCAGTGAAGAGAACACTGCCGAATATAGCGCTTTCTACCTGTTCTTCGTAATTTGATATTTTATGCTTTATCTCGAAATGCTTCGACTACTCATTCTTAAAATTGGGATATAAGGATAAATGAGGAATGACATACTTACGATGCACACGGCTGGTGCATATTTTTGAATTCAAAAATCAATTCCCTTTCATTCGTGTCTTCAAACTTTCACGATACTGAAGTTTTTATTATTATTCACTAACGATTATAAATTTAACGCGATATCGAGTATCTCGTGGTATTTAACTTCCGATATTTCCTGTTTCTAAATTGCTAGTAAGAAACGATACGCGTTGCAAAGAGCATTTCGACGGATGAACGACAGTTCTATGAAACATCAATCGTATTTGTCTTGTCATAATGGTTTCTCATCGTGTATCGACGATTTGTCCGCTTATTAGTTATACGATTAGCAGGTTGCTACAGCATTCGATTTAGTATACGCGCAGAGGGCGAACACGCCGAACGTACGTTCCAGGATGTAGTCTATAATCGCTTCCTGTGCTAGCGATTGGACGGTAGCAAGGGGTCGATTGTACGTATCCGTCACGTATACACACAGGGGATGTGTTTCAAGGGAAACGATCGATTCGTCGATCGATATTTCCTAATATAACTGCTTTGTTACGATTCGTTTCGTTCCAATCCCATTCTACTTCAAATTCGTGATTCGATATCGGTTTAATTGGTTTAATCTTTCGATCAAAAATAGATTGACCCTTCGAACACGTAAATTACGTAAGCAAATATGTATTTTTTAAACACAGTTCGAATTCGAAGGAATAAGACGATAAAGAAATTTAGATTATTACGATATTATTAATTTATTAAAAAAATCTAAATATAGTATCTCAATATTTATAGAACATTCATAGAATCGAACAAATATATTTTGTGTGTTCCGGTGTAAATAATTTCAAAAAAACAAACCAAAATCAGTACTGCAAAATTATGCAATCATATAGTTTTAATCGCGATGAAATAATCGAGGTAATCGAGAAACCGGTTGGTTCGAATAGCAATTCGAGAAGATAGAGATTTTCACACTCGATCAACTTTTTGTCAGGCCGTGTACCGTTAACTTGGTCCTCGTACATAGACGAACGAAAGGGTTGAATTTAAAATAAGTTGGTACAATTTTGCACACGGTGATAGCCGTGCGATTCGAACGGTTAACAGATAGAAGGAAAAACAAAAAGTTAAATCCTCTGGCGAAATCCAGTGGAATGGTGAAGGGGCGTATCGGTGGGGTAAATGGAAGGGCAAGGGAAGCAGGGTCGAATCAGTGCGAATGGAAGTGGACGTTAGGTCGAGCGATCGTCCTCCACGCGTCCGGCAGCCGGTGGATGAGTCGAGGCTCGAAGACGGCCGAGAGTGCACGAATGTCTCCGAAGCGACGAACCCTCGGCCCTCGGCAGAGCGTCGCCCCACCACATCCAGTCGTACTGCGAATGCCACGCTGTGAGCTTCGCATTCGCGGTATTTCGGGACTTTTCATTTGCTCGATAAATCGAACTTCGTTGTCACGGCACAGTGTTTCCGTTTCGTCGACGATATCCGCGTGAACGATAGGTCGTTAAATTTGACTCGATGTTTTGCAGAAATCGGGATTCTCCGTTGTTTCAACGGTAGTTGTAGTTGCACCGTTGGCGCTGCTTTTTCCAGTTCGAACCTAGCGTAAGCGTGTGCCACACGAGAAGGTACGGTCCGAGTGGCGAAAACCGGTGATCGAGGTTATCGAGTGTTTCCTCGCTGATTTATCTAATTCCGAAATTAACGGAGAGTGTGGAAAGTGCGCAAGCCGGAGAAATCGCGATGCGACAGCGCCGGGAGATGCTCCATTTGCAGTGGCAGCGGCAACAGGAAGGACAAGACGTTCCGACAGCAAGATAGAAAGGTTACCGAAGGAACAAACTGGCGCGTAGTTAGATAGCAGCGTGATTGACTCGAGTCGACCGGTAGGGGGACGCTGTCATTTCTTGTTCGAACATTTAAAACGAGCGCGCGGTTTAGCGGAACACTCGGTTCTGGTTGGTGGGACCGTTTTGTTGTTTACCAACGTCTGTGTGTGGTCAAACACAGGAACGTCGATTACTCCGAGGAGAGAGGGTCGGATAAAAAGGTGAAAGAGCGAAACGAACACGTTCGTTCAAGGTATATAGCGAAAGGGAGAGAAAGATAGAGAGGTAGAGTATAGGAGAACGCGTGCTCGTTGAAGATAGAAGAAGAAAGAACGATCGCTAAGAAAGAGAGGTAAGCAATAACGGCAAGTGGGCGCACGAGATGCATTCCAGATGGACGATGACGCCGCACAGTCTGTAAGACTCGCGTGGTTTCTACGTTCTATCGCGTTTGTCCGTGATTGTCGTGTCAGGACGTATCGACGATCGTCGGGTGGGTTATGACGCGCGCTTAACGCGCTGCGTGCACGAATAGAAGCGAACGTGTGTCGATCCTGTGTACAACATGGAGTCCGACACGGCGACCGACTGGTCGTCGCCGAGAAAGAGCTCCCTCGAGACATCGATGCCATGGAAATTCCGTAAGGATTCATGTCGAACGACGGGGGGTGCAACACTCAATTGGGCAATGTGCGCCCTCTGTATTACCAGCTTGGCTGTGTCCGGTCTACTCGTGTACAGGGAAATAGGATTGGAATCGCGGATCGCCAATTTGGAGGCTCGTTGTCAAATTCAAGAAATGCCGGACGTTCTTATTCAAAGGCTCAAGAGAGAAATTCAAGAACAGTTGGAGGTGCATCGGCCAGCGTTCCAGTCGAACGTTTTTCGGATCAAACGAGACGTTTCCGAGTGCAATTGTCCACCAGGTAAGTGTTCTTAGCCGCGAACGCGGTTCCATTCTGTTTAATCCTGCGGAGGTCGTCGCAGTCTAAAAATTTGTTATCCAGTCGCAATATTTCTGAGATATTTCGGACATGGATATTAAATTAATTATGTTTTATTTTAATTCAAAACTAAACTAACGATTGCTACGGATAGATTAGTTGGCAATCAGAGAAATATACCAATAAAATACAGCGAAACAATGATAAATAGGTAAAATAAGTTTTATAGATATACAGTTGTGTAACTTGCAAGTTATGGGGCATTAGTTGAAATTAGTGTAGTTGAAATAGCTGCGATTTATAACAATTAAGCAAATTATAAATATACCTTTGTAACACACGGAATACGATAAATATACGTTGCGAGAAAATGATAACGGTAAAAAGTTGTGTTTAACACGAACTATTCAGATTTATTATTATTCAGATTATTCGCTTGATGTATTTGTTGTGGAAACGGTCGTAACATTCGTCACACGTGATACAATTGCGTTCGAGGCATAATAATATCTTGCAGACGTTTTTAGAAATATTTTGAGATTGACTCGAACAACACGGATAGATCCACTTTTCTTTTTCTACTGTTTTCTCCGTTAACCGATTAATCGTCGAATTGTCCTTGTTCCGTCAAGGACCCTTCCATTCGCGATTCTTTTTCTGTTAATGCGCTTCTAAATTGTCTCTTTTAACGTTGCAATAATGAAATAGAACTTTGTTGATACCTTTTGTCGTCACAATCAATTGTATTATTCGTAGCATTGCGATAATGTATTTTTATCCAAATAATAGAAATTCTTCTCTTGTTTCGTGAGCTATTGTTTGAACAGGATGCTCTTTGTCAATAAACTTTACGATGCATCAGCGTCATTTAAGAATACACATTCCCAAAAGGATTTTGCACGCATCTATCGGATCGCTTGCTATCTCCGCAGGGTTAATATTTGTTTCCCTTGTACTTCATGTTGTTCAAACTTTTCTAAGCGAGGGTGGTTCGATTTCGTTGACTGCTTTCACCGAACGGAACTCGTTGATTATGCAGCATTTTTCTCGTATTCATTTATCTTCTTCCGCGCGTCTTTTCCCGGTCTTTGACGCGAGAAAAAGGCACGCGTGGTACGTAAGTAAGTACAAAGCCCAGGCTAGCGGTCGTACCGAGATCTCGTTGGATTGTCATCGCGTATACGTATATACACGTATGTCTGTATTCGTGCACCTATAGTCAACTACGTGCATGTGTTGAAAGAGGGAAGAGCACGGAAGGAAATATATACGCGTGTAAAAAAGGAAAGAGAAGACCCAGCTTTGTCTTGGGATGGAGCAACTTCGGCTCTCTCGGACAAAGGATCTGCGATCTCTTGAGTATTTCGATCTTGGAGAATGCTCGACAGAGCGTCTTTTTTCCAAGATCACCCTTTGCACTCTATATGGAAAGGGGATCGTTCGAATGAATTTGCGCCTTCGCAATTTAAACTTTGCATATCCGCAGAAAAGATATCAACTTGCTACGCGCACTTATATTAATTGTCTGGCCAGTTTGCGAATAACGACACCCTATAGAGAAATACGCGTTAACAGCAACGAGCATCTTTTGAAGTTTCTTTTTCTCGAAAATTGTAATTTACTTACCTTGCCTAATTAATTAATCGTAAAACGAACAATATTTGCTAAAACCATGCACAGAATAAAAAAAGTCGTACCACGATCGAAACAACCGCCAGTGGGGTATTATGTAGAATGAAATTCCCGAAATTCTAGCGTTAATGCACAACCAAGTTTAGCATTCTGTTATCCTGGTCACTATTACACGATGCAAAATCGAAAATCGAAGATTCGTTTTGCTTTTAAAGCTGATTCGGTGATTTTTCTATCACGTTCGTAGCTAACTATCGTCGTTGTTTGCTGAATTTTCTCCCAATTTATCTGAAAATAGGATTATTTTAGGATTATTCTTTCCAAAAAAAAAAAGAAAAAAGAAAAAGAAAAAGAAGAAAATAGGTATAAATGACTATGAATTTATTTAGACGCGTTAGTCTTCTCCTCTTTTTTATTCTTTATCGCGTGAAAACATTATCAATCAACAATTTCACTTAGTATACATTATCAATATTGTGACGACAACGTCAATGGAATGCAGAGAGATAAAACGAGTTGTATGCATTTCACACTACACGGTAGCCGTTTTCGCAGGCGTACGTCAAGATACGTACATCTTCTTTGGATAAATCGTACAAAGGTTTGATGCCGTCGCGTCGATCGAACATCGACGAAATGTCAATGTACACTTCGAGAAGTATGCGACGACGCCGCGGCGCTCCCCGTTTTCGCCAGTCGGCATTCTTTCTGCGAGCACGAGATCGCGAAGCGATACGACGATTCGTCTCACGTTCGCCGATTGATTAATGGCTATTATCAAAGATCGAGCAACGCTCTCTGCATCCGCCATCGAACTGCCGATGTATAGTGACATCAGTAAGCAACGATAATTTTCTCCAATTCTCAAATAAACGGACAACGTTGAAATTTGTTCTAACAAAGATTTCATGCTTCTAATTCTCTACAACCGGAACTTATATATATATTCCTTTTTCTTTTCTTTTTTTGGCGTTTGGAAATAATGCCAATTTGGCTTATGGGAATAATGTTCAAAATTGTACTGCCGTATTCGAAATGATTAGATAGAGAAATAATTAGAAGTAACCAAAAGTTACTATGAATGTCTGCTGAAGACTCTTCATTGGGATACATAAAATGTAGCCCTGTGTCTGCAATTCATCCATCCATTAATTTACAATTCTACCTTTGTTCGTTTCTCTGTGTTTTTTTTTCTCCGAATTTTTCATTATGGATTTAGTCAAAACTAAAAAATAGCGTCGGAGGGTAATAAATTTCCCTTATCAAAGTGAAGCTGGCGATTAAATGCTTTTGCTTACCGGCGTATGGAAAATATCGCATATGTCGTTGAATATTCGAAAACGAAGACTGGATGCGACCGTTTTAATATCTTGCGAAGCATCAAACGCTTGTTATCTATCCAGTTCGATCCTCCACATTTTGAATATTCATGAACGTTTTATTTTTTTTTTTTTTTTTTTGGCCGATTCTGCAAACATAGACAACATCGCGCGGAAGGAACATTGTTTCTTCCTGGGAATGGAGACAACGGTTGCTTTCCGGCGAATGAATTTGAAACGAGAGAAACCGCGGGGAGGTGTGTAAAGGAAGAATTTACTTAGGACGGATTCAACTCGAGAATGGAGAGTTGCCACGAAACTATCGAACTCGGAAAGGGAGTTTACCACCGATAAATATAACTTTGACACAGTGGCCACGGAATTACGGTATCCAGACTAAATTATAAAGTTACGAACGTCGGTTATGAGCGGGACTTCCTATCAGGAATCGACTCTGTTTCGCTGGAACGCCTCTAATTTCTGCGTTTAATTACCTACGTAATCGTAGTAATAGAAAATATATAGCGAATAATTTGAAAGGTTCGTAACGGTCTTACAAATTTTCAGAAATATCGTATTTCAAAAATTCTTACGATTATGCTTATTAGTTCGAATAATTAAAATTCTATCGTAAATGCAAATTGTACGCAATAGTTAATTCTATAAACCGTTCGGAAGCCATATACTTTTATCAATCCCACAAATTGAAAAGCAGAGAAAAGTGGAGATGCTACTAACGTTGTTTTCTAAATTTACTCCAGAATTTGTGTCATTTATGTTACCTTTTTGCAACAAAAGGACATACGGAAGTAGATCGTTCGTTTTTTGAGAATTGAATGTCGATACTATCAACTTACGTTATGAAATTAAGATACCAATGAAATGTGGAGTTAATTAGTTTTGTTTCTACTAGACTCGTGTAGCGTACGATATAGATAAGATTTAATCAACAGAATCTATATCTGTTCGCGCTATTAGACAATAAAAAAATGAACGTAATATTATCAACAACGAGGAAATCTGAACGTGATAGTCAGGATTTAATACCTGTTAATTAAAATACTTGGTCATAATTGAAGGGGTTCTCGATCCCTGAAAATAGCAGACAATACCGAAAGACGGGCAAAAGGAACGCACCGTTTTCCCTGTCTCCTTGCCCGATCCGATCCCTATCTCCAAGCTTCTTTTTTTTTCCTCTTTGTGCCAGCCTCTTTCTTATCGTTTCGTCCTTCATGGTCGTCTCTGGCAGCAACAAAGGGAGCGCCGTGGCTCCTGACTCGCGGCATCCCGAAATTGAGATGTGCGAGCTGACGCACGAGCATCATAAATCTTTCCCTCCCTCGTAGAATATGGCATATCTATTCCCCCCTCCCCCTCTTGTATATACGCTCCCTTTTCCTATAACATTCTGCCAACCCAGTATCTTTGAAGCTACGTGGCGTTACACTGTGAACTTCGACTCTTCTTTGCTCTTCTGACGGATGATTTTCGATCCTTGCCCCGATTTCCAACCTGTCGAGCTACAATAAAACCGGTCAGGTCGAAAGCAGATACCGTATCGATAAATCTATTATCGCGTGTACGATAATAATTGGCAAATTTTCGGCTAGAAGGGAAAAGCTCGATGTCTTGAGTTAGGATTTTCTTTTCTAAATAGATCTCGAGAGACTGCTCGGTGTTAGAGGTTGAAAGCCAGGCGTTCTTCGAGAATCTATTTTCAGAGAACCACTGATTGTAATGGTATGATTTTTAGGGCGTTTCTTCGCGCAAAGAAAACTTCGGTCATGAAAAATTTTACAAATTATCTATTATGTTGTTTCGCCGCAAGTAATCATTACCTTTATCTTCGTCTTGCTACGGACGAAAAGATAGGTAAAAATAAAGATACAAAAGTTACGTGTAGATAAATAGTTAAAAAAACAACGTGCATTCAACCTAGGAGTCATTAAATATCATACGTCATACGTTCTATCTCCGATTGTTTTAAGAAGAACTAGGAAAAATTGTCGAATTACAGAAGAAACTCGTAATATCGTTGCTTAACTGCTAGGTAGACGCTTTTGATTTAATGCGAGGCGAATTACTATTTGTGTAAGGGTAAAAGCACAGTCTGTTTCTCGCTGTCTTGGAAAATTGATGGCCGTTGTAAAGTTTTTATCGAGGAAACGCCTTCTCTTCCCTTCGAAATCGATGTAAAGACCCGCTTGTCTTGCCTAATTCAAGACCATTTGTTTGCTTCTTTAAATTTGTTCTTTAAATGAATCCTTGGAATTCATGGGATTTTCTAGTTGCCTAGATAAACGCCAGGATTATGGTTCCCCTCGAACGAATCAGGTTTACGATCTACCGTTAATTCTTTCACAGAAGAGATTTTTCCGAATGCTTCGTGCGTCAAAACTATTACAACATCTTGTTACAATTCTTCAAACCATTTCGTCGTATTTGAAAGGATGTTGGATAATATTTACCGTACAACATGAAAGAGAACTAACGAAAGAATGATTCGCCGTATCGATATATTCGCTTCTGACAAATGCGTCACACAAATTTGTATTCTAATATAGTTGCGGAACGGACCTTCCGGAACTTTTAAGCGAAACTTCACGCTTCGTATAGGAATAGCAGGGAAAAGGACAGAACAGAACAGGGCGGAGAAGCTGTAACAAATTGAATGTTGCATTTTCTACCGACGACGTTGACTTCGAAAGTTCTCGGAAGAAGGTGCGATTTACGTTTGCTGCACGTGCGTCAACCGTACAGCTGCCTAGACTAGAAGTTTATGCTGAAGGACCTCTCTTACCAGCGGCGAAACTTACAGCCAGCTTATATACAAAAGAATGGCTGGCCTTGTTCCTTACGACTTCTCGAAATCTTTTCTCATTGAAGTCGTCTATGCTGCACGGATATTTGCCCACTTCTTCGCGTCTTACGTTTTTAAACGACGAATTAAAAATTTTAACGAAGTTAAAATAAAATTGGTAGCTGCGATTCAAGACAAGAGACATGCATAGACAAGAGGAAATTTAAACGCGAGAAGATATCCAAAATATCAAAAGATATAAACAAGTTAAATTCTTAGGTATTAGATTCCATTAGTTTAATCGTATTTAGAAAAACACGGATTTACATAAAATCTGTAATTTTTATCTTAACTAATGTTGTTCGGATCCTGTCTATTCGAATCTCGCCATGTTCATAAACGAGCTTATTATAGTTTGACTTTCGATTCACCGACACGAATCACATAATTCGAAGGAATTATGTAATTTTTTAAGTTTGATCGTTTCAAACGAATCACGATTTCAATAGGAATTATCATCCTAACATCGAGCAAGATTAGGATACGTTATAAATCTCGGTTTTCAGTTGGCAAGAATGCGCAGTTCCTCATCGTTTTGAATACCGGATAATGGAACAATAGATTCTATTACGACGCGTATCGACAAGTTGGGTTGATCAATGGGATCTTCGGTTAACTTGGATGTTATTCGAGACGATTCCCTTTCGGGTCGAAGTGTTCGCAAGGGTTAAGAGTTAAGAGCTAAATAGACCAGAAGCTTTGTAGCTGGTACTGCCGCTGCGCTCGGTTAGTTTGAGGTTGACCGCTGTGCGATGTAACGTGCATTTAGTGTGTTTTCCTTCGCACCCTTTGAACGAATTTTAACGAATATATACTGGCGTTCGAGGGTGAACGGAAAGTGGCGGGAAATAGAAAAATAAAACGACGGTAAAAGTCCAGAGGAAATGGTGGACCATGCAAGACCGCACTTTAAGCTAAGGACTGGAAGTAATAAGCCAAATAGTGGAAACGTAAACGAAGACGAAAATAGCAGCCAGCGGAGAACACGAATAAAAAAAAAAGCAGGAAATCGTGTAAGAGAAAAGCGAAAGGGGATATAAAGAGAGGAAGGTAAAGTACAAAAAGTTAAGTCGAAGCGAAAGGATTTCGAAAGAAGAAAATTTCTTTTTCGTTTCTCTCTATATGTGAGAAAAGGAGAAACGGCACAGACTGTCGATGCGGCAGTGGCGGAAATGCTTAACTCGGAAGTGGTTGAATTTGCATGAATCGTAAGCGGTCGTTACGTTTCTATGCTTATCCGTCTGCCTTCCGCTCGCTTAAATGTTGTTTAATTAGTCGATACGGCTTATTCGTGTGTATTTACGACGGCCGACCAATCTGCGGTATTTTCTTCGTTTGATGCACGATTACTAATGGAAGTACGTGGTTCGCTTCTGCCGCAAAAGGAGAAGACAGCACGGTTAGATGGAACGCAATAAATATTGGCGATTCGCGAAATAAAATCCAAAGATACGATGTTTCGTTTCTCTCCTTTTCTCAGATATGACGTAAAAGTGGCACATTTAGTCCCCTCTAGTCATATATCTATATCGCTATGTCTTCTGAATCTTATTTCGCCTACTTGTTATTGTCTGGTCGTCACGTAGCGTGTAAAAAGTTCTTGGTCTTGCTATTTCATCGTGGTAATAGAGTATAGTTCGTTTTAAATTATCCTTAATGTCAGCTATTTCTTGCTATATACACGGAACTGACGATTAATTACGTTCGAGCGACGGTATATCAAAACGGATTAAAAGGTACAAGCATGCCGACAACTCTTTTCTTGTCGGATCAATCGCCGGAATTACGGTGTGTATATTAATGAAGGTGTGACCGGCGCGGCGCGCGGTACGGTGCTACGGATTCGAGCGGGCAGCAGGAGGCTTTTTACGAAACACATATCGGATCTGCACATTCGGATCACCGTCAGAGTTCGAATCGGGGACGTGTATCGAATGATACGGCGCTCGATCGACGAACAGAGAAAGGGGAAGAGAAAGAAAGAGAGAGAGAGAGATATGGAGCAAGCACACGGCACACCGCATAATTAGAGATGAATCGTTGGCAAAATTCGAACGCGATCGAACGAGGAGAGGACGAAGGCGAGGGCCACGGAGCTATTTCCCGTCTGATTGAATTCGAATGCATCTGGATTCGTGTGCGAGGGCACGGTACATACATCGCGCAGGGTAATGTACGGGCACGTGTACCGCGTGTACCGAAATTGTCGAATGAATCACGTTTCGACGGACAAGTGCTCGCGATTCCCCGATAACGAATTTGAGACCAGTGCAAACTAATCCAGATCCAAGATCAACGCTTCGATCAGGTCGAAATGGTTGACTAACTTTCGCTGTTTAATCGAAAGAGTAATAGCCCGCGTTCCGCTTAATCATGTTCCAATTAACAATCGCATCTTATTTAGTTCTTCGATCTTAAGCTTATTTTCTTATTCGATCGTTTATTTATTTATTTATTTCCGAAATCCTTCGTCAGTCGTTATCAACCTTCAATGTATACCAAGATTTATCGTAAACGATTAGAACTAAAATTTTATAGACGGAACAAATAGATACGTATGGTAATAGTTAATATCAATTTTGTCAACAGGGATTGTCAACTGCATTTTTTCGATAATTGTAAAAATAGGACATCCAAAGTTTGGTAATTCCAGGATGAAATATTTACGCTATAACAATATTTCTCTATTACAAACGCGAAACAATTTCTCACGCAAAAGGCGCCTGATTTTATGAATTATTATTTATGATTATTTCAATAACGCTGTAACGGTGCTATATATTTCTATTATCGCCATTTTATTACTCATTTCAAAGCGAATTCGACAGGGCGTTATGAAATGTATGTTTGGACATTAATTTATCGGCTATCTTTATGAATATTGGTGGCAAATGCAAAGTTCGAATAATATCTGCTACTGATTATTGTACTGCGTACAATAGAATAATAATATCCTAGATAAGACTAATTGTAATAGTCTTCATTCATATACCTATCGCTTTGATTCCAACACTTTTGAATCGCTTGGCATAAATTATATCGCTATTACGATTTTATTGCTCGTAAACTTTCATAAAGATAAGATTCTATTAATTATTTCTGAGATCAACTCATTAGGCAAATGAATTTCCTTTTTTATCAATAAACGGCTAAGAAGACCATGTTCTTCCGAGATACGGAATAGAACCGTGTTAATAAATAAAGAAAAGCGTGTATCGGTGCGACTTAATGCCATCCTTTAATCTCGTTATTGTAATTCCATTACGAATAAAATAACATTTATCGTCAACGTTGATCGAGATACCGACGATTCATCGTCACGCGTCGTGCGTCGTAAGATGTATAATAAATTTTTCTATAATCTCGAAATCGAAATATTTGTGTAAAATGAATAAATAAAATTTCTTGGCATCGACTAACGTGTCTATGGCACGTGCTGCCACATTTTGGCATGGGAAATACACAACGTGCCAGCAACGTAATTGAAGACGGAAGGGTTAACATTCCGATAATGATTCTGAAATACTTAAACTTTATCCAACCGCACTCGTTAATGCGAAAGATATTACGCGTTATTAAATAACGTTGACCGAGACGTTGGAACGAGCAACTCGCCTTTTAACGGCTGTTAACAAACTGAATATCTACGATTTTAATTACAACGTTCGGAAACAATTTCCGATTCCGATAAAACTTTAATATATTATCATTCTCGTGAATAACGAATAGATTATTGGTTACGAATATAACGAGTTGGTTACACGCGTGCGCTGATTACAAAGAGACGAATGGGAACGAGATCTGATTTATGCGTCGGGGTTTCCTTTCGGAACGGAAATATAGCTTTACACGTTTGGTGGGAATAATTTCCGATCTAAGTACGTGCGAATCGAAAGTCGCTGTGTATGCTCGGTGTTCCGTAAAAACATACATACCGTGGCACCCTTTCCTACTCCCGTTCGCTCGCTCTCTTTCAGGACGATGTGAAATCGTTGAATCGACGTTTCTCGAAATGCCTGAATACGCCGAGTCTCGTGAATTTCATGATCCCGCGGTATCGAAAAGAAACGAAATTCGTTATACGTTGTATAAGTATACAACTATATAAGTAACATGGACGCTTTGCAAGTTGCGAACTCGATCGATGCGTCTCCTGAACGGTCGAATAAATGTCTTCGCCGAACGGAACCGTTCCGTTACCGTTCCACTTCCGAACTGATAATACAAATGAACCTTAATGCGGATAACCTTTGTCATAAAAAGGAGAAATATTTCCCGTTGACCGCGTTTCCGTAGCCTTTAGCCGGTAGAGTCTAGGCAAGACGTATCTAGTCGGTGTGTCTGGCCGCGATGCGATCCTCAAGGCATAACAGTTTCTCCACGGCAGATAGCGACGATGCACGGCGATGCATCTCACGCTGCTACATACTGACAAGCTCTGACGTGTAATGGACCGTTCAAATCCGTCCACGTCGTCGATCTTCAATAACGAGAGATCGTTTCTATGGTTACACGCGATCAATTGCCATTCGACTTGACTGTTACTCGCTTGCCGTGAAACCCTGTTATTGCCTCAACAGAACGTCAAGAAGTGTGTCGAAGTGTGTGCGTGATCTTCTGTTTAGCATGTGCATTCCAAGATGGTATTTCTGTCCGCGGATATAAATATGTGCCACGAGACTGGAGAACCGCGAACGAACGTTTGTATATCCCTGGAAGTTGATGGATGGACCAAGCTAATAATTTCGTTTGCGGTATTCTCGAAATGATCTCGACGAAAAGCTGAGAAAGTACGAAACCTCCGCCGATGATGTATCTAACGAACAGAGAAAATCTTATAGTCAAATGAAGTAACGCGCGATGCTCGGTTTATGTTATGCGTTCAGACACGTAGCGATAACGGAATAACTCCTCTCGGACAAAAATATCCACACGCGTATCGTCTATTTCCTAGAAGAGTAGCGCATCTCGAAACACGTCTATTCCTTTATTAGTCGACCACCTCTGCCGTTGTATTAATGTCGAGGAAACATACTTTGAACGAAAGGAACCGTCTTTTCGTTCCGTTTGCATCGTATTTGTATCAAATTTGACCGACAATTATAGCCACTACAACCTCGTTGCATTACGATGCAAATAATGTTTTATAGTATTTCGTATAACGCGCGTCATACGACAGTATTTCATCGCTTGCTACTTAATGTATTTGAACAGACTAGGTATGCTATACGTTACGCTAGCGTATAATCGCATAAAACAATATATACACATTTCGGATGATTTTTTGCGAAAATAAGCGTATAGCGGGTGAAACTTATTTCATGATATTTCACCTTCGATCGTTTACCGACTCATCTGACTGCGGTCATTGTTCGCGGAACACGATTCTACTCCAGTCGCCGAGTAAAATGCCTTGACGCGAAGGAACGGAGAGATGTAGCCATGTCGGAATGCTTGAATTGCCCACGTACACGCGTATACGTAGACGCATTTATATAACATCGGTTCTAGTAGCCAAAGGAAACTCGTTTGCCGGTTTCACTCTACGGTCGGCGCTGATTACTGAATACGAATATCGTCAAACAAAGTGATATTATTACGGGCTCGATGAGCTTTCTCGTTAATTCTCGCGATACTTTTTCGATAAAATTGTCCTCTTTATCTTTATTACGAGTACGTGGCTGCTGTTTTCTAGTCGCGCGTCTATTCTTTTAACGTAATCTCGATTTCTCGTGTACAAAGATATTTCCTTGTAGATAAACGAACGTCTTTGTTCCTTGCGAATAAATATATGACAATTGCTTATGAAAAAGTATGTATTTCTTATATACATATATGCCTTTTTACGCTAGAATAATGGAAAAGCTGTGTACCAACGAAAAGATTATCACGAATACGTATAAGTCTTTCGGAATTGTTACCTGACTATACATAACGCAGAAAAGGTAAATTACACGGTTGTAAATTCTGAGCAGTAGCAGCAATACTGATTATCTCGTAGTAGTAAATCAGCGCGATAGCAAAGACGCGATGTTACATAAAATATATGAAATTTAGAAAGAACGGGGGACTGTACTATCGCTTAAGAACTCAATTATTAAACGATGTACGAGGGTGTACATCTATATTCAATGCACTCTATTTTAAAGCGGAATTAGATCTACTTCGTAGTACGTAGCGTGTTACTCCCACGAGTAGATCTATGATATTATGCAAATAACAAATAACCTGAACTCATAATCGTCATTCGATGCACGAATGAACATTCTTTGCCTACGTGAACCGCATTGCGCGTAGAATTTCTCTGCTTGCGCGTACACTATGCATTTTCTACGTTTATCGACATTTGCGTAAATGAAAGACAAATTAACTTCGTGAAAGGGAAAGTTTGCCCCGTTTAACGTTACTTTTCCTATAAAACAAACGTTAATTGGAAAGCGATTCTACAGACGCAATAGAAAAAGAAAAAGCAAAGAGACGGATGCTGTTCGCCACGTTCGTGCAAATAGTCTTTTGCAAAGAATCTTTTGCGAAGGAAGAGTTAGCAGCGAGTAAAAATGAGAGTCGCTACAACACTGATTCGTTTCACATTGTTAACGATTATCGTCGAAAAGTTTTATGATCGATGCGTCGAGAATAAAAACGAATTAAGCGACCGTTAAACAGAGGGTTAATTTAAACTCCAGAGTGTCTATAATTTAGAGTGAAATTTTTGAAGAAAGTATCAATTTTGAGCTGAAAACAGGTATTTTTAATAGCCGCGGCCCAGCGATTTCAATAGCTAATAACCTACTTTTCACACGATCCAAAACGGTCGAGTCTATCCATAATGAAATAGATTCTCGATTTAACATTCGAGATAGATATAAATGTTCGTCTATTCGATTCGATTACATCAGCGAGATAACAAAAGAAGGATCTATAGGAAGAGCTATTTGTAGAGGCAATCGATATCATCCTAGATATGAAGAAACATCCTCAGCGTCGGTTCCCTTTCTAACATATTCGCGTCAAAGGGACGATATTATACGAACATAGATATACCGCTTGCAAACGATGAAATATTGGAAAATATACGAGTCCACTGAATATTACCGAGCTGTGAAATGCATATTTGCAAGATTTATATATCGATCCCATTCCCCGTCGATGATTTATATCCGAAGAATTCAATGTATCGTAAACAATAGGGGAATACGATCCGTGAACGTGATATATTTATTATTCGAACAAGTTTCCCGACGATTCGTCAATCTGCAGTGAAAAACAGCCAGTGAAGAACGTGGACAGATCCCGTGTGGAAAATGCATTTTCACGCCAACAGGAGATGAGCTTAACGTGATTAATTGCAGCGAAACGCGTTTAGTCTCGAACGCTCGATAGTCCAAGCGACAAAACTATCTCTAACCCAGTACCAACTAACGGGGGTAATTCACTTTACGAAACCGTAGATACCTTGGTTCGTTGCGGGACTGAATGTTCTCCGAGATTCGAGTGGCGCCAACCTTCTCGTAGCTTCGGCGAAAACTATACTTACTATGCTTTCGTTCCAAGTCGTTCGACTATAAACCACATTCTACGAACGAGCCGTGCGTGTGCGCAATGGAGATCTTTTGTTTTTACATCGGACCATCAATCTAGACAATCGAATTTCTTTGTTGCCACCGTTTGTCGAGCAAAATCGATGAACGAGGGCCGTTTCCACAAACGAATACATACTATTCGTCGTGCTCCGCGATGTAGCGAATAAGCTCGTAAAAAGGGCAGTTGTACAGAATTCTGCTTGAGCTGGCCGATAGTAGACGACTAGTAGTATCTTTTGTCAAAGCAGATACATACTATGTACTTGTGAATTTCCATCTTTATCGCGTTTGTCGAGATAAAGTCGTTCTCTTTGTTTGGAACGTGCGTTGGATCGGATAATTAAATTTTTGTATTATCGTTTGCTATTCGTTTCAGCTGTCCCGAAGGAATAACGTCAAATGTCGTCAAACGTTGAAATTGGGGCATTAAGCGACCGAATTTATAATATTGACATTTTCAATCAGTGGAAATTCGAAGCTTGAAAATTTAATTTATACCGAACGCACTATTCAACGTAGTACAAAAAATTCGTGGTAAAATAACCAACGATATATCCCTTCGGTAAAAAAGAACATTCCTCGTGTCAAACATCGTTAGCTTCTCCAATTAAACATATGTTACCAATTATATCCGTCAACGTTGCTTTCTGAAATTACATCGACCGTATTAGTCAGCCGTTTTTTTCGTCGGTTCGGAAGGCTGGTAAAAAGATAAATTAGTAAGTCGCGAGGGATAAAGGTCGCATAAGGGAAAACGAAAAATGTACACACGAGAGAGAGAAGAAAAAAAAGAAGGTGACATGAAAGTTGCGTAAACCATAAAGTAGGGTGAGCCGTTGGGACCATTAAAACTCTTGGTTCTCTGTTATCTTCGAATCGATGACGATGTCTGAGCGTGTTTTTAAACGCTCGAGCTCGTCGCTCATTTCCTTTCTACGGGAATAAAGACAAAGGACTTTACTGTTTAAGCATTCCCTCATCTCCGGCAAACCATTAACCGTTGTCTCTCGATTTAATACGTTTAGCTAACAACGAAATCGAATAAACGAGAAAGGGAAAAAGAAAGAACGGAAGAAAGAAGGAAAAAAAAACTCTACCTTCGATTACACGCGAGAATAAATTGTGAATAAAGGGAGCGAAGTAACGACGTGTGAACCAGAAGAGGTCGAAAGGCATCGTACAGCCTTTCTAGCAGCCTTTCCAACAGCCTGTCGATTCGTATCTACATGAGCACACAAGTAAACCTCATTTTCCACGTACTCGCATTCGCTGGCGACCACCCTTTATGTACTTCCATTTACGCTTAAAGCGGCATCCAATTATCGCGAATCTTTAGAAGAGAATTTGCCGAGTATACGTGCAAGAGCAGAGCAAAGCACCACGATTATATCGGGACAAAATTGTTTTCAATTTTCATTTGCCGTTACGTTTTTATCGCGACTTTCCGTCTCCTAACGCTTGTACTTCCGCTCGTTAATCTACGTATTTCCATATGTCTATCGTACGTGTTCGTTAAAAATTCGAACGTAGGAATACGTGCAATGGCAAGAAAACGTTTCGTTAAAATAATTTAAATTAAAATTTACACCGTCGTACCATCGAAGCGTACTCGAGTCGCAAAATAGGGCAGCGACTGGACGGAAACCGCTTTAACCCTCATCAGTCCCTTGTGTCAATTCGACGCCTTGCGATAAACGTGAAATGCTTCGTTTATTTATTATCTCCGAACAGAGCGAATTATCTCTGTTTATATATGGAAATTTCATTTATTATTTTCGATGGAAAAATTTACAAATTCAACTATCTTCTCGTGATATTAACTTCCCACCCATCCGCGTTGATTCGATATCAACGCGCAAGTCAAACTGAGAAAACGCGAAACGAACAGAGCTTAGATTTTCAAACCAACGAACAAATATTCGATATCGTCGCTTACTTATGTAGAAATATAGGTGTGCGTTTCCGGCCAGAACCTTGCCGATTAATAATCGCGAAACGGTGCGGCTGCCAACGATGGCAAAGAAAAACGCAAAGGTTTTCCGCCTTCGACGATTTCTTGCAGATCGCTGCGACTCAGCCTGTATCGTGGGAGGCGAATTAAAGATCGTCGTAAAAGAAGAAACGAAAATAGAGAAAACGGCTGGTATAAATGGTCGAAACGAGTGACGAGATGGTGGCGCAGGGCGAGGGACGGAGATGGAGAAAAAAGAAAATTAGAAGGGAAGAGAAATAGAAAAGGCAGAGTGTGCCACGTGTACGAGGCATCGATCCCCCGGCGACACCGGTACACGCCCCGTTATTCCGTTCGTCTTTAACGAGCTCTCATTATCGCTAGATTATCGTACAAGAGGATTTGACGTCGTAATGGGCAGCAATGAATCCATTGACAACGTCGACGAACTAATGATGCTCGTCATTCACCGGCAATCGTCGTCGACATTGAGGTGCCGCCTTGTCGCTTGTCTCGTATCTGCTGATCGCTTCTCGTCCCTACTTCTTTTTCCTCCCTCTGCTTCTAATATCCCGCGTCTTTTTCTTCCTTCGAATTATCTTTGTCCTGTTCTGTTTTTGTTCCGTCATTTTTTTCCTTTTTGGTTTTTCATTCGCGCTCTTTGTCCCACGCCTGCTTAATTTTCTCTTCTTTTTCCCAGCCGTTCCCCTTTCGTAATTTACTTTTTCGCACGTTCCGCTCGTTGTATCCTTACACGTGCTTCTTTCTCCCGTTGCTCTCATTTCCCAACGTTTTTGCACGTTTATTCTCTTACCATTGCATCGATTTTCTATTCGCGTTTGGTTAGTAGTTATTTCTACGTTTCAGTTCCTTTATAAAATTCACGAATCATCGTAAATGCTCGTGGTCCGTGCTTCAGATCGTAGACGACAGAACTTGCGAAACGACGTAATAATTCACGAAAGATAGATACCGTTTTATTTAGTCGAACAAGGGATTAAAAATAATGAATTACGAAGCAAGCGTTATTTTCCATCGCGTCATTGTTCCCCGAATCAGCCTGATAATCGCAACTTTCGCCGAGCTCTCTGCAGCTCATTAACCTGTTCTTGGCGCATAGATCTGCCGTTAATCCGATCGACGTATACATGATATATTACTTATCCACGTTCGTTTCGTCAAAGCTCGGTCGTGTTACCATCGGTGGACTCGCCACCGCTCCCACATCGCTGCTGCGCCGTGATTCGTGCTTCGTCGTCATGCCAATGCATACCTTCTCGCTTTCTCGTTGACGAGTACATGTGCACGCGCATGAATTGCTGCGTGTATCGTGCCTGTAAGATAACTGCTATCAGATCCTCTTCCACGTGCCATCCACGTATCACGATCGAACGCGTTAGAAATAAAAAGAGAGGCAAAGAGCAAAAAGTTACACGCTCGAAGCTCGCGCAACGAGTTGCTTCTACGTGGTTACCTGTGTTGTTACGCGTCAAGAAGTCTGTAATCTTCCATTTCATCAGCTTTTCGAATCGACATTGTATTACGAAGAGCGACGAATGAAAGTGCTTTTGACGAGAAGAGTCGTAAGTGGCAGGGAAGAAGCCTCGCGTAATAATAGAAACACTTCACCAAAGAACAAGCTTTTATCCATATAAATAACGTTATTGCGTCTTAAACGCATCCCTTTGCGTCGGTTTCCTGTACTCTAAAATTTTACTTTGTAAATCACCACTCGCAACTTTTACTTCGTGAATCCCCGTTATGTCGCCTATGTCACAAACATTGTGAAAGCCTGCAAACACCTAGTTTGTAACGCGTCAAGGCAATCACCGTGGTTCCTCAAAATCCCCTGTTTCCGATTTTTCAAGTTATATCACGTGTCACGGAAAGTTGGTTTACACGGGCCATGAATCCTTTGGAACGCAATAGGTGGCCGCATCACGATACCCCAACACGAAGACGTCGCAAACTTTTCCTCACTTAACTTTGCTAATGACCTCTCGCGACGTAACGACGGACCTGACGTTCCATACATTACGTAGCAGAGGGAGGAAACTCGCTGTTTCTCGATGGAAACACCGGCAAAAGGGTGAATCGGGCGAAGTGAAGTTGCGACACTCGTTATTCAGTCGCAACTGAAACAAACCTCTCGAGGATCCTCTCCCCAGGGCGGTGTAATTCACAGAGTAAACATTAATGAATTTTTTCTTCTCCTTGAACATCGATACAACGCTCGATTCGCGAAGATTCAAAGGGTCGGAAGGGTGAACGCGCGAACGGCAAGCAATTTTCCAATTAATACGCCAGATACGGCTTTGTCGGATGCAAAACGCCACCTTGATGATAAATCGACGACAAAACGATGGCCATCGAGTCTCTATGGTGTACTCGTTCGAACAAAGTCGCGTAGCATGCGGTTGTCAGGTTCTTTTCACGCGTGTAAAATATACGAAGCATTCGAAGTTTAAAGTAGACAAGCGTAATTAACGCGATATTCGATCAAACGAAGCATCGTGAATGATGTTATCGATATTTGATGAGAAGAGAGCACGTCAACGAGTAAACGTTGGTTGAAAATTGACTGAAAGAGTCGGAGGAAAGTTTCCTTAAAAACTGTATATCTATGCATTCGATCGTCACAGATTTCCGATAGTAATTTTCCAGAATAATATCACGGACCTCTACAAAAAGGTAGATACGTAAGTATAAATATAAATTACTTCGAACAAGGTTAGCATCGAGTATTTTAATTTATTAAATTTACCCACCGAAATTGACCGTTGTTTGCAAGGTATTTTTCTCTCTGCGTTGTAAACTTGGGTAACTACGCTTTTCGTTGTACTATAGCGTGTTTTAATCTCGCACTTTCCACTCGACGCGTACCGCATTTCCACGCTGTAGACGGATTTAATTTAAGTGAATTCCGTGAGAATCACGAAGGTCGACGTAACAACGTGCTATATTGCCATTCCTGAGCGTCAGATCAGACGTCTGGCAAGCGAACACGATCAAACGAACGAAACGTATTTTTTCGTGAAACGAGAACGAAACGTATTCACCTATAGTTTTACTAACAACGATCTGTCCAAGTGTCAAGGCACGTTACGAGGGAAATAAATGCGTCGCGAGATAGGAAAGAAGCAAGGTAGGAAGGAAGGAAGGAAGGAAGGAAGGAAGGAAGGAAGGAATGAAATCGGAGTTAGTTGAAAAGAGGAAGAGGAAACGTTACCAATACTTATGTGCCACCAGCGGATTCTCATCGCCACCCTCTTTCGTCGAACATACAAAACCACCGAGATTTCTACTTTTCGTAGAGATACGAAATATATGGTCTCTAGAATGTATACGAGTTCTGTTATTCGCTTGATCACCATAGGTGTCTGTCATTTTTCTCGTATGTGTACGAATCGCGAACTACATATAAAATCCGTAGAATTTTGAGAGAATTGTGTCATTGGTTTCCCAATGTATGGTTTGGCGAAAGAGCGATTTAATCACAAAATGAACATTTTGTTCCCTTTATATTTTACGTAATAGCCCGTACATATGTATACAACACGCGTTATTATATTTTGACGTACAAAAAGGCAAGAATCATACGTTACGAACGTATAAAATAAATTATTAGTTAGCTGTCGCGTAAAGGCGATAATAATAACGAATTATTATACGTGTATTTTGATTCAAATTAAAGAAGCAGGCTCAATATTTATACTTTGTGCGAGATAACGACGGGAGAAAGTACAAAAAACCTAGACATTTATATCGCATACTATGGATTCGTTATATTATAATGGACACCGACTCGGTGAGATTGCTACGAAGGAAAATTCCGGGAATAATTTTATAGTTCTTTTATCGCACTTGCAGATATCCCTTCTCCGTTAGTTCGACGTACAATATCCCTTCTTATTTCCCTAATTTTAAAAAAGTAACCACAAACACCGTTCTATTATCCATTCTCCGTGCTTTCCCTACTTTCGCTCATAGATAAGCCGTATGAAAGATGTTGAAACAAGATAAAACGGATTTATATTCCCTGTGAAACCTGATTTTTCTCAATCGCGCATTTTCTCGTCGAATTTATAGGAAAGCAATTTTCTCGTTTCCCTCGTTCGCTTCTAGTGCGTGATTTTACCTAGTTATCGTCAGTTCGTTCGGGATAATCAAGATCCTTCATCCCCAATTAGAGGTTTCCTTGGTTGAATTTCAAACTTCGCCATTTGCGACATTGCTGATTTGTCGTTAAGTTTCCTGTCTAAACGTGTAGGAAGCGAACGAGGAAGACAGAGCGTGTTAATTGCTCTTGATCGTTACTATAACGTTGCTGTATTTGCATCGTGTGTGTCTTACAAAACGAAGGACCATTTCAACCATCGACGGATTTCGAATCGCGTTAAGAAAAACAAGATACAGGCAGCTCTTAAATAAAAAATTTGTAGAAATGCATTTGTAGAAAATTTGTGTTGAAAGTATGCAAAAAATTGTTAAATATTCAAAGTATGGTACTCGCTACAGCTAATATTTAATAGACGAGGTAAATTTGGTCTTTTGTTGCATTTAGTTCTAGTTCGAGTTATAGAAATATAGATGAAATTGGTACGTAAACATCCACGTCCATTTACTAACAGGATATTTTACGATTACATTATATCGTTTTCACGACAACTACGATATCCGAATATCGGCGTCCGGACGGTATCTAAATTCTAAAATATAGCAGTTGCTTCTGGCCACTTGACGAATCTCGCCTAACGGCAAACTCTATCAAGAAGAGTGGTTGAGGAGAAATTTCCGACTCTCATAGGCATATGAAAGGAATGCGTAGGTGTGCGTGCACGTATATCGATGCGAGATAAGGTATACGCGGAAGATCATTCGCGAGCTAAGCTCCCAGGCTTAAGCCCGCCTCCACCCAGGATAGGTTATATTGCCGACACTTTATTTCGGAACCATCCACCTCGACTCTATCGTGCCAAGATCCAGGTTGACTATCGATCGCCCGTAAGACTCCAACGTTTCTTCCATCCACCAGGTTCACCTTGTCTGTACATCGCGCACGATACTTCTCTTCGAGACACACGTGCATCTTCGCTAGACACAGATGCTCCACGCGAAACCGTATAAACGGATTAACCGTGGCAGGCTTTTGGAAATTGAATTTAATATGGTGATTAAATCCGTCCGACGAGACGCGGGTTATCCCGCTTTCTGAATACACATACCTTGTCATATTTAATCAACGAGCTGACGCTGTCCTTCGAATTATGGCGCATCTGTCGCCGATAGAAGGATAATGGGCCCTAACAAAGCCGGAGAAGATCGAAGACAAGCTTCAGAGACACCCAACCTCGCCGCTTCTTCTTTCACCGTTCGTTTTCCTTTTTCATGGCCCAGAAACGATGAAAAATATGCGATCAAGATGATATTTTCTTAAGAAAAAACAAAGTTCCCATCTTTCTCTTTGTTTAATTAAAACACGTGGTATCGTCTTTACGAAGATTTGTCTAATCTCTTCAATCTGAAAATGGTTTCCGCGGAGTGAAAGACCGAACGTTGAATCGGATACTTTTTCACTTTCATTTCAGCGAGTGATACCTATTGTTGATATACGAAATCGTTCCGATGGCGTATTCGAAGATTCTAAAAAATATTTGATAATATAACTCGAACAGATGCATATATGGATTAGCGGTGAATGGATAGTGATTAAATATATAAAGTATCGCATAAACAAGTTAAATACTTCGAGACTTATAACGCTCGATAAATTTATTATAACAATAGTAAAATACCTAGTAAACAATAAAATATATATAATATATAAGAAAGAATTTAGTGGATCCCCTTTCTTAAATCGCATTTAATCGCCTTTACTCGACATATAATTCGAGGATCAATTTTATCTTGCCATACTCTCTTACTCGACGTCTACAGTAGTTGCTCTAAAGATCGTTGCGCTCGGACGAAACTATCACGAGTACCTACAGCTTTAGCCAATACCTCATAAGCAGCGTTCTACTCCCCAGCTTGCAACTAGAGGAGGGTGACAAGCAGGATAAATTGCATCGTCGCCATTTAATCGGTGCATTCGGCTAAGGATCTGAGGATACAGCCTTTAAATCATCTGACCACAAGGAATTATATTTTCGAATCTTTTATGTAGCGACACGAGCTACTGCAGTTATTTACAATTAGTGGAATATCAATTCGAGATTTGCCGTTCGAAAAATTACTTTTAATCCTTCAGCGGCAAAGACACGATTTCTCGTCGCGTCATCGTCGATTTGGTTCACGTCTGGTTTACGACTATTTTTATAAATTATTTGTCTTCCAATCGTACACTGAAATGCACAGCAGTATTTTTCCTAATGTTGCTTTTACGATGCTTCGCTTGTGGAACCTTATCGTCCACGCGCGAAGCTCGTCTGCCGTTGGAAGGTTATGGAATATCCCGATAAATAAATATTTCTCTCTTGTTACTGGTACTCTGTCGAACGAGGCACAAAAGATACAAATCGTTAAGTCGATAAAAAAACTATTAACCTCTTTCGTAGACGAAATTATCAAACTTCGTGAAAGTCTGTATAACAAGCTTCGCAAAATATCTAGATCCAATTACTCGGAAAATTCATTATTAATATTCAGAACTTTTAAATTATTTCTTCGTATTATATGCTCGAAGCAAGCGATTAAAAAATGTGCGTTCGGGAAACGTGTTTTAAAACCAGCGAAAGATTACTTTGCTAGAAAACATTAACGTCCCAAAATTCGTTCTGTCCATTAAACTTATGTTTCACGCATAAACCAATGCAAACTCTTCTTCGTTTAAGTAAACGTTCGCTAAGAAGCGTTGAAGCGCATCTCGAGGGTTGCTATTCACCCTGTTAAATCTTAATTTAAGTTATGTCGTTTCAAAGTGATGGGAGAGACGGAAGATGTGGCGCAACTTGTCGCTTTCCAGAAATTCTACTTCCATTTCAAACGCCCCTATATATAGACCAACTACGTAAGTTCAGTTAGACTACGTACAGTCTGTCACTCAAGATGTCTGCCTGCGAAACACTCGCAACGATTCGTTTATTGCGCAAAATATTACGTACGAACCGAAAATAAAAATACAAACAGCTATCGCGAATTTGTTTAACGACCGTTTTGGCTTGGATTTTGCTTTGAATTCCCACTCATTTTTTAGTTGGTAATTGTTGTATCTTGCGGTCGAATCGAAAACGCAGCTTCGAACAGAAAAATTGTATCATTTATTTCTTATTTATTTGATCGTACGGCATCGCATTCTCGTCGTTCAAACCATAAATTACACGTCGAACCGTATATCAAGGGAGGAGAAGAAGTTGCTCGATCAATATTAACAAGAAGATGTGATTGATAATGAGACTTCCTGTCTAGCCATGATTAAGCTAATAGCGTGATTATTGGTCAATTGCATACAGATAAACCCACTGTAAGAGATGCATATTCGCATCGACATAGCTGTGAATATCGTTGTGATATCGAACTCTGATAATGATTTAATAAGGAGACGCAAACTATCGAGTTAACGTATTCAGTGCTGATCGGATTTTCATTATGCGTGCTGTACACGTACCTATGCTAACGACCAGCTTTTGTATAAAGTCTATATTTCTATAGTATAAAACATGCAGATTATACGAATTATTAGGAAGTCTTTTTAATTCGCGTTTCATATCCGAGCAGGTGTCACGTTGCAAAAAAAGATTCTTTATTAAAACAATAAATACACGCGTAAGTTATATTTTAAATGTAAATTATTCGATCAACGCATATCGACATTTCGTAATAACTATAAGCGATATCGTAGATCGTGGCGCAAAGGTAGGTTTCTTTATTCCTACATGTCCAAGCGGAATTTATCCAGCAGAAACGACGTATAACCTTAAAAGGGACAGTAGATCGCCAGTAGCAGGACGACACACAAAGGATAAATTGACTTCGCATTCCGTGGAAACTTGGCTTCTATTCGAGCACTACCGCAGATCCGATATAACATAGACTTTTGCAATCACCTTGATATAGTACACACATACACACACCTATGTGAAGTATATATATATATATATATATACATGTGCATCTATATATGTACATATATCCGAAAGTACGTCTTGTCTGGAAGCTACGAAGAACTCCATTTCAACGTTAAACTTCACTAAACTCGCGTTAGTCGGGTCAAAGATGTTTAACGTTCAAAGCGTCGATTTTCGGCTATTACGATGTTGCCTAGATGGAGTCTGCCGACAAGTTGGCCGTCGTTTTACAGCTGGTAGCATCTTGTACATATTTACAGGAGCTGCATAGGTACATAACGAACGGGTAGTTCGCAAACGGAGTTCACGGGCAGGATCCAAAGGAGAGTAAGAACGTTCTCGACGGTGTTAAACTTGACCAAATTCAGTTTGGCGAACGGACGGACGTCGTCGAGCTGGGTATCGTCGAATTGGCGTCTTTTACACGACGCACAGCCGGTGAGCTCGTTGTGAATTGGAGTTCAATTGGGGATTGACCCCTCCGGCGCAAGACTTCTATAATTACATTTCGCATTCCTCGACGTTACGAGCAACCCAACGAGCACCAAACGAGCGCGACATGCTCGCCGTCGCCCGAGACCGGTTCTTCTCTACGCGCTCGTCCGCGCTAACGTTCGCCCGAGTGAACGCCATGGAAGACACGAAAAACTGGGCGTTCAAATCTCCTAGACTGCGGGAAAATGCCGATGGAACGGCATGCGATCATCCTCCGTATGTGCTCGCTTTTAAATTACAATCCGAATCGCAGTTCCGTCGATACGTTTCCTTTATATCGGTTTGTTCTAGCCGTTTTCGAGCATCGATTTCTATCCAGGCATTCGGTGAAACAGTGATGCACGAAGCAGCGAGATAAGTGCAGGAAAGTACATTCGGTAGCTGCATTTGTTTGGTAAAGGCTTTTCGCGTAAATTTTACAAGCCTTTACGAGCATATACCGCGAGTGTAGAAAATATTCCTGCGTCGAACAATTTCGAACGATACGCCGTAAAATCGCCGTTTATCGAACAGTGGTTAGAAAACAAGGAAATGGTAGAGATTTTCAGAGAGCTATAAGACGGATGCGAAGAATATAATATCAGACATTATTCGTTCTGTCTTTAGTCATACACGATACACATTCCTATCGTATATTTTCCATTATATACAATTTTATTTTGATATTTTCATCGGGTGATTCTAAACGAGGACGATCAATCGCGATAAAGTAAAAAACTTTAACACGATCGATAATTTAGTCACCAGCGTGTAGGCGTTTTGGACTTTCTCTCACGATTGGGTGCGGTTTCCTTTCGGAGGACGTCTAACGATCGAAGGAAAAGCGTGGAACAAACTTTGCCGCTGGCTTTCGTCGTTTTTCGATTTTACTAAACTATTAATAATTATAATCTCGATGATCGCGAAAAACTGACCGTTTCCTCTTTCGTTTATTCGTTTTGCCTTCTTTTACTCGCTCTATCGCAACTTTACACTCACGAGGATTATAAATGGTGAATTCAAATCATCCTTAACGAAAGATTAACGTTGTAGGTAGGAAAGACAATAAGCTTAGAGAACTACGAAGAAAATTTATATCAACGTTAAACATAATTTTGTATGCATACGGTATCGTACATTTCTAACTCTCCTCTCTAATGTCGCACTTTTACATTTTAAACGTGTGTTTAACCCCTTTGCAGTACAATACGAAAGGGACTCGGTTAAGCCGAATGGCGCTGTACATTTCATATATTAAATCTCACGACGTCATTATTCAAATTTACTACGTATGCATAGAGCTAAAGTTCTTCGCAAAAGAAAAGTAATAATAATAATAATAAAAGGAAAATAGAAAAGACAGAACAATTTTTAGTATTTCGCGCGATGTAAGAGATTCTGTCGACGGGATAAATTCAATTTTTCACTTTAATAAATAACGGTGAGTCTACGAATGAGTTTTACATTGACCACACTTAATTCTACCGAATTTCCAAAGCAGAGTTTACCATGATTTTATCGCAAAATTTTAGGTTTTACCAATCGCCACGAATATTGAAATATTACATTGCATTTCGAGTCATCGTTTGTCAAACCGATTATATTTTAACAAATAATTGTACAAACAAGATTGTTTAGGGTCTATTCGTCTAGAGATAATGCATTCATAAATGCAACGCCAGCATAGAGCAAAGCGGAGTTAACGACCAATTTTGCAGAACTCGAATATTTCATGGTGGAGCGACGATGATATACCGCAAATGCGTGGATAGTTTTTGTGAGAAAGTTAACATACAAAAGGGAACGACTAAAAATTGCGCGATTAAATTGCTTCGAAGTATTTTAAGGACGCGTCACCGAATTATATACATCCTTTTCGAAATAGCTCGCCCATTTATTATATACGAGTATCGAGTTTCTATACGGTAGACCGCAACGTGGTAATACGAAGACCCTCAGAGAGCAAGGGTGCGCCCGTGTACAACACTGGCGCCTAATTTTGAGGCTTGGTTTGGTCAGGGCCCCACCCGTGTCATCTTGAAACGGGTAGGTATGCGTCCGTATCTAACGAGCCAAGATGGCAGCATCCGCCTCCTTCCTGACTCTCGTCAGTTTACCTGTGCACGAGGCAAACTACTACTCGACAAACACACAGCCTCGTGAATGGAAAGGAGGAGCGAACTGAGACACCTTCGTCTCGTGGCTGCCATCCAGCTACCAAACACGGCAGACATTTTTATCCTTTGCACGATATTATGGTGTTTCTGTACGAGAGTCTCGTTTCGAAACGAGGACAACGTTAAATTAAATTAACGAGACAAATTTTCTTTAAGTTTTATAAAACAACCTTACGGCCTTCAGCGACGTAACTTCGTTTTACAATAGCCAAATAACTTGAAACTGCAATTTCTTGAATTCGCGGAAGAAAATGTTCTCTATGGAACGGAGGAAATAGAAAAAAATATTAGAAATTCGACAAATAAAGAAACGTAAGTAGGTGACATTTTTAAATGTAATGTTCTCGTTCGAAGAGTAGACATACCTACCGGCGCCAGTTTCCAACTTTAGAAATTCCGCTTGTGAAGGAATTTCGAAGCTTTGCCAGAGAAAAGAGCGTAAAACTTGTACCGTGCCCGGCGAAAAATAGTAAAACAATCCAGGGAATAACGTTCTCGTTTTAACCCGTTACGTACGGAAACTTGCGAGCAAGAGACTATAATTTAACGTAATCGTCGACTTTATTTACGGCTACGTTTCGTGCATGATGAATAGAGCTGTATATGTAACATTAACGAATATTTACTACTTTATCGCTTCGAATTTAACTCAACAATACACAGATGCTCGCGCGGCCAGTGTTTCAAAGCATAACGAGACTTGTTACAGTCTCGTTAGATTTCTGCTTTATGCGTGGGTCGTACGGTGAAATTGAAATCATTTAACATTAATTCTGATTAAGCGAATAGAAGACAGGAAAAAATGAAAATGAAAGAGGGTGTTATTGTACAAGGTATTTCCGTAGAAACAGAACAACCTATTATCTCGTTTAACTTTGACGATATACACACTACCGCTAGAAAGCGTTTGTTCCTCAACGATTGTGGCAAATAACCAGTTTTGCTGTAGATCGACTACTATTTTAGAGATGTTCGTGTTTATAATATTTACATTGGCAAAAAGATCGTGTTCGCTGCGCAACGTTGTCGTAAAACAGATATCGCGGAAAAATCGTACAACCGTGGTCAAAAGGTTTAGAAGGATAGGAGCAAAGAAGAAAATGCACGTTAACCCGAACAGTTAGAGCTATTAAAAGAAGAAGAGAAGAAAAATGGAGCAAGTGTTAAGACTTGGAGCGATTCTGTGGAAAAATTCCAATTCAAAGAGGGTTCGTTCGCTAGTTGAGCGTAATCGAAAGAGGGAAAATTCGAGGAATGTTTCTCAGAGACGCGACCTGATTCAAGTTGGACGAGCTGAGAAGGAGGAAGCTTGCGGCATTTTATCGAGGATTCGATAAGGGTTTTCTCCCGCAGGAAGGAAGGCATCGTGTCTTTTCTAGGTACGGCTGGTGGAAATCGGATTCTTATCGTTCGGAAAAGAAGCGAATCCGTGCCAGACGAACTCCGAACGGCGTTTCATCGATGAGCGCCGAGTGCCGAGGCGATAAGATCTTCGGCTAAGTGATTTTTCGCCTCGACGAGACTACCGGCGAGTCAGCCATGCCACGCTGCGGAAGGAATTCATTTCGATCGAGATATATCTCGTTGGTGCACAGACAACGTGTTCTGTACCGCGTCCAATCGATTCGATCGCTTCTCCTCTACAAGCAGAAGCAACTTCTTGCACCAGCCACGTTTAACTTTTCTCTGCTTTATGAACCTATGAAACGGACTCTGCCGATTAAAACGAGACTCTGTCGGCGTAGATTGCCGCGGCAGTTTTAACGAGACGTTGAAAACAGGCGAATAGAACCGAATAGCTCTCTGTTGCTCGTGGAACGAAGCAATTTCGTGGAAATGACGCCAGCGAAAGGCAATGTCCTTCGTAGTTGCCACTCGTTCGTATACCTTGATCGTGAACCAAACCAAATAGATCTTTTATCGCTTAATTTCGTTTTACTTCGACGTTGTATCGAGCAGCCTTAATGTCTTTTTAAATTTTTAACTTCCGGAACGTGTAATCCTCGATCGGTATCGTTAAGTTATAGATGGTCGTAACAATTGTTGGTCATTTTTAGCTGTTATCGATTCTTGTAGCTCGGATTATGAAGTAATCTGGAAATTTTGTCAATTTCTGCCTCCATAAAACCTCAGAATATTTCGCTTCAGACGGCAAATTCCTCTGGAAGATCGTCCATAGCATCGAAATTGGCCTTTTAGAATATCGCTGTTTCCCTTTTACATCGATAGATCAAATACTCGTATTTTTCCTTTTACAATGTTCTCTTCGTCTTTGATGTTTCTACGAATATCGACGATCGCTTATAACGCATCATTAACTCGATAAAACAAATTTAGCATAAAATTGTCGAGAACAAGGACAATTCTTATTAAAGAGAAGATCTCTCGTTTTTCAAGGCTTTATCGATATTTCAACCTCTGTTGACCGAAATATTCCAACTTTTATATTCCGATTTATGCCATCAATCGAGATTCGTTATAAGAACGTTAATTTACGACATTCGTATGCTCGTGAAAGTCGAAACTCGTACCGATTATCTCGCCGTAGTTTTCGAGCTTTTATTTTACCGCGTCTGATTGTTAATGCGCCCTTTTGATTCTACGCTTCTTGACCCAGTAATTTGTAACAGCTTTTAGAAGCAGTTCTTCCCAGAATAATCCCTACCCACTCTCCGGTAATCTCTCTATCTTGGAGC
Organism: Bombus flavifrons; assembly: GCF_040668555.2. Classification (NCBI taxonomy): domain Eukaryota; kingdom Metazoa; phylum Arthropoda; class Insecta; order Hymenoptera; family Apidae; genus Bombus; species Bombus flavifrons. The sequence goes on along the minus strand of NC_138451.1, from coordinate 13,703,498 downwards.
GCTTTAGGCTGGAAGATCTCTCGTCAGGTATACGACTATAATCATCGTAGTTCCAATCCCCCAACTGCCTCACCGAGTATTCCGAACGCATTTCTTTCAACGATTAAGGACAAGGTAACGACATTTTCGATGAAGTCGCTACAAAGCGCATTCCCTTAGCCGGATTAGGAGAAACACGATACATCGTCAAACAAACGATCAATTTTCTACGGTTACCTATATGTTGGTCCATACGACTATATATATATATATATATATATATATATATATATATATATAGGCTACAGGTCGATAGAAATCGTAATTTAAGCCTTGAAATTCTATAGACCGAACCATGAAACTGGAACCGTGTCTTTAAAATGGTTAAGGACGACCCAAAGTTTCATAGAACAAAGGTACGTACATTTTTGTTGACTTGCTGATTTTAATGTGGTTGTACGATTAAACGGGAGAATTACGGTATAACGCAATTGAAAATGAAAACAGTCCGTTAGCGTCGAAACATCGAACTTATCTTCTAAATTTTAGAATTCTATACTTTGTATTTGCTTCGAACGACTAGCTCTGGTCGTAAGAAAAATTATCGACGACTAATAAGGAATACGTTATAAGATCGTGGATAGTTGATTTACATGATGGAAGAAAAATTAATAACCTCCGTGGGAGAAGGAAGGAAACGCTCACGTTCTCGTGGCTGCACTTTCCGCCATCGAAAAAGAAACCGCGAACGCTAAAGATGTAGGCGTAAGTATGCACGCTTAAATAATAAGATGGTGGGTGAACGCGACTGGTAAGCAGTATCGAGCGATAAATAAACGGCGATAAACGTCGTCTTGGGGAATGTTCTTCAAGCATCATCTTCTTCGAGATGCGCAAAGAAGCGTAGGTGTCGTTAAGTATTCCATAGGAACAATGTATTTCTTCCTTCCAGAAACTTTCTAGCGTATCTGTTCGCGTTCCCCGTTTCAAATATATTTAGATTAAACGCAACACCCTACCCTATTTACATATTTTTCGTGGTTTTGTACGCGGCTTTTGCCGGGAAAGCGCTACAAGCGTTTTCATGCCTGGAAATCTTGTTCGTTTCCACGTGAATAAAGATCGGTTTATATTATCCAAACGCGAGATCGTAACGAGACCGTTTTTCACTTAGACAAAGGTAAAATTTATAAAACTATTTCACCGCTTGGCAAGCATTTCGTATTCAGATTTTTAAATTTTTCAATTAGGAGTCAAATTACATAGGTTTAACTAAACCGAGAGAGAAATTTCTGACGTTTGTTGTTTAAACAGCGAATATATACGTTCGTACCTTAGTAACTAATTCTAATTTATAATCTGCTGATTCCATAGAAAAGCAATAAGTGCCAGTTCTAACGACTAATTCGTCGTTAATTTTGGCAGCTTGGGGAATCGACCAGCGTGCGAGTACTTATGAACGGTAATTTACTGGGACTAGTAACGCTTACGCGGCGTTACTACAAATCAATCGAGCACCCGGATACTTTTGGCCAGCGGTGTATAAATCAGTGTTAATTCCACGATTTGCACGCTCATCGCGAACATAATTCATCGGAGTCGTTGCGTTTCATCTCGCAGCGCGAACAATTTGATTTCAAACTTCCGAAACGAATGCCAAATTAGAGACACGTGTGCGCGATTATGTTGCGTTTCGTATGATGGAGGAGCGGGCAACATCGATCGAATAAATAGCGATACGCGTGGTGAGCCGTGGTGCCGCCAGTATTGCATACACACAGGAGGATCGTAGCATTAACCGCGGACGCGGCCTAGAATGCGTTACAAAGCGTTCGATCGGATTAAGCGGCTAATAGCCAGTCTATAATAATAATCCCGACATAATAACGTGGTATTACGCGAAGGATCGGGCTGCACCGTATAATTTCGTCGCGGCGTGGTCGCACCCTACTGCTAAAAGGGCTAACCTAAATCTCCGTTTCGCACGTACCTTCCATCGACCATCGTTGCCAAAACCTATCGGTTATCGTTTCTCAAAAATCGGCCAGCTTTGTCGCGATATTCCATTATTTTATAACGTTAACTCTATTTAGAGTATCTTAAGATTAGAAGAGTTAAGGATGGACGATTCTCTGCTTCCGCAGAAAGCTACACCGTTGTGTTTCGCGTTTTCGTCCTTTCTCGTTTGTCGAACCGTACGTTTCGACGCGTAAAATTAAATCACAGAGAAGTAGCAGGTAAAGTGTCGATCGTTGGCAGAATCTTCGTTTTTTGAAGGAACTTTAACGATTTATCGATACATCGCTCTCGTACGTGGTTACATTTAAATATAATTGAGAAATTGCGTTGGCATCGAATGAATAAAAGATAGACTCGCTTCTTGCCTATGTATTACAACTGTGGCTCCGATTTGATACAACCGTATTATGCATAAAATTTATGCAAAATTTATCAACTGGCTACCGTTTCTGGAACTTTTTCAACTCCGCCGATTCGATACCATTCGCTGTTTAATGGTCAGAAATTTGACTTTATAATATTTTTATACAAGCTTTATACGGTCCGGCGTAACGACCAGACGATGAAAAGAGCGAAACTGGATTAAGCATGGAAATTCAATTTGCGTTTAATCAATTCGAAGAGTTCGACGGATACGAAGCAAAGGTTGGGTTGGATGGAAAGCGCGAAATACAAAGAGGAAGAAAGAAAGGAACTACGTGGATGAAAAAAGATACGGTTTACAGTGTGTTTCCAGCTGGCAGAATATTTCTCGTCGTTGGTTGTTGTGCAGTCGTGCGGCTCGGCGACGATTTCGAGGATCCTCGAGACGAGAAACGGAATTCGGCGGAGAATCAACGTTCTGGCAAGGCGCTGGAAAGAATCCCTTCGCCACCAGCGTGATTCGTTCACGATTTTCAGTCGTCCGACTTGCATTCAGCTGCCTTTTCGTTTTTACGATCTTCCTCTTGCCCACGGTCTTCCATTCTTCTTCCTCTTGTTCGCGACGTTACAGCCGACAGATTCTGGTTTTCCTTCGGGTAGGTGGGAGAGACAGGTCGAGGACCATGCACACCGAAGGATCCTCTTTCGATGTTGTCGCGATTCCTTCGCTCTCCTCTGTCTCGACGAGTTAGTTGCCCTCGCAATGTCGTCTTATCGCTGTGACATCGGCCAGGGAATTATACCAACTCGATATGTTTCGCTGGAATTTATTACGACCAAGCTGGTTATGCTTCTCACTACCGTCTTCTCAAAGTTCCTATATTATACGTATACGTGTTTCTTACACGTACGAAGTCGTTTCACTTGTTTCAATTTGTATAGGAACAATTGACGCTAGATCGTACTTACGATATAATTCGGTGAAAAAAATTGAAAATGTTTGTCATAACGTTAAAAACGGGTTTAACCTGCATCTACGAGCAACATAACGATTTTCTCTTCGAATATTTATCGAACGGATCGCCCAATTGCATAAAAGTTGCACGAGAACACTTTTTCCGCTTTGACAAGTTACGATCGTTCGTTTCGATTTGATTTTCCATACAATTTGTCAATCGTAAACAACGTCGTATCTTTGTATTTTAAAAACGAAACGATAACAAATGCGTAGATATATGTATGTTTGTACGAATCCCTATTGTTATTTTCATTGGCTCTACCTGAGATTCGTTTGTGAAAATCTGTGATATATGAAAAATCGAAATACTACGTAAACTTCCACTTTTTTTTTCGAAATAATATACTTATTCTCTAGCGTTTAACTCGACTGTCAAATAAAGATGTGTCGATACCAGTGTTATAAAATTTCAAAGCGGCTGTATTTTATTCTGTCAGATTCTGCCATATTCAAAGCAAAGAGATATCGATGAAAAATACATCTACGAAGCGTAGACGGATACCACGATTTATACATATATCTATATATGTATTTAGTACTCGTATTTGTTATTTCTATCTGATACTTTACGAATCAACGTTTTCTACGAAGATCGTAACTGTTTTCGGTTTGAAAGTAAACGATATCTACTCGTCTTAACGGAATTAGGACGGTTTTAACATTTCGTTTGTCGAGTTTGATTTAAGGTTTTTCTGCTCTAGAATATCTTCATTCTCTTTGGAAGGGAAAATGAGGAATAATTAAAAGCGATACAGATGAAGATATGCGATATCAAAATCTGATAGGGAAAGGGAGTCTCTAGCTTGGCAATTAATTCGTTAATTACGAGGAACGAGCTACTCGAGATGCTATTATTTTAGATTTAATAATTTCTTTGCACAAAGATCCTCAGCTTTTCAAACATGTCGTTACTTTTGTTTTAAAAATAGAACTGAAACTGAAGTAGAATTAAAATTCCATAAATGTTGCAAAGAGCGAAACGAATCGATCCGTCTTTAATGATCTTTATTTCTCTGCCCAAAAGGAATTTCCGATCGAGAAACGAACCAGTTATCAGGTTAAAGTCAATATATAGATCGCAACGATACCAACGTTACATGAATATTATTTTATATGAAAATACCTAGGCAGTACGCATTTTCGTAAACCGAACCAACATTCAACTATCGCGTTTAATATCTGTTCATAATCTCATGTTCAGTAAATATGCACGACATGCTAATAGCTATTAAATCCAAAACAAATGCGAAAGCATCGTTACCAGTGACTATTAATTTACTGCAATTTCACTTTTTGATGCCACGTCACATGTATAATTTGCCTGTCTGGCTCGAATCGTTTAAATTTGAATTTGACGAAGAGCAGAATTTTCGAAAAATATTATTAGATCGTTCCGAAAACGAGAGAGAATACTTCGATGGTTAAATTCATGATTTTCCGTAATTTCGTGTCAAACGTTTTATTAAAAAGCGGTAAAATTAAAGCAGGTCCGTTAGTATTTTATGTCGCTAGCTTTTTTCTCAGAGACGCATTTTCCCTTTCCATAATACGTCCAATAGCATTTTACTTAATACCGCGTAACATTCTGAATAAATCGCGAGTCTTTACATTCGATATGTGCAGTGCGTCCCTTCTCCGTAATATTCTTATATCTTATATATTTATTTATATGAAATATATATCTATATATTATACATTTAATACTGCCAGAATTTCCGCTTGGTATATCCTAAAACGATATTTTCCGTATATTAAAAATAATGCATGAAACGTATCTACTGTTATCTTAAATACGGAAAAATGTTGAGAACGTCGATGGAGAAAGCTGTACGGGTTCTTTGGAAAAAAGATTCCGATCAAAGCTATAAAATATGGGACATACCTTTAAAAGATCATTTCGACCTTGTTATTCCTTCTAGCATTAAACCGGAAGCTTCAACCTCCGGTCGTTTTTTAATTCGTTTAATAATTTCGTTACTTTCTTAACCTAGACAATTTTATTGAAATGTTTCCTTCTTTTTTTTTTTTCTTTGGGTTTCCACGGATCGGTTCGATACGTTTCGTTCGACATCGTGCGATATCCATTCGCCCTTAAAGCGAAGTATTATAGCTACAATGCAACGTACTGGATTCTCGGGTTGATTCGCCTCGATACGGTCCACTGGGTAACCTCAATTTCCCTAGGTCACAGTAGGTACCCCTCTCAGGAGACACAGGATTACTCGGGATACCTATTACGGACGAACGTAGCCTATCGTTCCTATCAAGCCTGAATAATGCGAACGTTATTCCTGAAATGAGTTTGGGTCTTCAAGTAGGTTGTCCTCAACGACGCATATCTATACGTATATATACTCGTACATATACATAATATATTATGTATACGTAGAAGCATCCGATGATCGATTCGCTCGGAATTATGCTACGCTAATTCCCCTATTAATTCCTCTTTCGAACGAAATTTTTAACTAAATTAACAGTTACGGTCGCTTTTCTATATAAAGAAGGACAAAGTTAAGTCTTGTCACGGAAGTTTGTTCTCGTTTCTTTAAAAAGAATTTCTGTCGATCCTGAAAAGATCAAGAGTTCGCGAGAAAATAAAAAGTTCAGGGTGTAAAATTGATATAGAAAGGAAAGGTGTGCAATTGGGTCGCGTCTTTACGCTCTTTTTCAAAACTGAGAAATTTTTTAAAAGTAGAATGCGATTGGATTCAAGGATCATGGCGAGGTGAAAGAGGAAAAGTAACGGGTTAAAGAATAGGCATGGTGGTTTTATCGATTACAGGGCACTTTCGTTTAAATATCGTGTTTGCACGACGCTAAACGAAGTCTTTATTCATCTTTCTAAGCGTTTGTTGGAAACAAGGATTCCATCCAATAGGATTATGTCTGAAACGTTTCTGATCTCCTGATAAGCAGATTAAATAAATAATCAAATATAAACCTCTTAATCTGCTGGCATCGCGAGTACGCAAGGCAAAGCGTAATTCACGGTATAAACGAGAAGCAGGTGGTACTGTGTAAAAAGATGTAACGTGGTTTAAAGAAAACATTTCGAAATTTCTTAGAATACTAATGAGTCGTTTCGTATATAGTTAATACACGTAATGTATTCATAAAAAGTTTTCGTATCTGTGCAAACAATTTCGTGGAATTTGAAGAATTAATTATCCTCGAAATCAAAGTCAATCTTTCTGCCAATTTTTGCAAGACAAAATCCTTCCGCTTTCTGTCGTTCCGTCCCATTCAACATATGCAAGGATGCGCAGAGCTACCTATCCGTGTTCTTCCTTTTTGGATAAAATCACATCTACATGACGACGCGTAAATCCGGCAGGAGTAAAGCTATTTTGAACGCGAATTACGGACGATCCAATTGAGGCAATCTCTCGGCCAACGTCGCGTCGTTAATGATCCAGTAACGCCGTTTACATTACATTATGTAGCAATGTAGCGTGTATAACACACGTATCGAGTCAAAGTAATACACAATGCAACTGCTCGTTGTCTGGTTTAGCGTAAAGCGTGTGTTGATAAAATTTTGATGATATTTTGGACAAAGTTTGCAATATTCGTATAATACGTTTACTGGTACCCTAGAGTCTAGTAATATATACATATGTCCTATTTTTATTTCATTTTATTTATTTTTATTTTATTTTATTTCATTTTTATCGTAATACCTACGTGTATTATAATACCTACTATCTCATGTTATATAATTTAATATCGGGGACAAATTAATTTAACCTGATAACTGATTCGTTCTTTAAGCGGAAACTCCATTAAACACGAATTTAAAAATTAATACCAGGCAGTTCTGCAATTTTAATTAAATTTCAGTTCTGACAAAGGCACGTACATACGACATAACGATTACGTGTATGTATTTAAAATAAATCCAACAACTCGAAAAGATAAAGGAACGGTATATGAATAAATTATGTTCACAATATCGATAAACATATATTTATCGTTGTTTCTTTTTTTCTCCATAATTCTCTGTGCATGGAAGATAAAACCGATACGATCTTTAAACGAAAACCGCGTAAAGCATGGAAAGTCGTTTACAAAGACTTCTTCGTTTCGTATTTCCTCTTTGTATTTCTAAGTAAACATCAATCTCGATCTTAGGTATTTGGATGATATACGGATTTTCAATAAAGTTCGAAGAAAAATTACCTCTTAACGTTCAACGTGTTTAACATAATCTACGTACAGTTTCAAGAAAGAAAAGAACAAGTTCTCCTGATACGCGTAGTCGGAAGTATATATAGGTTTGAAGGCTTCCCTTGCAGAGTATGTTATATACGTGTATCAGAGAAATACACGGAAATATTGTCAGACGACTAGGAAATGCGTTGCGGTGTAATGGTTAACTCGTTTGCGTGTGAAAAGGAGAACCCTTTAAGCTCGGCGCGGCAACGTTATTGCGAATGCCCCTTCTTTTCTACATAGTTTACACGCGTGTACCTGCGGCTTTCGCAAGGTATTGCGTTCAAAGGTTGCCTCCACGTACTTAGCCGTTACAAAATGTCATTTACACTTTAAACAAGCCGCCACTTTTTCAAAGACTGCGCATCGCACGATATTAGTTAATTAAAAATTCTAGGAAATGATTTTAAGAAGCCTCGTGTTTCTCCGAGAAAATATTTTACGAAATAAGTACGAGTTGGACTTGATAAAAGCTTGGGGTGTCGTATGGTTATCGTATGGCAAACAAGTAGATTCAACCGGTAGAAGCTTATTCAGCCAGACGCTGACATTTGGATCGCATAGACGCAATTCTACCGTAATACTGTGCCTTTTAATAGGGAATTTAAATTTATAGGCTGTTGATTCGATAAACACGTCTAGAAGCAGCATCTACCGATGTTATATATATATATATAGAACGTGATAAAAAATGCTTCATTAAAAAATGAGGATATGTACCACGATATCTTCGTAGCTACTGTAGATTCTTACGAAAGCATCTCGATATTCGAACGTTCCGCCAGTCAAGAATTCGACGACTGACCAAAACACGCGTGTACCGCAGTCACAGCCCGATTCACCATTAATTTGTACACTTTGATCAAATTCGAATACCGTTAACTACAAATGGATCAAAGCGTGCGGATACTTATGATCAGTAGTGCGCGTCTCGACACGCTTTCAATGCGCAAACACGAGCGGTGTAACAATGACGAATGCCTGGTGAAAACGGTATTGAACGCGTATCCTTGTGGCGATAAGCGCGCCGCAGGAAGGGAATCGAATCACCGCACCGCGTCGCAGCACGGGAATCTTTGCAGGACAGGCAGGCAATGCACGAATCAAGCCGATGCGATGTAATGCGCCCTTCGATTGTTCGCGGATTACGCGATGCTAGACGACGCGTGAGCATCGACGCACATGTACGTGAATAAAGTTTAAATAGCGATGTATCGAAGCCGACGCGTGGGAAGCGGTAGTTGCGATCGTAAATCGTAAATCAGGCACCAGTTGGTTACGTTCTAATCTATTCCACCCGGGCATATACCAACCTCGACTATATGTATACGTAATCTAGGAACCTAGTGTCCATCGTTCGGCTATTTATAGAGGAGGGAAAAATGGCCCGTGTCGATATATCGATTCGCGCCGACCTCCGTCTTGAGCCCCTCGATGTATACCTATTACCGACCAACGCTTTTAAACCGCACCGTCGAACCGCGTGTACGTTTCTGAATTTCGATAAAAACGATTCTCTCCCACGTTTAAAATCTCCGGCTGTCCTACCTGTCACGTGGAATCGGGACGTACCATCTACCTTCCCCGCTATTTTCAACCACTGATCGAAGTTACAGGATCGTTTTAGCTGATGCTTAAATACGATCGGGAAGCAGGGTGAATACCCCTTCGAACTCTTCGGATCAGAGGTCTTTTCCTACTTTTCGCGGAATTCCTCGAGATCCCCGATACAATCACGGTGATAGATTTTTCTTGGTACAGGATTTTTTTCAAAAGGCTATTTTTCCCCGAAAGAAAAGCATGTTTGTACATTTTTTTTATATTTATTTATTTATTTATTATCGTTTAGTCCGTGCCTTTCGGCTTTGAACGAACTTTCGGTTTTACATCTCTTACGTCTAATTCTCTTCTTATAGGTCTACCTACCCTCTTTTCCACTCTATTCTATTGCACTACCTTGCTTATTCTACCTCTAAAATCTATGCATTAGGAACTATAAATTATCAACTAATGACTAAAAAACTATTGCAACTTTGGCAAATTTTTTTATATAACAGCTTTCTTCTATTCTCAATCCTTTCGCAAGCTCTAGGGATCTTTGCCGGCCGGAGGAAGGACAAAACAGCGTTGTAAATAAGTTAACCCTCTACCGCCGAGGCGAGATTTCGGAAACTCCGCTGATTCTTTTCTGATCCTGTCTTTCTTATTCTTTCCTATCCTGTTTATAACCACTTTATTCGTAGTATTTCGTCTACTTTATGACGGTACTACGATACACGCGTTCATGCAAATAGACTTACATAGCTTGCTCGAAACGGTAACTTGTTGACACGTCTGCGGTGGAGTTTGTTAGAGATATTGGAAGAATTCTCTGAACTGCGTAATTACTAAAATTCTTTCGCGACATAAAACATTTATAGTCCTTGAAACGTAAAGTGGAAAATCTGTAAAGAATGATATCGCAGCTTTGTATTGTTAAAGAATCAATCAGCAGATCAGCCAGCAAGTAGAGTTGCAAGATATTGTCCGTAATAACTTTTGACGACGAAGTTGACCGGCGAGTCTGTCTATTTTGTTACGTTTATTACGAAAACAAGTAATAAAAGTAAACCGGTACGAAGCATTGTTAGAAGTATTCTATATTTATGTGTAAATCACCTGTAACTTGAAAAGTCTCGTAGACTTCACCTCGGGCTTTCCGCCCCAAGTATGATGTCACGGTTGGTAGAAGGTTGAAGGTAGTTCCATGTACCTAATTTATTAGGATGATAGGTTTACTAAGTCTTTAGAAATTTCAACTTTGGTTTGCTGTTCTACGACAGCTACCTGATAGACTCATCTATGTAACCAAACAAAACTTTCTATGAAACATCCTGTACAGTAGCCCAGTGTTACGTTTAAAAGCCATCCATATTACGAGCGCTGGAAACTCGATGACATTCGATATCGTCCTGCCACGTGGAGAAACGCCCATCTTAACCTTCCCCTCGTCGAGCTTAAATTTCCTGTCGTAAAACCTGCCTCTCCGTCGAATTTTTTACGATATCGATGATTTACGCGAAATCACCTTCGTCGTTGAAAGAAGGCTTCGACGAAGCAAACCGCGAATCAGTGAAAATCAAGGCTTACTGCGGCAATCAGCTCTTTGAGCAAATCGGATCTTCTTTCCTTAGCTTCATTTGCCTGCTTGAATGCCGATTCTATGAACGTCGGTTTCCAGTAAGTTCGTGGGAGGATCGTCGTGGTAATACGCCTGTCATGAATGCCGGGAATCAGGGTTGAGGGGTGGCCGGAGAATACCGAATATCGAGAACCGTCGCGTCTACCGTATATCGGAGGGAGAATGAAAAGCACCGACCACGGGAAATTGGTTTCGTTTGTGAAATTTCTCGTGCAGAAAGTACCTCGAAATGCTACGTCGTTGCGGTGGCTGTCGTGTCAGCGTGTCGCTTCGTCATCCGTCTGTCCGCGCGAGAGTGACACCTCGCGATGCGAGACAGGGTGGAAAAGGCTCGTAGACGGTCCGAAAAGGTAGTAGTCGTGGGTTTCGAGAGTACTTGCCTTGTTCCTCCCTTCGCTGATCCTTCGCGACCGGCCTGCCCCGTACCATCCAAATACATATCCGACTATCGTCCGACGAAACTATCCTGCAATATCGTCGAACCGCAAAGAGGTAATTCCCAGAAGTGCGAGACTCGAGTTCGAAATCAACTGCCGCGACCACCGTAGACTGTGGTTTAATACCAGACGTTCCTCTTGTTCGACGGGTAGAAAGGTTGTTGTTCAGCTACGTAACAGAGTTACATAGACTATGAAAAAAAGCCGTGAACATTCCGAACAACTCGATATTTCCGAATTTCCACCGCTGTAACTTTTAGTATCCTGAATATCGTAACAGCACATTTTCTTACAAGATCGGCTTTGTTCGATTAAAATTGCGGAACACAATTTATATCACGCAGCTGCGTTACGCGAACTCAACCACCGTGGAACAAAGGATGTACATAATACCGAACGCATAAGCGTCGAATAACCGTCGTATAATAAACAGGAATCGTACGAGCGTCCTTGCCGAATATCGGATTCCAGACTCACTCGACACGTCGGAGTTTACCAAGTTTCGCTGCTGGAAGGTACGTTAGTTATGCCGACGTACCTGCCGATAACGCGTGTTCTTTTTATCGGAACGTGATACAGGATCGTAGCGGGTCAAACATCGCGTCTCCCACGCGCTTTCAGTTACCATTACGTAGCTGTACGCCTTGATACGATATTTTCTCGCAAACAAAAGCAAACCTCGAACGTCTGCCGATACCACGAACAACGTTTTCAGAGACCTTTTAAACGGCTCTCGTATCAGCAAGATAAAATAAAAAAAAAAAAAGAGAAAAGAAAGAAAGAGAAGAAAGAAAAAAGGAAAAGAAACGGAAAGGAAGAAGAAAAAGGAAAGAGGAGAAAGAAAGTACAAGGCGGAAGTCAACGAACCGAGAAACCAAGCTCTTCCCTTCCTTCGCGTGTCGAAGTATTATCGATGATCCCACGTAGGCGCCCAACGACCGATTATCGTGTTTCCTCGTCCAACGATCCACGAGAAACAAGCTTGTGAATGATTTTACTTCCAATGAATTGCAAGGTAAATTGTGTAGGATAATGCGTACCTTTCGACATAGGCCGGACACTCGATTCCCAAACCCATTATGTTGATTTTAACACTGCATTAACTGGTTGTCGCTGTATTATAATGTTTGTATTTCCACTTTGCTACTCCAGATCGTATCTTATCGTCTCGCGATTAAAATTATAGTTTCGCTATATTGAAATGCCAAAGGATTTTATCGAACACTTTTACTGAAATTACTAACAAGCTTCTTTGCACACGTATATCCGTAAAATTATTAGATTTTATATTCAAAATTGTTTCCCTTATTAAATTCCTCGATCGAAGGAATCGATCGAAGCGTGCTAACGTACGGATTTCCATCCCGGAAAGACCTTGGCGGAAAAATTGACACGCAAAAGCGCTTCCTATGTAATTTCCTATGTATCGTGTACATCGTGTATGTCGCATATACGTTATCGCACGTGATTATGTATTTAACTCCATACGCACCTAGTGCTCTTTTGTGCACGCGTCAAACACGACTATCGATTATCGGATTAATTAAACTGCGTAATTTCCATCTTAATTGAGAACAAAGAACGAGACAGCGATTACCGATATGTGATCCATACGAAGTACAATGAGATTTGTAGAAAGATCCTGGAGGATCTGACTAAAGTTTCCATTATTATTCACAGCTTATAGCTGTATTATTTACAGTATTATTTACAGCTTATGCTTTACTTTCTGTATGTACAAAGCATTAATTTTTTATTTTTGTTCCGTCGATTAGCGTTTACATACCCTTAAAATCTAAACTCCCGAACAACTGATATTACACTTTTCTATATATACAGGGTGGTTGGTAACTGGTGGTATAAGCGGAAAGCGGCCGGTTCTACGCGAAAAAAGAAGTCGAAAATATAGAATAAAAATTTTTCGTCCGAGGCTTTGTTTCCGAGAAAATCGACTTTGAATTTTCGCTCGGTACGCCTGCACTTTATCACGTCTCGTTATAACGGATCTCACTGTAGATTTTTAAAAAAATTAAAAAAAACTTTTATTCTATATTTTCGACTTCCTTTTTCGCGTAGAATCACCCCCTTTCCGCTTGTACCATCAGTTACCAACCACCCTGTATATAAAAAGAAAGAAAATACGGATAACATAATAAAACGATGGATGTAGAAATTGTATTCTATTGTTCGGTTTCTTTGAACATTTTGCGGTATTTCAACGAGCGCAGGGAAAGCGACCGAGCTGCCAGGGAAACGGTTGAATCGAAAAAAACTGCAAAAACCCTGTTTATATTTGCGCGGAAAAAGGAGAAGCAAACGGAAGAGTTGGAATTCCTCTCAGTTTCTCGCAAAATTACGTTTCGTCGTCTTGTTTCGTGTCTCACCTGTGGCGAGGCGTTCGCCACTGAAATCTTTCCCTCGTTAAAATGCAAAGTAACTCCGAGAAAAATAAAGGAAAAGAAGATGATACGCGTGTTATGTCGGTTTCTAGTTCTCGCTCGTTAAATACGAACTGTTTCATGTTTGAGAGCGTCTCAAACATGGCCAAGCTTTCAATTGGATTAAACGTTTCTCAAATTTTTCCGTTTACGACCGAATTTACTGATATTTTACTAACAAGGAAACTTCCATAACTCGAAAGGCTCGATTTTTTCTATCGTTTCTTGACTTTGCAAGTTTATAGAGGATCTCGGTAGAACTTTCTTCGATCATTTTTTACCGTTATATGGTCAGGACACTCCTCGAAGGTCGAATTCGGAATTTTTAGGACTATGAAGATTCTCTCCTAAAGAAAAAATCGCTCCGATTAAACCTTGCCCTGATCGATTTAAATGTAAAATTAACTGAGAATTGTTATGGCTTTTAAGTACAGATCTCGATCCTTCGTCGCGATATTTCTACCAATATCAATCTGTGTAAGGGTTAAAATTCTTCCATGTTTCAAGTCGATCAAAAAAATACCGCATTTTGATGATCCAGGCAATTATAAGGCAGCGAATGTTTTTGCCGATGGTAGATGAAAGTTCTTTCGACTGGGACTCATTATTATTCGGACGCATTAGAAAGAAAACCGAGGTAAAGATAGGCGGTCGGTCGAAAGCCATTTCCATTGGCCTGAATCGAACCGGAAACGCGAAAGGGAGACGAATCGTATTGTGGCTTAAGACGTCTGTGACGTCTTTATCACGGCGAACGGCAGGATAACGAGCGACCAAGTCAGAATTCTAAGAACGCGACCCGTCCTAATGAATTGCCTACTCCATTTGCCGTGCAATGCTGTGCCTGCGGTGCACCGTGCAAACCACGCCGGAATTACTTTCGCTCGATCAGTGCAGCAGCTTCCACGAGGAATGGCGCGAATCCTGGAACGCTCGAGTGTTCTTGACTTTGCGCCTCGCTCAACATACGCCCCTCTCTCTCTCTCCTTTCTTCTCCTGCTTTTCCTTTTTCTCTACTCTCGCTTACTCTATCTACCTTAAAGGAATAAATGTCATCGTAAATCACTATCTACGACCTCTTCTTATCCGCTTTCGAAAAAATATGATTCGGCAACGCGTGAACCAAGAATAAATAATTTGAAACATGGTGTCACGATTATAGCTGGTTTTACGGCAGATTGTATAGGATAATGACCGTATTTTATCACTGTGTTTCATGGAAGTTCCATTCTCCCGAAGAAAGTGGCCACGCTGTCGGAGGTAGCTGAATCTTTCTTTCGTGTTATTCGATTGTCGTTCATCGTTTCTATATGTGATTCTATAGCTTTGGTCGAACGAAGCGTTACAAGCTATCTTCTCTGAAACCATTGTATAATAGATATCTGAGGACGTGGCTTAAATTTCTCATGGCGTAAACGAAATGATAAATGTAAAACTAATAAGAGGAAAGGAGGGAGTCGCTCATAGGTAACGCAAGGAATATTTTCTGCGTCCTTTCAGGCTCTTTCGACTCATTAGCTCCGAGACTAAATCTAAATGGTTTAAATGATAGTTAAAAAAAATATATATAAGCGTATACGGAATATCCGTAGAAAGGTACGTTTGAACCAACCAGGGGATTAAAGCATTACAAAATAAGTGAAACGTATTGCTCAAATACCATCAAAACGTTCTCTCCTTTTATACTTGCATTTACGCTGCGACAAGCATAAATCAGAATTTTAAAGTTGTTTATTTTCCTTTTTTTCTTTTTTCTCCACTTGCGACTGTCGGTATTTAAAGCTAAGCTCCGCGTAACGATTCACGGAAAATTAACTTAAGCCGACTAGTCGTCGTTACATCAAGGTACGAGTGCAAAATGGGTACGGGAATTCTCTTTAATTGCACTGTGCAACCGACGTTCTTTATGTTTAGTGCTCTTTGAAACGATAGCTTTAATCCTTCCCCGGCTAGATATTCATACCCATTCTACGTCAACATGTTGAGACGAATGTCGAAACACTTTCATGCTCGCGGTATCACGTGCGTTAAGAAATTCGAAATGTTTCGAAATATGGTGGAAATGTTCGTACGAGACGAGCAATATACAATTTGATATGCAGTGGCGAATAAAATAAGTAATCTATTTACGTAACTTCACATATTAGCGACACTTGTAACCGGTACTCTTCACCATGTTGTAGTTAGATATTCTCGAGTGTAGATATGTTCTACTTATTCGCTGTTCTGGTTAAATACAATTATGTTTTGTAAAATTATGATTATTTAAGCTTTCTTTGCTCGCCACCGTATTTAGACCTGTTCGATCGATAACTATATCGTATAGATATCCCGGAGATTAATTCTTGCATCCATCGTGGGCGGAAAAATATTAAATTCGTCCGAGACGTTAATTACGCAAAATATCAGGCACAAAGATTTACAATTCGCAGGCGTTTCTTTATGAGGCAAAAATCGTTGCTTGGTTTTCGAAGGCTTAATGCTATCGTCATGTTCGTCGTTAACCCTCTCGGAGAGTTATAAACTGTGGAGTACAAGGGGCGCATGCAAATGGCTGGTTTTACCCCGTGTCGACGACCGACCGCAAATTTCTTCGCTCCAGACGCTGTGCTTCCTATGGAATACGTCAGACACCAGAGAATTTCTTTAAATCAAAGTTTGTTGCTGGAAAATCCGATCTCTCGCTATGTTAAGAAATTCCAAGTAACTCGGGACCGCTTTCTATTTGCTCGTGTAAAGCGTAACCGAAAGACAGTAAATCTGCATAACAACAAAAAAAGAGGAAAAAAGTGAGATAAAAGTGAGTAGAGGAATGTGCAGCCAAAGAAACACGAACGGAAGAAAATTGTTTAAATAAATGGAGAATATCTGTCAAAGTACTCGTAAAGTTTCAAACGTACTCGACCAGCTTCTACTCGAAAGTACCGATTTCCCTTCTCTCTTCTGCGGGACACACGGAGGCTTGAATCTGTCTTGCTTAGATTCCAATCCACTCGAAAGTACGAGACTTTTTTTTCAAAATATTCATAGACGAACCGAACCATAGTGAAGTGGCCATATCTAGTTATCGTACATTTTTAATTTATTCTTTCACCGAGGCTCCTCGCTTTTCGTTCCTTTCTCGTTGTATAACAGTTTTATTTAAGTTTTATCAAAGTAAAATAAAAACGAGGAAGAAAGACTTATCAAAGTTGGACGAAGCCAATGAAGAGAATTAAGATTCCTTCAAATGTGTATTTTTATGGAACCATCTTGTATGAAAGCCACGAACCGCGGTTACCCGCACTATCATTGCACTGCAGTTACCATAATTTTTCAAGCTTACTTAGAAACGCGATGGAGAAAAATCCTCGAGGAGGATTAAAATAAAACGGAGTAGCGATAGAAGATAGATGGAGAGAAAATCAGACAGGGAAATCAGGAACACGTATCTCTCAACTATGATATTCGCTTTTGTGCGTCATTGGTCGCGAACGGTGCATACGAACGAACGTTTTTGGATCGTTTCGCAGCAACCGTGACCGCGACCACGTATTGTCGGCGTTACAACTTAAACGCGAAACGTGGGGTCATTCGATAAACACCTGTGGCAAAACATTACGAATATAAAATGTGGCGTGGCGAAAAGTTGAAGTTGTGAATACGAATAGAATTGTAGAATTGTAGAATACGAATGTGCTCTAATAATTTCAAAAGTCGCAGCCTGCGCTTTGTAAAAGTGGCTTATAAAGTCTTACTTTTGTTTACCGGATTTGTTACTAAATTTCGCTAACGATATTAGTCCGACTATGGAAGAAGATAATTCATGAAAATACCAGTAAACGTCGCAGCAATTATATTCTTTGGTGAAACGGATGGATAATTCAACTGATTTTAAAAGGTTTAAGTATTTTAAATTATATTTACGTAGAGATACGTGCTCAAAGAAGTAGTACACGCTTTTCTTGAGAGATACATATATTATAGTCTTTTAAGCAGATAAACTATAAAGAACGCTTCTGAATAGCTTTCTTTGCACAACTTAAAGCCATACGTACAAATGTTATTACAAGTGTACAGACCTTAAAGGTATAACTACGTGCAAAACATATTCTCTTTGTCCCGGTGTTTTACGCGACGATAATGCTTGTCTCCTTCTACTTATATACTTACAAAGCACGCATACAAAGTAGAAAAGAATGAATGGCATGGTTACAGTATACGGCTATTATACTGAAATAACGGACGAATTACCAGTTGTGCAAAGAACGAATTTTATATTAGTTCGACATGTTTTTCACTCGTATAAATACTACCATTCGATTCGCGGTGTTACCTGGCTTTCTATCGATCATATATTATTCAGAAGCACGCGGAGTTCCCAAGAATACGATTGGCTACGGGCCAAAGATTCTCAACTACGAACTGTCTATGCGACAGCTCTCAACAATACCAGATGAATGTACATATTGAACGTATATCCGTGTATCTACTTCTCCGCAATTATTCACAACCACCTGCCACGAATAAACGCGGCAAGTGTAAGTCCTATCGTCGAGATTTAACCGAAGAATTATGCATATCCGTTCGGTGGAAGGGACGACGCTCTACTCTCGATTATTAGCCTTTAACGTTTTTCCATATCTCTAGTATTTTTGTCGCTGTCTCCCAATATCCTACGCAAAGATTATTCTTCGTCCTGAATTTTTAACTATGCGAGATAAAATAAAAAGTTGGATGGAAAATGTCCTGATCAAGAACCGTCAGTCTTACTTGGTACAAACGTTCATTTAGCATGTAGATTTCCTTATTTCCGAGAAATTTTTTTTACTATATCGTCTATTCTCTTTTGTTTGTTTAGGTAAGAAAGAGAGAGAATCGAGATACTGGGATATAACGTACCAGCAACAACTTACAGCGGTAACTGGAACTTTTTATCTTCGATATTTACATTATCAACTTCTTTTGCGATGATCGCTATCCCGTGGTAGTTAACACGTTAAATTCCAAGCGTATCTTGTCTCTGAAAATTAGTTCCACTAAACAAAACGATAACGGTCTACTGGGAGACTTTTCAGGACTTCGTATAATAGAATCACTCTGTTTTAAAATACGGAACAGACGGTTCTAGCTCGACTATGTATAATCGTGAATCGATTCGAGTACAGCGAAATGATTCGTGTAATTGCTCTCAACGACTAACTAATGGTTTCTCATAAGAAACCTCGGAGGAGAATTCCTCGAATGGAAAGAGATAACCGAGGAATCTTGGTTCGGCGAATAACCTTCTCCGATGCCGATAAAATTGTGCATTTACCCTGCGATATTGTATCTACTCGAGCAAACGCAAACTACCGCGTGAAACTTTGTCAGGGTAGCACGTGCCACTCGCGAAGCTACGATATCGGCGAGGTAACTCGCTCAACTAGACTCCTATATGTCTCTGGAATAATTAAAACTTTCGAGGACGAAATTTCACAGTAAACGCGTCTATCCGATATCTAAGCAAGGAGAAGTCGATATATGCGTATAGATATTGAAAATAACAATTGATCGTGGCATGACCTTTTCTTCCGTTTTCCGCTGCTGAATACCAGTATCCGAACATTTTATTCGATAAATTATTTTATTAGTATTTCTAAGCTCTCGATGTTTCGTGCTCGTTAGCAATCTTAAAGTTAAAATCTGAACGTGCACGCGAGCACCCATGGACATTTAGAAGACTAATGGGTCTTTTAATTCCCATAGACTGACACGTGAGCGTTGAAGAACGCAGATAACCGAACATAATTTTCAAGGCGCTACTAAAATTTGCAAAGTCTTTTGATTGGACAATGCATGACGATAGACGTCAAGAAAATTTTAAACTTCACAAGGTAACAAAAAGCGTAGAGGCGGGATGATTAAAAAAAAGAAGAATTTTCTTGCTGGTCTTTAAAGAAAAACTTTTTTACTCATCTCTCTAGAAGGAATTCTCTTGCTAGACTTTGAGAATTCTCTCTGAACTTCCAATAAAGTCAAAGACTTTCTCGACTTTAAAGAACTTCGTTACAACTTTCAACTTTATTATACCAACCACCAAAACCGAACTCTTTTATCCAAATCGGCGTCAATTTAGCGTTGTCGGAATGCTTGCAAATTAGTTATCTTTCGCTATCGAGTAAGACTCGAATGCTACAAAAGCACAGGTCAAATGTATCGACCGGCCAAGGCCGTTTCTCCTCCATTGCTTCTGCATATTGACTTAGGCTAACTCTTTCCAACTGTTTATATTAGGTATCCGATTATTCACTAGGCTTCTTAAAGAAGCTAACTAGAGTGATATAAATTCAAACACAGTATATGTATACTTCACAGAATCGTCGATTCGTAGCATTTAAAATTTTGTAATTCGCTGTCACGTCGTTAAGATATTTTTCTACGTATCGTTTCTGCACAGTATCGATATTTCTTAAACGATAAAAAGTATTATTTTCTACGTAGTGTACTGTTATTATATTACGTTCGTAGGTAAAAGAAAAACCCATTTCAAAATGTATACGTACACATTATAAATAGATAATACGTACTAAAAACATACATATTAAATTTAGATGGCAAGTTCGTAAGCTATTTGTTGGCAAATTATCGTAAGTATAAATTACATTTATATCTCTGTAATACTTCCAGTGTCAAAAATAGCATAAAATATCGCTATTGACTATATGGTCTTGCGCAAGTATGTGCACAAGAATCCCTAGTGTGAGTAATGGTTGTGTGGAGAGAACTGCGAGTTCCGCAGAAGCAGCAAGACGGAAACAGAGTGCAACGAGGTGATAAACGTCAAATTTATAGAAGAATTGTCACAAATTTTCTCAGTGCTTTTTCCTCTAGGAACTTCGGCTATTTTATACCGTTGAAATAGAATTTAAACGTAATTTCCGATGAAATTTTATACAAAATTTCAAACCGTATCCAGTTTAAATCGAACATACGTATGTATATGTAACGTTGGTGTAGCAAAAGGTTCGCGAAGGGAAACGAAACGTTCGAAAGAGCATGGAGCGTGAGGCACAATTGAAATTTATTTATCTAATTAAGCAAACGGGTCTGGTGTCGCGACGAACTGTCGGGGATCGCAATCATAATTCTGACTGAATTAATTCGGCACCATGAGAAACCGATATGCCCAGGGCAATTTCACTTTGATAAACTGAAAATTTCTCAAGCTGGGCGGTTCAGAGAGAATGGCTGATGAAAATAGTTTGAAGAGAAATTAATAATTGAAACCGTGGAGAAGGATATTAAATAATTTTCCCTTTAGCGATTCTAGGAATCAGCTGTCATTGTTATTGTTACTATTATTTAAGTTCTTTCACACGGGCTGCGTTTATCCCTCAGTGGTAATATTATTTCAACTTCTTTTGTTTAGATCATAAATTATCATTTTGTTCCACCGAAAGAAGGAAACTTGCTTTTGAATAGCTAAAAGACCGTTGAACAAAAAGTTTCAGTGTTCGTTTCGAAAAATTAATACCGTTAGATACACGACTGACTCGTAAGTAACCCGAGTTACTTGGGGTACGCCGTTTTAATTTTAATGAAATTTATGACGTAATATATAGTATAGAAATTAGGCTGAAATAAAGTAATCTATCCGAAAGTGGCGTGATCATGAATATTCCTTGGACGTTCTTCTCAAAGCGTCGAACCGAAGCGTCGAACCACCGGAAAGTGAGAGCTCAGAGTCACGATTGAATAATGTTTATAACTCGTTAGGCGCTCAGAGTGAAATTGGTAAACTGAGAAATTGTGAATTATTATCCATACGTGGATGAGAATTAATAGCGGGGCGAGCAAAGTCATAAAGTTGAAATGATAAGAAACGAAACGAGGAGAAAGGCGAAATTCGCGCTATACGATACGGTGGTTTAAATCAACGGTCAATGATTTTTCGCGTATACATTCTATCGGTGTTCCTCGCGCGAGCACGTGTTCGTAATTTACAGTTCTTTGCATTTAGCCTATAGCTGTCTTTTATACGCCAGTCACGGTGAAACTCCACGGTGTTGGTAATTTTATGCACGTACGTCTATTACGGCCAGCTTGCAATCAGTCTCGTTTGTATCGTAAAACAATGGCACAGAAGTTGGCGTCGATCAGCCAATACAAATGCGTGTGTATTCTTAACTCACCTATGCAAGGGAATTTCGATTAAAACTTTGTTGATTGATCGATCGTACGTTTCTCGATTAGATAGTATAAAGAACGTAAGAAGTTTCCATAGGCGAAATTAATTAGTCTAGCTACTATAAATGCTAATATTTTTGCATTTCCGCTAGAGAAGTTTCGGTACAAAGATTTAGTTGTAAAATACGCGGCAATATAAATTTGGAATTTACGACGAAGCTGAATATTGAATTGAATTATAAGATCATTATGAAAACTGTTAGAAAGTAAAATCGGATTTTTAAGTAATTTACAATAAAGAAAAGGTTCGTTAAAAGAATACGGTAACTGGGAACAAAGATCACGCGCCGGAAGAATTGAGATTTGTTCTCGTTTAACTCCGTATTATCATTAATATTCACGTTGCTCGGTACAAATGACAGTGCAACTTTAATTAAACGTTTTCACGGCTACTAATTGCACGCTTTCTAAACCACTGCAATAATGCTTGCGTTAATTGCCGTTAATAGTTGAGCAAAAAGCAATCAAGATATAATACTTGTTTAACTTGTGTACGTTGCCTTTCCATTCTTTGTATACGGCCAAAGAAATTATTATCGATAAATGATCGTGTTAATATTAAAGTTATGGTTTTACCGTAACTACGGTAAATCTAAACTATTATTAGTATATATATTATATTATTATTGCTAAGAGTATAGGATACTTGCGTTCATACAGCATTTTTTATTTAGATCGATCTTCTACGAAATCTCTCCGAGCTACTTTACATTCGTCTCGAAATACTCTGCATATTTCAAAGGTTTTCCTTCGCTTCTTCCTAGCGATATTTCTAGCAATATGTACATTTAATTAAAAAATAATTACAAAGTGTAATATAATACCGAAATTTATCTTAATCTATTCAAAAATTTAAAGTAATCAGGAACGAATGCACTCTGGGAAGCTATGAATACTATAGAAAAAAGAAATTTTGAAAATAGGCCGCGAAGAGATGATTTGTTATTCAAACAAGACGACGATCCAAAGCGCGTATCGCGATTGTGTTGCAATTGTTTATAAGACGAGATCGTGCCTTGACAACAGCGATTTAACTCTTCATCTTCGGATTATCTAGCATTATACGCGATATTGTTTCCCGGCACGCTGATTTAAAATTTAAAACACAATTACGACGATAGAAACTGATCGGAGACAATACGCGAGGCCTAGCCGCGTAACGAATATTATACAAAGTCATGGGCGTTTGGATCTTAATTTCCAGGCGATTCGAAACGAAAGTTTTGAACGACTTTTACCTCTGAGACTTCGGAGACTCGTCGAATTTGAAAGATTCGGGATACAAGACTTATCTTTCACGAAATTAAGCATGGGTGTCACGTTTAAAGCGATTCAAATTTTCGCTATTTATACATTCGATCCCGAGTATTCTACGGCACATGCTTGCTGAACGGTAATTTCGAGAAAGATGCAACGAACAAATCGTGTAATTCCCACCCGTTAATTCACATTCGAATCCAACGCGTGTCTCGAGAAATTTCTTGGTGCCCGGTACCGAGACGCAGTAGCGTGCTGGAGAACAGGAGGCACGTACGAAGAGAAGAGAAGAGAAAGAGAAAAGAAGCGAATAGAGCAGAACAGAGCTATCGGGTCCCACCGGGGAGACTGGCCGCGAGTTAGAAACTCGATGGTACGCGACAGAGGTTTCCTTTGCATATACTCGGCGATAGGGTCGCTCCCGGCGGCGCTTATCGTCAGAATTTATTGGCCAGTTTCCGGCGACGTTCTCGACTTTAAACCGCGACGTTCGACGTTAAGTGACTTTGCGGGATTTCAATGTAACGCGACGTTCGTGGGGTTGGCAGACGGGGACCGCGTGATTCAGGGTATGCGCGCGAGCTCGTAACGTGGAATCAAGATAATCCTGGTCGTCCATGAGCCATGGACCCGCACTCTCTCTCAACCCCTATCTACCGGCCTAACAGTGTGTTCGTACAGTGTCGCACTCGCCTAATCCCCTCGCGCCTATCTAGATGCATACATCATACACCGAATAAAGGCGTGCAATATCCTTTCCAGCTCGTCCACCCTTTCGTTCGCGCCACTACACCGCGCCATGCCGAGCTACATCGGTTTTGGCACACGGCGAGGAATGGAACCCGTTTCTTCTTCCATTTATATTCGTTTAAATCGGCTCGTTCGGCAAGATCGCGCCTAAATGTAAGGAAAATCAGGCAAACTATCTTTACGGACTTGGTTTTTTATCGAATATTTTCTGTTCGATGTTTCTTACGTCGATTGGTAATTGCGCTTAAAATCGAGACGTTAATAGTCATAATCTGAGATAGGAAACGTTGTCTGTACGTTCTTAGCTTCATCGCGAAAACTGTCGTTATTCTTGAAACGTATTGTTGACTCTTTGAAAGCGCGATACAGGAGGCAAAAGCTGAAGAATATTAATTTTGTAATATTCAAACATTTTACATTTAAGATACATGTAATTTCAGCTGTTCGTGCGAAGTAAATTTTAGTAATTACGTTACGTATTATACGGTGGAAGACAAAAAGTGTGCAGCAGCGTATTTCACGCTTTTGTCGAATCTCTCTCAGGCTACGCTGTGGAAGAATTAATTCCGTAATTAGTAATTAGCACGGGAAATATTAATTAATTTGAAATAACGCGTGCTTTGTGCTATTTTTCGCGGTAGAAATTCTTTTGAAGGTACCGTTCGATAATTTTTCAGCGATTTAAGCAATTAATTTCCTTTTTTTCACTTTCTTTCTTTGCCTAGACGATATTCTACGTAATTTGCGAATAAATATAGCCTCTCTCGTTGGGTAGGAAATTGAACGATATCAAATTATCAGTTAAACTATAACCGTCAATTCCCAAGCGTCAATGAAACGTTTATACGTGCATTTTTTCGGTGGAACTCCATATTAGCCTTGCAATTTGGCTTTGTCGGTCCAATTTTCCAATGCCTTTAGTCCCGGTAATTCGCAGCACAGCAATATACTCCGTTACCATTAAACGTGTAACACAGTTATACCGTGCGATTTAATTAGCCCTGGAACGATTTATTCGACCAGAACGATCGAACGGTAGCGTGCAACATAGACTTTCTCGCGACTTTGTAAGTTCCCTTTGTTACTTCACGCAATGCTCGCTTCGATTCGATTAGCAAATAAATGGCTAATTCATAATTCATAGCGCCAATCAGCTGGCGGTAGTTTCACAACTGAAACTTGCCAACAATTCCTTTTCTGATCACTCGATTCTCCGCTTAAGAGAATCGGAATGATCTCAGGATCGACAATTTTCGAGGCAAACGAATCTTACGATCAGTGGATTGGTTGTCGATTTTTCCTCGAAGATCAACGGGGCTCTCATTTCAGGTTGACTTTAGTCGAAATGGCGAACGAAATGCTATAATTTTCACGCGATTTGCTTTCTACGCTATACCGTCGATGTTGTAACCGAACCATCCCCGAATCCCGTATCACTCGCATCGAGTCTACAGGTGGAAAAATGTTCTTGTCCGTAACGAACGGTCAACGCTTTAATTTCGTCGATATATCGTCGTCTCGCGTTGTTCTTTAAATTGTACCGGCTACCAAGGAACAGCCTGACCAACCATCCGATCGGTTTCCGCCCTGGCGAGGCTAGGTCCTCGTTCGATTCTCGTTTGGCGACACGACGGGATATATTAGCATCTTTTATTAGGTGCTGCCGCAGCACGGTGTCAAACAAATCTGCTCGTGCCCAACGGCCATCCGTTATACACACCTACGTGCTCCGTTCGGCCCGTTTTATTGGCCTGACTCTGACACTCTCGGCGCCGTTGGGAAGCACCGTTCGGCTGTCCAACGATCGTAAACTCTAAAATACACGTTCCCGGCTGGCTTTGCGATTTACTGTTCGCGATTCCGCGACCACTGCGATCTGTCGCCCGTGACAGCGATAGAGAGGAGCAAAAGTCACCTTCGTACGGTTCTCCAGGCAACACGCGAACCGGTACCCTCTCCGTTCCATCGCGTTCTTCCTTTTCAAACATCCACCGGATTCATGCGATTGCACACACGGTAGGAGTAATGATCACCATCGTTTTTCTTTCTTTCTTTCTTTTTTTTCATTGAATCGTGCCATGACTCGACCGCCATTGAAGCAGACGCAGGCTATTGGAATGTTCCGCTCGCATAGTATCTGGATAAAGATGCTCTTGACCGAGCCGTATGGTTCGACAACGTGGGACATGGCGAATACAGGCTGTCCCACGCAAATGGGACGAGTTATAGATTGGAGGCGCTTCGGGATAGCAGAATATTTTATAAAACGAATCACGCGCGAAATGATCGATGAAAGAAAGTTTAAGCTCGATAGTGGTGTCCGCGAGTGCGGTAGAACGCGTTATTTGAACTAGTAAGAGAACAAAAGCGTTTTATAGAGGAATTTTCGCATAATAAAAGAGAAAATGTTGGAAAAACATTCGGGTTTACTTGTCATATTTACATATTTCGTTTTACGTAACTTTGTGTATTTAGCAGAAAATAAAAAAGGATCGGCGTTCTGACTGTGTAGGTGTTAAATGAAAATAAAAACAGATAGATTCGTTCGCAGGTAAAACAGATTTATGGATTTCCAATTTTGTTTGCAGCTAAATAACAAGAGGTATCTGGTGTGTCTTTCTTCCGATCGTTTTATTCGCGTGTGTAAATTACGGACTACCGTATGTATATTTTTCGAATATTTCCGTCTTGCTTCGCACACTCGCTGTTATAGTTTAACTACGTTATTTGGTACGAACAAGCAAATTAAGCTCATTAAGTGTTCTACCTCCTTTATTCCTGACGAGATGGAAAATTATACTCTTCGTAGAAATTTTAGCGAATTTTCTCATCTAAAATAATGATTTTTAAGTCGATGTTGATTACACATTTTTTATTCTTCCTGGTAGATATTACGAGACTCTGTGCTTCTAGATGCTTTTTCTTTAGTACCGTGTACATATACACGGTAAAATAATTACACAGATACAACGCGAGAGACGTAAAAATGAAATATTCATACGAATCAGAAATGGCCTCGTCATCGCCGTCAATCTGTCAGGCAAAGATTTACGTGCGTTACCGTTCAAATAGACGTCGATAGATCGAGTTCCAAGACCGTCCATTTATCTCTCCGCTAAGTGAGTCGAGTCCAACTTGTTTTCCTTACCTAAGTGAATTGAATCCGCGAAGTTTACTTTGGATGGCTGAATTAAGTCCCATCCAATACAGGTGCCCGTGACAGCCGTTTAAACCCTGTTCTATCGGCACTATGTTTCAAATACAATTTGTTTGACATTTGAAATTTTCAGCCAAACCTCGTGATGCACTCGCGATGACAAGCTAAGCGAAGAATCTGTCAAATTTTATATACGTTGAGTCACGTAACGATAATTTAATCGTGAATAATCCGCTAACTGCAAATGCAAAATTTCTATTTCCGATTTGTGAATTTCGTTAGAAAGTATAATCTTAATCGCAGTTGAATTATGACGGCCACTAACGTCATTAGTAACGTGTATATATTATATCTTCTTTATTAATCAAACGATTAAAATTTGTCGTACTCGATCTGTCGTTTCTTATTCAGAATTTACGATCGTATATCTGTTCTGGATCCAGCTTGGAATTTCGACAACGCGGCTCTGACGTACCATCGAATAAATTTGTTCCATATTCTTGGTATAGGTTGCACCGAGACTGCTTGCTTCAGCTGAACGTTTTTCGACGTGGAATCTGTTTCTCTAGATAGCGATACGGTTTTAGCCGCGCCAACATTGGGGAAAAAGGAAAGTTAAAGGGAAGAAAAGACGAGCTTGCGCTAAAAGGCTGCCGCCGGCGAAGGAATGGTTATTTATATGCCTCCGTTTGATGGTTTTTCCTGCGCCATGAAAGAGGAAAATATGATAAGAATCACGTGACGCTGGGAAATACGTCGTGGAAAAGCGCGAAGAGAAGCGACGTAACATTTTCCGAAAGACAGAGGAACGATGTTATGCGCATATCCTGCGTTATTCTCATTTCCTGTATACATGAAAATATTAAAATTTCAAACTCCGCTTGTTTCTCGTCCTACGTTTTCTTCCTTTCTCCTTCTCTCTATTTAAATTTACAACTTCTCCTTATAGCGAACACGATAAACTCAATATTTTGTCGGTCAAATTTTACATTTAAAAATGAATTTCTTGAGATCAAGTTCAGGTACCTCCATATAATAATAAATTTAATGTGTCGAATACCAAAGGGTAAAAAATGACGTACAGACATTTTTTATAACTTCTACACAGTTTAATGTACTTTAGAAAGTTTAAGGGTTACTGTTTGCCGAGTTTTACCACCCAACTTTACGATCTTTTACGTTGCTTTTTATAGTAGATTTGACGTTGAACAGTTATTTACTAGATACATTTCTATGTTGGGAAATGAGCTGATATTTTTAACGACGTCGATCTCTTCGATCTTCGGTCTCCTCGACATCTGACGAGATTATCTTCGAAGTATCATCTTTGTCTTACTCTTGGATGTCTTGCGGAAAGCGTGTAAACTCGTACATGAACTACGCTTTCCACGATACTTTCCTCTAATTCTTATCTAGAAATGTGCTCCTTATTGTTTAAAAAAGCTCTTTGTAACTTGGATATCGCGCTACGACGATGGAACGTATAATTCGAAATTTAAAACGGTTGACAACGAACTTTTGCCGTGAAACGCCTTGATAACGACCGTCGCTATTGCCTGGAAATATCGATATCAAATATGGTACGGTCCGAGGGAAATTCAGAGCACGTTCTATTTGCTTTTCAATGTTCTATGAAATCATAAAACGGAGAATAACATTCCGGGGTGACAGTGTGCGCTGCACGTCAAAATAGCATACGCGCGATCTATCAACGTCGTCGTGATAACTGTCCCGAATTCTGCGTTTCTCCGTACCCAGACAAAACTCATCGTTAGTATTGCCGGCAAACGTTACGAGAACCGAGAAACGTTGGCGAATATGTAGCAGCTGTCGCGCACGGAAATGCAGCAACCGTTCCCCTATTCGTATAATATGCTGTCGTTTTCCTAGAACGGTGTAACAACGATTCTACTCCGGCAAGACGTGCGGAATTTCTACCTGTCGACGCGTCGCGACGTTTTGTTCGTCTCGCGCGCGTGTTATGTCTTTATCAATTTTAAACATTCAGAATATTCCGCCCGAAGGTGTACCGGTAGAAACGTTTATTTCAGCCACGACGATACAAAAAATGTTTTCTATGCCTTTGTGTTTCTTATTCGCAGGCACTTGGAATAGCATAACGCTAGAATAAAATGTGAAAAAGTTATCACCGTCGTTTCGCATTATGTTCGTCTATCGCTTGTAAACGTTTCACATCTTGTCGAATTAAAATGCTATTTCAGACTATTTGTCTTGCGTCGTGTGCTATCCATGGCACGCGTACTTGGGCCATATATACCACTATAACGTTGATGCTACTTCGTCGAGTGGAAAGTATTACTCGCATAATTGCCGGTTTACACAGCATTGTACCATAATCTTGGCTTAAATCAGCTAATCCTTACCTTTCAGTTGCAACGTGTAATTTCTAGGACAACGACACACGATGAATTTACATAATGCACGCGAAATACGAAGTTGGTCCGCCGTTAATGAGCGTAGCCAAGTAAAAAGTCAAGTCGAGCTTTGACGAACTCCTTGGCGCATCGTCGTGTATATGCCGTAGATGGGCAAAGAAATAAGCTAAGTACATAAACGGACATACTTAAGCAGATCAAAGGCGACGGCCTAGTAAAATGACGCGAACTAGAGAGAAGGGTCGAAAGACGGAGAAAAGGAGGATGAACGAATCGTTGGTTCTTTGCAAACTCGAGCTTTCGAGATGCTCCCGGTGCCTTGGTTTTCCGAATAAATGATGGCGTCTACTCGAAAGACATTATTTAACTCCTTACGCGACGAAATCTGTTTCGCAGCAGATTGCTCTGCGAAATATTGCTCCGGAGAATCGAGACAATAAAACGACGCCGTACAGCCACCAAATTCTCCGTCTGTCTTCGTCGTTCGATATTTTCAACTTTACTCCCCAAGTTTCCATTATCCTTTCTGGATCGTAGAAACGTTAGACCACGGATGAATTCTTTACGGATGAATTCCTTAACCCACTGAAATTTCCAGTTTTGTTTAATTCTGAGAAAAAGAAATTCGGCTGTATAGAAAAGCGGTGCGAGTGCATACTTTAAAGAAGAGCAAGTAAAATACGATGAAACGACGTACAGACGTTCGTATTTACTCGAAGAACTTTGTTACGAATTTTCAAGCTTTCGAAATTCTTATTTACGTGTATGAACGCAAGAGAAGATATAATACAAAAATATCAAAAACTGTATTTTACTTCCATATACGTATAGGTATTAGTTATTTCGCGTTTCTCCCCGAAAAGATCTTTCTATAAGGTTTTGTTCCACTCGTTGCTCTTTCAACTTATTTCTTTATAAAGAATAGACCCACTATATATATATAGAGTTTCGCATACATAAGAAGAATAGACCCAAATAACGAGCAACGCACACGTTTTTTGGAAACAACTGCAGTCAAGAAAGACAGAGCTGATAAAGCGGAACAAAAGGAAGAGCTGGTGCTGAATGATGAGACCGTAGCGGAGAAAGGAGCAACGTTGAAGCTTCTTGCATGCGAAAATTGTAATATAAAACTAAACGATAACGTATATGATAGTGGAAGTGCGCGCGCCTGTGTATGGTGCCTGGAATACTGCACTGAACGG
This sequence comes from Bombus flavifrons, assembly GCF_040668555.2. Classification (NCBI taxonomy): domain Eukaryota; kingdom Metazoa; phylum Arthropoda; class Insecta; order Hymenoptera; family Apidae; genus Bombus; species Bombus flavifrons. The sequence continues at coordinate 13,672,875 of NC_138451.1, read as the reverse complement.
AGAATTTATGGAGCATCGTGTCACGGTGTCAGAGTAGTAACAATAGAAATGAATGCGAGCTGTTTCACCGAACTGACTACAGTGCTGTTATTAAAGGGCGTTTTTACCTGTAAAACTTTGCAATACGTCGCGGATTTATTGCCGTTTCCATTTTTATTCGCTTCCTTCAGAAGTAATAAATCGTCTTCAAAGGAACTCCGCACAATCGAAACTTAATTACGTGGCCCCCGTTTCCCCTAACTAGTTTCAAACTCAATTTTCTCGAAAACAAAAGCGTCAAGTTACAAAACGTTATTCCACATTTTCGATCAGCCCTCGCATATAAAACGGTCTCACTATTTTCTCATTATGTGGGCCATTCTGCATGTAGGACGACGTTTTGGACGAAATTTTTCCCAATGCTTGAACCAGGTTGCGGCGGCTATAACGCGATTGATAAAGATTACGTAATTTGTATAACGAAAAGAGTAGAAATTAACCGCGTTTCTCTCTACCACGGTATCGTATTAAATTCCAGAGGAGATATTTTTATAGAAATAATTATGAAATTATCATCGTACGCTTGTCTTAACTCGAATCCGCGATTACGATCGATTACCGTAAAAAGGTTAGATTACGATGGTCGGTTTAAAACGAGCGTATTGACTTTGCCTAGTTCGCCATTAACGATGACCACTTTTGCGAACGAGGTGCTGCAAAAATTCTGTTGACGATGAATGTAAAGCGCTCAAGCGGGCTATAGAAAATTTCAACCGGTCCTTTCGTCAGGCGTGTGAAAGGATTTCCGGGAAATGCTCGATGCTTGCTGTATCCGGTACAGGGTCTAGTTAATGGTAACCTCCTCCGGATCCGCTCCGAAGAAGGATGAAATCCTGTAACGTACAAGTAGAAGAACGTGAAAACCACGCTCGACGAAAGAGTCAAAAATTCTTAAAGCGGATAGGATATTCGGAGTAAAGAGATGCGAAATACGTAGTAAAAAGAGAGGATAGAAAAGCCTTGATACATCGCAGATCGAATACATATTGGATCGATGCATAGAAAATATCGTTTCTCTCGAGTTTTGACAAACCAATACCATCCATTAAATGTTGTCCTATCCTGAATTTTTGTCAATCGAGTTGGCCCTTACGTGCTTCGGTCGAACATACGTGCTCGTGAAGTATAGAGGTATGTTTGACTTTTACTGTCTTTAACTACTGATACGTAGCGTCTCGTTCTACTGATTTTAATTACTTGCGCCTCAAGTTATCTCTGGATATTTAACGAAAATCGTCATTTAAGAATTTTATTTACTGAAAAATCATGCCACGAAGAGAAATTTGTTCAAACGTAATCGACTTGCTTATTCGAGTTTTGAAAAATTCAATATTTTTCGGTAATTTGTCACGTTCAAAAACCGCAAATCACTCGCAACCTACACCAAACAGCGATATATAAAATTGATCGAGTCAATGATATTCTCGAGACGCTCTCGAAGCCGTGAAAGGTTGAAACCACAACTGCTCTTCCGACCATTTTCCTCCATAGTCGGTGACACTGATGGCGATGTAGTCGATGACGATGCGTTGGACGTGAATCGAGTTTGGATGCAGACGAGAAGGGCGAATTCTCGTTGAACGTGGGACGCCAGGAATATAATATCGCGACAAGAAACCCGTATATATCTCCTGCCATTAAATTAAGCTTGGCTGTAAAATAAACGTTTCGAATGGACTACGCGTTTCCATGCACGCAGCCAGGACAGAACGAGTCGTCCGTTGCTACCTGCATATCCTATCAGGGATAATTGCTCTATTATGCTCACGCGTTCATAAACTTGAGCGAATAATCGGGCTGGCTGGCTCAGCATGATCGCGCGCGCGTTCCACGTAGGCGCGAGCCGGTGTATACCGCATACCTACATTACTTATGCACTTTGAAAAGGACCTCTGGATGCGCTGAAATCCCTTCTCTGCTGTACAGGATGTTCCGCGCCAATGTGCGCATCCTGAATTATTTCTAAATTGCACGTTACGATAGAAAATTGTCACGCGAAGCGTCTAGAACGGGCGTGAAAAGCCTCGAGGAATCATTTCGAAAGTGATATCGAATAAAATACGTCGTACAAATTTGGATTTTCTACTGGTATACTCGCGTAGCGATAACAGATTAAAATTTTATTACCGGTAGAGGACAATTTCAGGTCCGATGTGAGACGATCTTTAAAATGTTTTAAGATGACGTAATTATGTAAGCACCAAGGATAGAATCTACGTTTGTACGATACTTGTGATATTTTTAAGACATCTTGTGTACAGTTACCGTATACATAGCTTGCTCCAAAAAGGAACGCAACCTTTATCATCGTATCAGTTGTTCGTGCAATACGTAACTCGCGTTATATATTCGATGTGCGTATATGAGACGGACCACCCTGTATACATAATGCGAAACCACGCGTCCGATTCTGTCATACTTCTTTCAATCGTGAATCGTTGCTGTGAAAAGGAGGATGTAATCCTATAATCCGAGGAACAGAAGGGAAGGATAGAAAATGTATGTCGTTGGATCGTTTCACGTGGCGCTTAACGAAAGGATGACTCCGTTAGCTCTGGAACGTGAATCATAGGCTTGACGAACACGTTCGAGTGCATTACCAGTGATGTAATTTATGCACGTTTAATGTCAAGCTTATTCAAACGTTTCCAGTCTTGTAGAAAATCAGCGTACATATTTGGAATTAAACCGAATTTCGCGACATTTTCCATGGAAATTTATCAGAAATTTATCGGCATTGCAGATATAAATTTTTGCTCCTGGAATGAATATATTGTTGGCGAAAATTTACCGCTTGCGCAAACAAGCTCGAGAGCTCGATTTCGATTTAATCGAATTCATTTCGCTTAATATCAAAAGCTAAAGTGATACGATGATCATTATTATTCTCAGACATTTAAAATAAAGAAATTATTACGTCCAAGAGATTGACGACCTAGGAATCTAAATAAACCACTCGAAATATCCTATTCTTCTAATATCAATGCGAAGATTCTATTTATACTGTAACGGTATTGAATATTCTAAGGTAAATTACGGATACTAAGCGGTATACTGTATTACGTTTTCAACAGCTTAAACGGTATATTTTCTAGCAGCTGTCTCTCAAAAGATACGTTAGGTAACACCGATAAACGTCGATACGCTTATCAATCATAAAATCGCGGTCATAGTTCCGTTCAAACGCCAGTTTACAGCTCGTTGCGTTGAGCATATGTAGCGAAAATTTGATTTCACGCAAGCAAATATCAATATACAAGAGCCCCAAAACGTATCACGATATAGTTCATACCGAAATTACGTGCATGAATATCATACGAAATCATGATAACATATAAATTATAAATCTTCGATCGTCACAACTATTTCGTTCTAAGTAATTCCGGCTGAATAAATCGTTTTCCGGCGTTCGAAATTTGCTTTATGTCGACGAGTACCGATTTATTTCGGTCTAAATTCGTTTAAAGCGCCAAACGTGTATAAATGGACAGAGGAAATTCCATAAAAAAATTCCACAGTTTCGCAAAAAAAAAAAAAATTCGCTAGTGTCACAGGAACAAAATTAAATTAGTTTTCTTGTTACTGTTCGTACCATTCGAGTATCACCTCTGCCGCTATAAATGTGTTCACGTATATGAATATGGCACATATTTACATCATCCTCTTAATTGGTCCTTTCGTTAGAAATCCTTTTAATCCTTTAAATAATTTCCTCGTCACTTACATCGTTCATTTTATCATACTCGAGCCATTTCATCGCGTAATTTTCAGTGCAGTTTGTTCAACCTGGAATATTAATCGTATTCTTGTTAGAATTCTCGTTTTTCCAATCGTTTCGTTGACATATTGGTGTACGTTGGACGACGGTGAACCGTGAAAAGCTACACGTGTCGATGAAAGAGAACGGTCAAGCAATAAATCAAATCATTTATTTTCGATAAAATCATTATCCACCTTGCGCGCACGATACACAGCAGTCGCTGTCTTTTTTTATCGTTAACAAACTTCTTAATACCGAAGAAAATATGTAAGAATCATTATCGATAATAGTGATTTCTCGTCTCAATTTTATCCTAAAGTTTTATTTCAAAACGCTGAAAGTCTATTTCTATATTTTCTTTCTTTTTTTTTTTTTTTTTTAATAACTAATCGAGTCCTATTTCTGGAACACGCTTAAGATATCTTCGTATCGAAAAATACTCGATATTCTAAATATACATACCTAGCTGCCTCTCCCTTCTCTTATTTTCTTTCGTTTGATTTTCAAGTTCGACCCTTCTCGTTCCTGCTATTTTAAAAAATAACAAAAAATAACAAAAAATATCACATGTTCGTGGCATGAAAGAAAGCATAGAAGCTATACAGAAACCAAGAATACCGAAAGTATAAAATTAAAGTAAAACAGCAAAGTTCGCTAGTGGTTCTTTTAAATTAAAAATACATCGCTTCGCTTTTAGATGATCGAACGGCGTCTCTTGTTCCTTTTATTTTATTTTATTTATCTTTATGTTGGTATTTTCCCAATTAAAGGATGCAAATAAATGCAACAATAACGAGATTAGATTCGAGGATTAACTTCGATAAAGCTTGTGTCTGTACCGAAAGAAATTCATCGTAATCGACGTACAATTAATTTACCGATTAATGCAGGTCGATGAGCAATTCAGAGATTTTGCCTACTCATTGAGACGACTGTACTGCACCAGAGGAGATGCAGATGTAATTGGATTTTCGAGCGAGATCGATGGTGGCCATTCACGACAGCTTAATTAGGTTTCGCGAGTGCCCGTCGAAAATCACGTGGCTGATATTCTGTCAGCCGTTAGCATTTTGGAAATTCTATGGTTCGCTAAATTATCGCACGATATTCTAATATAATATTAGGTTGGTGCATCTACACATGCGTCTCTACATACAGCCTCGTTCAAAAATATCAACACGTTTGCTTGATTATAAATATCTCGAAAAACTTATACCGTTAATGAATTAATAAATTGTCCTGTGTTCCACGTTGCAGCGTATATTCAACGTAAAATTTGCCTAAAAGAAAAAACGATTCGATTTGATACTTTTTCACGAAGTAGTATATACGCGTCATGGAAAGTTTGTCAAATTTTCGTAACAGTTGTTTTGCGAATCCTGTCGTGCAGTAAAAAAAAAAAAGAATTTTTTTTTTAATTCATGTAGCGCGGTATATCGTATGGATATCGCATGGATATCGCGACTAAAAATCTTTATCGAAAAAAATTAACTTGTTATTCTCCGAAACCGAATAAAAAAATCTTTATGCCTTTGAAACTCGACACGTGTATTCCTAAAATTCGTGACGGTTCACAGAATTTACTAAAAACTCGCAAAGGATTTACAAAGCAAGAAAAACGGAAGTTAATATCGATAATACAATTTTATTTACATTTGTCAAATTACAACACACTAATGACGAAATAATGAATTCAACGAGAGGTGGAAATCACCGAGTTAATGATCGAAATGCGATTACGATATTAATAGCTTTAAACGAGACGTCCAAATGAATTTGATCGTTATTCACTCGCGGAACGTCTGTGCAAAAGAAATAAACATAATATAATAATAAGAGCATGGAAATTTCATGCGAACAATTACGTTCGATTATAGACGAACGGAATTCGAAAGTTCGATAAGCAAGATTCTGCCGGTACATATACCAGTAAAACTTTCAACAGAACCGGAAGAGATCGACGTTTGTTTACGCGTTATGAAATATCGTGAATCGCTGCACAAACGTTCGTATCTATGGATGGATTATAAAAACGATGTTCGATGTATCGGCAAGTGCGTGTGTGTGTGTGTGTGTGTGTGTGTGTGTGTAGAACGTATGGCCGTACAATTGCATTTACCATCGGCGTTGGTGACACCCTGTGCATCTACATACGTAGACCACGGCGTGGCTGAACGCGGCGCAATCCCGTTCTGTGGTCTTGTAACGCAATAAAATTGCACACGACTAGCAAGCTCCGAAATTCAACCGAAGCTCACAAAGCGACGCTGATTCCCACGTTTGCTTCTCTGCAGACATTTTATCGCTTCCACAAAATTATTTCGAAACCTGTAACTTGCCCCGTGGCAAGCAGCAATCAGCATAACTCGGGGTGGTGGGGAGGAGGGGAGATGGAGGGGTGGGTCGTGTTCGAGGGTGGCGTTTCGCCCGGCGCTTGTCTAATTGCGAGCGCGAACTTCTGTGGAAGCACTCGCGGAATTTCGGAAACGGACGACCGTACTAATTTCGTGGAAATACATAACCGGTGAATTGTCGACATGATAAATACGAGTCGGTTAACACGGTGTTTTCGACCGTCCCGTTGACCAATGCTAATGGATGAGAAACATTCATCCGTGAAGGCCGTTTGTTTCTATCGGATAGCCGAGAAAGTTCTGTTGCTCCTTTCTCCTCGTCTTTTCCTTCGATCCCTTTTTTCTGTTCTTTTGTTATGACATAAGAGAGAGAGAGAGAGAGAGAGAGAGAGGTGTAAAAGGCGTGGAGAATGGATCGCAAATAAACGTGAAAATGAGGAAAAAATCTGGGAAGGTAACGTCAATTCTGTTTTGTGAAGATAGAAATTAAGATTGGAAATACCGATGTAAAAGAAATTATTATTTACACTTTTGTAGCTTCGATTGCATCGTTCGTTCTATAAATCACGTAGTATTTCAGTCCCTTGTACGATATCCTGCTTGCATCCGAAACAAAAAGGAATATACTGATAACGTTTTAAAAAAAATCGCACGAATTAGCAGCGCATTCAAGCGATCTTTTCAACCGAATTCCTTTCAGACAGTAGAAATGGAGGCATTCAGATTTCAATGAATGTACAGTACGGAGCAAAATTACAATTTCAGGTTAACATACGTCGAAGAAACCATTTTTTATCTTTTCTATTAACTGACGAATATTTCTGCAAATGTGGTGCAATTTTCTCAGTTACCGAATTGTTGATTAAATCGAGCAGAAAGAATTGTATCGAGCTAAAACTGGTATAGTTTTATCCAGTACTGTATACGGTGTACAATGACGCACCTCGTTTTCCGACATTTAAATAGGAGAGCGCGTGTGGCGCGCTCGATTCAGCCGGGGCGCGTACGTTTGCACAAAAGAAAGCGTTCGCCCCTCATTTCGTAGTGTCTAATCGCGTGTAATAGCATTCGCAAATGTTTACATATCAATCCATTCGCGTAATATCGGTATAGAGTGGTTCATCCAGCGTAGCAGCTGCGGATACCTCGGTCTCGTTCCCTCTTTTGCTTTGCTTCCCTTCCTGCATTATTCAGCTCGTCTTTAAAACTTCGTTTTACCTCTTTTCACCGACCGAGCAAACGGAGGCAATCAAGCTGACGAACAAGGCTAGCGGTTAGCACATCGAAATGGCACGCGTGTACAAAGGCTACGTGTGAGGACACGTTGTTCTTTTTTGTCATTTCTCTTACCTTGTTTTTCTGTCGATATTTCGCTCCTTCGAGTGTCACTCTATTCTCTTTTCTTTTTTCTTCTGTAATATCGTGATTTAATATTTTGTTTAGAAACTAGGTAAAAAACAGATTATTCCAATAGTTGGAGGTTTCGGTTCGTTTAAATATATAACACTAAAATAATTTCGTATCAGATTGTTGCACCATAAATCTCTCTCTCTCTTCGACGATATCTTGTTGCAGTCATTTAAAAATCGCAAAACATTTTCGACAGTTGTTTTAAATTAAATTGTCTCAGCCATCAACTTTTTGGATAACTAAATAACGCAATATACATACAGAAAAGTATCGAAAATTTCCTTGGGAATAAGATCGGAAGGTTTATTCGATTCTGTTATCCGATATTACTCGAATGGTAGTTCTGGTTCTATCTGTGAAGTTGAGAATTTTATACGCCAACGATGTACAAAATGCTCGGTTTGGAGCGTGCTTGCAGGCGCGGAGATGGTAGTAAACGGAGGAGGAAGTGGATTGACAAGTTCAGCTGACAGGAGAACTCGACTGTCGGTTTCCTCATGGTTGTACGTGAAAATTTCTTATAGCTCTTACGGCTGCTCGACACTTGGGTGTTATAAAGATGTCTGCATCCAAGTGTTCAAACTTCCTTGGCCTTTATGGCTATGTCTCTACTAGCGATGGGCACGAACACCTCGCAAGTACATACGAACAACGACCCACTAAATTCTAAACTGTCTATGAATATTTCGAAAAGAAAGAGAGATACTTTCAAGTAGAATCGAACGTGTACGAGATAGATCCAAACTCTTTGCTAGACCTGAGAAAGAAACGAGTTTCGAGTAGATTCGAACACTAGTTGAGTAGATCCGAAACTTTACGATCACTTCAACAGGAATTCTACAGTTATTTCGATCATTTATCTTTGTTGTCCTTGAAACCAATTATATCTGTCTCTGCATAATTTAATCATACGATAGTAATCATTTATCACGTACAATCTGTCTTGCAAGATGGTATTACAGAAACGGATATCCGTATCCTATTTTATTAGATATTTATGTAGTATAACAGAAATTCTCAAAATATAAATAACATGACCGTAATCGCGTAAACCTGCTAAACAGATCAATTCAAAAATTTCTCAATCGGAATTCATTACTATCGCCGACGATAATATAAAACATTTCGAATCAAATAATAAAACATAACATACATCGAGCAATAAAATATTCGAAGCACGCAGGCAACATTTAAAAATTTCCATTTATCTAAACGTGCATAGCTCGAAATAACAACAACAGAAAAGAGCTGAAAAATAGTTCCGATCAAATTACTCAGACCGAAATTATTCGATTCTGCTTTTCCTCGCTTTTTCAATCACATTCCTATAATGAACGTTTCCCCGCGATATTTTACCAGTTGCTCGATTTTTCCGCCGTACGGTACGTTCGTAGACGAAGTATCGTGACTCACTGAACGAACCTTGCTTTTCGTATTGGACTGTTTTCGAGAGAACGTCACCGGCATAGAACAAAATGGATACGTATCGGCCTGATGGCGCCTGGCCAGGAATACCGTGTGAATTTTCTGTTAACATATTTTTAACGCGTTCATTCTACCCTACTCACCCTATCCTACGCTACGCACAACCCGCTCCCTCCCCTTCTTCGATTCCCCGGCTAACCATGCAACTTTGACAGTTTTACCATGCGAGACGGACGAACGTCATCGAGGGGACGGCCGCACACAGCATTATGACTGTTCAGGGTGTCACAGCGTTTTGTATTTAAATTCTCTGGATATTTCGACGCCTCCACTTGCTTCTCGTCCTCCACTAGCGTTGCCTTGCCCTTTCGTGTCTCTTTATAGCTTAAAGACCAGATAATTAACGCAGTGCCTACTGAAATATTAAAAATGACTAATTTTTAATGTTTAGAAATTTTTTTAATTCATCTTATTATATAATTAATATATATACGTATCTTTCATTTTATTTTCTTTGGTACAAGTTCTATACTTCGGTCATCCATCATTCTAGTATTAATTTCACCGAAACAGAATATTTTCTTTCCATTCGATACGATACTTGGATAATTACATTGCGAACAGGCGATAAATCATTTAATAGAAATCCATAAAGAATTTTGTTGATTCTAAATCATGGAACAACTGTCGTGTAATAAACTCGGTTGACGTAATAAATTATTTAATGTCCATCGTTTGAGAAATACGTAGCAATAAGCTTTGCCATGAAGTAGCGTGTCCCAGTTGCCCAGAGCTAGAGTAATACAGACTGTTGACAGAAATTTTCCTAACAACGTGTCATAACCGACAGCGTGACACTAGACGTGCAGTCCGTCGCTTTAACCGAGTTGCAACCCTTGGGTCCGGTTTCCGGCAATATCCCGCATAGCAAATCCACAGGTCACTTACGGTATGATGAATAGGCATAGCGGCATAGCGATTCAGGCAACTGCTCAAAGGAAAACGTTTTGACCACCGATTTGCTATTCCCACGTCATTCCTCGTTTCTGCGCCGATTTCTATTTAACGCGAACGCCAATTTTCACGATTAAAACTTCCATGTGCGAACCGTGGTCAAAGGCAAACCGATTCGATGATTTTATCGTGCACGCTGTGTTTAAATATGTCGTTTTAGGTAAATAGATTTCAGTGGACTTTGCTGCTTTGTTCTTACTTGACACACAAAATCATAAAGCGAAAACCTGCGAGTTTCTGCAAATTACGACAAGGATAGAAGTTTGAAGGGTTTTTCTCTCAGACATCGTACCTTGAAAGCAGTTACGTCTAATATAATGGAAAAGAGCGAAAAGTAAAGCAGACGTATTAGAGAACGATGGATGTTCTATATTTTTTGATTGATTGTTTTAACCAGTTAAACCATTTTATGAAATATTGTTTCTTTTGGTGGTAACTGGGTATCGACGACGCGAGGAAACTTCCGCTTTAATATCACAGTTAGATGCGAACAAACAGACTCAGCGAGGTAGTAACTATGGCGAAGGTGCGGATGTACGGTGTCGTTCTCCTGTGATTTCTCAACAGCCACGCAGCCAAGTATAGACACCATAGGATCCTGTCCATTAACCGGTTCTTCGTCAATTCACCTTTCACGCACGTGTTAAAAGGAAGAAGAGAACTGTCAGAGAATGGGAACGACCAGAAACTGTCAACTTTATCCAACTTTCGTAGAGGCGGGAAATCTATGTTAGCTGTTTCGTAGGGAGCTAGAGCCTATATTTTAGAAAGCTATAACGTGTTTCGTCCGTGGAACGCATTTGTACGTGTTATAGCATCGCTGTTAGTCTTTGCGTAATATACGTACAGGGAGTCCGCTATCGTGGATGAAACTTCGGAAACGTTGAATCCTACGTATGTGTAAATAGAAACGATCTGAGAAAAGCGATTTATTCTTTCACTTTTGAAAGAAAGGAATTATTATAAAATATCGAAATCAAGTAGAAGAATGAATAAATGGAGTTTAAAGAAAACTGGAAGACAAAAGCTTCGGATTTCGATATCTACTCCCGAATTCAATTTTCCATCGTTTTCCTTGCCACGTTTCAGATATAAATCAGAATCAACCAAAATCTCGTTATGCGCGTTATTATTCTCTGTACAAAGTGAACGAGTATCGACGGAACATTTCCAATGGCCATTTTATTAATGTCCGACAATTCACAGAACATTATAATACGACACCGTTATTATACGATACAATTTCCTACTTGTTGAGCGATGAAATAACAACTGCAGGAGAAATACGCGATAACTTACTACCGTAAGTAACAGGCTCGATTGTTAACCGTCTAAACGACCAGGCATAAAGCGCAAACAATGACGGTACAATGAACCAGAGAAATTTAATAACCGTAAATAAAGAAGAATTCAGGAATAACGATGGAAATATTATCCGTCTAACGAAACGAATAATAATTTGCACGAATAACTCTCACCATTACCAGCTACCCTTCGATTCTTTACTTTGTCCGTTCCTTGCGTTGCCTCTAACTTCTCTTTTCTCTCCTCCACCATCTTTTACAATCTACCATTATGCGTGTTCCCTTTTCTTCTCTTTTCTTTTCTTTTTCTTCTTTTTTTTTTCCTTTTACTTAATAAACGTATCTACCTATCCACTCGTCCATCCTCCTCGCAAGTCGAGAACCCGAGACCAAACTCGACTCAGACGCATAAATAGTCTCTCCACCTTTCTCCTATCTGTTCGCTTCTCGCTCTCCTTTTCCCTCTCCTTATCTCTCCTTCCCGTTCTCTCTATGCCTCTTCCTTTCGCCGTACGACGTTCCCTCGACCATTCCTCGCGAGCTCGTCCCTCCTCGTCGACGTGTAACTTCACACCCCGTATCATTCATACCTCCCACCTACAAACGGCTGGTTTCTCTCGCTCTCGGTATTATCGCTATAACCGTGAGCTCTTTTATCTGCAGGTCGTCGCAAACAACCCCCCTGCCCCCGGTTCGAAGAACGAAAGCATCGTGTTCCGGTTAAACGGAACGACTCGGTGCCTAGTTTCCACATGGTGCGCGCGTGCTCGGATGGATGCGTCTAATTGGGTTCAATGTCGTTCAGAAGAAATCCAAAGGATTAAGAGCGTGAACATGCCGGAACGGCGAACAATGCCAGCCGTTCTCGGAACCGGCGCGTTCCACTTCTTCGTTTCGCTAATATCTTTCAACCCTCGACACCCAGTAATACCTAAATTTATCATTTCGCTCGTTGTACTCTATGCCTGTAGCTTCTAAATGACAAATATTCTGGATTCGTTTACCGAACTAAACAAAACCTACGTGTTTTCCAGTTTGCACCGTTCTTGATCAATCGCTATAGCAAATGCGTATTTTGTACTTGTAATTAATGTTTTGTGGTTGTTAGTTGTTATATCGGTGTTCCATAAATTCTATTCTATAAAATCCGTTCGTTTGTTGTACTTTGATCTGAAACTTTTAATTGACGTGTAGATTCTGTTTTTTTTTCTCTTATATATAGAGAGAGAGTTGAACAAAGTTAAAATAGATGGGCGGGACGTAACAAATTTTATTAAGTCCCGTGGAAAGCTTCATCCACTTCATAATCTTTCTCGCGATTAAAGAGACTTCGGTTTATCAATACGTTATTGAAGATCTCGCAATGAAAACCTGGTATGGTTTGAAATGATTCGAAGTTTCGCAGAATACGTTGTATAGAGTAGTATTAAAGTTATACCAAAATACCGACAGGTCGACGACATAAATCTTGGGTATAGAGAATAAACGATAAATTTGCAAAAAATGGATTGAATCCGATACATCTACATACTAAATTCGTTTCGAATTCTAAAAACGAGACGAAGATTAAAGGCTTGTCCCCCTGTATTTTATATGTTTCGTTTTATTTTATTAACATAGTAAAAGAACCGAGAATCACAATTTATATGAAAAATCTCTGTCACATATGATGCATAATACATGAGTACATACATACAAGTATTAGGGGTGTACGAGAATCCAAAAATGGCGAGTTTAAAATTTTTTTCTTTGCTCTTGGGATAGGATCGAGGGCCCAAAAATATCTCGCGACATAAGAATATCCGGGATTTTCGAGATTTTCTGTATCTTCGAAATTCACGATATTTCAGGATCGGCTTGATTTGATCTAACTGGGATTTCCTACGTGTTGCGATAACTTGTAAAAGATAAAACATCAATTTTGTTCTCACTACGGTAAAGCTATTTCCACCACTGGAAGTTCGTTTGTTCAAAACTCTAAATGAATTTTTACGAAACTTTTACGTTAAGTTAGACTGCTTTCAAATAGCGTTTACACGCGATACATACTCGTTGGCTGTGTATACCGTATAATCGACTTATCGAGACGCAACATTCATCCCTTGTCGTCGAATTTGCTTGCTCGAGTTCGAACATTTCTGCTGCGATGTAACTTAATCGCGGCTGAAGGTAAACGCACGTGTAATCCAACATCCGAGTAACGCAGAATCCGTGTGACAACGAGCCCATCGTCGTTTGTCGCGAGTGTAAATCTCGTAAAAATAAAGAGAAAAGAAAAGATTGCAATGGCCCGCAGAATCTCGTGAAACACGTGGGCGAACCTCAGGGCGCCTACGTGATTCTCTTGCATTCTCTTGGCCTCCGGTAAACAAGAAGACGAAAGAAGAACGAATAAAGTCGCCGGAATATTTGAACAACCGTTCACAGACTTCTTATATCTGGAGAATACTTTGGGCAACGTGATACACTAGCTACTTATATTACATTCAGTTCTAAAAAAACTTCAAAATTTTGTTTCTCGCAACTTTGAGAATAATATACGGGTATATTCGCCGTATAACACGATAGTCATGTTCCGACAAAACGCCGTCTTATACAAAACGAAGAATTAGTAGAAAAAATTGCGCTGCCACAGTTAAGAAAAGTCCCTATACTATATCTCTTTTCACAAGTAAGAGAAATATGTTTATTAAAATAATTAACAATTCATCACTACATATTAATATTACGTAATTGTTTTCTTCGTCATTGCTAAACAGCGTTAAACGAGGTAAAATCTACCTCATCCTTGGAGCTTCGTTAATTCATGTTGTAAAAAATATAAAAGACCCTTCGAGTTGCTACTTCCCTGCAGCAAAGAAGCTTTCGAGTACAAAGAGTACAAAGGCACAAACATTCTACGAACTAAACGCGAATGAAAAATTTCAGAAAATCGGGTATGCACATCTAAGAACACTTCTCGATTCTCGAACCGTGTTAGAGTCAATCCGTATTGTAGGAGTGAGTAGCCCTGTTGTACGGGGATTAATTATATATACAAATTTGTTCTCGAGAGGAATTTCAGGCAAATTCAAGCGGTAAAGTACGAACAGTATTTCTAAAATTAATTAAGTCTGCGCGATCGATTGCCTCTAAGCGGATTAAACGTGCGTATAGAACTTTCAATTTCAATCGAGCAATTTCCGATATATACGTATTATTCTCTTTCCTACAAATTATTAACTCCTTGACTCTCCCACACGGAATTACGGTTGAAACCTGTTTAGCAGAATTAAACAATGTCCGACAGGACTTTGATCGATGAGCGTTGCAAAAAATCAAAATTACGCGAATTAGAAATTCAGAATGCAAAGTAAGATATAATAAAAGGTGTAACGGAATAAATTTTCCAGCCAACCGATGAATTGCCATTTAACGTTATAACAATTTAAATAGCAAATTTTCTGAGAAAACCAGTTCTCACAAAACTTATTCTCCTGTTTTGTGATATCGTGAATTTTCTACTAAATTCCTAGAATTGTTCGATCAGGTAATCTCGGAAGAGCCGAGAGATAATTTTCTGCGCATGCAATTACCATTTCTACGTAGCAAGTACAGAGTTTTTGAGTTACGGCTGCACGACATATCGAAGAAGGAGACAAAGGAAATACGAGGAAGACAGTCGAAGGAAGAGGAACGGGACAAGGAAGAGGGAAAGGAAAGAGATTGTAGCTGCGTGGCTGCTTATTGTGCCTCGTTTCCCTTCGCCGCGTGCGGTCCCGCTATACTCCTAGAGACCTCCCGCTGAGCGAATCAAGCTCGGGCTTAGAATCGGACCAGAAGGCCCTGGATTCTGTCCCACGGATTATAAGTTACGGCTTATAATGTTCGTTCTACGTGAATTAATCGAAGATACCGCGTACCACCAGTCTGCGCAACTTATCCTGGATTTTGCCTTGAAACTTTACAGAGTGATTCTGAAATATAGCCTGACAACCACTATCCTGGCTTAAGACTCTTAAATGGAAGTGATGAGATCTAAATGGTCGACTAAGATCAGTCGATACAATAAATTAGAGAATACGAAAGAAATTCTTAACGTATTACGGTATACAGTAATGTACATTGTATCGTATCATATCATATCACGATAGAGACAGAGAAAAGAAAAGAGCGGGAAGACCGCGTATCTCTGAATCGATCGGACGAGCGTTTCTTCCAAAGATCAACTAGACGATTCTTTGCGGTTGTCTGTTTGAAGGGGTTATTCATAGCTGCATTCACTCGTGTGGCTACAAAGTGCAGATTATGCAGGCTTTAGAGCCAGACGAAAGGCGCGCGTAGGTATTCGAGTTGTTTAGCATTCTGCAGTATTGATTCCACGGGTAATAAAACTTTTCGACTTACACTTTCATAATCTTCGAACAGTTTTATTTCGTTGCTTCCTGTGTGGAAGCTATACGCCGCGAAATTCCTACCAACGATTTAAGAACCCTGTATAGTGCGTTATCAAAAATGTAGATCGAATTGGTTCGGCAAATTATCGATCCTATCCAAAGATATCAGGATATTCTAATAAACAATGAAATAGTCGGACGAGGCAGCGAATGCTCGCGTTGCGTTTATCCAGCGAGGTCCGAAACGAACGAAACGCGATGCAACTTCGTGACGGCGGTATTGGCAATTATACGATAGCCAGGATAGAACAGAGAACGCGCATTATTTGTCTGTAATTGCGAGTTGGTCGTTATCAGAATGATACATTCGGCCACGTACCGGTCGGCGATATTATCGTCACATACAGGCTGGTCCTCCGGGAGTTCGTTAATTCCCTCTTACCGCGACGCGGTGCGTCGCTCGAGTGAATTGCCTACGCTACTGCGATTCGTCCCGCCTCGATAAAGCCGACCCGCCACCACGGCCCTGCTGGAAATCGAATCGCGGACCACACACGCACGCGTATTAAAACTCGTCCCGTAGAATGTCAGAAACCGAGTCCCTGTTCCCCAAGTGTTCTTATATCTTCCTTCGATAAACCGCTTAATGGACATATTATACGGCGGACGTCCGTGCCAGAGAAGCGGTAGCAGCAGGTGATATCGAGTACGCGATGGCGCGCCTATCTGCAACTTTCTTGTCGCGCGTTATGTAAAGGTGTACAAGTAGCTTGGAAAAAAGAAGGAATCAAGTTGAACTGGGATTCGATATACGCGTAGATCGACTCGGGTATCAAAGTATTAGGTGCGGATAAAAGTTTCGTGGCTTTAGTTTCGTGCTTTGTGTACTTTTGCGAGTAAAAGTTTTCTATATCCTTGAAATTTAGACTCGTAAAATTCGGAGAAGCTCTCGATGACTGTTACGCACGCATACAGAACTTTTTATGCGACTTAATACTTTTAATAGGTGTTTTAACAAGTATCTCTTAAATACACTGGCTCTTATCTTATCGATATTAAAGAAGCTCTATGCGAAAATCTCCAAGTATAATTACGTTAATAACTATATAATGAGAATACGAATATAATCATGCTGATGCACGTCAGGTCTCTGTATCTCTGAAATTCCTAATCAAACTTTCTCCCGCGAGGCCTGGAAAGTTGTTAGTTCGGAAGCGGCGCATAACGAATAGGCATTCCATGCTTTCTTACACACTTATGTACACGATGAAATAGAATCATCCCGTGTTTCGAATATCTCGTGACATCGACATCGAAATGCTCCAAAGCGTTTGGCCTTTGAGATTCGTAAATACAGCCGTCGCGCTACGATAAAACTTTCCAAACGATTTGAATTTTTAACATTTCCAGAGACGTCTGAGCGTAAGAATTTGATACACGATCGATATAATACGTATCGGAAGTGGCAAAGCGTGTAAGTACTCGGTTCAGAGTGGTTTCGGTCCTGGGCTAAAAAGAACTTGGAGCTGAAAGGGTTAAAGAAGGATCGAAGTCGATTGCGCTTTATTGGGTCAAAAGGAAGAGGAGGATTTAAGTATTACCGATTTTATTGGATCGTTCGGGAAGTTGCTACCTTCTTCTTCGTAATGAAATTCGAGAAACGATTAGAATTACAGTAAATTTAAAGGCAATGTAATAACATCCTTACGTGTATTAGGACATTTATCAAAAAAGAAACGATCAGAATCTAACTGTTCGATCGTCGAACGAAATTCAAAATTTATCTTTATCAGACGAAAGTTACCGCACTATACCTACGGTTTTTATTTCACGCGTTATCGGATCAATGATTAATTTAACGTAACTTCATCAACCTCGACTCGTACGTGTGTTTACAACGATATATACTTAGCTCGCCTCTCATTTATCAAATACAGCTTCAACACACTGACATTCGAATCCATCTCGCGGTTAATTTTAACAGTTCACTAACTTAACTCCAGCGTCATGCACCGTCACGAACATGCCTACCAAATAAAAATATGCATTAAATCCGCCTGACTAATTATTTAAAGAACGCTCGGGAAGTTGGAAATTGAAAGGTATCGAAAAGGCTTGCGAATCGCTTACGTCCTTCCATAACCGGTGGTTCCCTTCCTTCGTAGGCATATTCGTGTCAGAACGCAAGCGTGATTTAGAGAAAGGGACTGACAGCAAGCGTGCGTGCACGAACGAACGGGAATTGAAAAGAAGGGAGAGAGAGAGAGAGAGAGAGAGAGAGAGAGAGAGGGAGGGAGGGAGAGAGAGAGAGAGACAGTGACAGGAAGGGAAAGAAAGGAGCATCGTCTCTGTGCGGGAGCGTGAAACACCGTTGAGAACGGTGAGCATGGAAGATACGTCAGGGAATACCGATTACGTATCTCAATCATGGGAAACTACCGGGGCGGGAATCGGAGCTGGGCCTGGTATAACCGTACTGGCCCGCGGCCGCAACATGTGAGGTCCTCAGCTTCTACCTTGCCTTCTGCTCCGCTTTCCTTTGCCCCGTCTTACCTTCTGCCACCCCTCCGTTTGCTTTCGTGCACTCCGTTTGCCTCTCGGACTATCGGCTTCAGTGATTCTCAATTTCGTCCTGTTTTCATTCATGTAAGGCAAGGTATATATACGAGTGCTGGACAAGAGATCCGTCGATAGTTTGGAATCATTGAACGAGACAAATTGGTGACAAGATGGTAAGGGGCGATAAAATCTTTCGTCGAAGAAAATTGTAGGTTTGGTAGAACTGTATTTTTCCTGTCGTTCGTTAGGAGACAGATAGTTCATATTGTATGTAATCGAAGTTTATGTAATAGAAATTCACGTTCAAATAAGTTGATTCGATCGACAGGAGTTGGTTTACTCGAGCGTTAAATAAAATTTCGTTGCAATGAAAAATTTCTACTGTGAAGTTAAACATTAATAGAAAAACCTGTTTGCTTCCAAATATTAACACACGTTGTGTACTATCATTATACGTATTTATAAACGCTTGGAAATTCATACGGTATCCACAAGATAAATAACAGTACGCACAAAACACTTTCTATATATCTTTAAATATTCTCAAATATTCTCTCTCTCTTTCTCCCTCTTTCAAATATTAATCGGGTTAATCGTTAATCATTTAGTCATTTTATGAATATCCAATCGATTTAGCCATTAATCACTTAGTTATATTGTAAGTATTCAATGAGTATCCGATAAATATTGCACGTTCATTGAGGATGTATTATCACCGTTAAAATGATCAATTACAAAAATTTCAGGAATGAATTACAGTTTTGCAATTTGACGAGTAGTATAATTTTAATTAAACATATTGGAAATGAATAAAAGGTAATATATAAAACTCTCGCATATTTCGCAGGTAGTTTAATAAAGTACGATATTTATCAAATCTCAATGAACGCGGACGCGTAAAACTGCAATTAGGCAACAAATATTCGACTGACGATATATTAAACAAAAATGCTAGACTATCGATTCGTCGAATGAAAAACGGCAGTTGCACTTCCGGGACAATTTTGAAGCAAACTTGAAATACGATTCTGTTTGCTCTATAGATTTTTCCAACTTTTCTTTCTCCATGGTAAAACGAATATTACACTATTTTAGTGCAAAAACACAATTCTGCAATAAACTCTCGTCAAAGTCGTAAATTTAACCACAGAGACGAATGTTTATACTCGCGTATACTCTGTAAATAAATTTACAAACGTTTGTCATTTTTTTTCTTTTCAACGGAACACCTTTCGTTGAGAAAGTTTCGCTATAAAAGCCTACTGGAATTTCGTCGATTGTACAAATTTTCAAAGTGCGAAGATGACACTCGAGAGCTAAAAAACGAAAAAGTAAAAAAAATCTATCGCGACGTAGAAGCGGAAGTACTGGATTAAATTAAGCCATAGAATATAATATCGCTAACGAGGAAATTATTTCATAAACCACGTTCTTTTAATTATAATCGTGCATAGAACGAGCTATAACGCTTTAGAAACTCGAACAACGTTACTTTATGAAATAAACATTTCTATTCAATTCCGCATCGAATACTCGTTAGAGTTATAGAATGCACTGTAGCAGAATCTCAATTCGCCGAAATCGGATCATCCGTGTTGTGGATTACCTTTTTGTATTTTGAAAATTGAACTGCAAGCTTTACATTTAAAAATACTGTTGTTCTCTGAAATGTGAAAAACCACTTAATGCGGAAACAGATACGAGAGGGAAAGCGCAAAGGATGCTATTTCTCTCTCATTCGTACGACTTAAGATACAATACGTAATAGTAGATTTCATCTAGTTAGTAAACAAAAAATACGATAACCGTTACTAGTTGAATTTCGTATCGGAACTATCGGACATATTAGAAAAGACGCTTTGGTTACACGCGAAACTTGAGTCTGAAACGTAAAGGCGGTAGCCAGTCGTAGAAGAGATTGGTGAGTCCGCGAGACGAGTAATAAGGAAATAAGGCTAATTTCGTGGTAAGTGAGTAACGATCAATATGCAAGACCGTTCGTTTCCCAAAAGCCTGGTCGGATATCTGGCCGTAAAAGGTTCTTTGTATCGGTCGCTCATTTTCCGGTCGCCTGAAGCTATTCTGTAAACGAAAACGAAGTGTCGTTAAGTTGGTGGAGCGACTGCCTGCTCGCCTTAGTCCCTTGCCCTCGGAACGTTGCCAAAGCGTCGCGTTAATCTCGTTCTTATTCGCGCGAAAGACTTTCACCAAGGGGTCGGCCGAGTTCCCCTACCGCGAGAAACGTTCCTACGGGAACAACCGTCCCAGCCGAGCAAAACGGAGGTGCAAAGCGCAGTTTTATTGCACACTTCCAAGCGGGACGAGTATTTTCGTCGTGTCTAGACTACAAGGTTTCTTCCTCCTTTTCGTCCTCCTCTGACTCACTTAATCCACCTATGTTTTTCCTTCTAGTATCCCCCGTAGACTCGGACTACTGCTCCGGACATACTACTCGTCCCACTTGCACCGCGGAGACCGATCCGTCTTCTTCGTAAAGCACGATCTTTAAACCGGAAATAGTAGTCGCACAAAAGCGCGCACACGGCGAACGGAGAAACTTGGAATACTACTAATATACATACATACATATATGTACATAGAGGAGAAGAACGATCAAGGCTGTTCCCCTTGACTGTTCCCCTTTTTCGTACAACTTTCCTCGTTACTTGCCGGAATTCACGGAGAGTACACTTCGTGCTTCTGCTCGTCATTTGTGGTTTGACGAGAACTCTAAGGAGAAGAAAACTTTTGGCTACATCAAGAACTAGCCAGAGCCGAGATACATAGGTAAAGGAACGTTTGAGAAAGGGAATGGGAACAACCATCGCGAACGGCATATACAGAGAAAAGGAAGAAAAATAGTTGATATACGATTGGACCTTTTATATTCTTCTTTTTTAACCTCTTTCAATTAGTTTAGCTTAGTTCATTTCTCTTCGAGTACAGCGATCGGATTGTGCCTTGATTCTCTCAGTTGTGTCATCCGCGTCAGAAGCTACTTACTCCATCTTTGTGTCCTTGTTGCACCCTCTGCTATTCCCCAGCTCAAAATCCCTGTCGTCTTGCGCTTTCGCGGTTTTCTTATTTCTCCCGTTGCTCTACCGTGTTCGTAATAGCAGAGAGTATGAAACAGATGTCTTCATTGCCCTCTCTGCGTTGATGATAATCCTATGATAGGTGGATGTGTTCCGCGCGTCGACGTATCATCTCCCTTTTTAACTTCTTCTTTTGCCTTTATTTTCTTTTCCCTTTTTACTTCTTCCTTTTTCTTGTTCTTGTCTCTTTTTTTCTTCTTTTTTTTTTGAGAGAGAGAGAGAGAGAGAGGAAAGAAGGAAATACTTAAAGGTTGTACTTGTCGGGAATAACGATGATAAAAGCACGAACAGCTGCTGGTGAGAAATAAATCCGAGCGAACGTAGCAGCTATGATACACGACTGTTTTTTAGCCAGCTTAACTGGGATTAGAGAGTGATTTCATACCAACGCGACGCGTAGATATTAATTAAAGGGTTGAAATGGTAAACGACGTATGTGTCAGAAACGAAGATTTCCGATAGAATTGCAAATCGCGTTTCTCTTAATTTTTTTATTTGCGGCATTTATCATTTGAATGCTATTGACTCTCGACGGTCGCAACCTCTACAGATTTAGAGGGAGAATAAATGGTAGCTAGAATTTACGTTCTTTCCCGCTACAAAAGCCGCACTTTATTTTTTGCCACTTACATAATTTACCATTTCAATACCACGATCATCGAAAACTAATAAAAACAATTCTTTGATATAAAAATCGCTAAAACGTCGTAGTATGATAACTACTGTTTTGAAAAACCAGCGGTTCTTTGCAAAATTTATCGGCTTCCTACGAATCACAACTCGACATATGACTCGGATCAACGTCGTTACTGTGGTTTTTGCTTAAAATCTATTTATACGCCATATTTACAGCGCGATAAAACTGTGTTGCTAGCAGAAAATGTTTGGCGAGTCCTTTTTCGTAGATCTCGACCTCGCCGGGGAATTATTTTCAAGTTTCCTCAATATCTGCCGATATCGACCCTCGAACTTTCCTTGTTAGCACGTTTCTTATTTCATCTCTGGTTCTCGTCAGCTGGCGTGGAGATTTATATTCGTGTCCTGGATTGTAAAAAACTTCACGAAAAGTTAGTTCACGCCCGACTAATATCGTTCATTCCAACCTCCACCCTATTCTCCCCCTTTTGTTTTTGTTCTCGTGCCCAACCCCGTTGCGTTCGTTCCGTTTCGTTTTCTTCGCGATCGTGTTCGGAATATCATCACCCATCACGTGCAAATCGACGAACGAAAGAAGAGCAAAACGTTCCGACTTTGAGCAAATGTCCGAGCTAGTGGAAGCAGTCGGAGAATGTATGTGGATTCGATTATTCCACGAGAGAACGTTCCCTGCTTCCTGTCGGAAATTAGGATAACGCGTACGACGTTCTCCTAATAGAGAAGATAAATAAAAGTTGAATTCCCGATCGACCACGTTTCTCGCTCTTTCCCCGTTTTACCGTTTCGAGATTCAATCGCATCGATAATTGTGAAGAATGTTGGATTTTCGCTGTTTCAACTCGTCGTAGTTTTATCCGTAATTAGTGCTTAAAGTTTTTCGTATTGTAAATAAAAGAACTATTTATCGAAGTAACAAAGTAGCGAGGTAAACGGCGAGGGAAGTAACGAAAAGAAAACGATTTCCGTACTATAATGGAAAAACGATGGAAATCCGGTAGATACAATTTCTCAGCGACACTGTATCTATCGCGCATTATGGAACGCTTTACACGGGAATGCGGTTACGGAAAACCTTATTACCCGACAGACGCAGACCCGACAGAAACCTAAAACGTTCGTCGAAATTGCGCACGTAGCCCCGAGGATCGATTGATTGCGTGTTGCATAACCGTGTACGACACGTTGACGAGAATTTTCGAAAATATCCTTAACGCGGGACGTGGAGCGGGCAAGTAACTTCGTTTCGAGTTCGATCGGGAAGAGAGACGGCCTGCCTTTTTATCCCCCTTTGGGTCTTTGCGTGGCCGTCGTTAACGTGGTCGCCGTCGTTGTCGGGTCTTTCACGGGACCACGTTTCGCTCGCAGCGCCGAAAACTCATTTCTACCCTCCTGTCCTCGCCCTGCTGCTTTTTCGTTCAAGTGCGTCGCGAGGTATCGATTTATTGTTTGTTCCTGTTATAGGTCCTCCCGGTGAGCCAGGTCCTCCTGGAAAAAGGGGGAAAAAAGGGAAAAAAGGTGACCCCGGGGAACCAGGCCCGCAGGTGAGTAGATCCGTTCCTCCGTTCGCTTCAATCCCCTTTTTTTTTTTGTCCTTATTTTCCCGTAGCGCACCCGTCGTGATCGCACGTGGAGTGTGCGTGTTTTTAGAGTGCAGCGGAAAAGCATGACGTAGTTTGCTAACGATACATATTCGTAGTCTCCTCGAATTCATAACTGCTGGCACACACTGTATGTACGAAAGTATTTTTCGACGAACGTACGCATCCTTCATTTCTGTTACAAAGGAACGCGACACTCGACGTTTAATTACATCAAGATTTCGAGCACCATAAAGTTAAAAAAGTTGGACAATAAATGTCGCCTTTCGTCAAGATCGTCAAATATTTGGCGGTTATTTTTGTCAGCGAGCAATCGTTTAGAAAAATATTCTCGCAGCGACGGAATTTTTATTTCCAATTTTTTGCACTTTGAATAAATATGCAGCACGTGACAGAGATATATTTCGCTAATATTTTACTGCTCGTTAAGAGAGTGGTCGTTGTATCGATAGGAGAAAAAGATTAGCCGAAGATTAAAGATGCAAAAAAGAATGATTAGTTCACGACTGAGAAGATATATTCGTTTGGAAAACAAGAAGGTTTTGTTTCTGTTTTTTTGAAATTGCTGGAACTATTTATTAACGGATAACGTCGAGGATCGTTGGGGTAATGGAGAAAAATCAGTTTAAACGAAATTCACTCGAAGTGTTATGTTTCATCGTGTGGATGAAGTTATTGATCGTTGCACGAAAGACCGGTATAGCAAGCGTGTCACCGAAGTTGACCCGCGATCGGCCGAAGTTTTGATAACCAAAGTACATACTCGTGTGGTAGTTGGCCGCCATGAGAATATCTAATTGGTTGGAATAATTATCGGTGTAGTATGGCCCTTAACATTATGTACATCACGATAACCGCGGACACGATTGGTCAGCGGAATAAATTGCTTTTTGCATGAACGCGAGAGCACTTAACCCTTGTCCCCTGTAAACGAGTTTTTAATTTTTTATACCCCTTCTTACAGGGTGTGGCCGGGACGCCGGGCAAGAACGGTTTTCCGGTATATTATTTTTTATTTTCTTTCCATTCTTCTATCACTTTGTCTGTCTGCTTTCTTTTTTTTCTTTTTCTCTTTCGCTCTTTCTCTCTCTTTCGTGTCGCCTTTTGTATACTCCATTTACCGTCTTTCACGTATGCACGTAACACCAACTAAATCATATTTTGAATTAATGTGTTTCATGTAGCCTTTTTGTTTATCTCTCTCTCTCTCTCTCTCTCTCACTCTCTCATCTCTGTGATCTTTTGTTCGTTAAATTTGCGCTTTTTTCCTAAATTTTTGAGCAATACCCTTTTTTACACTTTTCTCCACAGTCTCAATTTTTTACGCCCATACATATACTGATCGTGAAATTGAAGTTTGACATTTGCTTTCAGATATGACGTTTCGCCGTAACGTCGACTGAAGTAAAAGTTCTGTGTGAAAAAATAGCAGTTTGTTTGAAGTAAACCAAAAAAAAAAAAAAAAAAATACAGACGTACGCGATTTTTGGAATGTCAGTTTGTTATGTGAAAAGTGACGACGTGTATCGTCGACGCGGATATGAATACGATGATAAAGGAACGATAAAACCCGGTTTCCTGCATCTTCTAAATGAGAATTATAAAATTATTGCATTTGTAAATTGAAATTACTTTCACTATCCCTATAGAAGCACATCGAAATGTGCTGGTATAATATAATTTTAATAGATATATGTAATCCTAGGTGTCGTAAAATAAACGTCGTATCTGAAAGCATTTCGATGTTCTACAACACTCGATGTTCCTTCTATCTGTCGTATGCTCGCATACGTACATTATATCGCAAGGAATGATTTTATTTTTCGAAAGGTGCCAGCAGCCTTTTGATTTTTCATCTTTCTTTGCCATTCGATCGACTATTCAAACTTACTAGCGTGTTCTTTCAGGGACCTATTGGGTTAGATGGACCAAAAGGTGAGCCGGTAAGTGCACGAATAACCTACTTATTTTAGTGTAGCTTTTGCAGTAGATGATTTTCCTATTGGGTTTGATCCAATTAACATAACTTAAGAGCAGTAGGATACAGAGTGTATATATATACACGAGTACATGCAAAAATATATAAAATAATACATACGATATACAAAAGTACAAAATATTAATTCATCCTTATGTATTTAAATATCAATCAAATATTGTTTTGTTCAAATCGGATAACACGATAAGTGTTAATGAATTGCAGATACGATATTTGTATTTTCCTTAATTGGATCCTATGTAAGAACATAGACTCTGTAAATACGTTTCTTTTTTTTTTTTCGCTATGGAGAAAATTACAGTGCGATAACGTGATAATTATGTACCTAGCATACCTTCGAGTAAGTGAATTTACAGTTAGCGAGATAATAGATTATACATGGGAAGAGAAGATAGTAGAATTATCGATGGTTAAATTAAGAGACGTTAATAGCCAATAATTGGTAGTAGGAGTAACACACTCTGTGTTAATTATACACGTGGCAGATATAATTGCAGATTAAATCGCGCTGTTTATTGTTGGGTGATTCAATACAAATATGTGTACGGATGAATAAATTATTCCCGACTCGAATTCTAACGTGAATGGCAACTTGATACGAGAGCGTTGTACCTATAAGGTGTAACGTACATCTTCTAATCCAAATCGTTTACACGGACGTTATTTCAGGAAGTGTATTTTTAAGAACAATGACAGGAGAAAGTAAATTATGTATTCGGGCTGAATTGTTGGAATATCGAAGTTGATTAATAATATTAAAATTCAGTTACGGAACGAATTTGCATTCGGGAAAAAGGAGGAACGACATTGCTCGCAATTACAAATATGTTGAAACGTGTACTAAACTGGTCGCACTGGAATTTCGGAAAAACAAATAATCGGTTTGATACGTGGAACGTGAACAGGAGAAAAATGTACTGCGTTGAAAGATTATTCGCGAATACATTAATTCGTATGCGCGTGTAAAGCAAATTTCAATAACTGAAGTTCTAAATTAAAATACTGCCAAAGATATTTTCGTAATTGATAGGGAAAGGAAACCAGTTTTTTTTTGTTATTAAGAAATATAGATTTTAAATTCTGAATTGAAATGTATTTGCTAGTAAACTTTCTACTATATTCGTTCAATTAAAAAACCAATAGAAATTTCATCGAATCAAAGACAGACTTTTGGGTTAATAGTTAATAGCGAGACGCGTTAGAATATCGTTGTTTCTCGAAACGTGACGTATACGTGGCATGTAATCGTAAATACTTGAAAGATCTCGTTCCAAAAACAGTACGAAACACGTGTTATACGTGCATTTTGTCGTAGAGCAAACGAAACGAGTGAAACGTGAATTGGTAGGCGGGTAATACGAACGGATGTACAAGCACGCATAGATAGGAAAAGAGGAAAACGAGGATGGAAGGTACGAGGGTATGAGAGCATTGCAAATATCACGCGATATTTGTTCTGTCGATGGTGGTCTGGTTGAAAGAATTTCGATCGGCTTACACACGAGAACTGGTCTCTTACGTACGATGCTGCCCGGTCGCGTTCGATCCAAAAGCATTCTTAATGCATCGCGGTGAATCAACGATTATCCGAAATTTTATTCGGAATACCTGACAGTGATATCTCTTAAATTGCAGTTGTTGCCAAGAAGCGAAATGTTACTTCGAGTTTCATCGATATCGGTTTCTTAAACTTAAACTCCTTAAAGTGGGCTTTGGATATACGTCATTTTAGTTCGCCACGCGGTCTGTTTCTTTAGACAGTCGGAGTCGATCGATTTCCTCAAATCCAGAATACGAAGCAATTGTTTGAAGAAACCATAAAATAGTGGGTTAATATTATTAGAAGTTACCTCCGCGACCACTACGGCGGTGGATACCGCTAAAAACTTTTAGTCGTGATACTCGGTGCTGGTGCTTTTATTCTTTCTTTAGCCTGATTTACCTTTTAATCGACAAACTTCCTTAAACGTGATAAATATTATTTGAGTACTGAAATCACTTTGTTTATTTTAATAAATAATAACGTGGAGCTTAAGAAACTCGAAGGAAAGTAGATCACGCTATTATGAATTACGCGAATACGCTCTTCTAATTGAAGTACGGATCTCCACAATTCAAATTTCACGGTGTGAAAGTAAAATTTTTTTGCACAAAAGGCAATTAAATGGGAACTCTTAATTAACCCGTTTCACGCGACAAGCTTCATACGTTAAATTTACGATTTATATGCAAATATATCGTAAACCAGAGCTTAAAAAATGTCAAAGCCATTAAAATATTACGCCGCATTCTCTTCCTAAAAAATAACTGGTATAAAAGCAATTATATGCAATTTCGCTATCAGTGAAACAATTAAACGCATTTAAGTGAAAAAAAACAACGCAGAATGACGTGTAAAAGTCCGCAGTCAAATACATTTGTGAGCTGAATTTCAAACGATGATTCGTTACGACGAATAAAGAAACCTGTAGAATTTACCCGATTGGATACTTTTTACGCTATTATACGTTATTTTGAGAATAAATAATTCGTCCAACAACGAAAACAACCATGAACGAATGCTGGTGGCTTCGCGAAGAAACAGCGTTCGAGTGTTCGCGGTGGTACGATATAAAAGTCAGTTGGCTAAATTCGAAACAAACGTTTTCGAAACTCGTGGAAACGGGCGATGGTTTTGTTTCCAGTCTCGCTATGGCACAACGTTATTTTTCCATCAAATACAATGTGGTATGTTTCGTTTTCAGGGACGACCCGGAGAAAAAGGACAGAAAGGCGAACTGGGAAGTCCGGGCTTTGACGTCTTTTCCGCAGTAAAGGTATCTAGCTACGTTATCTAGAGTCTAGAGAAACAGCACGAGAGCGCATTACGCAGCTAGTAAACGACGTACGTGTAACGCGAAAGTACATCGTTTCTTTTTCGATCTTCCTTACCCGTTTCCCGTTCTTTAGAAACCAATCTCGTGAAAATTTTCTACCGGTGACAATTCTAACGCAAGAAAATGAGAAGAATACGCGGAGCTTGGATCAAAACGATTCGAAGGGTAAACGATGTATTTTCCTCGACAGAGACTGCACAATTTATTTACACACCTCGTGATATGCATACTAAAAGAGACATGTTTCAATCGGAAAATATTCATTTATTTCTGTTGGTGACTTGTAGTATCGTTGATTACATACGACACAGATTGCATTGCTTTTATAAAGAGATATTTGTTGTTGTGTCGTGTCCGATGTTTTTTTTACGAATGTCCATATTAAATAACGTTAAAGTCACATACATACGTATACTAGCGAGAAATAGGGAACGTTCATCCTCCACTAGGACGAAACAAGATTCTCAATTCTCACTGCTCCTGCTTTCGCTATTTCTGATTAATGTGAGTTTGTATTACGTCGGGAATAACGAAGTCTCATCCATAACGAATGAGCGAAAGACACAGTATTTAATTAGTAAAATGGCCGGATAATAGAAGTTCGCGTTTCTTATTTCGTTCCGGTATTCTGCAGAGTCGAACTCGAGAAAAAATCAAGACAACATAGAAATTACAGCATACATTTCTTATCACGAACAATACAATTAAATCCATTGAATCTTGTTTCGGTATTAGCGGACTGTTTTATGACGTTCCTTACCTGTACTTTCTTTAATTGCTAATTAAATTTCAAGTAGAATGATCTCGCAAAAATAATGTTTTTGAAACGAAGTTTTTCGATTGGAACAACGTTTTACACGTACTCGTACATCAAGGTAATTTCCGCCAGAAATGTTACATAAACTTGTGGACAGTGAATCTCGATGTTTCTCGTTAGCTCGACGATCGAGAACAACGGCTTCGTTCTTAACTATAATTGGCATTTGGTAATGTTTAGCAGCCGGTACTGGCGAATTACAGTTACGCCCAAATATACAGGCATACGTTTATATATCTAACCCTTTCATTCCTAAATTATTTAACTACCACAGATATAATATGTCTGTAATTTCTCTGTCTATCGTGTGACAAGTACAAATGAATGACTAGATTTAGAAATATATAAGAATCGTTTGCAAATAAGATTGATTTGTAATTTTATAATTGTACGATTAACGGAGGAACGAGAGGATCAAAGACCCGAAGCCTACGTTCTCGATTCAAAGTGCCGAATACGACTCGTATCGATTCTCGCTGATAATTTGCCACGTTGCGATCAAGAGTCCACGCAATGTGTTTCGATGCTCTTTATTGGACTTTTTAATTCGATATTCGATAAACAATGAAAAGTTCGAATCAAGGATCTTAATCGAGGACGCGAGTACAGAGAGCAGAAATCGATTACAGGGAAGTTAAATCCTACATATGTATTTACCCACAAAATTACTATTTGCATACAAAGCTATTATTTTTCTCTCATGACCTATTAAAACTAAAATCCAGTAGTCTCTCTCTCTAACGCCTCGTAACTTTTAAATTACATAACCACGTACAGGAGAGTTTCGTTAATCCGACAGACTCGGGACTTCGTCAATAGCGGATTACCAAAAATGTCGGATTATCGAACCATACCCGCGTGTAATGCAGCGAAAGACAAGAAAAAATATAATGCAGTTACAGTGAACGATCCGTTCAAAAATTAATCGATATCGATGACTAAAAGAAATACTCGTTAGAAAGTCGTTAACGTCCCGATTCGGAAGATCGTTAAAGAGGACTCTCGATGGCTCCGTGGCGCGAGCTGTGACGTACACTTTCTTTCTTTTTTTTTTTTTTTCTCGTCAACGTATCGATCTTCGATGATACAGATTAACAATATAAACCATCTTTCCGCCTACGGGTCAATGCACAGGGATTAGGGTTAAAGAGGTCGGTGACGACGCTCCGCGGCGGGACGCTTGGCTATGCGGAAATCGTCGCTCTGAAGGTAACCGGCCTCTTCGGAAGGCAACACGGCTCGTGTTGCGGTTCAGAAATCTCTTCTCGTCGTCGCTACTCCCGCTTCTTGTAACCTCTTCTGTTTCTTCTTCTCTACCTCTTTCTCACTGTTCCATCTACCGTTCTCCTCCATATTCGCTCCATCGTCCTCGACCCGTCTCACCGTGTCCACGAACCTACCTTCTTACCAGACCTTGTACTTCGTCGCCACGTTTGAAATCTATCTCCGTCGAATTTTCTGTCCTCGCTCCTAGACGCAATCCTATTTCTAGTCGTTGCCTCGTGCGGTGCTTTCGGTGTAGCGTTCACTCGTTGGTTTAAAGTGCGACGACGACACTTTTACGTGGAAGAAAAGCGCCTCGTTTCGCGTCTGTTTCTTCTTCCGTTTGTTTCTTTTTCTTGAATTACTACTTCGGTAGTATAGCGTACAGATATACATACCACCAAGGGAGAAGTTGTTTCGAATGTAAGAATGGGGTTTTGCTGTTACTCGGAGATTGCTGTATGTTACTCGACGCTGGTTGATGAAGAAAAGAGCCTGAGATTTTAGCGATTTATAGCTCTCACCGAGCAAAGTAGAAAATGCTTGAGCAATATACGACGTGTCACGGAATTATTGGCATACGCAAAGTTTGCAGGATTTTAATATCGGAAAATATACAATTTTTAATTCAGGTCACGAAATACAACAAACAACTTTTTCCATTTGGTGCGTCGCGAAATCGTATTTCGTTTCTCGATACGTTTCATCGCTTTATATCGAAGCGCTTATTCTTCTACTTGAAAGAGCGATCCTCGCATTTTGTCGTATTTGGTTTTTGGTTGGTAATGGTATTTACTTTAAGTTACAGTATTTAGGTATATCTCTGGGCATGTCTTGGATACGGAAGAGCAATGAGAAAACGAGATATCCCAAAAAATCCATTTTAGGTTTTCCTACTCACCCCCGTTACCCCTATGTTTTCGTCTGGTAGCGATTTGGTTTTTACCCGTAGTGTTGACCTACTTCTAGGGACTTCAGGAGCAAGGGCATAATATCTCAGCGCAGACCATCATACAACTGAAAGTAAGTGCGCCTGCTCTTTGGGAGCCCCTCCCCCTTCCTTGTCCTTTTCTTGTCATCGATTCTCCAGGCATTCGATTTCGTATTTTTCACGCAACAAATTCTCCATACATTTCTTCGCCTTGCCAATGTGCTTAATTAACAAATATATCATTCTTGCGGAAGAGAACGAATACGATCTGTTGCGCTCTGTACATTCGATAGAGAAAAAGGTAGAGAAGATTTTGCTTAAACATAAAAGAAGCATTTATAAAATTTAAGAAGCATCGAAATGAACAACGGAGAAAGCAACTTTGCTTCGAATACTTTATTTTTACATAGGAACCTCGTTTGCCTGGTGAATGGAACAATAACGTACGTAAAGGAAGTTTTGAGAGCAGTACCTTTAAAGGCGGATGAAACGTATTAAAATTTTCCTTTATGATCGTTCGTCTTACAAAGACATACAATTTACTTTGCACCTTCTTATTTTAAAACTTACATACCAAGTTTCATTCTTTTATACCTTCTTCCTCAGGGCCGTGTAGGAAATACTTTTATCGTGTACATTTGCTAAGAATTTAATTTTAGAATCATTCGCTAGCTGGATTGCGACGAGAGTAAGTAATAATAAAAGTACAATAGATCTGTTGTTTTCCATTGCAAACTTTCATCGAATATTATATTACGATTACTTGAAATTATCCTTTTATGTTACCAGTTACATAACAGATGCGTGCGCATTTTAAGATTATTGTTAATAAAGTAGCGAAATAAGTGTTGAACTGCTTGTATTACATAAGTGAGTGGTTCTTACTTTTTGATATTGGGATATTTTGCGTTTTGCCGCTGAGAACAGTTCCAATTCATAAACGAATAATACGGTAGACAAATTTTAACGCATTAACATTAATATATTAAACATTTTTTGAACATCTCAAAGTTTAATATCGTTACAAGTGGAGTTAACCGATTAGCTGGATCACTTTTTAATTGGAAAATTTGTTTCAAGCATGAAGCTAAAAATTAGAAGTAACAGAAGCGAACTACAATAGTAATGGAAGCGCAATAATTCATAATCGCGAGAGGGTTAACAGAGTCAAACGTTAAAACGACGCTGCATTTTTAACACAAATATAATGATCAAATAAGAACGATTATAGAAATGCAATTAAAACGATTTTCAAGGGTGAACCAAATAAAATGTGCACAAAAATTTCCAACCATCTTGATACATATACGTCGTGTAGGGTGCCTTGAAATGAGTGATACAACCAAGAACAATTTTGTTTCTACACATGTAAAAATGAAATCGAATGGAAAAAGAATCGGGAAATTGATCGAGTTCGAACATTTTTTCGGTATGCATGCCTGCTTAAATCTCTTCTTTTAATGTACATGTGTATATATCAGGTGCACACGTGCATACCTGAGTAATTTATAAATTTAATTTTTCAGAAAATGAAATTTTCCGCTAAAAGATTTTATTATTTCGTATTTTCGATCCATTTTTGCATGTAGACTCACTCGATTCTCCATGAGTGGTTGTACTACCATAAACGTAACCTATATACATGTATAGAAATAGGAAATTGTAACGAGGAATTGAATCGAATTGTAAAGAAGAAAACACGGTCCTGTTCTCTCTGCATGTCATTTTACCTCCAATATGTCACGCAAATTCAACAACGCACTTGTACGAACGAAAGTGCGCGCACGTGCGTGTATTGCATGTTCTTTTTTTTTCCTGTTTTATGAATTTTATTACGACCGTAAGTTTTTAAGAATGTAGTACAACGTGTACGCCATATATTTCATTAGATGAATGTATCAAATCGTTTGCATAGGTATATGTATGAATGCGTGTGTATACAATACATGTGTGTACGTAGGTACACCAGCGTTCAAAAGTAAGCGGCCGGACTTACTTACGCGTGAAGTAATTTAATTTACGAACAATTGTAATTGGAATTTAGTTTCCGATTAAAATGTATGACGATAATAAGTTAAAAGTATAAGATTCATCTTATGGTAGAATCAATTACGATCTAAGACGAATCTTGAATATTTTGTATATATACGTATATTATATACTAATTCGAAAAAGATGTACACTACTTATGCACATAGTTAGAATTATTAAAATAGATTATATTAGCTTTCTTGTATTTCTGTATATCGTTTACGATACGAATTTAAAGACCGTTTAGTGCTTATGCTACATTCGATGTATCAATACCAAATGGAAACAAAGATATTTTTTTAGAAACTTTCACCGAATTTTAGTACATAAGTTTACTTGCATCTGTTTTCGTTTGATATTACCTGACTTATGCATGATGCTCTCGGATCCTAAAACTATGCGTGGAACATAATTGAATTTTACAAATGATATATAAATATATATGCCATTTTTTCAATTCAGCCAGCTTTAGAAAAATCTTCAAACAGAAGAAGGGATAAATTAAACGGGTTTAAAGTAAAAGAATTCTTCTTCTGCCATCTTATCGAATCATTGGTATAAGCTTTACTTTGAACAGCATTTATCTGCAAATATGTCGCGCGGAGTGAAAGTTTCAATAAGTTTTGATGAGTTTATCTTTGAGGAAGATACTGCTCCTTACGTCATAAAGGTATTTCTCGCTTGCATAGTGTGCTCTAAGAAGCTTAAACGTCACCCATTTCGACATCTTTTCTCTTATTAAGCAACCATTTAAATATATCGTTTTCTATATACATCATAGCATTCGTATCAAAATAGTACCTAATGCTCTTTTTCTTTGCACTAATTGAAGATTCAATAATAGTTCACTGTCGAGATTCTCACTATATCGTAAGTTAATGCTGAACTCTTTGTCATACGATCTTTTATTACTTACGTACATTACTTAGTCATGATTTTAATACTCCGCATAAAATGGACATTAAAATACCATATCCAAGTATGCGTATATCGTATAGTTAGCAATTTTTGATCTTACAGTTGAACCTCCACTTCGATACTTCAAAGCGAATCTTCCTTACAAATACAATCCTCCG
The DNA here is from genome assembly GCF_040668555.2 of Bombus flavifrons. Lineage (NCBI taxonomy): Eukaryota > Metazoa > Arthropoda > Insecta > Hymenoptera > Apidae > Bombus > Bombus flavifrons. The sequence continues at coordinate 13,638,291 of NC_138451.1, read as the reverse complement.
TTATATTGATTCTGTACCATTATACGTACGCCGAAATATCTTTATTGACCCGATATTACAAGCCACGGGGGTTACCGATAATTACGTTCGTATCTCAAGGGTATTTTATATCTTGTAACTTCCGAGCATAAATTCGAAAATATATATTAAAGGTATACGATATAATACACGCACAGTTTTCTCCACGCGCTTTCTCTCTCTCTCTTTTTCTCTCTCTCTTTCTCTGTCTCTCTGTCCACGATCCTGTTCCTCCCGTTTGTCTTTTTTCTCTATCTGCCGTCTTCTCCTCTCTCTCTCTCTCTTTCTCTCTCTCTTTCTTCTTCTTCTACTGTCTGCCTCTTTGTATATTCACCACCAGACATTTTTCTCCGATGTTCCTTTCCTGTTCCTTCTCCGTCTGTGGCACAAGCCGACGAGTACCGAGAGACACTCTTGTCGAGGGCTCTCGCCGGAAGAAAGCGGTAACGACGTAACACTCTTGGAACGTAACAGGGAGAGCCAGGCGAACCTGGACCACCGGGGCCACCCGGTCCTCCGGGAGCCGAAGGTCTTCCTGGGCACGAAGGCAGGCAAGGATCTCCGGGTGACGTTGGGCCACCGGGTGAAAAGGGAGCATCAGGATCGACTGGACCAATTGGTCCGCCTGGTACGCCGGGACTTCCAGGTCCTAAGGTAACACAGATACCGACACTCGGGTTATTCTCCCAGGATTCGATCACCTCTATATGCATTCACTTAGATATCTCAGAACGAAAAACGTTGCTCAAGCTAGGAAACTTGGTATCGTTCTGGTAACGCAGGGTTACGGTAGTCGTGTAAATTGATTTGATAGCTTTTTAATTCTACGAAACACGCGTCACGTCTGAGAGGCCTATGCTATTATATTTTGTGTCATAAAATATTATGTTTCATTAATTGCATCTAATATGCCTAGTGTACTTTTCTAACTTTGTAGGAAGCGCATATCTCGACCTTGATAATTATTTTTCATATGAAAACTGATAAAATGACAGATAAACTGAGGCGAAAAGAATAATAGGCCTGACGTGTGCACCGATGTGACAACACGCGTGTATATTATAGGGTGAAAACAAATTTAAATTTTCACTATGGTGTACATAAAATATGTCGTGTTCGCAATTCTGCGTATTGCACCACGAATAGCTGCATCGTTGCCGCAAAGACTGTTCGTTGTCCTAGCTGTGTTCCAATTATCGTCATAGCCAACGATTTTTCGAGTGTTGCTGCGTCAATCGGTAGTATTATACGTGGATCCGCGATCACGAAGGATAGAACAAATTAAATATTTGAAGATTACGTTTTCTGGAAATTTTAAGCTTACTAAAGTCTTCGACTATGAGCATCATATAGCTATATGGAGCAAAAGCGAAGCTTCCAATGCAGACAGAGAGAAGAGCAAATAAATAGAAGGAAAAGAGACAGATGCACTGACCCCCTATAGTCTCTCATACTATCTTTAGCTAGGACGCTTTCCTTTGATTGTTCTTATTGACCTAATTGGCTGCAATCGTAGAAGTTTCATTTTACAATGGCAGACGGTTGGAAGCATCTTAAAATCCCTTTACTCGAACCTCTTCTGGAAACTTCAGTTTTATTCGGCAGATCTTGCGAGGGCAGAAATTACGTCGCCAATTCGTCATCAAATATATACACATAGCACATATATTTGTATGTAGGTATTTTAGTACTTAATTTGTCTGATAATAGGTATTTGTGTCCACGTGAGAGAAGTATCCGTATCATTGTAAGCTTACGTCGGTAATTAGTGTATAAACCCAAAGGGAAAGCTAGTGAATTGCAAATTTTACGTCGTAAAATATCAAAGTATTAAAGCATCGCGTGCACTTGAAATATTAACATTCTTTGTATCCGTTAAAGTACTCGTTAAGCTACTTCTATAAAGAAAACTTATTGTTTGATGTACAATAGTCGCGTACAATATTCATTAAAAGTTAAGCAAATTTTGAGAAAATGTGTACCTACTTGCAAAATTTATAAAGTTGAACTTGCAAAGGATAACAGTGAAGGTTGCTGTAGTATAATGTTACATTTAAACTAATTAGCACGTACTCCGTGTGTCTTTAAAGTTCTGTTATACTGTCTAATATATACATGTATGCCATTATAATCAAACGACGCGACGAACGAAGCAACAAGCAACATAATTAGCCAAATACATCTAACTCGTGTCAATGGCAATTTTGTTAGAAACAAAATCAGGATCGTGTACCATAGGAAATTAATTCCTCGTTTTTCAAACATGTGCGAAATTAATTAAAATTGGTTTTCTATATGCGCCCTTTCCATTATGGTGCTAAGAAATAATATTTAAAATATTGCAGTTTTACATCACACGCAGCATCCAATTATAAATCACCTTTTTGTAAAAGTACAATAAATAATAAATAACACACTAAATAATTAGTTTCATTGGTGTGCTTAAGCAATTTCTTTTAACCTTTGTAACAACGCAATTGGAATGCATATAAGGCTTTGAGCTTATCTCAAATATGTCACAGTTATGTAGTTAACGTTATTGATTTAACACAGTACCCATCTCAATTTCCTCTAAAATATTAAAATTATAAGCTACTTCTGTATCTAAGGTATTACATACTCTTATTCTTATTAAAGGTCTTAAAGGTATCTTTGTGTAAAGTACTACCGTATCTAAATCTATTCTGTATCTCTCTTCTAAAAATCATAGCAAGTAGTTTGCAAACTGAAAGGATGATGTGAATGATAAATATCAATGCCCTGTCATACTCCTTAATCTTATTCTACGACGTCCATTAATTGAAGAAACATTATTCTTCGCAGGGTGACAAGGGCGAGAGAGGGGATCGAGTTGTAACAACATCCTTAAACGGGGAACCGTTTCCAACTGGAGTATTCGAAGGACCCCCCGGTCCACCAGGACCACCTGGTAAGTATATACGCGGTATAATTTAAATTCTCTCAAGACTGATAGCCGCGCGCATAATATATTAAAGCAACGTAATACGACCACATAAAGCGATTTGAGTTATGTTGTCTAAGGTTCTTAAATCCACGTCATATATATAGAGGGTGTACAAAATTTCATGAAACGCAAGATCGATTTCAGTGGTAAACGGAGATAGAGTGGTGAAAATGTTTCGCACAGACGCACGCTCTATATGTTAGATCCCAACCTTACCCTGTGGGTTATAATCATCAGGTGTGAAATGACGTTTTCGAGAAAATGATTACCTTTACTTTCAATTTTAATCATTCTTATGGAATATTTTATCGCGAAGATTAGAAAAAAAGATTAGCTATAGCACTCGTACTTGTATGAATATTATTCTGCATATTTATATCCTCTACTAAAATATATGTCTCGTTTAAGATAGTCGGAGGAAAGTACGCGGTTGAGAATAGAACAGCTGAAGTAGCTGAATAGCATTGTAGGGATTACCCCTTAATGTCCATGAGCCATTAATACCATATATGGTATTATTAAGAAAACAAAACGATGAAACCCGCTGGCATTTTTATTAGAAAAGAAATTGGTGTTTACTAAAAAGATATCTCTTTTGAAACAGAGCAGTTTTGTATGAAGATTTTCTTAATATTAGTCATATTTTCAATGATACGTATTAATATACGTTAATTAAAACAGACACCCTGTATATACATAAGAGAAAAAAACATGTTCGTATTTAGTTGCATTATGTTCATGTGCTACCAAGGTACCTTTGTTAGGATGTTCCAGAAAATATTACTGATATTTTCTAACTTTTTGAAACCACATAGTAGATTTTCGTTTTATTTGTGATATTTCCATTATTTTTCTCGTTTTAATAGTAATCTGTGATATGTAATATTTTACGGGATAACCTAATACATCGCGAAATGAATATCCCAGTATTCACAGTGAAAACATGATACGCATTATTCCATTCACAAACAATTCTATAACAGCTAGAAACTAGTCTATCTCTGTGCTCCTAGTACTCACCTAATTCTGTTAAACTTGTAATACATATTAACTATTAAACAAGTATCATCGTCGATAGGGTAGTAAACGTATTAGAAAATGAAAAAGAAGAATCAAGAAAATATTAATATTCGTAAAAAGAATAAACATTTGATGTAAATTTAATTCGGTATTTAATGTATGATAAAAAGAAAATTACCAGGGAACAGGAGACATCGAAAGATAATTCGGCTTAGGAATTACTACATTGCCTAGCGCCAGCTTTGATTATATTAGCGTTTTAGCGCGTTTTACTGTAACGTTACATCGATTTGCGCTAGACAAGCGATAAAAGAAACATTAGTAAGCGAACGAAGAAACACATTTCATACGAATGGTTACATATATATCAACCGCATGTGAACAGATTTCGTTAATTTTACCTCCGTAAGGTTCTATCTTCTTGCACTCGAATTGATTCGCATTAAGGTGTGCTTCCATTGGATCTCAATCGATCGGAATGTAGTACAGTTAATGGCATTAGAGATGTAACTGTTATCCAAGTCCACGTGTACATTGGGATATCAGCGACCAAATCTTCACTCGTGATATACGTATCCATTTATAATAGGATTAACGGATTTAAGTCGTTGTAGACAATAACGATAAATACAGAGTAGAGATTTTATTTTAGCATAAGACGAATAATTGTTTAGGAAGTTACGAATTATTTTTAATAAAACGGAGGCAGATAATTTTATCTTTCATCGATCCATTTAATATAACTTTTAATCTTCGTTTACGTGGGTAAAGGAACTCCTATGGACGCGAGTCAGTAAATTGATCACGTCTCAGACTTATCACTAATTCAATATCGCAACAGGACGCGCTAGTATCGATATCATATTCTCGGTATGCACTTTAAAATATTTATTACGTATAATTCTTTGATTGAGAAAGTTCGTTTAAAAAATTTCCTTAATGTCGTTAACTTGCTCGCCAGCTAACAAATTCATCGTTATTCGTGTACGCTACGATATTCGGTGGAAATAGGATACATTTTTATTCTTACATAGGTATACATATTATTTATTGATTTTTATTAATTCAGATTACTTTGAAATGTCTAAATGGAATTTAATTTCGCGTGTCATTATTCTTACACAAACGATACTTTTAATATTTTATATTCTATATTTTCTACGAGGGGGTTCAAACTATTGAAATATTTTCGTCTTCTTTTTTAAATGTCGATTATCGGCTTTATTACTCTCAGAGGGAAATCGCAATTCGGACAAACACTTTTCAGTTGGAAGTGCGCTCAATTTGTAGCGGTCGATATCTACAAAGGAAAAGCTATAAAACGTGAATCGTAAAATATCCACAAAAGAAGAGCTATAAAATATGAATTGTAAAATGTAAAAAAATGCGTATTTTAGGAATATTCGGCTTAAACGTTGAAATCTAATATGTCGTTTCGCAAAGATTGTTTCTTTGAACGCGCGAGTAATGTCAGTTAATTAGAAACGAAATGTATTTAAGATTCCAAGCGTAGCGTTCCAAGTTTTTCAACTTTTAACTTGCTTTTTAAGGAAAATTTAAAGAAAATACTGTTTAATTGTAAAATACGTGCAAGAAAGGGTCAAGATATCGATGTATATGCTCTTAATATAGCGCAAGTGATCTTTTTCGAATTAAATGTTCCAACGTAACATTTTCATCGTATCTCAATTTTATTCCCGGAATGAAACGCGTTAAATTAACGCAGTAATAAAAGTAATGATAATAATGCAATAACCAACGGAATATTTGGCAATGAAATTCAAATCTTTACATATAGCAAGCACAGGATCACGGTACACCTTTTAATTTTTAGAACGCTGTAGTAGAAATTGCAAAACCACTCATTTTTGCTCTTCCTTCTTTAACACGAAATTTTCTCTCATGCAATTTTCTGTAATTTTTCAAGTAATTTTGCAACGTCAGTGAATGCATTATAGAACATTTTTCTCTCTCTATGATCCTACTTTTAAGAAATACTTTCGTGAAGGAGCAATTACTAGTATTAGGTATAAGTAATAAACCATTTTTATTCACATATCATATAACACGTTTCTTTATTAAAATATATAACGATATCCTCTACTCACTCTTGTATACGGAGGTTTTAACGGTACGTAAATCAATCACATACAACATACTTATCTACTTATTTACTTCGCACACGACGATATCAATCGCTCTAAGCGTCTCTACATATATGTCATTAAGTATACACGCACATACTATAGATTGAAATTAACCTTTACGATGCATATTATGTACTTGATTTTCCCAAATATTTTTCAAAGTATCGGTTTTAAAGGGAACGCTCTCGTCGCGCGAAATAAATTCATTTTCGCAAATATGCAGAAATTGACGATTTTTGACATATGTCACTCCTCTTCCAACGAATCAATACTATAATCAAATATCGCGGCGTAAAGGTTAAATTTATCACTATCTGTCGCTTAAATTTATCGAATATGGACATTCAGGTTAAACGTTTAGTCTAGAGAAATACGTAAAGAATCCCCGTGGAAGGGTCGTTTTCGAGAGAAAAAAAGTACCGCGACTATGCATGATTTTTGCGCGAAAACGAGAGTGCGTGTGCGAACGAACGAATGTCATGTTTTATTTTATGCACGTGATGTACACGCACACAGGGCCCCAGGGCGAGAAGGGGGAGCTGGGTCCGACGGGACCACCCGGTCTGCCGGGAGAGAAGGGTGCCCGGGGAAAGCAAGGGAAGAGGGTAAGCTTCAGCGAGGTCCTCCAGCGAACGACCACCGACCAAATCGACCGTACAAACCATTCCCTCCTTAATAACCGATCATCGAATCGACCAACTTTTCCATCGAAACTCTGGAACGAAAGAACATCCTCCTGATGTATAGCTCGTACGTCCACGATCCCGTTATTCCATCTTCAACATCCATATTCAATTACCTCTCCCACAGATTCTTTTTAAATTAGAAATTCTTCTATAATATGTAATGCACGACTAAAGCATATTATAGCTTCTTACGGGCAAGCAGATGCATGACATTTCTGGGTGAACGTTTCGTTAATATCTTGGAACGAGACACTGAACGTTCTAGTCGATATACAGCTTAACCGTCGTCGTTCAACAAGAATCGAATGAATTTTAGAATTTTCAATTTCTCAATATCCATTACGATAGACTTGTCGATTTTTGTTTCAACTTCTCCCCTTTCATTTCTGAGAAATCGTTGGTTCTATCGCGTAACAGTTTTATCAAAATACTCGGCTCGTGTTTTATTTCTTTATTTAAGAAAATCTACCATCCAAGGGAAGAACTATTTTCGTCGAGTGTCTTTTAATGTCTAAATTGCGGAATTGAAATTGAAATTGATGTAAAGCTCGAGATCAAGATTTGAAACGTCGTTATGCCACCCTTAGAATGACGTGACGGTTATTCACGCTTTTAAGACACCTGCATGGAAATCACGAGAAAGCACATGCATGATCTTATCACGCACGCATGCAAGCATGCAACACGTATGGCACAATACGATCACCTGCCTCTTTTCATTTAATAAACTGAAACAAGTAGCCGTTAAATTGCATTGTCGTCCCGACGATGATGGATGGATAACGTTCTTCTTGTACCTAAGGCAAGTTTGACAAATGCGAGAGTAGAAAAATTCTGAAAGATTAGGCGAACAAAAGAATGCTTTGTAAACCTTTTAACGGTCGTGGAATCTCTTGTGAATGTTACGAAAATAAAAGTCTTTATTTAGTTAGATAAAAAGATGAAAGTATTTTCTTTCTATGGCTAAAATATCTTATCTTCTTTTTTGAAATAGCGAGCATTCTACTTTGAAAGTAAAGTGGATCGTTCTAGAGTTTTTTTTTTTTTTTTTTATAAAGAAAAAGGTATCTTCTTCGGGGAAAAGATTCTGGAAAAAATAAGTATGTATAACTTAAATTTAAATCATTATGTCTTGCCTTAATGCAAAAAGGACCTTCTCTCATGTAGTCCTGATGTCGTCGTTATAAAGTTGATACGTAACTAAAACAGATATCGCGAGAAAACTGGTGACTGTCCAGTTACCGAGAGAAAAGAGAAACGTTGGTGGCAGCAAATAACACGTACGCGGGACATGATACGTCGAGACATTGCTCGATACGTTATTTTGACTTTTGGAGCCGCTACATTTATGTCGCAGAAGAGACGCGCGGTTGTTAAGGGTGTCTTCCTCGCAGTAAGGACGAAAACTAAGTTCTCTTCTGATGGATGCGACGAAATTACACACCTGCGCACTAAATAATCTCTAACCACGGCTTAAAAAAGATTTTACTCGACTTCATCCCTGTGTTTTAACGTATTCTTATTTTAAGGTTTAAACCGTAAGTATGCTCGTATATTTATCAAAGTGATCGGTTCTCGAACAACGATCGAGCAAACAAAGAGAATTGTAGAAAGCAATGTTCGTCGTTGTTTCGCGACACGAATCCTCGTTCGTTTTGAATCGTTAATTAAGTCAGCCAGTTCGCGGTCGAGTGCAACGCCAATAAAATCACTGTGTACTCCGTCGTTTATACTGCGAATATCCTAACAAACGAGATGCAATCGGGATTTCTAGCATACAGGGTGTTCGCGCTATTAGTTACCACTGTTTTTCTCATACGTGACAAATTTGTGGGAAATATAGAAAAAAATAGAGATTTCCTATATTTCATATATGAAATACTATGGCTTCGATATGTTATTTAAAGCGAGGGATATAATTTTTGTTACGTTATATGAGAGAAAGCGACTATCGAGACGAGTTACTATAACCGTATCATTGAAATATAAAAATTAAGCAAATACTTGGAAAATTTTATAACGCTACATTTATTGGATATCATTGCAGATTCTATTGTCAAATTCAATAAAAGCTGCAGAAAACTCTTTCATTTTCATATTTCAGTGATATTGAATATGGTATTACATGTTACAGGTTGTTTAACTCGTCTCAATATTCAATTTCATACAATACGATAAAATCGTATAGCTATCGGTTTTAAAACATCCACGCCATGAAAAAAATTAGGAGAAATTTAAAAATCTATTACTAATAATAAACATTGTTGTTTCTATTTTTCTCGCAAATTTGCCATTTCCAAGACAGAAACACTAGGAACTGATAACGCAAACAGGTCATACTGTATACGATCGTGGATACAAACAAGGCGCTTCAAGAGACTCGCGAAAGTATACAGAAAAGATAGATATCGTCGAGCTTTCCAGAAAGAAAATTTCCAAATTTCTGCTAAATCGTAACTTTATTGGTGGTCTGGAACGAATGGATACTACTCGACCAGTAAAGAGAATCGAGCCACTTTTGTTTCGAGCTGGACCGTCTTACTTTGAATTTCCTTAAGCACCGAACTTCTTCATACGACAGTGATATCACTTGTCGAGGATTTTATTTGCGTTAGCTTGCAAGAGAAAAAGAAGAACGGTCTCTAGTAAGTTTGCAGCGCTCTATATAATGCCTCTATTTAGTTCCTACGTTGCAAAGTCAACTTGTTTAGCTAACAAACGTCCATCTATGTACTAATAACAGTTGCGAAATTTTAGTCAGAGCGAAAGAATGAGAGATTGGGTAAGGGTAAGGAAAAAAGGAAGGGTGAGTTAGAGAGGAAGAGAGAGAGAAAGAGAGAGAGAGAGAGAGAGAAAGAAAGAAGAGAGACTAATCGCTTTAATCTTTAGTCAGTAGTCTTTGGCGTAGTGTACGTAGCTTGTGTAACTAATTTGTGTTTAATGTAGCAAGTAACACCACACTACTTCTTCCCTGTGTGTCGGTTCAAATCACTAATAACTAATACTACTACCCCCGGCTTTGAGGCTCTCGCAACTTTATCGACCGGTGATCGATGCAAGCCTGCGATTGTCGCGTAAGTATCAAACAGCCCCTAAAAAACTACTATATAGCTTTACTATCGATACGTCATTAAAACTACATCGTGTCATACGCAGCTAATTCACATGTACTACCGATGTCTTTTATATATAGATACATATATTTTTTTTAGTCAATGTATTGATCTTCTCGTTCATTCGTAACTTCCCTATTTTCTATCAGCCGCTGTACGATCGACGTCTTATTTTATTAAATCCAGTTAATATACCACTCTCCCCCTGTAAACAAACTGGATCGTTGACAAAATTTCACTCCCTTAAATATCTTCCCTCTGGATTCTTATTTCTATCGAAAAAAGATTCAAACATGTGACTTAATAAAATGCTGTAAAATGCTGTATATTGATAGGTATATCAAAATCTTTTCAGAATGTTTAAAAACCAAATACGACAAAAGATTACGGAGCAATATTTCGTACACGCTGCTGAGAGGAAACAAGGAAGAAAATAAATTCTAATAGCTTCCAGTTTCTACTAAATTTGATCCCACTAACAAGCGTTCCCATTATAGTCGATTGCATGCGATACCCGTAGAACATTTTTGTGTTTTCGATTAAACGTTAGTGTGTCTAGATTTCGTGTGTTAATCGTAATAAAAAATCCTACTCGAACGACTTTGGCACAATCGTCAGCGGTTTCTAAATTCTTCCGGCATAGATTTCCAAATTATCTGCTTAATATGACAGAGACTACAAGATCCGTGCCAAGATCGATCGCAAAGATCATAGATAATTTCCGATAAAACCAATATTCCTCTCCCGACACCCCATCCTCACCTGAAAATGGAACCGATTAACGCTTCGCCGTAAAAAAGAAAGGAATTTTCAAACAAAGATTAGATAAAGATGGAGGACCTGGTTGGACCTGACCTTACAGTGTTACATTATAGGGTTTCAAGGGTGAAAGCGGTGTGGCATTGATGAGAGGCCCACCCGGTCTACCGGGTCCAAAGGGTGAACCCGGGGAACGGGGTTACCGAGGCGAAAAAGGCACCAAGGGAGACACGGGCTCACCAGGTAGATTTCCAAGAGCCATTCCTCTGCGAAATTCAAGAAAAAGACGGATGAAAATAAACGATATCTTTTCTCCTGACTGCTACCAGCGACAAAGCCTTTTCTTTGGCATTTCTTCCAATCTAATGGATCTTCTATTCGTATCCTGTATATCATAGACTATCATAGACTATATCGTAAACTGTCTATGCGTGGATGTGGGCTGTCTATTCTACGCTCTTAGAAACCATATCAGTTTCTCTTTCCACCTTAAGCAAAGACTTTATCATCCCGATGCGATCAAAAATCTTTACATATTCTCTTGTCAATGCTATCTATCTTATCCTGAAAAGAGTTCTCAAATTTTGAAAATAACTTGCTTGTTCATTCGTTCACGTAATATAAATGAGTGAGAATATTACGTGTGTATACGTGTGAGTGAAGTAAGATAAAATGCTGATGCTAATTGACGAACCAGTTGGTCTATAGGAACCGATTATGTAAACGAACTGAGTCGACATAAATAATAATTGTTGTTTATTTGTACTAGTAAAAACTCGTAATTTCAGGACCAAAGGGAGAACAAGGACTACCTGGTCTACCTGGACTCAACGGAACGGATGGGGAAACTGGTATTCAGGGTCCTCCAGGATTGCCAGTAAGTAAATCATACGAGTAAAGCTGTAATCAAAAAAATTAATTTATCATACCACTTCGTAATGCAACAATAAAGTTCTCAAACTGATCTAACAAAAAGAATACATTTATACGTAACAGCAATTTATCACGCAATTTCTTCACAGTTTCTTCACAGATTTATACAAATTTTATAACGACGATAAACATATTCACTACTGAAAGGATTTTCATCGTATATGGCACTTACTAACATATAACTTTTGTACACGCACACGAAAGGAACAATTTTTACATTCTATTAATTTACGTTGGTTTTTCTACAAAGTTTTTTTCAAAATTGAAAACTTTCTCTCTCTTTCTCTCTTCATAAATTTACACTAGACAGATTATTGGGTCTTGGAGGGATCAAATTTATACGAACGTTACGTACATTCGTCGTCAGTATTAAATATTTGTACAGGGTATTTCTGGACCGAAAGGTGAGAAAGGTGACTACGGAGACATCGGACCTCCAGGACTTATGGGACCACCAGGTTTGCCTGGTCCACCGGTACGTAAATCATTCAACGTGTCATTTGTTAAATTATCGAGTACGAAATCGAGTGAATAAACGTATAACGCGTGTCCTCTGTAAACAGGGTTATCCAGGGTTGAAAGGTGAAAAAGGAGAGAAAGGTGAATCGGTGAGTCGATCTTTCGATAATATTTTACACGCAGCAGATGGACGATCAAAACCCTCTCGTATCAAATCTCTTCGCATTATATTTTCGTTCAATAGCGAAGATGAGATATAATTGATTCTTTTCATAGAACAGCGTTCGTCGAACGTGAGGGCTGTTGAATATCCATCAATTTTCACTGCGAGTAATTCTGGATCTTTGATTTCGACGTGTATGACAAGTATATCGTACTCGCCGTGTCAATTGCTTTGAAATCAAAGGCCCGAGCATAGTATACGGTATTTTAACGGCAGGTATTCAGCAATTTCATGATAAAATCTATTTCTTTTCATGACACGACATGGGGCTTCCATTGACAGAAATACAAGAAACTCAGGCGAAGGCAGGTACGTCCATTTTCGTTCATATTCGTTCGTAGTATGCTTGTTATCCGATACCATCGCTATTCGAAATTATCGATGAAGCATCGTAAAAGAATATTTACGTTATACCGTTCGCTTTATTACAGGGAGACGGTACTTTCGAAGTAAATGCCGGCGAAGTGGTGAGTAAACGTACTATTTGAAATTTTCATTCTATTCAACGTCTTGTCGCGCTGGAAACATATTGCCGTGTTTAATACTTTACCTTAGACTTTGAACTCCGTTCGTGAAATTAGATAATTAATTGTGTTTGCAGATAATGGGACCACCGGGACCACCTGGTCCAGCTGGTACTCCTGGGCTTCAAGGTCCACCTGGCATAAAAGGCGACCGAGGACACGATGGTGCAAAGGGCGATCCTGTCAGTAATCATTGTATACTAAAAAACAACAAAGAATCATTCCATTAAGATAATTTCGTGAAACAAGAAAGTTAAAGTGCCTATGATACGTATTTTTACGATATTCATTAAAATCACGATCAGTGTCAAATTTTATTACGTACACGATCGAGACGACGAAAGCGTTTAGAAAATGCTACACGGCATTGTTTGATTCTGTGTTTGTTCTTTTCATAAAATAATTGAGATATCGATGTATTTAACTTATAATATGAACGAGGGCGAGAAACGAATCGTTACGACGTACAATAGACCTATTTTCACCGGGTCGTTCTTTTTTACATTACAGGGAGAGAAGGGTGCCAAAGGAGATCCTGGTCCAATGGGACTACCCGTACGTATTTTCCTCTCAAGATTAGGTTCGTAGGTTAGGTAGGTTATAAAACGCGATAAAATACCAGAAATAGAACCGATCGAACGCATAAGGCGGAAATCCATCGACGAATTAAAAATTTTCTTAATCTTAAGGTATTAAGGAAAGGTATTAGCTTGAAACAAAAATAGATCTTGATACTGGGTTGTTTGGAAAGTGCGTAACGAATTAGCGTATGGAATTAGCATTTTATTAAATGACGCTAGCTTCTCAAAAAAAACTTTCCATCTTTTGGATTAATTTTTTTTAAATAGTTTCTATTGTTTCTTAACAGTAAGTCCATTCAATTTTTTAGCGTTACAGTTTCGTAAAGTTTCGTAAAGATCAGAGTAAATAAAACGATGTTGCGTCTGTTGAATGGAAAGGATGGAGCTGTACTGTACAGTTCAACATATTGCTTGCTCTTCCTCGATACACGAAGCCTAACGTTTTCTCGTTGAGAAACGATCTCTTGTCCGATACCGTTGTTCTCAATTGCTGTACTTAACAGTAAAACGCTAGAAATTACCTTGTAGAAGATAGAATCACAGATGTTCGTAACAAATACACGCAACAAAATGTATCGACTATGAAAAATGCTACGAAACTTCCGAGCAACCCATACTCGATTTACAACGATAATGCAATAACTACTTATTACTAGAATAAAAGTACAGATACGAGAAAACGAAACGGGGAAAAATGTGCGCCATATATAGGAAGAAAAAAAGAGGGAAGCGAAGCAGCATATATACACGATCCATTGACAAATTCATTGTCATTGTATATGCTTCGACGATCGTATTGTAATCGAATCACTGATCGAAGTGTTTGTCTTTTTACAGGGCCCCATGGGACTGAGAGGAGAATCCGGAAAACCCGGGGATGCCGGGAAACCTGGTGCCATGGTAAGAACGCGGACCTCTCGCTCCTAACGTCATCGTTATTTGGCCTCGCTGCTGAATCATTACTAGGCATTCACTAACGACCAGTGTAATCGATTGTCGCTCATTCGGCAAGATGTCGTACTTCTTCGCGTCCTCAGCGAGATCCTTTGATTGCCTCTCGAGTATGTTGCCTTCCGTGTCGTTTCCTCTACATAAAACGAACGATCACAGTTCGATCATCGTCGTCGTTCAAGATACATAAAAAAGAAAAGAAAAGAAAAGAAAAGAAAAGAAAAATGATAGAAAGCGACTCGAGGGACAACGAGATAACCATAGGCGATACGAGTACATATATACCTCGAAAGGATCTCTTCTCGGATTAACAAGTTGTCGGAAGTTTTCAATGTTACAAGTCATATCGTTAGCATTTATTGGATAAAGTGTAATCGCGAGGATAAATGTTAGTAAATCGCTTTCGAGTCGTTATTAAAAACAAAAGAATGTCTCCGAGTATTGGCTCGGTGGATTTTAGTAGCTTCATCGGCTTGTTATCGATCAGAATCTACTACTAACGATATCCCTCAACGATGAATAATGGTAGGGAGCTTAAAGGACCGTCCGTTGCAAAAAGGTTGCGGGCACCGTTGTGATATATCATGCTCTCAAACATAGTAACCCGTATCAAATGGGTAAAGGAGAAAGGATTTTACTACAATTGATCGTTATTCGAGCAAAACAAAGAACGTAACGAATCGTGTCTTACGTGTGCGGTGGTAATAAATAAGGTGACTGTACTTGTATTACATAGTGGGTACATTCACGTGTGCAAAGTGTAGCGGACGTAAAATATGAAAAAAAAAAAAAGATAATTTACTTGATAGAGGATAATTGATAATTTCGATTTATGGATTTTTCGTGTCGATGTGTGACAAGAGTGAAGTTTCGGGAGAAACAAAGCGTCTTCCATAGATATTCGATGTGTACGAGTAAATTATTCGATGCTTTCCTTTTACTTTTTTTTCTTTTTTTCGATATCGAAGTACAGATACGCATTACGTCGGTGCTATACATTTTTATTTATCCAACGTAATACTTAGCGGATGATCGCACTACCATCCGTCCTTTTTAACATACTCTATATGTTTATCTCTACAACCATTTATGTGTGCGTATGTGTGTGCGTGCGCGCGCGCACGTGTGTGTATGTTTGTGTATGACGTGTGTGCGCATACACCGAAGGAAAAATGTTAAGTTCGAAATAACAAAGCTTTAGCGTTATAACGTGGTAACACGGTACGAAAGCTAAGCAAATTTTGCCTTAAAATATTTTTAAATTAAACTATAGATTAAGATAATAGATTACTGTGTATAAAACATTACACTCTACAAGCTATCGAAGAACACTACGAAAATTTGTTGAACGCTTACCGATAGTTCGATTAAATTTAGGTACATTTCGCTCGGGTATATTTTTTCTATTTCTTCTTTGTACTTCCGTAACATTATTTCATTGTTTTTCGCTGCTCTTCATTCGGTAGTTCTATTTATTCGTTGTGAAATACATTCATAGTCGGCCTTCTACGATTTTTTCTATCCTATTTTTCGTTTCTTTTCTTAATTATTAAGGTATTAATTTGTACTTAACGAAAGCATATTATATTTTTTATACGTGATAATAAGAGAACTATTTATTACGACCGTTCTATTTCGTTGTACTTCCATACTTATTTCGATGCGATCGAAATACATAATTGTATTATCTGGGGAATAAGAGACATCAATTTTATATTTCGATAACCAAAAACATAGTATAATTTATATTCCACTGGAATTGGTGTTACATGTATAATCACGAAGTGTATATTTTTTAACATGTTTGTTACTTTTAATATATCAGAAATACGTATTATGGTAAATTTGTTACATTGCATAAATCTAGATTTTTTCCTACAACTTTTACCGCTCCAAATTATTTTTTAAAATGTACTAAATTTACGCTAATTTTTGTAGCTTTATTTTTTATAACGCGTTGTTACATCGAATATTTTTAACATCTATACGTGTTCCATCATTAATAATCCTAATTTTGCCAAATTTTTAACAATATAGTGCATGGTATGTTTACTTACAAATAACCTGACGTAAATTTTTATTAATTACCATTACCTACAATATATGGGGAGTTAATCGACATCTTAGACAAATGCAAAACAATTGCGAATGCTAATAAATTCGAGCAACACGAAAGAACTTTATGACTTAAAGACATGCAAAAATATAGATTGGTAGACACAAATGATAAAGGCCTAAGAAACAAAATAGTACAGAGTGAGAAAGATACTTACGATGACTTACGATGTACTTAACGATTTGAAAATACGTGTAAACGAGCATCCTTATTTGTGATCCTAGTTACCTATAACGTTGATACAATTGAATAAAAAGATACCAGAAAGTTGTACAATGTAGAATAATATCGATATTGTAGAAATGGGATTTGTCAGTGTGGTAAAGAATATTTTGCTGGCCTCGAATTAGAAAGCGTGTACTAGCTACCGTTTTTGCTGTGCATATCCTAATCGAAATATATAGAGATTAATGCGAGTAGATTTTTAATAAGATAAACGGAATGAGTAAAAATATGAAGCTCTCGTATCGTGAAAGCACTTTAACGGTAACGCTAATGCGCGAATTAAGCATATGATATAACGATACATGTGTGAATGTGCGCCCATTATAGTGAACGATCCATACACGTGCATATGCACACAATTTCAGAGAAAAAGTAACTGATCGAGAAGTATGTGTGTGTGTATACGACATGTGTATGCATGCGTATGTACATACATGTGTATATGTACACGTGTACAAGTGTGCGTACGCATATATCTACATATGCATGACATAACGAGTATAAAGGTATGCGGGGGAAAGCACATAACATTTCGTGCGTGCGTATGTGTGTATTGTAAAGCGGCGCGCCTTGGTAATTAACAAAAGAAAATTATAGAAGAAGAATACGACGGCGTATTTGCGTATAAGAATACTTGACTCTAACAATTTTGTTTTACATTGTCCCAATTAATAAACAGAATGTGCATGTGCCTGTGTCCTTTGCTTCTATACGATGCCCTTTCGAAATTTAACGCTTCTCACACCTTGTAGTGAAATTACCGCTTTGCATTTTGCTCTGGCTGCGATCCGACGATCATTGTACAAACTACTTTTGTCACTTTTTACACTTCTTTTTTTTCTTTTTCCCTTCTTTCTTCTGATCGCGAGTATATATGTACAATTTTTTTTTTTTTTTTTTAATGTAAAGAAAAGAAAAAAGATCATGATCTCATAAGAGAAAAATTAACACGTGTTAATTTGCTGCAACCACGACGGTAACGTAATTGTTGGATCGTTATGCCATCTCGTAATACGTCATAGCGAAGGCGTTTTAAGACATAATTGGCATATCAATGTGAATACCGCTGGTTTTTTATTTTTCTGTTTTTCTTGAATTCAATTGAGCTCCTTCTTTATCTTTTCCTTTGCCTAACACGCCCATCGATTGTACTCTTGCCTCGCTCTCGAATAACCAAATTTTTCGTCTTTATCGTTAAATACCGGTTGAGCAATTTTTTAGGATAAACATATTTATTAAAACTAATTCCAGATCATGTTCCATCTGTTGTATCGATACGTTTATTAGGAGGTGTTTATGCGCGTCACATTTGGTAGAATATCTTATTTCACATCGAGGGAAACAATAAAATAATCTAAATAAATAATACAGTGATATTACCTTACTGAAATAGGCAAAAATTGAGATTATTTGAAACATTGGTAATCTCTCGTGATGAAAACGAACGCGTTTGAAGAAAAGATCAGCTACCAATTATTTGCAGAAGATGGAGACAAAAAAATATTCTTTCAGATAACTTTGTTAAAAACTAACCGATAAGAATATCAACATACATACACAAATATACTCTACTTAGGATTAAAATTCAAACATTTCCGGAGAGTTTGGCAAGGTGCAATATCGCTGCGAATGACGGGGCAAAGGGCGTCTTAATAAAATTTCTTAATAATAAATTACATTTGAATCGGCATATTCGATATCAATTATCAGGTGACTTCGATGAATTTGACAAGGTTTCCTCTGCCTTTCAGGGGCCACCAGGATTAGACGGCATGAAGGTGAGCAATCCTCGGGGAGACCCGTTTAACCATACATTATATTTATGATTTTTGGATCCTCGATCACTACGCTCGCACTACGATTTCATCATTCAGGCATAGATTAAGCCAGTTGCAAACTTAACGGTATTGTTTCAACGTATCCGTACAGATCATAGTATCCGTTATGGTTCTTCGTACTTACAGGGTGCACAAGGAGAACCAGGCACAAAGGGAGAAAGAGGGGATCCTGGCCTACCTGTAAGTATCGTTCTATTTCAATAATTTAAATCAATAACCGACCTTAACCCGTCGAAATAAAACTACTTCCTTAGAAATCTTAGAATTTTAAATAGTATTTCTACTGATTTTTTAACAATTTCAAAAATTGCTTTCGCTTGGAAAAACCATTCGATTCGGCTTGATATTCAATACGAATCATACTGCGTCGATCTAACCATTTAACCGTATCGAACGATATTTCATCCTGCTGAAACTCGATTACACCGTCGTCGAGACACCAACGACACATTCTGTTTATCCCCAGGGTACCGATGGAATTCCTGGCGCGGAGGTACAGTGGCATTCGATTATCGCTCGCCCCTCGGTGTGACTGCGACACAGTCTAACCAGCCCGGGGTAACGACGATACATCTGCCTGATCTACCCCGGGGACTGCCCCAAAATTCGTCTCTTTACTTCTTTTGCACGAAAAAGGAGGGGGCTGAGATTAAGTTTTGCGCCTTTCTCCCTCTTTACACCGACGATAGTTTGCACGATTTCTTCATTATTGCAAATATTCCTTCTATTTTATATAGTACTTGCTTATTTACTCTCAAATATTTCGCTTTAAGATCGCAAATCGTTTCTTTTGGTTCGGTCGGTTAAAGCAATTTAGAAAAGCAGAATGTCAGAAAATATTGGATATAAAACGTAGAGTTAAGAGTCAGAAAATTGTCTGTCGAAGAGCCAAATAGTATATTTTTTGAAACAGTATATTTTTTGATAGTTGCAGCCTTGTTGAAGCATCGTTGCTAATGTTAAACTATCAAGTTTATTACAACTATAATTATCAATTTATTTTTCAGATCTAGAATAAAAGAAAAAGAATACCTGAAGTTTTATAATTCCTAGAAATACCTACAATTAGAGAATATCGAGAATTCATTCGAAAGTAACCGGTTGTAAAATTTCATCTCGAAGAGAGGGAGAAGCGCACAATCCTCTCTATTTTGATAATTAGATTCTCAAAGAGTGTAGAAACCGAGAGCATAAACTAACCGAAAAATAAAACGGGCTAATATTATAGCTTATATCGCTTGCTTCTTTCACTAGTTCACGCATTTGTGATCGTAGACACATGTTATGCCTTTGAAAGCAAGTTTCGCATAGAAATGTATAATATCGAAAAAGTTCTTTTCCACAATACGTATCGTGCATGTAGAAAAGAAACGAAGAGAGGCACGACCGTCACTTAACGAATAAATTCTTTGACGTACCAATTCCAGGGACCGAAGGGAGAGAAAGGTGCTAAAGGCGAATCTGTGAGTATTGATGAAATTCGACTATCAGTTTTAAATAAATGGGCAAGGAAATTCGTAGTTTGGCGAGCGAACAAAGCTCATAAACGTTTAACGATACAATGTCTGACGGACGAATAATTCCTCGTTCCAGATCTAAAAATTTTTTATTCGGAAATTCATTATTAATATTTCATTCATATTTACTGTATTGTCATTGTCATCGTTATCAGCAATATCATTGTCATAAACGTTTACTACCATTTCATTACTAAGACTAATTAATTATCATTAGTATTATGATATTTAATATTACTAAATCCAAATGTGTCGTCATTCGGAAGTTATGCCAAAGAAGTGCACCAATTTAACATTCACTGACTTGTTTTATCGAAATGTATTTAGCATAAAGAATAATTAATCTCTAATTAGAAATTATATGAAATTCGAATACCGAATTTAGGGATGGTTTAACACAGTACAGTGTTTATGCATAACGCATGTAACAGAAACAAATATTTGTATTTCTGCACTCTGGTATCTTCGTATTGTACTTTTCTACATGTCCTATAACATGTCGCAACCCTTGAAAAAAGATCATCGAATTCGCGAGATAAATGTTCGTATAAAAACGTAATTTCACATTCTTTTCTTCGGTGATACGTACGTACATATATGTACATATACTACGTGCATATGCTGCCACCAGCGTATAGTGAAAGCGCGTATATAAACTCGCTGATAGTCAATAAATTTTTTTTTTTTTAGAAATCTAGTTGCAATTAAGGGTATGATGTTGAAATGAAAAATTAGTACATTCCAACAAAAAGAACAGTCGAAACGATCGAAAGTACGCGGTCTCGAGTTTAAGATAGAGAATATTCTCGATGCCTTTTTCTTGGACGTTAATGCTCAATTGCGTATTCTGCACAATCAATCGAATATTTTACTATGCATAAAGAGATTCTTTTTGTGTGCCTGGCCTTTTTTGCACGTTCGCGAAAATATCTACTTGTTCGCTGTTTAGACGTTGAAACATTTTTACGTATGAATACAGGGACCGCCGGGGAAACGCGGTAGGAAAGGCGACAAAGGCAACAAAGGAGATCAGGGTGTACCCGGGCTAGATGCTCCATGTCCATTAGGAGCCGACGGACTTCCGCTGGCAGGATGCGGTTGGAGACCACCCCAGGTATCTCACATTTTCCCTATTCATTTCAATTAACTTTTGTCAGCTTGAACAAGTCCGAAATAGACGACTTCCTGTTACGTTCTTTCTCACGTTAGCTCTCCCCCTTTGTCTTTATAATTGATTAGATATTCCCACAATACTCGAGACGTTTCGTCTTTAAAAAGTATTAATTAATAATAAATTGGCATACTTCACCGTGGCAGAATCTTTTATATATACAAATGTATTCTTATAAACGTAATATTAATTAAATTTTCTATATACGTATGTAGCGATTTAGTCGGTAAGGTCGTTCCTATTCTTTAAAAAATCTTTGTATCGAGAAGAATAATGCGAAAAGAAGAAAGCTGTAACGAGTGAAATGGAAACGAATGGTCAGAAAGGGAATTGTAAAGAATTAAAAGTAGGTAGAACGAACGCTTGGATTCTCGTATATGCTTAGCAGGACATCACTAGCACCTCGATACCAGCTGTCGAAGGTCCTGAAACTTCAGAGACGGATTACGAAGAACCAGAAGAGGACTACGAGGAGTATACGGATCCGAACGCAAATCTAGCCGAGCAATAATTGCTCGTTGTGCGCTGCCCTAATCACTACCAACAACTACCACAACTACTACCACTACCATCACCACTACAACCACCAAAACCACCACCGCCATCGCCCTCATCACTCGTCTCACCTTGCTCTCCCAAACTAACGTGGTCCTGGTAATTGCAAGTCCCGTAGTTATACTAACGTTGTATGCATGCATAATCAGCAAAACACCACGCTCCTAAATAACAAAAATGATTTAGAAAGAAGTCTTGTAACTCTGCTCCTCCTTACATTTTCGTACTTTTATTGTATTACTTATTTACATATTACCTGTATGTTAATTAAGTAGAAGTCCGTGGTAATAGTCTTGCTTAAAGTTTCATGTCAATGCTTACGGTTATTTTGCTTTCCTGTCCAAGAAAGATAGATTAACAGATGATATGTATATAATATATCAGAAAAGTACTAAGAGATAGAAGGTATATTTACAGTCGTGAAAATTAATTTCCAATTCGACTTTCTTGCCACTTCTTTGTACTTGAAGCTTCAAGGTGACGATCAAGAAATTAATAACACTTTAACACGTTCAAAGACTTGCTTGTAGCTGCATCTTTTCTTTTTTTTTTAATATAATTAATCAAAATATGTAGATTAATGTCAAAAGCAACATTCCAGACTGCTTCTTTGTAAAATTATCCGCTTACATTCTCGTTTGCTTTGCTTATCGGCACGATAACGTAATTTATAATCGTAATTGATAATTAATGAAATGCACAAACAATGAAAAATCGATTCGTTTCGAATAGATAGCGACCTGTACGTATAAGCATCGTACCTACTTTGTATATTTCAAAGCGATCATCTTCTTCATCTTTGAATGTATACAAATCTATCGTAATTGCTTTAAGCTTTACATAATATTTCTACAAATATTTACAACAGATTCCCTTTCGCCTCGTTTTTTCAGAGAAGAAGGAATATTCTTCATGATTGGCTAGAAGAGGAAGCCGAAAAAGAAGAGGGGCAGTGATACAAGTATTTTAAAAGAAGATAGTACATATTTTCAAAGACCTCTGTGTATACTCTATCGTAAAAATACAATTCATCCAGTTTAACGCGAAGAAAATCGAGTTATGTATTTAAGAAAAAGAAATATATATATTTTTTTACATATATATATTTTTTTTTCTTTTTTGGCATATAAAATACATGTATGCCGAAATAATCTTCTTGCCATCGGGTGTTGTAAATAAGTGTACTTACAGTGTTTAGCGTCCGCAAATAGTGCGTGTACATAAATATTTAGAGCTTACTACCGAAAATGCGGTTAGAACGACATCATAATTTTATCGACAATTTGTTTATAATGTAAACGTAAACATCAGTAATTTATAAATTACTTTATTTCTAAGGAGAGTAAAATTAATGACCGAATTATCCAAATATCGTTTGCACAACGTAATATAGCGATAGCAAAGTTCTAAAACAATAAACAATTTTATTGGTCTATTAAAGTCATTGTCAACGTGTTTTCTTTGCTAAAATACGTTGCACTCTATGTGAAGAAATAATGTTTCTCTCTGCGTGTTTTTTATGTGGACATATCTCGTGGAAGCACAAGATGTAAAAAGTTGGAAACATTAATCATTTTGTTCTACCTTCTTTAGCTGAAGATGAATTGAACGTATATTCACGTAAATTTCAGTCAATGTTATTTTTCTGTTTATTTATTTGCTTGCTAAAATGCAACCAAATGCAACCAAATGCATTTAAGCATAATTATAATATTATGTATTTATATAGCTGCTATTAATTATTACCTTTATTATACATTACTATGTTTCTAAGATTTTTTTAAATTTAAATTATATTATTCTCGCCAGATCTAGTTTTCTCGCTTAATCAAAATTTGTATAATAAGTTCAACTATGAAACTTGGAATTTTATTTTCATCGAAAAACTAATGCCATATGATTATTTTAACGAGGAACGGTTGAAAATTTCTTTTCCCAGTATGTGTCATTTATGTGCACAATACATATATGCGTACCTATGCCATTTTATTGCCTTCGGTACGTCTAATAAAAAAAGTGCACATTTCTGCGCGATCGCAAGGGAAGATTTTTATACAAATATCAGTTAATAATGCATATCTCGACATAATTTTCATCTAGATTAGTAATAATATCAACTGTAAAGCAAAGGAGTAACGTGTACACATTGTCAATACTGTCAGGTATTGTTAAATAAAGAATAAGTATATATCTATCGTTTTCATATTGGCGTATAGTAAATCCCGAATTGGAAATAATTCCTATTTATTGTTATATATATAAAAAAATAAAGCAAAAAGAAATTCATAAGGGCATAAGATCGATTTGTTATCTTTTTAATACAATATGAAACATATTACTAGATTTTTCTTGACATATTCTTAAACAGAATTCAATTCGTTTTATAGCATTGCAAATGACAATGTTTGAGGTACTAAAACTTGATACTGACTATTCCTTAAAATATATAGTACTATATTTAATACTATTTTATTTTATATTACTATTTAGTTTTATTACAATTGATGTACAATATAAAAGAGGATAATGTAGCTGTATAATGAAAATTGTATCCTTTTACAATTTAAGTAACTTATATTTCTTGAAATATGATTTTACTTCATCCTTTGGATAAGGTTTTGTTGCCAAACACGTTGGAATATTATAAGGCTGTTCAATCCAGACCTTATGATCAATGTTCTCATTTGTCAATGTTAAACATAAATCGTTTAAACCGGTCTCATCTGGAATCTAACATTTATATACATATAAATATATCCATGTATGAGTATACTATAAATGTCACCATACTCCTTCGCTGTTTTAAAAACTGTATACACAATAGTTATGCACAATAATACATTCAAATTGACGTTTAATACCTATGATATATATAGTTCCTGGATATACTTACTTCCAAGACAACTTTGTGCATAGTATCTAAATTGGCAAGGTAGGCTTGTGTGTAATTGTCATTATAAAAAAGATGAGTAACAGCAGTACACGCATGGCATGCTTGAGCTGTAACTGCGCCAATGGGCCACTTCATTGTCTTCAGAAGATCTCCTCGTACCACCACATATTGAACTAGCACACTCATCCTAGTAATGCAAAAGATGTTTAATTTAATTTAATTTTAAATTATAGAATATGCAAAGGCTATTGTAAGGCTGATCAAGCTAAATTATTAAACTTTAAACATTCGTTGATGACACTCTTAATTTTCTATATATTAAATTTAATGTCATTTACAATCCTTACATAGTAAGTGCCAAAAATATATATAATTCATATAAATAAGAAAACAATAGGAAGTACTTTTAAAGTATTTATCTATTGACATTATGTCTGTTTAGTATTGTAATATTCAAAAGTAAGACACAAATATCATTGTAATATTCTTTTGGCATTGTAGTTTAAATCAGATGTATTATTTATATAAATTGTTGTTATTAAAGACAAATTAATCATACGTAAATACTGTGTATAATATGTTACAACATTCAAAACATAATTCATTTATATAGAATATAATAACTTTTGTATATTTGACAAATTTTTGTTATCATTGATTCGTTAGAAATTGCTGCAATTTATCTGTAAGTAAAGGTTTAAAAAAACTCTATCATCTCTACTTTTTAAGTTGTAAAAATGAACATTTAAAAAATAAACATTTAATTATATCATGGTCATGTTAATTACATAGTTGGACATTCTCACCAATTTGATATTACTTATAGCTGGTTATACTCATTATTTTATACATGACAATAACATGATTAAAGAAAAGAGTTTCTACTTAAAAAGAAGAATTTATATAATATTTAAAATAATGATTACTCATAATTACAAAAAGATTCATCATGTACTATTTTGAAAACTTAATAAAAATTTCTGTCAGAAACTTTTGTGCATTACTTTGATTGAGCAACGAAATGATGGCGGCCGAATTAATATTACTACTAACCCTATATATTAAAGGTATATATATATGACGAAATTTTCTAGTGTTTTTCCTGGATTGAGGTTAGATTTAGATTTAGTTTTGCGACACATCTCTTGCGATATTCTGCTTACTTAAATAGCCTTTTATAACATATTAAAGTTCGAAAGAATCGAAGATACTGATCACATTGCTCACTATCACACTTCTAATTAATATTTCATATATTACAGGCGTTAAAATATAACTAGTAATATATTTGAAACAATCACATAAAAATAAAACGTAATATGACAAATAATATGAAACTATACAAAATATTTGTTATAAAATCTGAAACATTACAAGGAGATAAAGATATTAAAATAGATATAAATAAAATAAAATTTGTTTAGTGATACTTGATTTATTTATAATTACAAAATCATACTTATACATAGGATCTACTCATATTAGCTTTGTATTTATAAATATAAAGAGACTAAAATGTTCTCTTTAATGTATTTTCTAAATATTGCATGTAAAATCTCTTCAACATAGTTATATATCATATGTTTAAAATAAATATATTTACAGTAAAGATAGCTTTTTTTCTTTTGTTTAATCATTTCACTCTAATTCGAGGGATAAATTGTACTTGTAATAATCAAACCAGTGATGAAATTTTCTAATATTTTAATTTCTTTATCTTATCATGTTTTACATCACGCATACTTTTTTTTCAACCTAGATTTGCCTAACTTTTTATAACGTATTTGGTTCATGCGAGACATCAGCATGTACATAAAGGGTAAACAGAATATGAGTAAATATATCTTTAAAAACGATGGAAAATGAAATGCAAAATTCCAAGAATTTGGTAAAGAAACAGTAAACTTCTGCGTCTCTTCAAAATATGGGATATTTCTTAATATTATAATCCCTTCACAAAGGAAGCCTAATGGATATAAAGGCATCCATATTGTATATCTTAGCCATGTTAAAAATGAAATCTCGATTTTAAGTAATTGCGTGAGATAATAAGGATACCTAAATACTTCTACTATACTCCATACAAGGAAAAGATAAAAGACAACTGGTTTTGTTTGCATACGTGGTTCAGCCTCAATCATAATAAATAAAATAAATGCTCTGCCTCCCACTTGTACAAATGTTACAAATGTACTACTTTTAGTGTAACCAAATAATGAATGCATAACTTCTAAAAATTGTATAAGTTGTATAAATTTCATTGCATTCCCAACAGCTACGTAAGTTTCTTTCATAGATGCTACAATTAGAAATTTACTAATTAAAAAAATCAGTTTAGGTATTATTATATTTAACTAATTTTAAATATATCATACAGCTACTAACCTGGTCCATCTCGCGAATACGTAATTCCCATTACAGTTAGAATATAGATAAAACCAACAAATTGACAAAGGTTATAAATAATTAGATACACTTTTTTGAAATCTTCTGCGCAATGAATAATTGTAAAATATTATTAGTATTGAAATGTATTTCAATTATTATGTATATTAAAACATTTTTTAATAAAGTATACCTTTTCTATAACCAAACTCTTCTTCATGAAGTTTATCGTACATGTCGGGATAATCACTGCATACATCTCGTCTTTCATCTTCGTTATCGTCTAAATCTTCGCTTGTCCATTTATCAAAATCGATTTTCAGCCATGATGGCTTTTGTGGTTGACTAGTTAATCTTGGCCACCAAGCAGGACACTTTTTACCCAATGTAAAATCAACTTGTCGAGCTGTTACTTTGTAATTACTTTCCTATAATAATCAATTTTACTTTTATTATTTGTACTTGTAATATAGAGCATGTTATCTTTTTACTAAAAATTAAAGATATACAAATTTTAGAAATGATGATATACCATGAAGCAAATGGTATTATAAATATTTCCATATTATTCTTATATTACATATTAAAAGACAATGTATTATTATACATGATGAATCAAATAAAATATTATAATATCGGATCCACACTGTTGGATTGTGTTGTATGGATTTTACATGGATTCCGAACTTCATAGCATACTGATCCGTGTAAAATATTATACATTATCATTATTCTATTATAAGTAGTTGGAAATCATTATAGATAGCTCTGTCACTTTCAGCCTTGCCATCCTAATCCCAAGTTACTCCATAAGATAAAGTAAAATATTATTGCTACGATTATAACAAAAGAAAAACAGGTATCTTTTCTAACAACTATACATTTCATATTATTTATTTTGTTATTGAGTTATAATGCATAAAAAATCTTAGCTTAAGAAATTTAGTAAAACTTATTGAAGCATGCTAAAAATAATTTACCTATAAATAACAATGTATCTTACTTATCATTTAAGACTATAAAAAAAATGTGAATATAAATTGCAAGCTTACTCACATTTATCCATTAAAAACACAAATATGTATCTATGTAATAAATCATAATTATAAAATTTATTTGAACAATATAAGTTACCTCAACATTAATAGATGAATGTAAATCCAAGCTAAATCCATACTCATTAAGACCTCTTGCACCTTGTCCATAAACAGTAACCCTTAATTTGTTCTCATTCATGTAAACTTTAACATGCTACAAAATATAATTTGATCTATATAAGCTGATAAACAATAAAGTTTATATATTAGAAATTACATACCCAAGTATCAGTCAAGTCTACCTTTAATGTAATTTGTTGCTCTGTTTGAGCCCAATATACAAATGGAGTTAAAATATCTGCCATTTTTCCATTTTATATTTCTATAAATGTTAATTTTATCCGGCTTATTGTTATAACAGATCGATATTGAAAGTACATATTTCGTTCTAAGTTAGTAAAAGATGTATCGTTTTATTTTTTAAATAATTTTCGTTATTATATACATTGTATTTTAACATTGTAAATATAAATTTATCAGTTATTCGATGTAAACACAAAATTTCGTACTCCAACGAACGCCACTGTCAACATTACAGTTAATAATGTCTGATTTATCATTTGACTTTGATTACACGAAAATGTAAGAACTGCGTATATCAGCCATTAACAATTAAGTTCATAATATGATACCAACATATCTACTGTTGAATATGCTACGTAATTTAATAATTAAATAAAGTTACAAAACATGAATCTGATAAAAATCACTAAATTTAAAAATATTAGATCTTGAACCACGTGCTTATAACTCTAGTTTATTTTTATAGCTATTAGAAATTTTGTATTTATATATCATATTGTTTATTTCATTAAAATAAAATATGAAGAAGGAAAAGGCAAGAGACATGTCTTGTATTTTAAGATCATTCATGTGAAGTATAATTAAAGTGTCAATACTTATTTACAGAAACGCTGATTGGTTAATGTTTATTGTGTTAGCAAGTAATAATTTAGAATGATATCAGTGTAAGATATGCGAGGTATTCAATATAAGGCGATGATTATATAGAGGAATTGTATTACCTAAAAGATTAATGATTAGGCACTTTTATACATGGAGACTTGCGCGTACTTGCACTTATACAATATACATATAGGAAGTGTTGTGGGTTCATATATATGTATATAAATATAAATGTGTTACTGTCGAGTTGACAGTTTAATTAATTAAGTTGAATAAAAACATTGTTTTTTTTAAGTGCATATGCTAATTATTGATCACTTCAGATATTACCAGGCACTTTATTTTTTACTCAAATGTGTGTTTCATAATGATATGAAAAAAAAAACATTTTCGATTGATCCAGCACTTAGCCATATTCGTATTTTAAGGTTAAAAGGTAATTCAATTATATTTTATGTTATCAGATTGTATTATATTATATCATGTTCGATATTTCATAAAAAGAAATATTGTATTTTGAAAACACATTTTGATAAAATATTCTGTACATATTTCTTTGAGAAACATTAAAATATGAAATAAATTTCCAGCATTCAAATTATGTTTTCGTGGCTTAGTTTCACGTGCGATTTCTGTATAGTAGCATAAATTTTCGCAATTTCAGACAACATAATATGCAGTTTTAAGTGTTATTTAGATAAAACATCAATAATTAATCCCAATTATTAATTAGAATCGTATACATGTAATACTAATCGTGTACAAAACGTATAAGATAAAAAATTGGAGGTTAAATTAACTCGCGAATACATATGTTAGATCAGTGAAATTAAATATTTGAAATATAAATAATAGTGAGAAATTCATAAAACCATTTTTAATATTCAGGATAGATTAATAAATATTTTATTTTATATAGTTATTGAAAATCACACTGTTTTTTAATTACAATTAAAAGTACATTATTAAAAAATATGTAATAATATTTCTGTTATAAATCATGCGAGTTTTAAAGTATTTGTCTGCACAGTAAGTAAATTTATACATATATATCTATTTATTTTAAATTTAACTTTAATGGAATATTTGTATATGTTATTTTGTATATTGCAGTATATTTCTGATTTATGGCACACATTTAAAGAAATTAAAATCAACAATGAATTATAGTGAATATTTGTACCTGTATTACCATGCAGATTATATAAAAATTAAATATATTAGAAACAACCGTTTGTACTTAAATTGTTCACCAAAAACTTTACTTTCAAATAATTTTTATAATAATTTAAACAATAATTTTGTGTATTTAATAGTTTTATGTATATGCAAATCAATGTACATAAAGTTATATCTGTATTTATATTTAAAATGTTTCAATAAATACTGTTAAATAATGTTCAATTTTTTGAAAGAAAACAACAAAATCAGATTGTTTAATTGTCCACTTATAGTTTTATCTGTTAAAATTATATAATTTTGTTAATCTCTTATGTAAAATTTCTTTTTAAAGTTTTTATTATATAATATGATACAGATTGTAAAAGTAATTCATATTTTAATTCAATAAATTATATTTGTCATTGTTTTATTTGTATTATTTGGAAATTAATGTTTTTTTATTGGTAATCAGTATTAATAGAAGATAATTATTAGAATATTTTTATTCCTTTATGATTATAACAGTAATTAGTTAATAATACAACTAATGCAGCTTGATGATGGCATGATGGAAAATAGATTCAAAGATGAGCACTATTTCGAATGTAGCTGTTACCAGTATTGTACAGAATTTTGAAGACACTATTTTTCATATGGGTAGCAGAAACTCAATGAATTCTACTACAGTGAAGCCAGTTTTACGAATTAGCAGAAATCATTTAATGGCTCGTTAAAACACCATCTGCACATTTCAGGGAACAGCGCAAATATGGTATAGAATGTATCCATTCTACAAATAATTGTATGCTGTTTATTATTATACAAATATTAAAACATATTTAGTTATGTGTAATTATTGATTCATAAATCCGTTAATCTAATACTAGTTACATTAACATTATGTGTCATAAATATTTTGAAAAATTAATGAGAATAAATAATTTAATTAAACTACA
Source organism: Bombus flavifrons (assembly GCF_040668555.2). Classification (NCBI taxonomy): domain Eukaryota; kingdom Metazoa; phylum Arthropoda; class Insecta; order Hymenoptera; family Apidae; genus Bombus; species Bombus flavifrons. The sequence goes on along the minus strand of NC_138451.1, from coordinate 13,607,092 downwards.
ATAATAGTAAGAGTAAATAATTTAACACTAACCTACTAGTAATGAGAAATGAAACAGCATGAAAGTAGTGTTCAATTTTATAATATGATAAAGATATTACGTATAATGTCTTTATCAATAAAGTAAAGATTTTATATAAAAACTTTGTACATGGCTGCAAACTAATTTAATCTTATTAATATGAAGTGTTTGGAATTATCATTTTTTTATATCATTTTTTAATGTCTTAATAATTTAACATTACATTTTTGCATTACATAAGTATTTTCCTATTTGTAATTTTAAAAAATCTTCATATATAATATATTCCTTTTTTATATTGCATGTGAAACTCATGGTGACTAAATATTTTATTACTGATCATTTTGTATATTACTTATACTTAACTATAACACTAATATTGCTTCAGTGAATTTTTAATGATTTTATTAATATTCAATATCAATATCAGTATGAAGTAATATAATATTTTAGCATATATTATTAAAATTATTATATTACAGTAATCAATGCCATTAATTTAATTTTGTAATATTCCATTCATATTTTTAGAATGAAGTATTGGGAATAAATTGTTGTACACAGTAATAACAAATTTGTGATATTTTTTAATTTTTTGCTGCTTTAAATTGTGGTGTGACATATATGACAATATGTGTGACATGACTATAATATTTTATTCGTTTCTAATATATTACATATTTCGTAATGCTTTATTTATTAAATAATCATAAATTTATTTATGATCTGTTTTATTATTTTTGCAGAATAATCAGTTAGGAAGTATCATGTTGGAAAATACCACTGCCATTCGACGTGTGAAGGATTCGGCACCTGTTAATGGTGCTCAACAAAATGTAGAAGAGAAAAAATCATCTGCACCATTTTCAGGAGATTTAAATAATTTGGACAATGAATTATATATAGATTCTGAACATTTAACTTTGTGGCAGCATCCAATTACCACATTGAATTATTTTTTCCGAGAACTTTTTAATAATATATTTAGCTTAGGGGGAAAGGCATTGCATTACAAAAAGACAGTATGGAGCATAGTATCAATAATTACATTATTTCTGATATTGAGTAGAATTTCTGGTCCACATCAACAGGTAAGTTCTATGATTAAAGTCGGGAGTATAGTAAATTATTATATAAAAATTTTGCATATTAGTCTTTCATCTTTGTTTTTCTTAATATTTAGTCATCAAATATTTGTACATTTTCAGATATTGAAAGCATGGGAGACAAAAATAATTTGGTGGTTATATTGGATAGGTTTAGGTGTCCTTTCCAGTGTAGGTCTTGGTACAGGTTTACACACTTTTGTACTGTATCTAGGACCACATATAGCAGCTGTCACAATGGCAGCGTATGAATGTGGCGCTCTCAATTTTCCTGAACCACCATATCCTGATCAAATAATATGTCCAACAACAATTGATCCAATGTGGACAGCAGGAATATTAAATATCATGAGAAAAGTACGCATAGAAGCTATGCTTTGGGGTGCTGGTACTGCACTTGGTGAACTACCACCATATTTTATGGCTAGGGCAGCTCGAACTAGCAGACAAAATAATAGAAATGAAGAATTTGATCAAGAAGATTTAAAAGAATTAGAAGCTTTAGAAGCTTTAGAAAATGGAGAAAATGTTTCATTATTAATTCGACTAAAGCTAATTATGAAACATTTTGTGCAAAAAGCTGGATTCTGGGGAATTCTTGCTTGTGCTTCAGTAAGTTATTAAGAAAATATTAAGTAAGATATTAGAAAATTATATTATAATTATATTATTATTATTATTATTATTATTATTATTATTATTATTATTATTATATTAGAAAAGTTTTATTTTTATATATTTTTACAAAATATTTTTATATAATCTTTGAATTTTATTGAAATTAAATTAAACATTTACAATATATTTTTTACACAAAAATCTTTTATAGATCCCCAATCCATTGTTTGATCTTGCTGGCTTGACATGTGGACATTACTTAATTCCATTTTGGACATTTTTTGGAGCTACACTTATAGGAAAGGCGATTATAAAAATGCATATTCAACAACTTGCAGTAATTATAGCTTTCAATGAAGAACTTTTAGATAAATTCATAAAACTGCTGGCAATTGTACCATTTATTGGTTCGAAATTTCAAGAGCCATTGAAAAAGTATCTTATTCAACAGAAAGAAAAATTGCATGACAAAACGTCGATGGTATGATCTTAATTTATTGTGAGCAATGTATTTACACATTTCTAAATATTTATTTTGTTTTCAGGATGGAGCAACAACAATTTCATGGTTATTTGATAAATTTGTAATGTTGATGATATGTTACTTTTTAGTAACAATTATTCATGCGTTAGCAAGGAATTATCATCGTAAACGAACTAAAGAATGTACTGATTAAAATTTATTGAATATAGGATATGCAATGTAAACATAAAATCAATTAAAAAACTACGTACAGATAAAGTTGCTATTAAAGTGCAGTATAATTAAGGTACTAAAAATAATAATAATAATATTGTGGCCGAATTTTTAAGTGCACAATTTCTCTTTTGCAATATAAATAAATCGTGAAGGATGAAGTATATAAAATTTAATTTTTTTTAATTCTAATTTTCTAGGATGCTTCTAAATGTCAAAAATGTTCGTAATATATATGTATATATGTATATAAGTATATATATTACGAAACATTTTTGACACACACACATATATATATTACACATATATGCGTGTATGTATTTAACAATATACATACACATATGTATATCTTAGGGGGGATTTTTATACATTATGTAGTATAAATTATGGGCATATTATGTATGATACATATTATGAGCATTTTACTTTCACTATTACAGTCATAATTTATATCAGAACTCTTTCTAGGATTTGTGATGTTAATAATATTATACTTAATAATGTAAATGATTTATGATTCTAATCAGTTCCAATATGGTATAAAACTGTTTGAGATATGCATTCTTCCTATAAACATTTAAATATAATTATTTTAAATATTCTTAGTTGACAAATACATTCTCTTATTAGCATCTTTCAGTACTATCTATCATAATTGAGTAGATAAGTGATATAAATTATGTTCAAGTACCAAAAAAAGAGCTTTCAGTTATTGGTTTTTTATACTAAAGTTACAAAAAGCTAATCTTATGATTAGCTTTCCAAGCATAAAGTCAGAAATATATACGTATAGTTAATAATACATATGATTGCAGAACAGATCCAAAAAGTTCATATCCATCGGCGGTTCGTGAATAAATAGTAGTGATTTTTCGTGATTTTATAGAAATTACTCAGTTTTTTTGATAGATCCGATATTGATTTATATTTTAACTATATACTCTCACTTACTTTTTATGACATTTTCACTTTTCATTGTAATGCATTTATATTTATGGAATGAATGTAATATTACTTGTAATTTGAAAATATTTTGAGAATAAGAAAAATATAAATGAAAGATACAATGTTTTTAGCCTTAAAAGAGTTAAAATTGCTGTTGAAGAAAATTTTTGATTTACATTGAATTTTTTCTGTTTGGAAAGTATTGATAAAATAATTTATTTTCCATATCCTACATATTTCATTGATATATTTTTATTATATTTTAATAAAACTTGATTTGAATATTATATAGATTATAGATAATTTTTTATCATCGTATAATCCTTACTACACGAATGATTTCAAAATATTTTGTGATATTTTCGGAGATATAAGTACAAATTGTATTTTTAACTAGTTGGTATTTTTCCATTCATGTGATAAACTAAAAATTTAATGTTATGAGAATCATACCTTTATAAATAATGGGTGTAGAGTCATACATTTTTATTCTGAATATATATATATATATATATATATATATATATATATATATATATATATATATATATATATATGTATATGAATAACAGTTTGTAATTTATATTACTACTGTAAGAAGATTATTTAAGGTATTTTTTGGGGGGAAACGGAATATTATAAATACAAAAACATTAAAAATGATTAAAACATGTTTTAAATAATAAAATTAAATTACATTAAATAATAAACGCATAGAAACTAATAAAAAGAACAGGTAATAATATGCAAAATTTTCATTGGTAATGAGATACTTAATGTGTAAAATTTATATAAAGACATGGAAAATTATATTATTTTAAGTCATTGTTCATTAACATCAAATATAATTGATATTCATATGATTTTATAACGTGATTTATTTACATAAATATTTAATTTCTTATTGATTTAAATGAAGTAACGTGACCAATATATAGGAAGGAAAAAACACAGTTATTAAATTCATTTATATGGTAAGTATATGCTAAGGAAAAGTAGCATCAGTAGTGTCTCATCATTACTACTTCTTTTGCAATAAAATTAACAATATGTAGGATATATATATATATATATATATATATATATATATATATATATATATATATACATATATAGCGAGCATTTTATTGATAAAATAGCTCACACATAATAGACATCTTCTATTATTACTACTAATTATTACTGTATTTCACTAAATTTTACAATTTATTTAGCGATACAAATGATCTGCATAAATATTACTAGCAATTTCTGATTCCCACCTGTCTCCGTTACTCAGCAATTTTTCTTTATTGTACAATAATTCTTCATGTGTTTCTGTTGAAAATTCAAAGTTTGGACCCTAAAAATAATTCATATGGTAAATATAAATCTTATGTAATAGGTATTCCCGTATATCTACATAGAATTGTTTACATTTTATGATAGATATTGACACTTAGAAATTAATATATTACTCTTACTATGTCTATTTATTCTCTTTGTCATTAGATTTGGATTACATTAAACTGATACTGAAATTTAAATTACACTAAGTAATGGTAAGGCTGGATTATTTGAATTTAGACAAAATAGCTCTATTTGAATTTAAACAAGCACTACTATATATACTTATGTATTAATCATTACCTCCACGATTGCATCCACTGGACAAGCTTCTTGACAGAATCCACAATATATACATTTTGTCATGTCTATGTCATATCTTGTTGTACGGCGGGATCCATCTGCTCTTTCCTCTGCTTCAATAGTGATTGCTTGTGCTGGACAAATTGCTTCACATAATTTGCATGCAATACATCTTTCTTCACCTGAAGGATATCTATTAGAATAAATTTATTATATTTTCTTCAGTACAAATTTTATGTACTCTTGATATAAAAAGCTTTATACCAATACCTTCTTAATGCATGTTCACCTCTGAATCTTGGACTTAAGGGACCCTTTTCAAAAGGATAGTTTATTGTTACAGGTTCACTAAAGAAGTTAGAAAGTGTAATTCCAATACCACGTATGATTTCTAGAAGCATTGATCTGTTTGTTGCATTATTATCAAACGTTAACTTCTCCGGGGAAATAAAATAATATTTAGTTCGTACAGGTACATTTAAGATTTTCGTGGAAGTTTGAAATAATTTTAAACCTGTAAAAAGCATACTTTCAGAAAATCAAATGTGTAATTAAGACAAAATAATAATTTTATAGGTTATATGATATCTGTATATTACATTTGATAGAAAAAGAATCAATTAAATTGTATTAGGAAACAGAAAATAGCTTTGTTAAATTTACCTGGTTGTATAGCTTTCAGGAATGTCATATTGAAATTTCAACAATTGCTTTCACTTCGTGCAATCACTCTTTTTACGATATACTATATATATATATATGATATATACTATACAGATACAATCTGGTTCTAACTATGCGCGAACTAAGAATAATTTTCTTCGCATTGAAAATTGAACTTCATATATCCGTATGAAACTATAGTATACATATACACATATGTATGTATATACTATACTTAGTGCACGGTCGTATAAATATAATAAGTAACTTTATAATAGACAATGGGTATAACTATACCTATTTACATCAGCTTATATAAGTCTAATATACAAACTTTTCCCACATATCAGCGGCATCTAGGTTATGTAATAATGTTCACCAAAATCTGGTATATTAATTTTCAGTATTAAAAACAATTAATTAAAATATTTCCATTGTTCCTTAGAGGAAGAAGTGAACAATAAATTTCATTTATTGATAGATTTATGTAGAATTTATAGGCTTGCCTTAATTGTCAAATATATTGTGTTCCATTTTAAAATTTAAATAGAAACAAAAAAAAAATCATATCGTTATATTACATTTATTAATTGTTTTCTAAATTTTCTTGCTGTCATGACATATAATTGCCGCTGCGGTTTAACCTGTAATGTTGAATATAGATTATAACATTGATTATGGTTTCTTATAATGCTACACACAGTAATTTAATAACAAATTTGTTTTATCTTAGTCGGAACATTTCTTTTAAATAAAATGTGTAATACATATATGTGTTAAAAAGCATAGATAAAGTATTATTTAAGTATTATATAATAGTATAATATCATCCTAATTTATTCGTAGTGATAAAAAATGTTATAAAAAAAAGTTTAAAAAGTAGTCAAAATGGCCGAATTGGTAACGAATTTAAAAGTAGTGCAAGATAAAATTATTGCTGCTTCTGCTAGAAGGTTACCCGTATGTTATAAATATTATATAAATTTATATAATGATAATTATTTTGGAATTATGTAAATGGATTAAATAAAAATATAAACATAAAACAATAGAGACATGTTTTAATAGTAATAATTTGTATATTTAACCTCCTTTTCACAGGAATACAAGTATTGTGAGCCACGTTTAGTAGCTGTGAGTAAATTGAAATCAGTTGAATTAATTGTGGATGCGTATAAAGCTGGTCAAAGACATTTTGGAGAAAATTATGTCAATGAATTAGTTGAAAAAGGAAATCACTCAAGTATTTTAGAAACATGTACAGATATACGTTGGCATTTTATTGGCCATCTTCAACGTAATAAAATAAACAAATTATTAACTACTCCAAATTTGTATATTATTGAAACAATAGATAATGAAAAACTTGCTTCAGCATTAAATACTTCTTGGTCTAAAATTAGAGTACATGAAAATTTGAAATTAAAAGTAATGGTACAAGTGAATACTAGCAACGAACAAGGTATTACATATTGTAATTCTAGTAATTGGTTACGATTATTGTTTATATTTCTATATGAAAATATTATGAACAAAAATATTGCATGTTTTATTATATTCAATCTTCCTAACATAATATTTATATGACCTTAAAAATATGAAATTCATGCAAAATTTTTGTTTCATCTTCAAATAAGTAAGTTCAAATAAATGTAAGCTATGTCTTGGCTTCTAGTTATTAGGATTATTCTGATTTTATAATTTAGTAAGTTAAATATATTGTAAATTTACATTTTCAGAAAAGAGTGGTTGTGAAATCACAGATGTTTGTACTCTTGTTCAGCATATTATTGATAACTGTACAAGTTTAGAATTTGTAGGTCTTATGACAATAGGCGTGTTTGGACATGATCTCGCTAAAGGACCAAATCCTGATTTTTTGTGTCTGAAAGAATGTAGAGAAAAAGTTTCAAAAGAATTGGGTATTGATTTAAATAAGATAGAGTTATCAATGGGAATGTCAAATGATTATGAACACGCGGTAATTTTATTAGAAATTGTTATACTTTCTTAAAAATGTCAGACATGTATTAAAATATGATATTATCTTTATGCAGGTAGAGTTGGGAAGTACTAATATTAGAGTTGGTACTGCTATATTTGGGGAAAGAGCGAAAAAGGATACCTAATGAAATACATATTTTTTGTATAATATTTGTATAAATATATTGTATAATATCGTTATAAATATAATTTATGATGTGTAGGTTGGTCGGTCTCTACAGTAATATATTACTGTTGTAGGAAACATTTTGGAAAAATTTTAATAATTTCAAGTAATAAAGTTAGATAAAATACTTCTCATATATGTATCGATAGATAGATAAAATATGTATAAAGAGTTGGACAATATCGTAAAAATGGATAAATACAGATGGATAAATAAAATAAATGGATAAATAAATAAATGGATAAATACAGAGTGATCATAAAGTCTCAATGTATTTCTAAGGAAGGCTTACTTTATTACTTTCTACTTTCTACAATTTTATTAAATTTAACAAATAACATGCCAATATATCAATAGTGGCATAGATTACTCCTTTCTTGCATCATCGGCCAATTTTTTCATTATTTCTAATCCTTCACCATTGGCTTTACGATAACCTGGCGCGGATGATTTTATTCTATCCATCCATTTAGCAACATTCACGTATTTCTCCACCTCGAAACCGAAAACCTACGATCAGTAACCATCATTTAAATCTCCAATTAATGTTTCCTTTTTCTCATGATGTATGTATACCTCCGATGTTGATACAGTGGCTGCCAATGCGAGATCGGCGATGGTCAAATTGCGACCAGCGACGTAATCTTGCCCATCTAGAAATTTATCGAGGACATCAAACGCGCCTTCGAGTACCTTGTAATATTCTGGATTGTAATTTGCCCCTCTGAACACAACTGGATACTGTAACAAGTTCGTTCGGTTTCAGGATATAATCATTTATTTTATATTCTCACCTTACTTCTCCTATTTCAAAAAGGAAGAAAACACAAGAAAGATATAAAAGTGGTTTAATTTTGAATAACTTACATAATAATTTTTCATGCCCCTATACAAGGTACCAATATCAAAATGTAATCGATGATTGACCAAGGCTCGACCAGCCGGTGTTTGCGGATTTAGACGAATGTTTTTACCATATTGATCAACTAAATATGACATGATGGCTCGACTGCAATCGTTTATTGAAAGAGATTAGAGGATGATAAGAAACGAAAATGATACACATTGCGTATTAATTAATTACAAACCTTTCAGATAGTTTGTAATCGCCGTCTACAAGAAAAGGGACAGTTTTCTGTGGATTCAGCTATAATAGGAATATAATCGCCATATGTTATTTTACGCATTATTGTAAAAATTTAATTTTAAAACATACTCTGTAGGTATCGAATAAAACGAATAGCGGAATATCGAAGAACGAAATAAAACAGAATAAACGCAGTCCTCTAATTAATTATTGCGTTCTATTAATTACTTTCAGTTAACTGTTGCGAATGCTGTATAATCGAGGAAGCGTATAATGTTTCGTTGACCGTACATTATTAATTTGATAGGTCCATATAATATAGTGTATTGATAATAATACTATTTCAATTGACATTATTACGTAAATGACTCTTGATATTTATTTAAGATTTTTAACCTTTTGCGGTTTTATGTTGACCATATTCGACATGCTATCACAATCGATTGTCAATTGAATATATAAAACGTATTTTTTTATGTTATGGATTAACTTTATGGAAATATACCAATATAGATATGTTACTTGCTACGAAAATATGAAAATTTATCTAAATTACGAACAGTACATTTCCGAGGGTGAACTAGAAGAGATGAAATGTTATAATAATATGCGATATAGTAAACTTCGTAAAGAATAGATAATACAAGACATATTTAAGCACGCTGACCTGTTCAAATTCTGGCTTTAGATGTTCGCCTTCAAATAAATTGATTTCTATTAAATTTAAAGTAATACCAATGGCCTCGGCAGTCAAGAGAACCGCTCTGCAGGGTGAACTCATTGGCGTGTAATACAGATCCACTGACATGATTGCTTGTTAACTAAAAGAATATATTTCAACATCAGTTACAATGTAATTAAAATTCATGATGGTAGTACGCAGTATAACTGAATGTAATATAATTCCTCGCAAAGGATAGATAGAAATCATTAATAATAATTAACTGGTTGAACATTTTAAACACACGTGTAGCTTGTGACTTGCCGCTCAATGCAATTAAATGTACGCATTTGCTGCGTATCACATGCTAGTGAAGTATCGTTTCAACGTTATCGAAAAAATATTTCGTTGCAACTTTAAAACTTTCGAGACCGTCAGTGAAAAGTATTGAAATATTCCATTACACGCCCCTTTTTTTCAGCGGCGCCGGTTTCGTTCACAACGATTTTCGATAGAATCAATATCGCTAACTAAATCAATATACACACATACGAAAGTTACAGAACTATCCTGTGTACCTTACTTCGCATTTAATGCGTTCTATGGCACATTCTTTTCGTCATTGTTGAACAATGCCAAGAGTTATTGTGAGATTTTCCAATGTTTGCACCATGAATATTCGGTTTTAGTTGAAGTCCAATAAAGATCGAGAATTTGCATCGAAAAAACGTATAAAAGAGAAACAAAACAGAAAAGGGCGATAAAAAATTGGAAAGAGGAAAGAATTCGTTTGCTCTTACGACGAATGGAACGAGCGATGGCGAGATTGCCGAACTGAAATTCGATGGGAACCGTTTGCAAAGCGCAACACGCGCGGAAGCGCGCGACAAGTAAGGGTTTCATCTTTTGGCCGATTGAAGCGTATTGCCACAGTTTTGTTTTCAATCGATGTAATAGATAGAACCTATATATACGTGATCTGGAACTACATGTGTAGCGAAGTACAGCTACGTGCGTGCGCCATTAACAAGCAATCGATACACGCGAAACAGTTCAAGCGTACGTACAAACAACGTAAAGAAGGCGACTTATTGAACTGTCTAACAACGAGAATTGGGTATATGTATACGATAAATTCAAAATCATACTTCTTACTTGTCGAGAGCTTCTTAATTTAGAAATAAATCTAATAAATAAACAAATTTTAATTTATTAATAAATCTTGGTGCTCTTTATAATCGGTATACGAAGCAGTGAACACAATCACGAACATGCAAAGAAATAATTGCTACCTTTTCGTAATAGTAATAATTCTACAACTGGCGTGTGGTATCAAATTCCTTTTTAATAATTATTATCACTGTCTTGAGAAATATTAGTGCGGTCGTTCCTTGTGAACGGTAGGAAAGGTATGAATATGCTTTATCTTATTCGTACAGGTGAATTGATTGTGAGTAGAGCTTGTGCGCTGACTCGTTCGATGTACATGTACATATAATAATATATGTATGTGCATGTATGTAATGGCTGTAGAAAGTATCTACACACCAAAAGTATTCGTTAAAGAGACAAAAGTGTACAGAATATGTTTAATATGTAAAATTATATAAAATATCGGAAATACGCAAAGTAAAGTACTCGTTATGATCTTTAATAAGCAAAAACGAGTCTCTATTTAAGTTCTATTTCTTTCGAATAAATTGTTTTAACTTAGAAGTAATCACAAATGATCACACTTTTATGTAAATATCATTTCCTTCTAAAACTATTAAAATTTATTTTTTTTTTTTTTATTCTTCTTTAATGATATTTTATTCATTAGGTGATGTTTTACGATAGGACTCAAAGTTTCCTCGTAGAAACGAAAAGATCTTTTCCGTTTGGTTATAGCAAAAAGAAAAGCAACTATCGATGAAAGTGTTTCACCGATCATTGTAGTGTAATTAAAACGTACGTGAAACCGAGGTCGAGGATAATTAGCAAATGAACATCGAATCAAAAGGATGGTCATTGCTGAAGTAAATTGGTCGCACTGCGAACAGCAAGTGGCTACTATAATTACAAGGTTCATTAATACGTATTTGATGCTGATTCCACTATTTACCGTATCGTACGTGGTAATGGTAATTTTACCTTAAATGGGTTCGAAACAGTTCTTTTTTACCGTATGTGAACATCAAACTGACAACTATTACAACGTGTTTTTAGTATATCCTGGAATCTCTAAAAATTTGCGATATATTTTTTATTTAATTTTTCATGTAGAATTATTTCTTTCGTTCGTTTCGATATTAAAACAACGCCACCGTAGGAGACAGTCAAATTAAACAGAATTAGGTACGTAACAATGTTGTTGGTTACCTCAATTCGTACGAAAACTAAAATGAAACTATGTAAAATTCAGTATACACATATGGCGATATGAATATGCAATGTATTAATATTTTTGGAACTTAATGTTTGCCAATTTTTAGAATTTCAGGTGAAACACAAATTCGATAGTGTATACGCGTCGATGTACTGCTATAACGACTCCGCAATAGCATTTACGAGCTTTCTGAGCCGGATCTACACTTGACGAACAACGCGGACAAGCATGAACGAACATGGACGAACAAATGTGGACGGTATTGTGAGCATGAACGAGTGTGAACGAGTATCAACGAATTCGATTTCTCGCTTGTAAATACGCTGAAGGAAAATATTCATTTGTGAAATAATATTCGTTGAAACAATCGAATATCGGCTGGTGCTTATTCACTTGTAAAGTTTCCATGTGTAACACGTTGACTGCTGATGATGCCATGCTGGAGTCATTGGTTGATTGGTTTCGACGATGAACGAGTAACGACACGTACAAATTGTTTCCGAATGGTGTGGAGAAAATGAACGAGTTTTAAGAAAAATTTCAGTCGTAACGAAAGGCTGCGTGACTTCGGCCCAACATTCTTATTTACGTTTGCGTTAATTACCGATCTGACAATTAAATTAGTTGGGTGAACGATGATCTCGCGTGAAGCGCTTCTGAAAATTGAGTGAAGTTGGAGTTGACGGAATTGATAATGTCGAGACATTTTTGGACGGTATTAATAATAATAAATACACCCTTTGCAAAATATAAAACAGTAACAGCATATATAAGGCAATTATATACGTAGCATTTAGACTCTATAATTATACGTAAGCAGAATTCCTCTCTGTAAGAGGGAACGATAAAAAATTTATTCATATAGAATTCACATAAAAGAAATCATGGTTTCGAATATTGTTATTGTGTTTTGCTTTTCACTTTTTCGCCATGCTATCCACCAATTCTTTGAATGCCTTTACGCCTGCGTTGTTGTACTCTTCGTATTTTGGAGCTTCCGACTTGATCTTTGCGTACCATTTGGTCACATTTTTATATTTGCTGAGATTGTAGTCCATGACCTGTTGTTAAAACGATGTAACGAATAAATGTGACTTTATATAAAAGAGTTCTCTAAAACTCTCTTTTATGACTTTTTTCTAAGTCTCTTGATAGTGGCGTTACTGTCATATTATTATCAATGTAACATATTGATGAATATATTACAGATGTTCGATAATACAGCAGCTTATTACGTTGGGAAAATAGGAATTATTCAAAGAAATTAGGTTGTAATTACTTTGCAAATATAAATTGGATTCTTTTTTTCTTTTTTTCTTTGATAAGATAATATTTTCAAGGAAGTTACCTCTATCGTGGACACGGTGGCCACAATGGCCAGGTCAGCAAGAGTCATGTTCTCTCCTGCCACGTAGTCTTGTCCTTCGAGGAATGTATTAAGGAAAGACATGGCCGTACCAATAGCGTCATATTTCGCTTGATCTTTAGGGGCTTTGGCGAAAATTATAGGATACTAATGAAAAATTTTAAGATCGCTGATTAATTATTCGCTTTATACACATTCTAAAATAAAAGATTAAATAGCGGTTTTAGATGATTCGACGAGAAAATCATGTATATATCACCTAAATTGTCTACTTTTATAAAAATAAAAGAAATTATTTACGAATACCACGCATAATGAAATATGTAAGATTCTATTAAGTTGGTCTTTTATTTAAAAAAAATCTAGCAACGTTATGTAATATAGAAATTCCTTTCAATACGCCATAAAAAGTTACTAAATGGCTTTAAACTTACGTAATAGTCTGCGAAAGATTTATACAAGGTGCATGCGTCGAAATACAATCTTTGATCAACGACCGCACGTTTCTTCGGATCCTTTGGATATAACGAGTCATTCTTACCATATTGATTTACCAGATATGTCATAATAGCCCGACTGAAAGAAAAAGAGTGTACATAACGTCTATACGTTTTTATTCCTGATCTTGTTAATTATTGTCATTGCTCGTTCGTATTAGAGTACTGGAATACTCCATACGTGAAAATTGTAACACAGACTTGTAAGATAGAAAGTGCAAATCTACTGAAAGGAAAGACACAATTGCAGCAGAATTACAAAATAGCGTTAGAGCGATAATAGGATTCTATTTCTTGGAACGAAATGTTAGTTAACGATCAATTTATTAAATTCCTGCTAGTCTGTTATCCGAATAATTTTCGCCTGATCATACGCACTGTAATCGTATGGGTATTTAAGTGCAGGTATACTTATATAGCATACAAACGGTAGATCATCGTATTGAGAAAAGAAAGTAAGATTCTTTGAAATTAAAGAAGTATTCATAATATAATATATAAATCAATTTCACCTTTCCCACAAGTAGAAACCATTATCATCGATTGTAGGTATCGTGTGCTGTGGGTTCATCTGTACATAAGGAGACATCAAACATATTACCAAAAATATTAAAAGTAAATATAAATATAATAAAATATTCGAGTATTCGATACAAGATATTAATTTCTTGCTTTAATAGAATTCAATACAAGTGTAATAGAATTATATTTAGCTTATATTAATTACACGTACCTTCAGATATTCTGGTTTTAAGTTATCTCCGTTCATTATAGCAACTTCCTTAAAATTCATTTGGATACCAAGCGCGGCAGCCGTCAATGCAGCGGCACGGCACGGAGCGCTTCCAGGAAGTTGATAAAAATCAATTGGCATTTTGATTTCTGTAACGGTATGTAATGCGTCGATTAAGAAACTCGTTGACTTCGATTCGGATTGATGTATAGAATTAAAAATAGAAATAAAATTTAGACTGGCTATTACTTAAACGATTATAAAATTATATTATAGTATCAAAATTATTAATAAATTTATTTACTTATTGCGAAATGATTATGCGTTAATTTAAATAATGAAATATGTGATCGTTTTAACTATTCAACAAACGTGCGATAGAAGAAAAGTTTTAACGATATTTATAGATACAGTGAATATAGATATAATATACAGTGAACATGAACCATACGAAAAAACGTTTCAGAAAAATATTGCTCGATATCGTGGAGGGTGTAGTATACTCTTGTGTACTTGACCTTACGGTAACCTTGACACCTCTCTATGGTGCACATCGGATAACGCTAATGCCGGCGACACATCGGATTTGAAAGTTCGTATCTCGATAACGGATGGCGCGAACGATACGGGTTTATGGTATTTTGAAAACGTTTGCTACAAACGTCAGCTACAAGAATATGTAATAAAAGATGTAAGTATCCGTCCAAAAATTGTAATGCCACTCTCAAGGTTACCGCAAGATTGAATACACAAGAGTATAGCATGTCCCCCTCAACGCTGTCCAATTTTTTTCTGAAATATTTTTTTGTATCCATGTTTTTTTCGAGATATTTTAGCGGTTCGAGATAAATTCGACATGCTGTATATCGTACATAGATAGAAAATTACATATGTATGCGTGCATATGTATAAGCGTATATAACAGCGAGTAATATACGTGTATCCACGTATTTGTGCACATAACAATGGCATGACTCAGTATCGAGATCGTAACGATTAAGAGGGGAAAAGAGTACAGTGCGGAGATAGAAGGAAGTTCTCCGAAGGAATGCCGATTGGTTGTTTTTCACACAACTCGATACAATCTCAAAGTTAAACACCGTATTGGCGGAAAATGGTGGAGGCCACTGAGATTAATAATTCCTTTGCCCCTGTACCGTTCCACGAAATCTCTTTCTATCTTCGTGTTACGCGTGATAGTTATTTAGGTCAGCGGAAATACTAAATAACTTTCCATCATGCAATAGCCGGTTCATCGCGTCTTCAATGAATTCCTTACTACTATACACTGGTTAATATACAAAAGCTCAGTAACTATATCACTTTATATTCATTCGATACAGTCGCAAGTAACTTTTATATCGATGTTTATTCAAATGTACCAGTATTTTTTAAAGAATCTATACCTTTGTATAACTACAAAGTTACGTTTGCTATATATATAATATATATAAATTAGTGTATAGAAATATATTGATATAGTGTGAAAAATGTAATGTAATACATTGGTTTAACATATTAATACGTTACATTTAAATACATTAGATCTATTAACTTAAAAACAGCCAAGCATATATAATGGCATGCCTGTTGCACCAAACAAGTTGCGTCACGGGTCAACTTCTCATCGCTACAAGATTACATATTTTCTCTGTATTATTCGTTCACAGTTTTAAAGGATTACAGGCACACTTGAAGTAAACACTCTTTGTCTGGTTATCTCCACCATGCACCAAATCGATAATCGTGTTTGCAAAATGATATATTGAATTTCACTCTCAAGCAATAGTTATACAACAATGAGATACGGATTCTACTTTATTCAGCAAAAACACAATTGATAATTAAAATCAACGTTAAATCAAAAATTGAAAGCACTGTTCATGAAACTTCGTACCGGTTATAGTCGGATCTTCGGACGACGAAAACAAGGATGATATGTGGCAGATAAACGAAGACGAGTAAAGTAAATTCAAATACGAGTTTTTCAATGGTACACTACCAGATAATTGCGAGCTATCTAAAGGAGTTAGCTCTCCAGTCTCTTTATAAATGCCAGCGTATCTACCATATGTCCTCCTTTTCCAGTAGCGAATAAGAGAGTGCTGCGCAGGCTCAACCGGTTTCAACTTGTTACGAGTATGGAGGTATCACCTCCTTTGCTTTTCCTCTTCGATATTTTTCGGACTTTCAGATCGTTAGATTTCGTTAGAATTTAGTATGTACAACGATACGCTATTAGAAGCTGTTCGAAGTATTTAAGACGATTTATTTAAAAAGTGTTTTAAAAAGTAGGGCGATTATAAAACAGATAAAAATATTCTTATCTCATCGTGACAAAATAATAATAGTCCTGAAACTAGCATATTGAATAGAACGTGTTGCCGAGTTAAATTATCAAGAAAAATGTGTAACTTTTATCCGTAAACTTTTATGATTAATGTGATATTGATTTATTATTAAACGTTTTTTACATGTTCAATTTTTTTGATATTGCACGAATTGTTATATTTGCTTACAGAATGTATTTTCGTTTTGATTTTAAAGCTAAACAGAGATATAAAATGTAATGTCATTTTACTTGGTGATGTAACTATTGTTTCATTTGCTCTTATTTATACACCGGGTGACTTTGCAATAATGTAGTATATAATGTAGCAACGATACAATCCTATGTAACGTAAAGGATTATTTTACGAATCAAATCCTTCTTTCGTAATAAACTTAACTTTTTAAAATTCTATCACGCTGTTCGGCTTTATTTTGCGAAACATAATGAGAAATATTTGTCAAGAGTATTTCAAATGTATTTCAAATAGATTAAGCTGGTCGCTCG
This sequence comes from Bombus flavifrons, assembly GCF_040668555.2. Classification (NCBI taxonomy): domain Eukaryota; kingdom Metazoa; phylum Arthropoda; class Insecta; order Hymenoptera; family Apidae; genus Bombus; species Bombus flavifrons. Next base: position 13,589,695 of record NC_138451.1, on the reverse strand, counting down.
AGGTGAAAGTACTTCCGTTCAGCCTCGAATGCAAACTCGAAGGTTTCAAAAATAAGAAAATAACTAAACCTAAAGTAAAGCGATTATATTAGGTTGTCCCAAAAATGTTTTTCGTTATCTGCAAATCTGCTTTATCTGGCTGCTTTATCTGGCTATGACAACACAAACATGAAACCTAATCTATCAAATGTCGCCGACCGTCTTCTAGCTATCTCAGGGCACGTTTCGTTTTCATTAAAACAAAAAATGTTGTGCATCTATTATTTTCTTCTAAAACGAAAGAAACTTTTAGGACAACCTGATAGATGTTCAGAGAAAAAGACAAATTTTTAATACATAACGTTTTCAAGTATTTGAATTCGATACTACAAAATATATGTAAATATAGAGATATAAATAGAAATATATTATATAAATACAACATAACATACCGCTAATGAATTTCATTTTATAAGCCTTTATGCGATAACATACAATTAAAAAATATTTCAACGTATTCCATAACATAACGAGGATTCTCAAACGTTAGAAGCATGTTTTTCTAACGATAAAGTTGATACATATAGGTGTTACGTAGGTACATATTATCAGGTTTAGCAGGATAGTTATTATGATTAAATATAGATTAGTTAGCTCGTGTCATGTCATTGACAACGATATTTAACGTAACAAACAAGAATATAATCGTAAACTTGCAAATGGTTTGTTTAAAAATAGACAGGAAATTATAGTCGTGTTACATAAAACTAACGCTATGTATATATTGTCGTTGCTGACAATGAATTCGCTCTAACGAATCCTTTAATATATTTTATATATAATATTTAATATTTAAGTGTCATTAAATATTTTGCGCGTGTAAATAAATATTTCATTCGTTTCAGCACGTAATGGGTTCCGTGAAGCTCGCAGACGATTGGAGCACATTCTCAATGCGACAAATTGATTGCTTCGTTTTTGAGAAAATAGTTCGATACACAATACAATGCCAGAGCGTGGTCACGGGCTAGGAGAATCGATCACGAGCTTGTAAACTGGTTGACCCACTTTTCCTTCGTTACCTACCTGATTCTCGCGATGCATGCATCGTGGAAATACCGAGATCCAAGAAGACCGCAAATCCTTCGATTTAACGTCGCCGCGCACGTCCACGCCACCGGAAATGTAGCTCTAATCATTTGTGGTTACGGCCATACCGGGAATGCGGAACGCTCTTTTGGAAGACGCGGATTAATTACGAATAGCGCGGCAGAATCGAATTCATCCACGTAGATCGAGCCGTACGGAAAATTTCCTCCGAAAGATTCGTAAGCTTCGTGCGCAATTTCAAGCCTGTTTCAAACAATATCGCCACGATAAATTGAATATGCTGTATTCGATATTGAACGATCGAGCGAAATTGACCGATTGAATTATCAAATTTTTAGTTAACAATTCACATATAAACGGCCGACTGTACAACGTTGTTAGTGATTTTTCACGTTGAAACAATATTGAAAGCAATTAAAAAACGCGGATATTTTCGGATATTTAGAAGTAAAAATAATTTATCGCGTTCGTTGACTTTGCTTTATTTATACAGCAATAGTGATTTTACTATCTACAATTTCCGCAAGTTAATTTACTTGTATAAATATATTTGATCAAATGCTTTCCTGTTTCATACGAGATGCATAAAAATGTTTCAATTTGCTTCTGAATATTCCGTATTATTGAAAATATTTAATAGAAATTTGTAATTACGACGTTCAATTGTATTGTAGCGTCACTGCTTTTCCATTGTAGTACGGTCCTCGGTTAATAGGTTTCCAGAACGAAATCTGTTCCGCTTTTAAAAAAGTGAGTGATGCCGGTATACGGTATTTGACATTAAAATTATTTAGTAGTTTTAGTATTTTTTTTTCATCGAACCAGTAAAAACTACCAGGAATTTAAATATATTGCATTATCTGGTGCGAGATCCATTTGCAAATCGTTTAATTATCGGGAGGATGAATCGACTATTATCCGATGATTCACGGTACTACAACGTCGAACATCCTTTTAGAATTGAAAATTAATTTTATTTTAGGTATTGTCATTTAATAAACCATGCTATTTAATAAACGAAAGTTTTCTTTGTCAATTAACGTTAATTCTTTCACAGTTATTATTTCATTATTCGCTTGTTACGTAACAGTATGATTAAATTAAATACGAAGGCAGGCTTTAACGTTGTCAAGGAAATAATGAAAACTCGATTTTTCACTTAATAGAGTGAAATTAAGTTGAGCAACTATGCATTTGTAATTTCTTAAATATTTGCTTCCCTTTCGAAAGCAAGAATGAATCGTTATTAAAATACTTTGCAAACTTCTCCTATATAACACGACTATGTTACGTGCGGCAATATTTTCGCATTAAATAACACCGTATGAACGAAATATCGAGCAAGTTGTTATTCGTCGTAAATAAAACAAATGGAAAAGAATCAAATTTTGCAGAATAAAGCTTCCTTTCGAGGAAAATCGTGTATATTTATACGTTATATACACGGGGCAACGTTCAATTATTTTTCTATAATTTTTAATTCGTCGTGCAGTATCTATGCTAATTTATAGGCCATACGATATACTTATACGATCCTTGTGTATCGTCCTAAACCATCGACGAAAGGCATACGAGAAAGAAATGTCCGCCCGTTGCGAGAAACTTTGCTAATCGATCTATCTGAAATAAATAATAAAATCTGAAATAACAATAACGACGGATCAAAAAGCGTGGAGAAAGCCGTATCTGAGGAGAGCAGAACTGCGTTGGGAGGCGGTTCGTTTTCTGTGCGGCGCGCGGCGCGAGTTTCTTCCGAGGCGTTCTCAATTTCGCCGGTAAAAACATTATCTTCCCTTCGATGATTCCTCGAGGGCGATCCGCGCGGCCGCATTCGCGAAATGGACCGTGAGTTAATTAAATTCAGGAACAGGAGAATGCCGTGGACCGTCGAACAGGAATTCCGGGAACGGAAGCGCAACGGGTTTTTCAGCCGGCATACTCGGTCCAGGATTCCGCAGTTTCTGCCGCATCATGGTTGTATCGTCCAGCAAAATTATTGTCCGTGTTGCGTAATTCTTGGCACGTAGTCTCACGCACGACCGGCGAACGCATGCCTCTGTGAAAAACATCGCGTACGGAAGTCGAACGAGGACGAAACAATCAGTGGATGGGGAAAAAAGAGAGATGAAAAAATAGACGACGATAGAACCTCTCTTTGATTTTCAAGGGATTCGGATAATTTGGTTTTTATTTTTTGCGATTGATTTATCGACGTTCCCTCTATTCGCTTAATTCCGCAAAAATTAGTACATTGTGTCACGGAAATTCTGGAAAATATTTGAACATATTATCCATTGGTCAATATTTCTCGGAAAGAAAGAAGAGAAAAGAAGTGGATTCTCACTGTTAGCGTTACTTCTAACTTCGCTGGTGACTAAACCATCAATCGACAAGTCATACGCGAGCTTCAAGGTTGACGTATGTAAATGTTGGATAAAAAACACAAAGTCATAGTGATTATTCGACATTACTCAGCGGTAAATGAAAATAGGCTTGTTGTACGGGTGATTTTCTCTTATCATATCACTGCTGTGTACCTTTAATTTTTTTTTTTTATATATTTAATATATGTATTTGTACAAGCGATTTTAAAGGAAAAGAATCAAGTTTTTCTAAAACGAATATTCAGCTTATTCGGTAAACTTTACTCGCGAATTCGGTTCGGTTGCAATCAGTAGCGTAGATGTACGTTTCATAGGACGAGTGATCCTTCACTACGAGTCGATTAAATTTCGCGTCGAGTGTCTACCTAATCGAACCGTGTGTTTCACCGAAAACAATATTTGAACGTGATCGATAAACGGATTCTACTACGAAACGAAAGCCGTTGAAATGAACCGAAACTCTCTAGCTGCCGTACTGGAAACTTCAGTCGGTTGATTTGCGACAAATAATCGGAATAGATATAAAGGTATTGGGAAAGGGAGAAGTACCGGAACACGCAAGGCAAATTTAACTATGTACTTTTCAACAGCTCATCGCTATAATTACGAACTATCCGACCGAGTTAGTTGTCGCGAGGAGCGTCTTTATAAACGACGCGCGAATATCGTGTTGTCATCGAAAGATCGATATCGCAAACGTCAGCAGAAATGTTTATCTAATCGCAGAAGGCGAGTCTCGATTCCATGTGGATTTCCGAATTGTCAAAGACGAATCGTAGTTCTAACTCTATGTGCTAATCATAGAATTTGATAGAGTATAGTTTGTTGAAATCAGGCTGGAGACAAGTAGTAGATAAATAAATTTCGAAAAGGTTATGATAAGCGCGCGAATAATATGTTACGAGATAATCGATAACTGATGGATGTTGCGCGTTAAAGATTATATAAGGCAACCACGTGAAACGTTCGCTACGTTGTATGATATAGATATCATGAAATTGTAGCGTTTGATTTATCGGTAATGTATCATAATTAATAATAATAATCATAATTAATAAATATTGTTATTGTACGTATTTATAGTAATTGATAGATATAAAATAATTGGTGCGATGCAAACAAATTTATTTATAGTTCTAATAGCTTATCAAGTTATAAGAAGAATGGGACGATTGGAAAATAATCGTTGTATTTTATCGATGTACTCGTTACTTAATTATATTTGTCTTTCAATTTAAGTTATAATAAATAATCGATGATTTTAATACCTTTTTTGATGAAAATTATTCTTAACGAGACAAGGTTCTCGTTAAACGAAACGATGATTTACGAAACGATGAAATAGGTTTCATGTCTAATCTCGATCATCGGTATACGAGCATCGAGTTCGCGGTTCTATCATTCTATTCTACAACCACGGAGTTAACTAGATTTTCCTAAATTCGCCTGATACAATTCGGTAAACATTTTTGTCCCAGGGGCGTGCACATCCTCGAAACCGAATTTATCCAGGAGTTGCTTGCAACGATTGTACCAGGCAGCCACATTGTCGTATCGACCAATATCGAAGTCGAAGCACTGTCAACAAAATATATTACTACACCCTGTTGATGATATTTCGTCTTTCAACCTTTTTATAATATCGACCGTATACTGTTAGTACGGTTCCAGCTACGTTTACGTTTATTTCTACTTCCATTTCTATGAGCGGACGTTTAAAAGCGAGCGAGAATAACGTTCCGTAAAACGATAGTTACGATATTTTTTACAGACTAGTTAGACGGAGCAAGAAAATGAAAACAGACGGAATTTATTAACTGAAACAGAATCGCTACTTTGTCGAATGAAAACATTATTGGCACGTAATATCATTTAACGGAATTGAAAGTTACATTACACAAAGAAGCACGCGTTTTCGTTGAATATTAAAATGTAAATAGCAAAACTATTCTTTTCAAATTATTTATACATATTTCGTTTCCTATAATCGTTGGTAAGTTATAAATTACAATGAGATTTGTAATTTAGCGTAATCTCGGAATAACCTACTTTCTGTTATAGCGGCTTAATGGGAATCAAGATAAAGTTCGATGTATTGTTAAACGATCAAAGCTCGTGTGACAGAGTGCATTATGTTTCTTTTTTTGCTGCTTTTTATCCTAACTTCAACGTCAATTAACGTGAAACGAACCGTTTGATGTCAAAGAGTCACTTTCAACCCTGCGAGTCTCTTTTGTTGAGACATTTTTTTTCTTTGCTTTACTTGTTACTTGTACATTTTGTACAACGTAGAAATTCGCTATTGCTCCAGAAAGCAATCGGTAAGAGGTCGTGTCAACGTTTTCTTTCGCGAGTTACTTAAATATCAAATTTCATTTTTGTTTTCATTTCCCCAGTATCGATATACACGCTATATATCTAATTCTATTTCTGATTACGTAAATCGATTATTCGACTACGAATACCTACTTTTTCGAATACCTACACACTTACCAACAAAATGCAAATAGTCGTATGGATGGCAAAATCAGCGATGGTAAGAGTATCACCGGCAACGAACTCTCTATTTTCCAGATACGTGTTTAACAATTCGCACGATTTTTCCACGGCTTGTACGTCTTCTTCGTTCAGAGAGTGTGCTCCATGTAACGCTACTGGATACTAATATTTCACGATATAATATATACACGATACAAATAATTACGGCAATAAAAATATTAGAGAGTATACGTACGTAGCATTTAATCATGTTCTCGTGAAGCGAGCCGGCGTCAAAGTATAGCATTTGGTCCACCATGCCTCTCTTTTTCGGATCTTTTGGGTACAAAGAGTCATTTTTGGCATACTTGCTCGCCAAATATCCCATAATTGGCCGACTGTAAGCACGACATTACGAACGAATTCACGCAAATGATAAATAATCGTTGCATACCTTTCGCACAGAATGAATCCGTTATCGTCCATCGTCGGTATCACGTGCTGAGGATTTAGCTAAAAAGCGTAATAATTATGTAAATACACGGCGAATAAGAAAGCCATGCATTATCAAAACGAACGTCTTTGTTTCATCGATAAGATGGGAACGTAAATCCTATCGAAGTACATAACATTCTATAGATGACTCTTCGATTAAATAAAATCAGCTTACTATTATTAGTATTTAGGTGTCAACCATGATTTAGTTACGCGTATTATTAATACTACATACGTATTTCCTTTAATTTTATTTTAATTTAGAAACCGTAAGACATTTCTAATTTGTTCCATTTGTTTTAAATAGATGCAGCGCTTTGAACATAACTATTATTTACGTTTTTGTTATAGTAAATTCCTAAAAATTTCCTAAAAATATTCTACCATTATACGATTACAAAATGAAACGGACCTTTAGGAAATCAGGCTTCATATGTTCTCCGTCCATGGGGGAAACCGTTTTCAAGTTCAAGTGGACTCCAATCGCTTTTGCCAGTAGTAGAACTGACCGACACGGCGGACTATACACAAGACCGTATAAATCAATTGGCATCTTTTCGATCTTCCTCTGCCTTTTTCGTGTCAACGTGGTTTTCTCTTCTTTCTTTTGCTTCTGGAATGTCATTGCGCGCAAACGAGATTTTTATACAGTAGATCCAACATAAAGAATCTTTCGAATCTTTACATTTTGCATCCACATGTACCTCGGCTCGCATACAAATTCACATGATTACCGTGTCTCAGATCCTATGGATTGGAAGGGTATTGACCAGATCGTGCGGATTTTTATGGAAATCTTTCTCGAAGAGTATGGTCGCTCAGAGTATAACTCGATCATGTAAACGAGAGACTGGCAGGACAAATGGCGTTTTAAAACGATAGACGAACCGTTGTTATTTCTTATTATTTTATTGTTACGAATTTACTGGAAATACGATGTGAAATTATTAATTACTATGTTCGCGTGCGTAATATATTAAATTACTAAATTTATTTGGTGAAAGGTTCGATAAAATATATCGTTATAGTTATTTGTAGGTTAAATATTCTTTAAATATTCTTTCTACACATCTCCTCTGATAACCGATGTAAGATATCAGGTAGATGGAGATGTGCGAGAATCTGAAATGCGAATCGAGTTGAGTTTGTGAAAGCACGTGTCTTATGAATTCTCGAGAATTTCGAGAATTTAAATTACATTTCCAGACAACTTTTTGTACATTTTCGAATCCTTCGTGTGATAAAATTAAGAAAGACACGGAGTACACGGAGTAAAATATTATATGTCAAGTATCAAGCGATACGATATTCTATTTCAAAATAGCGTATTCAAAATAGCGCAAGGAAGATCACTCTGAAATAAGAGAAGATCGACGTAAAGAATTTACTTTTTCCCTTCGTACTAATTCACATCGTCTAATATTGCTAAACGCAAAGTTAATCGGCATTAATTAGCGATCCGTGCAAAGTGACGGAATACTTTCCTTTGTTCCTATTTTCTTTCATTTGGACGACACGTTTTTAACAATTTTCGAGTGACGAACCACCTTAGAACCTACACTGTTTCACCTACGCGTACGCGTGCATATGTTAACGATTTCCTAATCGATCGTTCGAGTAACTGACTGGAAAATAACGTACCACAGGTTTCTCGCCGATTAACCGGCTACACCGCAGGAAATCCGTAGGTTTCGCGAATAGAACTCGAATACGTCCAACGAAGCAAAAGCAAATACATAACGTCGAACGGTACATCAAGTTACCATAGTGATGTCGTAACGCCAAACATAAGCGTCAAAGTGTAACGACGATATCGCTGGACGCGTTCGAAGGCTGCCATCGGTAGCGATCGATATGAAAACAAGCCTCGGGTGGTCGCGATTGAAACTGAAAAGTAATCGCGTCGCTTCGTGATAGGTTGGCGGATGCGGAGGCGATTGTGGAAGCTGGTATGGGTGCTGGCTCGGATATGGATACGAGCACCGGGTAGGTACGGATACAGGTGCAGGTACGACTATGGTTACTGGTGCACGTTGTCGGCCAATGTTGACGGCCACGACAGGGAAAATCGTATTAATCCACGAACAACGTTTCGTTGCAGGCTGCAGGCGGTTACGATTGAAATCCAAAACAGCCACGATGTTTTACGATGAACGGGTTGCAGCGTAACAAATCGTAGGCAAATGTTTGCAGCGAATCGTTCTATCGTTTTATATATAGAGCTTTCGACTGGATATTATTTATAGCAACGATGTCCTTTTCAATGGCTTTAATTAGCAGGCGTAGACACACGATTTGTTTCAGTGGCGCGTGTTCGTCGAATGAATTTCGTGGACTTATGGATAGTTTTGCGAGAGGACACGAACGAATATATAGGTTTCTGCTCGTTTTTGTAATTTGTAGTCGTCTAGTCTTTCAACACAGGGTATTCACATCGGACGATTATTTCTATTTCCATTTGACGATTTAAAGGAAAAGTGATCGGTGCATCTAACTAAATCGTCAAATATTCCGCGTTTCCAAAATTTGTACGGTACACTGGCCGAAAACCGCCAGTAATAATCCATTGTCGTAGATAAATTTTCTCTTGGCCGTCGATAATCGTATTTCGCGCGAGAAGAAAAAGGCGAACGAAGAAGAACGAAGAAGAATTAAGGCTCGATATCATCGTGGCTCCGTCGTGTTCGAGAAACTTCGCGATAGATAACTGTTAAAAGGATACTGGTTATCAAGCTGGAAGCGCGCCGTACGCGGGATTGTCGCGGTGTTCCCGCGAACGTTCGCGCTCGTTCATCTCAATAAATTTTCTTTCATTACCGTCGTCACCTGGGAGGCCGGGGCGCGATCTCATTTTACCGGACAGTTACATGTGACTTGTTACTGCGATATAATTTTAATTGGCTGCGAAAATACATCGCGACTGCGCGTAAGAATAACCGCGCGCCATTGTAACGCTCCGCTAGGTTGTTCATAAATTCATACGGCTGAACGTGGACTGTTCTCGCGCGCCAATTATTTCTCCGTCGGAGCATCAGCAAAACGTGTCGTTTTAACGATGTCATGGACAACTAGAAACATCGATTATTCGGCGAACGAGCATGTAATTTGGTCGCGAATGAATGCGTCCGCGTGCGGCCGCGCCCTCGTTCAATTTATTCGCGTACAACCCCGGCGACGAGTTTTCGTTTAATCGCCATTTAAACGATTATCAACCGATGCCCAATCGTAAATAAAGACCACGTCCATTCGCGTTAGCGAAACTCACGATATTTTCTACCAGTGGAAACAACGATCAATTTGCATCCATTATGTTAATTGATAATCAATTTTTCGGTTTCTTTTCAACAGATCGAACTTAATTGAGCTGTAAATTAGAACGAGCAGCAGATTTTACACGTACTACGATGAATTTTCATAGAAATCACACTAAGACGAATATTTTCGAATTTTTAAGTATACAGTCGTTCTAACCCTTAAAAATCGAACACTTCCACCACGGAGGCATCATATTCCTATTATAAGGATAAGAATTTCCAACGCGAGGATACGCGAAGAATTTCGTTTACGCTCTGATTTATTTATCGTAATTATAATTCGGAATAATATCTCGTATCCTATTATACCAGATCGCATTATGTTATTCGATGGTAAGAAATTCCAATATTTACCACTATTCATTTTCAATTCGATAATCAAAATTCACGACCTTTATTTTGCCTTACAGTTAACGAATTTTAAAATGCTACGTGCACGGTTTGATTATTCGTTGTGTTCAGTGTTCAATGTACGATGTACAAAATTTATAAATGGCAGATGCGAGAAAGCATCGTTGCGAAAATATGCGAATATATGTCGACAGGTATCAAATATATAGATGGTTACGATAACTTTAGTAAGTTAACCGGTTATACGATCGAACGTACCAAGCTCGATCGTTTTCAGTTCATTTCTCGTTACCAATCTACTCATCTCGTTATTTTGTTGCTATTTGAAAACTATTCGCTTTCGTTTATCACAGTCAACCGATCGCTAATCGTAGCCATTGGCTTAATATGTTGTTCCATCCAGCAATTCTTTATTCTGTATCGTATATTTTTTTACATCTTCCGCAAGCAAAACGTGCAAATAGAGTATAACAGAAATATTAAGCATCTGATTTCCAAAAATTATCGATGAACGTAATACGTATTTTTATGCAAAATATTATTTTTCTTGAATTAGATAAAATGATTTTTAAGTTTGGCGATTAATCCTGTACCAACGAATTAAAAGTTCATGTTGAAAACAGGGGTTTAATCGGGCGAGTTTAATCGTAGCAACATTGATTTTTGTGCGTTGCGAGTTACTGAAATGGCTATTTAGCCGAAATTAGCTCGATAAATTTCACTACCGCTACTGTATGTAGAGCTACCAAACCATTTACACTCCACATATGCGTTAAGAGATAATCTTTAATTTTCTCGAATAATTTCAAACTGACATTGTTTCCGAAATTCTTCATCTTTTAATCCAATCTTTTAAATATTTTGCCATCTCTATCTTTAAACGGTATCGTTCTCGATCGAACAATAAAAATATCAACGTATCTCGCGGCAAACAACTTCCGCAATTTATGCTATTTCATCCACAGAAAATCCACGTTCGATCATCGTATAATTTATGTCCTATTTAATCGACAAAGTTTAACCGATTTCTGCAAACTCGAAGACGTCCCAAATGCTTTCATCGCAATGATCGTCGTAACCATTCGTACGTGTATGCTTTTATGAAATTCATGCGAAAGAAATTCCATCTGTCCCCTGGTTGATCCTCGTCGACCACCTGAACGAGTCCGTCCTTAGAGCACGACGCATCGAATCAGCTGTAATATACGTCAATCGTTCGACTGCGTAAATTATTTACGCGTTGCTATTCGTACGGTTGACAAATGCTACGGGGTTCGATCCGTTGGAAGTGTAACGAAGCGGAAGTGGGACGAACGATAATGCCGTGAGCACGGCGCGGATCTGATACCTACTGCTGGTACGATTAATCCTTTAATTACTGTACTTGACCACGGATCGACGTGATCCTACCGATTCTCAAGATCGTCGCGAGCATATCACCGTTAATCTTAAAATCGAATTCCACGCGTTTGTTGCGGAGGTTGTACTCGCGAGATAACAGAGAGACAAAGACAGCATCATGTACCCTTTTATAATTTCGTGGTGCACGAGTCGCGCGATTCCTCCGGTTCCGTGCGACCTTTCCGCGTGTCTCATTAAATCTCACGAAACGGTAGCGATAACCGCTATCGCGTCTGGCCGACCGTCGATAACGTCGCGAAATGAGTTTGCATCTGGCTCGCTGACCTGGTCGAGTCTCGTGCTTACGCTGACCGAGTTATCGCAGCTAGCGCCGGGCGTGTCTGCGCTGTAACTATCGATTAAGCGAGCGGATCCACTCGAATGGAAAATGGAATAGCCGCGATCGTTCTCGGCTCATCGACGCCGTCATGGAAATGCGGCATCTAGCCGAGATAGCCTAGCCCTTTCGTTTCAACCCTCGTTCCCACTCTGACGCTCGCCCCGCGATTACCCGAGCCGAGCCGACCCGATCCGTCTCCCTCTTTTCTAGCTTCGTTAATTTCCCATTCTCTGTATTTCTCGCTGTGCGTCTCTTCCACGTTTGTTCGTTGCTTCTCTCGCTCGGGATACGGACAATCGATGGTTAGTAACGTTGGAACGTTGCGTTTGTTCCGTAGGTCGCGAAATTCGCCATCGCCTGGACCATTGTCGATAGTTGATTGTCCGCGGCTCAGGTGACTGCTTTCTTTCACCAACGAACCCAATATTTGCAGTATTATTTTCTGACCAACGACTGTCCGTATGCAAGGGTATTAGCGTTACTTCGTAACGTTACCGAAGCCTGAGTAGATACCATTGGTAGTTGGATTTCACTGAGAATCCTGTATAGTCCCCGTGAATATTTCATTTGTAGAAATAGCTTTGTTCGGTAGGTTATGAATAATTCGACGACTTCGATGGAAAGCCTGGTTTAATTTTTATGACGCTTGGAACTGCATACCATCGAAGATCGTTTAGTCGCCGTTGTTGAAACGACACGCTTCGGAGCTTGCTAATATACATTTCTCGAATGATCGACAGACTAAATGGAGTTAAATTAGACGATGTGCGGTACAAATTCAGCCGCGTCTTTCATTCGACGTGTCTCCGGTAGCACGACGCACGAGCACCATTATTGTTACATACATGTATGTATGCACGTGTATGTACACACCATTAAGAAAGGTAAAGTACTTTTCAGGAAATTGTGAACGGTGAACTGCCTACGAATGAAATATGACTTGCTGATAATCGAACCGTTCAGAAGCCACGGAAAAAAGCGATGATGTTGCGAATGCTAGTTTTTCAATTTATCGCTTTGGTATTTTGAAAAAAAGAAAAAAATTATTTCTGCGTTCTTTACTACGATGTGCAAGTAAATTCACAAAGTGGGATTAAAGTTAGATAAATATTTAACGATGATTGTTAACGTACTTCGTACGAGTATCAATTTAATTGTACGGTGTATTCTGAACAACAAACGCGTTGCTTCACACATTGGCAACGGAATGTTTATATCACGTTATATTCGCTCGAACAAACATAGATATTCCTGTCTGAGTCGTAAATTATTGCAGCGATTAAATAGCTTTAATGGTACAAACTTGTCTAATTATTGACACGATCATCGTCAAACCGTTTGTACGTGTACGAAGATGTCAGATGCCAGTAAACGTTACAACGCATATTGCTAGCAATTACCGAACCGTTTAATTTTACCTTCATTTAGGTTACATGTAAATGGCACAATGCTAAAACAAACGGAAACAAAAGCCTGCTGGACTTTTTAATATCGATTAAAAGATATTAAAGCGAGACCGTGTCATTTAATTCTACGTTATATTTATCAACAAGAAGCGAAATGCATTTTCTACGACGAAACCAGCGGTTACGCGCAATATTTTTTCATCTAATTAGTGGCGCAGCTTCGCCAACAATTCTTGCTTTTCCGCTTAAGCGGGGGTAAACGTTTCGGCGAAATTAATCCATCGCTACATTCAAACACCATCCATATTCTAGACCGTGGGTTAATTAACATCTAAATTTCCATCGTTGCCCGCCTTAATTGATCCACTTTATTACACATCGCAGGAGGGGGAGGGGCTGGTTTATACGAGGTGGTCGCCCGCCGTTCACGAAAACACACGCCGATCGCTTTCATCGATATCCCGTTAAGGCCAGATGTATTTTACGAGCACGGCCTCCAGCCAAAAGTGATAAATTTTAAACCAGCCGGCCGCCGATTATACAACCGTATTAGTTCCTCTTTTCTCTGTCTCTTACCACGCATTTCCATCGGTCGAAACTTAATCCGAATCAGCTGCTTTTCCTCGTGGCGTGCCAAAATTCCTTCGGAGTCTCTCGATCCTTAATAAGATTTGCACGCTGCTCTGGCTTCGTTGATCGATAAGTTTAGGAACAGAAATCCGTGTCTCGATGTTCGCGATATCGGTAGAGGTTTTCGGGTTAATGAAATCAAAATCGATGAGATAAAAGTGACGGAGCATTTCGGTGTTCGCATGTACGCTGTTCGAAAGGGAAGCGGTAGGAGGTAAAGGATCAAAGGCTTTCGTTGACTAACAGCGACCATCAGCACGGCTATGCCGAGTCCAGGACGTCGACAATGACGTCAACTAGGAAGATGTATAGGAACGAAAGCAGCCAGTGGAAGATAGCTCCGTTCTCTTTCTATACATCTCCAATCTGTTCTCTTCGTTGTCAGTGGAGAAGTAGCAAAGATATTACGAGTTTCAACGAGTTCCACAGAGTTACGAACTGTCTTGCAGGTAACGCGTTAGTTTCCGTCTGCTTTCTTGAGCTCCGCTGTCGAGGGAATTGGCTGTTACGAGATACGCTTGTTATTCCATATCCGGTGTGACGGGCCTGCTGGAATTTTAAGCCTCCGCTTCATCAAACCTGCATCACGACATATGTAAACTAGGTAGCTGGAAGAAATGCAAAGCAGTTGCGAATCAAATCCTCGAATTGCGTGGATAATTAACAGAGCAACGTGCAAAATCCTATAGCTACGACATCCTATACGTTTCGATTAAAACGGAAGCGGTACTCTGTCTGAACATTTCGTTAGATCATCATCATCGACTTTATATAATTGATTTAACGACATTCTGTATCTATTTCTTGATTCGAGCGCTTAAGTTCAGGAGTTGTACAACACATTTTGGTTTTATAGTCGTTCGTTAAGCGCATTCAGTTTATCAAATATAACGTGATTTAAAAACTTTCCACAACCCTTTTTCGCAAAATTTACAATTGCAAGTGTGCTTTAGGCCTTTATTCGAGGTTAACATTCCATTTTGGTTAACTCGTGTATCTATCAGATATTTGAAACACGTGTACCTCGATCCTCGACAGATCAAACAGTCGTTTCTCTTTTTACGAAACGAATAGATATCATTATCGCGAGAGAATAGTCGCTGACTATTGATCAACGTACAATTTGTCGATCGACCGGATTCCCCTTTTTTTTCCTCCTTTACAAACGTAAAATTCTTGGTTTTTCTTTGTTTCCTTCGACGCTCAGATGCGAGATTACACACGGCTTCAACGGGAAAACGGTTCGCGACTGAAAAGGCCGTGCGACCACGTTTTCCGTGTCGTTAATTAGAAAGAAAAAAACTTACGGATTCGCTCGTTACCATCCGCGACCGTGCAACGATTCGCGTATAAAAGCGACTGCTGGAATTTCATAAGCCTTTGAAAGTTCACTTGGCGCGCTACTTTGATCCGCGACCGCGGCCGAAAAGTCTTTGAACCGGCTATGTCATGCAAGAGTATTGCCGACGCGAGTTTCGAAGTTCGCCGATTACGAACAGCTTTCATGCGCTGAACATCTAATATAAATTTGTAGATAAGGAAAATAGCGACGAACAACGCAATTACGCGTAACTGATGACTACGCTGCAGATTCTTATTACGTATCTTCAGTTTCGTATTTTTATGAACAAGACAGAAAAGAGATACAAGAGAAGCGTAAGAGATCTTACGCAGTATGCGAATTCGTTTTGCTATAAATTTGCTACAAGAATTATTTACACGAGTACTTCACTTTGGATATTTTACATAGTTTCGCGTGTTATTTAACGTTTTCTACGTTATTTCGCGTACCGTGTGGTTATACGTATTAATCGAAATGAGTTTCTTCGAACATAAAGAAAGTAAAATCGATTCGAACCTTACGATCGTACGGTTCAACTTATTCGTCGATTAAACGTGCAAATTGTACACGTAAATTGAAATTATTGAAGGGAAAGGATGTAAACGAAGAGTGAACAACTTTTGAACAACTTTTCTTACAGCAAGGTAGAAATGATAAACTTTTAAACGACTATTCTTGATTAATATTTAGACATTGAGGTAAAGTTTGTGAACTAATGTCGAGATGCTTCTTAACTATGAGAAGAAGTAGCCTCGTGGATTTTTATTATTTTTAAATTACCATAAACTTAAGTTTAGGTACGTACGGAGAATAGATACGTTTTGGCATTTTCTTCCGCTGTCATTCAAATTGTATCATTGATGGTTTGATTATATTCAGTAGAATATAAGACGGTAGAATATACAGGGTGGTTGGTAACTGGTGGTACAAGCGGAAAGGGGGTGATTCTACGCGAAAAAAGAAGTCGAAAATATAGAATAAAAATTTTTCGTTCGAGGCTTTGTTTTCGAGAAAATCGACTTTGAATTTTCGCTCGGTACGCGTGCGGTACGTTATAACGGATCCCACTGTAGATCGTTGTCTCGATGGAAAAATTAAAAAAAAAAAAAATTTGTATTCTATATTTTCGATTTCTTTTTTCGCGTAGAATCACCCCCTTTCCGCTTGTACCATCAGTTACCAACCACCCTGTATAATATGCGAAGGCCAAGCAATTGTATGCACGCATGTATTTATTTATTGTAGCCTGATAACCTAGAAACTAGACTTGGCTTTGCGATGAAAGCTAAACGATTAAACTATTTTATACGCCAGAACTTCCTTAGTATATTAAATGAAAATACGTAAGTAAGCGATGCGTTTTTAAAACACTTCTTAGTTTGTATAAGAAACGATTATGTTTTGGAGCGATCTACTACTCTGGAAAAATATAACGATATATCTATTTCAAAGTCTTTGCAACCGCTTCATCTCCCATTTCCCCTCTAGACATTTGCTGTCCATAAATCTTTGCCACTCCGTTCTCGCGATATATATCGAAAAAATTTCCATCGACTCAATTTTCCAAATGGTTCGATACAATCGTCAAATTCCCGTAAAAAGAAGCATTCTTCTGAAAAAATGATAATAAAAAAGGTTTTAATTATTCAAATTCGTTATTCGAATTTGATTTTAATCGAATTAAGCTTCGCAACTTTCGATCGCAGTTTTGAACGAAGAATAAACTGTTTTAATTTCATTGCCGTTCCTTTTAAGTACATATCCTCCTTTTTAGTTTACGATTGATCCTCCGCAACTATTGATTGCTCTTGAGATATATGATAAGAGGAAAGCAAGGTATAATATATTATATTGTCAACGGCAGTTTTAAAGGTAGTGCAAACTAACGATGTCATTTCATTAGTTTGAGATAAAAAGAACTTACGACGGACAATAACAAAGCGTTCGGGATTAATCTTCCTTTCTTCGAAAGAAAGAATAGGTAAGCTTTAAAATCAACCCGATGAGTGTTGTTCTATTTGAGTCTAACGGCGTATTACGGTTTTGTATTACTATATTACGGTATTATAAGGTATTGTTTATATCATGACGGACTAAAGGATATAAGGATTAAAGGGATTAAGGGGAATCGATATACATAGGATAAACTACGAATAATAAAAATCACTGTCTCTTGCGATAAATCAATTGTTGAAATTCGTTAAAAACAGCACAAGGAAACAAGACAGGACAATGCACCAGTTTTCAGTTGGATCGTTGTTCTTTTTACCTTTCTTTTCCTCTTACGAAACAAACTGATCATTTCACTTTCCAACACGTTTTATATACGTATCCTGGGCCAACATCGCTCCATAAATTCATCCATTTCAACAAGAGCGAGCCGAACATAGATTCGACACTAAACATACGATACGATCATTGCGTATTTGTCGCGTAATGGCGATTCATTAGGAGTTATCTCGTAATACAACAATAAGCAGTAATCATCTTAGTTGCTCCTCCGATTATCCCTATCTACGTCGTCTATAGCATAGTTATTAGCATTCGCTGATCACTAGTTATATCACTAGTTATATACGGCTCGATGCTAGGCGCTCTTAAACGCCGCGAGGGAAGCTCGCTGGTTCAACAAACTATTGGTCCTAGCCGCGGCACGTCTGTTCGTTCGTTCGTTCATTTGTTCGTACGAATGCGACTGCTGTGAATCGGTATTAATTCCAGCCAATGGTCTACTCTCCACCGACGCTAGCAATTATGTCGGATGTCGGGGCGCAATGCGGAGAAACGGCACTACAAAACGCCCAGCAAATACGTGCCGATGCGTCTATGGATCGAGTATTTGCACGCGCGTTTTGTGCGTGTATTCGCAATTTCCACTGACGAGGAATCGGCTAACCTGGGAAGATTATACGTGAGCGGTGTGTCAAGTTCTAACAGGCAACTGGACAATTGCTCCGAGAGGGACGACGTTCCTAGCACGTCCTCGGAATTTTCAGTCCCGCCCTATCGGCTCCAATGTCGAACACGCGGGGCTACACATCACTCTCGGCACCTAACCACCACCGGTATTCGCGTGGCGTAATAATAATCGCATAAATAACGAGACCTTCGATAGAGCAGCCGATTTACCGAACGATCGGCAACCGTCTGCAGAATAAATAAAGATTTTGGCATATTAACCCTCCAATCGCGGGCCATTTTCATGTTTTCCTCTACAAAATCACGGACGAAATTTTTATCTTGCACAGGTTTGTTATCGGCGGATTTTTAATGGAATACAGGAGCAAAAATCGAAATAAGTCAAGAAGAAGGAAATATTCTTACGCTTATTAAGTTACGATCAACAAACAGCTTGACCCGACAAAATTAACGAAATATGTGCTTGAGTCGAATGCGATTTCGACGTGGCTCGCGGCTGGAATAATTTCAACGGAGGAGCACGTTGATCGCGGAACTGAACTCGCCTGGTCGTTCGGTGTTATTGAAATTTTCTTTTTCTGAAAACGTCGAGTGCTAATGATTCTAACGCGGCGTTATCAGCCTGCCAGAGCAACCAAGCCTCGACGCTACATGGACGCTACATGACTCAACGAGTTAAGCGTATTCGAAAATCATATCGCGCGATGAAAAAAAAGTATATCATTTTTTGTAATTTTTCTCTGAGCGTGTGCTTGTAACTGTCACGGTGATTTGAAAGGAATACCTTGAAAAAGGTGTTTGCGTCTACTGATGAATATGGTGGATGAGTTTATTACTTAAGGGAAATTGCGCGTTTCGCTTTTGTCTCCTTAATCCGTTGTTTCATAAAAGAGCAACAAAGTAGTACAAATGAAGGATAATCGAGCGAATTTATCGTGTCATAGCTAATTTTTAAATTCTAACTTATTCCCTGGGATAAGCAAAGTATCGCTACAGACTTTTATCTCTGTGCAATTTGTAGGGGATTTCGCAGAAGTTTCCGGGATAGCCAAGAACAAGCACATATATCAAGATATATAGTAGAAGTAAGCACGAGATGTTAATCCTATCGAACAGTCACGTCACGGGATGAACTCGATAAACGAGTTACATAATCGACGATTTTACATAATCTCATGTAAATTGATATTACTATTGGAAAGTGTTTAACACTAGTGATTACATTATTTTATAATCATACAAATAATATTACTACGATAGTATTGTTAATCGTGAGAGCATTACCAAATAAGAGGAAGCAGTTTTCGGAGGCTGAATGAAACAAGATAGACCTATCAGACCTATCAAGTAGCCTAAAATCAGGAAAATAAATTATTCAATAAAGAAATTTAGAACGGTATAATTTTATATTTACGTCTAAGAATTTAAGACCAAAATAACGAACAATCCATCGACTACGTACATCTTTAAATATCGCTAAATGAATCATCCAATCCAAGGAATAATCCAAGAAATTGATTTATGCAAGAAAAATTATGCCTATCTATATTCTAATTTAAACAGGAATATACTCGCAATCTCACCTATACATTCTCAAAACTAGCGTACCCTCTGCTTACTCTGCTTCTTAACGATGTTGGTGTATTTTCGTGGGCAACTGTGCCGGATAACGAGTGACGAACACGTGCACTCAGGTTCAGAAGCTGTTACGTCGATCGTCCGGGGAATTACCGGCGTCAAGATATACGGTATCATCGTTAATTTATCTATATCACTGCGAGATCGATTCTTCCTTCCTCTTCGCAAGGTATACGGTATATGCACATGTCGACCAAGTGCGCCAGCCACGTGTAAATCATACGAGCAAATCTGTCGCTGGGGACCGGCGACCGATTTTGACCAGCTTAAATACTGTCGCCTCGATCTAGGAGAATGCTTAAATTTTATAATCCATCTCCTTTTCCTGGTTGTGCGCCATTGGCTAAGATTTCTAGCGTTTTCAACGTACGTTACACGAAGTTACGGTCCTACGATTACTCGACTAATTTTTGAAAGTCGAAGAAGGAAACTCAAGGTTTTAGATCCTCTTAATCACACTGCTGGAATTCTTGTTTGCGATTCTCGTTATTCTCGTACAATGAAATTTTAAAGAGCGGCAGTGAAAAAAACATTGATCGATTTGACACGAATTTCTGAGGGTCAATGACAAAGACATTGATCATTATTCGAATAAGATTCAATGTGTGATTCGTTCTTATCGTTCACCATTCTCATTGGAATCGGATGACAGCAGAGCGATCTCTGAAATAATACCTGCGTGATTAGTTGCCACAATTTGGTCTTAGGGTGGTATTTCTGTCTAGAAAAGTCGATCCTTATCGTGCAAATATAGAAGATGTAAGAAGAAATATCCTTTGAAATTAATTGTTAAAGTCATTGATAAAGTTACGAAGATTGTGAATGGACGAGGTATGCAAGAGTATCAGAGTTCAACGGTAAATTAGTATATAATTATACGAGGTATAAACAAGTACATAAGTATTAGGTATATTATATGCATCGTTATGTTTGCCGATAAACACAACGCCGGTTTACAAAGCCAAGTAAGTAACTTTGAATTAGCATGGCACGTAACGTGGAAAAAATATGAAAAAGGAAGGAAAGTCTGGAGTTTGACATCGTCGAACGGATTGCACGAAAGCATTTCATCAAGTAGATCGTATCCGTTTTCGTATCGCCTGGCTGGATACACCGGTTACGCCAGTTACGACGCGACGGCAAGAATCGATAGCGAGCAGGTAAAACGTGGCTCGTCCGTGTTACAAAGTTCTAGCCCGTATCTAGAGCGTCGCGCGAATTAGTCGGTCGAGAGGGTTCGTCGCGTTGCTAGAATCTGGCAAATGAAATTCCTCTGAACCCGCCGTACCAAGTGACTTTGATTTCTGCATGGACAACCGGAGCTCTCGTTAAGGGATCGATTCAGCTCGCCTTCGCCGCAGCTCTGTCAGGAATTCGCGCGACGTTCACCGTGACATGTCGTATTCGGTTTCGGACGGAAAACAATTTGAAAGAGCGCCATCTCGCGTCGCGAAAACTCGTCCCTCGTGGATTCTCGTTTCGAGGAGATTCGCCTCGCTCGATGAATTCAAATCTCACTCGGGAAAATTCCTTCGGACTCCGAACAACGCTTCGCGTTCCTTTCCGTTTCATATTTCATATGTTCATATTTTAGAAGAGCGGTTCCAGCGGCCGTCTAAACTCGTCCGTGGAATCGTCCTGGGTACGTAACTAACAGACAGTTATAGTACTAACAGTCGCGTACGATCATACGCCCCGACATTTATTTTCCGAGCCAGTCGACGCCACTCTCTCGCTTACCGGTGCAACGTAACCGCGCGATTGCGCGGCTGTTCGCGCGAGCGACTTCGCCACGGAGCGCGTGTCTTTTCACTCCTGTGCATTAAGACTAACGGCCGCTGTAATTTGTTACCGAGAGAAAAACATTTTATAAACCGTAGGAAATTTGTTATTTAGGCAAGCGAAGTAACGGGCGAGATTTTATCGTGTCGTATTAAGCGGAATCTCCGGTTCGTATTTTGAGGCCAACCTCATAGGGTGTTATTGAAATTCTGCCAGCGACGAAATTCGATTGCGATTAGATCGATTCGACGCTGTTCGCGCTTGTATGTAAATACGTACTAGTTTTCATTCGCGAGTTTTCATTTTTTGGTTCTACTCGTGGTGCGCTATCGTTTGCATTTCTCTTTGCAAGAAAACAAAATCATAGAATTTCTGTTACAACGATTAAGTAACGTTCGATAATGTACGAATTTCTGTATGAATCTTTATACCGTGTGTTTAAATATAGTTAAAGTATCCAATTACAAAAAATTGCGACTATGACTATTGCTCCGCCTCTTATCTTCTTCGAATCTATTTTCAGCGAATGTTTAAAAAGAAAGAAATCAATTTTTTTTCGTATGCTTGTAGTGTTAAAAAATGCACGTATTTAAATAATCACTTCGTACTAGTCAAAATGTACATGCTTGAATTAATCATTTTGGGGGGAGAGAGAGAGAGAGAGAGAGAGAGAGAAGCGAAGAATTTGAAAACGAAAAAGGAACGTAGAAAATTATTTAGTCGATTCGCTTGTAAATTAATAAAATTATACGCAGCTTAAAAGCAGCTCTTAAGGCGTTGAAACTTTTTTCTATTCTTTGTTGGTTCACCGTACATAGGGCTATACCGTTTCCAGGCAAATCCTCTTAGATGTATACTCTTCCATTATTAAAGCGCCCAATATCGCAAAAGCTCCGTAAAATTTTAAGAACAATTGAGAAACAATTCTCCTAGATTGCTTGTTTGTACAATTTTCTACGCGCATTGCGTTATACATACTTAACGCTATACAGCGTGACAATTCAGGTCGTGAAAATGGCATCAGAAAATATTAAATACGCAAATTACATTTTCTCAAAATCTATCGAGACTCAAAGTGGCATAATTAACGCGCAATAATTCGAGCAACTATATGTACAATGAAACCTTCTTTGTCAAAATGCAATGCCATTCTATACTCGTGGACAAAAAGATAGCACGTAATACAAATGTGGAAAATTTTATCGAAAAATAAAAATATTCAAACACGCAAACTCGATTATTTTCTTAAACGCGTTAATCATTCTGCAAGCGTCCTCGCAACATCCCGATAATTCCTCGACATTCTCTATAATACCTCCGTATCTCGATTCATTCGAAACAATTTAAACCCAATTTCACGATTTACTTCTACAGATTTTGGCTTCCACGTTCGCGATATCAATTACGCGACGAGAAAACGATAGCACAATGGACGAAAGCAATCGAGAAATACCTGCTCCTTGTATCTGGCTCCGTTCAATTCTCATTTTCAAACAACAATAACCAGGACGATCTCGTTTCGCTATTAATAAGCAATAGAATAACTATCTCGCAAATTAATCACGTTTCTTCCGCGATCTTGTGAATCGACAAGCACGTGGTCGGCCACCCATTTCCTGCTTCCAGCTTTAGCGACGGGGACACGCGATTGTTCGTGTCGTGTTATGTCCCTGAAAAGTCAATTATTCGCGCCGGTTAAACTGATTTTTCGAAAACTCGTTGTTTGGACCCAGTTCGACGAAACGAAGTTTGACAACTAGCGCTGGTCGGAGTATGAGGCGCACTTTGATTTTTTAACCTTTTCGGTACGACGATCGTTCACCGCGTAGCGTCACTCGACGTCAACCGCGATACTTATTCAAACTGACAAAGGAAGACGATCGCCAATCCACAAATTCAGAAAATTATGAAACTTTGGGGATATGCGGAGCATATATAGCCACGTAGCAGGAAATTTTGTTGTTCCCCAAATTCGCTCTAGAGGACTGAAATCGATCCTTGAAAATCCGATTATTATATAGAATTCGGCTATTTTCCGATCGTGTGTTATAACTTGCTGTAACGTTGGTAAATTTTGGCAACATTACCAAATTGTAGTTCTAATTAAAAGTAACCTTTTTTATATTTAAAAGCGACTTGTATTTGAAAGCTTTCTTTCTATCTCCTACAGCTTGCGGTTATAACGCAAGATCGGAAATTAGCCAGATGATATCCAGAAGCATCCTCTTAAAGCGAATTTGGGAAGCAAAAGAAGTTACGTGATGCATATATCTATATATACTCTACCTTTCGCCAAAGCTTCATACTCTTTTGGACTTGTGAGTTGGAGATCTTCTCTTGTGACCGAGAGAAATTATACAAAGGTCGACCGGCTACTTACAGCGAACTGCCTGGAGCAAATAAATAGGATTGGACACGAACAGTCATTCAAAGATGACAGACGGTAGGCTTTTGGCGGCTATCGGCTGTAGCGGACGATCGTACGGAAGGGATTAACCGTAACGTCCGTGATCGTTGTTCCGTCTCTCTCCCCTCTTCGCGGGAGGTAGTTAAAGATTACGACGTCAACTGTTCGCATCGGCAGTAGCTGACGGGATGGAACACATCGCCAGATTTACATCGATCGTAAACAATTTGTCTCTTTGGTCCGGGATCATCGAGGAAGAAGATATACCGTTAACTGGAAAATTGGGAGAGCAGGAGGTTTGGCAGGATCAAGCGCGAAAGAAGGTTCGCGTGCTTGATTTCTGGTTAATAAAACGTTACGCGAGACATAAAGCGATACGATGATGTATCGCGGGGTGTAGACGGAGGCAGGCCGAGTAGCTGGCTCGGCTACGTGTTGCGGCTAAGGGGGATGCGACGCGGCACGAGGCCATGGGGGATGAAACGAAGGCCAGGATGGACGAGGCGGGTTGCGAGGAAGAACTAACGCACCTATACAAAGGAGGAAACGTTATTATAGAGCGAGTACGAGCGCGCGAGTGCCAACGTGTTGGTCTTACATCGTACACCGTGCGCCTCTGTATGATAAGGTCTTTCCGTGTACGTGTGTTTATGACTGTGCGCGCGAACGGGTGAGAACCGTAATGGGTTGAAGAGAGGCGAAAGGGCGCAGTCGCGAAGCCGGAGCCATCCTCGACCCCCGGCGGGCAGTGGTGGCAGCGGTGGTGGCAGCGGTGGCAGCGCCGGCGTCGGTGTTAGCATCCTACCTGCTCGAGGACAAACCGAGTACGTCTCGTGCGAGGGTGCGGGCCGCACACGGTTCGCCCAACCTCCGGTACGTTTCGTGCTCGCGGAACTTGTCATTCTTTTCGTTCCCGTAAACGCGCGCTCCCACGTTAAAAACAGCTGTGTCGATCGGTAGGTTTCGAAGGTGATCGCCTAACTAAGTCGATTTTCGTTGTGATCTAGCATCGTGATATCTTCGTTATTAAATACGTATTAAGCTCTGTGAATAAGTATCAACGGACGAATTGGTCGCGTGACCGCGAAGCAACCGGCTGCCTCGAGGTGGCGCGTTTTCAAACCAAGAGGACGGAGAAGAAATTTTATCGTATTCGTACGTGAAAGAATGATCCAGGAAGTGTGGATCGGTAGCTGTTCGTGATCAAACGGTAGAGGAACGTATCAATCGGAACGATTCAAAGGATTCCATTGAATCGAACTTTATATCCTTCCCTAACAGATCATATCTTTTTCGAGTAAAAGAAGCATCGAGGGATCGAAAAACGTGCGCGTATGGGTGTGCGTCCCGATATGACCCACCACGATTGAGACTTTCTTTTGCGACGCTTTTACATAGCAGCCCGACGAACATGTAAGTGCTGATTGCATCTGTTCTATGTCCGATTTTGTGCACCACCGTTCTGAAATCGTCGTTGCCTTTGTTGCGGCTCTCGGAATATAATACCTGAGTTTAGGTTCCGTATTTCCGTCGACCGATGAGCCGTATACTCGGTGAACCTCTATGCGGGATTTTGTGGACAACGGATGGAAACGAGCCGGCAGCTTCTGTATCGCGGCGCAGGATATTGCAATTTCAAATTTCGCTTCTCCCGCAGCCAATTAACTCTAAGCCTCCGTCTCGGCAGAGAAAAATATCAGTGTGTATAATATTTTTAACGTGCTTCGCTCATTTTCTTCTTTCTATTATACTTTTTTATTTTTTACTTCCTTTTAGTTTCTTAAAAGAGATAAAGGCAGAAGTCAAAAGGAAAAACCGCCAAATCGCGTTGCTTGAACGAATACTTTACTAACGCTCGTGGTAATGGCAAAGTTGGAACTTGCGAATCTCTGGTTCTTGGTGAACGACCAACGATTAGAATCTCAGGATCTCTTCGTGCGGTCAGAAAATGTTTAACGCATGGCTGAGCTCGAAGAGAATTTAACTTCTGTGCGTTCCATCGAGGAATAAGTAAACCGCGAATGAGTTTCATACGATAGTCGAATTATTCATCTCGCGGAACGACTTTCGCATTATCTATCTCAAATACGTTTCAAAATCACGCCTGTATCTGCTCTTCGGATAGAAGGCAACAATTAATCGAAGAGGATGCAGCGAGTCGATAGTTGTTCCAAGAGATAGGCAGAGAAAAAAGAGAAACGAGAACGTTTCCAACGAATCAGAATACGGGATGCGTTAAAATATAGCTCCGCGTGCACGATGTTTACGTCATCATCTTAATTAAACCGGCATCGCGTCGCGTCGAACTTTTTCTCGTTAATTCCATTTCTTCCATATTTCATTGGTGGACGTTGTGTTCGAGAAAGTCCACGACGGCCGAGGAGCACGGCATCGTTTAATTATGCGCCCTTCTATATCGTTCTGTGCTATTCGCATTCGATCGAAATAAGCTTAATGCTCGCGCTTGTCTTCGACTTTGAACGTTCTCTATTTGTCTTTCGACTTGATCGACGCTGTATCGAGTAACCAATTATTCTTACATATCATCGGAGCGAAGCTCACCATCGAGCGTCGTGTTACAGGGACGAATCAATTTGTACGCTGTAAAAAAAAATGGTAAAATCGAATCCCAGGCAATTTGGCCAAGGTATTTCGTCGATTCGAGAACGGAAGTTACGATACGATCGTTCGATACGTATTCCACGTATTAAAGGGACGTAGCAGCTCGACGCGTTATGCCGAGCACGTACGACCGCGAGTATAATGCAAGATCGTCGCTGGATAATTTCATTTCGGCGAACAAATTTTCCTTCGGATATTACGGTTTTGCTCGCCTCACCTTTTCTCTTTCGTATCCCTTCTCCTTCCGTATGCAAGCGAATGGCGAGGGCCAAGGAAAGGGGAGAACGACCGAAAACGAATACTCGAGTTACCCGACAGACGTTGCGTACGGAATCCTACGATTCGACGTAACGATATTACGCGTCATAAACCTGATTTTCTGGCTGGCGAAAACGCGTCGGTCGATGAGTTTAATTCCCTTGTAATACGTTTCTCGTCGCTTTAACGTCGTCGACGTTATATGTATATTTGATACAGGATGGTTGCCTTTGGTATGTGACGTTAAGTCGTGGTTCCAGTGGCTGCGTATTCGGACGAACTGCCGTTCTGACGAATGAAAACTCCGGAAACCGCGATGCATACGCTTATACAAATCTACAGTGGCTGGCGAAAGTGATCTCATTTTCATGGTGATGAGATACAAACGCCGTGATTATAGTAGTAAAGTTTGAAACGAATTTGAAAATATACGTGAAAGATACAAGTTAGAAGACGCTTAAAGAGAACGTACGTTTAGTAGAAAAAATATACAGCATGAATGGTAGTCCAAAACATACGGTTAGTGTAACAAATGGTCTCGCTGAATATTAAGCAATCGACTGTCCAAATACTTTGATGATCTTTGCGAGACGTACACTTTCAACGAATTTCTATATATTTTCAAATGCGTTTCGTCTTTTACCAATATACTTCGACTACGATAATCGACGAGATTTCAAAATCATTTGTATAATTTATACGTGAAAAGTTCCTGAACGCGTTTGAATACCGCGTTTAGGTCACTATATGCATATATATATATATATATATTTTGCATACATATTTGATTACATCAACGTATTGAATTCGTCAGGACGCTAATTCGGATACGTATCCACTGTAACTACGCTTTAAGTCGTGCGACATTGGATGGCAATGCGACGATTTCGTTTTTTACCGTTGGTCAACCAGGATCGCGTGAAATCTAAATCTTTTATCGACGGATCGACACAAAATGATGTAAGAAGAGAGACGGTCACGAGACCCTATCGGAATATACGATATGTATTTGTGTATATGCATACACAGCAACATATGCACGTATATGTGTGTGCGTCAGCATTTTGGTGTAGTCTTTCGTTCATTCGTTCGAGGCCTGCTACTGTCTGCTTTCGTATGAAATTTATAAGAGAGGAAGTTTGTCAGTTTTCGGCGAAATAAAACTTATACGATTTCATGCTCGTGTACTTGCGCTAGTATGAATCGTATATATTAAAAATGGACGGGACAAAACGATTTTCTCACGGTGTATGCATTAATTGTGCGTATCTTGATGAAACGGCCAATGCATTTTGTATTTTGCATTTTAAACGCCTTTTAAGTATATATCGTTTTTACGTCGTTTTAATTGTGTTTTACGATAAATTGATTATGCACAGGACGGACAAGTATAAATGTTTACGCACAAATATAATTGTTTTTGTAAATCCCAGGAGAAATGGAAAGATTGTTCGAGAACTAATTATTTACTGGCTTGTCGTTCATTCGCTCCTACGAATATCATAGTATACAACTTCTGTGCATAAAGATCTATCAAATTGATTAACTCGATGTCTACGTTCAATATTCGAATATCGTCAAGTAACTATCGTAAAGCTTTCTAGCTAAATACATATTGGAGCATTTCAATCTTCATATTAATCGTCGTATTAATTTAATCAGAGATAGTTTTGGAACGTTGTTAGTTACTGTTGGTGGAAGCTGTTTCGATTCATCGTTCAAAGAATAATAAATGTCGCGTAAAAGCAGCTTTTTCTCCTTCTAAGATATCAAGTCCTATAAGAGGAACTTACGTCGCTAAAAGCATCGTATGCTAGCTGTTTCGAAATCTCAGTTATTCGTCACTTTCATCACGATGAATATCCCAACTATCTCCGCGTTGCTGCTGTTTGAGATTCTAAGTTCTTTGATACTTGATTAATTTTCCGATAGCTCGTAGATAATACCCCTTTGTGTCTATAACGTTAAAAATTCGTCAATAAGCGACGGCGAACGAAGGAGCTTTTAAACTTGCATCATCGAAAAATCGAAGAAACATACCTCTACGGAATTCTAAATATGGAAAAATTCGTCTTAAAAGATTACAGTTGGTCTCTCCTCTTTTTTCTTTTGGCGTTCTGATTCAATACAACGTTAGATCTTGATATTTATGTCATCTCGTCTATCGTGAAAGATAAGCTTGCCATTAATCGTTCCATTTTCTTTCTGCGTTTTTCCTATCTTTCAAGGGGACAGTAGGTGAATGAACGATCGGTCGTACCTCACAGTCCTGTAATCGCGGCAGAAGTGCTTAAAAAATCCATATAATCGCGCGATAACTTGGAAGCAACTTTGCGGCAACTATTTTCCTGATTACTTTGCTAGCGCTCTTATCTTCGCGGCCGCGGGCGAGTCTAATTTGCACGTAACACGAGCGAAAGTGATTTACACGGGCGAATTTTCCACCGATTCTTGATGCTCTCTTGTAGTTCGTGACGAACCGGTCTTCACACTCACCGCTGACATGTTTGAATTGCGTACGTGCGCTGGCATGTAAGTTCCTGATGGTATTTACATAGTCTAATACGTGTGCCTGAAAACCTTGTTTCAAACTCGAATAGAAAAAGAAAGAAAGTAGAACGTAAAATAGCGCGCGTGATAAGCGATCCATTAAATTCGGCCATCTGGGAAAGTGGTGGTTTTCAAGCGTAAGAGCCAGTGCGTTCCGATCATCTTCGCGAATTTGTTTGTTGTTTGCCGAGGAAAGTGATCGTAAATATTTACGAGGAAACTCACCGCTCCCTGGCAAATTTTGATCAGGAGGATCGATAACGAGTCTGTTTTGCTAGATTTCCGGCACAATTGCGGCTACGTGTGTGCACGTGCGAGTGTGTCACGTGCAATTCTCGTTCCGTCGGCGAATTACGTTCAGTTAAATTCCCTTTACTATATAATTTCATCGCGTTAAATCGGGACCTAAGACAGCAAGATAATTAAACCGTTTGTACCGAAATACTCGGCTCATTCCCTGGTCCCACCTGCCTAGTGAGAATTGTCACTGTTTAGCTAATGCCCTTTCCGACGAAGATCTTATTTCCGACGAAATTTATCATTAGACGTTCTTGTCCGCCAGAATATACACGTATATACCGAATACACACACATACACACGTTATGTATCTTCACCCGAATCTTGGAACGAGCCAGCGACGAATTGGTTTCTCTGCCGGAAGATTTCGTTCCGAAACGTATCGCTTGGAAATGTAAAGCTTCGAAAATTGACGGTGCGACGTAAGAAACTCTTATAGCCAAACGAGTTTGGAAACACGACTTAAACAATCGTGTGATAATGCTCGGTATATGTATATTTGGAAAATGCCTGATAGAAGCAAAATGTCGTCACGTGTGGTGAGTCGGACGATTTTATCAAAAATGAGAAAATATAAAAGTAAATTACGATAAATTTCCAAACGACAAACAGTAACTATCTTGATTTGATAACAAAGAATAAAAAAAGGAACGCGTATAATATGAATATAATATGACTCGTTTAACATAAATTTGTGCCGAAGAAGTTTTTAAATGTTGGAAAAAGGGAATAACGAAACGATATTTCGTAACAAACAAGTACTCGACGTGTTACGAGAAATTTTTAAACGCGAAAGGCGTAAAATGACCTTTTATTTTACAATTAACGAAATCTTTAATAATATTTCAGCTAGTACGAGAAGGGTAATTAGAAACGTATGAAATTTATCAAAATCTAAATAAATTGGATATCCTTAATTCGATAAACTGCGATAAATTAGTGGAAGTGAATTAGCGTTGCCGCAGGAAACTTGCTCAATATCAAAGAGCGCGTGTAACGTATATTTCAAATCTTGTTCAGGATCCTAATGCTCAAAGCAATAAGGGTCAGGTTTATTTCCCTTTAAAAGGTACTCGGTGGAATTCTCCCAGCGTGCGCAATAAATTTCAATAGAAGAAGAAACATCATTCCATTAGGAAAAAAGTGAGGGTTACTTTCGTTGCTCAGAACTATATAACTTGGAGTGTGATTTGAAAGGTTCGTGTCGCATTAGCGATAAATCCGCGAGAGATGTTGTTAATTAAAAACGAGCTAGTCAAAGTGATAAAGATATACGTTTGGGTATCCAACAATGAGAAAATGTAAATGTCGAGTAGATCGCCTAATTTATTGTTCAAATTCAAGATAGGGGTTCAAAATAATGGATCGTCATATCATGCAATAAATGAAAAAAACAATTGTTTGCGGAGAGCAGACTGAATAACGCGAGAAGAGAGGAGAAAAGGAGAAGAGAGAAGAGAAGAGAAGAGAGAAGAGAAGAGAAGAAAAGAGAGGCGCGGTGGTGTAAGGGGAATCCGAAAGAATGATTAGAGGGAAGCGTAATTACGAGCGAGCAAGCAGTCGAGTGATTTAAGAGAAAAGACAGATTTAATGAGACATAAAGGTACAATAATTATTGCTGCTAACCTAAAAGGTGAAAAGACATCTGGCGATCCGGATTACAAGAGGGCGAATACTTTTGAATAGAGGGGGTTGTTGAAATGTCTCTAAAGTAAGGACAAGGGGAAGAAGAATAATCATCGTTACGATTCGTACGTGAATTATTCGTCTTTCGACTAATACATTTCCACAGCGTCGAAAGCGCTCTTCGATTATAAACTGTCGAATCGAGAATTTCTTTCCAATGACATCGCGAAACAAAGCCATAGTTCGTTATTTGTCGAAGCGATACATTTTCCCACGAGCGAGACCTTTGAAACAGTTACAAATAGAGGGAAATGTCAAGATGAAATTGTGTAAATTATGTTCTCTGCGTTTCTATGTGTCCGTGGATAGTTGTAAAATATGGTCGTACATTTTCGTGGCAGGTAGTTCTAATGTAATTTTACACAGTGTACGAAGGTCTATTAAGACAGTTGCTCAAAAAGTAACTATTTAACTAGTATCTCTCTTTCGATTTTGTAAAATAACATTAATTACATCGTCTTCGAAATGGTCCACGGATACGGTGATTTTCGTTTCTGTAATTACACAAAATAATTTATAAACCGTATTTATTTCGCGTTTAGATCTACGAACTTTAAATTTCTCGCATTCGAAACTGCTAGAACAGGCTTTTCAACCACGTTTTTCTTCAGAACCACTATTTCCGCTTTTACCGCTATTCTTCCGATAGAAGAATCAACGATCTCTCAATTTCAACGTCTTCTGTCTTAGCCATTTTCTTCGATGCTTCCTCTTCCATTCTACAAATGTGAGCTTTCGCAGCGTTTCACGAAATACCTCGAGCTTCGCGTAGCCAGGTGATCTTGGCATATACGTACATACGTGTGAATACATAGACGCATGCAAATGAGAGTCGAAGACACGCACGTCACGGAACGAACTCTTAGCAGCGGCTACATTTTGCACATCGTAAATCATAGGGAATATCTCGGCGGCTTTTTGACGCGTTTTAGAACGTCTTAAAAGTAACCATTAATTATCGAGCTGGCGCGCACAATCAACGTAGAAGCCGTAGACGGTCACGTAAGTCTCCGGTATACATCTGTCGCTAAAGCAGGCCACGTTCGAGGAATAAATTCACTGGTAAAAAGAAACGCAAGTGCGAAACGGCCAAGTTAGTACGTGCACGAATCAGGAATTAACGCTCGTTGAACGATCAAAACTTTCCGTCTGGTAAAATACATCTCGTATTAATCACAGATATCTTGAATCAACGATTATTAGTAGAAAGCTGTGCATCGTTTGTTTGATCGTACCATTGCTGAATAGAGGAAGCTACTTTTCAGTACAGATTTTTATCAAAATAACGCAAGATAGAAGAAATACATGTATAATCGTTCGTGGAATAACATCGCTCGAAGGTAACTAAATGCTACGAGATAGAAAGAGTGACATCGAACTTCGATTCTCGTGAATCTACGCTAGGACGATTTACTAGGTGATACACTTGTTACGAATATCGCATTAACATGTATATGTATTACCTAAACCTGCATTACCTTTTACATACCTTGGCTATGCTGTTAGTATCATTGGACCTTAATGTCATTTATGTACGTGTATATGGAATATTCATGCATAAGTATGTATATGTGTCAGTTTAATAAAAGAGATTCATGCTTTAGAACGTTAATAGCAATATACTTCCAACAGATTTAATAGCAATCTATCTTCAGCCGTCTCAACGGATTTTTTTTCCATGAAATAGTTTTTCAAATCATTCACCGTGTATTTTTTATTTTCTGAAAAAATACAATTTTTTTTTTATTTTTTAAAAATACAGTCGATTTTCATGCACCAAGAGAGGCACCTTTCACGTTATAGGGAACAACATGAGTTATACCAATTCACACCAACCAGAGATAAATCTTTACAACCATTAACCCTTTGTGATCCTACGTCCAACTGCATTCGACATTCTATTTCACTCGATTTTTTTTTTCAGTTTCATAAAACATACTCTTTTGTGTTCTATATTCATTTAATAGAAAGGTGTCAACGTATATACGTTCCTGACTTTCGGCTGTTGTATTTTAAAGTGTCGGCAGAGATGCGAGCGGCTTTGTCTTGCAATGCGATGACATTATGATAGATTGTCACCGATGACGCGCCTGCAATCCGCGCGTATAAACTTGGCGTGCAACCGATAACCGCTGCAATGAAGCACACCATCAGGGGCCATGATATCTCTGCCTGCCATAAACCAACAAAGGTCGGCTACGTGAAATTACTGCTTACGAAGAAATTCTAAACAGCTTATCAATTATGAATCGGTTCGGATTAAACGCTGCTTCGTCTAACGTGTATGCTCGTGCACTTTGACGAGCTTCCGTTAACGCTGATCGCGTTATCTTGGATGGGACGCACCTATGCGTCACGCTGTTCAAATATTACGGCGTGCAATATTTGCTGAACTCGATCGCTTATTTGACTTGCCAGCGATTGTTGGTTGCCTTGCACTGGTATTTGCTGAAACACGTTTTCGCTCTTGTGTCTTCGCTTTTGGACAAGGAGAAGAGATTTCGTGTGCCAGTTGGTTTCTTGGTTTTATCCGTAACGTTCGATCGTCAGTTGTATAAATTCATAAGTTTCTAGCGAAGAAAGTGCTTTGATAACTGTTTTCGAATTCAATGAACAAATTGGCTAAAGAAAGATGAGAAATTATTTATATAATTTATGGTTGTCAAATTCAACTGTTATCAAAATTACTTGTTATCAAAATAAAGCATATTCAGGGTTGCAAGCATTTTTTAAATTATTTTAAACATGTATCTTTCTACGTTAATAAACAACTTTCTTTTTCACGTCGACGTACATAGATATGCGAATAATATATGGGATTGTTGTTCTACATAATGTAATAGAAGGCAAGCGCGATTTTGATTAGATACACGTTACCATTCAAAATACGTAAGCTAATTTTTTTGCAGCGGGCAGATTTATCTACGACAAATCGTTGAATCAATAATGCATGCAATGAAATCAAGGAGTTACCATACCACTTTAATAACGTCGAAACGAAAGCTATTCTTAAAGACATAGAAAATTATTCATCGAATTGAAACGAATCGTTTACAACGTATTTTAGTAAAAACGAAAAAGTAAACAAATTGCGGCTAAAACGTTCAACGTATCTTCGTGCGTCGTAAACAAGTATATTATTTAAAACACTCGCCAGAGAATACTCTGTATAAAATATTCTATGCGGAATGAATATTCCAAAAGTTAGTCTAAATGGTCAAATTTAGACTCGGAGAATTTATTTATTCCTACTTTATTACAGGACTTACTTGTTACAATATACTTTTATATTGCGTGACGATAAAAAAAGGTTATCGATACACATGTCCTTTAGGATAGTCTTACGAACTTATATTAAAAAGTTTCGAGGAAGAATTGTTTCATTCTTTTACTTTAAATAAAAATTTCAGTATTATTCTCTTTTAGATTCTTTCACCTTCGACTTTTCAAACTAGTTTCTTCCTATTTCATTCGTTTCGAACGTTCATTCGTTGATTTAAATATATTACGACGGAGAGAAATCCTGTTCCATACTTTCTCTGAATCCTTAGCGACTATTATTAACCTTTTCTTTTATTCAAAAATTTTATTTTATCATTTCTATCCCTTATCATATCGTTCCTACCTTTGCTATGGTGTCTAGCTGATAATGAATGTTCGAGGTAAAATTAATACAAAGTGTAATGCTCGAAACGCACGAATTCTAAATTTAAAGTTTTTCATCAAAATATCCTGAAAGCTTCTGAACTTTAATAACATACGATTTTATATATATTTCAATTTAATTTTGGGAAATTATTCCACAATTTCTCTACCTTGGTTACTTTGGTCTTTTATACTTGTGCTTTGCTCGCCTGTTTTTGCACGTGTATCTTCGTAGAAATTTTAATAAACGGCAAAGTGCACTGTTTAATCCTGAAAGGTCATGAATTTTCAGGCGCGTCTCTTAAAACCGTCGACTACACTCTGTGAGATCCTTGAAAGGTCTTTCAAAGATTCTTCAAAGGTACTATGTGCGTTCATGCATTGGTCAGTGCTAAGAGTGTGACACGTCAATTGCTATTCAGCGGAAACAGGCTTTAAAAGACTAATTAAGTTTCCCTCCTAATCGTAAAAGTGATACGTCTTCGACCGAAACGTTTTGATTTTGAAAAATATCACATGGATATTTCGTTCGTATCATGAAATTCTTGTTACAGTATTGCTGGAGCGGTAATAAAGCTAGTAAAATGACGTGAAATGACTGTGAAATAAATTTTCCAAGAGGGCGATATTTCCCTGATATTCCACGAGACGGCAGTTAGCCTCTTTAATGCTCTGACACGATACCAGCAATGCTAATGCGTTTTTTTTTTCTAATTCATGGTCTATACGTGATAACGATCTGCCATGACGATTCCGTCGCTTACGCTCCTGCGCTTCTTTTTCGTCTCTTGGTTATTGCAGTGTCGTTAACCGATCGATATTTACATACCACGAATTCATGCTTTTTTACTCGCATTTGCAGGATCATTATAAGAAGCAAAAAATCTTTGACTCGAAATCGTGGAAGAGCTTGGCACGGTGTATCCTTGTAATTACCGTATCGATATAATTATAGTTACGTAACATTTCTGCGATACAGTAGAAAATGTACGAACTCTTGGTTTATGAAAATTTCCACGATACACGACGAGAAAACGAGCGAACAAATTACAAGTATACGAAGTAGCGATTG
This sequence comes from Bombus flavifrons, assembly GCF_040668555.2. Lineage (NCBI taxonomy): Eukaryota > Metazoa > Arthropoda > Insecta > Hymenoptera > Apidae > Bombus > Bombus flavifrons. Next base: position 13,553,588 of record NC_138451.1, on the reverse strand, counting down.
GTAGGATACTGGAAAAGTATAAATCTGTTTTCGAAGATACTGGAAAGGGAAACTGTGATCGGTTGACAGGTTTTTAAAACGAGCATGACATATCGATAAGTCGTCGAGTGGTCAAGGAGCTGATTTATGATAGGAGCTGTTGCGTTGCTGGATGGAATTACCAATACTTAGGCATTATCGATTTTCATAAAATTTTGATACATCATGCATATCGATTTTGATATACGTTGTGTTGCAACGTTTTATCTCTTCTTGGAATATGATTACCAGTGGTCGCAGTTCGAGCATTGGCACTGCATCGTCATTCTCGAAAATAGCTTGGGAATATTTATAGATGGCGAGATTTCAAAAATTAAAGGACTACGATATATAAAAATAACGATATTTCTAGCACAAATTCGTCTATCTATTTTTGCACGATCGAAGAATGTAACTTTAAGTACGAACAAAGTAGCTGTAGATCAAGCTGTGATAATTTGTTTTGCTAATGACTTTAATGGGCTGTAAAAGCTCAATGGTTTATTATAAACTCCTGTTACCAAATTCCTACTTTTATAATTTACAATTTCACCTCTCATCGGTACTTGACAAATTCCTTTACTAACACAAATTATCGCAGGTTTCGTGTAATAAACAACAAACGTTTTTTCTATATGTCTGGTACTTAACCCATTTCCATACAAAACCCGGGTAACTGTAAATACTTTCGATACAGTTGGATCGTGGGTCGATATCTGACAAACGGCAAATTCTGAAAATTAACTATATTCTTGCATCCTGCGTTGCGGACATCGCGTCGGAAGAAATCGTGTTGTGGAACTTCTACCATTCCGGAATTCGATTCAATCGGATCGCTCTCCAATTCGCGACAATGTCCTGCTCGAAGATTTCATCCGTTGAATACATCGAGGAAATCGCTGAATACGATTACCCGCTGCGGAAATTTTCAAAAACGAAACGGTTAGATCGAAAGAAAAGACCGAAGAACAAAGAGAAGGAGCAGGGGGGAAAAGAAAGAAACGTGGAATGTAAGGGGGCGAAAAGGAATACAGGTGTTAGGAATCGAACGAGATTCGTTTCCGTTTGAACTATGGCCTCGATTGCACACTTTTAGCCGCGCGTTAGCGGTCGAGTAGCATTAAAAGGAAGCAGTATAGATAGAGATTCTGGCGTGTTAGAATGCGGCGCAGGAAATTCTTCGGCCTGCTTGCAGCTCCTCCTTCCAAGTCGTTTGCTGGTATTTCGCTGTAAAACGGTGCACCAAATCCGTGTTCTAATCATGATTCTTTCGAATCGAGCGCATCTCCTCTATTATCCTACTCCTTTTCTTTTTCTTCTTCCATTTTTCTCAGATTTACCACGACCCTATGAGATAATTGCACGACCTGTCGTGACTTATTCGCGCGTCGTGTTAGTATCATTTTCAAGTTGAACATCTCTGACCAGAACCGCGTCGTTTGTTTAGGTAGTCTCGCTTTGTCTGGCAACTTTTTCGTCAGAACGTATTCGTACGAATAATTTCACGATGTCTTTGATTAGTAACACTATAACACGATAACACTATCTCGATAAAACGAAGGTGTTGAAAGTTGCAATAGCAGACGATGGTAACACCGATTTTTGTCCTTTATTTCGTTTTTTAATCAGTGTTTTTCTCGCAGTTAAATAATTGCTATTTAATCGTTTAAAACAAATTGCGGCTACTTTGTTTCGGTGTGTTTATACAAAATTATGTAACAAGTTTGAACGTGTAACAGTTTACAAGTTTGAATCTAAGTTCATGTTCCTGAACGCTTAATTTTAATTTACTACGCTGTAGCTTGATGGTCTCTTGTAGATATGTTAACAGTTACACCACATACTATAGATCAACTTGGTGCAGTGTACGTTGTTAGCACAACGCTTTACTTTTCATTAACTTCATATAAACGTTTCAAATTTTCGTAACTTCTCTCTCTCTCTCTAATTCTTGCAAAGTCTCTGCATTTCTCAAATTTATTATAAAACAAACATTTAACTAGTAGAATCGACATGCGCAGCGTAATTGTAACAATATCGGCAGAAGAATTAAGAGTTCGAATTACAATGAACGATTAGAAGGAAACGACGAACACGATCGACTTACACGTGATTACTCCTTTTAATAATAACGCTACAATTTGATATTTTCGATCTCCACCGTGCGTTTACAACGAGCAGAGTGTACAAAGAGAAATTACGTTATTTTTAGCTTCAGTTTCGCCAGTGTTTATCAACAGAAATAAACGAGTGGCAATTATAAAAGGGGATTTGTCTCAAGAATAAAATCTTGCATGAAATAGCTTTGTTCCGCACTTCCGATTTGCCATTGTGAAATCACCTTTCTTTTATTCCTGTCACGAACTGCTACCCATTCTCTATTAAGTTAAGTCACGCAATTGATACGAGTCGTATATTTTGCTTAATTGAACGTAGAAAGGAACAGCAAAAAAGAAGAAGAAGAAGAAAAGAAAAACAGAATGCCTGTAGTAGGTACCTATAACAAACATTATCTCTCTACATTATTTTCTTATTAATCTGATTAACGATTACATTCATAAAGTAAAGTTATTTTACAAGTAAATATATTCTTCTGTAGAAATAAAGATATATTCTAGTTAAATATCACATAGTTTTTATTGCAATATTATTTTCAGTAAGATGTTAATTCACGGTCATTTTATTGAAGATTACGTCGAATTAAATTACGAATTAGATATTCAACGACTTTATGACCTTGTTGTATTCTGCACGTAAGAATTCACAAACCTGGTGTAACTGCCATGTAATCGATTTTTCGTTCTTGATATTAATGCACCACTGGCAGCGGTAGATGTGACAGAAAAAGAAAGACGCAAAATCATGAAACGTAGTCGTACAATAGAAGTTTTATTCTACCTGTGTCTTCGTTGCAACCAATATCACATTGGTATACAAGCCAGTAATTTTTAACGTCAGTTCTATAACGTCTCCCTTCGTACTTCACGCTCTCGCCATGATTTTCGATTCCGTCGCCGAATGTTTTCGAAGGCAACGTACCGTGAAACTACCACGACGACAACAACTTGTACGCGCGAAGTTGCCTGTTGTCGTTTGCGCGGCGAGTAATTGCATGCACGATATTCGGCTGCTCAGTGCCAACTGGAAGTTTCTGACGACTTCCGTTTACCCGCACAAAGCCCACCGGCGCGTTCTATACGTGTGTCTCTGATTGGCGACGGGCCAACTTAACGAGCATGAAAGTCATAACGTCGATAAGAACCACGCGGCTAGCGTAAGAATTCCTCGCCAGAAAATACAGATGGTTGCGCCTGAAAAACGAACCAAAGGATAGAGCAACCGGGCTTTAAGGGAGAGAACGAAAGCTCGTACGAATGGAAAGATCTCATTGCCCGTGGCAATGCTTCTCCGGAGTTAAATAGAATCGCGAACAGTCGCGATGGAAATTGATAAAATTTTGATAAAGAAAGATTTCAGAGATTACCTCGAGGTGGGTTCGTTTGGAACTCGGGAGGAATTAATCTGATATTTTTGATTCGTGTCAAGCGGATTTCGCGCAGATAAATTGTTTTATAAGCGGAATATGATAGATTATGATAATGACGAATCAGAGTCGAGAGAGTATAAAAAGGCAGCTTAACATCCCTAGCACGAATAATCGAATAGAGATATCGGATAACGATAACGTAAAACATATTCGACGCGTTTCGCTGTTTAAGTTCGCTATTACGTTTTCTTCGCCAGAAAGATTCGCCATCTATGTGTATTCGTACGATCGACAAGGACCGTAAACCATACTTTACCGTCAACTTAACTTTGATTAAAACGTACTACGATCGTTCTTTCGACCGATCGATCGTCCTGTATAAATCACGATTTATCCGTGCTCATCTTCTTGCCAGTATCGGTAAAATTTCCACGTTTCCAGCGTATCACGGTGAGCGGTTGCAAATGAACCGCGTGCCGATGCGGTTTCTCGAGCAGGGTGCAAAGGTCAATTACCGATAAACTTGGGAGGCACGTAAGCCAATGGCGCATAAAAGACGCTGGATCGAGGGGTTGGCGAACCGAGAAAGAGAGAAGGATAGAGAGTTTTAGGATGGCGAGGGAGGGCGGGCGCGCAAAGTGGCGGTCGTAAAGCGCAAAAGGGAGGCACAGCCAGGGTGAGACCGGTAGTAAAACTTGGCGTACGCGGCGGCGAGTTAAGAAATTGTCACGTGAGCCGACGATAGTCGTTGTTTAGAGGGCGGCTGCAGAGGCGAGAAAACCGACTCACCCTCGATTTTTGCCAGATTTAAAGCGTGCTACCGAGTGCTTTCGAGAGACTCTCACGTGACAGGCTGCGTTTAAGCCGCGCAATACGACGACACGCGATCTCCGCATAAACGAGCAAGAAATTTTTGACGCGTTTATCTTCGCCCCCCGTTTCTATCTACCCTGCTCTTTTGTCATCTCAGTTGAGCAACTGTGCGACAGATAAAACACGCGATCTATCGTTGAATGTGGACACGGGCGCGAGATCGGGTGCTTGAATTGCTTTTTCAAATCGGTTCGAACGAGTAACGGAAGTGGCACGTTTTTCAAGTGGTGACAAGGTGGCTCGATCGAGTGGACACGCGAGTGGAAAATGCGATTGTGTTTAGTGTAGCCGTTTGTCGAGCGCGCAATTATCGAACAGATTTGTATCGAAATACGTAATAAAGTTACGATTATATAATTTGCGGAGAATCGTACGATTGATATTTACAGGACAGTTTGGATTTTATACCGAAATCGAGAGTTTAAGTATCATTCAGCGGTACTTTCGTATGGCTCCGTAAATTTCGCATCATTTATGAAAATGAAATTGAAAATCCGATGAAAAGAGGCGCTTCGTTGCAAAAATAAGGATACCTGCCGATACTTTCTATATCCACTATATATACACACGTATACGTAGTGCTCGCACGTGTTTTTCGCTATTTACGTCGATCAACAGTTGACATGAAATATTTTGTATTTTACGTTCGTATTACTTTGCAATTCTTTCAAATATTCGCCCCGTGTGTTCTATGCCTTCCCTTTCGCGTGGCATATTTACCGTGCGGTTTCGTCCGAGGCCAACAAAGTCCTAAATATCAAACAACGCTTTTAACCTACCGCACTTTCAACAATCCCTCTCTCTTGGCGAACGGAACGCAAACAACATCGAACAAATTTACCGACGACTCCAGCCGCCGGAGTATAGGGTCGGCCGAAATTTCGTGAAACGGGCGCAAATGACGGTCGGCGTTGTTCCTCTCCCTTCGCCCGATTCGCCCCGCATTGAAACCGCATCACCGCGATTACCAGCGAGATTCGAGATTCGTTCTACGCCACTATCGCTGGATAAAAGTATCGGTTTAAAAGCTCGATTTCGGGCCACGGCTGCGGGCCAGCGGGAATTTCTCTGCTTTTCCGTTTACACGAATACCGGTGATCCTCTGCCGATTCACGGTGCCCACGACCAAAGGATTACCAGACAGAGACAGAGGAGAGAATGGGAAAGATAGGGAAAGGGAGAGATAGAGATAGAGATAGATAGATAGATGGATAGATAGGTAAATAGATAGATAGAGAGAGAGAGAGAGAGAGACAGAGAGAGAGAGAGCTTCGTTCTCTGCAGCGACGATGGCCGACATTCCGATAAATAATCGTTTTCGACGCGCGTTCTTGATCAAGGAGAAATCGTGTATTTCCGGAAATACGTTATTAACCCATCGGCAATTACGACATTCAGGCATTCAGATCGACGTCCAAAGCGAAATTGTAATATTTCGTATTTGTTGATTTCACTGAAAGAACTGTCGAATTCAAAGTTCGACTTATAAGCAGATAATTAGTACCTGTTACAGAATGATTTACAACGGTTTGATGGTGAAAGATCGACCGAGGAAGCAAGGTGATTGACTTGCTAATTTGGTAAGAGGATTACAAGAACTAAGAAAGAAGGTCAACTTGTAAGAGGTTAACAAGAGATTAAGGGTAATTTATTGGGCTTTGTTCAAATTTGTCTCTACATCCAAATTTGTTTCTCGCGTTTTGCTCAAATTCCCAACGCTTTATAGCGTCTTTCTTATTATTAGAAACCTTAACGCGCTGAGTCAGATGCACAAAATTCGGAAGGTGATGTACACGTAGACTTTCGCGGCTGACTGTACCTGATTCATTTCCCTTAATTGTGAATAACAAGAACGACGCTTTGCCAGCTGCAGGCTTGCGCCAACTCTATTTTCTGTGTAGTATATATACATGTTATACATCATCGCGACATCGGCGAGAAAAGCATCAATAATTACCCCTTCACCCGTAGTACGAGGTCGTTCGGTAGACATTTCATTCCGGTTAACTGAGCGATAAGAAGGACGATTATTTTCCATAAGATGACTCGCTAATGACTCCTCGATTTGTAGTTCACCGTCAGACGTACGTTTACCAGCATGCACCGTCTATATAATTATAACGCAATCGATTCGACGCGACACGAATTACACCAGTTTTTACCTACGTTAGAAATTGTTGTCGCACAATTCACGGAAATTGCTTTGACAAGTTATATCAATTACCTGGTTGCTAAAAACTGTATCTCGATCAATCATATCCGCTCCAGCCATTCTCTTCTGCTCTTCTGTTACAATTTGCCGATTTTTCAATCGTCGCGTAAGATTAAACGATACAGCCTACTTGTTTGTGACACAAAAAAATTACAGTTTTATATAGGAGAAAACTTTATACCGGTTCTAAAAGGAAAATGAATACTCAACTTATAAATTCCAAAGGAAACTCTTAATTAAGTTAAAAATCCTAAATGAAATTTTTAATTAACAGAAGAAGTTTAATTGAAAGATGTAACTTAGAATTTTTAAGGAAAATAAATCTCCATACTTCCGGGGTTCTTATTAACGTGAATAGCTTGAATTTTTTAAATTATGCACCGTCTAAAAGTTACATGGAGATTTACTCTTTACTACGCGATATATACGTGGTCATAACATAAGTCATATTGCACCGTCGATACGATTTAGGTTGAAAAAGCTCGAGTTACGGTAGAAAATTTTACTATACCGAGCAACATTTTGCGAAATTGTAAAAGCGATAGAAAAATATTGTTACAACGCAAGCTGTTTACGATGCTTTCAATCCTTTATGCCAGTGCATGAAGATGTAAGTAACTGCCGCACGCTTTCATTGCTTTACTTCATAATCGAGATTTAGACGATACAAGCCTTTACGCTCTAGAGACAAAATGAAAAAACACGCTTCGTATCAGACCTTGCAACTTGCGCAGCTTTAATTTTCTGTTTAATCTTGCCCGACACTGTATATTAAGACTTAATCCCTACTTGTGCTGTCGTCGATTAGTCTTTATCGTTATAACTTAGCATTTTCCTTTCGCCAGGGAAAATTTATAGAAACACGCGAGAACGGTTATTGCGCGAGTTACGTAAATCTTGCAAGTTACAACGTTCGTATCATCCGGATGATCGATCTTCAAATTTATTTATAACCATCCTTACAGTCATTCAACGAAAAGTACAAGACAAGATTACTAAATATTCAACGCTGTTCGAAATATTTAATCTCTCCTTACGCTCGTAAAAGATATTCAAATATGTATCATTAAAGTTATACCCTTAAAATTTGTTATACGTTTCTTGATATTTATGATATATACAGGTGTCTCGGGTATATGGGTCAAGCCGTAGCGTTCAAACGGTAGAAGATAAACGAAAATTTCATTAGGCAGAATTAAAATGGTTTCGAGTGGTGCATGTGACTGCTCTAGAAGTGGAGACGCTTTAAAGATTTTAACTTTACCTCTATTTTTTAAATTGAGCTATATACTTGTTATACACCAGCATTTTATATTTTAGGACATCGTAGTGAGGTACTTGTGCTTAAAAACGATTAACTAAAAATATCGATTGAATATTATTAATTACTAATTAAAAAAATATTTGAAATATCAAGTATCTGCGTTTAATTTAAATTAAGTTATTTTAACCCCGATTTTGTAAAATTAAATACACGAGAACGAAGAAAAAAAGAACGTGAAATAAATTTTAAAAATAGAATAATTTTTAGCTGTATCAACTGGCGCATCTCATTTTCGGTAATCAAGTGTCAATGATAATCCACCTCTGAATTGAAATCCTTTCATCATACGTGTTTCCTTTTATTCTTGATCGTATTAAAATCCATTTCGTCGAGGTCGGCGGCCATCAAATCATACCACGGACGAGATTAAACAAAAAACGCTGGCTACCGCCTGCACATCCACTTGACCGGGTCGCAATTTTTCATTTCTGCTCGATTACCTCGTTAAGGTGGGCAGGTTCGTGCAACCGTCTATTGCAGATCATGCGTCATCTAGGTACACGATTGCTGGAATTTCGGCCTCGTGTTCGGGATGTCATAAAATTTCAGCAAAAGTGTGTATTTAACGTTAATGCGCTCGCACTAATGCCCGCATTTTCGACCGATAATTTCTTTTTAACGAAAGAATTCTGGCGCCACGTATAATTCTGGTCAATACACCCCTTACGTTAACTTTTTAATACTTAATTGTATCGAATATTTTAATAGACGGTTTATAAACCACTTACACGTTACGTACCATGTACTACCCGCTGTGAAAATTTCTTCTATCGTCTATCATTTCAGAGCTATGGCTCGTCCTACTTGCCTGGGACACTCTGCATATTATATCGTTCGTAGCCGTTGGTATACCTACGCTTTTACGCGTTATTACTGTTAAATACTCTTGCTACTATTGAATTAATACGGAAACTTTAGCGAATTATTCGTAACGACCTGCCTATTTAGATGAAAAAACGTCACCCAATAAACGGAGGACGTGGCGTTCAACGCTTAAATAAATTACTCAACGTACAATATTTCACATTTAACGGCTATTCAGCCGTGCGTGCACCAATGTATGCACTCTGACTGTCCGTGAAAATAACAAATTCGATGAAAAATAAATAAAGTGAAAAATTAAAATTAAGACCCAGAGAAACACAGAGAAAAGTTTAACAGCTGTTACGACTCGTGTGTCACGTAATTGAAATACATCCGAACGTGGCCATGATTCGTATTACCTTCACCGGGAAAATTTCAGCAATTTCATTAAAAAGGTTCCAACGAATAAGCATGAACGAACGAACCGAGTATTAATTGCTCGTGATGCGTGCCTGATATCAAATCATTGCTTAACGTTTGGCTACAAGAGTACAGATAGTCACGACACCATAGGATAATGACACTCCCCAGGGCGTAATTAAATCCGTTTCGTCGTTTCTACTTTCCAAGATTCGCTGCGTCAATAGCACCGACACAATCTGTAAAAAGTACGGTCGAACGTCGAAGAAATCGTGATTCGAAATACGTCGATACGCGACCCCTATTGTACGGCGTTGGGACCGGGATTAAATCCGTACGTAAGTACTTTACGCGTTGTGGAAGTTTGCAGACTGTTTGAGGCAATTAAACCTGCTAAGCAATTCGATTCGAGGAATACGCGTGATTGTCGAGTTTACTTTCGAGTTTCGCAAAGAGAACACGTGTAAATACGACGTTCGAAACAATTAAGGGATCACCGTTTCTGAATGACTTCGCAAATGAAGCAGCATTACGACGCGGTACGCGACGAGAGTATTCCGGCGATCGTTTCACGTTATTCGCTACAGATTTTCGAACGGTTCGTGACTCGTTTCTAAAGGGTCGAAAGACCAGTATCGAACTACCATTTTATAATCTATCTGAATTAAAGCAGTATGTGACGTGTAAGCATATTTTTAAAAGAAACTTCGGTGATATTACCTCGTTCTTTAGACGCGCGATACAGTTACAAATTCCTAGCAATAATTATTATTAATGATACTCCATTATTAGCGGCTATAATAGGTCCAATGTTGTTATAACTGCGACTTTTTACTCATTTTACTCATTTGAGATTATTAATATTTCTTTGAATGTGAAATGTAAGTCGGCTACGAATTAATAACGCGATATCGATATTAATGGCTAATTATAATTTACGAGTTATGTTTCTGAACGAATTACGAATCTAACATTTTTCGCAAAATTTCAATACTTTCGATATTACTTAAAGCGTGCAAAACTTAAATGTCGTCTGTTTAATCGTTATGAACAATCTATAATGTATTATTAATAGGGCGGTTTATAATATGAACAGAAAAATTATAGATTAAAAGAAGTGTTTTAATGTTCAAAATTATATAACGTCGGGAACGCTTATCAGAACGTGCAAACAAGAGCATCTAGAAATTTATGGAACACCTCGTGACAGGAGCTAATGAGTTAATTTCATGAGTAAAGTTAATCAACCTACTTAGGCTGCAGGTGAGCGAAATACTTTTTCCATCATTGATTATAATTTTTAGTTCAGGTGACACAACGTTTATTATTTATGCAAAATATGTCACTAACCAGCGTTTTCTGCTAAACAGTAGGTATAGAGAAAAAAATGAAAGAAGAAACAATGATTTTATAGTCGGCGTAATGGCATATCTATCCCAACATTTTATATGTGTGATATTTTTCATAAAAACAAAAATGACTTAATTTCTTGAAAGAAATATCGTATATCTTCTGTGATATATAAACGACATCATAGAGAGAAAAGTAGAACGAGGAAAACGAGTAAACAGCGCAATAATTAGCTATGAGAAAATATCAAAGAAACAAGTATCTACGAATCTACGTTTAGTTCGCAAAAATAACGATTTATCTTTGTATCCGTATTCATATTCATTTATTAACCACATGTCACCGAGATCATTTTTCTGTAATTTCTTCGTATTATCGAATAAGATGACCTACATCTACATATCGACCCTTACCTCGTGACGAGCGTCTCGTCTGAATATAAAAAGCCCTGCAGGTATATGAGTTCATAGTTATAAAAGAGCCAAAGCGAGATCATAACTGATATTTATCAAACGTATTCCTTAAAAATACAGATTTTCTCTATACTTGCGTCTACGTTCATTAAGACCTAGACGTACGTCGATAGTGTAATAATTTGTTTTTTAATGATTTAAGAAAAAGTTCCGGGGTGTGGGGTTATTGTTAAAAAAGTATTAATCGAGTTTACCAGCTAGAAATTGTAGCGAGCCAGGTTAGGTAAACGTAGATGATCGTAGTCGATTATCTCGACTTTAACGTTGGAATCCATCGAAAGTGAAAATTTGAAATAGAAAAGCGGCACCGCGCGCCGTCACGAAAGCTCGTCGATTTTGTTGTTTGCACCGCCAGAAACCATACTCCTGGTTTCCAGCAGCGAGTAAAAGAAGGTACGAGCGAGCGTTTAACTTTTCCGTCGGTTAAAGTATTCATCAAGACGTTAAATATTGACGAGCATCGAGTTATGAACTCGAAAGACCTACCTTTCGCATCAAGTATTCTTTGAATAATTAACGTAACTCCGCGATAATGCTTTGTATCAAGAATATATCTAATTGAACTACTTTACTGCCGTGGGAAAGGCGGATACCGAGTTTAATCGAGTTCGATTTTTGTCTTATATTTTATGTAAGGGTCTTGAAACTAAAAGTGATAGAAGATCGTTCGATCAAAGAGTGCTTTCATACTTTTTAAATGTGGTATTAATTATGAAAAGTCTTTTTCAAACGTTACTTTACTATTTGATTTAAGAATGTATTTTTTTTAAACAAGATTTATGATTGATTTGTGATTTACGTGTTTGGCGAACTTCTTATCGATATTTTTACATGCACGTATACGTTAGTTCGAATCATTGGTTCAGTATTAGAATTTATACAAGTAGAAAATGGTTTGGTAGTTCTCTAACGGAACAACTGTACTTCTACACGGATAATACCCCGCAACCTCTGAAAATCAGCTCGATAGAAATATTCTTAGAAAAACATAAAAATAGCTTTTAATACAGAAATTTCATATAAAATTGCAGAAAAATTCATGAACGTTCGTAGTGTTTCGGGAAATAGTCTTGTGTTACTTTACAAAAGGAAGAAGTATTTTCTCTATCAAGCAAATCTAGCGCTAACGAGTCTAAAGCTCGTTCGCGACGTTCGCTTCCATCGACGCGCACCGTCGTCCCAAACGTTGCGTATTTATGCGCTTCAAGTATTGCGTCAGCTCTTTGTTATGTCGTCAAACGATCCACGAGCAGCGGTTATTGGTTTGTCGACGTTTTTCCGAGATCTCTCGCTGCAGTCGAAAGAGGCTTGTAAAGTGTTTTATGATGCACGTTTCCTCGCCACGGCTCTTTTACAAGACACATCGTTGTCAACGACCTTCGAAATTAAATTTCAGATTAAAATCGAGGGCAGCCGTTGTTCCTAGCATCGAACGGATCCGAGTTGCTGGATTCATGAAATTTCATAAGGTCGCCAGGGTTTTATTCCAACTTACCCATAAAATTATGTTAATTTTGAACTAGTAAATTTCGATGACAATGAGATTACCGATGTCGCGAATCGTTGCCCAGGGCTCTGGTATGGGCTAATGGTAGATTTGGCGCTCAATCGACTTTGACCAACTTTTTAAGCGACTGATTTACTTGATTACAGATCGAAAGCTGGAAAGATGATTCGTGACTATCTGATGCTGCTCTCGTGGCTATGCGCGGTGCAAGGAAAAATAGGTAAATATATGCATACGTATATAGACGACTGTGTTTGCTACCGTACCGCGGAGATCCAACCTCAATTCTACGTAACGCGCGCCTGAATTGTACGCGTTATTTCTCGTTGCATACAACCATGTTGCCGACTGGCTGAATTATTAAAACGAGTGAAACTTTCCACGTCGAATATGGGTCGGCGTTCTTTGAGCGCGATCGAGACAGAATTTATTCGACAGTCGTACATTAACGTCCTCCCCCTTGTTACGGTTAATTATGGACGAAGTTAACAAGCTGACGTAACGTACGACCACTAACGAAAATGTTATAACAAAGTTATCGAGTTCACGAAAATTCCTTGACCCAATTCGCGTGAAATTTCCTTTCCTTTATCTTCCCTAAGGTATTCTGTTTCAACTAAGGTTACTTTGAATGCCGATATAAGTATGATTACTTGCAAAGTATTTCAATTTCCAAAGTTTCTCATTGGCAGTATTTTACTCGTGAAACAAAAATTTTCGTTGGATCATTCAAATGAAAAATTACATTTCAAATGGAATTCATTTCTTTACAATGTATAGTCATTCCGTACTTGCTATTAAACCTGTAAATATGATTTGAAATAATTAACAGCAACTTTAACACCTGGATATAACGCCGCGTTATTACTTCATATTAGAAGCGTTAATGGCCTACGCAGAACGGTTTATACTCATTTTTCTTTTAAACGCTTGAAAAACATCTTTCAGGACAGAATTAAATGGTGTTAAATTTCCGCACTCTACTTATGCACATATTTTTATGCAATTGTACGGCTACAAACATAGCAGTACAGTGCATAGTAGATGGATAAAGATATTATTGAAACTGAGATGCAAAAATAAATATTTTATTATCGATCGTAAAGATATAGCTCCGAAGTTTTGTTAATAATCACGTTAGAACTGGAATATTACAGAATATATAGATTTAAAACAGAAGATAGATTTAGATCAGAATATAGATAGAATGAAGGTACAGATTTCTTTTGCAAACTGAACTGACTAGAAATTTTTGAGCACGGCAGTTTAACAATCCTGTATGCAATTTATTTGTTACGCCATCCTGTCCTGTTTACTCTTATGTGCGATATTACTTAAAAATTGTGCAGATATCGCTTTTGAAACGCACAGCGAAAGATCTATCCGACAGGAAAGTTTTGCACGATATTGTCACGTTTCGGTGCTTTAAAATTCTTGATCGATCCTAATTAAACGGTCCTGGTCAAAATATTAATTCATCCTAATTTAAAACACTCGAGATTCAACAGCAACAGCCATCGGGATTGCGTGTGTTCGTTTGATAAATTCAATCTACCCGTTGAATCGATCGTCGAGTCTAATTACTTTGCAAACTAGCCGCACTTCGTGAGAAAACGGATTGCGCGACTAATTTAAAACAATCCGTCTTATGTTCGGCGATTCAATTCGTCTGGATTTGATTCGTCGCGCTGGAAAATACGAATCCGTTTATCGATGAGGATCGAATTCGTTCGAAACCGTGCTTCGCGTCTAGGCATCGACTTCGCAATTTTGCATCCTTGTCTCGTCGTGACGTTACGTTGATTCGCGGAAACGGTAGGGAAGAAACGATGAATGAAAATGCAACGGAACGAGATGCAAATAGAAGCTGAAACGCAGAAGGCGCGACGACCTCGTTCTCTCTGCTTCTAGGGTATTTCTGGCACATCACTGACATCCACTATGATCCGAGGTACTCCACCCAAGCAAACGCGGCAAACGGTAAGTAACTTCGTTTTATTTTGTACGTACATTATATGTCTTTGCCTTCTCCTTATCGTTGTCGCGAGACTGCGATTTTTTACGCATCTGTGCGAAATTCAAAGATGCAAAGATACACACAATCGATGTAATATACAGATATACATACACCTACCGACAAAAGTTAACAAACATCGTGATCGCCTGGATCGATAAAATAGTATACAGAGATAACAGTTGATACACGAAATTATAATACGTTTTTTTTTCGATTACGCTACTGTAATACATGTATATGAAACAAGTAGATGTATATAACATGAAAATATAATAAAGAAACTTCATGTTTCATTTTAATCTATGTTTTGGCTTCGAAATTTTGCCTTTCGTTTTCAATCTCATTCGCTTCGGCAAGCGATTCGGTATTATTTATATCTTTCGCATAAAATTTCGTAAAAGAGCAGTCGTTCCATTCTAATCGGCATTGAAAAGATTAAATATCACAGCACCGACTGTTAATCAAATCCGAAGAAACGGAATCTTTTTTCCCCAAGCTCTGTCGCAAAATATTCGATAAAA
Source organism: Bombus flavifrons (assembly GCF_040668555.2). NCBI lineage: Eukaryota > Metazoa > Arthropoda > Insecta > Hymenoptera > Apidae > Bombus > Bombus flavifrons. The sequence continues at coordinate 13,538,582 of NC_138451.1, read as the reverse complement.
TTTCTCCCTTCGGCGATGTAACCTTTGCACAGTACGCCCCTAAAGTTTAGTCAAACATTTCAGGAACAGAATATATTCAGCTTTCACCCCTTGCTACCCGTGCCTATATTTTCCTCCTGTTCCCGTCGCTATTTACCGATCGTTTTAAAGTACCTGGCGTGTTTGGTTGGCACGAGGTTTGCATGAAATAACGCTACCTGAAATTGCGTCCCATACCAAGCACGAGCTGGGGCCGACTCCGTGTCATTTGGACGTTAGCGTGGCAATACACGAGCGTCCGCTGCGCTGCTCCCTTAATACGAGCACCATGTTCCCACGTGTTCGTTTCCTCATTTCTGTTTTTCTTTGTCTTTTTTTTTTTTGTCTTCTTGTTTCCTCTTCAGCTTAGCCAGGTCCCTGCTTTCAGCGTGCTGGAACACGAAGAACGGTGTGAACAGCGGTCGGAAAACCCCCGGAGAATTCGGTGACTATGGTTGCGATTCGCCCTGGGCCCTGGTAGAATCAGCAGCGATGGCAATGACATCCAATCGCGGCGAAGGAATCAAGTTCGTTCTTTGGACGGGGTAAGTTTACAAATTTTTACTATGAATGACTATGAATAGTATCGACATGCCATCGTATTTACATTTATTGCATTTACATACTAATTAAATAGGTACAAGTATATTAAATTTTGTATCGCTTAATAACAGATACTTATCGTATGACTACAAACGTTTAATAAGGATATTTCAATATATGGTATAGAATATATGCCGATATTGCAAGGGTATGTGCTAATATGTTTTACAGCTATTACACGCATATCTCTTATCGTCGAAGAACTTCCGACATTGCTCGTACAAACAACTAAACGAACGAGCAAAGGAGTAACGAAATTATATAGTGTTTTTTTGAAATGAAAAGCTTCGGAAGTCCTGATAACCGACTTAAATTTCCTCAGTTTGTGGTTCGAAATATCGGGTTTCTCGATGGACAGGTTAAGTTCGGTGTCTGACTTGTTGAAAAATTAGCTTATACAGCGCGAATCTCGACACTGTCGGAACTTTCATTCTACAACTTCGTTCGCGGTTCGAGTCAAAAGTTATATAGAGTTGGGTTGACAATCAGAAATACTACGCTAACGCTGCTCGCTTTAGTATTCTTATTATTAGCAATATGATGTAGGATTAACCGATTAATCGGCGTATCGCTATCGTCGGAGCAGCAAGCTTAACACGACAATTCGATTTTCATGGAGTAAATAATTAATAAAAACGAATGGCCAGATAATGTGACATGAAATTCTAATTACCGGGTAACTAGGAAAATAATAAACGACGAATATTCAACGTGTCAACAACGGACGGAAATAGAAATCGAAGATGAAATTAACGAGCATTCGATTGGATGACGAATCGGTATCGCATGAATGTTCTGATGGCTATTAGTAAATTGGCCGATGAATCAACGAAAACTGATTAGCCTTTAACACGCAGTTTCGTAAACTAATCTGATAATTGATAATTCGCAAACTGGAGGAACAAGAATGTAGTGGACTATAAAGATTTGTGTTTGTTGGACGCAACACAGTGGCTGCGTGTTCCGTATAAATTAAACCGTACAATCGCTAGTTTAATAGAGTTTGATCGATTTATTTACATACAAGCGAATTGCGAATGTTAATGCACTTATGAATAAATTATCGAACAAATTGATAATTCCCTTCTGATTTGTGAAATCTAATGAACATTCATTAGTATCGATATAAGTTTATTATCCCAGCCAATTGCACTTGTAATTTCTTTAGCTTATTATCGGAAAGAAATTATAGAAGCGGGAGTTGTGTTTAATTACACTTTCTCACGGTTTCTCTCTTGATGGTTACGCTTTAATTTTCTTCCATTGAAATTTTAAATCGTGTATCTATAATACGGTTTGAAATAATACAATTCCTGGAATATTATTCTATTTGCTTTAAGCAGATGTTATATACAGTTTGTAAAAACGTAAGAATTCCGTTAATTCTTAAGTATTTCTACGCAGGTACAGATATATATGCACATATAGTGTTTGAGCTGTAATCCTATTGTAAAACAAACTTATACGCATAGTACTGTGCAACCACATTATCCAGCATGCATAACATGCACGAAAGTTCAGTAGTTCCATGTGTATACATGTATGCGTTATACTTCTAACCAATTATCAGGTAACTAAGAAAGTTTGTTTCTCTCACAATGGGGAAGATAGAGAAGTAAATGCGGAGAAAACACATTTTATTCGTTAGGATAGTTACTCACTCTCACATTCATTTAACTTTTTTTTTTTTTTGCGGAAAAAGAGTTTATAAACCGGTTGTAAACTCTTCTAAAAACGATTTAGAATGAAAACAACTTCTCCAATGTTGATTCTACGATTTCCCAATCTCTGAATTGTCGATGCTGAAGAACATTGCTTCATCTCTCTTAAGTTTTGTTTCTGCTTTTTTGGGAGGATTTTTATTTCTATGCGTTTATAAATTAAAAATTCTACGTATAATAATTTGAAATAATTAGTAGTACGAAGAAACATGTTTTTCTTTTAGCAGTCACCTGTTCAGGTATAACATTTTATCGAACAACAAAATTATGCTAATTACGTCGACGTAGCAATTATTATCTCAGCTCTTTTATCAAAGAAACTTCTACATTATCGACGAAAAAGAATATTTAACGCGTCAAAAATATTTATATAACGACACAACGAGTTATCGAACAAGAAATCCAAATGCTAACTCATGTAAGTTTGCGCTGCAACTCGATTTCGAGGTTTTGGTTGTTCCAACTTTACGTGACTGATATCGCATTTCACCATCAATTCACAATACAAAGTTGATATCATACACTCTCACGAACAACCCAGATTACTCAGCAAGAGTCAGAGTCACACGCGAAATCTACAATTTCTCTATTCCCGTTCCTCCGTTTATAGCGTTCTGTTTTCAGTCTTTCAATGTACTTTAATGCTTCATCTGAAACTATCTCCGACCACATTATTACGAATCTAAAATTGCCCGATATATTGGATTACAGTTTGCATCTGTGGTGCGTTCGCCCGCGAAACAAAAATGAAATATACAGGACTACGCAAGAGACTGGAAGATTTTGACGATTAATTAAATTTTCTCAAGGAATGCTGATAAATAACGCAAATGCTGAAATCAAGATTTTCCGTGTAAAATGTAACTCTTGCAGCGGCATTCCTCCGATTTAAATTGGTTCCTACATATAGGAATTATATTACTCTGAAATTATAAAGGTCGCGCACATACACAGCCGGAAGATACAACTCCTAACAGCAGCAGCGGCTCCAGACAATGTAATATTCTGGAATCAAATAAAAATTAATGAAGAAAATCTTCGCTCCCAGGGAAAAAATCCAGTCTCTAAGAGAATCTAATTGCAGCAATTTTTGTAATGGCGTTCTGGTAAAGGGTGGTACGAAGTTCCGCAGCTTTCTCATTAAGTTCCAACAACACGTGTACATAGTATATACAAACCATTTTTAACTACGTACTTGTCTAGATACGAATCCTCTGTTCATACTTCTCGACTTGTATCATTCGATTTTCCAACTTCTTAATTAAATTCGCCATTTAAAAATGCATACGTTTTATAAAAGTTTCTTTGCACGTCTAGATACGAACAGGTTGAACATTTTCATTAATTCGGAAACCTTGACGCTTTGACATCAAGATATTTTTCTCTCCACCACCGGGAAGAAGGAAAGGAAGGGAGAAATGTAAAATGATAACCGTAATTTCTTATTTAACGAGTTCTTATGATATGATATTTCAATGCAAAGTCAGAATTAAGTGAGATCTTTGCGAGACACGTTATTAAAGAGAAAGACTTCATTTTCTATGGGGATCTGTCTGTAATAATTCTTTTAAGGCTTTTCAATAAATCAGAGCTAAAACGTGTTACCAAGCGTGTGCCAAGTATTAAGTGGAAGCCATACGTGTGTATACTTAACGTCCATCGTTTCTTAAGCTACATACTTTCCTCGGTTTATCACATCTAATTTTTAACGCTTCGACGAACATTCTATTTTCTGTTTCGAACTATGCTGTACATACATAATACCGATACCGTCTCTTTTGAAAATATCTGTCATGTGCTAATTTCACGATAGAATTAATTTATTCGTTAGTAGCAATAACGATAAAAGTTCCCCTTAATCCCCTAACCGGGTATGACGAAATATTTCGTCATGTGAATATAGTTATTTCGACATACGCAGGAACATATTCCCCAGTTAAGAAGTTAACAATTTATTTATTATTTATTTATTTATTTGTAAAAATCTGTATACAAAATGGCCAATATGCCTTTTAGTAGTCTACGACTTACATACTATAATAAAAAACAGTCATTCTCAGTCAATCTCTATCTTCTTGTATCGACTCGGAGCTGAAACTGTCGAGATGCTGGACTACAGCATCCCGCTTGAATTTATTCACGTTACGCGAAGTAACGTTTCTTCGTATTTGCCAGGGAAATCGTAATAATTCTGACAGACGCTGGTCAGCCATATGTTACGTACTCTAACGTACTTACACTAACGAGCCTGTAACTACTTGTTGCAGTGACGCGCTGACGCGCACTACTGGCATGAGCGCCGAGCTTCGTCTGCAGTGTTTGCGGAATTTGACCGATCTGTTGTCTCGCACGTTTAAGGAACAGTTTGTGTTTCCGGCGCTCGGACACGACGACATCGGGGTGAACTTCTCACAACTCGCCGAGATCTGGCAGCATTGGTTGCCGCAGGAAGCTCTGGATACCTTTAAAACTGGTACGAACAAGTGTTTTCCTTTTTCCCTGCCTTGACTCTTCTCTTTGGCTTCTATCGTTATACTGGAAGATATTTCTCTATGTGAAAGCGTTTTGCAATGGCGAACGGCTCGGAAATCGGATTAAAGCAAGCGGACGTACTCTCGAGTCCGAATCTCTCGAGAATACCTATGTTTCATATAGAGAAATTGTTTTAGTAATATCGATAAAAGACGACTGTTTTCTTTTTCCATTATTTGCTTTTCTCTATTCCGTTTCCAAGTCGTGGCAAAAGAGAAAAAATATTGATACGAGTGTACTTTAAACCGATTATACAATTACAAAGCTTCGTTTCTCTCTTATTTCTATTTTATAGACAGGACTATTTCATATACGAAGCTTTGTCTTAATTTATGCTTCGTACAGCATCTTTCAAATTTATTCACTTTTTATTCACTTTCGTTTATTTATTTTTTCAGCTTCTCTATTTAAAGAATGTCAACACACGCTATACTCATAAGCCTCTTGCTTCTCCTTTTTTTCTTTACCATTCGGAATTGAACGAAATTCCTAATTCAAACGACATACGATTAACGACAACATCCACCTAACGATATAACAGATTTTTATCCCAACAACGACCTCCTTAACAGAGTAGTCGCTTTAATAGCCCGTACAACCCTTTTCAGATCCATTATTTATGCGAAAAAATCAATACCACTTCGATACTTCTCACCCTATACAATACGAGCACCCCGCGTTGCCTTCAATCAGCCGCCATTTCCACGAACGTATACCCACTTCAATCTTTACGAACACACGAACGAATAAAATTCAAGCGCAGCGCTCGAGCAAACAAAAATTTCTCCCCCGAACAATTCTCCCTTCCACCTACCGCTTCCTGCTGCCGTCGTGCCGTTTCAATAAAAGTCCAATAACAGCCGCCGTCCGAGCGAATTGCGAAAGAAGATCGCGAAAAAGAAAAAAAAAAAAAAAAAAAAGCGAGCGTACTCCGCATAAACTGGCAGCTTAAACGCATCCGACGATTTCGTACACTTGTTACAGCCGGATATTACACGATAGAGCAGCGCTCGGAAAAGTATCGAATCATTTTCCTCAATACGAATTTGTGGTTGAACACGGCTGACAATCGTATGCTACATCGCTCCGGAAGTAGTATGATCGACAACACGCAGGATCCTTTCGATCAATGGTCCTGGTTCCAGATGACTCTCGAGACCGCGCGGAGGAAGAAGGAAACGGTAAGGCACATTTCTTCTATAATTGAATGGAAATCGGCAGTAAGCGAAGGTCTTGCGCACATTTAGCAGCACGTTTCGAAGAAAGCGGTTTTTAAGTTACACGCTGTTTCATAGGTAGAGCGCGGATATCTATGCGAATTCTCATATTTTTATGAATATAATTAAAAACAATGAAATTTAGATAGAAAATTGTTTTATCTGTCGCATATCGTAAAAAGTTCTACATTTTGTCTATTTTTACATCTCCAAATTTCCCATAAACGCAAGCGAATCTGCACTCTAAGCGTAAGTTTCAGATATCTAACGTCACGTCGCTTTTCGACGAGATATTTGCAACCATACTTTGCTGCTACTTCGACTTTCATCACAATGTACTATCGACCGTTATTCGAGGTTTTCATACAATTCACCGATGATATTATTAAACTGAACTCATAACATGTCGTTATCGCGATATCGTTTCTAGTATCCCGCTGTTCTTATTATTTTTGCGTCGAAACAATATTCCACCAAGTTTTAAGACACGTAACGTTATTAAAGTCAGCAGCTTCGCAAACTTTTGTTTATCCCCGCTATGGCAAGGTTATATAGCCGGACGAGAGATTGCGTATCATATTCCATCCTTCGTCGACATTTCCTCCAGGCTGTTCCTCTCGCTTTTCAACAAGTTGTATAAATTTTGTCGACAAACACAGATTCGATCGACTAATTCTTTTAGAAAATTAAAATCCTATTTTTCTCCGTCATATCTTTATTCTTTCGAAAAAGGAAACACATATTGGATACTTGAGAGACTTTCATGAAGTCTCACTACCGTGAGTTCTTTGAAGCACGAATATGTGAAGATTATCATCTTTATTGCGGTTGCGAAGAGATGATATTTCTTTATGACTTTCTTGACATACTCTCTATATATATTTGTACTTCTTTGAAACGTATCTGCCACTTTACGTACTTACATTTCACGAACTTCTTTACCATTTCTTCAGCATTTATATTTAAATTGTAAAAAATTTGTTCTAAGAAATATCACCGCGTAAGAGTGTCTGCAGAAAGTGAGGATACCTTGTGATACAATTTTTTTTTGCCATTACATTTATCATACGATGATACGACACGGTGATTACGAACCGTAGTGATTATATTCGTAAAATTTGAAACAGTCGACTATTCTTCGTATTAATAAGCCATAATATTTAACGAGACCATCGGTTACGCTAATTATACGTTTTCGATTATTATTCATCTTGTATATTAATTTTTCACGAAATGTATATTCGCAACAAGTCTCTTGTAACTTTGATATACGTTTCCAGATCCGTTTCAAATTTTGCTGCTATAATCACCATGACTCATAATCACCATGTCCCGTTATAATGATAACGAAATTTCAAAAAGTTTCATTAATGCGCATATTTCGAATAATTTGTACATAATACGTCGAACAACTGCGTTACCCTTTCCACGCAGAACATTTATACGAATGTTCATGCTCTCTATCAATTCGACGTAATGCATTCACGGCACCGTTACGAGCGAGATCCCTGATCAAACAAAGAAGGAGCATGAACAAGAAAGTGAGAATAACATCGTTCGGAGCATTGCTCGGCCAGCTCCTTTGTTTGTTCGGTTTTCCCGTTTTAACGACCCGCTTCTCCTGCAGGGCCTGCTATTTGATCGTTCTGAGAGTAAACGTCGGAGCAATAGCAATTGTAATTCATTATACGATTCATCATTAAGCAGTCAATATTTTTCAAGTGCAGTTTTTTAGAGCTCTCATCGAAATGACTGCGTCGAAGAAAATGCAATTAAAAGTTTACCGTTGTCATCTAGACGTAATAGCTTCTCTCAAAGAACGATATGAAACGGTATGAAGGAAGAAGGAAAGGAAATTTCATAATCAACATTGATCCAGAAGGAAGTTGCCCTTAAGAAGATTTGCTCGAGTGCGAAGAAATTTCTTTTCGAAGAATGGCACTCGAAGGGAAATGTGCTTTTATGGCAGGAATATAATAGTCTTTGTTTAGAAACAAGCTGCTTGCGACGAACGTTACAGTATTACAGCGAGAGATATTCATTTTGTTCGATGTGTAGTGCCAAGTACAAGTGAGTCCAACTTTGTAAGATGTAAAGAAGGTCCGTATAATTATTATCTGTGAGAATCCTTCGACGAATCGTTGAAGAAACTTCCTTAACGATTCAATTAATTAACTAATCTGATGGAGTATTTGGTAAAAGAGTTGACACATTTAACATACCGGGGAAACGACACGCTTAATGCCGGGGGGAATTTGTCGTGAATTCAGATTTCGTATCGTCGCAATTACATTTTCGTAAAAATCAATTTCGCTACGGCGCTAATGAGATTTCAAAATGTTTCGCGTAATACAATATAGCAAGTTTGTTCGAATACTTGCGTGAGTCATCGCCGTATATTTATCTTGTATAATAGAACGATACTTGTTTTGTGGCACGACAAGTTCGATAATTAAAGGATCAAGCCAGACATATGCGCGATGGATTGTGCACGCTCGTAAAACAAGCCCTGCATAGTTTAAATCGACGAGCAGACGAGAGGAAGGTAGACGGATGAACAGATAGCGAGGGAGAAAAAGAGAGAGAAATGGAAGAAGAGAATCAGGGAAGGTTCGTCCAAGTGGCGGTAAAGGAAGTTTATTGACGAAACGTCAATTCCCGAGGATGAAAATCGTGCGGCGCCGCGCAGTATCAATGCTGATGCCGCTTCGTTTCCTCCATTTTGGTTCCCGTCGCGATAAATTATTTACACGGGACGCAGTTATCGGGATGACAGGCTATCAGTCAATAACAGAACTTCCGACCCAAAGCTTTATAGCCTGAAAGCGACCGTTGAATCCGCCTTCTCCGCGTGGGGATATGAAGTTTCGCAGGAAATATTAATATTCGATATTGTTCGACAGCTCGATGATCATTCCATCGCGGGATACCGTCTGCATGCACGGTATGAAATTTTCGAAGACAACGGTATAAACCGCGCTTACAGATGAATTTTATAGAATGGTTATCTTTTTAGGGAATTACGATGATAATAATTCACAGCCATAGAGAGAACGAAAAGTACAAACATATAACTTGGTAAATAGTAGGTGATATAATATGTGAAATTTAACGATACGAGATACATTAATATTACATTTCCCGTGTACAATGTTTCAGCTGTTTTAAACCGATCGAGCGCTATCCTATCGATACGAGTAGACGCGACAATTCTTTTTCAATAAAACCTTTTTACATAGTGGCAGAAATGTACTTCTTACATGGTAATTGGAAGAGTTAAGTGGCAGATGTAATAGAACGGTGGTAGTAACGAAGTAATTAAATTTAAAAAGTAACGAAACGGTTGATGTCGATTTATCGACCTTTTACGTTGGTATCGGTAAATACGTATTAGTTTGTTTATTTCACACAAAAATCCAAGATATAACTGTCACAAACTTTTACGATTAATGCCTTTAGTTACGGTGCTAGTTACGTATTTTTAGACAGCTATCTAACAGTATTGTTCATTTTGAAACATGCACGTTGTCGAGTATAATTAAACGGTAGTATATGTTTATTTTTATTTCGTTATTACGCGTTAGGTCTCGTGTACGTACGTGGATAAGTTTATGTTTTGAAAATATTGTTCTAGGATTACGAATTGTATTCCTTTCGTAATGCGATCAATGCGTCGACCCTTCTATATACATACGTATAAATAATACCAATGAATAAGTTCAATCACGATAAACAAGCGGATGAGGATAAGCACGATGAATAAAGTTGTTTGTATTTACAGACCAAACAGACTCTTTCTTTACTAAAGGAACAGAGATGCGGAAATTAAGGTATAAAAGTTACAAACTTTTTTCTATCGATATAACGATCGTCTATTTTGAAGTTTATTAAATATTGTTAAATTCTTTTACTTGTAGTTTTATTCCATCGATATCGAATATTGCAAATTTAAGATTCGCGTCCAATATTTCAGAGAAACAATTTTTAAAGCTTTTCAGTAACCAGCTTTTACGTAATATTTTCCAATTCATGTTTCGCAATATCCTTTGTTCCCAATTGCTTCTTTTGATGCGTTAAGTTAATATTCTTTCATATTTTAAAATACTTCTTGCACAAGACCGAAGCGAGTATTACAGTCATAATAAAAAGAAAAAGAACCGTTCCAAATTTATCTAATACGCTCGAGATTTTACATCTTGCGCTTGCAATTTATTAGTAATTTTGTAAAATGCTATTACTTCCACGAAGTTATTGTACTCGTCGAACTTTATCTTCCAATGATGTTGTGCTTCTTTAAACATGCTATATACTACGGGCGGAAGGTAGATCGATATTTAATATCTACGCTTATAAGTTACGGGAAAATGGTATAAAAAAGTGGCACAGACCAACAGGCCGCAACTGCTTAAGTTGGCGTCGAACTTTGTAAACGAATCAGGTTTAAGACCCTCGTAATCGTACTAGCGCGCAGAGATATCACGAATCGATTTATCTTTAGCAAAAAGTCGGTTATAGCCGCAATTCGCGGTGTTTCGCGTCTTTAGAAACGACTTTCACACACACACACACACCAAAACTGGAAGACTTACAGTGCACATTACAAATTGTTTCCTCTAAAAGTATCAGATATGAAGATATAAATTTCCTTTCTTATTGACTGTCGTACGATAGGTAAAAATATTGTCCATATACCAAGCAGCAAAATCTCCCTCGTATTGTAGGAAGCCTGGGTTAAATATAGGCCGTTTAATACGTGAACCTCGAATGAGACACTAGTTACTATATTTGATAATAAAGATATAATTTAACTCCAAGATGGCTCTTACTCTTAATTCTTTATTTTTAACTATGGATCTCACTAATATAGAACTCTAATTCTGACCAACCATCATAAATCACCGATTCTTCATTGATTTTATCTTTTTGTGTTCCCCTACCTTTTTCGTTCGATGCGGCTATTCCTAAAAGACATTCAGCCAGAAAATATTACGAAGACAAGTAGGATTATTAAATCCAAAAGCAGGAAAATTTCTTTCGCATAAAATTCATTTATTTCCAGATGTATATTTTAACAGGCAAATGGGATATTACGTATCAACCATATTTAAATGTGATGAAATGTTTCATACAGAATTAAAATATAACTGAAAATAAATAGAAAAATACGAATTATAACGATCAACGTGTAAATATATCGTATCGGAGAAGATTTACTTCTAAATATAAAGTGTATGCGGTTTAACCGAAAACTGTCAAACGCGAGGAAAAATATGAAAGAATCGTGACACCCGATACCTCAAATATTTAAGATCAAGCATAAATTGCAAGTTGACAATCACCGCATTTTGATTTTGCCCAAAATCTGTACATACTACTTTTATGCTCGGAAACCAAAGAAATACGAAAATATCACTTATCGATCTAATTAATGAAAATTCAATCTGATGCCAGCATAATACCATTTCTAAAGAATTGCACCAGTAAAAGCTGCTCTTCTATTTTTCTCTCGATTAACGTTCAAAGAAACATACTTCGAACAAAAGCACGTGATTTCATCGTTTCATGGGAATCTGCGATAGGGTGGAGCGAATTCCGCAGGAGAAAGATGGCCGGGCAATGTGTCTCGTCGATCAAGCCCGAACTCTTTCCCCGAAAATTTACTCTTCGGCCCAATAAACGAGTTTCCATCGCCCCCTGCCGCGAGTTCGATCTTTATCCGGAACAAACGTCTATTTCATATCGGCCGCGATGAAAAGAATTCCAGCTTTGCCCCACCCCTATGTTCCCTTTCGGCTAGAAGAACGACGAGGAAGAGAACTTTATGAGTTTGGTGGCCGGAATGAGATCGACCGCGAATTTATTCCACGGCCAATTACCATTCGGCCGGTGGGCTCTTTGCATTACGATCTCGCCGGATACGCGCTACAATTGCCGCGATATCGGTGTCGGATGACGCGCTGCCTCCAGATATCGGTTATCGATTACGAGCCTCCGGCCGTTTAGAACGAGGAGAATCCTTCAAGCTGGCTGAATGTTACCAGCGGTGATAAATTATGGTAGGACTTTGAATTCCATACACGGAACCAGGATCTATATACTCGTATACCTAAATTGTTGCGTGCCGATCCTATTGATCTCTCGATCACGTTCAAGTACATAGGGTATTCTATAGATTTTTATAAAAAATTTTCCTACCGTGATCCGTAGTCACGAAAGATGCAAAATAGTTAAAGCATGGAATTTTAGACAGACGGGAAAACGCAACGTACTGATAAGAACACGATTGAATTTTTCATTTATAGAAAATTTAAGGGTGCAAAAATGCGTTACTGATATTTCCAGTAAAACGAACTAACTGCGATAGAACTTCGATAAAAGCTCGAACAAGTCTGCGAGCCGATATCAAGCGCAAACGAGTTATCAGGCTGGAACCACTTAATGCTTTATCGATCTCGTTAGCGTATGAGGAAACCGCGGAAAATAAACGATCCTGGATTAGCAATAATAATTTAAAACTAAAATCAGCTACGTGTTGGTTTACTAATTTAGGATGCGTAGCCAATGCCGTGGCCATCGTAAATCTTCCTCAACCTCTTGTAAAGTATCACTCAAGCGCCATATCTCCAGAGATTCTACGTGCAGTTTTCTGAAAAATCCTGCTGGACCGTGTGTAGTCGACTGAACGGAAGATAGAAATCTGATTTGCCCTAGCCAGATATAATCCTTCCTCCATCTCCTTTTCAACGCTCGTTCCCCTATTCTATAGCTGCCAGTCTTTGTTCTTTCTCTCTCTCTCACTCTCTTTATCCTGTGCAGCACGTTCGTAAGGGGATCATATGAAACGTTCGTACGGCAGATTGGCAAGAACGATCGTCGCAAGCTCATGTCGAAGATCGATCGATGACCGATAATACGATTACAAATTACGAGCCGTTTAGACACGTCAGCGGATGAAACTGACCAATCAACGACACCATTGTTACCCTATCCGATTTATCGACGACCGAACCGTGAATAGCACGGTGATTTTTGTGCCTATCGACGATGCACTTTTCAGCTGGAAATCAACGTTCGACCGAGATTCACCGGCACACTAGGGAAAAAATTTATATGTGAGCCTGTTTTTCTGCCAGATAGCGCGGCAACGTTTATTGCCAGCCGCGAGAAATTAAATTCAACCTCGGAGTACCAATACTTTTTGTATTCGTTCGTTGGTGCACACTCGATGGACATATCGAATGCAATGGACAAAACAAAATTGGATAAGATTGTTTTTCGTTCCTCTAGAGGCGACGGACCGTTAAATTGTTGTTATAACACGAGAGCTACCGTTTTCGTATTTTCTATATACAAAAAAAAAAAAAAAAATGTCTTGTATATAGGATTTATTCTGTTTGTTGCTATCCGTTAAAAAATATTTTAGCTCAACGTGAAAAACGGTTTTCTTCGAGCAGGTGTAAATAAAAGAAAATAAGTCTTTGCATTCGACAGGAATATTTTATCACATTGTCGTACTCTGTGAATAAAACAGAAAGACAAAACGCATTTACATCTTTTTCATACCGTTGGCGATACTTTGGCGATTGTTCAAAACGATAGTCATCTGTAGGCACTCCATATTTACTTCTAACAAGAAAATACCGAATTTTCTTCGTGGATAAATTATTTTCGGATAAATGGAACAAATGTTGCGTCATAATCACTAAGCCAGAATGAAAGCTGAGCAGAGAAATTCGAGTATCGCACGAAGCTGGTCTACGTGATAACCCGTAACAGAAATGCAGTCTGGCAAAGATAAAACAGCTTCTTCCTGAAAGTGTAACACTTGAACACCATGCGTATTTGTAAAATGTCGAGCACTCTTTCGTTTCCAAGCGTGTCGTTCGTGTGCAAGCGAATGCAACGAACGTATACGAAACGCGACTACGTAAAATCTTGCTTACCATCATATGCAGATTCTTTGAAAGCATACTACGTCCCATTTGGATTGTGACGCAACTCTACGTGCGCAGACCATACAAAGGTAGGCACTCAGCCTCGCTTTTCTTCTGTCACTGGCATTGATCATTACGCTATCAAGATCCATCTTGCTGCAAGTTCAGTTTTTTTACACGTTTTTCTAACGACATTTCGTATGATATGAAAGCGTTACAAGCGTTGTATGTAAATACAAAAAGTAGCTCACAGCTACGACCAACTTGGGAACATGGGTAAAAATTTATTTCTTAAATTGCTCCTAAACTTCGGTATACGATCAATCCAGTTTTGTAAATAAAGTGTCCAAAGTATAAGACGATTTTGAAACAAAAGAACGCGTTCATCAATTGTACGAAAGAACGGAAAGTTTCGCCGCCTATTCGAAATTCACCAAGAAGTTCGGAAACTCTGTCAGCCAACGATAAGACTCGGAAGTTGGCGTTAAGTTCTCCCGGAACCGTGCAGTTCTTTTCTGAAGTGAAATTCATTGCCTGCCGTGCCGCACTGCTTCCGTGTGACACGTCCGGGAATAAGAACAGCCGACATTCGCAACGGATTAATTTCCCGATACATCGTGAACGAGAAACGAAAAAACAAGAAATGGAAAAAAAAAGCGAGCGATTTTGTCGATACACGAATTCGTGCGAAGCGACAGGCCAGCTCCCTTTTGCCTCTGTTGAATGTCAGAGAAGCCACACGTAATATACACGTGTACCGATTCTCTGTATCGCGCGCGAAATAGTTCAATTTCACGTTGCAAATCAGATTTTTTTCGGGCTTCTTTTAATATACAAGCCGTGTACCCATCAATCTGACGTGTACGAACAGGGCCGTGCACGAATGTATTCGAACAGAGACGACAGTCCTTTTTCAAAGAGAAGCTGTACGAGTACCGTGTACCGATGTAGTCGCTACACGGTTTCTTCCCTACGGATTGATCGAAAGGCAAGAAACGACGTATTGTGACCCGCGATGGATGTTTAGACGTATTCGCTTCGCATTTCGCTCGCGTTCAAATTTCTCCGTGCTGCTTACGAGTTGCATGGAATTTTTTTATGAAACTGTACGCGTTCCTCGCTTTGTAAGTATGTTCTTGGTGTTTGCAAGAAACGCAATAGTCGCTGTTTATATGTAGCTTACTTATCGAACAAAGCGCAGAAACGTATATGCTTTATTAAAAAATATGAAAGATTCTGCAGTTCGAAGGTTGTACAACGAAACGTATATACCATTATTATATTATTATATTATTCATCGTACAATATAATATGTATAATATTTTAATAATATACGTAATATTTGTATAACAGCTATCTATTAAACTCACTTTGATTTTGTTTCATCTCGATGAACCAGTAAATTCTTTGTATCAGTTCGTATTACACGTATCGCACGCAATAATATCTGTTCGACGTGTCTTTCTTTTTCGAAGTTATACGCACATAAAAGTCCAATGGCGTAAAATCGAAGGCGATATTCCAGACAAAAGTACCCTTCTCTCTGTATTGCGTATTTTTCTCATAACTTTTGAATAAAGCTTTAAACGAGTTATGTTTATATAACCGCTTTTGCTTAATTAAACCGAGTAAACTGATCAAGTATCCAAAATTCATGAACACGAATTTGATATTGTTAATATCTCGATATGAATTTTCTGCTATGCCTAGAATCTCAATCTCGTGTTGCAGTATATTACAGATAATGGAAATGCTTGTTCGATGTAGGTGAAAGCAACGAAGAAGCATTTAAACAGAAATTGAAGAAAATATTTAGTGCGGAACGAATAACGTCGAAATTTCTAACGATACTGTATCGAGACTAATAATTTGCATAGCTTGGCACAATAAAGCACGTGAAGATTCTCTCTCGGACCAGGAGAAATATTCTGGAAATTGAAACGGCGAATATTAAATATCGGAGCACGGCGGGAAAGCGGAGAGATATGCCGGAAATCACGAGTCACTGACGCGACAAACTGGCAGTCTCCGCGAAAATTCAGAACGGTGGATGGTTGGCTAACTGGGAAGACAGCCGTGGGTTTCTCAGGATTTATGTAATATCGAGGGCGTGTGCAGCGCGTAACGAGACTATACGAGAAGTAATCAATCGACAAGCAGGGAGGTGTTTCGCGATACGAAGGAAGCAGAATATACGGGCTCGTAATGTCTGGGAAGAGTGGGTCGTTCGTGCCTACCGAACCGCGTAACACTTATCTCTTTCGGCGGGCAAAGTTTCGTTCCCCGGTGCCCGATCGACGGTATTCACCGTTTAAAGAAATCTACTTTTTCCCAGCGGTGCAATTCGTTCAGAAGGAATCTCCGTGCGAATGGAAAAGGACTTTTTCCCCCGCTTTTTTTCTCTTATCAGCTTAACGAGCTTTTCTTTATCCACCCGACGATGCTGCGCCATCCTACCTTCTCTCTTTTCTTTCTTCCGAGTGACACTGGCTTCTGTTCTTCCGCTAGCGAACGTTTTCTTCTATTTTTCACGGTCTCTGCGTACCTTTCCCTTTTCTTGTATTCTTTGATTCCTTGCTGCTTTTTCTCTGCTACGTATCATCCGTTGGCCAGTGACGTCATTTTTTTGCACGAGAACGTTCTCTCTCCTTTGTTGCCTCTTCACCTTCACCTCTTAACCGTCGTTATTTTCATCATTTTGCACAGACGGTTTTTATTCCTTAACTCATACCGTCGGTTTCACCGTTACAATTTTACCAGTTCTTGTCGTTACTCTAACCCGATCTCTCGTCGCCTTTGTTTGTCCTACCGGTTCTTTTCGTTTGGTTTTTACGCGTCGTCCGACTACTTCTTCCGTCTTTCGCTCTCTATTTTCCGGCCCTTCGTTTCTCGCATTCTTGCTTCGTGAGATTATCGCTTCTGACTTCGTTTCTTGATATGGAAATTTTGCACCGCGTATGAATTAGCGCGTGTATTTGTCCTAGCACAAGAAAATTAGCTAGACGCCGCAAGAGAAACAGCGGAATGTTCCGCACGAGTTCATTTATAATTGGTCGAATCATCGAAATTCAATGAATTATCGAAAATTCACGATGTATTTGTGCCATAAAAGGATATTCTGGCATCGTCGGCGTAATTTAACTGACAACGATGGTTTTCATTGGCAAGCATAGAAAACAAGTAAAAAAATTTGTAAAAAATAAAGCGTGCGATCCCATTCTCGCATGATTGTGTGCATCGCGTTATTAGAAATATAAACCTGCCGAATAGCACGGCGTTACCGAAGCGAAATCTCAACGATGTCGCATCGTTCATTTGCATCGCATTTTACATACCAATTAAGGCGAAAAGCCGAGGCAGCCGGATTTAAAAGTGGTACATTTATGACTGGTCGATTCCATTCTCCGCAAATAGCTTTTATTTGAATTATATCAATGCTCAAGTAGAGATATACAATGATATATTCGCGAAAATGATCCGTTTTGGTTCCGACGAAAATACTAGAATGCAATGAATATTAATTCAAAATAATGTACGAGAAAGAAAGTTGTAAGACAAAAAGATACCTTTTCTCCTAATATACAAATTTATATACGAATGTCTCCTTGGCATTAATAACAAGTAATATGAAACTTGAAAGTATCACACGTAGTATACTTTCCATCTACTTACCCTCTCGCTATTATACTTTATTTCGCTCGCATTGCGTGGAATCGAGCGGAAACAGCCAGTTTATAAGCTTTAAACATAGAAGCTGCGGTACAGTATCAGCGTAGACTGCGTTTAACTTGGCGAACGTGCTCGATTAGGTATTTCACGGTAACTCACGCCCACGATTCGTATCTTGCGTTGATTCCGCCACGTGGATAATGCTTACGGAATTCAGTTTACTAACGCTAACGAGAGAGTTGCTCATTACGAGCAGTTACTGCGAGAGTGATTCCACGAAACGCTTCTTGCTGCTCAACGCGCCTACTTAATCGAGATGCAGTCACGTGACAATCCCCACAGGGAAAACTTGCGAATTAAGTCTGTACATTACGTTTAGCCCTCTAGCCGCAGGCGACGGCGAAATCGCCTTCTATTCTATTAATTTTGACGGGGTACGCTCTAACGCGACACATTTTTCGTATTCCGTCAAAAATCTCGTCTCATAGCGTTAATCCTGCTGTGGACATCGAACGTTTTACGTCTTCGTAACTTTAGTTTCATCCAAGAAGAAATTTTTTTTTTCGTTAATTACTAAACAGTTTGGTGTTTTTAAAACAGCTTGGGCATAAAATTCAAATGACGCGCGTTGACAATGATTCTTTTGTAATTTCCTCAAATTTTGGAATTTGTCTAACGATAGGAAAGGACACAACATCGATGAGAACGATCGATCGACAAACGAAAAATCAGATTCGTTCGAACAACCGAATTAAACCGATATTTTGTATAATGTTTTTAGGTATACATCGTAGGTCACACACCACCAGGGGTGGACGATCGTGAGAGCGGTGCGGCGATGTTGAGCGAACGTCACAATACCAAATATCTCCAGCTGATCCGGTTGTACTCGGACATCATTCGCGGTCAGTTCTTCGGTCACTGGCACTCGGACACTTTTCGCGTGGTCTACAGCGATACCGGTACGTGTATACGTCTTGTCCCTTCTTGTTGGCAATACCAGCAAGCGTGGCGGTTGAACGCGGTGAATCGACGGAGGTGGTCGGATCGATGCGCAGGCATCGTATCGCACCCAAAACCCTGTTCAACCTTTTACGATATGCGGTTCACCAAGTGGCTGTTCCTCTTTCTTTCTGAGTTTCGTGCGCGCAGTCGTATCTTACATTTGCTTCACGCTACATTTCTGTTCCGGCCTATCTTTCTTCTTCGTGCTTCGAACTTAACAACTCGGATTTTCTTCTTTTTTTTCTTCGCGCGTGAAAACATTTAACGTTCAATGCATCGAAATGGAAGTAAAATCGACGTTCGTTCTTTTACCGCGTCTTTATCGCGATTGTTTCGCCACGCCGTTCGCAAAACGCTACGCTCGTGAATACCGTTGATGCTGTATTCGTGATTTTGATCCTTTCGTTCCCTTTTGTCACGCTGACTTTGGCTTTATCGTATTTCGCTTTTGTCGTTTGCGGGCTGAAGCGCGTCTTTGTTGGCGATTCAATAGCGGTTTGACTTTCCTAACGATCCAACACGTATTGGCTAAGTTTGAACGCGTCCCAGTTCAACCATAAAGGAATGATGAAAAACGCGTGCCGTCGGTGCTTTATTACAAACTCCGTCACGGATGCGGCTTGACAGTAAAATCTATAAAATGCATTAAGCTTCGAGCAGGTAATTATTCCTATGTAGTTTGCCTGATATACTGATAATGTAGATGTCGATCGCCCGTAATCCAACGAAAGCTTAAACGAGCAATTTATTTTGTTATCCTGAGATTAACGATCGTATATACGTTAAAGCAAAACGTTCTTCGTTAATCTTCCCACTATTTATATATATAATTGTACGCAAAAGTTCTTTCACATTCGTACTGTACTACCGATTTCGATATCTCGGAATTTTTGCTTCGATTTCTGAAAATAACGTAAAACTTCTTGACGCGTTGCCGAAGCATATCGACTTTTGAAGCGTATTAATTTGCTTACATTTTCGCGATTAATTTACGATTACGTTGATTATCGCGTTGTATCTTTTGCTTGATTTATATTATTCTCACCGTAGTTTACCGATTTCTGGAATATCCACGAAACGTGTAAACGTGTACGATTATAAATAATAATAATAATATTAACGTTTTTTCCTGGTGAATTTAAAATACCTTAGATTTTCGAAAATAATTTTCACGATCGAATAAACGCCGGTGCATTTTTGCCGGTGAAGTGACTGTAAACGCAGGGTGGTTCAATTTTACGACGCTGTATAGGTCCATTCGGTCACGTTCTACTCATATTTTTCAGAGCGTTCCTTCATCGAAACGACCGAGGCCGCGAACGATAATCAATAAATTCCCCGCGTGTGTCGTTCGATAGCCAGGATACTTTTCAGCCGTTTTACAGTCCGCTTTATCGGTCACGCCAGCGAGTTTCGCGCGCTTTTAAAACGTTCCTATCTCTTTTACGTTCACTTACGTTAACGTCCTACTCGTTCCGCCACAAATATGTATACACATCGCGACACGCGGAAAGAATTCAAAGAATAATTGATTTTACCGTAACGACGTTTGTGCCGCTAGGTCTGCCGGTATCATGGATAATGATGGCACCCAGTATATCACCGAGCACGCCCGGAGGGCCAAACAATCCAGGTTTAAGATTGTACAAATTCGAAACTGCCACTGGTCAGGTAGGTAAAAATGTTCTACGTTACGTGACGTTCGTAGTCTCTGACCGAACGATTTCTATTTACGCGATTTTTCGATCGAAAGAGCGTACAAGATGTTTGGAAAAAGGGGCCGATACTTAAAGAGCTTATGGTGAGTAAAGTGAAAGATGTCTGATCAACAGAGACTATAAAGCCAATTTTCTCAAAACTTCTGCCCATTTCTATACAAAGCTCACGTTTATGGATGGTACATCAACATAAAGTAGAACACCGTTTATAGGAACAAAATTTTAGTCGATGCTGATCGACCGAACCCTCGCCAACGCGAACGAAAAATGCTATCAGAGTAAACTTTTCTACTTCTATCGCACGTACTTCGATTATATAAACGATAAAAATATGCTTAGACGTTGTTTTACTTTTCCGAGCGAGTAAGTACCATAAGGCCTTTAAGTATCTCTTTGTCTTTTGCCTTTTTCTTTTCTAACAGCCTGTATAGAATTCGTCGACCCATCTTCTCTTCTGTTCCGTCGTATTCAGGTGCTGGATTATACGCAGTACTATCTTAATCTGCCGGACGCGAATTCAGCCGGGACGGCAAACTGGTTGGCCGAGTACTCTCTGCTCGAGTACTATGAACTTCAGGAAATTACAGCGATCACTCTTCACGACCTGGCTGACCGATTCACGCAATTCAATGATTATGCTTTCGTCAGGTACGTAAACGGTTCGACCGACAAATTTTTCCATCTGTCTAGCGGAATACGTGACCGCGATCGTATCGTGGACAGGGATCATTGATCATCCGGATTACAACCGCCCTTTCATTCCCTTTATTCCTTCGGGCACGAGTATTTCGTACGAAAATGTGGAACGTTACTTTGATGTATTTCCACTTTGGCATTTCTCGGTTTTTTCGCGTTCCTCTGCTGCTGCATGGTACGCGATTCGTAATTAAACTCTGGACTTTGAGTTTGAACTATACCTCGTAAAAATATAGAGCAACGTTGGCGCGATTCAAAAATAGCAGACACGTTTATATCGTTCTTTCTTTTTTTGCCTACTTTTAGTTTTATATTCCAAGTATTTTATATATCACCACCTATCATTAAAACGGAACATCGACTACGATCGAAAGCAACGATTTTCACATTTAAAACGATGCAATTCGCAGTTTAACGAAGCTCGTCAGATTCTTTGAAAGTTTGCAACAACATTCAATTTCACGAGAAACTTCGTAATTTAAATTCGCTTTAATTTCGCTTTCAAGGCGTCTCGTGCTCATCCCCGCTATCGTAATCGCGTGAAATGGGCGATATCGCGCGAAAGACCTTGAAAACTCTCCCACCGGGGAGGTGCTGTTAACGGATGACTGACGTAGGTGGTTCGTGACAAAGTTGCGCGACCACGCAGCACCTGTACCCGGGGATCAATGTGGCAATGTGCTCGACACTGCGCGGTAACATTTACGCGATCCGATGCGGCGATTGCACGAGCTAGTCGCCACGTATACGCGCCGAACCCGTAGCTGCATTAATAATTTCCATATTTCTCGAGCAATTATCCGGCACGATAATTCCTCGAGCCGCTTGACGCTGATAACTGTCTACCCTTTTCAACGCAATCGCGTCATTACGATGCTAATGACTGTCCCGATACGGTGGCTTGCGTCTCGCAGAGCTTAGCCAGCTCCACGGCTGATTATCTTTCCGCGCACGCGGCCGCTTATATTCCCATAGATACTACGCGGCCAACACGGTCTCGTTGCCGCGGGAAGTGGAGCAGATTTGGGGCTGCGGAGGACCGCTGAACGGAGCTTGCGCTCTCCATCATTACTGCACGGTCACCCGGCTGAACCCAGAAAACTACAGGCAATGCTACTCCTCGTATGCGTACGCACTCGCTTCCACCGGTCCATCCACGCCGCGACTCTACTTCTCGCTGCATCTGCTCGTCCTGTTGGTTTGTGCGCAGCTACTGAGGAATCGGTAGGTTGGAATCCCAACGGCCTGGCGAAAGACGACTGCGTTACAAGCGACCAAAAGCTCAGCTCCCTGCTCTTCCTGATGCGCCGATGACACTTACGTCGGCGATCACCGCGCGCGACCGATCGAACTCGGATCTTGTTTAAGCGGCAGAAAATCTTCGAGCCAATCTCACACTGCCACCGCAGTTGACGATGTCTCGTTCCGTTGTCGCGATGTTTGCTCACGAGGGGAGCAGCCGGATAGAGAAGGGAAGGGAGCGTCGGTATGTACCGCAGCGAGCGATTCACTTTGTCTCTGTGTCTGCCTCGATGTCTGTCTCTTTGTCCACGTCTTCTCTCTGTCGTATCACGCGAAGGGGTTTGGACGTCACGGGAAAATGGGACTTCTCAACGCCACAGCGATATCACGTCGCGCGTTCCGCGGGGATTCGTTCGTAGGCTCGAAGCGAGCGTTCCCATCCAAACACAGTATTTTCTATGTATGCCGAACGACGGGATGATAATCGCCTCGAACCACTGCTTCTTCGCAGTTTGAACGATCGTTTAATTACTCGGTCTACGAAATTTCATGGCATGATTGGCATTTGCTCGGTAGTGGCGAGTGGCTCGACCTGATGTAACCGCGAGACGAGAGAGGGAGATGATCGACAGGGTAACCCTGAAATATAAACATGGTTCGAACGAAAGCAAATGAAAGAAATCGACGAAACCTTGATGTTGTACTTGCTTCTCTTAAACGTTTGTGTGCGTTGTTTTAACACGAGAGAATCGTATTTATTAGGGCGCGGCGCGCGCCTAAAATCAGCCGCGGAACACCAAGAACGATCCACGTAATGGAGAACGACGAATTTACGCGATGCATGAAACGCACGATCGATCTCGTGAAATCGTTCGTTATTCGGTGATGTCGCACGACTCGAATCCACCGTCAGCGGGAGGGACGTCGGTGACCCCGGGACGACTGCGTCGAAGCGTTCTTAGCTCCGAGAACCATTATCGTATCGTACCACCATTTCGCGATTGTCGGAACAATACAGTATTTCTTAATAAACGAGTCATGGATTTGTAACTACTAGTTATGAGTTATTTTAATCCAAACATGATCCCGTTAATCCTTTTCCGTTACGACGATGATCCGACGTTCTTATTGTTACACTGCAATGACTTTAAGAGAATAAATACTTTTATACGTGAAACAATGAGAAGATTATTACTTACGTAAGAAGAAGATTACTTACGTGAAATATGCTATATGCACTCTAGTGATGTACTATATATGTCTGCATATAACAAAACCGTAGCAATTCCATTTGTTGTAACTTTTATTTTTATTCGGATGCTGGCTACATTTCGATACAGTTTTTCCAACCACAATGGATATCAACAGAAAAAATATCCTAAAAGTCAGATCCAGTTATTATTGTACTATAAATAACGATAAAAATAACGACTAGCTGACTCCGTCTTCGAGCTGCTGCCATCTTCAGATGATTTGCTATTGTTCATTTTCTACGAGAATGTAATGCGATCTGATAGCCCGGAAAAAACGAAGGACCAATCTGGAAGTATCGATCCTTGTTTTCTGACTTTCTTATTAACGAACTTTCTTATCTCTGCCGTATTGCGTTTTACGAATCATTAAACGTCATGATATTTTTCAGGAAAGCCATTTTTCTTCGTATCTATTTCATTCGGCGCAGAATTAATTACATTCCTAAAATCATTTGTTTTAATATCATAAAAATGTTAAGTTCCACATCGTCAATATTCTCTACATATTCAACAGCTTTTACATTTATTCGTAGTTTCTCGTTGCTTCGTAATACCCATCACATATTTATCTTTATTTTCAATATTTACGTTTTCTAAAAATTGTGTGTATCGAAGAATAGGTTGTTCAAGAGGAAATATTACTGCCACAACGCATTCTACCAAGCAAGCTGAAATATCGATCTCACCAGCAGTTTTGCTGAATATTAAAATAAACGTTCAGTCTAATTAGCTGTCGATATATCGATAAAGTTATGAAAATTGCAGCAAACTAACATATCCACCAAGGAAAGGAAAAGAATAACACGATAATTTGCTACGTTACAAGAAACCATTAGCGAAACAAGTTGAAAAACGCTATTTCCAGAATAATTTAGATCAGTTAGAAATTTAGAGACAAAACACCGCTATATCACCCTTATCAACGAACCCGGAACGATTTTTCAAGGAGTTTCAAGGAGGACGAATTTACGATCTTTGCATATTCGAGGCCAGTTAATTTCCACTAGTGTTGGTTTGGCCGTCGACAGAGTTTTCGAATACAGCGTTACGAGTAGTAATAAACAATAATGGTATCAGCCTGGTGAACTGTGAGCGCGAGCGTGCAATCTCGACATGCGATCAAAAGGGAAACAACGTTGGACAATGTAATTTAATGAAAATCCAGAACCAGCACGAACGAGCAGATTCATGCAATTAATAGTTACTAGTTTCTTTATCATCTTTTTATTCCGCGACTGAATGTGCGTTTGCTTGCTGTTCACAGTGTTCCAGGCGAACGCATAATTTTCTTTGTCGTTTCTTCGTTTTCTTTACCTTTATTTCCGCATGCTTCGAGGCACGTTCTTAAATAAACTACACCAATGCGCGGGGTTAGTAGAAATTCACAATTTACTGGGATAACAAGATAGGATAGCGAGATCTCAATTAATTCCGCAGTTACTATAGTTGGTGAGTAGCTAGCCAACTTCCGTAAACGAGCTCCGGTTCGTGCACGTGGTGACAGCAAATATGAAGATAAGTCGTTCATTAACACGAAACGGACATTCAGAGGAAAATGTCGAGAATTGCACCGACGCGACGTAACGAGACCCAGGGTTTCCCGTCGCGAAACCGTATCAAACCGGCAAGGACGAAGATTCTCGGACTGTTGCTTCGCGGGCACTCGTTTGGAATGGTCCTGTACCCACCAGGTAAATTAATATTCTCCGACCGTCTAACAAGCGCCGGAGTGGATGAGCAAAAGGGGTCTTAAATTAAGGTTTTTGTTCGCTACAGCCTATCCAGAATCAGCTGGTCGGTCGTTGCTAGTTGCGAACGACATCCCTTCCTATTTTTTTTCTTTTTTTTTTTATAGAGTCTACTGCATGTTTTGTCTACTTCCAGACACGTTTTAAACAGCTTTCCAGCTTTTGTCTTTAAGGTAAACAATAGGGTACAGTAAATGTGGAATGAAAGAAGAGGAAATGGAGCGAGATAGTAGTTAGTCCAACGTTGTTCGGGCTAAGTTCTGCAGCTTATGCACTTTCCCCCACTTTATTGACGTTACTGTAACGTAAAAAGCTTGGACACAATGGCGCGTTATGGGAAGGAAGTATGTACTAAATGAAGATATGTATTTAAAAAGTACGTACTAAATGAACAGAATCGTTTCTAATTATAGGTAGTATCGAGGTAGGCAATATAATCACGTGTAACTTCACGATAGTCTGACGGTATCGATTGGTATGGAACAGATCGTAAAACTAGTGCTAGCGGTACTGTAACGGATGAATTTTCTTCGTTCAGTGCACCAGGAGAAACTAAATAGTAAACCATTATTTTGTTTACATTAAATTTTATATACTAAGGAATAACTAACAAAGAGAATAGACGCAATATATTTTACATATTGTAACGTAAGATGTTGGAGCTTGAAGTAGCAGAGATCAATGATCAGTAATAAATACGAGCAAACTGCCGAACGATGAGCGAATCGACGAGATTTTCGTTATCTATTACATCTTATCTAAACTCGTTTTTCACCGTGCTTCCTATATTCCACGTGCATTATAGCAAACGATATTGTGGCTGTCGTTGCTTCTACGCCTGTCGCAAGGTGATTTCACGAACGCGCGACTCGAGCTTATAGAACTTCTCTGGAGACACTGATACGAGGCCTGTATGGCACGGCAATAAAATTCCTATCGACGTAAACTCTTTTCCGTGATTTCACTCTGTCGTCGTCGTTTTAATATTTTTCGATGCTCCGTTTGTTATTGCGCGACATGAAAATTTACGAATCGCTATCGACCTTCGCCAACTCTCGTGACTCGTACGAAATTGACCGAAACGACAGGAAAGCGAAGGTACGTCGCATGAACGACATATTCGAGTAAATGGAGTTCGTTTATACGATATACGGGTATAAATCGCTGGTGCTTGTAATGAGAATAATTTTTTACCCTGCGAACGTTTGCCGTTACGTGCAGTTCCTTTCGTATACGTATTATGCATAAACATTAGTAATCAAGGTACGTACGAATAGGATACCAATCAGCGAGACGATTATTTCTAACATCTTGAATTTTTAGATAATATATACATATAATTAGGCATTCTCGTTCAGGTAACATCGCAAACATCAAATCCCAAAAGAAATGAAATTCTCTCGTTTACTGAACAAGCACGAAATAAGAAGGCATGATTTCCTTGCAAACGGAGGTTTTAAACAGTGGCCTAATTCTGGGTTCGCATGAACGCGAACTCTCTTTAGACGTCCGTTCGCATTCGACTTTTCACCGGTTCTCCTTGCAATTCAAACGAGGATCAACGATAATAGGCGGTATTCCGTTCGATATAAAGTGTCTCGCGTTTGTCACGCGATCGTCTCCCTAATAGTCTACAATGGAAGAAAGAACCGGCCCCTTCTTTTCCCTCTTTTTTTCCACTTTTTCTGTGCTTTCTTTCTTATCAAACATTGTGTTGCGAAATAACGAGGGCTACGTTCAAGTTATTGGCGACGACAGCGTGCGTTTTACACGAATGTTTTTCATTACACAGCGTGTATACAGAACAATGTTGCCCCGACAATTGAATACGTGTTCCCGCACGAGTGCGTGACAATATCCGCGTAAACGAGAACGTGCATGCACCAATGTACGTGCGCATCTGACGATGAAGCCCCGTCACACACCAAAGGCCCGAGCTGTACGACGCCACGCGTTCCTCATAACTTAGTGCGACATAATGCAGCGCGAAACGCGAGCAACCAGGAAAGTCATTGGCGTCATCGATCAATCCAACGCACAAAAGCACGACTCTGGAGCACATTCTAACAATTACGTTGCAAATACGTCCGGCGTGAACCTCGTTTTTTACGCCATCACTGTAAAGGAAAATGCTGTCGTGTTCAATTCGCGAGTAGGTGCCTGCATAATACGAATACGCTGGATAAGGGTTGCAAGGTTGTCGTCAGCCTTAGCCTGTATAAATAGGCGTTGCAAAATGAAGGAGAAACGGGGAAAGGTACAGCGACTACAAAAAATACTTGTACACCATTTATAGCATTTACGTTAAGCGTACTAGTATTACGTACGAATTAATTAGGATCAAGTATACAGTATTAAATTTCGTACGACGATAAAAATTTGATACTACGAAAATGAAATGTATTTAGAATCTGACGAAACGACGTTTCGTTGGAAGATCGATAACGTCCATATCGTATTTTTCCGTTATATCTCAATTACGTTATTATTATTATATTTCATTGCTACTATTACGGCACTACGGTTGCGATAAAAGGGCATATTTCTTGCTATATCTCGCTGTATTTCTTTCTACAATTCATTACCTATTATACTTATTTAGTTCGTGTAATTAATTTTCTTTGCGTCCTTATTCAGAAGTTTGAAATATTTGGAAATATTTAATTTATGCACTATACTGTATAACACGTAGACGCGTTTTAACGTGTCAACTGGAACACCCAATGACTTTTCCTGTCTAACGCCAACCAACGTGGTATGTACATGGTAAAATATTGGAGAGCTTATACAAATCCGCTTTAGCCATGCGAACGCAATTGTATTCTAAAGTTGGCCATCCGTATGTGCTCACGAGCGAGTCTGTACGCATTTTCAACTATACTGACAAGTTGTTTCCATATTGTGATATATGTAGTACGCGAATTATATGAATTCATAGAAAGGAATATATATTTATTTTGAAGAATCTAGAAATTCTATATCTCCTTCGGATACCTTTAACTGAATCATATTCTACAAGAATGTTTCGCCTTTCAGCTTAGCGATGTGATTTATTTCAATAATTCCTCTTACGATCAAAATAAAAAGGGCATTATAAAGTAAAAATATACGTTCTTTTAACGAATACCGAAATTTTTTAGACGTTTCGGATAACTGAACAAAAAGATGTTGTTCGTTAGTACCTGATCTGTAAGAAATTCATCAAGACACTTTTAAAGTATGACGCTATTTCACGATTTTTCAAGCTAACTATCGTTCAAGCATATTTTCGATTGATAATACGTAAATCCATTTTCTTATATATCTGGAATATCAAAAACCTTTTCTTAGATAATCTAAATAATATTTGCATCGGTACAGGTTTTATGTTACTCATAGATGACACCAACCTAACCAGATCTTGAAACGCGTAACATACGTAAACTCGAGGGTGTACACGCACGTTTGATAGATGTACAGACAAATGGCTTTCACGTTGTGATATGTACGCACGCGCATACGAGAATGTATGTTACAGAGGCTAACGGCAATGTAAAGCTCAGCCGACTATACGCTCGACACGCGTCATTGAAGCATACACTAGCAACGTAGGATGGTCAAAGCGACGTGGAACACAGATACTTGATGTCATTTCGCGCTTTGTTGGACGAACTTTTTACAGGCTGCCATTTCTTTGTCACGGAAAGCGTGTGCCTCCTATATCCCTTCGTCGGCGACTTGTCGATATTAAAAGTGCCGCCGCTCGGCACAGTGCTAACACACGTGGCAAGGCAGATATCTGAAAGAACTGGAACTTCTGCATACCTCGATTAAAGATGTTATTGTGTACGCGCAGTTTAAAATACATGCAATAATTTCTGATTAATATTAGTTTCTCTATTGTTTTGACTGAATTCGCTGCAAGATAATGTCGCGATGAAAAATATGACCATACTACGTACATACGTAGTAGAAAAGAATACAAGTTATTTGTATATTTGTCTAAAAATAGCGGTGAAACGTATATTTTACGAACGAAGGATGTAATAAAAGCAATGAGTCCAATTTGCAGTAAAACAAGAGTATAATTTAATATGAAATAGATTTCCTGCAATGTGCAATAAACTCAAAGTAATTTTGCACATTGTCGAGGGGGTACTGGAGTAAAACTGTTTTGTATTGCAAAATAAAAATAGACATTCACGAAGCGCGGTCAGCGAAATTAAACGTTATCAAATTAACCTGCAACATCCGAACAAATCTAATTAACCTGCGACAGATCCATGTATGTTACAAATAAATGATGGCCAATGTTGAAATACTTGAAAGCATGTTTTCTAAACACGAATTACTTTTAATTAACATTAACTAACTGCATCAATTAGTTCCGTTCTACGCGTGTTTAAAATAGCAATTTTGAACAAAAGCTTAATTAAAATACCATGGACCTTTACATATATGTATGTATACCATGAAATGCAAATTTCGATATTTGGATTGTTGTGTATTTAAAAGAAGACGTAAGATTCATTCTAATAATTCTATGTTCATCTTACTTAAAAATCAACGCATGTACATCCTACAATTGTTTCGACATATATGTAGAAAATTGTATTATCATAAGAAAAGAATATACAGAAATATTTGTTAATTCTTTATATCTTGACAAGATTTCTCGTACAACAGTTATTCTGGAATCTTTATTTCGCCAAACTTGTTACGAATTTAATATTTTCTCTGCTAATACAAGATCACTGCGATTCCGTTTCACATTCATTCCAGCTGTGAAAACAAGGGTCTTGCTGGTAAAATTAAACTTTTTTGCGCCAACTAACTCGTAGAAAGTATGAAAAGACGGTAATGAACAGAGCGATGAATACACCGACATTATGGAACAAATTTTCGTCGAATTCGCTATGCATGCATGCGAAATTTCTCGACAACTTTTACTAAGAATTATGTATATTTCTTGCACTTTCTCTTTCCCTATAAAGAAAGTTTGCAATTAGATAAATTAATTACCAGGGAAATTCTAATACTCGGGTGTCAACGAAGACAATAATATCAACGAATTCGCTAATAATCCATTCTAGTCGTTCGTTCAATTAACCAACTTAATGAAGAATATCGTATAAAATCGAAAATTCAAATCACACGAGTTTCTCATGTTCGATCTCTCCATATCATGATTCTTCGAGGAAGAAAATAGACGGCGCTAGCAATACAATATGCCGGTCGTATAATTATTTACACAGTCTAGCATAGATCATGTGAAAAGTACAGGTGTAGAAGGTATAAATCTTTATGTGTAGAGACTTATACTGTTCTGTAGATTGATATAGGTGATATATGTACACAAATTGCATGCAGTACTTATAAGTCGGATGTCATACGTTGCGTCCATAAATATACTAGACGAAAGAATGGTAACAATTATATAATAGGAAAAAATCGTGTCGTTTACCTATTTCGTCTTCTTTTTCGACCCACGGTAGCTGCTTGTACATCATTGTATTTATTATAGGATTTATATACTAATCAGTCGGTAGTAGTCAACTACATTTCGTGTCACCTAGCATTATACTTTCGAATGATTGCAAAAGTTTAATAATATGAATATGAAATGTATAGATTTTGTAACAAAAACGCTTCATTGGGAAATAGGAATTTTTTTAACCACTGTACATATTCCATTTCTTTATACAGGCTACGATAAAAAAGACATAGGGCCTGGTAGCTCAAGTATTCACCGAGGGAAGTAAAAAATGCTTAATCAGTGTTAAGACGAAGGCCATTTTAAAGGCCAGAAGGTCAGCAAATTCAGGCGACAGATGCGTTTTATAATACCCAGCTATCGAGCATTTGGGTAAAACCGGGGAAAAATCCAGCATCCAGCTTTTTTTTTAGTTACCTGAAATTTTCATTCGTTGTCACGTTCCAAAGATTGCGCGTGTATTTTTCCATTACATAAATATCGGAGGTCTATAAATATTTAGTGGATGAAACAAATAATAATAATGAAAGAAATAACGTAAATTTGCATAAATACCCTTGCTGTCTAATCAGAACGAAATGTCGGCTGATCTTGGGACACCACTTGATCCTAGAGCGAAGGAGAGCATCGGGTTATCGGGTTATCGCGTTAACGCTCGTACGGTCTATCGACCGCCTGTATACCGTTTGATAAAGTAGCACGTATGACGTACCACGGTGACACGTGTATTACATACCCGTGCAAACATGCGTGTACGTATATACGTATGTACATATGTATGTATGTACGTACGCATAGAGCTGTATAGAAGGGCGTTTGTGCATGTCGAAGTCGACTAACCTGCTCGGGATGCTTAACTCTTCAAAGCGATGTGTTTGCGATCAAACCTTACTATTCCTGTCACATTCCACCAAATAGTTAATATTACTCTGCAAATTAATCTTTTCCGCTATTCGTATTATTTTCTTCAACGTCCTTGCTACCACAAGCATTTTCCCAATGTTTATTCGACGTTATAAATAAATAAGAAAGGAACATTTAGTATAAAATTTGTTTCTTCCAGTAAAAATTTAGTTTACATGATCGTACCACTCTACGTTACCATCTTAACTATCACGTTACCTTGTCACATCACGGTAAAATGCAAAAATCAGCGAATACAAATTCACCTTACCATTTAATAACAGCCATGTCAGTTACGATCACGGGACACAGCGTTTGCCAGAACTATTCTTCTAATTGAAACACGGTCGTGCTCGAATGAGCCGCCACGGTAGTAAGAAACCATTTTCCTGCCGCGTTTTAAATTAGTCCGTGAAAGCGGCCCAGACGGCGGGTTGTCCAACGAAAGAAGGTCGTTGCTTCGTCAGTTGAACCTGTCACGGCATCGTTTCTTATTTTACTCGTGACGAAGGTGCCACCAGCCGATTTCCTTGGATAGAAATAAAATAGAGCATCCGGCATCCAAAATTCGTTGTCCATTATCCACATACATATATACTTTAATATTATAACGTTGCGCTATTCGAATATTCTTTCACTCGAACAGGATATCTGGTAATACCAGATGGTCTTTTCTATTAAAAGATACTATTATTATACGAAGAACAGAGATTCTACGAAAAGACAAATTTTCTATAACGTCCATTTCTAACGATATCAGTATAGGTATTTGAAACATAGGTCCATTAGTAGAAAATTAATAGAACTAGCATTCGATAAATATATATCATAAACTCACGGATAGTAACAGATTTTGCATCAAGATTTCACAGCGCCTCGCCCCTATTGGAGCATAAACAGCGAATAAAAATCGTGAGAACGTAGCTTTTCACGTCGAAAATTTATGTTATATGGAGGCATCGATAAACGTTAATCAGCGAACTCGCAACAAATCAAAAGGCAATCGCACGAACTTTAAAATGAAACAGAAACTCGTGGTCTTTCGTCAAGTAGACAGAGACTAATTTTCAGCGTTGATTCGCTCTGGTTAATGCGTTATGTCAGCCGAATGAAAAGTTCCCTGCCGGATCAGGCTTGTAATCTAAATATTGCACCGGATATTTTAGCCGGTTCTCTGGTTTACCTTGTTGCCCGCGAAACGAATATCCTCCGCTGGAAGTCGACACACGATCCAGCGATTAATTCGCGGCCTTCCTTCGCGCTTCGTTCTCCTGCGAAACTCCTTTATCAGCAGTTGCACGCGAGCCACCGGAACGATTTCTCCCGTTATGGGTTTTCCTCGATTCGTTGTTTATTAATGGTATTCTCTCTTTTTTTGCGCGCCACCTTCCGTTTTCCTCTGTTTCCCGATATTTTATTACGGTTTAGCTCAAGTTATAATGGTTTCATTTGCCCGGCTAAAATTGAATTTGTTCTTGAAATATTAAATATTGTCATTTTAAAGAATAGACACTTTTGTCTATTATTAACAACACGTTTGAAATTGTATCTATTAATTTTTTTAATTCAACCACATATGCCGATGTCTGAGGAGTTTTCAAATCTATCAACAGGAACTATCACGTATCACACAAATATTTAGTATCGTGCGATAGAAGAAGAGGCGTAATGGTCAAATAATCAACAAATTCCATCTTATGGACCGAACAATGGACCAATAACACAACAAGTACATCGAAGTAGCATTATAGAAGTTCATTTTTCTCAATAGTAACCAAGAAAATTGAAAGTTTGTCTACAGTTTTTATGGCTTCTATGTCTCTTCAGCTGCTGAATTACCTAAATTTTTCAATGTTAGTAAGTAACGAGGTAGACCTAAATTCTTCTAGTGGCATAAACCATCGAACTACTATTCGTTTGCTGTTTCATTTCGTGTAAAATGCGCACAGCATGGTCGTCTGTATTATTGTTTCCGCTGATGTAGAGCCACTCCATTAGATCAATTTTATCACAGTTACCACTTGTCCCGTTCTCTTTTATTCTCCTGTCTTGTTCGCTAACTTTTTCAGTTTCGTTCGATAAAAGGTTTTTCTATACCTTTTCAAGTTTTCAACGGTAGGCTCCATTATCCAATCAAGGTATTTGTCACCATGTAACCATATCCCTTTTAAATCAATTTCTTTGCGTATTCTCGTCGTATCCTAAATGTATTTTGTAATAATCAAAAGATAAAAGAAATTTTCAAAGCAAGTTTTCCCTGAATAATTGTTCAAAACAAATAACGACGCGCTGATTGAGCAAGGTGATATTAGAAAAAACATGATCTCCGTAAATTTATCCTCCCATTACAAAAGATACATGCAGGATGCGATCTAGCTTTGTCTGCCAACGCTATAGTTTCCGTTTTAATTGACGTGTTTTAATTGGCAGCCTTTAATCATCGATATGAAAGCATTCTCCATTCAGAATACCGTTATATTGTCATTTTAGCGATGTTCAGAATTTCTATTTCCCCGGATGATAAAATGTGAAAATAGTATTGCATTGAGACGAAAAATACGATAATATGATTTTTAATATAATTTTTGAGTTTGCAAATGGCAGATTTTTCTGACAACATCTCCCACGTTAAATCTATTTCGTATATTTGCTACTGCGTATTATTATTTAGTTAGATATTGTTATACTAAATTGTGATTACTAAAATTTTAGTTTGGCTTTGCATCAGAAATCACTTAGTTCTCACTCGAATCACGATTTTTAACGTGATCTGTAAATAAAAGTAACAGAATTTGTCGATTTTTGGCCATTGATACTTATACACAAACAGATTAAAAAGATCCATTCGCTCGTTATAAACTAGCATACCAATATCGATAGATATCATACTTTATCGTAAATCGTATCGGAGTAAACAGTCTGAAATCCCGAAATCCTCAACGTAATCTGCAGATAGAGATCGTTTTATTATTTCATTGGGACAAAATGCCGTTGATCTCGCGTTGGCTGGTTTGATCCAACTACGATTACCGATATAATCTTTGCGCAGAATCGCTACGGTTTGATTACATTAGTTATTACGTTGACAAAGCCGCTCCCTTATTCCTGACGCACCGATTCACCTAGAGACAGATCAAGGGTTTAAAGTGCTCAATGCGACAGGCTGTAATGAACTATTTCGAGTGGAAATTAGATTGGCTCGATGCTAAATGGAACGCGACGTAATTGCGTTAGCAGCGATAAATATTAAGCGACGGGTTTCGCGTCGACCTCGCCGACCGACCGAATGCGTGAAGGCCCACGAAATTATTGAAGAACCTAGCTGGACGCGGTGACGCGTGAATTACGTTCCGCTAACCGGCAGAACTTTGTAATAGCTTCGTGTTAACGACAATTGCGTTGTTGATATTGATCTTTTACATTTTGCGTGGTAGTTTTCAACGATAGACATGGGAGGAAATGATACACTGCCCCTTAAGAATACGCGTTCACGTTGATTATTTTCGAAGAAATGTAATTTAATTACGAAATTACGGATAGAAAGACACAGGACGAATTGATCGTTTAGTGGAACTGTCGTGCCATATTATGACACGATAAAGCTTAGTCTTATAAGTTAATATTCAATAAACAGACGAGGAGATAAA
Source organism: Bombus flavifrons (assembly GCF_040668555.2). NCBI lineage: Eukaryota > Metazoa > Arthropoda > Insecta > Hymenoptera > Apidae > Bombus > Bombus flavifrons. The sequence continues at coordinate 13,503,203 of NC_138451.1, read as the reverse complement.
GAAGGTTCTTTCGACTTGACGGGCCATGATGATCGATCGTAGCGGTAGTATTTTTAATATTGAAACAAATATCGACGAATTAAACGAGTATACTCAAGAAACAAACATTATGCTCTCAGGTGCCTATTATAAAGTTTATTAAAAGGACATACGAAATGTTTGTTGTTGAACAGATTTCCGGCAGTGTAGTTTCCACCTACTCTACTATATGTACCTCACAACTTTGATAAACAAAACTTTGCTAGAGACTAGGATCTAGGGATTGCATACTTATTAGGGACACAGCGCTTGCTACGTAGCCAGTTTATTATACCTCGATCACTATTGCGGGTGAAAAAGCAATATCTTTAAAAGCGAACGTTACCAGCAAGAATGAGAAAGTCCAGTAACGAGGAACAAAGTTTCCAAAGTTTGTAATCCTCGTTTAACAACGAATGCTATAGAGTAACGTGCAGTATTTTTAAATATTCTTCCCCTACGAAGTAGCATACAGTTTTATAAAACATAACTCGCGCGATATTTATTTGTGAAATATTTGAAATATTATCTATTTTGATGATCTAAATTTTGGATACAGAAAATTGAATCGAATTTCAGTTAGTTATTATATTCAGGTATTATATATTTTTATGGAATCTTGTAGCAATCTTGTATTGATAAACGCAGAGACAAACGATGCTCGATATTTATTTGTTTGTAGAAATTTATTTATTTGTGGAAACGTCAACTCCATAATATCCAGTTAAGAAAATATAGAAAAAATAAAATCACCAACAACAGTGACAAAATATACCGTTAGTAAAACAATCTACCTTTCAATGTTTCACTGAAAATACCGAATGTGCAGGTTATTCCATAAAATTGAAATTTCATCAGGTATACGAAACTTTAAAAATAATAGAAAAAATAATCCTTGATACGCTAAGAAACATTGGTACCCTTAACTGTCTTTAAATGACAAAGAAGACATGAAAAAGAAGATGGTAAACGAATATTTTCGTCCAGTTGCGTAGTTAGAGTAAACAATTAGTCTTATTAATTTAGTTGAATTAGTTCTACTTCTGGGATGAAAAATCACATCGAAAGAATAGGAACAATGCGCATAGACGAACGAGGGATTGGATATATGAATGGGCCATTTCGTTCGTTTTGTGAATAGTGATGGGAGAGTAAAATCGATGGTCTGATTCGAATTATTACCGATAAATAATAGAGCATAAACGCAGGAAATATATAAACTCTCGTTTATTAGGGGGATCGGTCTTTATGCACAGATATTTTCTTTTTATTCGGCTGTTCGAATTATTAACCGATATCGGGAGCATTATTTGTCTTGGCGTGTACGGCTCTTCTATGCTATTTTACGCCATTACGCAAAGACAATGTGGCAATAAACTATCAGATAATTAAAATTTATCGTTACTGTTATGCGCGTTATGTGACCGTTAAAAATGCCTTCTTTAATTTCGCAAGCACAATTCTTCATCGAATATCCGATAAACTAGGGCCATCACATCATATCGTATCATAGACGTTCACAATTAAATTGAATTATCGAGATAATCCGCTTTGAGTACCTTCTAAAACTTATCATACTTCGATGCTGAAAGGATTCCTATATCTCGGTTAATGTACTAATGGAGAAGAGATTAGGATGTACCTACTAATTGAATCGAGCATCAAGAACATCCATGAAGAGTACAGTAATATTTTTGCTGAATATTCAATTTATACAATGGCTTAAAACCTGCATCTTGCGTTTTATTCGTATTCCATTTATGCATCGTCATGCGGATGTTACTCATTGCCAAATGGGTACAGATACTTCGTATTATTGGAATATTAAAATATTGAAATTTAAGCGAATTCTTTGATTCTTTTGGTACTAGGTATAGTTAATTCATGGTACAGGCGATCGTCAACTTGAGCCGCTATAACTGGTGCTATAGTCGTAGCTCGCATTCGTCGACTATTTCTACTGAATAGCCTTTGTTTTCACTACGTCATCAATTATCGTTTGGCTATTGTGGCGGTGAAAGTCAGACAATATAAAATTAGTGGTATTTTTCCTTGCGTAGTGAGTGCTTGGTATTGCTATTACAATTTCCATTAAACATAATTAATTACGACCATTACACAAGTACAATGAGTTATAATTTATATATGTAGGCGCAATTAATGTAATTAATGTTAAACGGTCCTTCTCTTTTCGATTATACGCGCGAAATAAATTGTAATGTTGCTGTTGGCGATAGAATTTTTCGTACATAAACGGATACATGAACGGAGCATACAAAAGCTGCCTTAAAAAAAAAAAAGGACTTCGGCATCGTTTCAACAATTCAATTTCTTAATTAAATAATCGTTAATACAGGCTCGCGCACGAACGATCCAAACGTGGTTTTGGCTTTAATTAACACAAGGTACGACGCACTGGTCCAGAAAGTAACTGGTTGCGAGCGATGAAAAAATGTCGAGCCGCCCGAATCTTGCCTCCGAATGCAGCAAGAATTTTACAAACGTCCCTGACGATTTCAATTAGTCGTTGAGCTCTTGTGCGGCGCTTCGACTGTTCAAACGTTTGCCCGCTTTAATTAGTTCGGATTATCAAAGTTACCATTTCGCCTGACTTCGTTGGAGGCCGAGTCTCGCGACAGGTAGCTCGTTGACCCAGAAACGACGCACTTTCAGCTACGTCCCGAATCTGAGTCACGACCGATTAAAATCCACTCGAGTCGGTAGCGCGCTTTCAATTGTCCAAATGCGATTCGATCGGCCGTACAGAGGCGAACTGAAAATTCCGAAAATCCCGGCTTCTCAAGAATCTCCTTCCTCGAGTATCTCGAACATCAACGATAGCGCAAGAGTGTCGCTAATCGGTAAAGTGCTCCCCTTTGTATCGACCAGCTCTTTCTTTTGGAGATAAAGCCTCGGCGGTGCGACAGCATTTCGCTTTCACAATGAAAAGTCGCCGAGCAGGGTGGAAGCTGGTCTCATGAATCCGGTCGACACGTCGACAAACGTATCGACGCGAGAGCCTGCTCGCCGTGAAGAAAAAGAAGAGCGAGAAAAAGAGCCTGGAAGAGTGGAGAGCGTTCGAGAACAGACAACAAGAAAAGATCGTGGAAAACGGAAGGTAGCCGCAACGCGTTCGGCGGCGCGAACCTCCAAACGCAGAAGTGTCTCTCGACCCTCTCGACCTGCTCAACCCTCTTGAAACGTGCAACTTGGACCGTAGATCGTTTTTGCCTCGCGAGAAATGGCGAGCGATTTCGGTCGAAGAAGGAACGGCGCGGCGTCATTCGGTAATGGAGTTAATATTTTAGCAGTGAGACACGAGGGAGGGGACTGGGCCGCATTACGACGCCGTTTACCTCGAGAACGCGACCACCCCCGAGACTTCTTCGACCCTCGAGGGGAAATGACTAAAGAACTTCCTCGAGGAACTGGCTAGGGGGTCGCTCAGGGAACAACAGTCGCATACATTTTACGTCTGTTTCCATGACAAACGTTACGCGGAATTCTCTGACACTCGGCAGAACGAGCCGCGAGAAAAACAAAGTGCCTTTTCCTCTATCCTATTCCTTCGCCCACGAATTCTCCTTTCCTTTCCCTCGCGAAACCCACGTGTTCCGGAAGACGAGGCGGGAACGGGACAACTGTTTGCGAATCCAGCCTGGCACGTACGTCAACCCTTATTTCTTTCCGGGAAGATGCGACAACACGCCGGTGGTTCAGACTTCGCCTCCGACTTTCACAATTTCGACGATCCGTTTTGCCATCGTCGTTGTCAGCTGGCGTCTCTCCGCGATCGATTTACGTCGACAGCCATGATAAATCAGCCCCGATGAATATTATCCGACATCTACTATATGTATGCCATACATGCTGTGCGCGTAAATCTTCAATGGAATGAGAATCGTTTCTTAGTTCCTATTCTACCGCAATTTGAAGAGATTGGCATATCCTGAGATGGTTCTAGTTACGTATGCAAATAGTTTCTACTGTAATAACTCAAACGAGATTCGAAGCAATCGATTCAACTTATACGAGTCCAAATGAAAAAAGTTTCTAGTTGTCGATTTCTAAGTTAAGTTGTATAAACAATCACGCGATTGATTGTAATTTTGGTTGGTCTGCATAGACCGTGAACGTAAATTGGACATGAAAAGACTGATCAATCTCGTACGATAAAAGAGAACTTCGATCAACCTCGGTCAATTTAATGCACCTTCGATTAATCTTTGTAACATTAGCAACCGATATTAATCGATAAATCAATATTGTCAATTCACTTCTCATCTACGCAAATTGAATTTAAAGTGATCGTTTACAGGTTTGCGCGCTAAGTATATCGACGATAATGCTGCAAGCTTGTTAGAGTTGTACTTGTACAGTTGAAGAGAACGTGCCTGCCAACTTCATTATCTTTTTTTACTATTAATTTACTACCGGCGTACGGTCTGCAATAACATAAAATGTAAAGTATTTACTTTAAAGTACGAGGTATTTTAATTTTTAATGTTTATGAAATCTAGCGACGTTAGATAAATGGAACTAACTTAATTTTATTGACCACGGCTTTTTAAATGGTAAACCGAAGCCACACTCTACTTATACATTCATTATTTTTACAGTGAATCAATTTTAACTGGAAAGCTCGTAAAAACACTGTGAAAATTGGCTAGCTGATATGAAAATTAAACATAAACACGCATTGTCCTTCGATCTGTATTTTTTCCGTTAAAATGGTAGCACGAAACATTATCATTTACATGAACATAATTCATTTATGCGAAAAAATACATTTGTTCATATATATATATACATATATATACATATAAATTTACACGAATATTTGGTGGATGTACGTGACAAAATATCGGTTTCAGGTTAAAGCAAGCTTTTAACCCTTTGAGTGTTTAATCCGTATGTCGCCGCACGTCGTATGAGCAACCTGATATGCTTGAAATAAATACTTTACGTCGTAAAAGAGATTCAGGTATTAAAATGCATTATAACATGCACAAGTAAATAAATGAAATTTTTGGAAACAAATACATTCTTCGATATTCTTAATTTACATGCTGTAAATTTAACGCAAAGCTGTTTTATTGAAATTTTACTAGCTACTCAAATGATATAAAGAAACCAATTCTAGATTTTTCAGAATTGTTAAAATAAAACAAATTTCACGAACTAAAAAGTTTCCAACGATACGAATGATTTACAAGGGAAGATTGCCAGGCCGCAAATTAAAAATAACATTATGGAACTTTGGGAATACGTATATAGTACATAATATTCTTTCGCTGCCCGAATTCACTCGAAGAGTGAAAATTCGGCTATTTTCCGATTTTGCGTTATAACTCGCAATAAGATTGACTTTAAACATTTTTTTTACCAAATAATATATTCCTAATTAAAAGAACTAACTTTTGTGTGAAAACTTTTTTTCTATCTCTTACAGTTTGCGAGTTATAACAGAAAATTCATCCGCTTCGGGTGTATCTGGGCAGCAAAAAATAATTGCGTAATATACACCTATACATTCTGCACATATTTCCAGTTTCATAATTTTTTGAATTTACGAATTGTGGTTCGTCCATTGTTAGATAACGCTGCGAGAGAAAAAGTGCACAAATGGAATATGATATTTTGCAAGAATTAAACGTTACGGTTTAGTATATTTTAATGTATTGCTGCTCCAGGACGAAATATATAAAATTCGCCTGATTCAACACGCTAATAAACCAATTCGCATGAAACCAATATTCATCGGTACGTAAAAGCTTTGATTCTACGACGAAGGTTGCTTTCGTGACTTTCTATTTCTCAATGACCATTTAGATTAAGATATGAAATAGGTGGCTGCGAGGAAATAGCCATACCGGTAGCAAAAGGATTTCGGTTGTCGTAATATTTCGCTTTTAATGTGGACCGTTACAGGAGGGGCGAGTTATAAAGTAAAAAGGCTCGTTCGTCTGTTCCGCCCGGTTTGTTCTGGACGCGCCGTGGCTACGAACGCTTGCAGCGATGATCTCGCCGATTCGTTTTATCACCCGTGATTCGTGACGCGAGATTTTAAGATGTATGATTGCAATTTGTTCCTGCCATTTGTTCGTGTGAGAAAGGAAGGTTTCGTTCGATTCGTTTTACAAACTGCGGTTGAAAATTGTTTAAAAAATTCAGACGTCAATTTATAAGCAAATATATCGTAAACTTAAAGTTTAGAAAGTTAATTAACAAGGATTCTCTTGTGTAACGAAAACGTTGGACATTTGTTAAATAAATACCACACATTTTAATTCTCACGTTTCTTTAAATTATTCAGAAATTATTCCAATTCGACGTGATTCGGCATGTTAACTAATATCTTGAAAATTGTACGTACGAAACGGTTGCCATTATGAAAACAAAAATCTGAATGATCGTGAGACAAATTAAAGATCGCTACTGCGCTGAAAATACGAACGAACGTTCGTAACTAAACGTGCTACGAATCCAAACTCTGCACAGGTAATGAAAGCTATTTCAACACAGCACCATCTGTTTTCTTCTCGTTCTGCCGTTGGCTGCTAGTTACCGGGTTACTTATCCTGTTCAAACATGGAAATCCTGGCAAGCTTTAAACGTTGGCCGTCAATCGGTGTAACGATTGCAGAAGGAACGGATCGTTTTCTATATCAGAAATTATAAAATAAGGATTGGCCTATGACAAATTACCTCTTTGTTAAATTCAAAGACAAAAGAATATATCAACTGAACAAATATAATTGCACAAATAAATTTTCCTTCGAGATTAGCCTCGAGAAACGATTATTGCGAATTAACGAAGATATCAAGAGATACTTGCATATAACGTAGAAAAATATCAATTTTATGAGAAGATTTCCATTTTTTGGCGAAGATAACCGCTCTTTCGGAACATAATTTTAAAAAATGGTTCTTTATTCCTTAGTATAAGCTTCAAAAGTAGATGCAAAATTTCAACTAATTTTAGTTAGGATTCTTGAGTGGTAACCCGATTAAGCTTTTAGGCTGGGTATAAAATCCTTTCTACGTAATACAGAGAATCTTAAAACGTGAATAATACTTTCGTGAAAAATTCCTGATCGTCGAGTTAAGTTAATAAAGCTTGAAATAAGAGTAGTAATAAGCAAAATAATAAGAACAATAAGATACCGCTCACGAGGTAAGCTGAATATTTACATCGTGTATCAAATAAATTTCTTATTATAATCTTCAGGAGACCACAAGAATCTTTAAATTAATTATAAACTTCCGTTCATCAGTTACAAAATTCATAATCACCTTCTATCTTAAAGAAGAGTTTAGTAAAAAGCGCAATGGAAGAAGAAAGCCGCAGGAAACGAATAAAAAAATAGTCAGTGGTTTTATTAATTATTCATCAGGCGTCAAATAGAAGCATTCAGAGTACGAATTTAATCGTATAACCGATTCGACGTGAAAATGGAATAAAATTGCATAACAGGTAATTGTTACTTAAAAATGGTTATCTATATCGATAATTCCTGCATATATCCTTGGCATTGTTCTGGCTTAAACATTTTTCTTCAAAATAGAAAATTACAAAATCATACTCTAAGAACGTTCGATTTTGTTAAACAACTAATCGTTGATTTCGCAAAGATCTTCACAGAGACGCAAAGTTTTATCTCAAGTGCGTCTTCCTACCTTTTTATTTTTTCTTTCCTAAAACCCCACCTTAAAGCTGATGTCGTTCATTCGGAATGCAAGAAACGAGACCGACTAGATAGCGGCGAATAGCAACGAAGCAAATTGTTAACCAGCCGCTATATTTATGCATTTATTTATTAACCAAGTTTTATTTGTCCCTCGGGCGAAATAACGGGCGGCGAAAACAAGTGACGCTGTAGAGCGACAACTCACGGCCTGCCACCGCCAATTGCGACGATTCGTTTTATCCTGCGACGTCCTCGATCCGTCTACGTCGTACGTCAAGGCATGATAAATCAGTGTCGCGTTGATGGCGAGCATCGCGCGGCTGATAGGCAACCGTACCACGTCGTTTCTCCGTTGTCGATTCGCAGTAGTCGCGAAACCCTTTCTCGTCCCTCACTTTTTACCATTTCTTCCTCTGTCGTTTGTCCTATCCTCTATTTCTCTCCCTCTTTCGTTGGTTCGCATATGTTCGCATTCGTCTTCTTGCCTCTTCTCTCGCCTCTGCCCCACGCCACACCATTTCATCTTAGCGATAAAATTGGAAATACGCGGCAAAGCTATTATCGCGGCGGATGATTAGACCGAATACCATACGCCAAAAGTAAATTGACAGAATGCGAACAATCTGTCGATGAAAAGTGGACCGGCGAAATTGAAGGAGAGCAGATGCAAATGAAATTGTTCGTTGTTTCGTTTCAAACTGCAGCTGCAATCGATTACGACAGACTTGAATCATGTTACACTTTATTTTGAACAGCCATTCGACGAACGTATAGTATAGTATTTATTTTTAACGCAATTTTCCATTATTTCCAAAACGTTTCTAAATTGCAGTAGTTGGATTCATCTTCCAATTTTGGAACAAATCTTGCAACTTGCATACCCAAAATATACGGGTATATTATTATTTAGTTCCTCTATCATATACTTACAAATATATATACACAAATGTAAGAGATTTAAGGATTTACATTTGCCGATTTACCGAGATTATGTTGTGATTATTTATATAGAATATAGGAATAGTTTATTATATACATTATGGTTTATCGGTAGGTTTGAGGCAACCTTCGATCATGTTTTCGTCGAATTTTACCGAATTCGACCATTCGAATTCAACCAGTGAATACTTAATAGCTACTTAATAAATCCGTAAAGCAAGGAAGAAAGTTCTTGTTTCAGTCCTCCGAGATGTTTCTGTGCTCATTTCAGTACAATACGTGAATAACGATAAAGCACCTTGGTCTTACGTCGGATCTAGACGCGTTCTTCTCACGTCGTCGCTGCCGATTTATGTCAGCACTGTGGAAATAGTCGGTCGACTCGTCGCCGATATCTGGCGATCAATCTTTATCGCATACCGATGTCGATACCATATCAAGAACTATTTCAGACAATGCTTTAGACGTGAGTTCGATCACAATTCGAATCCAATGTTTCTTGATCGACTTCGACTCAAGGGAATGAAGTCGGAAGAGAAGAAGAGCGACGAAGAAATACGAAGAGACTGCGACCAATTGCGAGATTTAAGCAAACGTTAATTCTCGAGCAATCAGGCTGGTTGAATCGAATCGGCTGGTTCGAACGGTTGACAGCCGATGAAAAACTATAGTAATTCACTGCATTCTCATTTGCTTAATTGAAACCGCGAATCTGACTGGCACGTTTTGCGTCGGCGTTAATCTGGATAAAAAGTAAGAAATGGTCGCATGGCAAGCTCTTTTATGTACACGCGTATATAATTCGTCGGCATGAAACGATGAAACGCAGTAAAAGGCGCGTTTTTCTTAAACGATCTCGATAACAAGCGCGCCTGAAATCCTTGCTCTCCCTTTACTGCTCTCTAATTAATTATTTCCATTATTCTTATCAAGACGCGTCGACTGGTTGATTAAATCTCGCGTTTCCAGACGCTTTAAGAAGATAATATCACGGAATGGAATGGGTCGAAAGAGCCACACAATGAGAAGCATCGTGACGCTGTATCATTTTTTATGCTACTTAACCGTTTCACCTGTCGGATACATCGATCATTTAATTAGAGTTTGGGTTTTACATCGAGGAAGTTGCTTCAGGTTTGTGTGATTCGAACAATCCCCTTATTTTCTCAGTTATATAAATCATCTGATACAATTAATTGGGTGCTAATAGAAAAAACATCGAAATGTCGTATCTTTACTGTACTATCAGCAATTCGTTATGTATCGGTAGCTATCGTATATACGATAGAGCGTATTCCATTACACAAATACCTTAATAATAACACGTTCTAACAATTCGAGCAGAATATCTGACAAATGTTTATCTATTATAAATATATACTATTGTTATACGACGTCGTATGTTGTGTTTTTCATAATTGAAGAAGAACTGATTGAGACAAAAATCTTGATCTTATTAAGTAAGTAGAATTACTTTAGTCTTCGATATTGTCAGAATCATAAAGTTCAGTATATTTGTACATATTTAGTATTTGTGACATGATAAAGAAGGGCAACGCTTAAAAGTATCGTGTCGTCGTTAACAAATAAACTTTGTATGTTTCACATTTAGAAAAGTACATTACAGCGTAAGTTATATACGTTCCAATACAATTTCTATTGGGTTTTAAACAATTTCTATAAGCAGTGCAAATTCAACTTGCCTGTTTCGCAAACAAAGAGATCCATTCAAATAAAATTACACTATTCATTTTAACTTCGTTCCTGTTCCACCTTCTCAAGATAGCTCAGCTCGCTCGTAATAATGAAATCAGGGATACGAGCAGCCTTTTGACAAGCGATCTTCATAATTAACGAAATTTCCGCGGCGTTAGAGCTAAAGGTAAATTTAAACAAGTAGTCGCTTGTAATAAAAAGCGGCGAGCCCCAGGATTAATCCAAAAAGAAAGTTCGAAAGTTCGCGTAGAACTTTAGCGGGCCATGAAGCGCAATTCTTTTTTTCCGTCATTCTTTTTGCGAATCGCACATAAGCGTGCACGCGTTTAGTTGTCTCGTTAGGGAACGTAGTGGCATTAAAGGCAACCGTTCTTTTTTATGACCGACATCGACCGTCGTTGCTCGAAAGGACCTCACTGTCGGGAAATCTGCTCGCTAGATACAGAATTATTTGAAAAGGGAACGCCGGCGAAACTTTTGACCAAACCCGAAACGGAACGTTCACAAAAGCTGCGTAACGCGGCGCGAATGGAAATAAAACGCGAGAGACAACGTAAAGTTTTCTCGCGTTACATGTTTGAAAAATCTTAGTCCACCGTAATCCCGACTCGACGCTGGGAAAATTCTGTTTTGCAAACAGGCTGAAACATCTATGCTGCTGTGCCTAAGATTCAGTAATGAAAACTTCGCTCTTTAATTATTCCCCCTTTTCCCTAACGAATGGCTGACGAATGACGAAACTTGAAAAGCAAAAATTATTTCTGCTTTTTAACATTTCTTCCGTCAGAACTATTTCAATTTTTTTATATTAATTCTAGAGTATGACCAAAGAAGATATTATGGTAAGGAAAATTACGTATTTCTAGCATGTCAAAGTTAAAAATATCGCAGGTATTTCTTAATGGTTTCAATTATTCGGAAGAAGCGATAATTTTAAATTTTTCGAACTTTTTGTTCTATTTAATTCCTATATATCCAACTTAATTCACACTGATGCCTGTTATTTATATGAACAAGTTTCTTACTCTATTTGATTTATTTTAAATAAAAATCACAAATTGCGTTTCATTGCATTTTGAACGTAAATGATAAAACGATAAATTCCTGAATTTAAATTAAAGTTGTCAGGGGAAAGTTTATATTTCGAAATACACGTTTGGCCTCAACACTCTTTGTGGGGCTTTTATGTATCGAGATCGAGAGACCTTACATTTAGTGAAACGATTCGTTCACCAAAACTATTTGTCTAATGGAGCTTGAAATCTAGACGAATATCATTTTTAAACAATAAATTTCCCTAAATAAGATAAAATTAGTCGTCAATATTTTATTGCTTTTCTAATATTATTATTGAAATTAAGGAGGATAAGAACCGAGGTATTACATATGGCATATAAATAATTTAGAACATTATTGTTTGCATAACCTGAAAATTAAAATCTATATGAGTTTAGTTGATCGAACTAAAAGTAAACAGTAACGCTTTTGTACGTTTTTGTCTACATACAATGCAATTTTAATGTATTCCACGTTCTAAAAATATTTATTTCATTGTCCTATATTTCACTCCTTTTTAAGCACGTATTATTTATAATGAAAAGTATCATACATTCTCTTGTTGACATGGAATTTTCATTTAAAGCATGCAATGTAAATGCAACTCTCTTATATAAGAGGAATGTTTTAAAACTGTAAGCTTCTAAAATCCTGAGAATTTCATGTATGCTTTTTTACACAGTTAAACTTCTCCAACCTGTTTATAAACTTATCGATTTCACACGGATTCTGTTAGACTAGATCGCCAATAAAATGTTCTTGTTCAAATGTATTGAACGTATATACGTGCTATGATACTATCCGATATATTAACGACATTAACTCATAGTTTCAAACGCTATCAATATTTCTAGCAATTGACTCGAGCAATTGACTTGGTTAAAAAAATAACGTGGAAAGGGCAGGTCCGCAAAGCCGAGGCTCTCAATCCTTCTCGCAATTTGCTTCTAGCCATCAAACCGCAAGCCATGGTACAAAGTGTTTCTAAAAACTTCCTTTCTGTTAGCATTTACCAGTGAGCAAAGCTGCGCAACCACGGACCGCCATTTTCACTCCGTAACAATCTCGTCAGCAAGAAGGTCTGTAGATTTTTGTCCATTACTACAGCGTCCTGATCTTGCAAACCACGATACGTCTACAGAGCGATCAGCTCGAGGCACTTTGTCTCTCGAGCCACGAACCTTCATTCTCCTCTCCGTTAAGCGTACCAACGAGCTTTTCACGCGCGGCAGCGTACCGGTACTCTAAGGATAGAGTAGTTACGGTTCTTCGTGAATTTCGAAGCGCTTTCGAGATAATGCCAGCGTACCGGAGCGGCACATTTAGTCGAAGACAAAAACGAAGCAAGAGGGTAATTTCATTGATGGCGATCAATGCCAGAGGACGCGGACAAAAATGATGGCGCGGCCGTTGCATAGGGATCTAGAAAGTAAGTGTACAGCCGTAGCAGGCGGCGTTAACGAGTGGCATCGCTCAGCTGGAGCTTAAACCCTCGTTAGGAAGCTAACAACCGACCATATGTCTTGTAAATCGCTGGTCCACGTGAAGCAGCGCGCTCGAATCTACGAATTTATGCGGTCGTCGAACGCGGCCAATCCAAACGATCGACCGGAGAACGAGCTTTCGAACAAACAAAAACGCAACGTCCCTAGCTGCAAATAGCTCGACCGTGCGGCGACAAACCGCGCCTGAGTCGCACGTTGCTTGGACGCATTGCGCGCGACAACCTTTTCAGTTTCGATCGAAAACTTTCTGTTCCTCCAAGTTTTTTAGAAAGAAAACCAGTACTAGGTTGGTCGCTGAGGCTAGAAAACGGAACGACCGCCGCTCGATTTTCAATTATCGTAGCCCCGTTTGCGATTTAAACGATGCGATGGTCCCCTAGACTGTTATGGGGGCTTGTTCTTCACGATCGATCGCCGACCGATTCTCCACTCGTTGGAAATCGAGTTTGGATTAAGCTTCGACGACGTCCTCTATTCCTAGTACTCCTTGTACGGAAGCATCGTTTTCCGCGTTCCGATAACGCCCGTGAAACGACAAGTCGTAATCTCATTTATCGTGGACCTCTCTAAAGAACAGACAGAAAACGAAAGAGAGAAAGGAAATGGAAGCGAGAGAAAAGGTCAAAGATCATCCCTTTTAGTTCGGACAACGCGCATTTCCAACATAAGAAATCTCACCAGAAGTTTTCATGCGTTCTGCGTAGGAAACTGTTACATCAACTCGATCGCGACACCTCATACTACTTTGGCTACGAATGCTCTATTTTCGCGTAGAATGACAAATCTCTTGAATCTTCTTCGACACACTGGCTCAAGCATGTAGAGAATAATTTTTCTCCAGCCTTGAGATTTAAATTGCACTCGAAACTGTGCTCGAGCAGCTCTTAAAAGTCTTGTTACCTTACAATGATGTAACACCCTGACTCCCTCTGTCTCGACTTGTTCGCTCCTCTTACTACATCGTTATGTCACGTTTGATATTCAAGTACATTCTTTTGTATTTTATCGATAAAACGAAACGGCTAAGATACAGGGCGATTTGATGTATAATTTGATGATAAAAGAATTACTACACAAGATACTCGATACTTTAACATTAAATAAGGTCTTTAACTTTAATAAGGTTATTTTGTAAATAAATAGTGCATGAAGTATGTCCCATGACATTTTTTCGCAACACTAATTTCAAACACGGTGAAAGTGATTAGTTATTTTTGCAATTTGCATAACAGAATTAGATGATGCTACGCATACATCGACCAAGAACTACGTATTACTATTACTACTACTAATACTAAAAATGAGCATAGTAACAAAGTAGTAACAAGATTGACATCTCATACTGTGAATGATCCAGAGAATAGGAAACTATTTGTAGTTGCTCGCTTTTATGACAAAATGCTGAGCACGCAAACAATATGACTACTTAAATGAAGTCCTCGTAATGAGCATGATAAGCCTTAAACCCGAAAATCCTAAAAGATGTTTAACATATCTATGTTATAACGGGTCATTCCTAGATGTACCATTTCCTCGTTTCACTTCTCTTTTGGTGATTCTATTTTTTACTTTACTATAATAGTTTTATAAATTAATGACTAAAACAAACTCTTGAATAAAAAATACTTAAGTAAAAAAAGTCAAGAATAAATGTACTTATTGAAAAAGAGGATAAAATCCAATGCAAATAATATGAAATTGAACGAATAATAATTGATTCCAAATGAAATATTTAATAGAAATATTCTCAGGCAATCCCTTCATCAAAACATATTCTTTGAGAACAAAGAAGTAGCGAGATTTGCCTGTCGCGAGGTGTTTTCTTGCACGTGAAATTTGATATCCTTGGACGGATAAAATTGAACTCGGGATCAATCACAACGGGACGTGTACTATGCTCGCCAAAAATTCTATGTAATACAGCCAGCCCTCAGTGTCGATTCGGACCTTCCATCCTACGACATGATTGAGTGACCAAAAGAACAAAAATGCATTATGCAAATGCAAATGACTCACCATTAAACGCCAAGAACGTTATCATCGATGTTGTTGTGGTTCAGGAGAAGTCATTACGAAGACCGCCAGTAAATAGGAATCACCGAATTCCACGCAAGAGACCAAGACTGGAAGAAATCTGTAACAAAGCATAGAATATTACGATTTGTTCATAAAGACAACATTAATTCTTTAAAATGTGTGAAATAACAAAAGATTGACGTCGATTAAACGAAGAAAGAGGAGTAAAAACTTTAACAGAACATGTTAAATATTATAATTTGTTCTTAACATCATACTGTTGATTGTTTAAAAAATTTAGGATAATGAGAAATAGAACTCTTCGAACTTGACAATAAGAACTGAAATTCTCATAAAGATTAGTTACTATAAAGATTGGAATTCTGATATAAAAAGTAAAAACTTAGAAATGACTTTAATGACGTCTAAACCAAGTTAAATATCTCTTTATTCAATTAATATACTTAAATATTATTATAGACAGTAAAATATTTCTTAATATCGGGAAATGCCTATGAATATTCCGTAATATAATTGATCTGTAAAAATTGCACTATGAATGTTTCATCATTAGAGATGTACAGAGAGACATGTACTTCGAAATAATAAAATATGGCGTGCTTTCTTCGTCGGTTAAACACAGCTGCGCAATACCAAAAAAATGCAATGCGCAGAACGTGTCTGTGATTATTGAAAAAAGTGACTAACAGCATTATTACTGGAGATTCGCGACATACATATGTAGTAAAATGTAAAAAGTATTTCAATATCTTATTCAAATATGCTTTCCATTATTTTAAAGTAAATTAAATATTACCATCCATAATCCAAATATCCATAAAAGGTGTCGGATTCATTATCAATCATGGCGTCCGTTTGAATTTCATGGCGTCCGTTTGAATTTCATGGCGTTCCTGTAATACCTCGAAGTACATACGAAGAAAACGTACGTTAATTAAATGAAGTTAACACTGGTGTATTTATGAGGTGAAAGAGTGATTATGAAAGTACATACTACGTAGTAGAAAGATCGGCACTAATCGTAAAGATACACGGACACACATCTAATCGCTTCGATTATCCACACTAGAATGACACCCCGCGCCGCGATTTACCAACGAACTTCGATTTGCAAGAAGTGGGGGCTCACCAGCAAGCCAAGAGTAAATAAACTGTGCTCAAGGATATATATGTTTTCACTAGGAAGCATATTCTGTACCTAATAAAGAAACGATAGGTCGGACTGAAACGTAAGATGAACGTTGAAAGTAAATACACATGAGATAATATGTATAATTTAGTCTGACGAAATTTATGCAGTTGAAACGTGAATATCTAAGCATAGAAATTTGATATAGGTAAGTGTCGTAATTTAATTAGATTAAATAAACATAATTAATAGGTAGAAATCATATTGGAACTTTATAGCATTTAATTTCCATTTAATATATAATATATGTAATATTAATATAAACATCATACAGCATTCTTTTTTAATATAACCTATAGAATAATCATGTACGTGTTTTGTTAAATGAAGATTTAGGATAGTCGGTAACAAGAAATTATAAATAATTGTGTTTAACTTTCAACAAATATGAGAATTTGGCCACATTTTGTCTAGAATTACTCTATATTCAAATGTACGCCTTAAATTATTAAAATAATCTAAATATTATACGCTAATATTTATCATCACTGAGACATTTTGCCAACAGAACTTTTATGAGATATTTCACACTCTTTTTATGTGTTTGTCAATTTTTTAAAAAATTAACTGCTTTTTTTTTCTACTGCTTTTATTCGCGATATTATATTACATCGTGTAAATGAGAATTTTCGCAAAATATGCAATATGTACATATGTACGTATTTCCACATTTATTTGGGTATAATATTTAGGTAATAGCAAATTTTGTTTTATTTGCGATACATTCTGCTATTTAAACAAAAAGCCAACCCCTACGTATTTTAGAATGCTATATAATGTTAACGTTTATTAAAATTGGTTCGTTACGCTTTATTTATTTTGAACAATAAGCAGAATGGCAGAATTTCAATAATTTTAACGTTGGAATTTCTTTTTGAATAAGAATAGAGTGTTAAAATAGTAATTATGTGTAACGAACATAGAATACCGTGTTCAAAAAATCATATTGTATCATATTAATCAACTCGATTTGTTTTGTAACTTTCGTTCTTATCTTTATATTTGAATAAAATACAACAAACATAAAATAAAATATAAAAAAAGACGAGCAATTCAATCATCTACGATTCTAGTTGTTAACAGTCACAGAATACAAATGTCATGTACTTCCCCCAAAATTTATTTCTTCAATTCATTTCTCCAATTCATTATTTCCTCTATATAGCAATGAAAGTTTTCTCGCAGTTATCGACAGTATTCCATACTGCTTTCTCGCCGTACATTTTCTCTTGTTCCGCTCGATTTCCGATCAAAAGATGTAGACAAGCGGGACTTTATTTAATGAATACAATGAACGTGGGTCCGGTGCTTCTTTTTCTTTCCTTCCTAACCTCATCCACTTCCCGTCATAATGAAAAGTTCCCTCATAAAGAAAGCATGTATTATGGCATGACTGCATTCAGGTACTCTTTAAATTTTCAGATAACCACCGAATGGCTCATAATCCAGCGGCATGTCGCGCCTATCGTTCCAAGCTCGAAAGATAAATAGAAGCACGGGGACCAGCACCGCCTCGAGGGCATTACGTCGCTCGTTCTCTTTCACGCGCAGGTTGGTATACCTCGAATTTGCATTGCCCAGACAACGGCAGTGCTGCTGTCTGTACCCAACGAAACTTCAAGCCTGCCAACATTTCTAGCTTCCGTTTCGACAGCGCGTCACTCTCTCGTTGAAAATGCGAATACTGGTGAAAAGGAAATGGGGAGAAAAAAAGAATTGGTTGCACCTAATATGTAAACCTGAATATACATAGTAATACAATGATTAATGAATTCTCGATTCGAAAGTTTTTTATTTGTTTAAATTTTATATAAGAAATGCGTTGTGCTGTTACAATATATTACATAGGAAAGTCTGTACAGACTATGGTTTTAATTTGTCGTGTTTTATTAGAGAAGTAAAGCTCGCGTGCTTCGACGGCAAGCTCGCACTTGTCCTTGCGTGCAAGTGTTTCGAGCTACGTTTTTAGCTAGATGTTCTGATCTTCTTTTCTTATGACGAAGGCGTACTTCGTAATTTTAATTACAACTATAATTACTCGTAGTGATATGAGATAACAAATATGATGGAGAGGTTGATACAATTGTATGGATACAAAGGAACTAATATTACTTCAGAGAAAAACTTATGACGACTAAAGCATTACCTGTGATGATTGATGACGATGCATAAAGCGATTTGATTATTATTAATGAGGTTATTAAATGTTTAAAAGAAATATTACTTAGTTACTATAAATTAGATTACTTAATTACAAAATAAGGTATCGATTTTAATATTATTAAAAATACATATTTTTCTGTTAGAAATCCTATATCTAACGAGGTAACGCTGATGTATCAATACCCACTTATCCATTTAGTGATAACTATATATTATTATGCATGATAACTGTGTTATACAAGTAGCTCGCTGTACTGAGAGATCGCAGTTCTGAACAAATCTATCGAGTTGTAAGACCGATTATGCGAGGTGATGCGACACGATGTGACGATGTTATCGGTGCGCTACATGTTAAATTAATTAGGTGCAGTTGTTTTCTGTTTTGTTGTCGTATGAAATATGATTTATTATTGGAAATATTTACAGTTATCGAAAGTAATATAAAAATTTTGAGTATACCAACAACTTTAGATCCGCCGAAGATTCTTCGAGGCATTGAAAAATAATTCAAGGTAGATGTATAGTATGTACTTGTTAAAAACTCTATTTCTATTAGGAATTCATAAGGAAACTTGATATTAAATTTAATATAATACGCATTCTCTACTTATTGAAAGAGCATGAAAGGTTGTTTTAACTTTCTGAAGTTCTCGGTAATTCTATAAAAAGAAACCACGAAATGACGAAGAGAAGAAAACAAAAAGGTGTATTGGTAACTTTAGTTCATCAAGCGTGTAGATGGTCTGACAACATAGCGGGAAAATATTTTAAGAAGAAATTAGGTCGACGACGAAATTAAGTTTTAGTGTAACTTTCTCAATAACCGTTACTTTCTTTCCTCTCTTTATATTTTTTTGCCTTATATTTTAATAAATTTTGCTTTCATGGATGTACTAGCATTTATCGTAATTTTAATTTAATAAAGTTTTATGATTAAAATTGTACGTGTGGTATTTTCAAATATAATATTCAGAATATATTTGATTTATTATTAGAAAAGAGATAATAAAGAAAACTAGTATGTATAGAAAACTAATATGAAATTGACTCAAATATACCTTATTCTTAAAAGTTCTTGTCGCACAACCAATCTCCTATACGATTTCACTTTCTATTCGTTTGTTTCTTTCCTGATTTATGTTCAACGATTAAAAATAGATAATAATTGATCTTATTTCAACTACATTTGACGTCTCGTCATTTGCCTTTGGTCCTCTGCCTGTAGGTCTTCAAGTAAACGGGATAATTTCTTGACCCCGCAGGCATCTTACATTCTCATACCTATGTCCAATTGAATTCGGAAGTGCATATACCAATTGTTGGTCGGCGTCCAGACATACTGATATCAGACCAGGAAATGTTCCGGTATCGACCGCTTTACCTGTGAAACTATGCGAACATACAGTGACTGAACCGACGCTGAAGGAACTTCGTTACGTCAAAACCAAAGTGATCCGTAAATTGATTTCGCTATTTAAACAAAAAGCAGCCTTCAGCTAATAACTCAACACAAGTATTCTTTTTAACCTACGTGTCTATTTACTATCATATTATATTTGGAATCATTATACATAATGTATTTTTAATGAATAGAGCCACTTTAAGAAAGATGTCTAAAAAGTAGTTATATAAAATATCTCTAATGAAAATGCGACACAATGATCCGTTTGCATTTTATTCCTTTCTGATATACAATTAATACTAATTTATTTCTCTACTTTATCGAGATATATTGTTCAACTACAAATCTGATTTTGTTGAATGATTTCCATTATCCTATGTAATAAATTGTCTCTTATAACTAAATGTAGTTATGTCTCGTTAATATCGATTAATAAGGAGTTGTAATATTGACTCTGTCACAGTGTCAATTCTCAGAAATAATCCAAACGAAGGATTATCGTGTTCTAATCTCGGCTCAGGTCTGTAGAATAAATAGAACGACTAAACCCGCGTAAGAGAACAAATCCGCCGCTGTTTGGAGCTCGAAATTAACAAACGGCTAATCATCACATTGGTTGATAAAAAGTGAAATTCTGTGAAAATATGATGGAATTTATGTAGAGAAAGTCAAGAGTGTAAGTTTTTCAAGGTTTTGAATGACGTTTCTGAATATATTTTAAGAATGGCTATATCTGAAAATGAGATTCATTGAAATAGAAAACTTTCGCAAAAAGTGTTATTTTACTTGGATAAAAATGATATTGTAACGCCACGTTAAACATAGTTAAACATAGTGCGATAATTGCTAATAGTGAATACATAAAAGAAAAATCAATAGCTGTCTAAAGATCCAAAGCGAATTTATAGGAATCTGGCGATTGAAATAAGGTGGATAACAAGTGGGATAGGGTAATAGAAGTATCCCATTAAATGAGGAGTAAGATTCAATGATGTGAATACCTGAAAGAGGAGGGTTGAGTTCCAACGGATAATGAATCTATAAAAAAAACCATAGAGACAATTCCAATCCACTTTACCTGATTCAATAGCTTTCGAGCAACTATTTGAAACACGGAGCACTATTCTTGAACATTCGTGCGTGAATCATACTTATCGATGTTTGACATCCTGATTAAAGAGAAGACGGGTGAATAGCGCTTATAGAATATCATATACGGCACCGTTCAAGATATCTCTGCTATTATCCCTGTTTCACCTTTATACCCTTGGTTTAGTTATTTGCCTTGGTGATTAATTTTATGCTCTCACTAACTACTTCTGATATTTCTCGATAGACGAATAGATAGAATAGATGAATTTTTTAATAGATATATGAAAATAGTTAAAAACATTTTAAAACATGTATTTGCTGTTGTTGATCAACAATTACGCAAAGAATGAGATAATAAATGATATTATAATATCTGATATTATATTAAAACAGATTATTATAGTCTTCAGTTTGCTTTACTATTTTGCACCATTCACTAATGAATGGATAATAAAAATATCGTTGCTTAGCGTAGAGCGAACGATAATGAAAGAAGTGTTAATTAAATTCCTACGTACATTGAAATTCAATAATCTCGATGGACTAACGGATATAAATATTTCAAGTTAAATCATAAATATTTCAAAACGTCGAATGTGATATTAAAGTAATTTTAGCTCCATCTCGTGCAACATATGCAGACTATATTTAAATAATTAAATCCGTAAAATTATATATGAATGTAATGCGCAATGGAAATAAATTGACATATTTTATTCAGAAGGTATCCGAAATACTTTTGATGGTACCGTTTCCATGTCCAAAATTGTATTTTAATGGTAATGTTAAGGAGAGCTCGTGACATATATTTTTTAATTAATTCTATCTCTTTATCCATGTCATTTTTTTTCGAGCATATTAAAAGTACATTCGTTTTAGCACGTCGTCTCACCAGGTACATAGAGTTATTTCAAAAACGGAAGTTTTTATTTGTACCCGTATTGTTTAGTTTCATTCGATTCTTCGTTCTCAACCATCGTCACCAATAGCATCGCTGTCATTGTGCTAACGTTTATGTCTGTCGTGTAAATAACACAATGACATCTGTACACTCTAATTTCTGACTTTTGGTACGTACACATTTTTAACCTTCCCTTCGCGTAGCTCGTATTTCCATATCACTCGTGGTTTTACGCGCTCGCCTGTTTCAGTTTGTGCCACTCCGTGAAATCTATCATCTTCGTCAATGCAGGATCGCGTCGCGATTTTGAATTGTTTCGCTTAATTACTTCGATCCAGGCCGAATCGGTCGTCTACGGAACAAAGTGGCCGAGCGCCAAAGCGTATTGCATCGTGCGTTCATTGTCTCCAGCGGTGAATGCTGCTGTGAACTTTTTTAACGAACATTGTTTTGTCCTTCGCTTTTTGTTTTGTTTTGGTTCCTATGGTTGACGAATAACCTTTGTAAGGTAAATATAGTTGTTTCTGCCACTCCGAGCGCATGACTTGTTTTGGAATAAAAAAGCGATTTTTACACGATAGGGTGCGAACGCCGAAACGGGATGAATACGAATGATAAATGTGTTCGATAAATGATAATTTCAATTTCTCAAATGACTCTTGATTATGAGATTCTTCAAACGAGTGACTTTTGTCAGATGTTTTCGATTATTTCTGTCAAAATAATTTGTTCGATGTTATTTCTGAAGATGAAAGAATAATACGACAAAGAAAATTGCAAATTAGAAAAATACACTGACAGTTTGGAGTGGAGAAAGAACCACGTTTCCGAACGAATAGTTTAGAAAAAAAAAAACTAAAAAAGAAAAAAAACAGACGAGTCAAGGCAAGAAAGTAAAGAGGGAAAAGAAACACTTTCATAGCTGGTCTGCGACATATGGAAACGCTCTGCAAATACTATTAATCGGTCGGTGGTTTCGCATTAATTCGAGCGCGCTATAAACAGGACGCATGGTTGGCTGCCGTGGCAGGGTGTGAAAAAGCCATTCAAAAGTCGACCAGACTCGACTCGCGACACTTTGCAAGAACCTCTTTACGCTTCGAGCATTATGCGCACCGCCTTAGCGAAACGACATGCGCAAACACGCGACTCCCTCGTTTAACGTACACTTGTTAATTAGCGATAGAGGGAGAACGTGAGCGTCTCGCTTCTTGTCCGGTTAGCCGACGGAGTGGCTGTTAATGCACCGCGCAAAAACCACCCGTTTAAGAAAGAATAGCAACGGTAGATTTTAAGTTCGTTCTAAGATTGAACAATGAATTATGGTAAACAGTCTCTTTGATGAACTAATCTATATAGTATATTATTAACAACGAAAATAACATAAATTGAATAACGAAAAAATAAGAAAAGTGTCTTGGCAAAATTACTATCCTGGATTCGTATCCCATCTGCTAGGAAATACCATTACATTATCTTAATTTACCTTTTTGCTCTTTTACTAAAAAGGAGCAAAGGTTTTAGATCGTGACACAGAAAGTCAATCAATCCTAATGAAAGTTTTGAGGTTTTCACAGGCTGGATTGTTTGAACTATTAATCGAAGCTTGCGAGTTTAAGCTTTATCCAATTGTTTTCGCGTTCTAGCACTTCGCTAGTTACAGTTAGTTTTATTAGGCTTCCCAAGACACACTGACGCTGCTATTGGTCATTTAGTTTGTGTTTATAAGTTAGCTGTATTCACGTCGCGGATCAATGGTGAGCACCAGGTTCAAAGAACGTAGAAGATGCATTATTTGGTGTACACATTCAGCTGTATCGGAAAATCGCAACACTGTGAAGCACAAAATCAAATTTGAAAAAGCCAAAATCGAATCCCATAAAACTGGGGGATATCTTCTAAGAAGATATAGCAAAGAAATATACCATAGGAATAGATAAATGCTCAGAAAACTTCAACAAAGTATCTGCATGCCAATCATATGGAAAACAGTGTTGCCTATGGTCCAATTGATCAAACTTGCTGCAATTATTTTCGATTTGTATGTTTTTTTATTTTTTGAATACATTATTTTAATATCAAAAGATATCTCGAGTTTGAGGAATCAAATTCGTTTGATCGCCATGTATCTGTTTAAATACGGTGCACCACTATAGTGGCTTTCGCGGATGCCATCTTACATTACGACTGAACTAAATGATCTATTTCATTTGTCTTGCTTCACGCTTTCTTTGTTCTTGCAACGTTTTATAACAGTGTTGACCCCCTCCCGTGCCATTTAGTTCGACAAAACTCGGGTCCAAGCGGTAGACATCGACGCGCGCTACACAGACCAGATTGATGCTCGTAAACAGAAACTAACATTCAGTCACGATCGTATCGGGCAAAAAACAGTCCGCGAGCTCGGCTTGTTATGTTTACGTTTGGCCCAAGTATCAGGTTGCGAGTCAGACTCGCGACATTCATGTTTGGGTCAAAATCTTCATCGCGAGTCTGACTCGCTAAAATACGGAAAGGGATTAACAATATACAGACAGAATATGTAGTCTTTGTCTTTGATATGCCAGTGTTAGATATCGATTGTTGCTTTTCGTTAAAATAAATATACCATTATTAGATGCTTTGTTTAACATGCCGATCCGTATCCTTATAAATTTTTTAGAATCTTCAACGCGTAATTCGCGTCAAACTCTGCCGTACAGAGAAACAAAATTCAACAAAATTCAACCGAACCTAAGAGGTTAAATGCTTAGGATAATTCGACCTACGTAAAAGTAATTCTTCAACATTCATATTCTAGAGATTACATGCACGCAACGAATCTTTATCGCGACATGTCGCTGCTCTCATGCCCAATTAACATCCAATGAGTTGGTTTATGATAACGATGTAGAGCAGAGAGAAGCTGATTATTGATTATGCTTGTATAGCCTATAAAACCAGCTCAGGTTATTTTACGTGTTAAATGTACAATATGTGCGTGACGTTCTATCCGATTTTGCCGATAATATAAAATTTGTGAGATCTAATTTTCTTGTTGAAATGTATATTGAGTAGTTATTTTGTATCTATAATCTTCGTGAGTAAAATCGTATTTATATAATATTGGAATATGCCCGGTTAAAAATCTTATGGGTCTCGACTTTGAATATGTTAAGCATATTAACGAAGCATTACGTTTCTATTCATTATTGTACTTCGTAATAGAAATTGCGTAGCTAATAAGTTAAATTTCCAAAAATTGCCTATACAATGTTGCATTTTTGCAAATAAAAGCGTAAATTTATTATTTATCATTGTTATTTTACCAAACGCTAATTACGAAGCAAAATACTGGAATTAAAAAAATATATAGCTTCGACAACTGACATTTAACTTTATACAGCCATTGGTGGAGGATGCATCGATACGTCAGTCACGTACTGGGTCCGATAAACGATCGAGACTAGACAAAATTTTCCTACATTCGCGTGGTTGTGGTTACGCTATCGGATTCATCGTTATGCTGGCCAAAATGGAAGCGATGGACGAGCCAGGAACTCCCAGAAGATAAAAAAGGATATCTCGTGGCTGCACGAAACGTGAGAAATGAAATGCGTAAACCGTATGGAACGAGAATCGAAATGTAATTGAGTTCTCCGACGAGAGGAGTTCATGAAACATATCAATGTTTAACAGGTGTAGGTGACAGTCGAAGAGGAATCAGGTTACACTCTTTAAAAATTGTATTTCAAGCGTCTATTTTGATGGATACGACGAATAACTGGGCAGAGTTATTATCAACGTTTCGTATTGAATGTTTTAAAGGTTCTGTAGAGCCATCCCTTGTTTTAAATATGCCTTGTATTGTGAATATCTGTGTCGTTTTGTATCTTTAAATATCCTATAAATAAAAATAGATATATAAATAAATAGAAAACATTAATGCACTTACTGAGCTTTAAATTTACTAATTAGTATTCTGTAATGTTATAATAAATAAAATTTTATATCATGGGAGTTAATGCTATGTCATATATGTATAATATCGCTATCAGAGTATCGTAGGTGCAGATAGCGACACGAAGAACGGCAATGAAAATCTGACAGATCGTTTCGTGAATATTACATAATGCGGCATGGAGTCACTGCATGAGGTATGCAGGTTTGCTATGCGGAAGCACTGCACGTGTGTTTCACTGAATTGCTCTAACAGCAAAAATTTGAACACTTAAATATCCCCGACATATCCTTATGAAAAAAATTTGACGTAGTTATACTATTTAAAGGGGTATATGTAACGATAGGTTAGCTTTTTCATAATAAGAATAAAATATTGCTTTGAAATAAGATTTTATTTAAATTATGATAAGTTTTGATTAAGAAAATTCGTTCAGCATTACACAACCAGGTTTATATTATAAATTAAAAGATGAGAAGATATACTCTTCTTAGAGCTTTATCATATAAACCCTATATCTATTCATAAATCCTACAGGACTAGCTATCCAAACGTTCTTGTTGCGATATCGATTCTGCCATCCTATAATTTTATGGTTATCCGCTTACATTCTGTATCATACCCGGCGATAGGTCTAACAACAACAACAAAATAAAGTATTGTATATACATTGCAGATAGACTGGGATTCTCACGTTTGGTACACGTCATGTTTCACGGGGTTAGTCGAAAAACTGTGGAATTAACTGAACCACAAATTTGTGAAAAATACTGAGCGAAGCCGTGTGGCGGCATTAAAATCGTGCGAATCGTTTTCCAAACTTATAGTAGGAATTACCGGCATGTAAAATTGGCTGATGGGCAGCTGGAACGTAATCACTGAAAAATAAAGCGCGTGACAATATAGCATGGATACTTAATGAGGAATAATGTATTTAATTCCGTATACGATACAGTTATAACGACATTTCAAAGAGTGCGCTGTCAGAAAAATACACGCAATGAAACTCATACTATTAACCCAGTGAATATGCGATTAAATATCTACTATTAAAATTACGATTTAATAATTTAATTATATTTTATCAAAGTAATTAATAAAAACATGTTCCATAAACTCTAGTTAATTTATGAATTAAGTAATATATTTATGTTGCTTCATATACGTATACTATATACAAAAAATATATTTTATAATAATAAACAATTTTTTGGAAGTAGAACTTCATATAAAATTACCTTTCTTAAAATGGTAGTTAGCTACATTTCTTTGCATAAAATAATTTTTATTATCGTTATCTTTGTCATCGAAAGAATAATTAATGCGCATACGTTTACGGAAAATATCGTTTATGCAGTTCCACTAATACCCTCCTAAATCGCATTGTGTGTGTTTCCGAACAATCCTGGTATTTTATGCGCGAAAATATTCCAGTTACCAAAAACTATTCGAGTATAAATAACTTTATAACAAAATGCGTTTTTAATTTCATTGGTAAATCAGGTAAACAAAATTCGCTAGACGTACGTAGACTCTCGTGACTAATATAATCGTCATTTAGCAATGGCGATAATTTCTACCTACATTTCAAACATTACAATTGAATATCCACCGAAGAGAGTACTTTGACTTTTCCTGTATTTTCCAGCGTTCCGTTTATAAGGATACAACTCAAAAGCGATATCGATTTGTCACGGTGTACAACTGATCGTACTTCCTAACCATCGGATTCGGAGCAAACTAACCTCTCGACGGAAGTCGAACTCTGTTAATTAATACATGAAGCGCACAGCTACCCGGCGTATTGGAGGCAACGAACCATAGCCAAGAATAAGAAGTGAATGAGAAAAAGCGTCGTTTGTCGTTAATGACGCTCATTATCGCATTTCCACCGGAGTTTTCATTATCACTGCTGAAGCATAGGGTGTAATCTCGTGACGATTAACAAGCGGCGTTTTGTGTTCTAGTGCCGTCTTAATGGGTTAAGTGTGTGCCAAAAGTGATGCGAAATTGACTGAATATTTGTTACATGGAACAATACTTGCGTCTGTTTTGACAACTTGTTAGTACTAATAAAATCAATCAGATCAGGATCTTATTTTGAATTTAATAGTATGTTAACATGTGAAATTACGTAGGAAATTGTGAAATAAGTATAAATTTCGTAAAAAGAGAAATTAAATCAATTCTACAAAAATTATTGCCATAATCGACCACACAAATCCGATAATGTAATTTTTGGTGGCACAGTTCCGTAAGAATATAGAAGTTAATTTGGATGGTTATTTTAAGAGATGCAAGATTTTGTAGGGGACTTAAAGAGTCTGAAAAAATAAGTAAGTACTTACTTACGTTGTAGTTTTATAGCGTGTAATGTTTTAATCTCCCGCACCGATTTCAATTGAAAAGTTGAGAAGATACCGCTCCACTTCAGCCAATCAGGAATCAGCTAGGAGAGCATTTAGCGGGACGAAACACCAGTTTGTGTCGGAAAGCATGGTGTCTCCATGTCATTTTGTTTTAAGTGGGTGATGTCATCTATGTACTAATTTTTCACCTTTCATAGTTTACTTGGCTTAATACACGTTTATTTAATAGTTTACCAGAGAGTGTTATATCGGAATTAAACAATTTCTTGAAATTATTTCGTTTGTGTTACGTGTGTTCGTACTCCTACTTGACTGCCCGAATCACCAATAGCTTACACTCTAACCTTTAACCGAAACACAATTTCAGTATAGATAACACTTTATTTTAACACAAATGGTGGTTTCTTTTATACAAATCACTGATCGATTGTGAAGATCACATTATTTATAATGATCTCGCTTCTCTTCGTAACCTTTTCCCTTTCGACCATATGTAGTGAACGTGTAGTGAAATACATATTCTTGAGTATAGTTTATGCATGCTCGACTTGCCGACGAGTCTCCTCTGCCCCACTCCGCTACCCGAAATTCGCTGGGCAAACCGAGGTGCGGAGATGCATTCTAGTGTTGATGTTCAGAGCGATTAGATGGTACATACATATGTATAATAACGAGCTTCGAACATGTAATTTGACCTTAGTCATGGTTTAATTTTTGTATAATTTGTTCTATCAATACATTTATTTTAATGTTTTCGTCTTCTATTGCGTAGATTATTGCTTGATTGCGAGGAAACCTTCGAGGAATTGGAGGGACGCCATGAAACTCAAAAGGACGCCATGATTGATGATGAATCCGATACCGTTTATGGATATTTGGTAACATTTAATTTATTTTAAAATAATGGAAAGCATATTTGAATAAGATATTGAAATACTTTTTACATTTCGCTACATATGTATGTCGCGAATCTCCAGTAATAATGCTGTTAGTCACTTTTTTCAATAATCACAGACACGTTCTGCGCATTGCATTTTTTTGGTATTGCGCAGCTGTGTTTAACCGACGAAGAAAGCACGCCATATTTTATTATTTCGAAGTACATGTCTCTCTGTACATCTCTAATGACGAAACATTCAGAGTGCAATTTTTACAGATCAATTATATTACGGAATATTCATAGGCATTTCCCGATATTAAGAAATATTTTACTGTTCATAATAATATTTAAGTATATTAATTAAATAAAAAGATATTTAATTTGGTTTAGACGTCATTAAAGTCATTTCTAAGTTTTTACTTTTTATATCAGAATTCCAATTTTTATAGTAACTAATCTTTATGAAAATTTCAGTTCTTCTTATTGTCAAGTTCGAAGAGTTTTATTTCTCATTGTCCTAAATTTTTTAAACAATCAACAGTATGATGTTAAGAACAAATTATAATATTTAACATGTTCTGTTAAAGTTTTTATTCCTCTTTCTTTGTTTAATCGACGTCAATCTTGTTATTTCACACATTTTAAAGAATTAATCTTGTCTTTATGAACAAATCGTAATATTCTATGTTTTGTTACAAATTTCTTCCAATCTTGGTCTCTTGCGTGGAATTCGGTGATTCCTATTTACTGGCGGTCTTCGTAATGACTTCTCCTGAACCACAACATCGATGATAACGTTCTTGGCGTTTAATGGTGAGTCGCATGCATTTTTGTTCTTTTGGTCACTCAATCACGTCGTAGGATGGAAGGTCCGAATCGACACTGGGGGCTGGCTGTATTACATAGAATTTTTGGCGAAAATCTCGCTACTTCTTTGTTCTCAAAGAATATGTTTTGATGAATGGATTGCCTGAGAATATTTCTATTAAATATTTCATTTGGAATCAATTATTATTCGTTCAATTTCATATTATTTGCATTGGATTTTATCCTCGTTTTCAATAAGTACATTTATTGTTGACATTTTTACTTAAGTATTTTTTACTCAAGAGTTTGTTTTAGTCATTAATTTATCAAATTATTTAAGTATATTATAAAGTAGTGTCATTAAAAGGAAAAAAATATGACAAAATGCAATATCAAGGACTACTAGTTATTATGTAAATATGTTTATCTTCGTAACTCAGGATTTTCAGGTTTAATATTTGTCATGTTTATTGCCAGATCTCACTCATATAGTCAGGTGCTATGTGAATGGGAGGAAAGCAATGGATATGATGACCACAGTTTATAAGCTTAATAATTTCTCAGTGACTAACATAACATTAGCGTATTGTACTCGTCGTATTTTCCACATTGTGTGTGTGTGGTTAGTCTGTGAATTTGCGTTGTCTTTGTTATTATTATAAACAAAAAATTCTCACGTGTTATCGATGTACGATTACAAAATACTTCAACGAGTAATATGTTAACGATAAATATACAATAGTGATATCAAATTTTACACAATCTATGATATCATTTCTCCAGACAATATACACATGATTATTAATATTTACCCAACGTGATTATGGATATGTAATTAAATTTGAAATTGAAATACGTTTAATCAAAATCAAAATAATATGTTACATGTTGTACAGAATAATCGCTAGTCTTCGTTAGTCGATTTCAGAAAAAAGGTACATAAATTAAAGTTTGAAAGTTGTGTATCAAACTCAGGTGTCAGAGTCGTCTCGGGATATCTTTCTAGCGTAGGCTCTTGTGTTTGGATTATGTGTGAGAACCGTGGAGCGAGTGTGTTGGCGTGTTTGTTTTGCCATCTTTTAACCCTTTCAGTATTGAACAACAATATATCGTTGTTAGCAACACTTGTGAAAAGTGCCTACAACGATATATCGTTGCGTATGCGACGGAGCTTTACTATTCGTAACACGAGAGAACTTTATCTCAAAACAAATTTATAAAACCTTATAAATGGTTGAATGTCTCTACAGAAGCTCTATGTCAGATGTTCCATAAATTGAAAAAATTGTTTATGAGTTAACTTTTTGTTATATTCCGCGATAGTTGATGCCGAGACTGTGTAAACGCTAGTGGTATAGGATAAAAATTAGACATGGGAGATTTGCTTGAGACTATAATCACATGTTTTAGATAATACTGTTTAGAACAGAGTATCTCCTTATATTTTACAAAATAATTTTGCATTTACAAGGCAAGATTAAAGTTTTTCGTGGGCTTTTGCGAAGATCACGTACATTTTGTAATCTGTGCAATAAAGGATTACACGCTGTATTCGTCGATGTAACCATCGATGCTAAGTAAATTATTTGTGTGAATAATAATAAGTAAATATTACACATTTTCAATAGCCGGATAACTATAAATGTTTGTAATAATATTGGAATGATATTTCAGTGATGTTATACTAGCTTACTTGTTTTGGAGCAAGTAATCCTCTTGACGCTAACTGCGCATCATGGGATTATCATTTAGTTTTGTGTATCGATATTAGAAATTTTGTTACAAATAATTGAGAATGTAATACTTATGCTTTATATTGCGTGTTCTACATTAAACTATACCGATTTTTTCATT
This sequence comes from Bombus flavifrons, assembly GCF_040668555.2. Taxonomy (NCBI): domain Eukaryota; kingdom Metazoa; phylum Arthropoda; class Insecta; order Hymenoptera; family Apidae; genus Bombus; species Bombus flavifrons. The sequence goes on along the minus strand of NC_138451.1, from coordinate 13,471,644 downwards.
TTACCTAGTGATTTTGAATTAGTATTATTAGTACGATTTGCAACAAATATTGAAATACAATTGGTATTGATTTACTCTCCCCTTATTTCGTAATATATTCCCTTTTGAATTTTGTAAATATCATTCTTACTTTTTTTATGATTTTTTTCTCAAACCTTAACAAATTACATCAGGTTGGTTTGCTATTTTTCGCTTAGGTACAATTCATTCGGTCGATACTAAAAGGCTTAAATATAGGACTAGGTAGGATAGGTAGTTTACTTTCTGGTGTGTCCGTTAATTATAAGTAGATAGGGCTGGGCAGGTTAACACATTCTCTGGCCGGATAGGCGTGTTTTCGTGTGTCCAATCTGTTCTAAAAAATTTTATTTGAAAAATCGACGATGAAGCTGACACGAATGTGAGAATACTATTCATTTTTCGAATTTCGCGGTCGTAGTCGCGAGTGGGTCAAAACGAACGATTGTGTATTGCTGGAGCATGCACATGGGAACGAACAGCGATCATTATGATCGACAGTTTCAGCCGGCATTGCGTCCGAAGAAAGAAGAGGCTACAAGCCGAAGAGGCCCGGAAATTGCCATAGAAGAGGGCAACTACTAATGGCTTCCGATCCTCTGGATCATCCACAGTATGGGAAGTCATTCTTGTTACTACTTTGTCACTGTGCTCGTTCCTAATATTAGTGGTATATATCTATATAATAGTAGGTGTAGTTATTTCCTGGTCGATGTATTTGTCGGCTCATTATATCCAATCGTATTGGCAAAATCATAATTTTGTATCAGTATTGCGTGTAAATGACATTTCCGTTAATGTTGCAAATATATTTATTCTTATGAATCATTGTACTTTCTTAAAGAATAATATTAGAATTAATTACGTTCTTTGTCTGAAATTGAATTAAACAGACGTTAATTTTTAATTTGATATTATTTCGGTGCGTAACTGTCGCGAATAATTGAAATAGCTTTTTGTTGATATACGAACAATAATTTTTATTGAATTCATTTTACCAATCAGTGTTGCAATACTCTGTCATTTTATCGTTTTTTTCAGCTGTGTATATAAAATCAGCCATATAAAATGACCAAAGTTCTTCATTAGTAATTAATTAACAGTACCAGTACATTAGTAATTACCATATGCATAATTAAGAGTGGTATTTAAATAGATAAAGTAATGTGAAGTAGATAAACAGAGAATAAGTAGATATACATATAATTAAGTAGATAGTGCAATTCGTTCTGGTACATATTTCACTTTTTTTATTTTATCTATCAGTTGCTTTACATTTTCTTAACAATGAAATTATAAAATAATTATTGAAACACAAAACAGCGTCTCATGTGGATCTATTAGTTCAGTTTATTTCTATGCTTAGTTCCCGCGCAGGTTTTCCTTAAAGTTCCTTTTGTTGTTCATTTTGCATAATGATCAAAAGATTAGACGTTTTGTAAAGGGGAATTTATTTATAAATTGATATTATAAATGAATAACTTTTTGCGCGTAAAGGGAAAGTAAATGGGACGTGGGTTAGGGTGAGTCTCCATGCGCAGCAACCTCCACACGGTAAGACCTGAATAATCGGTATTACACGTTTGATATATTTTAATTGCATCATACATTGGTAAATGCATTGTGTGATACAATTATAAATTAAATGACAAGTACCGTAAGTTGATTGAATTCTTTGTAACTTCATAGCAAGATTTCGTTTTAATTCGAACCATAACTAATGCCGTGATTCTCTTCTATAAATCATTGAAAAATTCATTAGTTACCTGGCATGCGTTCATACTATACCTACTATTCATTTTAATAAAGAATTGGCGTTGTTTTTACGATAACACAGTACAATCGATACAAGTCTTTGGTTTCTTCGGACGAGTACAGACGTTCTATCCAGCGCTTTGTCGAATCAATTATTTTCGCGCAGGTTCGTGAACTCTGAATGGCGAGAATTCCTCCAAGAACCAGACCGCTTTACCATGAATTATACCGTACAAGAAGTGGAAGGAAAAGAGAAAGAGGAGTGAAAAGGTGAGGGAGGGATCGAGCGATTCAAGCGGCCGCAATAAAAGCGCATGAAAATAGAATGTCCCAGACGGTTTCGCGAGAGTGAAGAGTTCCTGCGAAGTTCGCAGTAATAAACGGACGATACTCGCGGAAACTTTGATACCGCACGCGGTCGACTTGCTATGCGAACAACGTAACCGTCTGCGTCCATGGAATAAACGAGTAACGACGCAATAGGATCAACATAATCCGATTATCTCGACTTTGCCGATCGTATTTTCAGATAACGCTACGATATGAGTATCTGGAACGCTACTATAATCCCAACAACATCTGCATCCGCTTTCTTTCTATCCTTTCGACGCATAATATCCTTAACGAGAACGGACGAGAGATCCGACATCTCGTTCGCGTTATCATTGAACAAACGAGTGAAAGGAAATCCCGAATTCTCTCTTCTTTCCTCGAAGCGAGACGCGTTCATAGCCGTCATCCAAGAATGCTCCGAACGAACGAACATATTGGGTTGGCAACTAGTGATTGCCGATTTTATCAATACCACCTAATGACATATACCTACGTGCTTTCTTCTTCTCTTTCCTTTAGCGTTTTTCCTTTTCTTTATTTTCTTTCTTATACCTCCTCGGATTAAGTATGACTGCGACCGTCGTTTTGGTAAACGCGTTGTACGCGTGAAACTTTCGGAAACCTTTTCGACAGTACGCAAAAGTAGAATACAAGCGTCAGAATTTCTTCACAGGGAATGTTTTATCTCGTGCAAGTGAATATTTTCACTCTTCTAATAAAGACCCCTTAACGATATTTTCCATTTGATATAAATATATGAATATTTTTTCATTAATTAAATAATATTTGACAACTCATTTACTACAAATGTTAGTAGAACATCGATTAATTTACTAATATCAGATTAAAATGATCAAAGTACTCTCATGCTAGTTACTGTAGAGAAATTCGGAAGCGGGACGCTGGTGGCACGAGACGCTATACGCTCTCTCTCCCTTTCTGCCCGCTTCTTTACGAGCATAACTCGCTCGCAGAAGAGGCGGACAGCCTCGTATTCCTACGGCCCGCTCAGCATCGCTTCTACGATCGTCGAGGGGGTCGCCAAGGGGGGGGTGCCTATGACGAGACGCCGGACAAAACTCCAGCGTGTGCTACGCCGTGTCCCTGCCCTCCACGCAGTGGTGACAGATGTCCGTCGTCTCGTGTCCAATCTTCATCAGGTACTCGCCGAACACGTCGTGTCCCGTGAGCACCTGGGTCATCCTGTAGGACAGCGGGAGACCGCGGTGGCTCCTCCGTGCTTCCCAACTTGGGAGGACCGCCTCGACGCCTCGATGTTCGCCTCCCTCGTTGATCAGCTGAGACCGCCACCGGTCCCACGCATCCTCCTCGGCGGTTCCCAGATCGTCTGGGGCCGCGTCCCTCCCGAGTCCAGCGCTCTCATGTGGGAGTATCTCCGCTTGAGTACCAACGCTCGGAGCTCCCATGGAGGAGACGCGGCCAGAACAGTCGCCGACGCGTGGGACACCGTTCGGTATCCCCTGACGATTCTGACAGCGGTCACCCTGTGCAGCCTCCTTAGGAGCAGGATGCTGCGACGACTCGCTATCAGATCGTCCGCCCATACCGGGGCACCGTACATCACTCGGGACCGAACGACGCCCTCGTATAGTCGGCGCACCGCGACTCCCGTCCCGCCGATGTTCGGCAGTAGGCCGCACAAGGCGCTGGCCGCCGCCGACAACCTCGGGACCAGGGAGTCGAAGTGCGGCCCGAGAAGATACCAGCCTAGAAGAGTTTATTTCGCAGCTAAAATTTTAGAACGTTCGCCTCCTTTAAAAAATTTGTAAAATGAGAATTTGTTTACAGGTTTCAATATTTAATCTGAAAACATACATAAAAATTCCAAGTTTATAATTATATAATAGTATATAATAATATAGTAAGTAACCAAGTATATAATATTTAAAGTTCCAAGTTATTTAAACTTACCTTCAGTGGGATCATATTTAATATAGATAATACTTATCATATGTTTGAGATCGTTATAATTATTTTTCTTTAAATATGTGTTTACAATAATTTCTTGTAATTTCTATATACATTTTCAGATGATTTCAAAGATCAACGTAGTCATGGCAGTCGTATTTCATTACAATGCCAATGAAATTCTAAAGTGTTTTATAAAACACGTACAGTATGAACACAAAAGTTTTCTACGATAAATATTCGAATAAGTTAATGTATGTAGCGTATGTTGTACATAGTAATATACGTAGTAACGGAGTCTTGTTGAGAGGATTATGGAGTTTGTTAAGAGAAATCGAGAGTGTTCGGCGAATCGTGGTTTAATGAAGTTAAATCCAACTCTGGTGCTTATAATAGTATTTTATGGGTACTGTTCTACAAATCTCGTTCTATAGTTGGAAATGCTGGGTACTTATAGGGAATCGAGGTCTTCTGAGAGTAGAAATGCTATTTCGATTTCGGAGGTCATAGAAATTGTTAAAAGTTATATATTAATGAAGGGGCAGGGGTTCTGTGTTATTACAATGGGGACGTCGTGATAGGTGCAGCAGTGTTTCGGACCTGTGTACTGAAAAATAGTATGTGGTAAATTTTCGACTTTATGTTCTCACACAACAAACTTGCGTAAAGTATACAATAGAATTCTACGAAAAAACAACAAAACTCCGCAATATAACATACCCCTTCCGACTCAAATGAAGGTTGTCAACTATAAAATGATACAGTAATGACGAGGGTGCGCATTTTTATGGGAAATTTAAAAATGAAAAAATGTATAAAATACGCGTAATATCCGACAAAATATTCAAAGTGAAGAAGATGTTATTTTCTTTAAGAGACGAGATAAATCTGTGTGTAGGTAGCATTTCCTTAGCTATATCGATAAAAATATGAAACAACATAAAAATCCATAGTAATACCTAATATACCGAATTCCAAATCCTTGTTCCACGTGGCAATACGGTCATATATTACAATAAGATGACGAAGTGTATAAATATGGAACAAAACAAATATGTTGTACGTGAGAAACGCGTACTCCAACAAGAGCTATGGTGCATATTGAGACGCGGAAATATGTTCCCTTGCTAAGCTTTTCTGCGGACGTTTGCTACGTGTAGCCAGCAATACTGCAAGTGAGCCGTAGCAACGATGCAAATTCCGGAAATAGTGGTGCAATATGATGAACGAACGTTGTACGTCTACTCGACGCCATTCTTGAGCCATGGTATTTATCTTAACGGTTCGATACGACAGCCACCGGTATATCAGAATAGTCTGACCGTACAATCAAAATTCCCAGAAACAAAGGAATCTGAATAAGTCACATGCAATCGGCCACGGTATGATTGCTCGACTCCGGAACAGTGGACAGTCTAAGTAATTTAGCAAATCTGCAATTCGATTGCTCGATGAAGGAATTTAACCGAGCGTATGGGAGAGTAAGCGTATAGATTGATCGAAGAACGTTAAAGTCTAATTTGAATGACTAAAATATTGATTTTTATACTATACTTTTTGATATATTTAATATTTAGGGATGTAATTTAGAGATGTGGTAGAGATTGTATAATATCGTATAATATGTAACAGCGCGTACAAAGTTCTTTACGATTTTTAAATGTCATGCTGCTTCTGTATATGTAAATTTTTTGATTTATTTTAAATTTTCTCATTATCGATTATCAATTAAAGTTTCTAAAAAGGTTCTAGAAATTACGTATCTTATATAAGCATAATGACCAGTAGGTAATGGTCAAAATTAACGAAATATGGCTTAAGTGTTGAAGCATTGACATCATTAAGAGTTTTGTCATTTCGGTTATACTGAAGTGGAATGGTCGTTCAATTTCGATGAAATCGTATCGCATAGCATTTGGATTGATTTACCCCCACACGATTAATCTAGCTCCATTGAGAGAGTTTATATAAATCTATCTGCATGTCCCGCACGTCCATCGATGACCTAGCAGAACGGTAAATTTTGAGGCGATGAATCGAATAATGGCTGTAAATATTATGAATAATATAGAAGATATAGAGAATGTGTATCCTATAGCACGCTAGAAGTAATCTTAGAAATTTTTGGATCGTATATTTAGTATAACAGTTATTATTTTGTTTGTTAAACGGCGACATAAATCTGCAAAGTTGTAAATGTTCTGCTATAAATCTCGTACTGGCTTAAAAGTCACGAGACGACGACCGATCACCTAACTAAGTTCCTATGATCAGCTAAATGTTGCAGAATGTAGAACTTTCTACGGAATTAATAATATATTTCGTAGATAATATCGTCTATGAAAGGAAAAATTTAATCGATCGAAAATAATAAATTAAAAATAGGGAAAGTAGCTGAGATAGACACGTTAAATAGTTCATCTTATATAATATTAATCATTAATGCTAAAATTATACTTGATAATTTTAAAAAACACGACATTCCCCTTCAAAATATATTATTGAATAGCACGTACAAATCGTTTAATTCTAGTGGAATTATTAGTCTAGAATTGTTACATGACACTGGTATTAGCCTATGAACGATGTCTGCATGACCCTCGTGACCCGTAGTTTAAGTTCAACAGTCGAGGTCAATGCCTTCGACGAAGGATAATTCCTAATCACTCATAAATAGACTGCGGATTTTTACGCATTCATAGGAAATCTGAAAGTGAAAAATTACACAGGATGCACATAATGTGAAAAAATGAAAATGTGATATGAAATATCAAAAGTATAGTGCCTCCAGTAACACTGAGTAGGTAAAACAACTTTTTACAAAGATTCTACTCCCTTAATTATATTCTTAAAAATATGAATCTGCATAAAAATCCGCGGTCTACTCATAAATTTCACATGTCTGGACCTTGTTAGAATCACGTGCAGGATACAACAATATTATACCGGATACGTATACTATCAATCTTTTTAAACCACGTGATTTGGAACTATAATTATTTATGGTATATATTTAGTATCTAAGGCCGAAGTCGAATACACTCGCAATAGTATGGTTGCTATTTATACGCAGTCTGCTAACAGAGTAATGCGCAAATAGTGCCAAAAACACATGAAATACCGTTAAATCAAAGCAAAACAGATAAATGTTCAATCTGATCGAAATTGGTCGAAATTAAACGACTGTGGTAACATTACGGATAGCAATTAAAATATCCCCTCCACAATTAAACATGTTTTACAATTGCTAGTAGTAACCGTAATAAAACCGAAAGCTGGTAGAAACAGTAATCGGCAAATAAAATGTCTAATTCGTTGAAACTGTCATTTGGAGTTACCACGTACACAGCGTATCTATCTCGTAATGTTGTTGGTATGTATAACCGCGTACATTGATTCTGCACGAAAGGACAGGCCGAGAATACAGAAATAAAATTTATTCAAACAAAGTGTTAGTTTTGAAAAAATTGATCTTAAATATTTTTCTCGTAAGTTACCATGCATTTGGACTAATGTTCTAATTATGTTTTCACTTATTGCAGTGGATAATGGATAAGCACACGAACAAACAAAATATAACAAATTTGATTATTTTGTGATAAAAGAAATTTATTTTCCTGTAAGCGTATCGGTTATCAGACTTTTCCGTAAAATTTCATTAACGAGAGAACTGTGCTCGTGTGAACGAATGCAAATGCTAGGAAGAACGACGCATCAGGATTTCGGCAACGTACGTGACATCGTGTATGTTACAAGCGATTAAATTCCCCGCAGTTGCATGAGAATTCATAATGCGTGTTGTCACCCCACGAACATATGAAAAATCTTCAGAGTGTAGCCTCTCTTTTAAAAGAATCATGCTTTTCCATCTTCTTTTTCTGTAATCGTGGATATCGTTACCGATCTTATTCGAATAGAAAAAAAATATGTACACATTTCACTCTAAAGAAATACTCTATACGTCCTTTCAGGACGAATTATGAATTAATATTATAATAATATTCTATTAGTTTGGAAATAATATATAGTATGTGACGATTATATGGAAATATTCTTGGAACCTACAATCTGTACATATCATTGCAATGTTCAGTTTAAAGGTCGAGGGTTAGTACTTTAAAACTTTATTAAAGTATATAAAACAGAGCTTAATTAATCACTTAAATGTTTACATACACATGTCATAGTGTATAAATAATTATACCATATCTTTTCGTTGTCACTGAAAAACTTTATAAATGAGGTTCTCGATTAAAACCTCAAACATCGTTAAGATCAGATAAGATTAAACTTGGATTTGTGAACCTATTATTTTCTTCGCTTGAAATATCTTGCCCTTGTTAATCGAGTCAGCTGATTTCAGGTCTTTTAAATTCAAATAGTTCGAAACGCTTTGGCAATGTAGTCCTGTTATACAATTTGACCTGACGTATCCTTTCAAGTTTCAAGTGAACCCGAGCGTTTTTTAACATAAGAGTTCTTTAACGATACTAGTAGATGAAATGAAGTTTTCGTGTGAGAAAATGGTTGCATGCTAAAAGAAAGTAAAATATATGGTAAGATTATTATTATGTACTATTATGTACATTCCACAAATGTTCCATCCGTAAAAGCTTCATAAGCTTTTCGAACATTTCAACTATTCTCGTAATTAATTTTTTACGCTTATATCTTCCCTTTATAAGAATGAATTAAATTGCATCACAGTTACGTATATGGAGAAATTAGTGCAATTACTTTTCCATCGTGGTGAATTTTCTGGGGCGATGCCGTAATACTGACCGCTAAAGGAATTCATACCAAGGGAATTCTCGAAAGGCCTTGCCTAACTATCCCATTCATACAAATACATACGTTCTCTGACCTAACCTGCACAGCCCTGTCTTAGCACCAGCTTGCTAAGAACCCTTAACGATGGTTACTAGCTAGTCCAGGATAAAATATCCTCCGTTTCTTTCCCCCCATTCGTCTATCTCACTTGTTCTCTTCTGGTTATATTTTATTACATAAATCTAAGCCAAACCCTGAAGAACTTGGTCGAATTATCTGTGTAAGTAGTCGTTCTCGTTGATCGTCGTACATACATTGTACGTATACATCGGTAGTCATGATTATTAATTACAGTACAACTCGCCGGCTGAATTTAGAGGAAACCACGCGTATAATGCGTGCGTTCGTACATTTGCATATTCAAACGTTGTGTACGGCGTGGCGATTATGCGACGAATCGTGCTCACGTGCCAATGACGACGCGCGCTGACCATTGTACGACGCTTTCCTCGTGCAACCAACGCAATATGTCGATCGACTGTATTTAATGGATTGAAGTGACGCTTGCTCTTCTATGTCTATATGTATATGTAGGTACATATGTACATACATATTTCGGTCAGATTCTTCCTACTAATATTTTAATTTGATATTATGCAAAAATTAATACGAACGTCAAGTCTCGCGGTCCACGTATCTTTAATATCTCTTTTCCTTTTTGAAATATTAACGATTTTACTGCATTACGGTTCTAAGTTTTTTATGTTGATTACATATCGTACATGTAGTGGCTTTTGTAAGTGATTTACATAAATTGCGGTATACGCGAATTTTTTCTGTAATTTCTAGAAACAGAGTTTTTATTAAACCACTAAATTGACCACTGAATATGAAAGATCGTCAGTTGCAAAAATTATACGGTGACTGTTATTAAACTTAGGTGATTACGCTGAAACCTGAACTTCATGCAATTCGGCGTGTAAATTTTTTCGTGGGCATATCCGCACGGTTTCCTCTTTTCCGTATGTAGCTAATTTTCATGTTTTAATAAACAACATACGTCAATTACTCCGCGAAACATCGTAATTTTTTTCGTGTGCTTAACAACAAAAGAACGTTGCAGCTCGCAGGACAAGCTATTTCAATTACACGTAATATTCTACGCTTCGTAATCATTAAAGAGAGATAAATTTAATTACAATTCACCAACGTTCCGCTGGTTACTGCAGTAGACGGGAATTTAATAATTGCGAAGTTTGTAATCACAATAAATAATACATTCTTCATCTGCAGTAATGTCGGTAATCTCCGTTATGTAACAAATTTCGTCCGAACGTAGTTACGCATATATCTGTTGTACGTTGCGCAAACTCGATCTCTCGAAACTAATTGTAAAGGATAAAATAGCAGATCAATTTTATTTTCCATACCGCATTTGAAATATTTAACGATCGCTAGCGTTTAAACTCCAAGAATTATCAATAATAATATATGTCAAGTTTTTACGCAATAAAAACTAAAATAAAGTTGGAAAAATTTGCGAAAGTTACCGTCGTCGTGGTATTGACCTGTGCAATGATTAATTGGTAGGTAATTTATTAACGGGAGTGAAAATACAAAAATTACTTGTTACAAAAATCATTAGTGGAGACATCAATAGTGTATTGACTGATAATCACAACGTTTTAGTTTCTGCATTTTTAAGACGTTTCCCTTCTAGTTAGAGATCTAAAGAAGAAGAGCAACGAATTAAAAGGATTCATGATTCATAGAAGGAAGATAGAGAAATTAGATTCTTCGCGATCTCGATAGAATAAAACTGGCATAATTAAAATTAATCAGAATTAAAATTAAGAATTCTACTGCAGAGTTAATGTAAGCAGTCGTCAATCTTACTACTTTAGTATAATGGAATCGCCGATAAGTCTATCTAGTGGATTCGTAAATTAAACGTAGAGACGTTCAATGTTTGGACGAGAGATTTATTGGAGGGAATCGATAGCTATATCAGAATTTGTGGGAATAAGGTCTGATAGAAAACCTGTTAGATATATATACAAGTTCGGTAATTCTACGATTCACTAAGATTACATTTAAAGATTGCATTTGAAGTTTTTTAGTTCTTCAGTTTGTTACTCGCATATTTCATTATTAATTTCTTTTCTTAAAAATAGGAAAGTTTCCATTTATTTTCACCTAATAAATTATTTTGACGAACTAGAGAGTTTGCTGCTCCATTTCAATAAACGACGATGACGAATAAATACAAATAACGATATAACAAACTTTGGACAAAATCGAGTACAAGCGGACAGGTACATACGTCGACTGATCAGTCCATTCGGTTTGCGACCAGTTCATGTAGTTTCGAAAAAGGATGTAGTTAAAAAGGATGTAGAAGAAAAAGAGACAGGTTTGAACAAGATTGCTGGTGTAGAAAAGGGAAACGCGAGAAAGCTCAGAGATAACGGAAGAAAGTACTAAAAAGTGAAAATCAAGTGGTCCGCGAGAACCATGTGCAGATTTTAAATCTCTTTATACGTCAAATTCATTTGGTTCATAAGAAATTTTACGTAAGAAACTTCTTATTAGGAACATATTTACTGTTCTTAATAATTTACTATTCTATGAAACTTCTAATCTTGAGAACTTATTATTTTTAATGAACTATAAATTAAAAATCATAATCCACGTTTTTGAGACATAAATTAGTTAAAGCTAAATCAGTTAAACTCGTGTTCAACTTAGAATATAGCGCTTGATTAGATTTATATTTAAAATTACACGTGATTCTCTCTAAAATTTGTATACTTCTTCTATTTTGCAACAAAAATGTTGCGATTCTATTCGAACTAGGTTTACACGACCTATCAATTATTCCAATCAACGTTCGAGAAACGCCTCGTTCGAACCAGCACCGGAAATCAAATACAAGGATAACAGTGTCGAAGTGTTTTGAAGAGTGGAACGCGAACGACGGACGAAGAGTCTGCATTGATACATATTCATTGTTCGTACGTCATCCATGGGCCGACGTTTATGCAACGAATCGGTCTCATCGACGGCCGTGCGTACGCCGCCCACACGCGATTCGTCTTGTTTAACACGATGAATTGGTGACCATAAAGACACGGGGAAATCATAAAAGCCACACGTACACTACAGACTTAGTGCAACAAGTGCATAAATGTCTCTTTAGCAGTTAATTTACGCGCATACCTATCCGAAGAAATTTATAGTGGCTGATACATCGGGCGACTAAACACCTGCTCCGAAAAATAACGATCCGTGGAATAACGGCGGATGACGATGAAATATCCTGTATATTTCCAGTGGCAATTTGTTTCGTAATGAGGAACGGTAATATTTGGGGAAAAATCGAAAACTGAAGAAGATTGGAGAATGCAGGCGTGTGATATAACGAGTGGTATAATGAGATCTGTCTCTGTACGATTGTATTCCTTTGAAGGTTCAAACTTGTCGAGTCTGAGATGAGAAAATGTGGTAGAAAAAAAGGTACAGAATATTAATATTTTTTTGGTAATTCATCTTCTTCCCTAGAATTCTAAACTATAATAAACACACTGTTTTCTATGTACCCATTATCTGCGTGAATTTTTATACACTGTTATGCTATTAAACAATGTTCACGCGATGTTTCATGCAGTTCTAATAATTTTCATTAATTCTGCGCAACAAGAATGTGAGAAAAAGGTACGAAACCGCAAGAGATTCGGGGGAAACGATGAGCGAACTTCGAAACTTCCAATGGCGGGCTAGTTGTAACTTCCGTGCCATTTCCCGGTCATTTCAACAGGATTCCATCGATTTTCAAAAGTTGCATCGATTGTTTTCGCTGTAACTCGTGCTCTCGCACGAATCCTCGGATCGCGTTTTCTAATCACGTCAAATGGCACAACGACGACCGTTGTTCTGCCGTCGGTTGTCAGTAAAGTCAAACAAAATCATACGTAAGACAGAGAAATTTCGTCTCCTATGTGCTGCTCAAAACGGTGCCACGAGTGAATTCGGTGGCGTGCACCACGAACACGTTCAAGGAAGATTAAACGTCAGTGTGCGAAACGTGCCGAAATTCGTCAGCCGTCGAGGCGAGTTTTGCAACAAACTCACAAGTACGTAGAGATTCGGACCCACATTGATACGTCATCGAACAAGACCAGTCGTCTTTGCAGCTTTCTGCCGGCTCGATTCGATGATCCTTTGACGCATTTGACTTTTATTACTTCCGCCAAACGTCGATTTCAAAGCTGAAGAAACGGAGCAACGTCTAAAATGGAGAATATTTAAATTCCAAATGCTCAAAAATATGCAAGTTTTCTCCACATTCTTCGTACCGTTTTTGTACAAATCTTTGCAAATTCAAGCATTTAGGTGAAGCTTGCGCTTGCTGCACAGAATTTTCTCGGTTTCTATAAGCTTGCTAATTGGGTTTGTAATTTGTATTGAAGCACAAGACGAAAGTCTGTCTAATTGCTTAGATCTTTCTTAAGCTGTCTAGCAAACTCAATGAATCTTGGATTTCTATGGGCATTATTTGATTGCGAAAGTTATCGAATAGATTATATCCAATGGAGATTACGTATCGGTCAATTGTACCTTGTATATCAAATTACACATTAGTCAATTACATAATATCGTTATATCATACGTGATTACTATCGAATAATTGCAACAGCTGTTTGCAACTGCATTTATTGACAGGATAAACGAGCATTAAGATCTATTGTTCCCTGGGGTGGAAATGCCACTCTGTAGATAGAGAAAAAAGGAAAAGGAAGAAGAACACTCAAGGGAAACGAAAACGAAGAAAGTTAAGGAAAGTTACGAGCGTGGAATTCAAAGTGGAAAAAATATGGAAAAAGGTATAGTGATGTAGGTGTCTGATATAGTATACTCCCGTGGACCTGGTCGCCAAGTATACGAAATTTGACCAGGTTCGCGCCATGCCGTGAAAAATGTGGATAAGGAACAAGAAAGAAAGTTTAAAGAAACTTGTCTGAAAATATAAACGACACGAACGTGATAGCAGTGTCATAGTTACAAGAAACATTTTTGTATTGTTTACTTGAATTTTCACGTTTGATATCTCGCCGATTTTCTTAGAATTCGTAGAATTCACGAACCTTTCTTTCGTTACAAATTATTCGTTCGTTTCCGACTCGATATATTAGTAGACTGCGATTATTTATGCAGTTTTATATTTTTATAAACACGATTAAACAAATGGGATCTAAATAGAGAATTGTTTTATCTACTAAATATCATATGTGGTCTAGTTTATATATTTTATATATTTGTGCGCATTATGTGCATTCTGTAGAATTTTTGAATTTGAAATTTCTCCAAAATGACAGCAATCATATCTACGAATAAGAAACAGTGGAGCACGACACACGGTATGAATAAATAACGTGCACGAAGATTACGAGCTAACGATAAATTGATCTATGAGACAGCATGGCAGAATTGAAGAGCGAAAAACTTGTTGGGCGTTCGAATGCGTAACCGTATTAAGTATACGCCATTCGATAAGATACAAACTGAAATGGAGATACGTCCTAATTTCCGCTCCACAGCTGGAACGATTTTTTCGCGCTTTATGGTCCTCTGCACGATGATAGATACCAAACACGTCAGCCAGATTCCGAGCAAGCGTACGTTCGCTCTGTTTGCACGTCATGTATCAAACTGGCCTACAACCGCATGCTACGGCTGGCATCATGTTCGCAAAAAGCCCGTGTTTATAATTTACGAGTATTTCTTTTCATAAATCTTCCAGGCAACGTGCCGGACCGCTGGGGATGCCAGCTCTGTCATCGCATCTTTTTGGATTTTCTTCACACCCGAGAATATATAATTCGAGTATGATGATTTATTGTTAGAATTATGAAGCAAATTAGACTTTTCCTAGTTCCGACTAAATTAAGGTCTTAGTTTAATATCATATAATTGAAAACACGAGAAAACGTAATGGATAAAAATGCACGAGTTATAGTAAAAAAAACGCTTCATTTGCATTAAGGAATTATTAATTGCCTTCTGCTTATATACCGAACTTCATTAATATCAGTATGTTGTAAAAATGTACATATCTAAAATTGATTATGATTCATGACCAACACATTTTCTCCGTTAAACTTATATATATAACTAATTGTACATTTTTTGACGTTGCCGTATAAAGATAACCAGCACTACAATGATTCAGTGCTATAACCGCCGAGAAACTGAAAACAGAAAACTCTGTATTTCCATGAGCAACAATTTAGTTTTCGATATAACTGTACAAAATAAATATTCTATTTTTCCATATACATGTAAGTAATAACATTCGCGTACGATTCTTTTACAACACGTTTCCCGTTACTATGTAAACTGTTAACGTTAAATTTCTAAAAACTACTGTTAAGACTTGAACGAACGAAGAATTCGTAAATCTTCTAAAACAAACGAAAGAAAATCTTTAGTTTATAAACGGAAAATCGAATGAATAGTAAGACCAGAATGGCGCAAACAAGGTTCCAATCCGTTTTTGTTACATACCGTTTTGTTATATTAAATGCTAATAAGCAGTATAATCGTTAGAATTTATCCTCTAACAACGAAATGAAGTTTCGTAAATGCGAGAAGCAGAGCAGCTTGGCTCAACCATCAGCAGTTGGTTCTGCTTTGATGCGGTGTGACATAATTCTAGATAACATTCTTGCTTCGCAATGAATTATACACATTATTGAAATGTCTTTTCTATCTATCTAATGTCTATCAAAGTGGATGCTAACTGCTAAATGGAGAACGCTTTATATTTCCTATTTTTCTTTCTTTCTTTAGGGAAATTTATTTCATCTATTATATAAAAAAACAACTGTAATTTTAGTTTGTCATTCGTGAATAATCGTGATATTCAGCTTAAAAATGCGAAATAAATATTCCATGAGCCGTGAGTAATGTATCAATGAATGGTATCAGGTTGTTTTGTTGAAACGTGGTTTACAAGTAATATTTCTTCAAACGCAACCTAAATAAATTCTACGGACTCGATAGCTTTTGTCGATATGATTCGTCAATCTATTTGATCTGTCACTCAAATCGAAAATCGTTCGCGATCACGTAGTTGGCAGATTGATAAACTCCTAACGCAAATCTGTCTTCCTGTTATACTCGTAGATTCGCTCAAACGAATCAAACATTACATTTTTGTTGATTTAAACTTGAATCGCTAAAAATACTGTTTCGAATCTATCCGTTATTGAAACTATAAAATTATAGAATTTCACAAGTGCGATATACAAAGTTTATACAAAGTTCTTTCAAAGTTTTTTCAACATCTGCAAATTATTACTTACGTTCACGTCCAATTCACATCCAAAATCGTTCTTATCCCGAAAGAAGAGCGATGACCGCGCTTGTTCTGTCTTTCACAAAAGAGCTAGAAAGCCTGATATATACGGCATAATCAAACCGTTTTAGTCGAGCATCAAACGGATCAGCGAACCGAGTTTAATAGAGCCTGCTGAGACATAATCTTCTAACAAATTATTTGCTTCTAGATAATTCTGTCAGATCGACTGGCTTATCGTTAGCCTGATCGTTCGAGGATAGGGGAATAAAACGGAATGGAAAAAAGAAGGAAAGGTGTAGAGAGCCAATAATCTTCTAAAATAAATAATGCATTTGCTGACCATTAAGCAAATGAAATAACAGAGTAGCGAATAAACCTATGTAAATTATTTTTGTACCTCTTCGTCTTCTATAATCTGGCTTGACGACGCTGCCTCGCCGCGATCGGCGTGGTTTGTAAAATTCTCCGAGACGACTTCATTTGAATTTCATGTTTGCTAAAATTTCATACCTGTATCTCGTTGCGGCCGTAGCTTTCACACTAATTAAAAGAATGCGTCAGAACAACGCACGGGAAATGCGACAACGATTTGGGGAAAAAAGAAATGTCAAGTTGTAGCCATAGCGTAATTGTCGCTGCTTGTTAAACTAGGCAAAAGACACTTTAATACGACAGTTGTATTCACGATTTTAAACCACGATGGGAAATTGTAAGATTTTTTCACGCGAAAATCTTATTTCGACCAGAAACGCTAGAATTTTTGTAACATTTTCTTCTATCTTCGATCAATTCAACAAAGATATTATTAGGTGTTTCGGTCCTCGTGACTAACCTCTTACACAGTTGTTTTCCCTTTTATATACACAGTATGCATTTTATTCTATAAAGTGTACCGCGACTAACAACATAAGTTTCACGCTGCGTACTTGGTAGCAGCGTGTAATAACTTTAGATGTAACATCAAAGAAAGCCGGCGAAAACTTCCGCTTGAAACTCTTAATCACTGCGTACACACGGTTCCGCTTCTTGGACAGAGAGAAGGGCAAGGAGAGAAGGGTGGGAAAATTATTGTTTGTTCCTCATTTTTAGCAAGTTGTTGTTGGTTGGAGAAAGGAATTCAACGAAACTTTCCCGACGAATAGAGCGACCGTTGACTTTATCACAAGGCAATGCTTTTCTTGAAACAAGGATTGGAAAGCTGCGAAAGAGATTGAAGAAGTACATTTGAAAACGGAGTATGTCGCGAAAAGGAAAGTAATTTCAAAAGTTAGAACTTACCCTTTCCGTGGATCCGAACAAAAATTTCTCGAATCGTCTATGTGTTTACTGCAAACGCAAAGTGTCGCGCGATTGTTCCTTCTTCTTTATTCTTAACTTATCGTTTGTAAGGGAAATCGCGTAACTTGGCTTTATTTAATAGATAGTATCGATGAATCGCGCACACGCGTAACACATATCGTAAATTACTATATCCGTAAAAATATTTTTCTACCGATACGCTGTGTTACAAATTAATTTGGATGATTATTATATCCCTCAAAATTCAATCATCGAAAACGGGAGAAGTTAATTGCATTTTTCACGATCAAACAATATTATTGTAATCTCATAACAAAACGCAAATTTCAGATTGTTCGTATTCAATTTCAATTTCCGATACGATTCGACATAAATTGAATCACGATGGACGCGTTTTTTTTTACAGTGGATAAACAAAAAAAAAATATACATTAACGCAATGCCCTTGATTGTCTTTGATTGATAAAATATAAAACGATGAATCCTAAAAAGTTGCAGACAATTAGTTGAATAGAATCTAGATCGGTTTCGTAATCGGGGAACGTACGTTTCATCGAGGAAATATTAAAACATTAAAATTAAGATCAGTGATAAGTTAAGATTTGTCGTAAATCAGTGCAAAACTTTATCGAAAAGAATCGATTTATTTTATTCTGTAGTTCCTGAGATTTATACGGTTACGAGTAATTTGCGTCAACGACGATTAATCGATCGTTAAAACCGGTGATCACGGACGTCCGAACGAAAGATATTTCAGTAACAGGATGATGTATAATATTTTAATGGAAACTGCGAGACACATTTTCTATGCCCATTGAAAAATATAAAAAATTACACGACGAAAATGTAAAATGTCGATGCAATATGTTACGTGAATGTCAATAAATATTTCGTATTCTATATATCGTGTTAATGCAAAAAACCTGTTCAGACAACATATGGTTCAATGTACGTCTTGCATGAAGTGGATTCTGAAGGTACACCAGCGTACTTCATAGACGTCTACGTGCACATATATTAATTTAGCCCGTAATAAATTTCTCTGTGTCAATTTATTTATATCAATGTTTTTTTTCCATTCGCACTATTATATTCTGTCAAATTCTCGTTTGTAATATGGAAAGAAAAGGAACAACTTGTATCAGTTCGTTCAACAACAACAACAATATATCAATTCGTTCTGGCATTCGCTGCCAACAGAGGTTCTCTCTAAAATGGTAGAAGCTGCTGTTTAAATTCCTTTGTAAGAAGATAAAATAATTGCAAGCAACGATCGATAGCATTTAGACAGTTGCGAATACACAGTTCCAGTTAATATTTCGATGTTCATATATTGGTAATCAAAAATCCCCTTTCTCTATCGTGCTGGTATCGCGAAAATTAAATAGCGAAGGACAATTAATATCCGTTAGCGGATTACGGATTAATTATCCGCGTGAGAATGCGCGAATTTATTCAAACGAAGACTTACGCGTCCGCTTATCGCTCGACAGAATTATGTTCGGTCGTTTCCCTCATCCACCTCCAGCTTTCACTCGTACGAGAGAGATTCTCGTACACGCGACTCAAATTTTGGTTCATGGTGTGTGAATATGCGGAGTAACCGCGAACCGATGTGGTAACACATTGTGGGAAATATACACGCCTACTAAATCGCACATTTATGCACGGAAACGTACGATCGGTGACAGATGTAATTAATAAAAGCGAAATATCGTGATTCGCTTTCCATTTTCATGATGTAAGCAACCGATAACTCACGAGCGTTGAATGGCATGGTAAAATAAATAATCGTAAGGAAAGGAGATGATACGATCCTCGGGAACATATCTGTTACAAATAATGCTGATGTTTATCGTGAAAATGGAATACGAATTGTTAGGAATTGCAATGGCATTGGAATGACAAATGGATTTAGTTGAATTTAGTTTTCTTCTGGTTATAAATGTTACGCTGCTTTATGTAGTCGTAAATACAAATAAAATCTAAGTATTTTTAACTATTTGTTTATTCGCTCTTCAATTGGCAATCGAATACACGGATTTGATGACTATTCGTTTAAAATTTCGTACTTTTACTCTTGCCACTATAGACTTTCTCCCAACATTACTTTTACTTTCAATCTCATTCTTGCCGCGATGCACTTACCGCTCATACTTTCGAGTTTACCTTCCTGTAATCTATCTTCCAGCAAGTTCAGCTTCCGATAAAACTTCTCTCGCAAATAGTAGATTTTGATTTAACATTCGGTATCTATGTTTTCGGATAATTGGCACGCCGATTTCCATAAAATATACATGTACGAAATTTCTACGAGATCTCGTACTGACTTTGAGAGTCATTTTCATCTTTTGGAAGAAAAAGGGAAGAAGAGGAAAAAGAAACGTGTAAATCTGACGATCGATGATGTATATTTCAGAAGTATCCTCCGTTAGGTAACTTCTATGAACTAAATTTATCGGTCGACTCTAAATATTCGTATCGAATCCTGATCTGTTGTCACAACCATTATTCACCACCATGAAAACCATCATCTATATATAAACAATGTAAAAACGTAAAATATCAAAAATATATGCCTGTAAAGCGGTTTCAACCGTGTATCCGAATTATTACTGATAACGTCAACCAAAACAACGCGTTTGTCCACCACTGTCGATATTAATGAATAACATAACTCGTGCTCTCATGTAAACTCCAAAACTATTATTAAACAATCCTTATCGTAGAGATAAGCGATACGAACTGTCGAATATGAACATAACAGTTCGATCTGAATTATCAATCATTCGTTAGCATTAAGATGTATGACTTGGCTTGATTTTCGTACGAATGATATACATTTAAATACGTAAGTATTAATGTAAGTTTAAATACGCATGTCCGATCAAAAGGTGGTTTTGGGAAAAATGACTTAGTATTTAACAAGCAGACATCGACTTCACATAGTCCGAAATATAAACTGTTGCATCTTCAGTTTCAATGCGGATACGACTGTCTTATTCGATATGTATATAGACAAACTATTTCTGTGCTACTTGGTAGCAATGGCTCGAAGTATCGATAGTTGCGGATACACCCTTTTCGCTTAACACGACAGATACGCGTAAATCGCGCTTATTAAAAGTTAAAAGTATATGGTTCTGGACACTCTGGAACATCACGCACCGTATAACGATTGGATGAAAAAATCGCGTCGTGGTGCAGGAAGGGAATACGTCAGCGGATGGTCGTCTTTATTTTGATTCTAGGGCAACGCGACGTTACGACCTGCCGGGAATATACCGACGCATTATGAAATATGGCGCGTAGTCTCCGGGGCAAATAAGTTTTCGAGCCGCTAGAATACATCAGGCAACACGTGTCCCGCAAAAAGCTGAGTTTCGCGGCTCGACAATAAGTTCATGGAAATATAGTGTACCGTTGGGAGTTGGGCGACGGTATTAAAACTTTTTCATCAGTTAACGTATGGACTGAGACGTAATTCCGGTTGACATCCGGCGTATTGGTCGAACGGTATTAGTATTTATGTCAACGCACCGCTACTGGCATATCGTATCACGTTGTGCGGATGCTTTCGAATATTATCGTAAATCGCAGATAATGTTCTCCAGCTTGTTCATCGCTTACTGTACAGCGTTATAGTTAAGATAACATTTAACGTAGTAAATTGGAAACCACGCTTTTGATTGTTAATAGGAATATTTACTTGATCTTTGGAAATGGGAAACTATAATTGGACTTTGTTCCATAATACAATAGCAAGCAAAATTCAGAATTCGTAGTCACTTACTGACACAAGTAGATCGAGAGTCAATGTACAGCTCAAAGTTACACCTTCCTGTTATGTAACTTTCTAAACGAGATGTATAGTTATCATCGAGTACTTGTGCAAACATTATCACCGCGTATATCCTATGTTTTACCTTGTTTCTATCAATCAATCGTATATGACAATACGTTACACACGAAACGTCGTAAAAGAAGTGTGTCCAAGTTTGGAGATTCCTAGTTATTCGAGTTTTATGAGTAGTATATTATAGAGGTTTGGCAGAGAAGATACTTCTGGACGGTGGATATTGTGAATTCTTTAAAGCGAAGAAGGTGCCAACGACGTACGTCTGTAGCATCGTAATTCTTACACAAGACGTATCTTCGTTAAAATATATTCTTCGCTGTAAAATATTAAAAATCGGAGATGATCCTGATTTATCCGTAAATAAAGTTTTCCCATGTATATATATTTAAAAATACCGAAGATATTCAAAGTAATCAAAATTATTGGACTTGTATTCACATATATGTATTATGTATATGTGGAGATGGGATGTTTAGTTCGATTAATCAGCAATATTCGTTCCAGTTCGCTGATTCAAATTTCAATCACGATACTGATTCATATTGGTTTCAAACGCGATTTATGTGAAATCTTATTACAGTGGAGGAATGATCGCTATAGCTTAGAGATTGTTTCGCGCTTATAATTACAGTGTTTTACACTACAATGGTATGTTATATAATAATTTAGTGTTAATCGCTAAATAAGAAATTTTTTATTAGTCAGGCTCTTCCGTTTGCAATATCCGGTTACTAGTTCTTAGATTATATGTTAAACAAGACTTGCAGTCGTTATGTCTATACTGTCATAGAACCTATCTACTTGCTTGATCCATAATATATGTATATATATATATATATATAGAAGTGAAAGGATTAAATAGGTTCATCTTCTACTTCTGATTGTAGTATCTATATTTCAATGTCTTCATCCTATATATCATCTCTTCATATACTTGTGTCTATACTTGTAATCTGATATCCGTTCTTCGCAATTCCATTTATTTCCACTAACAGGAAACGCGATAGAAGAAACGAAGAATAGCTACCTATAACTTATGACAGTTATACTGGATATTATTCTTGCGTAACGCTGTACAGTTATGCTTCGTAGCTACGGCATAGTGGGTGGGTCATAAGTCGCAGACGATTTTCTCCTATTTTGTGACCACTTCTCTTACCCTGTATTATTCTCCTCCGTATTTTTATTCCACTGCTCTTTGTTTACTGCTGCTCTCGTTTCTCTATTTGTCTCTGTTACGACGTTCATCTTCCTTGCCGTTCTCTTCACACCTTTTCGCTTCTTTTGCCGCCATGTAGAAGGATTGGTCCTAGGCTACAGTAAAATTGTCTGCAACTTATAACAACTCCTACGGGGCCGTAGCGCGACATACTCCTATCGCGAATTGTAAACGAACACAGGAAAAATCTGCCAGTTTCAAATTGAATCACTTTGTTCGAAATTACAGGGTAAGAAAACGTCAAATCTGTTTGAACGAATCTTAGATCTATTTAGTTAGCGAATCTCGATCGATGCAATATGTATATTATTTGTATTTGGTACGCGAAATCTTATACAAAGACTGTTCTGTTTTGTTTTAGCGGAATTTTTTGAATTATCAAAAGAATCGATTAGTAAAAATTAGCATGTATAATACCTGTAAACATAACACAGATTACTAACAGTTAAACCAGAAGTAAATATCATTAAAATTTTTCTTTTACTTGGGAATAAATTTTATATTTTTAGAAAAGCGATTATCGATATGTTTGGTTCCTGATGTAAGTATTTTGGAAATAACGCAGTTGGCGCATTTGTCCCTTTTATAAACAGCGATAAAACCTGACTGCAAAGCTCGTGGAAGCGAAACTAAATTTCTGGCTGCAAACGTGCGTATTAAATTTGTCGTATAAAACCAGGAACCTCCCTTCCAAGTTTTTTATGCTGAAATTAGTTTTTGTTTCAAAGCGCGCAGCATACCGCAACTTACAAGAGCAACATTCATTCAGCCGTAGAATCAAATTTCTAGGAAGCATAGCTGGAATACATAAACCAGTGTGCTTGACTTTTATTAGTTGTTATACAACACATGTACAAAGAATAGGTGCGAGTTTCAACAACTTTATTTATCACAATTCCTTGTACGATAACTTTAAAAAATTGTTTACATTACTTTGAATTATGAAACTGTTTCTGTTATCTGTATCTTTTGTACACCTTGATGTTAATGCTTATACAAAAATATTTAATAATATTATATGCGATTATCGGTTAACTTATGTTGTTTGCGATATCTTTCTTAATCCATTGATTCGCTGTTTGCATTTTAACTGGAATGACGTTTGTCAGTCGTTCGGATAATAGGAGATCGGAGGGAGTTCGGCAAATCGGGCATGAACTAAAATTTCATTTCAATAGATGGACTTTGGATAAATGGGGTTCGGGCAAATGGAGTTGGGATAAATGCAGTTCGATTGTACCATTTTCGTGAAACGATAGATATGTGGGTACATCTCAAAGTTAATTTTAGATTTCTGGAGTTTTTTTGAAAATCATCTCGAATGGTTTATTACTATTTATCAGGTACATAATACAATTATAGTTTTAATATTTGTAAGTATTATTAAATTTTATCCTCTCACGAGAAATACGCCTGGAAATTATCGTTTGTACAATAGCACTTTAAATGGAAAAACAGTTGATTACCGTTTATTACCAGTTCGATTAATTAGAATCTCTAATGACTATCAACAAGTACTTTCCGTATAACAGGCTTCTGAAATTTCGTCACAAATCTGCAATCAATTTAGTAATTTTAAATTTACATAAAGCTGAAAATGTTTAACTTTTTCTTAACTTTTCAGCAAACAGTTAGCACTAATTTGAAATAAGTAGAATTTCAGAGCAAGTTAAGTCGACCCCTGTACAATTTCGTAACAAGCGAATTCAACTTCAGAACAAGTACATCTTTGGTATAAGTTAAGTTGTCGAGTCACCGAGGTAACGAATTGTTGGAACGAGATTTCCTTCAATTTGGATTCTTTTACATCCTACTGTAATTCAAGTGTATAATTAAGACGTAAATCTAAGATGACGCAAGAGAGGGAGAGATTCATTTTTGAAGGCTGTGCTGAAATTAATAAAAATTGCACACCTTCGTACTTGTTGATAGAGAATGTTGTATAGTATAGTATAGTATATAATATCATATCGTATTATATAGTATTTGTTAATAGACAGTACCACTTAATGTGTAATCTGAAAATGCATCGTATAGTACGTATACCCTTAATAAATCGGATAATGAAAGTCTGGGATAATAGAAAATGGAATAATCGAGAAACCATAAAATGGAATCTCCTGAACCGTATATTGGAAACGAATCGCTCTTAATTCTTGATAGACGATACGTCAAGTTCCGTTCCGGTCTGTGAGAAAAATAGACGAACACAGAAAACGTGAATTCATATAACGTATTTCGCATCCTGTCCCGCAAATATTTGCCAGATGACGTTAATCTTTCGACCAACGAGAACAGATAAAAAACGGTAACGCGTGTCAAAACTCAGGGCGCATAATTTTCTATATCAAAAATTACCAGACGAAACTACACGAAACGAAATTAAAATTCGAAATCAATTTCGAGTGGTGAAATCGAAAATTTTCCATTACTTTTCGAAATGGTCATTCGATTTTGCGCGCTATGTTCTCACCGGGATTCGATCCGCATTAAAAAGGAATATTCGCATCTTCGACTGTTCGTGTAAATATTCCGTTTAATCGGTTTACGAATAACGTCCATGAGAGGACGCAGCTTTTCGAAACGTGGATTTTTCGAATAATGAAAACGAATAAATCGTGTTTTGCGCCGACGCGACGCATCGTACATCACGGTGATTCGAAAAATATTATAAAATCCTTTTTCAGAATTGCTCGTACGCGTGCGCAAAATCGTGTAGCGCAAGAGGCGCGACTGATATTTCTTTCCTTTTGCCTGTCAGTTTCTCTTTTATAGATCCGAGTATCGAATATTGTTTGTAATGAAATACCATTTTTTACATTACCTTCCTGGATATCCGTTGCGAAAAACAATTTGAATACAATTTAATATTAGTTTCTTTATACAATTGCGCGAATGTTCAGATCGCATCGCTTTCTTCGTTTTCCCCTAAATGGAAAAGTACTGCAACTTTTTATCTGAATTAATAAATAGAAAAGATTAGAATGGGAAGTGTAAGTCTGCGATGAAACTACTCGCGAATAACGTGCATTTATATTTGTCTTTTACTAAACCATGAAACGAGCAGATTTTGTGGTTCAGGTTTTACGGCAAAAGTTAATCTGATGAAAGTTTAGCAACAGGCGGGAACAATAACAGTTGTATGTTCATGCACGGCAGTTGTTATCCTGCAAGTAACCATCGCTCGACACTGTTACGCAAGTACAATTATAACAGCAGTTATACAGGAAGGAACAAAACATTATCATATTGAGGAACGTTGCAATGCGAGGGCAAACGTGTGCTTCTTATTAATCTCGAAAGAACTGCTTTGCTAGTTAAATTATCTTAACGCTTATCTTAATGATCAACCGGGGATAGATGTTAGTTCACAAGACCGCAGAATGTGTCTCAAATAACAGTGTAGGACGGTTGCAAAAAAGTAATGGCGTATCGTTGACAATACGATAACCTATTGTGCATTTTAATTGCAGTATTACGGTATTATGAAATTTTTTCTTCCCTTTAATCATAGAACATACTCACAATGTTTCGCAGAAAACAGGATCATTCATCGAATTAGTCTACACTTGGGAAACGTTTAAATATAATACCATGCTCTTTTGGTCGTCTTTCCGAGATTTGTCAAAATCTTATGTTAATTTGTTACTCGCTATAGGAAATTCAAATGTTAATTGTTATCTATCGTTTTGCAAATTGCGTGGTTTGCACTGTTATCGAATAATAATCGGTACCCACGTACGCCTCGTTAAACGAGAAATTCGAGAAATCAATTAAATAAGAAATTCGCAAGAAATCGCAAAGTGGCGATATTTGACTAAGCAATGACACTGCACTAGAGGAAAAAATTATTAGAGAGGGTGTAAAAGCACTAGTCGCACGGTGCAAGCGTAATCCGGCGACGTAAGCCATAAGAGGTGTCCGAGCCAGGGTGGCGACATTGTTTGTGGACACCGTGAGTACGCTCTACCTTCGAACAACAAGAGGAAGAGAAAGATACACCGTGCCGCAGCCACTGTTAACGATTATTGATAATATTGTCATCGAAAGGATAAACATCAAAAATACATTCTCGAGAATAGTCGCTCTCTGTTGCTAAAAGTACCTACACTGCTTCGCTTGACCTCCACCATTCCAGCGTCTCACGCACTGACCTCTCGTATTACCGAAAGCCTCGCTACGTATTTTAAACGTATAATTTGCAGTATCGCTATATGAGACAGTGTATGTTTAAAAAATAAAATAAGAGTTCTAAAAATAAAAAAGAGCGTAAGACCAAACAAATTTGTAAACTATTCTATCGTAGGAAGTTTAGTTTGATAATAATGAATTTAAAGTTAGTAATTGCTTACATTTCTATAAATATGTACAAGCGATAGGAGCAACTCTTTCGTATCATTAATCTTACGTGAAACTTATCGAAACTCGAGATTTAATAGCTCACACCATCCGGCTACGACTTCATCCACGTATCCTTAGCGTGAATAATAGCGTGGAATCTACGAAAGTTGGTGTATGAGGTTTACGAAGGATTCGAATGGTTTACAAAAGGGGAGCGACTCGACGATGTCACGTCGGAAGAGAAGTGGGGAAAAGTGAGCCACTTAGGTTTAAGAGTGTATAACCAGCCTAGCAGAATCATCCAGAAATGCCTTTAGATACTCGTTCTGCTAAATCGCTTGAGAAGCATTTAATGAAACGAAGAGAGTGAAAGACGATCCTGCTTCTGCCACCTGTCTACGAACTTTCTTTTCAAAATGATCGAGGAGCTGAACGTGTATAAGTTGTACGAGAGTTTGCGAATAATTCAGAAGGAAGTATTCCGTTGGACATCATGAATATTTCTCATTTCATAAGAGAAAGTTTTATCAATTGTATCGGATATGGAACACAATTTTTGCATCTTTCTTGCTATTCGTAGTAAAAGAATGATGAAGAAATTTTCTACACGAAGTATATGTTCTTAAGACGTACAGCGAAACTGGGTCTACTCAGACCTAAAAACATACGGAACAATTGGATGCAGTCCGCAAACAAGTGCCCTATGATTGCCAGGTATGATCGAAGTTAATTATACTATAAAAGTAGTTCAACGATTCGTAATATGCAATCAACGAAGCAGGCTACAATGGTAGTATAATCGTTAGAAAACCTTTTATTGGTGTGATTAATACATTAAAGCATTCGAATTTGTTAAATCATACGTTAGCGAAAATAAAAGCTTCGATGATATAGTCGCGCATACTAATGAATATGAATTGAAATATTTCGTGTAAGATATGAAACGTTATATCTTTTATTTGATTGAAAATTAAGATACGATACGAATGAGGAAGATATTTCGGTTCAACTTGAAAAATAACAAAATAAATATTATAAGAGAATAATTTTACTAACCAAAATACTGAAACAAAGTATTGGATTAAAATAGCCAGTAACCCGGCTTTATAATAGAATTCTTATTATAAACTGGGCATAACCTACGAAGAGTAAATAAATGATTTCAAGCCGACAGAAATTCTATTCAGAATTCTATTCTAGAAATTCTGTTCTATATCGGAACAATGATCGATTTATGATTGCTATTTCCTGCGGAATAACATTGATCTTCTCGTACGATCAACATCACTTGGCATAATTCGATAATTTATTCGGTCTGTCCTCCTTAAAGGACAACAAAATTTATTTGGGAAGGGATGAATTGTTGTCACAGAGTCGAGTGAATTGGCTGAAATCTCCGTTCACCTGTACCATTTCATATCGCACGGTAACCACGGCATGCAACAAACGAATAAAGTGTACTCAATTATGCCCTTCCTGGTTTCTACGGTCCGCCTTTTACCTCGCCCCAGTGGAGGGTTCAACCTGAAGTCGTAAGACACCGACTTTACCGGTTCAACCGCGAACTAGACGGTGAACTTGAGTGCTTGCAGAGCTCGTACCAGTGCCTATATACAGTCCTCCGGAGAGCCTTTCGAACATCCTCCCGAGCAGGAAATTAATTTCATGGGAACGACAATCGATACGCTTTCGACTATACTCAGACCTCGCATATACCTACGTTTCCGTGAGTGCGTAAATTATGGAACTCGTGAAACGTCACGGTTATCATTAATTTTCTTAATCATTGTTAACACGTTGAATTTTATATATTTTGTTTTAGTCGCGATAGATTATAATACGCTATACCATAACATTGTTTCCATATTTTTAATCTATGAATGTCTCAGTTACTTCTCAACTCTTTTAATCTTCTATAAAAGCTGTAATAAATATATACAGAAATATAAACTTGGTAATCAAAATTGCGCTTAGTGTAATAGTTCTTAACATAACGCGTAATACATAAAAAGAAAAAGGGAAAACAATGCGGAGAAATCGGTTTCACAGCTTCTCGCTCTTTTCGATCGAAGCAAAAGCCTGCGATGGCAAAAACGTTTCGTCCCCGGAAAACTGTAAAATTGTTAATAAGTAATATTTGCATAATACAAGGAAATTGTAAAGCGTATTCCTTCGGGCGAAATCGATCGTGGAAAGTCGATGGATCGAATGGTAAATTCGGTACTGGTATCTCCGTTGCGGAACGCGATCGTAATTCCGAGCAGCGTGCGCCTCGTTAAAATTCGACGCGGATGCAGCGGCCGAAATCGAAAAGTTTGCAATCTGAAGGTGTATAAGAGAAATTTGTCAGGCAGACTCGAAGACGTCGAGCAAGGGGAACAATATCGTACGGTTAATTTACTCAGGCAATAATGCCCAGAATCATAAGCCCCAGGTGTTACGTCGCGAATCTTCGACCCTCGTAAACACCGTGCACAAGAGCGCAAGGACACAGAGAGACGAGGCTACAGGGTGCGAGAGAAAGGCTATACTACTGGAACGAAGCGATGAAGCTTGCTTGGAGAGGAGGAAGATGGGAGGAACAAGTAGGAGAGATAGAGAGTATAACGGAGAAACCCAAGGGTGCACCCTACTTTCCTCTCTGTTATAGTATCAGTGGGTAAAGTTGGCCGAGTGTAGTTCCGTTACGACGGCACGCGTTACTATTTTGATCTTATCTTACCCCCTGACTTTTTAACTACCCACCGTTAAGGATCTTCGTGTTGGTTGCTTTTCGCGGCAACGTTCCGTTCGGAAGTTTTCTCGTCGGAGTGTTGTTAGAAAGAATAGTACGCGTTATTTCGCGGAGAAGATATTACATTTATCTTATTGTTTCGCGTTGGTTCAGGTATCGATAATATCGAATTTTGTTATAATGAAATTAGCGATAGAAAATTAGAAGATTAGATATTCGTTTTATCTTCCAAGTAAACATGTACTTATGTACGTTTATAAATTTAAGAAAGATGATTTGCATTTCCTGACTCAAATGCGACATAAAAACGGTGAAAAATATTAAATATTTTTTTACGATAACATTTACGATTCCTTCTTATTTCATGCATCTTCGTAACCCAGGCCATAAGTATAACATTCCGTCATAAATAATCGTGACGTATAATTTCTATACACTTTGTATAACTCGTATACCTGACATATTTGTTATTCTTCGGGTTTCAATAGTCAGTGTCGTTGGTGCGTTACGCGTTGTACCGTCGCCACGTTTTTCACGACTTTCGCGAACGTTCCTCCTCTTTGAGACAGAGCTGGAAAAAAAGAACAATCGAACAATATTTGAAACAGTATATCTTTATGAAATTTTATCAAATGCGCACTAAAACTTACCGAACGTTAAGCGAAAAGGAGAATTGTCGCAGTGGCGTGAAACGATGTTTCGATCGAGTATCTGCTGCATCCTAATGAGTTTGACAGCAGAATGTACAAACTCACCAAGGAGATTGGGGTAACTCGCAGTTCTTGACCAATGTTACACTGGTCCTATTATAGAAAAGTTGGAAAGGGCAGGGACTCGCACAGAGAGGATAAATGTTTAGTAAGGAGGATGCAGTAGATGGAGGTAAAAGGTGTATAGCGATTTCCCTGTGCGCCTCCCTCAATTCCCAAGGCTAGTTTCCATCCAACTTGACGCAACACACCGGTAATTTGTATCTGACCGGGCCTGCCGTTCTTCCTTATCATTTTTTATAAATGCTTGATAGGCTCGGTAACGCAGGACGAAGGTAGAAAATGGACGTGAAACACCTTGTTCGCGCGAACTTTCCCTCCTTTCTCGCAAGAAAACTCGTTGACATCGTGTTCTATGAGATGTCCGAAGATAAATTTGGTACTCCGAAAACGTTTCAGAGCTTTTGCGTCAGAATATCGAAATTTGTCATGGGACTTTTTTACAGCATTTTTAGAATTGTAAATTCCTTTGTTGAAATTTTTGTAATAATTAATGCCTAACTTTCTACAAGGAAATTCTCGAAGCTACTTCTCTTTATCTTTTATTAATTTAATAGATGTGTAAAACAGCAGATAATAATGCCATTAGTCGTTGTTACAAGTTTTAAAAGATATCTTAATAAAGATAAAGAGTTGTAGAGCGTAGTCTTACGGAGGGTGGAGGACGAGTTTGTAACTTTTATCCGAGGACTGCTAATGGATTCATCTGTATGACTTTTCGTAGCAGACTCTTGCTTTAGAGATATTATTATTGAACATCCAATAAGTACTCGAATCGCATGCCGTTTTCCATAGCACGAAGATCTACTCTCTTCGTTAAATTTCAATCTGTGAAACATAATTTTTATCCTATTATATTTCTTAGGAGAAACAAGATGTTCGTTACTATACCATAGAACCATTAATTGATTTAGGAATTATCTTAGATCACATTTATCCTGAAACACCTGGTATAGAACCAAT
This sequence comes from Bombus flavifrons, assembly GCF_040668555.2. Classification (NCBI taxonomy): domain Eukaryota; kingdom Metazoa; phylum Arthropoda; class Insecta; order Hymenoptera; family Apidae; genus Bombus; species Bombus flavifrons. The sequence goes on along the minus strand of NC_138451.1, from coordinate 13,440,294 downwards.
ACGATACCCGCTTACAGCGCACGAACTGTTCAAAGCATCAATACAGGTACAAAGGATGCCTGTTTCTGACTTTATGGAACTAAATTATGCATAACTGTATTAAAATTATCGATTAACACAACTAGCAACTTATGAACCATGGCATACTGAAATAACAATTGAACTGAACTCGCTTTGGCCATTTTATTTGTATTTATTCGTCTCGTATCACGTGCATTATTGTCTTCGAAAACAGAGATTTCCATTCCCGTATTTTTATTTTAAATAGTTCATTGTAAATTGATCGTGATTTAGAGAAAAATATGTCTACCCTTAGCTCCCTTCATATTACTAAGAATTAAGTAAACGAATATTCCTCCGATATAAATCTTATGAAATTAATTTCATATTTACCCGTGCGAAATTTCAATACTGCGCTCCAAACATATTTAGCGTTTAGCAAACCGTAGTTGATCTAAAAATATTCGATTTTCCGCGCAATCCGCGTGTCAAGATTCCCACGGAGAGCGTACATATTTTATAAATAGCAATAGTAGATATTATTTAACAAATAGCGATTTACCGATAGAAATATAATTTGTAAACAAAATTCACTTTAATTGACATTTAAATGTTTATTGTTCGAACCCAAGCATCGATATTAGTTATTGCAGTTGAATAAATTGTTTTTTGGTTCGTTTTGTATCGAGATCGAATATAACAACGCCATTGATGTTAGTAATAAAACCAATACAATAAATACAATAGACAGAATTCGATAAAAACTCGCATCTACATAACGAATAACGACACGCATCCATCATCTATTAAGTTCGAAAATTATAACTGTTGTTTCTGTGTTATGATGAGTATTAATTACACATATCTACTTTTAACCAGATTTATGTGATTTATATCACATAAGTCAACGTCTCGATACATCATCGTAAATAGGGCTTATAATCTAACTAGAGGGTAGGAAGAAAGGAAATAGTAAAACGGGTATTAAGTCAAAATATACGTGTAAGCAGTACAGGAAATGATATAACAAACTAATTTTGATAAGTTTCCGAAACTTGAAAGTTCGCATCAGCTGTAATATTTCTTTTGGGACAAAAACTGCACGCGTTACGAACAAAATTAGATATTATACAATCGTGTTAGTCCACGTAGCACAATTATATAATATGATTAACGTTACGTTTGTTTTTAAATTCTTAAATTTAAATTTTAAATTAATAATAATGCAATACGTATGTACGTTCTTACTTTTATGGAAATTAATTTTAAAGTATATGAAGGAAACAGACGTCTATTATAATTTATATTTAAATAAATGGGACATGTATCAAATATTATTAAAACTGTACAATGACAACAAAGTAAATAGTAAGGTTACTGACGTTAAACTTCGTGGGAACGATATGATTTGCGTTATCGATACAGAAATATGCTTTGATCGGGGTACTGAACCAGGTTGCTGTAAAAATAATAAAAATTTAGATCGATAACAGTACACGAGCTCGTAGCTCATTACTAATGCTCTGTAAAGTAAAAAAATTTGTTAGTATAATGAGTTCATAAAGCACGCGATACTTATAGTATGTTTCTGTATACGTCGATAAACGTTAAGTGCTGTTGAAACGCAAATTCTATTCTAATCAATAAACCTATACTTGTGTTCACTTCAACACCTTTTTAACGTTGCTATAATACAAAGCGCTTCGCCGATACAGAGCGCTCAAATTACCATTAACAGAGGACGATTAGAAAATATCGTGTTCTCGAAAAACACGAATTAACAAAGCTCGAACTGTTTACAGTTTGATTGGATGCGCAGCGAAGAAGATGAATATTTGCTTGAGTTAATGGAAAAGTGATAAGAATTTCATAGATGACGTTTCGTCCAATCTACTTCTGTTTGAAGAATAAATATTGCTTAGAAAAAGTAGATTTGACTACACAAAGATACAAAATATCCAAGGTATATATTAGAGAATCATTATGATTCCTATTAATCTCCTAGCAATTACTAATGATCGTCGATGATTGTACCATGTTTTGCAGTCAAATATTTTTCGCCTGAATTCGAGTAAACAATTAAAGCGAAACACAACGTCACAACAATGTGGTATATGCCATAAAAAATTTTAATTTTCTTTTCTTGACACAATTTCTAAACATTTCAAAATAAATGATAAAATTTGGTTTTGGTTATTAAATACGAAACATGAAATTAAAATTAATCCACTCCCGACATTTTTAACTTGTAGATCCATCGTTCGATTTCTACAAATTTTTCATAAAAACACTTAAATTTTAAATTAACGCTTCTAAAATGTTTTTTTTTTTAGTGCACCATTTAACAGAATTTGGTATCGGTTTTATAAAGGCACTCAACTTTTCATATCCACGCTCTGAACCGAATTTCTAATTTAACTTATGCTATCTCAAAAGCGTGCAAATTTCCATAAATTTATATTATCGATTGTGCAGAATCATCAGTTTAGTGCACTTGCAGTAAGAAATTAGATTACTTCAGTTAACTAATACCTATCGAAAAGTGTAATATCAGACCTTATTTGATTTCTGATCAAAGAAGACCATTACGCTTATCAGGCGAAATATCTATTTATCGCTCGATGTAACGACATTAGAAAATACGTGACATTAACTTAACAAATCTACAATTTGTTTGATTCCTTCCCGGTCCGTACACCTACATACGTATTGATTTACTTTCCTCGTCACAGAAAGAAGTTCCGATTAACTTTCTAATTCTTTTTTTAACTACAGGTAGTTGCAAATAGTCCACATACCAAATTATAGTCTGGATTAATACAATTTCATCTCTATATCAAATACATTACATCGAAAAAAATGTGAACGTTGACACGCTCGAAGCTTTTATCGAAACCTCGAAAATGTCTTCCTGGAAAATGTGCCATTTTGGTCGAACGATTTCAACGTCTTTCGGCAAATTCTCGTAGAATTGTTGTACTTCGTGCGTGTGCAAGGAAGTCGCTAGGAGAATTGCGAGACTCGAAAAAAGCATTCTACGAGATATACGAGACGCAATGCTTCAGGTGAACGCAAACGTTTCCGACAGGTTTGATGCCGACAAGTACGTAAAAAGGTACGCATCTTATGTTGAAACGACAAAGCAGAAGGAAAGTACAAGGGGAATAAAAATTGAACAAAAATTGAAATGTCGTATACAGCTGCCTATGAGATGTATATAAGTATCGATTTAAAGAAAAAGATGTCTGCTCGTTTACAGAATATGTGGATTTTTTTACTTTACTGGAAGTTATTCTCCCGCTAGCTTCAAACGCGTTCATAGAGTCGTTTATACTGCGATAAAAATTGCTTTACTGCAAGCTAATAAGATCAAGGTTCGAAATAAAGTTTGAAATTCAACGTTCAAAGTTCAAGAGCGCGATATACAGTTTTAAAATGTTTTAATTTTTCGTAACGCGTCGAACTGGTCGAACAATTCGCAAATTCGAATCATTCGCCTATGGGTCTAATAATATGAGAATGCAGTCGTGTGTTCGGAAAATTGAATAAACGATATTTGGCTGCGAAATTAATTGTGTAATTTGAAAAGTAGATCAATAATTTCCGATTGAATTCCAATCCTGATTAATATTACTCTGCTCGTTATACGTTTATATTTTTACAGAGACGATTAAATTATCAAATAAATCTGAAATTTTCAAATATTTATTCGCTGAATTTTTTCTACAAAGGAAATCGAGCAGCCACAAAAAAGATATAAATACAGAGAGATTGATTACAAAACAAACAGCCCTCTTATTCACTTTTCCAGAGTGCTTTTCGTGGAAACACGTTTAAAATGCAATCAATGAATGTAACATCATACACAAACGGTCACGTCGAAAGAAGAGCAAATATCGACACAATGTGCAGCAACGTGTCGATTGACACACACTCGATCTACCACGTTATTCGATCATACGATACGCCGTGTCCGAGCAACGCTCGTCTCTTTCAATCACCGAAAATCTCAAAGGCTCTTAAGCAAGACGACCCAAGCATATTTTAAATTCCAGCTCGACCACGTGACGCGACGACTTCAATTTCGTTCTAAAGTTACGCTTGGAAATTAAGTAAACCGATCAGTCGATCCCGCTATGTGGCCTTTAGGTTGTTCCTACGACGATGAAGCACGGGAATTAAAAAACGGTGCAATTCCGAGGAAACTCAAACTCCGACTGTGATTCGCTTTCCTGTCAACATTAAAGCGCAGAATTTGTTTCTCCCTTTACTTTAACCGTCAGATCGGAATTGGATTACCGATTTGTCTCCGGTTTTCCTGTAATTAAGACATACAAAAGTATACGGGAAGTCATTTACTACATAGAAGTTAAGAGTTGGAGTTTTTCCTTAGAAAAATAGAACGAACGTTCATAACATAGGAAAATGAAATAGAAACGCGTGTAAAAATCAAATATAAACATATTAAATTTTAGATAAAACGAAATAGGTATTTAATTGAAGATCACAGCGACTTCTCGGTGAAGAAATACTATTGTAATTATATTGTGATCGCCATACTGCTATTTTTAGTCATGTTCGCATATCTTGGTTACGTTTTACTAATACTTGGCAAAATAGAAAGAAACGTTGTACGTTATTTCATCAAAAACGAACATTAATTCGTTTGATCAAACTCCTACAATTACATACATACATACATGGAATACAACATGCGTATCGAAAGTTGAACGGGAGTTCTAGCGTTTGTCATCCCTCGTCGACGTACTATGGACATCGAATTTGACGGCCGTACCTCGTGTGATTGTTCACATGCAATACGTAACGTCCATTTTTCCAACTCTCGTTTTTTCAACCCGGGGTTTAAAAACCCGGACGAAAACCGTGGCAGTTAAGCAAACATTATTATATACATATGTATATATACACATATAATAGCAGTTATTCGTCATAATATTAAAAGTAGAATCGACGTGTATGTGCATTTTGAGCATTTAATAAAACATATGTATCCAATTTAGTATTAGAAAGGTTTTATGTTTTATACCTGTCGCGAAGAGCTGAATTTCAAACGTAAATTTCAAACATAAATGCAATAACTTTTATTTAGATCAGCATATTTATCGCATATTACAAGCGCCATTAAAATAATCCGGCAGCTCTTGGCAAAATTGCAACTCAATTATACCGTTCCTTATGGATTACCTTTATCCGTTCGTGATCAGCCTTATTTTTATAACTGTCCTGATGATTTAAGAAAATTAGACAATAACGTTTCGTGATTACTCATTGGATCTCTTACTGGATAACGTTCCATCTCAATATCCTTTGCGAGAACGAAGTGTCGCGTACAGGCAGCCCTCTCTATTTTCCCAGGCCAAGGCGAACTTCTCTTTGAACCTCGTTCGTTGACGGTAAATGGCATGGCACATGAGAAACCAATAGTTGTGAACAGACTACTTACGTTGTCAACCACGTTAGATGTCTCAAGATAAATCGAACGGTGGCTGACTTTTGTTGGAATACAAAAATTGCAACATTAACGAGTCGATAAAGAAGCAAGTTCGACAGTGAGTCAAGGATGACTTTCAAGGATCGACTTTTGCTTCCGCAACAAGAGATCAAAGAAGGAAATGGAAGACAATCAGGAATCGAGAAGAAAGGCAAAAAGAGATATTAAGAGGTAATAGGGGGAAATGGAATGAAAGAAGAGAAAAAGACGAGAAAGTATAAAAAGGACGAACAGAAGGAATTAGAAAGAAGTTAAAGAAAGATAGGAATGGAAAGTAAGATATAAAAAGAGAACAGGAGGACGAAAAGAAAAGAGGGGGGGGGGGAATGAAATGTGGGATGGGAGAACTACGGAAGAGTAAAACCTAAAATGGGAAGAAGAGAAACAAGAAGCGAGAATGAAAGAGATGGAGTCTATGTAGGACAGCGGGTTGTCAGAGCGAAGACGCGCCGTGTCGGCAAAGACGAAATAGAAAAAGATAGCGGGGCAAATAAGAATCTTGAGTCGACTTAGAACGCGGTGACATAATCGCGCGCATTCGCTCACCAAATATTTGACGTTTAAGACTATTCACCGTTTTGCGAGACACGGAGCTTTATTTCGCTTGCGTTTCATCTATCTTACAGAGCTTAGGACAACGGTAATGTTATTTGCGATCGCTTTTTAAATAAACGATGATTTAGAAAAAACATTCTAAATTAATCGTACATTAAATTAGATGTTAGTTATATCCTCATCTTCTTAAACGATGAGAATTTCTTTTCGAAAGCGTTATTAACTGTACGTAATAAATTGAAACTTGCGTCGAAGCTTTCGGTTGTTTAGCACGAAGGAACCGGTTCTGCAAATTGAGGATCTAGCGCCGAAACTCAATCTAAACGCAATCACATATCTCCGATAAAAGTGTCGCAAGTACCTGCAAGTACTTTTGGACACTCGCTGATACATATGCACGGGCGAATATTAAATGATTATCGCGAGCATTACAGAACGATATGCTCGGGAACGATGCACCTGAAAACTAAAACCAGTGTAATACTGGTGCAACAGTCAGCTAGTCACGACAACCACTACCGGCGACATCTCTGTTTTTGGCCCTGCCACTCTCCTTCAATCGTTATATCTCTGCTTACCTACTCGTTATCTTCTCTATCTCGCTCTTTCTTTTGCCCTCTACAAATCCTTCCGTACTCCGTTCCTCTAACTTTCTGCCCCTTTCACCGTCTCTGTCGCCCTTTTTATCCGGCCACTTTCAGCAACTTTCTGCGTTTCTCTCACTTTCGACGCAGCTCGAGCTGCGATCGATTACGAATCCCCGCTCCGCGCTGTCGCATGTAGAGTCGTCGAATCGGATTTCAGAACGACTCACCTGAAATTCTAATTTAAGACACCCGGGAAGAGAGAACGGGACAGATACACGAATAGATGGGTAGATCGAGAAGGGGAAACGAGGAAGATAGAAAGGTTGAGCGCAGGAGCTTGGGACAGATTCTCTGCTACGACTGCTTCTCGTCCGCACGAACATCAGGCCGCATCCTCATGGCCGACGAACCGTTTCGCTTAATTGAGGGCTCGCCCGGCTACGACGTACCTCTCATACTCGAAATTCATCGAATTACCGGACTGCAACGAGACGAAACGGTTCTATACTATGACACTAACCGTCGAGAAAAACGCGACTATCATCCGTTGTTCGTTTGAGTCGGCAGCACCATCGAATTGCGTTTCGTTTCCTAGTCGTACGCTATATCGAGAAACGTTGAGAGATCCGATTGCTTATATACGTTAGCTTACGAAAGTATTCGAATAATTGTAGGAACTTTTTATGAATATATTGCGCGTGTTACGGGAAAAAATTTGAAATTAACGCTGTTGCGTTGTTAAAATATATGCGGTTTATTTGTTCCTGCGGAAACATCTCGAAGCTATTAATTACCTTGATTAGAATTGTTGGTAATAGCATAATGAACATGTTTTTAGTTAATTGTAATATATACTATGATATAATTATATATATTTATTAATATTAATAATATTAATTATAATATAATTATATATATATATATCCCAGAGCAAAGGAAAGCAATTCACTGAACGGTGTAGCATGCGTTCAATTTTAATAATCAAATAGAAAACATTGCCCAAACACAGAAATTGAATCATTCTTACTGCGACAATATTACGATACGTCATCCAACATTGCCAGATTCCATTCCAACTCCTAAAACTAATAACAAAACGTGCATAACGGTAATTCATTCATTCCCGGAGATCAAAATTAGTTTCGCCCTTAATAACGTGCTTGCTACTCTCGGCCTCTCCTCGCCGCTGCAATCTCACGCAAGCGATACTTCTAATTCCGCCAGTAGCTCTCTCGACCAATCTCTCTCCCTCGTAAATACAAGTTACACGATATTTTCTACCGTAAGCCAGCGTAAACAGCGCAATTCGAACTCCTCCATTTCGTAAAACGATGTATCATACGTACGGTACGTACGCGTATTACGAGGTTCTCGCGCGATTTTCCAACTGCTCGTCGAATGTTGCGACGCTGTTGCACGAGCTGACTACTACTGCCCATGGGAAAATTAAGCGCACCGAATAAGTTTCTATCTCTCGACCGAGCCGCGCCTCGTTGAAAGTTCGTCATAATTAGCTTCAGCAGCGGGCAGAGCCTCTTCAACGAAACCAGATCATTTGCTCGTTCGTCTATTCTGGACCAGCGGCAGGGAGAACTGATCTGGAGTATATCTGGTCGTGTCTGTGTTCACGGTGTTCGGTGAATCGTTGGCGCGAGTTCCTTTATGGCTGCAAGTGTTCGTACATGCAAGATTCGGACCAGTATTCCAACAAAATGTTCTAGCGTTTAATGTTTGCGCTCGCTGTACCAGATGTGTCGCACGTATACGTATGTCTACGTATGTATACATGTATGTACGTGTTTAAATAGGCACGTGTGCATATATTTATTCGTACGTGTGGATCTAAAAGCGGAGAAGGGCGTGAGTGCGAGATATGGTCCTGCGCGTGTGAACTAGTCCCGTTTTTTGAAACGAAGCCCGCGGCATCCTGGCATCGGCTCAATCGTCAAATGAGCCCGATTCCAAATGGCCCGCAGCTAGTGCTCTTGCCACGTGCTCTTTATCACCGCACCTCTTGCATTCGTGTTGTATTTCCATGACCCCGGGCAGCGTAGGCGCGCGTTCAATTGTCCTACTGCGACTCGTTGTTGTGTACGTACAATGGTAATGTTGCCCTCTGATTTTCTTTCGCCGACCCCGCGGGTCCGCTGACCTGGCTCTCCATCTTCTACGTAAGGACTGCTTTGTTAATGGCTCCATTCCTCCTCCCTCTTCCTCTCTCTCTCTCTCTCTTTCTCTCTCACACTGTTTCTCTCCTCGAGACTGGCCACCACACTGTGGCTTGAATAATTCGTGAATCGCAACTACGGACAATTTCGAGCTTCGCGAGGACGTCGTTAAGGAGCTCGCCTGTGTTTACGTATATTTTTTCGTATTTCCACTTCTTCTTCTTCTTCTCTTTTGCTTTCAGTTCGTGTTGGCATGACTGCTCTTTCTAATTGGTGCTGTGGCCAACTCGTAACGATGTGCTTGTGTCATTATGAAACGGAAACGTTGTTTATTTGATGCTTCGCTCTGTTAGGTCTCGAGGGATACCTTGAGGAATTAAATTAGTTGCCACGGGAGATAAATGAGCATTTTGAGATGTGGGATATTCTTCTCTCAGTCGTGCTATTACGGTTAATTATCGTACTGTTATACTTTATTGTAGGAATTATTCTCGTATTGCGTGTGTGCACGTTTATTATGGCTGTCATCGCTATCTTCTTTCTACAATATAATTTTAACAATAAAAGAATGTGATTGAAACGATAATTTCACCAAACATTATTACATAATACGCTTACTATCTATTCGTCTATGAAAAATATAATGGAAAATGATAACGGATATAATATTTTAACAAAGTAAAATATTTTATGTTTCTTCCTTTTTTCTACAAACATCTTTGGATCATCGTTACGGTGATTACCCTTTTGCGTGAAAATATTACGGCTTCGGAATATCTCACTATATTTTTTCTTTAAAACCATTCTTTAAAGCTTAACGAGTTAATCCATTTATAATGTTAATGGTTTTTTCACAAGATGACCACGACAAAGCGCAAATGCGACCCGTATATATCAACATTATCGTTGTAACGGTGGCGTAACGAACATTGAATTGCACCGTGCACGGGCTTCTTAATTAATTTCTCCTTACGCGAAGAAGTTAATTCGATTTCTAAAGTAGGAACTAAGAAGGTAGAACTGTACACCGATCGTTAGTTCTCTCGTTACATTTAGATCTCGCTTCTCCTATCCTCTTTTTTTCTTGTCACTACCGCCGTTTCTAAATAACGTTTGGTGGTAAAAATACGTCGAAATTATTTGCGCGCTTATCAAGTATCCTTAGTGCAGTTTAATTGCGGCGCGACGTTGCGACAGGAACAGTATTATTTCGATTACTAAAGAGCCATGCTGAAGCTCGTTATTTACGTGTGAATTTATACATAAATTTACAAGTCGGGACACGGCAAGAAAATTTCTCACGACGGCCAAGCAACAATTGTTACAGCACGGAATAAAATATCGCCGTTGCGAACCTTCCATCGACAAAAGGACAAAAGTGCGCTCTCGCCGGGCCAACATAAATTATTCACGCATGAATTTACGCGCGTTCCCGATAAACAGAATTTGCACAATCAACTGGCAACCCCGTGACCGAATAAAATACAATCGCCGTGGAGAGCTGTTTTCCCAACAAAGGAACAAAGGTATTCTCGCATGCAATCGATGTGGATTATTTATGAAAAATATTTACGTGATCGAACGGCAGTCACTCAACGGGACGAGGTATTCTTGCGTAGTACACGAAAAAACAAGCGCATAGGACATAGATTGCTGATATGTACAATGCGAGATAAATAATGTAAAATGTAAAAACACTAGGGAAATTGGATAAATATTTTCCATATAAATAGAGTGAAATTGTATGCGTGCTCGTTGAACAACTCGCCTTTTTTTTTTCTTTTTTATAGAACTTCATATTTTATGTTTAAGGAACACCTTTCCTAACTTCAACTAACGTATAGTTGTATGAAGCATGTGTATTGTTTATCGAGGGCGAAAACATTTTCCTACTAACGGTCTTCATCGTGAAAATGCACATCTTCGTAATTTTCGTTTTCTGCTGATAGGTACTAAAATACATATTGTAGGAAAAGACATCTATTACCAGCAGACATTCTGTATGGATGGTAGAACATTCGGATATTAAGGTATTCGGATAATGGAAGTTCGGAAATGGGAGGCTCTGTTGTAGTTCATCTCCTTTTATGAGTTTCGTAAAGTGCTCTATTTATTATGAATACTTAGATTATTTCCGTTGTTGTTGAAATTGATGTTTCTATCAGCACGTTTTTGAAACTGTACCAATTTTTTGGCTACCGTATTATGTATAATTTTTAACCTCGATTACCTTTTTGAACACATCGATTGGCTGATATTCGGAAAATTCCAATTACCAATCAGCGTATCCCACGAGAATCGCTCATCTCTTTTCCCGTTAGTGTGCCCATTCCAAACAGATAGAAAGGCGGTTCGCACGATCCCACGATAAATCAAATTCATCATATTAGCAACCACGAGTAAATAACATTTAACATCAATTATTGCAAATAGGAAATTAATATCTAGAGTCGATTGAAAATTGATTCAGCGAAGATATCAAATATAAACACAGCTGTATATAACAATTCGAAATATCTACCTTTCGTTCGTTCGTTAGTTTTGAAGAATTGAAATATGTATTTCTATAATTCACTTAAATTGGATATAAGTACATACTATATTATATGAAATGGATATTATAAACGGAGACGGAATTAAATATATTCGGTAGGCTAGGGGTGCATGCATGCATGTTCTTAACGTTCGTGATAATATCTTTCTATTAAAAAGAGCCATGGATAAATTAACAGAAACGATAAACGAAGGGTGCAGGATCCATCGGAGGATGCAGTCCTAGGAAACGTGAAAAGAATATTGTAAGAAGAGGGCTAAAAGGGGCGAATAGCCAAAAGAAAGTTATACATTAATTCAACAGAGAGGAAGAAAAGATTTCGGTTTGCAAAAGAATATATTTCAAAAGAAAGCGAACGATGGAATAATATTATTTATACCGACTAAAGTAAATTTAACATTTATGATAGCGATAAAAGTTCGAGAGCGTGGAGGAACCGGAAAAAGAAACTAAATTCGAAACATTTGGAAACAACCGTAAAATATGAATGCGTATGAATTTGATTTACGGGGTAAGAGAATTGGCGTTTATGATTGACGTTGTTGATAACAAATATTCAATCATTTCGAAGAGTAATCTTTTAAAAGTACTGTTAACATGGGATATACTATACATATATACGATATATATTACTATCTAAATGCTTTTATAACAGATCGTATGTACATTTCGTTTAGTACCTGTCATCTATTATAGACAAATATAGATTCAAAGCGATACAAGCGTTTCCTTTGCTGCATTCTTAGTTCCTCGAAATATTCGATAATATTTATAGCGAAACGAGAAGGAGACGTTCTTCTATTGTAACTTCGTGATAGGCTATTCGATTATGTAAATAATTAATCGATTAGGGATGAAATTACTCAATGAGCTCCGTAGTATATCACGTAAAAGCTCTAATAGACTCCGTGCATCATAAATTAATATAGTAGTAGGATAGCGAAACTATGAATTAATCGTAGAAAAAGACGAATTTCAAAATATCTACAAATTTTTTAATTGAGCATATATTTAACTGCGGATTGATATTTATATAGAGTAGCGGACGAAAGATTAAGACGAAATGGAAGAAATAAATAATTGATTTACTTTCTATAAAAATATAAATACAGGTAAATAAATGAAATATAGGCAAATTTCGTGGAATTTAGATTCGTATCGCGTATTATCAACAGGTTGTAACATACGTATAAAAATTTAGAAAATGTTTGAAAATTGAGAATGGAGGTACGGTGAATTTATGACGCGCGCATTTCATGGTACGAGGGGTCGAGCCAGCAACGATGACTTATGAACTCACGACAAGTGTAAATTGACCGTCGCGAGTCTTTTGCGTGTCACTTAAATTCACAAGCATTATAATGTTCAAACGAGCAGTCGAGAAAAAATATTCACGCGACGATACGTGGTGCGAGAAAAATTTAAATAAGCTCATGTTAGACAAGTAGCGTAGCACTATATATGATCATACGTCTTACAGATGGAAGAAGTAGCTGGCTATAATTCACGCTCTAGTATCAAAAAGACACAAGCATGGAACTAAGAAGAAGACAATGTGAATTGTATGTTATTCTGGTATATTGTTCGAAAGGTTTAAGGATAATGTTCAACGTTTGTAATTTTTCGTGTAGATCGAATAAACAGAATTGTTACAGAGAAGAACGGTAAGAACGTTTGCATCTAGGCGGCATCAATTACAAGTTAGCAAAACAAAGTCAGCGCTATCGATCCAAATATCGTGCAATGCACTCGTAGCTGTCTTTTGTGACCTGCATCGATTCGCTACAGGGCTATATCCTAAATTACGTAAACCGTGGTATTGTCTCGCAACGTTTGCGAAGAATGTAGCGATAAGCCGGCACTGTCCATCTTACCGCGCGTCGCGGAACGCAATAATAAATTTACCAGTTCGTGTCGTGCGATTATACGCTCTGTGGAAATACCTAAGCGTCGACCTAGGGTCTCGGTAAGACCGAACCTTGTTTCCAGGCATGTAATTTACTCCTATCCTGCTCGGGTTAAAAAATCGCCACCTCTTCTTATCTCTGAATCACGTGAAACCATCGCGTTGCTCTCCTCATTTACCCCGCATCTTGATAATTTTTATAACATGTATATATTCTAATTTCTATGTGAACTTGCTATGGTTTTCGTAAAAGGGGTAGATGCCCATAATTGAAATAAATAATTTTCGAAACAAGTAGGAAGACGAACGAATTATCGTGTGGTTACTCTTTGATTTACATCGTTGTATTTAATGGCAACTAACAGGAATTTATTAGGTCGTATAATTTGTATTTAAATTTGTAGCATCAGTTCTAGGTTACATTTGAAATCTATCTCAACTCTTATTTTTCCCAACCAGTCTTCGTTCTTATTGCTTGAAATTTAACCAGAAATATGCTCTGATGTAAGCAAGATCTTAATTATGACCCACGATACTGTATTCACAACGTTGCTATAGTTACATTGGTGTAAATGTGCGATAAAGAAATGGAATGATTAATGTTCTTCGATAAAGTGTCACAGGGGAAGGTGATCTTAAGATATGGTCTTTCGCTTAAGAAAAAAAAAAAACCACGAAAATAGCGAGACGCTAGCATAAAATTCTACTACCAGTATTTCCAGTCAGAGTGAAACGTATGGGCATAATGCGATCAAGATGCAATTCGTCTGGCGGCTTTAGGTCGTCGAATGGAAATATCGCGGAACGTTAAAAATTTCCATGAGTCGTCGGGCGAGAGCAATTAAAAAGAGTCGAGTCTGAGACGCGGCACGAGCGTAAGCGGGAGCTCGCGACATAATGTGAACAGAAAGCGCAGAAGTAATACAAACGAGCGGTAATGGAGGAAACGAAACAAAGGCGGATATAGGGAGACGTGGTCGTTCCTTGAGCATCTTGCAAAGCAATTATTCCCGACGAGTGGCGGTGGCTGAATGCGCCGCGATTTGTGACTCGTATTTGCGGCAAAAGACGCTCGTCGTTTGTTTCCCCTCGCTATATCTGTTTCTTCGTTGTCTTGCGAGGAACGGGTACTCGCGCGACATGCTCCCATTTTTCACACGTACTCCTCGTCTCTCTTTTCTTCTCTCCTCGTAGTTTAAGAGGCGCTCGCGATCTGCCTTCTTCTCCGCTCTCTTTCTTCGACTCCTCTCCGTGGATCAACTCCACCCAGCGATTTCTTTCTTTCCGCTCCAGTGTTCTGGATCCTCCTGTCGGCACCTTACGTCCGTGTTCCCTTATAAGAATACTAGCCGACGTGACGAGACTGGGCAACCACGTCGAACACGATGCTCGGCTTCTCTAAATAAATTCCGCCTCTTTTTGTATAATCTGTATAATAATTCGGGGCGTTACGCCGCCCCGAGATCGGAGGGGAATCCGCTCGCGCGACAAATCCGCGGTCTTCCTTTTTGTTTCGCCTTTCCTTTTGGACACCTTTGTGCGATATCGAAGAACGAGGTCGAGAAGGAAGAAATACGGGCAAAGGTAGCTCGGTCTTGGCGAGCTTTTTATGAAAAGCGTTCTTTCTGAACGGGGAAAGGATGAAGCAGAAAATAAGGTTAAATCTTGAAATACCGTATCACCTGAAGTTTTACCGTTTGTATGTATAAAATATTGTCTGCTTCCCGGTAAGTCCTGTAGCTTTTTTAAAAATACCTTGCTTCTACTATGGGTACTGCGAGATATTTTATAATTATTCAGTGTCGATATTTACAATGCTTTCTTGCATCTTTTAGCGAAAATATAATAGTCAGTCGTCGTCTTTGTCTCTGATTGTTCTTTAACTTGGATAGGAGCTTAAGAAACTAGACATCTTCCGTTAGTTATCCGGTCTCTGAGAAGCGACGAAAACGAGCAAACAAACGGAGATCGTTTGTTTGGTTGGTTTGAAATTTTCAAATGTAACACTACCTTAATGCCACTTTACTGTGTAATTATTGAATCGAGAAACGTGATTACAAATGCTTGTATGGATATAGGTGTAAGTGTATATAAGTGTACTGGTTGGCCGCTACGTGCAACCGTCGAACAAAGACAAATTTAAATTTTCCGGTACTCCACCGACCAGTATAAATAGACGAACGCAAACGTAAGGTGATCAGCTTATCAGTCTCAGTCTCGAGCGATCTTATTAGCGATCTGTACACAGTCTTTAGCGAATCCTTGGTACCGAGCGTCTTAGCATTCTCTGTATTTATTAATTATTTAAAAATATATTTGACAGTTTCAATATCGAACAATCTCGTCATTTAAATCACACGACCAACTATCCTCTACACGATTAAGCACCTGTTACCTGACAATCAGCTTTCGACAACTTCTTTTTAAGGTTTTGGATACAGCTTTGTTGTATTTATTATCAGGTAGATCTCCAATCTTTTTCTGGAACAAATCCATATCCATATCTGGATATATCTGATATGGATATCTGGATATGGATCATAATCCATATTAAGTATTATGATTTAATCCTTTATACGTATCGTCGGTAGTTTAGAAACGATAATTATTCATTTTAATCAGCTCGAAGTAGACGCGATAAACAACTTCATATTAACTTAGGAGCTTCGTTATTTTTTATGTGTGTTTTGAACAAATCCAGCTGCTTAGTCGCGTACCCTCGTAAATGTAATCACATAGGAATGCAACCGGCACGAAACTCGCAGAAACGAAATTTTTAGTTTGTTCTCTGTTTTTACTGTAAATAACACGTCAACTAATTTCCTTAGCGATATAGAACAGCGCCTTACCGAGCCGAATAACTTTCACTCTACGGTAAACACGAGCTTCGTAACAAGCGACTCTCTTTGTGCGCAACTTGTTCCTCGCATTCGTATTTGCCTTGCAAAAGAAAAACATCTCTACGGAAGAATGACTTTTATACAACTATATCGTATAAAATGAATATTTATAGATGAAACATAGCTGCGAAATTTTGAAAACGTAGTAAATATTTTAATAGTTTATAGTAGGAAAATTGGATTACTAACGAACATTTCTCGAGAAATTTCTTAGCAAACTATTCTTTACTTTATAGTTTATTTCGTATTTACATATTTTAATATACCAGTTACACTTTTATTTTGTTTACATTCACAGAAACGTGTAAATAATTCTCAGAGGTATCCGCTATTGTCCCTCTTGTCTGCATTAAGTTAGATCCCGCAGTTTCTTCCTAACTTTAATTACTGTATGCATTTAAATTACTTCTCCATGTTTATTCAAGTGAAACATAAATTGGCATGAATATTCGTGACACGAAAGTCAAACACCACAAACCAACCATTTCGAAAGTACTTAAAAATTGGAGTCTATTTGAAATTTTTCAAAAATCTAATACGTCCTAACGAAACATGCGTTCGAACGAAACATTGCACTTACGTGGTAAAAAATTGAAAGGAGCCTTGATTCGTGGTATTAATTTCTTTATAAAAAGTTTGAATGCTTCGAATGACGCTTACATTAAGAAAAACTGTTGGGTCTAAAATCTCACAGTGATTCGAAATTTGTTCTAATTCTGTAATTATGAATTTATTAGAAACATCGATGAATACGATAGCAACGGCTACATTATGCGTGCAATATTTTGGTTCGATTTGGAGAGAAATAGGATCTATTAGCTACAAAACGTAGAAATGGAACGTTAGTATGTGTTTCATTTTAGCAGAAGTTATTTAACATTCGACAGAGTGAATCTCTTCTTGATAAACTAATACCAGGCGACGTTCCTCGACAGAAAGTTTAATTGCATTTGTAATGGGTCTCCCATCGGCTAGCATCACCACAGCGGGAACAAGTATTTTCTGTGGTCCCGTACATAAAGAACTACATTAAGAAAATGTATTTCTGTGTTTGCTGTAGTGCACGCCCCTTGTCATTCCAACTCGAAATGAAAAGCGGAGCGAAATGAAAGTATGCTCTGTCCTTCTGCACCTCTCCCTTTACCGCTGAGGTTCAATGAATGCGATATTCGACACTCTCTTACTCTCTCTTCCGCTCCCGCCTCGTGCTCTCTCTCTCTCTCTCTCTCTCCCTCTCCATCTCTCTCTCTCTCTCTCTCTCTCTCTTTTGATACGTTGAATGCCCGTTACACAGTACGTACGTATCTAGGGGAAATTGAAAATGCGAGAATTTTCGCTGGCTCGCGATATATATTCTTCAAATAAGACCGTCCGCGGTCGGAAGAAATTCAATCAACTTAAACCGATCGAATATTCTACGATCCTATTTCAAAATTATACCTGCTGTGTGCGCTCGATAATTCAATCATTTTTTCTACGAAATCTACGTGATCGTAATCGGATACTTTATATTTTTGCCATAAAAAATGATTGTGTTCCTTTCAAAACGTTATTCGCATTTAGCTGGCAATTGATATCGTTGGGCTGTGTTTTTATCATTAGGACGTTTCGTAAGCCATTAGATTCAGTATTACTTTCGCGAGACACTAAAGAATACCTGCCAGTAATGCAAATTTTAAAGACGCGTTATTCGTACATTTCTTTGACTGTGGTTTTGCAGTGAAACCATTGGGTTCCATCGTTGCTTTATGTGTACGACATGAAATATGCCTGTGGCTTTGAGCACTATCCATTTTACTTCACAGAGTTACAAAAACTTCAAAATATCAAAGAAAAATTCAAAGAATGCGAAAGCATACACATACTCCTGAATAATACCAAAGACATAACATAGCATATATATGAGCGATAAAAAGAAAAGAAGAGATCAAATAATATTTTAAAGTAGTAGTAGTAACATATCAATAATATATCAAAGTAGTTGCCGGAGATAAAAGAGCCCTACAACTAAAGAACAAAAGTCTTATTTCAGAACTGGAGGATCGATAGAAAAAACGAAATAAAATTGTGATTTCATACCGAAGCGATTGATCTCCGAAGCTTAACATTAAGACTGCCTAAATGTATGCTACGGTAATAAGATTATTATAAGTGGCTTGAATTTTGTAAAACTGTCTTGTAAATTCTAATGGAATATATAGACGGTAAAGACATCAATTGATTTCAGACATCGATCAATTTGACAGATAAAATGTTCGTAAGAAGCTGTACACTATTTGATAAACTTATCCTAAAAATGAACTTTTAGTGAAACGGGAAAATTACTAATTTATGTCAAAGAGGTTATAGGAAAAATATACGGATCTGATCACATTTCAAAATTTAACGTGGTATGAACTTCGAACCATGTGTTATCGAGTGATTTCCTTATGTACAGAGTTCAACATTCATTAATAATAATGCAATTAACAGATCGAAACGAAAATGTGACGCGACTACAGTTCACATATTGAAAAGAAGATTTTTCACTTTTCTATGTGTACACGGTTCTCTTACACATAAATCGCTGTTTTGGAAGCGTAGGAAATGCAGCAATACGAAAACTGAGAAGACACGTTCTTGCTCAGAAAATATGAAAGTATTTTTGTGGATTTCACAATCGATAACCATTTCAGATGACAAAACGCAGCCAGGGTGAAGCATCGAAATGAGAGATAAGAAAAACTGGTCGCGCGAAAGAATATTTCTCCTCCCGAATTCTGAACACGTTAAAAATATGAGCGTGCGCTGGCGACCAAAGCGCGCAGAAAATGAATTCATTATTCTGATCGAGATTTCAGACAAGACGACGATTAAAGATTGCCGCGAATGCGATGAATCGGGCACAATGAATCGATCCGATTCGAGATAATTGACTTGTAACTATTGATACGTGAAATCGCTATGAATTTGTGCACGCGTGTGTGTATGTATAAGAAATATACAAATAATACAGGTATAAAATACCGTTTGAAAACATAGAGTCTTTTTAGTTGAAACATACGCGCACAATTATTTTGTAAATTATTCAAAATATACAACAAGTATAAGCGTAAGAGTTTGTAAAAGAATCTTTTCCATTTCTTCCCTTGAACTTTCTCAGTCCGGATTTCTTTAGACATCTTCAGCTTTCTGTTCTTTTGTCCCGCTGCCTTCAAGGATTTTTCCTCGGAAGAACATATGGTGTCCAGGTTCGTACGAGTGCGAGCGGATTTTCTCTCAATTTTCCTTTTTCGGTACTTTTCTCGCTACCATTTTTACCTATCTTTACTATCGTTCTCCTCTTTCAAAATCCTACTTACAGTCAGCGATTTTACACCGAAGGGCCGTTGCACACAAACGGCACGCATCATTTTTGCAGTCGTGTCAATTTAACGCCATATCTTTATCTTCGATAATTTTTTTATTCTCTCGCGTCATGTTCCGCGTCACGTTATCTTCGATAATTTAACGCGTAAAATATTTTTGTTACCGATATAATAATTTCTCAGTTTTAGTCAGAAAAATGTCAAGATATTAACTGCATTATCGAAATCTCATTTATAAGTTCAGCAACGTTATTTTATTATTTTACCACGAGCACAGCGAATAATTCCGTGCAAACAATTTTAGAATTTTCCATTCCTATATATACGGAATCTACTTTAAACTTCTAACCCGAACTTTTCAGAATTTTCTACGTGATATCGAGTTTTGTTTCAAAATAAAATAAAAGTAAATTAAATCTATATTCTTAAATACTGACATGGTTTTACAAAAAGTTAATATCGGTAGTTTACTATAGTAAATAATATATTATTTGTTCGTTGAATCTTATAGCTACGAATAACGTAATCGGTTGCAACTAATTAGAATCAACGACAGTCGTAAACATTTGTGTCCTAGAGTAGACGTTTACACCGTGCCAATACTTTTTGTATGTAGACTAGAAAAGAATGTAATATAGGGCGATGCAATTGGGACGCGGCATATCTTTCGCATGGTTGAGCGTAGGAAAACAACGGAGAAAAAGAAGGCGAGTTCCTACAAAGTTTATGTCCCTATGACTACGCCCTGTCCTGTAAATGCAACCATGTACGCTGTAGTAACCATAAGTAAAAAGCGTTAGAATAATATATTCTATAAACGAATACGTTACTAAATACTTAAAATGTCGTATGAAGCTAGAAAGTTAAAGCTTCTCGTAGTAAATTAAAGTTATTTTCACCGAGCTTGTACTAAACTAACATAAAAAGCACCTTGCAAAATTCTTACACCAACTACCAAGGCTACAGTTTATGAGATATCGCTGAAACATTGATGTTGAAGACAAATTAGGTATATTATCTTTCATAATAACCTCATTAAACAGAAGCTATATGCAAGAACATCGACAAATGATAGAAACGAAGAAAGAGGAATTAAATTTGCAGGTGTGTGTGTTTCTTGCGGTAAAACTGCGTTACATCGAGAAATATTTTCGTTCTGAAGAATTCGGTATTCCAGTCCTGGGAAAAATATTTCTGTTTAACGAACATGCGCTTTTTATAATTCTTTCGCCTTTATTTAAACTTTCAAATTATATCGCGGAATTTTCATTTTCCAGAAAAAATACAAAAGTTTCGGAAAGTTTGCTCGTTAAACATTCCGAAGAATTTTACATGAAGTATATAAATATGTAAAACGCGCTAACAATAGAGTCTTCGATGAAATTGGAAAAACGTCGAACGATTTACATCATATTCTTTCGATATCGTGGATCTCCAAATTCATTAAACATTGTTATATACGCATCTATGAGCATGCATATAACATGCGGCGCGAGCTTATGGTCTTTGCAAAATTTAGTAGCAATTACGCACGCACGATTAAAGCGGCAATTTTCTGAGAAAGAGACAAGTGTTTCCTGTTCTGGACTGTCTCGACTTCCTGCGCCCATTATTCCAGACATTATGAGAATAAACTTCCGGTCGATATACGTTTACTTCCGTGTCTCTCGCTGATCCCTCTTACGTTGCATGGAGAAGGACAAAAAGCGAATGGCGAGCGGTGGGAGAGAGACGGGGAAGAGGAAAGGTGAGGTGAAACGCGCGCGCCAGAATATTTCTGCGGCAATTATGCATGCAGCATTCATAAAGAGGAGATTTTTTTTCTAAAGCACCAAAGAACGGCCTCGTGTACCTGGATAATTTGATTTCCGGTTCCATTGTTATCGTTTAAACGCAAGGCCGTGGTCGGCGATTATTCAATCGCGAGAAGAAAGTATAACGATTTCGCGGAGAGTTGGAAAGTTTTGGTATTCTTGTCATTAATGCAGGAAACGGAAGAGAACGAAACTTCGTTTCATAATATTTTAAATTTTTACCGATCGATCCGACGAGACCGTTTCTGACCAAGCGAAATTAACGAATTAAAAGAGAACCGATTGAAAATACGCAATACACGTGCGTGTTCTCCAACGGAAGGTGCCATTTGTGGTTGCGGTTGTCACAGAATTTCGCGAAAATCGTGTACCAGCCGATTGTCGCGACGAGTTAATCACGAAGGACAAATGAGCGTATTGCCGCTGAGCCACGATGACGCGAAGTGCGCGTGAAACGTGAAAATTCCGTGTTCTACTGTAAATGTGACACCTTCGGAAATATCGATGCTTGTAATCGCGTTTAAAATTTCGCGCGTGCATTTTTATTAACCAAAACAGTCTTTCTGTGATTTATACGTTTATTCGATTCGGCGAAGAATGATACAAAATGCAAGTATACGTGCAAGAATATGTGTGTGCGTGTGTATATATGTATATTTTGTGTACTCTATATATTGCAGACCCACGTGGATGTACACATTATACAGACTATTATAGCAGGCTTGTCTGGCTCGAATATTATGATTATATTCAAATAACAGACGAAAATCTTACGTATGAAAGTTGTATACATATAAAGAAACGCATAACATGCCTTATAAAAGTTGTGGAAAGAAATGTAAATAGAATTTAAAGTCAGCGAGGCAAAACCATAGATGCCAGAGCAACGTTCCGTTAAAAAAATCGCGAAATCGTGGAAGTTAAAAAGTAGCGCGTGACATAATCGCGAAATGCAATATTTGACTTATCGTTAGCTTCATTACAGTAAAGGTTGAATTTAACGTGTTCGTTATTTGAAAACGTTTAATAACCGCTTCGTAATTACAATTAATTGCTATACCGTACATCTCGTTCGATATTTTCAATTGTTTGTTTATTAACTAAATTTGACGTTTGTCGTACAGGGCAAATAGTCTGCAAAAATATGAATAATCTATAATTCATAATAAAAAAATATTCAAAGTAGCGCACCTCTTTAATTTATATAGAAATTTTGCAACGATGAAAATTTGAGTTACATACATGTATAAGGTTAGAAATAATTAAACAAAAGGTACAAACCCTCCTCTATTTTTGGAAAACCTCGTGAAAAATGATTTTTTTTCGAAATAAACAGCATGTAATAATATATATGCAATATTCAGATATATCGTTGTTCGTTTGAGAAAATATGTTCGTACGTGATAACGTTACGTTACTATTAGTTTTCTGATATCTTTGCAACACTGTGTTTCACACTTCCAATGAAAACTGATCCCGTGTCAACATTTATATTTATGTATTATAACATGAACGATACAAATCATATCTGACAATGAGATTCGTGGCATTTCATATTGCATTTAATGCCATTTCCAATTATAAGCAAATGCAGTACTCCGTAATGAATATGTGTGTTCTTGCATTTTCAAAGTTAAATTGTTTAATTACAGAGTTATGGGATTTTGTATTATAAAAGCATTTATTATACTAAGAATTTATAATTACACGTAAAATATTGTTTAATAATGTTATCGAAATACAATATTATTTTATATGTTAACATCGATAAGAACAAAATACAATATAATACAAAAATATACATACAATTCCGTTCTTACACGAATTTAATTTAACATGGTTTAAAAGAAAAATCCAATTCTTATTTTACACGATGTCTAACACGGATCGAATGTAGCCTTCTCAAAAATATCAATTTGAATTTAACCCTTTATGTTCGAAGCTTTTCGTGTTCTCTGTTCTAATTTGCCTTCTGATCTCGTTTCACGTTTCTCCTGGAATTTAATTACAGGCCGCCAGGTATTTTTCGTTTGTTTGTTTTATTCTCTATTTTATAGAAAAATAGTACAGAACCTATTTCATTCGGAAAATGGTGGCAATAGTGAGTTCCCGGAATTCTCATCGATGCGTTCAATTATAGGGAATGAATGCGTCTATTGTCAGAAAGCAACAATAAATAAAATCTAGTTAAACAGTATAATTGAATCATATTTTTTTACTTTTTTGTTGCGTCTTTTATCGTAGTGACATATTTATTTCATTCTAATGTAATACATTTTCCATACGAATATTATAAATCAATTTACTTACATACTAACTTACATACTAGAATAAATGTCACAAGGCTGCTCTAACAACGGTCGATTCACAAAGCAGATTGTCGTTAATGTTCATACTATCGTGCAATTATCCCCATTGTGGATGACAATCTACGGTTCCGAGGCTCCCATATTTTTTCAGTGAATATTAAATGTAGCCGAGAGAACACATACATATACGCACATGCGCACACCACAGTAACCAGGTCAAGCCATTATATTAAATTTCACGCATCAAAAGCGTAGATGTTCTTTCAGAAATGGGAAGCGTTGGTATCAAAAGGAAGAACGATTACCTGAGAAATTTTGTACATAGTTAATACGTAAGAATAATTTGTTCGCAGTATTTCTATGCATATATTGCTCTTACGAAAGAAAATGTAAGAATATCGCTCCTCGTCGCTTTTAATGGATCGTGCCTGTGGAAATCCAAAGCACGTTGTCCCCGGAAGCTTAGCCCTGCTATGATCTTCGAATAATTTCTACTTCAATTTACATTCTACCGTTTCTGAAAGCTTAGCTTTTCACTTTATCGAAAATACAATTAATATTCGAAAGTGATATTCACATACGACGAGGCAGTGCTGACTGGTACGTATGCGCGTATCTGTATGACCAATAATAATTAAATTACGAAGCTCTTGAAGTTGAGTGCATTTACATCTTTAAAGCGATGTTTCACGCGTATCCGATCGTAGCGTGTGGAAACAGAATGCGATTTATTTGACCGTGTAATGCGATACTGCTCTAATGAAAACGTAATTTTTACATTCGAGTAGAATACTCGATGGTCGATGTCGAAGACCAAGCGGGGCAATTTAAACGAGGGCTCGTTTGAAATTTTAAGCTCGTTGCTACTTGCGAAAGTGCTTGCATGAAAAAATGTATAATACCGCCTAGTTTTGTAATTTTAGAACGAAATACGAACATATGGAAAATGTCTTCTTTTATTACTCACGTAAACTATCAGCTAGTTAAATCTTCTCAATGTATCTACGTAAACTATTTTCAGTTTGCTTTCTTCGTTCGTGCGGGTTACAATGTTTTCTAGCAACATCTTTCTTCATTCGACCAAACACATAGAAATCATATGGCGGGATGGCCAAGCTACGTACACGGTGGATGTTCCTATTCTTTCCACTGAAGTTTATGTAACAACTTCCGTGTCATACCATAGAATACGGTCGAGCATTGTCGCGAAGAAGGACCACTTTTTTACTGAGTTTCCCAGGGAGTTTGTGTTTTATGACTGTTCGTAGAAGTTTTAACGTTTCACAATAAGCAACAACGTTGACTGCACTTGATAAGAATATTAATTCGTTGATGATAAATGTCTCTGACACGGTATGCGTCTTCCATGCCAAAGTGTACGATGGCATCGTTTGAATTTACGATTAAAAACACATTTTGAATTTATAACGTTACAAATCGTTCTTTTTTTTTTATAACTGTGTACAAAGATTTAAACAAAGTAAATCGTAGCTGAAACAAACTCTTTTTCGCTTTTCTCCGGTCATTACAGTTGCAATTTACAGCATCACACCCGTCATCGAACGCACAATTGACTATTCATAAAACAACTCCGATATAGCTGATCTGCTCGATTATAATCATTATGCATTTTAGTATAGCGATTGCTCTAAAAGATAAATTGCACTGTTGGATGGTTCTCATTGGACGAAGAGTGAAAGAGGCTGTAAACGAGCCATGAACGCTTTCCTCCTCGACTGCTTTCAATCGTTTGAAATTATAAACAATTCAACATAGGCTTTGAAAATGCAGAATATCACGATCGCTTCGGCCGATTACCGGTGAATCATTGCCAATTTGGCTTTTTGATAGAGCAGTAGCGAGGTCCGTGATCAGGTATTTACGCGATGCAATTTTGTGAGATAGAACGGAGGCTTGTACAAAGTTATGGTAGCGAGAATTTCAACACTGCTAATATCTTAGCTGTATCGTAGCTTTCTAATAATTATATTCCGTTATTTTTGTTATTTCCATGTTTTACGCTTTTATTGTTAAATGCTTTATCGAAGCTTTTATCTGCAACAATTTTACAACAAATAAACACTGCCATATAGTTACACAGTATTGGTTAAAATTCGCGAACATATCGCTTTTGACATACAAAAGCGAAAAATTTATCTGACTGAAAAATTAAAATTTGCACACCGAGTAGAGTACACGAAGACAGTTTGCATAATTATTGATTGGGCATTAAAAGTTGTTAGGTGACGCTACTCCGTGTAACAGCCGACGACGCCTGGAATATTTCCATAATCGTAATAAATTATTATTTGCACGATAGAAATGGCCATTGCCAAAATACATTCCCACCGTTCTAATAAATTCAAGCCTCAAGCTTCGTGCTTGAATCCCAACGATTTCGCTAATAAGAAAATACGTTTACGCACACAAGCTTAAATAATAAACGAGCTCCCATGTGAGCCGAGCTCTCGTGGCGCGCTTTTCTCCACCACGATGTACATTCCATACCCAGGCAACTTTTGGAGGCAGTTGCTGTCACCGCTACCGGAAGCATCGTGCAGCCCCATAAAAGTTTCACCGAGTCGTAACGAAATCGCGTAACTGTGGTTCACTCTGCATCGATGTTCGATACGCATCCAGACTACTCGCGAGTGTCTGTAAATCGATAGGAATTTTATAGGAGGTATCGTCGAGCCATTCGTGAGTCCAACCGCTTTTGATCCGTCTCGGTCGCCTTCGTAACAGCGTCAAAACAGATTTATCGTGCACCGGCCACCGAGTACCGGCGACGCTCCGTGTTATTTACACTATAGCAAATTACTGTTTTCATTGCGGTTTATGGCAGTTTTTCGCCACTTACTTTATCGCGACGATCGCGGCTTTATCATGGTGGGCGATCGTTGTTGGTATAATGGTCGAAGAGTTCAGGCAATAGTATATCGTTAATGTCTTCCTGTCAGAGAGTAGTTCCAAAACTGGTTAATCCAAGTGCTCGTACCAGTTAATCTATTATCGTTGAATTTGAGATTACGGTTCGATACGTTAGAATATATACATACGCTTGATTCTCTTCGTTATATATACATATTGGCTTGGGTTATATCGGCTCGTAGTGGTAGGATCCGAAACACTTCGAATCGCTTTAAATGTGTATATATGACATGTACGCGCGTGTATGTGTCCGATGTTGATGACACCGCGCTGTACTTGTTGCCCGCCGAATTAAGCTTGGCTAACTGATTCACGAGGGATGGAGTAGCGGTCGAATGAGCGATGAACTGTCAACGACACTAACGGTTGTTCTTCTCCGAACGATGAGAAGTTTTCGAACTGTCTCTGACTGCTGAGACAAGATTTACGATCGTTACGAATGGTTAAACGATGCCTCGCTCTCCGACTGCTGAGAATTGACTTCGTTTCATTGCGTATCGCTCGCCTGAGACTGAGAACCGATCGTTTCGACCGAATAAACGATACTTTACTCCGCGAACCTTTGCAGATGTTGACGCGTCAAAAATTTATACGAGGCTGTCAATCGGGCGTCCAGCAAAGACCAAATGGAAAGTCTCGCAAATCTGTATGCTGATCGGTTTTCACCGAACGCGAGAAAATGACTGGACGTCGCTCACTGCACTTTCATACACCCGAGGCGTGGAGGGTGCTTTGGCAGAAAGAGAGTGAGACGAACGTGAATCTTCGAATTTAATTAGATAACAGTGATTGTTCCCAGTGATTCTCGACCGATTGGCCCATTTCAATTATCTAAATTACCCTTTGGAAATAACCGCGTTTATTTTTCGCTTGACTGCGAAACTGATCATCAAAAGATTATCCACGAAAATCCTCGCGTGTATGTTCCTTCGGACGGAACAGGGCAAAAGATTCGAATTAGTTCGAACATGATTCGAAGCTTGAAGCTCTTGAAAGTCTTAAAAGTCTTGGTCTGTCTTGTGTCTTGAAATGAAAGTTTTAAAAGTCTCGACCGTCTTGCCACTTTCCAAGTAGTCTTGAAGGCTAAAAAAATAACTCTATAATATAATAATAAAAGTATGCATTTCATCGATATAAATGTGCAACCAACGATAATAATAATGCATTTCGAATTGTAAAAACGATCGAATGTGCTACCATTGTACAAATAGCCATGAAAACATAAATTTATCGGACAGAAATCGATACATGTACCGTACGATGTAAAATTATTAATTCAACCAAAAAATTTGTTATGTGACGTAGGTTTTTGATATTACATTGGCATAAGAATAAATGAGCGACAGACGTAAATACGAAATTAAATCGAACTATTACAGGTTTTATTACTTTCTGTAATATATGTACGATAGAATTACAGAACAAGAAGAGCCCGATTCATATTTCTTTTTTCGTTGAATCAGAATATAATTACACACGTATCGTTTAATACACGTTCGAAACTATGACTTCTATTGCAGATACATTCCGTGACTTTCGATGTATGTATGTATAAAATATCAACACGCGACACAGCAGATTTGGGAAATCTTAAAAAGGAGAATGACGATATTTTCATATAGCGAAAGAAAGACAGACGACTTGTTTTTGCGCATACATCCAAATGCACACGCGGACAAAAGAGAAAGGGAGACAAAGGAGAGTAAAAATAGCGTAATATAAATTGAAAAACAAATGAAATGTGTCGCATTTGAGAAAAAATAGTATCGTGTCAGCGTGAAAATACCGGTATACTTCGACATTGAACGTAACAGGAAAAGAAGAAACAATTACTTTTTATTAATTCAGGAGTAAATCAATATATATTCTCTTAAAGTTCACCTTAATAATTGATATAACAAATTGGATTTGCTCGTATAAATTCTGCAGCTTTTGTGCTAACTTTCCCCTAGATGGTAATGCTTTTTCAGTTATCACGAGTCATATGCGAAATGCAAGGCAATAACTATGTACTAGATATGTTCGCGTATAACGCCTACAATTCTAGGAAATGTTCTACTATTTTGCTTTTTTAGTCTTATTACGGAATTTTATTATTTGTGCTCTAAAGCTTCAAGCAGTAAAAGAATGGATATTTTATCAGACTCTAAAAAATTCACGATTATTGAAACGTAATAGAAAAGAGAAGAAAATACGATCCTCGAAATTTTTTTTTTTTTTTTAATTACATTTTATGAAGTAAACATGAGCAAACAGTGATGTCGAAGAGATTCGATCGAATATCGAGTTTCGAAAGATTTCGAAGCTGTTAGTAATTTTTTAAATGGACTTCCACGTTCCTTTGTGAGCTATCTATACAGCGAGTTTGCAACGATCGGTATTCGCAGTACCGTTCACATTTGCTCGTTCACGTTTGTCTGAGATCATTCGTACTCGTTCGCAAAGTGTAAAACCGGCCTAAGGCGTGTTAAAGGATGTTAAGTAGAAAATTGACGAATCGAAATTTTTAATGGTCGTTCCTCGGTTAATGATGGCGACATTCGTTTGTCCATTGCAAAGTCGCAACGGAATACGACCCATAAAGATTTCATCGTGTTGCTGTACGAGCTCCTTTATCCATTCAAGCTCCGTGGACGGCTTTTGGCGCGAAGTATTTTTACGTAAATGTCTTTCTGCAAAGAGAATCGTTTGATAACAGCTAGCGATGCATCGAAAAAAGCGCGTTCTACGCAAATGATATCACTAAAACTGGGTAGATGGTATTGTTTTTGAGCAGTGTCTCACGAAAGTGATCGAACGCTTACCACGGAATCTTTTTACGAATATATTATGCGCATTACACGAAATTTTCGAAATTTAATAGACGCAATGAAACACAAATACTTTGGTGATTTTTGAGAAGTGTATACCTACAATTCGTGTACAAACTTCCAATAAATATCTTGCAACTTCCATGTACATTTTAAGATTCGTTTCAAATTTGGCCAATATTATCGCGATAGTCGTGCGTCGTTACGGTGCTAGTGCAGTGATTTCAAAATATTTTGTGTAATATACGCACAAAAGGTCTCTAAGTGTATTCGAACACTCTCGTGATCTACTGTAATTTAAAATCTGAAGAAGATGTTGAAGTTCTAGATATATTAGCTGAAAATTGTGCGATGAAATCTTCATTCGGGACAACCTTCTATAAGAAGCATCGAAATAGATATATCGTTTTCACGGGCCTGTATAATTCACGTTGTATATTAAAGTTTGAGGTAGCAGCTTGGTCCATGATTCATGGTGTATCTTGTAAATTAAACACGACAGGTCGCTAACGAGCGAAAGATTGTAGAAACTTTCAGAGTACGGCCGACCACGCTGCCGCGAAGATTAGCACGATTACTTAGAAAAGCGACCGATGTTTTTCATTCTCCGACGCAGACGTTGCACGGTTGATTAATAATTTACTTCGCGACACGGTGTCACTGATAAATGAAAGCATATTGGACAGAGAACTAATTAAGCAGCGTAATAAACGTTTTGCGCGTTGCATTAATTACGTCGGCGTGTTGACGCGATAACGTTGCAGCCCATAATGAATGTAAAACTGCTCATTAAATTGGGAATTTTAAATATGCTCGTCGATAGCGAGTCCGCGGACTTTTCACGTCGTCTCTTATTAAAATCGTACCGCTAATATATATAGAGAGAGAGAGAGGTTTTGCCTCGATCCTTGAAGCTTTATGATCCGTACTAATAATCGTCAGTACGCAAATATTCTTCTTTCCTTTCGTCATTTCCGTGAAATCCAACAACATTTGTTTTACGATATTTAACATTTTAAACGCAATCAACATAAAATAGATCGAATTAAACACGTTAAAACAAAATTTTGGAAACGACTTATTTAGATACAATGACATCTAATGGCAATATTTGTGTTGGATAGTGTGACATCAGGGAAGGACGTTACCAATGTATTGAGAGAGTCAGAGTTGAATTTGTCGTTGTGGTGTGAAGATCGTTGTGTCGTTGTGTCGTAGAAGTAGTGAGTAACGAATACGTGAAACGGAGTTTTATATTCGATTACGCGTGAGTGCAAACGATATTTTATTAGTCATACTGTTACCTACAAACTAATAGTATAACGTTCCTACATTTGCGATAGTTTCTTGCAATTAAGTAGCAAAATTAAATCGAAGAAGAATCTAAACGAAATTTAAACCTGACTTCATCATCTTATAAATATTTACAAAAGAAAATACGATGTTGATAGATTATTTTCTAAAAATATACAGTTTTCTTAAATTATTTTATTATTCTATACAAGCCGATTTTGTTTCCAGTTATTTAGATTTTATTTTAATTACCGTTGGCTCTTAAAACTTGATAAAACTGGACTTAAATTCAAACGTTTTTTGTTACATGAAATTTTACGATGGAAAATTATAATCAGGCAAAAAATTACTAATATAAGATATAAAAGTGGTACAAATATTACAATTCTACTAGCTTAAAATTTCATTTTTGACCTTTTACATTAACTTTTTTAATACACTTCAGTTTGTTGCTATTGCGAGAATAGTCGTGCTCCGTCGCTGAAAGAGAGAATTTTTAAAGAGAATATTATTTTCTAATTTTGCGATTGGCGTATGGATCTCTCATCTAAGAAAAATACCTATATGTGTTGCAGATTCTTAATGTAATTACGTTTAGTGACCAATTGATCATTATCATTTTATATAATTACTATTGTCCGCTAATCAAAAAGCGTGGTCATTGATCGTGTACGAACTATAAATGCTTAGTTTTATACTTAAATAAAAGTAAGGATTTTATCGTAATGATTTGTAACAACGAATGTTTTTAACACAATTACTAAAATAAAATTCTAAGTAAATGATTTGATATCTTTCATGGTACGTGTTTATGACGAATGTGTCTTATTGTTAGTAAAACTAGAATTTTTAAATTTCCTACGGTAACTATACCACAGTATTTTAATTCGATTCATTTATTTCCGGCTATTCGAGTAAAGCTTAATAAATACGAGCTCATTGAATCACAAATTTATGGAACGTGTACTTCTAGAACATAATTTGTAAAATACATTTCACTGAAATTCAGATCTGGCTTCTCCCATTTTCTTTGTTCCTTTTTTTTACGCGGCATATTCATCGAATCAAAGTTTCATGGAATATACAGGGTAGATCGCGTAACACGATTATCTTTATTATTTTTTCAGTGAATTCATCAAAATTCTTTTTTATTATAAATAATACAGTTTTACATTTTTTGAAATATAGTAACATTATATTTTTCAACATTGTGCTGTGTAATATAGTTCTTTCAGATTGAAATATAATAAAATCATAATTTAGGGTATGTACAAGTTGAAATACGCGATATAACTTCCCCGATTAATTTTTTAAGTATCTATTCTATAAAGTTTATCTCTGTGTAAATTTCTTTGTATTCGATTGAGAAATCAACAGAACGAAATAAATGAACGGAGGAAAAGATTTGACGCATAATACGTATTCGGGAGAAATTGTTCGTACGAATGCATTTTTTTTGGTTTATTGAAATACAATAATATCGTATTAATGTCTGGAAATATATTATTTATGCTATAATGTGCTATACATGGTTGGAAATATATTACAAAATTGTATATAAATCGCATGCCGATGGAAGCATGCGACGGAAATTTTACCGTAAAAACAATTTTGTATATATATTTGTAACGATCTCATGTAAATATATCTGCCATAGTCTCAGAATTATATGCTATCATCGTTTTATCCCATCGATTTACGGTTATTTCGTTGTGTGCTTAATTGATAGGCTCTTTCAGCTTTTTACGATATAATAGATTGTACTACGTAATGAAATTCTTTATATGTCAAAAGCGAATAAATTTTACTTCGTGGAAATTATGAAAACGTTAAATTCGTATCGCGTGCTATATTCTGTCGTGGAATGTACATATATCATCGTAATATATAACACAACTACACACATTTTACACTGATCGGAAACTATTCCTATATTCGTTCTATTAATCAGATTCTAAAACAATGACATATTCAAAATACGCGGACCAAATAACAAGAATTAATAATTCACGACATCGTAAATATGTACATTTTCATCTAGGAAAAAAAGCATACTCGGTGGATTTGCGAACGATACGACGATAAACAACGATACAGTGGAATTTCACTTATCTGATTTAAGATAAACAGTTTGCGTAATACGAGTTCAACCATTTTCTCCGCTACTTGTTACTTTTCATTCGCATAATTGGAGCTTCCGTTCGGACATATAAATCCAATCGTCAAATTCGAATTCTCTCATTCAGGTTCTATTCGATGAGCGAAGTTCTCGACCAATGTACGATAAAATCGAAATACCGTGCCACGTTAATATATCGTGGTTATTTTTAAATATATGCACCCTTCCGACATTTCCTCACCGCCCCCTCCCACCATCTTCTACCCTTGCTGTGACTTTTCAACTACTCTGGCTGGAAAGACAAGCACCCGCAGTTGTTAAGGAGCAAAAGATCGGGCATAGGGTGTGCTTCGTTACGATAATTCGCGTCGTTATTTGCGGTAGCAGCACTTCAGCTGCCGTTCCGGCAATGTAAACGATGAAGCACCCTTCCCGCCGTTCACGCACAACCAGAGGGGATCCACGAACGCATTTTTCACTGTAAATATTTGCTGTCCCAGCATGGTAAACATCGCTTCGCTCTATGTTGCAACAAACGGTCGGTCTCTTTCATTGTCTACTACGCTAAGTGATATTCTTGAGAATGAGTGAATGTTACGCTCGATGTTTGTGAGTATATGTAAGCACAGTTACGTGGATAAAGTTCGGTTTTATTGCTGATGTTTTCGTTCCTCGATTTTTCGTTTCTTCTTTGCCATAATATGCAGAATATACGACGATCTGAGCAAATAAAGTAGCAAATTGACGAAATTTGAGGAAAAAGTTAAAATTTATTCTACGAGTTTATTGTACAAAGATTTCTCATTTAATTTCTAATCATTCGGATGGCTGTTTTGATTGTAAATATTTATAAGAAGACATTTTTTAATATTTGAATATTTATGTTCGTAGCGATTTAGGAAAACTTAAAAGTAGCCTCATTTGTCAATAAATATAAATATATAAGTAATAATAATAAACTAATTACACGATAAAGTTTGATTCGAAATTTAATATTTCAAAGTTCTAACAAAATTCTTCAGAAGTCGGATAATTCTTTTGAAAAGTCCGACATCGAATTTCCTTTACGATCGTGGAGAAATTCTTAACAAAGTTCGGATAAAAATTCTTCTTTCTCTAAATGTCTCACCTTTGTATCCTTCGTTCGTCCGTCGTCGTTAGATACAGAGATTTAATATTCAAACTGATATTCGAACATCGTAAAACTTTTATTTGTATCACACTATAGATTTGCTTTATGACAACTTTAATGCTTTAATTTAAATTTAAACGTTACAAATTTATGTAAATCTTTACCAACTAGTATAATCGAGGTTAAATACAAACTAAATATATAAATACAAAATAAAATGTATTTTTCACGGATGGTTTTCATTCGTTTTGTTAAAAAAGTGATATAATTATCGATATGCATTGTTTCTAGTATGAACGAGTAAGAGACATACGATGTCAGCGATTACGTATGAACATGCGAAGAGGAACAAGACCGCGGATACACGCTTACGTCATGTTTGAATACGCTGACTTTTCGAATATTTCTCATCGTGCACTGTAATAGATTCCTATAGTAGGAGAAGCACACGGGACGAATTGAATGGAAGAAGTTTAATATTAGAAGAAAGCGCGTAGCGTAGGAAAAACTTATCTCGGCCGATGTTTCAGCGAACGCGCCTTGTCACTGCATTGATCTGTACCCGATAGAACGCATACAGTAGCTCGTGAAAGTATTCGAACACCTATCACAGAATTTTTTTTATGAATATATTCTGTACATTATACGAAACTTTTCAGAATTTCGTTGACATCTGTAAAATACGATATATATCGACAAAATTGCAACGATAGAATATTATGCAAGTAACGCAATCAATCGAATCGAAAAGTTCCGTTTAAGTAATGTAACGCCGTATATAATTTAAATAATCGAATGTTCGCTTATTGAAAAGTTGAATCGGTCGGATGAACGTTCGAGAACGTAAAACTGGAAACAGAGACTGTATCCACGGATGGTGGAAACAGAAATCAGAAGGATGAAGATTCTGCGAAGGCAAGAGAGAAGGGCGAAGATCGAGTGCATTACAGTGTATTAATCCGAAAGATCGTGTCATGCTTTCCATACTGTCATGCAGTATTCTAGCCGGGAGCGATATAACAAAAAGCCAGTGCAAACATCATATCGAGTCGACGTCGACCCGATCTTTTCGCGAAATTTACGTTAAACTTGAACGGCTGCGTTCTCGGTGTATTTGTTTCGACGAGTGAGCTGTGTCTTTCCTCGAGCATCGGCCTGGATTTTGTGGATTGGAGGGAACGTGATGGCAAACGGATCGAGGTATTTCAAAGTGGAAAAGGACGAGCAGAGTCAGACACGTCTACCTGGCATCTGCAGGAACGAAAACTGGCATGCGTCGTCTGGTAAACGGTCGGCCATGTTTCTAAGAATAAAGGAAAGGACGGGAACAAAGGATCGGCGACAGCGGATCGACAGAAAGATGTAGTACCTTGGATAGGACATAAAAATTATATCCAGACGTCAGGACGCTCGTTTCTTACGTAGGCATACAGATACGGGAAGACAGCGGCGGTATCTGGAGCGCAAACGAATTCCAGAATTCCACGAATAAATACGTCGGGCATCGGTGCTGGGTTGTAGACGAAACTCGAGACTCTCTCTTCAAGGTATTTCCCTCGAAAACCACGGTCCATCCGGTAGCCCAGTGGTTTGCAAACTTTATGAAGTCGTGCGTGGAAACTTGACGTAACTATCCGGTTCGACTATACAAACTCGGAGGTCGCTAACGCTTGCTATCATTCCTATGGTTCGCCACGATTAGTTCTCGCCTGAAAAATAACGCGTCGACTTCACTGAAATTTATTACAAGAAAATTTCCTTGCCGTTTTGGTATACCTTGGCACGTAGCTAAGCTATATTCATTTTGGAATTTTTATTCAGTTTGCCAAATTGCTCGAATATTCTGTTCGAAGAAAAATCGACTTCTCGATAAAGGAGTGTTTTATTTAGAAAGATTTGTTACAATTTAATAACGAATGATCTTTACAGAAGTGATCATTAAGTATATATCGTTTATTTTAATGAAAACTACATAGTATTTGTGCGCTCTGGCACGATCTGTTTGAAACTGTCGAAAAAATTACAAAACAGGAAACTTTGACGAAATGCAGGAAACGAAGTTTTCCACATTTTGTATATCACACTTTGGACATCGGTCTAATACGTACTCTCTCTCTCTCTCTCTCTCTCTTTTATGTTTACGACGCACGTATAAGCTCGGACGAACCGCTCGATGATCACCGCTTAAAGCAGAGAGCACCGGCTCAAAATGCAGTCACGTCGGCGAACGAGCCGGTCGTGTTAGTATTTACTCAGCTGTCTTCGGTAATCGTTCCGACTATGAAATAATCAAACCGAGGATACAGGCCGGCAGAAGAGCAGATACGTGCGTGGGATTTATTACCGAACGAGCCTGCATACCGTTAGATCGACGCACGTTGGAAATCAGCACAATCCATCATGCGAGGAAAAAAGGGCGTTTACCGAACGCTTACTTTACATGGAAATGAGCGTGGATTATTGGCAAACGCGACGAAGATGCTTTTCTGTTGTCTTATAATAACCACGCTACGTTCAGGTAGAATTAATAGCGTCAGGACTTTGTAACGTAAAAGGAGCTGGAATGGTCAATCGTTAAATGTGATAATTAGATTCTTACGCATTTATGGGAAATTTAAAAGTATT
This sequence comes from Bombus flavifrons, assembly GCF_040668555.2. NCBI lineage: Eukaryota > Metazoa > Arthropoda > Insecta > Hymenoptera > Apidae > Bombus > Bombus flavifrons. The sequence continues at coordinate 13,403,732 of NC_138451.1, read as the reverse complement.
CCAATTCACGGATTGCGTATAATATACGAAAGTACATAAAATAATAAGTGTAATACTCGTTATAATACTTAGTGGGTAAAAGAAGTGCGAATTTGTATAAATATCCGCAATCTAGTGATAGTAAATTTATGTCTTCAATAAGGTAAAAATGATATAGTACGTGTGTATTATGCTGTTAAGGATTAACGCTGTTAATCGTAATTCGAGGTTAAACGTACTAGTGTCTAGCTTGTACTACCACAGTGATACGTGTGTATCGATCAATCGATATAATTAAAATATAACGATTTAATTACGTAGTTTAAGAAGAGGAGAGATACCGTGCCTCGTGGTATTGGATCAGAAAAAAAAGAAATTGCTAATAAAAGTGTTCGTGAGTGAATCTTTAAATCATTACAAGAACCCCTTCCATGCACATACCTGGAATAGTTCGTTATATTTATACTTCTCTGATTTAAATTTTATTAAAATTTGCATAAGAAGATCGGATATGAGACATTAGAGAAATGACAGCAGTTACAAATGGAACGAATTATATTAACGTCTGTGAATTTCATTGAAATTTCATAAATAAAATATAGGGTTACTCTATACATTTTGTATTTGTGTATTTGCAAACGTGCATTACGATCCAATCTGAAATTCGATATCAAACAAAAGTTCAATGTACATATCTTTAAAGTAATACAGGATGTCAAATTAACATGTTAGTATATTTTCGGTTTTACGTTTTTCCATTGCGCGCGTTGCGTATCGTTGTCAATCCGATTCGTAATTTAATATTTGATTTGCAGAAATGAAATTCGCCAGCGAAATTAATTATAAATTGAAACCTTAAAAGATTAAACGAAACTTCTAGACAATGGAAAAGATAATTTTATATTTCATAAATAACTATTGCGATTCTTCGCTACTTCAGGGTAAAATTATTAAACTAATAGAATTAATGCTTTTAGTTACCAAAGATAACTAAAATTTTTGTTATATTGTCTTCAATTTCTTCCGCGACTTCGATGCGCTCATTTCATTATTAATCGATGCATGTAATTTTATAACGCTTCAAATATGAATTAGTTTAATATTTCAACATATATGATTCAAATATGATTCGATTGAAACTAAAATTACGCGACTGCACAGTCGCAGAGGTATTTCTATCTAATCTATTAGCATGGGATCTGCCGCTTACAAATAATAAATCACTTTGCACATCATCTTTCGTCGATCCAATAATATGCATGCAACCACCGCTCTCACACCATGCCATCAACAGCAACCTTTGGAGTGCTCTTCTCATCAAACGACTATTGTTTAGCGGTGAAAGAAATTTCATTCGCATGCTTCGGCCGTTTGCACGACTTCCGAAGCCTACATCCGTTCTCTTTGCTGCATTCTCGTCAGGAAATGGCAAAAAAGAAACCCTAGCTGGGTAGCAACTAGGCGCGTGACAAGTTGTCGAGCAAAAATCGAATGCGGACACGAGCGTTGAAAAATAGCGAAACTTGATCGTGAGTGAAACCACGGAAACACACGGGTCACCAGAGGTGTACGGAAAATCGAGGTTGAAGAGTACGAAGATATATATTCGTGCGTGGCGAAAGAGGAATTAAAAGATACAAAATTAACGGACAACGCGGACAATTGCAGGAAGCTGGACGGGGCTTTCCGCTTTTCGGCGAAAGCGGAGGCCGGTTGTTTTGCTGATTGCAGTCGGTCAAGTGAATACACGCTGGCCGTGCCGTAAATAATCGCGTAAAAGCCAAAAAATTGTGGGCTCAGGTTCGTCGCGGTCAAAACGTCAGGAAACAAAGTATAGCGAAGACCGAACAAAACGAAAAACAATCGACGTTACATCGATATCGTGCAACTGTGGATTTGTATATCTTGTGCGAATTCGTGTTTTCGAATCGATCTAAAATCAAATAATAATACATTTACTCGTGTAAATTAATTAATATACTTTTGAAAATATAAGGTACAAATACCTTAATGTGGTGGAAAGCAATTATCAGATAGCCGTCGAGGTTTTTAATTAATTATGTAAGTAAGCATAGCATACGGATTTATCTTGTTGCACGGTTTTGTACGGGCTTCTCTTATTCGCGAATTAAATCGTGTGGATTATTCCATTCGCAAGATTATGAAGCCTATGTTCACAGTGGAACACAATCCTAACGCGAACGTTGTTAGTCAAATTAATCTTAAGGGGCCTGCATACGATCAATAATATTGTCAATATTTGTCGGCTCGGGTTAGGTTTGGTTAGTATATACGCCTCATATTGAAATGTTGAGATTGAAGATTGGCGAATATTTGGATGGTATAAGCATTATGTGGTTGAAGCTCGATATTTGAAATCTTTCTGAAAAATACTTAACAATAGGAAGGATTTAATATACAGTCGGGCAAAGAATATTTTGTATTCTGTTACAAATGATGTCAGCTCGATCATAGATCGTATCACTGGCGTTGTATTGGTATTCTGTCGTTAATAAAAATCGATTAACAATGCATATACGTATTATTACATACACATGTATATGCATATGTTTATGAATAATCGTATACCATATTTAATTCATTCGTCGTCAAAGGCAACAGGTTTATTGCGTTTCTTTAGTTACTTAGAACAAAGAACCCCTTATTATCCTTTCATCGCCGTAATCCTTTTATCACAAGTAATGAATTATTATTATCTATAATATATTAACATCCTGTCTCGGTAGTAGCTCTATTTTATTCGGAAACGTGTCATAAACTTGCCAATGAAAACCCTCGCGTATTCTGTTCCGTCGGATGGAAGAGTGTGCGAAGGGAGAAGGATACGTACCACGGATACGTAATATCTTGTCTTCCAGATATGAAAAGAAATACTGAAAAGCTCCTATTACGCAACTGGAGATTGTCTAGCACATATCTTGAAAACGTAGTACCAAAAGTTGATTTTCACTCTAGTCGTTTCTACTTAATTTTAAACGAAATTCGTTGCTGCTTTTTCTTGCCCACGCTTTTAAACGAAGCGACTAAATACAGTAAATGAAAGATATCGGATCGGTAAATGAAAGGTTTCGGATTCACGACGAGTTTAATATCGAACTTGAGAAAAAGGCAAATACAGTACTCGGGAAGATAATAATTTATTCCTAGATAGAGCTTGAAGTTTTACAATACTTTAACAACAAGCAAATAGATATAGGCATAGACACGTTAAAATAAAATTGTTCGATACAAAATATATTTATTTGGAATAATGCTTCTCCTCCTTTGCTATATCATCCGAATAATTTTCCATGATTAGTGAGTCTGCAATTATTTGACGAATCGTTTTAACATGGAGATGCTTTAAGAGTAAATAATTTATGACAATTAATATGTTTGTTATTATGCATGAGAAGTCATAATTTGTTATTTCGTATGATTATTTGAAATAACCAAATATGTATTCTGCAAACAGATCAGTTTGAAATAATTTATTTCTTCAAATAATTTCATTTGTTCATACAGCGGAATAATTATTTGTCTTTGTTTATTATCTTCATTTTGGATAATAAATACTTGACCCAGCCTATATCATGAAAATTTATTTTTTTAGCAATTAACAGCCTAGTTAATCATATAGTTATGCAGAATTATTTATTTAAAATCCGACGCAACTCGGTCGACTGCAAAATATTGGATTTTTAGCTTTTGATGTTTTAATATTTACTGTAGGGTCTATTTTGGTAAACGTTGCTTCAACTGCCCCAATATCGTAGCGTTGGTATCGTTTTCGCTTTTTTTAAAAATAAAACATTTTTATTTTAGACAGTTTTTTTTATAACAAGTCTCCACTTACACCTAAACGTAAATAGAATTTACGACGTATATAAAAGAGAGCAGCTTGAATTTGGTACGTTCAACTCCTAGATTTTACTTCATTAAATATTCAAATATATATCTAGTAACGTATACAAAGTTTTCGATTCTATTACCAGTAGAAGCTTCAATAGAAAACCTCGGTCCATTACATTCACTCTCTTTCCACCATTCTGGGGTGATTACCTTTAACAGCGAGTAACGAAATGGAACAACCATTTCGAAAAAGTCTCGTTTTTGTAAATGGTGCGTGATCGTTATTAACTTTCACGATATTGCTCGTTCGAACGGTATCCTCGTGTTTTCTATTCACGACTCGACATATAAATTCTTTCGTCGAACCATATGCGCAGACATCGTCATCATTTGAATTTCAATTCTATCCTTCTCGTCGATAAATCGCCGATTCTTCGCTTTAACAGGTCAATCATTATAACGAAGAAACGTAATGTCGTTAGGTGAAAAATAACGAATGAAATAGTCGCGACTAATTAAAAAGAAGTGGAAATATAACGAAAGCGGTTCCAACGAATAACCTGAAATTCGTTACCCGAGGCAACCTCTTAAAGAAAACATTAGACGCGCGCCCTCCGTTGTCGCATGCACGTTGAATTACGTAGTCGGTGCAGCAGCTGGTGTTCGCGTGCGAGATCAAGCGCGTCTGTGCTCATTAAAAGTAATTAATTAAACTGTCACGGGATGAGTGGCAAAATCGTGGATAAAAAGAGTGTGCGCCATCAACCGTCTGCTCGTCTCCCAGAACTCGCCCTTCGTGCACACTTACCTGCAGAAATAACATCCACTGCATACATACAGTGAGTGGCAAAAATGAGTACACACCTTGCAGAAACGAAGTTCGTATAATATCGATTTACTAAATACAATACTGCGCGATTTATATCAACGATACGTGACTATCGATGAAATGTACGAAATATTTACTATCTTCTTGTGGCATCGATAGATATATGAAATATTGATCGTTTGTTTAAAATCTTATCGGTGCTATGCTATAATTAAATACACTCTCCGAGGAAGAGTCTATGTTTTATATTCGCGCGCGATATTAAATCAGATTTACTTTCCTCGGTAACGAAGCATCTTGCGAAAAACCTTTGTTTCAGGCCTTTGACATATTTTCACGGCTAGAATAATCTCCTATAGTTCTTTCTAATTACGTGGCCCTACCTAGCCCGAATTAGCCAAACTCGATCTAGCTGATAAAGTTTCAATATCCATTTTCTCGAAAACGAAGTCTCGTGTGAAAAAAATCTCGTTTCTTTGTCTCGACTTATTTTTTCCGGCTATGCTACTATTTTCGCCCTACCCTGTATTAGGTCTGTATACAGTCTCACGTGGAGAGAGAGAGAGAGAAAGAGACAGAGAGAGAGAGAGAGCAGGTGCGCGCGTGCACGCGCCCGTTGCATCGTACTACGGCCATTCTTCAAGCCACGTCGAACTCAATTATAGCACGGAGTTTACTCCATGCCACCGTCACTCACCCGGACCTGCCTCGAGAAATCGATGGTGAACGATGGCTTTTTTCCCTTTCTCCGTGCCTCTTTCGCCCGTGACGTTTCGCATCCTCCTCCGCCCTCTCAACAGTCGTCTCGGTCGGTCGTGAAGCGAACTTCCAGCCGCCCCTGACACGCTCGTCCGTTCAAAGATATCGGGAGAGATGACGTTCAACGAGAAGGAACGAAGGATTCGCTTCAGGAAATGCTCTAGCTACCCTCGTCTGACCAGGAGAAAGATGCACGGCCGGAAGATGTTCCGCCGCTTATGAATTTACAGATTCCATAGAATGCGCCGTTATGCGCTCGTGGCGGCGTTGGCTTCCGCCAGAAACCGCACGCCTGCTCTCCTCTCAACTTCCCGCACCACCTTTCCCGATTGCGTAATGGAAATTGGATTTGTTGGAGAGATCCAGTTGTTTTACAATCTACCCGCCGAAGTGCCTGAAAATCGTTGCTGAACAAAGTATGCGCTTTTAAGTATTTAAACTAGTTTAAAACTTATCCAATGTTAAATACAAATTAAAGGTTGTAACTTATTTAACGATATCGCCTGCTAACGTCGACGTTCATCTGTTCACGCGTCGATGCTTTACAACGCGCTTAACGTAACAACGTTGTCGTTAAAGGATAAAGTTAACAAAAACCGGCGAGAATTTTCCTATTAAATCCATATCGTACTCTTTGTGTGGTTTAACCGCTATGGTAGCTAAAAACGATACAATTTTCTTTCTCGTTGAATCTTCTTATTTAATCTTATTATTTAAAAGAAACAAGAATTGAAACATTTCCAAAGAAATATTACGTATTACGATTAATAATAAGTCTTCGTAGATCGAAAGGTGCAAAGAATAAAATGAACGCTAATTTCTTTACTTCACGAAATACCGTGTACTTTATTTGTTTTCGCGTTTCCAACGTTCGGTTCGGTATAACCGGGCAATACGCAAATCGGCATTTCCATTTTCGATGTACGCAACCAGTTCTAATAGTTCATCGATCATAATATTTTCTTGTGGATTAAACGCAACAAATCTGCAAGCGGAAGGTTGAATTTCCAGTGTATATGTACCTACATACGTTCGTCGGTCGTGATATGTCTGGAGCTATCGATGTTGCACGCAACGATTTTCAATGATATTCGCGCGCCGGAGTAATTAACCGGCTGATTAATGCGTGATTGTTCCACACCCGTTTCGCGGTTATTTCGATCGGGCAGCGATCGAGCGTCGCTAACATCCCCTGTTTTAAATCGGATACGCCAATTCGCCGGCCCTCCCGAAAAGAAGATGCGCTCTGTTCGCTGGCAGCTCGGGCTTGTTATTTATTTACGAACAAAGAGGAGAATGGTTGATGATCGCCAGTCTGCAACATGGTATTCGTTTTACGTTTTATGGTTAAACCAGCTAGAATATATGCGAACGTTATGCCCGAACCAGAGGGTCGAGGTAAAAAATGGCGCGTCATCGAGAAGCGAAGTCGCGAGATAACGTCACTGCCTAGTTCCTAGTTTCTAGTTCCATCGCAGCCTAAACTTCCATGGAAACGGTCGAAAATCGGACGAACAAGATTTTTCGTGAAATCAGTCGTAATTTCTGGAGCGGCGGGTTTATTCGACAAACTAACTGCTGCGAACTTTCAGAGCCGCAAGCCTCGCTGCAACGATAGAAAAGTTTCATTTTTCGTCGAATTGTCCGCGGTTTCGTCGATTCATAATTTACGGTCGTTACGCATGTACGTATTAAAGTCTATCTAAACTCGCGGCACATAACACCCTTTCGTAAAAAAGTTTCAAACAGAGAGAAACGAGCAGGAACATCGATTCTCTGCATAGTATATGCCGTTCTTGTCGTCGGTGAAAATTTTCTGGTTTGCGTACGGTGTTTTCGCGGTTAATCACGAAACCGCTGAATTACGATACCGGCAAACTTTTTCCCTCAAAATTGTTGCTTCATCGCGGTTTCGAAAGTGAAATCAAACAACTTTTCGCGGTTTTAAACTTACCGATTGAAGATCAAAAAACACAGTTAATTCTGTGCTCGGCAACTTGTGCCAGAAATTTTTTAGCGAAATTCTCTTTCCGTTGAATCTCCCACGCTGTATTTTCGCCTCTGATACGAATAAGGTAACTGAATGTAATTGTCGTAAAAAAATATTTTTTAAACATACTTGTATAATACTATGCGAGCTATTCGGCAACTGGGAATCCTACCTGGTAAGATTTTAAGGCTACATTCGTACGCTAAAGCAAAATGAAACTTTTAATTTCCATATCGTTGATTACAAGCGGTGATTTACTTTGAATCTCTCGCGATCGAAAGCTGCGAATAAATATTGTATAAAATCAGCGTAGCATGAGAAACGATATCGATGAGATTTCGGTAGCTTAAAAATTATAGCGAGGGTACCCTTACAGCGAGGGTGAGGTTGTAATAGATGCGACAGTGTTTTATGGTGCGGACCTGAAGTGTCGCGGTCGGAAAGCGATAGTGAGTTTTTCGGTCTTATAGCCATCGCGTGTTGGAAGAGAACATGGAAGAAACATTTCCATATTTTAAACAGTCAAGTAGTACGATGAACGTATATAACACTATACCTATGTCTATTTAATTCTGATCCACACGTATTCACCTGCTGTATAAAGTATATATCTACTATTACGACCGATACGTGATATTTTATTCATTTGCGACAATGAACTAAAAAAGACCGATAATCATACAGCGAAGTAAATACATTTTGCATAGATCGTACTTCGATAACAAGCTCAAAGTCGCTTTTGATTAAAAAATAGATACTCTTAAATAAAACATGTATGTCGCTAGTATCCTGTAAATAAATTCTAACAATCTCTTCGTGTTACGTCTTAGCGATAAATTCGACATTTACCAAGCCAAAAATGAATTTTTTTTATATACTGTACTTACGCAAGTAACGTCGTACGATATTGTACGAACCGAATGATTTCTTTGCTGGCTGTTCTCAGAATTCTTCTTATGTCCTGACGTACGATACCTGTTCTCTGCTCGTATCGCTAGAAAATTTAATTTATCGTAGAGATATGTTTCTATCGGGATTGTCTCATTACATCGTGGTTTATAATTCACCGTGGCCCCGTTATCCCTTGACGCGATTATTCAAAGGAACGTTATAAGATTGCTCCCTTGGCGAGAAACGCGAACAATCGAAGCGCCGATGGAAAATCCGCGTCACGAACGATCCCGAGACGGCATTTGGAAACGTCACAGAGAAAGTTCACGGTGAAACCTAACGTTTCGCCTCCGTTCTAACGGCGCCATCGCGAAAATACGCGTTACGAGCTCGAATTCGAAGTGGCTGATTATCGCGTTAGCTCCCGTGCAAACTTGTGTCGGTAAACGCTTCTATTTGATTTCCAATAGTCGTGCAATTCTTCGTATAACGACTGCCAGAGGATATAATAAAATTGTACCGAAATAATATGGACTTAGTCGTCTATTTATACACGACACCAGAAATAGACGTAAACATTGTGTTTGTCTAAAAACCGTTTAATTTACATTACGACTGATATTACTAAAAAGTATTCTACGTTACTGAGAACAAAGAAATCCATGCAGTTAGAACACGATGACGCGAATTTACGAATTTTCATTGTATTTTACATTGTATCTCGACGTATCGAGTATCAATCGTACGCGTCATCGAGTCGTAACGTCCCTGATTTCTACGCTGCGCCATATGTAATCGACGTCGGATGTTTCCAGAGTAAAAAATTGAACGCTGCGCATCGAATATCACCAACGCAGCATAAATACGGAAGCTGGAAAAACGCGGAACAAAGAAATAAAAACCAACGTGAAAAGGCTACACGCGAGTTCGTACGCCGTTTATTTATCATTTTCAGCTGCGTATACGAAACGAAACGATGTTAAAGACTGTTTCGCGTATCAGCATCGTCTCGTATACGTGTTGACTTTCAAACTAACGTACATTATATACCTACTATCTGGCGTACCTCGATAAGTGTAGCGTTTCAAACTTCCATCCGCGCAGATAACTTCTTCTCCATCCATTCCGTTTTTTCTTTAGCGAGATTGTCATTAAACGTTTATGTATGCATTAAAGCGATATCGACCACAAGATAGGCAATCTGTCGCATACAAGATTTCAGGCGAACTGTTGCGAATTATTTATAGTCGACTCGATAGGGGATCGAAACGAAGTTATTCAGACAGCAAAATTGAAATAAAATCTCCATACTGTGGAACGGCAAAAATCGAATAAATAAGTAGCGATTCTTGCTCGTTGAATTGCCGTGCGAATTTTATACAGTGGGTCGCTTAATATTTTTTCTAATTGATCTTGCTACTATATTTGCCTATTTTACGTTACTTTATGTTTGTAGTATACGACGATCATCACGCGACGAACACTCGACGAAAACGTACATATAACTGGAGCGATTTATTTCTTATTTCGCAAAAGTGTAAAAATCGTATTACGGAATTTTACAATCTCGTAATTTCTCATTTCGCTATGTTGTTATTCCTTGGCAAATTGTTATCACGCAGTGAGGACCAGCATGTAAGTTTCTAATTAATTTCGCATAATACTGCAAAAGTAGTTAGAAATTAGCGGAGAATCGCGTCAGAGGCGTGATATTAATGCGACGAAATATTCTGGCTGATTTAGCGGCGTCTGATAAGTAGCTTGTTAACGGGAATCGGTTGAAAGGATGCTGGGACGCGTTGACGTGGTGCGTCGCGACGAAAACGTGTAGTAAGCACGTAAGTTCGGTTCGTGACACGTTGCAACCGCCGCGGGGTACACGCGCTGTCACGAAGAAGCTCGCGTCGTGTTGCGTCGTGTAACGTCGCGAGGGTGGAGAGAATCAAAAGCGCGTCGTGCACCCGCGACTCTTCGAAAAGGGTTGTGTAACGTAGCGTTTTGTGATTTATCGTCGCAGAAATATTGGACATCGCAAACGTTTTAACGCAACGCGGAGAAAGCTGCGAACGTAACAGTGACACAGGATAAAGGGCGAGAGAGGGGGGTGAGAAGGCAGTGAGGTGGAAAAAAAAAAACAGAAATAAAAGAGGGAGAAACGCGTCGGCTGAAAGCGATGGCGGGAGTTTGAAATTTCGTTTCGAAGTGCGGATTCACGCAGCAAAGTAACCAATACGACCCGAGCGCGGGTGAGAAGCGTGTGGCAACGCGACGAGACCGCAAAGGGGAATGAAAAGATCGCGTTATTTTAGGAAGAAGCCGCGAAAGGGAGGAACGTCGACGTCGAGACAAAAAGGGGCAAGGAGCAGAGAGAGGAGCGGCGAGAAGGATGAAAGAGAACGAGAAGTTTCGGTGCGTGAAGGGAGCGAAACGGCAAGTAGACTGAAAGTCGTGGAACGAGAGGTAAAACCGTTTGCATTGGTCCGATCTCCGTGTGTATACTACGTGTACCCGCCACCGAAGAACTCAAAGGCGCGAGAACGGAGGGGAAAGGATCGTTTGGAGGAGGAGGAAGGCACGACAACGAGTGGGTCGTCGTGATTCCATTTCTCGTAGGTTGCATTCGTGCGGCAACCTACCATTAATTAAAATATGGGGAGAAAAAAGGGTAACGGAAACGGTGTACACGGAATGTATAAAAGATTCTCATTTAACCGGAACCCATACCACGAAATAACCGTAGGAGCTAAATTCTGACAATGCTACTGGATCTGGCGAATAGATTTGCACGACTGTCGTGCACAGCATTTATATTCTATCTCGTGTCGTGCCTGTCTCTTTTCCCCCTACTCGCTTTGTTCTTCTTCTTCTCCTTTCTCTCCCTTTCTCTCTCTCTCTCTCTCTCTCTCTCGCTCTCTTTTGCACAGGCGTATGTATATACGCGCATATATCCGCAAACACCCTTTCCGTATTCGGTTGCCCTCGGTATACAACAGCGATACGTGTATTCATAATTTTGTCCGCGTGTGGGAACATCAGCAGACGCGACGTTCTCTAACCACTCGACTCTGTCGAGCGGTCGTTCGAAGTTCTGGGTCCGAATTGATCGTTGTCGCTTGTGTCAATATAGAGTCGCGCGAAATCAAGCCTACGGTGGTCTCTTCTGGCATTCAGTCACCGTTGGCGCTCCACAGCGACGAAAATGAAAGATTGAAAAACGACCGGCCACGGTCCATTCCCCAGACAGCTTTTACCACTAACTGCCACCACATTGACGGAGACGTTCGGTCTTACAACAGTGGTAGTAAGTATGACACATCAGTCGATAGAGCAGAAATTAGGTGGATGGTTCTCGTCGCGACGCTTGCCGGCAAAACGTAAACTCTGCCCCTTCAAGATCGGTGATTTCTGACTCGAATGGGGAAAAGTATGCTGACCGTTTCCGTTTCAATGGACGCAATCAGCGCCCCTCTGACCCTTTTTCGCGGACCATCGCTGAATTTTACGTATTGATGGCTTCATATCGTTCCGATTGTGCATGAAGATTTTACTCGGACCCTCTCGGAAGGGATTGGCTGACTAATGGAAGCTTGATACAGTGATGGGTTTAGCGGGATTACTATGGTTGGATTACAGAGGCGCCAAAAAGGTGTAAAAAATGATTCAAACATCGTTCACAGACTGTTTTGTAGCCTTTGATAGTCTCGCTGCTTTTTGTCCTTTGATTTCCGATCGTTCGCATTCAGTTCGATTTTACATTGTTCATGCTGCAGCTTCTTTGGCGTTTAAAAACAAAATTCATCGATACGGATTTTAATACGATGAATTTGATTTTTTATCGTTGCCATGCAATCTGTAAAAGATTCGTTGTAATTCAATTCGTAAGAAGTCTCTTTACTACTAGTATCTTACTACTGCTTCTTAATGTTATATAATACGCACGTCGTAAAAGCTTAAATTCGAATTTCCTCAAAAGCAACTCTTTCCGTGACGTATTTTTCATTCCTTATTGCAACGTACGATTGAACTCGGGTGTAGTGCGCTATTTTATTAATTATAGTAAAGTATCGAACCAAAAATCATATTATCAAATGTCACTGTATAAAAAGTCATTGACAAAGTTAGTCAGTAAAATTACTACAAGATTGAACTTAGAAAAATGAATTATATTTTACGGTAATCATAATATATCATACTAGTTAACGTATCGCTCTAATTATATTACCGTGATTAATAATTAAACTAAAATGTTAAAATTTAACGATATAATTTCTGACGAAAGTTAAATTAATTTTTTAATTAATTTTATTCCGAAATACAACCGCGATATCCTATGAATTATATATGCTAGTTGCGCATGAAGATTTTACTCGTGCACAGAGTGTGAATTACATAATGTATATCGAACCACGTTAACCTCTTACACATATGTATTTGCCGTTATTGCATTTACAATGGATCAGCGTTAACAAAGCGGTCGCTTCGATATTACAATTACGCTAACTCACTGTAATTTATTTGACATCCGGAATTAAAAAGGTTGTCGTACAAAGAAAGGATATTAATATTCAAAGCAAGTGTGTCCTTAAATAATACTGTTCGAAGGTCCGACACTGATATTTTGATAAAATCTAAATTATAAGACCGACATTATAAATGCATTTACGCTCCTTTATGGAAATATCGAACTTTAAAAACGACACGTAAATTAACAACATTCATTATTCTTTCTGCCTCTCTCTGCCTCTCCCTCTCTCTCTCTCTCTCTCTCTCTCTCTCTTGTGTTAAAGCATTAAATGTTTTATGTGTGTTGAAAGTATAATACAGCACATTTATTTGCAAGCCAACGCGGAATTTATTAAGCGCTGTCTGTCTTATAACAGAGTGACTCGGAGAAAGTTACAAGTTTTGAAGAAATTTCGAGAGGTACGAATCAAAATGTTCATCTATGTATACAGGGTATGCCACTAACTCTGCTACGAGACAATATCGCCACTTTAATAGTACGAAAAAATGTGGAAGGTACACGCCGTTTAGTTCGGTTCGTTGATTGTGCGAGACATTGATAACGATTGTAACGGATTTAGTGCGATACCTTGTATAATATGAAGCCAATAAGGAAGAGAGAACATGGATAATTAGATTCTGGATTTTTATGCATTTGCAAAATGCGCAGAATGCACGTAAAATGCAAAAATATATAAAATATCCAAAATCATAGAGTACTCGCTACAATATTTAATAAATAATACACATTTCTGCTTGGATTTCATGTTTATACCTAGTTATTTGTCGAAGGTATCAGGCAGCGATAATGAGGATAAATAGAAATTGGAAGGAAATTTTCAACTTTAAAAAAATGAATATATACGATCTACCTTCGGTCTGCATGCTTGATGCGGTATTTATAAAGCAACGAAGGGGCTATTATAGTTTCATGGTAGAAAAACTTTCTGATTAAAACCTACGATCGCCAACTTCGAAACAGGAACGACTCCAATGTACGTTTCTCTTTCCCCGCATTTTTTCTGTTTTAATTCCACCGTAATATGTTGAAACTATGAACGCGAAGTTGATTTAACTGAAAAAATTACTTTTGGAAGTACATTAAAAAGTTCGATTATAAACTCTTGAAATTGCTGCTTAAACAAGTTGCAACTTATATGTAATTGCTCATAAATTACGTTGAGCATAATTAAACAGTTCAAATCGGACCATTTTAAACCACAAGTATCGTTTAATTGACAAGAATAACGTAGCTAGTAAAATAAGCTTTATCTCCTATTTTCTAACTCTAACCAATGTAATATATCTACAATTTGTTGATTTACATAACAGTACATTATTTAAGCAAATACCGTTACGCATGCTATCCAATATTCGTTAAATATTAATTTGCGCTGACCGCTGTACATACTCTATCAAAGAGATTTACACCACTACAGAATTTACGAAAGATCTCGTCTAACCATCCTATTCATACAATTACATTCTCTGATATAATTTCCACTGTTCCCGTATTCTATGAATTCCCTACTGAGGAACTTTACCAACGAAATTATTCACCTTTGCACAAAAATTGTATTTTGGTCTTCCTTTCCCTTCGCTGTAACGACTCAAATTTAAAAAGTACAAATATATAATTGAAAATTATGCATTCGCTATAGGCCACAAGTATTAGGACATTTACTAGCTACGTGTATCGAAAAACTCTGATAAACTTTATTTTATTAGTATTTTACATTACGCGTATAATAACGAAATGATAAATCTAAAATTTAATCAATTAAAATGTTATATCATCTTAGTATCGGGGTATTCGTAAATAAACACAAGCTACTATTATACATTATCTAATAGAACAGAGAGCAAGGAATAATTTATATGTTTATTGCTATAATATTCTTGAACAAATCCTCTGCGCGGCTACTCAAAGCGTATCAAAGATATTTACGTTGCGGTATTAACGACAAATAAATATCAACTTTAATCCGAAGCGGTTAAATCGCGTATCATCGACTTTAAATTGATCAGCCGCTTTATTACTATGCACTGGGCTTAAAATATTCACCCCGAAACTGATATCAATTATGTAAATATCGTCCAAGGTCTAATATTCAAAATGATCGCTATACGAATACTATCGCTAAAAGATTAACCGTTCATCGGCTGAATAGTGGCAAATTAAGGGAAATATATTTAGATAAATACTGAAATAAAAAATAAGACCGAACAAGATATACGAAGAAGGCAAGTTTTATCATTTTTACGTAGAAACGATGGTTACGAGTCGACGAACGTCAATTTTCGCGGTTGCCGAGTTGCGAGATAAAATTCCTTCGGATTACTTTTTAAATCCTCCTAATCTCAATTTGAAATAAAATTTAATAGGCAGAACGTTCGGTAGATCCGAAGTCGAAGGTTTCCAAGTCGTTCATTCTCATTCAACACATCGATTTGTCGTGTATACGCGAAAAACTGCGGCACACAGTCAGCGAAGAAATTTTGTTACCCCGAAGCAAAGTGCTTGTAAACGGCTTAATCTTCGTACTCTTCTTGATAACGAGCCGTAGAAGAACCTTTTCTATACCGTAATTTTAGAATAATTTTCTGCATTTATGATCAAAATGTATTTTCTGTTAAATTTTTCTCGTTTTCATCACCAAACGTTGCGAACATTTCGGTTCGTTCGTTCAGGGAAGACCTGAAGAACGTGGAGACAGTGCTTCAACGAACTAGGAAGAACACGATAGAATCGCGAAGAACCACAAATACGTCTAATCGTCGTAAAAGTTTCAAATCTAAAATGTTAAACGATGTCCAACTCTCGTTTACTGAAATGACCAGGATATTTCTCTCTTAGCACGCCGTCACGTTCCGGAAGTTTCTCTTCCACAACTTGAAAATTGACTTCTGTCCGGATGAAAAATTGATTTCGCGACGACGACGACGACGGCGACGACGACGACGACGACGCGACGTTGCGTGCACGTATCGCGGACGCGTGTCGTAGTCCGCGCGTAAACCCGCTGTTTCTCCGCTCGATGGAACGTGAATGCACGTGCATCGCTCGTTAACAGCGGCCCGCGCCAGTCCTAAACTCATTTGCATAATTAGCGCGTGTCGGTCGTAGCACAACGCGTGACTGCGAGTGCGGCCACTCGGAATCGAGCGAGATATTATCTCTGATACAAGAGTCGCAACGCGGTCGAGTCCGGTCCGGGTATCACCGGCCATCCGGGCCTCCGCTCCGTGGCAACTCCGCTAACCGCGTGCGCTCCGTTCCTACACCGCCAACTTCAACGACATTTACCAACTTCCGACTGCCTCCAATTGCCTACCGCCATATCGTTCCTACTCGATTCGAGCCGAGCCGAGCCGAGATTAACGACGCGTGGAAACGTTCCGCGATTTTCCTGTCCACGCCACGTGGCTAAATAAACGAATTTTCCATGAACAGGCTGTTTGATTTAATGCCCACCGGCGGATCGCAATTTTCCACTGGTATTTAAGGTATTTCAACGCCGTCAAGGCAACGTCGCAGTTTATTTAATTGCGGTCACTGTAATTTGCCGTGTAATAGATGTCGCTTCGGTTCGAATCTATTTACCGAACCGCCGGTCAATCCGTCCTACCATATTCTATTTGGATTACCGAATATTTCTCCTATTCGTATCTTTGTACGTGTTTAATATAGTCTACCGGTTTCTCGAGAAAGGTTTCCATATTATGAAATAATGGAAGGAAAAAAATAGAAACGTATAATCTCGGCAACCGGAAAATCTACCGACCGTCCGATCCTGCTTTATAGGAATTATTACACTCGCCGGTTTCACGATAATGTTTCCGATGTTCGGCGTCTCTTGGCCTTTTAAAAGCTCCGATATAGACTAATCGATTGAAAATCTTGGGAATCGCAGTCTAAGCAATTTACTAACCCTTCTAATGTTGAACCCGTACGTCGTAGGGGAAATATAAATTGTCAACACATAGAATAATCGTTACGATGAACGAATTTATATGTAATATTTCCTGTTTTTAAATCTACTATGTGTTAGATAACTTTCTTTAAATGTCGCAACACGTCGTCATCTTAATCGTCGGTGGATGGGTTCATTTCGACGAATGGTTGCATTTAAGAAATTTTTATCTGGTCGTTTTCTTTCAATTACCGATACGCACGAATAAGGGGAGCGCGAATTCTGTCCCTCGTTTTGTTCCTCGAAAAAACCTGAACTTCTCTTGACGGAACGATGTTTGTCTTCCCTAAAAACGCCAAGCATCGTTGTGGATGAACTGTTATTATTTTTTCACGAAATATTGAGCGACATCGTTTTCATTTTGGCTGTATCAAAAGAAAATATCTACCAAGTCGCAGAACCTAAAGCTGAAGTCTTCATTGAAGCTACGACGAGGAACCTCTTGATACCTATTGTTGCTGTATGTTTCGAACGGTATCCAATAAATGTCAACTCGTAGAAACATTTTGTCCAGATTGAAGTAACGCAATATTCGGAGGAATATTTGGCTTCTATTCCGATTTTAAAGCGATATTTGTTCCTAGCGTAATATACAAGTATACATAGCGATGTATCGCTGCGCGTTGCTTATTTTTCTTCTATCCTTACCGAATACGAACAACAGCAAATTTTGTTACCGGCAACAAAAGTACGAAGTGACATGGACGAATATCATTGTAAATAACACCCAGCAACATTTTCGAGAAAAAAAAGTTGTTCGTTGTTGCTTCGGCGAGAACCGAGCTTAAGCCCTTTCTAGTCCTTTTCCAGTATTTTTCGTCTTTCTGTACAGTTACGAATTTCATGTCACATCGAAGCTCTGAAGGGAACGCAAGTTGCAACTAAACTCAACACGATATCCCAAATTATGATTCCCTTGGCCGTTCGCTTCATGGCAACCGCATTTACCTCGGCGTTTCCAACCCCTTTCCGCTTCATTCCGCCCCTGTCGCCCGTGCTTGCTTGCTGCTTGTCCTCCGCGACGTGCTCTCACGGACGCAGAGCACCGGTGGACGGGCAATCGTCGGTTATTGATTCACCGTCCAGCGTTACAGTTGACGAGAATTAAAATTATACGCGTGACATTTAAACAATGAAGCCGACGTAAACCGGACTTGCGAGACGGAGCACCTTCTTTGACCCATGACCGCGGTTTAATCAACCCTAGTAGAAAATAGGATTGTCGCAACCCATTGTCTCTCGGTGATTAATCGATAAATACCGAGTATTTAATTAAACGCATATAATCGCTTGCGCGGACATTGCAGCGCGAAGCAATGTCGAACGGATTTTTAAGAACGCTAGGATTTTCGTATATCTAGAATTTGAATGTCTCTTCGTATTATCATTTTTACTTTTTGAATAAATGAACATTTTATCGATCCTAACGATATCTTTTTCTCATTGATTTCATTTAACTTTCTTGAAATTTACTGTTCACCCGTATGCTGGAGAGATAAAAAACATACGAGGGTAAAAAAAAATGTATAGTAAACATCATAAATTATTCGCCACCGGTAGTTCTATTATATAATTTAGATTTATATATAAAAGGTACGTTTGTCCAATGTTGAACTCTCGTCTATTTTCAATCAGAATGAAGAAATAACGACGTTTAAAGTGAAGTAAAGTGAAGTTAAATGACAGTACGATAAGAATATAATACTCGTGCATAAAATTTCGATGATCTTGCTATTATTGGTAGCTTCGATACGGTGAATTATCAGTTACGTTTATTTTTATAACTTTTTTCACAAAATTCATTATTTTTAGATTATCAAACGCTAAAAACGCTTCCAAAATCAATTTTATCGTTATCGACTAATTGAAAGTTAACAACGAACCAAACACAAAAATCACATGATATATGTATAGTTTAGAGCGAAACGGTATTTGTTATTTCAGATATTTCAAGAGAAAAAAAAATATTATCGCGAAATTTTACGCCTCGTATCAACAAAGCGTGAGCCTGACACTTTGAAAAGAGTCGCATTTCAAAATCGATCGATAGTATAACTGAAACGTTTTAAATTAGTCGAAGCAAACGTCGAGCTGGAGCTCTATGTCGATTTTACGATTTATGGCTATTCAGTTTTTTCTCCGAATGTCATTCATTATCGCTGAAATGTTGGCGATTCAGTATGAAAGTAATATTTACCATTTTTGAGCATCGAACGTAGTATAAAAACCGGTGAAAATACTTGAAATGTTTTGCACTGTCTGTACTCTTTTCCTTTTTCTCCCCCATTTTTTAACTATTGATTTTCTTAGTAATGAGAACGTGGAAAGAGCGGGACGTTGTGCTTCAACGTCTGACGCGATTAAAGCTCGTTGTCCGCAGGGAAATTAAGCATCTGCGTCGCGTAGAAGATTTCCTTGGTAAAAACAACAACTCTTTTCTTTTGTTTCAAAGTGGGAGGTTACAGGTCAACCACGATAACCTCGATCTCTCTGTCCAATTTATTAAATCACAAAAAATTTCAAATTCATGTCGCATGTCGTGCGCGAAGATTTATTCGGAATCGGTTGATTAAAAAATCGTGTATTTGGAATTTAATTTTATAATGTTTCAATCGAACCTTGCCAATGAAAAGATCCACAATAAAAAACGAGGCAAAATTAAGTTCTCCTGATGGTATTACTACCGCTACTAATAAAAATAACATACCCAGGCACTCGATCCTTTTGAATCGTCGTATCTGCACTCCAGAGACGATCTTAGTCGCTGGCTTCCCTTGGTATAGAGGTCACCTAGGAGAAACGATGAAGCTTTCTGACTGTAGATAGTTCTAAGTGCCAGTCAGGCCAGTAAACCTCCAAGATCTTTGATCTTGCGGCTATCAGTTGGTGGCACCGTAGAATTAGGTAGAGAGGATTCTCTGCTCCTCTCTGTGTCTGGTTCATATGGGTCCATTGTTGATGCTCAATTGCATCAATTACATCGATTGCATCACTATACCAGAAGGAGGCTCAAATGTCCTATCGCCAATTTCACAAGTAGACGCAATTGTATCTTGCCTCGATACGTCATGGTTGTTATGGTACTACCATATCGCTACAGGATTCTTATATGCCTCGTGTCCGACGCAAGACTTCAGAACTCAGCAAGGACATGTCCCATTGGTTAAAATGCCAATGGAACATTTGGAACGAAGCTCCTAAATGCTCCTCTTCGAGACAGTTAGTTTGCTCCATCGTTTTGAACGACACAAACATGACCTGGACTCGTATGTTAGAAACTATGAACTCGCTCCTTCGTTTTCAAGAACGACCTGGTACCAGAATGACCAGAAGATACAGTTTGTCACTAACTTGAATTCTATCAGATTGCGGAGAACTCTAAACATGGCCCAACTAACGCAACAAATGTAGGTGTGTTTGCTCTCGTAGCTCCTGTTCAAGTTTACCTTAACACGGATTCAAATTGCAAATATGTCTATCTGAGAGACTGATACGCGACGATCCAGGCCAAGTGTTAGCCTTAAACTCGGATTCTCACCTTACATTCCGGCCCCAGTTTTCAGAGTCTTAGAATATAAGAATAGAAGAAGCCATCTGTGTGCCAGATAGTCTCTCCGGAGAGAATATTTTATTTTGATCCCTTCTCTAGGTTTCTTTATCTAGCGTAGGATCTGCAGCTTATGCCAGAAGAAGTAGTATGTCAGCTTACAACTGTCTCCACCGCAGATTAAGATCCCGTGTGAAATCTTCAGCTCCCATAGGATTGCGATGTGACAACCCGCCGACTATTTCCACTTTCCAGCGAAAGGTAGGTGAAGGGCCATGTCCATCCAACTACCGTGAAACGTGGAGGAGTCTCGGATTTAATTTTTAACCTGTTAAAATAATTTTTAAAAACTATCATTGAAGAAAAAAATCGTTTCGCATTTATTGTAACATCTAAAAGTTCATCGTGTCCTTTTCCGTATTAAGAAAAGTATACATTCATTTTCTACAGAGTTGAAGATACCTTAAACCCTTATTAAGAGAAATATTATTAGTATAAATTAATATATACGTACTATGGGAACGGTACCTTAATATTTGGATATCGTAGTATTTTTTAGTTTATTGACTTGTCTTCGCAAGTTATTGAAATGTGTGTGACTGACCGTTCAGTAGTTCTTTATTATGTCAAACTTCTTATACATCATTTATTTTGCAAGTGTAATATTTTATTATGCAACGAATTTTATATATGACTATAAAAATGTTCAAACACTTTATACGAATTTTATATATAATTGCTTAAATCAAATGCAAGCTTAACATCTCGTTGGATAACGTATCTACGATTGCGTGTCTCAAACAAGTTAGAATATTGTTTCGTACTTCTTTGGACATATTACAGTTTTTCCTCTTTATCGTTTCAACAATTACAAATGTTATAATCATATATCTCTTACTTCAAGATAAGTCTAAGTTATTCTACGCAGATACTTCATTAAATGTATTAACTAATGAGTTACTTGCCACGTTCACCTCACCACAATCGGCTGTACATTAATTAATTTAACGTTGAAGATATGGAAGCTACGAACCTCTAACGTATTTGCTACACGCGTCCAAAAATTCAATTTTGTACGCCAAAGCTAGTTTAAGACCAAGTTCGTGCTTGTTTGCGAACTTTCTGACGTAAATATTTTTGCATTTTATCGAATCGTATTCCAGGTGCGTAATAAAAAGAAAAAGTCAAATTTTTCGTTCGATGCTGAATCGTATAACAAAGGACCAAAAATGACAGTTAGCCTGACATCGTAAATTTACTCTCCGTCGTGAATAAGTTGTAGAAAATTAATTTGCCTGGCTACCGGTGCGAAAATCACGCACCACTGTAGCGAACTTAGAATTTACAACCCCGAGGAAGAAGAATTTCACGTTGTTCGACCGCGACCCAACAATAAATACCTATCCTGCTACTCGTTTTACGACGATGCGATTTGCATAGAACGTAACTCGTTGTAAAACGAGATCTTACTGCAGTTTCTGGTTCGTACTCTATGTCTAATTTCATTTCACGCACCGAACATTGTAACACTCTATTATACATCGACCTGTTTATTACGAGTCGGTTTTCTAACTTATCGTGCATCGATTATTCAATGAATAGATCATATGACGATTTGCACTTGATTTAAAGTCATTACAAAATATAATAATGAAAACAAAATCAAACTTCTGATGAAAATTAGAGAAAAGGATAATTATAGTTACGATGATTCTACTAGTAACAGAATACTGTACATTTTTTGTCTCTTAATCGCTACCAATTCCTAAAAACGATTAATTTACGCGATATAAAAATAGCAGAGCAAATCCTTTTGCTTGGTGAACGAAGACTGTTGTTAAATTAGCTAATACGCAGACAAATATCCGCAAATGTTTGGAACATAGACAGTCGGAACTCAAGGAGGGTCTAAATTAATGCGCGCATCAAATTCTCCTGCTTTGCACGTAAATAAATCACTTGAGCTAATGTCGCTATTAGAGTACACTTATGAGCATTAGGGATCATCTTCTCGAAGTACGGGAAACTTCTCGTCTCTGTTCACGAGTCGACATTCTCTGAAGGCTCCTTCTCTCCTAAACCGGCTGTCGGAGGTCTTGATTGAAACATCTTCAAAACTAACCCCTTCGAAGGAAGGAAACTAGTGCCGGATGTCAAAATGAGGGGCAAATTACGCATGAAGGATGGATGGAGGCGAGACCTCCGAGGATTGTTTCAAAATTGATCGAAGGAAGTCAGTGACAAGTAAATCTATTTAACGTATCAATTGCCCTTACGTGTCATCGTTCATTGTTTATTAACCGATTCTGTAGAGCTTCGTTTCTCCTCTAAGAAGAATTATTAAGGAAATGAACTGATGTCTTTGACTGAATATCTAAGAAATGTGATCGCGTATCTTTTCAAATTTTTTCATTTAAATATCTAATAGATTTTAATGTTTTTTAACAGTTTGTACTTACATTGTAGTGAGAATTCGACTATTTCGTTTGCATTAAATTAAATAAATTCGTTTACGACGAAGTATGCCATTTTCATTATTATTATTGTTTTTATTATCTTGTTTTACTTATACCTTTTATAAGAGTCGAAATAGGAAATGAACATAATCGTAATGTAGAATTACGATCTATCGAATTTGTTTATCCAAAACGTTTGTATCTACCCTGTATGCAGACTTGCGTTTTAAAAACACGAATAGTAGAAAATTGATAACATTTAAAGGGAAGAATGGAACTTCTTCAAACCTAATATTTGGAGGACTATATATGCTAGCAAATAACGTACAAACTATACATATTCATTTCGTATAAGGTTGCGAGAATGGAATAATAAGCAAACGATCGGAAGAGATGAGAATTTAGAATTAAACAGCATTCTATTAGAATAGAATTATCACAGAGACATTCGCTACGACTTTTGTATATAAAACTAAGCAAATACTTGCAAAGTAGTACATAAATCTATTCTCAAGAGTGCCTAACATAAAGAGGATTCCAAGTTTTGTCTTGCACTCGTGGGACCTCCTGCCTCGACGCACAATAAAGGCTTTGACTTTAACCTTTGGATCGCCCATCTTGGTTGAAACCAGGTTTTCTACGTTGTTACTTACTGCGATTCATATCTATCTTATATAAAATTTCTATAATTCGTATCTGTATCAAAATATCGATAGAACTCTTTTTGAAAATAGAAACTATATCTTTTTCCCGAAAATAGATTCTGAAATCGGTCGAAACTTATCGAACAACCGATATAACGAAAATCTTCACACATTATTTTTATTCAATAAAATCGATAAAGTGTACATGAATGTAAATCATTTATTTTTGTCATAAAAATAGCGTGTATATTCCACTTTTTCTTAACGAGGAAAAAGTTAATAAAGAAATTAGCTTCAGATTCGGATATTGAAAATCTTCTACAATCAGAGTTTTAAACGTCTACAACAATTAACACTTTTATCCGAAGTTTGCTTACGACAATTTATCGATTTCCGCTTGCTAATTCGTCGATTTTCGTGAGAGAATAAGGAAGACGGTTCTTTAACAGAAATTCGCAGGAATTGGAAAAAAGTCGGTCATTGATTTTCAATCGTATAACTCATTAGTCGCGAAACTTTTTTATACGTATTTTACGACATAATTTTTCTAAAGGTCGTACCTATTTTATTTGAGTTGACTAATAAAACTTAAACTTAGAGAGAGAAAGAGAACATTCAGCAGTAACTAACAGAAAGTTGAAGACACTCGAGCAATGAAATTTAACACCGCTTTATGTTAAAATTACCAACGATTACTTTCTAACGTCAGAATTTAGCGCTCTTACGGTAGCGTA
Source organism: Bombus flavifrons (assembly GCF_040668555.2). Taxonomy (NCBI): domain Eukaryota; kingdom Metazoa; phylum Arthropoda; class Insecta; order Hymenoptera; family Apidae; genus Bombus; species Bombus flavifrons. Next base: position 13,379,574 of record NC_138451.1, on the reverse strand, counting down.
GCTATATATTTTACCCAGAACTCAACCAATTATCGTGTACGTTTTAATACGTCACGTTCAATCGATTAAATATTTACAATTAATTAATCAAATTATCTTCGAGTACTAGTTTATGCGAAAATTATTGCCGACGCGTTGAAAAGGTTTTTATCTAACCTATTGTTGCCTCGTACTATAAAGACCTTAATTTCGGTATCTAACCCGTTAAAAAAGCAACTACCGATTTGTCCCTAAAATAAAACCGCGATGAGGATATCATATTCATTTATATAATTAACACAGTGAAATTATAGCGAAATAGTGGTCACGAGAAACGAAATTTGCATTTATTTCTGATACCGTGGAACGTTAATAAATGTAACACTAAATGCCAGAGTTTGATTTAGTTTTATTAGACGCATTAATTAATAAACAATCTTGAGCAAATATCATTATAATGGAACAGCATTTTAATATTCAACTAGTATTTCCATCACATGCAACGCAACAAAATGGTTTCGTAGTTTAACGATCACTCACTGTAATTGCCATACAAATTAACTTGTTTGCAGCGTGAGGAGTCGGCGAGTTTATAGGGATTATTAAAATCCATTAATAGTTAAATTAGCGTGTTGTCATAGAAAAAGCAATTATAAGTCACTAAATTCAAATGCTATGAGATAATGACATACCTAACAATTTATTACCGATGATCAATTTGTGACAGATTCACAACTATCGAATAACGCCATTTGCTTTCGCTGAGATTAAAATTCACGATGAAAGAGATAACAATCGTTGTTGAATACATCGTATCCAGTGGACAATTTGATCGAAACACGAACAACGCGGAATGACAGGTAACATTGTGTGAGAAATCGAAGAAATGGCAGATACAACACGCCTTATGCCGGCAACTTCTATTTCTGTTAACTTTTTGTCACGTAATTCCTATGAAACTGAAAAAACTTCGAAAAACTGCGAATTTCTACGAAACTTTCTCTATTTTTTAATTAATTCAAAAATACCGACGATCATATGACAATTGCTTTGCAGCATGTTTAAGTACATTTGTCGATAGAAATAAATTTGTAAAAGTCATATTTTTATTTGCATAAATTCATAAATAAAGAGTAACATACGTACATAGCGAGTAAATTGTTCATTTTACATTCTATTAACGAAACAACATACGCGATACCGGATCCTTCGTAACTCAGCATGTAATACTATGTCTTCTTTAAATCTCGAAATCTACACACCGCAAATATTTCCAATCGATCTCCGTCCGATTCATTTTTCCGAAAGTACTCAGCCTTATTCAAACATTTCCAACAAATACCCCGGGCGACCATATTCAATTCCACCACGAATCGCGTTCAAAATTGCTACCTCCAGCTTCTTTACACAGTACATTTTTCACCGGTGCACTTGATTATCTTTCATTTCTTATCTAGCCGAAATTACCAACGGGTAAATGTACATGTATGTATACTTTTATTACTGTAGTAAAAATATTGTCCTCTATTCGGAAAGAGAAACAAGACATTAACTAAACCAAACCAAGCCAAACCGGGCAAAGTAAAACGAAAAGGAAAAGGAAAAATAAAAGCTGGAAGTGAAGTGTACCTGGCGGCTAGCTAGTGTCTACACAATAACCAGTGGAAACGTACCTACGTACGTGTACGGGGCCACGAGCAACGCTTTCATGAATTTCATTCGCCGCTCCGTCACGCTGCTGGCTCCCATTCCGGCCAAAAATTTCCGGAGAGGCGATGCGAGAGACCAGGGGAATGCAAATTCAGCGACAACTTTAATAGCCCGGATTATAAAATAGATCCAAATTCAAATTCGCACGCGTGCGTAACCCCAGTTGCAAATTTAAATCTTCCATTATGCCCGCGTTCGCAGGCGAAAGAGGCACGGTAAGCTTGTTACTGTTGCCCGATGGGAGAGTTAAAAGAGGTGGCGAGCCAACATACACGGGCAAACACTCACAAACCTTACACTACCGCTTAAACGTATATGGACACATGCTCTCTTTCGACACGGTGTAATGTAGTCACAAAAACACAGGCGGAAACGCCCAAAAAGATTTAGAATGTTACGATGTGATAATATTATATCGTTAAGAGTTACTCGGCGTAAAAGAATTGAAATTTATAAATGAAACGTAAAATTATGGCGTAGCTTTCCCGTTTCAGCAGCTTATCGATGTATGGATAAAATAGACAAGATTTTACCCAATTGCTAATATGGGACTATCGTGAGTGATTCTAACGATAATATCTAAAATATGTTAACGCTTCGACGAATCTTGTATTTAATTGTAATATGCTGTGGATAAGGTGTATACATAGCTTTATATATATATATAGCTTTTCATTTTACAAATATACGGTAAATATCGCTTTTCGTCGCTAGTTTGCCATTAATTCATATAGTTTTATATTACATAAACAGAGAGGGAGTTAGAAGAAGGAAGAGAAAAGGAAATCTCTCTCGAAAAAGGTGAAAGCCACGGTAACGAGTGTGCAGTGTACATAATAAATGGAAATAATAAATTTCGAATCGTCCTTTGAGACAGGCGCATGGAATTTCGTAGAAATTCCGGTTAATTGCTGTACTGGTCGGTTAATGGAAGAGTGGCTTGGAACAACGTCAGCTAAGCTACAATTAGCCCCAGATTCGAAAATGACGCAGAGAATGGGAGGTTTCGTTGTGAACTAAAATGCCGTATTTCGCGGATCAAAGGAGCCAACGTTAATGTCAGACGACGCGACCATTTTCATCGGCCCTTGCCAACAGCCACATTCTACGGGAGAAGCGAACATCTCGCGCCATTTACGTTTAATTAAAGAGCGCGAAACGTGTGATTCCACCTACCCCTGTTCGACGAAGAACCGCAAAATATTGTGTACTTTGCGCATGACGAAGTATATTCCCTCCTATATTCATATTTTATATATGTTACTTTCTAAAACGACGTAAATTCACAAACGCCGCGGACACGAACGTTCAAATTGGTGGAGTCTGTAGGAAGTAAAACGAAATATTTTGCATAATTCATATGTTTGAAGTAAATTTGGTTGAAGCGGACGTACGTTGTTGTAAAACCGTTTGTTTGATATATTTTATTTAAAGGACAACTTAAATAATATATATGCATTGATTAATTAACGAAGAAAAAAAGTATGAAGGTTCTTTGTAATTTATGACGAAGATCTTTCAGTAATAATCGTTTTCTTCGACGTTTCCTTTCACATTCATGGTTATTCCTAATTGTAAGACCGATTTACATATTTTATAATTTATTTTATAATTTTACGATTTTTATGATCCACAAAAATAATTTTCAAAATGGAAACAAACAGTATTTGTAATCATTCTTCGTGTAATATACAATGATTATCAAAAAATTCAATTTTTCGATTCAATTTTTTTCGATTTTGCCTTATTCACAAGCGACTAAAAACTAATTAATTTTATGCATTACATTTTTCGAACAGATTATTTAAAATATCTTTTATTTTATTCGTTTAATACAATGCTTCGTACATTGATCGCATTATTCATGTACTAATTAGGTATAATTTTCAAAACAGTGTATCAAACTGTGTATCGCATTAATAAGATATTATCGTTGTTGTCGTTATTATTATTATTACTACTACTACTATCACTATTATTATCATTATTATTATTATCATCATCGTTACAACGCATTTCAAAGTATGCGCTACAAAATTATTTCGTACTATATTAATCTGACGCGAAATGTTACAAAGCACGAACTCGATCCATTGTGCAAGCCGTACAGATAAAGTTTCGTTGACGTTCAAAATAATTTTCCTTTTATTATACTTGCATTACATTTCCGTTGCTCCGTCGTACAAAAATCTCGCGTCTACGTCGCGAATCGCGATATTACTCGCACAGAGCAACTGCTTTTCTAGTCGGTAATTTTTATTCTTTCGCTTTTGAAACGTGTTTGCGATATAAAACGAGGCCGAGGTTTTCGACCTTCCGCGAACCGCAACCATAGAAATTCACAGAAGTTTTCGGCCACGTAATACCTAAAATTTTAGGAATTCTGCGACTTCTCTAGAGTCGTCTCTTCCTTTAAAAATATTGTGGCTTCATAAATGTGCAACGGACAAACAACGAGTCTTCCGTGAAGAATCTCCGAGAAGATAATACATATACCTATGTATCTTATTTATATATATATATATATATATATATATATGTATAGATAAAACGGAAATAACCTACGTTTTAAGAACAAACGTATTTTTGTCTTCACCGTATGACCGTGCACAAGACACAGGCAAAACGACGAATCGGACTGTCCGTTATAATAAATACTACAGAATCTGGACATTTTCTCGTGCAAAAATATCGCTATACTGGTCAAAGTAGAGAGTCTGATCGAGTTTGAATTATAAACGTCTATACGCTATACTCTATACGCAAAACACATACGTATCGACTTTCATGTGACTTCGTTATTATTTTCCGTAAAGAAAAATATTCGTTGCACGTTTAGTTAGCTCTTTTGAAGGATTTATTTTTTCCGTATTTATTAGAAAGTTTTTATATTACGAAGAATCTCTGCGTAAATCTCAAATATGCCAACGATTTCTAACATATACAAATAACCACACGACATCTCTTTCGAATTACTGATCAAAACTTGACAAATTTTCTCGACATGCGACGAAACCAATCTTACGGAGTCAGGTGAAATCACCACCTGATTTCGACGGAGTAATTCTCGTCCGACGGTTTTCCTTCGTTTACCAACGCAAGTAGATTCAAGTTCAATTAACGGCAAACCGCGACTACGATCCACACCGCGAACGCAGTGCGAAAAGAGCGAACGAACGAGTACACGAGCAAACTAACGAGAATTAAAGACTAATTGCGAGCGCTAACCCACCTGAGAAATGTCTCGAATAAATGAATCGTTTTCTAATTATTTTTGCCTATGGCCGGCGCCGCCATTTACTCTCTCGATTCCAGCGGGCAACCGCTTCTCTTTGTCCTGTGGCACGGATATCCCCTTTTTATTCTCTTTTTGCAGTCTTGTCTTCCTTCTTCTTCTCGAATCCTCTTCTTTAACGCTGTCGACATTTTATAGGTACAATATCTTTTACCGTGGAACGTACATTATCCTCCATAGGTATATGGACATTTTGGTCGATTTTTATCAACAACACTTTACTAAGGACTACTACAAATTTACACGAACACAGAGTAATATTCAACGAGAAAAATTAATCTAACCCTTTATAATTAACTAACATATAGTTATAGTAATTATAATTAACTCGTACAAACCTTTATATCGATTCAAAACCTAAACTCAATTCGAAAGATCCTCTTCTGTCTTATCTGTAACGTGACCAGATGAACTGAGTTTAACGAACGTTAAAATTAAAAAGATCTTGCATTATAGGCGCCAATCTTTTTATTCCATACACTGCTTCCGATAAATTTCTTCTACTTTCTATATATATTTTCAGATACGTTTCATATTTCACCAACATTTAATAAGTTTTACCATATGCCGTGTCCTGTTACGGCGTTAATAATATCTTAAAATGTTTTGTACATGTAAGAGGAGTGTTCTAATACTTCAGTGAGCCGCTGCGTGTTTCAGCTTATTTCCTTAGACACGTGGCACGGTATAAATACGAGAGGAGGAGTTACTTAAACGCTGCTCCTTCAGATAGAAAGAGAGAGCGAAAAAGCTTTGTCTTAACAAAGAACATCCGTTGTCGTGATTATCGAATAAAAGAGCTGCTAGTTCATAGATAACTGCAGGCAACGAACGAAATTAATTAACGACGCGTGTATCTAAGACACGATACAACCAGCGACTTAGTCTGTGCGTTGCACACGTACTCTAGGAGCAACAACGCCACCAGCAACACGGACTGGCCAACGTTATCGGTGTTGTTACCTAATTTCGTGGCGTACGCCGCGTTATACCTGCGTCAGACTACTTCCTTCGGTATAAATTTTCCTTTAAGTCGTTATAAACTAGCCACAGTGATTGCTTCGTTATCGTGAAGAGATTATGCCCCACGGCATTTCTTTTCTTACCTTCCAGTCATCCGATTGTCCTTATTCCGGTTCCTTCTTTAATACCTCTTTTCTTCAGCTTCCTATTCTTCTTTTTTCTCCTTCCTCTTACTCTTTTCCTCTATCTTTTACGGTCTTGTTTATATCGCGTTTGTTGGAATTGAACGAATTTATTAGGGAAATTAATAGAACACTGTTTTACTTCTGTTTAGTGTATTTAGTAATACAAAGTATTTTTTGATAGGATGTCATTTATATCGAAGAGACGGATCAATCGTGTAAAATAGAATTCTGAATATGAAAATAAAGGTAGGGGATTAGAAATAAAAGTAAAAGTAGCAGCCATTTTCCAATAACCTGAGTAAACTGACAAAAATCAATTCAAAGTCAGTTAAAATCAAATCATTTTTCCGTTTTCAAAGTAAAGCAATACTTAGTAAGCATTCAGAAATATTTAAAATTAGCATTTAGAAATATTTAAAATTTTGCTTTATACAAGTTTGATCCCTTTTAAAAACAAAAATTTGCTAATTAATCTGCAAATTTTACTTCCACAAGATTTATACACCTGCAAGGCACTTGGAACGATTAAAGTTGTGTATCATCTTTCCTTAAAAGTTTTTTAACAGCAAATTTTATTATGTTCTTAAATGTACAAAATATATTTGTTACTTACCTCTTGTATTTCAAAATCTTCATTACGTTCGTACGTTTTTTCATTTATAGATTCATACGTTTTAGATGAACGTCGAATTATTAAAAGTTTCTATTTTTGAACATCGAAAAGCGATTGAAGCGTTGCGGAATGATTCGAACATTGAAGTAGGACACATATGGTAGGCAGTAGAGGCGTGGTCTGGTTTTCCCGAAATTAGGAACAGGTGCAATATTTCAATATTGGATGCATGCGTTTCTCACGCTACATGATCACGCGCAAAATCGCGCGTTTGATGTTTTGTGTATTAGATGAAAAATGCTTTTCATCTTTCTATACTTTTCTGTAAATTGTATAAGAACTCTGTCCAGATAATTCCCTTTTAATCCGAAAAATACAATTTTGACGAAATTGTTAAATTAGTGGCTGAATTTTAGATGGATGAACAGTTCTTTTTCAGCCTTGCGGTCTTAAAGTAGGACTCGCGTTACAATTTCTGAAAATCTCTCGATATTGCATATTACTTATTATTATAAACATCTACAGTTATTATCAGCAACACTCTTTCCAAGTTCTACCATCGTCCTTGCTTCTTGACTCTCTGGTTTTCTGCAATTGTGGTTGATTTTTAATACTAATAATACTAATAAAAAGATTGGAACTCACGTGCAAATAGATTTATAACGCGTCACAGATGATAACCAAGAGTTATCGTTGATTAATATCGAATGACTATGTATTTACTTTCTTAAGAAACATTCATATAATAAGCGAAATGTCCTCGTCTTCGAATTAAGCGATAACGAGAATAATATATGGTCTTGATAGAGGTATCAGCTGCGTTCCAAGTCAAATAATTTGATAAGCATTATGCGCTGGTATCGAAACAGCTTATGGTATTAAATTTTTCACAGTCTCAAAATACGCAATTGGTGAACACGATTATTTGAACTTAGTTTCTCTCTGCTATCTTTATCTCAACTTTAAACAATTTGCATGGCAGATGAATAGTTAAGCAAACGTGGCAATCATTATTCTTCTAGCTAATTAAAGTAGCGATTGAATTTAGTAGAATCATGGGGAAATCATAAAAAATTTCAACCGACGATATCATCCAAATTTGAAGCGTCAAGCTGTTATATACAATTTTAATACAAATATCTTGATTCGAAATTTTGCAGTATAGTGTTTATTAGAAGTCTAATTTTTTGTTGGCTTTGATAATCAGATTATACATTTTAAGATAAGTTCAAGATAAGACTAAACATTTTAAGACGAAGGTAAATGTTCGTTTATAAATAAACAATTTAATTTGCGATTTATCATTTATTATACCTATTATTGATATGAGAGAACATCTAGGACAGACAGGTATACCGCAATAACGCTAAAATATTAATTAACATGTCAAATTAGAAATGCTTTTGACTGATTGACATTAATACATTAACAATAAACTGTCAATTCCGGTTATTACTGAAATTGGCAGGTACTTATTGTACCGATAGAAAAGTGATTATGCACGATGAGTGCAATAGATAGATTTCCCAATTATATTATTATATAGTCAGTGATTATAATTCACTAAATATAAACTAATATATACAATGTTTATTTAAGATTATTATAATTATGTACAGATTATGTAGAAATAAAGATACATATCGGTCTTATCGTTAGTTACGTAGTACTTAATGTAATGCGTATAAAATTAACACAGCCTCGATCGGATTAGTACCTCGGATATCTCTTATTGCAGGAATTACCTGAATACTAGCAATATCTTTTTCGAATAATAGACAATCAAGGAAACATAATATTGGATATTTTAGATATTTCATATATTTTTGCATTTTACGTATATTCTGCGCATTTGTTCATCTCTAAATTCCTCATAAATTCATAAAAGCGCCATTACTTTTCTTACTGCAACGAACCAAGGAACAGATTTCTTATAACAGAATCGATCCGTTCAAAATTTGTCTCCCAAATACCCGCGTCTAGCATATACGAAGCGTCTACGGATCCTGTGAAACGCGCAGCCGACGAAACGCGTCGGGCTTATAAAAATTCATGGGAAGGATAATTCAGGGATCGAGAGGCAATTTTACGGGTTCATATTCGTAGGAAAAAAGTCGCCGTTGCTGCGGGGTTGAACCGGTGAGGCACGCGTTGTGAATCGGGGCGGTGATCGAGCGAAATTCTCATTAACGCACCGTTGCAAGCCGCACGCTCTCGCCGTCCCGACATTCCCCATAAGACGGAGTACAAGCGGTCGAGACGGCCACACGATATTGCCACGCCGCGCGGAGGACACGGAATTCCTTGTACCGGAGATGTTCCATCGCATTAATTAGGAGGGAACACGGGACGAATGCGAGCGACATTCGCCACTTTTCCACCGGCGTGACCGGTGATCATAACGCGACACCACTATTGTACGTCGTCCCTTCGTGCACACTACCGCACACGCTCGGATGCAACCGATGTAGCAGACCGTGCTTTATTACAAGACCACGTATAGTTGTATACAGTATAGAGTAACTTCGCCGCTTCGATTACACGAGCCGAATCATGCAATTGAAGTCGATCTCGTATTCCGTTCACTCGAGTATCGGGGACTAAACAAGTCAATTTTCAAAGTATCACGTACTGCGAAAAAGAGGCTAGAAAACTGTGATTTTGATACAGTGCATAAACTAAGATTGATAGTTTTATATTTGGTCGGTCGATATTGTGATGATAATTTTAAAAAGGATGTCGTAAACTGTAAGTATTTCACGCTATAAATATCTTCAATAATCATACTAGAAATGCTACAATTATACTCGAACGATTGTACAGAATCGTGCATATATATCCAAGTGCAAATAGATGAGATAAAGATAAGGAAATACGTTTCTCGACTTCTTCGCGGTTTTACTCGCCATCTATTTCGTTTCTACTTCGATTTTCCAGAATTGTTGCGTTCTTACGTTTTTCCAGCTGCCCATTTGTCTCGTAAATTAAACGCTTAATGCGCACGCACCCTGATTTATATAAACAGTGTAGTTTTATTCTGATCTATCGCTTATAGTACGTATCAACGATTTGTGATACCGTAGTGTTATAAAGATATAAGTTTATTCTCATTATTGAAAAGAAGATGAAAACGGGAAAGGTAAGGTCGAATTTTGTATTCGAAGTCTGCCATTTTTAGATTCGTAACGTTACTGGCCAGATTATTTCTTTTCTCTTTGCGTGTCTGTTATCACGCTTGTTTCAATTACTCGTTTCTAAGCTAAATAACAAATGAGTATAAATTAAAATCAATCTTTTCTCTGCTTTAGTTCTTATCCTATTCTGACACGTAGAATTCGTATATCCAAATTTTGTTCAACCCTCCCTGTACGTTATTGGAGAATCCTTGGATCGATAACTGTTTCATTCGTATAGAGGAAACATTTATTTAATTTAATTTTGTAAAAAGATTTGTAGCAGTGACGATCAGTTAGTCGATTCTATGTATGAATTCTATTCGATATGGCCGCAATATGTGTATTGCAGATGCGACAGCATTTTTATTTCTGTATCATATTCCTATGGAAGTCTCACAAACAATCTCTATCGTTTCGCTGCGTAACGTATTTGTTACCAACGATCCTTTTGGCATAACTTTAGAGTAAATTAATAGTAAGTAACGAATAACTATCATTTTTCCCAAATTGGCAAGTTATCGCTAAACCCTATATCGAGATAATTTTGTCACATTTTGCGAATTCTTTAAATTTTCACAACATTTGTTATTTCCGCGATATTCCCTGGCAAACATTTGTATATATCGTATATTAATATAAGTATATGAATACGTCTCTCGATTGAAATAATCTTCTCTACTTTAAATGCCTCAACTTAACTAATGTCTTCAGCATTGTAGCGTCTCATTGTGTACGAAATATAAGCCGCTATTAAGTCTAACAACAGGGACATCATTAATATTTCTAAGATTGAACATTCTATCAATGACTTGTCAACCATATATCATAGAAAAAAGGTTCGTCAGAATTTTTCATTTCAAATTGTAATATACAAGAATATAGAGAGACTATAAAATTTTCAGTATAAAGAACAAGTTGACATTTATTAAGGCATTATAAATCCAAGTACTGTATTTTTAACATCTTCCATCGTATACAACGTTATTAAATCGAGACCAATTAGATGACACATTCCAATTATGGAATAATTACGGATTCTGGAAAAAATAAGTTGACATCGGAACGCATATCGAATTTTGCACACGCTCGGTATTCCAGTGGAATTGCCGATACATTCCCTGTTTGAAATGCAAAGAACGAAACATCAAAACGAACCGATGAGTTCTTTTCAGGTAAAAATTGCAAATTCATTAATATCGTTGGTACGCGTTAGCGTGTTCACATGGACATAGAAATTAAAACGTTGCTTTGAAACAGCTAGCGAAATGCTATAACACACGCACCTCGTTGTAGTTGATGCTACCCACCGCGGCTGTTCGCTGGCATTAATTTAAAAGTTTCGACGAAAACAGAGTTCCCAAGTTTTACAGCGAGTATTGGAAAATATGAAATCGGCCGAAGTGCTAATACATCGTAGCTCTTCGTTCTCGCCCGAAAAATCTGCCGGGTTCCTTAAAACTTCCAGTCTGACTTTTATCCGATGAAAGTTCTTAATTCGTTTCACATCAGACAAAAGCGAATGAAAGAGAATACAACAAAGATGATCGATGAACAGACAGCGGAGATTTATGCGAATTGATATTTCTACGAATACGATTAAGAAAACGCGACTTGCCTAAAAATGAAGAAATGAAATTCCACGAAACAAAGAGCAGAGAAAATTGATGAGATTATGTCAGATAAGGTTCGATCGAACCTTCGCTAAAATTTCCAAAATTTCAAAAAGTGGAATTGGCTACTTCGACCTGTGTATGGCTCGAATATTTCGAAAGTTCTATATTTTTGATATTTTTGGAAATTATTATAATTAATTATAAGTTTTTGGAAGTTACATGCATTCTGTGTGTTTTTGCATCTTCAAGTTTCACAGAAACGCATAAAAATCCGCGCTCTATTTGTAAAACTTTTCTAACAGAAAAAAAATTGAGTAGGGAAGAGAGCGTTCTCGAACGCTTGGATCGGATGATTAACATTCGCGTTAACGTGACTAGAATCGTCTAAAAAGTAGATGAATTCGTTAAAATCATTAAATGTAATCCTCTTGCGGTTTGTTTCTATACGGTTGCGAGATCTTGATGGTCGCCATGGACGAATTGCCGTTACCTGCACCTTTCTCCGCAGCTGGTCCCCACGTCTTCTTTGGTCGAAACAAACTCCAGTCCCTCTGCGGACAATTAAAACGAAAGTTAAATTCTTTGAACAATCGCTAGCGCCGGGCTTTATGCAAACAATTCGAGTTGGCATTCTCCGAGCTCGCCGTTTCAACTGCACGCTGCTAGCCATTGTTAGCCAAATAAAAGATTCCACTGATGTTATCCAAGGGCCGTATGTTTTTTGTAAACGTTTAATCTGATCTCTTAAAAGCATTCGAATGTTTCTTAAAACATACTGCTGGTAGAATAATAATTTAATAATTATTTAGCATTAAGAGTATGTTTTAAGAGTATTATTTGAATACTTTCTCTCGCAAAAGCTAAATAATAGTATATCTGTATATATATATATATCATTACATGATAATGATGATTTTAATCATCCACTTTGAAGAAGATAATTTCAAAAGCTATAGCAATCAAACTTAGATAACGATTTTGATTATCTCAAGAATCGCAACGATAGCTCCGTATCTAAAAGATGTTCTAAAGAAACAAGCGATATTCAGATTTGTCATAAAATTATCTTGCATTTTGCGTGTAAAGATTTTCAATCGCGATATGAAATATAATTTCATTAAAATACTTGCCGAAAGTAAGAAAATAATCTTTTGTGGCGAGTAAGAGTCAAGAGTAAGATGTTGCGTCTATTAAAAAAGTTTGACCAAGTTGTTGATTAAGTTCAAAGCATTAACATCTAACCGTAGCGGTCGCTGCATCGCAAAAGGAGAGACATCGCAGAGATTTTCTGACTGGCACGCGGGCTCATATCTTCCCGAAGCTGGCGAGTAGTTTGAAACTGTGCGGAGAGTCGAAAACAAGAGAAAAGGAGATAAGAGTAATAGTAAATTTATCGAGTAAAACAAAGCGGAAGCGGTCAAGAAGAGGTCAGAAGTACGGCTGAAATAGGTTCGATCCGTACGATGGAGCACGGAACGAAACTTTTCGTTTCAAAGTACGATTACCTACGTACCGTGGAAAAACTTGTATTAAGACATTTCAAAGTTGGTGAGATTTTACGGTAAAGGGAAAGCAACTTTTAAATCGGCGCATACCTGCTGCAGGGCTTAACCACAGTTGAACAGTACGTGACTCTTAAAAAATTTGCAATTCGTTCACCTTTGAATTATGGCCACGATATCGCCAAACACTATACAATTATCGTTCGTTGGCACATTTTGTCCTGGATATTTACAGTGTCTAACACCAATCACGCCGTTTCTAAACACACTGTAATTCTTGTGCAATTACGTAATTACGAAGGGCATCGAAATAATTCGAAAAGTGTGGTTACTCGAATTTATGAATCCATAAGGAAACTAGAAAGAAATTCGCTTGCATAATTCAATATACAAATAGCTTAATAGAAGCGCTTTTATCCCTAGCAAAGTAAATAAGAAAATATTAATTAGAATCTATAATATTTTCTCATCGTTACGAAGAAACGAAGAATCACGTGGAAGAAATAAAACTGCAGGTTGATATTTCATCGATTTAACGATTTTTAAATATCTGTCTTCACTACAATGTAATATCAGTATGAAGCATTATAATTACATCATTTGATAAAAACGGATATAAGTTTACGACTACATTATCACAATGGATTCTCGTTTTGGAGAAAAGAAAATTACGTGTAATATTTAAAGTTAGAGATTATAACATATTCTGTAATTTTTATCATAAATACAGTTAGTAACACATTTTATACGAATTTTATTTCAGATATCAAGAAAATATACTTTTTCCTCCGCGTTTGTATTATTTCAAAAAGTTAAACATAAATTGTTCGTTTAAAAACCGTCAAATTAAAACTCAATAATAGACGAGCAAGGATTATGCCATAAACTTTATTTAATTTCAATCGGAATAGCTTTAAATTAAATATATAAAATTGAGGAAATGATAAAGTGTGATATTTCTGATTGAGCATGGTACAGATCTAGCATATCTGTTAATGAGTAAAAGAAGTAATACACTCGCACAATTACTTCCTATATCAATTACCGGAGAAGATGAACAGGAAACTAATATCGCGGATAACTTTCAGTAGTTATTGCTAATACATATGAACTTCCGATACCAGCTAGTATCCTATATTGATTTTCTTTCAACGTTCCGCGAATATTCCGGTTTGTTTGCATTGCACTGAAAAAGTTGGTTCCGCTAAAACAAGAAATTTAATCTGCTATATTCCCACATCAGATTTTGATCGTTTTATTGCGCTCTTCATGAATAAAAGAAATGCTCAAAGATATCCTTGTCACGTGTTCGATCAGATGCTTTGGCAAGTAATTTTTAAATGGAACCTTGACCACGTTCGATATTTAATAATGCTTACGACAAAAAATTAGAACTCCGATAAAAAATGACCACAGTTATTATAAGTTAATTAACTTTGACACGTTATCGCATTTATTACAAGGAGACTGCGGATTTTTACGTAAATGCGTATCTTTGAGAATATAATTGAAGTAGTTACTAAAGCCTCTATAGAAAATTGTTTTACTTAACAAATATACATTATAGAAAACGCTACACTTTGGATATTATTTTATGTATTTCTTCAAATTATGTGCAATTTTGTGTGTAACATTGCATTTTCAAATTGCCTGTAAATTTTGAAAAATCTGCGGCCTAATTACGAGTGTGTTGTGTAGCAATAATCGATTCATATATTGTATTTTCGTCATCAAGTGTCATGCAGTTTATTAACGTTGATGAATTTACTGTTGATAAATGTGAAACGTAACGCGAAATCGTTTCAAATTGATTATTCGATGAAAATTTACCGCTTTTGAAGGCAGATGATGTCTTTAACGAGCGACAGTATATCTTATTTAGTTATTACGACCTCGGTTTACTTCGATTTTCATTTATCTAATTTGGGGATAATATTCTTTGGTAAAATTTTCATTTCGCTGAAGATTGGAAACTGTAAAAATTCGAAAGAAATATATCGCAATTCTGAAAAGTTTGTATTAGTTTCAGTTCGAAGTACACATCCATTCAAGACCTTCTCCTTCGCTTGTAAAATATTGAATCAGTATACTATCTTGGCCTTTAAGTAAACCGGATACCACAGTAAATTGGAAGAAAAAATACTGGAAACCGATAAGCCCTGCACTGCTTTAATCTTCAAATTTACGCAGAAACTTGTACACTCTTGTAATACCATGATTCTATATAAACTCAACCATAAAACATCTCTTCTAAGAAATACTAAACAAAAGAATTTAATCCTCGAACAAACGTTTGGTATTTTGCCTTTATCATACAAAGTATTAATTTTTTCCAAATGTTATTTTTTTTAATACAAAATTAAGTAGAAAGAAATAGTCAATTTCTGCGCTATTCCAAACTTCAAGTAAAAGTAATACCACGGTTCCTGCAGAAAAAAAGATTGAAAGAACACTGAAAGTTATCAATCTTCTCGCTACGATAACTCTATCACTGATCATAAAAAATTCTTGAAGATAGTACTATCATACTCTTCTCTTCTCTGTCAACAAGAACAAAATGTTACAAGGATCGAAACGATGAGACTTTCTCGAAGAGTCACCTTTTATGTCGCTGTTCGATTTTCTTCCTATAACATGGTTAACACAATTTTCGTTAGCATTGAAACTAGTATATTATAAGCATACCTTTGTAGAGAGCCTACATAGGGACTTCAAAAAAGAAAGAAAAACATCGTTAAATTGGATTATTGATAACTATTTCTCTGGTGAACGTTTCTCTTTGTAGTGTTACGATGTTGAAATATCAGTCCTGAGTCAAATGAATTTATAACTCGATCGTAAATGTGCTGTTACAAAAATGCAGATTTGTTCGAGTATGATTGAAAAATATAACGGTATGTATTGGTTTTCTCAAAATTTGAGGTTTATATTAGGAGGGTGTGATGTGTAAGGAGGTAGCACGCGAAATCTCTCCATCAAACGGTTCTTACGATACGACACTTTTTCCAAAAGTTTCCCAGTCCTTCGTCCAAAATTAGGGGTTTCTGCTATGTAAAGATATAGGGGCACTCTGTTCAAAATGTGCTAACGGTAACGCTTTTATTGCCGTCTCGAGACACGAATGTTCTCAAAAACCCTTAAACGCGATCGAGACCGTTTGGCCAACCTGGAGTAAGGCCTTGATGTAGGATTATTATAGTTAGAATCACCGTAAACTCTAAACAGCAGGAGGTGGCGGTGCTTCAGCCAGTAGCGTGTCGTAAAAACAAGCGAGCAGTTTGCATAATAATGTCTAGTTTGTTGAGCATTATGCCGACTGATATCTCGAGAGTTAGCTTATAACCAGTCCGCTTCCGACATAAACTCGGCGATTTGATAGCGTACAATTGCTGGTAATCGGCCGGCAAATTAATGCTTATTAGTCTAGTCGTTACGATAGAAATCCATGAGATTTACCGATCGTTGTTATTACTCTCTCGTTCTCGTGACGAACTTACCGGACCTTTCCAGAGGCGACGGATGAAAAAGAACGGCATCGGGGCGAGGGTCGACAGGCCGATCAGTATTCCGATCGCATTCACCCAGCCAGGGAATATGTACTCGCCATAACGAGGCATCTCGTACGTACATATTTGATACACGAACACCACCTGCGAACGAAAAACCACGAATAGAGGAAAAGAGGAAGGAAACAAAAGGAGTTCTTATTTCTTGTGTAAACTTCTCGGGGGAGCAGTAAGCTCGATGGTACAACGGCCAATTAAGAATTTGATATTTTTAATCGGGGCTGACTTTGGCACGCTCTCCCTCAGGTATCTTTACGACTTCGGTGCATAGAATTTCAGATTAAAATGAAAATGTACTCCTTCCTAGCGAGATCCGATTCCAATAAGTATTTACTCGTCGATTAAATTGCCTCTGTTGTATCGTAGATACTGTTGTGAATAGTGTCATTTTTCGTTTCATTGACTATAATCTTTGCTGCACTGTGTTGTAGGTGTATACAGTGTCGCTAGAGAATATACGGACACTTAGCTTGTTTTTGGAAGAAAGTAATTTAGTTATAAAATTGCAAATATACAACATCGTCGGATCATAGAAATATATAAAATTTATTTGATCTGTCTTAGTTGGAAAGCAATATCAAAAAAGGTCGTATTTAGATTTTATACGTATTTCGTACATTTTATATGTGTATAAGTAAGTGTAAATGTGCGACATATCGCGTAGTACCAAAAACAAAGCGGGGAATATAGCGATTGATTTCCCACATGTTGCATGACAGCGAATGTATTAAATTCTTGAATAATCATGAATACGAATTGTTTTTGTGATTAATGACATTAATGTTAAATGATTATGAAATTATTTGTTTGCTTTCATTTCGTGCGTGAAGTGAGATCGATAAACTAATTGCCAGTAATATCTTATTGGACACTGGATACTTAGAGATTTTATCGGAAATGAAGTGGATATCACAAAAGTTATCGAAGCGGTAAGTAAAATCTACAGAAGATATCAAAATTTAAACACGAAATATAAAATTAATTCCCCTTAAGGAACGGAAGAGCAATTTATTCACGTAAATTATTAGCACTGTCTTCGCTAAAATTCTGAGAATAATGACTTTTGGTATTTAATTTTCTTCTTTTTGATTTTTTTAAAACAACTTATCGTATTCGTAAAAGCCTAAATGTATCTACTATTTGAAATCTAAAGAAATATATTAAAGCGTAGTGACAAATGTACGTTTGATATCAAAAGAGGAAGCATAATAGAAGATAAGGGGAAAAAGAGTAAGAAAGAAGTAATAAAAGTGAAAAATGAAATAACATAATAGAAGAAGATGAAAAGAAGAAAGTGGGAAAGAAGTAATATTGCGAAGGATGGAGTGATATAATTTCAAATTAAATGAAATTGATCTAACAGCTTCAAAGCTTTAATAACACACCCACGATCTCGTCGTACTGATAAACCTAGATTCTACACTAGTCTCTGTAAATCATCAATTTTCGTTAAATATGATTAAAAAGTGGAGGAGAAAGTAATAATTGGCCACTGGAAACATCGTAATATATAAAATAAAAAAAGAACGAATCCTATATAATAAAATATATCATATACATATAATATGTATTATATAACTACCATAATCTGTAGGAAAAATCAATATATTCCATTTTCCGGCAACCAGCAAGTCCATAAATACTGACGATCGATACCTTCGAGTTCGCTATGTAACTTACATTAAACATACGAGCTACACCGAAAGGAACACATTGCCCAAAGTTCCCGATAGGTATTAAAACGTTTCCGGAATGGCGTGGGAAGTTTCAAAGCCGCCATTGCATCCTATCTGGAGGACACGTTGTATATGAAAATCAAGTGACTGATGACCGAAACACGCAAGCCGATTTATCGGAAAACGTCGATAAATCAACAGAGATCGCACTCGATTGATCGCGAAACAAAGCTCACAGGCTTGTTGTTTCCGTTGTTTTTCCAGGAAAAAAGGAGAGTGCGACCGAGGAAAGCTTCGCTCTTTTCTCCACGATCAATTCGAGTCTGTGCGCTTTGAGACAGAAGTTAAGTTGTCGATTTGATTGGTTGCCTCGAAATCAACCTGCGGACGAGGCCGGTAATCGATGAAAGAGGAGGAAAAACCGCCACTCGATTCGGCGTACCGTGATCATTTATTTCGATACGATTCATGATCGCTAAAATGGAACGTGACAGGGGTTTCCAGCAATGTGGCTCGCTTCACGAAAAAGGAGAAGAGGTAGAAAAAGAATGGTTATCGAGGAAAACTGCCACCGCTTATATTCTTGCGCCTGCAATTGCGTATAGGTGGTATTAGATCGGTGCATATGAAATATCGAATATAGATTTTTCTGCAGTTTCAATCTGACAGAACGAATCATCCATTAAATTTTCTCGTACTTTCGTTCGCGTAAAATCGTATTAAAGAAAAAGAACTTTATTGTATCATACGAGTATCGACTGTGCTATAATAATACAAATATCGAAACCATATTATCAGCCATCGTAATCAAAGCGTATATATATTCGTGTTTCTTTATTTAATATCTATCGATATCTTAAAAGAATCTTAAAAGAATCTAAATGTAGCATTTGGGTAAAATTACGTAAATGTTAGAAGAGTGTAATATTAGATTATTGAGAAAGCTCGTAGCGACTTTAATAATTAATATCAATTCTGTTGTATATTTCATGTGATTGGAAGAATATTAATCACAAAACTAACGTGGATATGACATTAAATGCAACGATTTAAAATAAATTCCTGGATTGATCAATAAAAAGACGTTGCTTTTCAATAAGGCAAATTATCGACGAAGAGCTAGAAATACGAGGTATTTGAGATAGTTGAAATATCAAACTCCATATATCTCGTTCACCAAATTCGTTATCATTTATTTTTCGCTGTATCGGAATTCTTTTAATTCGAAGAAGTTGGATATTTTAAGAGCCTATAAAAATAACTTCGACCAACTAATCGCTAAAATCTACTCGCCTGAAAGTCGTGTTTAATTTCTTGCAAAATATCTAGAAACATTTTGAATCTCATATTGTTTATCTCTTTCAAAAAGCTATTATTATATGCTAATGAAAATCCATGGATGACCCTGTTTAAAATGAAGATACTTTCGTCTTACTTGTAAGGCCACGCAATATTCGCACAGAACATCATCTTAAAATTCTAAAGGTAAGATAGATATCTCGAGTGATAAAGTTAGACGAGATACCCTGTAGAAAAATATAGAAAAATGTAGAGAGTAAATATAGGAAAACATAAAGGGTGGCTGCTCGTTAAAGCGAACTTCCCCTGGAGCAACGTCATTCCATGCGTATACATGAAAGTATACGTAACTTAGTACAAACAGTACATGCCATGCTCGTTCATTTACAATTACGACAAAATAAAAGAAAAAGGTACACGTAAAGATTACTGTCTTGTAACGTTCGTGCTAGTAGACTGTAATCGATTACGATTACTTGTTAGATTTTGTAATTAATTAATTTATAAAACTGGTAGAACGTATATTTAGAAATATATTAAGATGCGGTTTCTCTAGTTTTTAAAGAGAATATCGTGGACAAAAGGAACTTAACAAAAAACAGAAAGAAGATAAAAAGTCTCCGCTTACAGTGCTGCCAGTTAAATGTAGTCGGGTTATGTTGCCAAGATATGGAAAAACGCGAAAACAAACATTATGCATTTTTTGTGCTATCGTGAACACCAGAAAGATATAATGCGAATATCTATATACAGTAAATATTTGGTGTAACATTTATTTCAGTGGTAATTAAATATGCGCTATTTCGAGCAGAATTTTAACGAGATTTTGATGCTTGTGAACGTAATTTTATATCATTAACAATTTCTCGAACGATAAAACATATCTCTATACACATTCGTCCTTAATCGATAATAGATACTTTTATAATCAATTGGATTCGACGTTGGTAGTTGAATTTGAAAAATAAAAAACGGAAAAGCATAGAACAAGGTGTATGAAAATTAAGTATAAATTATTGTGCTTAAACCTATCAAAATTTATGTTTGCTTACCTATATGTTTAATAAAAATTTTTGCAACGCAAGAAATGCCAGTTTCTATTATAAAGAAAAATAGAGAGAGCTAATCGATAAAAGAGGAAATGCAGTACGTGGTGAAAAACTACTCGAAATAGATTCATAAAATTTTTAATGAATTTATTTCGGTTCATCCTGTATAATTAAATATTATAAAGATAATGAACGAAGCGGGATCTATAAAAGACCCAACTGAGGATTAAAAAAGAGCTTTAAGAAGAATTATAATTAACAATTAAATAGACACAGTAAAAATTGTAGAAGTAAAATTTTGTTTATTTTTAATCCTAATCACCCCGTTAATAATAAGAAGAGATCACTGCAACGAAGCACTGAACTTTCTAAAATTAATCAGGCTAGCAAAAACTCGCAAGAAAATGCTGGACATTAGCATTACAAAAGTTTACCGATGTAAAGGTTTACAAGAAACGCCCTTAGATACTTTCCAATGCCAGCGACTGATGCGAAACTTTTAAGCTATTTTAAGCTTTTATCGGAAGAAGCTATCCTACGATCCACATTAATGTTTACGAAACGAACTCTTGGAAGACAAACTATCGCAGAATATTATTTCCGGAAATAAATTAGGATTGATCGAGCGTCAATCTCAAATCGAGCTATGGTGTATTGAAAACTGTCGTATCGAGCTAACCGGCACCGAGTATATCGCATTTAATAAAGCAGTCTATCGATCAGATTTAGATCTCTTTGGAACTCTCGATACAAAGACAGATATAGAACACGATAGGCATCGGTGGAGTGCAATGACTCGTGAAAATATTCGAACACTTCCAGGAACTTGTTATATATTTATATACGGTATACGTATGATACAAAATATTTTGAGATCTCATTAGACAAGAGCCACGACTATCGTGACTAGATCGATAAAACTCGAAACAGATATATGGAAAATATATATAGTTAAGTTAGAACGTATTTATTAAAGGCACACATATCGCAAAGATCACCAACATATTTGGATATACAATTATTCGGTATATTAATAAGCCACAACATGTAGTGAGATCATCTTTAGCACTAATTATACGTTTAAGACTACTATTCATGTTGTATACTAATTTTTCAATAACAAGGAGATAGCAGAAACTGTGAAATCTCGAATGAGTTGACTGTATTTACATTCTATGCTTCAGGTTGACGTAAAACAACCCCAAAAGGATATGAGTGCAAGGTGCTCTGTTTTCGAGAAATTGATTGAGAAGTTACGATCTTGTTGCAACGATCTGTAAGTGTATATTTGCAACAAATGTCTTCTAATCTCTCTATACATTTTTGAATCGAATAACTTCTATATACATTTCATATTTTACTGTTACAAACACGATAGTCGTGCCTCGTTATAATGTTGAGAAAATTTGAAAAAGTTTCGTATAATATGTATAATATGTTGGTAAAAAAATTCCGTGATAAGTTTCGAATACTTTCGTGAGCCACTGTAGGTTACGATAGAATAGAGCCGAGAAATCTTTACCGGAGAGACTCTACTCCGCTCTTGCTGCGATAATGATGAAAATTCTCCAAGGTGACTCGAGAGAATGATCATTACTTGCTTCTTTACCGTGTCTCTCTGCGCGTGCATTCGCCTGTTCGAATTAGTGATCCAGATATTTCAGTGGATTTGCGTTTGTTAACGATGAAGTGGGCGCAATGGAATATAATTATTTAGGCTGTGATTTTTTCAATGGCTTCGGGCGCGCGTGACGAGGACCGAGCGCGAGGTCATTTACTAAACAAGATGCGAAAGCAGTAGAGGCAGAGTAAAATAAAAAAAGAAAAGAAAGAATAAGAAAAAAATATACGACCGACAGGCGGAGGAAGAGTCTAAAACAAACGGAAAATCAATAATGGAGCACAAGCGTCGCGCTAAATGCTTGCGGACCGAGAAGCAAAACCGCGATAATACCGTCAGTGAAAACACCTCGAAAGGAGAAAGGATTAACGTCTTAACTATGAGGTGCATGCCCGGAAAAAGAGAGTGGTACGAACGGAACGAACGAACTAGCTCGTGTCCGTGAACCGGATTTGTTTAATCGCTCGGATGATTCGTATGATTGCCATGGTTTCAACCAAGTTTTACGGAAGCTAAGTGTGATTACATGGTATATTTGGGAGCGAATATTGGCCAGATTCAGATGTATAATGGCGAGAATGAACGATGATTTATGTATTTGAAAATTCTGAAAATGTAGATAGCATTGATTGTTTTAGAAGCAATCGGAGTATATGAAATATTTAAGACGCCTAATGTAATTTAATAAAAAAGAATATTTGTTCGGTTACTCATCTTGTAGCTGACGGAGAGGCGACAAAAACGAACGCAAAATATACGTCTTCGTGGGAGATTATTTTTTGATAAAAGTAAATATGATTTTGAAGTGAACCCTGTTTTTCAAAGTAATATTTATTTTGAAGAATCATAATGTGAAATTTTGTAGAAATATCGTAAACGAATCGTAAATTTAAATAATTCGAATTCAGTTTTGGGAAACTGACATTTTTGATTGCACTCAGACATAGATATATAGCGCTTCTTTTAGTTTAAAAGCGTCAAATCTTCATCGTGGCGAAATGACACGAAAATCGATTTAGCTTTATCCCTATTATATAATTATATCATTTGTATTATATAATGGATAGGAGGAACGATATAATCACAACAAGGACATGCGTAATTGGCTGCTGACCTCACCTAAGAGCACAATATACAATTCAGATACTAAGCATTATACATTCATGTATGTCAAAGTTATGAAACTCTGACAGAAAGTTATTGTTTTCAAAGTTGCTCGAAATTTCCCAATATAACTTGTATCTATTGTATTAGGAAATTCAATTTGAGGCTGTATCATTAGAAACCAGCGAAACTACTATTAAAATTGATTAAACATAAGATATTTATGACACTTTAAAACAAATTTCATAATTGATATAGTTTATCTGAAAACTTTTAACCAATATCTACATGTAAGTTGCATCTATATCCAATACGTATCTATTCGACGCTTTCTTATCTTACACTGATAACACGTACAGTGTATTCGTGCACTAGGAATATACGGAATTACACGTTAATCTTTTTTTCGTGAAACATTAGAATGCGAATTCTGCTTATATTATAGTATATTTAAAAATCACTTACATTTTTACGAACTGGAAGAATATATTTCTTTTGAATATCGAAGAAATTTTGTAATTATAAGAAGCTTTCCTTTTCAAGATAAAACTGCTATTCTGTTGTCATAGTCAAAGTTTCTAATGTCTTATACTTCGTTTATATTTACGAAAAGATGTTCGATTCTCCTAATCGATTACAACAAATTAATCGACTTTTATCGATCGATAACGTTTTGTCGAATTTCCCATTCGCTAATAACATTTACAATTAACATTTACGTTTTAACCTAATCAATTTTGATTCAAACGATACTTTAGTATCTTCGATAATTCCATATTGCAGATTGCAAATCAGCGGATTTTCAATGGAAATATTCTCGGCATTTTACGCCATAGAGTTTCATTTACACAGAACGGCATCGGCATTCGACATCTGTAAAACAAGTTCGATATCGATCGAGTTAATTATCGGAGAATAACTTGGACATAGTTGGCCAGGTGTATTTCGAGGGTCCTGGTGCACGGAAACAACTGTAGCAACGCGTCAAGACACGAACGGAGGGGATGCGATTACAATGCACTTACCAGACAAGTGATAGGCGCGAGTACAACCCAACTGAGCCACCAATATCTGCGGAGCAAAAGGCTGAACCGCATTTGCATTTCAGCTATGTTACGCAGGAATTTGTTGCACCCGTAACACCAGCCTACCACGCCGACCTCGGCAATGCCGATCAATAGTATTGCCCAAGAAGCGGTGTTCCAGTCCATCAGCGTGAACAGGTAAATACCACCATCGAACACCATCGGTATAGCAAGGAGCCAGCAAGTGACGCATATCCCTAATACCACGTAGCTCTCGTGTTTTCGTAAATCTGGTCGCAGGTCCAATATGGCGGTGTTTATCGCCTGCACGCCTGCGAACTGCGTATCGTAAAAAGCAACGACCGACTGTGTTACTCGAGATTCGATGCTCGCCCGTCGGGGATTCTCGTTACCCTTTCTCCGTTTTTATATTCTTTTCTTCTTTCTCGCCCCTTTTTCCCCCTCGTATATTTTTTTCTCTTTTTTTCTTTCTTGACGCCGTCTGTCTTAATTACCCTTCAGCGTGCAAGCTGCAGAGGCAGCAGAGGAGCAGAGACGCGTGTAGAAAACAAAAAGCCTTTCGCTTTCTTTCCGCGGCTCTCCCTTTCTCTCCGCCAGCTTTCTTTTTGCCTCGCTCGTTTACCTTTCTACGGTTCTCTCATTCGTAGGGAAAAAAAGGTGGAAAGACGAGGACAGGAGGAAAGGTGTGGATTTCAGTGGGACGGCAAACCATAACTCTTTCCATGATATACGAGCCTCGAGGCAGAGAGACGGGAGGTGATGCAAAAGTAACACGGCACGATCGTCTGGCTACTCGCGAGCACATTTTCCCTCACAGCTCTTTTGACGAATACGGCGGCTGGCGTTCCGGTTTTCGCGGCACTTGAATAGCGCCTTCTTAGCTGGCTCGGTAGGACGAAAAATTTTTGCCTTCTCCTTCTCGCGCGCGCACACCCACACCGTGCAAATAACAAGGCCGTACTTTAAACTTTAAACAACATGGAAATACGATGCTCTTCATTTTCAAAAGTCTTCACGCTTCTCTGCTCGTGCCCTTTCCTTTCCCCCTTTTTTGCTTTATCTCCCATTTCTTACTTTCATCTATTCTTTCGCTTCTTCTCGCTAAACCTTCTTTCTCTTTGCTCGGCAACCGCGAATCGACTTGCACAGTGCTCTCCTTAACTTCAAAAGTGCCTACTCCATTTTTTAACGAACTTGTAAAACGCGAGGAGCGCGCACGGTTCAACTCGTTCAATCGATCGTTACTTTTCGCGAATCTACCATCCTGTTGTTCAATGTAAGTACTTACTTGGCTACCGATGCCTAGGATGAACAGCATGACGAAAAACAACACTGCCCAGAGATTGGGCAACGGCATCCGTGCAACGGCTTCTGGGTACGCGATGAAAGCCAGGCCTGCGCCGCTTTTGATCACGTCGTCGATTGGCATGCCCATTTGACGGGCAAGAAATCCCATAATGGAGAAAATTACGAATCCGGCGAAGATCGACGTTGCGAGATTCGTAAACGTCACGATAATTGCGTCTCTGAGAGAAGTAAAGGAGAAAAATATATCTAAGACAGGTAGCAGGATGTTTGCCTTCTCATTAGTTCGGATACGGCAGGTTCTATCACGTTTTTATATTTTCATACATTCTGACAATTTGTCGTACCCTCCACGATTATTACGAGACCAAGATCATTTATTATTTGTATCTACAAGTCGTTTCCGCAGGACGTTTGAATCGTGTATGAATATTTTGCAAACGACGGACGATAAAAGCTCGTATCAAACGCATCAGTGTGACCGAAAATGGGTGGATGGTACCGTGTTTTACCCTCGTATCGTCACGAGAAAACGACGTTCTGATTCAGCGAGCGACGCCATATAAGGCTTTTCGGAAGTATAAAACGTATCACGCGATAAGAGCGAGACGCGGCAGTTAAATGACAGAACAGAGGAAGAACAATTAATAATCACAGGTAAAAGTTGGCCAGCTGGTGCGGCAAGTTATATTCCGGTGCTGCGCTACTTGCTCATTCGACTTGCGTCGCACTGATATAATTTATATACGCGATGCAACGTGCAACGAATTGTATCTGCCGTTGGGAGAGAAGTTCAGCGTCGGATAATCATGCTAATTACGACTTTCTGCAATATTTCGAGCACGTGAACGCTCCGACTCGGCGAGTATCGTTTTGTTTCGGAGGTACCATGACTTGGATGATACATCTTACGATCAGTATCGTACGAAACGAAGCAGACGTTCTCAACGTCCAAATATCGTGGCCACGCGCATTCACTGGTTCAATGTTTGAAATACACCCTGGGCTTGATAAGTCTAGCTTTAATCCTCTCACTGTCGATTTAAACTGTCGGTAGTGCGCCGCAATAACTACGTCGAAGAATTAAAAAGGTGTTGTTTCATATGGATTTTGCATATAATCATTTATTGATTAATATCTATTGGCTAATATGTACTCCCCATATGGTAAATTTTAATAAGTGAAATAGGAAACGTGTACGTAACGATTCGTATATCGTGGTGAAAATAAATATCTCGACGAATTTTAAATCGTAACGATTTATAGCTTTTGATGTACTCATAGGACACAGATTCCACAGCGTAGAAGATTAATCATTTTACCACGAATCACGTCGTTGGAAGATCACTACAGTCGATTCCGACGACAGAATTCAGACATTTGAACGCTTTTTCGTTCGAAGCACGAGTGCAAGATCGTTGGTGGACATATCCAAAGATTCACGTGAATGTATAATGCATTATCGTTACTGCTGACTTTTAAGCGAATGAATCATATTAATTGAGCGGAAGATTTTAATTGGATATTCGTGTAATTTTATTGGATTGCCGGGAGCGTAATGGTGATTTGATAAGAACACGAATAGATTGCGATTATCTATATTTGCTTATTCATAAATTTATTTCCTGATGCATGAGTATACGCTTTCGACCAATTTCAGAATACGCAAAATTCGTAGTAACGTTATAAAGAAGGAGTTGCGTGGTCGAATATCGACTGTGTACGCTTACCTGTGGCAATTGTTATTGAAATTACTGTAGCTCGAAAGAGTGATCAAAGATCCACAACCAATACCAAGGGAATAGAAAACTTGGGATGCAGCATCTGCCCATACGCTAGTTGATTCCAGTATTGACCATTTTAGCGTAATAAACCAAAGAGAACCGTCACCAGCACCGTCCAGTGTAACACCTGCACGTGTACAATAAACCAATAAAAATTGACAAATTCTTTAAAATAACTGATATCGCTAAAAAAAAACATATTTTTTATGCAATCCAGTGATACGTGAAATTCTTAAATTTAGATTTTTAATTCATATTTGAAGTTTAATGTCGCATAAAGAGATATCTCGTTTAATAACATTTTAATATCATTTTAATATTCATAAATTATCAATTATCTTGTCGAAGAATTTTAATTATGAAACTTGATATAAGCGAAAACCTCGCGCGGTTCATGATGCCATTTTATCATCTCTGACCGTTAACAATTAATTTATTTTTTAATTTGTTGACAATTCATCGATTGTAATATTCTCTTCCGATTCGTTGATAGTTATTTATTGCGTTCTTAATGAACGTGTCCGATGATTGAAAAATAATTGTTTTGCAGCAATTCTGAATTAATAATACATCGCAAAGTATTCATTTATTCTGACGTATAATTAAAATTTTATATCATCTGAAAAATCCTGACGATCAACCAACACCCTGTATATACGCAGTGCCGTAACATTCTTTTATACGAAGGAGAAACAGTTCTAAGATAAAAATGTACATTATATAATTTTTCAAAAACAAATTTTTCGGCTTTTATGTAATAGTTAACGATACTACGTAAGAGTCTATGTAATGGCAAAGATATTAACTTGAGCAACAAGTTCTTTCGCTTTTCATTAATAATAAGCATTTCGGAGAATGTTATCGGTATATTGCGAATTTTCGTGCATCTATAATAGCTTCAAAGGTGCAAAAATCTACAGATTGCAAATAGTATACAAAAATATATGAAATATTCAAAGTGAAATACTCTTTATAATTTTTAGTGCATAAAAAAATTGCATAAAAGCCTTCGGTCTGGTTCTAAAATTTATTTAAAGAATGTAAAGATACATGTGTTTCAATTTATGTAAAACAAATTGCACCTTGCTTAGATAGATTTTACGTAGAAATAAACACGCTTGACGCTCTCTTTTAAGAAAACGTGAATGAGCTTGATTCTCAACGTAATACGTAATTCCTTAATCGCATCAACGAAGAAATTTCTATTGCGCGAAAAGCGTTTTTCTTGTGTTCTTCTTACCTCGTATCAGCAGCGCTGTAAGCATGACGTAAGGGAAAAGTGCGGTAAAGTAGACGACCTTCCCAATGGACTGGACACCGCGCATCAGGCATAGGAAGCAGACTATCCAAGCGAGGGTGAGACATCCTAACAATTCCCATCTTATGCCTCCAAAATGTTCCCACGTGGCACCTCGTAGACCCAATACACGGTCGCTATATTCGACCAACGATAATATCCGATCACGATTAAATATTTCAGCTTTCCCCGTGATTTTCTTATTTATAAATGAATAACAAACTACGTGATAGCTAAATAAAGATAGAAGGTAAATAACAAAATAGAACATGTCATCGCTAACTAAAAAATGCTATGAGAGAATACTTTGGTAAAAAGATAGTCGGAAAATTTTACGTGGGCAGCGTTATTGTGTTTGCCGGCGAAATGGGAAAAAGTTGTAGAAAGAAAAGGTGATTATGTTTTTCTTCGTGGCACTCTCTAGTACCACTGACCTAATTCTCGATATAAAAACCGGTCTACTTTCCTCGTGTGACCTAATATATTTAGAATATCGATTTTGGAACTAATACTCGCTCGAGCTCATTTCATTAGAAGAAAAGTAATCACCGAGTGTTATAAAAACTGCTATATTTAGATATACTATTCTGCATATCGCACGCGTTCTGTTCGTTTCTTTCGTGATCTTTCGTAAATGCACAAAAATCCGTGATCTAACGATCATCGTGATCGATATATCGAAAGAAAAAAAAAAAAAGAAAATGGTTTATAACATACACCGGTTCGTGACATACTTGAAATATTCCTCCGAAGAAAGGATGCGAGTATAAAGGTGATGGAGAAGTTCCAATCTGTTTGTATCGAAACAATGCGTGACGTTGCCATCCTCGAAACCAAAGTTCTTGCAGATAAGCCTGGCCGATACGCAAGTCTTGTTGTAAAATATCGTTTCCGGATCATTCGTTTGACATTGGATCCCTTGCAGGCCACTATAACAATCTGTACAAGTCGACATTATAGCTTTATCCCCGCATATCCAATATCGTTGCCCTGGTTACGCGATAATTAGGAAACAACATCAAAGGCTTCCAAAGGCTTCCAAAGGCTATCGCTGATTGAAACGAAATAGCTGTCGTTTACAGAATACGATGCGTCGTAGAGCTGACAGCGTATGGTTCGATATTACATGCGATAGCTGGTCATATACACGTATACCTATGTTGCCTATGTACGTATGTATATCCGCACTGGTACTTTGTTACGATCGTCGAGAGACCGCCACTAATTACACGAGCGCTTTGTTGTTCTCCCCGCATTTATTTCAGAGAGATACTTCGTTCTACGAGGGATTTCCGGTTTCAAGCGTTCCCTTATGGCGTGGCTAGGAGGGCACGCGCGCGCTTGTTTTAGTGACACGCGTAAGGCGGCGGCGCCAATAAGCAGCTGAAGAGACTGCTTTGTTTGTTGAACCTGAGAAAAATCGCACGAACGAGCGTCCTTAACCCCTTAATGCGTAAAACGTGGGCACAGCTATAACCGTCCAAAGTGCGCAAGTTTGTGTGAGACACAGGCACAACCATTTTTAACACATTTTTTGTAGCTACGTACTAATAGACAATCACGTTTTTATAAAAACACTTGTTTTTACAGTCGCACACCCTAGATCGTTCTTTGTACCTTATCGAATGAAAAACGTAGGACGTAGCATCAGAATTACAATATATATTATTAATAATATAATATAAAATAATATATATATATTCATATCTGGTACGCATATAACTTGTAAGATAAGCTGAAAATGAGTTGAAATCTAAAATGAGATAGAATAAATTTCTCGTATAATATTACATAAATATAAAAGTTGTTACGATCCGTACAGCGAGTAAACTTAACGAAGTTATGGCGATTAAGACCCAGAATCTCTAATTTTTAGCTTTTTATACATATATTATGCATACGAATACCCTAAAGCCTACCAGAAATTGATAGCGAAGCGAGCTAGTACGTTATGTGTGTGAAGCATGCATTTGCGTGGTGTGAGTCAACCTTTTCCACGAAGTGCATTAACCTAAATACACACGTTTTGTCTCGTACGTAACAAACAATTAGATAAGGTTTTTATTATGAGATAAGCAAGCAATCCTTAGGCGGACAAAAAATTAGAAAAGAAAGATAAAAAAGAGAAATTACACTTTCCAAATCTCAATCCAAACCTCCTAATCGGTCAAAAATGCACGATTTCTCTTTTTAGTGCACTCGTTCTTTCGCTGTGTAATAATATATGTATATATATATATTCATATCTGTTAAGTTTTATTCTTGTAATTCATTTGATCAATCATAAAGGATACACGCTACTGTGTTAAAGATGACTAGTGCAATCTACATGAGGATATCCACAAGAAATCCACATCAAACGCGTATAGATTTGACGAAGTAACCTAGGAATAGCAGAGATAAAAGTAAACGATCGTCTCCATGAAATTGGAAAAATGTCGAATCACCATTTGTAACAAAATAAATTCTTTATAACGATATTGGTCGTATCAATTGGCAGTCAGCGGTCGGCGGTCGGCGGTCAGTGGTTACAATGATTGCTCTGTCGATGAAAGTTGTAATAAAGTAGAAGTAAAGTTGCTAAACCGAACTTCCATTGCAAGATTTTTGTCGCCGTTTTTCGAGCAACAAAGGATCTAATTTCACAGGATGAACAATCACAGTGGATATTTACGGTATTATTTTGAACGATTTCTCTAAAAACAGGCGAGCAGCTATTACAGCACGAAATGAATTGCAATTTTGAAAATGAGGTCATACCACGAACGAGAATATTATTTCGGTCTCTTTTGCTAATTTTATGTTCTGATTTCGATATTGTAGATCGCACGTAACCCGAAATATCTTGCACAAAACAACTTGTTTTTGTAACAAGATATATTTTGAATAAAACGTCCAACTCTCGCAAAAAGGGGCATACACGTACGATTTGAATCGACATTGAGGAAAAGTTGGTGAATGCGATATAAATAAATTCTTTTAACGAATAAAATCATTTAGTTGTAAAAGTAAATTGCTTTACTATATTCTACGAACAAGCGCAATAACATTAAAAGAACTGCTACATCGATAAAGAAAGGACTATTATTATATCTTCATTGCAGCGTACAATACGAATTGTAAATACAATACAATACGAAATACGAATGAAGAACAATGTTGTAGGTTTGTGCCTTTTACCGTTATTTTGTAGATATGTAGGTTAGAATAGATATTAGAATAAATTAGAGTAAAGAGATTGTAAATTAAATAAGAAAAGATAATATGTATGACATAATTTGGCAAATTACGATCGACAAATTACGTGGTAGTTTCACCTATGGAGATAAGATATACGAGAAACATCCACCGATACCAATACCTTTTTAAAGCTCTAACGCCGCACAAACGATTAGGTGCGACTTTAAATAACCGAAGAGGACATTGAAACTGCGGAAAAAAATGGCATTTCGTTGCATTCAAGTTGATTGAAGTTAGTTTCTAGAAAAACCGAAAAATATTCGCACGTATCATTCCATATCTATAAATCAAGCTATATGTTGCTGAACAAAAAATTTTCAATATGAAAATTGTTGTCATTTACATATTGGTAACACAAAAGGCATATGTAGTACACGTATATACTCATAAATTGCCAGCTATACAATGTATGGAAAAACATAAAGCAACATGTAACGATACGAAGGAAGAGGAGAATATTTTTCTCGTGTTATGCGCTTCCGTTCTGCAGAGTAGAGAAATTGAATTTCGAAGAAACGAGCCGTTCGTCATTCGATCGTTTAAAACGGTTCTACGACCTCTTCGGGCTTTATGGGAACGATAAAATACGCGTGTGGCACGGTTACGCTACGTTACACTAAATAACAAGTTGAACCCATCGTTCGTAGGCGAGGTGCGTTCTCTAAAATTTACAAGGGGCGCGGCAGTACGTCCGTTATTTTATCAGTGTGCTTACCGTTCGTGTTGAAATCGTTGTCGCAGTAGGCCCAACCGAGCTTCGGCACGAACGAGACGAACGTGTAGAAAAGTGTCCAGGCAACGATCACCATGTAGTAGACCATTACAAGCAAAATGACGACGAGGGTGCAATAACCGAGAC
Source organism: Bombus flavifrons (assembly GCF_040668555.2). Classification (NCBI taxonomy): domain Eukaryota; kingdom Metazoa; phylum Arthropoda; class Insecta; order Hymenoptera; family Apidae; genus Bombus; species Bombus flavifrons. The sequence continues at coordinate 13,346,692 of NC_138451.1, read as the reverse complement.
CCTCGAGTGCCGGCGCCATACGTGTGAACGCTTCGTTAGGGCCAAGTCCTGAATATTGTCCAATCGCGAGTTCCAAAAAAAATATCGGTAATCCCATGGTTAACAGCATTAAAACGAATGGAATTAAAAAAGCACCTGTAAACAGAGCAACGACTGGAAATACGCTATAACGTATTTATAAAGAGTTTAACGAGGATGGCGACAACTACGATAATAATACGTAGGTTCACTCAAGTATTCGAACACAAGCATTAATCAATGAAATTTTGTCAGCACTGTTATGAGACTCGTAACGCTTGTATCGATAGAATCTGAAAATATGTATGGATATTACAAGATGCTTGCTATATGATCTTGCAAGATGCTAGATCATAGAAGTATTTAAACAGTCGATTATCCATACTATACCGTCATCCATGCACACTACATACAGTATGGATATAAAAGCTTTCCATGGTAAATGTTCAAATGCTTTCGTGAATCGATGCATATGTATATACATCTCTGTTCGGTCGAATAAATACCGAAGACTGTATCTAATCTTCTCGTTCTAACGTATAATAAACGGCAAATCGTCGACAAAAAGTTGGTTAGTAAACGAAAAAATTAAACAACCGCAGTATTAAAAAGTAAGTAAAAAACGATCTCTTCGATTCTAAAAAGGCTATTCTTGATGTCGATTAATGTCCCGTTCGTGTTCGTTTACGTCGGAACAACCAGATAAATATACCCAAGGAATACGAGTCGATTTATCATTCGCTTCGAATGGATGCTAATTAAAAGTTATCGAGCCCCTGAGTCTGATTAACGCGACGAAACACGGCGTTACAGTAGAAAGGTTAAAAACGGTCAGCCACTATTCTCTCTTTGGTCGTCTTTCATTAGGAGCCGCCGCGCCGACCGGGGAACAATGAAGAGCCGGGGCCACGTAAACAGAAAAGAACAAAACGACGAGAGTGGAAGTAAAATAGAATAATTAAAAGCCAAGTGTTCAGAATACGCGGGCAGCGTCTCTCTCTCTTTTCCTACCTTTTGGAATTTCGCAAATAAACCCGGTGAAAGAGAGGAGCGGCTGTATCAACAGGCACAACCGCACACGCAGCCAGGAAAGATTTATTAAATTTCCCGAACGCTCGGTCACGAGCTGCCAAACTACGCTTAATTATTCGAATTAGTCGCTTCGTCACGTCGACCACGCACGTACACTCCGTGTCACGCGTCTGCTCATCCGCCTATTTCTCTTTCTCTGCTTCCTCTCTTTTCCCTTTTTCTCCCTTCCGGTTTTCTCCTTTTTCTACGAAAACGACCGACGCACGAAAATAAATCATTCCGCGTAATCCAGTAGTTCGTTTGCTAGCCCGTGACCGTCTGTTTAGCGAATACGACTAGACGTTTTTCTCGTATGGGAAAGTCGTGCGCACACGCTACCCGTATCCACATGCAGCATACATACCGTACGTTCACCACGACGCCAGGATACGCACAGCTACGAACATATGTATATATACGTACCACCGCCATTACGATATACAAGGTAAGGGAAACGCCAAACATTGCCAATGCCAACGGCATACCCGATGCAGGATAGAACAAACTCGATGGGATTGGCCCAGCTACCCCGTTCAGGATCCTGCGTTAGCTCCACCAAGGCACCGCCAACTCCCAGTGAAACCCTCTTCGTCTGCCAATAACACGGGTTACGTTATATTTGCATCATATAAATCATCGCCGCGAAACGCACGACAACCGGCGACCGAATGGGGAAAAAAGGGGCCAACAGCCGGAAGAACCTGCCGTAGTGGTTGTGTGGACAGGTAGGTTATGAAATAAATGCGAGTTAACAACAATAGAACCTCGATTATCCGAATTCTCTATTATCCGAACATTCTGTCGTTCGAACACGTTTCCCGTGTAAACAGTTCGATCTAAGGCGGACCCGTGCACCGCACGATCTATCGTACGAATCAGTAGAAATTTAGTCAATCACTCTGTCCGGTCACAGCATGGCGTCGTGCTAACACGCGTAAGGACAAAACACGAAATAATTCTTTCTTACGATACTAGTGCTATGTGTGAGAAGTTCAAAATATCCGGAACTGTTAGGCTCAATGCCGAGAAGCTAGATCGAGAAGCTAGATTCAGGATACACTACGATACTTGCTGAAATTAAACTGAATAATGAATTAATGACCGAGCTAAATGGAATTTCTCCGAGTGCTGCGTATTGGCTATAGGCCTGCTAAAAAATTACTAAACGATGGCCTAGCTGAAATTCACGATGTTTGACCGTACCGTAAGGTCGCCTAACAAAGACAACGCGTAGAGTCGGTGCGTGCAGAAACTTCTTCGTCGAAAGGTGTTCTGGGAAACCACGGCACCCCTGCCTGTCATTCTTCGATATCGAACAGCGGAATCAAGTACCTCGATAGTCAAGTGTAAGGACCGGTCTGTAGAACATAGAGTCGAACGAAACATAGGAGAATGTGGAAGACGATACACTCGGGCGAAAGGTAATGCGGGTAAGTGGGAAGGTAAGAGCTGCCACTGGAGGACCGTCCAAGGTATTTACGTAACGAGATTAAGGGAACGCTCGAATCGGGCGAATTTATCTGCAAAGTCTAACGGCACGAGCATCGGTAGTTTAATCTACTCGCACCGTAAGCCACCGACAGATAAGATCCAACGAAACGCTGTTCTTTTCCGCGCATGGTTGATCCCATTGTTTCGTCGGCGCATCGAGACGCACGCGAACTCGATTATTCCCCTCCCCGAACGAGACTACGCCGCCGCGAGGAGATCGTCGGTGTAATATTTTTGGAACGAAACTCTATGTACTTAACGGGTACTGTAGCTTTCATCGAAGATACCGTTTCCGCGTATAATCTTCGTATACGTTAATAATGATTGTACGAATCACGGTTCTACTCTTTCGACAACTCCATCTTACATGCGTTGCTAGGATCACAAATATTAGGACACTTATTCGTTATATTTGTCGAAAAATTCGAACGAATTTTACATCGCGAAACGCGTGTAGCGCGAACGAAATAACAGATTTGTAAAATAAAGTAACTAGGAAATAAAAACGGTGAAAATTGCGTATGTATGTCACGGATACCGAGCATCCCGAACAACGATCATCTTCGTTCATGAGGCTTTATTTGGTCTATAAGGTGCGTTTGGATCAAACCGCTTCTCCTCCGCTGCACTTTAATAAAATTTTGAGACGAAGGTATAAACGAATAGTCGTCCGACGATAACTCATCAAATCGAAGATGTTCGGAATTACATTCGCGTTGCGTTCACTTTTTTCACAAGCTCGAGAACGATCAATAGCCTAAGCGCGCACTATGCTCACCTTGGATGTCCACTCTTTGGCTTCCGTCATGGTGATTGTACGAAAATATCAGTAAAATATTTACGGTCGAAACGGTATTACGAATGCCCCGTCAACTTCGACACCAACTTCGATTCGCAATCGCGATCGCGATCGTCTGCGCAGTTGCGCGCTACTAGAGAACTATATAACGTCAGATATCAAGATAATCGACAAAAGCTATTATCGAGAGGTTGGTTCTGAATACGCTTCATAGTACCGTAGCCGCAAATAAAACGTCTCGGGTCTCGTGAGACGACATCGGCGAGCGGCCAACGTCGTATTCGTTGTGCGACGCGACGATGAAATACGCTTTGCCTTTGCTGTTTCGATTTCGCTCGAGATTCGCATACGATAGAAACGATAACGCGAGACTTACGGCTATGAGTTTAAACGACAGGTGTTTAAGGGTATATTTGACATCGATCGTTCCCCCTTTTTCGTGGATGCCCGTTTTAACATCGATACGTCAAATAGTTCGGAAGCTATTCGACTATATATGAACAATCGTCGACATGCGCGTTCAGCATTGTATGATAAAAGCCTGACAGAAATATTTGGACAGCTCTGTTCATAGCAATACGATCGATCTATCGCTGATAAAACGGCGTGGTGCCGCTAGTACGTACGAAGTTGATCGCAGTCTTTTCGTTTCCGTCTGGTTTACACGTGGTATTTACGAAACTGATCCGTTAATCTGTTGCTTTAAAGCGATACGTTCGAAGCTGCGACGTCATTGCGCTTTCGCGAGTGCAACGGAAATACAAAGGAAAATGGGGAATTCGAGGAAATTGTAAAAGCCGGGTCATAAACGTATAAAAGTGTGTAAGAACGTCTCGTAATTAGACCGCATATTTACGCAAATTAATATTTCGATAAACGTTATTAGATAAAGGTCGACGAATTCTCTCATGCTTGATCTCAAATTCTTTGTCAATTGTAAAGATATAAACATGGCAACGCGATAATTTGAAGAACACAACGCAATACAATTTTGAGGATAACGTTTGGTATTTGCGCGCATCATATTCTTCCGGTATTATTGCGATAAAGTGCTTAAACAACGATCGATAATCTGGATCATCCTGATCATCATTACGCGAAACGATAATTATAAACGAATAAACAAATGCTATAATTTAAGGCTACTGAAATTAATTAACTCGCGAATATAATTGAGGCTTTCTTTATTTAATACACGTGCTTCTCCATTAAATCGATCACTACAATAAGAGCCAACCGACGTATTTTTCGATAAAATAACTGCTCTCGTTATTTGATCGAATCAAACAATGACAAATATTTAATCTATTAAACGAATTTGTACGATAAAATGTTACTGGTGGAAAGAATTAATGTTTTGTTGATGAGCATACGTAACGTTAACAATCCAATCGACTGTTTACTTAGGATGTTCAATTTTGTAGAAAGTGAAAAAATACAAAATATATACTACGTAAACTTCATGAAACATTTTATATCGGAACAGTGTCAAAGTTGTTTCAATATTCCAATACATTTAGTATAGATGATATCGTTTATCTCCTTTCACCTATGTATATTGAATTGAGATCCGTCAATATTTGCGTATAATATTTAAAGACCTTATCTTTGGAAAGTTAATCGCGATTGTAATTTAAAACATTTAGAGACAGGTACATACGTTAAACTCGAAGAAAACGATTATCTTGTAAACTTATCTGTTACGAGAGAAAGACAATAAATTATGCAGTGCTTAACCGGAAATGTAAATCTACTGAAGAAAAATAAAAGGAAAAATTCAATTTAATTTAACAATAAATAGTAATAATAACACAGAATTACCAATCGTCCCAGTCTCTTCCTTTCTCCTAAATACTTCACAAAAAAACTACTCATCTTCCCAATAACCATACGTAACGCGGACAATCCGTTGATTAACTGGAACGCGGTAGCTCGATCTCACGTGGCTGTGATTTTAAAAGCACAATAATAGTTGCGGATGATTTCCCAGACGATTTACCGTGGAGGACAGCACAACGGTGGCGGCTGTTTGATGTTCCAAAAGTTGAATTCCGAGATGAAAGAACGTCGAAGGAAGAGCTGACGTGCTATTTTATAGCAGGCACAGGGAAAAGAAAAAGAGTTTTATATCCAACAGAGCAAACGGACAATGATCTCGCGTATCTCCCAATCGCGTATGCCGTATGCAATGGCCTCGTGAGAAAAGAGACAGATTCCGAGTGGAAGAGGTAAAGAAATCTGCTCTACGAGTTCCGGATAAAAGGGACGATTTGCAAACTTACTTTGCCCGGTAGCAAATATTAAACATCCCCTATCTCTGCTCCGTTGGTGATTGCCTGGTAAACAAAAGCGGTGGCTTATCATTTATAAAGACCTAGCCGGTAATTCGCAGATTTCACGAATTATGCAGCTTCTGCGGGTGAAGCGCGTAATATTTTCGTAAATATCAGCAGAATTAATTCCTTTGGTCGGTATCAAACAATTTGTATCGGATCTCGTTTATGCGCGCAAAAAATTGCGTAGAATGTACGAACGGAAAGAATCGATATTGTAAAAAGCATCGATGTCAAGTAATTTTTGATAAATAATACATTACTTAATTTCTGCTTGGAATCAATATTTCTCACGGTGTAAGAATGCGTTAAATATGTAAAATAGCGTTCCTTTCCTTGTAGTAATTTATTTTATAAATGAGATGTATTACGAAATTAATGTAGAATACGTATAATTTGCTGTTTTCGTTTGAAGGCTGCAGATGAAAAACACGATAAGTCACATTTCCTGTGGTATTACAGGATTTATAGGAGAGTATTTCTAAAATTCAATACGTCGTTTACCAATTCCACGTAAAATGAAAATATACATGTGAAATAAAAAAAATATATCGAAACGGAAATTTCGAAAAGATTTCTCGGAAAATCAATGAAAAATGACAATTGGCAACGCGATTTTGTTTTGTATTTGTAAATAAATCCATACGCTCTCGACGGCTATTTATTAACAAGAAAGATAAATCTTATTTTTGATTAAAGATTTAAAAGATTATTTTCTACCGTAAAGTTAGACGGAAAAATGTTTCCGATCGCGTAACATCCTACCTTCTCTTACATAACCTAACACAACCAACAACTTGAAACAACAATTGTCAGAGTGAAAATAAAGGACTTAGCCTTGGCTTTAACGTTTCTTGCTACGCTCGCGAAACAAAAATTACCAAATTATATAAACCATGGTTACTTCCGAGTAAATCTATATCCAGCGAACAAGGGTCGAATAGAACCCGGATAACCCAATCGACACAGAAAGTCTTTCGACAAACAAAAGAAGACGAAGTCTTCGATTCACAATTCCGGTAATCCGGTCAGACCGGATTCTTTCTTTCTGCAAAAGGACTATTCTAAGATACAATCGCGGTACCATCTACCGAAGAAAAAGGATAACCAAAGCGTTACCAGTCGATAACAATTATCGTTTGACCGATAGAAGTGCAAAATTTTGTTCGTCGCAGGTACATTGAGTTGCGCATAGCAAATTTAGCATGGCGATCGGTCAATTTCAATGGGGCCAATCAAAAAGAAAAAAGGACGATAAACAAATAAGCGACTGGGCGAGCGATCGAGCAAGCAAACAAATAAATAAACAGGCATGCAAACAAGCGAGCAGACGAACAAAAATCGAAGCCATGTGGTTGTTATTGCTACTCACAACGTTGTAAAATTGCCGACAAAAGCGACATCTAGTACGCTTTGCGAATACACAGCGTCCATTTATCGTAGACTGCTTTATTGCAATACGATCGTGTGCTTGACCCTCGTATGTGCTAGTCTTGATGCAGATCACGGGAGTTTGTCGCACGAACGTTTTCCTCGCGTCGCAACGTTGCACGGGATTAACTCTTTACCTTGCGCGATCATCCCAGAGGACGCGTGCAAGTATGTATCGATGAATATATAAGGAATCGTCCATAAAATAAATATATTACTATTTTAATATGAATCCTTAGTGTAAATTTAGTGTTCCTATAACATTATTTCGGCTTCAAAGATCCATAATTCTCAACGGGAACAACTGAAAAAACGTGTCAGGTTTACATAACTTTATCGATATTCTATTCAAGCGTGAGACGGTTCTGGTCGGAAGATATTTGCGATTATTGTGGCAGTGAACATGTTGAAAGAAAGAAAAGCGAACAACGTAGCGTGTCCACGAGAAACGTTCATGAGCAGCGTAGTATCGGTTAAATAACCATCGTAAAATATTCGCGTGGTTCTGCGGGAAAAGCCGTCTGTTCGCTGCAGACCTGAACCAGATCGGCGACCAATAGTTAAGGATAAATTGACCGTTAAATCGTGTGAAATTGTGGTAACGTCTAGTTGGCCCAGTCAAAGTCAGAATAAATGAAATTAACAGAGAAGCACTCATAATAGAAAGGACGCTATTGAGTAAACTTGGTAAGCTTGCACGAGGGTCGGTATAGTCCTAGTAGTGTACGACCATAGTTGTCCTACAACTCTATATGTGTACCATTTTAAGCTTACCGTTTCAAACGTTTGGCCAACGGGTGATTATATTACACGAGCGCGTAAACCCCTGGTGCGGCGAGGTCGAAGCGCATGATGCACTCGAAACAGTCGGTTCAACGCGCGCTGGCTACGTTCGTTTGATTTACAGCCTAGGTCATTGTTATCGAATCATTCCAGTCACCGACGATGCGATCGTTCGTTTTATGCGGTGATATTTTTATCGCGTTCCATGCAGATTGTATTTCCGGTGTCGAGGAGGTGTAAACACGCAAACCGTTATGCTGCAGCTGACGCGTTTGTAACGAATGTGTATCGAAAGATTTCGCTTAATGGAAGAACGTACAAACTCAGTTTTCGCTTTTCGTGTACCTACGTAAGCGATGAGAAAATCGACGAAGTATATCGTCGTACGTTTGTTCGAATACCTAACGTTTATGGAAACAATAGATACTACACTGTTGAGATGCTTCAAAGGATGATATTTTTTTTTTTTTTTTTTTTTTGTAGAATGTAGGATTTCTTTTTATTGACAAAAATTAAATAGAGTTTCGATTTTGCTCGATCGACTAACTTTTCTAAGACTGTCCTTTTCGATCCTGTATTTAAAAGGGACTACGTATGCGGTGGAGTGTCCTGAATCCTGCATGTGGAAAAGCGAATCTACATTTTTCTGAAGTTGTTATCACAGCTGGTTACATGAAATTGGATCTATCTGATGGACCGGCGTAAGACAGGATTAAACGATTTATCACATGAGATCCTTCCTCTTCGTAATCGATGATAAAGAAAAGGGAGGATCTTTCCAATGAGGCAAACGTCTGGTTAATTCCTTTAACGAGGAATATACCAAAAATGTCTAGGGGAAGAAATTCTCTAGAAATTGTTAGTACAACCGGTTACGTAAAATTAGTCCGTCTAAGGATTCGAGGGAGCACGACATTGTTAACTACTTATCTTCCGGTCGTTCGCCGAAATTCGTTTCATTTCAGTTTCACGATCATAGCCACCGCATTATACCTTTAACCTCCGCTTATAGCTCGCAGTCCCTCCGCAATGGGCATTATACGAGCGTATATCATCCATAATTTGTTATCCTCTATTATTCTATGCTCCCGTTTACGTTGTATTTATTTGCATAGCGTCGTTCGCATAGGTATTATACGGTTCTACGGTAAAGCTTTCCTCCGGCTCTCCTCGACTTTAGCTTTCCCTTGACTCTACTCTAACAGTAAAAAGGCAAATGGCACATTCGACGTCGGAGAAGTCCGATCGAAAAGCGACGGTTTACGTGCTGAGCTCGGTGAGGTCGTCTACTGCGATACCGTTATGTGTTAATAAAAGTGCTCGAAACGATAATCGTGCCCAAGCTCCAGCCACCAGCACGTTTTGTACTCGGCGATAAATTCGCACGGCAACTCGAATCCCTATTTGCCCCGCGAAAATGTCGCGAAGAATCGGCAAATAATACATAAAACGAAAGCAGTCTGACGCTAACGATACTGTTTCTACTTACTTTTCGCTCATTAAGTTTGGTTGGCTGTTTTTCTGACCCTTACTACTGTCGTTCCGATGAGTTCGATGGGATACAACATAGAACGAGACGCACCTATGGCTTTCTGGGATTTCGTGCCCTATGAATTTGTAAGATTTACATATTTTAGTTTTATTTGCACTATTATATTCATTTGAAACGAACACGAGAAAAGAAGGGAAAAAGGAAAACATACCGAGAGCGCATACATATTCGCAAGTCTCTTTGAAAAAACTCAATGAATTTTGCCCCATGCACCGATCAGGCTCTTTCGATTATCGCCTGTTGTATTTACTTGTCAAGGCGACATGGCACACATACGCGCATAGGCGATCTATAGAATAATACAAAAATTTATCTTCGTGATGCATTAAAGCATGCGTAGAATTCTTTATTTTCTCTACAATAATAATTTCCAATTTCATGGATATATCTAAACCTCCAAATCGTGGGACACAGAAAAATATTTCATGTTACGTCTATCCTGTACTTTATCGATGAGTGCGACATCTTGGCTTTGTTTCTAGCTATACCAACTATCGCATTTGGATCGAACATACAGTAGAGTTCTATGTCGGTATGCAATGTCGGTTCTACAATGGTCGGTATTGCAGAACATATGACACAATGTCCCGTCAAATGGTAAGATCACTTTTGATGATTGAGTGGTTCTACAAGTAGTCCTGCATACATAGAAAAACTTACTCGTTTTCTGCACAGAAGGAAATGTAGCGATAAGCCATCTTCAGACTTTTGTAAGAAGCTGATATCATTGACAAGGTAGATTACCGATGAGATATTTAATGCTTTCCGTTCCGCGTCCCACGATTTAGGGGTCACTTGATCTCTCGTACCATTTTCGTATCGCATGCAACGTTATCGTTTCAATATAGCAATGGTTTGAATTCAAGCTAAATTTTTCTATAAAATTACAAATAAGGTATAGAACAGAACATTTTGCACATGCTGTACTCTAATCGTATTATGATACAACTGATTGAAATTGCGATTTTACGCAGAACCTACCATATTTTTAATATTAACCAATTTTAATACGTTTCGACTGTTGACATTCGCTGTCATGCTTGAAACTATTAATTTAATAAAACGATTTTCTTCCGTTATATTCACGAAAGTTTGAGCTCCCTAAACAATAATTTTTCAAATACAAAAGATTATGCGCGTCTGCACTGGACCTTAAAAAGTTTCTGCGAGGAATTAAAAATTTTTATAATATAAAATTCGATTTTAGCAATTTCTGTACCACCAAATAAGTTTATTTTTAATTAATATTATAAAAAAATGATTGTGATACTCTTACATTTAGATTATTACATACTAAAACAAAGAAAATTCATTTTTCGTTTGTGTGTTGCAGGATTTCTTCTACTGCAACAGTAGGAAACTGCAACAGGAACCACTGAATCTCCACCACGTCAATAAAATTAATTGTAGCTAGTTCTAAATAATCTTAATTAGCAATAATTCATTATATGCAGAGTTCTGTAGTTATTTTTTAGGATTTATATACAACTGTATTTATATTGTAACAAGTGCAACAAATTATTAATTCCTGAAAAATTGCATGAAGCACAACCATTAATTTATAGCAATTTTAAAGATATGCCTATAATTATATTTTCAAAAATAAGTATAAATTATACTTTACAGAAGTGAGAAATACGTTATACAGATAATTAAATACGTTAATCTATAAAATTAACCTTAATTATAAAGATTATTGTATAATTCTCAAATCCAATCAACAAATAAGTTTTATAAAATGAATTCGAATGTTTTATCATTTATTCTTAAGTCTACCTATCTATCTCCCATTCCCTTTCCTTGTCATTTTTATAAGATAGAGTCAGTGAAACGTAAAAAATTCGTCGGTAATATAACTATTGTCGAATCTCCTTTGATATGTTTCCTATGTTCGCCGTAGAAAATCGCAGAGGGCGTAAGAAACACTCTGATTTTTTTGCAAGTCGGTGTTTCATAACCTGAGACGCAAAGCTGCATTTAATGTCATGTCTATCCTGTCTTTAATCAATGGATACCTCACTATGCTATCGTCGATAACTAATTGATTGAATATTATCATTTTAACAGCAAAACAAAATACACAACTGTCAGCAAAATTATGACAATTCATAATTTATATATATTTTCCAAAAATGGAACATTACTGTATTATGCAGAATGGAATAGGTTGAATAAATCCGGAATCACAAAAGGAGAGGTATGTATGAATAACTATAACAGAATTGTTATTTTAAAGTTATAAAACATATACCGTTTCTAACCTTCCCATGTTCAAATATCCTGTGACCTATTTTATAAAAATCACTAACAATTACTTGTTTCATTCCTTTTTTAAATTAAGTCGTTTAAAAGAAGGTCTTTTGTTTTCATTTGTGTATAATCTATATAATCTTTTTTCTAAGAAATATATATACATTATAAATAATATATATACATTATAAAATTGCACAAAATTTAGGAAGCAAAATTAATGTATGGAATGTTATTTTCTATAAAATCATTTGTAAGTAAAATATCGCCATTGGATCCAAAAGAAGGATTTTTATATTATAAAACTAGTAAATATACATTGCATTATTTGGAAACTCCGTCTGGATTAAAATTTGTGTTAAACACTGATAATGTTACACAAAATGCTAGAGAATTATTACAACAACTATATAGAGAGGTGAGTAACCCAATGTTGCATATTCTAGTATTATATTGCTGTAGAGTATTTTAGCAAACTAAAAATCTCCAATGATATAATTAATTCTTTTTCCAGGTTTATTTAGAATATGTTGTGAAAAATCCTCTATGTCAATTAAATGAACCTATTCAAAGTGAACTGTTTAAACTAAAAGTTGATGAATTATTTAAAAAATCTCCTTTATTCTTAAGTAGATCGATATAGAATTTTTTATATTATATTAATAAGTATAATATACTTGAATATAAAAATGTTTAGTGATGTTATACAAATTTAATTTCATATTACACGCAATTATTTGTTATTAACAACTAGTATTAATATACATTAATGGAAGTGCAAAAAACTAAACAAAAATATCATATACCATAAAAATATTCTTATAATTTAAATGAATATACAACTTACATTACATTTTGTTATATTTACGAATTTACATTTATCATAACAGAAACAACTATTTAAACAATATATTTTTGTAATACACAGAACTGTGATCTTCATACAAAATGTACAGCAACTAACAGAATTTGAAGAAATTAATACTTGTAAAAGCATAAGTTACTTTTGTAGATTCCTTTAAATTATTTGTATTAACATATTAATGCATTAAAATTGCACCGCCTTTTTTTGTATCAACGAAATGTACTTTTTAATTTGTATATTTAAATTATTATTTAAAATACGTAAAAATATTGGTAAAAATGCATACTTTTAAAAATGTTCCTACATTAAACTTGCCTTTTTATATATATGTATATATTTCGTACCACATACCAGTACTCTAGAACATACTTGCAGGAATATGCCTTATTTAACTAAAACATTTATTATTATTAATATATGAAGATTATATGGCAGCTTATGTCATATTTCACAATTCGGTTTTTTAGGTCCATGTATCCATCTTTTTTTACATATGTAATGTCTTTCATACAATTCTCGTCCGGACGTATGACATTAGCTTATCCAAATATTAGCGAAGTTATTAGTTACACACAAAAAACGTATATACTGGGACAATAATTTTTCACAATTATATACACATATTTAAGTTCCGCAGAACTTTGAATAAAAAATATACGAAAGGTAAAATTGTTAAAAAATGATTACAATGTTCCTTACACTGATCGTTAGTGATTTATGTTTAACATTACATAAATGTAAATATCTATATCGGCAAGAAACCAAATCAAAGCTTTCGACATGCCTAATAAAGCACCTGATATTAACACATATAATTTACCAAGATTAATAATAAATAAATATAAACTGAAGATAATAAACTACCATACCTCTTTTTATATTAATGTTCATTTTTTCCTTAAAATTGCGTAACATTCACTGTCAAGGCATATTCATTGCCTTTAATTGCATACATTACATTATGTGTATTTTCATACATCGAAGGACATTTAGAAAATGTTCGTGTACAAAGGTTCTTATGATACTTATACATCTGAAAATGTGATTGACAAATGAAGAAGTGTTTCATGCATGGAAAATAATAACTGTTGCTTGACATAAAATGCAACTAAAAGGCATAATAATAATTTTTCCATAATATTTTATACAGTTATCCTATTTTATATCACGTGAAAATTTTATTTCTTTTGAGGAATTCCGTCATAGAAAAATTTTAACGAATTTGATACGTTTTATATGTGAGCGCTGTTTTGTGTACGAGAATGTAATTTTTTCGCATATAACAATATTCTCAAAAAAACATTGGCACAAAATGAAAATTATCCATGTTAAATTAATTTGCAACTTTTGTTTTATAAATTCAGGCCTGATTGTATATATATAGCTATACACACATACGTACATTACACATATTTATACGCACGCACTTCTGAAACATGAATGCACATACTACTTACTTCAATACGCTTCGCCATGCAAAGTTGCTCTTAATTTGTTCCCTCTATTGCATTCATAATACGTTTATACATGGTGTGCATAAATATAGTAAATTCGGCATTACTGCACGCATATGGTGTATACTTAAATACATATATACACATATACAGTAACAAACGAAAGTGTAAATGTCACACTATTCTTATAGAGAAATGATATACATCTTTTAATCAGTTCACAAAAATTAGATAATCATAATTACAAATTAAATCTAGTACACAAAATATGATATCATATTTTTATTCATATTAACAACATACTATATTCAAAAAGATATAAAGTTGGTCCAATTTGTATTTACTATTTTTGGTACTCTGTCAAAAGTGAATAGAATAACAATGATTAATAAAGGAATGCAAAAATAAAGTCAAAGTAAGTTTAAAAGAATAAATGAAAAACAAGTCAATTTAAATAAGACGGGAAGTCCTGATTCACAAAAAATTAGTACCTCAACAATGTAGCGACCCAAAACATACGACAAATTATTAACAAATTATTTAAGTTTAAGTCAAATTTTTTTATGGTATGAAAAATATAAATTCCATTGAAAATTTGTGATTAATTATTAAAAGAAATCTAGCAGGATATTAAAACATACTCTCAGGTATTCATGAGAAGTAGCATAATTTAATAAATATGCCACACAAATTAAAATTATTAATAAGAAAAAACGAAAAATTAATTAAAAATTCTAATTCTAAAAACATTATCCAAGTGCAAAATTATAAATATTGCATCAAAATAATATTGCAATTAAAAACATATTGCATTCACAAAAATATAAAATTAAAAGGATTGAGGAAACATGTAATTAAATAATTGATATTACAATTTCTAGTATAAATAATAAGCTTTGAATTAAAATTAAAATAGAAATTAATTTCGATTAATTAATATAAATGAAAAAATAAAGTTTTGTATTTTAGATAGTTGATTCAATTTGTAATTGTAATCGCCTAATCCTTGTTAGTCAGTTGAGAACTTGTATCATTTCCTTATAAGACTAGCGTGTTTACATTTTTGATTGCCACTGTATGTGAATACGCATATGTGTGTCTTGTATTTAAAGGACGCATGTACATTATTACATAAATGCTCAGTCTTTGTTCCTTTAAGAGTGTAAATCTTCTTCCATATTATTTATATTACAGCCTTTGTCAGAAGGCGTAAAGAAACGAGCACCGTTATTCTGTACCACTACAGGAGACGGTTCTTCTATCACCGACAATCGCTTCTCGCGATCTGTAGATGTTGTAGAATTATGGAAGAAGACGTTTCTCAAAGTGGCAACGTTAACCCGTTCCCATGACACATTGTCATCTGCCGAATCAGCCTTTGATTCATTGTTAGAATTCCTGAAAAAGTAAATGGATATTATACATGTAAAAATATTGTAGTTCTCAAAATCTTCTAATTAACCCAGTGCCTTACAATATTAAAACGAAAAGATCGTAAATAATCAAGAACATCGAAAAGCAGTGAGTTGCATTTTGAAAAATCTAAATTTTTTCATACTTTGTACTCTTTTGAGTATTTGCGTCTTGTTCTGTTTCTTTAGTACGTTTAGTACGTCTTCCGGAAGTTCGACTATTCACTCCACACGTATTAACAATTCCTTCTTGATCTGCTTCAATGAAACTAACATGATCATCGAATCTGACACGTTCAGAACCTTCGTCTTCTCCACAAACGGTCCAATTACTGGAATCACTGCACTGGCGATCTAACGTCGGCTTGCGCCGAGCACGTTTCGCTAAACCAGGCGCTACTTCTTCGAGGGAACTCAAAGATGTAGCTTGACCTGCTGAATCCATATGACCTCCTGCAACAGAGCTTGTCCCTTGTTCTCCTTCCGTGCTTCTACCACCGCTGATTGAGCTTCCATCCATCTGAACAATCGATATAATTAAAATTCATAACTGAAGTACTGATCGTTTGCAATAATACTTTTAAAGAAGAGCGAGATACTTTAAAATTTAGAACAGAGCCTGCTAGAGCTCTCGTAGAAGCTGCGCCGTCATCCAAAGCAATAGATGCGTTCACAGATTTTTCTGATAAACTGGTTGCGGCAGATGCTGTTTCGCTACACAAACTGAATCGTTGAGTAGACGTCACATCCGCTTGAACCTCCAATCTATTTTTTAAATATAATAGTAACTACTAATGTGTAACTAATAATAATAATAATAATAATAAATAATAATAAAGAGTCTCTTACCTCTGACCTCCTGGTAAAACACTAGAAGCTATACTTCCTGCGAGACTGGTACCAGCAACAGCTACGTTACTGGCACTTTCGCGATCGTTTTCACGACCTAATTTTTCTAAATGACTGCCACTGCCTAATGAAAGGGAAGCTTCTCCTATCGAAGGATTACCGCCGCGATGACTCGCAACATCTATCGATGCTGCATCTACAATAAGGATTATGTTTTGAATTATCTAATCTTCTAAATTACTCGATCTACGCTTCATGTTAAAATTTGAATTATTTAGGCATTTACCTCCACCGTTGCGGACACTCAAAGAACCCATAAGCTCGTTTTCGTCATCGAAATCAAATCGCACCCCTGTACCATTTGTTGAAACACCACAACCTCCGCTTCGACAAAGAGAAACGGGGACTACACCATAAACGTAAAATAATAAAATGGGTACACCAATACCTACGGCCAATCCTGCCAATATGGGTGATACTAAAACCTGTAACGATGGTAGATAAATTATGAGTAGTGGCTCTTGTTCGAACTTTTATTGAGACGTACAGAGATTCAAATTTTATAAAGTTTCTACAAATTAAACTTAAAATCTTATGTATCTATAGAAATAGTAAATTTATAATATAAGAATTTATATTATTTGTAAAAATAACACGAAGCAATAAAACTATTTACTCTTGAATTTTGGGGCGGCGGGCTTAATAAATAAAATAACGTATAATCATTAGATCGGAATTAATTATGAACAGATAAGTAATAACATTAAGAAAACGAAACGATACATTTAAGTACGTAAAGTTACGCGATAAAATTGCCATTAGGTATCGGCTAACAAAAATGTAAAAGCTGCAACTGTATCGAAAACTTCGAACTGCAGTTGATCTAGTATTGTGCGGTTTTAAGCTGCCGGAAGTTTCTGTATGTACGCTGCATAATTAACACAGTAATTAAGGGAATGTTTCAGATGTACTTCATAAGTCCCTTTCAATGTATGCTCGCGAAAATAGGAAAGAACGTAAACCATTAACACGGATCACTTTTTTAGTATAACATACGTATAATATAAATAATAAAAGAAAAACAAAAGCAAATATAGAATTGCCTGTTCAAAGGCATTTATTATTTTAATATGTTCTGCATCGTGCTTTGCATACTCTCGGGCAATTAATACACATATCACCTTCAAAAACAAAAGAAAAAAGAAAAAAAAAGAAAAGAGAGAAAAGAAAAGAGAGAAAAGAAAAAGCAATTTCCGATCAACCTATAATCTATGTTCTGTAAAATATAGAAAACATAGTATGAAATACCATTGAAAGTAAAACATGGTAATAATATAAATATATCTCGGGACAGTCGTATAAGGTAAGGTGCCATAATGAGGGAAAAGATTACTGGCACACGGTGATCTGTTTTCTAGATTTCCATGGAGCATAGAAGAGAACGCGAGATAGCGGAACAGGAGACAGAGAAAGTGCATGGCGAGCAGAAAGTGTGGGAGGTGCGGAAGGAAGGATATTGATCGCCGCGACGGTAGGAGTGCGCGCATGGGAGATCCTCTCTGTCCCACCCTGCGGCCTGCATCCACCTAGGTGGCTGACGATGGAACGTGCATCGTGTCAGTCGGTACTTTAAGAACCATACTACACCACGATCGCAAAACGGTCTGACAAATCGAGTGTTGGGATCGGGAAGTCGGTCGGTGCTCTGCGCCAAGGGTGTGTCGCGCCGTGGACACTACGAGCCTCGATGAACGGGCGCCGAACTACGCCGGCCCGAACATTCAAGGACCGAACGGCGTAACAGGAAGTAGAAGGGACACGCGACGAATCCATTCATTACTGGTGATTTCACGAAGCCTCCACATACATGACAGACTCGTGCGCTCCGATGTGAACAGTCAAATAGGCACCGTCCTGCATGTGTTACCGTTCACGAGAGTGTACATGTAGTTTATTGGCATTGATTGGGAACAGTAGACACGCGAAACGTTACAACCACGATACACATACATCCCTCATCTGTTTTTTCTTTCCCGTTTTCCTTTCATCGATCCCGCCAACACTGATATCGTCAATTGACTGTCATTAGTGTTAATTGAATAAATAAAAGGAAAGAGAGATTGAGAGAAAGAGATAAAATCAGAAGAAACGAAACCATGGCGAATTGGGACTGGGAAGACACCGACTGGGATTGGGAAGATACGGAAGAATCATCTTGCGGAGAGGAGCAGAAGCAGATTATCTCAGAACCAGAGATTGACAAGGAGTGGCTTGGTGGTATCCTAAGGGAATTTCACAAAGAACCGGTTAGTTCGGTAGAAACTATGATTTACAGTTAACAGTTGCCTGTAGCGATTTTTATACGGCGTCATTTAAGCAGCCTATAAATGCTTTGTTAGCAATGAAAATGCAACACATTTGAAGATGTAGCGTACCAAGTATTCTTGAATTGCTTGCAAATTAACCCGTCATGTACACAGGTCACAATAACCGAATGTAACGTAAGTCCGGGCTGTATGAGTAATGAAAGCGCGCTCAGTGCTATAATTCGTGTTAAAATCAAGTACGTGTTGAACGACACAAATACCACGCAAGACCTGTCACTTATCGTGAAAGAGCTTCCAAAAGATGCGTTCAGTCGTTTCTTTGTTATCGAAGGCCAATTCGATCTTCGGGAAATTAAATTTTACACACAGGTAAGCAATCAATTAATATAATGCTACCATGCTGTTGCTACGTCAATCTTAAATTGTTCTATCCAATAAATAATAACTTGGATTCTATTTATATCAGGTCATGCCTGACCTGAAAGAATTTCAAAAGAAGCAACTAGCATCCCAGGAAAATAAATCGGACGAGGAAATCCTTCTGTCAGTTCCAGTCTGTTATCATGCACATTACACACCAGCTGATGAGTCAGACGACAACCCTACAACGCCAGATTCTATTCTCGTACTGCACGATCTTCGCGATTCTGATTTTCGAAATATCAAATTTCGCGAAGGAATGACATACGATCAAACTAAAGTCGCATTAGATGCTATAGCACGCATACACGCGCATTCTCTGGCAATGAAAGTTGTCGAGGGAGAGCCTCTGTCCGAACGTTATCCATTCCTCTTCCAAACAGCAAAGGCAACGGACTCGTATCAACAACTGGTTGAGCGTGGTTTACCACAACTTGCCAAATTTTTGAAAAGTACGCCAGGATTAGAAGCGATACTGGAGGCCCTACTTGTACTACGACCTAGAACTAAGCATATAATATCTGCACTCCTTGCGCCAGAAGGGCCGTTAGCCTTGATCACGCACACAGATTTCTGGTGTAATAATCTACTTTTCAAGGAAGGACCATCTGGCCTTGAATGCTGCATCCTCGACTGGCAAATGGTTACCTATAGTAGACCGACTAACGACATTGCTCTGTTGATAGTAAGTTCATTGCCAACCGAATTACGTCGCAAACATACAGAAACCTTCCTTGATATCTATTGGGAGGCACTAATTGGGACGTGTTCTCGTCTCGGCGTCGACATTCCGAAAGATTTGGGCTACACGAGAGAAGACTTAAATAAGGACTATAGGCGATCGCAACTCCTCGCTCTCTTACTCTGTATTGGATCTGTAGATGTTGCTTTAGGCGATGCAGATACAGAACAACGCTTGATCGACGTTTTAAAAGACCTTCATAGTGAAGGTGTACTTACAGATGAGACTGCGATTGCTAATAGCGAAAACGACCCTTAGTCAGCATTATTACTGCCTATGATAGTGTTGCAGCGAATTAATACTTCTACGCGAAATGTAAATCGAGGAAGCAAAAGTTATAGAACTGATTGTTCAACAGCTCGATTCGTCTGCCATTGACGTTACGATTGCGATTAACGTAATACATCTCAAGCAACAGGGCTTGTGTCGATAATTATGTAATTGCGGAATCGAAATCACGTTAAAGTTCGTTAACGTGGTGGAAATAGAATTGATGTTAGGCTCTTATGTTTAAAAATATTTCGATATTGAATTGTTCTTTCGATATGTACACCTATAATTTAGTAAGGACGTTCAGCAAACAGAATATCAATAAACATTGTATGAAGTTTTAAAATTAAAAGTGACTCGAAATGTAAAAGAATTGTTAATACGTGCCATAACAAATAACTTAAGTCAGGAGTAACATTTTCCTCCACGAGCCTGTTAAATATAACAATCGTTTGATTTGAATTTGTTCTTTTATCAAAATTTCTTCCCGCAATTACTATTACGGCTATACGACCGACATTCTGTTACTGCTAATTCACATACGCAATAATTATATTATTCCATTTCTTTGTACAAACTATACAAATAAAATATACTTTGATGTTGTCATGAATTTGTACAATGATTTTCAAACATAAAAGTAATTCCTAAGCAATATCCATATATGTGTAAATAAGTAAGTAGTTTTATTACGACTAGTTAATAATTTTTTTAATATTTTACTTTGATAATTTAAAAAAATATCTGTAAATTTACATTGATACTACTCTGTAAGACACTCGATACTTTATCTATCATCTGATGATATTATATATATGTATACTTTTGAAGAAAATCAATTATGTACAAATATGAAAAATAAGATTTTAACTTACAGATGCAGTTACTCCTCCAACAATAAAAGCATTCCTCTTATGTTTGTTATCTTTCTCATATCTTGTATACAGCTCCTTTCCCACCCATACTGGAATACCTGTAACAAAACATACATATACAAATATAAAGTTACACAAAATGTCCGAAATGTCCGAAAGATATATTTATAAATATATCACATTCAGTTTAACATTAAAATGTGAAAAACATAATGTACGAACCTATAATCATAGCAGGTACAGCTATTCCAGCAGCAAGACCAATTCCAACTGGAGCTCCCACTAAGGTTCCAAGTTGCCAAAGTATTTTCTTTTTTCTGGACCATGGCTTTTTACCCCAAAAGGTACAACCAGAAGGACTGCAATTAAATGAAAAATTGGAAAAATTAAGAATTATAAAAATAATATTTCATAAAAATAAATATGGAGATAAATAACTCGGATAAACTTTACCTTAAATAATGAAGATCACTGATTTCCTTCATGCATAACCAACAAAACTCGGCACCGCAAACAGCACAAACCATGTGATTGCAACTACCATCATCCATTTTAACAATAAGGACTTGACACCTTGGACAAGGTTTGACGTCATCTTCTGTGGATACAGTTTATGCAAAAACACGTGTTATTTTAGAATTTCAGGATTCGCTAATTCTGAAATCTTTAAATATAAAGAACACATACTATGTTGTGAATCACTTTGACTGAAACTGAGAGATGAACTTCGTTCATAGTATTGAGTACGTTGAGCTCTGGCAGCATCACATGTTTGATTAGGATGCCAACGTGCTTTACAATGGTAACAAAAATAAGAGTCACATCCTGGTCGTTCACAACGTAATTTTGGGCACGAAGCACAACCACTAGCAATAACTGCAAAACTGCAATCTGGTGCAGGACACCATCTTGCATCAGGTTCTACAGCAAGAACTCGTCGTACCATAAAATCTTCATATTTTTCCAATTGCGTTTGATCATTTAGGATCATTCGAATGTCTATAAAAAAATAAATTCAGTAAATAATACTAATAATTAAGTAGTAAATAATAGTAAGAAGTTTACATCATTTTTATCAGAAAAATACATTTACCATTTGGGTGAATTGGTTCTGAACATTCAGGACATGCTATGTTAACTCTAGATTCAGAAATTTCAACTTTAAGATATTGTTGATAGCAATCATAACAACTGCGATGATGGCAAGACTGAACAACAGGAAAGAACTCCACAGGCAATTCAGCCAAACATAAAGGACATTCCATTAAACCACTTTCACTGCTCTAAAATAATATTTATTTTACAACCTGGATATCATTTAAAATTATCAAACAATTAATATAATCAAGATATAATAGAAATTCAATTCTAAGAATTTCATTGCAAGTACATATTTCATAAATACCTTTCCGGCAGAAGAAAGTACTGAGCCTTTACTGGAAGCGCGTTGTAGATCTATGTTTTGAAATTGAAAATGGCTTGAACCATTACTTACTCTGGCTTCTCCTTTTTCAACATCTGTGATCTTGCCACCAATTGGATCTTTTGCTAGAAAAATAATTCATTCTTAAGAATAATTTATTCTGTATTTTATCTACGATATTTATTTCAGACCAAATATCACTTCATACTTTTTGTATTTCTGTTACTTGAACTAGGTGTTCTCACAATTCGTCGTCCAATAAGTGGGCTTGAATATAATAATCGGCGTAAAGAAAATCGTGCTAACATTCTTCGTGGTCTAGGGACTGTACTGCTACAGCTTCCAGAACTGTTATCATTTTCTTTAAACATCTTAAATAGTATTATAGGTCACTACTGTCTCATTCTTTGTGTCACGCGATTAAGGTAACTCAATCTGTAGTAAATAATGGGAAAAGAAGTAAATATAATAGGACTTCATATATATCACCATCATATATATCTTCTATCACATATTATACAATGCTTAATATTGAAAATAAAAATGTATATCATAATACAAACGTATCAAACATACCGTTTACAAGCGATTATATTTTACGTCATAGGCGCACGTGTAGTATGTATTACATGTTATTATATCGATCGTATTTAAATACACATAAGGTTCTTACGTTTCTAATGTTTTCGAATTAATTATCATAAAAATTATATTGGACAAAATTTTTGTATATTAGTGTAAATCATTTATAATTCATATAAATTTATTAATACGTAACGTTCTCAATAAATTCACTTTACGTTCAATTTTTTATGTACATTTTCTTTACTACTTTCACTAAAAAAGGAATTATACAGTCTATCAAAGCGGTTGTCATCAATTACGATTTCTCCACGTTCATGAAGAGCATAAATAATCAGCATTTCGAAATCTTTTATGTATGTACCATGAAATATTTTAGCATGTAAGGTTCGATTACTCGACCTGTACAGTTTAACCTTAACTTAATAAATCATATACCATACCGTTATACGATTATAATTACCCTTTATCGAACGTCCGAATCCAAATGTATAAATTATGTGAATTATGTCCAATTCACATAGCATTTTAAGAAACGATATATGATTCGACATGTAACACACCATACAAATCTCTCTAATAGTATTATAAATCGATTATATGTATATTCCACAGATTGCATTAACATGTTAACACATAAGATATAGAAAATTACTTAATACAAGTTTTATATTATATTTTAACTCGATTTATCTAACAAATTTGTAAATTTATGAAAAGATAACCTTTTCCCGAGTATAAATACAGTTATAATTAATGTTAATGTAAATTTAGTAAGAA
Source organism: Bombus flavifrons (assembly GCF_040668555.2). NCBI lineage: Eukaryota > Metazoa > Arthropoda > Insecta > Hymenoptera > Apidae > Bombus > Bombus flavifrons. The sequence continues at coordinate 13,322,965 of NC_138451.1, read as the reverse complement.
ATGCAAAATAATCGCCATTTGTAATAGCTTAAATGTGTATATGTATATACACATTTATATATATACAATGCACGAATATGTATATATATGTGTATATATATGTGAATGTATATGTATATGTATATACATACTATAAAATATATATAATGTGTATGATAATTAAACTCTATTTTTTCTCAAACAAAAACATTGTAGTCATTTTAAATAGAATAAAATACCTTATTCTTTAAACCAAATAAAAAATGAATACAAAAAAACACATTTGAATTGTATATCGAGAAATCTTATACATAGATGACTAGCATTAATACAGGTGTGAAAAGTCTGTGAGCAAAAACCAACTAAAGTCACTCTAAATAACGTATAAACGTACCTGGTTCCTGTTAAAAAATACTTTCAAATCCACACCACGTTTAGTAACTAATAATAGATTCACAATTAGAATTACACACTATTGGTAAGTTTCACCTATTTTGTTGGTTAAGAATGTTCACTTGACACAACAGCTGACGGCTTCTGACTAAAGACTTACCTCACATATAATTTAGATGAGGGATACAATGAGCGAAATATAGAAATGAACATATAGCGCCTCTGCTTGAAAACATTTGATATAACACCGCTCAAATAAAAAATCTTAAGTTTAATCAGATTAAATTAATATTATTTGTATATTTTGTAATTATTCTATATACTTTTTGTGAATTCTATATGAATAAAAAGTAATTAGAAAATAATTAAATATTTCATTCTTTAAAATTAATACTATGTATGCACAAATATGAATATTTTCTTATTTCACGCAAAATATTTATAAAAGCACAGTTTATACACCTTAATACTAGATTGTGAAACTGTTATTTAACAATTATTTAAAATTCTTTATTAGATGCTATTTGTTTAGTAATTAATAATATCGATGAGATAATTTATCTGAATATTAATTTTCAAGTTATTATAAATAGTAACATTAATTTCATATCTTTTAACATATGATTATATATTTCAGTTAGAAGTATATGTTAGCTATTTACTGATATGAAGATAGAAAATTGATATATAAACAGTAGCTGCTATATTATTTGATTTTCTGAATCAGTAATGGAATTTATGCTTATTTGTATTATGTGTATTTTGACTTGTATTGGTTCCTTATTCCTAGCACTTTAAACAATTAAAGATTGTGTCCAATAATTAATATAGTTTAGAAATATATTTTATGAATTTGTTTAAGTTTAAAATTAATTTTGTTTAAAATTATATGTATATTCATGAATTTAAATACAACAGTTCATAATAACATAAAAATTTATTTTGTTTGTACTTGTAAATATTATAATATTTACTTGTAATTTGCAATAACTTTATTTATTAGTAGCCATATATGGTTTTGAGATCACACAAAAATTTTTTCAACTAATGCAACTTAAATCTTGTATCATATGTTAAATTTCTGTATGATGAAGAAATATATTTTTGTTTCTTTTACAGAAGCAAATCATACTTATGATAAATTATTATATGATAATAATACCATATATTTCTCTAAGAGGTATTATAAAAAATAATACCCTGATTTTTATCCTTTTCCATAAAAATTGATAATTTGAAATTAGACGATTTCCTCAACAATAGAAATATACAGATTTTAAAAATATATAAATCAGTTCTAGTATAGTTTTATTCGTTTTTATCCAAAACTTTTATGTAATTAAGTAACGCTAAAAGTTGCAAATCTTGTATAAATTAAGCGATTGTTACTTAGTGCTTTAAATTAATGTAGAAATTGTTTTTCTTATGTATTTTTAATATTTCTTAATTTTTTTTGTCATTATAAATAGAACTAGTAATTAGATGTTAACATTTTCAGACTATAAATATTTTAAAAGCTTCATAACAAAGATTAAGCGTAATAGTCATTATTTTTAATAATGGATATGTTATGGAAGTTAAGGATAGGGATGAAGATTGTAGTTTAAAACGACTGTTAAGATTAAAAAACGATTATCAATGTTTCGAAAAAATTGTGGTTCATCGTACTAATGACCGCTCTATGTACAGAAATGTTTTATTCTTAAATTATGCACAAATTGCAATCAATACAAATGTATCTGAAACAAGCAAGTTGGGGGATGTCTCAGTTTTTTTGGCTGCCATAAGAATATTCAGATAAAACGGCAGCTGTTTTATAATGTGTCAATGTGTTGCATCAACCGCCATGCGTTTTTGCAAAATCCTTAAGACATGTCCGATTAGTTGTTGTCATATCCGGAAGAAGAGGCAGCTGTTTTAAATTGACAAATAATCAATTTAAAACAGTTAGCCATATCTATTTTATAGCTTAGTATAGTAAAGCTAATGTATTTGTTCAGACATTCACATTTCGACTAAGTAGTATTATAGTAATAAAGGTATGCGCTAAGTCTGCACTTCAGCTAGATATCATAAAACATGTATCATTCCTTCTCTGGCACATCATACATTGGTATTACTAAGTATACGTTTACTTTCTTTTTAAATCATGCGAAACAATGCAGAAACGAACGTCATATCAAATTCTAATATTTGATATAGATGCTTAGACTGTAATAAAAAAAAAAAGACTAAATTACATGAAAAGTGAACCCGGAAATAAAAACCGACTTCCTGCGTACACTCATTTGTGTTTTTCCACAATCAAATAAGTCATTTTAGCATTCATGGTATTATTAATCAACACTCAGTATTGAAACATAAAAACCTAGTGTTGTTAAATAACTCTACTAATAATCGTAAACCAAAAAAAAACTCAATCTTGTTAAGTAAATAGAAGGAACATCATTGGGAACACCTTTTAACCAAGACTTCATGCAGCTGCCACCTACCATTGTTATAACTAACAATGGAATCCATCTTTTTCTTGCACCACATCACGTTTCGTCCTAGTTTTGTCGCAAAATATTTTATACCCGGTATGTTCAATTATTGTGTGTTTTCATTTAGATATGAACACAAAATAACACAAAACACGTACCTTTGCTCATAACATACATTAAAATATGTTAACACTTTTTTTTATTATTTTCTAACAATCATTGCAGTGTTGAAAGAAATAATAAAGAAGAGGAACAAAAAGAAAATCTATTAAAATGGATTATATCCTGCATCTTTGTACGTATTGTGTTATTTTTTCATAAATATAGCGACATATCTAGGCGAAAATTATTCAAATTGATAATTGACATACGAGCCACGAATATCCAGCCTATTATTAGATCATTTCTCAAGTGATTAAGAAGTACTTTATAGTACATCCGAATTACTGTCACACAAGTTGGGAGCTTGGTATAAAAATGAGGCACAGTTTCACAATCAGGGGATTCCTTTTTACCAGATGCTTCTACTATCTCCCAATGAATGTATCCATATATCAAACATGATAGCATAATCACTATCATTAAACTAAACCATGCATGGATATTAATATGTGTCCTTAAATGTGTTTAAGGAGAATGACGATTTCTTAAACAATTGTCATATTCTTATCGGTAGCAAACAGTCTTAACAACGAGCGTAGACTAATCATGTCGCGATCCATAATCGTGTAGTCCTTGCGTAGGTATGCGTCATGTTATGTGCTGGGTGTTAATAGCTCTCATCAGGTGTAGTGTTATATGTAAGTAGCAGTTGTCGATCATAATGGTTATTTAGCCACTGGTACCATTAACCAGAGCTTCTTTAGGCTTATTGCTCTGTTGCATACGAGGATGGCGAGACCGTAATTCTCTTTGGCCTTTAGGCCCTTGGGAACTGTTATTAGTAGCAGAAACGTCATTTGCTGGTGTTCCTTCTTTACTAGTTACAGTTGATTGGTCTCCTGGGCCGGCATTGCTGCCTAAACAAATATGTAGATTAACTCTGAGTGTTACTGTGTAAATATCGATATTCATTCTAAAACATTTACTTAATATTGTACTTAACTCTTATACTATATCTAAACCGATCGTCCTAAAGGAATATTATATCAAATTAAATTTTTCAATTTCACGTGATTACCTTTTTGATTATTTGTTGGTGTAGAACTACGTTGTCGAGAACGTCGAAGCCGTCTTCGCCTCATGCCTTTAGGTCCTCCCTCCACACTTGATACAGACTCTATGCATACGCAAACCATTGTGACCATCTTTTTATAAAGTAATATAAAAGAATTACTGAAATTCAAATTTTTATAGAATTGATTACGTAGAAAGCTATATCGCATTAGTAAGCGTGCATTAGTAATCATCGTTGATATTGTTAGTGTTAGATGGTCACAAGTGTTTGTTTCACAATCCATGCCACTCTCAAAGAACTTTACCAATCTTTAGGACGAAACGGCTGTTCTGTTATACAATATTATCAGAAAAGTATTGTTACCTCTATCAATGCTTGAAACGTCTTGACTATCGAGAACAGTATCTTCATCATCGGTTGTTCGACGGCGTTCATCTCTACGATCTCTACGTTGAGTTGGAGGACGACCTTGTCTACCACCCATGTACCCTGAATTGCCTGTACCTCCTTGATGACCACCTCTCGGAGGTAGATCCCTTACTCGGTCTTCACTACCATCTAACGTATCTCGACGTAATCCTGTAAATTAAACCATATTTATAACAAAAATCAAGTTAAACCTTGAACATAAAATGATGAACACAAACATCTTAATGATTTTGTAAAACAAATGAAATGATGAAAGATTAGTATCCTTACTTGTAGTTGATGATGATCAATGTAGCATTTAACACATTAGCAATGATGCTTCCCATTATAATAACTAAGGGTATTAATTGGGAGTGAAGAGGCATCTTTGGAATCAAGCTCACTAATTTTTTAATTTCTTCTTCTACCGTTAAATATACTTATATTTGCATAAATTTGTACAAATTTTTACGAAAACTAACATATTAGCGTGTAGTATTAAATCACAGAAGATAGTTTTATTAGATTACATTAATGTAATTAAAAGTATTTGTAAAATTCATGTGATTGTTACTACCTAATATTTCATAAGTTAAAAATCAGATTCACATGGAGTATTTTACAAGGTAAATTTTATTATAAAACGTATATAAGTACATTTTTTAATAAGAATAATAACATAATTGCTTCTTAATTTCTTATTTATCAATTTGCAAACGACCTAATATAGCTAAGATAACACTTAATTTTGTTAACGTTTAAAAAGCAATTAAAGTTAATTACATTTAATGTATTATTTAGTTAAATGAAAGGATCAAAAGTTGTTATATAGGTACATGTTATATATAAATTTGAGGCGGAATACTTGTTAATCCATAAAAAGTAATTACTCTTAAGATATAATATTTGATTAGACAATTCGCACACAAAACGATATTATGTACTTTATTTATTATGTCAAATAACCAATAAATCAAATGAATCATACACCGCGAGTTACTTAGCTACTACATGCATTTCCATTAAACACAAACATGCAAATGCATATGGTTGCAGTTATTTCCTATTATGTTATAATTCCATGTTCTATGTAATGACATGTTTACAAATGCGAATTGTTGATATATCTATAGATATTAACTGAGGCAATATAAAGTAATTATGACAAAAACAATGAATTACGAATAACGATATACAATGAAAAACTAAATAGCTGAAACGGTTTTATAACAAGTATAGTTTTAAATCTATATAATTAAACAATGAAAGATACTAACAACTGTAAATAGTTATTAATAGAGGCCAAATTTAATTTGAATATCATGAAATCATGAATAAAGTAATATATTAAGAACAAAATTATTCTCTTTGTATATGTTTTGATCAATGTTTTCTATGTTTATATTGATACATTTACAAATTTTTGAGATTTTTAATTTGTTAAATGTTATAAAGAAACTTGTAAATATATTATTTAATGGGTATTTGCAAGAATAAAGTACAGTAAAAACTCGTTTATCCGAATCCCTAAGCAATTATTTTATTTATTGGGCTCAACAGATAAAATGAAAATAATTCCTTAGAAAATATTTATAAATCCAGAAAAAATTGTCTTTTTAAGCAACATTTTTCAATGTACAGTTATATATGCAATTTATTTTATCTATCAGTTTCTAAATGTAAAGAAATATTTAAATACATACAATTTTTCAACAGGTTATAGAAAATAAATAGTTTATTATGTAGTAAAGATGGAATAAATTACGTATGATAAGCTACGTATATGTTACACAAAAAATATATTTGCATTGAATTGAGCATTGAATAAGTTAAGCAGATGATATCGGGGATGAATATCGGATAATTCGAATTTTCATTTATTCAGATCAAATAATCATCCCACCAAATCCGAATAAATGAGTTTCTACTATAAACCTTGTATAGTAATAATCCTAGTACTGATTTTAACTTCAACAATTTATCAAATGTTACTTTGTGACAACGCGCCCTCTGTCTTTAAAATCTCTGGGTTCTCTACTGTCTCTCGTGTTGGGTCCACCGCTTCTGCCATTACGTTTTTGTGTGTTCTCTACATTGTTGATATAGTCAGTAATAGTATTACCGGCATTGTGTCTGGTGGGAGCCCTACCCCTGCCACCACGTCCACGAGATTGACCACCACGACCTCCACGACCTCCACCACCTTCTTCTGGGCCTGTACTCATTCCTCGTCTTGTTGGAGGAAAGTTGGGCATTGGTCCTGTGGTTGATCCGTGCATGTTTCTTAATTGTTGATCTATTTCTAATTTTTCTTGACGCAACTGTTCTACTTCCTTTAAAACAAATAACACAAAATTACAAAAATATGTGAATAAACAATAATATCTATAATATATTATATACACATTTTACATCATTATACCTTCAAATGTGCCAAATGATATTCCAACAACATTTTGGCATTAGCAATACTTTCAACAGTGCCAACAAAGACAAAGGGCACCTGACCTTCTTCCCTTGGAATCGTTGGTTGAGGTTCGTTGTCTCCTTCTATTTTAACTCGTACCTAAAATTTATAATATTTGGAATTACATAATAAGTATTCTAAAAATTGCATTAATGCTAATACAATACTTACCACACCACTTTTGTCGACAATTTCTTGTATTATACGACCATTTTTTCCAATCACCTTCCCAACCAAAACACGTGGTACTTGTATAGATTCTTCACTATATTCAAGCAAAGAACGAGCTTTTTTAACAGCTTCATGTGTCTGCAATTCGGTAAGCATATACCATTTTACGTTTTTGTACAGAACCTTAACAATTTATAATTCTTGAGTAATTTAATTCATTAAATGAAACATAACGTAATAGAAAGAAATGATGAAAGAAAAGTAAAGATTTATTTCAATTTTTACCTCTCCATAGATTTTAAATGTGCATGAATTTTCTTCTAACTCTATATTTGTAATTCCATCGACCTTCCTTGCCTGTTGAATATTTGCCCCATGTGCACCAATCGCTAAGCCCATCAAGTCTTCCCGGACATTAAATTCATCTGTGTATCTAAAAAAACAAAATTTTGTTTTATATATTTAGCTCTAAACATGTATAATAAGCACCTTTTTCTACTGAAACATTGCAGAATCCATAATATATATATATATGTATAATATGTTAATATACATATGTTAAATTACTATAGAACAATTCAAAATAATATTTTTTGTTTAATGATATTTTAAATTAACGAATATCAATTAAATACTGATATAAAGTTTCTGATCGATATCAACCGCGGATAATAATAATGTAGCATATAAGTAATTAGTTATATATATGAATATTATTAATATATCCTAATAATATCGTATAATCAAATTTTGATGTTTAATAATGCAAAATTTAAATTTTCATTAGTAACATGCAGTCTTACATTATTACGCGCACATGTTATTACATTACAATACAGTGATAATGAACATAATATTTTAATGAAATTTAAATTCCTGTCAGTGGCTTGCATTCTGGCAGATAAAAGTAGTAATACAAAAATGTATTATGAGGTAGCATCAAATGCATATAATATATATTACAAATTATAATAAAGTGATACTCAAGCAAAGATTTCAAAATTATTGTTAGATATACTAACACCAGAGTAATTTGATTTTTGGACATTTTCTACAAATTACGTAAAGGTGAAATCGAAATTTATGACTTTTTAACATGCAATACATGTTTAAAAATTTGTTTATGACACATAATATGTGTGCATACATACACTCATACAAAATACTTATATATATTTTGATGGAATAATAAATAAATATGTATGTATATAAACTGGTTTATAATAAACAGTAATATAATATGAATATCAATTTGAAACAATAAAATCATAGTGAAGTCATTGTAAAAGACATGCATACATATCTTTCTTATGAAAATAAAGGAATTGTATTTTAAAATATATTACAAATTTAATTTGACTTATAAATTTTTGGAAACTTTAAATAAATAATCTTAATAACAAAACTTTTATCCTTCTGTTCAATTCAACTTCCTAAATCATATTAATAAAAACAAGTGTAATGTGTCAAGTTTTGAATAGTACTTGAAAACAATATAATACGATAACAAAGCAAAGATAATTTTTTAATCGAAAACAGACAATATAATTGTTTTGATTTAAAGAAAGTTTATCTTAATATAATTAGAAAAATATTTGCTATTAAGTTTTTTACTTTATATAAGTAAACTGTTTTGTAACTATGATATAACATGAAGGATTATAAAACTAATATAAGTTGTGTAGATGTTTGATAAATGAAGATGGAATGCATAAGTGATATCACATAAATAAAACTAAAAATATTATAATAGCCTACATGATAACTATTCATGTATAAAAGTTTCACATTGATTATGAAATATTGTTCTACTTAAAAATCCTTATTGAAATTTTATAAATTCTTTAGATTTGGAAATATATTAGATAGAGCCACCATTTATTCAGTTCTTTATGCAAAACACTTAATATATCAGTGTTTCTCAAACATTGGCAGGCTAGAATATAATTTCTGATATGGGATAAATTAATAAACTTAAAACTCTATCCAAACACATAAATATATATATATATATATATATGTATATAAAGAAAAAAAGAAAGAAAAAAGAAAAAGAAAACAGATCACAGCTACACGTTTATGTTCGTTTACTATTTTATCAACCACGCAAAATTTTGCTACAGAACACATAATAAGTAGAAAAAATAAACAATAAATTTTGTATGTCAGTGTACTTAAAGCATTTGAGTTTAAGTGAATGATCTACACAACGCCGAAGCATGCACATTTATAGTGTAGTTTCATTTTTCATTTGAAAAATGCAGCTGTGTGATTTATCATACAGTAAGCTAAACTTAAATCTAAACCACGCTGCTGTGATCTCACCTTGAATTTGTTTTCACTCCTGCCTCAAAGTCTGAGACACGCTGATATATAAAGTTTGAAGATCTAAATTTGCTGAAATGAGAAAGAAACTCTTGGTGTAACTTATTGGAAATTCATATATAAGATGGCCCTATCCTATGTCCCTGCCATTCTGTCTGTTTGCGCCTTACTAATAAATTTGAGAAGTTTTATATAAATTTGCTTTCCAGAATATTTATGTGAAATAATTATTCACAGTATTCTTATACTAATACTGAGACATAAATAATATTAAGGCATTGTACTATTTTTTATATGTATGTTAGTACACTTACAATTTGAAAATAAAATATAACATTGCATATTCATTTTATGCGTTTTTTCTTTTATATATTAGACATTCATAGACATACCTGTGTAAAAAAGAATTAGTATCCAGTGTTAGCATTAAACGATTTCTCCCCAATTTCTACTAACTTCCTAAGATTCATTAAATATTATTATTCAATCAATGAAAAATTATACAAACCCGTTATCTGAATGTATGGAGGTATGTGTATCTCAATCTAAAAATATAATTTTATTAAGAATAATTATAGCGTTCGAAAGTATGAAATGATAACTTTAAAAAGAATTTAAAGTTATCCTAATTACATGTATTAATAGCTGAAACATATAATGACATTGTTTGCTGCAGGAACACGCAAAGCATCTAAAACTACAAAGATATTTGTGACTCTTTATATGATTATTAATGTACAAGTATTTTGCTGAATGAATTTTGTTTCAAATTAATTCATTATGACATACGCTATATGACGGGAAAAATAATTAAAAATTTTTATGACATTTCGAATAAGTGTGTACATGTATATATGTTTGCAAATACATGCATATCTAATGTGTACTTTATAGTACATAAATTTAATTATCAGAAATGATCTTGATTTTATTTAATCATAATTAATGGATAAAATCATTTATTGCAAATTAGATTCTGAAAATTGCTATTCGATGTCCCTTCAAACCATTAATTCCTAAACTCTTTTGCATAATTGAAAAATTTACGCTTTTATTGTCTTATAAACACAATGATTAGAAAATTAAAACTGTAAAAAATATATCATTATGTAAATTAAATTAAATTAATCTGATCATGTTACATGTAAACTAATGGTTGTAATCAGCAAACAATGAAAAACATAGCATTAATCTATTTGTAATAAGTAATATTATGAGATAAACAAAAGAATTTGTCAGCACAAAGTGACATTCACTAAAGACAGATGAAAAAACACATTGTGTGCAAATTTATTACTATATGCACATCGTGCTCTTGTGACTGGCAAAAGTATGTAAAATAAGATAACTAACACACAAAGATTTATATGAACTTTGAAAACGTTGCATGTAAAATTTATTAAATATTTTATACACAATCACACTTGTAATATGTGAAAACTAGAGGAAATGTATAATAAATATTTGTAATGTGACTACATAACATTCATGAAAATTATATGATGTTGAAGCAAACATATTAATTAATGATTGGAAATCTTGTGAATTTTTCTGCCAGTAAATGCAAACCACAGACAGGATGGTAACCAGGACAGTGTATGGATAAGGGCAGGTATTTAAATGTCACAAGATTTTTTTTAATTGCAACACCAACTCTAATCTTTTTACTTACCCCCCAATTGTTTGAAGCTTCGTTGACTCAAGTTGACGTGCTGCTTCTTCTGTTCTTTTTAAAAGCAATACCTGTAATATACAAGTAAAATATTGTATAAGATATAAAGATATGTGATATCAAAATATGTTTTTATGAAATTTGTACATTTTATATTATCACCAAGTTGTTTAAGACCAAATCCAATTTTGTAACTCACCTTTTGCGATAAGTTTCTAAAGTGCATTTCTTGGAGCATGCTACTGTGACGATGTAAATTTTCATGACGGGAGATGGCCAGCAATACTCCCCGTTCAGGCACGTATCGGCACACTGCCGCCCCTATCGCTTTTTGAAATTCCTTATGTGCATTTTCCATTTTGGCACTATGTACATTAAATAAGATGTTTAAAATATAATGTACATGCGATCAATATATGTTAATCTTCTACAAAAGAAGATAGTCTTTAAACATGTTACGTACAATTCTCTTAGATCTTCAGGTACTTCTATTTCGATCTTGTGAAATGTATTTTTATCAATGGGGGGATTAGGATTTTTTGCTCTCAGTCGTTCACTAGCTACAATTTCAGTATAAGCGCATTCCCATCCCGAATATTCAACTACTTGAAAACCTCCTTTACTCATCTGAAACAAAATTAAGCATATAAAATCTTGTAAGTGAAATTATTTAAAAATTTTTTCATCGAAATTATATCTTAAAAGAATTTTTTACTAACCTTAATAATGGCCTTCCACCATCCACAGGCTTCATGCTCATTGGACCTAGAAAATACCTCAATCTCCATGTTTTCAGAAAATTCAGGTTTCTGAACATCTGTTGGAGGTAGACGTACTTGAGCAAATGGAAATTTCGATTCTGGTTGCCAGCTAGAATATGAAATATATTTCATTAAATATTATTCATTAATTATCCATAAACAATATCACACAATATCAAAATTTTAACGAAGACAATATATACTTATAAATAATTTTTGATAGAAGCATTTTTATTCATATAAATATATATTATACATATACATCTATACGTTAAAATTATAATTCCTTAGAATAACATCATTGTTGTCATTATTGTTTTGTTAATAGATGTCATGAATATATTATGTTTTCTGTTACATAAAGTATCAAATTTAGAACAAAATAAAATATAATTCTTTGATATATTTACACATTATTAATTGTAATATATTTAAAACTCAAAATAAAATTATTTGTTTTTACGCATAAGAAAGAAACAAAGAAAAAATATACAGTTTATATATATATAATAACTATATATGTATAAATATATATAACCCTTCGTATTAAATTTTAAGTATATTTTACAATATTTATGAATATTTAATATACTTTTTATCATTAACATACAAGAAAAGTGATATATGAAAAAGCCTAAAAAAAATAGTGGCAGCAAATAACATCCATAAAAAATATACAATTTTTGGGAACTGTTGACACAGATATTAGAAATATTAGGCCTCCTATTGCTGATAAAAATAGTATAATTCCTTTGCTCAGGAGACTACACTGTTATTAGCAGAATATTAGAGTGAACCTTCAGATATATTAGCACCTAAACCATCCCTAAGAAATGGAAAACATACTTACTCATTTTCGAATGTAACCAGAACCTCGTCCTCAAAGACATCTGTGACAAAGGCCTGAAAAAATAAGACATAAAACGTAGAAATTTATTCGTTGAAGAATCACAGGTATAACGAGTGGCGTAAGACATTCAAATACAATATATCAAGATGCTTTCGGGGTACAATAAAGAGCAATGTTTTTATAATTCCAGTATCAAGGATATGCGTTTTCATGAATCGGTAGGACATTGAGATGAAACGCAACATCAAATGCTGACGAAAATCACGCCCTGTCAAACGAGACATGGCGTCGGAGGAAGCCGCGTTACCTCGCGAACATTTGAGGGCCGCGCTTTCGCGAAGTACGAGCGTCTCTTTTGTGAGATTAGAACCGCGCCACGGGCCGTAAGTTGGTCTATCCACGGCCTCGATCTTCCGCCCTGTTTTTTGTATACTTTTCACAGAACGAACCTTATAATATGCTCCGTTTTCGCCGCATACTTCGACTGTGAGATCCTCCATCTTGCTTTTGTGTGACGGCTCGCCTCCTTTGCAGCAGGCATGCTAGCGAGCGGGCAGCTGCACGAGTTCGAGGTTGCAAATTTGTTGTTCACCAATCGTACAACTCTTTTCCATGATGCAGCCACTTTATTGGACGGTCTCGTGCAGTGTTACCACTTTCGCATCGCTAATTCACGTTTGAAAGAACTAGGATAATTGAAATACGCACCAGCGCATTCAGCGCAAAACCTGTGCACTTGTGTAACCGCTATTAGAAGTCGAATCATGACTTCGTGCCGCCTGCGATCCTGTGGCCGCTTCTACCTGGCCCTAGTGTTCGCGATTTTGCGAAACGCGTGACGTGCCTTGACAGTACCGATGCGGACAAGAGTATTATTACCGATTATTCAGTGCAGACGACAATGTCTGGAAGCAGCGATTCTGAAGAATTTTTCGATGCAGAGGATGATACTTTTCATCACAATGCACGGTAATTTTATCACTTCTTGCTTATTAAATGATTCTATTCTAAATTCTATATATTTAATTTTTTATACACCTTGTACATATAACAAAAATTGTTCTTGCATAAATTCCATTACTATCTGAATACTGCTTGAAAATAACGTATAATAAAATTTAACTTGCAATTTTTATTCTCTTTCGATTTATCGTATTCAATTCCTTCTCTTTCGATTTTCGCTTCAAGTTCTTATAGATACAGAAGATTCTTTCGAGTCGCTTTTGTGTATCTAATTTTCATCGTCGTATAGTGTTCTTAAGTAATTATCTTTGGTTAGGTCTGATTTTCAGCACTTATATCAGTCGTTCATATGATCATATGCGGCGATTTCAGGATTAGCATTTGTAAATTTTCTAGAAGTTAAAAGATTGGTATTATAGTTTTAGAAATTTTTCAAAATTTTTCTATTATACTATTGTTGATCTATTTAATAAATCATTCACTCACTCTGACATAATTATATTTTTTGCTTACTTTTAGTAGGTAAATATTTACATAGTTTATTTGTTTTGGATGTTAATTTATTTTTGTTAAAGTAATGTGACATATTTTTTGTATTTCATGTTGTAAGGATTATCTCTTAAAATCAAATATTTCACTTCTATAGAAAAAGCAAACAACGTGATTCTATCAGCATTGAAATACAAAGTAAGGATGGATCAGAATCCAGTAAAAAAATGGATGATGATGTTTTTGTGAAACCTGCTCAACCTAAACCAATTGTAGAACCAAAGGAACATGTAACAATAGAATGTATAGTCAATAAAGATAAAAATGTAAGTATTTGTCAACATTGAATTATTATATGCTTAGCATTGTGTTAATTTTTAATAAAAGTTGTTTATTTTAACAGGAAGAAGATGGAAAGGATTCAAGTACAGATAAGAGTGTAGGCAGAAGAAGATTTCGTGAACTTAGACAACGTATGCAAACAGAGGATGATGATATTCCAATTAACAGTTCTCCTCCAGATAGTCAAACGTCGTCTATTGAGGGTGTTTATCCCACTCCTTCAAAAACAACTCATCCATTCAGGATTATAGAACATGATACTCTTAGTTTACAAAGCATGACATCTTTAGGACGAGTGGGTCGAATTTTAGCTGGAGTTGGGGACAGTGCATCTATTACACTTGCACCAAATGTAACCCAGTGTCCCACTTCTGCCACCCTTACCCGTGAAAGCCAGATGTCCTCCATTGCTAGTATTCCAAGCAAAGACGAGGATACAGCATCTGGTAAGGTGTCCCAGTCCTCCAGCATCCTTACGTTATCAGGGGATATCCTTCAGGAATCCTCTGTTAACAGTAGGTCCAATTACAATTCTCACTTGCAAAATGACAAGACTGTTATGCTTCAAGAACCGGATGTCATCGCTAGTACAAAGAATAATGGAAAGTCAAACGAAGACATTACAATGGCTGGGATACCTGTTGCACCACCAAGACGTAAAAAAAAGTCAAAAGCTCAAACACCTTCTGATCTTGCAGTACGATATTTATTAACATAACATTCTAGCATAAAAGATACTTTCTGCAATAGCATAAAAGATTGTTACTAGAAAGTGGTTTTGAATAAGACAAATAAATATAGATTTATAATTTTAGCCTTCCACGACAGAATTGGCATTATCTGCTTCGCCGTTACCAAGTCCAGCAAGCACTATTGAATCTATTACCAGAGAATTTGAACATTCTCTCGATATTCGATCTGCAACGAAGGGACAATATGTTGTTAAACCACAAGTCTGTAGTACTATATACTTGTAAAATATAGCTTCATATTTACATAAAGTATAAATTGTTTATTATTGTCATTATTTGTATAGGATGAAGATAGATCAAAAGCCGAAGGTCCATCGACCGAAGAGTTGGAAAGGTTGGAAAAAATGAAAGCTGAATTAATGAGTTTGAGATCAAGTGACAAATCTAGCAGTAGTCCACTGGGATCCATGTCCAATAATAGTATTGGCCGTTATTCATTAGGTCCTCATAAACTATCGGGCTTAAGTCCTCAAGGTTCGAAAGAAAGACGAAAATCGGCAGGTGATCAAGATATGGTACAACAGTTAAATATGTTTGTAAGAACAAGAACAGATTCTGGAAAACGACTAACCGATATGGTATGTTATGGATGGAAAATCTAAAAATGTTGTTACTCTTATTTATATTTCCGCAATAATGTATTAATTATTTTTAGGAAATTTTGGAGCAAGTAACTGTTCTAAACTTAGATACTGGAGAAAGAGTACCATTAAGTATAGCAGAAGATAAATTGCCACAGTGTATTAATCCTTTGTCACTTCATATTATGAGACTTACTTCAGAATATATAAGTAATTCTAGTCTAGAAAAGGAAAAAGAAAGTGACGAGGAAAGTGTTGATAGTAAAATGTCTAGTATACCACCAGATGAAGATGTATCTGTTGGTAGAGTTCGGAAAAGAACGCAGAAGTTAAAACGATTTTTAGGATCTACCGTGAAGAAAACAATGGATAAAGCAAAATCTATTGCACAAGAAGTATCGCATGCAAGACATAAAGAAGATGTTATGGATATAGTAGATGAAGTATATCCTGGTGAACAGCAATACATAAAACTGAAAGCTTCTAATAGTCACAAAGGACCATATGAATTTAGTTGTTTACAGCATGTTCAAGATTTGAGTGGCGAGCATGTGGGCCCCGTTTGGTGTATGAAATTTTCAGTTTGCGGACGATTACTCGCTACTGCAGGTCAAGATCGAGTTTTAAGAATTTGGGTTTTACGGGATGCTTTTACGTATTTTCAAGATATGCGAACTAAATACAATGCTGAAAAAGTTAGTCCAACTCCTTCCCAAGAATCTTTGGTTTCGCAACAGTCTATGGAAGATCCTAATGTCGTGGCTAGTGCCTTTAGTGAAATAGAAGGGACGAAAAGTCCCTTTATGCCAAAGCCATTTTGCACTTATACTGGACATACTTCGGATTTGCTCGACGTTTCATGGTCTAAAAATTATTTTATCTTATCATCGTCAATGGATAAAACTGTGCGACTTTGGCATATATCACGAAAGGAATGCTTATGTTGTTTTCAGCACATCGATTTTGTTACAGCAATAGTATTCCATCCTCGTGATGATCGTTATTTTCTCTCAGGATCTTTAGACGGAAAACTTCGATTATGGAATATTCCAGATAAAAAGGTAGCTGTGTGGAATGAAGTCGATGGTCAAACTAAATTGATTACTGCAGCAAACTTCTGTCAAAATGGGAAATTCGCAGTGGTTGGTTCTTACGATGGCCGATGTATATTTTACAACACCGATCAGCTGAAGTATCACACGCAAATACACGTTCGATCAACGAGAGGTAAAAATTCTACGGGAAGGAAGATTAGTGGTATCGAACCAATGCCGGGAGAAGATAAAATTTTAGTTACTTCAAACGATAGCCGAATACGCTTGTATGACTTGCGAGATTTGAATTTATCATGCAAATACAAAGGTTATGTTAACGTCAGTAGTCAAATTAAAGCAAGCTTTAGTCCTGATGGACAATATATAGTTAGTGGTTCGGAAAATCAATGCATTTACATTTGGAAAACTCATCATGATTATTCGAAATTTTCAAGCGTACGTAGAGATCGAAATGACTTTTGGGAAGGTATAAAAGCTCATAACGCTGTGGTGACATGCGCAGTATTTGCACCAAATCCAGATAGTATTATTAAACAAATCGAAGAAAGAGAGCACTGGGAAGGTAAAGAAGATGCAAAAAATCTGGGTAGTTCCACCGTGGATGTTCCTCCCGTCGATCCTGTGGTCGAGCAGCGTACTAAAGGCTGTGGCGGTCACGTTCTTGTGAGTGCGGATTTCAATGGCTATATAAAGGTTTTTCTAAATAAGACAAAACCTAAGCACAGTTCCCTACCAGCATCTGCTCTCGCGTAACACAATACTAGTTTTATTTGTGCACTATTGTTAATACAAAAAAAAAAAATTAATAAGAAAACACCAATATTATATAGAAATATTTGTTTTACCTCAGTGGATTATGTAGGACTCACTGTATGCTGTTTTTAAAGTAAATACGATTGTATTAAATACTTTCAGAAACAGAATATTTTGAGATGCATGCCAAAAGGCTTACTTCACAAAAAGAAAGCTAAGATATAGTTAATAATACTAAAATATTCATAAATTCGATGCTCAGGCAATATATCGATTTCTTTTGTTATCAAGATGAACAAAAACATGTTTTTTTTTTAATTTATTGTAAATTAAACAACATTTGCATACATAATTTCTACTAAAGCTTTAAGTAAGCCATATAAACCGTTATAGTTTTATAAGGTATCGTATTTTTAGCACTTTTTTAAATTGAACGTATTTTTATTGATTTTTCTCTATTGTATTATATCTTTTCGGTGCTGGTTCACTGCGGTCATATAGAGTTATACATGGAAATCTTGCCGAAATTATGTTACGAAATACACGTGTTTAACGGAATTGTTCGTTTCTATTATATTTATAAACCGAAAGAGCACCTTGGTGAAGAAACAAAGTATAAATACAGGCACGCAAGCGATGGCTGAATAGAACAATTTAATGGATTGTATGAATAAACGTAAACTTATACTTGATGATCCATCGTTAGGCAAATGTTGGATAGTATCTAGAAAGTTTCATGAAAATCAAATTGGATTTTCAAATCCTAATGGTTTCTAAAATATGTTCTAGAACTTTACCGTGATAAGATAGCGTAATACATCGAAGACAATATATTAATAAAAAAAAAGAAGGTGATTTGAAGTTAAAAGGCATCATTATTAAGTTTTTGTACGAACAGGATTCACATTTTAGAAACTATGTCACCCCGTTCAATACGAAAATTGACATTACACACTGTGTATATTTAATTTATACATGCCGTATCAATCCAATCGGTCGATGTGAACGAAAAGTTTATTTCATACGCAAACATTACGTGTATTACATAATACTCATAACACTCGCTATGTTTAATGTTCGACACGATGTCGTAACTGTCATTTTAATCTGATTTAAAGGGTATACGAAATACCTGTTTCGCAACGTGTCAATTATAACGGCAGAGACGTATACCGTGTACGAGGGGCAACGGCTTAATGCTGTTTCAAACTCTGCATTTTACGATTCTGTGTATTTGATAAATCATGTCTTTAAGGATGATGCGCTATTCAGTCGCGTGGTGAAGTATGGATTGATGGTTGATCTCTGTGTCGCTAATATTATAAGTGCTTGCACAGACGCAAAAAATGGTGAAACCATCGAATTATAATGTACGATGTATTTTATCTGTATCGTAAATTTAATGTAAATACGCAGGAAAGAAATTGTAGGTATTTTGTGTAAATGCAATTGTAAATATATTATTCAAGCGATAGCGTAATCGCTTATTAACGACATTGTCATTCCGACAGCGGCGTGCACAAAACTATTGTTTGTGATCTCGTAGTAATCAATAATCATGTAATATATTAATTAATGTATCAATAGTGTATTCATGTATGGAAATGTGTCTGTTTTTTAAGTTGCCGTCACACAATAATATACATAAAATTTACCTTAATCATTAGAAACGTTTCTTTTCATCTATCGAATCATCGCGTACATTTCACCCGACCGTTTCTTTGCCTCCAATTTCTTACACGCTTGGAATGTTGTATCTTAAAAAGAAAAAGAAAAAAAAAAAAATAACGCGAACGGTTAATGGTCAAAATTTAGTTAAGCGTTCCTTACACCAACAGGAAACGCCTCTGGGTATATTCACAGAGGAGAAACCGAACAATGATCGTTGCTAATAAGATTCTATCCATTGTTACACACAGAGACACAAGTACCGGCTGGTACTCATCTATAGGTCAGCAATGCGTGTGCGGTCAGTCGGTCGGTCGGTCGGCCGGCCGGTTGACTGTCAACTGATTCACCCATTTACAATGTTCGTACGTCTGGTTGCACGTATGTATGTGCAGTCATTGTCCTGGGTAATTAGGATAAAAGTGTACTACGCAATTAAAGCTTCGTGTGAAATAAACAAGTGAACAGTACTATAAAGCATTACATAGTTCCCGATCTTGATGGTACTCGAATGGTGTAACGACTTCAATTGTGATGTACAAAGATTTTTAACGATTAATTTGTCGATGTCGATTCAACGCAGACTTTTTATGAACGTTATTTAGAAATGCTAAAAATTAGAGGCTTTAATTTTTAAAATATTTAATGCTACCCTTTAAAATTATTCGTAATAATTATAAACGCTCTTAATTACGACAAACATTATTTACTAAAAAAGAGTAAGAGATCACAGATTAATATTAAAAAAATCTATTGCATTTAACAGTACGAATCTCGTAAGTGAAACTGTAAAGTATAACGATAATGGAAACATTCGATTCAACGTAGTCGCATACGAAGCTATCAAGACCAAAGAATTCGTCGAATTGTCTAGAATTGTTCTACGCATTAGTCTCCCACGTCTATTAAATTCAGGCGTTCCGTGAACCACACAACGTTCACCTGTACGGTGGGTAGTAGGTACACAGAAAAATGTTAAAGACGCATGTTACCGCAACATTGTACGTCCGACAAGTCGCACGCATACACGCGACGACATGTGGTTATCGGGAAGGAAAAGAACAACGAATAGGAGCACCACCGCGACCACATCTACAGGAGTCGTGGTCGTGGTCGTCAGAAGTGTGGCTCGAACGAGAAGAGATATCCTCCGGTTCGTGAGAGACCTATATAACTGTACTGTGTGTCTGGGTCAGGGGGCGGGCCGCCACGTTTATAGTATACTCTCTATATCGGACAGGTGTACCCCATTCCGACTCCACGAGTTCTCGCGTGCACCATCGGGCGACAGCCAGGCTGCAACGTGTCTTTCTAGCTGCCTTGACAGATATCGTGGCGCATCGCGGTAAACACGAAGAGATCAGTCGCACGGGGAGCCTTCGAGGACACTTAACGAGTCGTTTGGAAGAGCACGAATCAGCAGCAACTGGCTTTGGCAAACGTCTCTCGGGTCCTACCTTCTCGCGCCGTTCGCCGGTTTCGTCCTCGTTTTCGCCACTGAAATCGGTCGAGATCAATTGTCTGTGCTTTAGAGAGGCTCCGACCGCGCGGGTACGCGGAGATTTCGCGGCACATGGTGCTTCAATCAGTGCGGTGCATTGCTCGAACCCTCCTTTTCTTTCTCATCGCACATCTTTGACACGGAATCTGGAAAAGAGAAGTCAGAAGTTCATCTGCGTTTTCACGTCTACTTTCCGATTGGACAAACGTAAGATATTTTTAAGCTGTACGTATCGCGCATAATGTCGATAAATCGCTTGTAAATAATGCCTTGCAAAAATTTGATAGCTTCGTGTTTATCGATGGCTGATCGATGGAGATTACTACGGGAAGTAGAAAGTAATTAGATTCTTTGACCATGACTTTATGCGAGGCAATTACGTGCGAGACCTTCTAGACGTATTTATTGTAGGACACCACGAATTAACGAATAATTACCACGTGTTAAGATGAAATCCAATTATTGGTTGATAACGATAAGAGGAATTGAAAATCGGAGAAATTATACGGTATGTACCGCGTTATAGTTAACCACGTGGTAAGCGCTTTCGTTCTATCGGACGTGCGCACATGTGCGGCTACAGTTGACAGCTGCTAGTCGATCAAGAATTATTACCTCATGAAATCAGTACAGAAATCAGTGAAGCGGAATAATTTCAGTTAATCTTTTTGTTATTGTAAATCGCGAA
Organism: Bombus flavifrons; assembly: GCF_040668555.2. Classification (NCBI taxonomy): domain Eukaryota; kingdom Metazoa; phylum Arthropoda; class Insecta; order Hymenoptera; family Apidae; genus Bombus; species Bombus flavifrons. The sequence continues at coordinate 13,301,487 of NC_138451.1, read as the reverse complement.
ACTCTTCCACAAAAGAGTAAATATAACATCGAGTAGATACCTATTTCCAGTTAAACGAAACTCGTATAAATTATTAATTATGACATTCCAGCTAAGCTTATTACTAAAGATATGTCAGTATAAGTATAATTAGCATATGCAAGGAATGATTGGTAACATCGAATTATGTTACTTTCTATGTGATTGTAACACGACGCACGCCTTTACTAGGAAAGCGCATCGAGTTGCCATCAAGTTGTCAGTTTGCTCTATTACGTTCGATTACCATATAATCACTAGATTATAGACGATAGGGTAATGTATATACATTATGTGACTACATTTCATAAACACATCATCAACGATACTAGCAAGTATCTTCGCTTTTCCATTTATTGCATACGATTATGAGCTTTTATCTATCTATTAGTTATCCTGTTTTTGTAATTTGACATTGATTCTAAATCGATATCGATTTACATGCCGACAGACTGAACTAACGAGACAAAATTGATTTAAAGCGAAAAAGTAAGATGGAAAAAGTAAGGTGGATAACGAGCCATTAAATTCTTATATTTGAATTCAACGATGAAATAGTTAACTCTTTTATTTCTGTTATATTTTAACGACAGAAACGATTCGCATAGTCTTCGTTATTCCGATAGTGTAGTAATCGAGAAGAAAGGGGAACGAGAATATATTTCAACTCTTTTTCCATATGGGTCACTATTAGCTACGCACTTATTATGCGAATGTCTGACTTTGGAATTACCACACCGCTGAAACCGTTATATGTATTTGGCACCATGCCACATCTTCAGCGTGCTCGATTCATGGTTAGCATGGAACAACGGACGTGTAAACAGCCGCCGGTGATTTTTATTTAAACATGGCCTCGTAGTGAAAGAAAGAACAGGTGTCGTGCTCTATCATGGCACGAATCGTAAAGCAGAATAATAATTAATGTATGCCAGTAATAAATAAGCGTTTGTGACTTCACCGTGTTAACGGAATTCGGCGTAGATCACGATTTCTCAAAGGAACGAATAAATTATATACTGCGGCGCGCAAAACTTTTACGTTGCACGTTACGAACAGGAAGAAACACTACTTTTATTGCGACTGCGTTATGCTTCGCCATCGCATAAGTGGAAGAAAAGTATTTTTTACAAATTCTCTGTATCGTGACCGTAAAGAATTATCGAATATTAAATAAGTTTGAATCACTTTAAACGAATTTTCGTATAGAGATCAATAAGAGTTTCGAGCTCATCACCTTCAAGAAGTTTTCAGCTCACTATCATCGAAGTGGCACATTAACGACCACTCAAATCTGAAATCGGTGATTCGTTTCATGTATCGCCTATTATCTGACTTGAAATAGGGCAGAAATCTATTGCCAAGGACGATTTTAACATTGAATCCACGTAAGTGGATTCGGTACGCCGATAGGTGAAAACCTACTTGCCTACATTCATCGGTAGTTTTCTGTGTATCTCGAATTCATCACACGATTATGGTCGATTCACGATCATTTTGCCTTGGAAATCTTAATTTTTTTCATCTTTTTATATTTGGAAAACATAGGTACTCGCCATTAACCAGTCACAGGAAACATCTGTAAGGTCGAATAATTATCGCGGAAGGAAGACATATATTTCTGGAATACATAATACATTACCTGTATTTAAATAAGGTTCGTCTTCCTCTTTCGATACTTTTACACGTATGAAGGAACACGGTAAAGTCGAAGGAGCACGGAAAAGCCGACACGATCACGATCGTTTCGATAGTGAAATCAGCTTACGTTTCTTCTCAGTTGTTATTTCTCAGTCATGGCAAAGAGAATCGATGATCGTTGGCGAAGACAACGTGCAAAATGATTTATGATCTTTTCTGAAACTCGGCGCAGGTTTGACGAATTTGTTTTATACCTATAGTTATCGATCATGGCAGTCTGGTATCGCGGACTACAACGAGGTAACGGAGCGAAAACCCGGACATTCGACAGGAATTTGGGACAGGTGGCCTAGTGGTCGCATGAAGCGAGCGTGTCTGATAATTGACGATTAAACACGAGCGAGGTGTCCAATGATGGACCGGTTCGTCCATTTAATGTTCGATATTTTCTACTAACAATTCTTCGTATCACCTTACTCGTACATCGATTCAGATTGCCGTGAAATAATCGCAATTACGAGCTTTTTACGGTGCATATCGTAATTTCTCCGTTTCTCAATCACGAATCGTACTTAATTTCGTTAACTTGGATAATTTCGATGACCCATTTATCTCGATCGTAAAAGGAAACCTATAATCTTCGATTGACCATTATTATTTTACATATATGTACATTAGTAGATATTTTATTTGTTAATAACTCTAGGCGTGAACATTGTTTGTAAGAGATTGTATTAATTTAAAGAAGAACAATTATTTTTTCAGCGGTACGGTTAGAATACTTCACCGTGGACGCTAACACGGTATGCGGTGGCGAATCTTCATTTTAGCCTGTCTCCTACTAAAGGGGGTAAGTAAATACGATTCTCCCTTTCATTTTTTAAATAACTACCTTTCGAACGTCTACGTTTGCTTCTAAATCCTTTGATATTTTTATACTTCCATTGAAATTCTAGAGATATCGTCGTTTATTAAAATTTCGGTCACGTTAAAAATTCCAGTACGAGATATAGGGAACATTTTGCGATCTTGAAAACGTAGTTTCGAATAAAATCTACCAGTTTTAAAAGACTTTTTGCGTAAAATAATTGAACGTTCGATAAACGGGACTGAAAGTCGGGAAAAAACATACGTGAAACAGTGAATCAGTGGTCAAAACCGACCGGAGGTAAGAAAAACACGCGGCATTATTACAAAGGGGGTAGGTCGGTATGTCTGCGTGGGTAATTACTACATTATAACCCAGATATCGCGGTGGGTACATAGCCTGCGATGCCGTTACCCAGTGCTCTGACCCAGAGCTAAGGGCGACTCGAGACCCGGTCGATGTCTTGAAATGGTGCGCGGCGTTCCGATCCGGCTCATCCACGTCTACTACGAAGTAACGTTTTATCGTCGGACCTTCACCACGAATCGGTCTTACAAGATTGCGCGCAAAAATCGCACACGAAACGACCGGTTTCGTGATCTTACCTTCCCACCCTGCATTCTTGAGGACCGACACGATTTCAATTCGTTGCTTACTTTTTTCCCATCGCTACTCGGACAACGTTCATTCTTCCAAACCGCGGGAACATTTTAAATATTTTTTGCGTCATCAATTGAAATTAGCGATCAGCGTTATTATCGCTGCCAGATATGCATGAAACGATTCTACGAAAATGGAAATTTTACTTTAAACTATATCGCGATGATTTAACGTGTTTATTGGTAAATCAAGATTCGAAGCTTTTTCCACGCCCTAATTCGTCCTAATTCTGTAACGCAGTGCTTCTTCTATCAATTACGAAGTCGATTCTAATTTGCGATTAATTTAATTGATAATATTATAAATAATATGATCAATCCGTAATTAATGTAAGTAATGTGTCATAGGTGAATATATAATGTCAATTATTCAAGCTTATTCTTATTGAATGGGACTTAGATAGTAGAATAGTGTCTCGATTATGCATACTGTAGTTAGCAAGTTACCCGACGTGCGATTGTCTGTTTTATTACTTAACATGCATCACGTATAATCGTATATCGAACAAGATTTTTCATGACCATATTTCGAAGAAAGTTGATCACTTTTTTTATTAATATCCTATAAAAATACGTAATAAAAGATACGAAATTTAACCACACTTACTTCTCAAGCCTTCGTTTGCAATTCTTTCAACGATATCTTCCAAATAAAATATCGAAGAATGATATTAGACAGTATATAACAGAGCGTGACAGTCTCTGGGTACAGGCTAAGTCAAGTGAATGAAGCGCAGTTAGAATGAATGAAATACCTTTGTAAGACTACAAGAGAAATTCTCAGAGGTAGGAGACCGTTCGGTGTAGAGGATAATCATTAACCTTCGTGATTCCTATAATTTTCATTTTTTGTCAAATCTCCTTCTTATTGGTATTAATCAGACCTCGAATAATAGGGAATTAATTACGTCGTTATTATTACGAGCAAAAGAGCGGGCTGTTATCGCGTATCGTTATTACGGTCTCTAATGAAACAGCTTGTTAGCGATGTAATCTTGAGAAGCTTGTCGGATTGAAAATGAGAACAGCGCGATATGCAAACACCATCCAAGTCGTTTTAGCCGAAGGACGGTCACCGTGTTTTCTGGTTGGACGCGCATCGTCGTGGTCGAAATTCATCGTGGGTTCATTCACGATTGACCCAGTAAGCTTTTGCCGAATTATGGGACGCGTTGGCCGGATAGTTACAACGAGATAAGCAGATGTCGGAATGGGAGGACGGTAGAAGCGGAAAACTGAACGTGTATCCGAAGCGCTGAGCTGGCCGATTGACCTGCGGCTAAAGACACGGGTGGTCCGTTATGCCCCAGGGTCACGCGTGAGGCAATCAGCCACTACACTGGTATACGGGCCCGATGCTCCTATTTCATCGTTTGGTTGCCCCTCCTCGACCCTCCGAACCCGTCATTCGTCGAACAGTCAGAACGGGTTTGTTGATCGGAGGCTGTTGTCTCCTGTATTGGCCATCAGGAATGCACACGGCAGGAGATAGCTCTCTGAGCGAATCTTCGGATTGTGACAAGCGGCCAAGGATGAAAAATGCATCTACCTTTGCAGAAGTCGACAATTTTTATCTTATTATTTTCATCGCCTTATTTCTTATAATTTCAATATCATGGAAGAAACAAGTGGAATATTCATTATTTGTTGTTTAAGTTACATTTATATGCATATAGTGGCTACAATAAAAATTTGATACTATGAAAATGAAATGTGGATTCGCTGCATATTGTATTATCTGATAAACAATTTTTACCACTAGAAGATTCAAGCAATAATAATTCACGCGAGATGCAAAATATCGCAAACAAAGTTAAACTACATCCATTACGTACATATCACTCGTTCGCATGTTGAAGATTAATTCTTTTGTCAGGATCGTTCAGAGTAAATTCGTGCATCGTTGCACGATAATTTAGGTGAATGTATATGTATAGGTATTCGCTGATTGCACTTGCGAGCTGATCCGGTATAAAGGTAGCCCGTTCCTGAAGAACTTGCACGTGTGTAAATTATGTAGTCCGACAACGTCAATCTACTTTCACGCTTTCTCGTCGTTTATCCCTTTCCTCTCAATGGACGTTCTACAAAATACCTCACTGCCTACTTTGCATAGAAACACGTTTACACTGATGCATTTCATTGGTGTGTTCGCAGCTGGCTCGAACGGAGGATGTCGAGGTAGTCGAGGCAATTCCCGGAGAGGACAGTCGTAACGATAATTCAGCCTTGAATCGTCAAGACAACGACATAAATACCTCGGACCAATTGGCGTTAGAATCGTTAGGCGAGAAGGATGCCGGTGGTAATCATTATAAACCGGGTGGTCTCCGAGGTCATCCCCTCCCTCTCCCGCCAAGTCGAGGTGGACTGGGACTGCCACATCCAAGACCACACCATAACGTCGCGTATCATGGTCCACCGCCACCCTTGCCGCCATCGAAAGCGTCATCGGAGGCCATCGACAAGATCTACACAACGGGTAGTGGAATTAGCACAGCTGTAGGTGCAGAACCCTGGCCAGCACCCACGCCAGATATGCCGAAGATCATTTCGTTAGACGTGAAGTGCGAGAAAAATCTGATGAAAGTTTACCTCGGCTTTGATAAACCGTTCTACGGTATAGTCTTTAGCAAAGGCCACTACAGTAACGTTAATTGTGTGCACTTACCAGCAGGTTTAGGGCGCACCTCGGTTAACTTCGAGATTAGCATTCACGCGTGTGGCACAGCTGGCAATACAGAGAATGGTTTATACGGGTACGGCGCTGAATCCGGGTCAGGAACGTACTTTGAAAACATTATCGTGGTGCAATACGATCCGCAAGTTCAGGAAGTTTGGGATCAGGCGCGAAAGCTGCGATGCACTTGGCACGACTTGTACGAGAAATCTGTTACGTTCCGTCCGTTTCCGGTCGACATGTTGGACGTGGTGCGCGCCGACTTCGCCGGGGATAACGTTGGTTGCTGGATGCAAATACAGGTCGGGAAGGGTCCATGGGCGTCCGAAGTCTCGGGATTGGTTAAAATTGGTCAGACGATGACGATGGTACTCGCGATAAAAGACGACGATTCGAAATTCGATATGCTCGTGAGAAACTGCATGGCACACGACGGAAAACGAGCGCCGATTCAACTGGTCGATCAGAGAGGTTGCATTACTAGACCGAAGCTTATGTCGCGGTTCACTAAGATTAAGAACTTCGGCGCGTCCGCGTCGGTACTCTCCTACGCTCATTTCCAGGCGTTCAAATTCCCCGACTCCATGGAAGTGCATTTTCAATGCACCATACAGATATGTCGGTATCAATGCCCAGAGCAGTGTTCCGAATCTCCTTTGTTGCTGGAGTCTCAAGGTCTATTGGAGAATCATCATCCTCCATCTAGTGGACATCCTGACTCCGGCTACGGTCTTCCGCCCCCTATTCCGCTTCCTTTGGAAGCGTATTTGCAGGCGGCTGCGGGACGTCCTCGAGACGAAAGACGAAGAAAATCCCGAGAAATAATGCCGAGTCCTCAGAAGGCGGTCGGAGTCAATCGTATAATACGAGTTGTTTCTACAGGTGACCTGACGTTTTCCATCGATGAGTCGAACAATGGAGAATCGAGCGGATCGACGATGATCTTCCCTGTACGGAATGAGAACACCGCGAACGCGGCTATGATTTGCATGACTACTCCAGGTTTCGTCGTTACTCTCATAGTACTCCTTGCCGTGTTATTATTCTCGTGTATACTCTCCACCTACCTCTGTCTACGCCTAAGACCGTTCTCAGGAAAAGCTAGGAAGGCTGCGACGTACTATAACGAAGAACAAAGCACGCCTAAAAAGTCAACCAGGACGTGTTTTTACTCATAGGTACAAGCGGTCATAGCATTGTGAATCATGTACATTGTGAAACGTTATGCTGTCGATCGGCTTTACTTTTGCGTAGAGAAGCTTCGTATCAAGCGGGTTTCTTCCTAGAGACTGGTTTGACGATTTTCATAGTGTTAAATTATTTATTGAAGCAGGTATAAAGCTAGATACGTATATTATTTAATATTTCGCTACGGGATTGCCCAATAAATCGGTCGCCGGATCTTTTATACCGCAAAGTGTACAATTTCGTTCTGGTAACTTACTTGTTAGTTGTTATTTCGTATTTATTCTCAGACCGATCAACATTTATATTTAATATATCGAATGTCGCGCAAACCGGTCCTCTTGGTCGCGCCATTACAGGTATCGTAGAGGCTACAGAATGTCGCAAGCACAATTCTGTACATCGACACGTATCAGACAAAATATTGTTTGTATTAAAATAAATAGGATGCTCTCTGCTACGTGTACAATGTCTGTTCGATCAGAACGGTCGACTAATATGGATTTGTGCTTCGTCATAACGAAACTTACGCTCAAGCCCTTGCTGGCGACTGTGTATAGACACTCTGAAAATTTAGTCAAAGATAATCAAACATTTTGCCCTTGCAACTTCTTCGTTACAACCATTTCGGGACCATGGTATCTGGGTATTTCCTTTTTTAATTAATCGTTACCCGTTACATACGTATTGACAATATGTAACTTGATGCAACTAAGGCTGAAATATTACGAAAAAATAGTCCAAAAAATGTTTGTTTTTTAACATTGTTGACGATATTATTGTTTTAATATTATTTATTTATTAGATAATAACGTTTCAAATGTTTGCGGCTTTATATGCTGTATCTTGTGTATTTGTAACGGTGTAAGAGCCAGTCACTATTATGAAACTATTAAAAAATCTGCTATCTCGAGTTGAATAATTCTATGTATAAGTTAACAATAAATACGAAACGTTTCGCTTCAGTGAAGCGAACACTTTTATACGTTAGTTTATGTATACACGCGTTGCCATGTAACGGAGTTTCTTCTTCTAACTAAATAGAGTATGCATCTTTATTTAAAACATCGTATTAGCAATTATAGTAAAACGTCGATTATTTTCCAGTAAATGATTTTGCGCATAATCGGCTTAACAGAATTAAAATTTCAAACTTTCCGTAATAGAATAGAGAATAAAATAATGTTTAATGATGTACACTCGTGTATTGTATTGTATGAAAGAACGCGTAGTACCGAAGTGTAAGAAACAGATTAGATTTAGCTAAATTCGCTACTCCTTCTGAAGTAGGTATTTGAAAGGTTATCACATTTTTGCGCTTTCATCCATTTTAATACAATATCCAACGAATTAAAAAATTTCACTTCTACCTTCCTAATAATAGTTTTTCGCCAAAGGTAGATAAAGAAATATTAACTGTATTCACAAGTTTACATCCTGAGTCATCGTTGTCTGCGTTTCTCTTAAGATATCGGTTTAATCGATGATGAGACATTCTAATTCGGTTTTAGATCGTTATTGTAATTGCTATATGTTTCGTTTAAAGGTAAAATGTAGACGCGTATTTCGAAACGTGAGTAACGTTGATATGCAACTCAGAATGCTACAGATAGATGATATATTTTTGATTTTGATGATGATTATCGGTCTGTCGGGCCTGTCTGTCGGTCTGTTTGTGATATAATCGACGTTTCACTGTAAAGAAATTGAAACCGATGTGTGGAAAATCATAGACAATAAACAATGATCAATCTCGTATTACTATATGTATCGATCTATCGTATACGAAAAATGGAGTTGAATAATTTTTTCCGCTAATTACACGAGTGAAAGAATATGATACAAAGCGTTAAGATCAAGTGTATAAAAGAACAGTCAGTAGCTTGTAATAGCATACAAAAGATTATAATTTAATACTTAATATTAATGCATATAAGCATATAGATATAAAAATGTTTATAAATTATTTTTCATCGATGAAATAATGTATTTTTTACAAGAACATTAGTACTTTAACTTTTGTATGCGAGTAAATATATAATTGTATTTACCATACCTTTTTACATGAATATTCTCACCTGACTAGCGAATATATGGGAAATCGACGTTGTTTGTGTTCCATTGTAAATCTTAAATTATTTTTCCCTTGGGAGGTAAAAAGACACAGGAAGAGAATAATCGTTGGTTCTGTGGAAATAGATCAAGGTCCTGTAAATACATTTATTGGCATTATCATTGATTTATATTAAATAAAAACACAACCTATCGATTAACAATCGACTTAATTCTTTGTTCCTTTCGCTCGAAGTATTGTGGTAGTTGTCCAGCATCGCACATAGTTGCACACATAATTGGTGGTTGTTGATACTTCCTTTAACAATTTTTGTATTCTCCAAGAATACGAGAATGTTCTTTCTTTTTTTTTTTTACACGTGTATACATATACTTAAAATAGTCTAGCATAACACAATTATTCTGGCGATTTGCAAAACGTTTGGACGAATAAGTATATAAAATGTAACTATCCAAACACCGCATCATTAATTAATCTGTTCTTAGAGGAAGAGGAAAAAGACAAGTATTTTCATTTTTTATTACAAAGACAGAAGTGAAAATGTAATACGTAAAAGGACGTATAGAAGGGATTACGAGGAAATCTTGCTTTCCTCTACGGAAAACTTTCCCCTTCTGCTTTCGTACTTGCACAACTACTTTTAAAGCGGAAAGCCCTTTTTACGATAGAACCTTCCAAATATACGCTTCTTATTTATATATATAATTACGTATATATACTTGGTATTTCAAGTTCAGTAACAAAATCTTGTTCATGGTATTAAATGTCTTCCTGGACATTCTAAATGCGCGTTGCGTTTCAAAGATTTTTAAATAATTTCGCCTACTATGTAGTCACCTATTTAAAAAACCTGAGAAGGCAATTGATTTTCATGGAATTTTCAACCTTCAGTTGACACTAACAAAAGAAGGATCGAAAATATATATATATTATGTATATATATATATATTTCTCAATCTAAAATTAAATCGATTCTTTTAACGTCTAATATGTGTTTTATTAAAAATGTCAACGAAAGGTTAAACATATCGAGGCATCCATTAAACTATGTCGATTTTCCCTATTAATCTAACGTAATAATATAAATATTTAAAAACAGATGAAAATTTAAGCTTAGTAGTAGCATCTTTCAATTTTCCTGAAAATATTTACGATATCGTTTCTATTCTCAGTTAGCTGTTATTCTCAGCCTCTTTAGGGCTAACTCTAGAGGTGCTGTCATTTTCAAGTTTCCCAAGAGTTTTGATAATCCAACGCATTTCATTCAATATGCAATCACGTCTTCCGTGCAATGTACGAAACTAACGATTATTCGAAAAACCAGATAATTATTAGATTTTATTAGTTTATGTGATTCGGTGTATTCTATATTGATTTTATATTATGTGCAAGGCAACGTAATAACTTTCTCCTAATGATATTGATGCATCGTATCGAGAACGCCCGGAATCGGATATCCACATTTTCTCTGATGTTACGATTATTTCAATATCTATTACTTTAATATTTAATAAGTGCAGTGTAATTAAATCAAATGATACGAGGTATCGAAAATTCTGACATACCTACATCATCGATAATGAGCAAAGGTTCGTGTATAAAAATGGGACCATGAGAAGGAAGAGAATACATATATCTAACAAGTAGAATTCTTATTTGCCAAATACTAATATAAAACATTTTAATTCTATATTTTATACAAATGTAATTCAAATGTTATTTTATATAAAGATACAAATAGAAAATAATCTCTTTCTGAAAAAATATATGTATATAAATTTTATATAACATCATCATTAATCGTAGTATATGAATGTATATAAATTATTCAAAGGCAGATTAACATTAAATTTTTGTAGAAAATATTTTCCTTTTATGTACAATATTTATTATTATTTGTCAATAATAAATATCAAAATGTCAATTTCTAAAAGAAATATTTTAAATAAAAATATAAAGACTACGTATAGTTTACAAAATTGTATATATTCAATAGTCATTCCTACACTGTTGTAGCATACTAATTTTTATTATATCGAACGCCGTTCGATTTCTATTATAATTAACAAATATCGTTATCAGCACCTCTAGTGAATTCATCATTAAATAGATAACAGACGCGCAATGCTACAAGGCATATTACGACTTACGATAGAACAATAAATCATTTTAATTGCATTAGTTCGTACTCTACAGACTCATAGAAAATACTAATACGCACCTTTTCGTTAACGAATTACCTAAAGAAAAATATACGCGGCGAAAGCATTTTCCCTATCGTCTTTGACCCGATTAATGAAACATCGAATAAAGAAAACAAAACATTTCCACCAATATCATTCGCAATATTTAAAATGAAATATCATTTCTACAATATTCGCAGCGAATAGCTGTCACATTGTCCTCTTGATGGAAATCTCTCTCGCGAATTGTATACATTCGTTCTAGATCAAATATTATCCTGCGTGATTATGCTCTTTACTTACCCAATACCAATAATTGCCTCTCGACAATAATCATCTAGCAATGCTTTCGTTTATGAGTTCGTGTGAAAAGAAAAAGGAGGATATCGTTCTCATGGAAATCTATGAAAAAATTTCCGTCACAGAATCCTCCCTCGAAGGAAATACGATCGTCTCGAAATCATTCGCAAAAAGAACCTGTCGCACGTGATTTGACGCACTTAAAATACTTTGTACAGCGTATTATTGTACATTGTCTTTCGTGGAGCGTACACGGCCGCGTCCCACTAGCGACACAAATGTCACGAATCGTCAACCTCTCTCGACCGAAGGACTCGTGGCGACTGGATTCGTTTGTTTTTGTTGAATTTGTTCCAGATGAGTTGGTCTCGTCGTGCAGCGTACGCGCAGCAATCCGTAAGGTAGCCAACCGTTCGTCGAGTGAACCGCTCTATTGTTCTTTCTGCTGTCGACTGCCTCGCGTTGCGCTTGCAACCGATGCAGCATCGCGCCGGCGACAAGCGCGGAAATGACTGCAGAAAGCGCGACGACGATAAACAGCGCGCTGAAACCGGGCATCGGCAGGCAGATACCATAAACTACTTCCTCGCGTATTCTACCTTGAAACACCGTTACTGCTTCTGCGTGTGTGTCCGGGCTAAAGGCTAGATCGGCTTCGGAGATCACCTCGTATAAACCACTGACGCCGACATCGGCGCTGCGGATTTTCCTATCGGATACCACGACCGATCTCTTTCGTCTGCCATTCGCAGACGAGAGAGGTATCACGGGTATCGCGCTGCTGTCACCTTCGAGATTCCGAGGCCCGTGCGGGAATTGGTCTTGATCACTCTCGTATCGTGTCATCCGTGGAGGATCCTGCAAACGAAGAACCCTAAGTGTCAACGATATGCCAGTGGAAAATGTATAAGCGTATGAAAAATCTCCTAGACAGAAAAGAAACTTGTCCACACATTTGTTGATTTATTTCCTTTCCGTTCTTTTCTGTTACAAATGTATCGAACTGTGAATACACGATACACTTATCCGCAACTCGTTTACATAGGAAAATCAATGCTGATCCTCTATTATCCAAACTACGGTCGAGTGTAATCTCGTAATACGTACAGACACTTATTCCTATAACGAATATAAATATTAATATACGAAAACATCTGTTTTTATTTAATATACATTGTACGTGCCAGCAAAGGAACAATTTAGTTCCTAGCACTTAAATTTCAACACTGAAATTAATAAGAAGAGCCGAAAAAGAGAGTTCACTATCTAGGAAATCTATACGTATTATCCTTGTCTCATAAACTATTCGGATAAACGTGGTTCTACGGTAGATATCATCTTAGAATCTCATTTATCTAGGAAATATGTAAATAAGAACGAAATATACTTACTACGAATGGTCTTGAAAGATCAGCGTCATCCAAATGAACTTCCTCGTTTGGTGTCTCGACTACCGGCGCCGGTAGCCGGTTGCTTGTCTGCGCCTGTGCTTTCGGAACTGATTTCTCGACCCCCAAGAAATGACCTCCTATCGAGGTCATCTCATCACCATCTTGAATAATGTCGTCGTAAAGGGAGCCATCACCTTGCTCGGTTCCACCACCTACGTTTTCGTTACTCTTGTCGGCACTGTTGTCCTCGTCGTTGTGAACGGTGGGCGGTACCGTGGTTTGCGGGTATTGCGGTCGTATCTGATCCTTGCGCTCTTGAATGTAGTGGCCAACGGATCCACTGAGCTGACAGTGATCCAAACAGCCGTGACGACAGATCTCAACCTTGACATTGATCGAAACAACTTATTGCTTTGATGTTCCTCTTAGTCATCGTTTCATTTTTTTTCCTGTCTTTCTAAGTACAAATTTGCATAATGAGTAGCCAAATGATTTAACGTTCATTGCCGTTTACAGAGTAAATTCATTAAGCCGTTCGTAAGCTGTTTAATTGTAAATATTTGCTCTTTACTTTGACGAACACCTCTCCAAGTTAACAGAAGGTGCGCCAAAGCACCTTGGTCGCGCGTAATAATATTTTCAGTTGTCGGTAATCCTGTTTTCGATCGTAAGCTGTGTTATCCGCTGTATATTACCCAACATCGTTTACCTTGCACTTGATGTGCACGCTCAACGCGTCCGGGAACTTGAACGCGTGGAAGAAGGCGTAAGTGATGACCGTCGCCCGATCGTCGGAACCCCGTGCTTTCAAGAATCGGCTGATCATCTTCGGCCTCAGCACGCATCCGAACTCGTCGCTCAGCTGTATCGTGTGTCCACCGCCGTCCGAGGCCACGCACGACTTGACGCGCATGTCGAATTCTCCTGTGTCGAATTAATTACGTAAATGACATTAACGAATACATAGCCGTTTCCAAGTATCACCCGAGGATTATGTAGCTTTCGAAAGCTATTAGAAGCTTCCGAGCGTGAGCCGTGTTCAACAGGAAGAGATTACCGACGTTTCGTCAGTATTACACTTAGCTTCGTCGGCATGTACTGCTACTCGGTATCCTTCTAATATATAGACTGCAGATTTTTATTTGTGGAAACGCGCAGAAATATATTTTATTTGTTTAAAAGCGCAAAAGTACACAAAATGCGCGTAACACGAAAAGATATATAAAATATTCAAAGTATAATACTTTTTATAATGCTTGGTACGTAAAACAATTTTCTACCGAAGTTGTACTTTTTTCATTATATTTTCAAAAATATGAATTTGCATAAAAATCCGCAGTCTATCGACGAAGCTAGCTGCGATGTTAGCGGAACGTCGACAATTTCTTCCTGTTGGAAGCGGCTCACGCCTGCAAGCCTCTAACAATGTCGAACGCAATAATCCAGCTTGCGGAAGCATCAACGCTCTTATAGGTTTCGAAAAGTTTCATAAAGTTGGATGGTTCGTTGCCGCGTTACCTCGATAATCGTTTATAGCGACGACTAGGGTGAGAGTAGAGCCGAGCGGTACTATTCCGGAAACCGGAGGTGCCCATGGTCCCTTGCCATGTTGAATTTCCATCCAACAATCCACGTTGTCGCCTGCAATACCGATAGAATGGTACACTTATATTTGCGTTTTAGTTTGCAGGCAGTCTGTTGCCCGTTCTCTAGGCACAACGTGTCAGGTGCGATTTATACGTGTTGCATAAAATGAAGTTAAGTGGCGGGGCTGCGGTCCTACCTGTGGTTAACCGCTGCTACACGAGTTACCGTGCGCGATGCGACCATTTGTACCTCGTATAAAACACTTTGCACAGAAGGATAATCGTTTCACCCATTATCCGTAGTCTTTCGTATAGCAAACCTTGATCAAGGCAAATCGCTTGTATTTATCGATCGAAGTACAAACGTATTAAAATTTGAGATATTAATCGTGTCAAAGGCTGCTGTGACCAGATTTACTACATGGATGTTAGACGAGGGTTAAGAGATGCGAAGATCAGTAAGCGATGTCGACGTGGAAAATGTATATGTTGTTTGCGTGTGTGTAGAATAGCAAATTATACCTCTGAAGTCTAACTGTATTACGTCGAGATCTGCTATAACCATTGGCGGTTTCGAAGCAGTCTTTTCGTAATCGTTGAACCATTCGCATCGCAGTCGTTTGGCCTCGTCCCAGACTTCGAGCAAATCTTTGTCGTACTGAACGACCACAGTGTTCTCATAGAACTGTCCATGCATATCCGGCTTGGTACCGCATCTGCGACCAGACGAACAAAATCTAGACTGAGTATCAATTTACGAATTTATTAATCGCCGAAACGTTGCAGATAAACTATTTTACTGTTACTATCTTTCATTGTCAAAATGTAAGAGATAATACTTAACGTGTCTGTTCTTCGTGTCTTTACGCTAAACATCATTCGTGAATAATCTTTAGAAGCCACTGAAATACGCGCGAAACCCCATTAGAATCGATTAATAGCCTGCCAAATAACTTTTCGTTAAACCCAATCGCTTATCCAATTATCCTTTATCGTAGTTTGCGAGCCGGTTCGCGCCAGACGCCTCATAAGTTCCAGTTAAAGTCGTAAGTTAACAATCCTCTATGGAGATCGCGGTAAACCGAGACGGTATAATCGATCTCGAGCATCGAGCAACGTTTCCACACGCCTTAAATCATCTAATCGTGTCGAGTTTACGTATATCTTTTGACAGGTAGGTACGGTTCGATAGACGAATGCTCGATATTCTCGCGGTCTTACCTCGCGTAGGCTATCCGAAAGGAGAAGAAAGTCTGGCCAGTGGACGGTGGAACGTAGACGCATCGCGGATCGGCGTGTTGGCCTTTGGACGAGACGATGCCCTCGAAGGGTTGTGAGAACGAGAGATGTACATCCATGTGATCCTTTCCACACATCACTTCGAGAGATTGTATGGCTGGCATTCCCTCTGGCCTTTCTAGCGGCCAAATGTCGCTATTGCTACCAACGCTCTTCAAGCCAACCACCTGTGCATTCAAGGAATACGTTTTTATACTTTGAACATCATGACCTGTCTTCCTTTCTCACTACACTACGCGTGACTGTCGCGAATACCTTCTACAGATGTTGTTCGACCGAACATGTTTGAACGTATACGTTTTATATTAATAACCACCGCATCAAAATTTATCGCGAATGAAGCGGTCCTTTACGGTTTATGTCTGTATCTGATGGAAGTAGATACTACTTCAATATCAGTAACCTGTCATACACAAATTTATGAAAGGTAGTTACGAATCTACCTATTATGTAGTTTCCAGCTGCTTTTGGTAGACATTTAATTACGTAGGAAATATTAATCATCCATCAAGCCGTATCTTGAGCTGCATTTTCACTCTTAAATTAGTTCAGTGGTATCTTATCTTATACGGTATGAGATGTGTTAATAGTTGATAATCTTAGAACCTGTTGATTCAGTAGAAGATTCGATAAATTACAGGGGAAAAAAAAGAGATATTTCGCAGATTATGTAGTTAATTGCATTTAAAATTCTATGAAGCGCGTACATAAATTAAACTTACTAAGCACCTTGTAAAAACGTTAATACGGGGTTACATTTATTATCGTGATTACGTGTAGTATCCTAACACCTTTATATTCGCATTTTTTCTTCTTAAATTGGATACAATAAATATTGAATTACTTAAATGATCGTACAATTACAACTTAACGATCTCTTGTAACGATCGTTACGTTCCAAGTGCTAATATCGTTTTCTATGAAATGTCGATACTCTTATGAAACTTAACGATCGCTGTACGATCCGTAAGTTACGAAGTTACCTAAGCGATACCTTAACAATACAGTAGGCTAGCGTTAAAGAAATTTGTTCGAATAATAGAACGCTAGGAGTTGCGGTATAACTACCCAGATGCATAACCGTTATGAAATTTTTACAATGTTAGTTATGCTCTGATAACTAATAGACCAACATCGTAAATGTTAGTTCAGAACGAGACAAAGTTAAATGACAAATTTATATCGTTCATTGTCATATACGTATTAGTTCTTATTCGACTAATTCATCAATAAAAATTACCAATTTCATTTAACTATGTTTAACACGCTGCGATCAATTAATTTATTTGATATTCGGTTATTTTACATTGTGCCAAATTGAAGCAGACGTAATATATATTATAGATACGAGTACTCGTGTGATTGTTAAATATTGACACACTGTATTTTATTACGTGTTGTCTCAACGCGTAAAGTTTGTTCTTATAGAGTTTTTACGATATTTTCAAGCAGCACGCAACCTGTCACCGCGGCTAGAGCCTAGTAAAACCTTCAATAGCTATGTTCGAAGATTCAGATTTCACGATGTGCCATTACACCTCTAATAATATTGTTAAGAATACGGATGTCTGCGTCACTCTTAATTTATGAGAAACATTCGAGACATCTTAAGTTGCGGGCAACAGATATTTATCAATGACCTATCCTTTATTGCACGTACCTACGCACGAAACCTACCTATGCGCGTTTCTATACACGAAAGTATCCTCTTGTGAGTCGTGAAGTTATGATTACTTATACACCTACTGTAAACCGTACTTATCATGTAGATCAGTCAAGGATGAACAATGCGAGTATAAGCTGCGTGAGCTGTAGTTTATGATCCATTGAAATGATTGATCGAAATGATTTGCAATCTTTAAAATCTCAGTTACCAATGAGCAAGGAACAAACAGAATGTAAATCTCGCTACAGATATTCCAATGATACACGTTACCCTCGTACATATCCTATACAAAATACACGTGGCAATTTCAAAATATCCGCTATACCATAGAATCTGTGTCCATTTCGATTATAGATATATCATCGTTGGAAGACTTTCGCGAGGTTGTACAGCATCGTCGAACATAAGTACCTTTTCGCGGCTACAATTCCCGAACGAGTCCCTCAATAACGAGACTTATTCGACCGTATCTGTAATTTCGCATTTCACGTATCTTTATTTCCAATCGGCAGCGATGATTATACCATTACGTTTACCGTAAATTATTATTGCGCGTCTATCCTCGGTATTCTCCTACGACCGTAAATGCCACGTAATGAATGAACGGATAAGCAAATAAACGTTCCGTGCATAGAACGTATCGTTCGGCGGACATATTTCGCGATACTTAGAGGAATATTAAGCCCGGCAAAACACTGTAATGTTTCGCCTTACGGTGATCCGCCGTTTTTCACATACAGCGCAAACGTTGCGATTCACGGCGGCGTAATATCCTAGAATCTTGGCATGAAAATCGCAAGCGTGCACAGGTCGTGGGAGATTAGGCGTGTTATGTTCTGAGGATTTCTCTGGAAATCACCGGCTGGCCAGCCTGCATTCTTCGCGTACAGCTTTGGGCGTATTACTTCGAACGCATAGTCGCCGCCGCGGCGATCGCGTCGCTTGGCTCCAGAGAATCGCAGAAAATCTCAGCGACACGTACGCGTAAGTGAAGATCTTTGAAGGAAGGTGTTCCCGGCGTATATACCGTGCTCGCGCAATGCTGTAACGGGAGAAGCGTCTTTACCGCTGCATTAACGGTCGCCGTTTTTCGCGCAAGTGAAAACAAGTTTCTGTGCTCTTACAATCGCACTGTTAAATGACAACGTTTCATTAGAAATGATTACGCACCTGGTATACACGGACCACGCGCTTGTGTGCACTGCGTGCTCTCGCGAACAACCGAGCGAGCCTCGGTTTTTCTTTCTCCGTCATTTTGCTTCACCTTGGTTCACGGTCGATGATCGAGAATCAATCGCCCGATGCAGAGCGCTTTGCGATATCCTTCGCGAACGTTGTAGAAAAATGTTGATTATGTGCGAATAATAACGGCCGACAGAAGGGGGGCGGGGAGGGTTCAATGATCCGGATAGAACGGATGTTGACGTAGCTAGACTCTTTAATGTACTTCTTCTTGGTAGATTGTGAGAGTAGATAAGAGGAAATTGGGATGGAATTTTAAACTAGCGCATCAATATGAGACAGATCCGAGTTGCGAGTGAGAGCATATTGTCTGTTTCCTGGAAGAGCGATACAAGAAGGAAATTTTGTCGGGAAATTAATTCGAAGTAGAAAATTCTTAATTTCACTCGTCTCGCATCTCCTTTCTTTAAAAATTTAGGTTGCAGTCTTTGGGATCTGAGGATCTCTAATAAAATCTTGTTTATGTATATTATTCCCTGTTAAGAAATCGTTAAATCTACTGTGTGATATCTTTTTTGTTAAATAGTAAAATTGTACTTGATAATAGTGACACGTCCATTCTGGTAAGTAACTCGTTTGTAAACTGTTGTAAATTTCTGGAGATGTTACAAGATCGATTTGATCGTTGAGTTAGAAAATCGATAACGTAAGTACGAAAGTCTTTAAAAAATTCGATATCCCGTACGTATGGAAAAGATAAAATCAATGCAGGAGAAATACCTAATGTTCCGCAACATCCACGCTATTTACTCGGTCATTCATAGAGAGAAGACAATATGTTCGTGCTCTTGAACGTGAAACGAATGGTAAGCGATATTTATATTATGCGCTACAGGCGGAAACAATTCGCGGGATATAGGCTTTCAGTTCGTTATAACCGCGAACGTATCAGTATTCCGAGTTACTCGAACGTGAGGCACGCCGGTAGGTGAGTTTCCCATCGCGGCTCTTCTAGCGTTCGAATACTAATGCCCGTCTCCGTGTACTCGATTGTATTGCTCGTGACACGCGGAAATAGCTTCCTCTGTATTCGTTTATGTGCTACTCTCTACTTGGAACGAGCAACTATTTCTTCGCGTCACGTTCTTTTGAATAGGCGCCGATAAAGATTTCGGCGATGGATTGTATTTGAAGTTCCTTCTTTAAAAACTCGTGGTCTGTCACGCCGGGGACAAAAGCAAACGATGAATAGTCACGCAGGTTTTTGCGGTACTTCTTCTAAGAGCAGTTAATCACCGATGGTTAGTATATTTGTATATGCGAAGACTCGTACAAGAGTTAACAGGAAATGAGATATGGAACCCCAATTCTATTTCGTTCGGTAATAGATCGTGTTAGACGTAATTGATGATATAATTTGTCTCGGGATTAAGATATTATATGTTTGAACAAAAAAAGTTATATTAGTAAATAATCTTCAACGTGAATTATTAACTATATGTATAGAAAGATGTTTGTACTTTTTGTTATTTCGGTGCTTTAAAAAACATTGAATTTACTAACTCTCTCGATTGTTCATGCAGTCTTAAATATTTTGCTACAATCCATAGAGTTTACTTCTTAAAGCCACTGAATACAAAAATCTCAATTTCTTCGGAATATTTGATTATTCAACTGGATTCAAAGACCTTTAACTCAAGTTTCGTTCATTCTTCGTTCCGCAAAGTACATATTACTCGAACTGTTCATAATTTATAATTCTTGTAAAATGTTCATTTATAACCGTGGCTATGATAAAGCCGAATTATTGAACGAAATTATTCCGGTAGAGTTTGGCGAGGTAAAACAGGAAGAAGTGGATGGAAATCACCGATAACTATGTACGATGTTTCCTGGAATGAATATAGAAATCCGGTAGAACGAACAACGTGGATACGGAAGGGTATAAATTTTGAAGCAGTAAGCACACGAGAGGACGACGCATTTCCTGCGCGAAACCGCAATAAGAGATTTCACTCTATAGACGCAATAACGTCGTGGGGGCAATAGGTTGTGCAGGGGTCCTGAATAACTTTCAGAGGAAGCAGGTGCAAGGGGAAAAGGAGGAAAAGAAGGTCGTAAGATACGGGTAACGGTACCTAGAGTAGGCACGAATATCCGCTTGCAAGCTGTCGCGTCTCTTGCTGCGTCATCGCATTGTCATCCAACTGTGACGAATTTTTCATTAGGCATCATTTCGTAACGATCATCACGGATATAAAGTGAACAATTTTATCCGTGATGCTCCTTCATTCTTCTCTTGATTTCTAATTTTTGAACGGTACCTTTTACTACCTACTATCTTTAGGGCCTGACTACCGAGAGCCCGTTAGTCTTTAATTAAGGAAGGGATCTATGAGTAACGCGGCGTCAGCAAACGCAGTTCACTGAAATTATAGGCCATTATCAGAATTGGTAGCCGTAGTTCAGTATGTTCTAGAGTTTAATTGGCTTACGAAAGAAATGGCTAGCAGATAAGAGACAACGTGCGAAGAATCGTGTGAATCGCTGGGCGGTGTAATGGGTGTAGGATTATGTACAGGTATTCCAACTATCCGCGTGAGCCACTGTAACTTAATAGTATCCGTAACTCGTTTTTCACGTTCACAGTCTAATAACTTACTCTCCTTGTCTAATGGTTGCATGCAAATTCGCGTATGTATGTAAACTTTCGGTCAATACAATATATCAGATCAGTCAGATCGGATATTACGCATGTTGCAACTTTCTTACAACGTGCCGTAAGTGTCTATTTAATCCACGAGTCTCGTCGCATTTTATTATATATGTATAATTTATAATGACAGCTTAGTATTAATGCTAGAGGTATTTATGCTTTCTGGATATTTAAATAGATCGAGCTTAAATTCGTTTACAAAATCTTATCATTTTACGCTTTATTCCTTATGAATCTGTTTTATTATCGTAACTTTCTGGCTCGAGTGTCGAGACGTGAAACGTATTTGCAGTGTAATTTTCTCTTGACGCTTAAACTTTGATTGTAAATATGCACATTAGATGCTAATCCCCGTTTTGTCTTCATTATTCACTCAGGCAAGCTTAATAATAATCGTTCGTACATTATGCGAGAAAGTAGCATACTTTCAGTCCGACGTTACAGCGTTGCGTGATTATTAATTATTTGAACCATTGGATAGCCTTTGAACCGGAAGTTCGACTACCTCGACCCGATCTGTACATATCCATTTATCAATAGCTTACAAATAATCCATAAACGTGATGGTTCTATATGGGTTACCGTTAGGTCATATCGAACAATACTTCCCATATGGGCTTATTCGCGCTATTATTCTCTCGCTTAAGCTATGCTAAATCTATTTATTATTGTACCGCGGGTTATTATATTTTTATCAATATAACTAAAGAAATGAAACTTGGATAGGAATTTGTTTTATCCACTAAGTATTACAATAAATACTTTAGATCGAATATTTTATATATTTTTGCATATTACATACTTAACGCCGTCATATTTCCCATGAAGAGATAAAAATCCGCACTCTAGTTACTAACTGTGTATACCTACACGTATTTGCTCAAGCTATAATGAATCTTTACCTCGAGCTATTGTAAATCTACTTGTATGTACAGGGATTAGCAATATTTCTCACCATATAGATCAGCATACGTAGCAACCTCCACACCCCTGGCATCCTGGAGGTCCCAGCCTCTCACGATGAGATACGCTTTTCTGAAAACACGAACGTTTTGTCGTTAGAGCATGCCTTAATTTATTGTAATCGTATGCAAGCGAGCTGACTCTAAAAGGAATTTGCAGCCGGATCTATTTTAATTTATCCGACCACCATGGTCTAGCGAGCAAATTAACTGAATACCGTCCGTCAGGTCGCGGTTCGAATCCCAAGGAGGTCTCGGCGTAAAATTGATTTGCCGAGAGAAATCATGGTTATGGGGTTTCGAGCGTACGCGTGCTCAATCCGTTCGGTAGAATTAGGATCCGCGACGTTTACGATCAGTTTCAGATAAATAAGATTGATCGATTTGGTTATATTGTCTTTTGATAGCCATTTCAATCTGATTTTTTTACCATCGCTGCGTATAAAATCTACTATAATTGGTAGTAAAATGTCCGTCTAACGAATTTTAACATAAGTTGTATTTTTCTTTTTCATTTTGCACGCTTTTCTCACGTATTTCACGTATCGCGTATTTTACACACCAGAGCGACGTTATCATCCGCGAACCTACTGCCACGTCGAATGTAGACATTAAAAGAAGCATAGAAGTCAAAGTATGAACGAGACAAATGACTTTGGCGTAACGAGTTTCGTATATTTTCGTGCTAACACAAAATGCACTAGCACTTCTATTCTTGATCAATGTTATCCTACACGATAATTGTCGTTCAACTGATATATCGGTTTATCGCGCGAGATCCATTGCGAGGATAATACAAGGTTGAACGTTGTCTCTTTCTCGAATGAAAAAAGCGACGCTTAAAAGCATGGAGGAAGTTACAACTGGTAGTTTGTTTTGTAGTTCGTGCCTGACCTATTTAGAAACGACGCTTTGTTGGCTCGAATGTAGCTGAAACGAAGTCGCTAATGAATCGATAAGCGATACGTTACCGGTTCGGCCAGTTCCTCGTTCCTTTGATCACGTCTCTAATACTGTGCCTTTGCGTACAGCAAATCCTACGATCAATCAGAGTAGTCAGTATTTTGCTCCGTAATATATTTCGCTCCACGATCCGTATCACCTTCGGGTGAAGCTAAACGAACGAGAGGAAATGATAATTACAGGGAAGACCGATCATCTGTTTCGTTTTATTTGCCATGTCATTCGGATGGCTAGCAATAAACAAGTAAAAGAAGCGTATAATTCAACCTTCGGTATCTGGTGCCGATTCGTGTTAGACGAGCGAATTGATCGATTTGAGATTTCAATTTCATGCGTGGGAAAATGAAACGCGCAAGTTAAAGCGATATGGGTATCCCGGATTAAAAGGAAAATAAAACGTTCGCGAGATAAAAATAAAATTAACGATCGCGTATCCAGACTGAAACCTGTTCTCCGCAACCATTCATAAAACTCGACGACTGTGGTCCATTTTCGCGGTAAGCCATTTATGAGTAGCTTAAGCCGATGGATTTTCAACGTTACAATCGGCGGTACACATCAATCATTGACTGTATAATGGACCAACCGTCGATGATTCAGCGATTAGCTTTACGATTGTCACGAGAGTCGATAATAAATTTTTAGCGGTCGTTGCGTCACGATTTTGCTCGAAGCAAATCTCAACGGCAAATCGAGTCGAAGCTGATCAGCGGCTTGCCGAGTCTACTGTTTTTTGCCAAATTAAATGCATCGCTTCACCGAGATTTCAATTGACAGCGACCGCCTTACAACCTCGTTCTCTTAATAACCAAATGATCGCGGCGTTACGACCGTTCCAAGCGATTTGTTTTGCTTTCCTTCCAGCCTCAGCTTTCAACGGTCTTTGACCGTTTTCTATTCCTCGACTATCCAATAACGAGCGGTTCGACGCTTTTTTATAGTCTTAAACGTTGTCTCATCGAAGTAGATTAGTAACTGGTAATTTTCAAAGAACTTAATCCTCACAAGGGTACTGTTTTTGTCGAACTCTATGAATCGACCTAACTTTACCTTCTGGAAATATGATCCGAACAGACTGTCTATGGATTCGACTTCCTCGATCCTTTACGCTCCTTTTTTCTTATTACATTTCGATACAATCCATTAGTTACATACATGATACACAAGGTTTCTGTTTTATTTTTTCGTTTCCGACGTTACGTAGATCTAATTTCAATACTCATTTGTTAAACGTTTGCGAAGGGGACAAAAATAAATGGACACGTAATGGAGGTAGGTGTCAATGAAGTTTCGTCGAATACGGCTTGTTTATACAAAAGTGTAAGTATTAATTTCGATTTTTCTACGAGGACATGTAATAAATAAAACTGAAGTATATAAACTGGTATCGGTTCGATTAAAATTCATTGATACTTCCACTACTTGTCCACTTATTATTCTCGTCGACTGTATTTACATAATCATCGATGTACACGTCGCGACGTCACGTTGCCAATTGTTAGGCCTGCATCGTAATACACGAAACAAAAGGCAGAAACCAGCTGGTGTATATCGGCGAACAGCTGAGTACGACGCTGCTATGCGGACGACGTTAATTAAAATTGAGTTTACTAGTGTGTTGTACGCGTAAGTGGCACGTCATAGATTACGAATAATATAGTTGAACGTCAGCAACGTTCGTGAGTCGACGTGTGTGGTAGGCAGCGTGTCGACTGGATACTAAGAATGCCGTATCGCTAAGCATGTATTAATTAACGCAGTGGCAACGCTTACAAACAGAAATGGATCTCATTGCGATCGATTCGAATCTGCATCGGCGCATACCGAACAATTGCCACTGCTAATGCGTTAACAGAGTCACAGTTAATGATTCGTGGCTATTATCGAATAGCTATCGTTTCGTGTTTATTCTCCCGGAACGATCGGCGAAAGCAAACTCGATGAGCGCAAGAATGCCGTAAAATCATGCGAATAGCATTCGAATTAAAGTACAGATACAAAATTCGTTATGCTCCGTTTTGCCGAATTCCTTTTTAACGTATCGTTTCGTTGTTCTTTGGCCTCGAGAAGCTTACTACGTACAATACGTATTTTTGTAGTTCGTGAGAAACGGTACGCCTTTACCGATTAACGTCTATATGAAATAATAGTCCGAAATGCTTTACCATACAGGAGAATGGAGATATGAATGAGATTGTAAACACAATTCGAAGAAAATGTTCTTTACCTCATAAATTTTAATGCGGTTGTTTCTGCGAACAGGAAATGTTAATTGACTAATTATAGCGAAGACATAAAAGCAGCCTGACCTATATACATACGTATCTTCTTTACCTTAGATTTTTAGCGTTAGTCGGCCGAGAATCGGCCACGGAACTGATTGACATGTATATATCAATATCCTTTAATTGGCACGCCTATGAACTGTCTAATGCACATAAAAGATTACGACGCGACTATCGTCGCCATCACGACGGTCGTTTCTATCGTTGATGTCGTAATCATTATCGTCAGCACGGTTATTTATATTGTAACTGCTATTTTTGTGTTTGTCGCGTGTTATAGTTCGCAACAAGGTTCTCTCGTGCTTCTGCATGGAAAATCAATCCTTCCGCGTACCATCAATTATTTGCCGTTTAAACCGATCGAGATACCGATCATCTTCTGATTGTTCCCGGATACGCAGGGTCATCTCGCTGAAATTCCCATAGCATGCAGGAATTATTGCTCGCGAACCTGTGAAAGATTACAAATACCGAACGTAGAATGCACGAAACGTATCTTCCGAGTATCAAATACATGTCTATTTATGTGCACGAAGTTTTTAACGAGGATCGTTTGAAAGGTAGGCGAGCTAGACATTCTTGCAATGTCTCAAAGTTGGAATGCTTCGAACGATCGGTTACGTTACGGGCTTGTTCGTATCGCCGCGGCGCCGTAACGGTGTCCCCAACTTACTACTTCTGCGATTCGCCAGATAGATCCCACGTTAATAATTCCCCGTGGCATCCTTTCATGAGATCCCGAGTACGTCCTTTCCCAGACGATTCTCTGTTTCATCGACTCGAGCATCCGCGAATAAAACCGGACGCGAGCTACGAGCACGCGTGCCACGGCATGATGATTTGTCTTCGCGAATAAATCGCAGTACAAATCTCTTGATCGCATTAGTTACGCGAGATCAGCTCTTCCGCTGTTGTACAGCTTGATTTTCCGTTGTGTTAAAATGTCGCAAAATTACCCTTTTATTACTGGCTGAATATTGAAACACGATACCAAAGAATATACTTCGTTTCATGTAATGCCTACGTTTATTTCATAGCGTGTATAAATTATTTAAATATATTTTGCGGTTTTCGTGTTATTTACTGGTTTATTATTCCTTGGTTCTTAGAATTTGAATTTAACTCGAGCTAAAATTGACGTTGATTAAATGTATAAATGATTGCTGTTGGAGATAATTTTTACTCGGAAGATATTCGTAATTTTTAATTACAATGACCGAATAAAGGAGGTCTTCAATTTAATTATTCGCTAGTAATAACAGTTCACGGTGCTGTAATTATGACGCACTTTTGTATTAATTTGTTCATGGATATCGTAAATCTTTCAGCAATTAAACATTTTTTTAAATGATACGTATAATTTACCACATTCCTGAGAGTAAGTAATACAAATCTTCCCAGTACTAAACAGTACTTAGTATGTTGGCAATGATTTTACTTAAATCCTCGGAGAATGTCCACGAGAAATAGTAGATAGTGTAAAATAATGTAGAATATTTAATTCTCCAAGTGTCGGATATTAACAAATAGATATTCAAAATAGGAATAATAATACAAAGTTTAGGTTCGAAATTATATATCCGGTCTCGTGCAGTTCGAGACATCTCCTCACACTGACGCGATAATTTCTTAGTGTTTCGTGCAAACTATTCTAAATTAAACTATTCGTAGTATGTGGGAGAGACGTATTATTTCATCACGGAAAGATACATAGATTTCCCATAAGCAACGTACGAGTAGTGGAGCCAGGGCTAAGGTCATTAATCCTTATATCGCTCCGTAATTTGTAAGTGTCACCAAAGCCAACGGTAACTTATTCCAAAACTATCAGGGAGTTGAATCGAGTAAAAACCGAAACAGATACGCGTCTCCTGATCATCAGGCACTAACGACGCGAGACAAACTCGTTCCTTGGCAAAAAGTTTCTTAGATTCGATCATAAGCAACGATTAATTATAATCGCGTACAAATGTAAATATCGTTTCTTAAACGATGCGTCTACCGCGCAAGTGGCAATTACCGCGATGAGAAATGATAGAATTATTCGAAAAAGTCTGTCTTAATGGACGTTTAAATCAAGCGATTTTTAAATGTGTTTCTTGAATCTCGGCGCTCTTGAATAAACGGTACCATTAAAATGGTTCAGTGAAAAGTACATTTACACTGTGGCAAATGTACAGCAGATACTTACGTGAGATAATTATAACATGGATCTGAATATTTCAAATTTGTCGTCATTTAGATATCCATGTGGCTTAAATACACCTTGCTTAGAAGATTTAAAACGTCGTTTGAAAGGAAGAATATTTAACGATAGTGTGTAAGTTCATGTGCTTATGTCGGTAGTTACATGTGTACGATGTATGTGGCATTATTTTCATATGATACAATTTCAAATTTCGTACTTTACCTACTGTGTATTACATAATATATTGTTTGAACAACTTTAACAATGATTACAAAACCTGCAAATGTATATTCTATTACATACGTAAGAATATACTGTAAATATCTATCATTTCTTAACAAATACCGAAGACGCACTAACTATTTTTCAATTCTTAAGATATAATAAATTATTCATGTAACGAATCGTAAACGTTATTCGCGTTAATTATTCTAAGTAATGTATTATACCGTAACTGTACTGCAATACCATTAATTATCGCGATACGTATTATATCACGATATATATCATTTTTATATATATTAAGAACTATACATTTATTGTACGTAATTACCAAGGAATACCTTTTACATCGTAAAACCCTTAAATAGTAAAACAACATTATTGCAAAGGAAAATCCATCGTATAATAAGATTCTAATAATCTAATAAATTACCTTATAAGATACGATTGTAATAAGTGCAAAAGTACAAATCGTTATAAAATGAATCTTCGAATTTTAACGATTAAATACTATAAATAGCGTGATATAACGGCGATACAACGTATTTACCATTAACGATTCCGATCAAACAGTTGGCAATAAGATGTAGTTAAAAATATGATAGATAGACGATTAATTCCTTCCGGCGGATAGATAAAACGATGTAAAATAATGCTCTGACCGGCGTGACCTTTAGAATACGTGTCCGGCCGCAACTGTTGCCTCGATGCCGGTGTTGAAGAATTTATTGCTCGGTAAATCGAAGAGGATACAAAGAGAAAACGAGACGAGCTCGCAACACGAGCGTAGTATGGAATGGAAGAGATTCGTACGAGCACTAACTGGACGAGTAATCGACTTTACGATCCATTCACCGTGCGGTCGAGATCGGTTATGTTAACATTAACGGTTAATGTGACCCAGTGATGGTTGTTGCGGCACAGAGGACAGCCGGCACAACGATGAGCAATTATCGCATGTGTTATGTTCATCTTGCGTACCGATCGTCTCGAATGAAGGCTGCGTGGTAGCCGCGTATTACGTGAGCTACACGCGCCCTGTGCATTCGACCATGTGAATGCACTCGCGGTGTACGCTTATGTAAATGTAGACGTACACACGGTCAGATAAGAGCATCGTGAATGGAAAGCCTGGCAATACGCGTGTCCGAACCAGACGAGTTTCCATCCTATAGAAGACGAAGGTAATTAACGCGCGGACATCGTGTTACGAAGTCACAGCTATCGTGAACCCGTTACCGCCGTTTCAGTCAGGTGTTCTCAAGGAGATCGCGCGTCCTTCTTCTATTAATAGGGGAAAATCAATTTGATCTGTCAAGAGAGAGAGATCGTCGACATATGGACAAGGAAGTAGGTCCTTCATTGTGGCGAACTGAGAATTTACGATTACGACGAGTTGTATCATAGCGATGTAGCCTACATCTGTTACATAAAGAATAGAAAGCTTTTGCACATCCGGGATGCGTTAATTTGATAAAGCATAAGAAGAAGATCGTAGAGACCTATGTGGACGGCTACGCTACTCGAAAGTATACCGATATTCGCGCAA
This sequence comes from Bombus flavifrons, assembly GCF_040668555.2. Taxonomy (NCBI): domain Eukaryota; kingdom Metazoa; phylum Arthropoda; class Insecta; order Hymenoptera; family Apidae; genus Bombus; species Bombus flavifrons. The sequence continues at coordinate 13,271,870 of NC_138451.1, read as the reverse complement.
AATTTTCCACGGTGCTGTGTTAATTCGCTCGTCCTCTTCTTCATCAATGACGAAGGAAGTATTATACAGAAGAGAGTTAAAGGAAGCCGAAAGGCGCTCGTTGATCTGTCGAGATTCAGGATAGCACGGTCCAACGAATTCTAAGAGCAGCTTGGCGTGTCGGGGCAGCAATCGTTTACCGCAAAACCGACAGCTGTCGCAAATCATCATTATCTTCGTTCAGCCTGGCTACAGAAACCAGGAGCAAGGAAGAAACTAGGTTAACGCTGTGACGCGCCACGCTGCTCCGTTTCCGCGCGAGGTCTGCCTGCATTAATCCGTTTCTGTATGGGCAGCAGTACGGATTTTTTTTTATATCTGCCGTCGTGATTCGGTTAGAAATTAATGAGAGAATCTCCTTGTAGACTGGCATCTGGTAACGAGCGTGAATCATATACGCGTAACGCGTAGATGGACAAGCGTGTAAAGGACCGGCGCACCGCGCCGTTGGAAATAGTTTCAGTGTGCCGGTTGCGAGCGCGGATAGCGTGTCAAATGAACGTAATACCGTGGTAGATAATGGATAATGGCACGAATCTACACCAATACCGGTTTTCATGTAGCAGAGCATGCACGCGTCCGCTCGAATCGTCCGCTGTAAATGATACGCGGCCGCGGTGTACGCGCACGCACGCGCACCGCATAACCCCGCTCCGATTACGTTTTCCACCAGTATTTGCGATGCTTGATGCGTAAAGTATTATAGGCTGCGCAACCATCTAGCCACTATTGCCAGCGCCAGAATGCGATAACGTTCGCGATATATATGGGCTCCATGGGCCGTGGAAATCGACCGATGATCGATATCACCGTTTTCACCGTGCGCGACCGACATGCTGCGCGAAAATCCGAAAGCTGTGAAATCTGTGAGAGCCGTCACCTACGGTTTAGCCGATGCTTTAATGCTGTCAGGAGAGCACTGCCGCGGACAATCCGATTAGGGGTAATTACGCATCTAGATCGGACATTATTGCGTATTAGGGGCCCAATTACAAACTTGAAAACGCCGGGGGTTAAAATTAATACTTCTATGGATTATTCTAACGATGGAACGGTGTTGTTAGACCTCGTGCAAATTGCTTCTGACTTTCGAAATTTTCGACTGCTTAGAGATATAAGGACAAAAACAAAGATTAATCGAACGGCGGCAGTAACTTGTTTGACTATTAACAAAGACAAGTTCGAAAAGAGCTTCGAAATGTTGGAGCTCGACTATCCTGTACTGGAAAGAATTAAATAGTCGCTAAAATGGAAAGAAAACACTTTTTCATTTACCCCGTTGATATAGCAAGATACTTGAAATGGGTCACCATAACTAAAGAATGTATCTGATCAAATACCAAGGCATCGGAAAGAAAGAGCAATATAAAAGTGGTAGGAAACGAGGAAGATGATAATTTCGTATTCGCAATTCGCTGAAAAGTGCAACGATAGTTTGGAGATTGCAATTGCGCCACAAGTTTCTTGTATTCGAGCGTAACAGCACGCGAGAGGGATAAGCTTGCAAACTCAAGCGACAGACATTAGTATTCGTAATGAAGCAGTGTGTTGCTGCACGCCGAAATTCATGGAACACGAGTCAGAAGTATCGCTTGGCCCGTAACACTGTTCGCGGTACACAACCGGTCGTTATTTCTTGCCATGTGTAGCCGTGTCGACAAATAGACAAAGTTGCGGTATGCTAATATTAATTTCTCGAGAAATTACATTGGCAAACGAATGCAAAGTTATGTCGGGCGTGATCTCAATGCCACCGCCGTGCCGCGTCGCCGCTCCGCGGCCAGGAGGTTGAATGCCCCCGTACAACGTACGGATTAGTGCTTGGTACCAGCGTAATCGTATGCCTGGTGAATATTTCATGAAGCGCGGAAAAAAGAGATGACACCTGTTCGAAAACCGTTAGCGTACTCCTTTTGCCCGCCAACGACGGGACGGCGATGGCAAACGGACGTTCGGCGACTTATTTCGATGCAAATTTTAAAAAGAATGCGCGTCGCGGGTAAGTTTCAGGAAGCAGTTACGCGTGCACCGTGTCTTCGGGTACCCTTAATAAAACCGTAACGTCTGACGAATGGCACGAGATCCTCCGACTAATCGTTTCGTGTAAATTATTAGACAACCGGCAGTCGTCTAACGCGCGTTGCTCAATCGAGTAAGGTAATTTCAAATTTTATCGAAAAATAAGCAGACGCAGACGCTAATGAATTTAATGATATACCGAGAATGGAAGTGATTTAGAAACCACATGTTTCTTCGGTTATTATGGCCATTCTTTTTACGTGACTTTTATTACGGGTTTTACACAACTTATTCTAGTCCGGTTACTTTCGCGAGCACTGCTTCGAATTACTAAATGGCCCAAGAATTTCCTGGGATTTTTTCCCATACGCACCGCTATGACATTTGGTAACCAAATGATTCATTACGTTTGATTACTTTCATACCTTGAACTATTAGAGAAACTTGTCATAGGTCAATTAGTATGAAAAATTTGTCATCGACCATCGTCATTATAGATGCGAAAGAAGCTGTTGGAAAATGTCTATTGCTAACATTGATGTTCATGCGTGTTTGGCATTATAAGTTCAAACTTGGAACGAAGACCCTTGGAACGATCCAGGAGATTTATGCGATATTTCAAAGTGATTGTGAGTACGTGATCGTACTCGTCGTGCTCGGGAAAAGTAGTTCAAAGTATTCAAAACGAGGGTTGAGAAACTCGAGCATGAACCGAGAAAAGTACTGTTTCGGTATCGGTGATGACGATGGATACCGATAAAGATCCAAAATGCTAGTTTCAAGGTTTCGCGTTACCGAAGAAAAAAATCTAGATCTATTCTACAAAATCGGAAAAGGTGTACAAAGTTGAAAACTGGTTGCCCTATTAACTTAATGGGTGACGAAGACCAAGATCAAGACGACGCGAGACTGCAACAGAAATTCTGTTACACAGAAGTATTTCTGGATACAGGACCTTGGATCGTCTGTGTATCTTTTTACAAGAAAAGATAAAAAATGGTGGAACACATAAATAACACACTTATATCATATTGGGAAAAGATTGTTAAATTTGTCGATGACTCTTTAATTTAATCGACCAAAAAGACTGGCATATTACTAAAATACTTTAATGCATCTAGTAAGTCCTCGGCAGTCGATAATACTTTACACTTCGAGCTGTTAAAAATGAAAAATATCAAACGCTTCGATACAGGGCACCGATTTCTGTTTTAAGATGAAGTCGTGAACGTTTTATAGCCGATCGTTCGTCTGGAATTTTTATGTCGATTCTATTCAATATACTCTTTCGATTAAATCGATTAGTTAAATAACTAATCAGTGGCAAATTTACGGCTTTCGACAAAAATACATTGCACACATTATCAAAGGATAATATACTTTGGTATATAATATCCTTTTACAATCGAATAAACAAATTCTGTCTTTACGGTTCTGAGTGGAGGAAGAGAAAAACGCAGTCTTTCTCTCTCAAATATAAACTTCGAAGTCTTCGAAGAATGCTCGTTGCAATTAGGTCTACGATGACATAAAATCGATCGACTCGGAACATCTTCGAAACGAATGTTCGGCCAGCGTCGAAATGTAGGCAGATGTATAAAGTTCTTTTGCTTATGCGTGTGAGTATATTTGAAGTCGGCCTGTGTATCGAACGAACCTGAATCGGTCTCCCTAGTCGACCTTCTTCCCAGAATCGCATAATAGCTCGGTAGCTGCATCTATATGCAACGCGTTGATACAACTCAAACTCGTCAAGAGTGCAAAGAATTCGGCTATTCGCGAAACGTGGCACGAATGACACGCTTCGTTAACGCGAAAAGCAACGTTGTGCGACTTGGATTTTCCTAAGACCGATTGTCCCGATTGCGGGAGGATTCCGGAGACGCGCTACATCTTACATCAGGTGTTTCCGCGCGAGGAAGTCTGCAATTCTGTTACGTTCTCCGAATCATCTTAGACGCAATCGTGGATTCTTTAATCTTTTTATCGGCAACGAGTTTCTTAAGTTTGAGAAAATATAAAAGAACCGTTATCTATATGCATATTTCTGATTTTACGTGGATGTCAAAGTATTTTTTGTAACGCTAAAGATGTTTTTGCTCGTTAAGAAGAGTGAAACTGCGACACAAAGAAGATAAGGATCGTAGCAAAGTTAAGCTTCCTAGGATTTGCGAACGTGTACGTGAACGTCATCCGTTTTTCACCGTCCCTCGCACGTGGGAATCTCGACTTTGCGACCAGATAATCTTTATCGCGTGTCGAGACATCGTTGAACTAAAAGGTTCGCGCGATTCTGTCAGCTTACTTCTTCGAGCTTAACGAAAATTTAGATCGTTGGCGTTTCTCATCGATTTTCTGATATTTCGTCGTCGCATTTCTCCGGTTAGAAGGTTGACAGTGTCCTTAACATGGACTAAAGACGCACTAACCGAGTATTCGTTGGACCGCTAACCGGAATGCGCGAGCGCTAACTCTTGAGCGTCTCGAAGCTCCGCGAAGCGGTTGGGTGCTCGACTCCGACGATGAATAAGAGCAAGAGAGGCCGACGTAGAAGAAGGAGAGACACGGATAGCGAGAGAAAAAGAGAGAAGAGAGTGGAACAGAGGCCCGCGGGAATGGAGCCTCCGTGCTCGCGATTGAAGAAGATGGCAAATGAGCGAGACAAAGAGGATACCAGGGAGTAAGAGAGAGAAAGAGAGAGAGAGAGAGAGAGAGAGAGAGGGAGAGAAAGAGACGGTCTCGAAGTACGTGGAGATTCGAGGCACATTGCGCCCAGACCAGCGGCACGAAAATTTGGTGAGGCCTCCTTGCCTGCGGACCGACCACATTCCCTCCCCACCCGATTTCCTCGTACGAGAACCTTATCCGCCTGGCTGTTTCGCCGTGGTCCACTCTATCCGCGTGCGCGTTTATATCGACAGCCGGATCATCGGCCCGGTTTGCATTAACTGTCGCAACCGCGCAGTCCCGCTTGAATGGGAAACCCGTTAAACGAAAACGAACGGCCCATGAAGGAATTCTTTTCCAGAGTTACGACACCTAACATCTCGAGGATCGTTTCCGTTGACGTTTCGTCTAGTTCACGCAATCTATTTCGGCAGATTCATTAGGAACAGCAACAGGATAATTTCGAATAATTTTCTAATTAATAGGAATTTTCGTGAGATCGTTAGTGGGAAAGAGACAAGTTTGACTTTATTTCTGCCGTTTAAGACTTGGAGCGCGAATCGAAGGATCAGAGAGTTTTGTTTCGAATCGACGATTGTTCGGTTACGAGGAAGGTTAATATTTCTCGTGAATTAGTTTACACGAATAAGGCTCACCTAGCGATCGCGGAGTGCGTGCGGAGTCGCCACGTGTTAGCTGCAGCTTAGCGGCTCCTCGTGCCGCATCCCGGCAGCCGCGTTATCGCCTTATCAAGCCCGCCTTCTGCCCTTGTCGCGTGTTAAGCTTGGCCGTGCGTGTTCTTTGGCACTGGCCCCTCCTCTTGTTACGTTCGCACACTAATCGTTAGATCCTGCGTTTGAACCACCCAACGATCGACGGAGCACCGTTTATCATCGACACCGGTCGTCGTTCGTATTTTCGGTAATTATTCTCCGTGTAAAATTATTCTCGATACGATGAAACGAGATCCGTCACTCAACACAATTCACCGGTACCGCGACTTTTCTGCGTGGCGTTTACATCGATTCAATCGCGACGATCGCGCGACGACAACAGATGATCGCTCTCGAGTGGCATACCGCGAATTGGGGCAAACGATCCGATCGGTAACTGTGATTATTCGCGCGGCTCGTTCAGCGGTCGTTCAATGAAGAGTAACACAAAGAGTCCATGAAATATCGTATTTCTCACGGCAAAGAGTCTGTGAACCGATAGTTCTGTTCCGTACGATGGTTTTGCGCTAGGGAAAAGATCGCGCGTGATACAGAGACACGACGAGAGAGAACGAAAATCAAACTCCCGTTCGATCGTAGCCGATGCTGCGACTGAGCATCGATAACGGCAGTGTGGTACCGGTAACGGCAACGGCAGCAGCAGCAACGACAAGTAGTGTATCCGCCAAAAGATCCGCGACGTACGTTCGTCAATTTGTCCTCTCCTCCGCTACTACTACCTCCACCTTTCCTCTCTTACTCTTTCTCGCTCTTTTTCTTTCCCCCCCTTTTCTATCCTTCTTTTTCACCCTGCTCTCCCTTTCTCTGTTCCTCCACTTACGAGAGAATACGTAACCACACTGGTTTACGGTTCCGTTCGCGACGAAGATGTTCTGCGGACTGATAACCTGCCGTCTACTTACCTCCGGCAAGCGCCCCTAACGCGCCGAACTCCCTAGCACGACAGGTGCTCCGAAGGAGGAGTGGGAATAAGAGGATGGTCTCGCGGAGGGGACAGGGATAACCTACTCGTAGCGGCGGCAGCAGCAGCGGCGGCGGCGGCGGCGGCGGTGGTAGCTCTTGCCGGCGTATACGCATTGCGAGAGAGAGAATGAGAGGCGATTACGAGGAACGGAGAGAGGGAGGGTTGGGAAAGAGAGGGATGAGAAAGGAGAAAGAGACGGGGAGAGCTGGACGACGACGGCGGCGGCGGCGGCAGGCCGTGCAACCAGCACCGAGCAGACCGAAGAGAAGAGGGCAACGACACCGCATCGCGGGTCGGTGGGCTTCGACACATTTACCGAAAACTACATCGTCACCACCGTCACCGCCACCGATGCCGCCGTTCGGATTCTCCGAATCTCTCGATAATTGATCGATCGATCGACACCTGACCGTCTGTCGTACGATAGATGGAATTTCAACGTACCCCTTTAACATACTGTTATCTACTAAAGCGCTATTTCAAGATTTAACGAATCCAACGAAACAACTCACGTTGGTTTATAGGTCGACGATGTTTCGAAAAACCAGTAAAGGTGTCTTACCTTTCAAAGTAGTCTTTGATCGTCCCTTCGGAATCAAGAATCTCTCGTGATCCGAGTTCACGCCTTTTCGTTAGGTTTATAGGCTCTCGTGAGTTTCGCACGAGAAGGAACGCTAGAAACCAGGGTGCTGGGATTATCATTATTTAGGGAGACGTCGGGTGGTCATTCTCGATCGTTGGCCTCTTTGGGGCACGGCCATTTCGTAGCCGGGCCGCGTTTTCCATCTCCCACCCTCCCCTCATCTTTGCCGCTATCGCGCCACCTCATCCTTCTCATCCTCTTCCTCCTTCGCTCTTACCCTTCTCTTCTTTCTCCTGTTCGTCTTCTCCCGTAGTCTTATACGTACATGCTTCGCCCTTTTTCTTCCTTTCGTTCATACCTTTTCTCTTTCTTCGACTAGGGCAGCTCCGGGAACAGTGATATCTCGAGAACGATCTGCGATGTGACCCTTTCCTCGTTGCGTTCCACGCTCGGCGAGTCGCGATGACTATTTGCGAGGATATATCGACTGCGATCCCACATCGTTAATCGAATCGTCATCCTCGACGTTTACAGAACCTATTACTCGTTTCACGTTCTACCGTTTGATCGACCATGATTTTCAATCTTCCGCTTTTTTCCATCGCCAATCCACGCCGCGCAGCGCTAGATGGACAGGGTTGCGTTTCAAACTATCATCCGTCATTTTTCTTCCAGTCGTTATCGATTCGCTTTTTCTCCTTATCAATATTCCTTCTATTCGTCTATTTTCATTCTTGCAGTTGCGGCTTCTCTCGTTCTTCGCGCTTCGTATTCGTTCGATATCCAAACGACATCCCCCATCGATCATTCCCTCTTTTCCCGATTTCCGTGTAACTCAGCTAACCGTTAATCGTGACACATTCTTCGCGATAAAAATTGTCGAACCAAGTAAATATGATAATTAATTCAAACGATTAGTTCGACGCCGATAAATATTCATCGGTTAGTTCGCATAGCGCGTGTTACATGCTTCACCCTTCGTCGCTGATTTTCAGCGCGACTCGCGAGAAACAGCTTTGGAGAGCTACGTCGATGGGCGAGTACGGGCAACGTTCGACGAAAAAAGAAACATTTTCCGTTTTCAAGATCGCGCTAAAAACCCGATGCAGTCTCTAGCGCGCGTTCTGAGAAGGATCGGGGTCGCGGGACGTCGGCACAAGCGTTCATGTACGCGAGAAGATGCGATGCAAGGCGGGGCGAAGTGCGATGGACGATCCGATCCGATCCAAGGCGAGGCCAGGCGAGACAAGACGAGACGAAGATCAACCGAGGCGTCGTCGCCGTGCGCTTAACTCCCCTATAAGGCAGTTCTTCTCTCTTTGCTACCTCTAGTCACCGTTGTCTCCAGGAGTACGATGCCTATAGCGAGGTGTCCCGAACGCGCGCCACGTGATCGCGCATCATCGATTCTCAACGCCTCGAATTTGCTTATTCTCTTATAACTAGGTTTGTGCTTTCGACAAAATCTTCGGATAAGTACGAATTTTTTGATAATTGACTCGCTTCGATTCCGATCGATATATTCCAATGTGAAACGTATCGAATAAAAATCTAATTCATGGCTCGTTGCATTATTTTATATTTATGTACCTATTTATATTCTGTTACACGTATCTACATCTGAATTCGATTTATCGCAAATAAAATGATACAACGTTCGCATAAGCACAATCGTTTGAACCCATACGCGAAGGTTATTTATTTCCACGGTTCGCAAATTTGTATCATTAACTATCTCCTTTCTCTATCGTTTTATGAATGAACGTTCTATATTCGACTGCTTTTAATTATTGTTTTTTATTCGATTCTTTTTACCTTCTTTCCACAATTACTTGTAGATATGAATTATACAAACTTATATTTTCTACAGTCTCATTCTTGTCGTGATATACGCACGCATCAAATATCAATATATGGAAAGAAAGCTGTCTTTTTAAGTATTTTCAAGTAGAAGCGGTATAATAGAGTATAAGTATTGGTAACAGTAATGAAATTTGAATAATTGTGGGGTTTATGTAAAAAAATTTGAGGCTTCTTTTCAAGCCCAAGTAAATGTACAATTTAAGCGAAGATTCACATTTCTGAAAACATATTCCATAGGTAAGGCTGACAATTCATGAATTTTTGTTTGAATGCTAAGAAAGAGCAAAATGTTCCTTTTAAGTAAATATCTCAGGAACGAGGTTTTCCTTGCGGACAGAAAGTAGAAGTTGAATTCAATTGCTTCGAAGACCGTAATCAACTCGAGCAGTATTCCTTACGTGTCACGTATGCAGTAAAACTATATACAACGAGTAATAGAATATTTCGTTATCATTGAAAATAATATCCGTATAGAATATAAGAAAATAATAGCCACTGGTATAAGTACATAATTTAACAGATATACGTACATACGGGTATGCATTACACGAATTCCCTGTAATAAATAGTCGAGATTTCTATGAATTTCTCAGAGGCGAAATTAATCGACTCCGCTTATCACAAAATTATCAATTCCGCATTATGTTTGTCATTGTCGTTTTTCGTATGCATTTTAATTTACGATATTGATCGGCATAGCTTTTCAGCGATTTCATAAATACATATTTATTTCGAGGTTTTCTTAGACACAGAAAGAGTCGTAGCCGATGTATCGTTTTGTTGTCGACTTCTCGGGAAAGTTCTCACGCACGAGAACGGACTCTTTGGCAGCGAGCCGCGATCAAACCTATTCATTGATCCTTGAAACGCGTCAGTAGCCAGAGAGCAGCACAGTTTGGTCGCACGTGGTACGTGAGATGCATTTTCGACTAGTCGTCGTTGCGAAACAGAGCCGCAGACGCCGCTGACCAATAGCTTGTCCCCATGTACCGATGAATTCTCTTTGGTCGCAATACGCATATTAATGAATTGGCACGAAAGGTGACCGTAGTTGAATCACGGCTCGTTCGATCGTCGTTTAGACGGTGTCACGTTGTGTACGCTAATTACTTCTCGGTAACTACTTCCTTGCTAGCTGCCTCGCGTGATTACGCTTGTCCGCTTCAGAGAAACGTCCGGCCCATTAGAATCGTTTTATTCGCTCGAGTCAAGCGAGCCGCAATCGTGTTACTAGTCGATCGTCGACAACGCAAACCCATCGAGACGTCTTCAGGTATCTGAAACTCGCGCGGTCAACTAGCAACCGGAATTTCTTTCGTCTTTTTTACATCATGCAAGAAACGTACAGTAACCTATTGTTCGAGCTACACTTCGGCCACGAACATGCTACGGGAAGTCGATGACGTTTCTTGCGCGCACTTGCGTAAAACTCCTCTTTTTAATCTTGCCGGGATTCTCGAACTTTCATCGTTCTTATCTTAATAAACAACGAGAATTTTCAATGTTTTTAGAAGACTTTAGATTCTTTATTTTTACGATGATCGGATAACGTATTCGTGATTCGCCCAGTTTTATCATAATGTTATTAGTACGTTGCACTTTGGTTTGTCGAATAATGCCCTAGTACTGCGTGCTCATGCCCAACTACTTATAAATGGTTAATCCATAAATCTTTCGAAAAGGACTAAAATCGCGTTCCAAATACGTTTGTTAAGCACGCGTTGTGTGTTATTAGTTCGTATATCGGAATTCAACGACGGCAGATGATAATGACTTTGTATCCTATGTAGAGCGATCATAGGTATTGAATCGAGGGATTTGACTGAGTTTCGCAATTATTCAAGCGTGAAGTAGAATAAATTTCGGCAGACGCGAAACCTTTGCAGGGCCAACGTCAACCATGACTCATTCATCTATGCTATAGAAATCATAGGTACAGGCTCTCGAAATTGCCGCTGCGGGCGATTTAACGAAACGTAACTAACAGTGGACAAAAAATTGCTCGGTGTCTATATCACGCGAACGGAGAATCGATCAAACTGATCGTTTTCGCGAGGTCGTTTTATGCATGTATAATTCGTGTATAGTTGGCTCAATTTTTCGTAAAAACTGATACATATTAATCCATTATATTTTCAAACAGCTAGTACTTCGACTATTCTTAGAAACGTATTTCACTACGTATTACGTATAACGCATAACTTGTAATTTCTATATACATTTTCGGATTGGTTTCAAATTTGCTACCGTAATCACGATAATAGTGTCTGATCGCAGTGTTAACGAGATTTCAAGAAGCTTCGTACAATGCACGTAATATATTCTTAAAAAATTTCTATAGTAAGTGTTCGAGTAGTTTCGCGAGTGAGCACTGTACGAGAAGTTAATCTTACGCGAAGATCAGATTTTCAAGCAAAACCATGGCAACACTGATACTTTACAATTCCATTTTCGATAAATTGGTTTTCTCGCGCAGAAGGATATCGAGTGCAGAAATAGACGAGAGTATAGTCTCGATATCCTGTTTCTCGTAGCTTGAGTTACCAGATACCTTTTGCGCCTCGGGTGACATATAGCTATATAAGTGGTACACAGGTACCACTAAACTTCGGCCAGGATTCAAACCGGCCAGGTTTCTGACCAAGACCTCGCGGTAACTTACGGCTACGTGCTTTCCATGTATAGGCGTGGAGTGTTCGTTTTCAGGTCAAAAGTTTGAAAGTGGTGCACACGTCGCGGATTCAGCTACTAACGCGAACCACGTTGGATGCCGAGTTCACGAGGCATTGGGCCGACGACTCTTGAGACATTCAAACTGCGTTGTACACGGACGTGTCTGCACGCGAGTTGCATTCGAGATAGTCATGCTTCGAGCTAGTTTCTAGGCGGATCAAAACCGTGATATACGTCTCGTCTACGATTTAGCACGGAACTCATTGCTTATTGGCGCGGATCATGCAGTTTTCTAGATGAGTGGCGCAAGTAAGAGAGAGAAAGACAGAGAAAAGAAGGAGGCTGAAAATTACTTTCGCACGATTTCCCCTCGGGTCCAAGGACGATCGATGTCAAGGTCGTACACTCGCGAATCTTGAGCCAAGTGGAAGAAGACACCCATCGGCGCAACGAATAAGGCAATCGCGAGATGCTCACCGGAATAAACTCTCTTCAACTCTGTGTCGTACATGGAGTGATGGGGACATGGCAACGTGCTTTTACGATAATTCAAGAAACACTTTTCAATCCACGCTTACGATCTCTTGATATTCTCACTTTCAACGATTCTTCTCGCATTCGTTGATCGAGGTACAGATAACGTGTTCGTCAATTAGCAACGTGGTTCTCTTTGTCATTTTACGAGATGCGTATGAATAATTCAATCGTGAAGTCGATGTAGACATTTTCAGACAGAGTCAACTTGGTACGTGGCAGTAATTTTCTCACTGATTTGATTCAAAAATTTCTAATCAATTTATTAGGCAGTAAACTTTAATGCACGGCTATGAAATATTACGATAAACGAAGTATTTCGTTTACAAGTTTTCAGATATCTGTGGCTTGTATGACAGTATAAGATCCGGTTTCACAAGTTCACACGAGGTCGTTTTGCACGAATGTTTCTAATACATTCTTGTAAAAAAGACACCTCCATTCTTATAGCTATATATTTAAGTACATATTTCTAAATTTCAATTACAACAGTAAAGCGGGTAGAATAGTAAATTTCCAATAGAAAACGATGTAAATGTGCGATGTACGTACTTTAAGGATCAGCGATTTTTATTCGGGTCGATATTATTACTTGACTCCGTTGCGAGTGGACGACTTTATTTAGCACTTTCCATTAGTTAGCAACCATAATCTTTCCCATCGCGCTCATCTAAAATTCCACGATCTCTATGCACCGGTGATCGTAATGCCTCCACCGAAATCAGAAATCAGGAACAACCGGATGTAGAAGTATTTTATACGTGTCGTGCACTTGGCAGGTATGTATGTAGAACGAAGTGGAGTAAATCGGGCGCATTGCCACGAATAATATGACCCTGACTACGCATTAAAATTCGCGTCCATTTTCTGGCTCCCATGCGCGTGTGCTATTCAGTTTCGGCGTTAATAGAGAAATTATGGAGAATTGATGGGAGCTTTTTTGCTTCAACATTTATAAACTGGTATTCGGATTTGCTTATCGAGCCATATAGACGGTAATTTCCTACGATAATTTCCTACGGTAATTTCCTAGCTTGCGTCTAGCATTTCTAACGCGAAGGAATTTAATTTATTCTGACGTGTGAAAGACGTAGCTAGAAGGGATCGAGGTTTAAGACTGTATAGAAAAGTAATTGCAAGCGAGCTACGTCTTTAGTGGGATATTAACGCGATTGATGATTCTGAAACGATCTTTTATACATGCGGAATCGCTCTTGACCCACTCTCTCTGGTATGTGATAATGGCTAGTAAATTTATGACTATAACGCGAAGCCGGATATTCGGCTTTTCGCCTTCTACATGCTCAATGAGAACTGCGGAAGCAATATTTTCTCGTTGTTAGCTCTGACTCTTTCGAGACACTTGCAGTGGCTACAAACAGCATCGACACTATTTTCCAATGAAGGGGTTCTTTTATGGAATAATTAAAAAGCGTTCGGTGCTACAATAAATACAATGGTGTCTCAATATTTTTTGCAGTCACCGTATATTATCTACTTCCTTTTTTCATTTTCGTTACAATTCCAGTTGTCCATGTAATTGTTGTTACTATCGTCGAGTGCGGACTTGTACATCGTTTGCACAAATATTTTTCAAAGTTCCTCGTTCCATTTCTCCAGTTGCTTCCATATATTTCCGTCTATCTCTTACCTGCTGCTATCTTAAGTAGCTACTATCTGGAAGATCATTTGTTGGCGGGAACTACCAATAAACGTGAACGCGTGCCACGATCATGTCGAAGATTAAGAGTCCTTCTTGCAGACTCTGGCTCGGCATTCTGAATCGGTTAGTCAGTATTCACTATGCACGAGCCGAACGTAGAAAACATTTATTGTCTGCAAATCGTTTCGTTGTAAGGTTGAATTAGCCATTTTAAAGCGGCAGTCTGTTATTGAAGTATGCGAGAATGGGGGACCAAGAAGGAAGAAAAGGATGAATTGACGCTCGCAAACACGTCGTCGTCTGAGTGGTAGCCTATTATTTGTGTAGCTCGCGAGTTAGCTTCGTCCATTACTTCGCATTAACAGAGTGGTCTGTTTCTTCTTCATTTCCTTTGCACTCTTCTTCGTTCTCTCTCTTATGTCGTTTCTCATCTCGCAGACACGTTGCAGGTAGGCTTGTCCCACGATGCAAAAAATGCTTTGTCGAATTCACTCCAGATTCATCATTCTGCTGTGACTCGAACACGCAATTTGGATATTACCGGTTACACTTTAAGCTCTTTTTTCGACGCACGAGTCTTCAAAGTGCGCGGGAACAGCTAATCGCATAAACGCTTATGGTGATTAAGCATGTCGAGCTTATAGCTGTTGTTGTTAACGTACGGTGCAACTTAAATGCTATTTTAAGAGGAATTTTCCAGTCGGCTACATAGTATTAACAATTTCCTTCCCATTTATTTAATTTACATTTTACTTGTCTAATTACTGACACAATAGTAAAATAGTATTTACAGTACTAGTAGACAGTTTTATTATAACATACGAGGAATGATTTTCTTTCACTGCTACACTTTACCGTTACCTTTATGACAATTATGCAATATATATTTTTCTACATTTGTCGTTTGAATCATTTAAGTTACCTATTTATTAAATTATGTTTAACAATTGCTGTAATTGTAATTAGCCTTTCACGGGAAAAGAATTTTACGGAGCACGATGTTTTAGAATCATAAAACCGAGATAAGTTAATTTCGCGTCATTAAAGCAGCTGACGTTAAAAGCAATAGTACCATTCGATAAGCTAAAATCATAAAAGAATCTCATCCATATTCATTTATCGGTAAACAAGAAACAAGCTATTATTTCATAAACGTACAATCAGTAAATAAAATGTCAACACGAGAAAAGGTATTTACTCGACACATGCGTAAATAACGCGAACGATAGTGCGCTAGTGGTTTAATATCTTCTTCGGTCACGTAATAGTCTGTATCGGTTTTACCGGCACAATCGAGACCCGCATAGATTCTATTCCGGTAGGACGGACGGGTAAAGGCTATAAAACATATCGATGCTTAATCCTGTCAGACGCCTCGGGTGTCAGCGTGACAACGCAAATAGCACGCAACCCGGCCAGTATAAACTGGAAAACTATAGCTGTGGCGGATACGTATCCAGGTGAGTTTCAGCATCGTTTCAAAGATTTCTGCATCGCCTCGGTGAATTTATTGATGATGGTCGCGCGTGATTCGATCCAGCTGGTTAGCACTGTTAGCAGGATATCTCGATTACGGGGAACGAGTTTAGATCCGCGATAGCGGCGAGCTAATTATACGTTGATACGCGCGCGTACACGCATCAGAAAGACCGCTAAGAAGCACGTGCCGGCTGTCTCCGGCGGCTGCAATCTTCCGCGCGGCCGATAGGTATGCCTATTTACCGAGTAGTTGAAATGCGATGGTAATAGCGTGACAGCAAGTGAGACGAATGTTAGGCATGACGTCGCACGTGCGCGTCAGCGCTATCCACTGAACCCGCCGTAGGCGTACCTGGTATCCGCGCCATGGACGTGCCATTAATTAGGTACATCGGGCATCGGGGAGGCCTTTAACGGTATACAGAGAGACACGTCGCCATTAACGCAAACGCCCCGACGATTCGACGCCGATCGCTCGTTAACGGAGAAGGGGCCTAGGAGACTATGCGATCGCGAGAGGTCACGCCTCACGACACGTGGGAAAAAAGACGGCCTCGCTGTCTCGGTAAATATAGGCGCAGCCCGACGTAGCCGCGGTAAAAATTGCCAGACGGGGCATGTTCCGAATAACAGTAAAAGAGCGGTTTATTTGCATTTCGCTTGTAAATCACCTGGCCGGCTTCTCTTCGCCCAGCGCCAATTCACCATTCCGAGCTTGATTTTGACACTTTCAGATACAGGTACTGTTTCTGTGACCATGCTTCTTGGAAATATATCGTCGCGAGCGTTTCGTTTCGATAGCAAGAATGAAATTAAATATAGATTCGAATTCATTAACAGCAAATGGACGTTTCAGAGATAGCTATACGATTGCTCATCCTGCTGTACATTTACCAAGCGGTTTTACGAATTTTTTCTCTTTCGTTGAGAATATCGATCGCTATGACCTATTTTCTCATATAATTCTTTTTTATTTTTGATTTTTGATACAATCTGTTACTCGAAGAATAAAAATGTATGTAAAAAGATAGTGGGTAATTTGATACGAATTATTTTTTCGTAACCCCATTATCGTTCTGTATCCATTGTTTGATAAGAATTCAGTAAGCAAATACCGAGGGACACGCAGTCTCTCGAGTGTCTTTACGATTGTACACATGGTAGCCGATCCAACTCCACTTCGATCTGAAAGACAGCAATAATTTCTTTGGCCAGTAACCTGGTTGCTACCGTCCAATTCCGAGAATCATGGATCAATCGGATTTCTAACCAATTGGTTTGACGATCGTAAGTCGTGCATGGTATCGTCGCCGGATCTCGACACGAGTTTAGCGTTCTCTTCCTACGGAAAGGGGGACGCGGCAGGGAATGGAAAATGGAATTCCTCGTAAAGACAGCGGTTAAAATTATAACCATTTAACGACTGTGAGAACAGAGCGTAGAACGTCGATGCGTACCGAGAGCACTGAAAGAACGTATCGGGAGATAAAGAGTCGCGGACAGAAGGGGACGAAGATAGACCTCTCTTGTCCGTGGCATTGTGCGTCCGGTGGCTGTCCAGAGCTACGTTTCTTGCTCAAAGTAGCAACACGCAGGAGCCACGCTGCTTCTTGGAGGCCGCTCGGCTCTCCTTCCTGCGCGCGCGCGACGCTCGCACCTGCCAACTAACTAGTCGAACCTGATTAAACTCTGCCCTGTGTGTCGTATGACATGCCCCTGTACTCCCCTTGCCATAACCATCTCCACCTCCACTTTCTACTTCCCGTTACCCCCTTCTCACTCAGTACCTTCAGTCATGTCCTCACCTCTTTCCCTGTTCTCCTTCCCTGCATTCGTTCTATGATTAAGGCTCTCCTTCTCTTATTCCCCCGTCTCTCTTCCCTTTTCTTACCGTTCCTTCTTCTCTCATTCGTATCTCTCCCGTTCTCTCTCTTTCCGTCACGATCCCCTTTTTTCTCTCTACTTGGTTCGCTTCGATCGATCTCGTACCGTTCGGTAAGACGGGAGAAGAATTACAGGATCACCGATACCATATCTGATCTGCGCGCGATCTCCTCGCCGAGAAATACGTCCGAGTTGGCCAAATGCCTCTTCCCGATTCGTTACACCGTGAGATGGTTTACTCGAGATTAGGAAGCGCTACCTTTTCCTATGGAATTGCAAAGGACCGCCTTTCAGGGGATCCTGCTTTCTTTGTTACTGCCACTTTTCCATTTGCTCGTTCAAGTCGATCTCGATCATTCCAGATGATCCGTGATGTCGCGACGGACGAAGTTAGGTTTAGCTACTTTCATAACATACCATTCAAATTTCTCTATTTTGGATTCAGTTAACCGGATATGCGATGCCACGAACACGTTTAGTAACGCTTTCGAATCTTTCTTGTTTCGAATTTTAGAAAGAAATTCTTATACATTCGAAATGACGCAGAATATATTTTTGTTTGTTCTCGTTAAATTTGGTTTATAGGAGTATTTCTCGGATTTATTCGAAATTATTAATCCTGCTTCGTGCATTCAAAACTTCTAATTGAAAGATTCTTTTAAACCTTAATTTTGAAGGTCAAGATTACTATTGTGATGCTACAGATAGGATATAATGCAGTACTTCAGAAATCAGAGAGTCCCTTGGTAAATAGTAAAACGTGATTCATGGATGGGTCGAACATTCGACCAATCCCTGACGTTTGTTTCGACTAATTTGATTAGACGATTAACCGCGCCCGACATTCGGTTCAGTTTGATTAGACTCGACACGACGCACGTCGTAACGAACTCGACGAAGCGGCGCTCGATACAAATGAGAATTACGCAAATTCGCCGGTGCAATTTATCGAGACTTCAATAGTAATTTTTAAAGCCCGTCGTTTGAACGTTAGTTTACGAGTTATATGTACAGTTCGAATTAAAAAAAAAAACAATTTTACCGTCTATGAACCTTGTTTTACAAAACTTAAAAAAGAAACATGACAGTCAGATTAGTTAGAATTGGAAGTAATTCATTAGTGCAAATACGTTATATATATAAATGTGTATAATACGTTAGATTCTAAAAGTAGTAGTTAGATTTTAATACTTGTAAAAATTATGTAATTGAAACAAACAATATTGTAATTTAACATGTGTATGAGATATAAAAGAAAAATTTTAATTTCTGCATCAATGCATGAAAACCTTAGTTTAAATATAAGTATGTATCAACGAATGTGTGATTTAAATCAATCGGAAATATTTCTTTAACATCTTAGTTGTCTAGTCCGAATAGGAAATGAAATTAATTCACTGATACATATGAGAAATGTTTTTACTTTGCCCTTATGAATATCCGCCGCAAATTCGATGGTGGACTTGTACTCCTTTCTTGTATGACCTCTGCATTGTTTGTGAACTCGCTACTGCAAGTGACATTTTACTTGGAAATAAGAATGAATGAAAAACTTCTCTTCCGGGAGTAGTTATGCTCTTTTGCTTTAACAGTATCGAATGCACGCGACGCGGTCCTCGATGAACCGTGTGACTCGGTCACTGCATAACATTGTCGCTACACGCTATGCGTATACGTACGTAAAAAAGTAATCGTTCAAGAGAAAACATTAACATACATATTCTTAATATATTCAGTTGTACCTTGTACAGAATACATTTGAGCCATACTCTGTGAATCTTCGCAGCGATATGCATATGTAATTTGTATTTACGCAATTACTCCTATTTACGTGTAACTTGAATTGTGAAAAATTCCATTCCTTTGTTCCATGTTTATGGCCTTTTGCTCTTTTTTCTATTTATACTTAACGTTCCTCCACGAATAGGAAAGACCGTTTTAATTAACGTATAAAAAAAGTTTTTACATACCAAATTTGTTATTAAACTTGCTATCAGTTTAGTGAAAGTATTAGCAACAATTATTAAATACGAAATAGGTTTTAGGTTAATATATTACTTGTTGACTTACGGAATGTAATTTTAATTAAGAAATTCTTGTATAGTTTGTTAATAACGTCACTCAATACTCCATTGAAAAATGGCGATAGTACATTCGTTGTTTTATAACATCATGCAAACCGTAAATATGAATATTCGTAACATAATTCATAATGTAATCGTAATATAAATTCATAATATAATTGTGAATCGTTATCGAAAACAAAAGATTTCACGGAACGTGTATTTGGAATCAAATTTTCCTTGCAAACTACACATTTGGAAAACATTTTAAGAGTGGAAGAAAATAAATGTTTATCGGGGTAGAAAGCGTACCTGTGATGCCATGATCGAGTGAAACGTAATTCGAATCGCTTGAAATTGAATTAACGAAAGTTGACTGAAAGCTGGAACCGGAAGGGAAAACTATGCTGTATCTTATTAGTCGCACTTCACCATAACTAATTAAGGGGCGTTTTTAATTTAATTTCGATTATGTCCACTCCTGCGGAAATTAGTACGAATTATACAAGCAGCGCCGCATGGCATAAAATCGTCGAACTAATGATTTACCAGGAAGAACTTGTTGCACATTTCGTGAGATGGCGCGCTGTGGCACTTGTTAAACAACGATAGAAGGCATCTCATTAATAACACAGACGAGGTACATAGTATATCTGACACGCAATATATTTACATATATATTTATTGTTACACAATGACGCAAAGCTAAAATTAATTTAAGAATGAAATTATAACAGCTAAACAATATGTAAAATTTATAAACAAAGTTGGCTATCAATAGATATATAATATTATTTCGCTAGTGTGTATTTTCTATTAATTTTTAACTTTAAAATAAATTTCTTTTGAATTGTTATTAATCTATATTTTATAGTAATTTATAAATTTTCTCGATTTATTCTAAGCAGATATTACATACATATACTATAGATATTACTTTAATTCACTTATTCTGTAAATTATTTATATTATTGTATTTATTAAAGAGGAACATTATATCCACTACGCTTAATTATAGCAATAATAATAAAAGAAGACTAGTGACGAACAAAATGTGATTAATATTAACGGTGTAGAAATGGAAGAGGTATCAAACCTTGAAAACTCTTTATAATTATCTGCCTTGAAATTGTTATAGTTTGATGATCACCACGAATTTTTCGACATATAATATTTCAATTTTGCGCGCGGCTTTATATGAAAGAGAAGCCATTTCACTCCAGCCAATCAGGTGTCACTTAAGTGAAGTTTTGGCGCGAACTGTCATAGTACGGGTGAAAATCGTATTATCAACTTGCGTCGTTCTTCGAAGGGTGCGATTTCAATTATATAGTGTTTTTATTAGTATTATATTGTCTTTAATCGAGTATTATCAGGTTCGTTTAATTAATATGTTCTTATTTAGTACTTTGTTAGGTACTGTTAAAGTGAAATTCTATAGTTTTTCCAATTTTCTCTGTTCATTCGTCGTCGATCGGCTGAGTGTCAGTGTTGCCAATGCGTTGTATTACGAACTTTTGAGAGAGGATTTGAATTTGATTTTTATTCCATTTTGACACAATTGATTCAGTTTTATATATTAATCCCAAATTTATGGTTATGATTTATGCAGATGGACATTAGAGATGCGTAGACGAAAACAATTAATGGTGACAATTCGATGACGTCTCATACAAAATGATTTGGAAACGTTGGATTTACTTTAACGAAGATGGAGGTACATGTACGTATTGCTTTTTGATTCACTTGTAATATAATAGATATCCATTTAATATGTAATATTATTAAATTATACATACGTAAATGTATAGTCTATTAACAATCAACAATATATGTACATTCAATTTTTATTATATTTATTCAAGAAATTTGAATAGCCTTCATATTTCAATCATGAATTCTCGGTATTAATATCGCCATTAAGCTTGTATGAACAATTTTTATTATTTTTGAGATAGACTTGTACGATATGCTGAGGAACGTTTTAGTTCAAGATTAGGCGTGTTGTTATTGTGACCACATCGGGTATGTTTAACGAATATTGTTGCTGTCTATTATTAGAGTTTTTTTTTTTTTAACAAACTATCGATAAAGTAAAGAAGAAAAATATGTAAAATTTTCTTCTTTTTCTCCCTTCTCTACCCCTTTTTAATAATACAATTTTACTTTCAGAAAATTTTTGTGACCACGCGCAGTCGGTAGAATCAATGTTTGCTTCGTAACTTCAAATTCTTCGATTCAATTGTCATATGCGAAATTAGAATCAGTGTTTGTTCGGAGACTTAATTTAAACGATACTTAATCGAAATGAACGCGTTAACATTTTTTTATTTTTCATTTTTATGTAAACCTTATCCTTTCTAATATTCGTGTTCGGTATTAAAGTCAGTGCTCAAGAGGATCCAGGTATAATCAGAATCTGGTATATCTGGTATCTGGTATCTTGGTATATTGTATCCTAATTTATTTAAATGATTTTGTTAACTTATAGATTTCAGATCGTTGTATTAGAGCTCCAATTTCTGTAATTATTAAAATTTGGAATGTTTATTTTTAATTTTTATTATTATTAAGATTCTAAATTTAATAGAGTTTCATCTTCTATTATTTCAAACTTCTTAAATAATCAACACTGTGTTTTCAAAAACAAATTGTAATAATCTACTACTTTTTTCAGGTTTTTCACAGTCTCCATTTCCTTATGCTTTCCAGAAGAAATCTGAGGGTGTTCAAGAAGCCAAAAATGTAAGTATTTTTGTAAATTGTACCTTAATTAATTTTACTTCTCACGTACTTTAATTATTATTAATTAAGAAATAAAATTTATATTAGAATTAGTCATATCTTTAAAATTAAAGTCTAATGTCACATGTCTTGGTACAGACTTTTCACAACTTCCCATTTTCCTGTATAAGGTTTGATCGTTCCTTCTTGATGATTGTTTTGGCGATGACTTCCTCTGAATTGCTGCATCATCGATGGCAACGTTTCCGCATCTTATCGTGAATCGCATGTCTTTATATTCCTCTGGTCATCCAATCATGTCGTAGGACAAAACGTTCGAATCGATACGGACGACTGGTTGTATTACGTAGAATTTTTTTCGAGCAAAGTGATCGCGGATATTTATTATATTCGTGAGTAGTAACATTATTTTTGTGTCTTATTTATTAGTTCAGGACAGGTCTTCTTGCACACCGCGTTTTTTTTATGTTAATGTCATGACATTGAGGATTAAAACTTTAATATAATGTTGATCATTAGGACGAGTGATTTATTTTTTTATTTTATTTTTATAAGATACTTCTTCTGCTGCGATTAGAAAGACTTGAGCTTAAATGTAAGTTTCAGCGGACAGAACAATTGCCACAGAAGAGGGCAACTACTAATGGCTTTCCATCCCCTGGATCCTCCAGAACATGGAAAGTCATTTTCGGTATTACTTTGTCACCATGCTTGTTTTTGGTAGTTGTGACAGTAGTCTTTTTTGGCTGATGTCGGTCCACCATCATATTGGCTAGATCGCTGATTGTTATCAGTGTTGCGAAGTAGTACTTACAGGTTGAGTTACAGTTTCGAAGTAATTTAAATTAAAATTGAATTAGAAAAATGTCAATTTTTGATTAACTTTATAGCGTTGCTATTTCTAGCTATCTAGAACAGTTGAAGTAGTTATTATTGAATTTATTTTATGAATTAATATTTCGATACTTTTTTCATTGCCTTTGTTTCAATTACTTTTCAAGTTAATGTTGCCTTAATAAATGATCACGTTTTTTTAGTAGCATTGCGATTATAAAGTGCCTAAATTTTTTCCACCTGCTGCAGCTAAAAAAGATGTACAGAGGTGGTTGTCAGCAGCCTTAACACGACCGCACTGCACTTTCGTAATTAGTGTTGTGTATATTTAAACTCGAGTGCATAGATTAGTACTTATTAGCGTTGCGTACAAGAATTTTCTGCTACAGTTTCGGGAGGTTTCTATTTTGTTTGACTTTTTTCATAATAAAATAATTAATATGGCAAACATACAGAACACTCTTAGCGGTTTGCTCTGAATTTTCTATTGTGTATGTGATTACAGTAATTTAGTGTTGCGAAATGCAAAAGATATTCCACTCTCGGTTTATGTCTTGGTGCTTTCCTGGCTATTTATTTCCTTTTCCCCAACTCTCGTTATTGATATGACACTCATTCTAATAAGTCTCTTCAATTTAAATAGAATATAAGTATCACTTAAAACATTTTATAAGATTATAAAGTTTTAAACAACAATAATTTTTATTACATCTTAATTTTGTTACTACGTTTGCTCTTCTTCAGCCATGGAATTATTATATGTCTTCTAACAATACTGTCGATCCTTTTAGAATCATCCTTACACTAACTACCTTGTAGTTATTACATTCTGAGAAGACGAGTTTCATTTTCTTTCTCGACGTCCTTTGTTTCGCGAGACGCTACATCTTCAGTTTGTTCCACGACATTCGTGGAAAACACAGCTTCTGTCTGGTGACACCCGGAAATTCTTAGTTAATTCTCGTGATTGTAAATCGTTCTTCATGTTAAAGATAAAGGAGATAAGAAAATGTATCGGACGGAATACGTTATACCATGGGTTCAGATGCGAGCGAGGGAGGAGTACATTCTAAAAGCATCTAGGCAATATCCCGTGGTAAGAGAACTTTCCAAACGAATTCGGAGAGTTTAATAATTAACGTCGAGAGCGGCAGTGCTCGCTGAACGTTCTATTCCGGGGGGGTAGTTCGTTCACGCTGAAACTGAGACAAGCCCGTGAGATACGGAAAAACCATTTCCCGCCGTATTCGGAAATCTATCACTCGGGATGAAATTTTCTTTCCAACCATTCGATACCGCTGTCTCGGATGATGATGCACCGGCTTATCTTGGATTAAGTATCAAACTGTCGTCTGCTTGTTCATAGGGTGATTTTTAAATGTACGTATAAATATTCCAGGGATAAATTCAATTAAAAAATATTGAAGAAATTATACAAATATCATAGGTTATTTGTGCTTGATTCTTTAAGTAAGAAGATATTTGACAAAATCATGGAAGTTTTTATGTCTTACAAGTATAAGTACCGCAATATGTTGTATGTTTCATGATGTATGATTCATCTTATTGTTGTCAGACGAAAAGACATTTCAATTATAAATAAATTGGATAGTTTCTTCCTTGTTTGAAAGATAAAACCTTGTTGTTCAATCCTCGTATACAAAAGTATTAATACGTATTTAATACGCACACCCTGTGCGTGATTCTTTGAAGACACTATTGATTTCAGTTGGATCCGTTCGCTCTTCGAAATTCGATCACGTATTTTAACAACAACAAAGAAGACAGTGCAAAATCGGCATATGAGCGTCTTCATAGCGTAGATTTCGATCTTTCCAAGCCACGATGTGATCGTACCAAGCCTAGCCTTTATTGGTTGGAAATCTCAAAGGAAAACCAAGGCCACAAGGTCCCGATGACTACTAATCTGTGGTACGGTCGACCGAACAGAGTTCAAGTCGATTTTCCTGGGACTAAATTTAATCGATCGAGCAAAATGCAAGAGTTCTACATTCGCTGTGGTTTTAGTCTAGTTAGCGGCGAGGAAAACGGATCGTTCTGCTAGAGTGAATCTGTTAGGCAAGCTTTTTTTGATTCTCTTTTTTCTAACATTAGTTCGACCGATTTTATTAATATTACATGTAATATAAAACACGATTGAAAAGTGTTACTATCATTACATCACATTTGTGTAGAATTCGTTAAAACCATGCTTCGTGTGCATGTAAAATATTAAATTTGAATGATATTTAATAAACTGATAAAAAGATTGCATTAGAATATTTAGTAATAGAGTTCTTGAATCAACCTCTTTATATAGTTTAACTTTTTGCTTATATGTTTCTTATAGTTAAGTATGAAAAATTGTTTTATGAAGCTTTTCCATTTAACTGAATAAAGCGGCATACGAGGGAGTTTACCTTTTAGTTATGTACTTAAAAGAAAATAACACGTATAACTGAATTATTTGTATGTTCATGTTTCAGTCGATTATTACTCTTGACATTCTGTATTAAATCATATTCACGGCAAAATAAATGCTTGAAAGTAGATTCAGTAATCATTAATCGACTTACATACCTTTTTCAATTCTTTATGAGTGACATATAATAATTTATAAGGACTTTGGACTGGTAATTTTCACATATTCAGCAAAGCACAAATTCAACACGTTTCACGTATTCATCTACTACCGGGGATCAATATTGCATCGTTCAAATTTAAAATTGCTTGCTTTCCGTGAAGAATTCTTCTACGAGGTTACCTTCATTTTTTGCAACGTAAATGTTTAAAATCTGGTTTGTAGAAATTTTTTTCTTTGACAGACAGGATGAAAATTGGGTAATTCTGCACGACGTATGAAGCCAAATTTGTTATTGGAAAGTGGTGCACGTACGAACAATAGGGATATTAATCTTAAAAAGATCAAAGTGCTAAGAATAAGAATATATACATGTGGTTAATGTTACATGATCTCCATTAACGTTTAATTTATATTGTATTCGGTATATTTGATGCGTATGCATTTTGTTCTTTTTTTTATTTCTTTCTCAGGAAAGGGTAATATAATTATCTATATACATATTAATGATTTAAAGAGTAAAACTGCTGCTAAATGTATTTGTGAGAGAATTGATATTGATTAAGCGTTGATATTGGGTAAAAATGGGATGAAAACTTTACGAATAAAATGTGCAAGATGTAAAATTATTCTATAATTGAATAACAGTATTTTAATAAAATATATTTTTTAAGAGATTTCGGGAGCTTGAAAGAACTGTACAGAGATAATAAGAAGCAAAGATTAACATATACGTCCATTCATCTCTATCTCTGAAAAAAATTACATTTTACATTACATTAATAAATTAAATCGTATCTTTAGAATAGAATGGTTCTGCTTTATTCAGTTTTGAACAAATTTCCTTATTACACTGCAGATTAAACAATCTTTATATAATTTAAAAAATCTTCCTCGTATAAAAACGGAGTGCAACTGCTCAATTTCTAATTTCGAAGCATTTAATAATACAAAATATATATACACATGTAAGATGGTTTCTTCTCCTTCGAGATTTTTGTCGATACGATTATTTATAAAAAATGTAAATTCATAATTTTTCTATTATTTTTCCTACATGTATGTATGTAGAAAAATAATTCTTTATAAAATTGTAATTTTTTATCTACTGGTCACTTTTACCAGTTATTTCCGATCAGTAATCTAGTAGTATAGGCATTTTCTGTTAATCCTCTGATATTTCCTTTTCTGTTACGATGTATTCGAATGGAGTACAGATTTGGAT
Organism: Bombus flavifrons; assembly: GCF_040668555.2. Classification (NCBI taxonomy): domain Eukaryota; kingdom Metazoa; phylum Arthropoda; class Insecta; order Hymenoptera; family Apidae; genus Bombus; species Bombus flavifrons. Next base: position 13,245,320 of record NC_138451.1, on the reverse strand, counting down.
AGGAGTCTACGTTGTCGGACAGATCGTTGAAAGAGATGGCGAACATGGAACCGTTGTAGGTACGCATATAGAGCTTGCTTCTATACCGAACTTAAACTAGTACCAGCTTCGAACTTCCACCGAGTATATCCAGAATTCTATACTTCCTAATTGTAATTACAATTTCCACTTTATAAACTTGTCACAAAAGATTCATTAATTACCACATCTTGCAATGATACTATGTTTAATTAGTTAGCGTAAACAATGCCTTAAACATTAATCTCTAATAAACACTGGAAGGCGAATATTTCCGTCATGCGTAGAAAATTCGAATCAGACGATCCATGCTGATCGCAATTTCGTTTCGCGAACGTAATTTCCGCTTTGGAGATGGACGGTTCCGGTATTACGAATCAGCCAAAATGTTCGTTACGAGAGTGTAATTTCGATTTTAAGCGCACGGTCCGTTATAGGGAATTGCCTTAGATATTTCTCTAAATGATATTTTCCGCTTTGTTCCGTGAACATTCGCTTTTTCAGGCAGACTTGACAATTTTTCAGCTTCACAAAATCTTGGAACAAAGCGTAGCCGTACATATTAATAAAATCACGGCCGAAATCCGAAGGATCACGAATACAGTGGCCACGAAAGTATTCGAACACTTACCACAGAATTCTTTTATGAATGTGCTCTGTGCATTGTAAGAAATTTTTTTTTAATTTCGTTAGCATTGTAACGAGACTCGACCATCGGGATTATAATAGAAAAATTGAAAATCAATGAATCATTGAAAATATATATATGTAGAAGTTACAGGACATTTATCGCATACATACATTTAGCGAGAAATTAGTATATTAGAACATTTTCGTGAGTAGTACATGTCATCCGATCATCGTGATACTTTAAAATCTAAAATTTCTCGCGATTTTCTCACGTTATAAGCAATTTTTGACAGTTCAAAGATATCCTGCCTTATGTCTTCATATATACATATTTCTGTTTTTACTGCCATGTCCTGGAAAGTTGCTCGATACTGGGATTGCTATTTCCGGATATGAGGATAGAAACACCATGAAAAGAGGTACGTGCACTTATGTAGACACGGTGCAGACATCGAATATATACCTCCGTATCTCGCTATATCAAGTTGGATTCAAGTTTTATGCAAGGTATCGAGAGATCGCTGAAACTCAAAGGCCGGTATAGAAAGTATCGAAACGAATCGACCAGGCTTTATGTAACCTAGAACACACATACCCTGGCGATTGGATGTGTGCAGTATATTTATGATGAATTCATCGATCGATGGCCACAGATTCTGCTGTTGCTTGTTTCGAATCTCACGTTCTATGTCAAGTATTGTCCTTGTACGACTGTCTTGAATAAAAAGCCCGGGTAATTTATTGACGTCTCTTTTGATGCCTTGCCTACCGTAGGCTACGATATTCTGAGTCGCAACACTTAAAGCGCCTGAAGTAAGGAACCATAATTCACATTATTCTTCATACATATAGTACGTATGTGTAAATTGAAAGCTAAAATAGAATTATCGATACGAAACACTTTTGTATTGTAGTTGTAGTTCTCTATCGCGTTATTATTCCGTGAAAGTAATTTTAACAAAAACACAAACTGTCGAAATTGCAATTCTATTTCTGCGAAATTAATATAAAATTGAACTTTTCTCCAAAAGGAAGTTTTATTCAATCAAATAAAATAGACCGTTGGGGCAAGAATCACATTCGCTGTCTGTATCAAATGTATGAAAATACTACTTTCAATTAAAAAATAAATATCAACTTTCAAGAATACATATAATATTTACGCATTCTACTTTGTGCGTAGCGTCAATGATTGAATTTTTCTGACATTTTGTTTCGTTATTATTATTCGCAGAATATCCATGTCAATGACACGAATTTAAAGCGGGCGGTGAAAGTTCGCGTGACGGGTAAAACGTTGGCCGCTAATCGAAGAAGATTTTGTGCAAATTTATGCGCATAAACGTGGCCACCGGTATTCATCGTAGCCCGAAAAGACTTCCCTATTGTTTCTAGTTAATCGTCCGAGGTCAGGGACAGGCTAACGCTTATTTTCAATTCTTTGTTTTGGGCTCGTTAATTAAAAGTTTAATTAAAGCCACGTCAATTAATCAGAATTCTGTTTCGACCCATTCCCGTGTACTTCGTCACGGAAGAGCAGAACAAAAAAGATGGAGAGCAGCTCGCGATAACTGGCAGTTGCCTGTTGGCCTGCTGCTATACGTTCGTCGTTGTTATGTGACCAAACGGGCAATTAAAAAGTCATCTCGGCTAGGAAATTTGTTGTATAATAGCAGTTGAACGAAGTTGGGATGAAGTGAACCTATTACTTGAAAAAGTCACACTTCGCCGATCTAAATTCATCGGTAATGTCCACCGACTGCATGATTTTGTCATCGATGTGCATCTGTGTTATGTTTGATAGTCAAACAAAATTCTCCATGGTTTTTCATTTGATGATTTCATTTCACTTTCAATCGAGTTTTTGTTAGTTACGATTTGATTTGTTCATTTTGTACGACGAATTGGTCGAGACTGTCGAGAGTGTGATCCATTAATAACTGCTTCTATTTGCGAAGTTAGTTTTTCGAAGAGGTTTCAATTATTAGAAGATACTTGAAAATTGAAAAAAATATAATTTCACTATATAATGATACTCCTTAAGGGCCTTAGCTTGCAGAGTTATGACGATTTAATTATCCGATTAATTTAAAGGGACCGAATAATTATCTTTTTTTCATTTCGATACGATCGAGAAGTGATTAAAACGACTGCGACCTGGAATTATGGGTGAACGTCTCAAGCGAAAACTCAATCAGCAATAATTATGCCAGCGTGTACATAGGGCAATATTAGCAAGTTCACTACCCTTCGTAGTTCCGCAATACGCTTAATCGAATTGCCTTTGGTAACGTAAAGTAACGAAGCCGAAAGGGTTATCTAGAGTGTGACCTCATTAATACGTTGCTCTCCTAAGAAGTTAGATGTATTCCGAACGCAAATAAATTTCAGCAACTACTAGAGTCCTGAAGAGAAGTTTCTTTGGAATTGTTTTATAGTGCCCCATGGACTTCAACGCTTTCTCTTTCTCCCTTCGTCTTTTCGTTTCTTCGTTTCCCGCCCTTTCTCTTTCGCTCTCGAACAGAAGAGCATATTCGTCGCGCTCCTCGCTTTACGTTTTTTATCCCTCGCTTAAACGTTATATTTCACTTGCTAAAAATTCAAGTGATCGATCACCGATAAATTGTATTTTATTAGCGGGTGAAAAAAACGGACCGCGTTCAACACTCGATACTTGATATAAGTCCCTCAATTAATCATTTAACGATTGTTTTGAAACGCGAACATTGAATTTTAACAACTTTTGATGTTTCTATATGATGCTCAATTAAATTGCCCTGAATATCTTAAACGAAAATAAAACTGGTAAAATATCGTCGCTTATAAATGATATTCCTCTAAATTGTCCGTTGCAAAAGTTTTGATTATTTCCATTTGCTGCTATTGCACTGTAAGATAAAACTATATTGTATTTTTTTTTTCGAATCGCATATTCGTACGCTGGAATTACTAGAAGCGCATCCGACATTAACCCCTTAAGGATCAGCATTCCCAAAAGAAATCAGTCGTTGTATGCTTTCCATCTACCCAAGAGATTCGAGCAAAAATGCAAGTTTAAATTAATTTCTAACAATTTGACAAACCGCGGTAAAATACGTCACGTTTCTTTTTAGAGCGTCAAATATGAATGAATAATTAATAAGCATTATATTTTATATCATATTAAATCATATTTAATCGATCGATAATAATTTTCGTTTAGAATTTGCATCTTACACTAAATAACAAAACTCATTTATTTTGATGATGCAGAATTGCTTAATTTAAATATCGATGTAATTATAGAAATCTATATATTTGATATACATTATCTCTCTGTTTTTATTTTTTTATGCTTCAGTATATTCCGTTTGTCGATATTTCCATTTTATTCTCTTCTAATATTTATTCAAATCTTCTTTATATTGATTTACGGTTTATGCCTCATGAAATGCACTTAAGCATTGGCTTTATTAAGTAACTTCTATATGCGTTCTGTGATTTTCACGCGGAAATTGTAAACGACAACTTGTAGCAAAAGTACAAAATTTATAACTCGCAAGATATCGTACGTTCCTATCTTTTGATATTGTCAAATAATTTGAAACTATCTGTCAACCGATAATCCATTTATTGCCAGCGACATTTTGACTTTATACGTATAAAAGTTTCTCTTTTCAGATCGCTATAAGTTACTTTTTCGAAAAATATATTTGTTTGTTAACGTTCAATAAATATGCTTGGTACAACGGTATACAATAAATACTTTTTTTTTTTGATTTCCATTAAATTCAGAAACCTGGGAATTTACGTTGACGTTTAGGACATACGCAAACATTTGAAATTTTCTAATAAACTCGTATGTAAAAATTCCGAAAAAGGATTTAACCAAAGCTCGCAGTTCGGTCAAAATTTTACTTTCATCGTCCAATAAACGTTCGTTTTATTTTGACACATTTTGTTTAATAAAATGAATCAAACTATGGTTATGTAATAATTATACATACAAAGAATAAGTTACAATAGGAACAATTTAAATACCATAATATTTGTGAATGAACGCGTACCCAAATTCGATTTTCTTAAAAACGATGTCTCCATCGCGGTTTATAATTTTCGACTTATTGTGAGCCATAGAACTTTCTTGATCTCACGTGTATCACGAATTTTGAAAATGTCATGTTTGGATATGAATGAATTCTAATCTTACTAATTAGAAGGGATCTGAGCTTCTACAAATAATCTGCTATCTTATTTGCATAAAAAATAATCAAACGATAATGTGCCAAAATTTCTTTGTTGTGAAATATTCAGTTACGTCGTAATTACTGTCATGCAAACTGTCATTTTAGTACTTTCTCAAGCATTAAATAATGATCGTAAAGTTCCATGCAGATTAAGCGTTATCTAGGAAGTTCGATATAATTTGTCAGAGAAACGTGCTAAATTAAACGAAAAGCGTGGCAAAAGAAATGCGTTAAATCACATAATCGACGCGAGAAAAGTTCGTTTCGCGAGTACATGTCTCGTTTTTTGACTGTGAAACCATGTTGGTTGCGGCATTTTTGTGGAATCACAAAACTCCTGCTTCTAAAACCTCCGCGTACCAGTTGTTCTTCGTGCACGCACGCTATCGCAGTCTTATTATGTTTCTTCGTGCAAAGGCATAAATCATTTAAATCACGATTCACGATAAATTATTACAATCGGATTGTTCGTCGCGGCGACGTTTTATCGAATCGTTTACTCGCATCTTCGCTCCTTCCTCGAATGGCACCTGTGATTTAACTGGCTCTTAATCGTGTCGCTGATAGCGGACTCCGTATTTGTCAAAGTATCACTTCTCGGCGTTCCCTCAAATGCTTCAAGATGCTTATTTACGATCCCACAAAAGCGACAATCGCGAACAGAGATCGTATATAAATGTTGGCATTGCCTCCGTCGCGACAGTTTCAACGTGCTCCCTCGACATGGCAACGATTAGCGCCGATTCGTCTTGCTGTTTGACCGACTCGACCAAGTCGCAGGTCTGCTCCGTCAAAGAGAAACCAGTCGCTTTTCTGTCCGACTCCGACATCAATAAGATCGTCGAGCGAAAACTTCTCTCGAATAACTTTCGCGTTTTACATTGGAGTTTGGATAACTTAGGGGAGATAAATGGTTTCTTGGGCTTGTACTATACTCTCTCCGTTACGGTGAAAATCGATGACAAATCGAAGCATTTCAAATTCTTTGCGAAGACACCGCCACCGACCACCAGTCCACAGTACGATTTTCTAGTCCGCAGCAATACGTTCAACAAGGAGATCGTTGTCTATAGTGAGATAGTGCCGAAGATGGGCACAGGAAACGGTCCCAAATGGTTGCCCGATTATTATTTTGGCAAGAATAACGTTATAATAGTTTTGGAGGACGCCGGGCAAAACGGATACGTTAACCTGGACAAATATCTGCCGTTCGACGATGAACACTGCATTATGGTAGCGAAGACGATCTCGGTCTTACACTCGAGATCCTTGATCCTGGACGAGAAGCTTCGCCGTAGTACCGGTCAAACGATTTTTGACCTTTACGGCAAGTACCTGGAGGAGGTGGCTTTCATCGAGACCGATACGGCGGCGCAAAAGTATCTCTCCTCGTGCATCAAAGGTGCATGCACTATAGTCGATATGAACGAGAATCTGAAAGACGATGAGGCGACTCTTATTAAGAACTGGATAACCAAGTGGGTATGGAGGTTACCAGAATTGCTGAAGACGTCAAATAAATTCAGAAACGTGATGTGTCACCGGGATCTATGGCCAAATAATATCATGTTCAAGAAAGACTCTAGCGGTAAGTCGATCGGGTGTTACCTGATAGACTTCCAATTCTTGCGATACTCTCCGCCAGCGATCGATTTTGTGACCTGTTTCTTGTTGTCGACCGATCGTGCTACTAGACGTCGATGCAACGAGTCGCTTATCGACGTTTACTGTGACACCATGAAGAAAGAATTGGCCGCGGAAGGTCTCGACGTCGAGGATTGCTTACCTCGCGCGCAATTCATTGAGAACTGCAAGGACACTCAGGGCCTGGCATTGGCATATGCGGTCGCTAACATGCAAGTAATGCTACTAACGCGACAAGCGGTGGAAGAATATTTTATAGGATCTACCGATCAACTGGAGCACGTCGTGTACGGTGATCAACGCAGCGAGCTCGTTAAAAATCAATGCCGCATTATGAAATCCTATCAGCCGCGTATTACAGAGATAATAGAAGAAATTAAAGAGTATTTGGCAGCTAATCCAGACAAATGCTAGCGGACGAGAAAGAAAAGCACGGGTCATTGGTTGTTTCTTTGGCATGTTGGTCCTTTGGTACTTGTATTGTCGTCTGTGATAAAATGTGACTTTAAAATGAGAGCAGAAAAGAGATTGTTTCTACGATTCTACGATTTGCAGATGAAATGATCTATTTCGCCTTCTCGTTATCCAACGTTATGGTACAAATATTTTATTCGAAGGATTTAACGCGGCCACACGCGTAGACTCGTAACTTTGTTACACGGAGAATCGTTAAGAAAGCGAATTTTCTACTCAAAACCATTGTGTGATACGACGCTTTGCCGGCTTAAACGACGTCATCGTTCTCCGTTAGGCGAACTTTGTCGTAAAAGGGAAAAGGGATTACGGGTCGTAATAAACTTTGTAGAAACCCTGCAAGAGGCGGAAAGATAGGAACCTCTAATATTTAAAGTAACTTTTCGCCGTAATCTTAACTCCTTACAGACTCAATACAGCTCATGGCTGCCACGAGCTGTATCGTCTTTTGTATCAGCGAACGTCGAAAAATATGGCATCATACTAATAAAATAAAGTCGGTTTTAATGGATATTTACATTTTTCTACGCACAGTATGTCTAGTTTAAATATACTCTAACTATTAAATGTACGATAACATTCTTCAAATAGAAGTTGCCCGATTTAATAGAAGAAACTTAATAGAATATTTGAATTCCTTTTTAGATCGTTGTTGATAAAGTCTCGATATCTACGTACTGTTCTTCGATGGAACTATAATGTTTACAAGAAGCATTTCTGCACACCCTTGTTCCTTTTTTGTAATCGTATGAAAGTACTTTGAAATAATATGAATGCAGTATCTTAAATAGTCTAGAGTAAGGACAAGAAAGGATGTTCTATTTGAAGCGAAGTTTAGTTTTATTTTAACAAGCAATACCCAATGCAAAAACTGACTATAATATCGTCGTACGTCTTATTCTCATACTCGGCTCACAACGTCTGTCTTCCCAGGTCAAAAAATGCTGACTCTCCACCCTCGCACCCTTCTCCCACTCTTTCACTCATTTAGCTTTGACGTCACCAAGGCATGCACTCTTCCTTACACACACTCTCTCTCTCTGTCTCTTTCTCTCTTCCCCAGCACTCTTACGATTCTTAGTTTATACCTTAAATTTACAACTTATACTATTCCGAGAAAACTCGAACTTAAATATACGATAGACCAAGCGTATACCCCCCTTTTCTTTTGATATTACATGAATTTTATTGTTTCTTAACTACTGTATTTTAACCAAAGAAAATGGATATTTCGTATGTTACCTATTATTTTTCATTTTAGTAATTAATTGTTCGTATAGTCCCTTCGTTTTCTCATATTTAAATTTGTACAACCCTACGAGCATTTCATGGATCAAGAGCATTTCAGAATGTTGAAAAATGTTTCAATGTGGGAGAGGGAACGGTCGCATTCAATTGTTGACAAATTTATCCTTGTGCAATAATCGAGCAGCCGATATTCCTCGTTCGCGAAATGAGGAACACCCAGTTCTATTCAATGGCCCGTAATGTTATGTCAGATTAAAGCAGAAGTTCGTTTTACTGCTGGCAATTCGAAGCAGCCGTAATCGCTTTTATGTCGGGCTAATGACGTAACCGTGAAACGTAAATTGCCCTACCTATCAATGACAGGCTTAATACTATTCCATTGTAAATACAATAATGCATGAACGCGTTGTCATTGTTTCCTTTCAACTATCCCTCTATTTTCACCAACTGCTACATTTGACGTATTCGATTTTTTCCATCCAAATTGCGTTGGAGTTTGTAAGCTCTTCCTCGACGGTGAATACACAATAAACAGAAAGATGAACGTGGCTGGCTTATTATGTAACCTTCGTCGCATCAGTGCAAACACGAAATTATTTTACACTAACGAAGTATTTAAATTATAAAATTCCTCCTTTACGTAATGTAACATGTGTTTCCTGTTGGTCGGAATTTCCGAAAATCCACACGTTGTTTTTATGTTAAAATACCGTAGAAATCGATACTGTTTACATACTAACAGTAATTTATCAATTTGGTCAGTTCAGAGTTTCACAGTTTATGTTTTCATTTCACGAAAATTAGATAAAAACTGATTGTATCTTTTTACGGAGAGCACAGCATTGTTACAAGTATTGTTTTACGAGTACAAATTACGAGGTTCTGTCAGCATGATTTTATCTGAAATGGATGGAATTGTAACGCTACCGCGTTACAGTACAGAATATAAGGAAATTTCTGATTGAATGTGATACTGTAACAGTGTAATTTCCAATTTGCGTGATAGTGTAATTTAGTATAATTTCCAACAAGAATACTAGTTCGAGTAAGAAGTTTGTTTACTCTTGTTCAACACAGCTGCATTACCAAGCAACAGCAGTTTGGAACCTTATACACGTAGATGTTGATTTCTGTAATGAAATTAAATCCGGTAAATCTAGAAGTACATAGCAAAATTTGTAAAAAGTTAAACTTTATTCCATAATATTATTAAATTTGCGTAGAAAAGGAGATACACGTAGACGCATATAAATAGCTCTTCCATTAATTAATATGTTCGTAACTATAAATACACCTGGGACTTTTTTTATACAGTATCTTTATTGCACAGTACCTTTCTTGCACGATTTACTTTTACACGGTTTATTTAACACGTTTTGATTACAGTTATGCAATGTTTTTAACGCGTTTTGTTTACCGCAAATGTTATTAATCTTGAACGTTCTTCGCGAGTTCAAAGGGATTTGAAAATTTGTATGGTTTGTTAGACAATTATTAAAAAAAAAAACGAAATAGATGTCATCGTAACTGTCGAGCGACGAAATTTTATTTTTTTCAAGTAATAAGAAAACATGTTGCGATATAATAGAGAGCGACGATGAGTAAGTTTTACGCTTTGTTACAAATCAATCGTTTCACGACCTTTTTTTACGACTGTTTTGTGCAGTGTACGCATCCACCGTGTAAGAAGGTCCCAGATATTATTTGAAATTTATTGTAAAGTACTGATATATGTAGTATTAGCGCTGCATCGCAATAATTTCGAGAAATAGTTGTCACTATAGTAGAATTATCCTGCGGGTCATACGATTCCAAGCGATCAGTGCAAAATTACCATTGCATCGAGAGAAACGTTGTGCCAAGCTTGTTAATCACAGAAGCTTACTATTTCTCGTGTGCTCATTATACTTCACAGACCACAAGCTTTCCATTGAACGATGTAGAATTATCATCGATCAGCCGATAGCATTACGATTCCATTATCTGCATCTGTGCCGAACTCGACCTGACTAACCCATGCTCGTTACCAAGAGCCTGCATCTAACCGTAATCCCACGATTATACTACTTTGTGAATATTATCAGTACCTATGGAAGAGCTCGTTAACTATAGAATTTCGAAAAACTTCATTCGAAACATTTCTGAAGACCGTTTTAATCAATCGTAGTTACAGTGAACCGTTACCGTGATTCGTTTCAAGTAGGTATGGTATATACGAGATGTGTAAATAAGAATGTTCTCCAGAAATAATTCGATGTATGATGTAACTACGTTTTACAAATTTTTGTTTCAATTTTGAGGTACAAAATCACTTAAGCTTATTCGTCTCTTTAGAAGCTACGATAAAGTATCAGAAAAAATATGCGGTGCTATTTCAAAATTTTCAATTAACTTATTTTCTAATTCTCAGTGAATATCGGCAATTTCTTTTTGTTGACAAAGTTTAATAGTTACGAACTATATTGATAGTTTGTTTCTGACCTCTATTTTACTTCTTCTCGATTGTCATGTTATTGGTTTTTACGGCAGAAATCGCGTGTACGTTGTATTTCGTCGTGACCGATGTTTCGTAGATGTTGCGGTCTGCGTCTTGAGGGCAGATCCGAAACAGTTTCAAGCGTTAAGGAATATCGCATCGATAATACGATAAGAAAAGTATTTGAAGTAAGCTCGAAAGACCGAAATTCCTTGTTTGGATCGTATGGAAAAAGTCTGAATTGCAATCTCGATGTAATGCCTTTGTAACCTTGACGTGAAATTCTATCGACTGTCGGGGATGTTACGGCGGAAAACAAAGAAGCTAATGATATTCGACGGGTCGGCGGTACATCCGTTTGCGAAATGATCGTGAGCTAAACTGGCGCGTTGCGTCGATTGCACGAAATCTCGTGGCTCGTGGAGGCGGTGGCAAAGGGCGCAGGCGTCCGGCGTCTGGCATCCGGTGGCGGCAAGCGGACTCGGATTTTCTCTAGTGTCGCGTCAACTGCCGCTGGAGAGTCGTGTGCGTTACACCCTGTTACCTCTAACCACCCCGTTTCGCGTGGCTCCGTCACGTTTTGTTGTCCGAAAACAAGTCACGTTCGCGGAAACGTCCGATCTCATCGCGAGTTTTGTGTCGTTGCCGTCGCTTCGCGTAGATACGAAGTGTAAATCCCAGCGATCGTGCGATCATTTTGCGGATGTCTTATCGCTTGTCGATGGTTCCCGCGATCATGCCGCGAACATGACAGGGCAACGTGTCGTACGAATCGTTACAACTGTCACGACGATCCTTTTCTACGTTTGACTGTTGTTCGTTCTAAACGAGTCGATGTAGTAAAGAATAAAATAGTGTCCGTTTGTGTCCATGGCGAGTGTATCTCTATTCGTTCTTTGCTGTAATTTTCCTACTTTCTACGAGCATAGAAGGTAATTGAAACGTGGCGATTGAGCGAGTGCGTAAAGGTCTATTCGGTCGAATGTATTCGAGCGAGCGTTTGAATCCCTGTTTCGATCGTGTTCAAGATTTACAGTCTCACTGCCGGTTTGTTGCCGATTTGTCGTAGAGTGCCTAGTCAGTGTACTTGAAGGAATTCTGATGAACGGTGTGTGAAGGGAGCAATTCGGGAAAGTGCGTTTAGTATGAATTGGTGCAAAGTGCAGGCTGTCGTGTATTCAGCGGAGACGTCGCCCGGCTGTGAAGGAATGCTTGTATCGGGCGCCGAAGCATGAGGGACGTCGCATCTTTAACGTAATGGTAAGTGCGCTGAATTTTTATTCGCTGGATTCTTCGATTCAAACCCGGGTTCGTCTATCGATAGTTTGGTTAGACGCAATTCACTGGACCTTGCAACTGGCTGGAAATGCTGAAATCGCACATGGAGCGGGCATAAATCTTTCAGGAAGTGTAGCATTGCATACCACCTAGTACGGTGGTAGAGTGCTGTTTGTGTTCGTTTTCAGGACCATTTCGCGTGTCATTGTTGTTTCCACGAGACACTTCTGTACGAATAAAAAATTGCAACAAACTTCACATTGCGTGTGCGAGTCCTCGTGAGTTGTTGCGACCGTCCAAATATACATGCTTCGTTGAATTGTATGCGGTTGCGATGTTTACATTTCTTTGTACGGCCGTGCGTAAACCGTGTAAAATATCGCAGTCAAATGGCTTAAAGCAACGTTTGAGCATTGGTTCGCGTGTACCTCTTCTCGTTTTCAGTTTCGTTTTTTTCTTTTTGATACCGGATAGTACTTCAATGTCCGAGTTTCGGTTTTGTCTGCATCGTTTCATAGTAAACTCGTCGGCTATAACATCGACTTTCCAGATTAATGTTTCACCGGTATGATGCGCTATTCTTTTATGGGATTTTCCTGTTATCATTGGAAATAAAATCACGAAATAACGGTGATTTTACTTGAAATTGCTTTCAAATACATGTATCTTTCGAAATGACGCGTATGTGTTGCGCAGGAGGGTTACAGTTGGTTCAATTAACTTTTTCAAAAAAGAATCATTTTATTTATAAATGTAATTTCGTTACTTTGGTTCATTATGTTGGCATAAAATATAACTTCGTTTTAAATTTCATTATTCGAGCAGTGTCTTTACATTTTTGTTTAAATTTGAAAAACGATAGTATAATAAACATCTCGGTTGAACGAAACGATATTACTTATTACGTATAACTGTAAATTATTCTTACGTTAGTTAAAATACGAAATCGTCACAAAGGTATGTAACTTTTTTTCAAGAACTCTTCGTGTTACGAAGCATTAAACGTAGTAATGGCATGCAAATGATCGTTAATAAAGAGTAGCGTAAATTACGACTTGTTTTCGTTATTACATTGTTCTTCGACATTACCACGAGTAAATTGATTTAAGGTATTTCAACGTTTATGTATAAATAATGGGATTTCATTATACACAGCAAATTCATTTAAGGCACCAAATTCAAAGATGCAGTTATTTAACGTTACAATTTATAGTCTTTAACCCCTCGATGTACCATTTAATTCGGATTATCTCGTCATTGTATACTTCGTATACAACGATATTGCCATTATTTTTCTCCATTGTAGGTATTACGATGACGAGTCAGACTCGTGATACGAACTCAAGGCGTTAAATAATACAGTAACACATTTTGGAACGTTTTCACAAAGTTTCGTATAACGGAAGGTTTATAATATTTTTCCAATGCATTAAAATAATGCTTCTAATTCAAACATGTATTATCGGAAACGGCGTAAAAAATATATATAAAAATGTTGCATTCGCGTGTAACGGAAAATATAGTATTGTTATAACTTTCGAAGTAGGAACAAAAACAGAAACATTTTAATATCACCTGGCACAATATCGAAGTATTCGTTATTAAAATTCGATCAATTTATGGGATTATATAGTACGCGAATATCTCGTGCGCCCAAGGCAAAAAATAGCATACGAACAGTTTTTTTTACCGATTTACTTTAGCATTTAGTTTATGTTCGGTTTAAAGTTTTTGCGAATGCGTCGAGTTTTTCTATCGAAAGCGTTGGCTCGTCGTTTCTGTGAAAGTGTAGAAGAGAAAAGGAGACAATCAGCCATTAACGGCATGTGTCGAGGTGCGCAATTTACATACATACCTGAGTATATGTTTGCCCCAGGTCAGACACAATGGCACCCACGATTTTACTCTATATGTATATTATCCCACTTTGCGTCATGCACATCGATAACCTGACACCTGAACAATCTGGATCGATCGTATCAACTGTTTAATTTAATTGCTTTATACTAACTGCATAATGGAAGAACGATGCTCTGAGCATTGACCGAGGACTGGTTTGGCTGGTTCAGCAATTAGCTTAAATATCGCTTACATTGACATTAATCGACGTATCTCGCTGATGCGAAATCAATTGTATACATTAACCATTTTAAATGAACCAAGCTTGTCGCTCGTTTCCATACCTTCTTTCTTCTCTGAGTAATTTAATATACCTGTACAGATATTACATAAACTGAAAAAAGACATTTTTGTATTCTCTACACGTATATGGATATGTATACAAAATTAGCATACGCATAATGGATATAATTAGCAATATGCAGCCAGATCTTAATGTTCGAACGTTCTTATTATTCCATTATTTGCTTTTGTACAAGGGAATTTAATTTAACTGCTTCAAAGGAATTCTATCTATTACATACATACATATATATCTTTTTCATTTAATTAGTCTCTGTTTTACTTTGCACTTGAATTTATTCCACTGCCTTTGTGTAATTACTATTATTGCACTGCACATTTTTCTTATAAATTCTGCGAAATAAATTGATCTAATAAGTTATTATGCAGCAAATTGTAGATCGAGCGAAAATTTGAACTGGACTCTATCGGCTAGAGCATCGAGTAGATTAGAATACGTGGTATATAGAAATTTGCCTGCATGCGGCAAAAGTCTGCACGTACGATCACTTTAAAATGGTCGCAATGTTTACTTCGTCGCATGGCAAGAGGCAAGGTCTCGTACGAGGCGATTTAGTTATCAGAATGCGTACTTACAATCAATAGCACGTACAGCTTTTGAAGCGAAGGCGGCTGAGTATATGCACATGTGTGAAATTACAACACTATTATCCAAAGCACAGTAAACTGTGAATCGCGTTTGATGTGACGCTAAAGATTTATAAAAGTTCTCGACTTTAGTGACATATCCAGTTTTATATTCTCAAACAGACGCTCGATAGACGTGTTCTCGCGATTTTTTTTCTACACGATCGGGTATTTTTCGCGTAGGACAAACATTAAGCTGACAGTACAGTTCAGTTCCCTCGTCAACCATAATCAGCACAGATGGCTTCGTAACCCTCCCTTCTTTATGGAGTTGTAGTTTTCTTACAGATGTCCAATCGCACTCGATACAATGGCGATAAAACTCGTCACAGCTAATATACTTATAGACAAACGTGTCAAATCGATGATTAATTCTGTTACGGTTCTCGAATTTCTATATTTCAATCTCGCTCTCACGTTGGCAAACGAAAAAGATTTTGAACTTGTCGAAGCGTTCAACGTAAAATTGTCTGTCAAATAGAATTTTTGGATACTTCGTTCAAACTTGGAATATCTTTTAGCGTTAGAAAAATACAGTTGGATCGCAAATGACAGGCAGAATGCAGCAGGGTTAATTACATTTCGGTGGAAAACTAATTAAAAAGTTGTTCAATTTTTCACCGTTTCCGATGTTCGTTTTGTCAATTGAAAATTAATCTTCGTCTCGATCTTTCGGTTCATGCATAAAAAGTGATTTCGCGAGAATGTCGAGTAACAGGAGAAGAAGCGGAAGAAAAGGGAGGACGATGTTGCATCTGGTTCGACTTTCAATTGAAAAGTTTCGCGGTTTCGCGACAAAAGGCCGTCGTCCCGTCGTTTACCCAAGGGTCCAGGGATATTTTTCACGGGCAATGATTTATTCGGTAACCGGCAGGCCACCCCTACGTGATATCGGAGTGTGCGCGGCTTGATGCGCGCGCGAGTTCCCGCACACGTGACGAGAATCGCCATTCACGCGCTTGTCGAAGTACATTTACAAGCGTTGCACTCGTTGCACAAAGTTCTTGAATTGTTGTCCCCGTTCACGCCTTGGAAATTGATTTCCCGTGTTCGTCCCACGTCATCTGCCATTTTTGCGCGCGTTTCATTGCCGCTTTGAACCGATATTCTTCGTTAAATGCAAATATATCGATGAAACTGTGAATGGAAGAACGTGATGTCTCCCTGTGACGACGACTAATTAATAAAGTTGTGTTAACGAGACATTGTACGAGCGTTTTCCGTGGGAATGAATTTTTACTGGTTAAAATTAAATTTGAATGGTAAAGCGTTACACGTATTAACACGCTGACTGCCACGGTGATCATCGATGACCGCGATGTTTTCACTACATTTTTTAGGATGATTAAAACGAGATATATTTCATGGACTAAAAATTTGTCAACGATGCGAATGATTTAAATGACATTGTTAGAGAAAAATACGCGTAAATACGATATAACATTTTACAAAAATGAAATGTTATGGTGTTGTATATTTCAATCTATCGCGGCTATATAAAATTCACGCAACAGTCAACGTGTTGAACATTACAGAGTCGAGTTACGCTTTAACAGTAACGCCACAGAGTGCTATTAATCAACTTTATTTATTATTTAACGATGTGAACGTAATACTGCTTCGATGTACGCGTAAAATATGTATGATTACAGACATGTTTCGGTGGTATCGTGCAAACAATGTCGCGTAGTTTCATTCCATTCCATTTTGTAGAGGCACTCGTCGTTTCAGGAATGGAGAGATCCTGCGGGAGAACTTATTCTGCAATGTAAATATATTCGGTTGTTTATACAGGCGCATGGCTAAACGCGTAGAAAGTGTTTAGCAATTTTAGCTGGTTGTCAAGTAAAGCTGTGTCAATTTACTTTGATATCTCATATGCACCGGTACACCGCGTGATGTGCTCAATACACACGTTGCAGCCCCTCGTGTGCACACGGCGTTCGAGATAAATGGGGTTTGTAAACTAATAGCGTCAAAGCGCGTTTTTGGTATTTAAATTGCGTTAGCCGGTTAGCAGTCGAACCCGTGAGATATTAGTTTAATCATTCTCGCGCGTTCCAATATTTTAATTAGAGCGAATACGGATATCGGCGATTTAATTCGCCTGGAAATTGCCGAACTTTGTCCCCGATATTACGCCAATGTAAATTAACGAATGGTGGTCGTTCGCAAATTTTTTCTATTTTATCTTATTAGTTTGTTCTCATTTGTTCGAAACGAAGCGAAAGATAGAGAATAGTTGAATTTTAAAATAATTTCTTGGTCGGTGCTTTCTCTCTGCTTGGCGCCTATAAGGATATTCTTCGTCAGTAAATCTTAGCGTAACTTGATAAATTCGATTATTAATACAACTTGCAAAAGTGAATAGATAATAAATTCTATAATTCGTGAATTATAAAAATATCCAATATTCGTGAATCATGAAATAAGATAACTAGTACACGTTGTCGCGCATTCATATATCTTCCTTTTACGATCGATTTATATAATTTTGGTTCAGAAACTCAAATAAATTGACAGAAAATATCTTTTCAAAGGTAAGTCGATTTGACGTTTCTGTGAAAGCGTTACATTCTCTTTTACGGTTAAATGCGTCTGCATATTAGCATCCAAAAATATGCAAATCAAATACGCGTGTCAACGTGTCGTGCAAATCGGTTCGATATGCATGCTTCAAACGTTTGCAGCAACGTGCGTTTACGATGACCGCACGTGTTGCAACATACAAGTACGAATGGTAAAGGTATACGTTTTCTCAGCAATTCGAACGGTTCGTATGGCAGAGAAGAAGTCATAAACCTCGGTTTGTGTGTAGTACGCTTGGCTTCGATCGCCCGATAAATAATGCTGCCACTGAAACGTAAATTTTGGTTCACGCTAAGTTATAGAGGCGCAACGAGTGCATCGTTTGAAGTTAAAAGTCAGCCGGCAACTGCGAAGTCATGAAATATTGCAAACGAAAGAATCGACGGTGTTTGATCGAGCCAAATCATCGATCGATCGTTGCTTTATAACGCTTTGTTAATTCATGACAAGCGAAGCAAAGGGAATTATTAATTTCTTTTATAAAGACGATTAGCATTTCAAAAAAAAGGCAAACATCTTCTTTCCGGTCAATGATACGAGAAATTCTTAAAGCATAATTTAAAAGAAAAACTCATTACGCGTTTGGAAGAAGTTAAGAAGGAGACGAGAGTTGCATTATTATGCGTCAATGTGCGAGATATTTTGAGTTTCACAAGTATACATTCCGTACAAGCGAGTGTCCGAAGTTCCGTTGTTTGGTGCTATCGTCAAGGGATTCGATCCTTTGAGAGTGTACTCAAACTGTCGTACATGTGGAGATCGGTCGCGCAATTAGGTTCATAATGGTGTGTGTGTGAGAGTATCGGGAAACTCCGAAAACCACCCTTATGCTTTATACATCGACCCTTCTATCCAAGCGGCAAATTAGCCTTATAACGTTGCAATTTGGAAATATTACTTTTAATGTTGGACTACCTTTATAACGCGTTAGCAAGTTTTATTGAGCATTACGGGCAAACATTACGGCGATGATAAATCATCGAAATAAAGTTTACTGCGTTGTAGGAAATATCGATAACACCAGCATCCGTGACAATGACTTTTTTTGCTACATAAAACAGAAAAATGAAATAATCCATAAATTATTCGTGGTTTGCGCTCATACAATGTCGCGAAACTTTTCATTTGAAGTACAATTTTTGAAGATGACGATGTCGCAACCATGCTATCAACTACAATGAAACTCTGTTGTATATTCTTTTTGAAAGAAAACACGTAATTCCAACAAGATACAGAAATGGCTGTGGTTACGAGGTAACTAACTTGTAGAAAAAATTTCCATTAAAAACTCTTCTGTCTGATTACACGGTTCGTAGACAGAACTTTTATCTTGGAAGAATAGCTCGCCAGAAAGCAGACCTAAATGTTCTCTCGCGTTTAAAATCCGTATTCCTCGAGAATCGATATTTTTCCGTAAGAATTTTCAACAGAAATATGTAACATTTTCGACGTTTTCTCCAAGCTATTGCGAAACTCAGAATCTAGAATTTCGTTTAAATTGAATTATTTTCCGTGACGACGAAGGTGGACGATAAACTCAAGAAAGAAAACAAGCAATCTGAATTCAACTGGAAGACTATTTAACTAAATCGCGGCGAGAAATGGCGGAAATAAAAAATAAAATTACCTCTTTAAGCTATCTTGAGGCAAAGATTCCATGATTGCTTAGACATAACTTGCTAATAGTCGACTGTGCAAGGTGTTATTATGAAAACGACTATTTGCAAATTGCCAGCTGGTAGAAACGAACAGTGCGTTAAGGAAAAGAAAATGAAGACGATAGTGCGATCGTTCGTCCATCTGGTGCAAGAAAACAGAAAAAAAACCATTTCGCCGTCTCGACAGCTGCGATATTTACGGCCAGTGAATGGAACGAACGTACAGGATTCGAATCTATTGATTGGTGTCCGTAACTTTTTCAGTTGTTTCATGTTTCACGTAAAATGAACTGGTAACTTTAGGCGATCCGTATTTAGAGAGGTTTTCAGGTATGTAATAGATCAAGTATTCGGCGGACTTTGCGCGCGTATACGAACGAGTTATACAGCTGCGAGAAGTCAGCGAAATTACTCGTGGACATGCACGTACCGATGGCATAACTCATGGTTGTTCTTATCGTCTTACTAACAACGCGATAAACGCACGTACACTTGTGTACGTTTCGATCTCGTCCTTTACTCGTTTCCGTCTCGATAAGCTTAATAAACGGTACGTTTCACGAGCTCTAACACTATTGGCTATCCAATAATCACTTTTGATACTTTTCGAACCAAGTCACGACAGACGGACGTTTGTATCTCCTATTTCTTCCTAACATTCTTTTGATATTGTCTGTTTGTAGGTATGGACCGAAACAAGCGTTAAAAAAAAAAAAAAGTTGTGAACGAAATTAAAGCGCGAGTAAATCAAGTTTAAGCGCACGTGTTTGTTTAACAACAAAGCGGTGTTTCTTTGCGGTGAAAGGAGCTTGCGGATCTGCCGTTGCTGCAAAGAAGTCCGGGAGGAAAATTACCGGGGGAGAGCGAGGCGTTTTGTTTCACGAGGCGTGAAATATCAGATATCGATTGGAAATTCGCGGATAAATACACGACAAATTTCGTCGTTCATTGAAAATATGAATTACCAACGGCTCCTACCTATCTTTTACCTGTTTCACGACTAGATCGTCATTTTTGAGAATATCGTTGAAAATTTAATGGAATCGTAAAAGATTTCCAAGAAACGTGTCATTTTAACGATTCAAAATAATTCCGAGATGTTTCACTCCAACCGATCTCTTGTCGATTTTTCCATCAAGGTTTCCATCGCTTTCGTTTTCCATCTAGCGTAGGAAATTTCCAATCAGCATGCTTTTATGGTATCATGGATGCCCTTCCATGCGCCCTTAGCGCATGGCTTAATAGGGATAGGGAAAAAATAGACGATATCTGAACGGGTTTGACGCTTTTGATGATATTTAAAAGCAAGAATGTTTCTCCGCGTGAAATTTCTCGACCTTATGGATCTCTTCATCATCTCTTGACTTCGTAAAAACGCTGCGTTTATGATATTCGCTGCTATCGAGGACTACGAACGTAGAAATTCTATCGTCCGCAATACTAATATCCTGAATGAAAAATAGTCTCTTATTATCAAAAATAAGTTACGTACCATGTGGCAAAAAAGCGATGACAAACGAATGGTAAACGTCCAAACTGTTAAAACTTGTAATTCATTCAACGTATGACAACTCCTTTTTTAATGTCGCGACGCGTTTGTGTTGCGGCACATCGTCATTTTATTTCGCAGTAACATGGTTTCAATGTAATTGCGAATGCTTTCCTTTATTCTTCGAGATGGACAGATTGTAGAAAAATAAGAAAAGTTGTTACGAAATTTCGAAAACTATGAATTCCGAACTGTGTTTTTTTCAATTTGGGGAAGGCTGCACAAAATTTAACGTACATTCACGCACGCATAGTTGGAGCGCGATCTCCAATCTTGTTTACTCGATGACATACCTCTATTTGTTAAATTAACAATTATTATTGTCGGTTTCCCAACTACGATCGATGGTTTGGACAAAAGCTGTTTCATGGTTGTAGGTCGTAATGTAGAAGAGAATCGTGGTCGCAACTGCATGGTTAATATGAAATAACCTCGTGCATTACACGCGTTACATTTATGCTCTTGTGAACCGCCAGTATAATTCAAATATCATACACATGTTCGGCTAAGCAATAAATAATTGTACCAAATATACCGTGATTTAACCGTGACCTATCCAGGAGTATACGGTATACACGCAAGATGAAAATTAATTTCGATAATACGTTACTACCCTCGCGGTATTCCAGTAACTAAATACTTATATCGTAATTTCGGAAATACGATAGTTTATATCCTGGCGCTGTAGCTATATCTATTCTTAGAGAGTTAAAACTGCTGGCCATTTTAGATGCTCTTCGATATGTTCTTTCGTACGATCCGATCTCAATTTCACTCGAAGAAAGATACGAATGCTACGTTACGTATATCGCTTGCGACATGCAGATGGAACAAAATTTGTCTGGTCATGTTACGAAGGTGTGAAATTTCCTTGCATTATGTCATCGGTGTCAAAACCAAACACGTATGAAGGATGCTTATGAAACCATCGTAGAATAATGACAACCTCTTAAGTTGAGGAGATAGTATACACGATTTTCTGTGTTCTATGACATGACCAACAATAAGAGAGATAGAGAAGAGAATTGGTCAAATTCTTACGAACAGATTCTTACGTTTGTAATATTTTTCTGCAGGCGATAATTTGTTCGAGCTACTGCATGAATTTCTACGTATTTTTGTTTGTAATAAAATTGAGACGTTGACAAAAGGCGGAGATGGTCGGTTTGGCTTTTGAGAGCCTCGCACGTTGATTGTTTTGAATGATGTATGAGATAGTTTAGAGATTGCAAGCAAGCAGATATTGCGTTGCCTCGAAGACCATTGATCCTGAAGGATTTGACTATAATGTGCGGAAGGCGAGGTGCTTTTTGGTAAGAAGACTGTGAGGAATAGCACGGATTTACTCTAAAACCTCGGAACCGAGCGCGTGGCTGAGCAAGTCGGTCATTCCCTGCTATAAAACATTTTTACTATTTTTATTTTTCCAACTTTATATTTACAGGATTTTAATTAATACGACCTATATTTTATTTAAATATTCTGAATAGAATATTGGACTAGATTTTAAAATATATTTCGATCCTATAGAGTCATTGCAAAATGAGGTAAATTCATCCTTCATCATCCTTCATCAGGTAAATTCTACTGTAACTGTATTCTATTGTAAGAAACAATAAATTACCAATGGTGATTTTCAATCGAAAAGATACCGTATGCAACTTGGAAAAACGAGGAAATATTAGCGAAGACGATCGGCAATCTCGAATTATGCGCGATGGAATATATGAAAGGTAAAATTGCGCTTGCGAGTCACTTGGTCGCCGTTAATGGAAACGACATTTCGATGACGATAAAGTACTGTGTCGTGGAAGTTGGGCTCGTGATGCGTTCGTGGTCCCTGCACTTACGTAACGAACGGCAGAGATATTTATCGCGAATGTAGCGAGTAGTTCGCCGTTCACCAAGGTTCAAGCGCTCCTTTACTTTTGCTTGAACGTAGACGGAAGCAGCGCCCTGTTCGTGCTACTGCTTTGAATCTCGTTATCCATGCTTCCACTCTGTCGCGACATTATTTCCATTCGAAATAACTTAATGGCACCGATCGTACCGAAGAAAAATCCACGTGTTCTTTTAAAATAAAAACAAAATTATGTAGCGACCTCCGTGTTTTTTTTTTTTGTCGTGTTATTATTTCTATTTTCTCCTTTTATCTTCTCTCTGCTGCAATACACTTTTCTCCTCTGTTGTGTTCAGAAAGTCTTGATCGAAAAGCGCGGAACAACACTGCGACGAGTTATTGATCGCGATGAGTGCGAAGGAAAGTTGTGACGACAAAGTTCGCCATTGTGGCGCGATTAAATTTTATTCCTCTGGACGCGGCAAGTTTCTGCCGCAACTTCGCGACATCGTGTATTATTTTCGACTTTCGATGGAAAACTCTCGGGGTGGCCCCGGGCTTTTTCTTTATCATCGTCCGAAGACTCTAATAAAGGACCTAATAGCGGAAGAATTTCCACGTTGATAGAAAATTCATGGATCCAGAGCGGGAGAAGATTTATGCGCCGCGATCCTTCCAGAATGTCCCGGTTCTCCTCAAGGAGCGCGTTCACTCGTTCGGAAACTATTGATATAGAGTAATGTCGTTCTCATTTATTGGAGCAGGAGCACGAATCACGATAATTAATATTCCGTTGCATTGAAAATGTTACAATAGTATTCCGCTGCGAGGAGAAGCATAGCTAATGGTAATCGAGAAGCTTATCCTCGAAGTAATTGCAAAACGTTAAAATTTCAGAAATTTAGAGTGGAAGATCAATTTTTTTGGCTAGAGGGTACAGCCTCCTTTGATCTATAATTTGACACTCATAATATCAAATGATGGAATAGTATGTTCGAAGAGGAATGTCCTTTAAATATTATACATCAGATTGTAATACTAGAGAAAAACGTTGCTTATTTATTCTAATCTATATTATCATTTTCAAGTAGCTTTTTCAAACATGAATTCTTCGATTCAACTATCTAACACCAAATTCGTGATTATCTTCAAATTCAATCTACGCGTGATTACTTTCGCTCCAATAACTGTACTATGTAAATAATCACCTCCACTCCATTGATCTGACGTGCAGCGTATCTTGACTATCGTCGCGTTGCACGTATAATCGTTACGGTGCATTTGTATCAGGGAACGTGGTACAAGTACATGAAATTTTTCTATTTAAAGAAAGGACACTGAAAAATATGTAATTAAGAAGATTAATTTTGGGTTTTCCTTCGCCGAAAATGAATTATCCTTCGATATTATATGTATCTCAGATACAAAATTTGTTTATTTACAGACAATGGGTTTTCGTGGAAACTCGCTTTTCTTTGGCTCACACATAGTTCGCGTTAGGGTAGCGAACCTGTTGCCTGCAATGAATAGTATGTAATGCAAAGTATGTATTTCAAGCCCGTTGCTTCGCTTTTGCAGTTTCAGTAATGAAAACTGATTCTGAAGTTCTGAATCTCGTTTTTGGAATCCGTTGCTTCGGTCAATGTTTGTACTGTTTTTTCCTTTCCAGAACTCGCTGTTTCGGTCAAACTGTTTTTACAATCCTGCTCTCAAAGTTTTTCATTTTAGCCGATCCAAGCAAGAGCTTTCCCGGTAAAATGTTTGTTCGTGGTCAGTGATTGCTTCATCTAGATAAACAGCATATTTTTCATTATATAGTTGCTAATCGCTTGATTAGCGATGTCATCGTTTGTTGAAAACACCACTGGTCTTTGCCTAAAGATAAGCGGATGAAGATTAAGTAATATCATAGAATTTCTACCAGGTTTCCTAATCATTCAAGGTTCGATTTCCACTGAACCGTTACAAATGCCTTATCCCTTTATCCTTCGGAAACTCCAGGTTCATAGCGCATCTTAGGCCATTGAGAATGGTAGATAATGTCGGTCTACTTCAGGTCTAATAACCAAATCCTTCGGAAATCATTTAACGGCAACCGTACCTAGTTCAGTATTGATCGCGAGTTTATTCGACATGCCATGACTAGCTAGAAATAATAAAAAAAAAAAAAAAAGACATCGTTGGTGAATTAATATCTCATGGCATAGAATATCCAACATGGAAGGAAAAGGAGGAAGGATAGAGAGCGTATTGAATGGCATAGTAGATGCCAGATTTCCAAGTATATGGAGAGGCTATCCTTCGAATTCAAGATAGATCGATTGTGGCTGGCACTTCTGTGGACTGTTCCGATCATAAATCATGCTACGATATGTCTATGTATCGAGAGATGAAGTGGCCTTGAATACTTGCAAATGGTCGCAGGGTAATATCAGCAAGAAACGATGAGACCGTGGACGCAAGAAATAACAAAGATTTTGTTTGCTGAAGCTTGGCGAGTTAGTTCCAACCGGACGATCGATCGTTTCTACCAAACTTTGTCCTTAATGGATAAGCTCGCTTGGACCTATTATGCAAATGACAGGTAAGATCTAGCAAAAAGTTAGGGTCATCTTCCAAAAATGATCGTTCTCTGCTTCGAATTTCTCTATGGGTTGCATCAACAAGATTTTCATTTGACTTTGTTATCTCTTTAATGTTTCTACGATCAGTTCAGGAGAATGAAATAGATTATTGGAAAGTAGGTTTTATAAAACAAATCAGATAAATAGACGTGTCTAATAGAAATCGTATTCAGAGTTTGTACCGTACATTAGCGTGTTTTTGAAATGTACCTGGTGACAAATTAACGAATGTTTTTAATGTATTTAACGATGTGAGCCGCATAAAGTTTGTAGTATATTAATAATATTACTAAAGATTAAAGCAGAGGATGCGCAATTTATGTAATATCAAATAATAATGTTAAACTGATAAATTGTATGAGAATATAATATGATGTCAATCAGAAAGCAGTACATTTTCTTTTCGATCCATAAATACTAACGAATAGTAAAAAATTACTGAAATTTTATGCGTTAGACTTACTAATTATTTATCTTATAGATGATTGAGCATAAATTGAGAAATTATGCAAATCTGCGAAAGTTATAACCCTAGAAAGTTATAACTTACGTCTTAAGTAAGCTCGGGGAAAATAATTCTCAGAATCTTTTACAGTATTTTCCGCTTGTATGTTTTAATTACTTGGAGGACAAATTAGGTGGTAGTTGGAAAATTCTCGTTGAAGTTAATAGCCAGCTGCGATTCCCCTTCACAGTGGGAAGATATTAGCGGCGTGAGGAGCAGGCAAATTATCGGACTGAATGCGATTGTACGAGGTCCGGCAAAATCGTGCACACTGGACCAACGGTCCTAATAAATCAACCGTTTTTGCAGGACAATGTATTTGGCGTCGAGCTCAAGCCACGAATCCCACTAACACCACCCACTTGGCACCTTGCCATTTTGACTGGATTGTATATATCATCGATGACAAAATATGTGACTTTATTGCCGTCACTTTTTCGACCTATGAATAAGGTAGTTACTTTCCATGGGAACTTTTAGGAAGCAATTTAGTTTTTTCTGACCGACGACAAAAAATGTATCAAACGTACGTAGAATGGATTCTCTCCTACGAGGCATCAGAAATCCTTGTGTTTTACGTAAAAATGAAATTTAATAAAATAATTTAATATATATAAAATTGAGTAAAACAAAATATGATATCTTTACAACGAAAAAAAATAATTTATATTTTTATGGAGAGAACTGAAGAAATGTAATTCGTTTGGCCTGCTAAAAGGATGTGACTCCATTTTGGATATTTTGTATATTTTTGTATATTTTTGTATATCAAACGCATTCCGTGGAATCTTGTATCTTTAAATTTATGGTAAACGTATGGTAGCCTAATAATCGCTATATCCCTTCTGTCCACGGTATTTATATCAATTTTAAATATAAATTTACGTCAGCTAACTTGAAAAATGCGATTCCATCTACATGTACAAATATTTTTGTACGTAACGACGTATAGTATTTCGCTGAAAAGCAATACGGTTGTAACAGGCGATAGAATCAATGATCGGTGGCGTTGATCGTTTACCAGCTAGGCAAGCTCTTTTATATCGTTGCGTGAGCTTCTGCGTCGTCTATTTTCCACGGGGAACGAAACGCGTTCACACCCAGATGAGAATCTACTGGTAGGCGAGTATGCGGCTAGCTAAACAACATGTTTACAAGCAAGTGACATCGGTGACCTCTTCGTGGTGTGTTAGCCCTGATTGAGAAGCGTTGCTTTGACCGAGTTACAATGTTCCCAGCAATTGACCACGCTGATAATTGTTTTTTGCATCGATATACAAAATTCGAATCGCCTGCTCATCCGTTTGCCTTCCATTTGTTAATCCTGATTACAGAAATGAACAATTTTCTGATGTTTCTTCGGTGTTATAATACGAGCTTTTCATCGACGATGGAATATGATATCCATTTTCTATTAGTTTCAAAAATACCATCGCTGAAATGAAAACCAGTACTGATAAGACGAATAAGAAAATTATTATAAACTTCCAACTAAAACTCCGTTATTTTAACTTCGATTTATAGAATGTTTTACGCCATTGGTTGCTTTTAAATTGATTACGGTGATATTTTTACCGTAAATCAAATAACTTTCTGGATCTACCAGCTATCGGGCCGTGTCCGAGCTTCGATGATTTGAACGTCGTTCCACAACTCTCGGAAATCCTACACGTTAAAAGTTAAGGGGTTCGTCGTAGCTTAGCGTGCTTCCGCTACGGAGCAGTGCGGAGGCGTGTCGTATAGCTTTTGTCCCTCTAAATTAAATCGTCCTCCTTCTCCATTTATTATCGATTGTAAGAAGAGAACCGTGACTGGATGAAGCAAAAAATGTTTATCCGGCGAGGCAATAAACGTGGCCAGAGTCCCCGCGAGCGAAATTATTTTAATTGCGTCAATTAAAGGGAAATTTATTTCGTGGCGACAAAAAGCGAGAAAAATTTCGCGTAACGATCAACGTTTATGGCTGCCACGTTCACTGATCGTTAATAGTAGTTGCAGCTACGAGAGGCACGGTCGTGGACCATCAAAGATAGTGGAAAGAAATAATGTTTAACGGGTGTTCATTTATTTGCCGTATATGCTCTGCGGGCAAATCTTTAAGAGGGACGAAACTGATGTAAATTAACGCTCCAGATAGAAACAATACGAAAGAGGCCATGAACGTTACGAACATCCACTTCGTTCGCTATGCTTGTTCCTGCGATATGGGTTCGTTTCAACCCGAGACTTTAGTTAATTATTCTGGTATCGTCAACAACGCTGTTCGTATTATCATCAGTCGCGTGGCGTACATGGTTCAGCGTACTAAAATAAAGCTGCTTTGTTGTTCGTCGGACGTGCTTTTCTTCGTGCCGTTCCCTTCCAATAATCATAATGGAACACCGTATGGTAGGTCGCATACCGGCGAAATACGTCCTGACGTTTGCTTTTATTACGAATGCCCTTGTCTCCGCTATTGCCGCGACTGCGTTTACATCGCCTTTCTTCTATTTCGCCCAAGGGTCTTGACCCCGAATTCCACACTCGCAGGAAAATTTATTTTCAATTGTGGGAATCCGTTGCTTGTGCGCGAACAAGTCAGTGAGAAACAACCGGAGGAGTTACTCATCGGCGAGAGATGTCGATCGAGGACGATAAATAACGAGCGGGAGGAGCGACTATAGGAGTTAAAGTGTTTTCTAGAGCTAGCATTTTCCACAGCAAAAAGTTGACCTCCTTTTTGCATGGACTTGTAACTTTTTGCTCGCTCTTGTACGTACGAATATCTCGTAATTCTTCGAACAATGCATGGTGAGTTATACCTTTGTTCCATCGTATAGATAGGCATCCCTTGTAGTTAACAGTTTTATAATGGAAAGAAAAATATCTATTATACATGGTAGATGCGAAAGCTGTTGAAAAATATAATACTTTGGAAAGTTGAAATTTATTAGATAATTTTGTGAAATTTTTAGAATTATAAGGATACTTGCAAATCCCAGACAGTTTAAGTTCAATAGCGAAATATGTTCAACTTTGATTAATTTTGTAAATTATACTCATCTATATCATATCGTATAGTTTCTTTAAACCGTATACTTTCTATAATATTTCTGTATTGTTTGTAAATGTATACGTTGGAAGACATTTAGGAAATTTCTTTCGAGGAGATGTTTTAAAAATTTTAGTCCGAACGAATCTTCTATAATCAAAAGGGTTTCGACGATGATGAAAAATTTCTCTGATATCAATTACTATTCAAAAAATTGCAAGCTCTTATAAATATTTTGCAGCATTATCTATTCCCCGAACATTACCATTATCGAATACATAGAATTATTTCGATGAAAATTTCGTCCACGCGATTAGAAAATATTACATATATAATATCGTGTACGGGTTCGTAATAAAGTTTTGCAATTAATTATGACGACAAACTAGCGGACTGGGCTCGGTGGAAAGGGTCGTAATAGCTCAATGGAAAACTCTCGTCCGATCGACGCAGGTAAATAAGTTTTCCCGCGCGTACCACCTAGCTATATCGCACTGGTATCGAACTGCTGGCCTCGACTAGTGGCATCGATATGGCGCGAGCGTTTATTAACATCGAAGTGCTTTCAACGAATATGAGCATCGAGTAATCCATAGGGATAAGGTAGGCCGAAAGGCAATCCGTTCCCTATTTTCGAGTATTTTCGACAGAAAGAGGAACTATGCCAGCGTTAAAAGCTTTATCGTTCATCATTCACATCTCGTTATATCTTCTCTTCATCGCGCGATTATTTCGAATCGAGTGCACGAAAGAAAGGATCGAATTTTGATAATTTGCTTAATACTTTCTTTCAGCATAAATGATACTGCGAGGGAATAGGAGACTTTGCAATTACATTATGCGCTAGATGTCTAGATCTAAATTGAAGATTGATCAAGTAGGTATGAAGTATGTAGGAATATAAATGAATGGTAAAAGATGCAGACGAATCAATATTATGTGAATCACATTTTTGTACGCTGTATAAACGCATTTAACATATATATATATGTCGCTATTATATATGTGTATAAGTGGCTCGAACGCTTTACCTACAATCGCTGCTGCTTTATTTCTTATAAATTTCATATCGACGAATTTTCAGTCTGCGAGCCACGGAAAAGTAAAATTCTCCGCGGTACGAAGGCACAGAAAATAGTTTTCAATATTCTGAGGGAGCTCGATATGAAGTATCACCGTTCGACGTACGTATGTACCTATCTACACAGCTTCGGTCCCTATAACGAAATCGATTCAGTTACGATTCGCCACCGAGACTGGTCATTTTAACTTTCGTTGTTTATTGTATTTTATTGTACACGGGTCGGTCAATCGAGGTTTATTCTCAACAGAACCAACATGCTGCTTCTAAAACGGTTTATTCCTGTCTCTGACGATCGGGTCAAGCTTTCCGAAAATTAACTGCCACTACTACGGAGAATTCTGGTTACAATGCGTTGCAAGATTTAGTGTTTTAAATAAATAATTGGCTCGTAAATAGTGTTAGATAGGTATTCTTAGATACGACTCGAAAAAGAATGTGAATTCATGAATATAACGCGAAGTAAGCGATTCTTTTGATGAATAGTCTCGTGATACGATCGCGTGAGCCAGTAGTTTCAGTCGAATGGTATTGTTGATCGCAACGTAATCGGCCGTTTACCAACTATTGTTAACAGCTCGGTAAATACGTAGGTGTAGCAGTATACGCATTCCGTGCCAACTTTCATGGTTTAAATTATTCAAGTGCTTATTGATTTTATACGTTTTTTTTAGAATGGATAGATAGACAGAAATATAGCAACTGTTTGTGGCAACCAACAACAAGTGCTAAGATATAAATGTTGTATCCATTATTTCGTACGAATTCTTTAGTTTTCAAACATTCTGCGTGTTCTTAGAACTCTATCTCGTTACCAGAAAGAACGTTTCAGAGGTTAATCGCTAAATGAAGTTAAGATACATTTCAGAAAATTGGCTAATGTTATTCCGTAGACTTTCTGCTTTATTATCAAAGAATTTTATTTTTCTAGGCAGGCGAAGTAAAGTAAAGTATCGCGTGTAATAAACATCTTGATTTCCGTTATAATCTATTAGTCATACGTTCCTTTTTAAGACACCGTATACATTCGTTAATTCTAATCCTCTCAAAGGAATATAATTTGAATTTACGAGCGGAGAATTCGTTTGACAACAAGTTTGCAGAACAAGTGTGCCGTAGTGAGGTTCGTAGCTGATTCAAAGAGGGTTTGATAACAACGCTTGTTGCGTCGTGGTACAGATTTCGTTGCCAGATTCTGTCGTGCCTCTTTATTTCAACGTTTCCGCCACCTAAATTGAATTCGCGCCACTGAATCCACGCGTAAACAAGTAAATAAGTCTGCCGCAAATCGACCGCTGCGGGAAAGCTAATCTTTAGTGAAATTTCACTGACCACTTCATTGATGAGTTGTTCGCCAAACAGACCGTGCGATTTTAACCTATTTCCGTTGGTATTTTGTGAACAGAGAGGCAACGTCAAATCGTCCAATTTGTTTGAAACCTGTTTACATTTATTTACTGTAATATATTATTTATTTCGTATTCGATAATGTACGTAAATGTAATAGCAGTAATAAAAACGCAGACTGGACGCCGTGCGAATTGCTTGGAAAGAAAAAGAGCGAAAGGAAAATGAGAAATTTGTTTGACAAGAAGCGTTTGATAAATACGATTGCGTTGATAAAAAGAGAATGAAGTGAAAATCGGAAGTTTGTTCGGCGAGAAGTGTTTGATAAGAAGTGAATATTCGCACGATAAAAATTAATAAATATTTACCGATCTTTAACGTGTTTGCTCTTCTCTTAAAGTAATTTGTAAACAATATACACCGGTATTTTTATACTGTGATATCGTTTGGTTTAGATAATGGTTTTTGACTTCGATAAATTCATCATTCGAGCACGATACAGTTATGAAATTGATATTATCGAAGGTGAGATAAATATCGAAGAAGAATGCCTAATATTTTCAAATGTAATATTAAAAAAATAACTACTCGTGCCGTATATTACCTGTGTCAGGGTATGTGAACAAAGAATTTTCTCGTATGATTTCCTGAAAAGAAGAACGTCGATCGAACGTCGGAACAAAATCAACTGACCGATGCCGCCAATAAAAGGGGAAAATTTTTCATTCGGCGATATCGAATCCAATGTTCTTCCTCGTCTCTATACATAGTCGAAAGATAACGTTATATCAAAGTTCTTCGTGGTCGAACAGAACGATTGAACAGAACGATCGTACACTCCGAAAAGGGCGGAACGCTCCAAGTTTTCAATCCAATTAAATTTTTCTCTGGTTCTTATATCGATTCAGCCTCTCTTTAGGTCGGCTGACTCGGTTCACCCAAGAAGATACCTGTAATTTCTGACAGTGGAATAAAAACCTTTCACTCGAGCACGACGAACGACGTATATTTTGCTTGTCGGGATTATCGGCGAATGCTCCTTCAACGATACAATGCTTTGAGGGAGATAGTTTTATAGACGATCGAACTACAACGACGACCGTGTTCCACTTTCAAAGAAAATAATGTTTTTCTTCAACACGTGCCATGTTTGAATAGCACTGCATCGAGGAATTTGAATTGCTTCCCTCCAGATAATACTATTGTATCGCGTACCAGTATTGTCAACTTTTATTACTTTGTAAATTGGAATGCTGTATTTTTTCCGTGCTTGTATCAATTTTTTTTTCTCGTAACTAGTGCGTTGATTGATACTTGTATACACAGTAAAATTTCAGCCTGCAAAACAATTTGGATGATGCAGTTGTAACAAATATGATTCGTTCATTTTGTCCGTTTGTATTTTTATAATTGTTTGCCTGTAACAAAATTGTTTGTTTCTCTGATTTAATAAACACCGC
This sequence comes from Bombus flavifrons, assembly GCF_040668555.2. Taxonomy (NCBI): domain Eukaryota; kingdom Metazoa; phylum Arthropoda; class Insecta; order Hymenoptera; family Apidae; genus Bombus; species Bombus flavifrons. The sequence continues at coordinate 13,212,813 of NC_138451.1, read as the reverse complement.
TGATGTGAAACGGTTCATACAAAACATTCACTGATTACATCTGATAAATTACATCAGAAATCGAGAATTCTACGTTACAGCTTATTTAAAAGTTCATTTACATGCGCGTTTCCTCGCAAAGCAAATAATTTATGTTCATATGATCGCAATCGTTTGTACCTTGATTCGATCCAGCGTGAATTGAATTAATTTGAATTTTTGGCACGAAACTTGCGCGAGAAACAGAGAAAATTGGTCGTTTTGTAAGTTCAAACAAGTTCGATTTCAGTACGGTTCAGTAACTGTGGATCGTTGGTGTCTGTGCACGGTGCTCGTAGAGAGCCCAATGTTTCCCATAGAATACTCGGAACGAGAAGGCTAAGGCGTTTCCTCTCGCGAACCCCGGCCTGTATTCTCTTTTGGTCTGTATAGCCGAGCAGCGGCTCACCGCTCTGCGGTCTAAAAACTTGCCGAAGAGAAATTCAGCGAAATACGCAGGGTTTCCCTTTTAGAACCGCGTCCCGTATACACGGGAGCGCAATCTACGTTCAAGAGTGCAGGATAGGTGTCCGTTTCTTTCGTTCTACTCGGTACCGGTTTGACTGGGTTACGAGATGCGACGATTCCTCGACTTAATTGACCCTGGATTTCATTTACAACACACGGATGCCTCGACTATCCCACGTCGCTTATGGAAACTCCTTTTACAGCGATTCTTAGCATAACGGACTAACGCTACGAACTATTGTTCTTGCAATGCGTCAATGTTATGAAAACATCGAAAAAGATTGTACAACACATTTTAGTCAAACTTGAATTAGCAACAAGGTATGGCCCTGCACTCTCTGATAGTAATTTTAGTACAGACAGGTAGCAGATACAGTTGCGGATAAAAGAAAGTTTACAATTGATACGCTATGAATTTAAGTAACTTTTCTGCTAAAAATCGCATACCATATTGGTAATAGTCATCTGTTTTGTGATATACATATAGCTGTTATATTTATTCCTTGCTCCTATTAAGTGTAAATCCATTTTGTAAGATTGTGATGTCTTTTTCTCTACTTCTTATTTTATAAACTTTGTCTCCTTATTTGCATTTCATATAAAATACAGATGCAAAAATGGGAAAACTATCACCACTGAAAACTTGAGTCACTGTACTCAGAAACGAGAGATAATATGCAACGGACGAAGGAGATAAGATACCAGTATCAAATTATCGATATTGAATAATATATGCATACATAAATACCATTCGATTTATTGTAAACAATTAATCATTTGCAATACCCCATAACTTTCGCCGTTTTAATTTTCTATCCTCCACGTTAATTTTTTTCTGGAACTAGGGGATCTGGTCAAAATAGCGTAGGCGGTATAATTAATGCGCGGATACACCGATACTCCGGAATATAGCGTCGAAAATTTATTCGACCGCTTTTTATCGGACACATATTTAACCGGTCGTTTGAATCGCCGATAATGGGTAGACCGCGCAAGTACGCTCTAATTATTATTATCTGTTTGGGTAAAGCAAAATGCGAATTATTCCGTAAATTATAAGTTAGCGATACGCGTGACGCGACGTGTGGTTGCGGCGAATCCGTGAAACGAAGTTGTAATATACAATTTACTGGATAAAATGAACTGAGAGATCATGTAATTAACATCGGCTAGTTGCTGCGGTTAATGTCACTCCTAATGAGATGTAATTTACAATATAATGACACGTAACAGGGACGCTTCGCTGAAAATCAGAGGCGCACGAATTCTCCTGGCGAACGAAATGCACGGTTCTCCTCTTGCAGAGCAGTCGCGCTGTCTGACCAGCTGTATCTGGGTTAATTAATTCTCGCGTTACGTTTACGATGCGTGCAACCGTAAACGACACGACTCTTTTCGCCAAGTTGTTCCGCGAGACAAAAGCCCGCGAAGTCAAACTTTCGAATGGTCGTTTTGCGACCATGTTTGCTCGAATAAATAAGCTACTGAGAAAACCAAGAAAATTTTTTTCATCGTCAGATTCTTTTGCACGAACGAGGTAAATGGCCAAATGTGCGTGAAGCGAACGTGCAATATTTTCTGCAGCATAAGAGATCGCGAGCGATTTCGTAAAATTATTTTCTGGGTAAAATCTCTACCTTAGAATTCATGTTCTATATATAAAAAATAATGCATTGTATGTTTCTCAACGTTTACACGTTTTGCATTTCAATATGTAAGCGTTTGGTTTAATTATGATAAATTATAATTATAAATTGTTAATTCTAAGTTAACACAGTTAACCGTAGTTGGTAGCGTTTATGATAGAAACAGTAAACAATGCTGTTTTCAAGAGAAACGTTACTTAAGGTTCTACGTCATGAACAAATGTCAGAGTTACGTGTTATACATGGCCGTAGAAAATGTACATTTCTGCTGTGTCATATAAACAGCTGGATTTAGCTTCTCAATAGTGATCGATGTGTCATAAACTCTTGACATGGTGCACCAGGGCCGTTTCCCCATGGGTCTAGTCCCTCTGTTGATCACCTTACTAGCCTCCCTGTTATCGATACGTACAACAAAGGGATACAACATAGACACAGCAAAGATATATATAGTCACAAGAATATTAATCAGGCAAGTAACTGTCACGCGCGAGATTTGACAAACTATTATTCTCTATTCGATTCCCAGAAGTAACAGAAGAGACAGATCGTTTTACGAAACTATAATTTCACACAAAATTAAGTTACAAATCAAACGAATGTTTGTAGGCATAGTAGCGTGTAAATTCTTTTTATAGCCACTAAAGACTAGCAACTAAGATATATTTTATAGCACTAAGATAGCAACTAACTTTCGCCAATCACTATATCATGTATGTTGAAATTGGTTTATGTTTTTTGTCATTTCTGAATATGCAGATGAATCACTGAATCCATATTACACCGAGACGTTTATCAGACATATATGTACGAACTCGTAGAGAACATTAGTCGTAATTAACGGTATTGTTTAATATTGCACTTGTAATTACTAGCCATATCGTTTATAGAGTGTTGATTAAAATCTGTGGTTAGTAATCAAATGAAATTGATTCGAGTTATTATTAGCTGTTTATTGCAGTTAAAACTATCAACTAATTTATGTATCGTTGATGGTTAATATTGGTTATAGCTGATCGTGTAATTATTATTTATTTACCAAATAAATGTTTTCTATTCACACAATAAAATTTATGATCCAGAGTATTTACATACCTAGAAGAAGGCGAGTAAACGTTTGGTATCTTCTAGAAATTTAAATTACCGTTCAAGATTACTAATAGTCGTGCATTCAACAAACATGTTACATTTCTAATGATTCCATTGTTCTCTACGTTTTCTCATCATTTAATGAAAGCCGTTCTACTAATTCATAGCTAGTAAGTACATACAAGCTATTTACCTCCTGCTGTAAATGCATGGTTGAGCCACATTTACTTCCCCATTTCTCTTGCAAACATCAACATTTTAATCTTGGAAATTCTTTTAATTACGCATACAATGGCTAAAAAAAGTATTTGCACATACCATTATTTTCCTATGAAGAATTCTACTTTTTATCAGGTTCTACGTTTCATTGAAATAATAGAATCAAAACTTCCGCAGTCATATAAATGTACCATTAAATAGGAAATTTAATATAGATACTTGGATCTAATTAATTAGTATATAAATGCTGTAATAAATACAACAGCGAGCAAATATGAAATTATCGTTGAAAAATAATACGAAATTTAATATACTTGCATCTAATTAATTGGTATATAAAATAATGTATCATAATACGAGATTTCTTTGTCAAAGTAAATAGTTATCTATCTGTGCGGGAGTGTAGCGGAAAATCAGCGAGTGCAGACGTTCTCGAAGCGACAAGGATTTTCTGTTAGCCATCCCAATCCCGGCTGATTCAGCACGAATTCGGTGGAGAATGTCGCGTAGAACGGTAGAAACACATCTAATTTAGCCTAGTGAATAGGTAAGCATGCTCGACTGTGCACAACCAGGCAAACAAACGGCCAATTATACCGCACGTAAGTCCGAGCTAAACCGAAATCTATTGTGCCACGGATCCATGGACAAGTTAGATGACAACTCTTCGATTCGAAGGTAAGCCATTCTATGATTTCAGAGCCCTCGTTAACGATCGTTTACGCAGCCACCGGTATCGATCTCTCGCCTCCTGAACGGTGGATTGGAATTCTAGTGGCTGTTTTGCTTCAGTCGTAAAAAGGAGACTTTATGGTATCAGTTCAATTTTTGTTTAATATTTTATCACGTTTCCGTGATCCGATCACATATTGAGTTTACGTCGAAAATATTTACAGATGGTATCGATGTTTTCCATATTATGACTTTGTTGCTCTTTCTTCTTTGAATTTTTAAGCAATGCTATTATTCCGAATCTCTTCTTCTATTATGTATTGTAAAATTAAATATTATTAGGAATATTAAGATTACAAAGAATAACAGTATTGAGGGAAAAAGAATCGGTAAATATCGTTACTTTCTTTTTCTAAACTTTCTACATCTACAAGACTACGTCGTAATGTGAAAGAAACGACCGTATTTACTATTAAAACTGTACTTCTCGACTTGTGTAAATTCGAAATAGCTCGATAGGATTGACTTAACGATCAATCAACAAAGACGAACAAAGATAATATTTACCAGTATCATCGGCTCTCACTTCCTCGTAGATTCCATATTTATAATTATCATATATTATATAAATATCATATAATAATATAGTCTTCGTATGAATTTAAATTAATGGTTTCCTCGTTGAAAATTTTCGTTAGAAATTGAATTTTCCTTAGATTAAAATGATATCGGGAGAAAGTTAGTTTTTGCAAAATATACCGAAGCCTGTTTTTAGACCTCCAAATGCCTCGCACGAGAAAACTACTTCGATAAAGTCGCTGAATTTCTATCGTCACCTACCTTCTCCGGATGTAACAAAACTATAACCAGTACTGTTTTACAAATAGCACATATATATCAGGTAGTTAGATCACATTTTCATTTTTCCGGATTCCACACACGTTCTTAGCTACTTACTGCCCCTATATTTCGCCGCGATGGAGCTATTCCTATGAAACTGTCTCCACGGAGTTGCATTGTGTCTACCTATTCCAGCTCGAATCCTCTATGATAAATTTTGCTCCTTCTCTACCGCTACGCTGTCAGGAGACTCAGATAATATATGTCTAACTGCTATTAGTGGTTTAAATTAATATCTTTTCAGTAAAATTGATTACTCAACCGATACATGGCTCATCGGAACTAATTTTCAAATTATTCGGCTCGATAATATTTCACTCTCTAAATCCGAACATTAATTTCACTCTCCTAGTACACGTACGTTTGTATCCATTTCGCTATCGACAAATAAATATTTGTTCGATATTGTCGAAATTTCCACCCGAAAAATTTCATCCAAATTATTTCCTCTCATTATACATTATCTCATTTCTACCCTGTTTATTCTAACCAGATTCAGAGATTTCCACGTTCAGACTCGTTTAATCGTCGCCAGTCTTAGAGGTCGTTCTTGATTTCCCAGCTCGTCCGTGCAGGAAATTCACGTTCAGAAGGTTTTCTTTGGTTGAAAAGCGGCAGTCGCGACTAGTCGACAAAGGATAACGGAATGGGCTCGGAACAATCGAGGCTCCTCGAACCGTTTGCAGCGGCCGAGCGGCACGCGTCGCCTCGAGTGCAACTGTGACCTGACTTCTTGGACATTACCAGCCACGTATATGTATATGTATGTATGTAGGTCGTACGAAGGCGCATGTTTGCGTGTGCAAATACGTTTCGCGCGGAAGTCAATTTTCCAGAAACCACACATCGCAACGCAACCGATGCACATACGTCAATACCGCACACAATAATGCATCGACGGCTAGGCTGAGGAATGCGTTGCTTACCGAAGCTCATTTTACGGAGATGCTGTGCTTTTCAACGAAGATACGCGCGGAGAAAGCTTTTTCGATAAACAAAGAATCCTGAAAGTAGCGAATAGCTAAGGGCAGGTTGTTGCTTATGTTTGCTCACGCGCTGTAATTATGTCGTAATACAAAGTTATTGCTTATTATTTTCTGTGAAAATTAAGACATTTTTTATATTTCGTTTACGGAATAACCTCTTCTTCAAGGTGTTAAGAAATTGTTAGGAGTTATTGGTTACACAGGAAAACGATGTTTAGTAAATTATTCGATAGATACCATGTACTTCTGCATCACTGTCCTATAATCATACAGTTGATACATGCGTATCGTAAAAGCACACTGTTAAATATGTTTCATATTAATTAAAAAATCCGCAGTTTGAACATTTTATTCTCATAACACAGAAAGAAACTTGCATTTTACACATTTTCCGACTGCATGAAAGTCGTACCTTATCTTGGATTAGAATTAAAATTTCTTGGAAAAGAAATAAGCGTTTGTGTCACTGGCGGACGTAAATGACAGGAATCTTTCTATGCTATTCAATTTTTTCTTCGTCATCCTTATCACAGGACATTTGTCGGTAGTTGTCAGTACAAGTGAATTGCAGTTGTTGATACAATTTAACCTTCTTCTTTTAGCACTGTATTGTCAAATTGCGTGACTCAGCCTGCATTTACGATATGTACATGGCACATGGGATGTGGGGATCGCGTGAATCGAACGCATGTACGGAATTACTGTTATAAGTGGATCCGGTCATAAACATTCGCGTAGTTCGCGATGCAATTTATCGGGACAGTGCAACGTAGCAAAATCGGTCTGACTCTTGACCGTATGAATTTTCAAATAACAATGACCCGGTAATATCCGGTCGTTTATGCGCGAATCCTCGCAATTGTAACGCGCGCACTGTGAACGGATATCTGTGAACATAATCAGGCGACCAATAGGTATAATCGTAGAACTTGAAACGAGCGACCTGATTTCTTTTTAGAAAGAGAAAGAATCCAGGGATTAACATTTTTTTACATTTACGTTTGATAATTTTCTGGTTTCGCTCGAAAGTAATCGTAACATAATAGAAAAATAACGTTTCTTTAGCTTAAATATGTAAAGTTATTACTCTGTAGATGATGGATTTAAATTTTCAATGGAATTCAACGAGATACGATTTATTCGAAGATAAATTTTGTTCAGTTCTCCATTGAATTTCAATCAAATTAAATTGTAATTCCGGTTTTAGCGAAGAGAAGAACAGTTTTTTCTTTCTTCTTTGATGGCAATGATTTACTAAGTTCTTGTAAAAGATTCTCCATTGTGGCTTTTACAATGTTGTTTTTAAAAGTGAGCTTTACCTGGAAAGTTGTTTTTAATTAATCGCTCAGCTTAATGAGGATGACGGCGCATTTATGGCCTCTCATGGTGTGAGCGGTAGTGACGTTATTATAGTGGGATATTATCTGTCAGATTGTTAAACTATTAAAGCGATGGTGGCCACTAAATTGTGGATGTTAAAGAAACTCCTTATGATGCCGGGTTCTTAGGAACGTTATTATGCGAGTACTTGGGTAAGGTACGTTTTATCTTAAGCTGTTTCTGAAGATTCCAGGAAGATGAATACTATTAGGTTGTCCGAAAAGTTTCTTTCGTTTTGTAAGGAAATGATAGACGTACAATGGTTTTTGTTTCATATTAGTTTATCGAATTATGCGCGAACGTAATAATAGAAATATAACGAAATGGATCATACCCGATTCAATAAAATAATATAAAACAGAAATTGTTGTTCATCTATTACCACCTTATGAGAAAAAAGAAACTTTTCGGACAACCTAATATTTTGTAGTCTTGGAGCAAAATATTTGTTATATATATTTAGATAACAATTTTCATATTGATATAAAAATAAGTGAGTATTTATAAATACATTGCGTGTTATTGATGAATAGCTGATAATTTAGTTCCGTAGGTATTCTAACGTATCGCGGGTTTAGTTTGGCAGTTAGATTGTTAAACAACAAAGTAATTAATGCTTACGAACTGAGTCCATTTAAATGGTAAATCTAATTATTGATTCGTGCGAGTAATTTACTATGAATTAACGAAGGAAGCGACTGAAATGTGTAAGTGATTGAATGCTGTTTATGATTAGCATTGACCCAAATAGTTTCTAAAGTAATGTATCTACGTCGATTAGAAATATTTTCTATAGAATATTTCTCTCCTCCAAAAATTCTGTTATTGATGTAATTTTCAGAGCAATTAAAGCATCAGCGTTGTTCAGAATATTGAACGTAACAATTCAACGAAACTACAGTTGTTCGTGGCACAGGATGTTGTATGCTTGCTTTATCGATTAACGTATAACTCGATGCAGCAATCGTTGATGTAAATCGAGTGCACGTTTTAATCAAACAGAAAATATCGTAAAATTAGTGACGACGAAAATGGGAAGGCAAAACCTTTGAAATTACTTACTCGATATTTAGCGCTATTTTAAAAGCAACACGATCAAAATGACCAAATCGATGTTTTAGATATGAGCATAGAATTTCTGGACATTTCGTCGAAAGCAATTGCATTCGGTTCAAAATTTGCATTTTGTTTTCTTCTTTCTTATTTTTCATGCTTGGCTCGAATCTTTAGTCATACGTGACTTCAATACCGATGAGACAATGTAACACCCTCTACAAATACGAAAGTTCACGTGTGTGCGTTGCAAAGTATAGTACATTCTGTCTTTAGACCCCGGTGGCTACTGTATTTTTCTGGAAAGCTGCAACAAACGTGGTGACTTCTAATCAATTGATGCATCGGCCCCGGGCGAACTAAAAGCAATTTAGTACTTACTTGCAGCGAAGTTGGAGCGTCTGTGAGTGGTCGAGAGCCTGTTTCTTCTCTCGCCGCTTCACGAGCAACAATTAAAGTTTCCGGCCCCTTATTTCGATTTGGCTTGTTCGAAGAAGTTGCAAATACTTGGCAAACTTGTTCTCCTCTGAATGTTACATATATAAAAAACCGTTGCCTGCAAGGTAGTTTGATGATCGGTCTCTGAAGTGATAATTAAATTTAAAACTTAAGGAAATTTAGGAATTTCCTGGATGGAAGTAAGTTTTCATTTTATTCAATTAAGGAGATCGAGTGTGTCCAGCTTTTTAATTTCTAGCTTTGTCTTTATATAAGTATATATTATGAGCAGACCGCGGATATTTTTGCGAATTCATACTTTTATGAATATAATTAAAAAACTGGCACTTGGATAGACAATTGTTAAATATTATTTGCCCTTTTTTCTTTAGATTATGCATGAAAATCCACGTTTTAATTATGAGCTTCTCGTCACCGAAGAAGTTAATTTCCATAATTGTGGAACTTATTTTACTATTCATGTGTATATTTACTTCAATTATTCCATAATTGTTTCTATATCGCCGTTCGATTGATATACGTAAATTCAAATTGAATTTTTTAGAAGTAGTAGAGGAATTTTAACTATAGTATTGGAAATTGCGGACTTCAAAACTACCGATTCGCAAGGAACGAAGTCGATTTTAAAGGGCGATTACTTGTAATACGTTTAGTGGACTCAGGGGTAGTGAGCACCCTTAAGGACAAAATGTTCAGTGATAGCCCTTTGTTCTTCTAACGAAAATTAATATACCTAACTTAACTTGTATTCCTATTCTTGTAAGTAGAGTGGCATGATTAAGGTAATTATCAATAGCAATCCGATTTACTGTACTTATCGTGTATAGCGTTTCAGGACCTAGAAATATCTTATACGAAAAAGGTCCAAATTAAATAAGTACGATAAAACCTTCGTCTGTCACGGATCTAGCGCGATCGCTTGATAAAAGGTTCCTGAAGCGTTTTATGTTTGAACGAACTTAAAGTAACCTAAAATGAGTTCAATGCTAGCCAAGATGTAGCACTCCGCTCCGAACCGCTTCGATCTCTCGTTTTTTTGACGAAAGACCAAGCAAGAAAGTGACATTTCCACGATGACTAATTCGATTAACGAAAAACGGCGGGTCGTGAACAGAGAGAATGACTTATCGATGAGTCGGTCGATACGAAAAGGCCGGTCGCGTAATTAATCTTCCGAGTGCGGTCGACGTGGCACCATCAATTTTCGACGAGGTCAGTCAGTGGTGCACACGTTAATGAAAACGATACCATCGGTGTACTTTTATCGTTTTATAATAATAATAATCGAATTATCATGCGTGTATTGACAAAGAGAACGAATCCAGATCGCGGCTGATCGTATTTGCAAATGCATTAGATCTAGTGAATAATAGGCGGAATACAATGTGTCTCATAGTCGACGGATTGGCGCCGATGCTACGCCGCTATTGCTATACGAACATTGTTTATTTATGCATTATTGGTACCGATACATCGTAACTATTGCGCGACGCGACAACGACGTTCTCGATATAATGCACGTCAAATTAATGAAGAGCAGCTGACTATTTAGATTAATTTCAGATAATACGCGGTTAATACGAAAATACAGTTACCTATATTAATATTTGGACAAAGCACTATCTCTCCATCTGTTGCTTTCTATACGAGAGGATTATTTAAGTCGTGTTACCTATTCCACGGAAATACGAACCATTTATTGCAGCTCGAAAATACGTAAACAATTTCTTCCTGACAATAACATTTAATTGTATGATAGACTTTTAATAAAACAAGATTGTCATCTTTGTGCCTTACGTTCGATGCGGTCTTTAACGCGGTCTTTACATCGTACCCTCTTATACAGAGTAACAATCATCAGAGAGATAGTGCCGTGTTCGAATACTAATGCGAGTAACTGTAATTGTGAGTTGATTGGAGTTGATTGTCGCATCGGAGAAGATCGTTGCAAGCTCGATACTGGATAGGTGATTTGAAAGAATTCATGTTTGAAAGTGTTCGAAGCGGATAATATCGCCGTATTCACGATAGTGGTAGTGATAATAATTGATACGGATACACCGAAATGATCGCGACATTCTCGATACGCTGCACATCGAATTAATCAAGTGTAGCAGATTTTTTGATGATACATAGTTGTATTAAATTTGACTGAATTCACAGCATGAAATTTGTAATCATTTTTGGAGAGAGGAAGTAGAAATTGATCGATTGGTTTCATATATTATATATTTATATCTTCAGAAAAGTATTAGTCTAAATATTTTTTGCATACTTGCTTTATTGGTAAAAACGTCTACAATCTTTGTCGCTATTTTTATATCTCAATTCCCTCTCTGTGAAATTATTTAAGAAGAAACAAACGATATTTATAATAATTCAAAATAAATTACGGAAGCAAGTGGAAAGTAATCGAGCGAATTTAGAGCACCTCTTACGTTCTGTAACATGTAGCCATTTTTTATCAACTGAAATTGGAGATTCATTGGCAATCACCTGTTGCAGTCAGTCAGAAAATTTGTTATTTTTACTAAATTTTATTTAATACAACGTAAACATTACGCTGGCATTCCATTTTCCTTTTAATATCAGAATTGAATAGTAATTTGCTTGAGAATTTTTAACGTTTAACCTCAAAATTCTCAGCTCTCTGGATACCACCTCAGTCTTTCAAGTATATAGTTTTTAAAAAATAGTTTTTTATTTATCTGGCTGCTTTTGTAGCTATATGAGTATGACCCCAGCGATTCTTGAAGTTTGCTACAATTCATAAATTAAATGAAAGAGCGCGTGAACAAAATCACTATCAAATAATTCCTACTTTTGTGGAATCAGCTATAACGTTTATCTAGGTTCGTTCAGATTTAGAATAATACGAAATACTATAGATACATGTCCGCATTACATACGTCTGACGATAAACGAGCCTGTTCCACTTAACACTCAGACATCTCGTTTTCTTTTACATTCACGCTACTATAAAATAATTAATCTCGATACAGAATACGATGCTTGTACTTTAAGTATAAATAAAAATATCGTCGTTATAAAAATTTATGTTTTTCCTAAAAGAAGTACGAAGAAAATCGCGAAAGATCGTGTCGACTAAAAATTTGGTTCATGCGATATATACGTAGGAAACGTTGATTGTATCTTTAAATTTCAATCAGTATGAACGTTTTTCTAAACAGTGGGATATATCCATAGAATATTGACACACGGCGAACGTTATGCCCAGTGGTAATACGCGTGCATTGTGTTCACGTCATGAAATCTGATAACGTCATATTTGGCGCTTTATTTATGGAAAAAGTTTGCTGTTCTCACTATCGAAGTTTCGGAATACTTTTGCGAAAGACATTGTTAAAGATGACTTCAGGGCTTTTAAAATCCTGGAGAATACATTGAACTTTTTATTTCACTTTTCAAATGCACTACTCCGATAGAAATGTACAAAGATAAAACAAAATTCAGCCAAAGCAATATATCCTTGATAGCATCCTTTTTTTTCTTTGTTTTTTTAAAGTAAATATATACAACTATACTCTATTTCTTTATAATAAATGTACGCGAAAGTTTGTGAATCGAAGAAAAGTATTCTAAATATTATAATCAGAGACAGAAGCAAAACACCATCGAGAGAAAATGGCTTTACGTACATTTATAGTTATCTTTTTGTACTACTATGGCGCTTGTCCAGTGGCGCGGTGAAGTATCGTGATAATCTTACTCGGACGTGAAAGAGCGATGGTAGGTCGAGTAGCGTTACTGGACAAATAAAAGAGGGCCAAATCCCGGATTGGTTCCTGAAGTGGTTCTTTTCCTTCGATAAAGAAGTGACACGTAGGATATTATTTTCAGCAACCGCAGCAGATCTTTTCATGGCTGATTTATGCCAAGCCTCGTACTGACGTCCTCCTTCCACTTCGGAGGGTCTGTTCCTCCCTGTCGACCTTTTAACACTTGGCTCGAATTAGAACACACAATACCACCAAATCCGAAAACTTTACCTAGTTCGTACGATGATCGATTTTCGCTTAACTTAGATCGGTATTTATCGATGGTGAAATCAAAGACACACGATAAAATGTAATTTGTGATAAATCACGACTGTGCATATAAACTTGATCATCTGCAACAATTTTGCCCACGGAACGGTATATACACAGGTTTACGAAAATATGCCACTTCATTTTTCACTTCTGTTTCACGTGTATATTTGCAAGGAACGAGCGAGTCCGTTTATTAACACCGGCTTACATTTAACAATTTGATTATTATTTTTAGTTGTCTGGAATATACGACGAACACTCCTAGAATCGGTTCGAACATCTCCTTCGAAAGCAATCAGGCTAAAGCTTCTATACGGAAAAACCAGGGTAAGACGTCTATACTGGTAAAACCAGTTGAAAATACTTTTCACGACAAGCGAACTTTGCAGATATTCCGAGGTCACTTGAAATCTTGAGTGTCTATGCACCCTTCTCTCACACTCTAATTTCAGCCACTCGGACCAAACATTTTCTCTCTCGATATTTCTGGTACTTGCTATAAACATTTATATGGAACCTTCATTTCTAATTAATACAAACTAATTCAAGCAATATTAAGTTGGAGCATCAGAATTGGAATTTTACAACTAATTAAAGCCCATGCAGTGAGTTTTGATGAAGATGTGCTTCTTCAATATCGATGATTTTACGAACTATCACAGTATTTATTATTACATTTTATTTTATATTATTCTTTATGTTTTATGTTATTATACTTTATTTGGATATTATTTATGTTTTAGGGCTTTAGCATTTTATAGGAAACATACTGTATGACGAGAATAACTTTTCATTTAATATTTTATCAGCATGTATTACTCATAATCTGCTGGACCCATATCGAGCAGTTATTTCAATCTCACTCTGTAGATTTCTCTTTGTATGATGACTGTTTAGAAAGTGGAATTTGCAGAGTTGAAAGCGATGTCACTCGTTCCGTGGTTCGGTTTAATCGATCTATTGCCTGAAACGGTTTTTACATAGGTAGTTACAAAATACTTTTATTCGTTGATTTCTAGTGAAAGTGGTGATGAGAGGCGATAGAAAAATCATGTTTGTGGCAGTGAATGGACGTTTTGAGAGAAAATATCAAAACAAGCGAAATTTAAACTTTTCTGGTTATAGAACCATTTATAGAACTATATCTATATAGATATATACCATACATATACCATAGATATAATATATTTAAGCTATCAAACCAAGCTGGAGAATAAAGCAACAAAAACTACATCATTCTAAAGTTATTACTATTATATATAATACATATATGATATAGAATTCGTAGCGATATATGTTATGATATATATATTCTAAAAAGGTATTTTGAGATATTCGTTTTATTCCTCCCATACTTTTTTTTTAAGAATTCTAGCTTACTTCGCATAATTGAAGAAAACGATTTCCAAATTTCTTATTCCGATTATGATTACTCTACCGAAAAGACTTGGAAAACGGATAGTTCTGTAGCCCGCAGGAAATCTGAATTTCTCAGGGAATCGTGGTTGTTTTTAGCTTCCTCGATCGCAATATATTTTTATCTTTCGTTGTGAAAAATCGATCCGTAGTTTTCTCGTGGTTTTCCTTCATACTATGCAGCGTTATTTTAAATTCGCCTTTGCAGAGAGGTCGGAAAGAAATAATTTTCTGACCAGATCTCTAGTTGAATGGCAGCGTGGCTCGTTCCCTCTTGAAGTCAATTTTGCCCCGAAATCCATTATTTTCGTAGAAATCGACATGCAAGATGTTTATGAATTTTTGTTCAATTTTAAGAACATGTAATAATCGGTAAAATAAGCAAAAGCGATTTTAAAAGGAAATGATTTATATTATAAAATATTTTCATAAATTAAATGTTAATTTGGCTATGTACCTCAGTTTTGTTTAAAGACAGATCTCATAATATTTCTTTTTTTTTATAACAAAGAGGCTTGGTTTAACATTCACTACATACTATTCAGAATGTTCGTCGCTCACAAAAAGCTCATCCCTCTTAGCGCTTACGTCGTAAAGCGCCCTTCCCTTTTCAGGATGATTACCCTGGTTGTCCAGATCTTGTTAGCAAGGTCCCTGATGCTACGCATGCGAGCAAAATGTGCGTGGCCAAGAACCAATTATTTAAGACTAGATCTAAATTGATGGTGACCTCTACTTAAGGGGATTAACCACTCTGACAGCTCCAAAAAATTAAATTTTTTCGAAGTTCATGAAATTTTAAGCTTGCTATAGAGAAACTCATCAATGATAAATGTTATCTTAAAACTTTTCTTATACATTTCCCTTGAAATTATCCTTTACGGATTTTCTTCGAATTCTAATTTTATCTCGCGTAGCAGGTATATTCTTTTATTCGCTGTAAGATCTTCTTGATATTTTAGTTATTTGATTTTTCAGAAACGTGTAAGGTTGACTTTTTGCTAAAAATTCTTTTCCTCTTTAAAATGCTGCCAAGTGCTGTTTGCCATTGAGATTTTTTTAAAAATTCCGTACTACATGTACGTAAGCAGCAGATTCTAGTTTATAAGTCAAAAAGAATTTTTTATTTCAAACGTTCCAGTTTTTGTCGTCAGTGGCAGTCAGCCATTCGATGTTCTAGCAGAACAGATCTCAAATATAGCGAATAAATTTTCTATCTTGTGTAGCACTTCGCTTAAAAAAGGAAAAAAATTAGAAAGTAAGGCTAAAAGCTACGTTCATATCGTCTGAAAAACATTGAAACTACTTATGCTGAGAATTCTGTACTTTTGCACGCTTGAAAATGGTGTACTTCCTTAATGGTTTCGGGGCGGGGGGAGGGTTCGATATGTCTGGAGACTATTTCGTCCTGTCGATTCCCCTTTGACAGTTCAACACCTCGATTATTAAATGGTCATCCTAAGAAAAAGGGATTGTAATGCTTTCGCCAATTATACGTATACACACCACATTCACACTTACAGATACATATCATTTTGCAATGAAATCTATCGAATAATAGCTATAAACTAAATTATCAAGTTAAACACTGCGTTAAACAGATTTAAGTTAAATCTATAACATTATAATTGCACGTAATCACACATCAAAATTACTCTTATTTTACATATTTTCAGTTTTTTTTATGCAAAGAATCTCTTTATCAGTTGTATCGTGCTTTTTCGAACATCCTGTATATCGCATACATATGTATATTTTAGGTTCAGTGGGAGCGGAAATAAATCAAGTTTTATCGAAGCATCGCATATATCAGGACAAAAGTACATTTGGCGATGTAATTTGAATTATTAGCGGGTGCACGTGAATAACCGAGTATATGAATATTAAAACACATATGATCGCGGAGTTTGTGGTTCGGTAATTAATGACAATGATAGCGATGAATCATTATCTTGACACTGATAAAAAGTAGCCCGTTTTATTCGCAGCGTGAACGGTTACGGTATGAACAAACGATGTACAAAAAGGTTTTGATAAAGAGGAAATTTAAACTGGAAATTTGTTGTATCCTGAGCCGTGAAGTATTATTCCCGTAGAGAACATAATCTCGGTAACGGACGATCTAACACTTATCACTTCCGCGATCGGAGTTAGTATAATTCTACTCTTTGCAGAAGCTTAAGTTGAAATTTATATGCGTATGGTAGTTTGCACATTATTCTGGAAATTGTAAATCTCGTGACAGAATGATAGGGTTTTTCAAAACTAATACAACCAAATTTTCTATATGTACGTATACAAACCCATACGCGAATTGTCTCTTCTCGAGCAGTACGAAATTTGATCGCAATTTATACTTTATAAAAATTTGACCATTCGTTTGAAAAGCAAATGAAGCAGCACGATAGACAACAGGTACAGTAAGAAATTTGTATTATTTGCAAAAATATAACCGTTAGCAATCTTCGTTACACGAATTCATTCGTTGTTTTGTCGAATAGTAAATGAATCGCCAATAAGAGACAACTGATACTATTGTTTCTCGCTCTAGATATAACTTTTGCTTGTTCAATGTCTATATTTCTCGTATGAATTTTTCCTCGTCAGATATATTACTGTACAGATAGTCGTAGTAAATTTATTTCGATAATTTCCATTCGTATATTTTCAATTTTATCATTAATAAATGGTATCTTTCCACCATTATAGTTTTCTTTTCTTAAATGGTGTGGTTTCACCATATGCACTGTCACAGAGTGTAATATACGTCTTGTGGTTCGAGCATTATACACTCGTTCTAGCTAATGGTACGATATTAGTAGCTAATAGTACGAACACTTACAAATGGATTTCATATTGCTTTTCTCTTGAAGTGTTCAAAGTGTTTCGATTTCTTCAATCAGCTTGGTTATAATTTATTCTGAACAGTGCCAGCTTTTTGGTGTTTTCTCTTTTTACCACCTATTGCATTATACAAATATTTAACGTTTCGTTTATTTCTTTCTAACTACAATTACATTTATGTAGATAATTCTTTGTCAC
Source organism: Bombus flavifrons (assembly GCF_040668555.2). Classification (NCBI taxonomy): domain Eukaryota; kingdom Metazoa; phylum Arthropoda; class Insecta; order Hymenoptera; family Apidae; genus Bombus; species Bombus flavifrons. The sequence continues at coordinate 13,195,413 of NC_138451.1, read as the reverse complement.
GCGTGTATTTCACTATTTTACATGGGTTGTCTTTATTAAGCATGGTTTCCCTGTTGCGTCAGAAGTTACGATTCAGAGTAGAAAATGACTGTGTACTTAGGTCGAGGATAATGATGTAAACAAGTTTTGTCTGTGCAAATACTCTGTCGTATATAAAATTGTATCTCGTACTGCTTCAAATTCTCGAAAATAAAAATGTTCCTTTCCTACTCGAAATCCTTCGTTCACTTTGCGACTCTTTAGAGGAGCAGGACAATCATATGTTGGCCAGAAAATCCAAAGGCTCTGAATATATTCGTAGGATTCACGTTGTGCCAGACCGGGTCGCGAAAAGAAAATTGCGAGACGAACGAGGATTGGAGCGAGGTCAAGTCACCTCGTTATCGAGCTCTTAAAATTTTCAGGATGAACGGAGGGAGCAAGCCCACGAAGTACTAGCAGTCGTTAACGCTATACTGAAATTTTTAGAGCTATCATCAGTCCTCGTCAGTTGATCTGCTTGTCTGCGATATTCCACAGAAATGTAGGCCAATGTCTTTCGAAGGATTTAACGATGATCAACGAAAACAACTCCAAGTTGAGAAAAATATCCGCATTGCAACGTCATGAAAATTGTTCCACTTTCAAGTATTGTATACGACAACGTAATATTAAAATGCATAAACATATTTGTGAATAGCGAATTATTATTTGCCAGGACAATTCTTTCTCTAACTCAAAGTCAATTCGCTATCTGCTCGTTAAAGTATTGCTCGTCATTGCAAATTTCATTTATTTCTGTTAATTCTATTCGTACGTTAATATACTTTCTTTTGATCTTCTTTAAAAGATACTCTCGTTATATAAGAAAAATGCATACAAATTTTAAAGAATTTATGTGGGTACATCTTGCAATAAAAACGAACATTCGCTAACTATGAGTGGAGGTTCTAGATAAGAACAATAGTGAACAGAGTTTACGTTGACGACTAATATCGAAGTTTCACCAAACTTGTTTATCTTCTTAATATTATTGTCGCGTAACAAGAAAGCGTTGTCGAAATGCATTTTATCGTTACAACAAAGCTTGGTGCCGACGTCTGTTGTTCACACTCCAACACATCGAACAGAACGGTCTCGTTCCCTCATTAATGAGAACTTACACATTGTATAACATTTTAATGGATCGTATAACGGTGAAGCGTTGTCCTTTAATAAATATTGCACGTAGAACCGCGTCCGCTCCTCGTCAGACCTAAATAAACAACCTGGAAATTTAACGCGTAATCCGTCGCGATGGAATTATTCCGTGCGTCGAGTAACTTAGGAACGCCGCAGACTAAATTCATAAGATAATTACATTAAATTAATGATCCCCGTGCGTTATGATTAAATACGCCTTCGTCGTTTTTCAACGGCCGTGTTAAAAACTTATAATGTATCGCGGCGTGGTGTTAGTATCCGAAAACAACTTTCTGTTTCTCACCCTCGACTTCATTTTGCAGGTTTCCTCTATCAATGTCATTAGATTACGGATGTTTGCGCGAATTCATATCTTTATGAAAATAATTGAAAGAATAGAACGTAAACAGAAATTTGTTTTACTTTCTAAATATTGTATCGAGTATTTTTGCATCTCAAAAATCTTCTCTTTCTTTACATATATTTATATATAACATAATTATAATATTATATAAATGTATATAATTATATATAATATATTATATAATAATACAATATAAAATTATCATATATTATTATTATTATATTATAATATACATAATATATAATATAATTTTCCTTTAAAAAATTTCTCTGCAATTATTTCATCGACGAATCCAACACTAGTTTCATTTTTTAGTTAGAAGGATAGGCTCGAAACAGTTAATCCACATATCTTCGTTTCTAATTTCTCCCAGCTGTATCAAAACTCTTCACGGATAAAGAAAAACTCTGCAACTAGTAATTCGGGATCCTGTTTAATAACTATATATCAAACCTATATTTCATTAAAATAAATTCTGTATTCTGTCATGTAAGTTCGCTATCGACAAGTTCTAGGGTAATCGTCGGTAATTTAAAAAGTATCGATTCCAGCTAGGAAATTCATTAATTGGGATTAACGAGGTCTCGTACGGAGGTACTCGTTCGTTCATAGAAATTATCTTATGGATACTTCTAGTTGTCAGCGAGCAATCCAATAATCGTAAAATTCTCAGTGCACTCTGTGGAATTAGAAGAGCTTGCGCGCTAAATGCTGGCCGATGCAACTAATGCAGCCTCTGGAGATAACGAAGGTGAGGATTTCTCTTCATCCATGTACCTACGTGTTTGTAGCTCGATAACGGTATTTAGAGTTAACTTTGATACCACAGGTGTGGGATACAAAGAGAGAAGTTTGGCGATCTTCTTAGATCGTGTAAATAGGCAGAAGAACGGTAAGGAACGTTAAAATCTTTCGCTAATAGGACACATCTTCAGGAAAAGTTTGGCAACAGAGTCGTCTATGTAATTTCGTTTTCGAACTTTTTCCTGGCAGAGCGTTGCAAGGGTGGTTAATTAAATTTATCACCCGGCGATCACAAACAAAGTCCTAAATTAGCAAACTTACTCTATTGCTGTCGAGTTTAGGGCTGCGTTGTTTTGGGCACATTTCAAGAAAACGGACGTAACACGCTCGTAAGATCGTTTAGCTAGCAGTAAGCTAAATTAGCTCGCAGATTTTACGAAAAAATCTACAAATGTCTATGAATAATACACAGTAGTTACATTTTACAGTAGGTAACATACGTTACATGTATACAAGCTTTATCGCAAGACAAACCAAAGATGTTGTAATCGAGTGGTTGCAGAAGATTATAGCTGAATCTCATCTAATAAACTGTAGAATATATTTTGTATATAGATACACCAATTAAAAATTTATATAGAAATATATATGTTTCGCTTGAAACATTCGAAACGATGTCGATTCTAAATATCGTCTGTACTGATAATGAACAAAATCGATTGGCATTGTGCAGATCTTTTATAATTTAATAAATATAACCAATATGAGGAGAAAAGAAATTTTGGAGAAAATGACGAAACAATAAAGGTGATCGTAATTACTCGCTAGCAGAGTGCAAGAATGTTAGCTGCAATGACGAAACGAAGGAACTAGGCAGTCAGCAGTGTTTGGTCCCTTGACAGAAAGGGAACGACGAGAACTGGTTCTGTTAATCGGCTGGATTCGAGTAGCGCTTCGCTTCGGGTGAAACGTACGCGATTGAGAGATATCCTGGCACGAAACACTTGGGAATTACTTTGGAATGGATGTAACGAGAGTAACGTCGCGTCTGTCCGGTAACTTGTACGCGATCAGTCGAAACTTTGGGCTGTATGCCACGTGTGTGTACACAGGTTCGAAAGTCTCCAGGGTTGTATGTAGTTTAGCGTGCAGCTGGCTAATAAAAACGTAGACTCGTAACAGCACGTGAAATAAAAGGCAAGCCCTAATTTCTTTCAACCAAGTTGCTAATTCGAAAAATTGGTTTTTGAGCTTGAACTTTATTTATTGTGAGGCGATTTTCATTCTTATAATTTACGATCGTCAAGCTCCCTAGAAGTTTGATCGTCCTCGTGTCATTTAATTTGTATATACGAGTTTATCTACATTGCGTTTATTTCATTTTATCTGCTCCTATTTAATTAAAAGGTTTTGCAAGAGTGATTTGCATGAAACGCAAGATCGCGATGAACAGTTGCAATCACGGGATTGTAACGTCACAAAGACAATCGTCTTTGCGGGCGAACACGAGCATAAACTCCGAGAAAAAATCAATCTTCATTTCGCAGAGTATATTTGCTCTCTGCCAAATGGAGGCTCATTAGCTCGCCGCCAAACAACGCGTTGCCTTTCGCTTTTCTTCCTACCTTTTTGCTCCTCTGTTGCCTTCTTCCTGCGCTTCGGCGTCGAGTGTTTTATTTCGTAGAAGAGATCAGCATTGTTACGGAAGTGCTTCGCCTCTCGTCCTCTCCTTCTGTCGACTTATGCCTTTTCAGACTGTTGCGAGCGGCTCCCTTTTGTTTTTTCCTTATTTCGTCTTTTTCATTTCCTTTTTCATTGTATTACCTTCTCTTGGCCTACTTTATTTACAGCAAAACAAAGGCTGAAAATGCGTCAGATTTCGAAGTCTTCGAGATGTAAACATAATTTCCAAAATATCACGTGTAAATTGAAATTATGTTAAAACTTCGATCAATTTACATGAATTTTATTTGTCTCGAGTACGCGTGTTTTGTGTAAAATCAATGTCTCGCGCGGTACACGACATGTATATATTTATCGACTACGATAAATTAAAAAGACAATGACAGTGTTATAAAGAGTCTTTTAATATTTAAGACAAAGCCAGCCCCTTTGCAAAGGATAGTTTCTTAAAAACTGTTTGTCTTCATCGTTATAAAGGAATTGAAAATACTGCAACCGCTGTGTAAACGTTTTGTATCTGCAAAAAAGCAAACACGATCGTTTGCAGGAAAACAAAGAGGGAATAAATTTCAAAGGAACGATTCCCTTTGTAGTACTCGTGGCAGTGTTCCTCTCTCGCAGCATCGTTATCGAATTTCGGATGAATCGCAAATTATTGCGCGCAACACGGGCGTAATATCGCGCTCGAACCTTCATTATGAACGTTAGCCAGCACGTAAGGGCGCATTCATTACCCGTTTCGCAATGAATTCTCGCATTCTTTTGTACCTTCTTCCCGCTACGACGATACTCGCAAATGAAAACTTCACCGAATTCTCACCTCTGGCGAAAAGCAGTGGAAATTTCACCTGTAGACACGATTTCGCGGTTTCCTCTGTCTTTCTACGTTTCTTCGTTCGTTGGAGTGGCCGAGTTCTTCATTAAAGTTTTCGTCGCTCGCTTTTGTAGTTTTCAGCCAACAGACCCACGAAACTCTCTGCCTTCCACCGGCCACATTTCCCTCCCAGTACCATCGACGCGAAGGTGATAAAATAAAATAGTCGACGCTGCGGTCACGTCGAAACGGACTCTTTAAATTGCGCACAGTTCCGTTGTAAGTGAGACTCCATTCGCCGAAATTTTAAACGAAACGTTAACCTATGCTTTGTTGTTCTATCGGGTTGCATGTTAGATCTATTCCATTCGTGAATTAAATATGCTTGCGTCATAACCGTTTGACTCGAACAATCTGGTAAATTTATCTTCATAATAAAATCTTTAAAATATTTATACTCTCGTGTGATACAATATCGGGTATGAACCTGTTGCATTATTATTATATTACTGTATTGTATTATATGGTACGTGTGTTTAGTGTTAATGTCGCACAGATTGAGTTCCGTGCATATCTTTATGAAATAATTGTAAATATATTACGTATAATTTTAGTCGATAATTTAATTTATGTTATGTAAATCATAACGCTTCATAACAAATGCTGTAATTAATATCCCTTTGAATTTCTTGAATGTTTCAAGCTTTTCGACGATACGGCAGATATTAATATGTTACCATTATTAAACGAGGCTTTATTAGTTGTTATGCGTACTTTCCAATCGTTTAACGTTTGATTGCAGCAAGTTGAACTACTGTTACGATGTGAGAATTTAATTCCACGCAGAGAGGAAAAAGATTTCATAAACGGATATAGAATAATTAAATTGAGATTAATATTTATAGGTCAGCGACTTAGAAAATTTGTTTTCCCTCATGCCGAGGTACTACGAGCTCGAGTCGGAGCGGAAGTTTATTGCGTTGCGAGGTGGTAAGTCCCAGGAGCCTGTGACAAAGTATAAACTTGTTTTTCCATGTCACATTCGGTGGCGAACGCGTATATCGAAATTTCGCATTTAAGATATTCTAAAGAACGGGTCTTTCGCGGAAGAGCTCGCATCGAAATTTACGTATTTCAAATTGTTTTCCCAATTTAATTATATTCCATTGCTTCAAAAGTTCAAGCGTTGGAAGGATTCGAAGTAACACTATTCTAGTTAGCAGATTCTATTCTATTCTATTCTATTTAGCACTATTCTATTTTTCAAAATAATCTGCGTTTTATCCAACGAAAATCCGGCAAATATTAATTTTTATAGATTTGTATAAATGTAGTACTGCTGCAGGAAGTAGGATTTGGCTCGTAAAACAATTTACCAACTATACCATTAAACAATTGACAAGCCAGGAATCGTAGGTCGGCTACCTTTTCACAATTTTATAGTCACGCGTTAAATAGGATAATCAAATGACCTGTAATTTATAAAATTTACTTGCTACGTTTCATTCGTTTTATTACTAAATCTATTGCTATCGAGCAGCATTTATTAACAACTTGTAACGTACAAAATTTCGTTAACAATATTAAATTGAAATACTAGGATAATTTCTACTTTAATACTCTCTCTGTTACAATTTCTTCGACAAGAAATGCACGTTTCAACGTTTCTTACGGAATTACAAATTATACGCACTCCTGGAAGAATAGCAGGCATCGTGGAATCCAAACACGATCGATCTCTCAACCAGTTTCATACCATGAAAGAATTCTCTCTCAAAGAAGAAATGACTCGCGGAATCTCGTTACGTGATAGGGTTTAAAATATCGACGGGAAAATATTCAACGAACATACCGGATTCTCATGCATTGCTCAGAAGGATAGACGACGGTCGGAGATAGAATCCAATGAGCCAGGCAATTCGCTCTATTCTCAGGAGTATGTAAACCCAACGACCGTCGGAAAATTGCTCTCGCGCTGTTGCTTTTTTCCTCCGACGAGCCATTGCCTGGTATAGCAATAATTAATAATTCACACGATTTACGGAGCATAAGTCTGTTACGAAAACGGTGCGTTTGTACACAATCGACCGTCAAAGCACGGGTCCGTGCCGTGTTCGTTTGCCCGTAACGCAATATCCAGCTGCGAATGCAATATGTATGACTAGCAGGTTCGAGTGCGACTCAATTTCGCTATGTCATTTTACACAGAATGTCACAATTCATATTTCAATTTCCATTCCGCGCCGTACGACGTGGTTACGAATTTTTAAGCGTCATTCCGTCCATAGTCCCTACATGTTTATCGTCTATTCAATGGTTATTCAAATAAGGAAAGAGCGATAACTGTCTCTACGATGATAACGTCTCGAAGAAAAGGATGCTATTAAACGAACGGATGGATATACGAAGGATAAAGGAATACGTGGATAAAGGAAGGTTTAAAATTGATACACTGTGAAGTTTAATAACATTGTACTAAAAATATTTTACTGATGGCAGCTGTACATAAATTCTGCGGTATATACGCTATATTTATTCGTTTCTCTTATGAAATGTAAATCCTCTGTTCCGTTTACGGAACACAGAGGTGTGCACGTTTACTACTCCGAAATTACACCGACTTTATTTGAGCAACGTGAAGCCAAGTACGTAATATACATGTTATAGCTTACATTATATATAACACATCTGTTTTCTAAAATTATGTTGCATTTCTATGCATCTTCTTTCACGAACTTTCTCTTGTCCGTCACTTCTTGTCAGAAAGAAATTTTAACTTTTTCCAAATTTAAAAGATCCCGGCAAAAATGGAGATGTTAATTTACTAAAACTCACACCATTGTCGCTCGGACAGGCACTCGAACCTTCTTGACAAACCTAACACTTAACACCGTCGCGACAGGTCGCTGGTCCAGCAGCCTGCTCATGAATTCATCAACGCACAGGTTGCCTTCCAAGCGTTATTAAGCAATTATCGTGAACGTGCACGGGGACAGAACAGCGAATTCGCAGGAATGTCGCGAGGGAGAAAGAGAGACAGAGAGCCGGATCGATGTTCACATTTGAAATGTCCGCCACGTCGAGCCGAAAACGCAAGCACATTTTCCGTCCGAATTCCACGTGGACGCGGTGCCGGTTCCGTTTATCGGATTGATAGCTGGAGACGTGCTGTTGGCTAGGAGGATAAAATCGAAGCGGACGCGGCTTAATTATAGGAGGAACACGGTTTATAATTATTGTGGCCGGTCGCCAGGCTAGAAGCACGTTCGCGTAGGCGCGGAACAATGCGGAGAAGAGACGTCCACGTGCGTCGTATGAATAACTACGCTCACGAATTACCCATAATCCTGTAGCGCGATGGCAGAGAAACGAAGAGAGAGAGAGAGGGAGAGAGAGAGAGAGCGAGGGAGCTCGCACGAGGGCCACGAGTCTTGACGCATGATTGATCATGGCTAACCTCGTTATACGATTAATGTGAAATAATTACCGGACTAACCAGAATTAATAGTAGCCTGTCCATATGAAAATGGCAGTGATTCCTGCAAATAGAAGGTACACTGGCGCGGCGATATCATGGTCGTGGACTACGGTTAGGCCACATTCAATGCTCCATGTGCCATTGTACAGCGTACGGAGATAATTTCATCACGTTCGCATAGGTTACAACGAGCAGGCCCGCACAAACACGCCAACAAGTCGTTTGTAATCTCGCTAATTTCTTATCGTCTATGGTCACGTCCCTTTGTGCAGGTTTAATGGAGTTCCATCGGAATTTGAGGCAATTAGGTATTAATTAGTCGGCAGTGTTTGCGGTTGATGCACTATCCGTCCTAAGTATTTGAACGTTTCGCGTGATGTTAACTTGTATTTGATGTCTTGCATTGCCTTTGTTTTTTCATTATTTTGTCGTAAATCGGTATAAAATTGATTTGTACGAGTTTTAGTACTTTGAAACTATTCCTATCGTTAATCTTTGAACGAAGATTTAGAGTAAATAATTAGAACTGATTACTTAAATCACGTTGAACGATGTTTTATCGATATCAAAGAGATTCGATGAAATTGGTGTAAATGCGTTTAACATTGTGTTCTTTCTCGTTTGAATCGTAATATTGTGTGACATCAATAGCCGTGGATTGACACGTATATTGACCAGTTTTCAAATTGCTATTTATTTACATACGAAGCAATGCGATAGTAATTAAATTGTAGACATGCTAATCTGCTATTCAATTAGATTGATATGAAATAAACAGCGAAAGCTATGGAGCGAAATTAATCATTGGTGGTTTTGAAATGCATAAAATTATCATAATTATACTTTAATAGTTACGTAGCAATTCATTTTATTAGATTACCAGCTTTTTTTCACACATTGTAAAGCCATTTGAATGGAGAAAGAATAAGCACGTCCGATGGAACTGAACAACACATACACCATTTTATTCAATCAAAATCGATATCCTTCCATGGAAGTGGTATTAAGAAGCTTACTGAACGTGAAATAGAATTATAGAAAAATGAAACAGCAACGCCATAGCGTGTATAAATTGATTTATTTCTGCATCATAAAATCGATATTACTTTTTCATTGAAACAGTCTCTGTGAGAATTAAATATCGATGTTCTGGAGAATTTTGATACGCAAGACGAAGCTCGTAAAACTAACAAGTTAATCAGGTATACGAAATGACGTAGCGACGTGTTTCGTTCGACGAGTTCTCGCTATTTTCAGACACGCGGAAATTTACAAAAATTCTGCACTTTGTTTCCTTATGAGTGCTGATATACTAGAAATTCAAAATCACTCTTTCATCGCTACGTTTTATTACAAAATCTACGACCGTAGAGTTTAATTCCATTAAATGTCCGAGCTCATTTTGTATAGCGACTCAAGTTTCTTGTATTCGTAGACATCGATCAAAGAACGCGATATACCGTTTATCGATCATTTCTCGAATCTCCATTATGTCCGCGTGGTTTTATAGAACTGTTTCCGATCCATTAACCCTGCGTCGAACGAGATCGACGTACAAACAACTCGGTCGATTCAATTAGAGATTCAACGATGCTGTGTTTCACTACAGATAATGAGACAGAGGCCCGGCATGGTTTTCGCTTAGGCGAGTTTCATGTACATGCTTGCACGCACATCGTTTAGACCACAATAGCGTTGCAGTCCGCTGGAACGAGAAGGGACGATTGCACGAACGGGTGGCTCGGATTTTTACCCTCTCATTCAACTTGACGACGAATCAGAGGTTTCGAAACGTTCTCGACGACAAAGCTACCAATCGTGACTGGAAAGAAAGAGCAGCCATTTCGAATAATTACCGACGCGACTATTCATCATCCGGAAACTACGAGAGTCCCGGAACTGTCAATAAACCGCGGACAGCCTGATACATTCGGAATTTACACGCGTATGTCTCGCGGATATCTAATTTCAATTTTTCAATTTACTCCTGAGAAAATGACGGATGCACAGATCAACAAACAATCTTGACAGAATTTTGCATTTTGGATGATCAAATGTAGAGGGTAGTTGATTTCTATTGTTTTAACTTACGCTATGATTTTTGGACTTTTGTATTTCGGTCTTGGTCTCATTCTAGCAAACGGAAAGAATTGTTAATGTTTTAAGAAAGCGTTCATTTTCATTTTTGGAAGAGGAAGCTAAGAGAATTTTATCGAGTCATATTGCACGAAGCGATATCGACGTAGCGTGGGAATAACGCGGCGCAGTGAAGCAACATTTACGAAGAAAGGGTGAAAGATTCATTGTAACGAATAAACTATTCCAGTAAATTATGCAACGTAACGTTCCCCGCTGCGCTTGCTATTCATATTTTGAAGCTTATATCCTTTTCAATCGGCATATCGTACCAACGAGGCAAAGAAAACATCATTTTATATTTATCGATCACCACCTAGATTTCCGCAAACCTAATTTATTATACTCTATTGCATGTTTCTATAAATACGAAGAGACGTTGGTACGATACAATTTTAATATTGGTATTATCGATGTTATCGATAAGACTAAAAGTATTTCGTATATACGGATGAGTACGGATAAATTATTACTTGGAGAAGATGCACATTCTTACAAGATATTGCCGAATATTTAAAATTTCTACTTTATTCGACGAAGTTAAAGCTATTGAAGAATTCAGAAATCCTACTTGCGTTAAGGATGTGCAAAGCTTCTTAGACATTGCAAGACGCTTCTGTAGAAAAGTTTATGCTTAAATCGTTGAAATATTGACTGTTTTATTACGATCGACGATAAAACTACTGTTTACGTGAAGCGTAATAAAATGATTAAAGCTAACTTTCACAGAAAAGAGGCATTGTAGTCACAATGCAAAAATAATTTTAACGCGTTAGAAATATTCTGTATATATTCGCTGGAAATACATTTTAATTCGATTATAGATATAAATCTGAAGATCTAGATTTCATAGACTTAATTCTAGATCTTATTTTATTTTGTCATTGATATGTCATCGAATGTCGCTCATAGATATATCATCGTTATTCAAACCATTATATTTCTTATGCATTCACCTGTGCAATACTGAAACATGGAATTATCTTTTCACGATTCATCTTAACAACAATTTTACGTTTTAAATCAGTTGATCCGCTCTATTTTTTTTCCAAGTGTTTCTTTCATTTCCTTGGTCTGGCGATCCATCTTGTCGGTGAATTTTTCGCGCGACCGCAACTGTTTCTCGAAGGAAAATCGTTGCGGAAACACGACGTCTGACCCAGTATACTCCGCGCGGTGACTGCAAAAGCAAGGAAACTCGAACGTTTTCGGGATCAATCCGTTTCACCGTGTACGATTCGACGAACGCGCTGCATCCAACCGTTTTCCGTGTCTTTCTTCGGTTTCCTTTCAGCCTGATACTTTTCGAACTTTCGCCGAGAGATGTATAATATTACTTCCGTGGCTGAGTCTCGCACTGATCTTCGTATTGACGTATTCTTCTTTGATCAACCCAACTGTGCGATGAAATGTCTACAGGAATTCCTTCCCCCCGATTTCCAGTTCCTTTCAGATTCTTTTGGTCAGCTCGTTTTCCAACGCTGGTATCCCAATGCAAATACACCTTTATCAACGTTTTCTTTTCCCCTTTCTCTCCCTAGAACGTCATTGCATTTTTCAAGGCTGTTTCGATAAATAATTCATAAGTTTGGCTTTTATCTGATATTAAGTCCGAACACAACTTTGGTATCGTAACAACCGGCCATTCAAATTGTTGTTTCCTTTGACTATTTAACTAAACATTTAACTATTTGTCTGTGAATTTGAGCCTACGAATTTTTATGTAATTCAAATAATGTCAGAGAATGCCATCCAAAAAATGCTGCGGTAATTCTTTGTTTCGCATCCTCCAGTGTTGTCCTTGTATTATTCGCCGTGTAACGTATATTCGGCGTATGGTACCAACGTGATCGATGTACCATGCATTATGCATGTATAGAAAAAGGTGTACTCAATAGGATTTTCTCGAATCGACATGCTGAATTAATTTTATGGTCACTTCAATGTCACTTAACTTTCTTTATGGACACTAAAGTTATGGCAGAAATGACATACTGCTATGTCAGAAAAGTGACATAAGGGATTGTTACTACAATCGATCAAGGGACAATAAAAAGACTTCGGCAATCCAACGATTACAGTATTGCGTCTTTCGCTGAACATCGAACGACTCGGTGCCACAGGTTGTTGAAATCGTCTAAATGTTCTCTGTTCCACTAAGGGTAAAAGGAAGCGAGATAAACTCTGTTTAGCCTCTAATACTGATTACTTCGTAATACTTTATCATTCGTTCCTAACACGAAGTTGCGGGACTGAATTCAGTTTAAACGGGAAGCTACCAGAGGAAAGCTACGAGACGGCGTGGCTGGAGTTGTAGTTTATGTTGTGGTAAACAAATTAGTTAAACGAAGTTAGTACGATAGAGCGAGGGGATGTTTTCGTTGCAGGAAAGTATTATTTGCGTAATTTGTGCTTCAGAAGATTAATAGAACGCTGAAAGCGCGCGCAAGGGATTGTAAAATGTTCAATTAAGAACGAATTAAAATTATTAAAACCTGCAATGAAAATGTGTTAGAATTAAAAAACATATTCGAACTTCGATACGAATAATTTGCAGAATATTGCGATATACCGACGTTTTACGCTGTAGGAAATTCAGAAATATGTCAATCGAGATTCAATGAATTTGAAAATATTTTTAATAGAATAGTAAATATCTGCATTTGATTCGGTGGAAAAATAAGTATTTGTCGAAATGGTAGCAACCCAGATCTCTAGTTTTCTAGTTAAGCAACGATCGGAACAACGTTGCATGTCTGTATGAAGTTAGTTGTGTCATTATGTATACATTGCTGCATACACGATTGGCATTATCGTTGATATCGACTGATTCCATGAAGTGCAAATCGATTGCAAATAAAATGTCGAGCAATGTATGTCGATGGAAATCGTTAAATATTTGCGTTCTGTTGTGCCCCATTGAGGATTCGTTGAAATTGCGTAAATAAATCAACGAATGAGTGTGTTAGGAAAATTAAATGAATTCGAACTATGCCTAATTCAAAATACGTTCGATTAACATATAGATGAGATTCTTTATCGATAAACGTTTTTAAAAAGTTGAATATTTGAAAGAAATATTCGAGCAACTTTAAATGAAAACTGCTAGAAAATAAAATGAAAAGTAATTAACCACACAAATAGCAAACTATTTCAAACATTTCGAAACTCTATAAACTCGGTCAATATAAAAAAAATATTCTCGTGAAAGGATTCAATCGTTTCTTTAATCACGGAAACGAAATGCAATTTGGTCATAGTTGGTGCCTTTTTTCTCTTCACGATGCATCAAAAAGAAGTTTGTTTCGCTGTTTGCTTTCGATATGGTCGATGTTTCGACTGTTCGATAGTGCGCACCGCTGGTCGTCGCGTGCGTTACTAGATGTATAAACATTTATTTTACGGGTGTTTCGTGAAAGTAATTTCACCGGATCGTCTATCACGTAGATTTGTTGCGCATCGAAACTTCCAATCCCTTCACGCATATGCATCTTCGATCGTTATAGCTACGACGAAAGTTTATCGTTTCTTACTTCACCGTATAATTTAGTGCCGTGCCGAAGTTTACGATTGCTTCGCTGGCTTGGAACACCAAAAACGGAACGCGCTTTCTGCAGGCATAATTTTCTGTTTTTGTCTTGCTAAGGTATCGCCGTGCTTCGTAAATCCTGTAATCTATCAACCTTTTTGCGCGTGTCTTGGCCTGTTACGCCGGCAGACGCTAACTGATGCACTGTAGCTGTTCTCATTTGTTGTGGTTTGTTTGATGTTCGACTTTTTTCCATACAGTTTTTAACTCAAAATATTCTGTCTGTCGGTTTTTCGATGATTTTTTACGATTCCGGTATTTGCGCTTTCTTTAATAATCTCAATTACACTGCAGACCAGGAAATTAACATTATGTGTGATCTCATTAGATTCTCAGGAATACGATTAAAGTCCTTCAAATCTGACGAATGACACATAAAAAATACTCTGCAGCAACGTAATATCCAGCAATAAAGTGGAATTTGATTGTTGATTTTTTGCCATCACATCTGATTTTTTATTTAAATATACCATTATCTTCCTGTATCTCGAGTCGTAGACACAGTGACGTAGACAGCACGTGCTGCGAGATGAGTTTTAGGAAAAAAGGGGATGCTACGAGGAATGTATAAATATTAAATGATATACAGAATAGCAAAGTTAGGGTTGTTTCAACTTTCTTTCTTACGACAAGTAAATTTCGTAAGTACTTAAAATTCTAGTCGTTTGGTTTTTAAACGCTAGAAAAATTCCATTTTTTTTTCAGCTTATACAACTAAAAAAATGCATAAAAACGAAGAATGAAAATTTTGTATTTTGAAATTTTATACCGCGTATCTTTCTTACATCTATCACGTTCCTTTATTATTACGTTTCATTTTGTAATACTCTAAATATATAAATAGTACCTTTATTTTTAATCTGCAAGAGATTGGGATTTTTGAAGCAGGTGAAAGGAAGCGAAAAGAAGAAAAAAAAAAAAAGAAAAAGAAGAGACGAGGGCATGAGTTTTCTCAGCGTATTTTCCTCGCGAGAACGAGTGTTTATAATCAAACAGTGATATACCAACGATCGTACCCTGTGGCACAGAAAATCCCGTGGTGCGAAGTAAATAAGAGTACTCGTTAGTTCCGTTCTTCTGCCTGTCTACTATCTCCCACGTTTGTGCGTCGCTTTCGAAGCTTGCTGGGTGCTGTTCCGTAACGCTTCACCTCCTGAATTTCTTGTTCGAATACTGCCGCTCTGGAATTTCTGTTCGCCGTTTGAACGTGCTCGTTTCGCGAGAGCTGCGAGCCTTACCCCGCCGATACGATGGCTGCGGGCTGTTCGCGCGGAAAGGACAAAGTTTAGCGCTTTCCGTGAGGCGCGTGTTTCCGTGGGCGCGCGTGAATTATTTCCTCGGTGATTTACTTCAGTCCAAAATCACGATATTCATGCGGAGGTAAATTACGCGCGGAAGCGGCTTCCCTCGATACCTTCGGCCTTTTCAAGAATATCGATCATATCTCAGCAGCGGTGCGTTCTATCGGTCGCGTCGATTACGCGCACGTCGATTATTTCTCTAGAAATTGTAGTTTATTCGCATGATTTTGTTTATTCGCAGTTGCTTGTAATTATCGTTTCCTTTATCGGGGTAAATTATTCACGACACGCAACAACATACACCGTTGATTAGAAGTATCAGAATATCGGTGGCAAAATGAAGTTCACAAATCGTTGGGGACAAATCATCGTCGTTACTACGTGTGAAACAGTTCATGAAAAAACGAGAATATGTGCAAATATTTCAACAGCCAGGTTTGGAACGTTTTTATTAAAAAATGAGAGTATGTGGAAATATTTTTGTAGTCGCTGCATATTTTTGAAAAATATGTAAAAATAATTCAAAGGTTTTTGTAAATAAATAACTCTGCACATTGTTGCCTGGAATCGTAACATTTGTAGATACAACGTTCGTCCTTCTGAGATCTGCTTTATAGTGTGTACACTTTGTTTTGTAACAAAATAGACAGTTTATTTTTAAATTCTTTTTATGCCATTAAAACTGTGTTATTTGATAGTTTACTAAATCTAGTTTCTTCCTTTTAAGCATCTATTTCTTTTACTTACCAGAAAAAAAAGGAATCGGAGTTTCTTCAATTTCCATCACCTTTCGAATCAGCATTTAACAAATAAATTTTCAATTTCGACAAAAGCGTATCTCGACCACTCTTTTCTATTGGTTCAACCTCCACAGCACACCTCTGCTTGTTCTCTCAGGTCAGCTCAGACCTCTGTTCGCCGCGAAATCTATTGAAAATTCAAATTGAACGAGATCCAAAGCAAACAGCACCTCTCACGCATCGGTACGCGTGTGACGACCGCATGTTCCATCAACGTGTGTTGTCCTTTTGAACCTTCGTTTGCGTTTAACCATACCGACAAGTGTTTTTGAAGTTCTCTTTACGATAGTCTCTGCATTTATAATTTTGATCTTAACTCTGATTTTAATTTTATAAAATAGAAACGAAAACATATCCAAGCAGCGTATAATCCGAAATATTTGAATTGTCACGCGTTCGAATGACCGGTTTTGTATCAAATCGACAGAGATATACTAACAATACTGTCTGCTTAAATTTCGTAATACAAATATTGAATCCCAGCGGAGTGGATATTCTTCTGGCGGAGTTTATTTCCAAATAAACGACTCGACGCAATGGAAATTTTCAGGATGATACGGCGCACTGTAAATCGATATAATACACAGTATCTAACGAATCCAAAATTTCCAGATTTATGACAGCAGTCATTTTCATAATTGCCAACATAATTTATGAGATTGATGAATTATACACGCGTAGTACGTGTGTTGCACATTGGAAGAGGTGTTTCGTTGAAAGCTTCGTTGAAAGCCTTTTTGCGATCGATGCACACACGATATACAGGATGCACTCGACATTTTGTGTTGTTGCAACAATATCGCTGATGCTGTTTTTTTTTTCCAAGAAAAATGCGAATCTAAGCGCGAACGTCGTGTTCACCTCCTACTTCTACGTTGTGTAACTTACAATTATTTAAAGGTCGATCGTATATACATTTTTTCTGAATTTCTGAAAAAATCGAATTAGTGCTATCAGTCGAGGAAAATATTCATTAATTTATATTTGACAAACAAAGACATACCGACGCATTCGTTGTTATTCTGTAAATTAATGTTTACACAGCTGCTTTCGCAACATCCTTTTTTTTTTTTTACTTGGAAGAAGTATCAAATCTTTCAAGTAATATCAAGAAAATGAAGTGCAAGAGGCAGAATTTCTTAGTTCAATTTCCTCAGTTTTTTGTTCAATCTTTACGATAAAGGAAAATTTGTTTTCTACTCGTAAGATTCATTTGCTTCTTTATTAACTTCTCGTACTGTTTGCCTATCTGCTTATATCGTACGTTTATAACAATCAATTGAAGTTTCAGTAATTTGGAAATAAATTATTAATGCATAAAATTTACAACTAAACGTTTTGCTTGTGCTACTTTTGTATTGAAAATCATGCTGATAGTACATCCTGAAAATTTCCGTGGTTTCTGCTGCATTTGACTTTAACATCGCGTGTTTGAAATGTTATATAAATATGGTTGGACGTATGCGTTATATGACATTATATTCATTGTTTTAATCGCGTTTCCTTTGATTGAGATTGAAATTATCAAATCCATCAAAATGTCAGGCACAGATCTATTTTTATAATTACTGAAATTACCATGCTGGTGATATTAAACAACGAATATAGTTTGTTTACCTGAGATAGAAACATAATTATAGCATATACATGTCCACTTATTTTTGTTATATCGCTTTAATTATAACGAATAAAATATATAACATAAAATGCAATCTAAATCTCATAAAAGTCAATTTCCTTGTCAATTTATATTTTAATAATTGATTTTTCGGTTTCCAAACTTTTCGAAAAGATGTGTGTCAGCAAATATATTTCAAAGTTTAATTCCAAATGATCTTTGACCCCGAGCGATATATTATAGTTCTTTTACATATTTGTGCGTTAAAATGATCGATATTTTCTTTCATATACAGTGGCTACAAAAAATACTTGCTCACACCCTTATTCTTCGATGAAGCATTTTCTTTTTTATCAGATTATACTTTTCACTTTCGTGGTATCAAATTGTTTCTTATCGTACGAAGATACCAACGAATAACACGAAATCTAATATTCTTGCAAATAATTATTCAGTATGTAAGTGCTAGAAGTATGGTGTGATTGTACTTTTTGCAGCCACTGTATTTGTTTATAGAAAGAAAATAACAACGTAACGGCTTCACGCGTGAGTAGCAATTAGTAAGGTAGTCGATCCAAGAACGATAATAATTGCGTAGAAGGCTATTTTGTGCAGCGGCGCGAGTCTCGACATAAAAGTGGAAAAAATAGCTCGGGTATTCCTGGCACGCTTTATTAATTAAAAACGCCAGTCAGTCGAGACTTGCATTACATTTTCCACGGCTATTCATCACGAAGGTCATAATCTTGTTGTTGGAGGCGGTCGACCAAATTCACAGAATTACGCTGGTTATTATAGCGAGTGGAATGTAGTGGGTCAGTTGACAAAACGCATCCGTCCTGGACTTCGGGGACAATTGTTTCATACTTGCCTGTTTCGTCATGCCAACTTTTAATCCCTGACGTAACCTTTTTTAAAGTTAAGTTTGTTCTCGATTATTTTACTGTGTGGAACTCTCTGTCTGTGTGTTTGTGCTCGACTCTGATAGAATATCTTTAAATAAGCAGCATGGAATTTGTAATTAACGGGCATTTTAATTACTTGCTTCTATATAATCTGGAAAAGTCTTAAGTCAAACATGTGGCAAATTCGTGCGAATATTTGTTAACTGTAACGCTTTTTAATTTTGCTTCCATCATTTTCGAGACATCGTATTTCACGATGATATTTGGTATATCGTTAATTTCATTTCATTTATAACATAGTAAAAGCTTTTCTTATAAAATGACTCTCTTCGCTTGATACCATCCATTTATTCGTACTACTTTCACAACGTAACGCTACAATTGTTCCCTCAGCCTGAAGCTCACGATGAAAATTAAAAACGCAATTGAGGAAAGTTCTCTCGAAATATACGTACGAATAAAACTTTGTCGGCTGATGCAAACTCGGCTTTACCACCTGCGTAGTTGAATGTTCGTATCGCTTAAGAATTAAATATCGAATTGCTTCTCTCGTCCAAAAGGCGGTTTAAAGCGATCTGGTTACCGGCTCGCGGCCACTTTGGCCTGCGAACGAGAACGCTATATAATATTTCGTAAAACGGCTGACACACACCGTCATTTTCCACTCTAGTTTGCTACAAAGGGCGCGGAGACGAATAAAAAGGCTGGCTGAGCCTATCTGACGTCTGTGCACACACCAGGATGTCACTCGTGAGAAAGCGGCGTTCGTGACCTGACGCGCAAACAATGTACCACCGAAAAATATTTCTTCCTGCTTTCTGACTATAGTGCAGTAGCGAACCGCTTACCAGTTATACACGCGCTTGAAACTCGAGCTGAAAGTTTCCGGCGACGCTCTTTGCTCGGAGAAAGTATTGTTTTCGCGTCGCAAAATGCCCCCTTTTCGAAATTCGCCGCTCCAGGGCTTGTCTGTGCCTCGCTCGTCAACGAGTTTCTGCTACGAAGAACGCGGAATTATCCTGAGCTTGGCGTTTTCAATTCTAAATAGTTGTACGAGTAAGCGGAGCACGCGCGATATCGGAAGAGTTATTGTGAAAAGCGATTATGATAAGTAGACTGCGGACTTGCGTGGATTTATGGAAAATTCGAATCTACGAAATGCACACAATGCGTTAATATTCAAAAACGTGTAAAATATACAATGATTATTACAACGTTTAATCGAGTGAAACAAGTTTCTGTTATATTCGTAAAAATATGAAGTTGCATAAGAATCCGTGAATGTCGCGTACAAAACCAAATTGCAGAAAACTTTGCAGGGAATATCGCTTTTCGTCTTACCTCGACCTATCGCACATTTAATAAGCGCAAGTGTTCAGAAATTACTCACAAATAATCGTAATACATTAATATTAGCTTTTTACTCTCCTACAGATTCGATTCGACGTAATTTGGGTCGAAATAATATCGTTTATCTTGGATTGAAAAATATGTTATTCGTCGATCTGCCATGCAATTCGCGCTAATCTCATATATCAAATCTATCGGAAAAGGCATTACAAGATACAAGATGTCAATACCATAGAGCATTACTAATTGAAACGAGAAATAATGAAAAACTGTTGGTACAATAAAATAAAGAGATCATTATTGAGTTACGTTGGATATTGTAGATTGATACGCGGAATAATTGAAATGGGAATTTTCAAAAGTACATTAGCTTTCGCCGAGCAACATACGATGTAAATTTTACATGATTTAATTTTATCACGTATAAATTATTTATCACGAAAGCTGTTGACGTATATATCTTCGTTAATTATTTAACATTTTTAATACGTCATGTAGAACTTTTGTAGCCATTAAATACGATTCATTTTTCTTAATAGCATCTACTGTCATCGCGTTTAAAAGATCTTTAACACAATATTTCGACCGTTCGCCCTCTTTTATCGACCACGATCGAACATCGATTTTCTAATCAGAAGTTATTTATCGCGCATCGGTATCAGTTGGGTAAAATGGTTTCCGAGTTGGCTCGAGGGAGTGCGAACTGTTTTAGTTTTCTACCGAGGGAAAATGGCAACTTTATATCTCCATTCTCCTTCCGGGCGTGCGAGCCTCGCTCTAAAAATATAAGTTTCTTCCTGTTCTACTTCCCTAATCTTCCGTTCCGAGTCGTAGGAAACTCGCGGAGAAGCGTGCAATTTTCGAAGACACGCTTTCCCCTTTTTCTTCCGTTTCTTTCCGTGCGAAATGTGTCGCGCAAGTTCGCAGCGGTATTGCACGGCAATGAACGATTTTTCCATCGGCGGCGAGGAATCGACTTTAAGTGTCGTATCGAATTGGCATACGAATCTCTCATTACGCGGATCGATCGTACTCTCTGAGTTGGTCGACCGTTCCGAAACTGGAAGAAATAGGAGAATAAATAAACGGCGGAATCGATTACGAGAGTATCGAACTGCATCGCTTCCTCTTGGTTGCTGCTCGCCACGGCTTTCGCGAGCCAATCGAACGAGAGTTTTCATCGTTCGCGATAACTCAGACAAGATACATACGGCGATACTTTGGCCACTTTTGCACGGTGCATGTATGATATTTCTGTTAAGTGTTCCACCATCCTTTCCGACCAAAATGAAAAATTACAGTGTCGATTAAATTTATAGAAAATGATGGTTACCCGTTTCAGTCACGATATAGACTGTCTCATTGTAATAAACTTTTGTAGCGGTACTACGTTTATTTATGCGAAATCGTATTTTTATGAGTATAATTCCAAAAATGGAATCTAAGCAGAGAATTGGTTCGCCTATTGAACATTGTGATAGATATTATATTTTGAGTAGTTTATACATTTTTGCATATCATGTGCGTTCTATACACTTGTGAAGTTTTAACGTTTCCGTAAATGCCATAAATAAGCACGAAATGTTCAAATAATTTTTCAAGGTATTTATGTTTCTTTGGCAAAAGTTTCATTTGAACGAGCTATATACAGGCTCCCCCAGTCGCTTAAAATGATTCATCGAAAGTCCTAACTTACGACGAATACTTAGAGCAGGAAAAATAAGTATTGCAAAGGGTGATGCCTTCAGGAAATCTTCATCTAGATTCAGCGTATGTACGCGACGCCTGTAGATGTTCAAGTGTAACAGAGAATTTATGTGACACGAAATGTGTACACGTATTCTTGTAACACTTTGGTGATTTCTTTTCAGAACGGCAAGCCATTGTTGATCATCGTTTAGGGAAGAGGCACTCTTTTGTTCTCAGCGTCGACTAGTCTTTATTCGTAATAGAATACGTGACACTAGCAGTGTAATGTAAAGTTTCAAGAAAAAACGAGGAAATATTCATACAAATCTATCTCACTCGAGCTGACAAGGGGAGCTCGTAAATAACGCTCGACGGAACCATGTTTGCGCTCATCGCTAATGCATAAAGCAAAATATTCAACAAGGATTCATTCTCGTATAAATTTTGTCCTAGTGACTGCTTTTAACGCTTTTCGTTTCATTGAGAGATCTTCAAAGCTGTTCACGCGCTAGAAGTTGTATATACGAAGTATAAGCGCAGTGTTTTTGATATATTAGTCATATCGTACGTATATCGATTATTTTCACAAATTTATATCGTTACCTTTCCCGATATTAATATTTCCGATCAAACGCGTTCACTGCAACAAAGAACTTCACCAGCTTATATTATACTGGTCTTAACGAAGTACAGTACAAAGTACAATCGGTCACAAAACTCTGCACACTTTCTCTCCTTAAATGTAAAATATCATGGTACAGAGTTAAGTTAATTCTACGAATTTTTTTCACACACTCAGGCACGTAACGCTAAATTGTAATACGGCTTATTTGCCTTCTTTCTTAGGAGGAAAATTGAAGTAAAAGAAGAATATAAAATGTAATGCCTCGCAGGTCTTCTTCTTTACATAAGATTCAATGTCCTCCTATTTCCCCAGCGTTGAAAAAATTAAAGGTTTTGTAATGCAATACTACGCCAAGATTTCTTAATACGTTAATAAAAATACGTCAACGATAATTGTGTCAGTTTCCTTGGTAAGTCATATACGTAAAATTCGACGAATGTGTTTAGACTTTCGTGACTGACTGTACGTCTAGCCACAACATTCGTCGATTTTATTATCGAACGTAGCAGAAGCGTGTACTGAGAATAAGTTGGAAAGATCGGGAGAGACTTATCCGTATTCTTTCCACTCTTCGTCTATTAGCCCGTTAAGGAGAAGGGGAAGCATAAGAAAAACAAAGTAAATAAAACGAAGAGAAATAGACGTAGAAATATAGTTGATCGCTGTGCTTTTCACTAATGTCAGCAGTCGCCGGTGGTTTTCAGGCCGACAACACGAAACGGGGTCACCGATCGCATTGTACTGCTTTAGCGAGTGGAGGACCGAGGCACTTCGCAACAATTCATGCACTTTTGACCTTTGCCGCGTTCTCTCTCCGCGAGAGAGTGCAACTGGAACGGCCTACTTCTTGCATGGACTCGAGACGACGCTAATACAATTTCGAGACGGCGTCGAGGGCAAGTATCAGCGCGACGCAGCTTGTGTACGACTGAGAATATACTTTAATACCTATACATATATACATATACACAGACCTGTGTCGATATACACAGATGTCTCGGCAGATACATTCTAGATAACGTTTATTAACGATTTCACAGAGGGTGTCAAACTGATTTTGCTCATTAAAGATAACCTTGAACGATATTCGCGATAGTTGCAAGACGGAATATTTAGTGATGTATAAAATTTATCTGACCAAGAAGTGATTTATTTTAGAGTCTATTAAGTATGGACGTACATATACCAAGTAATATCTTTGTCAATTAATATTTACTCAGTGATACATTGCCGATTCAGTCTTTCGTTCAGGTATGTAGCGCGGCAGAATTTTCAATGTATTATATAACTTGTTCTCTCGATCCTATTCAAGTAAATTTATTTATGAATATCGTAAACCTCGAGCTATATTGAACTGCATGGTTTCGCAGAATCTTCTTTAAAACTCGGTTTGCCTATTCGTCGAATTCCACGGTGAAAATAATACATTTTACCGTTCGCGAGTAGTTTTTCAGACCACCAATATTTCACGCCGATTGGAACTTTCTGTCGGACACATGCTTATTAAAGCACGAGGAGAGGCCATGGCTACTCCTTCCACTATTCTATTTATCGTTCTACGCCGGTTTTATTGGAGTTCTCAGGGGTAACCGCTCAAAGAGCCAGATTTGGGATGTTAATTTATTCCATTTCGTGGAGGAAAAGGGCTTCATGAAAAATCTAGGCCGGATTCCACCCACGTGTAGCTTCGAAACGTGCTTCCAGTCATTCCACAGCATCCGTGTTAATCATCCAGTGGACAGTAGGAAGTCAGGCCGGTGAAAATAGTACGCTCTATACTATTAGTTTCGCAAATATGAATTCATTTTCACTCGCTTGATATTATATAAAAACAACGATTATATTTTTATCGTCGTAAATAGCGATATTTTTACGACACTTTGATCTTCTGTTCGGATGAAATTATACGTTGAATTATTATACTTTGAAAAAGTTCGCAAGTAATTTACAAAACATTTTTCACGTTACATCGACGTAAAATTCACGCCCTGAATCGATGCCCTAAATCGATCTTCATTCTTTTCTTTTTTTCTTTATTTTTGAGACACAGCTACTAGGTACTGTATGTTATAAGATTCGAGGAAACGTCAAGTCATCTTAAAAGTGACACTGCTATTAAATTCGTCACTAAACGTGCGATGAATGTCATTCTATATAGCTACTGAGAAAGTTAGCATTTAAAGTTAAGTTCTCTGATTCTATGTTCTGTTATACATACCGGCTCCCCATAGAACTGATCTACGAAAGTATTTCATCGTCGCAGAACTTCCTAATTTTCAATATATCGCTGTTTACAGTTTCTAAAGTTTAATTGCAAAATTTATACTACGCTGTCCTTGTGATTCGCATTTTACCTGACTTTGACATGCAAACCGCGCCAATTACCACTAAATACATTTACCTAACAGCTGTCCTGCCTATTTCGTGTAGCTTGCAAAACGAAACTAACAACGTTCGACCACCGAGTCGACTATATACCTAGCGTAGCCAGGCTGAGCTTTTGTCACGAGAAATTTATTTACAGGACAACATTCCTATTCCGAATGGTTGTCGCAACGGATATTACCACCGCCAGTCTACCGCGACGAGGGGGAAAAATACGATTCTTATTGACCTTCTGTCCTAGTGGCTTTAGGAATATGAACTAAATTAACACTTTGACTGCCGCGGTGACCCAAGCTGTTCTACTAAATTTTTTAGAATAGTTAAAATAAGATGGACCGAACATTTTTCAGCGAATGTTATAGCGTGGTATATTTGAAGTTTCGTTTCAAGTTTAGTTTTTTGTGTTCGATAATATCGTAAGCGATTCTCGCGAAGGGTTGCACAGCGATATGGTCACAAACGTCTTAAACGAACATTTATCCGGCGTTTGCGTTTCTCGAACGACCGTTCTTTTATCCAGATGTTGGAATTATAGCGTAATGGCGTAACCGATTCATTTGCACGGTTCTCAGATATCTTCAACGATCGTTCGAGAAGTGCTTATTGTATACGGAAAACGCGCGTAAAATTTTTCTCATACACCGAACAATTGCAGCGAAACGAGTTTAAGAATTTTCAGTGAAATTGCTGCTCTACGGAAATCTTTTGTCAACCGCTGGCTGCTTATTGGAAATGAAGCCGAGAAAGATTTATCAAAAGGTTGCAAGCTAGGTTTTAAAACTTGGGCCAGATTATACTTTCAGCGATTATAATTTCGATATTAAGATCCTTGTAGAAAGAATATGAACGTAATTATTTGTCATACCATTGATTCTAGCATTTCAATGTAATTTTTTTTATTATTATTTAAGTTATTAACTTTCTTGTAATTTTGAGATAATATTTTCATAACGCGAGGAAATGTATACTACTTTAAACGTTAATTTTAAAAGGCAAACGCTTTAAGGATTTTCTCCAACTTTCGATAGCGATCGTCTGGCACAAATCCAAAGTTAAACGAACGTTTGATTAGAACTTTGAAAAAGTTTCCGCTAGCTTCAGTTTTCCTGATTTGTTTCTGTTCATGTATCTTTTTAATCCTGCCGATAAGGCCGATAAAACTTGAAAATTTCAGAACAGTGTTCCTAAAATTCACGCATTGATCTTCGATTGACATTGTTATCGCTCCCTCCACCTTCTACATAGGGTATTCATTTATTTCCTGAAATGACCATTTAACGGATTACAATAGAAATTTTGCCAACGTTTCACTCCGGTATTCAGAAATTATTCGATAAAAGAATAAACGTTAAATTCATACGTGAAGTATACGGTAAAAGTTGCGCGATTAAACGGTTATCTGAACTTACACTAGCAACGAAAATATACAAGTCCACGTCTAAATCCTGAATTAATAGGAAATAGTTACCTAAAAATGTGACGATCTATTTCTAACTTTTTACTGCAGAAGAAATCAAACTATCGCTCCACTATTCAAAGATAATAAATTTTGTTCCTTAAATATTTTAACAATTTTTATCAATGTCCATCAGGAAAAAAAAGCTATGGCGCTCGTGTCGGAGCAAATATTAGCATATTCCGGCTGCCTCCCCTTTTATTTGATTCAATCCTCAAAGAAGATACTAAAAATATCGCTGTTTTAAGTGTTTGCCCAAGAGGTGTACCGAAGGTTGACTTCAAAGGAAGTGAAACATTTACAAAGGGGTCTCCATTGTTCGCCAATGTCAACAATTCTTTTTACGCAAAGCGAAACGACGTCTGTCGACCAAAACTCATGACGGTTCGATGTTTTCTACGTTTCAACAGACGTTGAATAGCCTTGTATATACTACTTTTAATTTAACATTAAATCTACGGAACCATTCGAATCGACTACTATCATATTTTTTGTCTTTGCAGTCGTTAAAATGAGTTTTTCACAATATTAATTTTTACTTTTATCGAGACAGAAACACGAGTACGTATATCACTGGTACTTATTTATTTTTGTCCTATTGCTTTAATCCTAATCAACGATGAATAATATATTTGTCTAAATATTAAATGTTAGCTAGTTCTACTATCAGCCCATCTTCGTCTTCTCTTGCTTTTTCCCTGCTGTCCGTTATGTTTAATACTTCAACCGTATGGAAGAAAAAATTCCGAGATGACACGGTATTCGTATAAAGAAGCGCGTAGAATCGATCGCATTCGGTACAGCAATTTTGGATTATAGTATTCGCTTGTAATGGCTGAGAACGTACATTTCCCCTGTGCTGGGATCTCCTTCGAAATATCGCGCGGATGGATACGAGCTTTTCTACCCTGGTGCTGGCTTTAAGTGGATTTAGCCGTGCGAGATCGCTCCACATTCGGAACCAATCGATGGTGCAATTTTAATGAAGCCCCGTCATTTGCTTAATTCATATTTACGGACGCGCTATTTGCCAGGATTAAAGTCCTGTTTCGTTTGTCCGAAACATCTTTTTATCATATACGCGTGTCATGTTGCATTCATTAGCCCAGAACGGTGAATAATGCGTGATTTAATGTCGTTCGACGGAACACCGCGATTAAAGTCTCGCGGGAAAAGTTTCATAAATATCGACGTCGTTAATAACAATGTTATAGAAACTCCGGCGAAATAGGAACAAAACTGACGCGTTTAAAGTAACATTTTAAATGGCGATGATGCTACTATATGTTCCGTTGAGTAACGAATAACGATCCAGTTTTTGGATACAGTCAAATAAATTCACCACATAAGTTTAAATCAGTTCTAAAAGAACGGACGATTTGCTTCCATGATCTATCGTAAGAAGATGCCGCGAATAACTGTACATGTTAAAGCTAAATTTATAAGGCAGCGTTTGCAACATCGTCGTTTCCTTGTACTTCTCGATTCGTGGGATTCGTCGCTCTAGCTTCTTCACTTCTTCATAGTTGACTTAATATCCTAAAAAGAAACGATATGTTTCGAAGTAACTTCGTATCGCCCCTCCCGTAATTGCTAGAATTGTGCATGTTCTCTCTTTTTGCAAAACTGGTTTCGGTGGATCCCGAGTGTATCTCCGATGGTTTGGCTAAGAGGCAAACTTAAAATTCCACGCGTTCACCGGTCGAATCAATTTGACAAATCGGTCGTGCCGTTCGTTTCCTGTTCTACGAAGAATTTCAGCCGGTTTCCGATATTTTACAGTTAAAAGTCTGCTTGTTGGAAATTCAGTATACGCCGTCTTTCGCACGGCTGCTTCTGTATATGCGCAGATCGGTCGTGCGTGCACGCGCACAGGCCTCTGTTCAAGAGTTCATTTGCTTTCGCTAGGACGGACACCGGAGGATTGGTCCTCCCTGTGTGTACCGACGCACCTGTGCACGACTGTACAGACTGTTTCTAAATTGGATGATCAAAGTGCCATGGTACGTCACGTGGCTACCAGTACGAAAAGACGTGGTGATTATCGGTCCCAAATTCCCATGCATCCTGATAAGGAAAAACTGTAATTTATGCACTTCTAGATTATGTTGATGATAAAATGGCATTGCGAAGTCGAATATTCAATAAAACTTGAAGCGAACAATTTTCAAAATGTGCTGCGTCACGTTATTCTTTAATACCCTATTTATAGGAAATTTGTTTAGACTTGTAGGTTATTAATATTGAAATTATTTAACGAGGAAAGAAATGTATCTTGTATTCGTCAAACTTATTTCATGTTCTATTCGTGGTTTATTTAACCGTGTTTTTGGTTTACTTTAAACCCAATCGTATTTCCCTTATTTTGAATACACTTCTAGAAGTTTGAGGAAAGTATTCAACAAATTTCCTTAATGCGCATTGTTTCCCGTCTTAACTGCTTGCTAAAGTTTTTCTTAAGATATCCAAAATATATTTACTTCTCGAAACAAGTTTAGAATAAGTTGCTTATTAAAACAGTGAGATCGGGATATAGATATTCGAGGACTGTAGCAAGACTAAGTAAGATTCGTATCTCTATGGGATCGATGTCATATGTGTACATAATTGTACACGTATATGATGGCTCATTTCTCCGAAATGTTAGTGACGCGTTCCTCGAGCTGAACCACGGCTCCTTCTTGTAATTAGTGCAGCCACGAATCCATTGGATTTCGTGGTTGGGCCTGGAAGCCTCGTCGAGCAGCTTTCATCGTACGTTTTAATCAGCGTATAATTATATTAGAAGATGGTCGGGAGCTGTGGAATAGCAATTAAACGTCTTGTGAAAAATATCTGCGGTTTTTGTTTCAGATGCAGAGAGCGGTGCTACTGCTCTGTTGGCTGCCGCTCCTCAACCACTGCCACGCCGTAAATCCAGGTAATAGAAAGATACTTTTGCCTAGCTTTTATTAGAGCTGTTCTCTCGTTAACTTTTAAACCGTTCTATTGCCTCGTGTGCGATGTTCGCGTAATTTCGTGCCGTTTTGAAACGAGATATTGCTTCCTAAACAACTGGACGTGTTCCGCTTGATATTGAGAATCGTTGGTGACAACTAGACTGCAGGTTTTTAGGCGTTTCCAAGAAACTCGAAACTACGAAAGTGCAGATAATACGAAAGAATATATATAATATGCAAAGTATAGTGTTTTTTTTATAATGCTTGGTATTTTACAATACTTTATTTGCATCCGGTATACCCTGATACGTTATTTCTTTCGAAATGAAGATTAAAATTCAACTGAACGGTCAAAGCGTCACACATGTGGATATTTTTGCACATGGCGTGGTGTACGTAGAAATACGTAGGATTTCAACGAATTAAACAGGCAGCGGTTAAAACCAGCGTTTAAAATAAATTCGTTTATCTCATTTCCCAAGAGGATATATGAAAAACTTGTTTCACAATATGCTTGAATTGTTTAACTTACGCGCTTTGTACTTTCTACACAATTTCCTATCTAATTTATCGACCCTCGTACAATTTTAATTAATAAATATACCAGTTATGAAATATAAAAAGACCAACCTTTGCCACCAATCTAAAACTGCTACCTCGCGTATAAACGATCTTTTATATTCCAACATTTTTCCCACGCCAATAAAACCCTTAACAATTTCATCCGACGCGCTGTCGTAAATTTCCATCCAACTTCCGAAATGGCTCTGCCGTCGAATCATTAAAGTTACAAACGACAAAATGTTTCCGCGTTTCACGGAATGTGCTCGCCCCGAATGCGAAACTCGTCGGAATACATATCCGAAGAAAAATTAACGTCCATAAAGTCTTACGGAGCGTAGACGCGATCGATTTAACGTATTATTTTCCGGGAACCGATAAAATCGATCGTCGTCCGGCTTCCGATTATCGCGCTAATGCTAGTCGCGTTCACGCGGCGCATCCATCCGAATCTCTTAACCCGCCGCAGCCCTCGAATTTTTATATTCTAATCGTTATATTCC
Organism: Bombus flavifrons; assembly: GCF_040668555.2. Classification (NCBI taxonomy): domain Eukaryota; kingdom Metazoa; phylum Arthropoda; class Insecta; order Hymenoptera; family Apidae; genus Bombus; species Bombus flavifrons. The sequence continues at coordinate 13,165,312 of NC_138451.1, read as the reverse complement.
AATTTTTATATTCCTCGAATATCTATATCCGATACTTTTACTACCGACAAGCAGAGAGACATAAAATATTTTAAGTTCAAATAAAATTCATTCGTATCGATAAAACGATTCTTTCGTATTTTCTTCAAAATCAAGAAATGTTTTAACAGAAAGGCGCGATTCAGTCGAAAATGACTTAAAGAACGCAACTGGGTTAATATTTTCCTGATCGTAATCGGTCAAAGAAACGGAATATTGCTTTTACAGGAATTCCTCTTGGTTATGTAACATTATAATATATCTCTTTCGTAATTCCAATGCTATGCCATACATTTTTAATGCAATAAGATGCGCAACATGAAGTAGGAGGTTCTTACGCTCGTATAACTATTTGCGATTTAAGAGCATACAGTGATGCGTAGAATGAAAATATTGTCTTTCACAGTGGCGCGCAGTGGTATAGGACAATGATCAAGCGGGCGAGGCAGCGCTCGGGTTGCATCTAAGAGCGTAATGTTCTAGAAATGAATAAGTATATACTTTCAACCCCATTAGCGTACAATTTTTTCTTTTTTTACTTAACCGGTTAAAAATGCGCGCTTTGTCTTCAGTGGAATTGCTTCTTGGGTGTATAATAATATATCTTTTTCTAACTCTAATAATACATCTTACGTTTTTAATACAATGAGAAGCAAAAAGGAAGAGATAGAAGGTAAACGAAAGCAAATGTTTTTATAAATGCGAAAACGTGATCGTATTTATTAATAGAAAAAGTGGTTAGTCAGCAGTGTTCGTGTCTCGCACGGGCTTTTGCATTTTGGACAGTTAGCTGTGCTCGTGTCTCACCCTTAAGGGGTTAATGTATAGCCGGAAGTTAGGCGTTTGAACGTATCTAGGCAACATGCCGGACAAAAACACTGCTCGCCCCAGGATCGTTAAGAATCGCCGCACGATGATGGTCGCCGGTTTTATTCGAAGTCACGAATCGCAAGGATACACGAGCTCAATTCCTTTATCTCTCTCTCTCCCTCCCCCTTCTGCCGGTACGCGTATCGCGACGCTTATTTTATCATATCGGAAGCATGTTACATGCTTTGGCTAGTCTCGTGATACAACTTCCGTTGGCGTTGAGAGGTTCACTTGTACTACTGATATCACTCGTGCTGATATCGCTTGAAGAATGGCGCGGGTGAACGCGTGGCATGTATGTACTTTGGTTTGATGCAGGATAGTTTATACGGTTTTGCGAATCAGATGACTGAGAGAAATATGTTTCTAGCTATTTCTATAGTATTTATCGGGGGGGATCATTGAGATGTTCCGATTGAAAAGGCTGCAACTTTTATCACTAGACTGAGGGTGTTTCATTCGTTGTAATTTACAATGAGGATGTTTGATGGATCGTGAAATTTCTCATAAATGCATAGATAGTGACTATTTATTATAACGATGTTAGAAACATCAATTGAGAATAAAAGGACGATGGTATCTGAAGGTTTTAAAAATTAGATTGATGAATGGAATGTTTCGTGTATTTTCAAGAAATACTTAGACCAAATTATGCTGAACGAGGAATGAAAGATTGCTAAATTACTCGTTTTTATTCGAAAATTGATAAAGATTACAATCCATAAATTAACAATTTTCAAATTATAGATATTTTATCGGATCCACTGAAGCGCATAAATTAGAGTACGCGCAGAGATTTCAGTTAAAAATACAGATGAAAAATATTGATATATGATCGCTTGGAGATAAAGCGAAACATTTTGAATATCCGAAATCACTATGTGCATGCTTTGAAAATTGTAGTTATTAACCAGCTAATGACCTCCTGGGAACGGTAATAACTTGAATTATGCTTTCATTATTGTACTTGGTGGGAAGTAACTCATACTTTTGCACATGAGTTACTACCTATAATAAACTGTAATGATAATAAACTTTCTTTCATTTGTAAAATAGATGAACACAAACAGATTTCCTGATAAAAGTAGCTTACTGATATGATTAGTGTAAAATTTGCATGCCTACGCGGTAATTTAAAGTGCTAAAGGGAGTAATTCGTGTAGCATATGCGATGATACTGGTATGCGTGGTGCCGCGTAGACAAGTTATGCTTTGGTCAGTATGGGCAACGCTATTCTCGTGTCGATTATTTTTGACAGAATGTAAATTAGTTATAAAATTACAAATAGAGAGATTCGGGATAATTTCTTTTTCATACGTGATTTTCATATTATACGTAAGTATATATATTAAACTAGATTATGTAAATGGATTACGAATGTTAAGTGTTGCTGTGCTATTTATCTCTTTTTAATTGTTAAATACGAGAATGAGATCATAGAGAAACTTTCCAAAGCCAGAAGTTGCAAATAAATTAAATTATCTGTCAATCTATAGTTGTAGTATATGTGCTTCGGATTTAAAAACTCTCAGTAAAATAAGATAGTCAAACGTTACTAGATCATGCTGGATAGAACGCTACGTTATCCTTTGAATAGTATAAGCAACAAATGAAACTTTCGCGAAACTCGGTTTGGTTTTCAATCTAAAATGCAAAATTTGATGAAAATTCTTTGACCTACGAGAGGAGATAAGAAACTCTAACTAACTTAACTACTCGCATAATTAAAATTCTTTAACCTCGAAAGTAATTTTTTAACTTCATTTACAATTCATGTTTTAGTAAGGTACTTCCTTTAAGCGATCTTGTTTTCACTGCTGGGCGAGAAACGTTCGTTTCATATTTTATAGCAAAATTTACTTTCGTCCAGAAGCTCGACCGCTTCGTGACTTCTTTTTCTATAAGCTGCAGTTCGATGTCTTGTTTCGAGGAAAACTTATTGTCTCGACGTACTTTAACCTTATATCTCTTTAAATCTAAAGGCAAGTAGAAAATGTAATATTTGGTATCGTTAGATTGGTTAGCGATAAATTTAACATTAAATCTCTTTCGATTGTTTTCATATTTTCAACCATATATTTGGTGGCAAGATTTTAATCCCACAACACGTTGATTTATACCTTTATGCAAAAATTTGTAAATGAAGCGACTTAAGCATTGTGTTTGGAAGTTGAACAATGTAAATATGCATATCCGCATTTGATTATTGTTCATTTTATTTATACAATACTGTTTTTGAACAAAAAGAACAGCCTATTGGAATATGTAAAAACTCTCTGACCTCAAAGGCATATTGCTTTTCCAATATTTTAATAATAATACCTCGATATTTCAGTAACATCGTGTAACGTAGGGGCATTCCAATTCGTTTCATTATACGTACTTTCTTTGTGTATATTACAGCAAAACTTTCATGATTTTGGAACGTTACATTTTTGTGCTTGCAATTGATAGTCGTTTTGCTGCAATTCATAATTTGTACTAATATCTCCGAAATTACACTCTTAATGATATCTCTATATTATATTTATTATGATAACACTTTTGCCCCCATTTATGCAAAACGAATCGAAATTTTTACTCTCTGACGATATCGCTTATCAATGGAAATATTCATGGTAATATATGAAATCACAGGCAAAAAGTGGTGCATTTCATTTCGCTTTTCCGTTAATGATATTCGCGAGATTATTCGTAAATTACTAGACTATCTGCGTATCTTAATTAGCCCTGGTATAATTGCTTCACGCAGTCGTGCTGTAGGCTTCGTCTAAATTAACGTTATGCTAAATACTGTCGCGCTTAAACGGTGTATGCCCGGCCACCATTATTTTTGCAATTTCATTGGTAATTTATCCGACGTTTCTCACTATAATTACAATTAAACGTGCGCTTGATAAACTCATTAGCGATGAGAAAAGCGTTTCAAACAAATTATTGTTCCTTTATAAAGACAGCAAATAAAAAGCTACAGACGGAGGAACGGAAGTTAATCGAAAATTGTTTTCTACGTAATTACTCATGATTTCGAGTAATTGAAAATCTAATGGCCACAGAGTTTAATCGGGAACAAGTTTGATTACATCCTAATTTAAACTAAACTCAATTCATCAATATTTGCTGGTTTCTAGCTACTGGTTTCAAATCATGAATATTAACTTTCCAAGCTATCGCGTTATTTCTCCTATCCTTCACTCGATGTACCTTTCTTAGAAATGAGAAAAGCAGAATTCAGAAATCGAAGGAATAAACCTTTAGATTTCCTTATGAAATACATTTTAATCCTATTTTATAGTGTACAGTCTGAATTAGTTCAGTTTTGACGTACAATTTGTCCAATACCTGGTATACGTTTGGTGAAATTAATTTAAATTACGAATACTATCCACCAGCTCAGTTCGTGTCTCATTCTACCTCATATACCTTAGCTATGTCACGATTTTTATTTTGCACGCACCCGTACATTTCATTTTTCGCGGGGTTTGTCCTTGTACCGCACGTTCATCTAGCGAGCAATACAGTAGAATTTACATCGATGTTAATCGTACGTCAGCCGACGTCGGGGCGTAGTTGTAACAACGATTACACGAAACAAAAATTACGATTTTAATTAAAACCCATCTACTAAGCGCAAATTGCTTCACGCGAGAGATAACGTATCAGGGCTTATTTAGCGCGGAGTAATTACATCCTGCGAGTCCTCGAATATCTAAAGACTGTCGTCAAATTCTAATTGTTGTTTACGAGTCTGATTATTTGTCCTGCGCGGTGAACATATTTTAGTTTTGCACATGAACGTTTGATCGAATATTCATAGAACGTTCGAAGTCGTCTTAATGAACACGCAATTAAAAATGTACCATTGAGTACGATTTCTATCAAGTACAAATATAATAATAGTATATTTTATTATTTGCTACTATATTGCTACGTGCATAAATTATTTAAATATTACTGGTTGTCGCGATATTGGCTGTTTTAGAAGATTTTTGTTTAATATAGCTCATTCAGTGGCTACAAAAAGTATTTGTACCTACATACTCGTATTCGTTAATTTTCCAGTAGAAACTTAGAAATGTATATATGTATATGCGTATCCTTAATGTAGCCATAATAATAATTGCAGATTGCAATTTGTTGCATCCAAGGAAGTTTCCAAAAAATGGAAACGTATTCTTACTCGGTGAGAAAAGTGCCAAGTTCCATTAGGCGCGTGCAGTCCGACCAACATTATGTAAAAGGTAGATGGTATTTAATTTGGCGAAGCATGCAATGAGGTTCATTGCGTCGTCTAGCGTCGTTGAAGATGTTACACCACTGCACCATGGTACATCAACGTGTGGTCAACAGCACGGAACAGACATTGTTTCGTATGCTCTTTGTGCTTTAGTTGTTTCCCTCTTTCTCGTTAGACAATTCCCTTGCCTGTCTCGTCTAATATGATACACCTAAAAAAAAAAAAAAAAACAAAGTATTTCGATTACTTTTCTAGATCTTTATGTTCTTGTTTCATTGTTAATGTCAGTTTTGATATTTTAATATTTCTACGATCTGTTTGAAAACAGAATTTATCATGCCTTGTTGCTGGTAAAGTAGGCAGATTAATTCAGGATGTGGTGAAATATATCTGGTTTTCATCGCCTTTATCTTCGTCGCTTTTTTCTTCAGCTCCTTCGTATAATGGCGTATACATATCTTCAAATATTTTCACACGTGTATTTTCTCTGCATTGTCTTTTAATACACCGAGTTAGTCGAAACGATATGATCTTATTATTAACCACATTATAAATTTTATTTTCCTTAATTATAATGAAAAGTTTCGCAACTATCTGTACAAGTTAATCGATTAATTCGATTCAATTTAACTTTCTTCATTTCCTTAGAAAAAAACATCCTTCTCCGATAACGACGAATTTTCTAAACTTTTGGGCCGCAGAGTTTTATTTCGATTTCATCAGATAAAAAGTGGCGGCGATACGTGGAAAAACTGGAAATTTGCAATTTAAAAGATTTCACGATGCATGTCGACAAGTTGGCGAAGAACGGCGGTAATTTGAAGGCGGTAATTTTTTCGTCGATTCGTTTCGCAGGGGCTTGAAACTTTCCACGACGCGTTCTGCCACGTAACCATTGCGATAATTTGTTCGCCGCAATATGACGCGGCATCCGAAAAGGAAGTGGAAGTTTAGATCTAATCAATTCGGTTGTCACGCTGCCGCGAATAATTTCACCAAGTTTCCGGACGTGCCAGCCAAGAAATCTCGATGTAGCCGCAGGCCAAGAGTTCGCTATTACAATCTTAGACCGGCGAAGGAATATGCTCGCTTTCGGCTTTGCCGGAAGTTTAATAATATCGTTCCGCGGAAGGTGGCGAAACTTTGACTTCATCCAGACTCTTGTTCAGGATCTTCGTATGTGCGAATTCACTCGGCCTATTTCATAGTAGGCGCCAAGTACATCAAACTGAGAATAGCGTCTGACGAGGAAATTGCACCATTGTGCATGCGGTATCGCGATTTGTAGTTAGTAATAATTACACTATTATACCATTACGTACAATTTTCTTGCAGTTAACCGGTCAGAAATGCGCCTATAATTAAACTTCTTTCTTCTCTAAGTACATTTTTCTCCACTATCGTATAACCGAATGTTCCGTACTATTTATTGATTTTTTATAATTCCTGGAATTCATAAATGATTGCACGAGGTGCAAATATACCATGGCGTTAAGAAAGGTCAAGGTAACCAAGAACAAGGTTTTATTAATTTATGGCTCTATTGTGTGCCGAAGTATTCGAGAAGTCGGACCACTGTCTCCGTCTTTTTGTCGCGTGCCATCTGACTTTTCTTCCCTTCTTGAAGCTGTTATAAATTGTGCGTTTCACCTTGGGTGACCTGACATATCTCGACATGGATCTATTAAGTCATATCTATATATATGGTGGTTAGATATTGTAAGGCATAGGGTGTCCGAATAACTTTATACCTACTTCGTATAATTCATAAATATTTTTGGTCTTATCGTTACTAGCTATTAGTCATAGTCAGTTCTCTTATTGTTTCAATTCCTACTTTCCAATCTTTCTTACAAACGACCATGTCCAAAGTTTCCAATGATAGATGTGCCCATAATCAATCGTGTAATAGTTAATTGGTATTCCGTTAATCGAGATTCCATTGTATTGCCGAATTATCATAATCGACGTACAAAATAAACTAATTATCGTAATGATCAATTCAAGGATTTGCCATAATTATATAACGTAATTCAATACTAATGATATGGAAGCAAATTCTACATCACGGTCGGTTTAAGCATCCATTTGTAGATATCCAAATATTCGATTGATTATGTCATACTGGAAGCCCAGTGTTTCAAAATAAGCTTGCAATGTCTCGTGGTTTTCGAGTAAGTCTGACTTCTAATTCGGAAAACTAGGCTCCCAGAGGCTTTGCACTCTTATCGCGTTTCCTCCGAGGCAAAGGAGCGAGGATGTGGTGCCACTCTTCATGTAACGGCGAATGGAATTTGGCAACGAGCTGGAACGTGCAGTAGCTTTCGAATCCTCGTATCGGTTTTCTAAAACATTTGAAAACTAGATTCCAGTTTTTAATAAATTATACCGATCACTTTGAAACATTTTTACTAAATTAATCGCTAAATTAATCTCGCTACTCTCCTTTGAACATTTCCGACATAGTTGTATTTTTCTAGTTTCTGGACAAAATTTCTGTTTTATGTCGAAGATTTTCGTAAAACATTGAAAGATCCGTGGCCCGGTTTAAACGAGACTCGGATCGAGACAAAATATTCAAGAATCCTATCGGGATTAATTAGAAATAGCTGTCAATGTAAGGATGTTTTTACGTTAGTTTTGCATCATTTGCAAATCAAACTTAACTTACTTAGCTTGCAATTAGCAATCGTTTCTATACTAAAACTAGAGTAACGTAATACAGTTTCTATATCTATTACCATTGCAGTTAGGTTACATTGCATCCTTAATGTTTCCTGATTTCAAGCAGCGAACAGACCTTGCAATCGTTGCAGCGCACTCGTGCTCGTTGTACCTACAGAAAAGCTAGCGTGGCTAGTTCAATTGCTGCTGCATGTAAACTCACGACTCGGCTTCGGCGTATTACGCGAAGTGTTGAACGAGGCCAAAGTATCGGTGGTAGGTTCAGTAATAAATCGAGGAAATTTTTCCCGGCAACATCTGTGCGGACGTTACAGCCGTTCCTCTAATTGATCTAAATCGCGTCTTAACTATACTTAGTCGACTGACCCGGCCCTTATCGATTCAATCAAACGGAAACTCGAAAGCCAGAGCCGAAACCCAATTCAACCGATTGGCAATACCGCGGTTTCATTGTGGCCTAGCACCGCGATTGTTTGACGAGCTCGCCTTGTTACCTAAGTTGCGCAAAAGTTTGTCAGGCTTTCCTGCTCGGTTGGCAATTTCAGTGTTGAACTTATTCCTGCTGATCGTCATCCGGATGAATGAATGCTTGGTGTTTCTCCAGAATTCTCAATGAATTCCCAATGAAAAAAGGAAACTGTGTGCACGCCTTCTCTCCATGCGCATTATCCACCACAAGTTTCTTATAGAAAAAAATCCGATATCAGTTCGCTAAGAAATGATAATGAATCGCCAGTAAAAGGCTGCAGACTGTTTTGTTGCAATTATTATGCGGAATGACGAGGCCGCTGGATGCGAAGTATTGGTCCCGGATCTTCATTCATGCATTGTGAGAGCAAAGAGCGATTCTATCTTGTGGAAATAACTGTATATTCTAACTAACTGTATGCATATATCGCGCAGTCATTTGTTGTTTCGTATTGGCTAGTTTGTTAGTAATGATTAATATATAGTAACGAAGCGAACTTATTTGGAATTATCGAGATATATGTAATTTTGTGTGCTACACCGGATCAGCCGCGCGGTACACAGATACACATATATGAGTATGAGTATGTGTGGGAGTATGAGCGTGCGCGGCGTACGCAAGGTGGTGGAAAGATGATGAGACTAGTGGTGAAACACGTGCAATGGATATCTATGAATATCTTGTAAATCACATATTAAGTAAATACAAAACTATTTTATTATCATCTGTACGTGTAATGTAAGTGTTCCTACATATTTATTTCGGCGATTAGGATCCATAATTCTCAACAGAAATGAATCTAGTAGATGTAAGGAAGCATCTTATCGACGAAGAGCTATTTAAATGAAATAATTAAAATAATGAAATTTTTGGAATGTTATTCTGAACGATGTTCCTTAAAGCGTAATTTAGTTAATTTAGTATCAGATTTTGGTATAAATATAGCTTTAGAAAACAACTAAAGCTAACTTTATAAAATGAATTTATATCATTAGATGCAATGAATAAATATAATGTTGTCAATATGGTACACAATTTTTGGTACGGAAGATAGTAGAATTTATAGCGTGTCAATTTTAAACCTTGTTTTATCCGCCATTGTATTTACATTTATTTTTTAATAGCTTTAATTCTTCCCTGGGTTCCATAAAAATGTTTCATACTACTTCGACGGAACGAAGTACGACTTTTCGCTATTGTTCTATTCGTATTGTTCATTTATTTCAAGTGTTATAACGGGAACTTCATTTTTTAACGGAGATTCAATTGAAACTAAAGGAGAGAATTTCGTATTATCGAGAAGCGAGCGATCGTTGGCTTAGCATCTCGAACTCTGTAAGCACCTTTAAATAAAGAAGAGGATCAACTGCGATTTCTCCGTTATCTCTGGAATTCTCTCGATAGTAAGGCGAGAATTTCCTTCTGGAACTTGATCGTCTTATGAACACGTGGAACAGCAAAGTTGAGTTGTTTCCGACCGGTTTGCTGTCTGGATTTCGAGGGCAGACAGATCGCAGGTAGATTAAAAAGTTGTACAGCCTACAGTCTTAAATGGAAGTTTTTCACCAATACTATTACCGTATGTATCCCAATATTCCTGTATTGCTATGTATCGATCGATCGAGATATGTTTAATTAAAACATTTGAAAGTCATCGATACGATTAACACAGTTCACTTTATTTACTTTTCATCGATTTTATAAAACATACCGTCATTGATCTATCTTTAAAAAAATTATAAAAGACACTTATTCTCTCATTTCTCTGTCTAATATCTACGAAGGAGGAGAGCTCCGATATATATTATTTCGAAATATTATTTCTAGGTAAGATGATCCCAGCTCTTGGCCCATTCTTGCAATTGTACGGGATAACATGTTCAATTATTCTAGTTGGCAGTAAAGGCAACTCAATGCTGCTTTTTCTATTGAGGTACTTCAATAATGGCAAAATCGTTACTGCTTAGTAGTTTCCCCTGTTCTGGGTACGTACAATACTTCTGTGTGCGGAGAAAGTACTATTATCGGAAAGGAAACTCAGTATTCATGAATCGCTTGTATACAATACAATACTTTAATGGCTAAATTGTTTTGTCAGAACAAACGTTTTTACGGAAAGTTCGAGCGGAAAAGTGTGGGACACAATGTATACGATATGGATTGTTATTAAGATAATCCATTCAATATATCTACTCTGTAGGAAGTTTCACAAACGGCCATCCTTTCTATTTAATCAATATCCCGGATATTGGTACAGACCAACTGTCTTTTTAATTTTCTCCCGTCATGCATGTTGGCTTTGATATTCTACATGTGGCCATCGAATATCTTTGTTTTCGCATATTGTGTCTATACAATAATGTTCTATCTCAGCGTTTTATTTAGTAACTGCAAGTCAAACGCACGAATGAAATTCAGTGGCTAATGATTTGACGATAACGACTCTTTTATTTACGCTATAGGAGTGTAAACGAATTTGATGTACCGACAAACGACAGATCGCGTTTCAGTTTGCAATGCTCTTCCCGCTTGTTCGTTCGCATTCTCTTCTTTACTCATTCGTCATGTGTAGTTACAAAATTTCGTCTTCTTTGTTCCAATCGTCTTTCATTCGGTGCACGCAACTGGCAACATTTTTTAAGACTAAATAGTCGCGCGTTGAGCATATCAAAAATTCTTGCACCGTTGAAAATCACGGATTTATAACCCGCTTGAAGTCGAATATCGATAAACAAAGAAACTAGCAACGTGGACGTTGAAATTATTTAACGTCCAACTAAGCCACGTACTCCGGTGTTCGTTGCTCGCAAAGAACAGTGAAATAATCGTCCAAGAAATCACATACGCCTAACACGATTGCGGTACGCGAACCAGGCAATCTTCTCAGTTGCAGCAAGAGGCAGTAGCGGAACTAGTGGCCTCGTTTGCTGGCAGAATCACGTCTGATTCCGTAAATATGGACGCATCCCTGCGTTTATATCGGAACTTGCGCACGTCCTTGTGATTCAGGAAGATATCGGACCGTAATTTCTGTTCCCCATCTCGATAATACTCGCCGCGGCACGTGCGATGAGAATGGCGTGGCAATAAGGAATATCTCGCGACGGTTGCTCCTGAAGAGGAAAAAAGGGGGCAAGGCGGTTTGCAAGACGACGTGTAACCAGCGACCGGTTCCCGGTGGAAACGGCGCGAAGTAATAACGCGAGAGGGAGAGAGAGAGAGGGAGATTCGGGCATGCCAGATTTATCGTGGCAACACATAGCAGTGACGTGACGGGAACGGCAACGAGGTCCAACGACAGCTGGTACGCACTCTCTTCCTCGCATATATTTGACGTATGTTACTACGGACGTGTAACTTGCTTCTACCGGGAGAGACAGAACGAGACTCGTAGAAAATCCTCCAGAAGATAAAGTGGTATAAAGTCGCAGAGCATATGAACAAGCGTTACCGCTTTACTTATATGTATTGAACCACTGCGTGAATTTCATACGGTGGAGGGAAAAAGGGTTCTAGGGAATACAGGCGCGGAGATGCTAGAAATTGAGAAGAAAACGCGTGCTCTTAGCAAGTGGTTGTTTCAGAGTGTGAATATAGGGAGCTTAATAACAAGGAAGATAAATATTGTAAAACGTTCTGTACCTTGGACATTCCGTATATTCTCTTTGTAGACTGAATCTCCGAATATAGGCTAGTATTAATTGAAATTTGTCCGTCAAAAAGAATTTTATTTAGAATGCTATAATTATATTATGTTGATGAACTTTCTTTATTAATTAAAGTCGTATAATATCTACCGGAAAAATAGTTGAATGTTACTTACTCATTCGCGGAACATTAAGCTCCTAGAAGCAATTCGAGCGCTGTCTCGTCCGCTAGATCATTGACCTATACTACTACGCGCCACCGCGCAGACAATACTTTCATTCTAGGCGATACAATGCTCGCGCTCGCACCGTGCCTCCAATACCTGACATGGTTCAAGAAAGCATTGCCTCGCCGACACATCACCGCATGCTGACAAATCGCAAATGGTTGTACAAGCGCAAGTAGGTCGCAGAATGATTTCACCACGAAAATACTTTCTACCACGTTGGACATCGGCGACGATAAAATCGATACGTTCGCACCGCCATCGAGTAGCGTCTATTCCCAATGACGAACTATTTGCAACGCGGTGAAACAGTCGAAAACGCGAAAAATCGTGTCGTTACCATAAAAATCTGTGCATCGAGGAACGAAATGGAAAAAAGAGAAATTTCCGAGCGATATACGCGGCCAGCCGATTCGTAATGAATATCTGGCGTCGTGTGAATTCAATTTCAGGGATCGCCGACGAATTCGAGATTGACCGACTCTCGCTGGAAATAAGCTCGCGGAAAATACAATCCGGAATAATTTATTTGGAAAATTGTCGAATACTCGATACTTAAAGTATATAGTTTCTAACGTCGAATAGATTTCGCTGTAAAGTTGGCTCTGTTCCGAAGTAAAAGGAAACTAGCCGTTTAACACGTTGACTGCCACGTAAATTTTATATATCTTTCCCTGGAAGTCGCAGTAAATACACACCGTAACATTTAATTTTTGCCAAATATTATATTGTATCTGCCCACTTTTTCTCTCACAATGTTATCTTAGCTATTCACATTGTTGGAAATTTTTTTTTGCCCACGTAATTTATCTAATTCTTATCAGGTTGAAAGGCTCGTAACATAGGTCGCTGCACGATGGTAACTTATTACTTTCACTTACAGAATTCTAACGTAAACGAATATCAGTCGTATTGAAATAATTTAATTGCACGTTACTATAGTCTACGGTTTAATGCTATTTGCAGTCCAACTTCCACTAAAGTAATTAAAGTTCCACGAGGCTTTCATAAGAGCATCGTATTCAACGTAGGTGTCAAAATCGAGATAGATGGGAGATATTAGCTCTTGATATTTCGATGGTATGTGTGATCACGTACGAATAAATAGGGTCAACTGTAGAATGTAAATGCAGAATGTAATTTACATGTAGACGACAAGTGTCGTAACACGATCGAATATCGTAGCGTTTTGAAACAGAAGAATTGGAACAGATGGTGCCTTGTATCACACAAATATCTGTAATTTCAAATAAATGCAATTTAGTTAGGTTAAACGGAATTATAAATGAAATCAAGTGAATTGAGTAAATGATAAAAAAAATTTATTACCTCTTTTGTCTTTCACTGCCTAATTACGTTAATGCAAGGAATGGACTTCCATTCAAATAAATTCTTTTTTGCAGAAATTCCTCATTTCATATGAAATCTAATAAATACTCAGAGAGAGAGAGAGAGAGAGAGAGAGGAGGGGCGAAAATTCCCCTATGGTCCTATTATTATCTAACCTATTTCATTTAATTTCAATACTACCAATAATTTACAACCATTATATTATATAACTCATGATTATTGTATAATATTCCATTTTCATTCAATTAAATGTTACTACCGTTATTAATAAACTGATGAAAAAATATTATGTCGTATCATGTGGAGCATATCCAAAATACGTTCTTTGAACTTTCAGCATCAATTGAAAGTAAATAGAAGATATCGCATTTATTATTTACATTATTACGTATAGGTGAAATTTAGAGCCAAGTGTCGCTTGTCATCAAGATATCGTTAATCACGGATGAAAATTACTTCGAAATCCTCTTCATGTAATCATGTACAGTGGAAGATTAGAATCTCGTGCGACAGGTTTGATCAACACTGCATGAAACTTTGTTAACCATTGCGATTTGGCCATTCGGCAGAGATATTCTCCATATCCTATCGCATAGAATCCCTTGACTTTAATTGATGAGCTGTGGAACCATAATTTCACTAGAAATTCTAGTAGAAATTCGCGTACTAATTTTGTTTCCTTTGCTATTTTTATATACAGTTCAAATATTATTAGAACACTTGTTCATTTTCTTAAATTTGTTTATCTCGCTTGAATGAAATATCCATTTCTAACCAATTATTGGAGATCCTTGTGATAAAATTAAAAAGCGATTTTTATGCATTTAGTCTGATGTAATTGGTCTCCCTTGTATTAAATGAGAAATCCTTTCAAAGAATATAATATTTTAACTCTTTTTATAAGAAGCTCGTAACGATATTAAACATCAATTTTTAATTGGATTTACCTTCAACTGATGCAGAATTCTTGCCAAAGAGAATCCTATCTTTGGAGCTATTATATAATTACGGTCTTCCCGTATCATTGAATTACTCTCCTGAACAATTTCCAGAAAACGGATATAGATAGATAATCTGGTAAGTATTGATGTATAACGGAGACTTTTAACGAAATTTTGTACTATTTAAATTTTAGATAAAAGCCAAAAGAGAATCTTTCTTCTATTGCAAACGTTAAAAGAAATTTAATAAAAGTTACAAGTAATTATGACAGAGGAAAATGCTTTTTTTCTGTATTTCTAAGGCTTATAAATGATATGTTTATAATAATAAACTAAGCAACATTTTTTCGGCCCTCATGCATTATCAGATACTGCAATGGAAACGAATGTGTATGTGCTTTGGTGTAAGTTTTGCTTCAGCTCTTTCAAGTTACTGCAGTTTCATAAATAGCATATTTGTAACCTTGTCAAAAGGTTAAAAGAGTATTGAATCCTCGGGGTAAAAGCGATATCGCTATATTCCATTCGCCTGAGATGAAAAGGAAGTATAATTTATTTTCACGGTTTTTAAGGCTGCGTTGATTTTGGGCACCGAGTGTGATTCCAAACGCTTGGAAATCGCGACTTTTATCAATGAACGTGACGTATTTCAAGACGAATATTCCTTCGACGAAATAACTGTTTTTTTAATAGTTCGGAATATTTTTATTTGAAAGAAGATAAGAAATATTAATTGCTGGACATTTAACGTCTTTTCTCAAAATATTATTAAATAATAGAAAGTATTGAAAATTGATATAAATTAGTATCAAAGTATGAATGAAAATTTGAGAAGTGATGTAATGCTTTAACGTTAATTTTAATAATTCGTAGTCTCGGCGATTCGTTAGTGGTTAACAATGTTTTCCGACAGATATTCAGGTTAGATTTTGCTATCATTTTTAAATATGGTCATTCTAAATTCCAGCTTATCTTACGTACGTTCAAAGCCATTTACGTTGTTTAAACCGCTGTAAATTAAAATTGTTATCTTCAAAACGCAGATATATTACGAGAGAAAAAAATCCAACATGGTAAACGGGTACCTATTGAAAAAGAAAACAGATGCCATAGTTTCATAACTCTTTTCATACTTCCTCTTATATTTTGTATATTTTACAATCACAAGTCAGGCACAATCTGGAAAGATCTATATGCCGCGAAAAGTAGTTTCATTCCAATAAAGTGAACTCTTAAATAATAATACAACTGCACACCACAGCTCTTTCACTTCCGCAAGTTTAGATGCCCACGATAAAAGAACTTCGGTTTCTTCCGTGCTCGTTAATTTCGTGCGAACTTCTTCGCTTGGCAGTTGTCTGAAATAAAAGAAAAGAAGTAGTAGAAGTAGAATAAGGGGAAGACTTTCTCCGAAGCAGTATGATCCAAAAACCGAACACGTTTCCAACTATCCTTCTATCTTCTATCGATCGAAACATGTATCCGCAATTACAGCCGATAGACGAGCACGCATTCCACGATGCACAGGGAAACAATGCCACTTCGTCGAATACTTGCTGATTCGAAACTATTTTGCGCGATCTTCTCGAGTATATTTGCGTCGATCCTCGTAAGCGGGTACTCGCGAAACTTTCTTCGACGAGGGGTGGTGAATCGATGCTAGGAAAATCAAAAGGTACTCGTGAGATTTGGTCTGGTCTAGTGGGCAAAGGGAGAGAATTCTCCAGCATTTGAGAATCGACCTTGCTACATTCAACGCGAATCTCGACGCACCGGCTCCTCATTAACGAAAGAGGTTAATCGAAATGCGGGCAATCGTACAACCGGTCATTTCAAGCTGGCTAGTTTCGTTGGCCGTTCCATGGAATCCAGCTCTATCGCAACCAAGTTCATTAATACGACGCCCTTTTCACGTCTGTCACGGATTTGACGCGAGCGTGTCGTTCAAGTAGAATCGCTTTGAGTAATTGTCTGTCGTCGTTTCTATACCGTCAGAGTCAAAGGTGACTATACACTCTGTAAAAATGAAATTCATATAATATCGACCTATGTAGATATTGCACGTATGGTGTGCGTACGAGTAGATCATGCGTTGTAAAGAGGGAATAAAACGACGAACGATTGTTTCCCGCGTAATTAATGGCCATAGTTCTCGACGTGTTCTCACGACCTTGCGCAGATAACTTCTTGTTCGGCAAGTGGAGAATCTGGCGGCGCGCCGTTTCTCCTCGAAACGGGCAAGAAATTTGGCGCGGTTGAATTTCTGTCTGTGGTTGGTCACGTGGTGAGATTGGTGTTCCCTTGGAATGAGTAGCTATATGGTGTAGTTTAGTAATCTGTCGTTGAAACTATTAATTACTTGGAGTAAAGTAACGTGGTATATGTATTTACAATAATAAAATAAAATAAAGGGCGATAGGATAATGGTTGGCAAAAAGCAATAATAAATGGCTCGTTATACAAAGGGTATGATAAATAATTTTTACTATATTATGTCAAACTATTAATACACTTCAAATAGGAAAATTGTAGATCAAGCGTGAGATCTGTTCTCTCGGAAAGTTACATGGTACAGCTTGTTTATAAATAATTCAAACATGTACATAGGTACATCGCGAATATTCGCAAAAAAATTTTTCAGATTGCAAATAGCCTCGCGTGTGTACCAATGCATATACAAAAAAAAGGAAAATTTATACGTGTCGCGAACATTCACATAAAAGTCTATATATTTTACGAATAACCAATAAAAGGTTTCATGTAAATATGAATGTTCGCAAAAAAATCTACAAATACCACAAATACCACAAATATCCGTAGAAAACTTTACACCATGCACTGACTGTCGATAAAACACGATATATCGATCGTATTTGCCCGCAGACGTGACGCATTCACATGATATACCGTATTTCTTACAACATACTTTTGGTGATATGCAGTCTCATATAAAATTTCGACTACTGTTTACCCAACTGTATGCGTATTTTTATCGTACATTCTTGTGTAAATTCAAACCGATACGAACTGTTTTCCTAGCACATCGAAAATAGTTATCCCCGCTACATAAATAAATAGTTTATGGGATGTCTTTGCAAATAACGACCGGCGATAATACATTTCCATCTTATTTTCTCTGGTTTAGTTCTAGAAATTAGAAAGTTAGAGCCCTCTTTCGCTTTTTAATATAGTTCGTGCACACATAAGATATAACATTTTAGGTACTTTTAAACGGCCGTGCACGTGTGCACTTAAAACATTTACCGTGTGTGTGACTACTCTTTTTTTCTTTCCCTTTGACTTAACTGTTCAGCCTTTGTACGATCGGTCGAAAGTTCCCATACATTTTTTCACTTTGCGACCTCTTTTCAGCGAGTTAATTAACTTAATAAAGTAGCCGTTTAAAAGAGGAAAGTACGTTAATTGAATTCGTAGAAATGATTGACTCCACTCGGACTCACGCATGTTTTAATATTAATTCGTAACATTCAATTATGTTAATCTATTTGAATCCGTTCGTGATTCGAGTGTTTCGAAGACGACGCCTCGAATAAAGAAAATTTATTTTACATTTTCGACTTATTTTATCACGTAGAATCACTCCCATCTTATTTGGACCATCATTACGCTCTATAACGATGATAGGAGATAATAACAGATATTTTAGAAATTGTGTAAATGATCTGCCTCATCTGTAGAGTCCAACTCATTCTAAATTCCCTCATCTATCTAGCGTAATCCAAAGCTTTTTAAGTGGAAAAACCTTAAAAAGTAATAAAGGAGTTTTCAATAACAAAAAACGAGCAATCTCATAGCGGTTGGAAAACTACTTGGAAGATGATAATGGATCCTAGACAATCAAGGAAATTGCCTTACAGAGTAACAGAGAAATAAACGTTTATTCTGTTTGTAAAAACTTCGTACGTGTTTGCTTGAAACCAATAGAACATTTCTGTAAATCTAATAAAATAATTTAACGGTGAACAATACGAACTGTGCACTACGACATACGCAAACGTTGAACGTTCGAACATGCGTTTATTGACAGGGAACCTAACACGTAACGTGCATGTCGCGATACAATGCTTATCAGGCCATTCATCGTGATGTTTAATCAATACGAAACGAGTTTTCGAGGCTGTTCGGTATTCGCGGCCGAAAGGACCACGTGAAAAATTTCATGCAATTTTCCAATGGGATAATTCCTATTGTCACTGGAAACAAAATGCTTCGTCCGTTCTGTTAGTGAACACTTCGTGGAACATTAATTGGAAATAATTGTACACGCAACGAGACGAAATAAAAGGAAGTGAAATGTATTTCGCGGACGTTTCTGTTAATATTTGCGTTAATTTAGCAAAAGGCTTTTATCATTGTTGAACGTAATTACAAAAACGCCACCACCAATTTCGTCAAAATTCAATCTAGTAATAGATGCTTCTTCGGTTCTTCAATGCCTTTGCAGTTTGCTTTAATGTAGAAATTACTTGTCCCATAAATGAAACGCCGGAAATTAAGTACTCGTATCTATGAAGAATAAAGTAACGATGATTCTTCGAGAGACGATATACAGGATGAGGGAAAAATGATAATGTACATATGACGTAGATAACAATACACTATAATAATACACTCATACCTTTAGACTATAGTGCGATTTCACACTTCATTAGAGCTGCTAAGAAGATTACGAAAATTGTGATATCACCGGTTCGATATGCTTCGTTTTCTAATAGATACATAATTATTACTTCGCGCGTACCTGTTGCTTTGAGAATCATTTCAAACAAAAGTATTCAGATCAACGAAACCAAATACGAAGTCGTGGTTGATTCGATTGGATACCTTCTTCCTTCGGTTTGTTCATAGTTTTCAAAATTTACTTTATTGGCTATTTCCAGAAATCATTATATTTCCGTACTTACTTCGCTATTTTACAACTAGATTAGATTTTATTTATAGAAATTCTACCTCGTGTGATTCGGAAGCGCAAATTTTATTCGCTTAACCGCAAATCCCACGAAATAAACGCTTCTATCTCTACCCGTTTCACAATTCGCAGTACATACGTTTAAAAAAGGTATAACAACTTATCCGACTATATAACACAAAGCAACGATTCGCAGACTGACACATTGGTATACGCACGCGGTACAAGATTTCACTTGGATTCCAGCCAGAACGTAGTCGCGACTGCTCGCACGTAATATTGTTCGAGATTCTTGGTCTCTACCTAACGTACAACAAATAATCGCGTAGGAAGCTTCAGAGATGAGCTATACTAGGCTTAACCGCACTAATGATGATCCTAATTTGCAGTGCTCGCATAGGTAGTTGGGGTACGCGTGGATGGTCACCGAGCGATATAACCGAGCAGTCGATCCATCATATTGGTCAATCTATCGCGGAATGGTCCCAGTGAGGTCGTTTTATCGTACGACCTATCCAATCCGTCGAATCTCACCGTGAAAGGGGACGAGCGTTCGCGGACTACCACCCGGGACGTGGCGAAGTCGCAATCGCACGCCCTCCACCACCATCACCACTCTCACTTTACCACCACATATACGAATCCGATTCTATTTATTCGTGCACGATGCAGCTTCGTATAATTGATACATAGCCGGCTAGCAGCTGACCAAGCGACCGCTTTCCGATGCGAGCAAACGGCTGAAAAATATTGTTAGGCCAGCGATAATACTGCAGTGTATCACGGCCGTGACATGGCCCGACGATTTATGCTTTAAGAACGTCCACAACACCTCTCTTAATATTGCTATCCGGCGCTTTTTTCAAGTCCTTGGCGAAGACAAGCCTACATACGCACTTTTACTTTTACAGTAAATGAAATTTCTATGCTGCGTGTGTACAAGAAATTTCCGTCATTTTTAAAGATTTACAAAGTTTTGATATCACGATAAATGACGACGTTTCAGCGTTACGATAAATGATAGAGGAAGTTGAGAAACGAGTTTGTTATCCGCGAGTTAATTATTTTAAGAATCGAAAGCAGAACTATCTCGAATTTAGCAGGTTTTCTCATTTTTCTGTTATTTTACACGCGGAGTACATCGAAATCAAGCGTATCGTTCACACCTCTCGATATTGTTCGCTGCTATTCGATTTTCCGCATCTACATCTTACACAGATTTTCTTTAGCCTTCGAAATTTTCTTGAATTGGCTTCGTATCGGCGAGTATAGAATATCTGCTGTACACCGCTACCTAGCGGTTTCTTCAAAGTTTTAACTACCTTATTACATTTGTTGTAAGAGCGATATAGGGAAAGTAGCTCTATATTATGTTCAGGTAGAATTATTAATTATTTACAAATAATGTTTTACTTAACTGTTTGAACAATCGAAGAGGTTCTTCGTTCTTACGAACTTCTGATTCTTCGTCTTCGATGGACTTTCACGTTACGTCCGAAATCTTTTAGATGGAAACAAAACAGAGCAGAAGTGCGATTTGCCAAGTTATATTGTACGCATATATATACCCCAAAGGGGCGTTTTTTCTCGTTAACGTTGAACGTCAGTTTGATTGCATTTCCCGACCAAGCATTGTTCGTTGACTGGCGAAAATGATTTTTCGGTAGAAGCAATATTTTGATTCCGATTTAAATGCAAACGAAATTGAACGTTGCGGCTATTCATAGATGTTACGAAGACGTTCCCACAGGGAGATGGACTTTCCGACATTCGGGAATTAAGATGAAAAAAGTTGAATGTTTTTCCATGCAACTTTGGCGACTTAATGTTGCCGATGATATCGGAATAACAACGAAGAGAACGTGATAGACTCGGATATTATTCTTCATCCATCACTCCGCGTAATAACGTCGGTAACTTTCTTCTGAAAATTGGAAAGGAATAAGAGAATTTATAGAATAGTAGAATAATACGAAGAGAATCTTTCCCATTCTCTTGTTATTAATCCCTGCACTCGGAGAATTCAATGTATTTTTTGGACGTTCTGCTAGAGAATTTATAGTGCTGATTTATAGTGTCCTACTACCGCATCAATTCGACTGACAGATGGTAACAAACTTATTACTGTTGAGAATTGTGGGTCTTTGAAGCCGAAATAATGTTACAGGAACACTAAATTTACACTTGGAATTAATATTAGAATAATTATATATTTATTTCATGGACGATTTCTTATATATTTATCGATACACACTTGCACGCGTCTCAGCACCTTCTTCTATACCCGACTGTTAACCGACTGAATAGTTTACATTCATCTGTTTTCGAGACACCGCGCACACACATACCTCCACACACTGACACCCACATACAAGTATCTCTACTACGCATTTAACCCAGTTCGGCACAGAAAATTATACATATCTCAATAATTACGACAATTATGACGAAGACGTTATAACGCCAACTTGTATAATGGTAAGAAGATATATCAGTAATAATTGCCACGCGAAACGCACTTTATCGCAGGAAGGTGAGCCGGAGCTCTCGAAGCACAACGATAGTTTCTACGCCTTCGCGAACAATTTCGTCGTTACATACGTACGTATACATCCGCGGATTTTCATAGTAACCGCCGGGTATTGGCAGGATAATAGTCGAATTGTACACTTTGCCCATTATGATCTGGCCGGGAGCAGACTAAAGCCGAATATTTATGTAATGCGGCTGTGTCGCAGTAATGCATGCATTGCACGTCCGTCGACACGGGGTTACAGAGCGTGTTAATTACTGCGTGGTCGTTACGCGTCATAAATTAATATTTCAATTACGATTTCGCTAATGCCATATACCCTCGGTTCGATCCACATATTTCGATTCGGAAACACGTGCGCACTCGCCGAGATTCTAACCGGTGTATACAGGTCGAATAACGCGTACAAAGGGGCATGAGGCGACGGGCAGTGAAAAAATAAGAAGAAAATATAGAATACAATTTAGTTTGGTTTTCGCGAAAATCGAGCTCGAACATCCTGTCAAGTATATACTTAGATTTGTCTAATTACCGACTGGATATGAATAAACAGTTGGCGGAATCTTAATCTGCGTGCGAAAATAGGCAAAAAATGTGGAATAAAATTTTTCCCGCGGAGGCTTCATTTCCATGAAACGTTTGAATATGTTTAGTTAAGAATCGGCCTAATTCTCCGAAACAAAGCGTCTTGTCGAACAAACGTCACGCTACATTTTCGACTCACTTTCGCGTGTACAGTGATCTCCTACCAAAACGTTTATTCACATATATTCGGTAATTAGTCAAATTCAAGTATACTTGACAAATTTTCCAGCTCGATTTTCTCGAAAAGGGAACTTCGTGCGAACAAATTTTATACCATATTTTTTGCTTATTTTTTTTATAAAGGATCATCTCACGCCCGCTTGTACATGTTATTCGGCCATATCCTGTATACATCGCCCAACGAGCTCCTATTGTCAGCTCGGCGCATGGGTTGTGAAGAATCGTTCGTTTTTACCCCTTTTTGTTTGGCAGCGGTGTTTTTATCGCACTGGATATCCACGATATCGACTGACCTTACGGTGAACGGCACTCGAAGGAATTGCGTGTAACTGTTTGAAATGCCGACGCTATTCGGCCGCGGGTGCTGTCGAAATAAACAACCGCGCGATGCCGCGGAACTTATTGATTAAATTATGTATATCAGCAAGCGCGAAAGATAGCCGGAAAATGAATTATCTGGCGTGAGCCGCTGGTGTATCGCGGAAATTCTTTTACGCTTGTTCGTAATTATATACGGAATAGGTAATTCGTAAGAATTTCGTAAGAAAGAATTTGCTGAAACACGAAAAAGGAAGAAAATCTGATTGTCCCTTTATTTCGTGCTTTGTTGTCGACATAATTTGAAATTTTGTCAATTGCGAATAAATTGTACAGGATGTGGTACAACTTCGGTCTATTATTACTTTGTTGTAAGGATGTGCTTGAGGACGTGTCCTGAAACTTTTGACTAGAGCTCCAACGAGGACAATTTTTAACATTAGTTAAAGCGAAGGGTCCTAAAAACGTCCGAAGCATCGTGCTTCAGAATGAGAATTGTCTGACACAGTTCCCGTAACGAGAGATTTGTTTTGCCCATCGAGACTGTTAAACCAGAGCAATGGGCACTAGATACAGGTCTCAGTTTGAGGTATTCATTGCGGGTAACGGGCTCGCTAGTTTCGTGTGAAAGGAACAACGAAGTTCTACAGCCAATTATAAACCAGATGTAACGGACTTCTATAGCAAGATATACGTAGTTACATTTCGAAACCACTCGTTGGTTACACTTCGTCATCGGATATAAATGTACGAGACTCCTTTGTTCTAAGCTGACAATTTAGGTGCACCGACGAAAAGACGCAAAGACGCTTCTGTCGTGTCTTCAACGTCTGACGTTTTATCTTCTCTTGCATACAATGGATAAAGGTACAGGAAATTGACGATTCGAAGTTGTAGTCGCACAATATTTTTAATAACGAAGGAAAAATAAACTAAAAAATTTACTTTGAAACTCTTGCCATCCACATCCCGCGTTCAACAAAGTTGTAATCAAGAGTATCCGTTGATCTTTCTATGGCCACCAATTTTTGGAGAACGGCATATACTTCGTAACAGGCAATCGTGGTTCCTTCAGATCGAACATTGTCGATCGTGCGACGCCACAACTACATATCCCCTCCGATATTACGTGAAAAGTTTTCCGCTCGAGAGCGCCGCTGTACAAAATGCAGGAAATATCTGGATGGTCCATAGAGGACGCTGTCCACTGGTTCAGTCAATATCTGTCTTTAACCCTAGAACGGTTGGGTGATTCAGAGAAACATAAACTATTGAACTGCATCTCCGGAGCTCGATGTTGCAAATGTATTCTGTCAATATTAAACGTAGTGAAGAATGGACGCTTCGAATTTTGATGTAGCTGCTGGAAGCCTGTGCAGCTCTACTACATGTAGATTAAGCATTTATGAGAGGATGCCATTGTATTCGTTGTCCATTTGACAGTGGACAATACGGAGCGAATTGATTTATCGGATGTCTTTTTTTACGTACTATCTCTTCTTTGACTGTTGCTGGAGCAAAAGTATGAAAGTTAGTTTTACGCGTGGCTATTTAAATTATCAAGTTTGCATCTTTAATTTTATAAGTGATTTAGAATTACCAAAAGAATTAATTACTCTATATCATTGTCCTCGTAACAGAAATTTTATAAAAATTTTATAAAATTTATAGATAGATAGCTGTTGGTACATAGAATGCCTCTATTACGTACGTTCAAAAAACGTTAATTTCTCAAATCGACATTTTCGTCGACATTTATCTCTTCGAAAACTTGTACACCGCAAGAATGTTTGTACAATTCCTGGCAGACATATTTTCTTGTAAGTATTGAACGAAACGAGTTATAGATCCGTACATCGCTGGTACCGATAAAAATACGTAAAAGCGTTACTTATTTCCTCGTAATTCCAAACAGCCAACTAAGTGCACTTTATTTATACAGATGAATTAATACATTTCCTATGTTTTGCCAGAATTCAAACATACTTTTAGCTTCGCTGCAGTTTACACTGAACGAAACGGGCACAAAGTGGCGTATTCGTAAACAAACACGGAAACGATAAACGGCCATGTGGAGCGTGATCAACCGTGTTCGATCTTTACGAAACGCGCGATCTTTGCTTTTTATTTAAACGTGCGCCTCGCGTTTTGCAATTCAAATATACTTAACATTTGCATCGTGGCGGGGGAGAGGGGGAAAACAGTGCGGAAAAACCATGAAATATGAGGGACTGTGCCGGGTTCGTGTAACTTTCGCCGGGCCGCGACGTGGCGCAACCGATCGTGTGAAACGGAAGCGTCGCGGCTACAGTGTAATTTCGGATTCATGAATAAATATCTTCCCAATGCTGCCACCGTGTATGTTCGTGGCTGGGGGAAAAAAAACACACACACGCATCCAAAATAACGAAGAAAAATATATTCGACCCGTTGAACGTCGCGCGCAAATCCCAGTCAATGGAAGAAAAAACAGTAGTGCTGCCCGACGTATAAATTTTTCCTAATCTGTTCGTGGATAGTGCGACCACCTGCTCCTAGATTGATGATCTCTGCATGCCGCGAAATCTGTCAAACGAACGCTTCACTCTGCCGCAGATTCGATTCGCGAAGAATTAGTCGCCGTTGTTACGCAATGGAATTCACACAGCGCAGAAAAACGCGAATTTTCGACTTTTAGCGAAATTAGGTAAACGAATATCGTTTCTTCTACCGTGTTTATAAGAATTTTCGTCTCAACTTATACTTTGAGTTAGAAAAATTTACCAAATGTCCAACTGGACAAATTGTAACGTATAAATTAAATAATAAAAAAAAACTTACACTTGACTAAGACTCGTCATGTCGAGAGCTCGAAAATACGATTCGCGTCACTCGCAAAGCGACTGATCTTTTTTGTTGTTTCATCCTGTCTGATGAAGAAACTGCAAATATTTGTAAAAGTTCATATTTTTATAACGATAATTAGAAAAATAGAACCTAGATAGAAGATTGTATTAGTTACTCAATATTATAGTGAGTACTCTATATTTCCGATATTTTGTGTTATGTACATACTTGTTTCATAAATGCATAAAAATTCGCAGTATATCGATAACTAATTCTCAAGGTAGTCGGTCGGGATGTGAGTCTTGACCCGTGGACTCCAGACTCATCACCGACGATTACTCGTTTTCGACAATAGTGTGTCATTTTTACGTGCACAGTAATATGTCATTATCGTCGGTCTACGTAATATCGTTCGGCCCTCTATATTTTTCTTTGTATTCTTCTGCCCGAGTAGTTTCGAACGATACCGTGAAATAGTGAATAACAATGTGCAATCGCGATTAAGGCCGGAAGGCTATTGTTTACGAAACAAATAACAAGTCTTTCTTCTTTTTATTTCTCTTCCTCGTTTTATTGTTTCTTTCTCTTTCTTTTCTTTTTTTTAACTTTTGTTGGTGCCACAGTTGCCGAAATAAATGCGGTCAAGCAAACCGTGGCGGAAGTACGGTGCATCGCCGTTCACTTTTTTTTTTGCCAAAACAATTGAACCTGTCCGGCGATATCATAAATTTCACGAGAGATTTTTATATACAGTTTTGGCTCTTTATCGCGTTCAGTCGGCCAGATCCTCGCGTGATTCTATTGTCCATTTCCTTCGTCCTTTTCCGTCTGAACGATTTATAGTCGCAGTAGTGACGTTAAATAGTTGAAATAGGCTAATGACTGGATACTGAAATAACTTGGACTGAACATACACCTGTTAATATCACCGATTCGTATTTTTACGCAGACTATGAATGTCGATTTATTTACTGATGTCAGGAAGTTCCTTGTTACATATTTTCACTATTGTAATTGTTACTGTTAATATTTAGAAATTTTGTTTAAACGTAGTACAACTTTCCAGTCTGATATTTCGAGTAACGCAATAATACAAAATTATGTAATTTAATGAAGAATGAAAGAATGAATGAAAGAAGCAAAAGATATCAAGATATTGTTCTATTTCTATATTTCTAATTTCAACTGAAGGTATTAAAACTTCGTCACATTGCTCGCGTAAACAATTCGATTATGACATTCAAATATCTCACGTGCGTCCGTTCTGTAAAAAAGCAATTATTATAAATAATTATACGCAATTATAATTTGCCACATAAGGTGTCCTCTCGAGTAAATCAAATCTCAAAGTAACAACGAGCGATCGAAATAAAGCACCGGTCTGAACAACGAGACGATCGAACTAAACAGCGCAGCGATCGAAATTCGATCAGCTAAAAACGTGCTTTCCTGGCTCGACCGAAAGGAAGGTGATCCGAGCAAACGACCGGGGACAAATAAGTAAAACAAGCAGAGGCCGCAATAGTAATCGGCCTGCGACCGGCGCAGGGAAGTTAATTAAAGGTAAACGTTTCCGAAAGTCTTCGAGGTCTTCGCTCAGCAACGAGAATAACAGCGACTTCTTCTGGTATTAGTATGCGTGCAACGATACGTTGCAAGAGTGTCGCGCGAGTTTTCTCGGTAATTCGAGCGGACTGTACAGTGAAAAATGTCCAAGAATAATCGTCGCGAGCAGATGTTACGGAAACGGCAGTGTCGAAGGATCGTGGCGAAAGGCTTGATCTCGTAAAAACGGCACGTGGCAAGAAGGTGCACGGAATAGGGGAGGTATTATTCTCAATTTATCTCGCGCCCACTTAGCCTCGTCTATTTCGTGGCATCGATTCTCAAAGGAATAGTCGTGGCAGCTGCTCTGAATCGATACCTCGGCGAACGTGCCTTAGCTTTTTGCCAGTCTTACGCTTCTTCGCCGCTTCACGATACGTCACGGTCTTCTCGCTGTTATATCCACCGAAATTTTCAAGTTTCATCCCGATCCCGGGTAATGAAATAGATGCTCGTTGGGATCCTGCCAAGAGAGGATTCGCTGGAAAATTGTTCGTTATTCCGTTTACCACCTTTCGGATGTTTCCGGAAAGGAAGGTAGCTTATCTCAGGTCAGATAACCTAACAGGAACTATTGCAAGATTTATTCGACAAGTTGGATCGAGATTCGTGTAATTTCTTTCTCTAATCGCGAGCTACGTAACTACGACGCTCTTTTATGAAGTCACGTAATTGTGAATAGAAGACTTTGCAAACGTAGGAAAATTTACGCGATGGTTTCACGTGCAATTTTGTTAGGGGTATGAGAAAGTGTACAATTGTCCAATTTTGTTTTTATACGAATCTGTTTCTATACGGTTTCGATTTTATACAATCCGCAGGAGAAATTCAATTCTTTTTTTTTTTTTTACGCCATTTAATTTCAGCGAATATGGTTAAAACGATATTATTTAAGATCGTTCTCCTTGAATTTACATTATAATTTTGTTCCCTCGAATAATTCCTGAGCAATTTAAAAAGAAACAAACAATTTATGTTTTCGTAGATTATTCTACTTTTATGTTGTATGTTTTATTTTATCTTATGTTTATGTTCGTGGTTCGTTATCGCCATTAAATTTTAAACAAAATTTTCTCTTACTAATTATATGTTGTACGTTTCTTCTATATCATCAACTGCTTCTTTATTCAATTGTTTTCTTTAATTCGCACATTCCGATTAACGCGACACATTATTCTTGCCGTATTTTGCCTTTCGTACATACGAACGATACGTACAAAAGCACATTGCCGTAATCGCATTCAAATCCCTCAACTAGCAATTATACGCGTAATAATTTCCGTGTTATGCTTATAGTTCATAACATTCATAATCCAAATTGAATGTCTTCCAATGAATTAAATTCAAATATTTTCCATCTCGAGCGTATATATTTATGTTACGCGACATGAAACGAGCATGCTAATTATATCAACAAGTATAATGCAGCAAAATGCGCAGAAATAACTTACGTATAATCATTTTCATTTTTATTTGTACGCGATACGATTCTATGGATATAGCTTCTCGTTGCAGGACAATGCAATTAACATTCCCCACGCCTGTCGCATCGATACGGTCATTGATTAACGAAAATATGCTCGCCTCGTGCAAATAACCAAGGGGCAGATATCGCCGCCGCGTCGCGTCAATAATTACTTCCATACGTCTCTCTACTTCATTTAAGCAGAGACGAACTGCACACTCTGCTAATCGATCAATTACAGAGTCGATAACAATGTAAGTAGTATTTAACAACGAATTAATTTCCCCATTCCAAGGCTTGCAAATAATAGAGAATCGAGTCCGAGTCAACAACGAAACTGCATTCACCGTAATTGCACGATACGGATCAGGCGTTTCGAATCGCGTGTATACTTACCTTCTGGAAACTGAAACTCATCGGGCTCTAGTGGGTTTTCGGGGCTCGATTTCATTCGTCATGCTCATATCTCCGGAGTATGTAATACTGCAACGATCGCGTTGTATCGTATTTCGATCACTGGAGATAGCAATCAGTGTTGGGTGTCGTTGACTGACGACTTGCAAGATCGTTTGACAGATCCAGTACACAATTACCTTACAACGTATAGTCGCAGAACCTTTGTTCGTGTTACCTTCGTTGTCGATGCGCTCCGGAGGACTCTAGGTGGAAATATAGATCGTAGGTTCTTCGTTTCAAACTTTTATTGAAACACGATACAGACGCCGTATATAGTTTCCTTGTTAGCCTGGTGTTTTACTTTTCGAACTGATATTCCTCTCTTCAGCTCCACTTTCCTTCTTCCCTGAGCCCTGCAGTTTTTTTTTTCTTTTCCCTCTTTCTCCTTCTCTTTATCCATCAGCCTTTAACAGAAGCTTTTCTATGTCCACGGGGTAATCGCGTGATCTGAGAGTAGCGCGGAGCTTTCAGCGGATGTCTGGCTCCGCTGCATCGCGCGAGAGATTTCGAACCGGAGATAGATAAGCTGCTTCATCACGCCAACTTTGACTACGCCCATTTATGACGCTCGCGTGCCAAGCAATGACAAAAGTCGTGACCAGCATCAAGGCTTCGAATGTTATCCCGAATGGAACTGGTGGCCGAGCGGGACTTGTCACGCGAACTGACGTTGCTCCGATATTATCGTCGAGTGTATCGCCGTTCTGTCTACTTTCCGTGAACGTCCGTTGCATACTAATTACCGGACATTCTAGTGGTCTAACAGCAGCGAAGATCTATTGTATATAAGAACATAGGGTATCTTCTAAACGCTTGACTTGCCGCAGCTAATTCCTCCGCTCGTTCTTCCGCACTCACGCGCTCTCACTCGTATTTTTCACACTACGCCCATTTCAAATGCCGCATTCGTCTCAACAGGGCATCGGTGTCTTCCGCGAGTCTACGGTGAAAACACGCGGATTTCGCGAGTCGTGGGATCACTCGGCTTGCGGTGTCAGTCGACGATCTTGAAAAGTCAACTCGTCGCTAGCTTAGTTGCCAGCGCTGCGATCGACCGCTAAGTGATTTCTAGTGTCTTCTCCGAACTTGGTGATATGTTTCGAAGCTTATGTACGCCGCCCCGGTTTGTACATAACCATGTACCGACTAGACTATCAGCGGGCAAGATCTGGCTGGCGCGGATCGGCGCGCTAGTATCAGCGATCCGTGAATCACCTGCGAGGGTTCTCGAGCTACGATATAATGCTCGTGGGATCGTGGCGGCTCTCGCGGAGAACGGAAAGAGATTGCAGAGATACAAACCGTGGCCACCAGCTGTGGGCGTCTTAATGCGACTGTGCTGCCTCGTAAATTACTTGGAGAAAGAGAAAGAGAAAGAGAGAGAGAGCCGTGGCGAAGTCACACGAAAAAGATAGCTTCGAACTTGGATAACGCCTTCCGGGAATTAATATCGTGGTTTATTGTGGCGTGGAATGGGTCAACCATCCGTTTATTGGAATCACGTTTTACATGTTGCCACCTCGTAGAAACTTTAACGAGCAAAATTTTATGTTATGAGCGTGCGTCTCACTCCATTTATGTAGGTCGTATTCCGATTTATATTATGTTTCTGTTTACGATGGTAATTAGAAGATTATGATCGCGCGATACATCGAATAAACGCGATAATATTGATAGGAATAAACCTGATCCTTTTCCGGATGTTTTCCCTTTAAGATTCGAAATGCACCTATGTTTGTTTCAAAAGTGCTCTCTGTTTTTAATCTGATAATTAAGTATGACAACTTACTTGACGGCACGCCAGAATCGCTACGCGATCACGCGTAGAATTTTCGACTTAAGTACCCTTCTTTATTCCCCCTTATTCGTTTAATTGACTGCATAACATTGATTCAGAGTTGGAGATATCTTACCAGGTCCATTTGTCTCTTATTTTTTGTACAGATACATGCCTCTGTGACTCGCTAGATTTCCTCTGGTGATGAATGATTTTTAAAACGATAGTCGCGAAGTTATAAATCTAACGTAGAACGTATCCGCTTGAAACAAAAGACCTAGTTTATGAACATCATTATCGCCCATTAAAATTTACGTCATAAAGAAAATTGATAGACACCACATACTGTATCCTGTTTTAAATGCTTGCACTTTCTCAGAGGAGTAGCCCACTTTTTGCCCATTAGCCTTACATGTCATTCGGTTATAAATAGCATCGGCTAGAAAATCCTCGAGTCAGCACGACTGAACGTGACCAAACAATGATCTTCCCCGGCGATTTTACAGCAGCTTACAGGGAAATATGAACAATTAAGAGACTATACTCTGTACCGTGTTATTTACTTTTCTTTATATATATGTGAGTCACCGCACGTGCGATATATCTCCTATAAGTATATAATATAGCGTGAAAATTAATTTCAAATTTCCGGTATTCTGTCCTCGCGGTTTATTTATGGAAATTGTTCAGGTGGACTGATAGAAGAACGAGTGGATGAATTTGTAATAGAAAAATATATTGAAATAAACAAAGGTACAAGTATAGATATAATGTATAAGTACAAGTATAGTGTATAGTGTATGTTGATCCAGATCCTCACTCTTGCAATGTTACAATACAATAGAAAAAGCCATGATAGGGAGCAGGTTCATATATTTACAGCAAAGGACATTACCAAAAAGTTAACCTTGTGGTTCTAACTGAAGGCTACAAGAAACAGCAATAGAAATCTACTTATAGCTCTTTTGTTTCTAGACATCGTAACCCAAAACATAATTTATATTCAAGGGCATAATAATATGGACCTCTCTTTATTATGAATTTCTTGTTTCACTAAATTCTATTCTCATCGTAACAGCGGTCTCCAGGCCACGAATATACAAAAGCAAAGATTTTTTTTATTATTACTTAATTTGTGCTTTGCAATTTGTCCAGCTGGACATTTGGTAAATAAAAGAGAAGATGTAGATTTTCTTTTGATGTAATTACTTCAACAGAAATAATTGCGTTTATTCGTGAACATTATTTTTCTTAAACATTCCAATTCGTTGCCTCAAGGCGAACCTGGAATTTCAAATGATCAATTCTTTTATAAATATGCTAAAAAGTCGACTTTTTCATATCGTATATTCCATCAATTTCTCCTTTTATGTAGCTACTAAATATACGTTTCATAAAACAGGGACGGTTTACCCGCAGTAATATGATTTATCGTGAGGCACAGCCACTACTTCTCCACAATTGATCATTTTGACTGACTGTCGAACGGTAGTCGACCTTTCAGCAAAGTCGACCTTTAAACAAAGCCTTGGGGAACGTCGATGGCAGACAGGTGGGATCACAGAGTGCGCTTTGAAATTCGCCGTGCGAAACGAAAAGAGCGTGGGTCGCGACGTTGATAAATTCCGGGCGGCGTGTATTTTATAACGCGGGAGTACGCGTCTCCCGTTCATATTTGATGCGTCAAAGCGAGCGGAGATGTCGCTGAATGGATCGCGAGTCGGGGCAAACGCGATCGTGCAGGTACAGCCGAGGTGTAACTGCGTCGCGTTTTAGTGGCAAGAGGGTTCGCAAGGGGCGGCGGAAGAGAGACCAAAGTGAAGGCAAGAAAATAGAGGAAATGAGAAAATAAAGAGGAACGGCGACGGGTAAAGAGATGCGAGAACACAGGGACGAAGGAAAAGAGGAGAGCGCGCAGCCGTCATTAAGCAAAGCGGGAAAGAAGAGAAGCCAAATTAGGAACTCGGTTTTTGCTAATTTACTGAAACTCTTCTGAAACTGTAGGACTACGAGGCACGATTAATACGCGTCACCTGAAACGCGACATCCGCCGTATTGGACGAATTCTTCGTATTCGGTGTTTTTCGAGCAATTGGCCTATCGATGGGCTTAAGTACCTTGCACAGGTGGGTTCGAAGATTGGCCACTTAGATTCGATCCTCCTGTAAGTACAGTGGTGGACAAAAGTAAGGGTAAGCCGAAACATTCAACGTACAAAAACATTCCGTTTAGAAAGTAGAATTATATCTGACAAGAACCATTAAATTATGAATATATGTAATCTATACGTATAGTATCGTGGACAGATTGCCTAAGAAATATCGGGTGAACCATAAACAATGTTGCGAGAAAGCCTAAGTGCCGACAAGCCAAAAGAGTCTGGAAACTTCAATGGAACGAGCGGTCCACCAATGTGTTGTCGATCCTTCAGTCGAATAGTTAGGGGGAAGAAGGTCTACGTGACCATGACCGTGGAAGGTTACGGAACACGTACGTGGTGGGGCTATGAGAAAAGACAAAGGGATGCTTAAGGAAGAAAGAGGAATTAACAGGCAGTCGTTAACTAAGAGTCGAGTTGTGAGGAGTCGAGAGTTGAGTTGCCAAGTTGTTATGAGTTGTAAACTATTAGTTGTGAGTTGTGAATTATCCATTTAGTTGTCTTAGTTATACTGCATATTACTGTATTTAGTTCATGTCAGATAACCATCGTTTGCTGTTTAATTCATTGTAAATAGACCCATCTATCAATAAACTTATCATTTAGGGTAGAAATCATTGGAAACCCTAATTTCTAATATTTCTGAATAAATAAATCCTATACATATATATGAGTGCTATCAGTATGGTAAAAAATGTTTAGTACAAAGTCAGTAACGATGTGTAGTGTAGCTATTATAGACAAGTATGAATTTTAAATCTTCTTCTGTCCGCCACTGTATTTCGAACAGTTTTGTATAACATTTTCCATACGACGACAAACGATTATAATCAGAAAACAAAATTCGTTTCTGATTCATCAATGTTAATCATTTCTGTACCAATACCATTTGCAATTTTCTTTATTGTTGATTAAGTTTCAGTGGGCATCGTTTGATTTTATTTTAGACATTCGAAGTGCAAAATAAGAAATATGCTACAATAAACGAACCGTTATATCTCATGAGTCGTATTCGAAACTTCCGAAGCGAACCTTGGATGATTGGTTTTGAATCGTGTTTGTAAGTACACACTGATCTTGATCCTATCACTAATCAATCGATCCTATTAGAATGGGATTCTTCTAAATCGGCGCACTGGGATTTAATCGTGTTCTCTTGAACGAATTGTACGCTTCGTAATGGATCACGTTCGCGGAAATAATCAACGGAACTGCGCTCTCCAACTGGTCGACGCGAACTAATCGCAGAGACGGTCGGTGATATTGTTGCGGATAAATTATTGCACCCGTATCGACGAGCCTTCGTAATGACCCACATTTCGTGGGTCGCACCAAAGCGGCCTTCTATCTTGCTCGACCGGTATACAGTTGATAACACTGGACCATGAACTTTGATATGGTTTTTCTGGCTTATCCGATAACTATCTTATATGAACCACAATGAAAATCGATAAACTGATAGAGAAATATTGTTCGACGGAGTAATATCACGGAAGAGAAATGCGGAGACGAGATCTATTAGCTTATTGAACGTTCGAAGATTAACAAACTATTACGTGTAATTCATTGATCAAATTGAATGTCGTCCGAAGCGTTCTTTTTGTTGATATTGGCAAAATATTAATTGCAAGTCTTCGTCTTAAAAATGTCTAAGAGGTGTACATGACGTTCAGACGGTGTTCGAAATTACGATTTAAAGATACCTCGTAGATAATTATTTTCTTGATGTAATCACTATATGTTTAGAAAGACGTTTCATACTGTTGTTGATACTCGTATACTTTAATCCTGCTACATCCTTCGGATCATTTCCGATCCAATTGTATTTGTCAATCATTAAAAAGTATATTTACACTTTGAACAAAACATGAAGAAGGTATTGTTAGTGTACATGATATCCCGATTTGACTGGATGTCAAACATCTTCTCACAGTATCAAAATCCTTTTATGCCGCGAAAGAAAAGCAAGAATTTCGAGGAGGTAAAGTTAAGACTGTAGAGAAAAGTACGTAATTTTTATATAGTGTTATCTCGTAGTACTAACAACTGTAGTATTTTAAACGCCTAAATCCAAGAAAGACTGCTTAATAACAACAATAACAACAATAACAACAATAACAACAATAACAACAATAACAACAATAACAACAATAACAACAATAACAACAATAACAACAATAACAACAATAACAACAATAACAACAATAACAACAATAACAACAATAACAACAATAACAACAATAACAACAATAACAACAATAACAACAATAACAACAATAACAACAATAACAACAATAACAACAATAACAACAATAACAACAATAACAACAATAACAACAATAACAACAATAACAACAATAACAACAATAACAACAATAACAACAATAACAACAATAACAACAATAACAACAATAACAACAATAACAACAATAACAACAATAACAACAATAACAACAATAACAACAATAACAACAATAACAACAATAACAACAATAACAACAATAACAACAATAACAACAATAACAACAATAACAACAATAACAACAATAACAACAATAACAACAATAACAACAATAACAACAATAACAACAATAACAACAATAACAACAATAACAGTTCAAGCGTCGCTCAGTTATTTAACTGAAAAAACACCCGATTTCGCGCACTCTTTGTCGATTCGTCTGCAAAGCAAGGACGTTGAGCCTGCTTTAGTCTAGCTAAGGTAGAAGAAAATGGTGCAACAGGAAATTAAATCGCTGTTGCGATGCGAGCTTAACGCTTTGACAGATAACGGAAATTCTTTCGTAGCTTCGTCCGCAGAGATTATTGACTTGGATCGTTGGACGCAATCTCTAAATAGGAAATGCAACCGCCGGTCCAACGTGGCTAACGCGACTTCTCGCGATCGATCATTAACCACTGAACCATCTGTCCGGGCAATCAGTGATTTTGTTGCTGAAAGTTTCGCAGAAAAGTTACGGGTCTCTTGCGGTACGTTTCCTCACAGAGAAGTCAAACTTTAATTTGATTCTTCGAGATTGACGTAGGGTCGATTCTATACTAGTGGCGAGGGTATAAGAGCGGGGGGTAAGATCGATGGGAAAAGTGACGAGTTCATTTTGGGAATAAGAAAAGTTTCGGACTTTAGACCGAAGCGTTACTTTTGGCATACTGTCAGATGGTGGATTTCATTACCGTGGAATATCTTTGTTCGATTCCTTTCACGTATGCATAGTATTAAAAATTCTCCCACGATTTCCATTTTATTGCACGTTATACAATATGCGTAATATCGAACTATCTACTTCCACAGCCAGCCAGGAAAGTCTACATACACATACCGGATATTTTACTCTTTTTTATTTTTGTACAAGTATATTTTACTTGCCAGAGGATTTAAAAGTGCACTCTGTTACACAATCGTTCGTATTAACAAATTAGTATTGTTATTGTTAATGGATTTACGAAAGGTATTTAAAAGATTGAAACATTTGACTCACACATGAGAAATTACACGACCTTCAATTTTGTACATTATATGAGGTCAAACAATTTTTCTTGTCGTTTTATCTAGCGTAATATTTCGTATGTATACTACGAGAAATTGGTATTTTCGAATAGTGCGAACTATGATTAGAAGTCGCTTGCCGAAAACTTGACACAAGATACGCGTGTCACAAAACGTTTGATAATTGTAATTTATGGTTCCACGTAGGTTCCGTAGAAATACCAGGTATGTAAATATGAAACCGGAATTGTTGTATAGGAAGTACACGTTTATTGTATGAAAATGACTAAAAATATTTTATTCGAAGTATTGCCCATCGCTAGCTATACATTTTTCCTACCTGTCTGGCAATTGGTGGATGCCACGCCAAAAAAACTGTCGCTCTTTTGAGGCAAACCAGTCATCGAGCCATTTTCGTACATTTTCGTAAGAAGTGAAGTGCTGGTCAGAAAGTACGTGTCCCGTCGATGCAAATAAATAGTAATCGGACGGAGCCAAGTCTGGTGAGCAAGCCGCGTGCGAAAGTATTTCCCAACTGAACGCTTCGATCGTTTCCTTGATCGGTTTTGCTGTATGCGATGGTGCATTATCACGAAGCAAAATTACTTTGTGTCGCCTTTTTTGATATTCTGGTCGTTTTTCACGCAAAGCTTGATTCAAATCGATCATTTGTTGTCGGTAGCGCTCAGTATTAACGGTTTCGCCAGGTTTTAACAGCTCATAATAGATCACACCCTTCTTTTCGGTGGTCTTCCACGTTCTTCGTTCCTCGCGTCAAAATTGCCGCTTCTGAATTTTTTAAACCACTCAAAGCACCGTGATTTACCAAGAGCGTGCTCACCGTAAGCTTCGACAAGCATTCGATGCGATTCTGCAGCACTTTTCTTCAAATAGTAACAGAAAATCAATGCTGTCCGCAAATCGTAGTTTCCAGGCACAAAATTTGATATGTTCAACGCTATTACAAACGATGCTGTTGTATGAAACTTGTATTGTTCTGAGTCGAAAATGTTTGTGAGATGTCAACAAAGACTTTTGGTATCAATGACGCAGTTTAGTGATAACTACATTATCAGCTAGGGCCATCTATATGCAAATTCCGGTTTCATACTTACAGACCTGATAGACTTTTCTGTTTCTCTTATCGTATTTCCTTTGTTATAAATCTTATGTACCCATTAGGGTAAAGATTTAGGGTAAAGACATATTTATCCGGATTATATGGATTTTGTATTTCTATGTGCTATTTTGATCGTTTACGTTAATGCAATGATTACGAAATATCTGTTGCAGGTTGCTCTTGCGTCGTCTACAGCAGCTCGGACAAACCTCAAGGTGGCACGTTCACATCCCCTTATTATCCCAAACGATATCCGTCAAATATCGATTGCCTGCTTTACACGTTTATCGGTCAACCCGACGAAATCGTCAAGCTGACGTTTCATCATTTCAATATCCGTCGTATTCGATCCGAGTGAGTACTATTATTTAAATCACTTTAAATATACGATGCATCTGAATTTACAATATAAATGCAACGTATGTTGCGAGATACGCGGATTCAATAAGAATATGAAGATGTATCGTGTCTTTCTTTCGTTGACCTAATGTTCCTTTTTAAATTATTCGATTACTATCACATTACACTACGTTATTACATTCTAATATAATATTCAATAAATACAACGACAAATTCAATTATCTATCTTGCAAATATATAAGTTAGTCAAAATAAATAAAACTTCCTCTTTATTTTATCTTGCATTAAAGAAATTAGTTCTCCGTGTACAGTTTTTCTTAAAGAATGAGAAAGGAAAAGAAGTACCTATTTCACCTACATTTTACCTATTATAGTTGATACAGAACTTAACGGAGTATAACTTATTTCATCGCATAAATACCATTAAGTAATTGATACTTCGCTTTCAATTAAATCAATTGTCCGCTTTTGATCAATCTTGTCAAAATATTTGTTTTAAAATTGATAACGTAAATACGAATTATCATATCGTACTCTGAACGTACGATGCGGTGGTACTTCGAGTTTCCTTTCTGAAAAAAGCTACGTGAAGTCGGGACTAGAACTTGCATTATACATACATTTCGTGCAGATGGAAGTTACAGAAGGTAGGGACTGGGAATTTTGAATAAATTATTGGGCAAAAGACACGATTTCATGGCGATCCAGATGTAACAGCGATTCGTATGCTAAATTATGCTGGTCGCAATAATGTATGCACGTGACAGTTTATTTGATGAAAAATGGAATAATCTTAAAATTAAGAACATCTTCGTTGCGCGAAATTTACGAAAGTTTTTTGTAATTAAAATTAAATTATTTGTAACTGAATATTCTTGCATCTAACTTAATTGGAGTTGTACGAATAAAAAATTCGAGGTCTGTGAACAGTTCTTATTAAATCTTGCGAACGACAATTTCCTTATCTGAGTATTTTCTCTTAATATTATCTCAACAACTTGAAACTCGCTATAGCACGTACCAAATATTCATTTCATTTGATATGCCTCCGAGCAAGTCTGTTTTATGTCACGGTTAAAGTTTTCGCGGAAGCAAAACATTTGTAACTGCCGAGTTAAATGTAATTAAAGGGTCTCTCGTTTAGGTTTTCAATGTTCATTGTTTGCAACTACTATTGGCTCTTTTCAACTAATATTTAACGTACCAGATGTGTATGTAATTTAAATAAAAACATTATCTTTCTCTTATTAGCAGATAATATAATAATTCTATGGAAATACAACATTTTGGGAAATACGTATATATGGCTTCATATAAATTACATTATCCCGTACCTACAATAATTACAAACGAGTGAAGTATTCTTGAATCCGATTAATAATTGTAAAATTACCTATTATACTAACAGGAATGAAATTGAATATTCTCCGTCGGATTAGATTAATATTTGTAAGAGGAATGTTCAACAATTGAATATAATCGTTTGAAGCAATTGTACGAATTAAATATTTGAAATTTGTAATAAAGTTATCCATAGTCACCGAGTCGCATAAAGGAAGGGCTGACAGCAATACGATATTATTTTTATAGCCAACATAAAGACACTATTCAGAAGAAAATCTTGTTCTTAGTTTGGTAGAGTACGCATACGGTTATATGTATCTTTATATGTTCTTTTATCATTAAATCGAACCATTGTGAAAAACCTGAACTGCTGGACAGGCTGAAGAAACGCATCATTTGCTCAGACAGTAAAAAGGGTGCTCTAAAACCTGAGACAGTTTAGTTCGGAAGTAACGAGTCTTTACTAATGACTGATTCACCGGGCCGATTAGACGCCTTTGAACTACCATCTTTTTCGAAGCCTTTAGAATCATTTATATAGGAGACAGTTCAATACAGGCGATATCTGTAGGGAATTTGATTAATTCTTCAGCTTAAAACTAAAAATATTTTGCCGGGAAAAAATTTCAGACTAATATGGGGAAAGTGTTAAACAATAATGAAAATCATGGATTTTTTAATAGGTAAATTTTACGTTGCTTCGTTAGGTACACGCTGCTAATTCCCCCCCCCCCCCTTTTTTTTAATAAATATATATCTTTGCAGCACTTACTTTTTAAGTAGTTATCAATTGGAGTTCTTATATATAGGAGGATTTTCGAAGTTTCTAAAGTCTCAATGAAAGTAGGCAAGCAGTGGCCAAACAACATGGTCTTTTTGTTTGATTTAAAAGTGGTCGGATCGCTGAAAGAGGTAGTTTACGAAACCGTGTTTGCTTAAGAGTTCTGTCCCGGTTTTCCAAAATAATATCTGACTCGGGAAGTTCATCCTTCCATCCTTTAATCGACCATTACTATGCGAGTGCTCGCGCAGGCTATACACACAGCCTGTATATAAAGCTTCAGCTTTTTTAGCCTCGCTTTAATCCAAATAATGTGTATCAATTGTGTCGTTTACGTCGTTATATCTCGCTATTTACACTCCCGTTAATTCGCATTAGCATTTGAATTAGCATATTTCCAGCTATACATAACGTAAATGCCCTCTTTACCAAAACCAATTATATTTCTATAATTTATGCATACGTATAGTTTTTGATCAGCGATGCAAATACAATATATACTTTGCGTATATCGCATCAGCCGAATCAAAATTGAGCGGTTGCTTCAACAAAATTAAGCATATCTAGCACGTGTACAAATTTAGACAATTTTCAGTTTAGCCAGCCAGATCACGTTTCTAAGATATGACCGGTTACGTTCAATTTGTATAGATCCGAAACTTAGACTGCGGCAATGTGTTCGGGAATCCTATATCCTATTTGTATATCGATCGTGCTTGAACTTCGACGATTAACTCAACTATATCTGATGAAAACTATTGTAGTTTGTAAGCAATGTAGTGCAATTCATAACGGTATTCTTATTGGAAATCTTGTTGATGCAGATATTGGTCAATAATCATAGTAATCTTATAAAGATTAGCAAGACAAAACTTTTCTAATAAACAACGTCAGTATGTGTGTAACTTTCTCATATTTGTAGTCTAAATATTACACTAAAAGTTTGCATGATAATTATAATAAAATTTATTAGACCGCAAGAAAAATAATACACGCACACACACACAAATCCAGAAGATTTATCACACGGTCCGACGTGACGGAAGCTTGATCGAGTATACTTAGCCCCTGTTATGTCTCAAGGAAAGACGGATCATCGGATAAGAGGCGTTCCGTCTTACATCGAGCTAGCTGGGGCGACTGATTAGCTGATAGTTACGCCGCGTGTTCCCCTGATAGCCGGCTTGCAAACTGCCCCGATTGTAAACGTACATACATTGCACGATGAATGTAACTACACAATCAGGTTCTTGTGTCGTAACTGTACAGAACATCGAGTGTACCGACCCTATTC
Source organism: Bombus flavifrons (assembly GCF_040668555.2). Taxonomy (NCBI): domain Eukaryota; kingdom Metazoa; phylum Arthropoda; class Insecta; order Hymenoptera; family Apidae; genus Bombus; species Bombus flavifrons. The sequence continues at coordinate 13,123,627 of NC_138451.1, read as the reverse complement.
CTGTTTTCGCTAAATTATACATATTTCTCTGTTTCGCTAAATTACACATATTTGTCTGTTTCGCCAAATTATACATATCTCTCTGTTTCGTTGCTGTGTTCTCTCAGCCTGACAGAGAATTATTCGTTATCCTTAAAATATCGACCAAGCTTTCATTGGATTAACGCCGAGAATAGCGTGACTGGAAAATATCGTCTTTGGCTCTTACGATCGGTTTGCGTTCTAACCAAATCGAAGTGACTTAAAATATATGAACGAGACACCCGATATTATATCCTATGGTTTGATATTGATATAAATCAAGATGATAATATCGGGTATCTCGTATTATAAACGACCTTTAAATAACTTTTGTGAAAGGCAGAGCACCGTTCTCACGCAACGTCATCGTAGAACATTCAGTATGTGTCTGTCCTTAGCGATTATTATGAGAAGAAAATCTGATTGCAGCTAGTTGAAGGAAAATTTCATATCTCAGTGGCGGCATTTCAAATGCATATCACGAAGTTTGCCGGTTGGTTTAGAACGGCTAAGTGCAGGAAGGGTCAGCGATGTGACACGGCCGGTGGAAAGAGTCGGTTAGGAGTTCAGGAAGGAGGAAGTTATGAGACGAAAACGAGGAACGTTCCCGTGAATGCAGCGTCCGTTTCCGTGGACGGGACGACCCCCGTAGATTTTATTTTCTGCTCCGAATGCCGCTGTTTCTCCGAGCGGAATATGAATCTCGCTTTTGTGAAGTTGCGGTCTCGCAGCCTCCTTTCTTTGCCTCTCTCTCTCTTTCTCTCTCTCTCTCTCTCGTTTCACCATCTTCTTTCCGGCCTTCCCTATCTGAAAATGTAATAGCGTCGGTATATCGATTTTTCGACCAGCATAACGACAACTAAATAGTTAGCAAATAGCGCAGCAGATCTCTTTTGATGTTACCAGTCTGTTACAAGACACCGTGAAAAGGTAGTGCAACTGCGATTTCCGCACAAAAGATGCCTAAAATTAACCGCAGAATGTGCTTCGTTCCATTTTATTTGGGCACGTGATGTTGTTTTCCATTTCTAACCGTTTCAGATCCAATTTCATAAATGTCGACTTGAAGATATCACTTTGAAAAAAAACATGTTGCATTTATTCGATAGCGAATTAGTAACAATTTCTTATAGGCTACATCGGTACGTATTAAATAATTAAGCTTTAACAAAAAACAAATGTTGGAAGTTTCTATTCGATTGATAAGTCGCAGAAATATTAAAATAATATTTAACGTTAATATAATGAAGAATATGTAGTAAAGTGTTGAGGTTGAAGGTTGAATTTGTAATAGGAAAATATATCGAAATAAGTATAGCTATAAATACTAGTATAAATACAGGTATAGTGTATGCTGATCCAGATCGTCGCTTTTACAGTGTTGCAGTACAATAGAAGAAGCGTGATAGGGAACACGTTTATAGCAAAGGACATTACCAAAAAGTTAACCTTGTAACTCTAGCTGAAGGATACAAGAAACAGCAATAGAAATCTACTTATAGCTTTTTTGTTCCTATACCTTGTAACGCAAAACAACGTTTATATTCGAGAGCACAATAATATGGACCTCTTCTTATTTTAGATTTTTTGTTTCGCTAAATTCTATTCTCCAGGTCACGCATATACAAAAGAAAAGATGTAGAGTTTTTCTTGAAGTAATTACTTCAACATAAAGAATATTCAAAATATTAAGAATTTCAGGTGTCTAATCCCCATAAGAATTAGATATTTTACAAAAAGGTTAGCGCACGTTACACGTATTTTCTTTTTTTCCTCGGCACATATATTTTACTTACTATTACGTTCAACTTCTATTTACAGTAGGGTGTAATTACGGTGTATCGAGCGATCGATTGTAGGGGCTGGCTCCAGGATGACCGACGCGATACAAGGGCGCGATTATGTATGCAAATATGCGGCAGAATTTCTGCTGACGGGCATTATGCGTCGAAGTACGACGGAGCCGCGGGAACTTCCGACATGGCGAGACAGTCTGTCGGAAACATGGGCAAACAATTGGGTAATGCACGTCGCTTACGCAGAGAACGCGGCAAGGGTTTCGGTCGCGCGGAAATTTCTACATTCTACATTCTACGGTCTCGGCAAGTTTACGCGCACCGACAGCGTGAGAATCGCCCGTTCTCGCCAACCAAACGATCAGCCTTTCGTGGATTGGAACCAGACGATCAACTGATAACGACAAATTGATCGAATTCATTTTTCGTTAATTTCTTAATCGTATCGCTGGACTGCGTATTTTATTGGAATTTATTCGATAGCGAAATTCGAAAGTGAAAGAATGTAGACAATACATATAATAAATACGGAAAGTATAGTATCTGTTATAATATTTAATAGGGAAAAGAATTGTCTGCTTAAATTCCATTTCTTCTTTTAAATTACATTCCACAAAATACGAATTTGCGCAAATGTTTATAACATCGTGATCACTCTGTGCTGTCTAATCTACGAAGTTGATCAATGTGGTTTCCGAACGGCTCAAATTTTGCGGGCGGACTTCTTCATCGACGAGCCCGAGCGTGTAGCGAGCCGCGTCAATATTTGCTCAGCTCAAGGGATCGAAATGTCTCATATCGAACCCGCTCACGATCCTACGCCCGAATCTGCAAGCAATTATGCACAGGCAAAGGGAATCGTATCAATTTCATTCATTTTGTTTCTTGTTCCTTCCTTTTTTTTTACTTTCGGGGAAAATGAAAACAAATTTTGCAACTAATCTGTTAATTGTGTTGGGAATTGTTAAAAGTTAAGTGGTGAATTTTTAAGTGTAGTTAGTCTTTTAACGAATTTTAATATTCCAAACAAACCGATTAATTGAATTAACTTGGTCGGATACACGCGTGTTAAATGTTTCATACTTCCGTCTCTTTTTGTATTTAATTGCTATTTTATTTGGGTAATACGTGGAATATATTCTTCCATAGGTCAGTACGATTTTACCTCTGTTAATATTAGCGGAATGTGTCGTCAATTATAGTAACAATAAATACATGATAATTTACAAATAAATTTAAAGATCGCGTTTAATTAATTAGAAGCTATTCAATGATAAAACGTCAGTATGTTACGGATCGTGAACGGGCCTCGTTTTCAATTCCTTGGTATCAATAACATCGCTAATAACAAGCCTACTTCTCATCGCGTCAATTGCTAAAAATCCTCCTAATATTCTTTAGACGATGGACTTATGCCGAGCACGTACTTGTCCTCGGGCCACTCCACCTACACGGGATTCTATTTACAAATCCTCCAGCGGTGGAGGCCATAAATCGTTTCTGCTTCTAAGGACCGGCCAGGCTCTTCGTATCCAATATTAAGCTGCCCATGAAGATGGCCCTATTAATATGGTGTGCAGAGGCACGACGATCGTTTACACAGCGCTCTGTACTATATATTCTAAAGCTGAGAAAATCCCACGGAGAAGAGAAGCAACTTCGCTCTTAGATCCGGCGGCGTCAATATTAAGCTGCCCTTGCTGTGAGAGCTGGTGCACACAGCGCCCGGTGTCGCACCAAGTTCCACAGTACCAGTTAAAGACCCACGGTGTCTTCGATTCTAATTATCGACTACCTCTCTAGTGATATTATCGTCGATCGGTTGTCTCTGTAACTAGGTTACATACTTGGTTTTATACAGTGTGAATCATAAATGCATGTCCATATTTCGTATACGACATGTTATCCTACGTACCTTGGTCATCCATGGACGATAAAAAGAAATGTTTGAAATTTCCACCTCGTTTTCGTTTTACCTTCATCGTACCTCTTCTGTATATCAGCGACTAAAATGATATTTGTACGAGCAGCTATTGGAATCTAATATGGAAAATTTACTTCGCAAATTCAAGTTGAAGTTATTCGTATTTATAGTCGCAACCAAATTGTGGTCAGTCAGTGGCACAAGTATTTAACGCGCGTAAGTGTGTATGGAGACAAAATAGTGGTGGCTCGATGCTTAGCGATGTAAAACGCCCCCTCTAATCCGTCAACTGTGTAAGCACGTAGCTTGAAAGCTCGGCTATATAACGAATCGAGAAAATATGGGACCTGCCGTCGATGTTTTTCGATTTCTCCTGACTAAGACGAATCGTCGATGGTTCACTGTGATATCCTGTAGCGGAATTTCGACAGTATATGTATTTACATGAGGTGTGCATATCGGTGAAATGTGTTTTCTGTTTGTATGAAAAATAAGGTCGACAAGCTGTCGTCGGTAAAGTAATCGATCACGTATCAAACAGTGATAAACGTAATCGTTACATATCAGCCCTTCTTGGCCATCGTATAATCATCCTTAAAATACGATGTTATCGCCACGTGATGCATTACAATGAGTGAATAATGGCTTTAACGAAGCTATCCGTTTTGATAAGGGAATCGACCGTGCGTACACCCGTTATGCACACTGTCCACTTTCTGATGACGCATGATGCCCCGGACGTATATTGATACGCATTGGTTTTATCTTTGTTCAGCAGATATCGGTGCGTTCATTACGTTTATGCTACGTGTCGAATTTACTTCGCGGTACACGTTGCTCAGGGGCATTTTAGTTGCTGACTTTCGAAGTGATCGATTCGAATGGTAATTGATTATATGAAAGGTTGAAATATTCAAAGTAAATCAGAATGGTCCATAAATGGAGGAATGAACAAAGAGAAAATAGGTTTTCAATAATGTACATGCAATATTAAAAATAACGGTACTTGGTTAACAAACAGTTAATTGATCTTATACGTATAGAACGTCTGAAATCTGTCACGATATTTCTGATCAAACAAGTTACGAAAAAGCAAAAGAAATATTTCTTGAAGAACATTCGAGAAATAATAGGTGGAGAGATAAGTATCGATGAGACCCTTTTATACAAACTCCAATTGTCGCGTTTGTGTTTTATTCTAATAATAAGTTTCAAGAATGTTGCAATCGCCAGGTCGAACGGTGCGAAACAACGTTAATTCTACCTTCCTGGAACGTTCTCTAGGTTATTACACGGCATTGTAGACGCGTGATATAATAAAAGGAGCAAATTAACAACAGTGAAATAAGAAGCCAGTGTTTGTTCGTGGCTGTTGTGTACGTACGCAATGTAGTCTACGCACCGATGCTCTATTTTGCCACGGTATGTAGCAATTTGGACGCGACGCGTCGTGTTTCGACGAAATCGAGCTTCAGTCGTTGTGTTTCATAGCACGGCAAACAGGAACAGGCAGCGCAGAAGGATAGGAAACCTCGAGTTTGCGGCCCGGACAGTAGTGCGGAACGTTGTAGCATCGGCTTTCATCGTAGCCCAGCCGGATGCCGGCGCTACCACGGAATTATACTTGTCTGCCGCGTAATTGCCGAGATTAATTATGTGCGAGATGAAATTCCTGGTCGGCAGAGTGTGACAATCTACGACGGTTCGTCGTCAGCCTCTTGCAAACATAGTCACTGAGCTAACAAAAGACCAAGAAAATAAGGGGGTAATAAATAGAATTGAAGAGAAGAACGAGAATGATCTTCCCCTTTTCCTCTTTTTTCCCTCCGTGATATTAACCGAGATAGAAGCGAAGGAGAAAAAAGGTTCGACTCGTAAAGCGAAACGGCGACCGTTTCATATGAGCCTTTAATTGACATGAATATTTTAGCGTAGGAGATGGATGACGGGGATACCAAGTGTGGAAGGTTTGTCTTCTGGTCCAGCGGCGATCGACTGAGGATCCTTTCCATACCTGGGTCGTGGGAACCTCGTAATTCTCTGGGATTGTCCTGGAAATTGCTTACGCTTGATGTTTATAAACGAGCAATTTGACGATGCTCCGTGGGTCGAAGGAAAACACTATTATCGTTTTCGGGTCACCACCCTTCTTCCGACGAGGCTTCGCCCCCTTACGGTTAACAGATTCATCGTGGATCCGATTTTCATTTCCTAAAATGCTGTAATGTGACAAGAAATAATACTCGTACGATAACTGTCTTCATAGGATAAAGCTTCCTCTTTCGCGAGGGCTTACAGTCACATCAACGTCTTAGATTATTAGCGTTTTTCATAATTTCAGGATTTTTATTTCATCTGGCATATTCAGATTGATATCATACGTGTTCCGAAAGTGTATGTGTGCCGACTGGAATACGCCTTCTACACGGTGAACGTGTTGATGCGATCTTCGTCTAGTTGCGAACTCTACAAAGGCACTTGCATAAACCTAAAAAGGAAAATATCGTCGTTGAAACTCGTCGTATTTGTCTGACTCGATTTTTCCGACGAGATGACGGAGGATCGGACACCGATCGTAAGTGATGCAGGAGAGCCGGAAGTCGGAGCCCAATCGATCGTATTTTCATTTAATATAAGTACAACAACGTTAACTTCATGAAATATTCAATGGAGCCCGCTGGGGAGACGCGGCACGTCGCTGGGACGAACTTCCGTTCGGTGGATAAATGGCACTACTAATGTTAAGAAAAAAGACGGCACGGTTCCTTCATTGATTTTGCAACGGCAGTGCACACCATTAATGGTAATGGCAGCGTGGAAATGGATATGAGATCTTCGTAGTGTTCGAAGGAATGGCCATGTGCAATGGGAATATTCGATAATTCGAAAGATGCTGTTGGCTTGGCCCCGTTACGGACAGGCCGGAACAATCCTGCCGTAACACAGCGATTTCAAACGAATTCGTGCGATTGTAAGATGATTTTCGTTCTAACGATCGTGTTGAGCGGTATATAGTAGCTTCAATTGACAAAGTACGACGTATCGGTTTAAGCAGAATCGGTTCTCAACGCGTACATTGTAAAGTCGCGGAGAGACGCGATCGCGAGAAAGCGCGTCAACGGTGAGTCGTAAATTCGACGATTATAATAATCGACGCCGCGAACAGATCGATCTCCTTATTTCTGTTGGGATGATAGGGGTGGTCGAGTTGGTATAACTCTGCGGTTAACAGGTTATAATATATATTTTATTTCCAACAAGTGATTTCACTGGTAATGTAAATGTTCGGAGATACTCGTGGGTTAGGCCACGACGTCGAATTGTAATGTCTTTTACAATCAGGTTTAAAGTGTTCGACTCGTATCGGTATTAGCCACTTGTCGAGTGGCGACTAAGTTTTGACTCTTTTCGAGTTGGTGTTTGACTGTTGCACGTCGCACGGACCATCTCACGCGACGTAACATACATGAAATGTACAAAGTTTAAGTGTTCATTCGGAAACATCGTAGTCTTTTACACGAACTAATGCAATTTGAAGTTATTCACTATGTTAGGAAAATTATACGAAGATAATCCTGTCCAGTTTTCTCTTTCAGAGGCGAACTGTCAAGTACGTCTTATATTTCTCTCTATAAAGTATTTCTAAAATGTTAGCTATTTATTATTGTCTCTTGTATCTCAAACGTTAAAGCTTAAAAGTTTTACGAAGAATATTATATTAGGCGATACAGAATAAATTTCGACATTCGTTTTATAAGTTCATACAAATTTTAATACGTTTCGCTGAACTTGTTTTAATGTCACAACTTTTGTCACGAGAAATTGCGACTTCTATTTAAAAACTTGAAGTTGTCCCTAAAATTTCGAAGAATATGAAAGATTGCTATATATATTGTGTGTGTGTGTGTGAATAAAGTTTTTACTTGTAGAGTTATCAAAATGGTTCCAGTTACGCGTCTCGCCCTATATTTTATTGAAACAATTTATCGTTCGAAAATACCATTTACGATATAGCCATAGAAACAGTTAACCCGAAAAATGCCGTGAAAAAGGAATAAAAGAGCAGAATGGGAAATATTCGAATGATGTTTCGTTTTCGTAGAACGTATTTCTTTCGTATACGAAGTTTTAAAATACGTGACTTTAAATGTTGCTGCGAAAATGGAAATATGGAAAATACAATGGGCTCGGTGGATAAGCCTTCCCTTAATCTTCGACTTGACAGCTTGTGGTTCGATCTTTCTTGAGTTGGTATAGTGTGATGAATGAAGATCCAGATTTTGGTAAATATGTAACAAGTCCAGAAATTATGTGCTTCGCGACTAAAGTAGAAAATCTTAGGCTAATAAATTGATAAACATGAACGTTAAATACCGTTACTGAATTTTTTTACAATTCTCAGACATTTTTATTCGTAGAAGATAATTTTTGTGTACTGATAGGATGTAAAATATTAATTATTCTTGGAAATGTTCAGTCAGTTTGTTTGTAAAATAAGCAAATACCTTACGTTCTTTCCATAAATTGATAATATCATCAAAATTTTCTGAGTGACAGAGGGAGATATATAATTATCATCGATAATATTATATTTACGGTCTTCTCTTTACACATAACTGTTGTTGTGTATCTCGAGTACTTCACTAACTTTATCGACTATTTAGTCAAACTTAATATTTCAATGTATGTTTGTATTTTCCATTAAGATGGTGTGTTTGAGATGGTATTTTGTGTTACACAGTGGTTCTGAAGGGAAGAAGATTTATGACTTTGCTTCTAAAGCTTTCCTCGGGTTCATGACAATCAGCCGGTGACGAAAAATGAATTATGATTCCTGGAAGCTTAGTCAGGCACTATCCGGCTGTCTTAAAATCTCAATTTACGAAAGTGCATTTCAAACATATTATTTTCATTGTTTCTACAGCCATTTCAATTGGCAATGGTCCGTAAAGTACATTACATTCCGTAAGATAATATACTTTCAATACCATTTTACAAACACATAAATAACAGTTTAAAAATGTTAATTATCTTCGCTAAGAAACTTAAAAAATTTAGACAATTTCGGGGATACGAGTACGTTCAAAATTAACGTGAAATTGGGAGAATTTCAAAACTTTGATTCCTAAAACTTTTTCCTTTCGTTCACCTACTCTGAAATTTAGCAGATATTATTTCCACGCCGGATATCATAATTTCTAGAGTTGGAAAATTGGAAAACAGATCGAAAGTTAAAAAACAGGAACGATCCTAACGCATCTGTATCGTGGTGCAGTGTTTCCAGGTAGGAAGAGAAAATGTGTAGTAGAAACTCTCCTCTCCCTATTTCTCTCAGTTCCGCGTGACAGTCGCCGGAAACACGGTGAATCCGTGGCTAGCTACACGAGAACTTCGACACGGAAACAAGAACGGAGAGGTCGAGAGAAAAATAAAACGACGAATATAAAGCACGATTTTCGCAATGGCGTCACTCAAACATGGCTATTTTATGAAGTCTGCCGTCACTCTGTTAGCAATTTTTTTCCTCGTCATAGAGCAACGCGCCTCTTTACGCACTTGCACGCTTTACGACTTGTCGTTTCGCGACAGTGGTTGAATTAATAGCAGAGCCATCACCCGATACAGAGACGCGCCTACGTAGAAGAGAAATCGGTCGCTGCCTTGCCCACATTGTATCTTATCGCTCCTCTTTAGGATTTCTGTAAGTACTGCACCGGAAGAAACTATTTCATGACAAGGTTTAACACCCGACGCCGGTATCGCACGCGACAATAACGTTTTACGGCCGCTGTTGCGTGCAGACAGGATTTACTCGTGCGTCGTAAAGACGATCATCCGAGTTCTTTGCTTTCCTAGTAACATTGACGTGCGTTCTTTTGGTGGTTTTCCTATTCCACTCTTTATATATCTTTATATATCTAAAATATCTTTTTAATTGGATACGTTAATAAGGATCTCTCACGACCAATTTTTAAGTTGAAGTTAAATGTCGTTGGATTACTTTCTAAAATTCTAGATCGAAAGAATTGAAGATAGGTTTTTAAAAAATTCTTTCCACACATTGTAGTTACGAACAATAATTTTATTCATTTTCTCATTTTTGTATAAGATGTGTTAAACGATACGATATTAAAATGATAGAACAAATAAAATCATACTAATATTTACATATATATTACTATAATTCCTTATTGTAGCTCTACCAGCTGTAACGTTTAATCAATCCAAAAGTTAATAGCACATCCACAGCGAGGAATCTCCATAAATTCTCTACGTTGTTCGGAATTTCGATATAACCGTTCTAATCATTTGAATCTAGAACAAGCTTTGCACAAGGTCTAGCGAAACATTCGTTCGTCCGACGGATTCCACTGGAAATCTCGTTTTACTTGGATCATGAGCAAGATCTAAGTGGCGGCGCGAACGTCACGTCGCTATCATTGTTTACCATTCCGAGGACAAAAGACGGATTTTCATTATTCCGTTCACGCGACGCTTCTAATTTCCGAGGGCGAAGTCATATCCACTTGTTTCCTCTGATTCCGGACCAGCAGTTCGTTGGTGTCGTCAACGTCGACGGCGATGCCTCGACGCGCGTCATGATTAACCGCCTCGATGTTCCGTCGATGTTTCGTGGAAAAAAGGGTCACGAAACGCGAATTAACCGACCGTTGTTATTCCGTTTGCATCGGTTCTTCGCCAGTCCCTTTTCTAAGCCCTACAAATCGATGGATTGCAATAGACTTTCAGAGACGAATTCTTTCTCGTCCTTACGAGCAAATTTTCTGGCTTATGTTCCTTGCTCCTTGAAAGTGTTGAAACGTTTCTACTAGTATTGAATTCACGTGCTAATAATTAAATTTGTAGCTTTAACGTTAAATTTACTGCTCTTAGTAGCGTTTCATTTCATTATTTGTGAGAATTTCTTGGTCTGGTGAACAGAAAAATTTACTGTGTACTTGCCGAATGACCGAACGTGCTGGAACCGTGAAAACGTTTAGATAGCTTCAGGGAATTAAATAGTTTTCGTATTGCAATTGTATCAGTTTTTCAGAGATTGGTTGGGAAGAGCTGGGCCTTTGGAGAGAACATGGAAATAAACTTATGGAAAATTGTGGATACATATGCAACAATAAAATTCGCAGTTAACGATATTCAGAATATGACTACAATGTTTGTAGAAATATTGATGTCTACGAGACATACGTATGAGAGCGTAACTTTTTTTTCGTATAACTGAATGTTTTAGTTTACATGCCGTTTTTATTTAAATACGTAAATAAAATGTTGTATGTTCGACATATGCATACCGAAGAGTTTACACAAATTTTCGACGCTATGTATTCAAAGCGTATCAAGAAATTTATTGAAATGCTGTGCAAACATATTTCTATCTTTATTAATCGAATCCAAAGTTATTTTGTTTATACAGCGTATTTCAGGTTCGAGTCGGATATTTAATTTGCTTTGTATTTGTAACTTTTGTAAATACGATCTAGCGATGTGTACCTATGTCTGTTTTAAATAATTTTATATAATTTACTTCCCGACACAGTTCAATTTAAAATTAATAATGCAGGAATATTTATAATTACGTATCATTCTAATACAGCGATGCATATATCGTCGTTGTTTATTAACTTATTTGCATATTTCATTATTGCTTATTAAAAGTAATTATATTCAGCTAAACTCAGTGAATCATGTGATCAACAAATTTGTGTGCGTGACGTTATAACGATTTATAATACTTTAACGATAATAAAATGAAACGTTTTTCTTTCTATGAAAATATGTTTGCGAAATACTGCAACGTCGTCGTATCGCGCGCAAAATCTAACCAGGGAGTAACAAAACTAAATACAAATAAAGAAATCGTATGCATCGTATTTTGATAATGTTTAATAAGGTCTCATATCCATAAATAAACAGGTATTTGTTTAGTTTCATCCATGTATAACACTCGTATCATTAAACTCATGTATTGAGATTAATTATGGTAAAGCGTGTCTATTTGTCCTACATAAAATAAGATATATTTAGATTATATTTACAGGTTCATTTAAAACTTTTTTCTTGGAACTGCTTTCAGACAAACCTAGGTCAACATTCTAAAGTAGGGAAACAGGGTATAAAAACATTTCTCGCAAGTTTATATTCATAATTGTTGGCAATATTAGCTTAATTAACGTTTTAATTGCATTTATCGTTAGGAGTTTATTCAACTAAAAGAAGAAAAGCAACTGTTCCTTACTTATTAATATGATAATAAACTTGTCGCAAAGATGTATATTTAGTGTGAAAGCGCGAAGAAAGAATAACGACATTAACGTAGAAATGTTTTAGAAGAATTTTGCTGTCATATGAATATTAAAGAAAATTACTCGACTAGTTCTATCGTTATAAATCCTTTAAATATCTTTCTATAAAATCTTTTCAGAATTTTTGGAAGAATTATCCAAACGAATACGAGAAAAAGAATTTTTTTGTAAATTTATGATTAATCGGGGATCGCAAGTGGATCTCTTCGCTAAAATATTTGAAAGCATAAATGACGGCTAGCGTATTTAAATTTGTGATTATAACATTACATTGTGTTTTAACAATATTTTTCGTGAATTTATTCAAGCGGTGGAGGAAAAATTCTTTTTTTGAAGATAAATTGGTGTATGTATTTATTTAAAATTATTTACAATGATCTGCGCTAAAATTTGAAAATATGTGCGCTTTAATCATACATTTGTACAGCTTTAGTCTGCCACATTAATCTGCTGAAGTTAAATAGAAGCTACAGTAGGAGTTATACGTGTATAATGTTACGCAATTTGCACGTAACATGTTCCAAGACAACATACACACGTATCCTCTGATCTGAGCACAAGCACAAATGCTTTGCACATTGCATTATATTTGCAAATATTGAGATTGACCGATGACGCAGCGAGAGATGATAACATGCAGTTTGATTTATACTACTCGCCATACAATGTGAGCAAACAAATACGATCTCAGCACACCGTGCTCATCTCTTAATATGTACATTTCCTAACTAGATACGGACCAATTAACAGTTTCTTACGCAAAAGAGACGCTGCTTCGGCTATCGTGTTCTTTGTTACAAAATATGAGCTAAAGCTGTTTTAATATTGCAGTAATAAAACATGTTCGAATATGCGTCTCATGATGTCTGATATTAAATTAATGTAAGTAATTAATGATGTAATCAGGATTAATGAGAATGTTCTTATAATATTTCAAATGACTTATTTAAAGAAAATTGTTTACTTCGTGGTTGAGAATAAAATCACGTTTCAGTTGCTTGAGGATTGCAATTATTATGAAAGAAAGGATTCGGTGTCATTGTTTGTTCTCTAAAAATCTCCTCTCTCATTTTTTGATACTATAAAGAGAAACGAGTATTTTGCACTATGTTGTTATTTCAATTAGAAGAAATGTATAAATTATGCTAAGGAAGAAATGGTCGTAGATGTAAAGTGAAGAGAATTTCGTAGAAATTTCGAACAAATGCCGTAATAATCTACTTTGGATGTGAAATATATTTTCGTTAATAGAACCACGATTACTTGAATTCGGTCGAAAAGGAGGAAGTCAATTTGCAGAAGATTTCTTAACCTCTCATTGTGAAGTTTACTAAAAATTGGAGTATAATAATCTGAAAATGAAAAGTACGCGAGGTAATAAAAAATAGAAATGGATTTCACAGCGCAAGATATGAAAAGAAAGCTTAGGTTCTGGAAGAAAGAAGAAATGGACTTTTCATGGCTAGAAATGGTAACATAAGCCTCAGCGACTGGTGTCTAAAGGACCGTCAGATCTGAAACAGAAAATTTAATTAGATAATGAAACCTGAGCGAAAAGCAGAAAGAAGCAAGCGAAAATATAAAAGACGGGAAGTACAGAATGGAAACAAAAGGAAGCGGAAAGTGGGAGGCTGGTAGAAAAGGATATTAGTAAAAGGGCAATGAAGGAAAGAAGATGAGGATAGAGGAAATAAAAGGGGAAGGAAAGGAAGACGGTAATACTTGTATTTGAGGATGAAGCAAATCCAATTTTAACATTTTAACGCACACAAACCCTGTAACTATGTTGATTTTGAATAATTTAAAAGAATATGACGAAGTAATTCAATAAGATATAGAAAGTAGAACTTCGAAAAGAACTTTAAAATTATAAAAGAGCAACGAAAATCTTGTATAAATAATTGATTAAAACTAACGCAAATCAAATGTCTGCAAATCTCTGCAAATAATATTTTGCAATTACGATAAAACAAAATTAATTTTGAAAAGTAATAGATGTATCATTTGGTAATCATCATGGAGATCGGAAATAATTCTTTGTACTTTTTAAAGTTCTCGTCGCCTAAAATTCTTTCAAACGCGGATCTTCGACATTTCCAGCTGATCTATTTTCTAAGATATCTGTACGGTTATCCTACATCTCCGACAAAAATGGAGGAAGAAAGGATTCCTATATGCACCAAAAGACTTCGGAGCAAGTGCTAAGCTATCAGAAAGCATTTTCTCGTTTCCTCTATTTCCTAACCTGATCCTTTCGGAATAATGTTTCCATTTCTGACGTAATGTAAAGTCTGATTGCTTATCATACGCTCATAGCTACTGTTCCTCTAATCAGTCCTCTGACATTTGATAGCTACGTGACTTGAAGTCACTGCTTGTTGTCTGATACCTGAGGTGTTCAACCGTGTGCCTACGTTAAGGGTTCTATTCAGTTTCCACGAAAGCTGAACTACATTGAATTACTTATCGAGTTATGTTTAACGGCCCTTAAATTAGATTGCAATAATATCGCGTTTAAGTAGCGTGAAGATTATGTAACTTCACTTTCTTAACACAATTGTTACATTTATACTGAATACTAATTAATTAGAGATAGCTCCCGCGTAATAATTTTCTGCCCTTTGTGAAATACGCTGTCATCGCTACTACAACATGAATTGCAATATTACACGATTCTTCCGGTCAGATTTTCGTTATTTCATTCATTGAGCAATGATCAATTATAGACGTATTCTCTGAAGCTTTAATGATCAATAATTGTCTATCAATGATAATAGGTAATCATTTCTATTATCAAAATAATATCTATTGACTAATATATGTATAATTTTCTGTTAATAATAATGTACATATAAAAGTAATAAAATAAAATGGGGGCATCATTTAAATAAAATATTTGAAAACTGATTATTTAAATGATATATTACACTGTTTGTTAAATATATTAAATATTACCTTGATATAATTCTGCGTTAGATTATTTAAATAAACAGACGATGTTTCTTAAAATTACTTCATTAGATAGCAATCAAATGAAATAATGTTTTATTTTATTTGAAGAAATATTTCCTCAAATATAATATCTCCATCTTCTATACTATCATGTCAACATAGTAAATTGCCTCACTCCAAGTTTGTTAATTTCATTTTATTTTATTTTATTTCATTAATTTTCTACCAAAATCAAATACCATACATCGTACGAGGTAACAACAGTCAAAAAGAACAGCAATGTTCCAAGTAAAAATATTTGACGTTAACAAACCAAACTTCTATAATCGATGACTATAAATCTCATCGATCGAATCGTTTTTCAAACGAATCGCACCAACTGAATGCCTAAAGCGCAACCAATAGCTCGATGACCAGTCGTCTGCGAAAGTTTCTAATTAATTTTTATATGAAAGTGATTCAAAAGCGAGGTAACGAAAAAGAAAGGAAGTCCGAGAGAGAAAGGACAAGGGACAGCAAGAGAAAGATGCAGGAGCAGAATTCAGAGACGAGTAAGCGGCTATGGAAGCGGGGATCCTTCGTCCTCGGAAACTTTCTGCAGCTGCCAGTGCCAAGATATTATTCAACCGGCGCAGACCTTTATTAACTTCCAAATTAACCGTTGTATCGAAAATTATTCTCGGAAGAAAATGACGAAGCTTCTTGTAGCGATGTATTATACCGGTTGATGGACTAAGCCAAAATACACGACCCGCGATTATTCCTACTTCCGGCATCAGCCGGGTATCCGTAAAACAATTCCAGGCGAAGTACATTTAATCCAGTTGACTAACTTTAATTATATTCTAGAAATTCTTCGCATTTTCGATAATTCGAAACGACGATTAGCCGGGTTTATAAAGACTTAAACTTGCTTGCACACACATACGCTTCAAACATTCGCAAATTGTTTGTGCGTTGCTTTAGAAAGAAATAATATTAACGTCATGCGATGATATCGGTTAAAACACTGTCAAAGTAGTAACAAATTTTTCTGGCCAGTGAATGAACGAATTAAGGCATTGCGGCGAAAATCGCGGAACACGTGGATTGTCGAGAAATCGTATGTTTCTCATAAGAACCGGGACGAGCCGAGAAATCGTAGCTATCGTGTGGTAATTAGAAACTGCTGTTTCATAGAACGAAAGGGAGTTTAACTTTCGTGCAAATTGTTCTATTTATTCCCTTCCTTCAGCCTACTTGTTGTGCATGATTCTTGTCTTCGCATAATATCGATCAGCCTACGACGATTTTTATAATATACACAACGATATGACGCAATTCTGGACATTGTGGCAATAAATATAGTTCGTGTACAGAGATATCGTTCGGGGTTTATTTGTAAAGTTATAAGCAATTCGGTTTCTATACTCTTTGATCTCATAGTAAAGTACTTAAAACGCTCACAGTTTCCTTATATCTTAAGGAAGTTCGCAGGAAAACACTGTCTTATTCCCAGTTTGTCGAGGAAACACGCGTAAGCTCATCCCCAAACAATCGATCGACACGTCGTCAATAAAATTATCGTCGTCAATTCGCTTTGATCTTAACCCAAGAAAAGCGATAAAACTACATATATATATACAGAGAGGGGGAGGGGAGAGAGCAATATTTTTAATCGCTTAACAGTATTTGGTAGAGATGTTAGCGCTAAACGTTATTCCCGTGCGATGATTAAGACCCAAGATCCGGCGAACAAATATTCTGATATTCAACGATCAAGAGCATTCTATCCTAAACTTTGTCTGAACAACGTTTAATCGTTACCATCGTTATCCAAGTTCTAGCTTTGTAAAGACAATGTTTGAAATTTATGGCGGCAGTTCGTATAGCTAGCATGAAAATTGCCAGAACTGAAGGTAATATTGCTCAAACGTTAGGAGCTTACTGTTGTACGGAAGACTTACTTTACTTAAATAAGAAGGTAAATGAACGCGAAGAAATATTATGCAGCAAATAGTAATTAAAGACGAGTATCTACTTAGATATTGTTACGTATCTCGAGAAAGAGAATTAGCGCAAAGTTAATTTTTAACTTGAAAATGCTTTGTGAAAAAATCCATTTATTCGTTTGCTCATACAACTTGTAATATGACTTACGGCAGAGCAGACCTACAACTTTCTCACTTTATTCTCGCAATTGTGATAGTTACATTGTCGTTTTCTACTGTATTACAAAAGAAAAATGTAATACGTTTATAATAATAAATATCATATCCTTTATTACCCATAATAATAAATGTATTAATACAATACGTTTCTTTCTATTATATATTCCTATTAAATTCAAATATTAAGCAGTTAAAGTATTTAGGCACGCGTAACATAAATCCACATCGATTTAATGACAAGACATACAAGAAAACCGAGGTCATACCTCGTGAGGCATCTCTATCCATATTTCGTCCGTTACCATCTTGATGATCGGGCTCGTTATTGGCTAAAGAATGGGTCACTTGTTTCTTTCCCATGAGGTAACTTCGATTCGAAAAAAGAAAAGCGAGGTTACACGGGTGGGCGAGGGATAGACAATCGAATAGAGGAGAAAAGACAAATAGAAAGAAAAGAAGTAACGGAACACTGGTACGAACAAAATCCTAACGCTCTGGAGCTAAATTAAAGAGAACGGAAACCTTTTCTCGTTTGACCTAGGAAGACATCAAAGCCGAAATTGTTCAACTTGTCCCTAGAAGCGCTGGAGATTCACACTACACTGTTCTTTCACACTACACTCGATCGCTCCTTTTTATTCGGTTTCTTTTTTAACCCATGTAATTTCGTTCGGTTTCACCGTTCGAACCATTTTATTTCGTTACGTAATTTACGTAATTTCGTCACGCGGCGAAACATATTATCCGGTAATTCGTTTTTTCCTCGAATCGACGGGAAAAGAGAGGAGAAAGAAGAGCGAGCATTACCGTTGGACAGTGGCCGATTGCGAATTTAGATTAAGCGAAGTGAAAAAGGGACGCGGTCGCGGCCGAAACTTCCTACTCAAGCAGTAAATAAAAGAGTGAGCCAAGGATTTTGTAGCTAGTCGAATATTCGATTCAGTCGTCAGGAAAATAAAACGCAACGACAGAAACAGACGAAATTACCATCGAAGAATCGTTAATGAATTTTTTCTCTATTTCTACGCTTGCTACCGGACCGGTTACGAACATCCAGTAAAGCACGGCTTAAAATAATGCCGTCGTTAAAACTGACAATCGATTTCTTTCGTCCTTTTCAATCGTTGGCCAGTAAGCGCGATAACAAAAGAAAATGACAATCGAGTCGTTTGCGATGTAGAAGGTGCGAATAAAGCGACGAACGTTGATGAAAATTCGCACCTTTTCCGGTTAATCAATTTTAATATCTATTTAATATATTTAATATGTATGTCCAATCAAGTAACCATCTTGTAAAAAAAAATACTAACGATTTTATAAATCTACTTATGATAGATAAATTGCACACGCAGGGATGAGCAGCTACAGTTGGAACATTATTTTGGATATCTTGTCTACAAATGAAAATAAAACTAATCTTCTATTGGTTAAGGCGTGATCTAACTATATCGAGGAATATACGTTTGATTGGTTTAGTGATAACAAATTGCTTGTACCTGCATTTTGTCGATAATCATGGTTATGCATATTCAAAGCGCATATTCTGTCAGCGACACGTACTTTGTTGCTATGGTTATTACGGGCGACATTTGACTCGAGAAATTTAATTTACGTGTTAAAATCTTCAATAGTCGACATAATCCATTGCCATGCACTGGTCAACGCAAACTATTCTCGATACAATGTATTTTACGCGAGGATGTTAATTTTGAAAAGAATTAATGTAAAACAGATGTTTATTATATACGATACCTACTATCAAGAAACTATCGTATAAAAATAATTTTGAATCCAGGAATTTTCATTGCAAATGTAGGTTGTAGAAATGTAGAAATTCTATATAATAATGAAAATATCGTCATTTAAGTAGAGACGAGAATTATTCCATTGTTCGTGATAGACGTTTATAATCATCGTATAAATGCTTCACGATGAAATCGAAAACATACATTTTCCTAATGTTTGAATAACAATTCTCAACGAGATAAAGAGTAGAACATAATCGTAAGGTTTGGTTAAACATTTTAGCAACAACCAGTGGACTTAATTAGATCCGATGGGAAGGTGAAACGTGGCTAGCTATGGCCACGCTAAAGTCACCTCTGTTTTCTAGCTATCTCATAATCCTCGTAAACTTCGAGCGCATGATGTATCTTGTTAAAACTTTCGATGTGCACGCTTAACTTGCGGAAATTCCACGGTATTATATAGTACGACAATAATGTACCGAAGAATAAATTTGCTAATCAATTTGCGTGTATATGTTTATCACTTGCAGTGTATAGTCGCGTGTGAAAAACACGTCATACATGTATTAATGCATACGATGGTAACATTTACGATAGAGAGAGTCATCTGTTGCTAGCATACATTCTATTCGGATAAACTGTGCTCTTGAATTCAATTATATACTTGTTTAATGAAAAATTATAATTCCTGTCATTTTATCGTTGGAATTATCGTATTTCACATGTTAATGTATTTAATCTCTAATAGAGGTTATAAATTTTATTTATTCCCTCGCATTTATTAATGGATAGGATAACACGCTTCACTACCAAGATTTAATAAACGAGGTAACTGCGTTGTGTACACGCATGTACACGTATAGTATGCAGATAGGTAGTTTCAGGGTAGATCTGTATATATGCATTGTAAATGTTAAAGCCCGAGTGTCCTAACGTAGCGCAACGTGCAATTCTCCGTGTTTGTTGAACCCTGTGTGCTTTTTCTTCTTTATTTCGTTAGAAAATATTCCTAAAATATATAGAATTATATTATCGTATCACGTGTACAAAATTTTCCATGTTTCTACGACTAGCGGAGATAATCAAGGAAGCGTTCCAATTTCCTATAAACGATCACAGAATCTTTCTTCGTTTTCAACCGTGTTCATTAGGCTTATACGTAAACAATCACGAATAAGAAGTGAAATGACGATCGTCAATCTCTCGCAAAGCTGTCGCGTGACAAAAGATTGCCACGACAAAGGAAGGTGGCTAGGAAGAAGTTAAGAAAGAGGTAAAATCGATAGAAAGTTTGGAGCACAATGGCGAAGAACAAGCAGCAGCGAGTGCGTTAGATTGTGCAGCGATATTACGAGCTGCAGAGCCACCATTAGGCTCGCCGTAGGAACATTCTGTCTGCTGGATAAGAGGAAAATCGGTACCTGCCACGAGTGTGAAGCCGAACCAGAACGAGAACAGTGTGAGGGAAAGGAAGACAGAGACAAGGAGTAACAGAACAGGTTTCGAACAGATTGAACCGAGCTACCAACCGATTACAGCCATGGAAATTCTTAGCAAGAAGAAAGGAATAATTATCCTGTAATTATCGCAGCAGGTCTCATCGTGTTCGCGTGAAACGCCTTTCAATTCTGGCGCGTATTCATACGGAAGGTGGTGAGTCGAGTAAATGGAATAATAGCCGGTCTTGTCGTGACTCAGAGAACTCTCGTTTCCTGTTAATTTTGCCAAACTACCAGTTACGAATATTACTCCACATATTATGTAAATGATAATGTTACTAAGGAAATATTCCCTCGTGTTACGTTCTTTCCGATCTGTCTCATTTTCAATTACCACGAGAAACGACACTGTCTTGTTGTTTCTTTCCCTTTTTCGTAAAAGGTTCTGGAAAATATTTCATTGCACAGGGATCTCATCCGCTAACATCTTAGCGATCTCCTTCGATGATTGATAGCACTACGGGTTCCGAGGAAAGTATCAAAATCCTTAATCATATTCAATGCTCGACCAGCATAATCGAATAACCCTGGCCGATTCAACGATTCAGTCGAGGAATTCTTTAATAAGGAATTCGTTAATAAGCGTTCCAGGACTGTCGTTCGATTCAAACCACGGGTCCCTCCACAAGCGTTTTTCAGCATCAGAAGCAATCATACCTTAAATGCTCTCGTTAGCCACAACAGCAGCAGCATTCATAGCACCGACACTGCGGTGTCATTTCAGCCAACCTGGTGCGTGGTTGTCATTGCGGTTTGCAAGCGCCATTCTGGTATCATCAGTAACAACGCCTCGAAATATCCACTGAACCTGACAAGTGTCGGCATATAGGCGAATTTAGCTGAACAGATCCAAGTGAAGGTTGCGGTAGGTCTTCGTCAATCATCCTTCCGTATCTACGCACTGGAGCTCGCTGATGAAATTCCGTATGTTTTGTCACTCGCTCGCTGACGTTTTACGAACATTACCTCTTCCTGAACGACCTCATTCTCTTCTTATATGCAGAACAGTCGAATGCGTTCGGTAACCAGCTGCGCTTGTCGTTACGGTAGAATTCCATTTATCTGAACTTGTCAAGGAACAAACAGTTTATCTAGTTGGCATTCGTATAACAGGAGTTTACGTTCAGATAAGCGAATTCAATCAGCAAGGGTTCGGTTAATCGGACATCGATTAAAATTTCGTTCCAGTAAGTGGAGTTCTACTGTATAATTGCGTTTCTGCTGCTTCTATTCTATTTATTGCTAAATATCTTCGTGATAATAATGGTAGCAAGTTATAGCGCATTGGAAATCAATTTTTAAAGAGTGGATTAATTTCAACTCACTGTACGAGCAATTAATACAGTGATAAAATACACACGCGTTATTGACGGTTCTGATATATATATAGTTAAAGAGGAAGTTGACACTCGATACAGATCCTCTTGTATATTGACATAGATCATAGCAAATGCTACTAGAACGGCCCGGTGAGATCATAAATTGTGGCGAAACGATCACTCGAATCGATGATTTCTGACAACGATAACTCACATCAAACAATCGGTCACCATGCATTCTGTCAAAACGATTTGAATCACATCACTTTAGCGATGTGAGAGCTTCCTTCTTCTTATGACATATGTACATTCCATAACGTACCCTGTCCGCTTATCATGATATATTTTCTGGTTCGCCGTGATTTATGATTTATATATTACACTGTACGCCCACGTACATCAATACATTTAGCCTGTTCTTCGAATTGTCGCAAACTACGAAAGAATATAAAAAACGTAACTATTCACTGAAACATTATTAATACTGAAGAGAAGTTACATTAGCGATGAATAGAGGATTGAATTAAAAACTTGGAAAAGCGATGTGGTAAATTTTTAAACATGCAATCACATTCAGTTCAAAACTGGAACGCGCATTATTTATTCACGGTGAAGTATGATTCATGACTCCCCTGTTGGTGTTGGTTAATCTGAAAGAATTTGTATTTGCTAGACTGCGCGAACCCACGAATGAAATTTCTCAAAGCTTTCAAAATGAATTTTTAACCGAATGCATAGACAGAGTTTAAACTACTTTAAATTTTACAAGGATTCGCTTGATCATATTACATCCTACGGTTCGCTTTCCTATGGTTATAATCAGATTTCCATCAAAAGATTTTTAATACCGTGCAATAATGTTAGTGATATTATATGCAGGTCTTGTATATCGGTACTCGTAACAACCTTCTTACGTTTCTTGATAAAAATATTTCAAAAAGATAAATATTTCAACGAATTACGAAATAGAGCAAATTTTGTTTAATTTTGCTGAATAATATCTATTCCTACAGCTCCATGGTAATATTAACTATTATTTAGAATAAGGTTAACGCTAGGAATTTCATAATTAATCGGTGTCTTTGTTCGATCTCTTTGACAAACAACACTTTGATCGTGTTATTTCGTGTTTGATCGTGTAATGGATATCAGTTGTTCCCAGTAATTATCGTAATAAAATTTTGGAATTTCCTTTGAACTCAAATTTCGTAGAACACGCAATCTCCTACTCTTTGAGCGTGATAAACAGTGTAGGAGATTTCCTATCGATGAGTAAAGACATAAACAAATGATTTCTAACATTTCTTGTTTTAGTTTGTATGTTTTTTGTTTGATTACGATATTTGCTGTTTACTTGCTAAATGCAAAAGAAATAATCAAATGTTTTAACAAGCTTTTTTCGATATTTAAGAATGAGGTTTATAGTTTTTTGCATAAATATAACATTATAGTTGTCACAAATTGTTTATTTCGATATAGTTATTCAATCGTGTTTACAATTGGAAAGGGAAATTTTCGTGTCGAAGAAACACGAAAATATTTTATATGTTTTGTATTATTCTTTTAAAAAAACGTCTTTCACTATACGTAGACTGCTGATGAGCCTGCTATGCTTCCATCAGATGCAGGGGAAACAGACAAATATACCATAATCAATGTCAAACAATTATCCTCGTCAAGGCATTTCTGTATCGGTATTTCGAACTCAAATCATTTTTAGATGGATCAGTTCAGTATCGTTTAATGCGTAAAACTTTCAATTAATAATACTAGTAATTTGAAATTTCAAAGTTCTAGTACGTGTATTAAAATTTCACGAAAAAAAAAAAAAAAAAAACGGAGGCAGTTTATACGTAGATTTATAAAAGACATTATTTAATTAATGAAGTTTGGTAGAGAAATTATTGCTAAGAGAAATAACGTTATAATATCTTCGATGCGTTAACATCATGGTAAGCGACAAGCGAGTATTGTACTTTCGGTATTTTATATATTTTTACATTTTACCATTATTTTAAAAATTTCAACATATTTTTAAAATCCGTAATCTACTTATTATTTCTAGTAATTTCAGAACATGCTACATTTTAATAAAATTATCAATGCCAGACTAAACGCGCTATACCACGCGCAGAATGTAAAATTTGTCGTAATCTTTCATCGCATTATCCTACTTGATTCTCGTATTTCGTTAACGATAATGATCCAGCGAACATCAGTATCTTTAATGATCAGATAGGTAGAGAACTTGCAAGCGATATCTCACAGTGCTTCTGCCAACCGACCACTGAAATGTAACATAAGGTTACACTCGACTCGCCGTTTCTGTAAACAGCTTTACGATCCAGCTGGTACTCGTAGAAAGAACAGCAGACGAGCTTCCGGTGATACACAGTACCATTATTTACGGATACGGACCAAGTCCGATAAACGATAGAATGTGGAAAAAAATAATCTCTCGTCTATCTCACACATTGCGAATCGACTATGTATACGTTTTAGTGATCACAGCAGCTTCGATGACAACGCCTGCGACTTCCTGCGACGTTTCAAATTCTCCGATGCCTCTGTTCTCGACTGGAAATAGAACGAACATTATTGGATACCGTCGACCTTTTTACGTAGTGGATATCATGACATTTCTGAATTTATCTGGATATTTTTAACTTTATCTGAAATTCGTCATGATATTTTTTAATTCTCTTGGAAGTACGAGATATGTTATATAAAGTATAAAGTTTCATAAAAAAACTTTGGGATTATTATTTCATCTGGAATATTGAGATCCGAGGAATCTATATGTAATATATATCTCATCTATAGGATTCTATATATAGTAAAACTATAGGACATGTATATATAATAAAAATCTCATTTAGACGATTAAGGTTTCTTTTGTAATTTGCATTAACGTAACAAACAGTTGTCTACCTTCGTCGTTAATACACGATTGTAATTGTGAATTGCGAAATCAATTAATTATTATTATTGATTAAAAGAAGCATGAAAAACCTCTTTCACGAGAGCCCTCCAAGCCCTTTTTACAAGAACACGTGTGTAACATATGAGTTTTGTTCCTCGCACGTAGTTCGATCGAATACACAGGACAGAAATGTAAAATTCGACAGTCGTTGTGGCATCGGAAGATGGCGAAGAGTAATTGTCACGAGGTGTTACAAAACCACGAAATGGGGAATGACAACTGTAATAGCAGCGGTAGAAGTTAGGGGAACAAGAGAGAGAATGGCACGCGCCCTAGTAATCGCTCAACAGTAAGCATTGAATTTCTGTTCCTCTTTCGCTGGTAACCACCCCTTCTACCGCAGTCATTCAGGCGCCTTGTGTTGAATTCTATGTGTCCTTGAAAGGCGTCTCGTTATATTCTTCGAATTGTACTCAGTCATCCTGCGCGGCGAACAATTTCGCGTTGCTGTCGTCTGTCATTTGGAATCCACCTCAGATGGATGCTCGAGTGCTCCTGAAATGCGCTCCACGATCCTCCTTTCGGTGTCTGTCTTTTACGTACGAACAGACATTCTTGACGACGAGGTATTTAACACTTTTCGCCTCTAAAGTTTTGACATTAATTATTCTTATCGTAGAATTCAAAGAATGCGCGAATATCGTTGACAATTATTTGCAAAATTGCGTTTATATACATTGCATATAAAACACTAGATTGTATATAAAGTCAGTTTGTTCTATCAATACTGTCTTTTTTTCATAAAAACGTTAATAATCTTCGTAATGTTTAAATATATTCATTTATACGCTTTAATTATTTATTTCTGCTCCTATCTTGCACGTATTTTTGAAATTATTTGCTTAACAAATTTCGTGCGTTAATCTAAATCAAAAATTTTTTTCGGTCCGGTAAAATCCAGTTAAACTGGTTTTGTCACATTTATAGATAGGTGATGAGTGGAATGTTGGAGCACATGTCAAAGCTGTCAATGAAACCTTCGTGTTAAAGCAATCGCTTATATTTGAAATTTAATCAAATATGTCAGATTTCAATGCAGTTGGAACGTGTTGCCTGTGCATTTCGTACAGCTTTTTTCCAAGCAGAAGGAAAATCCTTAGTTTGACCGCTATACGTTCTAAAATATTCCAACTCTTCTACATTGTATACATGTACATATAACTGTTGTTTGATCTATCAGGTCGTCCGAAAAGTTTCTTTCGTTTTATAAGGAAATAATGGACGCACAACGTTTTCCGTTTTACATTATTTTATCGAATTACGTATGATTCATTTTGTTTTATCAAGATAAAGATCGCAACGTTCGTCGGATTAGGTTTCGTGTTTCTGTAATGATGCGTCGTTGTAAAAGACGTGTCTGTAAAAGAAAGACACTTTTCGGACAACCTAATAAATACATTTGTAGAAGATACTATGTATATGTTATTTGCAAACTACTTCGAAGAAGATATAAAACACAAATTATTTTTATTTAAAAGTACAATACTTCCGGTGAAAAATTTTTAAGCCGCGAACTACTTTTGTTTTAGAAATCCTTTATCCTTAAACGTTTCGTTTCGTTTCTATTTAAGGATAAATTACAAGACACTTACATATATGAAAATTAAAACTGGCCTAACACCGATGTTGATTTAACTTTAATTGTAACGTGTCAGTATGTCATAAGCACTTAAGTATGACATTCGCATAATTTTCTTGAGGACTCGCAGAACAATATCCATTCATTTGTGTAACGTTGCAGCGAAGAAATTTAAGAGGCACTCAGAATACCTCAACTACGCATTCTCGAGTATTATTTATTACAAGGATCGCTTAAAACGTGCTGCTCGAGCGCTGCTTTTCCCAGGATATTGAAAGAGATCGCGATTTCGTAACCCCGACACCATATGGCACGAATGAAAAGTGCGAAGAAAGTATTAAAGAATATCTTCTGCAGGATTGGGCCAAAATGACGGCACGTTACCGCGAAAGAAATGACACGCTCAACTTTTTACCTAAAACATAACCACGTTCACCATTACTTGCGAAACCGTCGATAAAGCTTCCTGTTAATATTTTAGATCAATAACTTGCAAGCACCTGTGAACTTTATGATTAAATTGATTATGAAATTAAATTATTATGTTACGATTAAATTTCAAAATGTTTCAATAAGATTCATCGTTTGATTGCAAACGTTTATGCATTTATGGAAAATTTAATGACGCAAAACAAATACCTGAATTTTATCCCTTCAATTACGTTCGTAAAAATAGTAACTTTCATAAACATCCAGAGTTTATACAAAGCTATTTTGCAAAGTTTAAAGCATAGTAAAGAAATATACGTTGCATAAAGTTAAATTTTAAATGAGCTATATTATCCTTCAACTTTAAAAGCGTTATCTTATAATGCTTGTCTGGTTATAAGTTAGGAAATGTTTCATAAACGTTGTCTGCTTATTTAGTAGCTCTTAAGATTTACGAATAATGTTAACTGCGCCATATAACATTGACATCTTTGCCATTTTTTCCGATTAAATTGCTATTATATCCGAAAATAAATATGTCAAATATTAAGGTGAAAAGTATCGGTACTAAACAATTTTTTGTCAAAATTTCAACGATTCGCTTAATAGCGATATTTTCCAATATTTAACCAAGCTAGTGTTTGATGTATGTGCCTATTTATAATTGGATTGGAACGAACAATATCTTAGGACGTAGAATAAATCACCTTATTCACGTAACAAATTGATCCGATATAACACATTAATCCTTTTATGAATGTAAAAGGAAAACGCTTTATTGCTGTAATTTGTTTTACAAGAAATAATGCAATTTAATCCACCATTAAGCGCAAGCATTCTGTCAAATGTATAACAAATTGTTCGTTATCTGCGTTTCAATTTCACATTAAGTGTTATTTCATACCATGGGAAGAAATTATTACTTAAAAGCAATTAAAGTTATTATCAAAACCATGTATGTATACTTCATAAAATAAATTAATAGAGAAATTATATTGGCAAGAACATCAATAAGTTAATAAAAATAACTAACTGAATAAAAATAAAGTGTGATAGATATAATGTCGTTAAAGGATGATAAATATTTGCGGGACCATCTCTCTTTAAAAAAATGTTCTGAAC
This sequence comes from Bombus flavifrons, assembly GCF_040668555.2. Classification (NCBI taxonomy): domain Eukaryota; kingdom Metazoa; phylum Arthropoda; class Insecta; order Hymenoptera; family Apidae; genus Bombus; species Bombus flavifrons. The sequence continues at coordinate 13,095,784 of NC_138451.1, read as the reverse complement.
GTTTAACTTAAATAAGAATATTTAGTCACACTCTTTTGTCGTATACTCTTAGTACTTGCATATTAAAACAATCACGCGATTTCAAAGGATACGATTTTAATAATTTTATCGCGATAAACGTCTTTATCCTTTAAACAGTATGTTTACAATTAAGTAATTTCTCTTCGATGTTATAAATAAAATCAAGCGCAAATTGCGGCAGCATTAGTCACAACGATGATAAAAAATTAATAATATTATGTTATAATAATATTATAATTGTTTTGAAAAAATTACTTCGCAATACGATACAAAGAATTCCAAGAATGATTAAACTTTCACCGGGCAACAAATCTAAGAAGATGTACTCAAATACTTGCTACTAGTTACGAGAAGCCATAAAACGATAGGGGAAATAGAATAACCGCGCGCAACGAGCCCTTTTTACGATCCAGCTAAGATTCCGGCGTTTTATCTGAGAACGACAAAGGTGCCATGTTTTTCGTATAAAATACGGCCACATCGATCCTTTGTCACGTAGTTATTGAGAAAATGGGTCGTAAATTTCATCGACCACAAATGTCGTAACCCATGCGTGATGTTTAATACAGTATGAAAGTTAAATCCCCATCAACACAATAAATAGTTCTTGAATAACAATTGGATAAAGGTCTTTTCTATAATATGAAATTAAATATGTTGCTAATCGCTAGCAAAGAAAGCAATGGAAGTGAGTAGAGAAGCGTTGAAGTAACTACTTCAAGAAGAAGTCTGTACCTTTTTATTTCGTACATCCGTGACCTGGAGATCGCTCTTACGAAGAGAATAGAATTTAGTGGAACAAAAAATTGTAAATAAAGGGAGGTCCATATTACTGTGCTCTTGAATATAAATTATGTTTTGGGTTACGAGGTCTAGAAACAAAAAAGTTATAAGTAGATTTCTATTGCTGTTTCTTGTAGTCTTCAGCTAGAACTACAAGGTTAACTTTTTCGTAATGTTCTTTGCTATAAATATATGAACGTGCTCCCTATCATGGCTTCTTCTATTGTATTGTAACGCTGCAAGAGTGAGGATCAGGACCAGCGTACACTATACACTATACCTGTACTTATACATTATGTTTATACTTATACCTTTATTTATTTGAATATATTTTTCTATTACAAATTCATCCGCTCGTTTCTCTGTCAGTCAATCTCAACGAGAAGTATAACAGACAATGGATAAATAATAAATCGAGGATAATAACAATCCTGTAAATCGATTAACTATTTGAATCTGTATGAAATTCGACGAAACAAAATTGTATCGCGTTTTAAGCAGACAATGCCAACTAGGTTGAAGGTAAGAAAGCGGATTAGTTTAATCACTCATTCGAAGATAGTATTTGTCCGATGAATACTTGTGATTTCGACCTCGTAGCGTGAACGTACAAATCTCCTGTCACCGAGATAGTCTCTTAGCGGTGTTTGCCAAGGACTTGGCCAGTCGACTGTACGAATTGGGATTTCCCGAGATCTCAACAAATTGTTGCATCGAGCCCGCTTCGTTCCGGTCCCTGTCCTTTTAACGACGAACGGAGACTATACGTCAAGTTTTATCGCCTTTCTGCGATAAAGAGTAAGGTTCATAATGGAGCTCTAAATTATAGACGGTGATCAATTCTATTTCTGCTCTACTGTAACCAAACCGTATTTGACTTAATTAATATCATATCTAATAAGACTACAATCATATTGAAAATTGTTTCGAAAAATCGTCTATTTCATTCGAAACGGTCTAATATCTGTCAACATTCGGTCAAATAAATTTCATCCTATTGTACCCGGCAAAATCAATCTACGTATTAAAGCAATCTTGTTAAAAGGCCAAATTCTCCTATGCGTGTCGATCACACGCGTTGATACATTTACCACTAATTATTAGTCGTATAATTTCACACGATTTCAATGCAGTCCTCTCTACGGATAAATTCAAATAGGGCACCGTCTGTTTGAAAGAATGGCTGCAGCAGAATTATTGCAACAATCTATAGAAGTGACAGAATCCTAATCGCTATCCATAATACTTGTCGTCTCGAGAGAGGTTCATCGCGGATCATCCGGATATTCAGTTCTTGCTCTCGCCGAGGCTCAACACTCGCCTCCGGAATTCATTATCCAAGCTGGCTTAGGATTTAAGGAAAAAGCGATGATCGAATTAAGTGGATGCCTGATTTCGGTGAGCGATGCACGTTCTGCGTTAGGCTATGGTCACCATAGATGCGTAGTATTCGGTTGAATTGACATTCTGACAAACTCAATACGTGTGACGAGGAATTTATATAGATGATGAAAGGAATTCCAGGTCAAACAGGATACTTGATCAACAGGATAATCGAAAAGTAACGTACTGTAAGTGATTTTGATCGAATTGAACCGAACTGCGGCGTGTATTAAGGAGCGAAGACCTTGCTGATGCTGATCTGGGGTGCTAGTTACTTTCGCAGAACTTGACCAGCATGTTCCATAAATAAGACGAAGAGAAAATATATTATACAGACGTAGAATCTTGAGTGCCCTTTTATAAGACAAATACGAAATGATGACGGAGTGATACAATCCTACATCATCGCTGGTAAGAGCACATTGTCGATATCTATGCGATATGTTTGCACATATTCTACTGTTTACTTGCCGAAGCCATTGATTTGGTCAACGACTATGGCAATGGTTAACTGATTGGCATCCAAAAGGAGATCGGTCGCCGAGATTATCAGATATCACGTCAATAGATTTTTGCTTGTGGAAAACTGCGAAAGAAAAAGTTTATGAAACGCGAACCACTAGGAATCAGGAATTAATGCAAAAGATTCGTAACGTATTTTCTGTAAATGAACAAGAAACTAGCGATGTAATAGATTCTATTTTCCATAGGGGCCATTCGTAATAACCGACAACATTTTGAAATGGAATTATAATGCGAACTGGCAATCTACTCCTAGTATCAGAGAGGAAAGCAGTCGGTTGTCGCGTGTATATTTGTTATAACTTTTTACTAAAGCACTCAAGAGCTTATGTTTACATAACGTCTCTTTCTTATTTTATCTTATAGAATGCGCAGCTAAAGTCTCGCGGAGAAAAACTGGGTCATCCTACGTACAGAATGGCAGTAAAGTATTATGGCGTTATGGCGTGAGAACGTCACAATATACGTCAAAGTAATCAGATATGTATATCAATTTTTATGAGTGTGTGCATTGCAGTCTCCAAATGTTTCGTCGCGCTTTCATTTTACTAAATGTTACTAAAGCGGGGAGAGAGCGAACATTCTAAACGAACCTCTTAAAAATTTAAGAAGCTCGCTTGGTCTGAACGCAGCACGACACAAAAGGAACGTCGAAGCTCGCTACGTATCGCATCCATACATGCATGACCTTACCAGGACGATCCTGCGAAACCTTTTTATCTCTCATCCGCACGTCAAAAATCAGGCCGCTCTGGTTCAAGCAGCGACCTGTGTCCTCGGTTGCTCATTATCCGGTGCCATTGTAACGGAGTCCTTTACACGAACGTGGTACCTCCATGCTTCATTGTGTTCCCTTTTTGCCTAGAAACCAGATAGGAAAATGTTCGCGGAGCAAATTCTCCACGGTGCCAGAGAGACGACAACGACGATGAGAAACACCACTCGCGTTTCTCGTGCACTGTCTACGACGCTCGTTGAATTATTGGTCGAGATGGCCACTCTCCATTGTTAGATCATATTCCCAGCGGAGGAACTGGCCTGCAAGAGAGTAGAAGCTTGAAAGACCGCCGGACTACGGATCGTCTCGTTCCCCGTGGACGTAACAAGATCGAGCACGAAATTACCTGAATATTTTCGTCAATTGATTCTGAAAGATTCTCCGAGGAACTCGAAGTTATTCTTTTGGCTCAGTTTCATGTTCTTTGCTCGTCGGTCTCTTGGGATTGCCTTTTCGTAGTATGCCGCGGTAATCGTTTCGACAGATTGATACTTGTTAAGACGGTGGCGTATTGAAATGAAGAAATTCGGCAATGAATTACACGAAACGCAAACATCTGAAAGATTGTTTACGGATGAGTTTGAAAATACTTAAGAGATTACGATATGTAAGAGACGGAAGAGATTCTAAATACCGGATTACACGCATGATAGATAAGTTTATTAAAAATTTAATTAACTCTGTTGCGTACTTGTGTAACGTAAACTCTATTTTTTGCATCAATTAACTCGAAACCACCAAAATTATCTTCATTATTCGCAGTCATGGCAACGGATGAGTCTGTATTACTTACAGCTTCGTTAATTAATGTGGAAACTTCGATAATCAGAAAAGTTTGAATCTTTTTCTTTCGACTTCGCTAGTTCACGCTCCGCAAATAACGGAGAACTTCTATTTTTGGTTCGTGTTTGGTTTTTATTGATCACATTGGTATAAAAACCTATACTGTTACTAGTTTTTACAAGTACTAACTTTTGTGTAAAATGTATTTTATTAGTTAAATCTTATTAGATATACAAGTGTACTTAATCATTTACTTCGTTTTCATTCATTATTTCTAATTGTAAATATAATTGTAATATTCGTAATTTCTATTTTATACGATACATTATATCTGTGTTCATCCCACAAAATATTAAGTCTTTCGCGTAATCATTAATTCGCTATTCCTCATACAAATCGAGCAATGCGTCCATTTGTACTACACTTGTGAGCAGTATTGTGTATTAAACACGTGCAACAACTGCAGATTTAGAAGCTTGTTAAATTCATGTAATTCGTCGGAAACGTACAAGCAAATGTCATCTTTAAAAGTATAACCTTGAGCTTATTCGAGCCAAATTACAGGAGTCCTTGCTTAAACAGCCTAAGTAGCCCTAATCAACGGTCCTGAAAAGTACCACTCAAAGAACAGCGTTTCATCTCTCTGCTCTAATTCTGTCTTGTTGTTCCCCTTCGGGTTTGTGCCTGATTTTACACTTACTTTGATACGTAATAAATAAGTTACAGTAAAACGCACGAAAGCAAACGTTTGTCACGACTATAATACCGATACTTCTTCTAGAAATTAATATTTGCTTTCTACCCCAGCAACGTAAACAATTCGGCAGGCGGAATAAAATCAGCTATTATGTTTAAGAAATCCATAATCACGTTGACATCTCGTACATTATCTATCATAAAACACGCGAAAACAGATGTTCTTCGCGACTGTAACGTTAACGTTTCGCCTGGGAATTGATATTAATTTTTTACTTCAGAAACGTAAAAAATCCAGGAGGGAGAATGAAATCACGTTTGTTGTCACATATTGTTGGGACGCGTCGCGCAAACCAGTGAAACCTTTCAACGTGTATACAAGTGCCGTTCGGCTTAATAGCGATGGATGGCTCGAGATTCACCGATAATGTCCCCGTGTACCATTCAAGTGGAGAATTTTGCTCACTAGAGATCCGTCCGCGAAAGCATATACACGCGTGTAACACAATTATACACAAGCAACGGAAGAGAATGTACGCAACTTATGCACGTAGAGTACGATAGAGCAAAGCGAGCTCTACGATTATGCGCACGGCAACTTCGTTATCTATATTTGCTAGTGCGCGTCGGTTCTAGTGATTAGTGTAGAAAGTTTCATCATAGACGAATATTTGCGGTGGAGATACCCGCGATCGTACATTATCCAATCAAAGCGTTATCGAATCGAATCGAATCGAAACCACGTAGAATTTTCGGTTTTAAAAAGTAACTGTGTGATGGTTACTTGAACTATAAAATATTTATATGCCTTTGCCGTATGGTAAGTACTCGTGCAAAGGTATGGCGTTTTTTATTACGCTAACTTCGCGTGACTAAGTGCAAAGTCGGGGCGCGGCGAGAAGTTGCGTGTTGAAAATAATTACTTAGGTTTATTATAACAGAATTACGATTAAGTCACTTAACGGTGTATGTTAAACGTGCGCGTCGTCTGTTGTACGAACCAGGTAACAGAAATTTTCATAGTTTGTACTTTGCACATTGTGGATGTCGTCTCCTTGTGAAAAAAGTAATGAAAATATGTCGTAATTTATAATGTTCAGCTTACGAATTTATAGGGGTTTCAGACTTGTTAATTTATATGTGAATACTTAATAACTCCAGAATAATTAAAATTTCTATCTTAATGACGTGGATTCTTTGAATCTTGTTTTAAAGAATTATTTTCTCTTATGACATATGCGTATACGACGAGTTTCGGAAAAACAGATATCCCAGAATCGTCCAATTTTCAATTTGTAGTTGATGAAAAAGAGCATCTATCGTGCTGTTTGGAATATTTTCTCATTTTTAATCTCTTGTCCACATGTTCGGCGCATAGCATTGAACGGGCCCGCTTTCACTCGGAATCCGACAGGTAATTTGGATTGGGCTTATTTAATTTCCTATCGTAATATACCGACGTCCATACGAGATATTTCTTTATGCATACTATTTTATGTTTTCATGAAAATTTAGAACCCCAAAATACATAAGGTAACCGGTTGCTTCATTGCATTCTTATATTACACCTATAATTTATATCTTCGATGGAGGCGATAGATTTCGATTCCATTCGAACTCTGTGTCATGCGGATTTCAAATTCAGTGAAAAGTGTATTCTGGTTTTTTTTTCGACATAAAAAATATCCGATCAAATCCATTTGCCGAGTAATTGAATACTTTTGTAATCACTGAATCGATTCAATAATCGGTAATGATACCCAGATTGAATAATGCTGATGATCTGTGATGCACTTGCGATAATTAGGTGTGTATTAATTTTATCAATACAATCGACTATCTTTCCTGTAATATTTGGTTTTTCGCTGTAATACGCCACGTTGGATATTTTTCCCCATTAATTTTCGACTTTGTATTAATAAGTTCGTAACCTGATAAATATTACTTCTGCTCATTAGTTTGCTATGAAAAAGATGTATATTTTAGTAACACAAATTGACCAAAGTATCTACGTATTTGTTAGTGACAATGTACAAAAATTGCATTCCTCTTAAATATCGTAATGTTAAAACGAATGAACGATAAAAAAAGATTTGCAATGACGCTAGCTAGCGTTTAGTTGTTAAAGTTATCACAAAATTTTTCTATTTCACTTTTGCCACGTTTTTTGCAAAAATCTTTTTGCTGTAGTTGCACTTAGCTCCTTTCCGATTTCTTAAAAGCTTTCCCATGTTCCTTTGCTCACTTTTGCAAAGTGTTTACCAAGGATCCTACTACGAGTGTATTGAGTTTTTAATAGATATTTAAACGTTATTCCTCGTTTTTGCGACTTGACAATAAGTAATTAATGTTCGAAACACTCTTTGAAACACTTCGTTCTTTAAGATGTTTGATTACTCGTTACTATCACGAGTCACAGTGTGTTTTATTTCCGCTTCGTTTCACATTTTTTAACGTCATATTTCGTTTTTGACTTAGCAGACCACCGGCCGCGAAAAGCTCATATAGGAGAAAACAAACAAATTGAAATAAATGTGCATTGTATGAATAAATTGCATTTTCAAATTAGAAAGTACGGAGATTTGAAAATTATAAAAGGGAAATTATTTATTTATCCAGTTTTTGACAAGTTGTTTTCTTATCAAATATTCTTGTACACACAATTTAAACATAACATAATTACTTATAATAATAACTTTAACTTTTTTACTAATTTAACTTTATAATAACAACTTAATACTTATAACATAATTATTATTTGAAACATACTAGGTATACTTATTACATAAACAAATATTTCAATAAACAGGAAATTATAATAGTCATTGCTAAATTGTAGATTGTTAATTGCTTAGAAACTTAATGAAAGGCTGATTGTCTGAAATGTCGATAAACTACGGCGAGGTTGATTGGTTCTAAGCTCAGCTGATTCAAATTAATAATACCGAAGCTTTGATTACTTCTGAAGTGTTTAACGTATCGATGAACTGACAACGAAAACTTCTGATGAACTACCCCCTGAGTTATTATACCAATTATGAATTATAACGGAAATTACACTTCACTTTATGGTTCTATTGGCCGCTCAAACTCCTGTCGCACAGGAATGTATAGTAACCGCCAAAAGCTGCCAGCCGAACTTTGACAGGTTACTAAATTGTATGCGAATAAAATTCTTTTTGTAACATGTTAACGAAGTAGATAGTCTAAATTGTACATGAATACAATTCTTCTCGTAATAATTTAATGAAATATAATAATATTTCAGTGAGACTGCATACATTGTACTTGTTTAATATGTCTACATTCTCAAAGATTCTTTATCTCAACAACATCGTAAAATTCCTCGTGACCTGCAGCATATATTTTACATAATTATTTGATACTAAAGGTAATATTACGCGATAAAATTAACTCTTAGGGTCAAGTCTCTAATTTTACTTTAGATAATAATACATTGCAATAAATATATCAGATATCACGAGAATTGAGTAGAGTGTTTTAATTAATAGTTTAATTACAATGAAACATCAATTCTATCGATAACATCTGCACGTTATCGGTAATTACAAAGATAAGAAATCTTAACTTTTCTCTTAATCTACGCTTTTAATAACGAGACTTCTTAATTCGACCTATTTATTATTTTTATTTTTAGTTTAACAGTAAAAGATATGTAGTATGCACGAATAGTATGTAAAAGTATACAATGAATTTTTTGGAAAATAAAATATAGTTAAATGCGTATTAAGATTATAATGAAATTCCTAAGCAAAGCCTGTTGGCAGATGGTACTCGTTTTTTTTTTTTGTTGTGGAAAACCCTATTATAGTAATGAACATTTAGAATTAATATTCTTTTTACCTTGTTAAGTCGGAAAACATTAACTCGTAACAGTTTTAATTTTTAGACAGTATATTAATTATATTAAAGGAAAAATTATGGGATTATTTATTTTATAAATTCAACAGACATGTCAACGATTAAAACTGTCTGCTATGCCTTAAACAATCTTTTAACATGATATATTATTATCGATACTTGACAATAATAATACAATACCTAGCTGTACAATATGCATATATTTATCTTTTTATTTCTTCTAAACAGTAATTATTTCATAATGTCCCACCTCTTTTACTTACTGAAACAACTTTTACGAGTGACGTAGATGCTCTAACCGTACAAGAACTCATCGATCACACTGATCAAGCAGATACTTCGTCATTTTTACAACCCTTTGACCGAGTCACGAATTTATTGCTATAAAGCGGCCGACCGTCTCTAGCTTCGAAACTATAAAACCGAAAGACAGTTTGCGGCGCAAGGTCGGCGCCGCGCCACCTTAAAATATCGATCGTCACACGCACGCCGCGAGAACTATCGGCGCCCATTGTGGCGGATTTAGGTTCTCATAAAGCTCCATTGTTTAGCTGAGCTCGCATTCCTAAATCTCTATTGTCGTATCGCGGCGGATACAATTGCGATGCCGCCGCTGAAAAGCGTGGGCCTCGTTTCGGTTAAGCCACCGTGGATCGGCCGCTGTCCATCTGCCGATCCGATGAAACAATGCCACGTTTTTATTTTCCGATTTACGAATATCGTCCATACTGTGCGTCATTTGTTTCATCGTGGGCAAAAGTGAGCAAAATTTGCGTAATGTGATCGATCGTACGTTTCTCTTATTTGATGGAAGTTTCGGGTAAATCCTGGTCCGATCGTTGAATTTTTGTATTTCGTTCTTACATCCTTGTTTAAACGAGCAAAACTACTTGTGATATTTTACGAAAGATTTTAGCACACGGTTGAAATAAAATATCGTGCGTGTTCTCTCGTGGTTCCTACGATCCTAAACATTTTTTTGAGAACAAGAAGAGCTATTAAATCGGAAATGCTTCAGAGAGCACATCAAGGTTACAGTTATCATCTGAACTTATGAATATATGGATAAGTCATGATAAATGAATGTTATTGTTTGAAGAGAAACATGGATCGAAGAAAAGTTGCATGGTTCCAAGGGGAACATAACCAACAACCGCCACTGCATTCTATAAATAAAATCTGTGAGTTCAGTAAATTATTTATAATTCTTTGGATCGATATAGCTACTTATGTCAAACTCTTTTGACTTTCGCAATGTTTTACGCCTACAGGAAATACGTCGTTGATATTTTGAAACAAAGTGTTTTAATCTTTACTCCACTCTCGTCAGAAACCCGAATAAAATAAAGAGAATCCATTCACGGCCGAACAAACAGCGAAGAACAAATCTTACCTTTCGTATCGAATTTATCGTTGTCCGAATGAGACGATCTATAATTTCAAAGCTTTTTACGAGCTCGTAAAAACGTTGTCGAAACAAAGATCTACAATCGCCCTCGAAAGCGACACTTTTCCCTTGCCCGCCACAAATGATCCTTTTAGTGGATTTAACAAGTTTTATGATTTAGCAACTTTTACGAGCCTGTGATCAGGATGTATCGTGAAACTGCGCTAGTTGATGCACCGTCATTCGAGTAAAAAGCACGCAATGAACGTCATGTACACTCTGACAATCAAGTTGATTAATCCGACTACGTATTCTCGTTCCATCAGTGAAATTAAGGCATTCCTTTGTACACGTTAAAAAAGCAGGACAAATTTAATTTTTTCGTAGGCGAATTTTTCGCCACGAATAATCTGTAATCGTTCTTACGATTTATATTCCTGTAATATACTACAATATATCTTTATAATTTATATCGTTCAATTTCCATGTCATCGAAAATAGTATCGTAATAGTAGTGCAATCGCGTTGTTTAATATCTCCATAAACGTTCAAGTAATTACGCCGAATTAGAATTAACGGGGTAGGTTGTTTAAAAATTTTCTGGACGATCGATCGTGTTCAATATCGGATTTGTTTCGAAACGGTTATGGCGCGCCTTTACGAGCTCGATGGCAACCTGGGAACAAAAGTGAGGGAAGGATGCGTGACGGTGAAACAAGGGATGTCAGTGCTTCCTGACTACGAGAAGGAAGTCGGTAATTCGCAGCCAACACCGTAGAAAACGAATTTTACGCTGTAGATAAAATATTCGCTATATGCTGCACGATCGATCCTACAATTTTGTTTAATGGGAATTCCACTTTTCAATGAAATATTTTATTAGAAAGATTACAACGATTATATCTAAAGACTAGATACGTTTATAATAATCTATCGTTATAGTTTACGCAGACGTAAAATAAATAAAATTTCTGTTTATAATTTTAGACATACCTAAATATAAATTAACATAGTTACGAAGATTAATTTAGTTGTTGTTGTTATTGGCGATTCCAGAAAAAGTTAAGCTTGGCATATTTTATTGCGACAGGAACAGTTATCAAGATGTTTACTACGTAGTAAGCATTATAATAAACGAAGCTCTTCCATTTTCAACAAAATTCAGTTAACGTAAATCCTCAAAATGATAGAATTCGAAATTTCAGAAAGTTTTCCTGCAATGAATAAATAAGAAAAGTAGAATTCGTATGTTGAAATTTTATAGATTCTGGATGAAATTCACGTTATTTTATCATCGAACGTTTTATTTCTCAGGCAAACGAATTGAAATAGTTAATTGAATATCAAATTTAACTTTACGTGTCAAGCTAACACTATTTTATGCTTCCGTTTTTTTTTAAAAATTCATATTGTTTTTAACGTTATTTAATATTCCTTCGAAAGTGCACATAGTATGCCACAGCGATTTTCCATACGCAATTTTGGAACAATATATTTTCGAAATGCGGATACAAAATGGGTTAACGGGATGGCGCAATTCGATATGTAATTTGTAGCAATACTATTTGACAAGCGGAAACTAATGGCGATCCTGTATCTATAAATCGCGTTAATACCATGACATAATATAATCATTAAATTAATAACATTACCAGTTTGCATCAGCGGAAAACGGTTCGCTAATTTAATCCTTATTTTTTTGTTATCAATTCTAAAATGTTCGATTAAACGAGACAATTTTATTTTATTTGGCTTTCTTTGTTTGCCCTGTTACAAATTCCACGCGCAATTAATTGGTAATTTTATTTATTAAATCGCTATATTATATAAATTGATCTAATGTAACTATTCCATTATTTTGTCCGATATACGTATAATTGTTTATTAAAATTCCTAGATTTAATAACGTCCAATTGCTGGTGCTTCTGAAATGTTACACTAAATTTGGATAATGCATAAACGTACGGACTCGTTCCAGAAACGAATGGTGTGTAGTTAAGAGGTAAAAACAGCAGCCAGAGTCGGTTGTAACATTCGTGCTCGACCGTGTTTTTAAACTTTCATTGCAAACTTTCACTGATGACGTACTTGAAGGTGCAAACCACTGCATATCACAGCCATAATTATGCAGAGAACGTTCGTATTGCGATTTTATGTGGCATTATAAGAGAAAGAAAGTTTATGATGTTGAAAACTTATTTTATTCGCTATTGCTATATTGTTCCTTACCTGCGAACAGTAATATACTGGATATAATTTATAGAGAAATACACACACGCATACACAGGCATAAATGAAATTTTCTGGCAATGCGAGTGAAGCAAAGCAAAAGGAATTACGAGAAACTGCATTACGCGTAAATAATTAAAAGGTAGAAGTGCAAACGTTTACAGAACGATAACTCGCTATAATACACCCTTCAGCTTTCCTTCTCGTATTCCGATAATAATCCCATCTCTTATTACTCTCCTGCCGAAGCGACATTTCTTTTCAAGAAAGAGACATGATTAAGAGAACTCGTCGTCACGGAAATGACGTCTTCAATCGAAGAAATTAATATCTTAAGTCGTCCGAGCTTTCGATTCCTTCTGCTCGGTTCCTTTACTTTCTCGGCGACGGTTATTAAACTTCTGGTTGCGTATCAGTTCTCGAGACGATTGGTCTCGTGGCGTCTGATACGATTTCAGGGCCCTTTGCCTCGCTCGGTAATCGGATTAAAAACGACTAAACGATGGCAGGACAGAGTGCGTGCAACATATAATTGGCGTAATCGGTTACATTTCGCTTTGCACGGCGTATCACTTTTTAAAGAGGCGACGCGGCAGCGTATAAACCGACACAGAACTAAATCGAGTGGGTGAACTTGGTCGTCTCGCACGCTTCTGCACACATACTCGCAACCTTTTAATGGAAAACACGTATTACGTCGCTAAAGTAGCACTGGCAGACATCTTTTACGAGCACGTCCCTGATACGATCCATTCGGTTCGCGCTAGTTTTTAGTGCGCCACCATTTTCTGCTTCGAGAACGAACGCGGAGATGAACAACGAAACCGTAGTAAATCCTGCGTCTTCCTCGTTTTCATTTGCTTCCATCGAGCCGTGTATCATCGACATTCGCGCTTCTTCGACGTTCGTTCGAGAACGATGTAATGGAAACACGTTGGTATGAAAGTGACTGAAGTGTACGACGTTCTTTCATTTCGACGAATCTTCGATACGATGGGAGACAATAAAAGTCGAAGTGCCTTTTGCCTGTCTCTGTGTAGTTACCGAGGCAAATTCATCTATTGCATAATACACACAGTGAAATCAAAATTGAAGGTTAACGATACGCAGATGAATTGCATCATATGTTACAATTTTTCAAAGTGGAAGGTACTTTATGTTATTCTTTCGGTAGTTCTTGTAGGCAGGATTTATTTCCTATTGTTTGGTGTTATAACATAAAATCGTAATAATCTTGTTGTTATATTTGCGTATATTTTAAGCGTATCACTGTACAAATGGTAAATTTTGTCATCGAGATCGAAATTACAGTTGTGTATGTGTTACATTTGGTTAATGGAATTGAACATTCCCGTCAAGATTCGATCTTTTTCTGCGTACTTCTCGTAAATTTATAAAACTCAGCATTATCTTATTGAAAAATGGAACCTTCGTAATTAGTCAATTCCGGGCATTTCTTGTTACTTTCTTTCAACATAGTTAGCTTTCTTCCCGATTCGCTCAGAAATAGATATTTTCAAGCTTCAGCCGATTTTTACTTACTTCTCGAAGCACCGCCCTCTTGATATTTCTCGAGATTCCCGGTGTTATCGGCAAACAGCCTTTGTTCCTTTCCAAGTAGCATGAACATTGCAGAAATTACGAACCGAGCTGAAACGTGGAAATGACATACAATTTTGTGAAAATAAAATCATATTATATAGAAATGTGATTACAAAGAAAATTACATTTCTTGTTCATTACACGGAATCGATAGTTTGATTGTTTGCACTGGATAGTTTATCATAAGAGCACACGCGCGATGATAATGCGAAAGAAACATATTTGAAAAGAGTTAGGAACATGATTTTGACTCGAGAACAACATTATAGTTGCATTCTTTTCCAATGAATTTTCCACTCAATTACTTTCTTATTCTTCTTTATAGGCTGCGTAATTTTTTGATCATTCAGTTAAAATTGTAACAGTTCTGGTACCAGTGCCAAGTTTTTCTTCCTTATATTTCTATATCTTTCGGTAAACTTTCTTTTCTATTTTTCTCTACGTTTCTCGCGATATCGCGCGAGTCTGGTTACTTTCTCTAGTCCTTTTTCGGATTTTCCCGATCCGTGATTTTCTTTAACTTTCTCTCTGCGAACTTCTCTAGGAATTTTCAGTCTTCATTCTGCTGTTTCACTATTTTCAAGGTTTCTCCCTTGGCCCTTGCAGCTACCTCAGAAATGCACGTGTAACGTCCATGCTCGCACCAATATGAGCAGTTTCCGGGCTTTTCCCAATTTTCCTTCCCTGCTGTCTGTCTTATCTACTTTTTTCCCTTAAGTCTATTTAAAGTCTGCAATTTTTCGGTTACGAACCAGTTCTTACGTCACGATCGAATCTGTAGAAAATTGTTTTCCGACATTTTTCTTTTATATAAAATCAGTTCAAATGTATTTCCAAACGAGAAATTGGCTTGATTCGATTATTTTAAATTAAATAACAATTCTTCTGCTTGCTCACATTCGTCACGTTTATTTTATTACCGATCAAAAACTCAATTTCGTTATTGTTCAATTTAGTTTGGATATATTAATGAATTTAAAGAAATTAATATTATTATCGAATGAATGTTAAATTTTAATAAATAAATGTTGCATTAATATCCTCCGATATTCAGAAAATTAACATTATTGTATTTCTGCTGTACCTGTGTAAAATGTTTTTCCCAAAAATACGAAGTATGTTTTCATCGCTCCAATCCTCGGTATTAACTTATGCTTGAAAATGTAAATAAGCATATAAATTTTATCCGATTTATCTAGAAATAATGAAATTTGACTCAAAAATTACTTTCACGTGATAAAAATAATTTTTTTATACACGAAGCTGTGATAGAAGTCTTAGTCACGTTAATTTATTTACACGGAACACTGTATATTTTTATTCAACATAAAATTTATAAAATAACATAATGTGTTTACAAAGATGAGACTAACGATGTGTGATAGAAAATATAATATGGTTGACTGTCCAATATTGTTAAAGGTGGGTTTGTTGTAAATTAATTCATGATATTTCACTGGAAGGCACGAACGTTATTTGCGCAAAGACTAATACAGAGACGTCAGAATATTAATCATACGAATCAAAGGACTGGAGAGGCACTAATAGCTCGTGAAGTCCATGGTTACTATATAATTAGTACTGCAAATACGTCACATTTCATCAAAGGATTATTACAACGAAATGCTGACTTTCTTGGTTCTTTAAAAATTTGAATATATCAATTACAGTGACAATTTATTATACGTCTAGAATACTTCATGTTAATTGGAATATTTAATATATTAGGTTGCTCAAAAATTTTCTTTCGTTTACAAGGAAATCATAGATGCACAACATTTTCTGTCTTATATTATTTTATTGAATATATTATGTGTAATGTATTTTGTTCTATTACTACAAAATACATAATTCAATAAAATAACATAAAACAAAAAATATTGTTCGTCTATCGTTTCCTTATAGAACGAAAGAAACTTTTCGGACAACCTAATATCAAAGAATTGGTTTCAATCACGGTATATCGTTTCGTTACTTGTACGCTTAATATATAAACGAAAAATCTGAATTTACAAAAAGCTGGATGTTCACAAAAATATGAATTTACGTAAAAATCCGCAGTCTACTCGCAACTGATAAAATTTCAATATCTTTCGTATAACAAACATAATATCTTCGTAAAATGTGCCTATGGAAGTGTTCGAATATTTTCGCAAGTTTGTATATTACGGAAATCATACAATGGAAAAAGATTCGACCAACACCATTATCGTTAAACAATCGTTGAACGACTTTTGATCGGCGCAAAGGTGAAAAAGGCTAACTCTATGCGCCATACGTTATGCGTATACGTAATGCGCTGTACTCTATACGCTATGCGTATAAATTTCTGATGTAATATTCCAAAAATATTCTTTTCGCTCGGAGATCCCCGAGGGGTATAAGCCTGGCGTAAAGCCAATCAGAGTAGGACTCTTCGTGAAGTTTTGCACGCTATGCCGTGATTTCGTGCCAACGATCCTACGGGGCTCTTAGGGAGAACTTTTTGAATTGTGGCACGTTAATCAGTTCCCCTTTTCTGCGCACTGCAACGTACTATACTTTCCTCGCTTTCTTCTTCTTTTTTTACGAACTAGATTTACCGGTGAATTATGTAATTCTGATTATCGAAGAGGCAAAAGACATAGCAATTGATGCTGTATGATATAGCAAACGGTTCTATGAAATTGGACATTCGGATTAGAAGAATATAACCAGCAAAGAAGTGCTCCTTCGCGAAAGTCCTCCGACGAATTACATACGTACGTTTTTACGTAGTTACAACCTTCTCTCTTTCAAAAGTGTTTAATAATTCTCGAAAAGAATCCACGCGCAACGAAATATTGATGCATCGAATTCATGAAAATTAGAGGAATGCTGCAAACGCTGAATCATCGAAGGCATTAGCCTTTCAACTGTCAGATATACCGATGTCTCGTATTCAAAGACGGGATATGGATGTGCTATCGTCTTTGGAGATAAAATATACAAATTTAGATCACCTAACGATATTAGCAATAAATCAGCAGACTTAATAGCGATCCAACAGGTATTCAAAATTGTTTGGTATGGATCAAACGAAAGCTACATTATTCTCACAGATAGCAAGGATGCTATCACATCCATCAAAAATGTATACAGTTCCGATGGCATCGTACTTGATTGGAAAATCACTCGGGAGGTAAAACAATTACTCTTTCGTGAATCCCACCACGTGTTGGACATCCCTGATAACGAACTGGTGGACAAGGCAGCAAAGAATGCATTTACCTTATCTTTAACAAGAGAAGCTTGAAAAACTCCCTCAGAGTCAGCCAGAGTCAAAGTTTTTCAAGAAACATCTCCAATTCAGCTGAAACAACGTATGGGAAAGCTCTACAACCTCGTGCACTGGGAATCAACGAAGAATTTGTTAACAAGAACGTAGTTACCTCCAGTAGTTAAGGACCAGGAACCTAGATCGTCAACACCAAGTTGTATTAAACAGACTTAGAATTGGTCGCACCTGACTCAGTGTGTCTCTAAGCGAAGATCTCCGTGACGAAATTCAAGTTTCAAGTGTTCTTTTACTTTCTCAAAAATATGTGCAAAGATATTTAGCAAAATTTAACTAGTAAATCTGCCTCTGTTCGCATTGTCATCGCTAATAACCGCATAGCTGTAGTTGATACGACGTTAAAGCCTATGTAAAAAGAAAAGAAGATAAAATATCATATGTAATTAATGGATATTATATAAAAATTCAGTTCGGTAAGAATGTAAACATTCTAGCGTGTAAAATTAATAATACGGTATCTGAAACGAGTAACGAGATATATGCTGTTTTTACGCGTTGCTCAATTTCAAGCGTTGACAAGGAACGAACGAACCTTCGAACAAGAAAAAAAGTCATCTCCTACAACTGCAAGGAAGAAACAATTACGATATACGGCAAGATCAAACGAGAACCTTTCTTCTTATCGCTGACCATACATCATTCGAAACGGTTGAAACGGAACGATTCTTATCGGATCACGGTTCAAAAATCGCTTCGTTCATCATCCGATAGGAAACTTTTCCATCGTTCTTTTATCCGGATCCATTGTCTGATATTTTTCACTCGTTTCGACGATGCGCTGAGTTTGTATGCGGTATACAAGGGATTATCGTCAGGCTACGACAGTTCCGATACTTCGTGGAATTTCCTATCGATTTTCATACCGAATGCAGGAGAAACGAATCTTGTTTGCTACCCTTTGGACGGGAACAAAGCGTCCGCTGATGCTATTAACAAAAGATACGTCTGCAACTCGCGGCAAACAAATCTGTATTCGATAGGGGAAGCTATCGAGTGTTATTAACTTTATTCTGAAGGTGCTTCCCAGGAATTTGATTCAACGTCGCTGTCCAATAATGATGCGAAGTTTTTTCCGTCTAATATTGCAAGTTAACAGAAACGTTATTTTATAAAAAATTGCCTCAGAATTATACGTTGGATTTACGTGTGGGATACTGTGGGATTTCTCTCAGATATTTTCGTGCCTTCGTTATTTTTAATGAGACGATTAATAATTCTTTTTTTTTTTTTTAGTGCTTTTTTTATTCTTATATTACAATGTTCGTGTAAAATCGTCTCTGGAAAGTGTCAGGATTAATATTGCGATATACACAGTGACAAACTCATTTTACAGGGAGGTAGAAAGTAATCGAACACTTATCATAGAAAATCCTTTGAAATTTCATTAGTATCGTAACACGACTGTCACGATCGGAGTGGCGGTATTTTAATACGAAGTTAATCTGAAAATCTACATAAAAGTTACAAGATATTGGTGCAAGTATATATGTACATACATATATTAGTAAAAAATTGGTATGCAGCATAAATAGTTGCTTTACACTTAGAACGTACACTTTATGATAAAGATACATAATTGCATGAAATATTGAAATTTATTAATACAACGAATAACTACCTATTTAAATAAAATAACCTAGCAAAGTGAACTTTTACGATAAATACCTTACTACAGCTATGTATATTTGTTTCAAACTTCGCCAACATCATCGTGATAATTGTTCGTATCGTATATCATGCAAAAGCTTCTATGATCTATACGTGTTCAAACGCTTTTGCGAGCCACTGCGTGTCAATGTAATAAATTGTAGCAGGAAATTTCTGTTTCCTGACCTACAGAAAAAATTGAGAACAAAGCTGATGCACGCTATGCAGAACAAAGCGATATGTCGAGATTCGAATTCTGGTTGGAGAGAAGGGCTGTTTTCATCTTTCACTATGAATCGCTTTGTGTGTAAATTCAGCGGGGGTGGTTATAACGGTTGACGATCGGCGACGGCTCTTTGGGTTTCACGGAACAACACGTTCTTTGACAACGCGGCAATGTCACTGAGCATAGTAAATGTTTCTCGAGAATTTAATTCTCCAACGCTTGGATATTCGATGACTGCGTTCTTTTGAGTACGTCTCTTTTTGTTATCATTTTATTTCCCTTTGTTTCTTGCTTTGCCCTCTGATTTTCGCGATTTGTGACGCGCTATATAAATTGGACGTATAAGCGTAGCTGCGAAGTTACGTAAAACTACGGAAATAATTTAATAATACAAATTTAGCAAGTTTCTTCGTTCAAGTTCAACATTTTCATTTGGTAAGTGAAATTATTTTTAATGCGTTTAGAGTAACTTAAGTAGTTTGGATCGAATTAAAACATTTGCCACAATGTCTTTATTAAGAAATTTCAGGGAACTTTAATGTAATATCTTTCGTAGATGTTAAAGTTTGATTCCATAGCAGAAAATGTACTTTCTTATGCATTAAAAGTGACTTTATTATTTAGTAATTTAGTATCATATCTTTAACTCTAACAGGATTTAACAATCAGTTTTTATTGTATTATCTTCAAACTTTTATGATCCCTCAGAATTTAATACGAATTACTATGCATATGTTTAAAGTGAAGTTGCAGAATTTAATTATTAATTATATCGTGTTATAATATTCTGGTAAATCCTTGTTTATCGAATGTCACTTCCGCAAATAAAATAGAATTACATATGTAACATGCGTAAGCACGTATCAATATAACAACGATGCAACATCACACAGAGTTTTGTAAATTAAAATAACATGAAATTATGCTTAAATTATGCTAACACATAAAATTTCCATTTCACATAAAATTATAATATCCACACCAAAGTTAATAGTCATTCAAATGCTAAATTTTGCAACATGCTGATTTAAATCAAACATTACACGTATATCGGTGAATTTCGACCGCAATTTATCAAATTGAAACCAGACATGTTAATCCTATTGAACATTTTTATGAACTTCGAAGTTAATACATACATCATTGACTTTGAAACGTAACTGAAATAATATTTCATTGGAAGTTAATCATGAAAGATATTGAGTTGTTATGCAGGAATAAAAAAAAGTAATAATTTTATATTTTATTATTCACAATAAAAGCATTTCACGGTAAAGCTTTGTGTTTCGTATAATATTGACGCACAGTAATAAAGGCATCAATTGGAAAGTCTTCGTGTTGATGATGTCACTTTATAAAGGCATACCATACATTCCTTGTTGAACAAGTGCCATTTATTACGAAAATAATCGATAACCTATTGCATATTGAAATACCTTCTAACATTGACGATGGTAAACGTGATACTATCTGGGATTTCAGTGATAATTTTAATTATAATGCATACATATATTCTTTTCACTATAACCACTGATAGTATTGTGCAATATTATCGTTACCTTAATATTATGTTCTATTTCTTTACATATATTTAGGAAGATATGAATTTGTATAAATAAATATAAATAAAATAACTATATAAAATAAATAAATATAAATATCCAAGAGTCGAGTTATACATATAATATAGTATATGTATGCCATTATCTTACAATATTTAATTCTTCAGAATTATTTGATCATTAAACTATTAAACGAAGTTCGAGACGAATTAAAGTACAAGCTAAATTTCGTTAGTCTCCTGTCTCGATACGCTGCACCATTTTATCTCAGAATAGATGGTTGTCTCGAGGGATATGTAATTTCACGCGAGTCCGACACCCGTGTATCTCCATATAGCGCCAATATCACTTGAAAATTCTTAAAGTGAAAAATTTAACATTGTTTGATTCAGTCTCTTAATATAATTTTTAACAATGCGAGGATCGCAATAGATTATTCGCTACGTTAGTTCGAAATTATCACTAAGATATCAACAAAGATTACTTCACAGACGCAAACGAAGTAAAAAACCTTGTTTGTAATATCGTGCTTCCCTTCCATTGCAGCTAACGCACCTACTTTCGAATCAATATCTTTGTTCGCGTTCGACGAGGAAACTCGCTCACGACATCGAATTTTTGTAAATCACAGTAATTATCCTACCATATTCGAACTATTTCTCGCATTACCGGCCTTCCGTAACTTTAAAGATTATCGTGTACCACATATTTCAATTTGTCTTGACAGCCGTTTCCATATGGTAAAAAAAATATATAGCGTTCCACTAAAAAAATCGAAAATTGCCCTTAATTTTTGGTAAGATACTGTAAATATAAAAAATTGTTACGTATCGTTGCGTTGGTCATGCAAGTCGTACAACTTCTTCTTTTGTATTTGCCATTTTCGAGGAAAACGCTGAACAATACTAACGGGGACACTCTGTGTACGATAAAAGAACTAAGAAATCATTGTTGTTTGTCATGTATTAATTTACATAAATATTTTGCGAAACAAGACGCATCCTTCCATGAATTGCATACGTTGTTTCTCACGTGATATGAGTTACACATGACTGCAGTTTATCGTGCCATGGTCGAAATAAAATTAAAGCGCATTTTAACATGTGCCTGAACACATGCCAAACGTGAATTACGTTATACTTGCATATCAAATTATTTTAATCGCTAGTTCTTATCGCGAATTGTTGGTAATTCTGCTGGGTTGCATGAACGAAGAAATGACTCTGAAGGAAAATAAATTCAACAGTTGTTAATATTGATATGAAACATTCATTACAGAGAAGCTACGCAAAAAGCGATACAAAAATTTAATATGCAAAAATATTTGTCTCAAATATATAGGATGGTCCATAACTGGTGATACAGAAAAGATTATTAGACGTGAAAAAATAAATCGAAAATATGGAATATAATTTTTTCGTACGACGGTTTGTTTCTGAGAAAACCGAGTTTGAAAATTTGTCAAGTACGCTTGAACTTGGCTATTTATTTGATTATTTCGCTATTTATTCGATTACTTGATCGAACATTTTGTTCAACAATATTATTAGACAAATTATTATATTACCTTAATTTGCTATTTAGAGCAATATTTATTCAAAAAGTTATTTCTTCTTGGAAACTAAAGGTTAGTTTTATAGCTTCACGGTGGTATTCTGTACAAAGGAAAATTTCCTGTTACAATGTCTACTTACTGTTTTCTCCACTCGGCTTTCTTCGGTATGAACGCAAATTAAGACAACCTTTTTATGTCTACCATTAATCATACTTACGTGTGACCATTCGACCTATCGTGCCTTGAGAAAGGAACTTGGAACTTTCTACATTAATACTCAGTCGTTTCCCGCGTAATTGTCTCCGTTTAACTAACAGGGAGATATCATGACCGGCTGCGGCGAATGCTTGCAACAAATGGAATATTGCGAGAGGTCTGCCGCTAATTAATTAGAAATCGTCCAAACGCTTGTGATGAATAGGCTGCGTAACAGCATCATTAAAGCCTCAGTAAATTTCGAATCAACTCCCTGTGGCGCGTAATTAGCTCGTTCGCAGATTTCCGTTCAGTAAAGATTAAATAATCTTTTAACGATCAATCCTACGTTATAGCCGGGTCACAAAGGTTTACACACACTTATCGAATTTTGTGAAACTAAAGGAAATTTTGGTACGTTGTCGCAAAACTATTTATCCATACTTATATATCAACGTAGTTATTATTAATGTTCCCAAAAGGTATTAAAAACGTTATTAATCATTTAAAGCACAAAAATATTGGGATGGAATTGGAAATTGCAAAATCTTTAATTTTTTAACGTTACGTAGATTATTGATGCTTAAATGGGTGGGTGCTACACCATATTAACGTAATACTAGGCCTACTATTTTTATGCTTTTATGTCGATATAACGACATTTTGTAACATTGTATTTTATATTTTATGTATTTTATTTCTTTTCCCTTAATAATGGCGAAAGTGAATAAATACTGTTAGATTTTAACAATATGTGTATTAATGTGCCAAAAAAATTCGTAGAGCTAACCTTTCCATTATAAAATTTTATATTTAAGAGCTGTATGTAGACTTTTGTGACTGACTATATAACGTGATATTCTTCGCTTAAGAATAAGTTTAAAGAGATCGAAGTTTCATCGACAGAATAAGTTTCAGCACTCTTGATGGCCATTGGAAGTTATATAGAACTCGCGTGTTAACAACCGCTAACGAACTGGCAAATTGTTTTTGTGAATATTAGCTGTAAGCTACTTGGCTCTATTATAATCCGTGCTAATTTTACCATTGTATTCGCTTTAAGTCACGGGATTGGAAATGCTCCCCAAGCACGTGAACTCCAGTAATCTGTGTACAGCCGGACTTGGGAACACCTGTTCCGTTTCACTGCCGAGGCTAATTAGTCAATTAGCTATTCTACGAGTACTATGGATTCGATATCTGATATATCTTATCGCCGGGGCCGCTGCTACCGGGTGAAATTCGATGAATTTCAAAGCAGAAATTTACACCGATCACCTGCGAGATATTTCCTTAAAAAATAATCTGGATGGTACGGAGATGGCTGTTTCTGCAAGAAACAGTGAAAGCACATTTCGTTCCTTCATATTTGTAGTAATAGAATTTAAACGAAGTAGAATTAACAGAATAAGAGATAAAAAATTTGCATTTCTAAAGATGAATGTATTTCTTGTAAGTTTTAGTTATATTAGTTTGATATGAAACGTTAAAGTGTCTGTTGATTGCATTTATCGGAAAATTCTAGGAAATTCTACTTTATTTAGTATATACGATTATACGTCTGATGATAAAATATATGAAATAATGGATACATATTATACAATAAAATAACTAAACAATGAAAGCAGTGAAGTACATTCCGATAGCATATTTTTACTTAGCAGGTTGAGATATTCCTTTAACTGCAACTATAAATATCTTCATGCACCAAATCTTTTTCCCCTTGTATAAAATAATCGTCCCTAAAAATGATTTATTTCGTTCTCAAGAGTTTTATTTTTCGTATATCTGTGCATAATTGCATGTCACTCTTGAAACGTGTCTATGCGTGCATACACATATACATACAAAACGATGTTTATTAGTTTCGTTGAGGTCACGTTCTTCTTACAAGTACAAAGAGATTGCTAACAGCTTGCGACTGATTTATGTTCCAGCTGCGTGGGTGGTGACTTTCTAAAGGTGTTTCTACATTTAGAGACCAACGGTGTTTCCGAATACACCCCCTGGACTGGTGTACTCTGCGGCGATCTACATGACATCCCGCAGGTTCTATACAGTTCAAGATCTACGCTTATTTTAGAGCTTCACACACAGGGACCTCCATCTAATGCGACCGGCTTTTTTGGGAATTTCCAATTCATCAACAGACGTGAGTTATCGACACGAATATTAATTCAAGTAATTAATTGTTGCTAACGATCTGCGATAGGGGTGTAAAACACTTTTGGCACGCATTTTCGAAGAAAACAGTGTTTAAGTTAAATTAAGTTACGCTGTTCCACAAGTTTCAAACATCTAGCGTGCTTCTTGCGTTCAACATTGCATCGTCTTCTGACGAAATACCTGCAATCTGTGCGTACTAAAACGTTCGACAGAGTCTGTAGAACCATACTTTACTGTTAGTTCAACGGTAAAGATGATGTTTTATGTGGAGATGGATGCCTTGTGTTTCGAACACAAAAGAATAGGAATTATTAGAATGGGAAATTTATAATTGAAACTATGTTTAAAGATCTTATCTACGAACAGTACATACATGGAAACATCTTGAATCGCATAGTATCGCTTATTTGGTAATAATATGTCAGTTAAATTCATTTGAAGACCTAGTGCCTAAAATAGAATCTCGTGACAATTCAAAAAGATCGAAAGATGATAAATCGAAGAGAAAGGGAGATCATGTACGTGTTCTATCTTAGATCTCTTGCTTGTATAAATTGTTGCATAAACTGCTTAGCAACCTCTATTTTAACAATGATGATATTCACTTTTAGGTCAATGGATCAATATAAGATCTATATGCGGTGGCACAAATCTAACGAAAACCTCTGCTAAAATATTCTGCGACAATAACGTTTAATATACAATACAATCACACGCATTTGATTATATTTAATAATATATTTATTAATAATATTCTAGAAAATATATTTATCTTTTTCTTTCTACAATAAACCAATTTCTATGACATATCCAACCGCTATATAACATATATAATAATGTAGAATATTTAACGAGGATGCATTCAAGATAAATAATTCTATTGGAAAAGTAAGTTTGTATCGACAAGAGGAATTTATAACAAGAATCGTGCAATAAAAGAGAAAGTTAATACGTGTTTCGATATGTACATGGTTATTCAAAGCCATTAGTTACGCCACTTAGCACATAGGTAATTGAAGCGGAAGATATTCAGCATTAGGATGAAAGATCTATGGTGCGAACCGCTTAAGCACGAATTTACGGGAATAGAGAATGCTACGAAATCCCTTTAATGACAACCAAGTTTGTGCTACCAAAATTTAAACAACAGACAGTGAATAAAAGTTGCGTATAAAAGACGATTTATAAACGAAACAAGTATTAGTAAAAAAAAAAAGAAAGTAAATCATATTATAAGAAATATAATGAGCATACGTCATTTTCACAGTATGCAAATGATTAGTACAGGCTGAATTTATTTTTGTGCAAATAGGAAGAAATTTGACTATATATATCGATATATGCATTGAGGAAGGTATGAAAATATAATCAACGCACCTAGATCACATGGTAGCCTCAATTGACTGGATGCTGATTTCTTATTCTTCTTCTTCTTCTTCTGTCAATTTTTGACACCCCTTACACGCTAGCGTGCATGCTCTGCATATTTAAGTACTAGTGATGTACGTCTTCGACCTGATCTTACATACATATATGCATCAGATACATAAATTATTGAAAAAGGAAATAAGACTGAAAACTATTATTATGTTACGATAGATGACGTAAACGTTTGTAACTCTGAAATGTTTCATACACTAGATATTTGCCTCCTTAGACTGTCACCAGTTAAAGGATTTGAACCATTTATCTAGCTTAAATGTTTCGTAACTACTTCTGCAAGCATTTTCTGTTCATAAATCTTTGTCATTTCCACTACTAAAAACAATGCGCCATCCGAAAAAATTTAATGCGCAAATTCTTCTTAATTAATAAAGTGTTTGGGATAAAGAAATTACATTTGAGACAAAGAACTTCTATTGAGCTGAATTTTTTTAATTCAATGAGAGATAGATCCGTAAACATTGAAATATTACTCTGTGATATTATTTATAAATATATGACTTTATTACGGAAATCTAAATTTGTCAATTAAATCAATATCGTTCTTATACTTCATAATTATATGACGATCAAATATAAAATATACTATGACGTTAAATATTTATTAAAATAAAATTATATGCGGAATGATTGTTTAATTATTGCTTCGTATGTTCAATCCACAGGCTGAACTTTGCGCAATTTCCGTCCATTCTTCTCCTTTCCGGTACCTGCAACAGAATCATGTTATATGCGTTCGCGATTATCTACAAAAAACAACGGATTAATCCAGTGATGAATTAATATTATTAATTAGCAGTTGACACACAGAGATCCCAAATCTAATAAATTAGATTTTTATAACCATACGGTAGATTTTCATGAACGTAACTAAAAAAATTGAGATTAAATAGAGATCTGTTTCATCCACTAAATTATGACAACTACTTTATTTTAAACGTTTCATATATTTTTCTATATCGTGCGTGTCGTATAACGTATATTTTTGTACCTTCAAATTTTCCATAAATGCATGAAAATCTGTAATGCAACAATGCAAATTTCACTTTAAAAACCGTTAATAGTCTAAAACTTCTGCCATCTTCAGAAAGACGTAAGAGAAGAATTCTTTAGTACCTTTTTATATATAGCCACGTTTTTATTATCCTCTTGGTTTCTTTTTGTATTTTTCCATTAACCAAAGGACGTGTCGCGTTTCTTATTCGCGGGCATCGCGAAACGTAGATGTACGGAAATTCCGATCGTAGATTTGCGAGCAGGTCCGGGACTAAATAGCAAATATTGTCTGTAGGCTCGATAAAACCGTGGTTCGTTAGTAAACGTTTCACGAATATGACTAGGCGAAGCATGCTTTAAACACGTTGGCTTGGGAATTTTTTATTTCGCTCACGTGTGTGCTAGCTTACGTGTGCCACATATAACAGTGGCATAATTCTTCCCGGCGGGAGGAGACTTTTCTCGGCCATTCCAAAATACGCGATTTTCTCATACGCTTGCTAACATTGTTCTTTTTTTATGTGCACAACGTGGAAAAGAAGCGAAACTTCGGTGCTTTCCAAAAACTCACGTGATTTGCATAAAGTGAGACATCTGCATCGAATTGTTTCGTTTTCCTACTTCTACAACTCCTAGGTTCGTCGATATATTTATAAATATAATTCGTAACATTTATTTAGTTTATCTCCTTCTTTAACTATAGTATCTCAATTACAAAACTTTACAAAAGGCACATTTAATTTCTTGAACGATATCTATAGTTCCAACATAAATCGATCACGATGCGATATAATCCACATCGAGCGATTCAAGAAATTATTTAATCATCTGGGAAATTTAACAATGTTTAACATTTCAATGAAAGAAAACGCGTGTTCAAGGTACAGTGCAAGAAATGGCGAGAACCTTCGTATCAGTGCACTATAAGGTCAAACATTGTGATGAATAATTCATCCCCAGACTGAACATAACTTGGCGTTCTAAAACGAACAGTTGCTCGCATACGTTCGTTACTATACGCTCCAATTTCTCCAGACGATTGTCATCAGCGTTTTTCAAAGAGGTGTATTATGCTTATGTTCAATAGACGACCGCGACTGTCGCCGAACATTGACTATCTCACAGCGATCGTTCAGCTTATGTACGACTCACAAATATGTATTCTGTTCCCTTATAAATATGTATTCGAAATGTATGAATTATTGCATCTCGATTACCGTTTACTGTACTTAACAATGAAAGAAGGTTAATTCGACGTTTCATCGAGAAGTCTGAGAAAATTTTTGTACAAAACACAAAATATACATATCTATCAAGAGATAAATATATATATGTATTTTTAAAGTTAAGTGCATCTCTATTTTTCGTCATTTCCTCTGTCAATTTTACTTCTTTTTCAAAACATATATTTTTGTTATACTACAATATCCTCAAAGAACCATACAATTCATGCACTGATGAAAAAAAATTTCGTTTCGCACAAAATTTTTCATTTCGTCGACAAAAGGGTTTCACTTCTGCTACATACCGTGTTCAATTTACTTTTATGCGTTGCAAATGTTTCAAAATGGAGCTAATTTCTTTTATAACTTAGAGAACAACATTTTATCTTCTCAGATGCGAACATTCTGTCAGAATGTCTGCCAGTAATAGATACCTTGTAGTGTTATAAATAAGATTATCGCACGAGGTATTTCAAAATTTAGTAAAATTTTTATTTCCCTAGCAACTGTACTATTTATCATTCGTTTATACCGCTTTGTCGCAAAATATTTTTCTAATACGTTTCCTATCCACTCCAGTAAACATCGTACATCGTAACATTTGCACATAACATCGTAACACTGACACACACAGGCGCGCGCGCACACACACACACATACAATCTAACCATCTTTTCCTCTTAACACTTTGTGTGTTTTCACATACCTAAGCTTTTGGCGCTTTTCAATCCTATGGTACGCCACTACGTCCTCCACTCGGAACAGATTTCGGGTCAAAGTTAATCCGAGCTGGACGAAATTCATCCAGGATTCGGCCAAGCATAATGGAAGTCGATAACCAAAGAGATTAGTTAGACCAAAGATTAGACGACAGATAGGAAAATCGGTGTTCGGTGGCTGGCTTATCGTAAACCGTGTTATCAAAGCAACCTAACATATAATGCTTCACGCGAAGGAGCCGCTTGATCCCACGGCTAACTCGATCGATATTCAATTTCCTCGGCTCGATCGCCGTTACATCGAGATACTTTATCACTGTGAGTCCCCTCGTGATCGTTGATTACTAACCGCCCACGGAGCCAACGATGATATTTCACTGGCATAGTTTGCGCTAAAAGGATCGCGGAACAAAGACCTTGACAGAGCTGGAAGAAAAATGCACCGGATTTGTCGTAATGCGTGAAGAACGTCACGAATCCATTTCGTTCGATCCATCATCCGAGACGAACCCGTCACCAAAGAATGTGCGCTACTGCAACGATGCACCGCAGATTCACACAAGAAGAAAAACGAAAGAGAAAACCGACTTTCATACACGATATACAGGGTGTCTCGCAGTATCGGGAAATCACTTCGACGATGGATTCTACGCATGAGGACAATGAACTCTTTTTTTTATTGTTTTCATGTGCAGAATCCACGGCCTAAGATGTTGTTCGATGCTGCGGGACATCCTGTACATTCCCTTCTTTTCTTTTGTTTCTTTTTTTTTTATTATTAGATTCGATGTTCCATTTTTGCAGTATCAAATTTTTGCAGTCATAAGAGAGTGCAGCTACAGTGATGGACGAAGGAAATTGTACAAAATAAGAAGTATAAAATGACAACATAATTGCGCAAAATGGATTTATGTTTAATGAGAGCAGTGAATAGATGTAATATATACCACGGAATAGATAGCGATATAGTAAAAATTTTTGGTACAAAAATTAGCAGAATTCAGTGTGACAATTTTAAACTTCCTTTTATCCGCCACTGTAATTCTCACGTTACGAATTCTCGCTTTACGAACATTTGGCTTTACAAATTTTTTAATCGGATTTTTTATTTTATATTGCCCGTGGCAAAGGTGACTAGGAGCAATTTTTTACAAGGAAAAGAAAAAAATACATGAGAGATTTTTAATACATCTTCTACTACCTCGACAGCTGCCGATTCTTCCGGTGACGAAGCAGCGAGTTAATTCTTCTTCAAAAAATCTTTTTTAATTAAAAATTTCTGTCTTTGAATTAAATTTCTGTTTTTAATTTGAAATATCTCGTGTTATTTTATAAATATGTAAATCTTAGACTAGTAATCCTTTTTTATTCCTTAATATTTATTTTAGATTTTATATATTTCTTCTTACGAACGTAACTCTCGCTTACAGTATTAATTCTGAGGCAAATACATTCTCGCTGTACAAATTGCCGATACACGAAACGTCACTAGCAACCAATTAATTCGTAAACTCGGGAACCACCTGTACTACCAAATGACTCGAAATTTAATACACTTGGACCGAATTAATTAGTAAGTGAATGCCACAGTAAATACAATGGTATGCCAATATAGGTCATCCTGCCATAAGTAGTGCGGTTTTCAGTTTTCGTGTTAAAAGTTAAAAAAAAAAAAATTATCTTCTCGTATTTTTTATAATTCACTATCTTTTCCTGGTAGATTTTCTATTCCAACTTTTTAAAAGTCCGATAATAACGCCTCCCATTGTTTCGTATTCTCAGAAAAACAGCATTGTTTATGACCAACACTTTTCCTAGCCATCGTAATAAAAATTCTTTTCAGTTCGGTATCACTTTATCACCGCGAGATAAAATATTCGTGAAAACAACGTTCAACCTCCATTGACGAAGTTTAATCTCAAGACTATTGCATTTTTTTAATAGACTCGCGATTACGCTCTACGGACACATTTTCACAGTAGTACGTGACAACGATGCGTTAGAAAATTCGACGTATTCCCTCGTAGATTATACGCGACCATTAAACGCTAAACAGCAAGCTAACCGTGTGTCGGAGCGTGAAGCGTGTTCGCTGATTAACCATGTATAATTAAAATGTAATTTCTCCCTCGTAACCGGGAAGTTTTAATCAAACGGGGCTTAAACCAAAGAACCAGAGGATGGGACTATAGCGCGATACACTAGGGGGATGATTATCGCGGTGACTGCGGACCGCGGGATTCCCAGTCACCTTTCTTCACCACTAATGTCCAGTATTTTATGCAACTGGATATTATTTGCACATCTCGAGGATTATTTAGCGATATCTTTCTCGAACACGGTTGTTTTTGGAAACGTTGTCCGTTTGAATTATTATACAGCGAATTGTTATACCGTCAACTTTTCTACGCGATACTTGCACAGAATTGGAAACATTATTTTGACGCTATTTATACTGTATCGAACATTATTTATAGACACAATATTCTTCAGTTTGTTATTTTATCTTTATAGCCGTTGCTCCTTGCTATCAGAGCAGTAGAGAATTTGATATGTACGTACGTTTTATTTGGACGTTTAAAATGTTTATATTTACAATTTCATTTTTACCAATTTGGTAAGGTAAAATTGATCGAAAGCAATATGAAATATGAAAATCAATCCGCTTTGTAATTACTTCCTTCGTTAATTCCTGAAACGAGAAAATAATGACGTAATTTTAATACACGAAACTGATATTATTTAAAGCGGATTAGTATCTTGTGTAACTTCAAGCTGTGCTGCGAGCCATTTCAATATAAGGGCCAACTGTCTGATTACGTATGCGCCAATATCTCATATTTTAGCTTTAAATAAATCTCATTTATTATCTGTACCAGCTGGATCAAAATCAATGTTATGACTGCATTCTCCAGAAAAGGTAGAAATTGATCGAGTACGTAACTGATACTTGGTATAATGAATTGAGATAAAGTCTGGGGATAATGTATTACTCCTAAAACATGTTCAATTACGATAAAATGAGGCTCTAGGGGATATATCTGGGTACGTGTTATTATTAAATTACTTTTATCTTTCAAAAATGATGATACAGAATTATTATAATGTATGTGATATTATTTCCCAATAATATTGCATAATAATTACGATAAGTATAATAAATAAACAATGCTGCAAGAACGCGTTGCTGTACAGAAAATAGATAAGGTAGAAGATTACACGATCACAGGATAATGTACTTACCATCCTAACAACCTCATCGCCTCAATTTCCCCAAAATTCGGCAATTAATGAGAAAACGGCGGGGGCGATGTCTTGGAAATCATCTCAGCGGAACTATTGCTTATAACAAATTTTCTTTAGTTGCGCATAACCGTTACGAAATTTAATAATTATTAATTTCATTGTGCAACGAGTCGTAAACATATTTGTACGTACGAAGGCATTAACGATAAATTAGGTAAAATTCGAGTTCCTAAATTGTTAACGCATTATTAAAACCTTTAAGAATATTTAATATTGCCTACAGTAATCTCATCAACTATACACAAGTAACCCTAATTTCTTTTTCATCTATAGATATTTTTCGATAACTGTTTAAACCGATCTTTACATTGATAATAGCAGCTTCTGTATTATATTCACACTATTGTTGGCTCTATGAGTGCCATAAATGATTGCACGAATCAGATTTACATAGATGTTAGACAAATGTCACGCTTCATTCAAATTACTTAGATCGTAGCAAGTATATAATCAACTATATAGTTTGCTCTAGGAACCGCGATAAACCGAGCTCAACTACGCCATAACATCAAACTTTACAAAATATTAGATCGTACTTGCGCGCTTCTTTCTAACGATGTTATCTAAACCATTCACATTGTTGACAATTTCTTAGTTACGAACTTCGTTATGAAATTTGTGTCATTGCGATCGTTGCAAAAGATCTAGTACCTAAAACGTGAATAACCGATGACCATCGTAGCAGTAAACGTGTTTATGGGTTGTTTACATCAGCTCGTGGAACCATTTATCGATTCTCGAAGAACCATGAATGCCAAAATCGAGCTTTGTGTCTCGAACATAACATGGAAAGTCGACTTCTGGTGGCAAGTTTCTTCTCTGTTCGAATATTGCAAATCGTCGACGATAGCGTTGTAACGAGTCGTAAACCGTCCAAGCCATCGTAAATTTTCGCGTCAAATAGTAGTAAGATATACGCAGTACTTGCCAGCTACCCACTGGCTATCCGATCGAAACTCGACGAGTTACGATTAAAATTCTAACGAGACCCGAACTCTGAGTACTTATCGCTCTCAGTGATAAAGAGTTCCGCATTACGATGGTCAAGATAAAGAGGAAATATGGTACAAGTACGAAATGTCTCTGGGCTATTTGCACCGGTATTGATTAAAGTGGCCAATTGAGGCTGTTGGACTATTTTCAACTTTCTCTACCACCGGCATCGTGCTAATTACTTGGAGACTGGCCGTCCGAGATATCGACTGAAATTCGATTTCCCCTTTTATCTGAATCCATTTGAAGCCTTCCGGCAATTAGAAGAAGAGCCACCACTTTCGACGCATGTTATTGCTCGCTCTTGAAAAATTTGAATCGTCGTTACGACGCGGTCTCGTCGATGTTAACGAAACGCCATTCGCCTGAAATTATCTATGGGAATGTTAGAAATTGGTACAAAAAAAAAGAAAAAAAGAAAGGAGAAATAAAAAGTAAAGAAAAGAAATGGAAAAGGGTAATCGAAGCTTCGTAAAGAATTTATTTCGAACGAGCATGTCCGCGGCTACGAAATCATACAATCAAACAAGAACCATTCACGTCTCGGAAATTAAATTCCTTTGTCCGTAGCCCTTACATCGTGAAAGCACTTTGTTCGCAGTTTTACAGTTTTACCACATGGCTATTGTTGTAAGGCGAAGTTTACTTGCCATTATATGGCAAAGCAAATTTACTAACAATATAAGCTATTTTTGTGGAAGGCGAGCCGTATTGTTTTGACATTAATCGTAGTAGGATAATTGGGAAACTGTAATATTATATTTACTAGTTAGTAAATCCTCTCTAGATTAATTTTTTTAATTAGAAAGTTATACATTGGAAAAAGAATGTTGACGTTATGAATGAGTGTTGAAGTGGATGAAACGTATGCTGAATTTGTTATTGGAACTTTCAAAAAACATCACATCGGGTATCTGATGTTCTCTGATAGCATAATGGGAGTTTAATATTACGAAGGCAAGTTCTCGCGCGGTCACGAGTTGTTTAAACATTATATGTGTTTAACGTTGTTCAAAGTATCACACGTTCTATGTATTATTTTCCATAGAATGAAGTTCAATAAAATTTCATTAATTCTAAAAATACGATGCGAATATTTCGATTATTGTAATTAATTGTCTCGTTCGATTATGATCAGCTATTGTTAGAACGTTTTGAGATCGCGATTGAAAGAAACATATGTTTTTCTGGTTATACTGTATAAATTTTACTACATTTCGGTTAGAAAGCTTGATCTTATAAGATGATTCGCTACGGGGAGGCTATTTGGTATGGTCGTTTAAACGTACGCTCTGGATTTTATCATTTTGACAGTTCTATTATCGTTACGAAAAATATACCACAGCAGAATCTTCCTTCACGCAATAAAATATGAGCAATATGATTCTCACAAGGATGAACACCGAGAAGAGAGGAGTTTCTGCAATTTTTGTAACAATCGTATGATTGTTCTACCGAATATCTTTTTAGTCTACTTAACATAAAACTTGTTTAAAACGTTGCGAGCCATTTTTGTTCACGTTTTACGTTATTTCAAAGTGCTTGTGAAATTTCAAGATTTTATTACGTAATTTTGGTAAAGGAAACCAACTATCGACAACTTTCAGATCTTTAAAGAATTAATTTTTTCAAGAACGACAAATTTCCTACTTTTTTAAATTTGTATAGCCATTGTCAAATACGGTTAAATTAAAAGTAACCGTAACACGACACGAAATTAAAATTAATGGAACTGTACTACCAACGCTCGTCCTTGAAGCAGTGGAATATGATATTTTCTATTCAATTCCTGCTTCTATAGCGATCCCTTTCAATAATTAAAATTTTACGTACAACGAACGTGAAAATACGACCGTTGGGGAAAATATCCTTTTTCATGTAACTGAAATGATCGTTTCGTGGATCCAAATGCCTTTCCACCTGGCTGATAAAAGCATTTTAAAAAAATGAGACTGCTGCTGGTACAGCGAAAATTTTAATCAATGCCGGGAACGACTTGCTTTCAATCGATAATTAATTTTCTTTTAAAAGGTAATTCAGTCGAATCGAAAACAAGCACAAGCACTACTGCAAAGTTGTTTTCGACGGTATGCTCGAGCGGTGATAATTTTCTTTCATAATCCCATTGGTACAACTGGGTCTCCGCCGCTGTTTTATGCAACCGTTTCCGTTTGTTGTGTTATTTCAACGATACCTAAGAGACATCTGATACGGAAAGTACTTAAACTCGTGAACTT
The DNA here is from genome assembly GCF_040668555.2 of Bombus flavifrons. Lineage (NCBI taxonomy): Eukaryota > Metazoa > Arthropoda > Insecta > Hymenoptera > Apidae > Bombus > Bombus flavifrons. Next base: position 13,060,134 of record NC_138451.1, on the reverse strand, counting down.
TTTCGTAGGAGTTAAAGGTAAATCTGCTTCCTCCCTCCCTTTTTCTCTCTCTTTCTCAGTGGCGATGGCGAACGACCGAACGAAACTTTGTCTCGGCACGTCCGTCTCTTTCACAGCCTCGTAAACAACTTGCCACGTCATTACGAGTTTCAGTAGGAAATATCCCCAGCGACGTACAAAGTTAATGAAACTTAAGAAAATTTCTTGCTGTTCATTTCTGTCCCAGGATCACATCTAGCAACGTTCTTCCTTCGGGGGTTAATTTATTTAAATGGATACGAGACAACTAGAATACCGAGTGCGACTGACGTTTGTTCGACGTAGTTGTAAATGTTTAAAGCGATTTGTTCTAGGCTCGAACAGACCAGATTTCCTAACTTTTAAGCTCTTTCGATGCCTTTAAAATTGTATCCATTTATTTGAGGAGAATTCATAGAATATGTTGGTTCGAGCGCATTACAGGCGTTTTTCCTCTTTTTTTTTTTTTATATTAACGGCTTTAATTATTCTATCTATGAGAGAGGAAAGCAACTAAATGTACAGAATGTTCCATTTATTCTGGTAAATAATTCTCTACGTTACGTATGTTTTATGAATAATAACAAGTATAAAATATCTATAAAATAAACTGAGAAATACTTTATTAAAAAGATGTAACAAAAATACGAAATAACAATGGATTCATATTGCGTTGAACGTGGATTGATATTTACATTAGTTTCATTTCAAAGTCTTGTTTGTTCATATAAATATAGGATTGATACGAATGAAAAATGTTAAAAATTTCGTACAAATTTCAAGAATGTAATTTAGTACATAAGAAATTTCTTATTGACGCTCTGTAATATTAGCTAATACGTATTACTACCGTTAACTAGTCCAAACAAAATTAGCTTTTTCTTTTCTAAATATCGTTCTTACAAGTAGTTTACAAATGTTTCTATGCCTGCCGCTTTTACATCCTTGTTAACGTACAATAGCATGGAAGATGGACGCGCTGACCTAATAGGAATCGTTTCTATGCGTAGCTAACGTTTCAATCTGGCCACGCTACTTTTCTAAATCCGGTAGAGATGGCGAGCTAAAAGTTTGATCGTTTAAGCGGGTCATTTAACCGTAATGAGATCACAGGGTTAAAATACCAAAAAGTCTCACTTGGTACGTTTTCGATACTAGCTGTTCACAGTTGCTGCTTCAGGCAGGATTAATTGAGCGACCGGTTACTCGAGTTAAAGAGAGCCGGTGAAACATCGCTCGCGCAAACTCCGAGCAAATCTCGTGAACGACGTTAGCAGACTCTTTTAACGTCCGCCCTTTGAGTCTGTGCCGAACGGCTGGAAAGGGGGTAATGCTCCGTGAAACAACTTCGAATCCGCTGTCTTGCTTGTGACAGTGCGGTTATGAAGTTGCGGTTGCGTAAAATGAAGAACGCTTGCGAATCACAGACAGAAAGGAAACAGTAGACAGAGGTTTTTAGATTTGTAACTTACACGACGAATGTACTCGGCCGTTAGCTTATTTTTCACTTTGACAAGATATTTTAATTACAGGATTACGATCGAATCAAAGTGCAACGATTTGAATCTTCGTAATGACCGTCGTTACGCGTAGTAGGACATTATGACCCGTTTAATTTGTTTTTTAAAGCTGATATACAGGATGGATTCCACGAGAAAAAAATAAGGCGAAAATATACAATACAATTTTTTCACATGACGCTCCGTTTCCAAGAAAATCTTGCAAATCTGAAAAAACTTTGAAAATTTGACAAGTATACTTAAAGCTGGTTAGTCCCGGACTGAATATGAGTTAACACTTTGACTGCCACGCCGAAATCACGGGTTTCGCATAGAACGCCACGGGAGTATTTTTATTATTCAAAGCATATAATGGCAAAATAATAACGAATTGATGATGTAAGACAACATTCTTTCAACATTCTCTCAAGCGCTCCGGTCACCAATGACCATCGTGGCGTCACAGGAGAAACCGTGGCCGGTCATATATGACCAACCCGGCAGTCAAAGTGTTCAAATTCGTTGAGAAAATGCTTTGTTTTCGAGAAAAATAAATTTGAGAATGTATCGCGCGCGTGTATTAGACCGGTTCTTAAATTAAACATTTTCAAGCTTTATTTCCTTAAAAATGAGATCTTAAACAAAAACATCTTATTTCATATCTTCGACTTATTTTTTCACCTAGAATCACCCTGTACACGGTTGTACCATCAGTTACGGGCCACTCTGTATAATAATAAGACGTCGTATGTCAGTAGACAGGTTTGAGAAAAGTTCTTTAGCCTAAAGAAAACAGGACTGAATCGCATCTTACCATTTACTAATTACAATCTCCTCTTGTTACCGTTCCTTTTCAATTTGTCATTATGATACAAATAGGCCCCATCCTTTTCAGTTTGCGGAATCAATTATCTCGAGGCCGGACACATTGAAACATCGGGACACGCAAAAGTTTCGCCGTGCGGAACGTTTCGAGTGATAATTTCGCCAGGGCAGATTGTGAAGTGTCGGCTACGCGAAACAGTTGCGAGGGAGAACACACCCCGACATTTCGTTCAATTAAACTCTCAAATTACTCGAGCAAATATCTGTGTGAAATTTTATTCATTGGGTTTAACACATAGGTTGTCACCTCTCGTTGTACCACCGTATCATCGTCCACATTGTTTGAATCAAATTGTGTTTACCGGGTCGTTATTTATATTCATTTAATTTCTGGAAAAGTAATAAATGTCAGTGGTGCAGAAATTACGACATCACGACGGGCGTTCGCAACATTAAATTCATACGAGTTGTTTTTCATGTTCTTTTCACACGTTGTTCTTCTTATTATAATGTTATATACACACACACGCAGTGTCTACGAATCTGCAACCTCGTTTTCTCTCCGATGTTTTTTTATTTTCATTGTTTCTTCTCTAGTTTACATCGTGTCGTATCTATTCGTTATTCTAATTAACAAAACATTATCAAAACGACGAATTTTCTGCTTTTTATCAATTTAATTCGCAAATGTCATATATTAAAAGTAAAATTTGCTACCATTAAAGGTATGGTTGAAACTTTATAATTTTTCGTGATGATTATTACCTTTTGAAAAATATTTCAGGAAATGAAAAAGTTTCGCTTACTGTACCGATAAAGAAAGAAACGAAGATTTATGATACAGTTTTGCATTACAATGCAACAAGTTTCGAGTTTAACGGTTAACTATTGCTTGCATTCTCAGTCTCGATAAAACGGTAGATTTTATTTGTGATGGCGATAATCTGCCAATGATAATTATGCAGTATACTAGCAGTTATTTAATTATCGCTTGGAAAAATAAAACATTCAGGCCGCGTGAAGGCAATTATCGAAAAATAATCAAGCTCGTTAGCAACTCCCAAGCGAAATCGCCCGACATTATCCCCTAATTCTCACTGGAGAATCACTTCGTAATTTCATTCGCACAAGAAATATACCATTAAACGCTTCACTCGAAAACATATTAAATCTGGCGTAACCAAAACGCCACGGCATGAAACAATAAAAGCTCATTAGCTAACGATCATGACAATCAAGTGCATAAACAGTTTCGTTACGCAACGCTTAACGTCCGTCCTGTTATTTGATGTAATTTTAAAATCACATCGAACAGTTCCGTCCGCAAGGGAAGGATCTGCGTGTTTGCGGTGCTCTGCAATTAAAACGCTGTAATTTGCGGAGCGCGTTGATCGCCGGAATTGAGTAAACGGCGCGCAACAGCGTTTCCAAACGCGTGCGCGCTACAGCCAACGTGTATCATAGCTATTGCCTTAATTTGTGCGGGCGCGGGTAAATTGATAATGAATCCGATGTGTCGGTACACGATTAATTTAGGGAATTCAATCGTCCCGATCGAGAGACTCCTCATTCTAGGCGAACGATTCCTATTAGGTCTGATCAAATATTGACATTTCCTTAAAGACGGATAGATTTTAAGATCGCTGCAGTCTGTGTGCTCGAGATTAATTGATTTACTACGTACGCGCGTTATACGTTAAGTTGACTTTGTATAAGCGAATAGGTATAATAAGTGGACCACCGATTTTTACATATTTATGGAAAATTTGAAAGAAAGAAGGAAATGCATAGAATGCACGTAATACGCAAATACGAGGAAAACACGTAGGGTAAAACAATCGTTGTGACATTTAATAAACGAAACAAAAACGATTCATAAATATTGCTAATAACAGCCGAAGGAGCAGTTAGTAGATAAATCGACGATTTTGTTGTTTATTATATTTATGTTTGATTGTTTTCGAAGATATGCATAAATCAATCTATCCGAAAGAAAAAGTGATGGGACTTTAAGCGGCTAAAGCTAAGCCTTCCTGGAACTACAGTCAATAAATCCCAGTGGTCAGGGATTTCGATGATTGAAATATCGCAAAGGAAATATTGCTTGCTGGCGGGATGTCTAGATTTGTCAAACGGATGCATTACGAAGCGGATTTTATCTGGATTTTACTTGAAACACATTTCCTCTAAGAAATTCCCTAAATTTAAAAATTAGACGAACGCACTGAAAAAATGCGAATTGCTCGTATTAATAACATTTAATACATCAATATAATTTTTCCATATATGTATTTTAAAAAATCTGTGATTTCTCGTGACAACGATGTATCGAATTGATCGCGTATCTTTGTGATTTCACAATTCAACTGGACGTCAAATCAATGATAGATAAATCGATAATGTGTAGGTGGAAGGTCTGATACGTCTCGTTTTGTCAGTGGCTTCGCAGAGAAAAGCTTTATATGCTGTAAAGATCCGATTCGCGGTAAATATAGTAAATAAGCGTTAAGTAAAACATATTTCGTGTAGTCGACCGTATGTCGTTTTTGCAGAAAATGGCTTTCGTAATGGGATTAACGTACACAGAGAAAAGGAACGAAAAGAGGAAGATTAAGCTACGAGATTACTCCGTAAGAAAATACGGGGAAAGATTTTTTGCCGTTTTTTTTTTGAAAAGAAAGAGCGAACCGTATAAATCATTCTGGCTCACGTACCTGTTTAGAGAATTTCGAAATTTATTTCTTCATGTTGAGAAACTCAAATAAGATTTTCCTCTAAATACTTGTACAATATTTGTACTCTATTTTATAAACAACGATTCAAATAATAATTGCGTCATAAATGGTAATTCACAAGAACAGATTTACAATCCTTTAATGTCAGTATTATACGGGGTGGTTGGTGACTGGTGGTACAAGCGGAAAGGGGGTGATTCTACGCGAAAAAAGAAGTCGAAAATATAGAATAAAAATTTTTCGTTCGAGGCTCTGTTTTCGAGAAAATCGACTTTGAATTATCGCTCGGTACGCGTGCACTTTATCGCGTCTCGTTATAACGGATCTCACTGTAGATCGTTGTCTCGATGGAAAAATTAAAAAAAAAAAGAAAAGAATTTTTATTCCATATTTTCGACTTCTTCTTTCGCGTAGAATCACCCCCTTTCCGCTTGTACCACCAGTTACCAACCACCCTGTATAATACGTTTCTATCGAGATTTAGTAAGATTAAAATGAATATGTTGGAATACAACGATATTAATCTCATACAGATGAGGTGATTGATCGAACGGATTCTTCCCTTCGTTGCCCAGCGATATCCCCACTAGCGTGCGTTCGTTAGATGTACCGCGGCGGCTGGCGCGTGTATGCTCTTCCGAGAATTCGGTGGAAGAAACGTAAGGATATGGATGGAACATTGAGCACGTCGATGTCGCGCTTTCACGGCATAGCGCTTTGTATCGCGAAGCTGCTGGAAGGTTCCGTGGCACACAGGCATCTACACAGGCTTTTGAACAGGGCACTTACACAGGTCACACTCATTACTGTATAGAGAGTGGGGTTCAAAATCTCCTCAGGGCCCATGGGTCACTAAGTCAGTCAGTCTGAGAATAACTAGCCAACTGTCAACATTCCACACACTCGCTTATATTTCCTGTAATTTTGTTTAATAAATATCACATAATATTATTTCAACATAAACATTGTGTCTTCCACGGATTATTAATCTTAATTTCGAGATTAAATTCTAACAGAATAGAAAAGTTTATTTTAGTTTTCTTTCGAACTGACGTTTTCTACAATCGCCTATATATCTCTCTATGAAGAGATTTTGTTTCTTAATAAAAAGAAAATATCAGCGGCAAATGTCACCACCAGATAATACGTCAATATTTTGTAAACAATACACATAAAACAATCAGAAAATTTTTACATATTATCTACTCGGAAGATAGTAGAAAATGTGCCCTGAATAATGTATTTTGATTTAAATCGACATCTCAATTCGTTCCGAAGATACAACCCTTTAGAGTATAGTAGATGTGTCCAAGTTTATAGAAATATGAATGGCAGTGCGTAGCAGTCCGACCTACATTTTTTCCAGGAAATGCGTACGCTTAGTAGCAGTAATAGTAAAAAAAGCGTAGGCGCTGTCTGTCACTGACCAGCGCAATATTAAAAAGAGGTTGCGATTGGTCAGTAACGCGATTGAAGTGGGAGGTCCGAGCGTGCGAGCGAGACAGCGATAGAGAATTAGTGAAAAATTCTATTCTTTACGAGAACCATGATATCTTAGCAACGGAAAATCGGAGCAGAATAAGACGAAGAGCATTTTGCAGGGCAAGGTTTACTCTTCCTCAGACCCTCGACTAGATTTTAACATTCTTATTGGTTTTGCAACAGTAATTGTTTAAACTTTTAGCAATTTCAGTAGGCGTTACTCGTGTATTTTAAGGTTTATTGGAATAAATGTGTATATTTTTTAACAATACTGTTTCTAACGGTATCTTTAATAGTTTATGTACTAATTATAATACAAAACTACGTGTATTGTGCAAAATTTCAAATAGAGATTCTGTTGGCGAGGAGTATTACCAATTTCTCGAACTTTTATCTGATACTTATGCTTTATTGGAACAAATTGAAGTATTTGTTTCTACTATATCGTTTACATATCCCGGTATTGTTAATAGTTTTTAAACTAATTTTAACACAAAATTATGTATATTTTACAAAATGTTCAATGAAATGTTTTATTTACGAACAGGACCAACAATTTCTCTTTCTTTGTACGTAATATAATACTTGTGCCTCGCACAAGCATAGAGTATTTATGTAACAGTAAATTCATCTCACATTCACGTTGGAGAATACGAGCCACCCCTTTTTCCTTGTCTTATCAAGAATTTCAATAACCCAAAAGAAGAGGAATTTACGCTGGCGCAAAGTTATCTTTTCTGTTAACCAACCGGGTCCAGCCATTCAAACGAGAAAATTCCTCGCAACGCCGCGCCGGTCTGATAAACAGAGCCGAAAGAAACGAGCATCGCCTTGTTCGTTTTATCGGCCATTCAAATCTGGCCTGGTTTGGCTTCTAATCGCTATCAGCCGGTCTGTTGAACACAATCGACCCACGAACGTACGCTGCCGTGTACGTGCACTCGTGCACATCGTATTCAAACACGTGCACACGAATCGTACACCACGGAAACGCAGATAGCGTGTGCTACGAGTAGTAGCCTGCTGGTGCAAAGTGACTACGTGTCCCGCGTACAAAGCCCATTAAAATCTATCCACCGGAGCAATAGCGCGAAATTTAAGAAGAATCTCGAGCGCACGTTCCTATGGCTTTGTGGAAACGACACGAAGAAGATGGTTTTCTTAATATATAGGTACTTTCCACCTATCACGATACGTCGGTGGAAAAGAAACTGTTGGATGATCAATTCCTTTCATCCAATGCAATTTACGTTTTGCCTGTGTCCAATGCAATGCGTGTACGTATTTGTTTTGTACACAGGTTGTTTTTAAGAGATATTCCGACGTTTTTTATAAGCAACCTCTAGAATTCTTAGTCATCAAGAGCAGGGTTAGTCATGATGATGAAGATGGAAGTCCCTCCATCGAGATGCACTTGATAAATCGTGAGAAAATTATTAAAATCTTTAAGAATCGTTAAATTGCGTAGGATTGGTATATATATAGGAAAATTAAATGTTTTCTTTGAATTTTTCTTAAATGTTTTAGCCAATTTTCATTGCACCCTTTGGCTTTCTATTCTATCTGTAACAGAAACATTATACATATATTAATATTACATAATAGAAATCGAAATATTAAAACAATTTAAATTTTGCTTTTTGACCATTACTCTGTCATCGATTCAAGCGTATATTCCTGGCAATGATAATCCGGTGTTGTTAATAAAAATCGACCAAAATGTTCACATATCTATGAGCGGCAGTATACATGTATAGTCAATACGGTCTTGCATTTTCATACCCGGGACAAAACAAAAGTTTTAACCAAGAAATTCATTCCCCGTGGTGGAACAACGCGACTCCCAAGAGAATCGCAGTTGCGGTTCGTTTATGCGTCGTTTTTTTTCGTTTCCTCGGTCTTCTTTACGGCAAAAGTCGCCGTGACGAATGGGCGACGCTCGATTGGGTCTCGTCTTCCGGAAATTCGTTCTTCCGTCGCGTCGCTAGACGGAGCGTGCTAGAAGCTGCCTTGAGAATTGCAGAGACAAGGGTTAAAGGTGAAACGAAAGGAACGAGTCGAAGGTGCGATGAAATCAGTACGCCAAGATCGTAAACAGGCTCGTTGTAAATCCAATAAATTTCGTTATAACGCGTTTAGAGGAATAATTTTAAACGTCTGCGACTGACAGAGCCTCGTGATTAATGGCGATCATCGAGTGTCACGTAAACGTGACGACTTGTCAAGAGAAATATATGCATCACAATTGATAGTGCTCTTTTTAACGCCAGAATTACTTACTTCCGATCGATGCTTGACTACACATATGTAGATTGATGTAGAAGATCGTGTAATCATGTTTCTGTCTGAATGAAATTCAACGTTACTTTCGCTAAGAAAATTCCTACTGTTTTTACTTATCGCGAAAACAAAGAATCTGAACTCGGTCATTTTGATAATTCTAATACAAACGACAAATACCTAGAAGGTTCGAGGAAAATATAAAAAATTAAAAGGGCGTCTTAAACCGAAATATCCTAAATTCGAGACAATTTGTACGTTTCATCTGTTCGTTCGTTAACAATTAAAATATGTAAGACGTGCGCAGCTGGCACTTCTGTACGTTACAAACTACTATTCTAATAGTAACTTGATAAAGGACTCTTCTATCGTAATTGATGTAGAGAAATTGATTACTTTCTTGTATCAGTGCCGTACTGTTGCACAGAAGAAATTACCCTCAGCTTTGCAGATTCGGCTTACCGACAGTCGTAGTCTACGTCTGGATAATGCGGGCATTTAACGAAACGCAAAATATTGAATTCGATCGAATGTCTTTTTCGAGCATTCTTCTTGTAACCATTAACGTCTGACAGTTCTTTGAGGTCAAGAATTTAATTTATGTTAAACGTATCTTCATCTAGATGAGAATCGAAGAGAATTATTTTTTATTGTATTGGGAAGACTTATCTCTCTTTGCTTTTTTGCATTAAGCCAGGAAAATTGGCATCGGCAACATTTGCTCTTGATTTACAACGGATTTTCGTTTATAGAGCACTGTACTGTAATATTATAACAAGTGGATATAATAAATATCGTATCATGAAACAAACGTGCAATCTACTGCATTCTAACAATTCTTTTTATTCAACACTGGTAATGTTCCGTGTTTCCACTGTTGCTGCTGCTAAATAATGCATTCGTACGAATACGTACGGAATGTTAAATGGTTCGATAAAAGTTCATAATAAAATGGACGTCCTTAATTCTATGAAAAACGTCCCGCCAAAGCAGCGATAAATATAAATCTACATAAAAATTATCCTTCCGATATACAGCGAACAATGTTTCTTTCCCGAATATTCAAACACAAATTGCCCATTCTTTAAAAACTAAATCTGCAAAATAGATCTTTTCCCCTAAAAACATAAGAACTTTCAAGTATAACGACTGCTTTAGTGAACATTGTAATACACGAACATTTTATATATCTTTTCACATTACACGCATTCTCCACATTTTTACGTTTTCTCATTTCCCATAAACACTTGGACATCCGAGTTTATCCGGCTCGTTCAAATATGACGAACATTCATTTCTCCGAGTTATTTGGAATCTCAATACGTTTATCCTCTGTAGCTGCTTGAAGTAATATTTCTGTGACATTCTTTAAACACCATCGAAAGCTGGACGAACTTAATACCGAAGGTAATGCGATTCCACGAGCCACTCATTTCCGGCATAACAATCCAGCTGATCTTCAACTGTTAAAGAGAAATCCGTCGCGAATAAATGTGACCGCTGTTACACAACGGAATTAATATTCCTTCCCGTGTATATTGTTGTACGCCCTATCAAACGTAGGATGCTGAAAGCACGAGTCACTTAATTATCGCTGGCCTGGGTTGAGAAAGGGAGCATGTACTAGAATTTGAACATATACCCGTAGTCTCCTGTAATTACTTGCAGGCTTAGGAATGATGATAAACTGACGGAGATTTGGCTACATACACTCTTAGCGCGCGAAGCTCTATTATGAATAAGCGAATGAAATTTCGCGAGCTGCCTCTTATATGTAGGTGTTGGAGGTCTGTATCACTATTCCGTTGCGCAGCAACATTAAATTTCTGGAGATTCTAATGGGAGATAAATGGTACGATCAATTGTGATCGTTTTTGGATTTCGCTACTTCCATATTGGTACGAATATAAAATATAGCAGAAGGCAGTTATTCGTTGAAATACAAATATACTTTAAAGAGTATAAATATCGTGTAAAAAAATATTTCAAGGTGTAATTTCTCACTGACGTTTGAATATTGCTGTATCTAAAAAGAATCTTTAGAATATTTATATTATAACATTTTTCGATCAAAGCTTATCTATATGTATAGTAGATAAAAGTGTCCTCCGATTTTCTATCCTTTTTCATGAAATTTTTTAATTCTTTTATCAATAGTTAAAATCTATTTCGACGTATTTCCTCTTTTTTCTGGCAACGCGTTTATTTTAAAATACTGACAACATAAAACACTTCACGCAGGAATTCAAAATGAAAAGTTTTTTATCTCAGAATCATATTTTAAACGAAACATAATATTTAGAATCGTATTCTATTAACATTTTTTGATTTCAGACTTCAATAGATCTACGTTATAGCCATTTTATCTATTCATTGCTTTCTGTATTCGTTATTTATTGGCTTGCAGGACTTCGGCATTCGAAAGGTTAATTAATAACGGTAATAATATTAAATTCGGATCAAACGAGGTTCTATATCATAAATCAGGTTTATATGACCTAAACTAGTGTCTATGTGATCTGCAATTATGTTCGTAATTTGTACGCGTCCCTCCAAATGATTTCGGTTCTCCGCTTTCAACGGATCGTTCGAATCATATGTTCTTCGTACGCAAATTGGGATCAATTTTTTTCTACTCGTGGTTTTTAATATAAATAATCTCCCATGCATTTTTCCCACTCTTACTTACTAAAGTGAAAGTAGAAAAACGAATTAAGAGCCTGAAAAGGGATTGAAATTTAAATCCAGATATAATTAGCTTGAAAATTTCGTTCGTGGACTGCTTAGATTCTCGGCTGTGCATTTTGAACAATTGTGGCGCACTCTTCCTTCTATCTCCGTGCTCAATCCCACGCTATTTTACAATTTAAAGGGCGAATTCCGTGATGGGCTAACTAGCTCGGAGTTTTTTAAACGTTTTAGGTACTTCCATACCATCACTTGCCTGCTTCTGGAAGCAAAAAGCACAATTTTTTCCGAGAAAAACATCTCAACGACTTTGCAAAACAGAAAAATAGTCGTTTAAAAAATTTAAACCAAATGAAATTGTAAAAAATCCGTTTTTATTTCTATTCGATAGATATTTAAATTCAACGATATTTTAATTTAACCTGATTGGGAACACGATTATTAGAATTAATTTTAATTTTACACGGAATTGAATAACGTTAATTCATCGAGTCAACATTTTCAAAAGAGAGATGTAAAGACTAAAAAAACAAGAATAACTTTCGTGTTTATCGGAAATAAAAAGTGTGGCGCGCTCTTCATTTCGATAGTAGTTCGTTTTGGGTTGGCAACAATACCGGCGATCTGTAGATCACCAATTTGCCCCGTACTAGAAAGGATTTAAAACGATTTTCACGTCAGTCGGCAGAAAATTCAATTATTATTTTTCAATCCCAACAATCTGTCCCTCCCACGCGAATCCGTGGGCTGGTGTGTTCCTAGAGAATATTGACTTCCACGGCCGCACATAATTTCAATTTCAATTTGCATGCACGTCAAATGTTTCGTTCATTTGATTTTAAGAATGCGTTGAATCAAAAAATGCCTTTTTCTTGGTTGATAATTCGAGTTTTAATAAATTCTGATTATATTTTATAAATACGCTTTGCAAGACCTTTTCCCTTCGTCAACATTAATAATTGCACATTAATAATTAATTTATGAACAGTATGGTTTTCCATAAAGTTAAATAAATACATCTACACCAAAATATTATATATATGCAAAGTATATATTCTAAAATCTGAATGTGAATAGAAAAATAATATCTATAAATTTCAATTAATTTCAATTATTCTGTTGAATAAATAATGTTGGGAATAGATAAGACAGTTCTATTGGTATTGTTAATATATTATGCGTGATTAAACTTTGTAAAGAGATCAGTAAATACTACTAAACACGTTGCAGAGCATAAGGATTGTATGTCGCCAACCTGATATCTAGAAGGAAAGTAACTAATATGTATGTAAATGTTTTGTACAGAGAACATCTACATACATATATAATTATGTATATATTAGCAATAAAGAAAGCCACCGGTGTATCCAACCTGTTATTAAATTAAATTCTTGCAAAGTAGGCGGAGAAATGTATTTTTGTGTGTTAATTTATAATCTTTAAAAAATGTTTGTTATACTTGTAGTTTCAAGATACTGAAAAAAAGCAATGCTTGAATAATAGGATGCTATTTAAACTGAATTATTTTGATTACTCTTCGCACTTTCTTTTCTAAGCTTCAATTTGTAAGAATTAGCGGAGAGAAATTTCATATTACGCAACTATCAAAAACGTAATTAGTTTTTTATTTATTTCTTTGTACTTTCGAGTCTTGTAAGCAATTTAACTTTTCCTTATAATGAAACAAAAAATTCAATCGCTATGCAACATTTTCAACGTCATTGAGAAAGGATATAGTAGAAAAATTAATTGCTGAAAGAATTAATCAAAAAACTTTACCACTTTTAAACGAGCAAGAATAAGGGAAACGATTCCTTCCCCTGTAACGGTAAGTTTAAGTACAGTCTGAACATTTCTACATTGATCGCTCTAAATAACTCGCGGAGAGAATTTATTTCGCTTTGAGTTTACTCTTGAGTTCGTTCTTCTTTTGCTTTTATCTTGCACTTTCAAAGGGGAACTGCGCGAGATTTGTTTCACTATTGTGAACTTTTTTAAAGAGAATTATATCATTTCAAAAGTCCGCTGAAAACTTGCGAATTTTTGGGAATTAAAATGCGGCCAAACAGAAATTTGTGATACCATTCTTATAAATCAAGAGAAATGAAATGTCCCACATTTAGGATATCTGTCATCGTTAAATAACAGAGTTTTTGAACTTCCCGGAACTTCTCTGTTTAAATAAATTCACCGCGTAAAATAATTGTTAAACTTACGTCCGGCATTTTAAAAATTACGGATATAATATTGTAATATGAATACAAGCGTATGTATGTGAAGTTTTCACGATGTTGAAACCTGGCAGGCGTATTTGTTTAATTTAGAAAATTATGCTATTATTACGAACTGAATCGCAATATACGCGCCCTATCTTTTTACGTATAAAACAAAATTACGCGCCGAGCACATATTCAAATTAATTAAGTTCATCCTACTACGCGTATAATTATTATGAATCGTAAAACGTTAGACGAGTAACAATCAGTTCGATATATTTTTGGTGAAATAAAATTCCAGATAACTCGCTGGATTTTACGGACAAATATCGGCAGCGATGCGACTTTACGTGAAGTAACATTCCGGTTCCAAAATTCCATTACTGCGAATTTGAATAATTATATGTGCGCAAATACTGCGTTACTCGTGTACGACGCGGAAGCTGACTTGCTAACACATACCCGCTCCTAACGAACTCTGTGCTTCTACGAGTCCTTAAGACAACAAAGCGCCCTCGGGGCCGTCAAACAGCGTGTTAATTCGTTCAAAATTCATAAACGGGAACAAAACTATGTCAAATCGATTACTACGATCGATGAGCACTTGAGAAGGTAGTAGTTTTTCCCTGTTTTCTGGAACAAGTCATGAAACACCGCTTGAGATTGTAATAGAAGCTCATGCAAGCGAGGAAATTGATTTTACTCATACACGATTCTATAGGATTGTACGATATAGTTGTATTTCTGTGATAACCGGTTCGTTCTTCATGAACAAGAAGACAAAATTGATACGAATTGCAATAGAAAGCCGAGTGTGCAAAGCCGAGCGCGCTTCGATATTTGTTTGAAAAGAAGTGCAGTACTTCTGGAGAAATGTAACTTTTATGGTTGCTACAGCAAAACGTGGATAATTAATTTTTATTTTCCGCCACATTATCTCTAACGATGCAGAACTAACATCCGCTATGGAGGAAGTCAACGCGTCCAACCATATCGTGATCTGGCTTCTGATCGCTGGAATTTAAGATATTATTTTCATGGATAAAGAATTGAGAAGATCGTTAATATTTTACAGTCTCAATCTCTTGTTTCTATTCTTAGTTTTTATGCCACCGGAAAGCTGATCCTCAAAAACTTGCATCCAAGCATCAAACACTTAGTCTGCCTTAGAAAAAAGAAACGAACAAAAAAATGAGAAAAGGTGTCATAAAATACGAGTGTATTATAAAAATAAAAAATAGAAATTACATTCTTTTCAGGAAATGCTA
Source organism: Bombus flavifrons (assembly GCF_040668555.2). Lineage (NCBI taxonomy): Eukaryota > Metazoa > Arthropoda > Insecta > Hymenoptera > Apidae > Bombus > Bombus flavifrons. Next base: position 13,045,123 of record NC_138451.1, on the reverse strand, counting down.
AATACGCACCAACAGAAACAATAGGAAAGAGCTTCCTAGATGCAGACTCATTGGAAATCAAAATACGATACCATCTCTTCAAAGGAAGAAGCTTTCCACTCTGACGTCGCGCTTTGTCCATGCAATTCCCTTTCTCCCTTCCACTTTAAAGCAAAAAAGAAAACAGAGATACGTGCCTACGTGTTTAAGTAAAGAAACGCGAAAAGTCGAGGAGAAACGAGCAGAAAAATGGAGGAATAGAATATGACGGAGGCGAGCGGCGTTGAAGAATTTTACGTAAGACGAATTTCGTTCCCGGGGATATATCAAGGAATTCCACTCTCCTGTCTTTGCCTCGTTGAAAAACAGCTACAAACGAGGCTGGCTGTGAAACGACCTCAAAGCGAACGATAAAATGGAAACGCGAACGAAGGCACAGCGAAGGAAGTCCATTGCTGCGGATTACACCTGTTCAAGGTAGTAATTCGACAAGTCCGGACTTTTCAAGCCAGTCAAAGGTTCTTTTACCCTCTTGGAAGTCATCCGCGCGATGCAACGATTCCGCGATCGAGTTCTCTGGTTTCCTTATCGAGATACATCCTCCAGACACGGTACTCGATCGGTTTGTTCGTGTGCGTATAGTTTTTTCTCTCTTTGTGAATGCAGAAAATCAAAAGAGCCTCGGTTCTACGTGGAACCGAGCCGAGGTGAGATGCCTGTCGACGTGTGGGGAGCGTAATAATCGAATCCAACGAAATCAGATCACCTACGGAAATAGAAACCATCGCGTAACGTTCTCTTCGTTGAAGGAGACACTTCGGGATCGATCTTGTGCACCGATACCAAGATGGATTCTATTCTGGTTTACTGCTCCTTTTACTTTGTTTCGGATAGAAGAGAATGCAGTCGAAAATAAGCAACGAACAGGCTCTTCTTGTTCGATTATGCGGAAGTTATTTGAAAATTCGATATCCGTTGATTGGAATCTAGTATTTGTAAAAGTTCGTGCTTGCAATTATCTTCTTTCACCTCTTCTTAAGGGAATACGCTATCCTAAAGTGCTTAAAAATAGGCAAAATTTGAGAATATTTTTCATATAAGTAATTACTAGATTGTGGATTTCTATGCAAATTCGTATTCTTGCAAATTTAGTCCAACAAATGGGAAAGAAAAAATTCATTTTGATCCTGTAAAACGAACCGAAGTAGACTCTCGCATAATGTTTTTCGCGAAGTTACGGCAGTTGAAAAATCGACAATTTTTCGGTTAAAATTCAGCGATCCTGTAATTCTGTGAAGTAGCTTAGATTTAACGCGAGCAAATAGATTTTCAATTTAATTGCTAAGTAGCCGGTTCCATAAACAGCATGACGGTCTTAATAGAAGAAGAAAAATGTAAAAAGGAGACAAAGTGAAAAAAAGAGATTATAAAGGAACCTTTGAGTGGATGGCCCTGTGGTAGAAAACCACGAAAGTTCATTAGCTTGGAGGATACTTGGCAGCTGCTCTCTCATTTTACCTATTCCCTTTGTAACAAAATGGATTAACTAAAGATGAGATCTGAGCAATAAATTTTACCATTGGATTCATGTCCGAAACCATTTCCAAGTGGATGTTCGGATGTCATCAATGAGACAAGATTGGGCTACGTACTATTAGTTAATCGTGATAGGGTCACTGGCAAAGTTCGTTTAAGATTGATATGTTCGTACGAAGGAAGATCTTTCAGCTTTGTAGCCACGACTTCCGAAGTGGAAGTTCCTGCGGCAGAAGTTGGAAATTCAAGGACCGGGTGATTGCAGATACCTTATCGACACCTGAAATTCAACAAATCTTGATTATTCATTATATAGCATAAGCGTGGTAATGAAAGCGACGTTCGAAGTTGCACAGAAGCTCCGAATAGATTTCTAATGTTCTATAGATCGATGAGGTTTGCGAATTAAATGATAGTTTCTGCAAGATTGATATTCAGACGTACAAATATCAATGATTTCCTCAAATATTTGTCAAGTATCAATCGTTAGATTAAATGGTCTTGTAAAATTCTGTTTGTCCATAGGGAAACACCTGCTTTAAACAAACGGATATTGTCGTTGATTTATGTATAGAGTATGTAGAGTCTATGCAAAAAAAGTTTATATGAAAATCGATGAACATTTTACAAAAGAAATATTTGACAAAGCAGTTATGTGTTAATATATTTTAGATTTCAAACGTTCACGACGATTAAATATTTGTAGTTCTTCGTGTTTCAGTCGTGCTTTTTACCAGCACGTTGCGCAATTCATTTCTTCGTCAATTCTGACAAATTTTCTGCTCTTCTTCTTGTTTAAATATATTATTTAAACAAAGAAACTTTTTAGAAATCTATTTACGCGGCTATATTCATCTCATATAGAAGAGGAATGTGTCGAATATTTTTGACTTCGCTACGAACCTGCATAATTCTGCTCCTTGTTATTCAGCTTACACCAAGCAGATTCTGGATCTTAATCAGTGGTACAGTTTCGATGAGAATACAAGTGTGGAACGTCCAGTTTTTTTTCATGTTCCAACAATTAAACTTCAGTTTCCCAATTTCAAATTTCAGTGTCCTTTCGGTACACCATAATTGAAGGATACATAGTGTGTTATGTACAAAATTACAAGCTATTGAACTTCCAGTACACATTGTTTAATGCAAAGATATTATCACATCAAATTATAGATATAATAATTAGGGTCAGGTATTAGTCGAATAAAATATTTGAAAAATGCTACTTATGAAATTGTTAATTGAAAAAAATGACCATATAATGATATATCATCTTACTTGTCTTTATTTAATTATATATTTCAAAACAGATCAGTTTTAGTACCGTACATCTTATGTGATAATTATTCTCCGCTCTCTTCCTGCATATTTCAATTATAGCTACGTTCATAAATTAATTCTAGTTCTTGAACGATCAGAATTGCCTGCAAATCACAAATAAACCCGCTAATATCAAGCCGGTTCGCGGACACAGCTGGCTAGTTAACTAACCAACCCAGCTAGTTTCGATTCTCGACTCGTTCAAGATATTTTGCAAAACATTATCGTTGACGCACCGCCAGATGCGTCGTATTAATTAGCAATTATACGAGGACCGCGTCGTTGGTGTGTGTCGAATGATACCTACAAGCAGCCATGTGCTGTTATCGATTCACCACTTACTCGATGGCCGCTGTGAAATGACAGTCGTTCGAACGCGTCCACCTACGTGTGTACGTCTGTCTACATGATTTTGAAACAACGTTTAACGTTAACAAAGTGCTGCCTCCGAATGGATCGTGTATGTTCGAACCACGATAAAAATCTCGAAAGCTTGATCGCTATCCATTGTTTTCCTATTTTCGAAATGGTAGCTTTTCGGTTGTTTACTTTCATCGGGCGAAACTGTGGAACAATTTTAGTTTTCGCTTCGACGGGATTGCACTTTGAACCGAATAGCATGTATACAAAAGTTGATTATGAATGGACAGCTGAGAAAAACGAATGCGGCAACTTCTTCGTATTGCTTGAAATTGCATGATCGCTTGAAATGAATTTCTCTCGGTATTTGAAGTTAATTGTTTCTTCAAGCGTGTCGAGAAACGTGAATTTGAAATCGTATTTCATTCGGATCTCGTATCTCGATCGATTCTCAAGGAAGAAGGTCTTAAAACATTATTTAAAAAGTGTATGTTGAGTGGAAGATTGAATACCGACTGATATTCTGAGAAACGTCGTGACCTACTTTTCTCTTTGCGTGCATCTCGTCTACGAGCGGTAAGAAAAGCATTGACTCGCAGCATCTATCACTGACCACCGCACTGTTACTCAATATACATATACAGAGTAGGTCACCGAAGACGAGCGAAAGACTCAAGTATTTCAACAGCAAAAGAATATTACGACGAGACTCCTTAAATTGCGCTTCCGTTTAATCGATGATATCTCTATAATAAAACGTCGTACAAACGTGATGGAAAATCCATTTTAAAATGAAGAGCTTTGCACCTCTTATTTGATGGCAATGTAAAAGTTAAAGTATAAAATGTTATTTCACTTGAAATAGTATTAGATATTTGTTCGTAATGTTGATATTGATATCGATGAAGATTGTTACTAATGTACATAATTAATACGTAATTAATAAATACACAATTCTTTGTTTTACAGAACGCTTACGAATTATTTACGCTGAAATAATCGAACCGTATTGCGGTATTTTCATTGTATAATTTTGTGGCAAGCTTAGCTCATTCAGCGTGTACATTTACCGCACAGAGAACTGCAAAAATACACCCTGTACTTCAATTTGAAAATTGTTTTTTTTTTCGAATTAGAAACGAAATGAGTGGGTTGTATCGCAATTTCTAAAACGTCATTCCATTAGCGAAATCGCTCAAGTGCTAAATCATCTAGTATCTTTTTCACCTAATATTCAGTTCGGAATTTTACTATTAGGTATATCATAAACCCGAGAACCGAGGGATTTGCGCGTTATCATAAAACAGGGAACGGTCAGCCGCTTCCTATAATAATCCAACTGATAAAACGTAGTGTGTTGGCCATAAACGATCACGATAAAACAGTTTTACACCATATATAAATTGGAATTGAAATAAGAGAAAACGTGATATATCGACAATGAATGACAAATGAATGAATGACAATGAATATCGGTGATGTAATTTGTAAATTAATATTTGTGACGTACTTTATACATTCTAAAGTCGTAAAGACAATTTATCAGTTCTACGACTTCTAACTATTTAGCAACCTGTCCCTTGTAAATTAACAATTAAAGTTAATAATTAATCGATAGATAATAGAAAACGACTAGTCAATCATATCTCGTTAATTTTCACAATTTAATCGTTAATTTGATTTGTGTAACGTTATTTATTTTATTATTCAACATGTTGCTATTATGCAGGATAATTTATTGACATTGGTAATAGTGCAATATGGACGTATTATATTACATCGTGACGAATGGGAAAAAAAATTGCGTCGTGAAAAGACCTGTCACTGTCATTAGAACAGTGTTTTTTTACGCACCTTTTCTTTCCACACAGAATTCCATCCACAATGCAAACAGTTGCAACAAGTCGCAATTTCCCTAACAAAATACTAGGATAATTGCAGAAACTCTGACCTCTCACGCAATCTAGCTAGTACTGCTCCCTCGTATATAGACTTCGATTTCCATCAAACGGGGAAACAGGATTATACATACAAGTGAATTCGTGAAACATGGACAAAAATAACTGGTATTCTTCGCTAAATGTATTTTCTTGCTTTTTTCCCTCTTTCTATGTATTGTACAGATTACTGAAATTTATTTTACAAGGTTTAATCTAAATCTCGTGTCAAAATCAATAAGACTTTGTAAAATGTAAAAAAGATAGCCTAGTATGTATATACAGTATATATATAGAGTATGCATAAAATAAACATATTTTATACGTTACAAAATTAATTGCATATTACGTACAAAATTTATGATTGATTTGCCATATTTTAAATTTCTATGTCTTCGACGATCTTTTTAGAATTCGGAGAATTATAAATTTGTTTTGCTTGCTGTAAAATATTCTTCAATGTGTACATACGTGTAATTTCTACGGTATCTCCAATATTTATTGGCTTCGTCTGATATCGTATACAATTCCATAATTGAAGGTGGCTATCGCTCTTCTCTAAAAATGTATAATGTTATTTATTGTTAAATAAATATGGTAACAAGTTTCTTCAGTTCCTATTCGTGTCTTCCAATCCAAAAAAATTTTGCATTGACCGATATTCTGACAATCGAGATTCTGTTGTACGGTTACTATTTTTTTTTTCAATTTAAAATAACATCAAATATTATAACTACGTAGATGATCTAAGAAAATTCGATTTTTACCTGTATTGTCAAATTATTACAAATATCACGGGACTTTTAGTTAAATTCCGAGGAAAATTTCTCGCTACTCAAAGTCCATCGTTATTCTTTTATCGATAGAAACACATTCGATATTTTTCAATTAATTTTACGATAAAGCATCTTGATCGGCCGCGTTGTTTCATCGGCAGTCGAACACAAAATTCCACGTGCTCGCCATTCGCTTTATTAGCATATTTTTTGCGTACATCCACGTATTTGTATATAAAGAACGATAACGTTATCTGTTACGGCTCGCCATAAACTTTCGTCAGCACTCGGCATCCAATAATTTTGAGAGGAAATTAATTCCATTCACGAACGCTGAGCTGAACGTATGGGCAAGGATATAAACGCTGCTGCGGGATCCTTTCGACACATTGAATAATGTCGATAGACGGACAGAACCGCTATTTAACTGGTTTTAAACAATGCAAATTACAATTACGTCCAGCGGCGATACGCTACTGCTCTCCCATTCGCTTCTCGCATTCACATTATTTACCGTGAAAGCGGGCAGCCTGTTATTCTATTATGCAACTTATAACCAATTATTCTGCTTATACCGTACTTTTCCTGGAACCCTTATTTCCCTACATCGAAAGACAATTATTATTAACAATGACCACTGGTCGTATAAGGGAAGGTCGGCCGTAAAGTGTATACGCCTGCCGGGTCGTCGAAAGGTTTTGACGGTATGCCATGAATTATTCACACCCTCTCATATTTTCACATACTATACTCGTTAAAAGTTATAACTAGACTGCGAACTTTTAGGCATTTTTATATTTTTGTAGGCGTGGTTAAAGAAGTGGAATTTAAATGGAAATTTGTATCGTCTAACAAATATCGTAATAAACACTCTATTCTATATATTTTATATATTTTTGCATATCACGTGCATTATGTGCATTCTTGTACCTTCGAATTTCACGTAAAAGAAAATTACACATAGGCAGGTACATATATATTATGTATTATATATATGGATACGTATATCTGTTAGCGTAATTTTCTTGAGTTCACTATCGTGTTACTTTTTTCTCTAATAATTTTCTTGTCAGCATATACGGTCAACTAGCGTTCTTATGTACACTCACATATCCATATATTTGCAGAAAAGAGAATATTCTTTTAGAACTAGATAATACCGTGGACATCTTATGTTACGTAAAATTTAAGCTCAACTTATTTCTATGAATTTAGGATAACGTGCTTCAAACTCTCTTCCGCAAGTTTCTAGTCCTTGACCATCTAACATGAAATTCCAAACTCCTACTATAATGACTCCTATCGCCATAATAGTTGTTCTTGCTGTACCTATATTATTTTGTTAACTAAATATGACAATTTCTTACTTTCACATACGTGTACACACCAGCCGACAAAATAAAATATGGAAGATAAATGGTAGCTGAAAACAATAGAAGTACGTAATTTTACAAACCAGAATTTGATAAAAGCGATGGATAGATATAATACCAATACTTTGATAAACGAACGTCTGATACAAAAGCTATTAATATCCCCATATATAATTAAATTACCTATTAAAATACCTATTTATTTACTTACTGATGAGAATACCAACTGTATACGAAGTACCTATATATTTCTACATTCCGTTAAATGAAATAAATTTTTCTCCTAAAGTATACAATTCTCCATCTGCAATGAGAAAGACGTTATTTAAAATTCTATACTATCGCAATTCTCTGTAACTCCCATTGTATATTCCAATAATTCCTTCATTACGCATACAAAATAAGATACAGCCTTGTACAATCCTCGAAAACTACGTGCATTCTCTCATGCACAAAACACAATTTAACGTATTCATAAATCATCGAGATATCTATCGTTAAGGATATAGAATAGACATCTTTGGAGAAGTACTTTTTACTTGAAAGTTATAGAACGATGCTCGCACCCCGCAGGAAGGGATACTCGAAAAACGTATCGGCCTTTTATGGAAGGACAGCCATAAATAAATAATAATATCGAAAGAAGCAACTCCGTTCACGGCAAAGGAAGAAAAATGGATCGATCCCGGCGGATCGTAGCGGGTGATAATGTATTCCCCTCTAGTAATGCATTCAAATTCAGCGGAGGACTTGATCCCCTCTTTCATACGTTCGAGAAGATCGGCAGACCGATCGACATCCATGAGTGCCGGTAGCCCGTCGTGAATTTCCAACAGCTACGAATAAAGTGAGTAGTCGACTACGAAGTCGAGAGACGCTTATTTTCGAGTCTTACGGCCGCGTGCACGACTCGGACCGTAAAGTCCAAGTAAACCTGGCCATTAAGCGACGCTTTTTCTTCTCCTCTATCGCGGTCGGCATCAATGAGCCCACTTACCATTCTTTCTCTCAGATTCTCTCGCGTTTTCCTCACCCTTCCGTCGTTACTTGATCTCGCTTTCCTGGTCGTTTCTCGCCCTCTTTCTTCGTTTCGTCCATTTACAGTCAGTCAAGAAAGTTCACACCTATCTAATAAATTTGGTGTGTCCGATTTATCAGAGAAAACTAAGCAGAGCTTCGCAACAAAGTTATTTACATATATCAAGAAAGTAATCGAGCGTTCATAGGCCAAGGTAGGCGACTCTCTGAAATTTTTGGAATTATACAGCTAAAGTATTTGCTTGATGCTTATATCATTCTATTAATTTTCTCTAGTTTTTGATTTGGTGAAGTTAATTGATTCGGCGTATAAGCGGCTCGAGTATCATTAATATATTTTTAAGAGGAATTTAAAAAATGTATACATTTAATTCATACAGAAGTCTCGAGATAAAGTTAAATCAGGAATTACGAAACCTTTAATTTTTTCAACGCCAACGAGATAGCAGGGTTTTATCGATGCTTGCGTGGGAGGCGCACCTACAAAATATTAATGTAATTTTAAGCTCACTACTTGTACAATCTCACGTAGATATAACAGGTGCATGTCATTTTTCTGACACTGTATTTTGTATCTTTTCATTTCTTGTTTCTTAATAAAGATGAATAAATTGCGTTACATTTTGACAAAAAGTGTCAGAATGTGTCAACAAAATTCGTAGAGTTAACGTTTTTCATTATAATATTTTATATTTAAAGGGTGTATGTAGACTTTTGTGGCTGACTGTAGATCGATTTATATAGATCCAAAAACGTTTAAAAGGAACATTTTTGTCGCTGCAATAGGCTCGCGACTTTACATAATTCGAAGGAAAGGTGACCTGATTTTGGCCTGGTTGAGAAATCTTGGTCCATTATCGTTGAAATCGAGCCCAGAAAAGCGTCTATAGAAAACGATATCTTGACACCAGCGGGCAGTAAATTCGGTCGAGCGGTTTTAGAAGAACCGTAATTTTTTTGTTATTTCTTCAATCGGCCAACCGACATTTGTGAATGAAGGATAATTTTCGTTACGTACAAAAATCGTATAATATTATCCGATCAAGAATTTAACTTCGATTTCCTTTTCTATTGATACCATTCAATTGATATTGTTGATGTAACGTTAAAACGTAAGTTTCTGCCTTAGAAACCTGCAGCACAGTTTATCGACAACTCAAGCTACCCAAAGAAAAGGGCAAGAGACCAACGAAAAGAGCAAGAATAAAATCTATGTATCTTATGGTTAATTAAAGCTAAAATGCGCTGCTCCCGCATGGGGGTTGTCAGACCAGTCTGAATCATCCAAAATTCTTTTACTGATCTAGAATGGACTGTATTAGCGTAGTTCTTAGCTTGATGTCTTATATTCGCTAATCGTAGCTTTTCCAAAGATTTAATTCATATGGAAGCAACGTTCATATCGAACAATATAAAGATTAATTTTTGGAAAACGATACCAATTACCGGGACTCGTCACGAGGGGTGACTACGATCAGTCCCTTTGTATATCATAAATTAATTCTATTTATTTATAAAATGTTTATCCTACGCTATACTTAATTTTGTTTGTTTTAATCTAATACATAACTGGCGAAAAGGAATTGAATAGATCGCGTAGATGATTCTTAAACGAGCTTGTATCATAATGGTCATTTATGTTACACGGGGCGGAAGATATAAAACCATCTGAGAGAATAAAGAAGTATTGAGTATTAACATTTATCAACCAGGATATAAAAGTATTGAGATACCTTGTAGTATATCTGACTTTTAATATGATTTTATTTGTACACGCGCGAGAATAATGATTATTATCAAAATATATCATGTTAGTATTATCCATTGGTAAAATAGACCTTTCGTATTAAATATCTCATTATTAATTATAATTTAATATAACGTTTATGAAATATGAACTTAATCGCGTTATATTTGATTCTTAAATAGATTTTATTAATTATGTTCTTGTTGAAGATCAGAAACGTACAAGTGTAGGATAGAACGCGGCGATGAGATTATAACATTATGTATTTACATAATACACTGCAGAACAAAATACAAGGAATGAAAATACGAGCAATCTTTGAAGCACACATCGGTTACATTAACTATCGGTTACAATACATTAACGAGAGTCGGCTTGCGAAAGACTATAGCGAACCGAACGGAACAAGGGAAAAACAAGGAAAGAGGACAAGAAGCTACGTTACGAAACAGCACGCCAGCAACAACCACACATCTATTCATCAAATACGCACACAGATGTCGCAGAGACACTTGAATTTCTAACAGTTTTTAAAAGCAGAATATACTATAAATTGTGCTAATAAATTGAAGTTTATTAAGTCGAAAAGAATATTTTAAAAATATCTTTTAATAAAATTATTAATAATTGAGCATTATTGAAGAGTGCGCGAGCATGGAAAAACTTGTGGGAGAGAAGCTCGTATCTGAGTTCAAATAATCATATTTGAACATTGAAGCCAACACCAAAATACCCAAACCATGCGACTTACAAATCGTAGCACGTACGATTAGATGACGAGATTTCGTTGCCTGTGATATGATTGCATTTGCATGCTGAAATCCAGGAGCACAGGTTGATCCCTTGGCTTTAAGCGGACACGAGAAATTAAACTCCATCCATAGTCATTGACACTGATTTTATTTAAAGTAGTGAGATGAAAATTTGAGTAGCGTATTTAAAATTAAAAAATATAATCGAATAGAAATAGAATATTATTTGAACGATTTTAGGGATTTAGTTGATACTAGATAAAGTAAAATAAATTATTAATTTTACTTATCACGAATTGACGGTATAATTGTTTTAAATTAACAGTAGAATTTCTGTAAATCACTGGAATAATTTTTTAATTCTTATTGTTAAGTGATAGCTTCAACAATTTATTACAATAATCATTTGTACAATTTTTATGTCTTTTATAAGCTAAAACTAAATTTACGCTTCTGTGATACTAGTTTTCGACTTGGAATCCTTTGAATTTATATCAAGTATCAGTTTATGTTAGGAATGGTTATACTATGGTAGCCAAACATAAATTTGACCAGTGGTCAAGAATGTTTAAGCGATAATGATGCACGTTAATTCTGGGTCTATCGTCGCTATCCCAAAGGGTGAAGAACTTATGTAGTATTTCAATTTGGACTGATTACAAGTTCTGAGGAATTCTTTAATCTTTTTATTTTTGCTATCCATCATAATAATTTATAACTATTCATCAATTTTCTTAACTTAAGACATTTAGTGCTACAATATCCCTCAAAAGTAAAATACGCTGAGATTTGAAAGCCGTGTTCTTCGTGCATATCTGGGATTCTCTCTTTCTAGGAAGAAATATCTGGCTGTCTGTACTTTCTACGCGCGCGTACCGACAAATAATTCAGGAATGGACAGGCCGGCAACTTCACATTATAATGTACGGTACTTTGCACGCCGAGATTACTAATATTATACGTTACTAATATTATACGTTCACATTACTTTTATTCGAGAACGATGAGGTAGAAGCACACAGCATATTAATTTTTTTGACAACTTTGCAAGAACGGGTTTTCCATAATTAATCAAAAAGTCATTTTTGCAACGGCTTACTATAAGGATTACGTGTTAAAGCTTCCAACTTTGAAGATGGATAGCTTCATTTCGGTAAGGCTAGGCGCTCTAAAAATTGAATCACGTACAGATAATATACTAAATAACGTATCATAAAAATTTCAAAGAAATTGTAAGTAAGTCAATCTAGGTTACAAATACCTCGAGTCTATGCGTCGTTGTTGTTCAACGATTATTTATTAAATGTATAAACCTAATATGTTTTTACACTCACAACTCTGTTTTGTATCCAATTATTGATTTAATTGCCTAGTTACGTTGTCTTATTTCATAAAAGAGAAAAATTACATCTATTGTACTTAATTGTAGCGAGGTTAAAAAATGGAAAAGAAGCGATGGTGTGATAGATGATTAATATTTGAATGCACCGCTTCTTTTCTTCGAAACACTAAACACGTCAATGTTCGAATCTACTTGCGACGTACGTAAGTACTTGAACCCATCATTAGTTTACATAAGTAAGAAAAATCTTTCCGCTCGTCAGGTTTCGTGAAGTCCGCGTCAATGATTTCCAAGAGAGAATTCGAGTTGCTTAAGAATTCCACTCTCCTACGTTCGCCAATTCGTAAACGACTTTAAAATCGATGGATCTCAGTCTTTGTCGGGGTCGTGCAGTTTCTGCTCGATTCCGGTCACGCGGCCAAGCCACGCGATCCTTTGACTTCTTACCACCACGATTTTCTCTCTTTTCTTGCCGTATCGGGTAACTTTGGCATGTTTCACGGCTACCAAACGCGCCTAACATTTTTCTTCGACGATCAGCCGGTACCGTGGAATGCCGGTTCCATCATCGAAATGGAACTCCGAACCGTGTCGTCGGTCACTGTGCGCCGAATAGAATTTTAAGGCTTTCTCGTGGCGTTCGATTGTTCGTTCGATCGTTTCTCCCTCTAATTTTTCTAGTTTCCTCGTGTTCTCGTTTAATGTTACTCGCGTGATGCACTTAATCGTCGCTCGATCCTTTCGCAACTGTTTTCAACGTTCGCCGAAATCGTACATGGCTTTGGAAATAATGGCTTTTGCTGAAAAACCTTTACCATTACCTTTCGTTCCCTTTTCAAGAGCGCGCAGTTAAGAACATTATGTTTTATATGAAAATTGATGCTTTGTGCTGGAGATTGGTTGAAAAGAAGCAAAGTCCGGGATTTTTTAGTGGCTAATCTGCCGAGAGAGGTTTTAATTATTCAGTATTCTGCGGGAATTCTAATACGATTTTACTTTGAATACAAGAGAGTAAAATATCCTATTTTTTCTTTTAATGCATTTGTGTACTTTATTGGTTTCATTAATTCTATTGTAGCGAAAATATATTGTTACGTATATAAATGTACATTTGTTTCACATATAAAGCGTATCGTGATATACGTAAAGAAAAGTGTAAAAGAAAATGAAGAAACAGTGAAGCAATAGTTCTTTCAAAGTTAAATGTTTGCGAAAAGCAAATAATCAAAAAATAAGACGGTAAAAATAAATGAAATAAAGTGGTACGCAGTAACACGTTACTCCTGCTTTTCGAATTACGATTTATTCTTATTCTCGTCGTTTCTTTCCGATCTCGTGCTCATCGATTTTCTACACGTATAAGGATGAGGGTCACTGTCCGAACATGCCCGCACGCCCTTCTACCATTTATTCTTATTTCTTTATATACAGTAGTCCTTGGATAAGCGAACCCATTTTTCTGCAGTTAAGACTTTTTATAGTCAGCTACATTTTTTCTTTTTAATGAATCATTGATGAATGACCATCGACATTCGCAGAGTCGATCTAAACACTCGTCTATGCTACGTAGCAAATCACCTTATACAAGAAAGTCATGAAAGTTAGTTTTACAGATGGAAAAATATTTAGTGTAGATGGCATTCTGTATTGTCTTCACAATTTGTGTAAAGGCTCCGACATATGAACGAAAGACGCATTATTATTTAGGTTGGAATCGGACATCACAGAGAAATGCAACTAAATTTATAAGAAAGACGAACGTAACAAATGCGCATGCACGCGCTAATGAAAATTTCATATTGATAAGAATTTGTCGGAAAGGACGATAGTAAATGTTTCGCAATAACCGCAAGATTTAACGACAAATTGTCGAGCAAGATTAGAAAAAGCTACGTGTAGGAAAGTTTAAATATGTTTACGGAGCCGGATATGTATGTTGAGCGGAAATGGATTTAACATTTGCCATAAATACATCGAAAGATTATATGAATCGCTGCTAAAATGCATGACGAAAATTTTACAAAGTAAAAGTATATAAGATACTAAAAACAATTTTTTATACATACCCGCGTAAAACAATTCAATTATCTGTCACAATTTCTGAATTATGTACGATTCTCGCAACATCGATTCATAATTATTTTTCTACGCAGCATTTAAATGGCGAGGCGTTTTCTTTTAATTTTCTACAGTAATAAATTGTAGTACACGATACAATTCTCTAAAGATAAAAGGCAGGTAAATTTATTACATAGAAATTATGAAAATATTAAATTTATGGGGTGTGCTATTTTTCTGTCACGGAATAAAAAAGAATGGCAAAGAGGGAAAGTGTGTAGGTAGGTGAGTGAGTACTGAAATTAGGGGAAAAGAGCCCTGAATTTTGGGCAAGTCAGTTATAATTTGCATACGCGACGTTTCATTATACAGAAAATTGAGACGAGGACTTTATTTTATCGCTTTAATGATCGTAGCATGCAACTTTCTAAACTAATTGGAAGTGTTTATACCATCCAGGTAATATGCATGTTTATCATTCATAAGAATATGCAGGATTCCAAAGATGTCTAGGGAAATTCTGTCTTATAAAGAGGAAATTTTGAGAAAAACCACCGAGATAAAATATCGAAATAATAAGATGTATATTCATAGCTGAAATAACAATAAATTGTTCCGGTGTTCTATGAGAAATAATAAAAATGATATAATTCAAATATTTGCAAAGATATAATTGCAACAGAAGCATGACTAGTACTTATTGGAATTTAAATAAAATTACTTCAATCTTCATCTCAATTTGCTTGAATTTATACGTCAAATATCTTCTAGAAACGAGATTGAAGGTACAAAGAACATACTGTAGACGGGCAAAAGCTACGAAAACACGTAAAGGATTTTCATTAATTCGTGCGGAGTAGCATCAGCCCCGTGTAGTAAATTCCCTCTGTTCTGCAAACGCTATTCCCGATGCTTTTTCTTTGCGCGCGTATTTTAACAAGACATTTATTCCGCTAGGACGTGAAAAACCCACAGATAATATCTCGATTTTTACAAGAATACATTACCACAACAAGCATACAATCATTTTAGAACGAAGCTTACTATTCCGCTGATAACGTGCCACTGAAGAGCATATTTAGAATGGGACATTCCTGTACGAATCGGATTAAATTTCAAAGAATTCGCGCGAGAGAAGTTGAGAAATAGAAGGCAACATTTTCTCGTTCTAAAACGGTCTTCTGTTTTAAAAGCGCAGAACATCAAAAAGTAAGAAAGTTTAGTCGATGTTAAAGATCGTTAAATGCTTTGAAATTTTTTCAATCTCGGTAGCACCACTTTGTTTCTTGCTTTCCTTTCTTCTTCTTTTCACTGGTAACCAACTGTGTGTCGATCGAAAAATTCACTCTATAGTAATCGAAATGATCCGCAGATATCGTTAAAATTTAATGACTGTTCCAGCCATGGCCTAGCTGCACAATATGTTTCATTCTACCTTTATCTGCAGTTCTTTCTCTCACCAGCTTCCGTCTTATATTATTTTCAAGCATTATATTTCCAAAACCAGTAGCAGCTTACACCACAGATATTGTACCGTACCAGAGAACAAGATCGAAATTCGAATTTTATTTAACGAGGGTTGGTTTCGGGATGAGGAAGACGGTCGGCATAAATTCCAGATAATTATCAGACGCTTTGCACGCTGCGTAACGTACTCTTAAAAGTACGCGCAATTTTACCTGCGAGCCGTATATAAGTGGAAGTTTGTCGGTCGAAGTACGAAGCTGTAACCGCGATGTCTTTTGCAGAGGAACGTCGGCAACTTTGGAACCGCGCCACAATTATAAAATAGAAGCTGAAAGTTTCCACAAGACAAAGGCTGTACCCCGTCTCGCCGTTGGAAAAACACTTCGCGGCGCCGAGCCATGGCGAAATTAATTTCGCTGCTTAACGCACGACTTTTATATGTTGTACGGGATCTCAAGCTTAAATGGGCTCCGCGTAAGCTGCCGCTCTACGTACATACAGAGCTGCATTTCCCGGGCTGGCTAACGGTCGTGACACAAAGCGAAGTCTCTCTGTCCGTTTCTTTCTCCGTCGCCTTCGTTCGTCTTTTTATCTTACACCGGCCACGTTACACCTCGGGCGAATGTCTTCAAACGGTTCCGTGGGACGTAGCAGACTCTCCGTTGGAAAATTGCCGCATTCTTTTTTCCTGGGCGTTCGTTGAATTAAAGAAGGCAATGAACGAGAAGCTTTTTTGGACGCTTTTTTAAGGCCGACGGTAGAAATTACGCGTTCCCTGTCGATAAGTTGGAATCCGTAGCTGTTGATTTCTGACAGATACACCTTTGCTCGTACAGATCGATTTCTTACAGCGAAGATTGGCTGGATAGAAATGTGATGAAATGCAAAAAATATTAATTGACAATGTTGACATAATAGAGCCAGAAGTTATGTACTTGTGTCATTCAAATATGAAATATTAAACAAAGTAAATAATTGTTTCATTCGATAGGAAAGTAATGAGATAATTGGAAAAAATATTATTTCCTTATTTATTCATTTCAGAATAACATTTAACCGAATAAGATGATACGCAGTGGTTAGAAAAAGTATTGGCGCGCCATGGTACTCGTTATTGTATTTACATACTAATTAAGTAGCTCCAAGTAGATTAGATTTTATATAATTTAGTAGCATTTAGTAGTACTTTAGTAGCACTCTCAGGAGCACAGATGTATATAACCTTTTTTCAAATAAAGTTTCGATTGCATACATGTGTACGAGCGGTGAAAAAAGTAACTGTAGAAGGCAATGCTGCAAGCAAGGATAAGTTGATGAAAAGAAATGTATTCCGTTTGAGGGTTTCGTTTTCGAGAAAATCAAGTTTGGAAATTCGTCGAGTACATGAACACTCGTCTAACTACCAGCCCAACTATTCTATCTGAACTACTTCAAACTCGATTTTATCGAAAACGAGACCTCAAACGAAAATTTTTATTTTACATTTTCTTTGCTTGTAAAATAGCTTGATTGTATTATCCTCGTTCAATCAGAAATTAGTCAAAAGCACACGTACTCGATGAATTTCCTAACTCGATTTTCTGCGAAAATGAGGCTCCGAACAAAAAATTTTATTTCCCTTTTATACCGATTTCATTTCAACTTATTCTTCCTTCCAGACAAGGTAATTCATTACAACTTAAAGCGAGAATCATTTTGCATTGTTAAATATTTCTATTTATGCATCAAATTATTTAGAAAGTATCTTTTTTATAATGATTAATCGTTACGATACAATCATAATACCGACTGTAGCGAAATTATAATTTTAAATGGTGATAAACCTCTGTAACTCCGTGTTAACAGCGTTCTTATTTCTAAACTGTGGATCCCTCTTACAAAATGGAAAGTCCACATTTTTTCGAATGATATTTATGATATTTCAGCTTCGGCTCGTGCTTTTTACGAAAGAAACGTGTTACAGAATGGAAAAATTACTGACTATTCACCATATCCAAAACCTCTGCTGTTAGAATATCGATAACTATATCCGAGGACTAAAACGTGTCAAATAAAAAATTCTTTTTGATTCATAGACTGCGATCTATTATTTAAAATGTTACGTAGATAGAGAATTTATCTATCGAAAGGAATCGATAAAACTACGTATCTTTTTTCAAACGTAAAAAAGAAAAAATAATTTCACAAAATGGAGTAAATATTTTCAAACAAACTTGAACTTACAGATGCGTATATACCTGTAGACAAAAGTAAATTAACCTTTATTTAATGAATAACTACGGTGTATAAATCACGGCCTGACAACGACGAATCCCAAGTAGGTACACAATGCATCAAAAGGGGCACAGGCTGCCGCAATGGAACTCTATCTACACGGAAAACTCATGAAATATGTATACAATTTATGGTGTACATTGTCGTATACGTAAGACGGTATTTCTGAAAGGTTATCACAAGTTACAGACAATTTTTCCCTTAACCTGTGATCACATTATCAATGACGGAATAAAAATAGCAGCTAAGATACGAAGAGAACAGATAATAAACGAATAAAATAGCCATCGTAATAAGAGGAACGGGAAGTATAATATAGAAAGGGAAAGGTAAAGTAGAGGAATGGACAGAGAATAATACGTTCGAGCAAGAACAAAATTGTCTGCGACTTATAACAATTGTCTAGAACGCCATATCTTTATGACACTGGCTACGGTGTTACGCAGCCATGATATCCAAGAAGGTTTTCGTAAGTTGCAATTTCCTTCTGCATCGAGAAGACCATCTTTTCCATTGGCCTTTAAAATGAGAGGATCTGCGAACGAGAAAACGAGCTCGAGGAAAAGAGAGGAATTTCAACTTAAAAAGAAAATAATATACAAAGCTTAAGAAATATCCGTACACAGGTACAGTATCGCTCAAAAGTATTCGGTCAGTCGCTTATTTTTGACAAGATATATTTCGATTAAGAAACTACAATCAACTCAAAATGCAATGATTTAGTTCTTTGCGATCACCCTAGTTACGTGTAGCATATTATAACTTGATTAAATTGATTTTCTAAAGTGAATATACAAGGTGTTTGGTAACTGGTGGTACAAGCGGAAAGAGGGTGATTCTACGCGAAAAAAGAAGTCGAAAATATAGAATAAAAATTTTTTTCTTTTTTTTTTTAATTTTTCCATCGAGACAACGATCTACAGTGAGATCCGTTATAACGAGACGCGATAAAGTGCACGCGTACCGAGCGAAAATTCAAAGTCGATTTTCTCGAAAACAAAGCCTCGAACGAAAAATTTTTATTCTTTATTTTCAACTTCTTTTTTCGCATAGAATCACCCCCTTTCCGCTTGTACCACCAGTTACTAACCACCCTGTATAATAATAAAACTGACCTTTGTGATTGTTATACCCCATAGAACTATCTTCTTTTATTTCTAAGCCTTGAAACCTGATAAACTCTTTGTCTGCAGATTCTTAAGTCGTTGAGTTGAATTATGAGAGAGATTAAGAAAGTTAACGTAAATGGATATAAAGATTCTCGGTTCACAAGACTCAGAATTCACATACTGTTACTATAAATCGTTCAAAGTGTCCTGTATACTTATGAACGATAGTATACGTTATGGTAAGAGAAATTCTTCATTTAAATTGGATAACGAAAATGTTAATTTCTATTGGCTTTACCAAAGAATATAAGACACGGATTTCCAGTTGGCTAGCCATTTAAAATACTTTAGTCTTCGCATCAGCGAACAATGAACTCGTTTACACAAACTCCTCTATCTTTGTCGCTGGTCGGGCAAGGATTGCGTAATTAAATTACGTTTAAATACGCAGCTACATTTGAATACGCAGCAGTAAAGGGCTGGCAGAGAGAAAATCGAGAATTTCCACGTCACAATAGCTTCAAGATAATAAAACGTATTCAGAACGTTCGGATGGAGTCCGCGTTTTCGTACGCGTTTCCTTTGAACTCGAAATGACGGAGGAACAAAAAGTTGCGACGCTTTTTCTTCTTGCAGGGGAATGAGAAAAAAAATCCTCGTCACTTCATTCGCGAAGGAAATCTGGGCCAAGTGGAGGCGTTTGTTTTTATTCCCAATAATAGAGGGATGTGAAGGCAGCGAAAACCTGTTGTCACCGTAGATCTTGATAAAGGAAGGGAATATTATTTTTTTCGATTATCGCTGCGATCGTACGAGTGAACAAATTACGACGATTTGTTTATTGACGCGTAATTAAGACTTCAAATTTTTGAATTTTCTTCTGCGCGGTAGGAATCTGTTTGTTCAACGAAAAGAGGACGATTCAACTATCAAAGAGATAAGCGAAGATTAATGAGAAGGCAGCGACCGCAGCCGTAATCGTTCACTCAGCTATTCTTCGTGATGAAATCGGATTGGTGTCGGCGTAATTTTATACAACAATGCGTTCACGTGAAAGTATATAGGTTTGAGTACGTATATACACGGTGGACGTAAATTGCAGTATCGCGAATGTAGTATAATCGAAGTGGGGAAGCTCCTATGGTTCGATAGAAGACAAAATTAAAGAATAAGAAAATTGCGTTGGCGGCTTTGTTTTAGAGAAAGTCGAGCTTGAAAAATTGTCAGGTATGCGATAAGATAGGAGTGGAAATTGGCAACTATGATGTCTGGTTTTCGGGAGAATTGAGTGTAAACACGTTTGGTTAACAATTAACCCCCTACAGCATACTCGACAAATTTGCAAACTTAATTTTCTCGGAGGCCAAGACTTCAAGCGAAAAAATTGTATCCGATGTTTTCAACATATTTTCGCATGTAGAATAATCTGCTGCCAATTAATCGCCTTTCGTTACAATCTTTGTACTAGAAATCTGTACACGTTTACAAATCGATTTTATCTCAACCTGAAGTTGTACTCTGCGTTAAGCAAATAAAACTTGTAAACTGAAGCAAGTAAAAGACACTAGTTTTTAAGCGGATTGTATTTCGCTTATGTGACAAATGAAATCCTCTTTTGTCTTAAGTATATGTTCCTCGCAAAGTGGAGAGCTATTTATCTTTGAAAGTAATTTCAAATCTTTGAATAGAAGCTCGTTACTTATCAGAGAAAAGGTATTTGCGTTAACGCGTCGTTGGTTTGAATTAAAGTATGTCTTACTTGCTGTGTAACGCGAGTACCGTTATATGCGAAATAAAAGATCTAATTGCCTATTTAAACCTCTATTTATTATTGTTACAGGTTAGTTATAGTCTAATACAGGCGAATTTTTTGATATTCTCGCAATTAAATTTCTCATATTATTTTTAATATCGTTGTGTTTAAACGAAATGAGTATATAGGATGTCGGTGTTGAACGTATCATGTAATATTATTTTAAACGCGTGTAAATATTTATAGAATATTATTCAGGAGTACCAAGTAGAATAAAATCAGATTTTATACGCTGCCTCGAACACTCAATGAAAGAGCAAAATTAAAAGCTTAGTCAAAGCAAATGGTTAGATACGATACCTTAAAACATCAAAAGCTCGTTACTCTTGTCAATCCGGAGTTTCGTACGTGCAATTGTACTTTTTTTTTAAGGCGGATAACATCGATGAAAGGAATCGAATATCTCTGACATTTTGATAATTTTCTAAAGAACTTTTTCACAGAGGTACAGATAGAATATGGTTGAATTGATAGATGAACGACAGTCGAATGATGCATATAACGAGGAAAAGATTTCCAGCTGAAAGAATAATCGGATAAATTTAATTTTCAGATCTTCGTTGGGTCAGTTCAGTTTCAGTCAAAGTAATTTTTCCCTGCGCCAAGCTATGAAGCACTTTCGTGCAGCTTCCGGCAATGCAATTTCCGTAAACTCAACGCGGATTCCTTCTTTTTTTTTTTGCGGAACTTTGCAGAGAAACATGGAACAGTTCCTTTTTGGCAATTAACGTTACCACTGATCTCTGGATTCTTCCTGGATCGTCCTGTTCGTGTTTATCGTGTAGAATCTTTGCATCTCACTGTGACAGTGTATATATTTAATTTATTGTTAGGCTACGTACATTTACGCAAATTAATATTTTTATAGAGGCTGTTAGATAAATTCTAACTATATTTCTTATTAGTTAAGTACGAAATTCTTACGATTTACTTGTCAAAATGATTGACTAAATCATGAATGCTATTGTTATCAATTTTCACGAAGGAAGGGCATGATAACGGTCCCTGTAATTCTACCTATAGCATTTTTGAGAAATTTTAAAAGATGTTTCAATCTTGAGAATCAAGAGTTCCAGGCATGTATTTATAGAATTTATCTTCAGCCCTTTTTCCTTTCCGTGGAAAAAGCAAAACGCGATATTGAAATTTGATCATCCATTTCCATTACACCGTATGTAGGGTGCACATATCTCTTAATGCTGATACGACCGAGATATTTTACGGAATATTTTACATCTTTACACATTTTTCTACTCGCTTCTTATTTCTTTATTCGTACATATTTCGTTTAACTAAATATGTGCTCTCTTGCGTTTTAGTTTCGTAAGTTCGGTTTTTAGATAGCTTTGTAATTATGTAAATTTCTAATGACTTAAATTTATTCCGTATCGTTTAACATTTCGTAAAATAATCTTATACACCTATGTTTTATGATCACTTGTGTTCTTTATAAAACCATCTACTATTACCTTTATTCTGGTTCATCAACTTGAATGAATTAATATAGTCGCACAATCGCATATTATTCCGAACTGGTCGAATAAACAAGTGTTAAATAGAATTACTCGTAATACTGTATCTTAAGCTGGATTAGAATTAGCAAAATGTTTCGAGTGGTAGAGTACAACTATATATAATACCTACATACGTAAGGCGAAATGTTCATAACGAAAAATATAAAATTCGCCAAATAGAAAAGGAACCCGCTATTATGTACAGAACAAAAGGATTAACACGTTTATTGTTGACAAAGCCGTCTTGTAACTGGATAAAGTTACAGCGGACATATAAAGGTCTTTATATTTTACTACTTTCCCAGCGTAATAAAATAAGATTACTTAGTCTGGGTTTATAAGGATTGCCAGCTTTATAGCGCAGTGAAGGGCAAAGAAAGAAGGTCTCCATTGCAGTGGCCACCTTTGCCACTGGACTTTAAGGGGACAAGTGTTTTAATTAGTCCCGTGTCTCGCGATACTGTGTTAGTTTTGGGTATGCTCTCTTTTAACGTGCAAAAAATCCATGTCTCTTGCGATACTTAGTTCGTTCGCTGTATGTATTACACGGTTATGATGTTTCCTTCTATGTTTAACTAGAATTTCCGTTTGTTAATTAAAATTTAAAAATATAAAATTTTATAAAATTAGTAAATTGAATTAAGAAACGTTATGTCACCTTAATATCGTGAAATAAAAAATGATAGTAATATCAAGAAAATCATGTTTTTATGTTATTTATTATACAAGTCTCCTGTATTATTTTTTTGTTTTTTTTTTGTTTTGTAATTAATTTGACACTCTGCAAGTGTTAGGATTCCTTAGAATGCGATTTACGAAAATTGCAATCAATTAACTACGTACTTAATGTATATTAACAGTAATGTACTATGAGTACTAATAGCATTTGCATTAGGGCGCAGGACATTTCTTGGCTCATTAGGCTGTTAATTTCCAAATGAATCTCATGTACAATATCGGGAGTATATTTATACAATGCTTCCTACATAGAATTATACTCTAATCCGACTAGCAAATTTTTGTTTAGTTACGATGCGAAAATGTAAAAAATGTAACTTCGTATGAGATAAAAAAAAAAAGGTAGAATATTTTAAAAAAGTAAAAAAATTTGCATGTTCGAGTACAATTGGGAACTTGATCCCATGGATCATTGAAAGCTCTAAATTCGACCGAAACTTCGAAAAGAGTCGAGGGCATTGTTCGTGCCGGCAAAGAAGAGGATCGGAACGATGAGCTCCGCGGAAGTGGAAACGTTCGCTTGCGCGGTATTACTCACAAGGAACATTTAAACGTCTCCTCCTTTTCTATTCTTGTTATCGCGGACAAAGCGTTTAAGATGGTAAAAAACGGTACTCATCGCGGATCTTTTGTAAACCGTTCACATCGAGCGACTCATCTGGAAAGGACTCGCGGTAAATCTTTCAAGATTTCGCGCAGTGCAGCGGCAATGCAGATAGAAAGATACTTCTCTTGTACGTACACTGGTGACCATAAAATACTTATTAGGGCACCAGTCGATGTACGGTACAAATGAAATACTTTTCGTTGTTCTTACATTCTAATTATTTTATTACAAATCTATTATTTCATTCACGTTATTCGAACCTTATAATATGAAATATTATATGAAATAAAATTTGTTAGGATTTTTCGATAAACGTGATGAATAGAGACGTTCTAGTATTCACAGCCGACTGTGTTGGAAAATTAGAAAATTTAGAAAATCATTTAAGTAGTTATCAAAATATAATCTGTCAGTCTTAATGCAACTTCTATTAAGCTTATAGACATCACAGTCAATTTCCCTAAGGTGCGTGGAAACTTGATAGACGTTGGCGTAGAACGTCCAGAATCGTGAAGCACAGTGACGTACACGCGGTGGAAAAATGCGTCACGAGTCAAGCAAGAAATCTTAAGGTGTCACGGTTCTAACGTGACACCGTAAGACGTGCGAGCCTGTCGTAATAACGCGACGGTTTCTTCCTCGTCTGAGTCTCGCGTGTCATGGATATACCATTAAAACGAATGCGAAGATTATGCAAGTATGTATGTATATATGTGGCACGTTGCCATTCAGGATCCTCCGAGACACGATTCAGCACGTCCGAGGGACGCGTTTCAAACTTGATTCCATTGCGAACTTTCGTAACTTTTGAACCGCGTATGATCCCTGCGAGACGTCACTATGCTTTCTCCTCCTTTTCTTCTACACACCTAACTCTTTCCTTTATTTCATTTGTTTCACAATTCCCCCCTGCTTTCGCCTTTTCTCATTCTGTTTTCTTCCATTATTTCTCAACTTATTCTCAACTTTCGTCTATTTTATATTTCTTTCCTTTCGTTTTATTTCCTTTCTTTTCGCTAGGACCTTCCGTTTTCATTCGTACTCTGGTTTACTTTCATTTTCGTCGGAGAATGTTTGAGGATGTGACGCAAAATTTTATGCATCGACAGGTCGGCATGCGCGACACCTCCGGCATTGCGGCGGCGTGTAAAATATTCAGATGAGATCCGCCGGAACGTTGCCTGCTGAATTTCGTGTACCGTATAATACCTGCGTATCGTGAAACGTATTACGGCCGTACGATTTCGCGACAACGAGATTTTGTTCCTTCTCGACTACGGTTCCCTTTTGGTACTGGCTTTCTCGTCATATTTCCATCCATTCGATGTAGTTTACATCGGATCAAAAGATCGAGATAAACGTAAATATCACGCTGAGAGCGAAATGTGCATGTAAAACAATTATAAATACGTAGAATACGAAAATCATGGGAGAAACACATTTTCCATGAATACATTTCTGTTTTCTTTTTTATTCTAGTTATGTTTCATTCTATTTCAATGTAAAATCGACAAAAATAATATAATATTCACTACAGTTTATGAAGTTGCAGGTATAAGCGTTAAGACAAACGATATTTTAATATCTTCCGATATATTAATATTTCGACAAGCAATATTTTTAAAGTTATTAAGAGGCTAAAAAACACATGTTTAGTCCAACAATCAAATAAAGGGACGATCTCTGTAACGTGAGGTTAATTGGCGACGTACTGGATTTTAAATAATAGTTTTTAGAATTTTAATGCTCGCGTATAAAAGAACGGAAAATGTGGCTTATCGTGTTCTTCCTCTGTAGTCTTCGTATATAATAATTATAAAATCTATTGATCGATAAAATCTACATTGTATTTTTCTGTCTGGGTGAATACGTAATAATTTACAATCCAAGAGTTATTGTATGAATAAATAACGTTGGTGCGTTGAAATTTTTCATAATATATGTATTACATGAAGTGCTTTCATATCATGTTTGAATAAAATTTAAGAGAAATTCTTCGTCGATGATATTTTGAATAATTTATCGACGTTCAAATCATTATTCATTCCATGCGAGAGTTTGTCTTAACCCTGTTGCGAGATTTCCGAATTTCTATATTTCAATTTTGCTCTCGTTTTAACAGCTGAAACATATTTGTAACGTCTTAACAAAATGTTTAATACAAAGTTATAATAAAAAATCAGTAATGATTTACTCGTATCTTGCACAAGATTCAGATATTTCTTAACGTTAGAAAAATATTATAGAATTGGGCCGTAAATGTCCGGAATGACACGGTAGGGTTAATAAATAAAAGAACAATTTCCATGTCTGTATGTATGTATATAAATCAAAAGTTTCTACGATATCCATAAATCAGTTTCTAATAAATTAACGAATAGGAGATCTAATACCTACTGTTTATAAGAAAGAACCGTTGACAATTATGATATACTTAATTCTGAATATTTTATTTGGAAGAATAAGAAAATCAAATATGCATCGAATCGAAACGTATTTCTACGCGTCCCAGAAGATCTACGAGATACCAAACTTGAAATTCTTATAAAACGTGTGTAACGTATGTTAGGATATCGTCAATCTTTGAGTTTCATATTTTGCCTAACGAACGAAAACGTTTTTTTGAATATCTCTTTTTCAATGACAGGGATATGCAAACTCAGAGGAAAGTTCTTGTCGATTTTCAATGTTTGACATCATGTTCCGCGTTCACTTTGCCGTCGCAGTTTTCGATAGTCTCCCGCCGCCGCGTAAAATGGAAAAGTTGGAAGCGTGGGAGGGACAGAAATTTTTGCCGAGTGGAATTTTCAGATCGTGCTTCGCGCGAGCCGGTCAACGGTTATGATTTTCAAGTATGCTTCTTCTCTTCATATTACACAATTCTGTATTCCACGGGACAGATTGCACTAATTTCTGGGATATAAAAAGAGAAAAACGTTTATCAGTTTAATTAAAGTTTTATACTCTAAAAATTAGAAATAAATTTTGTTCGAGTTTTACAGGTTAAAGATTTTAATGAGAAGTGAACAGTTCCACCGTAATTAATAGAGAATTTCACTGTATTAATTTACACGCAAGTTTTTACAGCATTTTATATACGATGAACTTGAATTTTGTTCGCTGTATTACCGCTTTTATATTCATTTCTTTGCGATAAAGTGGAACAGAATGACATAAAACATGTAGAAATATTTTATAATCGTCAGAATATTTTTGACAGAAATCGAATTTATACATACATACATACATACACACATACACACACACATGTATATATAACTATTATAAGAGCCATCATCTCTCAAGAGGTGAAGAATTTGTTTAATCTTTATTTTGAAATATAATCTTAAAAATTTTGGAAAATAAACGTCAGTATTTTTATAAAAAAATGCTGGCCCTCTAAAGAATGAAACTGATTCTGCGACGTTTATATTTTTGAATTATCAATACCCTGACAGGATAATACTCTACTACTCGAATTATTCATTACATCGGATAATTTCCCACTATATGTCTACTGCATCTAATCCATGGATTCACGAAGCAGTGGGAAGAAAACAGCCAATGTTGGTGAGCCATAAATGCATCCTGTTCCTCCACGATGACACAAGATACACCTACGTAATGGTATATATACACGCAAAAGGAGAATTGTTCTCCTAATATTTCTGTTTCGGATGGATACCTTGGATGGATAATATACAACAGCTATGAAAAGTATTGCCACATACTATTATTTCCCCATTAAGTCCCTTTTTCTCATCAGGTTTCATATTTCACTTTCGTAGTATCAAATTTCTGTGGTTGCATACTTAACAGTATATAAGTCGTTTCTTAGACAATAACAATTACACTAAGCCATTCTGTATGTAGATTACAAAAAATTAAAAGAAAAAAACAAATAAGAGAAATTTGATATTTTCAGGAAAGATTTTACGGGGAAAATGGGTAAAGCAGGAGGTTAACATGTTGAATATTTATTCGCTTGTTGCACTGACTTCCGAAAAGTGTACCGAGATAAAGAAAACGCATCTCGGTATTGCCCCTCGCATAGGTAGGTGAAATGAAATGGTTAAAGAAACGGTAGCTGGGTTAGTCAAGCAATACGCCAGAGATTATCTGTCAATGGGTTCGAGCAGCCAATATCCGTGCTGCACTGCAGTCCGTTTAGTTTATGTTATTTCAAAATGAAGTACAGTTCAATAAATTCAGCTTTGCCTATCAAATGCACAAATCAATGAAGAGGAACGATCGATTGTTTGCGAAGGATCAACGACGATTCCGTTTTGCAAACGCCGGGGACTGTGGCAATCGAGAAGAAAAGCAGGATTTAAAAGAGTGTGTACTTTTGCAAGATAAAATCGAGCTTTATTTCTTTTATACATTTTAATACTATATCTCAAGCATATATTTCTTCAAAGCTCTATATTTGCTAAAACATATAAAATTCTGGATTCGGTTCTATGACAACGCAAATATTGCAATATGCGCGTACAGATTCGACGTGCACGCAGCGTAAAATTACGCTGAAAATTTTAATCAAGAGTCTCCTTTCTGTGAGGCGGTACACAATGTTCTAAAGCCGATTTATGAAGATGTTTCGTAAGACGCTGTATTAAAATTACATGGAAGAACGTGTACAAAATACCAGCGAAACGTTGAATGCCGGCGTTTATACCGTACCAAGCATTTACACTGTGGCTTAAAAACTATAGAAATCACTTTTTATGTATGAGCGAGCAATACACATGTATAGATGTATATTGCAGAAGTAATGTTTAACGAGGACTTCTGCTTGGTATTAAGGATTATTAAAGGATTGGGTCTCGTTAAATGGCCGAGAAGCAAGAAACGACGCTTAATATAAAAGACTAAGATGTCCTATTGATGTCATATGCTACGTCATGCGACATACATTTCGGAGGAAACAAGAGGACTTCCGACCACGCTCATCAGATTCTGGACATAAAACCGGCGAATGCGATAGAATAGACTTTTTGAAAGAATAGAGAGAGCTCATCGGATGATCTTTGAGTAATTTTAGTAATAAAACTTTTAAAAAGAGAGTTGTCTATAATATAATCACATGTAACAAAACTGTTGTTTTTTAACTTGAAAATCTGCATACTACATAGTGATGGAATTCAGTTCGATACGTACTTATTTATAAATCTAAATTACATCCAATACTCAGGATTCGTCTGTTAAAAAATGTTAATGAGCTTAGAAGCTCCAAGAGGAGGACACCGGAGGAAAAAAGTTATGAATCGCAATATCTGTCATTTTGAATCGACTAACTTTGTCCAGATACGATTTTTTCTATCGGAGTATATTTTAAAAACACAACCGAAAACCGAAGTACCATAAATGCGTCATCCAATAACCATGAAATTTTAAAATTCGAGATACGTAATAATCTAAAAGTATCACCGTTTTCAGCAAAAATTCACGAGTCAACCAAGAGTTTGAAACATTTTCTTTGATCATCTAGTTTATTTAAAAACGTTAAAAGTGTTCCAAGTGAAAGGCAACGTTAAAAGCCCTGGAATGAAAAATTATAAATTAAAAAGCAACTGATCACAAGAAATTCTCATCGACCTCGCTAACTAACCGCACGAGCACTGAGCACTTTGTCGACACAGTTTCGCGAGCGGTTACTCACAGCCGCCGTCACAATAAGTTAACTAAAATTCGAAGGGGGAAAGCGGGGACATGGAAGTTCGAAAAGTGGTGGATATATGCGATAACTGAAATTTTCATCGGTCGAAAATTGTACGGGTTGTCGGGTTATGGTGCAAGTTGCCAGAAAAAGCATTCGTGCGTACACCAGCACTCGAAACGGAGAATATGAGCGTACGCGACAAGCGAGTAGAAACTGTGCCTCTAACTATCCTTTAACATCTCAAAATTAAATTCACGACGTTCCCTTGCCTTTCGTATATATCATCGTTGCATTATATTATTGCGTCCATCGCGCGTGAACAAGCTTTCACTTTTACTAATTCGAAGAAGCTTTTACTCGTAGACTGTATTTTTCAAGGCTTTGATGATTCGTAATACGGCTCACAGAACTAAAAGAAAAATATTTAAAAGGCTAGTAATTTAATTAAAACGCTAGTGATAATATATCTTATTCTATTCTATGATATGTCTATTTGAAATAAGTTCGTCGTCGAAATAAGTTACTTATTTTAGATACAGATTCCAAAGAAACGAAGACAATTTATAATGACGTAGTTGTCTTGGTAATGAGATTTATGAACCAAACATGTGCATAACTGAGTTTCCGTTTATTTTGACAGTATAACACATTTATCCTAAGATGGCTTTATTAAATTAAGTTATAACGAAGGTAATGTACTGTAATGTTGTTACAAGTGTCGGAAGTTCTATAACTCCATGACATGATATAGAGTAATCGATCTTTGTGTGTTGCTACCTTTATAGAAGTCTGATGCCATAATCGTGCTTGGTGATTAATTATAAATGTTATGATTGCTAAATTATCTCAAAGAATCAAGATAAGCAGCAATTCTCTAAATTAAAAGAAGTACAAGGAAAATCATAATACACGTTCAATATTTTGCAAGCAATATGGAACATGTATTATCCCTTTGTTATTTTATTTTATTATATTATGAAAGTTAAATAAATAATACGACAGTAGATAGGTAATTCAACGTGTGAAATATATAGGAAAATTATGATTACAAGATTTCTACTTTCTGAGCGTTCTAATATAATAGATATCCCTGTCCTGTGTAGACCGTTAAACTTTCACTTTCTTTAGTTTCTTCACTTTCAAAACGAGTTTCATGGATTCTTTTTCGCGCCCTTGCGACACCGTATGCTAATGCTCAACGACATGAATATGCATGGGAAGCACTTAATAGCGTCGTGTCATTTAACTGCGAGACTGCAACTTCCCAAGTCCTTTCAGAATTTTTAATAACTGGCCTTTCTAATTTTAGTAATGAGAATTTAAGAGCGCACCGTCTACGTTTTTATCAGAATCTTTTATTTTAATTATCCATTTCTCAGCAGCATTTCAAAGGAGATGATCACTAATAGATAACGTCCCCTAATTTTAAACGAAATACAGACAAATATTTATCTTACTTTAAAAGTTAACAGTTTGCAAATAATTATACTTACGGAGAAAAATAGTAATTCTTGCCGATTTATTCGTGGATCAAAATGACTCGACATCGTAATGTTAGGCAAGTGCTGGATGAAAGGAACGTAAATTTAGCTATGTGGAATCCTGCCATGGTCCAATTGAGATCTTTGAAAAATTTACGCATAGTCGAACGCGTAGTAAAGTATTATTTTTTAACATTTAAGACAAATTTTAATTTACTTCTAGGAAAACGGTATATTAGGTATATATTTACTGAATTTAATAGTAAAAGATATAAAATGACGTACGAATAGCTGCTGGCATAAACCTTTTTCTAATTTAACGATGAAATTATAATACGTAGTTGATATTACAAAATATCAATTGTTGAGAGTAGAGAATAATTTTGCAAACAAGATTCTCTATCTGTCTTTATTGAAAAATATGAATAATCAGTTGATAAGTACTTAGATCACTGTTCATAAATGCTTAGTCATCAGGTACAATTCGATCAAAAGATTTTCATATCTTTGTTATATTTCCAAAATTGTAATAGAAGAATGTTTGAAAAGTTAAATTGAAGAGTTTCGTTTGAAATACTTTGTATGTATTCGCAATAACTTGCTAGTGTCCAAATAATTACAGCCGGCAGTGTACGCAACAAATCATAGAATTCCCCTAAATGGACATTTGTCACGTATAATATGATTTATTAAATTTGTATATACGTGTCTGTCAAAATGAATATCAATCGGTTATAGGCCGATTATCCCCGGAGAACGAACTCACTAAGGGAGGATTTAAAATTTAAAACAAATAAAGTGTGTGAATATAATTTCCATGGGAAACTTCGGTGTCGATCACATGCTTTCTATGCTTGCGATTCTTACACAGATGCATCGGAGACAGCTATTCAATACATATATACAGCTATGGATGGTATTGAGCTACAATACCAAGAATCAATCAAATTGGTATTGAATCGAAACAATAGTTATTGATAATAATTAGTGGCGTAGCGTTTAGATCAATATATACAAATTATATAACATCAGCAGGTTTGAAAGATGTACTATAACTACAAAGTAGAAATTAGAAGAAAAATATAGTGACAGTATCTTATACTGAAAGATGCAACGTACTCTTATTCATAAAAATGTTGAAAATTTTTATTTTAACTAACAATTTTAACTAAGCTTAGCTAATTCTACGTGCGTATATTCTCATCGACAAGAATTTTGAAATTTATAAAACAATATCAATCGTTAAAATTCGGCAATAAAAAAATACCACGATTCGTTGTACATACATATGACGGAGAACCGCTTGTCTGTGTACGAGATCACGCTGTTGCAGCAACCGGATTATACATATTCCAAAGTTAACTCAGAGAAATGATGTCAACTTTGCGATGTAACAGCAAGGGCTCAACCACACCAAGCGTGCTATACACATGTTTTATACGAGGTATAAAAGGTGCATTGTTTCATACATAAGTACACAGGTGTGAGGAATTGAAGGAACAAGCAGAACAGCAGAAGGGTAACGAAGCACATTAATTGCCGGGTGATATTAAATAAATCAAAGGAAGGAACGAAAAAAAAGTCGTATAATTATGTAAGTTGATACTTCGAACGGTTGAGAATATGTTTTTCAGCTTTATACACCGAAAGGTGTAAAGATAGTTTGAAACAGAAATGGTACGCGAGGGAATAGAACTGGATCTGTTGCTGAATGTCAGAGTTTCGATTTAATATGAGCAGCGACTAAACTTCGACAAAGTTACTACTGTAGCTAAAGGGTAAAAGCTGAAGCTAGGAGTCCTAATGTTTGGGTTATATATACTCCGGAAATCGACTAAAAAGTCGTAATAAGGCGAATTAATTGAGATAACATTATTTTGTGAAACGATATAAAATGGAACGATTCAAGAATATCTGGGTTAAATTAAATATAAATTCCAAATGAAAATCTTGAATCATCTAGCCAAGAGTTATATCGGATGAAAAATACTGACAATTAGCTCTGTGCCACAGAGAGTACTGTCCCTCGTGGTATAAAAATGCAGTATATAAAGTGGCAGACTTAATATATCATAATGTACTTCACCCTTGGGTCTTTCAACTCTGGGGAAACACGAAGAGAAAATCAAAACGTGTTCCATATTCAATCTCTTCTCAACATTATTGATGTTGATCTTCCTAGTACTTTAAAATGCAGCGTGCACTTTTATTTCGTTTTGCAACTACAGATTCACTTGTTTCTTTCACTATTCCACCAACACACGAAACAAAGTTTCGTGAATTTTCTTTGCCTCACCGACCTTGGCTCCTGGATATTCCGTTGGGTGAGCAATTTTATAGCGATGTACGCGACGCCGGATGTTCGCCATTAAGTGTTTTGCACACGTACGATCTTCGCGTGAAAGATACTCACTACGTTGTGTCACACACACGCGCGCACACACACATCAGGTTAGTATGATACTTTTCTACTACAGGACAAAGAAACTTGGATGCTGCGAGAGACCTACTCTCCGAGGCTGATAAAAGAATAGAGAGTTAAACAGCTAAAATAAAAGATATATGAAATGTCTAAATGAAATTAATTCGAGATTACAATTTGCCATTCGGTAAACTATCACAGTGGAGTAAAAAGTGAATATACATTTGTTTTCCAATAAACCGTCTTTCTATCGGGTTCTGCTTCCACCTGTTTCAAATTCTTATTGCCATATGAAAATACAGCCATTGAATTATCATAGTTATTTGAATATAGTACTACTACTACTACAAAGAAAAATACGCAACAGAATAAATATAAATCTCGCGGTACTTCGATAAAACCAGAATCTACGTTGTTTCGTAATCATAAGTTTTATCATGTCTTTGCTTCTTGACACGGATGTAGATTCGACGATTAGATCCTACTGTATTTAGGTGTTGACGTATCATTATATTGCAGCCTGATTACGTCAATCAAACGTCCCTGAGGCAGATAATCGCCATTTGTCAAGATAAGTAGTTGCGGTCTATCATGCGGTTGCGAACACTACCGCAAGCATCTTGTTCTCCTTTCCTCATTGTCTTGTGATTACGTGGTTATTCGGAATATCGTTGCCAGGAGGCAGTACACGCGAAATCCATCAAAATAATTTCTCCCCGAAGGAAATGTTTTGTTCGTTAATTGAGTCGATTCATTTCCTCGACGATGTCTTAAAAACGGCTCCTTCTTTGTTTCGTCAGAACAAAGAAGAGATTATAGGCTTCTATAAGCCACTGTGAATCGACCCCGGTATCTTTCGCTGGAATACGAATATTCACGAGGGATTATGAAAGCTGGAAAATAACTCGACTTTTTTTTCTCAATGGATAAAACCTACTCCTCCCTTACTTTATGATATTTTCACAGTTTCATAAGTATCATCGTATGTTTTTGTTCCAGGACTGTTCGAGACGGACGGCGTGTTGATTCCTGGTACAATGTGCGACCTCGAGTTTGTCAGTTCACAGTCAAAACGGCAATACGGACGCTTCTACTCGCCACGGTACCCGTCCTCCTACCCAAAGAACATCCGGTGCTCGTACCTCTTCCGAGCAAGGTAACTAAACTGACCTAGTATCAAGCTCGCAAACTGATCCCCGACATAATCCACATATAATGCATCTTGAAGCCAATCTCCAGTCCTACCATATATCTAACGTTCTCGCGCATTTAACGGGTCCAATCCGTAATCGAGATACCAGTTAATTAACACCTGATCCATGTATCTTCGTCATCTCGCACCTTCGATCGGCACTCCACCGATTGGTCAATTTAAGATAATTGGTAATGAACAGTTCTTTCTGAATACGTCGAGTTAGGTATGAAAGCAACTTGGAACAAAGAAATTAAATAATTATATCGGGAGAAACTTATAGAAAAATGTATACTTGAAATGTATACATAAATTCATACTATACATACTTTGGACTTCTAATCTTTCAATTTATAAAACAAATTGTGTAATCAAAGCTGTATTTATTGGAAACTTTCATGGTCAATATAAAGTAATAAAAATGTAAAATCATATGGATACATATAAAATATATACTTACGTGTATTGACTGTAACTAAATACGAAGATGAAAATGACAAGCAACGATTTTTGAGATAGAACGTAGACAGATACTGTAGTATCGTAAATATAATAAATTAGTTTATTAATAATAAATGGATCAAACAGAAAACAATGGTTATTTAACATGAACTAATCGTAACAACGTATTATAATTAATTAACAACTCTCGTCAACACAGATTCAACTCTCTCTCAACAACGCAATCCGCACTCTCTGGCTTCTCAACTCGTACTGCCGTTAATTCGTTTATGTCCCTTAGCAACCCTTTGTCCTTTGTCTTAGCCTCGTATCTTTTGTTTAAGCTTCACCATGCACATGCTCAGCAACAGCTTGTTTATAATTCGCACGACATACCCCCCAGGCCCCTCGTCCACGATACTACAATACCATTCATTTATTTCAATTATTTCTTCGTGTATCTTAGCTGTTGGTTACCGTAGCTCATTTTTAAAAGAATGACGAAAGTTTGAGTGATCGTATATTACACGAAAAATATTATAATAAGTTCTTTGCTACTGATTCGAACATCTGATAAATTATATTACCAATAGTTACCTGAATCGAAGAAATTCTAAATTATTCGGACCCAGTCTGTGTGCAGTTTTCCTAACATCTGTAGCCTTCAAAGACTGTTCGTAAAGGCACATGTACACGTACACTACTTTACGTATGGCTTGCTAAACATGTACCAATCGCGCATAAACGGTCGTGAGCACTCGAAGACGTCAGCAAGCATTCGTCGTTGACCCATGGAGGAAGAGCGATAATCCCCACTGAACGCGTACAAACAACTAATTTCGTTTGAAGTACTGACACTTCTCGGCAATATTTGTAAACGTGAGCGAGCACTTGCGCATCTCCACCGACCGTTCAAATGGCTTACAAACACTTGCGAACCGTTAGTGCGGTTAGTCTTAACACATGCATGTAGAAAGGTCGGTCGAGGCAGCTTGGCTTCGCCTTTTCCTATGTTTTCGATAAATATGGCGCGAATCAATAGAAAACACGTATAACTTGACGCGCGTGTATTTACGAGTTCCACCATTCAAACAATCGCATTTGTGTAACAGTAGTTTAACATTAGAAATGTTTATTTAAAATGGAGAATGACATTTTTCTAGAATTCATGTGAAAATGTAATTGATATTGGAGTTTCTTGAATTTAGGAGAAATCATCTACGGTATATGTAACAAAAGTACTCGAACGCTTGTGGATGCTTTTTATGAATGTATTACTTATATTTATATTACGAGAAATTTTAGGTACAGTCATTTCAATCGTAAAATTGACGAAACGTAAAAGTTTGTAGGTACAACGTATGTCTGAACTGGCGAATTGATAGAAACCTGACAAGATAAGGCCAGAAACCTGAGTCAGTGCCATACGAAGTATGCTTTGGCTTGGGTTCAGTTTCCATTGGAAAAAGGTAGAAGAAACCGTAGTAAACGTGAACGACCCGGCTGCATCAATCGATGTCGCGACTTGCTACTTCGATTTAAGACCTTGTCACATCGCTGCTACACTAGAATCGAATTAGCACCTTCGATCGTTACCGAACGTGCAGTATTTTAAACCAACCTTGTTTACAGCCATCTATCGAAGAGTTGCTCTTGTCCGATTCAAATGACACGTAGAATGCATGTATGTTGTGTGTGTATGTGCGTGACTTATATTGATTTCTCCTGCGAATACGATTTCCATTTGTTCTAAGATTTGAATCGTTCGCATTCCTGACTGTTATCGAAATATGGGCACGATTATATGTTTACATTACATAGCTAACGATAATATGAAAAATTACTTTATTATTTAATTATTACCAAAGGCACATTTAAATTAAAGAATGTTCATCTGATTTCAGATTAAAGGAGAGGATACGTTTATTTTTCGAAGAAATTTCTTTACAAAAAGGAGACTTGAGGTAAGCTTTCAAAAAAGAATTAAAAAAATTGCGAAATTATTTTTTGTACCAATTAGATATATCGTATCACAAAATCTCTTTTGTCGTTCACAAAATCAGTTACGTTTAAAATTATTACATTACTATTCTTCAATGAATAAGTTCGGTAACTTGATCATAACTGAAATTATTCAGGTTGGCGAAATACAGTACGAATTCAATTTGAAATTTCAGAAACGTGTAGCGCTTGCTAGCCAACGTTGGCAAACCAAATAGCAAGGCTTGAAGTTTAATAATCCTAATTCTGTGAATCTAAAATCTCGATTCGCGTTTGGTTTATAGTTTATTTGATTATATTTTCATGCGCATAATTTATACAACTAAAACCATTCTTAGCATTGAACGAGATAACTCGTTAAACACGACGAAAAGTTTCCACTCTTTCGGTCAAAAAAATTGTTCACTAAGCAAAATAAAAAAGAATACAGTAAAATATAAGATCAGAAACAATTATTTGAATAACAAAAAATTAATTCGTCCCCATTTAAAGTAAGAGAGACGGAAAGGATCGCCTCGTCATTTTAAATGCCATCAAACCCCATCAAATATAATTAGCCTCTGGATCCTTTAAAAAAAATCTTTTTCTTATAAGTAAATCGTTACGGTTTCGGAAAAAGGCAGCCTCTAACACATTAATAAATAAATACGTAACTTATCCTGGATAATAATTCATCAAAGCACACCCGTACAGGATCAGACATAAATCGTACATTTGCTAAATAACAGCGGTTCTGACGCAACTGCGCTTCAAACACATCGTATCCTCCACCCCGTTCGTGACTCTTGATTCACTCCGCTGAATTATCTACAAACGTGCAATTTGTTGCGCCGGCAGCGGTAGCGAATGCTTTTGCGAATAAATGCATCTGCAATCATATTCTGAAAGAAATATAAGCTGCCGTTTCACCCACGTGACTGTTGGCCGATAAGTTAAAAATCGTGTTGCCGGTCGACTAGCAACTGGTCGAATTACGTACGTTGCTTCTGGCCGCGGCGGTAAAACTTGAAAATTCACTATCGCATCAATCATCTACGAATCTTTCTTCGCAACCGTGTAGCTCAAAATCGATACGACATGTATTGTTCGACTGTATTCGCGGGCAGACGCGTCTCTGGTGTGACTCGTCAACGAGAGTCGTAAATTCTCGTCTCGATTAGTATCGACGCGACGAATCAACCGAATTCCCTACCTCGATTAAGATGATAGGGATGTTTAGATAGAATCTGACACGGTTTCAAAGTTTAAATAGAACTATTTATTATTTCATATTTCACCTTCGAAGGCCGAGTGTGCGAATGAATGTAAAGTGTACGCGAAACGATGCTGTTTTCCTGTGTTTCCTAAGCGGAGAGTTGAGTGCAAGTGAAGTATCGGTGATGCATGTGGAAAAGATGAAAACTTGAGATGAGCGTGCGTAGAACGTGGGACAAGCTGTTTCGTCAGTTGTAATTTTCGCTAAGGAAGTTAGGGAAGCGGTCATCGTTGCTAATTGGTAGGAAAAACTGGTAGACAAGATGAGAACTGACTGCTTCCAGACTGACGGTCACTCGCAGGTGCGAAACGTACAACATTTAACCGCTAATACGCCCAAGGAGCGTCTCAACTTAAGGAATACATATGCAAGTAAAAATAAGGAACTCGATGGCAAACGCTAAACCCTATGGCAGGCGGATGTGATCAGTGGAAATAAAAATTGATTTTCGACGCGGCACTATCGGCTCCTTGGGGATTATTGCTGGTCCGAGTGAATACGTTAAGGAAGACATAGACAGAGAAATAAAACTGGAAAAAGGTGTATGGCAGCTTAAGAATATTACAAAGTGCTATTCTCGAAAGGTTGTTGCGGATGAAGAAATGGACGAGTTTGTAATGACTGGATCGCGGTACGGAACACGTATAATAAAAGAAATTTGCCTCGCTGTTGTAGCGCGATCGAACCACGCGGATTTCTTCCTCTTCGAACTTCTCCTCGCTAATATGCGATTATTAACGTAACTGGCTAACGTGACAAAGTAATATTTGCTGGAATTTTTGAGCGAGTAGATTTACCGAATCCAATGACGAGGTAAACTAGAAATACAAAACGAGAATATTGTACAGTGACATTTTCTAACGAAACGTTTCTTTATCAGGTTCTACTCGATTGATCTTGAATTTCATAGTAAACAAATTTTTTAAGTACCACATGGTGGTACTATACTTGAATGATGTCAGTATACTTTAATACTTGGACTTAATTAAAACGTTGACTGCAGATCGCGTGACCTCTCGTTGTAACTGAAATTTCTTGTGTCTGACTAATGTCCTGATTCAAAAGTAGCTGCACTTGATCACATGTTACGAATTCGATCAAATTACGTACGAAAATCGCAACTATTTTGTTCCTTTGAACGGAACACTCACATCGCAGCGATAAATTTTCTATGTCACGTGTTAGAGATTGGAATTGAATTTGACAAGTTTTAAGAGAGATGTTAGTAGAAAGGAAAAGGGATGACAATAAGAAGAGAGGATCGTAGACTTAGCAGAGAGGATTAAAGTCGCGAATTCCGTAAGTATCAGTATATCTTGTGACTTACAGTGAGAGAGGAACTATTAAACCGAGCTATGTATACTTAGTCGAACATGGACGATTTATAGCCGCAAGAAACTGAACTCTGCAAATGCGTCAAAAGACACGTCTAACCGAATGCACGGGGATTCGCGAACGAATCCTCACACGTCATGGAGTTTGTGGAATTTTCTTCGAGTTGAAATTTGATCAACCTTATTAAAGTTGATTCGATTAACTTGGTTGATATTGAGTTTTAAAATGAAAACGCGACAGTCACAATTTCGTTGCGTAAAGTTTCTAAAACAGGGAGACAATAAAATTAGAATTTACTATTTACATGTGGATATGTATTATTGTATTTATATATTACAAATTACTATTTACAAATTACAGATTACTGTATTAATTGGTTTACAAATAATAGATTAATATTTACATATTACCGTGTTATTGTATTTACAAATGTACGATTGGAATATTATATCGATCCTTAAAAATTATAGTGCTTTCAAGTGCTTTACGTGAATTTGTCGGTACAGGAAACGACAGCAGGTCAGAATATACACACTAGGTTGGCTCATGTGAAATTTCATTCTGCCAAAGCTTCAAATTAATAACCCGTGCACGATACCGAACCTTAAATTTTCGATAAGTAATTTCGATATCCAACTGTTAGAAAAAACGTTGAAAAAAAGAGTAATTCACGGGATTATTATAGAAATTATCGGGATATTTGTAAGTGATTTTTGTCATAAGTTCAAATTTAGAAAATGTATTGCAAACATGGCTTAAAATATAAATCTAAGGTTTGAACAACGTAAATGAAGGGTTATAGTTTAATAAACCAATGCCTTATGAACGTTATTGCGTGTCTACGTATATTTTATGACTTTCAAATGATTTAATTTATTATCAAAGTATGATAATTCAACGCGAAATAATTTGCTTCTGATATCTCACAGGAAGCGATCGGAAAATTTTTGAGCTCTTTCAATCTTGACATAATGAATTTGTTAATTTCGTTGATCACTTTGTTTGAGCTGTTAATAAAGGTAATTACATATTATTACCGTGAAAGGATTATTGAACCGAGTAATTTTCATATATGTATGTATTTTGTTATTAATCGTAAAATATCTTCATTAGTCGAATGTTAACTGTTACGTGAAACGAAGGTCTGCTTTGGTTTTTGCATTATTGAAGATAATCAAATTCATTGCACCCCGATTAAATATTAATGCCAATAATTCGTGCCTGTTTACTCGCGTGTTTGTGTGCTGTTTTCATTGTTTTCGATGTTTCCATTTATATCCCTCTTGAAATTTCCATTTTTGGAATATAGGATGATTCTTCTCTCTCTTTAATTTTTTAAATTTCACCATTTTTTTCTTTTTTCTTTTTTAAAGATATTTCATAAATTTCTGACAATCCAATTTTTCCAATTTCTGACTATACCAAGCAAATAATTATTCTTTGAAAGCCATAATTGCTCTTGCAAATTTTATTTTTCCATCAATGTTGATGTTTGTTTTGTTTGATCAATGTTTGATTTGTTAATTAAAGTTAGTCTCGCATATTCATGAATGATCCAAGTTAAATCGAATTATCGTTACAGGAGGATAATAAAGGACTAGACGATATCTAAATTTTCTAACTATCGAAGAATCGAACGACTTAATTCCGTATAATTTGTAACTTGAAGTTTATATTACGCATATATCTATAACTTTAAAATTTTATTTCGTATGTTTATGTATATTATCTTTCTATACCATCGCGCGATCCAATTGCCATCGAACTATCTATCGACAGTAGTGATTAATTCTTAATACTACCATCAAAATGCAAATCTGTGACCAAGCATAATCCCTTTTTTTCCAACGAAGAAAGAAATACTAGATATCGCTTTCTCCTCTGACGCTACAATTACGAAGCCAGATGCGATATTCACGAAGATTTCATATGTGCCGCTTTGCAGAAGTATTTGATAAATTTTTTAAAGCGTCCATTCCTGCATGAAGCCACGCTGTCGCGCTTCTATTACACTAATTGTGAATTACGACGCCTGTCGGTTATTAACGTTTACGAGTTAACGAGGCACGATAACGAGCGGCGGCACAAGATCGTGAACGTTCGGACCGAACTTTTCTATTTAAAAGTTTTCCCCGGCAACATTGTATTCGGTCGTAGTTCGATGGTATGTCAAACTTCGTAACAGGGGAGAGGGATACGACTTTAGGTGGATTAAACACGCAATGGAGATTTCCGTGCGCGATAAACTTCCCTGGATTAATATTTTTTTTCGTTCGATCGTTTGTTTAAACTTTAATAGGATCTAAACAAGAGGAAAGTAAAAAGCCGTGAAGCTAAGTAAACCCATGACGCACGACCAGCGAGTGATTTTTCCAAACGGATAGATAAAAATATGTAAACAGAAAGAGAGATTCGAAATTGTTGAAATATTTGTTGCGTGATATTTTCTATTATGCGTGTATTAAACTAGTGCCATATCATTTACCGCATTTGAAACACTGTTGAAATACTGAAAAACTGGATGATACGATACAGAAATAACAAGAAGAAAAACGATTGCTACATTCGCACGACATTCAGTAAAATATTGAACTATAGTGGAATTTGTACAAGACCTTTTTTATCATATTTACAGTGGCTAGAAGATGTATCGACACATACGTACTTTTCTATTTCAATGAAGCGTTCTACATCATCTGATTTTCACAATAAAGTTTCAAATTTTTACCCTCGTACGAAGACACTACCGAAGAATGTGAAATTTAATATACTTGGTCTTAATTAATTAGTATACGAAGAACGCCGTGAAAATACTTTTTGTAGCTACGGTATTTTATTTTCGATTATTTGCTCGATTGAGTACAAGAATTAAGGGTAAACTTAAATGAACCGCTAAACTAATCAAACAAACTCATTCCAGTGTTTGCAAACCAGCGATAATAACTACGTCTATGTAGACGTCATCATTGGTGTCGTAGAAGTTTGATATAAAGCCATCTAAAACTGACTCTGCCAGCTGGCCAACATTCGCAAGAGAAGTCCTGCGAGAATAGAAACGGTCTGGTATTCTTCTCTGTCTCTCCGCCCCTTTCGTTTCCTCGACGGATTCGTTCTCCTCATCCTGACCACGTCTTTCTTGGTCCGTCTAACCAAAGTCCTTCCTAGGACAGCGATAATGTGCATCATATATTAGTTCGATATACGATCGGTTCACCAAGACTCGTGTGATAAGTGAAACTGGCCTAACTGCACTGTAGACAACGGGGTAATTCACGTACAGCAGCTCGCAAAATTATTCCTACAATTATGTACCATAACCATCTTATGTACGCATATTGTGCAATTTATACAATACGTTTTGACATTTGGCGCTAAAATGAAGTTTGAACCGAATGTGAAAATATAAATATATGGAAGTTACAAGATACCTGGAGAGTCCGTGCTATATTTTCCTATAAAATAAAGAATAGAACATAATAGAACGGTTTCTGTGGTTGATAATTAAATTTTAAGAAAAACAGAAACCAAGATCAGAACGTAGATCCAAGGAAAATATAGCAAAAGAAGGTTCAAATGGAAAGAGCTAAATTCAGATAGGATTTCTAAAAGAGCGTCGTTTCAACTGAAGTATTTGAGAATTCCAGCAATAAAATTAATACTTTAGTTTCCTTATAGGTTAAGGTATGATCTTTCCTCTGTATCTGTGACTTTATAATATTTATCTAACTTTAAACTAATTAGAATCCGTCTTTTGTAGAAAGCAACTATATAATTAACAGCAGTTTTACCAATCAAAAGGGAAGTATCAATTGGGTGGAATTACTATTTTGAAGGAAAACCGTAATTTTCCTTATGAAGTGATATTTTGCGATGTTTGTAACTGTACACAAACATTTTCTATCGCGATAGAATGGCAAACAGACTCGTTCACTTTGTCTCGATAAATCGATTTTGTCTCTATATATTCACATCGAAGCTGCTTATAATTAAATTTGTTTCAAACTCTTTACACGTATATATGTATTTGATCTTTTCGTGTTCTTTTTGTTGTGTTTTAGATATTCCGTGACTCTATTTGAGTCTGCTCAAATCACGTTATCGAATGCGCAAAACGTTCGGTAGATAACTCGATAATAGTTATCGACGTG
Source organism: Bombus flavifrons (assembly GCF_040668555.2). Classification (NCBI taxonomy): domain Eukaryota; kingdom Metazoa; phylum Arthropoda; class Insecta; order Hymenoptera; family Apidae; genus Bombus; species Bombus flavifrons. The sequence goes on along the minus strand of NC_138451.1, from coordinate 13,001,446 downwards.
TGTTTCAATTTATAAAATAAATTTATGTTATACTTGTACGCGAATGTATGATAGACGCATGAAACAATCACCGCAATATCGAATATCTGTTTCAATTAATTATGAATTGTAATTATTATGTACAGGGTGGAAGGAAATTATACGTCGCCCCAATCATCGCCTCAGGATCGGTGGGGTTTTGTTAAAAAAAAGTGCCACGAAATTGACCTTGACTCTGAAATTCAGGGCCAAATTCTTTTTCGTTTGCATCACATTCTACTCGTCACGAGAGAACCATCCTTGTCAAAGGAACTGTTTTACTTACAATATGAATATGTTTACGAAGAAAATTTACAATATAAGTTACGTATTATTGACGAAACAGAAAAAAGCTACGCATTAGCTCGAGAAATTCATAGAAATTTGATGAGGGATAATGGAGGGCGATTAAACTGTAACTAAAGTATAACTTTCGATTAAATAGAAATTCCAAATTGACGCGATTTCCAGTTAGGCCAACAATTTGGTAATCAAGAATATCGCGTATACTGGTAGCAACGAGAACCTAAAACTTCACCACCGCGTGTGGCAGTAAACTGAGAGAGAAACTATTAGCTACTTGCGTCGTATGTCGTTCAAATGTAACCAATTCGCATCATAACACTAGACTGTTGATGGTGCGCGTATCAGCAACAGAACAACATACGCTACTAGGGTATTATTTACGAGCAGCAGTAAATTAGCAGAGACGACACGGCTACTTAACCTGCATCTGACTATGAAGTAAAAGCACATTGTAAATAAAACAGCTGCAAGAGCTATTGAAGCTTTAACACCATTTTTCAAGAGAACGGTTGAGTTTCCGACCGAATGGCACCTTTGAGAAAGTTGTCGCTCGCAACTAGTAAAATACAATGCAAGCAAAAAAATTTGATCTGGAATTTCAGAGTCAAGGTAAGTTTTATGCGACACCTTTTCTTAACAAATCTCCATCGATCCATAACGAGATATAGAATCACGCTTTAACGATCGCGGCGTAAAATTTCCTATCACTTTTACGTTCCGTGAATTCTAAACGAATCCAGTTAATTTCAGAAATTGATCTATTATTTTATACAGTCCGTTTTCAAATTATTTAAACTAATTGCAATCAATAATAGAAAACATTTGAAACGGTACACGTACAAATGAATAATTTCGTTCTTTGCCGAATAAACATCAACTTTTAATTCACCTTACGGAATGACATACCTGCGGTCGTGTTAAATGAAAAAATTTATCGGATGTTCAATCGGGCTTTAGTTCTTTCTGGAAAGATTTAGAAGTAGCCGTAAAAACGTACGAATTTAACGCGGTGCTTTAACCATTAGTCGTTATTAACCTTACCACAATAGGTAGTTGCAGCGACGGGAAACGTACTTCTTTACGGGAAAATTCTCCTCTTTTTTTTTAAATCCTGCAGCGCCGACTACGCCTGACTCCTAAATCCTTTGAGCGTGACACGGACCATGATTCTACTTAACCCACATAAAGTTCCTCTGTGCACGAAGACTTAGAGCTGAAAATGGTGATGGTGGGGTCGACTTGGGAAACGAGAGACTTGCCCAGAGACTTGCAGCTGCAGCGTGCAGGAGTTAATCCTTGATAAATCCTTGAATTCCGTCCTAATTCAGTATCGAGCTACCTAATTTCATTTCGTCATTGACCTTTGAGCTTCTGAACCTTCTGCTTTCGTTCTTACGAAGTCGTATTTTCCTTTTTTACAATTCTTCTCTGCCACCTGATAAAAGTACACATAGTTTGATTTTTCTAAATTTTAAAAAGCTTAAGAAAGGGAAGAAGAAAAATGATAGCGATATCATACTATTCGAATATCAAAATTAATTTCAAGAGACCAAAGTTCCAGACCCTCTTCCTGTTAACTCTCCTATTAATCTTCAGCTCATATTGCTGGATCATAGATGGCACATAATGATATGAGTAGGATTTTTAGATTAATTAATTGCAACCTCCATTCTGTATTTTTCCTGGGTCTTTCGTAAAGTAGTAAATATAAATAGAGATACCGCGAGGTCAAGTAATTTAAGCAATTTCTACTTCAAATTATTATAGTTCAAAAATAACCCGATTACGATATATCGGTTATGGCGCAACTTTCCGTGAGAACCTCATCCGAACAAGTATAATATGTTCTATAAAACGTTCAACAACCACTTCCTGCAAGGTAATTACTTATTATATACAGTTGGTAGAAAATTGCTATAAAGAAATCAATTATTTCGAAATTCCTCTGAACTCCTGATGCCGTTAAAATGTCAGTGTTTTACGGGTGTTTTGTGCCTTCATTTTGCTTATATCGGAGAGAACGTTGATTCACGACCGATTCAAGCTGCAAGCTATAAAAACCTGTAATTACTGCGACGGTGAAATTTGTGGCTCTCAAATATTAGTTCGCAACGAGGTGCATATTTTTTCCGTGTTTCGCAAACCGCCCTAATATCCCAACGTTATGAGCTTTTGTTTTTTAGTTCTCAAAATAAACATTTCCCAACAAAGGATAATTGATTTCGATCCACTTTTCGTTGAATCAATTAACTTCGTTCCGTTTCTGCTGAAACAACTACATTATTTGCTTTCTCACTGTTCGCGTTTCCACGCACTTTTAATAATAACTGTATGGTCCAATTAGCTGATGCTTCGTTTTCAGTTTGCCCGTATTTTTTGAACGAATGGTACTCAGTCTGACATTATTAAATGTAGCATTGTGAAATTTACCGTTGGAACGTCCAGCCAGCGATAAAAGCATTCGTATTTTTTAAACTAATAACTGGTAAATAATTTTGAAAATCTTGCTCTTTGCTTCGTTTTTATTTCGACTTAAACGTTGTTGAAAGCTATAAGATTCTAAAAATTTATTTTCCTTTGAAAATTATGTACGATTCGGCGAATGAACGCAACAGTGAAAGGAATAGTAACTATTAATGATTCAGAATTTGGGATGTTTAAAGGAACAAAGTGTATATTGAAACTAATACTTAACAAACACAGCACTTAACATAAACACTTAAAGCACAGCGCGAAGATCGAGTCGTTATACGACACAGGCTTTTCTCAGTGAAGTGGATATTATTTTCAAAAAGAAAGCAACATCGTGATCATAATTGCTAACTTTCTGATACTCATCTGTTTACGACTAATTTAAGTTTCAAAGCACGTTGGCGCAAGTCAGATGAGCGTAAGAAGCTGGAAGAATGATTAATTCAATGGTTAGTTGAACGATCCGTTCCGAGCAAGCAAAACGAACACCAGGGAGAGAAGTGGGCGCGTGCTATTAATTAATCTTGCGCTCGATAACGTTTACCGCGAAGGTCGTGGTAAAACTTGCTAAAAGCGAGGAAGACCCTTGAGAAATGTTTCGATATATCAGCGTTAAGCCGCACTGTCAGACGCACTCGGATATTACGCTGAATGGTGCTGATGGATACTAGGAGACTCCTCTCTGTCAGCCACTTGATATACCCATTTCTGAGCACTTCTCACAATTCCTAGGAGATAGTGTGTATCGCTTCTTATTCGACTTTCGCAGTTCCAAAGTATTTGCAAAAATATCCAACGGTTCGCCAACGTATTCGAACAGACAATTTTTTTACGAATACATCGTAAGGAACTTTTATCGTACCGTATGAATGTATGGTAGGAAGCTTTTTGCAATTTAGTTGGCATTGTAATGAGACACGACTATCGTGATAATAATAGTCAAATTTGAAACAAATCCGAAATTGTACATACAAGTTACAAGACATTTATTATAAACGTACACTTATTGTTCGTGAAAAATTAGTATACAGCCCCTCAATACGTATCGTGACTTGTGGCCCATTTAACGTAACGAATAATTTGGTGATCTTCGCGAAGAGTATTCAGTAAGTGCCTTCAGTAAATGCCTTGCAACTTCCATATATATTTTCAGATCCTTTTCATATTTGACCAATGTGAAATAGATTAAAAATCTTGCGTATTATGTAACATTTTAAAACAACCATTTAAATGACATAACATAACGTAAGTAATATAATTGATTAATATAACGTGAGTTTTATAGTCGAAGTTCCATCACGCTTGAAATCCTCCGATCTTAGGTATGCACCGACATTAATGCACCAGTTCAGTCTTCTCTCTTAGCCATCGCCACGGTTGACCTCCCCTTTTCTTATTCTCGCAAAAATACGATCTCCTGTGTAAAAGAAGTGGACCTTGTACTCCGCGTTCTTCCATGCGAACTTCGCGTTGGTGCGCACGGTAGGAAGTCGACATCTGTGCAGTTTTAACGTGGTCGGTGGCGTTAGAGATATCCAGTCACTGGAATACCTGAATTTCCCAGTACGAGACTATGCATCGTTGAATATTATCAGCGTAAATAAAACTCTGGAATCTTCGTACCATTTTTCAATATACTTATCCTGATCTGAAACCAGGATAAGGAAACCTCGCGTTGTTATGCATCGCGTGAGTGGTGCATTGTTCGAAACTATGAATGGAACGTTTCCCATTCACGGAATCTGTTCGAGACATGTTCCTTCTTCAAGTATCCAAGAATAATTAACGATTAATATCCAGGAGAAAATTATCGTTTTGGATAACGCAGTGTAAGACTTTTAAGACGATATCAAGTTCTTATTCGATTTTTTTAACGTTACGTAATTTATCCACTTTTTAAGTAAATATAATAATTGTCTTAAAATTTCCGAGCGAGAACTTATATTAATCCTGTAGGTAATATGGGAGAATACCGAAGAAATGTTCTGATCTGAAAAGGAAAAGAAGGAGGGAGGGTGCGTGTATTGCTATGTAAAGAAAAGCGAAAATCGCGTTTCAGTGACAAATACGGCAGAAATTTAGGAATGCCGCCTATGAGCTTTTTTGCGTCGATTCATCAAGCAAGTTTTGTTACAGTTCCAGGCACGGATACGCTACGTGGAATCTTCACCACGTGGCGGAGCAATCTGTGACCGCAAAAATTACAGGTCTCGCAAAAACAGCACCATGTTTCACGAGCGTGATGAAATATGGCGATGACCGTCAAACATATCTAGAAATGTTAACAAATTCGCTGATACCTTCTACTTTCGAAAGTTTAATGCTGTTGATATAAAAATCTCACGGCAAATATACGGAGTACGTTTATATCAAAGCTGACAGTAACTAAGATTATGAAATTAATTCAATGGAGCAACTAGATGGTGATTATTTATGAAAGTTGAGAATATAAAGATATACAGTTGAAAATATATTCTACTCATAAGATCTTTCTTTGCGTATTAAAAATCAACTGAAACAATTCAGTATTTTAGTGGTCAAATAGCTGAGTTCACGGAAAGCCAAAAATATAATATTATTAATTTGTATAATTTTTCTTTAACTATATGAATCTCAAGAGTCTCGAGACAATTACTATATCTCGGCCAAAATTGAAAAAAATTATAAACGAATTTTATTGTAATTATTTATCTAATTTGATAGTTTATGCGATAAATAAAATATATACCAAGGTATCAACGATTTGACTAAAAAATACGTGCAAATACGTACAGAAATATCGAAAAGCTGCTAATAATAGTAGAGACGCCCTATGACTTTTAAACGGGAGTGTATTTGTGTATACCATACTCCCTGCAAACGAAGACGTTAGACGAAAGCAGCGAAAAGACGGGCATACTCTTTAATCTCTGGCTCTTTGGACGATAATCTTTCTCTGCCAGCGTAATTGCTTAACCCATGCAGGTAATAAGGTTATCCAGCGGTCATCATCGATCAAGGCCTTGAATCGATCGAATCACCGACTCTCCGTTGGCTTAACGCGCTTCGAGGAGCCGACCCCGTTACCGTGAGGTGTAATTCTCTTCCATTCGATTGGGCAAAGTAGTTCACGTATACCTATAAAGAGAATCGTCGACTATTGATGGAAGACTGTTCTCGTATTTCTTTCTTTGTCGTCCCATTCCTTTGGTCGTTTCCGTCGTGTTTTCTGGCCTACGCCAGCGATCCCCGTTTTCACCGACGCGACGTTCCTTTTGTCATTGTAGTATCTTTGCAGTTTCACCTTTAACTCTTCTCGTCTAAAACCCTCGACGTCGACCTCGACTCTCTCTTTCTCTTCTTCCAAGTTCTCGGTATCTTTTCGTCCACCACTTGTTCTCTGTCTCAGTTTGTGCACCTTTTTCCACGAGATCTCGCAACGAGCCGACTCACTCGAAGGTAAATTATCTCACCTCCGTTGAAGGGCACATCTCGAGGAACATATAGTACGTATTTAAGCCAAGAATCGACCTTGGGGGTTCTTCTTAAACTGCGCGAACGTATCGATGAATAGACGAGGTTTTTCGTGTCTTCTGAAGTGTTGGTTACCATGCGAATTACATATATTATATTATATTATATTATATTATATCAAATTATGTTATGTATTACATAAATAAATAAATATATATATATATTTATGCAATATGCAATATGGATTTTTATGCAAATTCATATTTTTGGGAATATAATTATAAAGTTAGAGCTTTGGTAGAAAATTGATTTATATACCATTATATTTATATTGAATATTTATTATTATATTATTATAGTATTATAGGAAGCACTATAGTTTGGCTATTTTATATATTTTTTCATTTTAATGTGTATTCTGTGCAATTTTGTACTTCCAGATTTGTCATAAATGCATAAAAGCGTCAGTCTATTTATACATTTTGCTAATAGAAACCACAATATATCTAGATGTACAGCATTAAATTTACTACAATCGGGTTTATTATAATAGCAAATTGTACCAAACCATGAAACTTATCTTATCACGAGCCGTGACAACCGTGTTAAAAACCGTGTTCACGCATAAATCTTATTGCGGATAAGTGAAAACTTTAAAGGGATTAACTATCTCCCGTTGACGAAGATGGGCCTTCTAACTTTATTGATCCAGTTATTTTTGCTCGGTCGCTTTTATACTACTCGGAAATTTGACTTATATTTTCTTGAATAATGGATTCGAAAATAACATGTTCATAGTGGGTCTTATTTTGATTGTCTTACAAAATAGAATTTTTTTTAGAGAAAGTTAATCTCGGTATTTCTGTAATCGTATCTCGAGATTAAAATCTATTATTTTTCGAATGAGAGTTAGTTACATAAGATTCAATTTTCTCACAAACGGGACGTAGTTTGAAGCAAACGCGAGTTACAACGTGGATTAATTAATTTGAAATGTTAAAAAACGGAGAAGTAAATGGTGATAGGGATGGTGATTCTGTACAGTTGTAATAGAAACGCTTCAGGACAGGACGTTCTGCATAGAACGTAACTCTTAAATTATTTTTAAACGAGAATTTAATTGAACTCTTAAATTCCTTCCAACATTTCTACCGACCACTCCGAGTTCAAGTATTTAAATAATCTATCGTATTTTAATATATTAACCCTAATTTTCACACTCTACGTTAATTGTAAAATTTAATAAATTGTAGCCTCTGGAGAAACTAACTTAATACCAATATATTTTACGATAAAACATTTCGGTAAAAACGAAATAAAATTAATGTTTTTTTTTCACTTTTATGCTTCTCCAAAATGAACGATTTGTGCTACGTATTTTATACTACGTTTCTTCTCGTATTTTTACTGCGATGTGAAAGCTGTCAAATCGTAATACAAACATTTAATTAAGAGAAGGAGCGGCAAAGCTATACGGAGCGAATGTCGCTTCGTTTCATTTCACGATTTATACGAAACTTTGGAATTTTTCATTGCACTCTAAAAACTTTTATCTTCATAGAAACGCTAGAGTTGCACCTTTCTCAGTTTCAATCGTTACGCGTACACGGATATCTCGTTACAACGGGGCACATCAGAAAAGATTTCTCGTTCGATTTTACTTTCAATTCACTGTGGTCGCGACATCCATGAGAAACGTTCGAATTTACATAACAATCGATTTAGCATTCGGCCTCCACTCCCAAAGACGTCGAATTACCCAAATTGAATACATCTAGAAGCCATGAAATAAATAAGATAAATCGCAAGCCACATCGACGTGGTCGACGCGGTAACAGTCAAGACAGAAATGATGCGAATAGATCGGAATCGATTAAAGAAAAATCGTGGAAAGTACCTAACGAATTAACGATTGAAGCTCGCAGGAAGAAATCCTCGCTGCTTCTTTTACACAAACCAATAACATGTCATAGCAACAAGTTTCTTATTATCGTAAGAAAATTACGTTATTCAGCGATATGTATCGCTTCATGACGTAGACACGTTGTACGCGTCGCGTTGCCAGGGACGAAACGAATCACTCAACTTTCGGTTTGGTTATTCACGAAGGATAACATACCAATAAGTTGCTTTTAACGAAAGGTATTCTGTTGCAGTTGCCTGAATAGAGCGGATTTAATCAGAGTGCACGACGGTACGGATTCAGGGGCGCCCACAATAGCTGTGCTCTGCAACCAAGGAACGGAAGTGGAAGTACTCAGCACCGGGTCAGACCTGTACGTCGAGTTCGTCGCTAATTCCGAGTGGCCGGGCCAGGGTTTCAAGGCGATGTTCCAATTCCAGCCATTGGACGATGCGCCGCATCCTGGTGGGTAACGAAAGACACTGTTTCCTGACATTATGAAAATCCACCGATATAAACCATCCCTTCCCCTCGATTCCATCTGAATTTCCGTCATACCGTGTTGCTTGAATAATCAAAAGCTTCGAGCTGCAGTCGCTGAAAGCCAAAGTCTTAAGGAATCATTAGCGTGCGAATTGTCATCGTAGAATTGCAATCAACTCTCTGGAATTTTCTGTCATTACCAGAACTCGTTCATTTTTCATGCATCAATTTCCGTGGTTTAATCGACGCTCGGTTCACTCGTGTTTCTCAACTTTTGCAGTCGAAATTTACGGTGATTCCGTGGCTGACATCTCAGATTGTTCGAAATTTCTACGAAGTTCGTTTCACCAGTGTTAAGCAAGTTTGTGGTTTCTAAATGACGAATGGCGAAAATCTTTTCTCGACTGTAAAAAGTTACGGCTACCTATTAATCTTAATCAGAATCAGAAGTTGCAATAATATTCCACGGAATAATCGTTCTTCTGTTTGATGAATGCTATGCAATAAAAATAAAATGCGTTTCCGTTGAAAAATCCTGGGAAAATAGTTTCATTCATATTTATCGTCGCTCGAACTTTTTCTATAATAATTCGTGATTTATGTATCGCGGTTAACTGGAAATGGTAAAGCAGATCATACAATAAAATTTAACGTAATAACAAAACTGACTGAATAACAATACCCGTGAGTTTTAACAAGGTTTTGAAAACGGATAGTTCTCGGCTTTAGAAATAGATAAACATGAAACATTATTAAACAAGTGTTGTCAAATTCGATACTCTGCAGTCTCTGTCGTCGGTATCATAGATTCATCAGAGTAATCGTTTTGCAAGCTCCACGAGGAGTGTCGCTGAGATCAAACGCGAAAGCGCTTCGAAGCAGAACTTGCGAGAAGCTTTCAACCCTTACGTTCACCCTATCGGTAAAGCAGAATTCACAGCTTTCCGACATACCGTAAAGCAGAGCTTTGGTTAAACTGCTCTTTAACTTTTCATTTATCCACCCAATTGCTATCCCTTTAGATAATTTCTGTAAGCTCGTCTCGTTCGAGAAATACCAACGAAGCACGAAATCTGCCACCTCATTGGAACGTGTTATCGATGCGACAGTCTATTTGCATAAATTCGTTATTACGCTGACGATAACATTGGTATCCCTTGTTGGTTCAACCTCCTTACGCGTTACTGACATGTTAATCGCGGTCAAATTAATTAACGACCTCTTGACATTGACGCCGGTTTCTCTGTCGCTTCACTTGTCTTGTTGTTCCCTTCGTTAAATAAAGACATTGTCGAATTTTGTTGATAATAATTTTTATAACGATCGCATGATTAATGAAGGTTTTCCCGCGCGTCGTAAACGAAATTGCGAGCGGAATAAGGATGGTTTGTCCGGCTGACTATTTATGAGGTAATAAATCATGAATGGGGACCGTTTGCTAAGGTAGATTGGCCATGTTCCATTCGCATACGCGACTCCCAACTGTAATTAACGGCACTGTATATTCCGAGGATAATTACAATAATGTATTTCAGAGCCGGACAAGGTCGTCCCAGGGGCCGTTACCGGTAACCCCAAGCACTCGGTCATCGGACCGGCTGTCAGCGCTACCAGTAAGTATATCACTCTATGTCGTCGATTTATTATCCCTCTCAATCAATAATTTTCCATTTATCCGATTATCGTCCTATAGTATTCAGTCGGTAAGTGACTACTTCGGAGATAATCCGAAGGATTCATAGAAACGACGGACAAGATATATGCTTGAGCATGGAAAAGTAAGGAGTGCCGATTTATTAGCACAGTTAGTTGTTTCGATAGCCCAGATTGAAAAGATATAAATGTATCATCAGACGGCTAAAGTAGATGAGACGGTTTTGAGGAGATTTTAATTGACGTTTTAGGATAGTTTTTTTTTTCTTTTATATTGTACGTGTACCTTGCAAGTGAGACAACTCGAATAAGTTTTTCAGTAAAAGCGAAAAGCTATTTGGAAGCTTCCAAGAAACTATTTACTGTACGTATAATGTTAGTAAAAAAAGTAGACTTTGGGAAACAATGGTCAAATATTATTTGCGTCATTTCTGCCCCCTTCATGGTTCCAATGTTCTTGTAATCTCTCTGAATTATTTCGAGTTGTGACGCTATTGATACGCACGAACATGATATATTTGAAACTAATAGTAATTTGATAATAATTATCAATTTAAGGTTCGCAATTGTTGTTATAGACATTAGTAATTTTTCTATTTTGAGTTCGATAAATAGGGAAGTACAAGCTGTAGTCTATTGGAATTTATATTTTCATATTTGGAATATCGAGAATCTTGAAAGTGTGGTAAATTCACATTTTATGGGGAATTTGTTTTAATTATATACGTCACGTAAGTACGATGAATGTTTTGAATATAGAAACGTCAGAGTTATGCAGTTAATTAAATGCAAGGTAAGCATATAAATATAATATACAGTTGCGTAGATTAATTTAGTTACTACTACATGTAATAGTATATTAAGAGCTATAATTAGTCCAATCTTGCACAAATATTTATTGCGTTGGCAACTAAGTGATTGCGTCAAATGACAAAATCCTCGATCACTTAGTTGCCAACCCAATACAAAGATATTCAGCAAATTAGTTAAAACTGTGATCTTTATTCTTCTCGGTATATAAATCTTGGAACATCATAGGAAATGATCTATGTTAATTTAAATTGTTGGCTATATCAAACCGTTCGTTACAATTCCTATTATTCGTACATTCTTAAAGTCATTGTTATTACGTGCTTTTTTTATTCGAACTTGCTTTATCCCTTCTACCACTTGTGCTAGGTAGTAAAAGTTTTAATAGTCGAAATCTAGAAAGCGGTTCAGCAGAAAATCAGCTCTCACTGAGAGAAATGTGTCTTGTAAAGTTAAATGGTCCGGAACATTCCAGCAATCCAAAATTTCTCTCGCTTGTGGAATGGTAATGTAACTAAATCCAAAATACCTATCAACTTGCCAATTAGTCTATCGTATTATATGATACGTATTGTATACTAACATATCATTTATTTTCATAATCTTTGTCATTTGTTAGTCTGTTACAATTCACAGATAATAATTTTCGAAAAAATGAACGAGACATAAGCAAATAGAATTATACGTTGAATAATTGGTAAATCGTACTTATCGATTTTATTGATCATTCCTCTAATTATATTAATGGCGAGCGATAATTATTAATTCATGATCCGTCGAAATTTATCTAATGTCTGGTATTTAGTAGCTGGACATGTGTATCAATATCAATTTACATGGTATCAGACACAAAATAATTGAACAATATATAAATCATGTACAGATGAATAATTACAGTTGGCGATACATTGATTTGGATCCGACGTATTATATTCACATTATTCTACGTACTTGTTTATTTAAAATCAAATTAATATCAAGGGACACGCATTCGTACAGTAAAATCTCGTTTATCGGAATATCAATTATTATTGATTTGGAGATTGTTCCTTGTAAACAAATTGGAAATAAAGAGTAAAAATTGCTTAGTTCGAATATACCCCATTTTACCAGTATAAAAAATCTAATATTTTTTAAATAAAATCGTAGTGTATAGAAAAACCACTTCGCGCTACGATATATACGATATTGACATGCATAAAACATGTGTAAATCGAAGTACACAAGCAACGAAACCTCGATGTCCGATGTAAAATTTCACTTTATCCGGAAAGTTTTCTACGGACGAAGAAAAGCAAACGTAATAGCGGTGCATAGGTACTGTTTCTGTTGTTCAAACAGATTATTTTGATGTCTCGAACAACACGGTTGATACTCGTTGCGATATGATTTCTCCGGGAGTTCTTCGAATATAACTTTACCGGCTGAGTCGCATAAACTTTGCAAGTTGTGTGTACTTTCGGAGTCATCAGCCGCGTGTAACGCGCGTCCTGAAAGCTCGAAGGAGAGACGAACTTTATATCTTTTTCATGAAAACTAGTTCCCCGGGTTATGAGCAGAAGCACTAAACTAAATTATTCGGTTGACAAGTACAAGGTGATCCAGCCTTTGTACACGAGTTCGCCAGTCTTCACTTTGACGTTCGTATCGATATTCGCGCATAGCAGCTGATATTTCCTTTCTTCTTGTGTATCACAATTCGATGCTTATTTTACATTGTTCTCCAAAAAAAAAGCAGGTAAAGAAAGTGGAAGCACAGTTCGCAAACTTCAAACGTTTCCGAGTTTCATAATTCTACCTCTTAACTACCGTACGATACATGTTAGATTTGTATAAAAAAATAAAAAATTGACGATTTAAAAAGACATTAACGATTTCAAAGAATTGGAAGTCATCGTGATATCGTTTTCGAGAAAGTCGATTTCGAAATTGTACGAAGTATGCTCGTGTTCCGAAATAGGTAAACCGATGGATATCGATAGCTCATATAACGTAAACGTATGTTTGAAAAATCAATTTTTTCGAAAACGAAAGCACATTTAGAAAGTTTTTATCCTTTATACTCCACTTGTCTGTTTTATGGAGAATTACACCCTGTAGAACCATATATATCCATTTGTTGAAAACAACATCTATACTATTGATGTTGCAGCATGCAATTCATATCAGTTTCTCGTTGCAATAAAAGAAAATGTTATACTAAAAAGACTGAAAGGAAACTTCTTGCTACGGTCATGTTTTATTACCGACGTAATGATCCATATGCGTTCTATTATCTGCTACTATCTTTCATACATTTCGTTATTCTGTATAAAAAATTATTCAGGTAAACTGGCATGATTAATTTATGAGATATTTTATGTAAATATCTTTATTAAAAAAAATTTCTGACACGCTTCTTCATTGCGTTCCAGGAACGATATACGTTTCCACGAAGCGTTTCAGCTGCTTCAGGAATTTTTAATTAAATAATCTTTCTAATACTCTCAATTCTTTTTTTACGTAGAATGCCCAGAGAATTTCAGCTATCTATAAAAATAGAATATACGGTGTTATTTGTAAAAAATTACATAATATGCGATATTTCACTCATACGAAAAAACTACTTTTCTGAAAATGATATCCTCCTTTTTCTGTTCAGTTGCAATAAAATAAAACTTTACCCAATCACGTGATCATTCTGTTTAATAAATAATTAACATTCAAATCCCAAATGTCGTTGTTTTGATTGTTTTCGATGCATTCGCATAAATTTGATTTTCTTTTTATTTCACATTTTTATCAAATTATTCTGCATATAAAATGTAATATATTGGTTCGATCAATCGATATATCATTTCACAAATTATCACACAATCGTATTTGATTTCTAATTTGCGCGAAGTACGGCAGAACATAAGCAAACAAATAAATTATGCTTTATTAAAATAAATTCATCTCGCAGTCACTTGAAATCATTATATCATCTTTGTGATATAATATGTATCAATTCATCATGCATGAAATTTGAAATAAAATACGTTAATTACTCCTGTCCCCGAAAATTATATATGTATAGGGCAACTGATCGTTAATATTTACAGTTGTACAGTACGTTCAACATTTCACTAAAAAGCAATCCATTGATTCTGAAATTAATGACAAAAATTATTGAATATGATTCAACGAAAAAGTATTCAACGGCAACGTTTCGAAATACTGTTGTTATACATATTTTTAAAACTACGCGTAAAATGAGAAAAGTTACATACAGTTAAAATGATTGCCAACTTCTCTAGCAGATCACCTCGCTGTCTTCCAACTGGAATATAATTTCCAGAATTTGAAGTGTCAGAAATCACAAGAAACGTCTCGTAATTCGTAGAAAGAAGTTTGATGTTAAGTTAAAAATAACTAACTATAGTAAATAAGGATGCTAGTGGATTGACTAAATAAGCGAATGTTCCCTGACCGATAGAATTAGCGTAGATGAACGTTCGATTTACGAAGTTAAAGCAACCGTATGTTGTACAATATTGTTCCATATGTGACAAAGAGTAAAGTTTTAGCAGTTTCCTCAACGTTTCTCGCAATCGTTTACGTTGGTCGAAATTGTATCTATAGAAATGATTACCGGTGACCATTACCTAAGTCCGATGCCCTTTAATTGATCTCGATTAATCCGGCAGGACGAATAATTCCAATATTCGAGCCGGCTTAACTTTAATCTCAATTTGTACACGGTCCCCGGGTGACAGTGTTTACCAATGTAAATCTATCCTGCGCAATACGGGGTGCAACAACACCAACGAAGTCTCATGAACGCGCGCAATGGTAACCTTTATCAGCACAACAGTATCCCGAGTGTGTTCGGGACTTAGCTCCGTTGAGAAGTTTGCTGCGTGGAAAGCCTTTGCACTACCCCAACCTTACCCCCTTCTAACCCTCTTCACGATACTTAGGTGTAACCGTAAAACAAGGTACGTGATGTATCTGCATGCTCTTATATACTGAACCTACTTTCGTATGCTCTACACCCGCCGGTAAGTGCTCTAAATTATCGGAGCACCTGCACAGCACTGGATGTACACTGTCGCTCATAAGTATACAGTGGCTCACGCAAATATTCGAACGTTCATAGAGGCCTCTCGCGTAATGTACACGTCCTCGGTGAAAAATCTTAGGTATTATGTTTTGCTCGACATTGAGAAACGTTATGGATGAATTACATCGTAATAATCCGTTTGACTTGGTATCTCGTAGGATAGAGGGAGCTGCTAATACGTTAACGATCTTCTTTAAAAATGCGGCCGACTTAAAATCCGTAATTTAGATATCAATGTCGGATATCAAAGATTTATTAAAAATAGAAGTGTACTTCGTGGCGGAAGTGTACAAATATGAGTGATAAAATGTAAGTAGGTGTAAAAATGTAAGTACGCGATAAAGTTCCTTTCGGCGCGGGAAGGCGAAAAAACTCGCGACCGCACAAGGAGAATTCCTCTGAACGAGGGAATAGTAATTGCTACGATGAAACGCGTACGCCCTGCTTTAACGTTCTCCGAACTTTTCCCTCTGTATTATTGCGCGATATCGTTGCCAGCTCAATTTCCGAAAATATTTTATGATCTCGTGATGAAATTGATCGGGGTTCGAGCTATGGAAAATCACCGAAGTCTTGAGTTTCTTTGGCCTTTTTCTCCCGCCTGTAATGGCACGCGCTCGTTTTGAAAAGGTTCCGTGGAGTCTTGAGAGCCTTTTAAAATTGAAAGGGGAACGACGTATCGGTGAAGAATGTTTGAGGTATTGCTTGTTTTTTTTATCTTTACCGTGGAAATGGTGGGCCGCGATTGAATCGTATCGCTGAAACGTTCCGATCGACGTGTTCAATTGAAAATCTCTGTATTCGAATGGCAGAACAAAATATGTTCCATTATGAAATAAAAATTGTGACATTCATTTCACGGAAAATAAATAGTAACGATCAATTCTGTAATTCTATTGGACGATAATACGATAAGTGTAGTTTCTAAATCTATATTCAAACAGAAAACCAGAATAATCGAAAGGTTCGTAACAAAATAATCAAATTTTACGGACGAGTGTATTCAAAATTATCGATATATGTTACAAATACCGCTGGACAGGAATTAACCACCATTACCATTAAAATTTACATAAATATTTATAGAAAAATAATTAATATAGATAAAGGCTTGTTAAAATTAAGCGATGCAAAATGTTTGGCAGTTATTACATACAAACTTGACTTTACATTTACGATGGAAACAGCCATTCTCGATACTTTGATCAAATTATTTTCTTTGTACATATGAGCTCGTCCATATTATACATGAGCATTTACAATGCTGGCAATTCAATGAGGGCCAAATATTGTTCTATATACAGAATGCGTATATTCGATTGAACGTAACGTGAATTGAATGTAAATGAGTAAATTCTTACGGTGTAGATACGTACACATAGTTAAAATAATAATCGTACTTAAACAATGGAAAAATTTGTTCACTAAGCGCGGTTATACACCGAATCCTCTACAACGTTTGAACTTAAGGTATCATTCGAAATGTCTTTTTTAAATGTAAAATGACGTTCTTTCAGTTTCCAAATTTAGGCAAAATATTGTATGTTATTCAAAAGCTGCAAACATTTTACGATTAGCATTAAAAAATCATATCATACGATAACATTAATTCCGTTTCAACATTTTACATAGTTGTAGCTTGAATTTGCATGCATTCTTTCAATATCCCCTTGAACGGTGAAACTGAAAAGGTCGTCTCGATAAAGTAATTACCAACGAAATTAATTACGCGGATAAATAGATAGGCAAACTTGTTCCATCGGACTAAAATGGACAAGTTTTCCAATTTTCTCAGCTAGAATGAGTGGGAGAATCGCGGCGTGGCGTTCGCGGCTGCGACGCAATATTGTTGTACATTTAGGATCAGTTTACGGTTCCTCGTATACAACTGTTTTGCTGTGGACTGAAAGGAATAAGCAATAAATAACGCTCGTAGACACCGGTAATGCTCTGCTAAACGTATATACGAATTACGCCGTCGCAGAAATAACGTATCTGGCAGATAAAGCGGAACAGGAGACGGTAAATTCTGATGACGTTTTACTTGGAGGCGTGGAAACGAAACGGCTAGTTGCGCTAAAAAAAAAAAAAAAAGAAAAAAAAGAAGAAAAGGAAAAATCCAAATAAGATCAAGAGAAATGATGGATCGAAATTCTGCAATTTTCTCGCCGGAGTGGCTGCACTCCGGAACTACTACATATGCCATTTCGTAGGATGTTAACTTTTCCAATGACGCAACTTTGTTTCCGGCTTATTTTACGCCTGGCTTTGCATCAGAGAACACTTTCTCTTTCTCGTTCAAGTTGATAAAAAGTTTCTCTATTAGATGTATACTCTCATATAAGTTTGCTTTAAAACGAAGCTGATCAGCGTGTATTTTTCACGAGGACGTTTATGACGGTTAAATGCTGACAAATTGGAACTCCGACTAAAGAATTTGCTACGTAGCGAGCATTCTGTACAAAACGTTCAAATACAGAAGTTTTACAATCACTTTCCAAATACAAAAGATAGGCAGTAAAAATTGTGTCTTATGATTTGCGCAAAAGAATTTTTTGTAAAGCGATTAAGCAGTCGTTATGCCTACTGAATTTAAATATGACAAATTCTCTTTGAGATTTATTTGGGAGCTTTTAATTAGAGTCGTGGCTTTGATGGTGTATCGAACAGATATATTTGACATACGTGTACATGTTACATAATTAAACGCGAGAATGAATACTAAAAAGGAATATTTCATACGATAATTTTTATCAATTACAGGTTCTTCCATGATTTCGTCTAAAATAAATGAATTTAATTCCGTAAATAATTTATAAGTACGATGCTATTGAAGGTAAATTCAGCGGTCCGGCCAGTTATAGAAATATAGAAGACATTTCAGTTTAAATAAGCTACGGAATTATTGCACACGATATTTACCAATTTCGATGGGATGGATTCTGTTGTACGATACAATGCGAAATAAAAAATTCTTTCCGTAAAAAAAGATTGCCTCTGTACTGATGAAATTACTTAAACATTCATTCAGCGTAACGCATGAAAATCCCAATAAATACACGCATTGTTGATACATCCAACTTCCGATATCGCGATATTTCGCTAACACAAGCACATTCGTAATGTTTCATACGATACGCCGAACAGAAACACAATGAAAAAAGACAATAGTCGATACGAATTGTATCATTAAAAATTCCTAATGAATTGTCACGCTTCTATAACTCATCGATCGTACGCCTGGGTAGATACATGGCTGTCAAATTCACACTGTCAACATTTCGTTGCACCAATGAAAGAAGGCTTTTTGGCCACGGTGAATCACGTTTGCTCGATAACGTCACCGCGTATACCGACGTGGCCCTTCAATGGAAAATTTTATTTTTAGGTTTTCATATTCTCCGCGTCTATAAATAATAATATTTACATAATAGTAACGGATGTGGAATTTTACGTCTTTGTAATTTTTAACATTGTACGAGTATGGAATATAAATAACGAGAAATAGGAATACTTACGCTTTATATGTAGGGAAGGTTAGACCGCAGATGTTCATGCAAATTTATATTTTTATAAATACAATTTAATAAGTGGAACGAATAAAGATTTATTTCATTTTATTATTTCCTTTCTATATACGAATCCTTTATTAATTTTTCTTTTTTTTCTGAATGTTGTAAACGTTCCTCTTGTGTATTTTATTGCGTACTTCTATTAAACGATTTCATTGCACTCGGGTAACGTTCCCAATTATTTTTTCAACTTCGCAATTTACTTATATTGTTAGCGAGAAATCATTGGTATTGTAATTTCAGCCAAAGCATACAACAAAATTCGTAGAGCTGATATTTTCATTCTAATATTTTTATTCAAGTAGATCTTTTATATCGACCATATAAAATATATTCCGTACCGTGTTTTAAGTCAGCGAAGCAAGCAATCGGATGTAAGTGTAACGCTTTGCAATGGCAGCATCTAGTATTGTGTCAACATGGTGCCCAATGAGGTTTGATCGTAATAACCCGGGCTATAAACCGTGCCCACCTGCGGCAATGCGTCGGATGCAGAATAATCCACTTGAAACGAAACGACCACACCGTGATAAAGTGGGTACTAAAGCGGCAGTGGCGGTTAAAAAAGCGGCACAAGGAGCCTATTACAGACACTTGTCCGGCAAACGCCTCCAGGTTAAAATTCACCGCGGATCTCTTCGCCCCTATGTTCTCCCTTCTCGCCACCCCGTAAACCATCTCTCGAAACACGCTTTAAAAGAGTTTGGCGACAGGATTTATTTATCCGACTGGACCGGCTGGTTTCGTATTTATTTTGTCCGGCGCACCGGATGAAACGGTGACTACTATTACCTGAAATAACTTGTTTTCTTGCGGCTGAATGAAAGAGCAGTTTTCGGGGAGGAACGTGAAAATTGAACAACGTTGGCAACAAACGTATAGTGTTTCAAAAAAGCACCGTCTGTCGTTTATGGCGAGGCAGATAATAGTTTTTTTTTTTTTTTTTTTTTGAAGAATTGACGTTCGATGGAGAATCGACAACAAAAAGGGAATTGAACGCACAGCTGTGTGTATTTATTTGTTATATCATATGAAATTATACACGTGATAAACAACAGTCGAGATCTAGTGTTAAAGTTTTGCATCGTTACTATTCGACACATCGAGATACATTTTTCCTTTTTTCCCTTTCTCTCCTTTTTTTTTTTTTTTTGGAACACGTGTTGCCATGCGCGATGCTGTACAAAAACATTGGTATTTCTCTCTCGACTGTCGATACGCAACGATTTTTAGTTGCGATCGGAACAAATTTCATTGTTCAAAATGGATTAAAAGCTTGAAAAAGATTAAAATTACAGAGTTAAAAAAAAATGAAACGACGCTTTTTTTTATTGCTTTTCAACAATTCCTTGCAACTTCATTATTTTTAATTTAGTTTTTAATTTGACGAAAATTAACGATGCCTTCCACAAACTCGCGGGTGCGAATTGTTGCGCACGAGGCAGAATCAACAACGCGCACAATGCTTTGGGGAAGCACAAAGATCATGAAGTTATCCTTCATTTTTCTAGGTCCCTTTGTCTACAGGTCGTACCATTGTTACGATATATACTCTAACAATTAGTTCGTAATTTTCGAATTTACAAGCTCGAAACGTTGTATAATGGATCATCGACGAATGATTGAGGATGTCAATGTATGTAATTCAGGTCGATTTGGCGAATAGTTATCGATTTTTGCGATACAGTCGACAAACGCGCGAGTCACGAGGCTGGAACCGGCTGATGCTGGAAACGTATAAGATCCATCTCGCGTGCTTTTCAGAGGTTGACGTGGAAAGAGTCGCGATTTACGCCGGAGCTTTTTCTTGGTGGCGAAGGGAATAGAAGGATGGGGAAGTCGATGACCCCTTGGAAACCGTGGAAATCTAATAGACCGCAAGCGAGGATGAGATATTGGCTTCAGGATCAGCTTCGATCGATGCTTCGTAACAGTACTTACACAAGGCCACATCCGAGTTGAACTTCATATCCGTAGCGAGTTTTCTCTCTTTTCGAGCGGTCCACTGCCGATTTTATTCCGTTCTCCGCTTGTATCCATCACGACGATTAAATTAGAAAGATCGGGCCACTGAGATTTTCCTCGATTAATCGATAAACTGCGCACCCTGCCATGTAACGTTTGAATGTTTCTTGCGAAGGAACGCTCGAATGAAGAGAATAAAAAATAAAAGAAAAAAAGATCCTTGCCGGTTCGATTCCTTTTCGTTCGGGAAGGAAGCGTTATTGGAGAGCTAGTAGTTTTGCACGTTTTCTGTCGGCCCAGTGAAAAGGATGTCGGTGACTAATGACGTTAAGGCTGCGACCTCTGACCTTAATTTATATGCCACGTAACTTCGTCACCCGTATAGTTTTTCTTATTTCGAGAATTGTACGGCTGTTGCGTTTTAACAAATTTTGTATACGCATATATATCATAAAAGATAATATAATCAAGAAATATATGTATTAGTTCAGAGCCTTTTCGAGTTATTTCCGCAATGTGTAAATATCCCATATTTCACATTCTATAATACAAGTATATTTTTCATTCGCTGTTGTAGTTCAAGTATATTATCTGCCGTAATCATAATTAGCAAGACGTATAATTTATAAAATATTAATCTTATTGGCAATAAAAAGTCAAGCTGATTAAATATTTCTGCGAGAAAAATATGCAAATTCCATTGTAACGAGGAAGAATTATGAGATATATACATACAAACGTAGATAAATTGTACCACAGGGAAGTTATGAGATTTAAATTCCGAGAGTTATGCATTGTTTGTATTCTTTGTAGATGTTACAGCCAGAATGCTTAGTCGCTACTTGAGAAAATTAGTCGACTTATATACAAATATTCACGCAAAATATTCCCGCTGCAATTTAAGGAGTTGCAGTAAGAATTCCGCGAAGTTTGCTGGTTTAACCATTGCCACTCGGCTTTTACAAACGTAAAGTGTAAAGCTCGAATTATATTAATAAACCAAAATTATTACTTTATTAATACAGTGCGCAGTGTATAAATTATGCTTTCGTTAACCGAGAAAAAAGGTTGAATTTTTTACAATGAAAAATAATCGACAAAGAAATTATTCCCGTCCTTAAGTGGTGGAAGAAAGCGTGGGAATGTTGAGTATCTATCGCGTCATAAAAATCATTGGAAATAACTTTCAGAACCGAGAAAAAAAGTCTACCACTTAATGCTTAATGGCTTGGAAGCTAATTCTCCACTTGCGGAAAGAAATCATAAACCGTGCTCTGCTATAACATTCTGCGCCAAAAATATTGAATTCAAGACCCACGTTGGCCAAAATTTCTTTATTCTTCTTCCCAAGAACTTTAGCAGAAAAGGATAATCTACCGAAATTCATTTATTCAGAAACGTTTATTTCTATCCTATCTCTGCATTAATACGTACAATCAATGATCGCTGGTTTATTCTTCTACCGAGCCGTATTATAATCGTCACATTATGGACTGCTTACGCATCGGTTGTTCCTCGACATATCGCAACCGAAACAGCTCTTTAGCGAGGAAATCGGTTGTTTCGGGCTAGTGACGCGTCATACGACAAATACACAGCTCGATTAATTAGGAGCCTCTGCTGTGTCAATTATCTATGAATACTACGGATTTCACGTACAGTGGCTCGCGTAGTTAGACACTTGCCACTGAATTTTTCTATGAATATATATCGTGCGCGTTGTACGAAATTTTCTGAAGTTTCGTTGGAACCGTAATAAGGTTAACTCGATTATCGCGATTACGGTAACAAAACTCGAGACCAATCAAAAAATTCATACACAAGTTACAAGGAATTTATTGCACCTAGTGAAAAGTTAGTATACTTAAGTGTCGTTCGTACAGTCGCGGTGCATTAAAATCGGCAAACATTAAGAATACGTATACCGCACGAAATCGTTAACAACGATAGGTAGAACGAATGCTTCCGTTTCTTTTCCCTTTGTCGCCACGACCACGCAATCACGAAGTCGACAAATTCTCCGTGAAGTCACGCACGACGCCTGCACGTTCGCAAAAATCCATCGCGAGCACGCCGAGTACATATCTCTTTCTTTAAGCGAGGTGACTACTCAGCGAATAACGAAGACAAACGAGCCTTTCAATTTGCTGGAACGCAAAAAAGCGCGCGATCTTGCGCCAAGCTCGATATCTCGCCGCTTTTTTATACCTGTACGCGTTTCGTTTCAGTTCGTGTCCGGTCTATTCTACGCAGCTGTAGATCGGGCCATTGTAACTTTGACACTTTACGATTAAAAACGTTTTCACGAAGAACGATCAAACCGTGGCACGCGACGACGCGACGTGAGTTGCGTTAGACACACGGCTCTCAACTATGAGCGGGCAAACCGCAACGAAACGGCCAGTCGGTAGTTGAACAGCCTCCATCGTGAGCCAGCCTAACTAAAATTTCACTGAAAGTCTGGCCGTCCAATAAATTTCGCCGCGTCTACTTCTCTCACCTTTCATCCGGACCTTCCGCTTCTAGATTATTCCGACTGACGTTACACCTGAGACGCCGCCCTTTTTAAATATTACCGTGCTTTTGACTATTTCATGACAACTAGACTGCTGGCCCGTGCGTACGCCATTTGTTTCCACGCGACGAGTATTACAACCGAAGTCGATGGACAATCAAAGAAGCTTTCTCCGTTAATTTTTTAGCCAAACTCATATTTTTTAAAAACGTTCGTGTCCTGTTCATGCGTCCGGCTACCGAGAACTTTTCACAGGAATGTCGTATACAATCGGATTGTGTGTAAAGGATTTGTATAGAGAGTCTGTTTTTTCGTAGTGAGCAAATTCAGAACGGATATAGATTATATTGAAATAAACCTCGCACGATTTCTATTCGCATTAAAAAAAAAAAAAAAAAAAAAACTGTACCAAAATTACGAAATTTTAAGATGAATATGGATTACTTAATAAATCTCATAGAATTTCTATTCTCGTTAACAGCGTATCAAAAAATAATAAATTATCAAGTGTTCAGTCAATGATTTGGATATAAACGAACAACTGTGCCAGGTTAGAGAATGGCTCTGTTCTAATGTGAAACATCGCGCGATATTTTGATATTCTTTATTCGATTATGTTTTATAGCAACGAGGTTAATTAATATCTGACAATGTTCTGAATGGGAGATATTGTTAATGGGGAATTTCCATATTCGTGTCCGAGAAGTTTAACCGAGGGTTATGCGTCATCTTCATCTGAGGAATTATAATATTAATCTTTATTTGGAAATATGAACGAGGAGAGAAGCCGTGAATGGATATCAGAATGTCCCCCGCAGCGCTGATAAAGCATGGAACCGTCCACAATGTTGTAGCCATTAGTCTACGCCAACTTCGTAGGTACTTAATCTAGGTATTAGACTTAGCGTCAAGACGTGACATGAAGTTTCTCCTATTTTACGCAGCAGGTATTGCCGCAGGAAAATGCCTCGAAGTTTAGACGCAAATACTCCCAGCGATTTGGCAAGCATCATTCATGAAAAAGAGGTACACCGTGTTTCTATTACAGTATCAGAGCTTTCAGACAATAAGCTCGTGATGCCATTCATGTTTTATTAGGAAGAAGAATTTATAAGTCGGTCGTGGTGAAAAAACAAAAATTGTAATTTAAACATTGTCTTGTCGCTGAATTTAGTATCCTTGGTTAATTAATGATATTTTTCATTGCATTGTTTCGCATTACGGTTATATACGCTCGAAGTACCATTAACGTGTATAAATTTTTTTAATAAAACTCGTGTAATGCTAATTTGTACGAACCATGTACGTACAGATATCGTTAATAAATTACCTGAAATTTCACGAAATATTTTTATCATTCTTACTAAAAAGAATAATATCAGATATCTCCATTGTGCCAATCTTAATTCAGGACTCTATCTCATTATGCATATATCTCATTAATTAATCGATAACATATTCATGATATTTCTTTGAAGCGTGTAAGTAGTTGGAAATCGTTGAGCAGTAAGTCTAGCGAGTAGAGTTTTCTTTCATTAAAACAAAGTAATTTCTCCTATCACAAATTCACGCGAGTTTTATGCATCCGTGCTTATCAGCAGATAACAGCAGACTGAACAAACGAT
Source organism: Bombus flavifrons (assembly GCF_040668555.2). Taxonomy (NCBI): domain Eukaryota; kingdom Metazoa; phylum Arthropoda; class Insecta; order Hymenoptera; family Apidae; genus Bombus; species Bombus flavifrons. The sequence goes on along the minus strand of NC_138451.1, from coordinate 12,976,587 downwards.
GTAGTTGAACACAAACATTAGTTAAAACTTAATTGAGTCAGAGATGATCCTGGGTAAGTTTCTCATTTTATCTGCGAATCTGCATTTACCAAGTTTTGTAAACCTTTTCCATTTCATCCACTATTTGCGTTCTTAATTTTTCAAGAATTAAATCATTTTTTACTTAGTAAATCTCTAATAGAACGAAATTGTATTATTATTGAACTAAATTCTATATCGTTATATCATATATTTTTGTATGATTCATTTCAAATTTTCGCTTCTAAAAGGTAACAGACGTATTAAATTTCAATAAGCAAAACATAATTTTGCGATACTTTATTATCTAAATAACGTTCAGAGTGGCAGTGCTTTGTATCTTAATTGATTAAATTAAGGTAGGTAATTAACGTAAGACTCGACAATGAACATAAAACTCTTCCGCAATGAGACATACTTGTCTCTTGCGTACCTCGTATATTGTATTATAATTCCAATTTATTCTTCAAATATATATATATCGTTTTTTTCTCAACCGTAGCACGGACTACCGTGTCGTGCTTATAATATTAAATAAATGTAGACGTGGATTCCATTCACCATATTCTCCAACTCTTCCCGCTCTACCGATTTATCTACATACAGTGACGGCCAAAAAGATATTTATAGAGTAAGAAGTATAAAAGGACAACGCGATCTTAGAAAATTAACTTACATTTAATAAGAGCAATGAATATAAAAGATACCATAAATAATAAAAGAATCTTACCAACATCGTAACAAATTTTTGAAAATCCACAGTGTCTCGATTCTAAATTATCTTTTATCGTAACTATATATAATCTTGCCAATAAACTACACTTCGTTAATCTTCCCATTAATTCATCCAATGCGAAATTTTCGCAGAGTCGTCTTTCTATCTTATAATCTTTCGAACAAGCCGAAGAATCAGCCAACTAAGAAAGCAGGCGAAGAAGAACGATATCAATCGCTTGTTTTTTGAAAGAAAACACGGCGACAAACGCGAAGTCCTCGGGAGGAGTTGCGGTTGGTCGACGTCCGCATCGCGCCATACCAGTACATTTGTTAGGGGCATTTGTATCCAGAAATTATTGCCACGTAATGTTCGTCCGGCGAAAGTTGCGCGAATGGTCGGTCGCTAACGTTCTCGTTTTTTTGCGAGGACGCCACCGCGGACAGCGGGTTGGCCAAAATAAAAGCTATCACCGCGTGGCTGCAGCAATTATCATTAGTTGCACGCGCGCGCGCGAACGCGAGCTAGCGTCGCAACGGCGTTTCCGGCGGAACTCAGCGAATTCGGGACGAGACTAGTCGACTGGGTCGGTTTCTTTTCGGTGAACGAAGTCGCGAATCCGATGGCAGCCGATAAGAAGTTCCGCCGGCGAGAAAGTTGATCGCGCCTGGAAAATTATGTCCGCGCCCGCGCCTCAATTAAGGAGACGAAGTTAAGCGACCCAGAGACACGGCGAGTAGCGAGTTAATAATGGCCATCTATGAAAGCGCGGCGACTCTGTTCCTTCGGTGATTTATCGCGAACGGGATTTAACGCGACCGAGGGATCCGTAGACTCGGAAATTTTATGCGATCCTCCGCGTACCGGCTGTGTCGGCTTCATAGGGAACGAAGCGAGAGGAATGTTCGAGCCTCGGACAAGTTTGCAGACTCCCCGACCGACGATTTGCATGAGCGTGATTTAAGGAATGCAACAATCGGAACGATGGCATTGACGGTTCAAGGGTCAAGACTGAGGAAATTAGGAAAGTTACGAAAGAATGAGATGCGTGCGGAATTGATATTTCAGAAGCGTGTTCGTGCGAGTCGTGCGATAAAAGGAAAAAGTGGGTTAAAGCAGAGAATGATATTTCTTAGGAGACGTAAGACGTTTTGCGAGATCTCGGTCTTTTTGGTGCTTTCTTTCTCGGCTTTCCCGCCTTCATCTTCAAAACTCTTTTATACGAAATGAACACTTTTATGATAATTTGTTACCTTCGAGATTTCGAATGATTTAATCCGCTTCTCCGAGATTGGTGGCTTGCGATATATAATTTTTCTGTTGACCTAGTCGCTTTTTCGTTATACGTGTTATATGCGATCTTGACTGGCATAAAAAGTTATAAAGTAGATTAATGGTTACTGTTTCTGTTGATATACTGTGTCACGAGATAGACTATTTTATATATTTTAATAAAATAGATTTCCTGCGACTACCCCGTATACTCGCAATGATGTGACCGTAATTGGATCGTATGACGGACGTTGAGATGGAAGAAAAAATTAAACGAAATACATGCAACAGAGAAACGTACGTTAGAGAATTATTTTGCTGTCTTCGAAAATGAAAAACACGAGCAAGGGTCGTCTCTATTACGAGCTCTTCGATTCACAGAAGATCCTCTATCTCTGTTCTATCCTTGAAATACGTTTAATTTTCCAACCCCAACAGATATCATTCGATTGCGTGTCGATGGCGATATTATCGGGCGGATCTATGCTTCGTCAGGGTTAATCGTAGCGTTGTTCGACTTACTCGCTTGGTTGCTGAAAGATTGCCAGGCGACAACGGTGTCGTTGAACTTGCCGGTTTTGCCAACGATGACGCAACGCCGATAGGAAAAGCGCGGAAAAGAAAGACGCGGGCACACGTGCAGGATCTGGTGCGCGGCGCGGCGATTTCGCGCGGGCAAAGTTTGAAGGATGATAGGTCGCTCGAACTCGACAATTTCGCGGAAGTTGCGACAGTTTGTCTATGTCGTGCTATAGTATCGAGTAAAGTTAGCGGCACGAATAAGCTGTTCCATGCCGGTTCTCGCAATCTCCTTTCGCCTTATTTTCTTTTCCGGCACGGAAAAACATAGCGGCGCATTAACCAGGCTTGCAGTTATTTCAAGAAGTTTAAGATCTTAAAACTGCCTCGCACAAACTATCTACCCTTGCTTTTCCCCTGCCGTTTATGTTATCGCAACTTTTTTACTTCCGATATTTACTATTTTTCCCCCGAATCCGTTCACCCTCGCGCTTACTTCCATTAAAATCTAAATATTTTCACCGAGACATAAAAGTCGGCCATTCTAACTACCGTCCTCCGTTTCCTCGTCGTTTTTCCTCGTTTCCTCGGGGAAGTATCCTAAGGATACTAAGGAGAAACGGAACACGAACAGAGGAGAAGTGGCGAGAAAGAAGGACGCGGAGTTTTTTGTTCGATCGGAAAAAGGAATGATTAGCTGCTCGGATACGTGCTCGGTACCGATCGACCGCATCCGGCGCATCGTCGGAATAGATTCGAATTTTGTCTGAGCATTCGGAGCGTGGCGGGACGGCTGAAGTGGGGAACGAGGAGAGACTCGTGATTGCTTCGGCCGGAAGTACTTTCCGGGGTAACGTAGAATGGATAACAGTCCCAATAAAATCTAATTTAACCTGGGAGTACAAACTAGGAGATGATACATTTTGTGGTCGACTGACTCGAAGTTGCGGTGTAGCAGACGGAAAATAGGACCTACGATGGGGTTGGCCTTTCTATATACAAATATAACTATACTTTTGTCCCTCGCGGTTAGTCGTGTTCGCGTACACACGGACATGGCCACGCACCAACACCAACATATGTTTACGCGAATAACCGTAACTATAGAAATACACGCGGAGGCACGTATTCTGGATAGATAGAAACAGACAGCGATTGCAGATCCCATGAGGGTGATAGCTGCTCGGATACGATTGTAATTGGCAAGTCCATATCCTCAACACGTAATATCCTTCCTATCCGTTTCCTGATCCGGCTTTCATTAATTTCTATTTCCACCGGTCTACGTCCGTTCCACCAAGTCCAGACTTCTGGCAATCGGTTTAACGACGTTCTCCGTCCAAATTCGCAAATATGTTTACAATTTTATAGCCTCCCATTCCCTCCATCTTCGTTTCTTTCCTCGTAAACTCATACTTTCGCTGGATTTGCGGCTTGAGAAAAGGAAACGCGCAACGGAGGATTCGCTGTCGAAGCGTTCTCGATTAATCGTTTACGGCGAAATGAGTTCATTCTCTGTCAATAGAGCGCAACGTGTTATCGCATCGTCTAGTATATTCGATATATTGTACTGTGAGTCTGAAATATATTCCGTTATGGTAGTTCGTAATGAAACATTTTATTATATAATTAAACGTAGCAACTCTCTACATGGAGTCATTCTTCGTTCTCGTGCTTAAGGTATCAACCAAGTTTAAAAAAAGAAATTCTCATTTGAATCAAAAAATAAGAGCTTAAAATGAAATGCAGTCTTAGGATAATGTATTTAAAGCGCTATCTGTCTAAAACCTAGAAACCTCTTAAGCAGCTTTTTCAAACTTTATCTTGTGTTTTTATGCAAATTTTTTACCGACACAAGCCAAAACAAAGTCCACGAATTCATTAACGAAACTAATTATTATTGTAAAAAAATAGCAATTTGCATTCCAATCTTTTGGCACGCGTTATCATTACGTGGTCGGTTAATTAAGCGAATCTGTAATCCGTCGTGTTCCGATGCCATTACAGTGCGTTAATATAATAACACGCTACACGATGCAATCAAAAAATATCTTTAATGGATATCAGCCAAATTTCGCATTTGCGAAAACCGTAATATCTCCTTCGCTTTTCATTTTCGCAAATTTCTTCTCGACCAATTTTATCACGTATTACATAACAGTAACATGAAGGTTAATTTATACCTACGATATACAATGGTTCAATATTTATTTGAACATTCACAGAAACTTTTTCTGAATATATCGTGTGTATTATATAAAAGATTTTGTACGAACACACAGCTGTTCGTTAATAATATCCTTAGTCATCCTTCAGAGGTAATTTTTCCTTTTCTTAGTTGATACTCGTGAGAGAGCCAATGATGCAAAATCAGTCTATCTCTTTCTTAATGTAATGGAAACAGGAGTTATTTTCCAATCTTGAGAACTATTTTCCAAGCATCTCAGTCAAAGTGAGGGTAGATATGGTTATGCAGCATGTCAGGCTAGAATAAACGTTCTTTTAAAGAAGGGAGTAGTTTTCAATGTGTAACTCGAGTTTCACTTAATTTTAATTGGATCGCAGAAAGCAATATCGTCGAACAGTACGGTTTAGAAATTTAATTAAGAGCACGAAGTACAAGTTAAAGAGGTTTTAATTAGATGGCAGGCTTGTAATGAAAAGTGTTGTAAAGTTAAGATTTGCTATTTTGGGTTCACGGAGTGACGTTAAATTAGTTATAATTCAATTATTTCAAAAAGAACACAACGAATGGTGTGTATTATTATCGAGCATGGAAATATTTAACTCTCAGTGATATCGCCTAGTTTAGACGAGATACACGACAATATCCAAGAAACGTAGCTTCTTTAATCTTAAATCATTTTCATTGATTTTAACGTATTTTAACGTATTTTAATTTTAATCGATGAAAGCCATCGATGGCTTTAAGGATCGTACAGTATATAAATGGCAACTTAACTCTCATATAATCTAAATCGAGTTGTCACGTGACTATATATCCCAGCAATATTAATCGATGATTAAAATCACGAACGTCGATTTATCTTCGAACGATAGCGACAGAAGATATTAGCCTGCATTTTATCACCGAGAAGATAACCGCGTTCGTTAATTAATTTTTCCACCCATCAATTCTTTCTCTCGTCGAGGCGCCGCCAAAAGAATCGTATTCGCCATTCGAGGTGAAATATTCGCCGGAATTCGAATATTCCCGCTTTCCTGTAAGAGTGCCGTCCTCTTTGTTGCAATGTATCACTTCGAACGATTCCATGCGCTCGCGCCTGTTCGCCTGATTTATCGTCAGTGGGCATGTAATCAAATTTGTTTAAAATCATGTAGAACGAAACGATCGATAAACGTATGCATAATGGATAGGTTACAAATCGATCAACAGTATGTAGGCCGCGCACGGCCGACCGCCGCACTTTATTATTATTCCAAGCACCGGGCTTCCGAAATAATTCAAATCCGGACGAGGAGCCCGCGCGATACGATCAATAAAATCGCCACGAGTTTCCTCTAGCCAGTTGTTTCCGCATACACGGAAAGGAAGGCCCAAGTGCCACCAGCATGGCCCTCGGCGTCTAACTAATTTCTACGCTTCCGTTTACTAATTTGTCGCAGCGAGGTAATTCGTTGTGCGCCACAGGGTACCGCCTGACCGCATCACGGCCAGGCCTACGATCCCATTTTCATTGAAGTTTACACGAGGAATTGCTCAGGCCGGACCTCCCCGTTGTCATAAGACTTTCATGACTTTGGGGAACGCGCGTGTACCTACGTAACCACGTTGCGGATTGCGAACCCAGCTTGCTTACCGCCATGCATAACGCGCTCACCATTCCAAACGCTCACCTTTTGACCCGTAGCTTCGCCGCAAGGACTGCGTAGAAAGTACTTGGGAAGGATTTCCGAGGTGACGTAACAAACGGCGAAGAGGCGAGGGAAATCGTGACGATTTTGTATTTACGTTCACATATTCAATTCGCTATTGAAATTCCATCTGTATTTCCAGCTATATCGATACGACGATTCATACAGTGGCGATCGAAAGAAAGTTTGTAAATAGATAGGATTTTTCTCCTTGGCGTTTCTAGGAAATTTGGCAGTACGAAATTGCACAGATTCCACATAACGCGAAATCGATGGTTTATTGCAGAGATATTGCGTGCGCACTTCTAGCGTTCTGCAAAGAAACAGTTTTAAAAATTCGATGATATTTCATAATTAAATAAGTATATTTTGCCTCGTGCTTGTCTCTCTCGATGCTGTTATAAAATTGGTTGCAAAGTATACGTGCATCCTTTTTGGGGCCGTGAAATGGCAAAAGCGGATCATAGTTCTTGAAAATATCTCTATATACCTATACTAAATACAATAGACAAAGATATTTACGAAGTAAATACATGTAAATGTGATTTTTATACAGCACAAAGAAATAATAAAGAGCTATTTGTTGCCTTAAAAAATTCAAATTTCACAAAAAGTGAGCATACAATATCTGTACAGCAAGCCATCGAGATATTCGAAATACAGTGCTTTCTATAATATTAGATAGGAAAAACAATTTTCTACCGAGGTTTTACCTTTTTTATTATATTCTCAGAAACGTGAATTCGCATAAAAATCTTCAGTCTGGTTATCATACACGGAAAAGAGTCACTATCTGCCGATCTATGAATAGCAACGTCTAGCTGATATCCCGTGGTCAAGAAGCTGGCGGTCCAAAGATTCGCTCGTGGTATATCGGGCAGGCCGTTTCGGTGCTCGGCACCACAGCTTTTAAGCGAAACTGCCGCTCGTCTGGACGGTTTCTTGGGAAATTGCATCGGGATTATAACGCTTCTCGTTGCCGAAGCGTTTCTAGTTTTCGGCTTTGTAGTAGATGCTCGAAGTTAATTTAAGGGAAGCGGTAAAAGTTAGATAGCGGGCGGTTGATCCAGAAAACTGCGCCGACTATATAGTCGAAGATTAGAGAGCGCGCATGTGCGCCGTTAAGGCGGCTGGCAAGTATGCGAGTTAGGTAGAAAATGGAATTTTCGGCGAAGAAGAAACGACCGCACGCACGTTCGACTCCGGTCAAAGTTCTGTCGTTGAAGATTGCGTGCCTCTTAGATCCAGCGTGAGATTCCAGCGCGAGACAAAAGTTTCACGTATATCGTGTTAGAGACTTACAGTTCAATGTAACGAAAAATTCAACAAGCAAAGTTGTATCCGTATTTATAATGGTGGATTTAAAAATGCAGTATGTTATTAGAAAGTCGTCCTTAATCTAAAAGCGGTAAGTTACCGCTAGATCGTGGTTCTTTATGCATTTATGGGAAACTTAAAATCGCAGAAATGCATTACGACCAAACGAGCTGGGAATAACATCCTTGAATAATAATTTTGAATAAACTTTGAATAATAACGCTTGTTGCGAAGGTCGATTCCTTTATAGTAAGATTCTTGTAAGATTAAGTTTCATCGTGTCACGATATTGTGTCACGGTTCTAGTGTACAGGAAGTTCTAGTCCACGTACTTTTAAGTGGCGGTGTACGCATCAGAGACCGAGCAGGGGGAAAAGAAAAAAGTATCGCATAGGTAGAGCGAATGGAAGTTTGGGGGAAGTCGGATGGCGCAGGAAAGCAAGGAATAGCTGAGGGATTGTGGGTCAGAGCGACGGCGCGACGTGTCGCTTGACTGAAAATTATGACTCCTCATCCCAGCGTGCCAAAGCTTCCTCCCTGTATCCGTTCTTTCTCTTCTTTGTTCCACAACGCCTTTAAAACTGAAATTCCTGTACTTTCTTCGGCGCCGACTTCGCGCACGTACATCTTGCACGCTGACTTACGAATTGATTATTTCTTCGTTTCATCGCGACAGAATTTTATCGTTCGGGACGCTCGATGGTACGGAGCGCAGACATCGACGTTTGAAAATTCGTTGCTTTATAGCCGTAGAAAAGGAAAGGTTTTGTTTTCCGAGGTATCCAGTTGCGTTGAAGTTAGGTTAGGGATATAAAAGCTAAGGGGAAGGAAGGACACGATTGCAAATTTAAAAGTAGAAACGATGAAAAACTTCAGCGCTTAAACTTCCAAGTAGGTTAAGTGCTCCGCCGAACGCTGTGAACGTAAAGGCCGAAATTCGGTGCCAGTGAGAAACGATCATTAGGATTATTATGAAAATTACGTCGTTGATTAAAGGTTGAAACTTATCATTGAATTAATTCATCGCGTCGTTAAGATGTGCCGAAGCTTTGCAGGGCACCTTACGTGGGCAACTTTAGAAAAACCACCGAGGTATTTTATTCGCTAGAGTCTGAAATATTTTTGTATTAGCTTTATGATCACGTTCGTTAAATTGTATCTTGTAGAATACATTAAACTCGAAACTCCTCCAAGCACCGTCGTTCATATGCGTGTAAATCTTCGAACTAAAACTTCTTGCACGTTTCGACAAAAATGCTCAAAATGGATCTTAATGATAAAATTATAAACAAGAGAAACTTTAAACTTAAATTAATTCTGATAGTAAAATCTTAATGGCACAGCTAATTAATCAAAATATTTGGCACAGTAAAAAAAGAGAAAAAAAGCGTAAATTCAAGTTACAATAATGCAGTGCAATAATCGCTATCGTAGTTATTTGAGCATTCTCTGCAACATTTTTCAATTTAAACATCCTTCATTATCCTTATCCCGGGTAAGTCCACTCAGCATGTACCATAAAACCACGCCATCGACTGCGCCGTATAATTTGTATGCAGCATACATTCAGGATCGTACAAAAATCCGCACATAATTTCGTTCTACGTCGTAGAGGGTGACTCGGTAATCCAGCCTGGCTTACAGGCAGCACGTTTTCGTGCCGGTTGTGCAATACAGTCATGCTGAAACACGTTAGACCAAGTATTTTGTGGATGGTTTGAGGATAGAAAGTAGAGAGAAAGAGTGGCGCGAGAAGTGGCAGAGGAAGGGAAGTTTAGAAAATGGACGGGCGAATGAATGTTTAAAATTATCTACGAAATGATCCATAAGAACTGGGACGCCGAAACTGCATGCACGAGCAGTGAAATAAAATATGAAGTGGAAGCGGCGGGTTAGGTTGCGGTTGGCAAGGAGTCGTCGAATCACAGAGAGGCATGCGAAATGAATTAAATTTATAGACGCAAAAAAGCGCTTGTAGGTAGAGGGAGACCTGTTAAGGTGGTGAGAAACAATCGGTTACCGCAAGGTAAATGGACATATAAGTTTGAAAGGTGGATGTGAAGGGACTGCGCGAGGCTACGATGTGTCGAGAAGAGTTTATCGCGAGAAAATAAGCGAAGCCGAGGAGGATGAACGAAGACCGAAGAGATTATGACCGGTGTCAACGTGGAACGTCGTCTGTGCGATGAAAATTATTATTTTTACATTTGAAACTTTCACTTGATGATTAGGTGACGTTCTCGTGATCCTTCGAGATTCGATCGCGTTATTAGCATGTTGCGCTCTGTTTCGGCGTTTCACGAACTCTCTACCTCTCTTCTCGGGAGAAGAAACTTCCAGATGCAACGTACGTACTCATAACGCGATGGAAATCCAAAAAATATGCCAGAATTATTATTCATCGTTCGTTGGTGAGAAGATTGTTATTCGACTCTGTTCTTATTTGCCTAATTTAACTTTCGGTTCCACGTACCTGCCTTTTCCTTAGTAATAAAACGCACAACGAACAAAATATGTTATGAGATACGATTGTAACGCGTGTTTTTAAGGCTCTGCTGCATCAAAACATATCCTTTTCTTCTTTCACTGATGACAAGATAAGATAGTGAGCTTTATTTAGCTTTCGGACGCGGTAAAACTGATGATGTATGTTTGCGTGCAACAATCGTTCTTCGTTGGCTGTAAAATTGTTACACGATAAAGCGTATTCCACACTCACACGCGACTATCTAAAGGTTGAAATTTATTTTGTCAGCTCGTAGCAAAAAATCGTCTTTCTTAACTTCATTGAAATTTTTATAACACGCAGAAAAACGTTCATAGCACGTTTCAGACTAGAGGAAGTAAATAAATAGCGAACATTTTTAAATATAGAATGAAGATGATTATTATATTAATCGGAGCAGATTTTATGATATGAAATAAGATTCTTCGGATAAAAGTTCTTGGCTAAATATATAAATTTAAATTGAAAACATTATAGACAATTTTAATTGTGTAGATCAAATGACTGATTACCGATTACTTTTTTCGAAAGTTTCAAATTTAGAACGAAACATTGCGTTTTTATCATTCTATGTCGCTACTAGTGCAAACAAATGTTTGAAGTATCGTCGCGTTAAAAAAATATAGCAAAATTTAGACAAATTAAAAACAAGAATTCTATTCCATAAAACGAAGAAGCCTATTATTAGATCAGACGACAAAACAAGCATGCACAGCACGTGAATTAAGTTCTCTTTCAACTAGACATAACATTTTCCTACTTCGTGCACATAACTCACAACAGCAACAAACTTTTTCGCTCTGTTCGCATTTTAATGGTAGTTGTCTATGCATTAACAAAATGATGTTTGCTAAGCTTTGCAAAGCCTCGCGTTGTTCAGCATTTCGTGCAGCGATAGACTTTTTTTCAACATACTCGTAAAGTTTCTGGTAACGAGAAATGTGTCTCCGGTGGAATAAAACTCGAGAGAATTTCTTTGCTGATGTAAATTTAGAGCGTCAATATCGAGGAAATTAATTCCTATCTTTTAACTGAAATAAACATTTATAGATTTATATTTGGCCCGCGACTCGTGATCTTTCTCCTTGGCGGAGGTTGTTTTAATTGAAAAGGGTCGGAGACTAGTGCGAAATGCTTTTTTCGTCAGAAGTTCAGGTTCGCGTAGCGGACGTTCTCGAGCGCTAAAAGTGGATCGTATAAATAATATAAGAGTCATGGTCACTAGTACACGAGAACTAGACGTTAAAAATATGCCGCTATGCGAAGTACAGGCACTTTCTTTTGGAAAAAGGGAAAACGACACACCGGAGAAGGAAAGGATTTATTCAAGATAAACATTCCCTGTGTCTGTGTGTACATTCGTTATTATTAGACTGTAGGCTTTTACGTAAATTCGTACTTTTCAGACTATAATTAATAAAGTAGAGCCTCTGTAGAACATTGTTTTAGAATGAGTTCCTTCTTTTTATACCTTACAAACTTAATTTCAAGCATTCCTCTATATTTTACATATATTTCTTTTCAGTGAAACTAAATATGCTGTATGTATATTACATGTACCACATATTACGTGTACTTTTTATACTTAATCCTTCTTCGCTAAATGAGAGTGAGTTAATCTTCGCGAAGATTTAGATTTTAATGTAAAAAGTAAGCATAGAAGAGAATAACAATACATAAAAGTAATTGCAGAAAGGGATGTATTCGCTGAAAAATCAACATCAATAAGTTAGTTAATCATTAGTTATACAAAATTAATATTATCGCGCATTGCAATTCTTATTTCAATACAGAAACTAAAAGTTCATTTACCTTTAACGTCTTATTTCAGCGTTAAATTTTTTACACATTGTTCTATCTAATTATTAGAATTAATTGCAGGTGCGACGTTTCTATCGTTTGGTTTATCTGCATAAAGGATTCATGAGTTATATAACGCTACAAGGCAGGCTTTTTTCTGGGAAAGGTCAAATGCTTTCGAAGATCGCTTTTTAGTCTAGCACGTGCCGATCAATAATCATTGTGAAGTCTTAATTAGAAGTGGTCTTCGACTATGCTCTATCTCCGGATTCTGTCGAATATCACTTTGATAATAATAGATATAAAGATAGTCGAATATTTCACTAAAATAACATATAACAACGAAATTTCCTTTGGAATATTTCAAACATGACTATCTCTACTAAAAAACACTTTAACACGTACATACAGAGAATGGCATATTTTTAATTAAAATAAAGCGACGTTTTGGTAAAAATCCTTGATGGCCTAGCAATTTCGTGCACCTGATCACGCTGTCTAATTCAGCGAGAGCGTTCATAATTTTCAACGTGAGCAAGAAAAACGAGGATGTACGCAGGTGTTGCCGGCTAGATAATAACAGCTCAATTGATTACGACATTGTCGAACTTTGAGCAAATAAAGTATTCTATCCCACGTTGGATCGGCTAATTATCGACGAGCAAACCGCCACGCCTTCACGGTGAAACGTCAAAGGAAGAAGAAGAAGAAGAAGAAGATGATGAAGAAGAAGAAGAAGAAGGAGAAGAAGAAGGAGAAGAAGAAGAGATGCGCGATCATGACGCAACGGTTCGCAGGGAAAGGACGCGAATACGTCGTTGGCATTGCTGAGCGACAATTTTTCTCAAACAGTCTCTACTTTGCTCGTTCGGGTTGAGTTCGTGCTCGCAGAAAATACAATCACTGTCCCAGATCCGTTGAGCAAAGTTCATCCCTTTGTGTACCGTTCGAAAGTGAAGTAAAGTGCTCCTTCTTTCTCTTCCTCTACATCCATTCATCATTTTCTTCCTCCTTCTTCTTTCCGAGTCTCCTCTTTTTCCTGCCGTCTCTACGGGTCCGTCGCCTTTCTTCTCGTCTACTTTGCGCGTTTAGACCGTTGCGATACTTTCTTAGGCTCGAGAGAGAAAGAGAGAGAGACAGAGAGAGAGAGAGAGAGAGAGAGAGAGAGAAAGAGCAAAGGAACGTCGACGAGACGATAGAACAGAGAAGGAGGAAAGATCGTGCGTAATACTGTAGGGATGACAGGGTTGGCTCTAGCATGGTTCGTTAATGCCGTTCAAACGAATCGGAAATCTCTGTTCTTGACTATACTTTACGGTAAAGATCGACAGGCAATTTTTTTCCGTTAAGCTGCCAGGATTCATGGCGTTCCTCTGGATGCACAGAGAAAGGAGTTTCAATGTAACGACGTCGTTTCCCCTTTGTCGACAGCCGTTTAAAGTCCGCGTCAGCAGCGGCACGATGCAGCGCATCGGCAGATATCCTCCTCGATGTTTTCCGACCAGGCATTCGGCTGTCACGAACACCGCGTTGGCTCGCGATTTGGCCTGCGCTCGCCTCTGCTTTATTCCATCGCACCCCCCCCCTCTTTTCGGTCGACTTGATTAAATTCCGTGCAAATTCTCTTCTTACGCATTAAGCGGCTTAAAATGTAAATGCCTCTGCTGAAAATTATTACCCGCGTTCCCGGTAACGCGGCTCTTACCGTAGAATTTACCAACTCGACACGCTCGAATCCGCCCACGCAAGTTCCGCGTGCGTGTACCAAACACGCGGCTTGAATCGGTCTATTATCCATGGAATTAAATGAAGCTGAACCTGATATCACCGATAGATACGTAACGATATCGTTCGCTGATTGTTGCCTGAAATGATTCGTTTCGATTCTATAATCACGCTGTTAGAATTTATGATTCGAATTTCAAGAACTTGTTCATTCGCTTCTTCTTCCTTCAATGTAATTGCTGTATCGTTCCATGGATTATGTAGTTCGAATTGTTCAGAAAAACGCAGCAACAAGTTGTCTTGAGCTTCTCTTATGCTCGTGGAAAGTACGTAATACAATCTTCAAGGTATGATTATCAAGCGCGTAAAGAATGTTTGAACTTCCCTTATTTTTTCATCTTTGCTTACACGGGAAAGTGAAAGTGACAGAATTTTGTCGAACGAGCGAGGAGGACAGAGCTACGTACGGGCGACGATATTAGAAATATCAGCAATATTAGGTACTTTTCTTCTACATCCTCGATAGAGCGAAGTCCTACGATCTTTGCTACGATCGGTCGAAAGTATTGCGTGGATAAAGTGGAACAGGCGCAGTCAGTGAAAGAAGTAAAGAAATACAGATAAGGGAAATGTATATGCGCTAGCGTAAATGGCTTGGAAAACTAAATTAGGGTTAAGAAGATTTAAGAATCAAGATCAAGACTCGAATTCAGACAATCGTAAAAGAAGCAGATACTCGTGCAGCTAAATTATCCTTATTATTTTGTAAGCAAACGTAACTTTCATCCTTTCGTTCAACATTTGACGAGCCAAAATCTATTCGTAGTTCTGCACTTCCGCGACCCTTCCATCTTAGCTTCTCCTTCGACATGCTGAAACGAGAAAGTTCAACGATTTTAAGAATGTAAATTGCAACTAGACAATATGTCAAGAAAATACCGAAAATTGTTAGAGCGAATAGACCAGACGGTCGAGAAAATTTGCAACAGAATTGACGAACTGAAGAAGGAGATTGTAATTTTGAAGATGAAAACAGCAAGTGGCGAGCGAAGGGAGCACTAGAGACAAGAAGGAAAGATTAAGTGTCGGTGTGTCGTCTCCGAATGCGGTTACACGATGCGCCGGTGGGCACACACGTTCGTGCCACATGGCTGGCCGCTTAACATACACGCAAACATGGCCACGCACACCTATAACAAAGCTTTGTCTACTCGAAGCAGGTAAGGGAACGCGGCAGCCTGAAAGGCTTCTAATTACATCGCGGAATTAACTTCGTAAAACGCTGGAGACGTCGTGAGATCTGACGACTTAAAGGAACGTTACGCGTTGCGGAACGCTCGTCTCGTTTCTGTGATCCTTTGAGAGGCAAATTGGACGCAAACCATAAACACGATTATCTTTCCCATGTGACACGGAATTTCTATCGAATCTAATGGCGAGTCGATCGCTCGAGTAATCGACAGCCCATCGAACCGGCCGAATGAGAAAACTTGCTCGAAATATTTTGGAATCACGCTGTGCCATATGTATATTTCAAGTCAATTATGAGTTTGATGAAGTTTAGGTTTGTTGATCCACCGTGCCAACTGCTCGTTACCAAAACGTAAAGGAATTGTTATTTTTGTAGCGACGTAGGTGAGATCCGAGTTGATTATATACCTTGCACCGGATGTATCATTAAGTTCACCGTGTAATTAAGAAAACGTTGAGATCTGTATTATTTAACGAAGAAGTTATTGCTTGTATAAATAAAGGATACAATTGTATGAAATAAATACTGAACTGTGCGAAGTTACTTTTTTCCGAATGAAATTTTTATACGGACTGAAAAATATTTTAAAAGGAAATTGGATTCGCGAATGCAATTTATTTTCTGATTTCAATTCTATCTTCCTTATTATATTAAGTACAATACCTGACTGTATTAGCATAATTTTAATAACAAGGTGAAAACAAAGACGCATCATGATTTTCCCTATTATGTTTCCGAAATCACATTATTTCTGAAATATATCAAAACATTTCATATTCTTAACTCCGTATTTACGAATTTGTAATTAGATTTATCGTGCGTCACTTTCCATGCTAAATCGTCACATTTTTGTAACAATTAATTCGCTTTGGAAACAAGATAATTGTTTGGGAAGAAGTTTCGAGAATTAGTGTCTCATTTAAATACAATGTCACGACGCAAGTGTTGCGCAATCGTTCTGCTTTACATAACTTTCAGGTTGTGTTAACGGTAACATTAAAATTCCCAAGGACAAATGAAGCTGGTGTAAGTTTCTCAGCGTACAAGAGAACCTACTATTCGTGGTTACAGAACGAGTTGTTTCAAACTCCTCAAATGTTAAATGCTACATCGTGTACTTTTTAATACAGTTGAACGATCTGCTTTCAAACGAATCTAAATATTTCAAGAAGGAAGAAACGTCAAGATTTAATAAAAAATATCACCGACAATGTCTAGTTCCGTATTTTCGATTACTTTAATGTACACGAGCAAAGAAATTCAATTAGGATAAGGATGAAGTATACGAAACAATTTTTAACGGTACATCGTGTTACAGATTTCCACGAACACGCACTGGAAACGTATGCTCGAAGTAATTAGTTACGACTATGTCATAATTGAATATCATGTGGTAGTTACAATTCCATTTCCCCGCTAGCTTACGAACCAAGGTACAGGGATTGTATTTATTATAAAATAATCTCTTGTAGTTGCTCGATTAGCTCGTCGACGTATTCACGAGTTGCCAATTTTATAGCGTTTTTACCATGATTTTTAAATGCCCGATGAATCAACGCGGAGGTTCCTAGAGCCATTAGCTAATTACGCTGTTTTTGTGTTACATGAACTTCGTGTAAGTAAATGGCCTATTTTGAAATTGAACTATAATTACATTTTACACGATTGGATAAAAACAGATAAAGCATTGATGTTCGACATTTTATGTGTCACAAGTATCGTTTGGATTCGTTTGATTAAAATTCGTTAACTTTTCTATGTTAAAAGCGAGCTTCCAAATTCTATAGTATCCGAAATTATCCGTACGATGAAAAAGAATCTACGATATGCGTAAATTCGACAGTTTGGAATATTTTACTGAGTCCTTATATCGATGGAAACTGTTGAAAAACTCATCTTTCACGTTATTCGCAAGAGTTCTTCCACTAGTAACAGGCTAATTCTAAGAATATAATGAACCAGAGGTCGACACCGCGGGGTTCTTAAAATCGATATCGAAATTAAAGGTTACCCCCGTTTGGTTTTATTGCTTCGAGCAAGATTGGAGTGCGATGAAAAAAAAGAATCGCGACGGTCGCACGCGCGCACCTCCGTTAAATGGAAAAGCTTTCCGGCGACTGGATCCCGTATTTTCTTTTTCCAACAACAGGCAGCCCTCGTTACTGTCCGCACGCCGGCACGTCGCGCGTTCCAGTTTGATCACGATTCGTCTCCAACGATTGCGCATACGTGCTCTGTAGCTGGAATTTTCGTCGTACGTAATTCGAAATTATTTGCACGTTAACGCTAACACGCGTTTATCCGAACTGATTCCCTGAAAATAGTTGCCGAAACTATGCGCTGCGCGTCGTTACAGCGAACACAAGCACTGCGAACTATTATCGATGTACAATGTACACGCGTAGTCGACATTAAAAGGCACTTAGCCTGTTTCGCAAACCAGCCAAGAATCCCTTCGATAAGAACACCCGCAAAACAGCCTCATAACGCTAACTAAATATGTCTATCGCTCGGTGTAATCATCTTGTACAGCGGAGCCACAGCCTTTTTTCTGATACTCAAGTCCCCAATTTGCGTCCCTTTTTAAAACAAAATAGGCTTGCGGGTAACGTGGAAATACACGAAGCCATAATACGGCAAGCCTATTTACTCATCTGACTGCTTCCTACCTACCACCTAGCACGCGGCTCGACCTACCTACCTATCTACCTGCTTTTCTTGTTACCCACTGTGTTACAAGCAGAGTCTCTTTCCCTTTGCTGAAACCGTTACGCCCGCAGCACGATGCCCGCATCACCATTTCAGTCCTCTTTCCCCTCTTCTAACGTTTTTTCTTACCTTTAGTTCTCCATGCACTTTCCTCTACTCCCTGTGTACTCTACCCTTTCGCCTTATTCTCTTTCCCTCTCCTCTGTTTATCCTTCGATCGTTCCTTCCTTTGCACCCCCACGAATCGTCGGTTCCTTTCTTTCCTGCTTTTTTCCTTTCTTAACCGTTTCTTCGTCCTTATTCTTTCTCCTGTAAGATCCCTACAAGACCCATTCACTAGCCGAACTTTTACTTCCGTTTTATTTTCTACGCTTAAAGAATATTTTCCGCGATAAAGAGATCGGGTTATGGCGCACAAAGGCAGGAGCTTTCATTCTGTTTGTTCCGGGGGCGCCGGAAGAGACCGCAACGTGAGCTGTATATGTATCCCCCTCTTTTTTCCCCCTCACCACTTTACTCCTTACCCTGCTTCTTACCGCAAAAGCTCACCCTGTCTGTCCCTGTGCTTCTCCGCGTTTCCACCCTTTTCCTGCCCGCCCTGACCACCCTTTTATCCTCCTCCGCCCTCCCCCCTTTTTTCATGCCGCTCATCTCTGAGTCGGCTACGACTTGCGGGTTTCTCGACGTTTAATGAAAGCTTTCGGCAGGAGTCAGACAGATAGTTTTTCTCTATTAATTAGAGGACTCGACTCAAGTTATTTCATCGTGGGTTATACGAGTCGTGATGTAAGAAGACTTGGTCGGCTTTCTTTTCTTCCTTTTTTTTTTTTCTTTGTTCCTTTCTCGCTCGACTATTTGCCTCGACTCTAGTAATTAGAAATTAAAATTGAAATTTCTAATTACCCCGGGGAAATCGATAACCGGCCAGCTGCGTTGTTCGACGAGGAAATCTTATTCTTCGTGACGATGAAATTAATACCAAGCTGTTGAATTATTTTGCCTCGTTACTTGTTGGATAACCGTCTGTTCCAAAATGGAAATCTTCTTTTTATTTAACTGTAACGCGCGCTTGTAATCTACGTTACGTGAAATGGACGGTTTTACATTCAGTTTGAAGCTTTAATGCGTCGAAGATTAATGCATCGCGGTTTGATTGAAATAATTCAAATCCTTGCAATTTCATAAATCTTTTTTAACGATTCGAGCACCGTAGATATCATATCCGAATTGCATGCCCTGAATAAATTTCAAACATTCAGTAACTGCATCTCATGGCGTTGCTGTTGTTGAATTTGAAGAACCCGATTTAGTTCAGAATATGGATAAAACAGGATTTTATAATAATAAATTAGAAATAAATAGCCAACAAAGCCACAGAAGCGCGAATATGACTGAAGACGATACCGAGAAACCATCAAAATATTAGGTCGTCCGAAAAGTTTCTTTCGTTTTATAAGGAAATAATGGATGCACGACGTTTCTCGTTTTATATTATTTTATCGAATTGCGTATGATCGATTTTGTTCTATCAAAATAAAGATCACAACGTTCGACAGATTAAAGATGCGTCGTTGTAAAAGACGCGTCTGTAAAAGAGAGATACTTTTCGGGCAACCTGATATTAGGAACTTTAAATTGATCGAAACTTTGGTATTTTTACCGTCACCCTTCCACTACAACTAATGCTCTAACATATTGTCCTACGCTACAAATATGTATATGTATGCCAGTACTGAGCATCCATGCAAATAATCCGAATTTCAATAATATAATAATACGTTATTTAAGTAACGACACGATTTAGACGAGCGTTTGCGAAAGTTGATTAATGTCAGCGTTAAAAAATTACATTTGTTCTGTTCATAATAGCATTTCAGTATTTCCGATCACACTCGTAGGATTATGGGATTAGAGTAATTTAAATATCTGCAGCCTGCTCTTTGCTTTGCAGCGCGCGTCATAAAGCATTCAATGAATCTTGACGTAGAGCGGATAAAAACGTGGCATGCTTGATTTCCTGTTCATCTGCAACTACCGACATTATTCAAACTCCTAATTATCGAGGCCTGGCTGAATTATGAGCGAAATGATTGCGATAACGAAACGAGAGCACGACTGGAAATTCCAAGCGAGATCTCGCGTTGCAGCGCGTATCTGTTGGCAGCGTGGTGGGCAGGTAAAGAGGGAGAGGCAAAGTCTTAAATTAGAGGAGAGAGTGAATCGAATCAGATTTCCCTTCCAATTGGAAGAGCGTCCGAGGAATCGCGAGGCGAATCAACCGGTCGGGCAGCGAGCAGCTTCGTCATACAACTCGACCGGGCAAAAAGATCTCCGTGAAAAACGAGCGAGGATCGTGGAACGAACTGATAATGATATGCGGTCGATTCGAAGGCTGGCTATGCCCTGGAAAAAGTTTCTCGTCATTGGGGCGACTATTCAAATTATTCCCGCTCGTTGCGGAAAAAAGTTCCGGCGGTTGGTCGCTGAGATCGCTATTCTATCTTTGCCCTGTTTGGCGAATGATGGCCGAGGAACAAGAAGAATTTCTCCACTTCCGTAACCATAGTTGCGTGCACTCTGCAACTCCAAGACTAATTATTATCGCTTCCAAAGGTGATCTTCTCATTGGTGTTCGCGAACAATTTGTTGCCTGTTTCTGTATTGTTCGCGAATATGTTTGTGAAACATAGTGGTCTAAAGCATCTACCATTAAGCGTGTATACAGTGGCTCACGAAACTACGATATTTGATCATTCACCACGGGAAACTTTTATATGTATATCTTGTGTGCTGTAGGAAACGTTTCGAAATCTCGTTAGCGCTATAGTGAGCAGACTGTGGATCTCTGTGCGATTTTATATTTTTATGAACAGGCGTCAAGAAATGGGATCTAAGGAAAAATTTATTTTCGATACTGAACATTATAACAAATACTCTACTTTCGATATTTTATATATTTTATTATATTTTTTACATCCTGAACCGAAATATACTAAACGAGCAAATAAATTTGGTCTAAACGCACCTATAGGAAAATATTGGTTTTGATTTCCTGAATGAACGAACATTCTCCTTCCTGAACATGGGATATGAAACGGCGTTGAACGTCAGATCTATTCTTCAGATCCGTACTTCGTCCAAGTTAAGAAGATTATTAACTTGTCGGTGACTCGCGAGAGTTGACCTTCGTTGCATCAGTAGGCGAAAAGGTTCCGATGGAAAGCGTATTCGACGGAAAGTTCCCGGAAAGAGAGAATGAAGGACCGCGCATTAATCTTTTCACGCGGCCTGAGATATTAACGATGATGTCTGTAATGGAACTCGGAATTTCCGTCGTTGCTTCTTTCCTGTTGCCCACAGAAGACTTCGAAAGAATTGAAACCAACGAGTTGCGCTGATTTTTATTTAACGAGCTCAACAAGCAGCTTCAAAACGGTGCTTTTCTTAATACCTTTGTAAATGATCGTGGACAGTACTGATTTAACGCAGTAAAGCATATTAAACGCTTCTTTACCGTTTAGATCTTTTTTTTTTTTAGATCCACTAAACTTTAGATCTTGTGATTTATTGAGTTTAATCCACGAGACTGAACACACCGCTAACTTGCGAAAATACATATAGCGCCTTAAAATGGTGTGTCAATCATTCGTCATTTCATCATCTTAATTGCCAAGGTGCTCTTACGCCATTAATTTGCCGTGAGAGCATTCACGAAATATTAAATACAAACCGCGACATGAGTTACTAGGTCACATACGAACGATTACGCTTTCTAGACGAATAGGGAAGAGATTGCGTGACGAGTCACCATTGTGCTCCTCTTTCATTTCCCTAATTTCTTCGAGATTCAACGGATCCAACGATCTATAGACGATCCAACGTACAGCCACCTACAAAAAGATCGGTTCCATTGAAATACAAAAGCCGAAGAGACGAATAACGTAAGGAAGTATTTTATATCGAAAAATATTTCATTGGCCTTGATTATAGATAGCTATTTATTGTTATTTAATATATATTGTATGTCGATAAAAAAATCACTTACTTACGGGAGGACCTAATAATATTACGTTACGGTAATAGCTGCATTGGTTACTGCGCACCGTAATAGTATTTGGTCAGACGCTTTTAACCAACCACTTTTTCAATTCTATTTACGTAACATTTTGAGATTCTTGATACCATGGATTTGAGGAAGCTTACTATAGTTTCCCGTAACTTCCCTTTTTTTTCTTTTTTTTTTTGTAACGTTCTACAACATCACTTTCTATACAGCTCTTTGTAGCTTCTCGAACGCGATCCAAACTAAGCTATAGCCGATTCTAAATCCCAGTGTGCGATGGTATCGGGCGATAGACACGCTAGGTCGAAAATGAACGAAATTACCTACATGTTTTATAAATACGTCTTAGATACGTCTTTTTATACGTGTACAGCTGAACATATTGTTCAAGTATGATTTATTAAGTATTATTAAATATGAAAATATGAATTTATATGGAATTTGAATATTTTCCCTTCCATAGGTACTTATCCACTAAACGATAAGGGGCATTTTACAGCGAGCAAGGAACAGCGAGCATTTTAACAATAATTTACGATTATTTTCGAAACACGCAAATTGACATACGTTTCGAGTGATTTTCCACGTTGATAACAATTTCTCGTGCGTTTACGTTCCTACGTTTAAGCCGAAAAATACATGAAATATTTAATACCATTTGGCACGTCTCGATACAGTAAAATTCCAACGGAAGCTCAAAGTCTATAATCCGAACTCCCAAGAAGCACAAAACGAAATTCACTTTCGTGCAGATAAATCTTTTAAACTTCCTGCTAGTTCCCAATACAAACTAAAAAGGAAGGAGTAGTCTACTTCTTCCAACAATTAAACATTAACAGTCCTCGAAAGATAAAATTCGCAACCCTCCAATTTACTCGGCGGCGAACCGTTGTTTGAACACGATATTGCTCTTGTCATATTTATCGAACTTTCCGAGACCAACGAGGTATAAGATTGAATTGCAAGTTTTCGAATAACTACTTTAATTCACTGGTGGCTCACGAAACGGTTCCTTCCAATTTCTTGCAAGCGCATTTCCCGATGCAATTGGCGGTCGCAGTATTACGCGTGAATCCGAAAGCCCTTGGGCTGCTTATTAATTATTTCACCGTTTCCTTGGTTGGTCCAAACCTTCCTGTACCCCTTCGTGCCACCGAAAATTTATCCTTCTGTCTCGATTTACCGATGCCCAGCTCGCTTTACACTCGAGCACACCGGCCATATTTTATTCTTCGTCCCTTCCCCGCTCTCCTTGCTCTTCTAATACTTATTTATCCCTGACCTATTTTGCTGTACTGCTCTTTGGAACAGCGCGAGCACAGCATCGATAATGTCCTCCTCCAAAGCCATGCAGTGCATCGTAGCCGGCTTGTTCGAAAGGCATCGCGGTCGACTTCAAAAACGTTCGTAAATTTAATGGAGCGTATTATACTACCCGCAAACCCGGTTAAATCATGAAACTCTCCACGTGAAAGTAACGCGGTTAAAAGTTGACGAGATTTGCCACTCGATACATGACCGCATCCGAAATTGATACGCATTTACGAATAGTGATGTGAAATTCACATTTTTGCATCGAGTGTTTACGGTATGATGGTTCGGTTTGTTTTTTTTTTTTTTTTTTTTTCGTTGTACAGATGCGTGAAATGTTTCATGAAATATTTATGCCGTATGTGGAGTGCAATTGCTTTTAAAATTACTTCGAAATTTCAATTTCGATTTTAAACGATTTTCTCTAATTTCTTTTGTTTTTTCGATATTTTGAGTCTGCGATAATGGGATTACAACGAATTGTATTTATTCCTTTTTATCTTCGAACTTTTACGAACAGCTGGTATTACGAAACGTTCTCACGAGTACAATAAAATTATAGATAAATACGTTGAAACACTCCTAAATTATTCCAGAACGTACGCTACGATAACTGAAGATGAAACGATTCGACAAGCCAACCAGTGCAACGCGAAACCATTCAACGACTATGTAGATACCTCGTGTACGCATTTTCCACGCAATATACCCTAACACCTTCCTATCCCAACACTCGTATATTCTCTCCATTTCTGTTCCATGTTCCCTTTCATTCAGCTCAGATAAACTACGCAGACATTCGCAGTACCAGCACACATTCGATCACGTTCATTCACAGCTTTGTGCGACCATGCACTCTTCTTTTATACTTTACTCTCGAAGCACTCGGTCCTTTCACGCATCTCTAATACCAGAAACTCGTTCGTTATAAATATTCACGCCAAATTACCGTTCCCACAACTGTTTCCTTTTAAATCCAAGAGGTATTAGGACTCTTCGTACGTATACAGTTTGCTTCAACACGAAGGCTTTCCATTGAATGGTTCTCAGGCTCATGGTGTAGTGGAGCGTTCGATAGGTTAGATCTCGTAAGAGCTTCAGGGACCCGTATGGCCGGAACACTTACAATGGAAGAAAGACGAACTTCTATTTCCGCTGCTCTTATACCAAATCCTCTACACAGTCATTGGCTAACGTTGCGATTGAAACGAAGAATGTCAAACTGGAAGATTATTCCAATACATCGATGTAAACGTTAATTGAACTTAAAGGATATATGTGGTTCTATATGATTTCGAGGAAAATTTTTACAATTCTTAGAAAATTGAATTTACAACGAAAAATGTTCAAAAATTCGGATGCGATATTTGGTTAAATTTTTGTACGATATATGTCTGTTCCGTTTGATATTCGGCAATAATTTGAAAGTAATGACAATTCTCATTTTGATCGATGTTCAAGGAGAAAATTATATCGAAAGTGGTAAATGCGCGAAACGATATTATGTTTCTAATGGACTAAAAAATCGAGCGAATGGGATATACGAAGTTCGTTACGGCGGTATACATAAAATGTAAATAATCCAGCTTGTGAATCTTATTTATCACGAGCCGGGTAGGATTTACATAAGTTCCAGTGGCGTCTTACGCCGTTTCAGCAAAGGAATTAAATTCAAAGTTTCATTAAGGATACTTCCCGAATAAACAAGCAAAACCAAAAAGGTATATCAAACTAGGTTCGCTCGTTTCCCATCTCTACGTCTCTGAATTCGCACGATGATACAACTTTCCGAGCGCCTCTTTCCGTTTCTTCTCGGTCGCTGGAATTTCCAAGTTCGTCCGAAGAGTACTCGAGAAACAACTGCGGAAATGATTTCCGTATAAAGGCCGTGAACTTAAACGGAAACGATTGTTCGAGCGACGATGATAGAGGCGGCACAGATTGCGATGGTGGCGAGACGTTAATTCCTCTGCAACGTCTCGTTTAATGGAACGTTTTTCTGGCATCGAAGCCCTGCGTAACAATAGTGTACGACCGGTGTAATCAATCATTTTTTGGACCGTGACAGAGCCATTTTCCCCGGCTGCTATCAATCGTGACGGATTCGACGCGGTATGTACGTGACCGACCGATTCGCAGAGCTAATCGAATTTATTTTACACTCTGTTTGAAAAGGCCGGAACGGAGTCTGAGCCACGGCTGGCGGTCCGTGCAGACGGTATCGTTCCAATTGCACGTATCGAGTCCCAGATCGCGAATATCGACCGTCAACGGGGGGTCGAACGTCGTCAAAACTGGCATGCATCGTAACCGGACTGGCGATACGGTCCGTTTGCCGCATCAGAAGCAAATTATAACGAATGAACGGTCACGAGTGGCTTCCACGTCAAGGCTCCCCGGTTTAAGGTTCCCGATTAATACGGCCCGATTGTGATCGACCAATTGCATTATGCCCCGCGGTAGCTCCCGCGAACACGCGAACCAAGCTCAACGACGCTCAGCGTTCCGTGATCCGATCGCTATCTGTCCTTGCTCTCTTTCTCTCTCTCTTTCTCTATTCTCATTTCTCCATTTCTCACAAACTCTTCTCGTACGCTTCGTTTTCTTCTTTACGCCATCGTTCCTCCATTTCCTACGAATTATTGGCATTACATGATACGTTGGTCGGCCAACCAGCGTGCTTTTTCAGCCCTGGCGGGCAAATCAGGTTTCGACGGTACATCCGCCATTGTGATGAGTTACAGTGAAACATCGAGTTACCAAGCTAACGCCGGGGCGAGTTCGTTCTTTCAAACGTGAAACGCAAACTGAATTTTACGCGACTAATGGCGTTGGATTTTGGTCCAACGGTTCACATGCTTGTCTTCGCTCTTTTCCAACTACTCCGTGTTCTTTCTCGCCGTTCACGAGGCTGAGATTACACCCCGAGTATTGCCTGTTTCTTACGTTCGAGAGAAGGTGGATACTTTTTGTTAACCCACGTCGCTGCTTTATGTTTCGAAGTTACCGCGCGTAATTTATTTCAGCCTTGCAGCCCATCAAATTCTCCGGAGAATAAACGCTGAAATTTGCAGAACTTTCTGAGCAATTGGTAACAGTGGAACGGATAGCAGGGACAAAGAGAGCAAGGGAAATCTTCAATTTCGTTCATCGACGTATCGGGCGTTTTCGAGAATTCGCGGTATCGCGAACGCCAGAAGGATGAAGGCTCGGCATCTTTGAAGAGAGCTTTCCACCCCGTCGTATTTCTTATACGAATATACGACGAAACGTAACAGTATGCGCCCCGGATACGAGTCGCTCGCGGACGAACGAGCGGTGAGAACGATGAGGTAGCGCGGGGGAAATGTTTTTCTTCAACGACCTGTTATCACATTCGCGGACGAGAAACAAGACATATACTTTTTATTAAGATGATGTACGCACGCGTTTAAACGTTTCGCGACTTTCTGACCTACCTTTGCAACGCACAGCTTGCGAAAACGAATCTTTTAACTTCGTAATTTAGCATAGAGAAATTAGCAAAGCAAATTTATGCAGCTTCTTCATTGGTAATCTAATACAACGGAAAATTAAATAACATGCTTTTAGTGAGTTAAGTTCCAGGTTAATTAGTTCCTTGACGCGAGCTTCCTTTTAAGGTTTCACATGTACTTTTCCTTTTCGAAATAAAAAATACGCGATCCGAAGTGGAAAGGGGCGAAAAAAGTTTCTTTCTGTTTGCTTATCGATTATCTTCTTATCAATATAATCGAGGTGTATTCGATCGAATAAACTCTCTAGTGTTTTGTTTACTTATTTATTAGCTTTGTCCAAGTTCCATCGATTACTTGACATTCTCAAATTTGTATGCTTCGAAAAGAGTTTTTCAGATGTTCGGCATCTTCTCACAAACAGATTTTAAATTCGTAAAAATCCGTTTAGCGACCGATGAACTTTTTTCCTTCGCAAACGGAATCGATTAATTCGATTAACACGTTATCCAGTATTTACCTTGTTTCGTTTATCGTTTTCAATTTGATCATTTATATCGCGTATCACTATGCCCCGATAATTCAGTAACGCGGAGTTCATATTTTGATATTTATCGATTAGTTATTGCCAAGTAGTATCATAAACATGCACGATCGCGTTGGATCACGCATTATAAGCGAACACGTTTCGATATATGTTTAACATTCCATATTCAGAAAGCCGGCCACATAGATGGTCGGTCTCGATTTATGACCGAGTCGGGCATTCGTGGAACATCGGATTTATCGCGGCTTACACCATACCACGTGCTTGTCTACGTTCCAGCCGATACATCTTTGATCTGTTGGCAAAATATTTGTAAAAAAATGTTGGTTAAATTACCGTGCGGTTGGACAGTTTGAATCCATCCAATTAACCAACTCGATCTCGTATTCCTTCCGAAGCGTATGTTGCTTTGCCTACAGAATATCTATCCATGCATCTTACAAAGGAATATATACATATTTCACGAACGTGTACTTAACGTTGAACGAACGTGTTGAAGGTTTGATTGCGTCCGAGGCAAAGCATTCGAAGTTTTCCTTCCTGTAATAGTATCGCTAGGTCTCCGTCAAGATACAGCGGTTGTAAGAAGTATTTGTATACCGTATTTATTACGTTATTTACAGTGAAATAAAAAATGAGTATATTTCTTAGAAAAACGAGATGCGTATGATATTGACTTATTTACAGACTTAGCTATGCTTTTCACTATTAATTTGTATTCCTACATATTCCGTATCTTTTCAATTAATTTTCAATTTCCGTGATTCGCGTGGAAGAGTTTTTGAACAACTTTCATGACTTCTTTCTTATCTTTCGTTTTTCATTTTTAATTCTCCCTCTCCCTCTATAGATTCATTTTAATTAGGTGTATCAAGTTTCACGTCGTGCGGTAGTACGTTCGTACGAGCATAAAAATTTGATATTATGGAAATGAAACGCGCGGAATCTGACGAAAGAAATGCTTCGGTGAAAACTAAGGGTTCGTACAAATACATTTTGTAGTCGTCGCAGTTCTCCGAAAATTGCGGAAAATTTAGTGCTTTTAGAAGAGAGGAACGTAGGTATAGAGATCAAAAGGAAGGACAATGACCTTTGCTTGGCCTCATCTATGAGAAAATTGCGTGAACGATAAATCTCGTCGTCAATTGCAGGGAGAAACGAAGAGAAAGAAGGGTAGGAAACGAGAAAAGAATCGAGGGCAATGTAACGTGTGTTTGGAACGTTGAACAAGGATTGTAATGAGAAATTTCGTTCCATAACGAAACTAGAGATCCATGAATGTACTTATTACGAAAAGTGGAGAAAGGAAGGATCGCGCGACACGCTAACCGCGCGTTACTTTCAGCCGGCGGGTTGTACAGAAGAAAAAAGGAAGGGTAGCAGCCGGCGGCCGTATGTTTATATTTCCCGGTCGCGTGACGAGTGACTTTGTGGGCCCGTATTTTCTCATGTACCGCTTACCACTGGATAATGTACTATATACAGAGTCTGATCGAGTAACAGATGTATACAAACGGGCACGAGACGATACCTATATACCTTATGAGAAAATAAGAAGAAAGTATAGAATACACTTTGTTCACGTGACGCATCGTTTTCGAGAGAATCAGGTCTGGAAATTTATCAGGTATACTTGAACTGTGGCTAATCCTGAACCGAACAAAAATAAATAATCGACAGGATGTCGTTCTATGTGTGAAAATAAGTCGAAAATTTGGAATAAAATTTGTTCGCAAGACTCTTTGTTTCCGAGAAAAATAATTGTGAAAATTTACCATACGCGTGTGTCAGGCCAATTCTCCTTCGAACTCCGTTTCCATGAACATGACGTTGCGAGGGTTTGCTTCTATTCCACATCTTTGACTTCTTTTCGCATATAGAATAAACCTCCTTCCAATTATTTACTCGTATCCTGCTGGCGATTAGCCAAGTATACTCGAGGAAAACTCGATTTTCTCCAAAATTAGCAATAGGTCTCGGACAAAAAAATTTCGCTCTTCTTATTTTTTCATAAGGAATCAACTCACGCCCGCTTGTACGTGTTGTTCGGTCGGATTCTGTATACATCGAGCCGGTTAAGTTATATCTTGGCCACTTTCAAGCAAGTTTGGCCAGTCGAAGGAAAGGAGAACTAGAACGTGATCTAGCGTGATTTACGCGGCCGATTACGGAGAGAAAATGTTCGAAACCGATGTACATCAAAGAAAAGATCAATGGACGAAATTATGGGGCCACCGCGCCGACCAGCGGGAGCAGATCCCTCCTTTGGATATTTCAATAACTTGGAATCCAATATCCCAACTACGAAGAACGATGAAAAGAGCCTCGAAACGGACTTATTCGGATTCTTTGCCGGGGAATAATCAGCGAAGAATTTCCACGTTTCCTGGCCGGACTGCTCGTCCCTTGTGATTATTTCTTTTAAATATTTCAATCTTTCGGAATTCGATATTCCAATTACGGAACCTATCCAGCCTTTTTTCTTCTCCCTCTGCTTTCCTTTTTCTTCTCAGAGGGGGGCCATAGTGGAGCAGATAAAAGAAACAAGTAATTTAGCTTTTTTGCTAAAAAAAAGGGAATGTTCGTACGTCTACCGTGTCTAGTTGTAAGATCTGTAAGATTTCCATCAGTAGTCGTAGAATAAACTTGACACATTCCGCTTTGAGAATTTTTTTCGCTGAAAATTTTTACTTGCTTGAAGTTAGTAGGTCATTCCATTCGTAGTCTGTTCCCTTTAGTGTCTTTCAGTTTTGTTCAAATATACATATATTTGAACGTGTAGTGTTCACAATATAGAATATCTGTTTAAATGCTTTCTATCGCTCTTACTTTCTAGTTATTTTATTACAAATCTATTTGTGTATAAAACAATTTTTGTACTAGTTCGCGATACTTTAAAGTTTATGAATTAACGGTTCTTTTGAGTTTAATAAACTTTCGCATCTACTCCTACGAGAATTTGATTTTGCTAGAGATTCCACTTCGACCTAGTCCGACTATAGAGGGGACTAATACTACTTCCTTTAAACTTCAAACTACCAAACTAGAAGTTTCAAATGTTTGATCGTGTTTTCGTAATGTTCATAATTTTATGGCTTCATTAAATATATAAAACAATTTGGATAGGTGTGTGTGTGTGTGTGTGTGTGTGTGTGTGTGTGTGAATAGATAAAACGTATCAATAATTGCGTATGTTTCGTCCAATTTTCTCATAGACAGTAACACGTACAAACTTTAACCCTGCTGCATTTTCTGGCTCATTTACGAATAAATCGTGTTTTCCCATCGCTAAGAAATTTTTTAAATCTGAGAAAAATAACAAATAATCGTTACTGGCATGAGCGATTTTTCATTTCGATTTATGGGATAAGATGATACAGTAAACAATTTACCACTCCGTTTAGAACGAGTATAAACGACGATCTTTTCCGTTACTCAGGAATTATTTATTACGGCATTAAGTTCTACAGTTTCGAAAAATGATAAGAGAGTTCATCTTCTAAACTAAGTGTATACCATCGAACCAAAAGTAGTAATTCCATCCTACTTACAAGCCTGTACCGACGAAACTTTTCCTCTTCTTCAATTACTACGAGTCCGCGTACCTCGAAACCGCCTTTTTCAGTATCCTATATCATCGATTCGCCGGAGAAACCATCCACAATGACAAAACGTATAGCTAATGGTTTCTAATAACTTTAAGAGTGCAATAAACGAAAGTAGCCATCGAGATCCTTTCACCCTCGAATCCTCTACCAAGCTCTTTCACCAAAGTCGAACTCGTAAAGCTCGGTCTGGCTCGGTATCGTAAGGCACCGACAGGGAAATCGTTGGAAACGGTTTCACGATCATTCTTGATCCCCTTGAGGTGAAGGAAGGCGGTAGAGAAACGGCAAACGACGAAGACTGTTCCTGAAATTGGTGATCTTCTTCGTTCAAACGAAGACTGGCCTTACGGCGGAATGAGCGGAACTGGTCGGAGCTGTATCTCGGTCAAGCCGCAAGAAATCTGAAATTATCGAGGGTGGGAAGGTAAGGAGGAAGGAGAAGGAGGCGGGGATGTGTTGCGGCAGAGGTAAGACAGGGGCGGCGGTTCCTCGATCGCGCGGAGGTGAACGACGATGGTGAGAAAAAGAGAGGCATCGATTGACAGAGGGTGAGACTGAAACTGAATGCAACCGAGGGAAAGGGTGGCAGAGGAGTAGAGAAGTGGTTTAGGTTTGGTGATGTCGAAGGGGAACAAGGGGCGTGCGTGCACTATGGGAAAACGTTGGAGGGCGCAGTCTCGGCTCGCGCGCCGGGCATTCGCGTTTGCGGGCCGCGTGTTCGTTGCTCAGTTTCGGTCCAGGTGCAACTGCACACGCTTCTTTGTACATCCGTCTCCTCGTGTTCTCTGTAAAACGGTGTCGAAGGACTATACGCGAATGATCACGCGAGTAGAATAAAGGAATCGCACGTGAAAAGAAAAAATTCGTGAACGTCGAAGAAGACACTGCTCGAAGAGGCTGCGCTGTTTTTTTTTTTCTTTCTTTCTTCGTTCCTCTTTCGCGTTTCAAAGGGACACGATCTGAAAGGAACGAATTTGGATTTTATTTTGGAGGACCAACGAGAAAGCACATGTGCGCCTGCATCTTGGCTCTCTTCGTGAGAGTCAGTTTTCCTTTGGTGATACGCTTCTTAGTTTTCAACGGAGACTTTCAGTCTTGTTTACGGAAGGGACACGATTAACGAGATCGCCAGACAGAATCGGAAGTGACGTCGCGATCTTCTTTCTCAGCTACGTGGCTTGAGCGCCGCCTCCCTTTACCGAATTACTTCACGCGCGCTGCACCCTCGCGACTAACCGTTTGACGTTCGCCGATTGCTCTTCGACCTCGTGGCCGTCGAGACCGCTTCAAAGTCGAGCTCCTTTGACGCGCTGCCGTTAGCAACCTCGTCTGATTCGATCGGCTAGATCCGCACGGTGAAAATAATTACGCGCTGCCTCGATACACGGCGCGCAACATCGTTAGAGTGGTCGCGTTCGTTAAAATCCGTCGAGAGCTTCAATGAATGTGGGATGCACGTGAACGTTGCGATTCCCACGCTGAAAGCTCCACGGCCATTTAATCGTTTAATTCGTTCGAAAGACATGGACAAAAAATGGTACGCGGTAATTAACCAGCGGCGACTCCCAGCATTCAATTAACCAAAACGTTTGCACGAAGTCGTGAGAAAGTAATTACAGAAGGAAGCGCGTTCTAAAGGTTAGATACGGAGAGTTCATTTCATGGACTGTTACAATCTCCGATACGAATTTTTGATCGACAAAGAGTTGGCAAAAATTGACTATACGACTTCTGAAAGTGACGTGTCCGTGCTCTCTGCCTCGTTCGCGATAAGTACTTTATTCACGAACGCATTTATTAATATCAAAGCGAGGTTAACGTTGTACCGGCGACGTCACAAGCGACAAGCTCACGAAGCGGAAAATCGAAAAGTTTAATTCGTCGTGAACGGCCGGCGGTCCATAGGTAAAAGAGCAATCATTCTTTTTCTCTGTTGGCGTTTGTTTCGTCGTTCAAGCGCCGCCCGATTGGCCGAAAGCAAAATATTTCCCTTCAAAGCTCGCGTTCCACTCGTTCCTTTCTTTCGATCGTTTTCCCACTGGACGCTCACGGCGGGTAGCTGATCGACGATTAAACGGTTACGTTCTATTTACCTTCGCCAGGAATTCAAGCCTCTGCCAGTTACGAATCGTATAAAGCGGATTGCGATTCGATTGTGTGTGGATTTTACGGTATAACGGAAAAACTGGGAAAGAGGAGGAGAAAATAAGTAGAAGAGGAGGTGAAGGAGGAGGAGGAGGAGGAGGAAGAGGAGGAGGGCACGAGTGTCGAGGGCGAAGCTACGAAAACGAGGAAATACGGTGAAAACAAGATCGACCAAGTGATGACAATGTTGCTGTTTACGGTATGGTGGCTCGTCTACGCGTCTCCGGTGATTCTCGCTGTGCAACGGGCGAAGGAACCCGGTGACGGAAAAGGTAGGATCGAAATTAAAACGTGTTTCCCTTACCTTTTGCTACGCGCCTCCTTTTCACGGTGAAAGAAACCTCGAGTATTAAGCGTTTGCTTAAACAAAGCCCCGGATGGGTACGATTATAGAACGAGAAGCAGCAGACGATAACCCGACGACAGACAATTGCAGTTGTGCAATAAGAATACTCCTCGAGCGGGTATAATAGAGCCTCGGTCTTACGAGATATACCCCGTAAACCGTAAAGGAGAACGTTACGACGCTCAATGACGCAAGATTTGCACTTTATTAAAAGACTCTTCCGCGAATGAGGCGTTCAAGAGTCGAATTAAAGTGCCAGCCTTCCTTCACCTTGCTCAACCTCTCTCGGAAGGCGTGTTATTTTACGCCGGCCCGTGTTACCTTCCTCACGGTGTCGTTTCTCTCTTTTAAGTCGATTAAAATGACAATAACCAGCTCGCCGGTTCGACGCCGATGGAAGGTAACACCTCTGGTAAATGGCTATCCTTTACCTCCTCGCGGAAAGGAATTAATTTCCATTATGCGCTTCCTCTTTCAACCTCTCTCTCTCTCTCTCTCTATCTCTCTTCTTTCTACCTTCCCTGATTTTAAACGAGCTACCAATTAAAATTGTCCGGATCGATCCGGTCCGATCGCAACATCAACGGCCACCACCCAACACACCTGTCCGGAACACCAACGACGCGAACAGTTTCTGTTTCGCTCCTTGATTCTGTCGTGTTTGCTGTTCTTTTAAGTAATCTGCCTTTTCTTCCTAACTGCGCTACCAACAATGCTACGATACAAGATTTCGCGCGAACGACGATCAGCATTTATTCGATCGAACGTCAAATTTGGATTTACGATGGCTCAGCGAGGTATTCGAACACTTTTGAAAACCCTTAATGTACACGTTATAGGAAAACAGTTTGAGATTTCATCAGTTCCGTAACAAGATAGTCTGTCGTGATCATATTGGCAAAATTTGGAACGGATCTGAAAATGTACATAGAAGTTGCAAGATATTTACCGTGAATATATATTTAGTAAATTAGTGTCAAATATAAAAAACCATCCTAATAAGTATCGAAGATGATCCCATTGGATATTGTGAATTATTGGTGCAGTGGACAATTGATAATTGATTGCGAAGTATACTTATACTTGTATTAGATATCTTGTAACCTGTGTATATTTTCAGAATCGTTAAAAATGTTGTCAATATAATAATCGCGATAGCCGTGTCTTGTTACACGCTTATACTCGTTGCTAACGAAATTTAAAAAAGTTTCGTATAACGCACAAAGGATATTCGTACAAAATTGTTGCGGCAAGAGCTCGAATACTTTCGTGAGCTATTGTACCTGCTAGCCATAAGGGTTGCTCGAGTTTAAGAAAATTCGGAGACATCCCTGGAAAAATCTCTTACGGAAACAGAGTTCTTCTCCTTATTTCGCCACCTTTGTTTCGTAACTATTAGAATTTAATTGCCCGATAAGAAGCTTAAATCGCTGCCTTGCTCGCCAGCGAAACTCCGGCTCTTTATTCGCTGACGCAGACGTATCTTGTGCAACTTTCCACGCGTTTGCGTACATTATCGTGTAACACCGTCCCGGCTACGCTCGCTGTACCTTCCCTACCATTTGTACAAGCGTCTCGCAACGCTGTCTTTTCCATTCCTTTCCTTCCGTTTTCCAAGAGAAAGCGTTCCAAGCGTAATACCAAAACAATGCGATTGAGAACGGGGTCGAAAACGTTACAAATCATTTAACGATTTTTCGAACACAGTTGAGTGGGAGGGGGGGGGGTGATCGGCAAACGAGACCCTCGAACAGTTGAATCGCCGAGTGTTTCTCGAATCACGCGTTCCCAGCACACGGAACGATAAACATCCTGAAAGCGGCATGACTCGCACGAATAACTTTTGTTGCGGCGATTCGAACATTCGATTCGAGTGTTCATTGACAGCTCGATTGCGGATCGCGTGTGAAGGGATAACTGCTGCTCTTTTGTGCGGAATCTGTCGCCATGTTTTACTCATGTACGTTCACGCGACTATATAATTGCGTGTGACACAAGTTTTGTTTTTGTTTTTCTGAGTTTGACTTTCGCAAGTGACTTCGCAATTTCCTTATCTGACCCTGCTGTCCTGTATTTATCCTTTGTTTCGCTTTCTTCAATGGCATAATCCATTTGTACTAATTACAAGAAGAATGAACTCCTTCGCGGCACGTTTGGCTGCCAGCGGTTGTAACAGTGTACGAGTTTCATTGAAACATTTTTTTTACTACACTAACTACTTACTAAAAGGTACAGAAAAATTGTGAGACTATAAAACAACCGCGGAACAACATTTGCGGGACACTGAGAAAGAACCGAGATGTGCCAAAATGTTAAAAACACGCGACAGAACAAGAAATTCTGCACACAAATCACGCGCCAGCTGTGAACTTGTCAAATACTAAAAATCCTGATACACAGCGCGAAAGTTTCATTTTATTAATATAATAGAATGAGTTTTTATGAGAAATTTTTATCGTAAAACAAAATGCGCTAATCAGTTGAAAGAATAATTGAGACAATTGAGCTGTACTGACAAAAAATTCCACTCAGGCACGAGACCGTATGTAAGTACATTTTGAGTATCCCTTAATTTACATACATTCATATCATTAACTCCAGATGAAAGTGGATTCGATAAATGTTACGCCTCTTTAAAGGGGCTATGCGAATTAGATTCAGCGGAATTATTCTGTAGAAGGAAATTTTCAAGAAGCGTTCCTTTTTTCCTCTTTGATTCGAACATATAGTCCTCAGTAGAATAGTATATATTTCGTATTGTCTGTAGTAGTAATGTAATTTCTGTGGGGAATATTTAAAGAAGAAACGGAGAATGCGTTTAACGTGATTTATGGTGATATAAAAAGCTACCATTAGCAAGAGAATGCAAATCGTGACAGGATGTTGATCGCATAAATCTGCGCCGATTGCGCTTGAAATAGAGTGTGCCATATGCTCGTGTTTGAAAAGATAATGGTAACTAGCGGATCGCCGAAATCTCTCCATTTCAGCAAACTTCATTCGTGCCAAATTGTATTTTAATTGTAAAATATGCGATTCCTTTCTGCAAAAATGGCACTATCGGCGTAAATCAAAGTAAAAGCTCAAGTAAAAGCTTTATCTTCGGACGTATTAAAATATTAATGAAAATAAATATAAAAATCAGTTAAATCAGGTTTTCAAAAAACTCAACGCGATCAAGTATAGTACTTGAGGAAATTTTTAAATAAATAATTTAATAATAAGTAATCTATTAATTATCGTTTCATCGACGTTTTAATATTACACTAATAATACTATAAGTAAATTTTTACTCGGACGAAATTATGTTACATTTGAACAATATGTGACTCGATATGTCAAGAAAGTTGGTAGAACTAACATTTTTACTATATAATATCTTATATTTAATAGATGTATGCAGACTTTTACGACTGTGTGTAACGTTAAGATAAGAGTTCTTACTCCGCAACGAATACAAATGTAATGTTGACAAACCAACGACTAAAGGTATGCATGCGCACGTTAGAAAGGTCAAGTACCGGCTGTCTGTGTATACGCGTGCATGCGGGAGTAAATAAAAGCAAACAGCAGGAATAAGAGAGTTTAGAAATGGAGCAAGGATCCTGAAAGACGGAATTTAAAGCGAGATCTCGGCGAGTATATTTTTAGAGGACTATTTGTATCTCTTGTATTAACATGTTATTTATTTAACGTCCAAATCAGAAACTGTCTACACGAACATATCTAACAACACCATCCGGAATAAAAGTTGCTTAAAACTGCCGAACAATTCCGCGCCTTCTACCCACGGAGAAAGGAAATAATACACTTTGCAGATTTATAACGTATTTCGCAAACTTTACACGCATAAAATGAATCTTCGTTCCGGGTAAGGTCAGGAGTAAATTGAAGAAACACTAGTTGCAAATGAAGACAAACACGAAAGAAGTTGCTCGAGCCAACGGCAATTTAAAGTGAATTCGCTGTCTTATCGAGAGGATCAAATCCCTCTAAACTTTGTAAACAGGTCTCGTATTTGAAAACTTCGCAACAGATTTTTCCCTTTAACATGTTAGACTGGACAGTTAATTTAAGCTGCAGGTTCGTTTCGTTTCGAAGCAACTTTTTCGTATACTTTCAAGCAGATACCTCTAGAAATTTGTTATTACAGGCATTCACGGTAATGTCCGGGCGCTACGTTATTTCTGTATTTGTTGCTTTCTACAAGAGGGAACGATTTAAATATCCTGCTTAAATATCGCGTCGAATATGAGAAACAAAGACGACAATCTCTTTTCCGTTAAAAATCTATCGTACGATTAAATGTTGTTCTTAGGAAGATATTGTTTACGTATTTTATTTTCCAGCTAAAATAAATGAGTCATATTTTTGTGTGATAAGCAACACGATTTAAATCATCCGCTCTTACAAAGAGAAACATATACCAAGATAGTACAGCGTTCGAATATTACTCCGAGTAACTGTATATTCGAACAAGAATTGAGAATTTCTATTCGTTATATTTTCCTAAGTTCGTAAGCTCTGAAGATGTTTCAAAATAGGGGTATTAAAAAAGTTGACCTACTTGTTCGTTATCTCGTGGATAGTTCGTGCAACTTTATATCTTCGACCAGCAATAGATAGCGTTAGTACGTAAAAGTTCACGGACAAGACGGAAGGAGCTTAATTTTCCGGCGCAACGATTGGTGAACAATGCGAGCCATCAAACAATCGCAGGATGAAAAGGCTGCTTAGAAAGACGTTAACGATTTTGGCGGGAAAATTAAACAAAATAACTCGAATGTATCGTGGAAGCAGCTGAGTGCGATAAAACGGAACGAGGACAAACTAACGACGAGATTGAATCGACAAAGTATAAGAACGAGCTTCGGCAACGTTCTCACAGCGACTAGGTGGCTCTTGTCCTCTTCGCTCTCCCAGCTTGTTTGCTTTCTTCTTTTTTTTTTTTTTTTTTTATTTCAAACAGAAAGGAGCAATTTGCCGGGTATGTGTGTTCATTTGTTGAACCGACGCGAGGCGTACGAATAGTTTTACGCCACGCCGGTTGTTTCATTGTCTCGCCGCGAAACGCTGCTTTATTTTACAGTAGTTTTACGAAGAAACGCTTTACACCGCTTCGCGACGCTGATGCACGGAACGTGTCCATTCTTCTTCCGCGGCAAGTTATGGTTTTTCTTTCGGTATGACTTTGTCAACGCGTAATCCAACGAAATGTCACGTTTGCCGTGTTCCTCCGCGGCGGTTTTCGCTCGTAAATTTACCAAAAAATGGGATCGCGTTGTCAAGTATTTTCGAGAAGCGACGCTAAACCACGGATTTACCACCAGTTGAAAAACGAAAAAATCACCTAACAGCCGTGGTTCCTGCCATTGCCTTCGTCCGTTGATTTATTTCGACGACGTTTGAATTGCACAGCGAAGTAAGTGGCACGGAGGAAATTTTCTTACACCGCGATACGCGCTGCTACTTTTAATTCGTTTAATTACTTGCAAAGTGACGATGGGTGATTCATTGGTAAATAAACGACCGTTAAACATTGCACGTTTACCGCGGTCGGAGCAGTAAGTACGAGTATAACGGGAGGATCGATACGATTGAAGAACCGCTAGAAATTCTTCAAGTACGCTTTAACTCGTTCGATGTTTTCTTACAAATGGCAAAGTGGACTTTTCATTAAATAAAAGCACTTTCTTCGACTGCTTCTATGTTTGAATACTTAACAGATATGAATTCTGACGGAGATTTAAAGAGATTTGCAATCTTGAAGATTTGAAAATTCGTCAAGCGAAAACTTTCGGTTACTTCAATTTCTAAGTTAAACAGTTTATATATTTAGAGAATATAATAATATATTAAATATTATATCAATTGAATTTAAATATCCAAATAGATAAATATCGTCTTCCGTTCATTACTGACATTTGAAGATTTACGTCTAAACGCTCCATGAATTCGCTATTTCCTTGCAAAGTTTATTTTTATTTTACGACGATAAAAAGTTAACTACATGAACGAACCTATGACGAGCTCTACGTATTTTAAAAACTTAATCAATGCCATCTAAGAGAATAAAGTTCTCGATCGAATTAAATAACCGAAGTGCCAAAGTATGACTCGAATATTCCATCGAATGGACAACTGGATATTTTAAAAATTGTACCAAGTTTTGTCACGCTTCCTTTCATCCAACATTATGCATTCGCATTTCAGACATGGTTATAGAACTTTTATGTTGCCACACGGCTCTGTATCAATATACCTTTGATAGAGGAAACCTTTACCTCTCCACCTCTGTTGTGATCCAAGGCAATAATAGACCACAGAAGTAGCTTCGCTGCGTTATTTGAATCCCACAAACGTGCAGGCACTTTCCTATCCGAAGTTTATCCCTGACATTCAGATATCCAGAAAACCTTCGAATATCGAATTATTCGAGTGGCTGCATCGATCGCGCGCCAGCCTCCACTCTGCTGCCGGATTTCACATGGCTGGCCGTAGCTCTCATTATTACGAATGTAATCTTTTAATTAACAATTTATCACGCTGTCGCAGACGACGCGATGTAAAAATGATCAGGGTGCAGAGGGTGAGAGTGGCAAGCAGGCTATGGTTCGTTAAACAACCGCGATTTTGGGTTAATTAGCGATTATGGAAATACGATCGTACTTAATTGCGACGCGCCAGCCGTTATAAAATAACGCGAACAGATCGGCCGAATGTTCTTCTCGCTCGGCTTGCAACTGGAAACGCGTGTGACCAAACACCATTACTAATTATAGCCTAGGAACTGCTAGTAAATCGCTTCCATTAGGTGCATAGTTCGTACCGCATACTTGCTTCGGCTTAACGTCGCAACAGCTGCGACCATCCTCTGCATCTACGTACGTGCCCTGTGCTCGTAAATAGCCAGTCTTCGTAAAAATACGTAGAGAGGCTGAATTAATTCGGTGCATTAAAGGCGACCGGAAGCATCGACGTTTTCTGGTCATTCGAACTGGGAACCGGTCCAACGGGACAACACCGCCAGATACGCGAAGGAGCTAGTGTTTACCGCTTATTTGTCAAGGATTTTACGGTTTCTTGACAGCGGAATACCGGTTCCGGTGCTATTTTGGCCGCGCTGAATCGCCACCCTTAAATGTTCCAACGAAAGATAATCCAAAGTTTCTTGCCGGTTCTGGAGAAACTTGCCCCTCGCATTCCAGCTTTTCGTCCGGGCTAATGGTTTTCTTGGTGAATCACATTTCGACCCTCCGGAAGTTTCCACCGAAACAAAAATATGTCGTCTAGTGGACGACATGCACAGATTCTACAGATACAAATTATACGTTCGAGGATTTTAGCAGGCAGATAACGACCGATACGCCTCTATCGTTAAACGGTACGTAGAAGGTGAACGAAAATGCGAAAAGAAGGAAATCTTTCTTGTTTGCCAGAATTTTGTCATTTCAAATAAAATCCTACTCGAACCACCGCCTGCCCTAAACTTCTAAACTTCTAAAAATCTAAACTTCGGACACACGATATGTACGATAAATATCGCATCAGCGTATACAACTTCTGAAATTCTACTGCTCTTAAGTAGTGTCGGTAAGCGTATGATCGGCGCTGAACAGCCACGGTCCAGTTGCGCTAGTAGTCCGTGTCAACGACGTAACCGGCGAAGAGCACGCCGCGCGGCTTGGAAGAACAGACGCGTACTACAGCGTTTCACGAACGAAAATGCCTCTCTCGACCGTTTTCCGGTCGTTCGTTTCAGGATCTTGGATCGTG
This sequence comes from Bombus flavifrons, assembly GCF_040668555.2. Classification (NCBI taxonomy): domain Eukaryota; kingdom Metazoa; phylum Arthropoda; class Insecta; order Hymenoptera; family Apidae; genus Bombus; species Bombus flavifrons. The sequence continues at coordinate 12,935,609 of NC_138451.1, read as the reverse complement.
TCTAATCGGCTGTGTATTCGCACGCCGCTGGCCGCGGCTGTAATTTTTAATTTAATGACTTTTTCCACTCAGATAATTGCCATTTAAATTAAGGCTAGGAAAAGAGGACATTCGACGACAGATCGATACGAAAGAGCGCGAGGCGAGGAGAACGACACGGCATAGCCGGCAGCGTGTACCGACGTCCCATGGTCCTTAAGCCGGCCTAAGCTGACTTAAGCTCACTTAAGGTCGCGTCGTTTCTTCGCGAGATGAAATTGGAACGCGTGCTTACTCGTCCAAATTAAATACAGAGTGAATGACGTTTACGTAGCTGCTACTACCGTTTCCTATGTCGAGAAAGCATTTGTCGCGAGCCACCAATTCTGGATGATTAACTTCGGAGCTTTGTCGCGTTTGGGCTTGGGAACTCTCCAGACGGCTCCGTGATTTCTCGTCGAACCTTGTTACAGTTTAATTAAAACGTTGGAATGTGTTCGTATAATTCTTCGTTTTGTCCTGCTCGATATTCCGTCGAGATTAATTTATGGCCGCACTGCGGATTTTTATGCAAATTCATATTTATATGAACACGTCTAAAGAAACAGAGCTTAGCTAAAGTCATAATGAATACTTTGCTTTGAATGTTACACATATTTTTGCATATTTTGTACATTCTGCGCATTTTTACGCATTTCAATTTCACATAAATGCGTAAAAATCTACAGACTTGTTTCTTATTTATATATTTATAAAATTATAATTTTCGATATTTATGAAATTGCGTCAACCTCTGAGGCTGACTGACGACTACTATAGCGTGTAACACTCGCATTGTATAGGCTTGTACAATTCTATATTAGACTAACTCTGAATTCTAAGGATCTGTTTCAGTGTTCCTCAATCGTACTCGAAATCAAATTACATTGAACTTTCATGTTCACGATTCTGTGATTAAGTATTATACGCTGATTATTCGATGTGCTTGGTTGATAGCCTTAAGAGATAGTTGTAAGTATGTAGCAAGTCATGAAATTGAGAAAGGCTCTTCATTTTCTCGGCAAGATAGAAATTTATAGCTTAAGGAAGATCTTAAAATTTTAATTTAAGCAGCGTTGGATTTAACGTTCAAAGATGTAAGATTACTTTACATGTACTTGAAACGTACTACCTTCGCTCGTAATTTTATATGTAAATTAAACCACTGTTATTCTGACGTAATTTACTGAAATCATAACCAGAGGTAGTACGAGATGAGCAGTTTAATTAAATATTAATTAATCCAGATGAAACCGATCTTTTTTGTATACGTCTGTTTGTTACTTACAGACCTAAAAGTCGAGTTTACTCAGAATAAACAACAATTCTTACTGTCATATTTTATTGTAGCATCTTGATATATTAAAAATTAGGAGAATAGCAATAAGATCGAACGAAGTTATAGCAACGCAAATTTACCGTCTATGGTATTTAATTTGTTTAGAGAAACCTCTAGAGAATCTGATAAGAAATCAAATTTTAGTTATACGTTATTAAATCTTAGTTGTATATTATACAAAATTGTTTACAATTTTATTAAATTCTTCGTCTTGTTATTGGCATTAATTTAAAAATCTGATAACATATAATTTCATAATAACCTCGATATCGATCCTTCAGATAGTAAAGAATGCGATGATTTTTGGAATTTGTGAGAATACAGATTTAACTGAAAATGTTTTCTTTAGAAAGCAGATTATTTATATGTAGTAGCGAGGATTAGCGTCGAAGAACACGAAGCAATATAATTGTTATGCGAGCAAAAGGATCATGTATCTCGGATGGATACTTATTGCTCGAGCGCAGTGTCGATATAATTCGCAACACATATTGGAGAAATTCAGTAGTAAATAATGAGTGTCAATATCATGCGAACCGAATTGACATTCCAATTTTCAGATTAATCGATATATTAAATTGGAAGTAATATAAGCAAAATTAATCTATCGAAATGTGATTGCCTTTAAAAATATACCACGGCGTTTTGGGCCTGACAAAGTTTAATAAACAAATTGATCTTAAAACATTACAGGCTATTGGTTATTTAATATCGTAAAAGATTAACTCAGCCGGGGAGCGATATAACGATTGTAACTGTTTGTAGAACTCTTGAATTTCCAATTTGTTAATTTTTAATTATTGAAATTGCTTTGCTATACATAGCTTTTGATACTTCGAAATACAAAGAACTAGCTTTCGTTTTCATTAAATTAATTACTTCACGCTCCAAAAGAAAGAGAAAGAGCAGCCTCGTACTCCTTTGAAGCTTCGAATAAATTTTTTATCGCAATGCGCTTTTAACTTTAACTCTCGAAACAAATACAATGAAATATCTTTTCCGCAGGTGCGAATCACTTGTCAATAATTTTTGTTTTATATTATTTTATTGAATTAGGTATGATCCATTTCGTTATATTTCTATTATCATGTTCGTGCATAATTCAATAAACTAATATAAAACAAAAAACATCGTGCGTCTATCATTTCCTTATAAAACGAAAGAAACTTTTCGGACAACCTAAATATTCAAAAAATCCAGTATTCTACTGAAATATTTAACGGGTGAGAAGAATCTCTACCTAGATTTTCCTCTTTCGCTTGTGTTCGTAAAAATATCAATTTGCAGAAATGCTTGCAGTCCATTCGTTGCTTGCTAGTAACGTAACAATGCAACTTTACGTTCAGTAAATTCGTCATTCGTAAAATCGAACAAACACCAATCGCTGACCGTGGAGATCAACGACACGAACGGCGAAAGGAACAAAGAAGATGTCGCTAAGTCGTTCGTTCTCCTGACGTCGCATTGACAAGCTAGTCCTATCACCGTGTTACGGAGAAATCTAATTTGGTCGGCAAAGGGTCTGAGTAGATTTTGTCTGCGAAACTAACGTATGATTGTGAAGATAATACTGGCACAGCGAGTGAAGCAGTGTTTCGAGTGGATCTTTTTTATGAGCGGGCAAACGCTTCTTTCACGTCTTTTCCTTTTTTTCTTTCTCCAGAGAAATTTCTCGACGGAAAGGGGGAACATGGTAGCAACGCGTTCCATGTAACGTTATGTAGCGTTCGAAAAGTCTGCACGAAGGAGCTTCACCGCGAGACGAGACTTTTTATCGAGGGACACAAGCTACCGGTTCCCTTTTCAACCTATCACGAGATATACGCGCCGAAGGAACGCGTCTAGGGATCTTACAACCGCCTCGCCGTGTTTCTTTTCTTCAGCGCGACACGTCCCGCGGGTTTCCGTTTGTCGTCCGTTTTCACAGCAGGATGGATACGCTTCGACAATGAAAAGTCCTGGTGGCCTCAATTTCGCGACACACCAGCCGCGGTTTCTCGCGTACGTGCGATATAACCGGATGCCATTGTCGACACAATAAAGTCGTTCTCGCGTGAGAGAGACGCGACAAACCGTGGCTCACCATCGATTCTCAAGATGAAATTATTTTCCCGTTCTTTGACAACCGTTGTCGGTTTTCGCGTTTTCCTCGCGGTCCCTGTTCCTTCCGCGTTTCGTAACGACGCTCGAGTTTCACGGTAACCGTTGTGAAAAGTTATTGATCATTCTCCTTTCGCAAAATTTCTATGGAATAATAAACTCGCGATATCGGAACGAAATGTATTTCGCAAATAAACAGCTAACTATTGTCAAGATTTTCTACGCGTGCCAAGGATGAAAAAGGTGCAGAAACTCTTACTATTTTATAACGATGAGGTTGAAATTAAATACATTTAAAAGTGAAAGAGTTATAACTATAGCATTCTTATTTCTCAAAAAAAAAAAAGAAAAAAGGGAAATGCGCGAAACAAATTTCTTCCATCTAAAAGGCAACGGATACGGCAAACTTTCAAAGTTGATATCGCGTGTTATATCGAATTACGATTCCTGTTTCGCGTGACAGACGTATCGCATTAAAATCTCAAATGATCCAGTTGCATCGGTAATTATTTTTAACCGGGCAAACTATTCGCCGGTGAAATCGAAACAGCGATCAAAGCGATCGGTTCGCCATCTCGTTTGTTTCCGATTTCGATCATGAAACGTTCTCTCGCTTCCAGCTATTAGCAACTTGCATTGTCGCGATAGTAATCGCAGAGTGAGCGCTCGAATGGCATTTGCAGCCACGCGTCACTAAGCCTTTGCGTCTCGAGATTTCACAACTGCACTTACGTTTGCGAGCAGGCGTTCGACTGCGCAAACGCAAAAGCGAACCGGCTGGAATACAATCGTAGCCACGCAAGATTTCCGCAAACAGAATGGAATGTGACGATAGCACGGCAGTTAGCAGAGAGTGCGGGTCGGTATGCAACGAGTGGCACAGAGAGAGGGAGGTTAGGGGGTGATCACAGAGAGTAAGAGAGAGAGAGAGAGAGAGAGAGAGAGAGAGAAGTACACGGACAAACGTCTGCTCGTTGGTGGTGTACGTGCTTCTGTGACCCCTATACACTCGGAGCCCATTTCGACTACCTCGCCCTAGGTGTTCACCTGTACATGGTCCCTCATTATATTCGTACATACAGAGTACATGCTCGCTGGTTACACGTGTACGTAAGTAGAGCGGTTCGAAAGCACGAAGGCGGAGCTTTAGGACGATACAGCAGCTACGCGTGAATAACGTTGATAAGCATCCGGTCCATGACTCTACCGCCCTTCTCTTTATCTCTGTTCCGCGGCAACTCTTCTCGCGTTTACTCCCTCTTCTTTGGCCGTCTACGTGTTTTATTTCAGCAACGACTATCTAGCTATGATACATTAGACAGACCGCTGCACTCAGTTCAGGGTGTTTGCTAGCGGAGATATCCAAACGTGTTTGGTCAGTGGAAGGAGAAAAATTAATTAGTCGAGGCGGTTGTAAACCGACGACGCTCGAAGGCCGTGTCTCTCTGGTTATTTGTTTCGGGGGAAGAGCGAAAGAGCCGGTTGACGTGTCTCTTTCAAACGCGATACTGCAGAACGCTATTCGTTAGCTCGATGGTGTTCGTTAAAAGGAGTTTACAGCCAGTGGCGAAACTTGTTTTTGAATATCATCCAATAGAGGCAGTGTTCAAAGCCACGCTGCTTTTTCGTAAAGGGGCGGAAACGATGGAAGAGAAAAGTGTTCCGCGTCTTATTGCAACGAGTGGCTCGATTCGAGGAGTCGTTTCATCTGTCAATTAAGAGGCGATTTAACGCAAGCGAGCAATTGCCAGAGTTCGAGACGTTCGTCCTTTTCCTCTGGTCCCGACAATAATTGAGATTTAATTCGAGGGCAGAGTGAAGGTGACGCTGGGATTAGATTACTGTCGAACTCTTCGACGGTAATATCAATTTAATGTCGTAATCGGGGATGAGAGGTGCTGCGTCGAACCGCTGAATGCAATAAATATTTCGTTCGTCAATATTTTATCAACTTCGATCAACTCCTTTTTTCTTTCTTCCTACCCTTTATTTAAATAGTTCGGGTCGCATACGTTAACATTGACCTTTGACGTGCGACTGATTCATATCGCGATAAACTCGGTTCGTCGTTTGATCAGAGATAAACTCACTGAGCTGCGTGCAGAGAATATTTGTTTTTCATGCGTATCGTATTTACCGAAAAATTGTGAATCAAACGTGAAACGTCAAACTATTTTTATTGCAACAGGGTAGCAAGAAACTTGTTTCAGTACTATCAATAGAATTACACGTTTCGCGTAACTTTTCGTTAAATCCCTAAGGCTTATGACATATATTGATAATCTTTGTATGCATCTATGTGTAATGTTATCGTCCACTAACACCACCAGAGGAATTTAGAAAAATATTTAGTTTCCAAATTGAACCTAAGATGACTGATTTTCGCTGCATTCGCTTTTACTTGAACTATTATTGTCAAAAATTATAAATTCGTTTCTTTATTAAAAATCTTACGAAAAAAAATTCAAACTTACATTTCTTATAACTTGTTAACGATGGGAGTTTATTTCTCGTTAGCAGAGTATCCTACTATTGCATTAATGCATACGACGTGCCATCTTATGTTCTGACGGGCAGCTTAGCGTAGTGCATCCATAAGCTCGCGTGTTAATGTAAATGAAGTAACATTACAGGTGAACTCTGACACAGCAAATCCTTCTTAATCCGAATTCTTACTAACCTCCACTAAAGAAAATAACGATTTAACATATCGCGACAGTACGTGTTTTTTTTTCTTCGCAGATGCGAAAGACAACTTCTAATTATTATAAAAGTATTGTAAAAGTTCAATTGCACGTGACAAATTGAAAAGCGTGGAACGTGAACGAACATTACAGATTTGCCAGTAATATCTTGCTTCTTCTCGTCATATTACGTTAAAAGGTTAGCATCTCTAGGGGATGCATTTTCAAACTAGCTTCACAATTAAATTGAGTGCAGGATAAATTCACTGGAAGCACCGTTGTCTATTTGTTACTTTAACAAAATAGATTTTAATAACGTGCAATTTCCTTTAAAATATCTTATACACAACATGGCTGTAGGACAGTATCGCTAACTAGAAATGTTTTCGATTTATTAAAAATGCTTGAAACGACGCGAATAAAAATAGTCACGGATTAAATAAATAAGAGAGCGACGTACTTCTGCGTATAATTTATTTCTCGTTAATAAATCTGTTTTGCTGACAAAAAAAAAAGCGCTGATAGAAAAGTGATAGCACGACTGGATATAAAATCAATCAAAAATAAATCAAAAGTACGAAATGAAAATTTTTTATTCGTAGATTCGTTTTCCAGGAAATCGAGTTTCAAAGACCACTGAACTATACGTGCATCTGACCGAGAACTCCCCTTGGTTTTTACCGATAGAACCATGTAAAATCAATACTGAATTTTAAAGATAGTGGAAAATCTGGATAGAATCTTGAAACAAATAAATCGTTGAATATTTCTCGACAATAAAAATGTAAAAATCGTTAACAAAGGTTCACGAATTCGTTATCCCGTAGATAGAGCTCTTTTTAAGACATTAGTAAAACGATAAAAACTGTACATTAAATATTCAAAGTTTATTTTTTTCTATTAAAGAAAGATGGAACGGAGACATTGTTTTGTTATATCGAATCATTCTCTTCTCGGCTGTATCATCAGCTATAAGACATCCTTTGTATTACTTTTATACAATATCCTTCATATTTATAGAGTTAGAGAGTGAGTAAGTCGAGCCAATTCTCGTCGTCAATCAAATGTTCGTGAAAATAACAGTATTTTGGGAACGGAATAAAACGAATGAAAAACGATTTTCTGGGAACAAAGATTCAAATAAAATAAAATTCTATTTAGATTTGCTTCCTACACACATTCACGATTTAAATCAACTTCTGCCGTGCAAATCTCTGAAAAATAAAAACTGAAACTATAATGAAATTTAAAATGACTTCCACACAACATAAAATTCAATTTTGAAATAATAAAGAAATATATAAATAATATTATTGAAGTATATTTTAATATAACAACATCTTGAAATATAGCGATCTCAGGACATAATCTAATTCAAATTAACAATGTTGGAATTATCAAAATCTTATTTTATTCTTTACTTAGTTTTGCGTATCCACTTCCGTAGCACGAACGTTATATTTAATTTTCATGTATATTACATGCACATAACATTTTCTAAGTTTCTCGCATTCTTGATAGTTCCACGTCACATGATGGTCTTCGAGACTACAGAAACTGAAGACTGAAACTGGCTAGTGAAAAATACGACCTATTTGCGTTAAGTCCTGTTAATCTTTCTCAAGTATAGTTTCGCGTTATCGCCACATATTGCCCCAACTCGCGGGCCATTACGTACACCGAGGTCACGAACATAACTGTGGAAATACGTGACACATTTAACTTAACTTTCGCCAGAGTTTACCGAGAAGACAACAGTACGGAAGAAAATTGCTGTTAAATCGCAGAAATACTTCCATTTAACAGTCATTATACATATTTTTTATAGTCTCTTTCCCACGGAGCAATAGACCATCGATATCCAGACGTAATTTAAAACAGGGATCCTCTTATCAGAAATTTTTGATCATCGAACGGTTTCACCTTTAGCGAAAATTGTGTGATCAAACTTAATAATAAACTAGTAAAAAATTACTATAATTGTAGTTAGAAACTAGCCAAAAATTACTATAACTGTACTTAGAAACTAGCCAAAAATTACTATAATTGTACTTAAACCGCTGTATATAAACATGGAAAGTATAGCTTAATCTCAAGTATATTCACATATATGTACAGTATATCCTAAGAATGTACATAGATTTTGATAGAAAGTGCCAAGAACTCTATCAAACGATCTATACAGCGAGTGAAACACTTCTGTATACTTCTTCATCCAACTCGAGTTAGAAAAGTCGGCGTCGTTCATTTGTTGACGTCGTGACTGATAAAATGTATTGTCACGTGGAGAAACCCGTTCGAAAAGTCGAAAAAGGTACTACAACTTTTAAACGTGATATAGCGTATCAAACTACCGTTCAACATACAGAGAAAATGAATTTCTTGGCAAAACTCGCGATATGGAATGTTATTTGCCGTGAATACGAACCGAACAAGATATCGTTAATATCCCGAATATTTTTCAAACTTTCAGAGACCCCTGTATGATAATACGTTCAGTGTCCAGATTCGAACATGTACGATTCAATGGAAATTTCGTTGCTAAAATTTTGGATCGCTATGGCGGATTTCTGCTGACAAAGTCAAAGTACATTTTACCTTTGACTGAGTCGGTCTAGTTGCCGAACCGCATCGAGTCAGCTTTTCAACGACGAAGGTCCGACGTTTTTGTCTGCCCTGTGGCCGTAACACGATGTTCCTCGTTCTTGTACAAGCCGGCCAGTATTTTCTCATATGTACGTGGGCTACAAGAAGGCACGAAGGGAAAGCTGCAAGTGCTTGCCGAGACAGAGAATGCTCGCATAAATCCCACGAAAGGGGAAAGCTCAGTGGATCGGGTCGTATGATATATCTCGGTGAAGATAGGGCACGATCAAGGTAGACATTCACATCTTTCGTTACGGAGAACGATACGGCTATTTAAGGGAAGGGATCGAATTGCATAAATTACAGGAAGTTTCGGTTACAGTGAAACGGGTTTCTCTCCTGCGGCGGATTCGATGGAAAGTCACGTACCGGTTTTAATTCGTCAGTTTGATCGTCGAATTATTCGATAATCGGTTATCGTTAACAGCCAATATCGTCCGCCAATTAGCCTAATCGAATTCTACGAAATTGTCTCTTCTTATTTTAAATCTATCAGCCTTTTATCGTCGCCTCTCTGTTGACCTTCGTATTTATCGATTCTGTCACAGCCAACGTTTTGTTACCTTCGACAACGTAGTTGAGGCTTGTTCTATTTCTCGTCCCATTGTTCCATTCAACTGTGAGATCGATCTAAAATACGCAAAGGAATAGCGCGCGTGTATACACTTTTTATTTAGCCTGGCCCTCTTGCCACGTGCATAAAACACAGCACAATGTCCGAGCCGATGAATATTTACCGATTGATGGGATATCGATTTCACAAAGCGGCACATAATGCTAACAAACAGTAGCTGTTGAAACGTAGCATGGAAATCTATGAGCGTTACACGTGTTCATGGAATTATTAAGAAGTAAGTGGGATTTTATTAAATGTTTGAAATAGCGTTCAACGTTCCGTATCATATGCTCCATGTTAATAAATTCTTTAAAGTATTTCAAATTCACGTTTATCCGCTTTGATCTTCTACAATCGTGAATATTCTCTATTCATACACGAAGCGCATATTTCTTCGTCGATATCTGTCCGAAAGTCTTGGATACTCTTAGCGCTAATAATATATATAGAATACTTAAGAAATAGTGCTAGTTATAATATTCGGTGAAACGCATCTCTATTTAGACTCCATTTCTTTAATTTACTACTTTAGTAACTCGAACTCTGGTAGGACGATTGAAAGAAAAATCAAAATTTTGAGTCGAGATTTAATAGGGGAAAACGTGCACGTTCTTTGAGGTTAGACGTATTGCTACTGTCTCGCTCTTTTGCCTTCAATAGCGATTGACGTGTCGTAAACTCCAGCACGTAGCACGTGCAACGGTTCTAAGTAGTCCTAACTGAGTTGCCCTAACCCTTGGGTCCGGTTTCTGGCAACGTTCCGCATAGCAATTCTACGGATCACATGTGACATGGGAGGTAAACATTGTAACGTTGGAAAGCCAATCAATAGCGAACATTTTCACCGTCGATTTATTAATGATTACATTGTTGACATTTTTTAAGGATTTCGTGTTTAAATTGTTTAGATTAAATTATTTGAAACATATATATTTTTGGTATTTGAATATTCTCACATAGACACTACTTTATGTTTTGGATTATTGAACTTAACCAGTGCATATACAAGCAATTTTTCTTTTTTGAAAGATGCAAAGAAATACAAGATAAAACGAGGAAGCAAAAAGACGCGGTGCATTCATTCTTCGAGAGAAATCCACTAATTTATTTCATTAAAAAGATTTATTTCGTTATAACGTCCAGTAATCTGTTTCTATAGATTCAAATAATCTCTGTCTAATTTAATCTTCGTTTATTCGCCAATCACTTTAGATTCATCTTCGTTAGATTGTATTCGAGTAGTGAGTATCGGTACTTGTTTCCGGTTGCATTCTAAGTGCTGAGTTTTAGTAAACCACGAATGAAATTTCGTCGGTCAAATTTTCTCTCCACAACGATAACCCCTCAAGAACTAGTTCGTATACCGTCTACAAACTCATCGGGGTCTAGTTTTCGACTGCACTACAAGTAATAGAATAAACAGCGCAAATTTAACAAGCTTTTTCATTTCGCATAATATAATACATGTACACGTTACGTTGTATCTGTATACAAATAACAGCAGCGTATGTTCAATTTAATTTACGCATTTGATGCTGAAAACTGACGATGGCCTTTTGCCGTTTTGTAATTATATATGCCGGTATTTTGATATTAACGTATTGATTAAACGCAATCGAAATTGGAAATTATTCCTCCATCCACCAATTTCCCTATAGAGTACGTACGAATTGCACAACTATTATTTGATCGAGCGAAAGTGAAAGCAATACGTCGATTTCAATTGTTCTATGATCTCGCGGCAGTATTTTCGTCTAAGGGGTTCTCCTTTACTTCCCCTCATTGACCTGGATAATAGAAGCCTCATATTACAATTGATCGATCGCGAGTTGAAGATATCTTACAAATCCCTGTCTTCCACTTTCTTATCCTCACTTTTTCCAGAGACTTCATTTCTGTTCGATCGAACAGCGGATAGACAATTTTCTAAACGGTGTACAGTGGCTCAGAAAAGTATTCGAACACTCGTAGAAACTTTTTATGTATACGTTTGAAATTTCATTAGCACCGAAGCGAAACCCAAATGTCGCGATTGTATTGGAAAAGTTTGAAACGCGTTTGAAGATGTATATACGAGTTACAGGATATTTGTAATAAAATGTCCTGTATTTTGTCCACTATTTTATCCATTATATGAATATATATATATATATACACATATACATATAATAAGGCCATTTTTAGCACCGACTGTATTCATAATTCATAATTTCATAGTTTGCTATAACAGATACCAGTTCTATTTGTATTAGTTATTAAGCAGTAAAAGATACATATCATACATAAAATCGTGTGGAAAAAAGCCGAAGAAAAAAGTTTGTTTCTACGAATAAAAAATATTTCCTGGGCGTAAGAAAGAAACACCATACGTTATGTTAGGCGAGTGAGTATTTTTGCTGTATGAGCGTATGGAACCGTATTCATTCTGTACAGAAGATATCTAATTACCACCTTTCAAGAGCAAGCCGTATAATTAAAAATGCTTGTTTTTAGTTTAGTTTTTAAAATGTGCAGAATGTCGATTTCAATAGCTTGCTGCTGTCATGCTAGCACATATTATTTATATGTTTTTTTTTTTACAAAAGGATTATACTGATCGAATAATTTGACAAACAAACAACTAATAACTAAGTAATAATTAATTTAATAAAGAACAACGAGTGTTCGGATGAGAGAACGATTAGCTAGTAACATTCATCTTCTTTACAAGCGACGATACTACGATACAGAGTATCTCAGTTTTATCCGCAAGGAAATTCTTGTTGCTTTAAGTATAATGGTTAAACGAACAATATAATTCGATACTAATCTAACCCAACGCTATTGGATTTTTATTGGATTTTTATTTGCCCTGGAACTCTAAAAAAAGTTTACACAACAACGACTAATTGGTGTTTAATGTAAATTGCTACAAAACTACTTTTATTTTTATTCTTTTATAGATTTTTCAGATAACATACGAAAGAGTCTGGCTTGGTTCATTGAATACACTCAATAAATTTACGGTCGTTAGATAGCGGCCAAAATATAAAAACAAAAACTAAATCGGTCGATTTTTTAACATCTGGCTAAAAACAGGGCGCGTTAAAGTAATTTTACTATTCAAATTAGTCGCGCGTATCTACGTTGTGCTTAGTATTAATATGAATGTACATACAAGCACGTATAAAATAATTGTATAATTTTCTTCTATATTACAGGATACTTTTATAATTGAAACCACGCAGCAAAAATATACATGTTCGTATGTATGGCTTGTATTCAGTTATGTAAATGTGATTCTGAATTTTTATTTTTGAATTAATAATTTTTAAATATCAACAAATATAAATATAAGAACTTATTCGTACATAACGAACAATTTATTTCAGTATAAAACTTAAAATAACTAGTATTTAAAATATTAGAATCAATTCGTTTAAAAAAAAACAAAAAAAAAAAAAAAAGAAGAGAAGTTGATCCGAGTACAACATACACACTTTTATTGCACTAGTAAAGTAACGCAAACTTATTACAAAACTGACACAAACCGAAAAACATGTTTTTCACTTTATTCTTTGAAAGTTTTTCAGAGTTATCAATTAGAGATAACGAAAAACGACATTTAATCTTAGTTTATGAACGGTAATTCACTTCCTGATAAATTTCATTGACAAAATAATATAGATATTATTACATATTACTAGATTCCGAATGATCATATGGAAATTCGTTTCGTCCACCACCTATAGATTTTATTGCAATTACTATATATCCACATACTATGTGCATTTTGTGTACTTTCGCATTTTTAAACTTTTCCTAGATACATGAACACTCGCAGTCTAGTTATCATATTCCAAGACAGTTGTTTTCCGCTTCTTGGAGAATCACTTAGTTGCGTAAATTTCGAAGAACGTTACTTGGCGATAATATATTTAGCGTGATACGTGCTTATTTAGCAATATATTACCTGAAATAATAAATCTGGTTATCCACTTCCACTTTCGCTTCGAAGACACTTCTTTTTACCTTTAACGAAAAATACGACTCCTTCCTATCCCGCATTTCACCCAGTGGCTTTCAAGTACCTATAACTTCTTCTACCCGCCCCAATAATTCTCCCCATGTTGGGTCGACGTTCTCCACGCGCTATCCGCCTCTATCCAGCCGAATGGTCCCAATGGCGGACGCGCGTTCGTCAATCGTTACAAGTGAGAAAGGAGAAGCCATTGTTTACGCGGCGTAGCAATGTTACAGATTGGTCGTTAACAACGTAATTAAACTATCCGTTAGGAGGGAAACGACGAACGCTAACATCTGGGCTGTATCGGTACTATAACCCGACCAATCTAGTGAACAGACGCTAGCAGGCCGCGTGTCTCGCTATAGAGGCGCAATGAGCAGGCACGGCGTTGATTAGAACCACTCATCATTTGACTTGCTTGTAACATCGTTGTTTGCACGAATTACAGGCAGCAAGGACTGACGCGTGTACACGATAGCAATCTCATGGTAGCGAAACGTAGCTGTATAGATGTTGTTGCTATTAGAGTTCTATTACGATATTTGATCAATGCCGTTGGAAAGATCCGTCAAACTGCATATATCGGCATATATCTGGCTCGTTTTACCTTGCCGTATGCCGAAATGCACGTGCCCGGGATTATGGGTGTCAGGTTCGATTAGCTTCGCTCGTTTGCACGAAATTTATGGTAATTTATTCGTTTTTATCATGTCTGCGTTCCCCCTGTTCCTCGCGTGTTTCCCTTTCGTCAAGTCACGCCGCTGCCCCCTGGCTATTTCGATTTCATATGTGATATCTGTATTTTCGTTTCCCCTTGTCTCTTTTTTTTTTTTTTTTTTTTTTTCGTCCAACCTTACGAAACGGCGATGCTTTTACGTTTCGCCGTGTTACCGATTTCCAAGAGAAAAATACAGGGGAAAAATGGAAAGAGCGGGAGACAGGTCAAGCGTCAGCTTGTAATTTCCATAATTTCCTCGTTGACGAAATTAACGGGACAAAATGGGTCGACGGAAAGTTTTCTCAGCTGTGATTAATGGGAATTTTGAAGGACGCGTGTTACGACAGTAATTACGCGACCTCGGTCCTTTGGCGTGTATGATCCCTCGGTAACGGGAGAGCTGCAGCTGCGGTTAGCTGTTATTGAGACGCTCCAGGAACAGTGTTGTCAGAGCCTTCGTGGCGTCCTCGATTCGATGCCGAAGCTTTGCGTACGATAAACGGTACGCTTCGAATTAATTCTGACATGGCCCCCGGAAGCGGCTTATTTAACCTCAATAGCTTCGATTCTTTCCCGCAAAACTAAGCGTTTAAGCGTCCAGCTACGTAGTAATATCACCGAACAATCATCCGAAGACAATATTTGCTTACGTTTGCACGCGTAGTTGCAAACTTCCCTCTTGAGGTGCCACTGAAGACGTCAGTTATTAGACCGTGCTTGTCTATCGAGCTGTTTCCGTGTTACCGAGCTACGAAGTCGTCTCCTATTCGTCGTATTAAACTAGTCAACGTGCTCGTTAAACTATGAAAATTACGTCGAAATTGTGCCAATTCCAGGGTAATTAATTACAAGGGAAGAAGCCGTAAAAAAAGAACAGTGGAAAGAAGGAAAAGTGCTGGGGTGGAGTGGAATTACGCGAGGTTCATCGTAATTTCCCCAAGTTTTCTAAAGCTTCACGCTGAGTCTTCCAACTCCTCCTCGAAGATAGATGCATCTGCAGACAAATGGCTATTTCTCCGAGTGGAAAATGTTCTTGAACGAGTGTTTTCACCGGTGTAAGCTGGTACTGCGCGAACTTGATTCTTGGAAGCCATTAAATATTTATGAGAACAACGCACATCGACCGGAAGCGTGTGTTTCCATGCCGTTCCCAATTATATTTCGCTGGAAACGCGATAGCGTCGCGTGGTATCGGCAAGACAGCGAATCTGCACACGCGCCAGTTTCGAGCTATTAGGATGTTCGATGAATAGATCATCACTATCGAACGTTATCGGCAACGTAAGATATTGTCTGTTGGACGTGAACGGTTTTGCAAATTATGCCGGTATATTTCGATAAGAATAAATCAAGCGTAGGATTGGTAATTTAATCGCTTGCTGAATAAAACACCGTTTAATTCAAAGTCTAATTCTAGTTGAACGTTATTATATAACGGCGAAATGTAATTACGTGGAAACAATTAAAATTGTTCAACTTACATTTAATTAAATTAAATTTGCAGATATAAACTCGAGCTCTTTTAACTTGAAAATCGGGACAATTATTATTCGTAATTATTATCATGTAAAACGTGTAAACGCGTGATTTCGAGGAATCTTCGTTAACCTGTTCGCTGTACGCGTCTTGGAGTCGACTCGCTGTACGTTTTGTACTCGCTGCGTATACCATCGAGCTTCGTGAAGAATATGATTCACATGATTTTTGATAGCGATAGCAACCTTTAGTCGGATCGAATCCTTTTATTCGCAAGGACAGTAATCGTAAACTATCTTTTTTTTTTATTATTGTTTGAAATATTTGTTGATACCTGCAGTTGTTACGTTATATGTGAAATCTCTCGCTCAAATTAAGCATCTATATCGTTTCTATCGTTTCTCGAAGATATTTATTACCAAAGATAAAAAAAAATGAGACTTAGAAGATTTTATAAAGCTTCAAGAATTACGTTTGGAAGTAATGAGAAAGAATTTTTGTGAAGCTTCTTTGAAGTTTATTCCAAAGTATTTTAGTCAACGTTTAATATTTTTTAAGTTGTTATTTAAGCTACGTATGGTATCACTTAGATCATAGATTTATCTGGAGGAAAAAATGAGTTTAAATTGAGAAAATAAGAAAACAGGAAAGCAAAAAGTTTCGCATAACACATACGCTATATCCATAAAAACCTTTTGCGACAGTATTTTCGTGAGCCAGCGTATCGGCGAACGAGTTTGTACGTTACAACCATTTTTACAACTGGAACGCGAAAACAAAACGTCGCTTCAACAACCAATCAGTCGTATGAACGTTCACTGATTAAAGGTTCTAATTATATTTCGCCACGAGCAGAGACGGCGCGCTGCAAATTCCCGGCGTAATGCCGAATCTGCAGTTGCACTCGTGCCCGTTACAACCCATTAGGATGTTTGATGAATAGTGCATTGCGAAGGACTATCAGGACCCACGCGTTGTCTGTATTTCGGTCGTAGCATGCTGCTGAGCCGCACTGTTTGAATAGATCATAGAAACGCACGAAACCTTGAGAGAAGCGGATGGATAGATCAGACGAGGAACAGACCGCAATAACGCGTGCACGTGTCCGTGATTCGGTTTGATTTATTCTCAACGATCCACCGAAACTTTGCGCCACTATGCGCACAATAGAAAGTTTCTCTTTAAAACTTTGATTATCGAATTATAAGACGATCCGATAAAAGATTCAAAGATATTACAGGCAAGTAGAACAAGTTAGAACGAGCAATGTTCGTTTAATTTAAGTTTGAATATTGATGACGTAAGATGGAAAGATTTATATGGATCACGGTTTGTGCATAAGTACAGTTACTCGTCTGATATTTACGGGGAAAAAACTAAGATTACTTTGAAAGATTATTAATTTATATTTAACTGTTTTACAGGCTTTTTGACAGTGAGTAATGAGTATTATACCGCTAGTACGTTTTACATGGACGGAGTATTTAAAATGACTAGAAATGAGGCACAAATTTCATAAAGCAAAAGCGAATGGTGTGAATATTACTCCATCGCTTTAACGTCATTTTTATCGGTGCAATCGAAAATTATACTTGCAGCTTTTAACAAAATTTCCATTTTTTGTAAAAAACTGATAACGTACTTATACCTTAAGGCTATTAATTTGAGAGCTACTTTAATTTTATCTGTCTCGATATAACATTTTTTTGCTCATTCCACCCTTTCACGCTCGATGTTACGTATTTGGCACATGTACACAGTATTGTATCTTAATAACTTATTTTAATCAATGGGAAGATAAATAATTCGTTTTTGATGAAACTGGTTTCGAATTTTATTGCGTTATATCTTCCTTACAAAACCACTCAGCGAAGATATTTCTATTAGGTTGTCCGGAAAGTGTCTTTCTTTTACGGACGTGTTTTTTACAACAACGCATCTTTATACAAACACGAAACCTGACCTATCGAACGTTGTGATCTTTATTTCGATAGAACAAAATGGATCGTACGTAACTCGATAAAATAATATGGAACGGAAAATGTTGTGCATCCATTTCGGACGACCTAACACTATTATCAATTAATCAAAATAATTTCTCTCGATAAATCCTTCAAACGAATAAACGTGATATTCCAAATGAAACCTTTTCCAATTGTTAAAACGCTTTAATCGATATCTTTGCGTTTATCGAAATTTACTCGTAATCTCAAACATCGTTAAACCACATAGTTTCACTGTCGTAGTTGCTTTTACATTTCCCGGCAATTAGTTGAAAGTACTTCGCCACGGTTTGTACATAAAGTCGGCGAGCATAGAAAAAAGAATCAACGTGATCCCGGCTCGCGTCCTCGGATTCCCTAGGAAAAGGAAGTAATTTACATTGCTATTCGGTGAATCGATCCGTTCAAAACTCAGTAATGAAAGCGTGAACGGCGTTACGACCATTAAGAGCTATTAGAACGCTGATGAACGGATCAGGAGGAGGCACGATGGTGTTAGCATTGCTGTTTCTATTCAAGTGCAAGTGCGGCTGGTACACGAACAGGACAGCCGCGGGGCTTGTAATTTGCGCGGGAGTGCATAGAACAAAGAGAAAAGGGGCGAATGGGATAGAGAAAGCTTCGAACCGATCTCTCTACGCCCCTTAGGAGAATCGGTTGAGGTATTTCAAGTGCAATAGCTGCTACGAATGACCGACCGAAAATCCGATTTCGTTCAAATCACGTCGCTTTCCTAGGACAAGCCTCTCGGATGAATTTCTCTCGGTCCCTTTTCCATTTCCTCCTTGACCGAATCGAGCCCCTTTTCCGTCGTCGCGGCTTTAACTCGCGCTCTGCGGCCCTGTAACGTCTCAAATTGAAGTAAGTATGTGCTCTGCTTCGGCGCCGAGTACCTCCACGTCGCTATCCTCGCGTTTTCTGCGAGCAGTCGGTCGGTCGGTCGGTCCATTCCAGAACCAGTTTCGTTCCGCGCAAGTAATTTTCAAGTCTGTAGCCGAGAGCCGGAATCTACGTGCTGGTAGAACTGTTTCTACTCTTTCACCTATGGCAGGTGGAAACGTGTGCACGTGCGTGCGCGTACGTAATCTAGAGGGTTACACGTATGTAGGTATACACACGTGGTATGCGTGCAGAGAATGTGTAAACGTAGCGGCGAAGAGAAACCGGGGCGAGAGATTAAACGACGATCGAAGGTGCACCGGGGGAACTGGCTCATGGCTTTCCTTCGTCGGCTAACCCCGCGGTGGCCGCTGATTTATCGTAGCTTGAATTTATATCGCAATTAAGTGCAAACTGCGGTGCATTTTACGCGAGGGATATCGATGCCGTGGCCCGCAATGACCGCTGTCGAAGACGTGGTCGAGTAAAAGGTATCTCGTGTCGGAACTGGGACCCGGAATATCGTGGCTATTCTTTCGTGGACCTGGTCACTGACGAGGCGCCCTTTGTTCCACGGCTCTCCTCTCGGTTCGACTCGATTCTTCGCCGAAATCATATCCATAAATCGAACGGGCGTCGTTCGTAACGTCGAGAGGAAAAATAAATTCTATTTCTAGGAGACAGTGGAAACGTCCTGGCGGATACTCGAAAGTAAAAGGGTTGTTCGTTACGGTCGAGGTAGCCGAGGTTGTCGGCGAAAGAAGGCCACGTCCCTAGTTTTGGAGATGGATGAAACGGCCAGAAGAAAAGAACAAACGCTTCCTCTGGCGAACACGTTATTCAAACGAAACTTTGCTGAGAACGTATTTTCGTCTATCCGACGATAGACTGTCTTATGACGAGTGACTCCGTCGAAAGCATTTTCATTGTCGTCATCGTAGTGCCGTAGATTGCTAGTTATCAGTAGTAAAAGTCAACGATTACGCTTGTCTCGATCGAATGAACGCGAAGTCGCGATGTGTCCAGATTTTGTTGTCCAGGAGTTGATCGAATTACGTACAGAGATACCAAGGAAGTACACAACTTTTGAGAACAAAAATTTGAAACGTTATATACATGGTATGTTTGATACTTCATTTGAAAAGTATTAAATTATTCTCTATTCGAATAATTTTGTGTAAAGCCAATGCTTCCTGAGGTATTTAAAATAGAAATATCTCAACTCGAATACTGCAGGTTGCTTTCACTTGCACCAACGTGTAGCTTGGTACGTAAAAAAATACGTATCAAATATTTCTTCTACGTAAGTTTCATAAAAGTTTGCGACTTAGTCCCGAGACTCTTGCAGACTGGTGGAAAAATGTGATGAGATAGTTGAAGTATATGCAAGTATGTAAAACAAGACTTTCGAACAAAGTATCGAGTACATTTTGTGCTACTTGTTACAGGGCCATATTTGTTTTACATCCCAAAAAAGATGGAGAAACTTTTGCCCACACTAAAACGTATTATCGCCTTCACCTAGTTTTACGATATTACTTCTTCCACAAAGTTTGCCGTATGGCGTCGCTATACAAAATTCGATTTCATATTTTATAAAAACATTTTTATTCCATATACACATATATACTGCAAAATAATGATTTTCCCTATATTTCTTAGTTGATAATTACTTTAATTTAATTTAACCAATGGAACAGCACGATAGTACAAACGATAAAATCTTACAATAAATATAAAATAATAAATATACGCGAAACTTTATCTTTCGTAATCGATTTTTACGCTAATTATACGTTTACTTGACTAATAATGCAAGTATTTGATTGCGTGATTCTATTCTTTACTTTGTGTAAATATTAATTTAGCTACGTCAAGAGTGTATCTTCAACACGTGGAACGAATTAATTAAAGGAAGCAATTTATCATTGAACTCTTTCAGTAATTTAGACTTCGGTAAATGCCAGTCAAAGTTCACTTATCCATAATTCGATAAGTTAACTTTTTATATAAGAAGCAAAGAGGTGAAAGTTCGAACAATTCCTCGTTTAAAGAACGATTAAACTGGAAAAATTTAACTGTTGCCGTACCTTTCCTCTTTTATTCCCAAGTTTTCACATTTAACCTGTTAGTGTTTGAAAACTTTGGATTTTAATTTTTTAATGATATTCAATATTCACAATAAATAGATTTTTTCCCAGTTATTTCGTAAATGGTACTATTCGTTTAAAGAATTTTTCATCGTCGTGAATTATTTTTCGCTAGCAACACGTTTACAGATATCGTAATCGAAATATAGCACAAACGTATATCGACTAATGCAAATTACCGGTTTAAATAATAAAAGTAATAAAAATTGGAGCGATTAAAATTGTCGTTTAGAGTCAAACGACAGGGAGTTGTGAAACGATATTCAGAACACGCGAACTTCATCAGTTTCGAGTAACCTAAGCTTAGGAGCAGAATTTCGTTAAAAAAATCTCAGAACGAATGATCGCTACACTTGTAACTTTATCGCTTAAGTTTTATTAGAAATGATGGTGTCACCGCTCTTACGTAGCCGTAAATATGACACCATAAAATTCAACGAAACTCCTCGGGGATAGTCGGTGAAATTGGATTGTGAAATTTTTAAGGCAGATAAAAAATTTTTTCATCGGTATAAAAAGAAGTTTAAAAGTAGAAATTCTTCCGCTATCTGTCGAGCGGCGAGGAAATTCCACAGAATTCTCCTTTGACGTTAGAAGAGATCTGATATACCAAGAAATATCGAACCTCGTAAAATAAAGAGAATTTACGACTATCGTTCTATCTCGGTTCGTTCAAGGAGTTTTTGACACTGAGATTGTATCGTGTCCATCACGTTGACTGCCCCTAATTCATCGGGCGATTCCATCAGAAACTTTGTTTCAGAGTCGCGAATAACAGTGGCTCTCAGGAAACGATAGACCAGAATAGCGAAACTAAACGCATCTAATTAATTGATGAGTCGCCTAAAAGGGGTCGGAAACTTTTACGACGAAGAGGGAAGTTCGATCCATTGAAACGCGTGCACGTCGATGAGATTTTACCGACTGACAGAAGGGGAATGTAATCAATTTAATTCTTAAGATTCCAGGTGAAGTGCGATTCCTCTGATAAAATCAAATGTCGTCTTATTTATACGTGTGCACGTACATGTGTGTAGGAAAATATTCTACGGACTCAACGGTTGATAAGAATTAAGGAAGAAAATGAAGAGACTCTTTCTTTAAGAGAGAAAATGAAGAATATTAAAAAATACGATATTGTCGAATATGTCGAATAACGTTAAAGACGCGAGAGGATGACTAATAAGTTTCTCATTGCTTCAAGCTTTCATTTTACCCTTAAATTAGAGATATATTTCACTGCATTGGTAAAACTAATTCGATACAGAATACAATAGAGATATTCTTATAAATGTAAAATTTACATTAAATGAAAATCACGAAGCAACATTCAAATAACATACTGTCTCTCCTATCTAATCTTCTACTTTTTATACGTTTGAAAACTTTGTTCGCGTTCCGTGACAACTATTCGTAGCAACTGATAAACGAACGAAGTTCTAATGGGGGACGATTCGTTCATAATTTTCACAGAACAAATTTCTTGGCTGCAACCTTTGATTTCAACGGTAACTGAGTTACTCGCATGGAATAAGTCAGCGCCGTTCGTAGCAAAGATTTTTAACGCAATCTTGAAGCTGCCGTTTCCTTTGTGCACGTGAAGTTGCTTCCATGCTGCACCGGTAACACCTCGAGACTGATGAAACTTCTAATCCTCTTGACATTCTCGACGATGAAACACTTTGCTCGACGAGTTCAGATGCGAAAACAAAGATAGGAATTTGACCAGTTTAAGTCTGTTACTGTCTTCGGTCGTTGCCTCGACATAAATAAGATGCTTGTTCTGAGCAAGATATAATAATTCTCTGATGGAGAATTTTCTTTCTTGGTAGGGAGGAATTTGTTTATTAGACACAACTAAAATTTAATCGATCGCGAACTGAATGATACTTCCAATTAACATTGTAGTATTAAATGCAATTAAGGAATTCATTTCTCTGTAGTTATACAGTACGGGTTAGAATAATTTTCCACGTATTTCTTCTTCGATGACCATATCCAAATTTAACGACAAACTCCTTCGCAATAATACCAACTCACATCGAATGCTTTTTGGCGGTTCGCTCCTAACTATTTATAGACGCAGTAAGCAATTTGAGGCTAATGTACCACGTCGAATATCGCTGTTAATTCTTCCCTTGATTCTGAACTAACCTTAAGCACTTAACTGTCAACTCCTCTAATGGAACTTAAAATGCCTGTTTTAAATATTGAAATAGCTTTAAGAGTATGGCGATATGGAGGTCGATTAGTCGATCGTTTATCATAATATCTTAAGCAGTCATTTTCGACAAGCCTTTCGTAGGGTTGACTACGGGAAGGCTTATTCGAGGTATTCGTGCAGTTAAAACCTATTAATTGCCGAGACACGTCTTCAGGTTTATGATACGTCTGTCGCTATGGAAACGGGAATGTCGAAAGCACGCGTGTTTACCAAATGTGTAGCAGTAAGCGGCTTAATAAACGTGTCGTAATGAGCATCAAATTGCAGAGTTAATTCTGTGCGTATTTTGAATCGCGCGTATCATAAACCCTGTTTTCAAATATCCACGTACATAGCTTTCTTGTTCGGTGATGCTTGATTTCTATTTTTAACAACTGGTAACAGAAAATTGAATAAATTGCGTACAATGCTAATTAATTAATACCATGAATATTATATTTATATGGAAAGTGTACCTTTTTATGCGTATATGTACGACGAGTTAAGTTTTCTAATTAATAAATTTGAAGCAGAGGTCGTTCACACTTTATCGATAACATTCCTTGTTAATTTTTATATTTTGCTACGTTTGTACTGCGATGTGTGAACAGGTAGAATATCGAAATTGTACGGATTATATTTATGCGATCACTAGATAAATGAGGAAGAAAACGAATCGTAATTTCTCGCTCTGAAATTAATTATTTATATAAACCTGTTATGACCATTATATCGTATAGGCGGTAGTATAACATATCGATGAATCGTACAAAATGGAAAGAAAAAGATTATCAGATTATATTATTGCATAATGAAAACATTTGATATATGTGACGCAATTACGCTGTTTTTTTAAACGACTACCGCTTTTTAGATAACGTTGAAATTAATTAACTGATACACGTATGTGATCTGGGAAATACGTTGTAGAATTTAATATTTCTAAAGTTTTTCCACTTCAATATCGAAGCATGTTTCTCAACATTTCTGCTATTTATGTCCTCGCCCCTTTTTTAGTTTCAAAATTCGCAGATGCGATAAAATTGATAAAAGCAGTGGAAGCTGCACTTCATTTTTTGCTACATTCCTCCCTTTATATAACCGTTCGAAATGACATTTTTCAGGGATTTTTAGTATGTAAAAATGCCGGAGTCGGATGCTCGCACCTCTAAATTATGAGGAAGTGCACGCAAAAAACGTCATCGCGCTGCGTGTTAAAAGTTTCCTAGTATGATACACGTCCGCCCAACTTCACGTATGAATAATTGAAAAGGAAAGAACACCGACTCGTTCTGGAAAAAAGTCATGTTTGCGAATCATTTCATTTTGAAGGCAGATTTTCCCCCTTCAATTCTAAAAAAACTGTATAAATCAAGCTATACAGGAACATAGTTCTGTTAATTACGGATAATTAAATCAACACAATGTTCCAGTTTTCAAATACGTAACATATTTTTAATTATGAAACTCCACGTAAATTCCCTTCAAATTCACAGGTTTTTTTTTTATTGTTTAATTAATTAACATACTGTTTGAAATTTTATTTACTACATAGGTAGCTACTATTTTAATAAAAATAATTATCTTTAAATTTAATACGATCAAAATATTATCAACTTACATCGAAATAAGTGTTTTGTACAATTCTTAGGAATACACAAATCGTTACCTTTGCCAGAGAATTATGCAAAATCACGTATCGTTCAGTATTCTGCTTAATTAATTAGTATACGAATGTTGTAATAAATACAATGACGTACAAATGCTTTTTGTGGCTACTGTACGTCTAAAATATCGAAGCTTGTTACCGTAATTTATTACTTCGATACGATATCGATTATGTAATTAAAAAACTTAGGATCAGAGCGTTAATGGATATGAAAGAAGCGGGAGAAGAAGGCATCTCGTTTGACACACTTTGTCTGTGTTATCGTTAGCTCGCATGCCAGTAACGCTCTAACCTCGTAAACTGATTGCTTTAATTACCCAGGCATTTCCTGCTAAGAGTCCAATTTAGTCGTCTGGCAAAGTTTGTAGGGGCGGAATTGTAGAACATCGTTAGAGGAGAAGAGTATAAAGTATGCTAAGCAAGTGGTGAAAATTTCAATGTAATTACATTATCAGTCGGATAATGATTTTTGCGTTTTCTTCTCTTCTTTCTTCCTTTGATATATCTTCCAATTAAATAAACAGACGTAACTTAATATGTGTGAAATATATCCGTAACCTACATATCCGATTTAACTAACAAATTATAATAATTGCCACGGTGGTAATCGCTGGCCCGGGTTAGTAAATTTTTTAAAACGACTAAAAGTATCGAAGGAGTATCTGAAGATTGCGGAGGAAACAATTATCTCGGAACTGCTATGAAATTCTTAATCACCTTGCTGTTCTATTTTATTGCGTGTAACTGCAAAACGTAACGCGAATAATTCGTTACAACGACCGTTAATTAATCATTATACAAAATAGGTCCTTTTTGTCACGCTGCATGCAATGTGTTGATTAATACGAGTTCGTTGGATATTAAAACGTCTTGGAGGGAATCAGGGCACAGTGTTGGAGCAGTGTGAACGAAGGTCGGACGGAAATAAAGCCGACGAGAAGTCCTCTTTCATTCGAATTTCTCGTCGGGTGTACAGCTGCATATAAATTACTTTAGCTTGTATAATGACTTATGCGGGATTTAAAAATGCACAGGATGCATATAACATAGAGAAATACATAAAATGTTCAAAGTAGAGTACCTGTTTCAATTTTTAATAGATATGATGTACCTTATTTAAACTCTATTTCTCCGTCTACAAAAGTGTCGAGAAAAATAGAAATTTGCGTAATAACTCGCGGTCGAATGATGATATATAGATACACACGTAGCCCTGTACATTTACCTGCAAGTTGATATTCTTCGCGACCTTTAACGATCGTCCTCCTATCCCCGCGAATTTTTATCGCGCCTCGTTTGTTTTTTTTTACGTGGCGCTATGAAAATGCTATCGCGAATGTTTTCGGGCAATTAATCACGCGCAAAATGCAGGTTGATTACGACGTCGACGACGACAAGCACGGTCGTTTAATTAGCTTCGAGCGTGGCAAACCGGACGACTTCGTTTACGGAATCAGGGGAAAGGAAGCGAAAGACCACGGAAGGGTCAGTTAAAAGAGTTAAAAGAAGCAGATAAAGACGAAACGAAGGATATCGTTGGTCCTTTCAACGGTTTCTCCTCGTAGCGCGTCGTATCTGATGAGAGTACGGGCACATCGTGCTGTAATTATGTCGACGACGACGATATGACGGTATACCTTTGATGGCTTGTAAGAGGTAAATTGCGCGTAACCACCGTCAATGATGACCGCATCCATCGAGGCCTCGGAAAAGATGCGCGCCTCGAGCATGACGCTCGTTAGTCGCACTTCATTAATTATAATAATATTTATTGATATCGTTAGAGCCGCGTCGCAACTCTGACCGACCACCATCGCACACGGCATTTTCATTATTTAATTGTCCACGGTCTTTACCTTTAAAATAACATTCGAGACAGCGTTCATCCGATCGTGCCTGATTGTGTTTTGACAATGCTTAACTTTGTTCGTTGCTCCACTGTAAGTTTACTGATAAATCTGTATCTCACAGAGAGGCGCGTTTCAAGCGGAAATCGCTGAGCCGAAATATATTAAAATTTTATACGTGCGATGTACTGTTGCGAGAGCGTGGTTAGCTTTTACGACGCATATTAACTTCCTTTTGAACCGTTTTTTCCTTATGGTTTTCGCAGGATTTTTAAAAATCTTGGAAATAAATCCGTCCCACCGTCTTTCATTTTGGAAGAACCTTCCCTATCTTATTTTTACTTGGTCGTAGCAATTAAACGAACTAATAAATCTTTTGACAAGTATCAATTTTCATATTGCATACTGGACTTTGTGTATCTAAAAATAAACTTTATCTTGTCATAATATTCTGCGATAGTGAAAAGTAATCAATTGTTCGGCAGATAGTTTCGAGCAATAGCGTCTATATTTAGCGAGAAGAAAAACAAAAAATATTAAATTGGCAATAGTATTATATTCGCAATAAATTTCGAAGAGAAACTTGATGTAATTCTAGAGAAATAACTCGATTGCTAGATTTAATCGAAGAATTAAGTGGAAAAGTTGGATAACTCTCTTCTAAAAAGCTTGGCTCTTTGCGCGTCCTGTGTAAATAGTGGCAAATTACTCTATTTGTCAGATTGCTTTTTATTGGCAACTTTTTAGGTTTATTTCCCTAGGCACCGTTAACCGAACAAAAAAGAGAAATAAGACGGCGATTAGTAAATGCCCGGGTCTCTCTATAACGGCCACGTTTACAAAACCTAAATAGTCACCTGAATTTCACAATGGGCAAAACGGCATGCAAAGGATTTTCATTATGAATTTTCTTTTATAAATGTTTCGTAGATAAAAACGTATACATACGAGAATTTCAAAATAAGATATACGAGCTGAGTTTTAGACAACTGTAACCAATGATATTTTTGCAAAATACGTTTCGCTTAACAAATTTACATATTATACAAAGGGAATATATTTACAGTTTGAAAAATTACAATTGTAAATTGGAATATTAGACAAATTATATTCTGACCTCTAATTGCAAATGTAATTTGAGTAATATAAATAGGAAGATTAATTAAGAATTTCAAAAAGAAATAAAAGGATTCTGATAGTAACGTTATCATTTGTAAATAAAAATTACGTTATAGGTATTAAAGTATTTATAGTATTTATTATAAAGATTTAAAGGGGACAGGGGAGCAAAATAAATTTTGTTATTATATATTATGTAATAATTGTGTCGAATAAAAATGACAAGACCTAGAAACCGAAAAAGCGGAATTTCCTTCGCATGAGGGTACAACAATGTGTAATCGTTACCTTAGCTAAAACCCTATTACTCGTATGGCGATGCATAGAAGACCATAGCAATCTTTCGTAATATGAAAATAATCCTACGTAAGGTTCCATCGATTCATCGATTCATATTCGCCGAACGATACTTTCTAATTATATCGGTAACTCGATCGAGCGTTAGCCACGCGGATAACAATGTCACGCGCCCTGTATGAGTGGTGAATTTCAAACGATCGGCGTCGATCTCGAAGACACTCGCGTGATAACGGAAGATCGGTGCAGCGATTTTATTTAAATTCTACCTCCGTTGGAAATCATATTTCATCGACGATATGCCTGGTGCATAAACGGGCGTGCACGGTTTACGCGTTACGATGCGATGCTCCTTAGCAGGCTCTTACGAAGCTCCGTGACACAATTATTAATCGTTGAAAGTCGTGGCAGCGACGTCAAGCAGTATCGGCGACTCAGCAGAATCACGACCACGATGTGCTAATAAACGGAAGTGGCTGCTAGAAAACGTGTTCCGCGGCTATATTCTCCGTCTTCTCGAGGGCGAAGAGATCACCGAGCAGTTTCATACCTTCTTTCTAAACATCTTATAACGATAAGAAAAGAATGCTTTTTATACCCTTTCTCCAAACACGTAAATACCGATAATGTAACTTTTATTTAGAGATAATGATGTTAACCGTCAGAATACTTCATTTATCATTAAAGTTCTTAATCAGGGGGATTCCGGTTTTTACCAGCCGCATCAGCAACTTCGTCAATTTCTTATTAATGGCGATAAAGTTTCGCAGTTGACTTACGCCACAATTCGTAAAAAACCGTCTAGCTTATTGTCCAGATTTCGTAGGCACCAAGTAGCTATCTACTGCATTGTTTTGGTAAATAAAAAATCGGTTAACGATGGAAATGGAGGAAGCAGATGGCGGATGGTAATGGCTATTTAATGACGAGGGCATGTCAACGCATCGAATATCAAAAGCAAATACTTGTGACGACTATGGTATATTGTATACGTAAATGGAACAGCACAAGTTAGAATCGTTACACTTATCTTTGATTAATAAATTTCGATTAAAAAGCATTTAATGTGATAGATTGATGAATTTCTATAAAACCATGAGCGGATAGCGCATTCTTATATACAGATAGATAAAATATTCAATGTAAGGTGCCTACCCTGTATAATTTTAAGAGAATGAGATAAATTTCTGTGTAAGTCCCATTTTCTTGGATTTAATCAGAGAAATATGAAATTAAATAAGAATCCGTAGTCTAATCGGCGTATATAAATTGTCACGGTCGGCCAAATTGTTCTACGACGAGAAACAAAATTAAATGAAATATAACCTTGTTAATTATTTGAATGAAACTTTGGGATTAGATAGAGGATCGGAATTTTGATTCATACTTGGTTGATGGATGGACCAGTACTGTCCAAGTTAATTACCTGAGCTTAGAAAGTTTCCTTTACCTTATCTCTATTACCATAGTATTATATGAATACTGATTACTATAGCTTTATACGAGGAATATGTATGAATATAATCGCCTTCGGGTGATCGAGTTAATTCCTCTGTTTCTATTGATTCCGAACTATGAAACAGGAATTCCCTTATGAAACCAAGAACGATATATAGACAACAGTACAATCGCAATACGAATATTTCAACAGTACTTGTAGTAGTATTGACACAAAATTCAAAATAGTCAGTCCTTAATACAAAATTCAAAATAAATTTAGATATAAAATCAAAAATTCACAATATAAGCCACGAAGAGTGCTTCGTAAAGAATTTACAGTAAATAATTATTGAAAATAAAAATAGCAAAAGAAGAAAAAAAAAAGGAGTAAACTCCTGAAGGCCAGAGTAAGGTATTTGGATTATAAATACTAATCTGTGCACTCGTGTTTAAATGTTCGCAACTTTAATAGCTGAAGGAAGGTGGAAAAATTTCAGCATCTAATAAACGCAACACTACTTAAGGAAACATGATCATTCAAAGAAACGTAATTGAAATGTACGTGGTAGAAAGCAACGCTACTTCTTCAATTGAATTTAATAAAAAATTCTGCTACTTATATGTGAAAGAAACTCTATTTCAATTATTCGCGTGAGCCATAAATCCCGACATTACGATCTTAATGAAAAGCTAGAGTCGAAGATTAAAAGTGAAAAATTGTAATATTACTCTTGCAGAATTTATAATCAAAAATATGGAAAACAGTCGTGATATCTTGTAGTTCGCAACACTTAAAAAAAGAATACGATCATTATGTCGCACGAAACCAACGTCCATCCGCAGCTTTAGATCAAATCGCGAAATTTAGATCATTTTGCAACTCCAACCCAATCCATGATGTGTTTTAATTTGCATTACTAAAAATTTATCCCATGCGATTTATCCCATAAGATGCTGGGTCGACATATTGGTAATGTACATCGGTCAAAAAATGAAATATATATATATAATTACATATTACCACTACTATTACTACAAATACTAAAAGCGAGCATAGTAACGATGTGGCAGCAAGAACGACATTAACAGTTGTCCTCTTTCTTCGAGCGCAATGCCCGCTGTAACTTAAATCCAGGTTCGAGCCTTTTTAATCGCAAACTTGAAAAGGTGAAATAAAAAGATAAATCACGAAAGCTGATTCAGTTACACATAGACGATCAGAATGATCACAGAGATCGTTGTCCGTTCGCACGTGCATGCTCGACCAATAGATAAACGTTCGTTTCAAGACCTATTCGCGACCACGACCTCGAAATTCGAAAAATCGATGGATACGGCCAGAGACGAATGAGAAGCTCCACTCATCGTGCCAGCTTCACCGTCGATTTTTCAAATGAAATTTCTCGAAACTGTTTGAATACGCGAAAAACCGCACGCTGAAAGATAATTGTTGTTTAAAATTATTTAAGACTCGTGCATACTTGAACGAACGATTTCTTGAGAGAACGTTAAATACTATGAAAAAAGAGAGAGAAGGATAGAAACGATCTCGCCAAATTCGAATGTCGTACATATCACCAAAAGGTGGAGAAGCAAACCACGTGTCAATATTATTGATCATTGTGTCTGGGCATCTTTACCTCTACAACGGTTCCAAAATGTCACCGATATCAATCCAAAATAGCGCGCGATTCACACTAGAAGGGCTCAAGGAACTTCAACTGCAGAACCCTACAGCCTGATGATTTGCGAGGGAAGCAGCGGTTAAAATCACGTCAACACTCGAACAAACGTAGCCATTTGTCATGGTGTAATTCGATCGGTGCGTAGGTTGGCAAAGTCCTCGTAGGCTGCAAGCTCGTTGCATGGCCGGATGGAACTTAATGCGGTACGTCACACTATGCAAATACAGGATGCTCGGGGGGATAATGCAGGCAAGAAATTGCGTTTGACGCGCCTATATCAGCCGGTACTTAAGGGGCACATGCCGCTCTATATGGCTGTACCTGACGTGCCTATATCAGTCGCCGTTCAAAGCTGAATATACATATATATAGATATATATATATATATAGATATATACATATACAGTGGTGCATTCACAGCCGATGCGACGAAGGAAACACGGGTACATTTCCAATGCAACCGATGCCTTACGCCTTACGCTGTCTTACGAGAGTATTACGAGTGCCATTCGAAGGGAAAAAATTGAGGGGCGCGAGTGTCCACGAAAAAGAAACTTGTTTTGTTTTTAATGTGAGAGCGCGAGTGTCCAAGAAAAAGAAACTTGTTTTGTTTTTAATGTGAGAGCGCGAGTGTCCAGGAAAAAGAAACTTGTTTTGTCTTTAATGCGAGAGCGCGAGTGTCCACGAAAAAGAAACTTGTTTTGTTTTTAACGTGAGAGCGAGAGTGTAGCGCAATGTATACGAAAAGATCGGATTTCGAGAAGGATTCGATCGAGCTTCGCTGTGTCTTATCGTACTCAATTGTCACAGGTTAAATAGAAGGTAAAAATAAAAATTCTATCTTATAACACATACTTCGTACGTTCGCGTTTGGAAAGAAATAGTAATTTTTATTTTACTTTTGCAATGTATATACTTTGCAAGCCTGAAGTTAAAAAATAAATCGTTATGACGTAAAGTTCTAATAATTTTAATATTCGATTCAATTTTTTCTTCTTCAGTCAAGTTTAACGTGATTTATTACAGTCGAATATCCGACAAGATTCGAAGTACGCTACCGTTCGTTATCATAATAAATTGAAATTTTGTTACGTTTATAAAGTCACAATTAAACTAAACCGATAAGAACATGTTTGATTTTATTTTATTTTTGCATCGAATAGCAACAATGTTCGACGAATTTTTTTTTCTATCGTTTATTCGTGTATTCTACGAAAGATACACAGATAATGATTGCTGTGTAGTTGAATACAGCTTTGAAATGTCAAGTCACGGAGTTTTGTGGTTTTGTTGCTCCGATATCTTGACTGAGTAGCTCAACGTATTGATAGAAATGTTATTGTTGAAAAATAGGACTGTGGGAATGACAGATTTCAGATAACTCTGAGAACAAAAGATTTAGTAGATTCTGGAATTATTTACAGAAACAAATACCTTCAGATAAAACTCGATTATTATTAATATACATAAAGGAGCCAACTTAATTATTTCATGAACTTAAATAAAGTAATAGAGGCGAAATAGAGATTTGTTGACCTATCAAATATTTTAACGAGTAGGTACTTCTCTTTTGACACTTTTTACTTTTCTAATTATGCAGCATCTATCAGTCACTCAACAGTTATAAATATCTTTCAGAGAATAAAACGTTAGCAAGTATATTCTAACTATATTCTGTATAGAAATTATAAACAAACAGATTTCATAGAAATATTTTTTGTCACTAATTCCAAAGATATAGATTCTTCTGAATAGTGTAATATAATTTTTTATTTCACAAGTGCATTTCATCACTAAAAGCGCATAAATTTTTTATTTGGAACTTGCACTTCATTGTCCGAAGAATTAATTATTAATG
Source organism: Bombus flavifrons (assembly GCF_040668555.2). Taxonomy (NCBI): domain Eukaryota; kingdom Metazoa; phylum Arthropoda; class Insecta; order Hymenoptera; family Apidae; genus Bombus; species Bombus flavifrons. The sequence continues at coordinate 12,902,856 of NC_138451.1, read as the reverse complement.
AATACTTATCTCGCAAGGTGTATTATCTTTTTATTGTTCTTAAAACACATTTTTTTAATTACCTTTTTCCTCGCAGTCTTCTAATGCTTCATACATTTTTGTAGTTTTTCTCTCTGGATTGGTTGTACAAATTGAATGCAAAATGTATTACTGTGGTCCTTTTTTTGTGGAATTACTCTCTCGTAACTTTTTATCCATTTTAATCCACTTTTTCAGGCTAATATAAATTTAATCAAAAATTGTATGCTGATTCCTAATAAATTGCTAAATACATTGATCGAGAAAACACAATTTTTAATTCATCGTGCAACTTCCTTTGTAAAACGTCCATTCAATTTATTTAAAGATATTAGTCGAATATTCAGGAAAGATTTGGTTGATGTTGCTTCCATGATTTTGGAAGGAATGGGGCATGAAGCTGAAAATTTTCTCAGGCCTAACGAATATGCAAAATTTATTCCTAAAACGAAGCAATATTTATAAATAATACGACTGTTTTCTCATGCGTTTTTCGACTTGACTGACACTTATTCATTTTGTTTCAATTCTATTTTATTCAACAAGTCCATATATCGGAAACGTATCTTCCGTTTCTCCCATACTATTACTTTAAATGAAATGGCGAAATGAAGAGGGACAGATCGGATTTATAGTACTTACATGAAACATAGTTTATAGAATGCATAATCAGCAAAGTAATACGTCGAATATCGATTGTTTCATACGAGCAATTAAATGATAATTAGGTGATAGCTATAATTTTGATTTGTTGCTAAATCTCATTTTACATACTGAACGTAATATTATCTCGAAAAATAGATTGAATAAAAAAAAATTGAATTTTTTTTTTGAACTTCTAATATTATTAAAATCTATTTTACGACTTGTATCATTCAAAAAATGTATTTAATGCTTTTATGGTGCGGCTGTTTGTAATTAAAACTATTAGAGGTTTGCAGACGCAAACCGCAGTCAGCTTCAATAATTGATATTACAGCTGGTTTCATTAAAGAAAGTCGTTAACGGCACAATAACCCATAAAAAAAATTGGAGAATTAAAAATTACGGAAAACAAGGGCTTCTCCCTTTTTTTAAATATTTCACGCTATATTAGCGATAACTACCGTGACTCATCTGAATATTCGAACATTTACCATGGAAAATTTCATTTATTTTCTATTAATTTAGGAAAGGATACTATATGTATGATATTGGTATACTTTTGTGAACCGTTGCATGTTAAGTTCATGACAAAAATGTGCTTGCTATAATTACTCTCACAAATACGTATTAAGAAGTATTTCCACGTCAAAGAGACTTCCACTTTCAGAAGAAAGCTAATATTCAAAATGCATTACTTACAGTAATAAACTGTTGAAATCGAAAGGCGTCTATCCTCTGGCAACAGAAACAATCGAGTTATGTAAATAATTTATGGAACGCGTAGACTCTGGCAAATTATATGCAGCTGCTCGAAAGTGCATGTTCTTCGTCCGACTTGGAGGCTGATTTTTTCCCCAAGCGAAACTGTACTAACAGCAAATGCAATCTACGTTGCATATGCAGAGCGGAGCATAAAAGGAAACGAGTTGCGAAAATCCAGGACTTTGAAACACCTCCGACCTCTCCTTGCATTTTGATTCTCACACTCAGCTCGTCTCGGTATCGCGCGGCAAATTTCGGGCTTTCAAACTTTGAAGAGATTGAATCTAGCTCTACGGCCTGGTATCAATATACCAAGGCGGATGAGTTTATCCATCCGCGAAGAGATTTCGCTCTTTAGACGATCAAATCGAGGAATAAATATTTCTGACTTTGGCAGGGAACATGGGACTCGACCGACGTTACTCATCTCACAACTATTCCTCCACGCCCTGGGGAAATCTCGCGATACCATAATTCTTACAAACGTAAACGAAAACCGACAGGGTGAAATAATATACCTTGCGTGGTTAGATAAATCCCTTTCTTTGGAAACTCTTGGCCAATCACTGTATAACGTAAATCCTTCGACGGTCCAGCGATTAAACGAGAATCGACGATTTTAATTTACATTTTTCATACATACGTTTATACGTCCATGACGTACATAAATATTCGCGTACGTAAAGCCAAATGATTCACGATAAACACGAATATTATTCGTGGCTTCGGTTTTTGATTATGAGCGAAGAGACGCACGCGCGTGTAATTTTTTAAATAGTTGTTGTTGAGAATTGTGGATCTTAATTTCCGAAATAAACGTATAGGAACACTTAGATTACACTTAGAATTGATATCAAAATAGTTTCAGATTTATTTAATATATGATTTACAAGATCTTCGTCGATACACATTTGCACGCGTCTCAGCACATCTTTGTCTGACTATCTTCTATACCACACTACCAACGGAACAGTTACATTCATCTGTTTTACGAGACGCTGTGCACGCACATACTTCCGCACACTCATACTCATATATGTGTGTCTCTACTACGCGGCTAATTTAGTGTAGCACACAAAATTACACATATCTCATTAGTTGTAATTAGCAGTTTAGAGTACTCTTTTCGTGAAACGTGGGATGCGTAATATTTGATGTCTGTTGGCGTATTTTAAATGACAGGGAGAGAGAAACGAGTACGGATATGAGTATTGGAAAAGACAATGTTTCTGTTTATTAGTCTTTGATATTTTTCTTCCGTATTATTCATTGAAGTATCTAAGAACAGCGAATGTTTCTCCGTTTATGAGTACCTAATTCAAATATGCAAAATATCCGTAATAATATGTAGAGAAATAAACCTCTATTTTGGCTCCAATTTTTTAGTCACGCTTATATACTTAGCAGCGATGACAGTAATCAGATACAACGATGAAAGAGTACTACGGGATCTTGCTGAAATACATTTTTACTTTTCATCTTGAATCCTATCGAAAAATGTTCCTTCTTTGCAAATATCTTCGTTAAATTGCGTAACGGTATTAAGTCGTTGCGCTCGAACATGGAGAATTTCAGCTCGACTTGGGATTTTCTGAAAGTCAGGGATAGTCGAAATTATAGTGACCGCCACGCGCAAGGAAAGAATGACCTTCGGATGGGAAGAATTGGCAGACTTACCCAAACGTCGCTCGTATAAAGCTGCAGGAGTTCTGGATACCGGACGTTCATTGTCACCGGGACTTCTCGGTCAGGGAATGTAATTATAAGGAATCAGGAAAAATGGGGCTTCTCCGCGAGAATAATGGCGCACGTAACGCTACATGCTATCCGTGCGACTAACTTAAATTATCGTTCGCCGTGCAACGTTCTGTTTCGTGTTACTATGTTCGAGCTAGGATTTTGTCCAGCGACCTGTCTAAATTGTGCGGAAACTCGATTATTCCGAATTTACATTTAACGTGGCACGACGTATCCGCATGAGTTAACGAATCGAGATTTATTTTAACGAAATTACCGCAAAAGAAGCTTCGCCATTCTCTTCGATGAAATGTGTCACGATATTAACAACAGAGTTGTTATTTACTTCTCCCTATGAGTTATGGATAATTATTAAACGAATGGATCTTTCTACAATTCCGTCGATTTTGTTTTTTAATCGAAGTTTAATGTCGCAGCAATTACCAAGTTCGTAACAATAATACAGTTTCATCTAAGAAACCATGTACGTACAATTATGTACAATTTCTTGGTAAATGAACACTGTTTCGTTATTGGAATGACAAAAATATAAAATCTGAGTAATGTCGATGGAATGGAAACTGACGTTCTGTAGATCTAATAATACATATAGCTAAGATTGAAATATGAACTACAAAATGAAAGGGGAAGATAAATACGGAAGTGAAAGCTATATTTTAATATAGAGAAACCCATGGTCCATTTGCCCAGCGGAAATATATGTCCGGATGAAAATGTGATATTGTTGACAAGAAGAGCGATGTCCTTACGATCTAACTGATATTCGAAAGAAACACCACGCATATCAAAATGGCCTCGAAGGATATTGCTTGTAGCGTGACACGATGTCATATGATCTATCGTATTTTCAGACAGAGAATCATCGAAAAAGTGGATTCAATTTCTGAATACAAAATATATTTGATATCTAATTTGCACAATAATGTCGTTCTATCGAATAAATAATTTTCAGCCACGTGTTCTACAATTTCACGAAAAACATATCGTCTTTCTTTAGCTTGTTGCGATCCTCGAATATTTATACTTCGATCTTATCGTCGTTTCAACCAACAGAAACTATTCACACGTGATTGACAATTTACCTTACTCTAATCGTTTTAAAGAATTTAGTAAATCGCTAATCACCGCGAATGACTACAATGGCAAACAACGCGTTGAACAATTTCTCGTTGCATGCATGTCGTCGAATCGTGAACTCACGGAGGAGAGTTGTTTATCCATTTAAATTTCTGCCCGCGATTCCACTAGTATCCGTGCCTGAAAGTTGGCGTATACGTACATTTTTGCGACGATCCGTAGGTGATCGACGTAGGTTGGAATCGAGCCGGGTCCGCTCGTAAAACTAAGGTAATTAATTTATAACCATCAGCGAGCGTTGCCGAGAACATAAATCTCCTGTGATAAATGTTCTAGCCGGAATCAAATACCGCTTCTCTGACCGCAAGTTACACGTCTATCCTCGAATCATGCGAGCGTCTGTTTGAGAACGGTGGCATGGCGGTTCGGACGTGCCACGATAGAGCCACGAGTTGAAAAGAGGCCGGTAGGATTTCTCGCAGGATTCTAAATCTCGGTCGCGTAATCCGTGAAACGGTCTGCCATTCGTCTTGTCACTTTCGAATAAGAATGAAAGGCACGTGGGAATCCAGATGCACCTCGCTTCCTCTTCCTTGTTCACGCAGCTCTCCACCAAAGATCGTAGTTGAGTCGTTTACGTCTGCGCCTAATTTTGTTTCTTTTCCGAGCTTTCGAATAATCCGAAGAAATTATACGATGCTCGTCGAAACTTTGCCACGTTATACGGCCGGCTTTTAAGTTAAACGTTGAAACGATTTTTCAAGCGAAATAAGATTCGCTTCGTACGAACGACGTACCCATTGTCGACTAAATATCCGAAGGTCACGTTGCTTGCTAGGGGCGCTCACAGAGGACCTCCCTAAACGAAGAAAATCTATTTTTCATCCACAGATCAGATACTTTTCGGAAACACCTCGTACAGATACTCGATGACCCTTCCGACTGGCAATTTTTTGAAGGAAAGAGAAACAGTCGTTTTCTTTGAACCGACCTGGCATTAGACGAAGGTCTCTGGCGTAACGACCACAAAGAGGGATAGAGTAGAAGAAACGAGAAACATTGGGTATCGTTTAGGAAGCTCGTTTCTCAAGTCCGCGTGAAAAGCATGTGAAGATCGTTCCGCTGGACGCAATATTTATGAATTACGCTTGGCCACCGGCACAACCTACGTGCCTCTCATAAATACCGCTGTTGTCGTGATCTTCTTATACCGCTACAAAGACGATAAGCGTCTACACTACGCTCATGGACAAAAACGCAATTCATGTGTGCCTATGGTTTAGTTGGAAGCAACGTATTATTTAACTGCAAAGCAGTATTTTATTGTTGATTCTTATACTTAGTATGCAAACCTAGGTATGTAAAACATCCGAACCATCGTTTAAATTTTCTTAGTATTGTAGTATCCTAACTACTATAATAATTAGTTTATTAATAATAAATGGATTAAACAGAAAACAATGGTTATTTAACATGAACTAATCGCAAAACGTATTACAATTAATTAACAACTCTCGTCAACACGGATTCAACTCTCCCTCAACAACGCTAACAACGCTATCTCGACAACGCGATCCGCGCTCTCCGGCTTCTCAACTCATACTGCCGTTAATTCGTCTATGTCTCTTAGCGACCCTTTGTCCTTTGTCTTATATCTTTTGTTTAAGCCTCATCGTGCACACGCTCGGCAACCGCTTGTTTATAATTCGCGCAACACCCCCCCTAGGCACCTCGTCCACGATGCTACAGTATATTCTTGTATCTTTATGATAGTAGTGCAGACATAAAACACTTAAGTGGTGAAGGTAATGGAACGCTTAAATCTATAGGAAATATTTTTCAAGAAAAATGTATCGACAAACCGTTTTTGTTCAGGAGTGTCGCAGCTCGTTCTCTAAACTTTACGAAAATCATCAGTGGACAGGAAGTAAGCGAAACATACGACACGCATCTTGGTCCAATTAGGTGTCTGGTTGAAAGCGGGGAATTTTTCACCGCGAATGGTAGAGACCGCGCGAATCATGAATCGGAAGAAAGTCGAGTGTTTTTTACAGCAGTGAAAGGTGCTGGGTGAACGCGCGCGAATGTATAGAGAGGATAGCCGATCCGGTCCTTATGCTGACCGTAATCCGGCTTATCAAATAAACCCACGTACACCTGTAATCGTTCGGCGCGTCGGGATTAAATGTAATCCTTTTATGCAACGCTACAAGGACCATCTGTGCGCGGAAGAGATCGACGTTGTTTTTCAACCGGCGAACGAAAGAAATAATTTCAACATAACGTTTCCTCTCCGTTCTTTCATTGCTTCTCTGTTCGCTTCTTTCTCAATAGAAGGAAGGAGTGCTCTGCCACGTATTACGGGCGCATAATTCTTTTCAATGTAATTTCGCGCAATAGTCACCAGAGCTGCTCGTCACGGCGAGATTATATTCCGCTCGTACGACAAGATCCAGCAAATTATTAATCGCTGCTGTTTCAGGACTATGTTGACGAGATCGAATCCTCGAGTGAAAAATTCGTCGGTGAATACGAGACAGGTCGACCAATGGCGCGTTCATTTCCATCAGGCAATGCGTTTCCACCATCTACTATTTCAACCTGGTCTGGTCGAGATTACTCCTGTACAATTAACCATGCTACCGCTACATCGTTCACGCGCGATTTATCTTACCTGTCATCGGTCGATTACTCGTCGCAACGTTAATTGAAATTTGGTCATCCAGGAACTCTTTCGAAGGACTTTGAACTTTTCTTTTTCGCTAACGGCCTTTTTTCACCAGCATTGTGCCGGCGGGAGTAGATAACAAGACCTGGTGAATCACAGTACGAAAAGAGTAGTAGTCATTCGCTAATGTCGCGCGCAGACTCTGATGCCGTTAATATTTCTTGGAGATTTCTTTGTCGACGAACGCAAGAAGATACGACCGACAACAAGCCTCGGGGCAACAATGGGCCGTCTCGTCGTTTCGTTGGCCGTTCTCCGTGCTTTCTGCTGGAAATAATTTGCAGAATTACCCGTTACACTTTTTTCCAACCGCGAAAATTCAGGCGTAGCTAGAACCGAACTGCGAAACGACAAACGAGCAGGCAAGAGGCAGAAACTGTGCGAGTGATTGCGTAGCCGGGCAACGATCGTACTCGTACATTAACGCCAGGAAATGCCGAGTGTTAGGTCGTTAATAATTCTACCGACCATCTCTTCGTGCCGTGCAAGCCTCGAGTATTTATCCACTACGGGGTCGTAATGTGGGGTTGGATTGTTACGTTGCCGTAGCCAGTCCGCTAGGCGCATGGCGCGATCGTGCCACGGGTATGCGAAGTATCTGTATTTCGGACGTTTAGGCCAAGCGAGCAAATGCCCTTTCTCCTTCTCCTCCCTCCATCCGCGTTAGTAAAATTTAGAAAGAAATGTGTAAGCGAACATTCGTTCTCCGATTTCTATGAGTGTGTGTATTTTGATCTTCAAATGTTTCGTTCGTTGGAACGAATTCAATTGGAATTGAATTCATCCGAATACGTGTACAACGTAACCGTAACCTAACTTCCCAGCGCTTACAATACGACATTTGACTGACTATTCTGGATGAAAATCAACGTTCGCACGTTCGCGTGCCCACGTTCCATAGTGCGGCATTTGAATAAGGATTCGGGACAAAGATCTGAAAATGTATTTCATCTGCATGTGTAAGTTCTCCTGACACTTGATATCAAGAGATCCGACCAATCCGTGAGCCACGGTCTATTTATCAAATCTTCGTTGTTTCTGGTACTCCTCGTTTCGGTCGAAATATGTCGGATGTTTATTTCTTCGTCTAATCACACACGGTGACGTTTCGGTAAGTAAAGTTGGCAACGATCGTTCCATTTTCTCGTGAGTGTTACGCAGAAATCATTTATCTCCCATTCCGTTTCGTCAGTTATTGTGCTGGCGTTTGGTTTTTCCGCAACTTCTGAATTGTTCTTGGAACAGATACGATCAGAAATCCACTTTCGAACCAAGTCGCGATTACGAATGGATTTCAGTAAAAAAATAAAGAATATCCAGCGTAGCAGTTTGTGGCAGGAAAAAGTTCTATAGCAACGTAATACAATAGCTTCTTGACAGGGAAGGATCAAAATTACAGGATTGTTTGAAACGACATTTTTAAGTGGCTCTTTAAAGAAAGAAATTTTGAAATAGGAAACTAAAATTATACGTATCTTTGGTCGAATTTTCCACATGTAAAAGCGTGACAAACGCCGTTTAACAAGGATCAACAAACAAGAATGTACAATGAACGAGTGAGTTAATTTTCAAGCGATTAGATTTTTATCAGTTATCGTTTACATTTATATTACATACTTAAAGACCGATTATATCATCGAATAATAAGCTGAAAATCGAAAAATGATTATTTCTTTTTGTCCACTTCGTGCCGCGCTGTAATAGCGCCGCGACTGTGGCACGTTGATTGCTGTTTTAGATTGCGACAAAGTCGATGGATAAAGTCATCGAGTTTCAGAATGAAAAATGGATATAATTCTCTGTGCAGTTTGTGTTCCCATTCGAAACATTTGTGAAGTATCTATGTCTTCTTTTTTCTCTCTCTATTTTCGCGGAGGAGCAAAATGTAAAAAATCGCAGCGAATGAATTGCACAGGACCGTGGGAATTATGGCGCGTTTGTGACCTGACTAAAAGATTCTAAATATGAAATGGAAAAGGTAGCAGAATTAACTGGGGGAAGATGACTGCTGGAAAAAAATTATAATATAAAAGCTCCGGGTAAGTTGTTCATTTCGGCGAATCTTGATGTTGAGATTGAAACATTTTCATAAAATACGCTTCTCGTTTCAATTGTTTTTTAAGTCGCGATATCTAAAAGATTGCAAATTACTTTTAATTCGTACCTTATGAACGAAAGCAACATACAAAGGTAATCCGGTTTCTTATTTCTGATCTTTAATAGGTTTATCTTCTTCCATTTTCTTTCACTGCATGGTTTTAATAATGCACAGATAATCGCCTTTACAGGGTAAATGAAAAATTGATATAGCATCGTTATAGTATAAAAATTGATATAGATAACTTTTAATATAACATATTAATACCTCCTAATAATATAGCGGTGCTTTGAGTACTGAATGTTCATCAATATTCTCGTCTTTGTGTACTCTTGTACATTTTCCTATTTAAGTTATGAATTTTTTTTACACACGCAAGTAATCCAATGAAATACACCGGCCGCTGAAATTTGTTAACGTATATGATAACGGATAATACATGTAGTGCACAGCATACATGTAGAAAGCGGAACAAAGCAAATATCACAAATTCGATGAAATCCGAGTAAATCTCAGCGTGTATACAGAATGTTTCAACGGAAATACGAGTAATTGTTTGGAGATTATAAAATCATTTTAAAATGATTATCTCGTTGCTTTGTTGACGGAATTAAATTTTATTTATATTCTCATTTGTTGGAAGTTTTATTCATAATATTCTGATAGATGCTCGAGGAGTGAAACATGAAGCTGTCGTTATTGAATGCGTACATTAAAGTCAAACTATCGTTTGATTAATATTACAGTAAGATTTAATTTGAAGCTGTGCGTGATAAAAAGGCTGCGATCTACGTTCATTATATATACGTGTGACACGAATATGATAGAATCTGATGTTGCAGATGGACATGCTCGTCTTTATAGTATTTCGAGGTTTTTCGCATTTCTGAATCCGTGTGATCTTCGTGTGACGGTTCTAATAATATATTCCGTTTATGCTACTCTCTACATTTTGATTCTGACGCACGAAGGGGTTGAATTTTTAAGCGAAATTTTCAGTGCTTCAATTGCTAGAATAGAATATGCCGCGCATATTTAACGACTATTCGTATTTGGAACTTATCCACTTTATTTCATAACATTTTCAGGTAAGTCGTACAAACAAGGATTTGTTTTGATTTATTTCTATGCGAAATTAACCAGCTACGTTAAAATTCGATCAAAACAATCTCCGCGCCGTTTTCAAACGTCCTTTATACGAGGAAAAACGGTTTAATGTGATTTATTAAGTTCTGCGACGGCGATAGAATAATGTATTACCATCAAAGTCCTCGATTTCTCGTTCTCTTCAGAATTTCTCTCGTGACCAATCGTTTCGACTATACAGAAAGAATCGAAGGTATCGTGGAAGAAAAAGAAGTAATAGAGTCTCACTTGCCCCGATTGCTCCGGAAACGAACGAATCCCGATAGTAAGAGAGAACATCGTAGAAAGATAACGCAGAGAAGCGTAATCCCATGGAACCTTTCTCTCGTCTCTCATTTTACGGTTAAAACACAAGAGTCCTGATTTCGTCTTTGAAGCTGGAATTAGGGACGCTCTGTAATTCCATGCACGTACGTAAGTTGTATGTCCTACTGCGCAAATACAACCTTCGATTTCCTGCTGTAATTGACATACCAACCGAAGAAACGATGTTTGATGTCACGTCTTAAAGAAATATCTTTATTCTTGCAGAGCAACCCCTTTTCTTACGCAGTTGTTGTTGCGTCGAATGTACAAAAAATGGTACACGTGTCAGGTTCGTTTAAATTTCGATACCTTATATAAAAGTTTATCACGTTCTTGCAATATTATTCCGTGATTTGACATTTTTTCTTTCACGTTTCGCAAAGTCGATACCCTTCGTTGGGACAACATTTTTGTCGTAAGCGATTGCTATGATATTTCTATGAAATTGGTAGAATAGAAAATTTCTGTAAACCTTCTGCAAAATAAATAAAATAATACTTCTACTAAACTAAGAGCTTTGAGAGTAACGATAGAAGCAGTATGGAGAGAAGAGTTTTCTGAAAGGACGAAACCCGTACAGATTATACCGTCTATCTTTGGCTGATCGTAAATTCAAAAATACAGTGATTCGTATACGAGCTTTATGTGCATATGACATGCATATCTACTAACGAAAAAAGCACACGCGGAATCAGCAGTAGTTTAACTTTTTTCTGCCACATAGAATCGATCTCTTTCTCTCTCAACACGGATTTTATGACATTAATCACTGGCGTAACGCCAATAGATTTTTATTCTACTTTAGTGGATGATGAAATATTTCATATGTTATCTGTACAAACTGATTTATACGACTATCAACGAATGTAAAAAAACATAAAACCTTTATCGCATTTTCACAAGTGGACTCCAACTGATGCTGCAGAAATTAAACGGGTCTTGATTTATGTAATGCATGGAAATTATTACGTTGTCGTTAATCTCTGATTATTGAAGACGCGGATACCTTTTATGTTAATAGATATTCCAAAGATAATGAATCATGATCGTCCAAAGCTTTTATTACGAATTTTTTTTTTTTACACTCGATCATCGTTGCAAGAGATCGGCGAGAGAGAACGAAGAAATAGATGAAACGGTAAATTTCCAACGTTTCCTTCTCTTCGTTTGTAAAAATATCTTGAATTTTTCCAATTGGAAACATCATTTTCATTGGACCGCGAGTACAAAAATGTTTATCTCGAACCTGCTTTATTTCTCGTTCGAGCCGAGTTCTAACGAAGGATGGAACATCGACCGATATCAGAGAGAATTATTCAAAATTTGGTCCACGACCTTCCGTCTGCGAATACGTAATCAAAGTTATATTCAATCAGGAAGCTGATTAATGTGCTTATCGAACCCTAGATTACCATACCCATTGACAGGGATAGAACAGTGTTTCAGGCTCTGCTCGTCATCCGTCTGTGACTTTAAACGGAAGAATCGGTCGACAAAGATCATTCTCGAAGCGGTCAACTATCGCTTGATGATATGAATCGAATTGTGAACAATCTAGTACACGATTCATCCGATTGAAAGTCGCGAATTCATTGTTAGAGTCGGTTCTAAAGGTAGGCTAAAGTGGATCGTGGTGTTCGTGCACGACTTTTCGGCTTTCAATTAAATCGAAAAGTCCATCCTCTGTACAGGTCGGCCAGACCTCTTTTTCTCTCGGTCTCGTTTTTTTTAATTAAATTACCGCGTACCTGTATATATGGAGAGGAGTTATGTGTTTCTGCGTGTCGAACAAAGGGAATAAAAAATTATTTTTGTCACGAAGTCGGATCGGACTGCGTCGAGCATTGTCAAAATGGAAAACTTTTTTCATTTCAGCTGCTGAATCGATGCCGACGGGGACTTTGTTCTTTTGAAAAGTCAAACATCGGACGTCCTATTTATTTACGGCAATAAAATGCAATTTTGTGTTCCTTAACCTGGCTGTAGCGCGAAAAAAAAAACTGCCAGACAACCGTTTCCTCTCTTCTCTGAAATCATAAAATTCGAAGATCGTGAAGATGTTCTAGCACTTAGAACCAAGTAAAACTGGAAGTGTGGTAGCAAATGCAAATGCTCGCGTGCCTGTCTTTCGTTATTTTTCTTTCCTCCTTTGTTTGTGCTTTACACTTAAATATTTAACGCCCACCGCCTTCGCTCGTTATTATGCTGCTGTGCTCTCTTTCAAAAGGAGAATTTCAAAGTATGCGTTAAATATACTTCAGTTATTTTAATTTTACAGAATTTTATGTTACGTGCTGTTACGCGCGATAATATGTTTTAGCTTGCAACGAAAAATGTGGAGCGCGAAGGTTCATGACATTGACTAATGTTTTCCATACATTTGAAAATGCGCTCCAGCAAACAAGGAGTAGTTTACAATTAATATTAAAAGACAACTGAAGAAATATCGAAAAAGACAAGCAATTATTTTTATGATTTTTATTCTTACTCTTTCGTATTTCCTCCATGTTACATACAATTTATCTCTCTGCATTTCATTGTCCATTAATCTAAATCTTTATACCGTAGCATCTCTGTTCGTTCATTGTAGCTAGAAAAATGGAAAAAATAGATGGATAAAACGAGGGAAACTCTCAAATTGGTTTATCCGTGTTTTTTAATGCAGAAAATTATATAATATGCTACTTTGCCCGTTTTTCTATCAACGAATTACGTTGCTTTCATAAAAGATACAAAATCCTTAGGTGCAATTATCGAGAGTCTCCAGCAGCATTTCTCATCATCTTTAATATCACGACAAAATATGCCGTCTTTATCTTGTTCCCTGGAGTATAATTCTCCAATTAATCACGGAAGACGTCCGTATTTAATCTACTTGATCAAGCTACTTGATCAACCTTGATAATCAAATCAAATCAGAGAACAATCAAACATAATACGAGATGGGTCGAGAAGGAATTTCGGGGAAGAAGCAAATGAATGCAGCTCGTTTAAATCATAAAAGAGAATTAGATTCTGAAGGAAGGTTATTTTCCGTGATCCTTTCTTTTTGTCAGAGATACGGATATGCATTTCTGAAACTGGGAATACTCTAAATCCTATGTACTCCACAATATAATATTGTAGTATCGTGGAAATTAAATATAAATTTTTCCCCCGATTACTTACAATTTATTAATAGCGAATTAAATATACAAATATTAATAGGACAGAAAACGATGTTTGTTTAACTGAAACTAAATGCGATACTCGTCACAACGAATCTAACACTCTCTCTCAACTCTACTCTTCGATGTCTCGATCAACTCTGATTCTCGCAACACACTCGCTTTTCGACTCGCATACTCTGACCTCTCTGTCACCCTTCCTTGAAAACAGAAACCGTCCTTCTGTTCTAACGCTGTTTATCGTTTTTCTCATACCTCTGCAAGAACTAGGTGACTTTAGTCACATAGGCGCTCTTAAATGTAAACGAACCACAGAAGGGCGACATACACGGCTTTTTCTATTTTCGACCGAACTAAAATTAAACTCCTTTACGATATTACAATATTATCGTGGAAAAGTTTCAGGTCACCCATCTGCTAAAAATATTTTGTTACTTCACGGATGTAAGAACGCTTATTGTTTTCATTTTTTATTAATGTTTTATAAATTTCTTATCTGATTTTTGGATCAATCGTAAAAACAATAATACGAATAGTCTATAACTTGTACACGTTTCTCTGCATCTATAACAAACACGTTCGTATCTAGTTTCTCGCCAAAGACAAATAAATTCTTAGTAGGATGCAGACTCCGTAGGGAAACCTACAGCCAAGACAAAGTCCTCGTTATAATTTCCAGTACGCGAATCGAATCTCCGTGTGCGCGCGATACGTGACACGAACAAAGTTTTTACTATTGAAAACGATCGGTCGTTTGCAACGAGTACGTCGAAAACTATAGTAGGATTCAATCAAATGCAAGATTCCGCGCGTACAGTGACGTGGAATTCCCAGCAAATTACACGCGATTTCTACGTCGTAAAGCGAAACGCGGAACGATCTGCGACACAAACGGCGAGACAATCGGATCGAGCATTGCGTCGACCGAGATCTCTTTAACACGGCATACCGCTTTCGGCCGCAGAATCCTACAAAAGCTCGCAAACTTACAATTAGCCGTACCGGTGTGTGTTCGTCTGTGACAGAGAGAGAGAGAGAGAAAGAGAGAGACGGTGTGGGAGCACGATCGAGTACCTACGTATGAATACCGAGGGAACACGAGGCACGCATAATTAGTGACGGAAAGGCGGAAACGTGACCGAGCGTGGAACGCAATATGGCCGAAGGAGCATGATTGAAGCGCACGACAATGCCTGGGACGGTTGAACGGTCGCCACGTAGCATATTTGCAGGAAAATTGGATTGCCATCGCTGCAGCCTGCGGCACTCCGTCTGTCTATCTGTCTTTCTCTCTCTCTTTCCCCTCTCTCTTCCTTCCTTTGCTCTCCTTTCCTCTCTTTGTTCTTTGTTGATATTCAATTGCGAGTAGGATAACTAGTGACGTCGCGAGACAAGTCAGAAGGAAGGTCAGAAGTGCGCTCGAGCGAAGCAAAAGCCGCGCGGACACCGGCCAAAGGAAATTAATCAAGCGACTCTGTATGCCAGTCGTGCGGCTAGCACACCTGAACTGAAATTGGAATGCCGAGGCTGAAGCGGACCCCGCGAATATTATGAGGATTATCTGGGATCCCGGCTGGCACTCGAGAAGTGGCAAGACCTCGATTTAACTTACAGCGGCCGGATCGAGATTGCGACCGAGCCAACTGACACCCGATTCGAATCCACTTCGTCTTACCTTTTGCAGATATTATGCGATACAAAGCTCGCCGTATCCCAAAGCCTTTTCGAGAATTCGTTTAAATTTACCGGGTAAACTGGTGGTTTTTGCGGAGCGTTTGAAGGCTGAATTTAATCGGTAGAATAGAACTCGAATTTTAAGAGATTCTAAGTTTTTTTTTAAGTGCATTTATCCTCCGAAATTGTTTACATGCGATATACAATAACATTTACGTGGGGTTAAATGACAACCGATATTTAATTACAGAAGGACTAGTGACTCCTATAGGACACTCGTAGTCTCGCGCTAATAAATATCCGTTCGAAGATAACGAAATAAAATACCGATCAGCTCGACTGTTAGGTATTTGTATTATATGACAAGTACATATATAATGAACATTATATAACGCCGAATCTCTGTTTCAATTGTCTTGCAAACTGTTATAACTAGCAAACGGTGATCCATTTCAAACGAATGAATGTACGGTAGAATTCCACTTATTGCAACGGAACTTTAGTCGATGTCCGATTAACTGAACTGTTACCGATTGAATTCACTCATCTGAACGTGAGTTTCTGTTACGCGAACGAAAAATAATGAGTAATAATAATCGAGGAAGATTTGTCTGCTTCTGTCACATACATAAACTCCGATTGTGTATACCGTTTTGTCCTTTGACAAATTCGGACAAGTGGAGTTGTATTGCAGGCGGACTACGAATGAATTGAATCAGTTTCGTTTCAGATCTAATAGTAAATGAACGAATCGCATAACAATAACAATTTAAACAGACAGATTCGTGATATGACTGCGACGTTTTTATTCACTACATCACTACTGTTGGTTTTATTGTTTTATCGTCGCCATGTATCTTTTCGAGACTTTTTATTATGATTGTTTTAGTGTTGGATTGAATAACGGTTTCGAGTGTCGTTTTAGTTTTATGACAACGGAAAGTGATTGATTGGTGCAAGAGATTCGATAAAATTGAACGTGTCGAACGTGTCTATTTGCACTTGCGACGTATCAATATCAGAGTAATGAGCGAAAATACAAGTCGTTGTGTAAGTGGAACTTTAGAAAACAGGAAAACGGCGGATTGAGATAATTACACCTTTTCATTTTCCTATTACTAGACAATCTTCGCAATAAGCTACGTTTCATCTCTACATTGTGACGATTACGCCACTATCGCTATGTTCTGTACAATGTGCTCTTGCAAAAAATCTTCTCCCAGTGTTCGCTGGAACTTTCACTTTCCAAGTTTCTTTAGACATCTGCAGTTCCCTGTTCTTTTGTCTCGTTATATTCTAGAATTTTCCTTCTCCTTACAGACGGATTTTCTTCGTCTCTATCTTTTTATACGCTTTTTACACCTTTCTTATATCATAAATCAGTATTCGAGGTCACAATGATTTTTCATTTAATGGCAATCTATACTTCGCTGCTGACAAATCTCTGTATGTGAGATTGTTGTTAACTCCTATTATCGAGCTATTATCAAAATTCGAATAAAGTAAAGTAAGAAACGTTTTATTTTTATTTCGTATAACTCAACGCTTATGCGTCAGTCGCTAAGAGCTGTATTTGTCTTCTTTTATAAAAATTACAAGCATAATTTACGAGTGAAAATAAAGGGGAAAATATCGCGCAAAATGGTTCGTCCGAAAAAAACCGATCCAAATTAATTACAATCCCTTTGTTTTCGTAATATTTCGATCTCGAGGCAAATTCGGTTGATTTTTTGACTGTATGGTGGTAAATACGCGCGCGAAATTAACGCGGCTGATTCGACTATGGCGTCGAGCCGTGATGAGATGAGATGAAAACGTTGCGCGCTGATTGAACGTTGGAGGTACGTACACTGAGGGAAATTATTATCGTTTCTTGTGGCTTCTGCTGAATTTGGTTCGTGAGAGGTACACGTTACGTTAGCGGACTTGCACTAAATCGACGGGAAATGTTGGTTAAATTACTTGTGGTCGTATAGTAGAAAATAATAAAACGTCTTTTAATATAACTTTTTTACAATTTGATGCGCAATCTGTATTTCCTCAGAAAAACTTTACGAATGATAGAAATTATATAAAACGAATATTGGATTCAAATTATTTTAACATGAATAGAGTGTGTATTAAAAAATGTAAAAAATACATCGAAATATGTCGCATAATAATTTAGCAACTAATAATACTCCTAGCGAATTGATAAATTACAAGATTTGATTAAATTAACGTTTCTTATATCAAACATTAATTTAAAGATATAACGGAATGTATATATGTGTGTATGTGTGTGTGTGTGTGTGTGTGTTAAGTTATGAAACATAAATATTGAAGGGAGTTGAAAAAGGAAATTAATCAAAGTTTTAATCAGAGATATCTTTGCTACAGTTTAGCTTTGAGAGAAATTAAAATTTCAGTAGACGAAAGGGAAGACATGAATATCGAGAAGGGTTTTTCAAATGATTTATTTGTTATCAACTAATTGTATTTATTATATATTTATAGGTAGATGAATAGTTTCATTTATGTGCATTTATTCGTGTAATTCAAGAACTAAAATCAGTCTGAAGAAAATTTTATTTCCGTTAATAATCTGGAAAACAAATTGACAAAGAGGCACGTACTTGTGAAAGAAGCTAAAGTAAACGAAAGAAAAGTATAGGAAGAGAATATCGAAAGTAGAAATCTGCTCGTTTGACACGTTCTGAAGTGCACTGCTGCCCATAAGGTGAAGATCCGATGTTCCTCCACTTGATATTCGCCAATGTTTAGAAATCCACGCCAAGTCGATGCTCTACGACTATCAGATAGCGTTCACGTTGGATACAAACTCTCATCGAATATTACAAACAGCTATAAGCATTCGTAACATTAAAGTACGGAACATTACGAAGCTAATATACAAAACTGAGCAATTTTTTTAAATTGGAAGCGCGTTGTCTCTCGACGAAGGAAACGTTATAACTTCTTTAACGTGACGAATAGGAATGTTTAGTTGCTATATGTTGTTCAATCCTAAGCTATTCAAAGTATAGTACACTTTGCCATTAATGTACACAAGTTGGGACTCTTTCTTAAAAATAAATTCAAAGATCTCCTTGACGCACGAACACTTCAGCCAATAGGATCACAAAGGGTAAAAAAATTTGTTGAAATTCATAAAGAAATAACGAAAGATATTCCTGTACTGTAGTTCTCAGAAAGTATCGTTAATAACAACTGACGCGACAGCAAAACTCGAATTGAATGTTAATTAAAGAAAAAAGTAAAATAAAATAAAATAAGGAAAGAACGAGTAGAAAATACGACTGATATCGAGAAGAAGAGAAAGCTGAAGTTCCATCTATAAACAAAATAATAACGTATTTGAATGCATAAAGTCGATCTGCCAACTGTAACAAAATCTCGTTCAATGAAATGCAGGCAGGATATTTTCACGAAAATAACGCAGGAATAACGGATGTCGTTTGCAACGGATATTCCGTTCTATTAGCAGGTACGTTTGATTTAAAAAGGTAATAGCTAGGATAAAAGGTTGCGCGAGAGCTGACTGCGGCCACAAAGAGCGAATAATGGAAATTTCACGGTATTAATTAATTTCAAGCCATTTATCAGCACCGGTATATTATTTTCTTCACTTACCTTTTATCTCT
This sequence comes from Bombus flavifrons, assembly GCF_040668555.2. Classification (NCBI taxonomy): domain Eukaryota; kingdom Metazoa; phylum Arthropoda; class Insecta; order Hymenoptera; family Apidae; genus Bombus; species Bombus flavifrons. The sequence goes on along the minus strand of NC_138451.1, from coordinate 12,883,833 downwards.
CGATATTCGATTCTTTCACGTAAAAGGGATCGGCCGTTGTATTATTTTAACCGCGCCATCCAAAGGACCAATAACTACTATTAACAACGTGCAATCGAGAAAGAAAATATCGGTTTATCTTTGGCGGAGGCGTTATTTCGCGGCGACGAGACGGGTCGCGTGCAAATACCGATGACGGAGGTTGGATATAAATTTTATTTGAAAATCCATATTACGTTGCCACGCCGCAAATCAATGGTTCGAACCAGCGCGATTCCTCTTTCTGACCGGCTGCGTGGATAAATTCCGCGATGAAAAATACGAAATGACATCGTAACCGTTTACGATGTCACCCAACGAGAAATTTCTGACCCAATCTTCGTCATGGATCGGTACGCAAGAATACGCGAAAATTTCGCCGCGGGGCGAGAAGCCTCGTATCCGAAAGATTGCAAAACGAGTTTGATCTATTCTCGAACTTGTTACTTTTGCTTCATTAGGCAGCGAGCACGATGATCTTATGAAAGTCGTCAGGGAACACGTTTAGAGTTTTCGATTACACTGTCTCAGGCGGATAAATCCTTCAAAAATTATATGGAAGTTAGGATGGTGTTTTCGAAGCATTTTGCAGCGATCCACTCGCATGGAAATGAGATGCGTTTTCTCAGTTTGTGTAACTGTAAGGACGCGATACGACTTCTCTCGCGACAAATATGCATGCGTGTTTCTCTATATCAAGTATTTATTTAAACATCAGCTAGATAAAATTTGATAAATAATGATATAGATGATAATAAAAGTTCCCTCAAAAATGCTGAAAGGCAGTGAAACATAACGCAGGTCAATAAAATAATGGTTCAGACAGTATATATAATTTTGTTAACTCGACAAATCGCTTGAACTGTAACGTCCATGAGTGTCCAGGTTCTCGTTTTACTTCAACGTTTAACGTATCTACTTAGCTGGGAATTGCAGAAGTAACAAAGCGTTCCCTTTTAATCAGTTCATTCAACTAAGGTACGGAAGACACAGACTTAACTCGGAAATACCGACGTTACTGTCGTACACTGTGAGACTGTCCACGATCGTGATTTGTTTTGTGATTAACGAGCGACAAGGGAGTTCCGCCGTGGTTATCTATTCACATAAACGTTGTTATTCTTCCATTCAATACGAAATAGAGTATCCATCTACTATCTGTCAAACTATTCTTACATAAACTACAGAAATTTCTTGCCTATTGTTAGTTGCCGTTATCGGTATTTATTAATATTTAATATCGATTCTTATCGATAGAGAAAATTGTGAGAAAACGTTGTGCTATTCTTGCATTCAACACGAAATAAAGTATCCATCTACTATCTGTCAAATTATTCTTGTATGAACTACATAAATTTCTTGCTTATTGTTGGTTGTTCTTGTCGATAAAGAAAATTACGCGAAGACAAAGTCAGTATCGCGATGTACGATTCTTTCTCTACGAGATCACATTTTTTCCTGAGTTTTCGAGAGTGTACTTTAGTGGCGAATGTAAGAGAACGCAAGTTACTGGTTCTAAAAGCGACACGAGCCATTCTATTTTCAATCAGACTAGCATTTCTGCGTAAAGTGCCTGCATTAAAATATCGTGAGAAGAGCATCGAGCAATGTATTTTTTATATCTATGTAGCAAACAGCATCTCAGGACTTCTTACCTTCGTTCGAAGCAATCTCGATGAGAAAAGAAAAATGTTCGCAGTAAAATTCAAGCTTAAGGCCCACTTAACGTACCAATTTTTTAAAGCTTGCCAATATTTGCCGCGCAACTAACGCGTCAACATCGATATGACATTGGTATTGACATTGATATGACAAGGTACTGGCACATATCGGTAAGAAGGAATATATATTTGGATTTAATATGGACGAGTCGACTATAGTTTATGAATATTTCATTGTCGGCTGAAATAATGATAAAAGAAGATGGTAAAAAAAAAAAAAATAAAGAGAAATTTTCACGTCCTTCTCGACTGTACCACAACATTGACATCACCCTGTATAAACAAATATTTCAATTTATCGCATAACGTCGTAAACGCTAATGACAGTTTATTACGTCTAACGCCAATGTCGTCGAACGTCTATTAACGTTTCGTTGTCCATTACGCGAAATACAATAGTGTAGCAGTTTAGTAGACAGAAAGTGTCCGGAAATAATGCAGTTACAGATTTGATTGCTTAGTAGAGAGTGGTGAGAGTAGTTTTAATGTTCATATACGATAAGTTACTAAATTATTCGCCACTCGATTAAATTACTGTCTATACGAACTATTATGGCGATGCGTCTGCCTGAGATTTCGGGACTACTGTCGCCGGCACTAGTCGACTGCCCAGAAATCTCAGTGTACGATTTTTATTTTATCGTTGCGCCTCAATATCCAACTCATATCACTTCAAAGAACCATTTTTAAGCGTTTGGAAGTGATGCTCGTCGTCAACCGCTGACATCAATATGTTCACGAGAGTGCTCCCATCTCGAAACCCTTTGAGGACAATGAAAAAACTACACGGTGCTACAATTACTCGCCGTAAAACGCATTTCCTATTTTTTTTTTTTTTTTTTTTTTTTTTTTTAAAGCAAGTCAAAGTACATTTTGCGGGATCCTATTACCGCGCCTACAGTCGCAAACTTTCACTGTCTATCAAGTTTGTGTTTGTATCGCTTCGTAACCATCCATTTTTTTATCGTTTCATCCTACGCCATAGGATGCAATTTAAATGTTTGATGAAAGTTTCTCTTTATTTTCGGCTGTTCTGTAAACTTACGGAGTTTCGAAAGTCAACATCGAAGACCCTTCGAATGGAACTTTCAAGCAGGAACTTTTATTCTTGTTATTTTAAAAGTCGAATCTTTCTGTACGATTTTGCTCTTCCTTATACGTTCATGGTATTAACGAAGATGTACGCGTTATTTCATATCGAAAATGAAAGAACAATATTATAATTGGCTTCTGGTAGCGACAAGAGATTAAAGATTTATTAATTAAAACATAAAGTGCAGTTACGTGATATCGAGATACGTAATGTGCAGATGGGATTTTAAATTAATATGTGGCAAATGCGTAGTGCTAGAGAGTTCAGTATGAACATCATAGTCCTGATACTACTTTGCCATCGATTATTACTTTGCCAACTTTTAAAAAAAGCATTACGCTGCGCCAAACACTGGAAAGAAAGATAAAAAATAGAATGGTAGCTTAAGTATATTGGACGCTTAAGGGTACTTCTCCGTCATGGTTGCTAACTACAAACTTCACATAATGAGACTCGTTTGTATAATAGTTTAATAAATAAATACGATAGATTAACAGTAACTTGAATTTGCTACCTATTTTTGTAGCTGTATATTTCGCCACACTTCTTTCACCTTTATACTATAATACCGCTTTGCCCATTCTCTTTGCAACAATATGGTTTTATCTTTTATAATCCATTACGATACAGTTGTTCTCTAGAATTCTGAGAACGAAATTTATCTCTCTGTTTATCTCTTTAACATTAGTGACTTTATTTCTCGACGAAACGTATAACGCATACTTATCTAAAGTGGCATTAATCGGTAGAATTTAACAGACTGCACAGTTTCAAACAATTTCATTGTCAAAATATCTACAATATAGTGGAACTTCATTTTTTGTATTGAACTGATTTTTACCTATTTTTGAGAGCAGAAAGTACTACTAGAAATGTCATGCACGCTCTTTTATATTTAAAGTTCCATTTTACATTTACTCGTTTCTATGGAAATTCAGCTCACCACAATTTTTAATAGAGTAGTATTAACACAAAAGTGTTGTCAATTCGATTCGTTCGACAAGGTGAAATAATTTTTGATCGGGGTACTTTTCTATTTATACAAGAATCAAGTAATTGCAAAGGAAGTCAATTATCTATGATATACTTACAATTATTTATTAACACAAATGCTTGATTCAAATAAATGTTCAAATATTTGTCTCTTCGTACGTGTAATGTAATGTACTCTTTACTTTTCTCTTTCTTTTATATTTTTATATCTATATATGCACAATATTTCTTCTAATAACCCGCGACAGTAGTTATGAAAGCTGATCAAACGTTAGAAGAATACCTCGCATTTTTCAATGCATCGACAGGTAAAAAGTTATGGCCAGGTTTTTCCAAACGCCATTCAAAATACCGCAACCCGGTGAAAAACGTCGTTCTTCCCACGGAACGAAATTATTATTCAAGGGAATACATTTTCTTGCTGAAGATTTTACTCGATGCATGTACGATTTCTGGCAAGAGATTTCCAACGTTACGTATCCCTGACCGAACTTCCTTTCCGCCGTGTTGGATATCTTTATGCTAAGAACTTTGCAATTTTTCGACTCCGTGGAGATAGACGTGCAATGGCTGGGAAGTAAAATATCCTACGATTACGCCGCCGTCTTATTCCATCGTAGAACAAACGCCTTGATAAGTGTCTCGTTCAAAAAGATTTAATTATGCAAGGAGCAGCCGTAAATTTCATTTAATGGGTCGCTTTTAATGGGAACATTTTAAACGTAGTTAATCATCTTGTAACGTTCTCTTTATCTACGAGTTTTATTAATTTATACACCTGCGCTGTGATTCATAACTCATGTATATACAGTTTTTGGGTTTTATATATTTCATACGTTCAGGTTTTCCAATTATCACATTTCGATTAAACCTCTCGATCGATTAAGGTGGTTTTCCACGTAGATTCTCTTTGTGTAGTCTCCTGCAAATCAAGTATCAATTGTTGCCTCATAAATTTACAAAGAATGATTTACCTTCACGACGACGAATTTTTGTGGCGAAAGAATTTTTCTCGTGAAATTTACTTTTGGTGAAATTGATGATCTATCGTGAGTCGATGAACGAGTCGTTTTTCTATCTTACGTATAACAAGAATATAACAATTAGAAAATGACACAGAACAAATGGTTTCGAAACAATTGTGTAGGAGTTTAGAACAAGTGGTCGATTCTTAACCGGTTGTCAACCACAAATAGCAACTGTGCAAGCAATTCAGCTCTCATCAATCAGCTTTTAGTTAATCTTCGTTCAGGATCAACAACTTCTGAAGCAATCAGATTTCAAAGACTCTTTAGCCAGCTTAAATCAATAAGTTAGAAAGTTGTCAGGTTCAATTTATAACAGCGCCGGAAGATGATTAATTTCTGACGCAAGCATCAAAAGATAGAGTCATTCTCGTCAATATTTGTACTACGGTATCCGAAAGATCGTTGCTCTATATATTTGTTCACAATAGTGTCATTGAATTAATTGTTTTTAATATGTAAAAAAAAAATTATGATGTAGTTAATGGAAATTCGAAGTAAATAAATGTTATTTATTTAATACAATGCATTAACAGTAACTCGCAATGCAAAACTGGAATGCGTAACATAAAAAATGTTTTTACACATTCGAATAAAAATTTGTTGAAACCCTTATTGGATTTAAATTTCTTTTTTCTCAAATCGATTTTAATACTTTTCAGCGCAACTGTGTCCGATTTCATCTCGTGTAAAAAATATTTTTCCAATCATGTAGGCTGAATGAAAGCTTTCTAAATAATTAAATGAAACATTTTTATCTCGTTGATGTTTATTATACGAAAACGTATACAGGACGTATGTAAACGAGATGTTCATGCGTCATTTACCTTGTAAGCAGTAAAAATATTGTCACCGTGCTTAATGCGAAGCATTTAAAAAATTACCATTGCACAAATGCTTGCTAGTACACCTTGACAACGATGAAATATCTGAATACAAAATCCACTCATCGTTTTAAGCATTCTCAACGGTATCCATGAAATTTGAATCAAGCTTTTACATTCTCATTTTATTCGATGAAAATCGTGTAAAGGGTCTCAAAGCTAATCGTTTTAAACAAAGATTTAAAAGCTAAAGTTGAAAGTTTAAAAAACGACGAAAGAAGTAATTAACCTGATTATATGTAAGCGTTAACACGTACATACGAACGGTGACATATTTTTACATACTGTACAGTTGTTCCTATTCGGTGCAAAGCCTGGACACTCTTACAATTTTTCTATCGACAAAAGCTTGAGCAATAAAAATGAAGAAGAATAAGCTTCGACTGAAACGTGTTGTACAAATCGTACGAAAGCAAGAGAAAAGTCTGATCGTATCCGAGTCGCCGCATCTCGAATTTACCAGACATATTAAGAATTTTTCCTCGATTTAAATGAATTGGATTCAACGTGCGGTCGCGGATACATCAGTCTCTATCGATGTTCTCGTAAAGAAGTAGTCGTACACTAATATAGCAAGAAGATTTCCAGTAAAATATTTGGCAACTTCTAGAATGGCGTTTTGTTTTTATAACCGTAAAAGGATGATTGGAAGTTCCCGATCTGCCATTTATTGGAAATATAAAATTCGAGTTTTATTAAATTGGAAGCTATGAGATGTGGTGCTTTCCCCCTCAGCTTTATGACGTGCACGGATGTAGCGATATTACCGACTCATGTGATGCGAATGTCGGTTTTCCATTAACACCGTTTTCCACCCGCGCTCCGCTGCTAGAAACTCGCTTTTACCGGTGTAAAACATTCATGTTTGTGTTTCTCCGACTGTAGAATCGGAAAAGATACGCTCGTATTAACGAGACTTACGCTTGTACATTTCGACGTAACGTCAAATAGGACGAATATAAAATTTTAAGAGTTAATTTTCTACAAGAATTTTAATACGAACTTGAAACCAGGCACCAAAACCTTGAACAATGGAAATATTTCTGAAATCAGCTACTACGAATAAACTTTATTTGCTTATTGAATAAGTTTGAATTTGAAGCTAGGATTGATGGAGGATAATGAAGTTTTAGGATTTTTATGTATGTGAAATATCTTAGTAACTAATTTCATAATGATATACCAGAAGAATTTTTCTCGTCTAACTTGGAATTTTCAGTCGTGTTATACTATAGCCACATTATATATTTATTCACTTACACAAAAGGAACAGTTCGTTTTGCTAGAATTATTTCAGATATTCACTTGTACGCTTATTTCACATCACATCACATCACGTCCATTAACAATTTTAATACATCTATTAAGACTTCAATTTTGAAGTTATTTGCAATAATCTACATATATATAGACGAAACATTACGCGGTATGAAGTAGTTACAGGATGAAATTCATTTCGCCTGCAAGTGTCCACCAACACTTTAGCGGACTCAGCCGGCAAAACCGCTTTTCAGACGCTTCCGAAGCGAAAACGTTTGAAATACAGCTACATTAATATTTAAACGCGTTACAAATTTTCCAACTACCAGCCGTGTAACTGAACAGATTATGTTCACGTCTACAACGTTTTTAGTGATAATTCAATGGAAACCATTCAAATGGTAATCACAAATTCTCCCGAATTTTAGTTTGCTCGTTTAGTTCGACGAAGATAAATCGTAAAAAGAAGTTGCAACGTTGAAAGCAGATGTTCCAAATTCGCATAGTTATAGTCTATACTGTAGTCACGGCTGATGTTGTTCATCAATATTTATGATCAATTCCAGAAGAAATAGCTCAAGGGGGTATGCACGCCTGGATGTCTAGAAATACAAGGTAAATTTAACAATATTTTTCGCCTGCAAGTATTTTACAAAGGATCAAGATTTTTGTAGGGAATCTTAAGCAGCATCTCAATCCTATGTTGATATTTTTTTTTATTATATAAGATTACGAAATGGTGGAATGGCACAGAATTATCCGACTGCATATTTAGCAGAATCATGTTCGCTTGCACTCAGCGGCAAATGTGAGTGGAACGTAGAAAATAAAAAATTGTTGTGCGTACTTAAACAAAAATAGATTATCTACGATATGACGATCCTATAAAAATCTTGATCCTTTATCAAATACTTGTAGACGAAAAAAATTGCTAGATTTATCCTACTTTTTACATGCATACCCATACATATATGTATTGAATAATTAAGTTGTAAGAAATATCGACACTAAACGTTGAAAATAAAGTTTCAATCAAAACGCTGAAAAGAAATTGGGAAATATGTAAAAATTCTTCTTTGCTACGTTTCTAGATCCAGCGTGTTGCGTTCCCAGTGCGGTATTTCATAAACGACAGAAATACCGCGTTTGAAAGTTTTTCTGATCGTTATTCATTACTAACCGGCTGCGGCCATGGTCGACCGATGGAGAAAATTTAAACGTTGGTCAAAACGAACCGCTGCAATCGTATCCACCGGCATTCGTCGCGTTGGAGACATACTCGTACAGACCACGAATTTTTGGTCACGCTGGTGGCAAGGGAGAATGGGATCGAACAGACCGTGGCGCGAATCCAAACGACAGAGCCCGATAACAATGTGAAAAAGCGGTGGCGAACCGCGTCGGTTCGTCAAACTCAGAGGAAACGACCACGGCGTTCCGCGAAATCGTTCGAATTATCGGCGTTTGTAATAAACGCGTGTATGTGAAAAACTATGCCGACATGTCGCCCGTTGATTTCGAATGAAAGGCCAAAGTGTGGAGCGGACGGACGGACACACGGCCATAACAAGCGATAGTGTTACTTATGAAAAAAAAGTCTGACCAATTATTTCCCTCGATGAAATTCCTACATTCTCTCTCATCTATCTCCTTTCTCGTTCCACAGCGAAGATGATGGAAGAACGCGGTCGGAAAGCTTCGAGCGAACCAACCTCGTTTCTCCTCTTCATTGTGTGTCACCGTTACCGCATGCATTATTGGCTTTTTATCCTCGTGCACAGAGCACATTCATCCACGTTGAAGCACCGCAGTCGTAGCGAGAGATTGAACCGGCAGATCAAATATTATGACAGGCAAATGCATGGAAATTTTGTCGGAAGTGTTTCTGCGCTTTGGATATACTCATCGTTCCCACGATCCTCTATCGCGCCGCTTCTTTCTCAAACGATTCAACGAGCCCATCCAATTAACTCTACGGGGAGTTAACATTCCAGTTGAAAAAGATTTTCGTTTTAATTATCGGTCTGCTTTCGTGCAGCAATTTAAATCGGTATACACATTCCGGAAAGCAATCGCCCTAAAGCGGTGCTTGACGGAATGCGAAATTTGTTGACCTAATGATTTAATGAAGAATCAAAAGGACTTGAAATGCCAACAGCGATACTTACGGAGAACAACGAATGTTCAATGAACGTTCTCATTTGGCTGTAGGTCGTCGTTGTCCGAGTCGTGTATGATAGGAATTGTAACTGATGAAACCGATCCTGGATGTGCTAGATATCGTGTAAACGTTTTCGTTTCGTCCCATCATATGTCAATTTAATATTCTACGGTCAATTTATTGATAGCACGATATTATATTCATACAAATATGTAAACGTCGTGTTGAAACTGAAACGTAATTTTCGATACTCGATGCATTAAAACGGGATATTGGCAAAACTATGCAAATATATGTACAGCGATTGTCGAACAAGAAGTATTTGGATTATCGTCAGGGTCAAATATACAGGACGTTTAAGACTCTTAAGATTAGAGTGGAAAGAAATTGATAAGAATCAGGCTCATTTTGAAATTAAAAAAGAAAGGACACATGTATTATAATATATGTATATTATACAGTTAATAATATACTGTTTGGTAACACGTTATAACACGCTATAATATAGAAAATTCATAATGAAGCCGAAATCAATTGCCGAAACGAGATGTATAAAACGTTAAAATGTTACAGTAGCAATATTACCAATCATCCTTTTGCCTGTGTATAGTGACGAATGTCAGACCTAAGATCCCATCAGCTAGTTTCTGATCATCTAAACCTCCAATCACGGTTTTAGAGAGAAAAAGAAATTTGAGGAAGGGGACAGGTCGAGGGAACAGGAAAAATTGTGTCGCGCGCGGCGTTTGCAAGAAAATCGTGAAGATATCGAGGGCGCCGTTTATCAGTAGAAGCTATGACGTCGTGTGGCTTCCTCAATGAAGAAAAGTCGAGTCGCAGCTCTCCATAAAATACGACAATACCTCCAGAAGCATTAACGTGATCTGTGTAAGCCACGTGAGGCTGGCTGTGGATGCGGCTCCTGAGCATGTACCATCGGGACATAAATAATGCAGAACACTCCTAGAGCCGCCAGTTCACGTAGAACCAATACGTTCCTCCAACAGAACTGTAAACTAGATAGGTTAAAATCTAGTCGATGGAATACAGCGCCGAGGGCGGCCCGTGAGCCCGGCTTTTCCGAACGAATATAAACCAGGTGTTTCACTTGGCCAACTTGCATTATCTAAATACTGTAAATTATTCAAACTTTATACACTCAATGGAAAATATAATTAACAACGAGCGAGGGAATATCGATAGGACTAAAATAATAGTGAAATTGATGTTGCCATTAGCAACTTTCCTTTGATTACCGTGGAATACAAAAGGCGAGTAAGTCTTTTTTGAATTTATTGGATCAAGCTACTTTTTGTATTTTGTATAATATACGACGTAGCTGTAACGTGCGTGCACTTATTTGTCAACCATCGATTTCGGCAAAGTAATCGAGTGAAAAAGTGCTATAAGTTTATGGAAGATATGTATCTACGTGGATACCCGGTATATTTTAGTATTGTTTAGTCAAATAGTTAAATTCTTATGACATTTTGCTTCATTCCAAAGTATAAAAAGAACAAGGTTCTTTACCAACCGTTACAATTATCAATTCACACGTAGCTAATACTAAAAAATATTTAAAGCTTCATCGTTTTATTTTGTAGGTCAAAACGCTCTCAATTATGAAATTTCTATAATCCATTTGAAATTGTTAAATGTTATACGATATGTATAACGTTACTTGTACACACAAAGATAAAAGATGATTTATGTTAGAAATAAAACGATGGTTACGCAAAAATTTCACAAAGTATACAGTAAGTAATTATCCTATTTCGTATTAATTAAACAGTTAGACATTAACGTAAATGCATTTCTTACGTAGAAAAGAAAAGCAGATGATTAATCGTGACAGAAAGAATAATTTATCAATCTCTGTTGATAATAATTTATCATCATCGAATTTTATTAGTGTCTCTGGAATTTTGAATAAGATAAAGTTTGTCCTTCAAGGTATAAATAATAAATTATTTCCATAAACTTGTTAACGCATTTGGATGTTTATTACAGGCTCACGTAATTTATAATACATGTTTTTTGATAATCAAGGACTGTTCGCTTCATCTGTTTCTTTTAAGACGCTTTACCTACTCTATGTTGTTTCACGTTAGGAGTTGTGACTTAGTTCGTATAAGAAGTTTCCCTTAACTTTCTTTTTGAAATAACGTTCGCAAAATTAATCCTCTTTGGGAGTACCGTGCTACTCTCGAATTTCAAATTCTATAAAAAAAAAAGAAGAAAAAACAATGAAAGCTCCTCACTCTACGGGAAACTAATCTGAAACTTCGCGTAAATATATAAATATTCGCTAATGAGAAATTTGAAATTTTTAAAAGCACTAACAATATCTAGATTAGTGTCAATCGATTCGAACTGTAGCACACGAATTTCTCTAAGTTTACGAGTTTAATACTTACTTTCAAATTATTTATTTTCAAAATTTCCCTAGCGAAATGAGAAGAAATATCTCAGAAAGATTTTACAATAATGTTTTCTAATTAATTTCACCTTAATACCTTTTGTAGGACGTCGATTGAGCTCTTGATTAATTTATATAATAGCCTGGCAATTATCAACATAGTCTTATAGCTTACCACTGAAGGGTGTCATCTTAAACACATTTCAGAGAAAGCAACACGAGTCAGCGATAGGATTATGTAATTAGTAATTAACAACAAGTTAGGCTGGTTTTACTCATACAGGCTCTACGTCATATCTAGCAAGAAGCGATTATTGAGAGTTTCCGACAACTTGTTAAATAATACACTGCACTTGCATAAACTTGTATGAAATATAAAAAATATATATATAATTGTATAAAATATTCTCAATTATGTTATATTTAGTTCTGATCGCTATTTTTATTCTAAATGCTTTAAAATTCTTCAGATGACATACATATTAAGACACGTATATATAACTATATATAAATAATTTTGACGATTTTGTTACAACATAGATGCATGCGTAGGAATTTCCATGGAAATAATATTTTTAACATGTTGACTGTTGGTATCGTAAACTTACTTGCCTTTAACTTACAGTACAAACCAAGTATGGGTAATCTAATTATTATCTCTACCTCACCTGAATGAGATAAATCCACGTTGATTTGGTAATCGGAGTGTTGCTTGGCGGTCGCTATGTAATTGACAAGACCTTGTTGGTTCTCACTGTATCAAGATAGGTATGTCTAGTTACATTCTAATTACATTAAATTGTAAGTAGATTTAACCGACCTAGGGAACATAAACTGTTGTCTTCCCGTCTGTTTGGAAATTAGAAAATTATTCGTCTTATAAAATATTATGCAACCAGTGGATTGAAGTAAAAGTTACGAATTTTATCTTTGCCAATTTCGTATTTATTCTCAATTTCTGCTATCGATAAATAGTCTTATGGGCCAACACGTTCAACATCTCAAACATATTCATTCCACCAACGTGATCCTTGCCTTGCTTCTTATTGCGATTGTTTTTCTTTACCTTTCTTCTAGATCTCTTTCTGTAGCTTCTAATTCTGTTCTCACAGTTGATTTATTGAATTTATTGAATTTACCGAATAAACAGCATTATTGAAGATTTACAAATTCGAACAAAATGAAGTTATTGGTTCTCGAGCGTACGTAATCATTGACCTATGAACCTAGTACATACTATACAAGATACATACTTATCATTTATAAAAATATAAGGACATTGCATATTTAGCTTTGTAGAAGAGATAATGTGGTTCTTATACATTAATGTTTGGACAGAGATCACTACAATTTCTTAATACAAAAAAAAGACAAAAAGAATTGCAACAATAAATGTGATACAAAAGAAGAATAATAAATTGTCACAAAATGATTGATGAGTCGTTATTTTTAAACGACGTAATAAAGAATTCTTATACATATTAAAAACATACAAAAGTATCGCATATCAACAAGAATTTGTAATATTTTATCACAACGAAAGGGAAAGAAGAAAGAAAGAAGTGAGGTGTACATTCAATGAAACTGAAATCCATTCGCCTGATATACGTTTGATTCATCAATTTCAATCATTTTGACATTTCGAAGTTAATAAAACCGAGATATATACCTGGTTTGTATTATTCATGTTGTAATTCGTAGGTGTTGCGAATGAGAATGAAGATGTAAGCGAATGGTGAAAAGCACTGTAGAGTAACGGATGTGTGGCGATGGTGTGAAAGAAAAAATGCATGCTACGTAGGAGCAGAGTGTACGTGAAACGGATGATGTGTATGACGATAAGCAAAGAGCGTGTGAAACATTTTGCAGAGATTCGGTGTGGAAGGAAAAGCAAATATATTATCAGAGTGCAGAGCACCGGAATGGCGTTGACAATGCAAAGTATGTTTCAGATGTGTTTATAAGTGTATGCTGTAGACACTTGTAAAATAACTATGATTTATGCGATATGACTACAATTTATATTATTTAAATTCACAGTGTATTTTGAAATATTTTAATAAATAATTCGTTCTACAGATATGAAAATTTGTTCCAAATATGTTTGAAAGTTATGCTCGAAACTCGCAATTGAAATACCAAAAATCTAGCAAAACGAACAATATCAAAATTATACTGTATCATTCGTATATTATATGATACAATGAATAACGTTGGGATGTAAAATTGCACAGTTTTATACTTTAATAATCGCGTCGACTGAAATATATACATCGTTCCTCTTAAACAGTACTCTTTCCGCGCATTTCCACGATTCAAAGGTAATTCTTTTCACAAGTCCTTACAACAGATTATTCTATCTCCGCGCGTTATTTGCCTCGATCCTCGGGGAGGAATTAACGGAGTAAAAGCAAAACTCGAAATCGAAAGGGAACTTCTTAGGAGCCTGAATGCTCGTTATCGGCATCTTCGGTTCGTAACTCCGTTTTAAGCCAATAAACAACGCCAATGCGGGTAGCAACGATCGTCTGGATGCATCGGACGCTAAACTTCTCGGTTCTAGATCTGGTGGAACTCGTGCTCGAGCAATCAAGGGACGCCAAGTATTCCGAACAAAGTTCAAGATAGAAACGTTTTGCTGGATATCACGCGTACTTGCACATTTATCGTAGCGTACACGCAGTCGTCTCGCATAGCTGACATTAATCTGCGAAGTATCTCCGCAAGGTAGACATTTAGGTGTGTGCCAGAATCGCTTTGGAAGGCAAAGGTGGAGTCACGCAACCCCTTGGGCATTCGATCGCCGGTTTAAGTCGATAAGTGCAATTCGATTTACCCCATTGCTACCGACGTAATGCATACTTTATACTGGGTTTCTCTTCCTTTCAATTTCCTTCCACTTCAAGTCGAAGACCACAGCGACAACGAACTATCGTCCCAATGTAATGGAATCACCATCTTTTCTCCTCGACTTCATCTTCGTCCCCGTAGAAATCAATTATCGCCACTAGAACCAATTCCAAGATATTCTGCTTGTCGCTTTTGTTTGCCTTCTACTTCTTCGATCATTGCTTTTAAACAGTAATGTATAATATTTGCGTGGGGGTATATATTATTGATCCTTTCAGTGTAAATTAAAATGATACTGTGCTGCAATAACACATGTTGCGATATTTAAAAGAATTTCGTCTGAATATATCTAAGTATTTACCTGTTGATTAATATACACCTTTCATATTGCGGATTTCAAAATATCAAATCTTCGCAATTTACAAATTTAAACGTGCTCCACAGTGAAAGAGTGAAATATTTTGCGAAAGGAACTCGAGTGACGCACAATCTAAACTACACCGAAAACTTTTGCTAGCGAAAACATATTTTTAAATTTCAACTACTCGAGAGTACAGATTTCAACCTGTTTTAATTACATTTAACTTGTAGTATCGTAACTTAATTTGCGGTTTTATTTTTATTGTATATAGAATGTGGAATAGTTCTACTTGTATGTAGATAGCTTCAAGTTCACGAAGACTGAAGTTTTATTGTGTCATATGCAGCGTACAGGGTAAAAAAGCGTGATCGTGCGGATGCATGCGACAGTTCAAATTCAGCTATTCAAGCGTTTGTTATCAAAGCTTTCCTTGTATTTCGTGTGGAAATGATTTGCCACGAAAATAGCATGAAAACAGGAAAATTGCGAAATTTTCGTTCTGAAAACAAGATATGAATACACGTTTCTAACTATAAAACACATATTAGCTCTTGTTTTATTCCTCGTGTAGTTATAAACGTAGAAAGACACAGTGCAATTGAATTTTTTCTCAGAAATGCAAGTTTATGACTGGCTTATTTCAATAATTTGATAACTAAATTGAAAAAATATCAAGTTATATGAATTACAAATGTATTAAAGAGCTAAAACTTGTGCTATTTAGAAATGAGGAGAATTTTATTTAAATTAAGAATATTCTTATTTTATTTCTACATTTCTGTGAAGATTTATAATTCTTCATATTTCTAAAATTTGCAAACAATATTCGATAATCCTCAGATGAAACAAATTAATTTATTGACGGTTCGAACCATAGGCATTTAATTTTTAATTAATTATCAAGGAAGCCCCATACGGTTGTCATTAAAACATGGCTATAGCGTGCTCATCTTAATTGTCTGTACAATGGAGTACCACGCACCCTAATTACAACCAACTTGTACGAAATTCAGGGCCGTTTCCTTTTTTTGGTACTCAACGTGGGCACTCACCTATCTGCATACTACCACGTTCTCGCTCTCCGCTACTTTTCTAGGGGGCTAGTTTAAAATTAGGCTAATCAATCATCTCAGTCCGCTTTCCACCCTCCAAATTCATTAAAGCCAGCTCCTGGTTTGGCTATTCAAAGAATATTCAATTAAAAGTCGAAAATTATTATTGTTTCTTATTGTTACTTATTTTTATTCTTATCGTCAACTGATTATTAGCAATTAAACCGTACAGAAAGGCTAATTAGATGCATAAATAAAAGATAACAAGTTTACACTGATAAAGCGATTTCAAGTTACTGAAATAAAGATATTCAAATAACTTGTCTAATCTGAACGAGTCTTTGACTAAAGTTTGTAAATGTTTCCCGTGGTTCAAAGGATGACAAAATTGAAGTTCCTGTACTGCAAATGCTTGTAAGCTACTCTAGATGTCAGCATATCCTATACTATGAAAGCATAGAGGGTACTTTTTTAGATCGTACATTGGATCAAAAGATAAACGTAAGTTTCTTCGTTGTAGACTATGGCCTTGGATAGAAGTTCCGTAAAGACTGTGCTCTTACGGTAATTATAGAAGGAAGAATAAAGGAGAGCTTTAAAGGAAAAACATCTTGTTCAGCGGAAGTAATAGTTCAACGAACAGATTAAATTTGATATAGACATAAATTAAATTTGATGAAATGAAAGCCTCGTTAGTTGGAAAAATTATGTGTGTTTGCGCCCTGGGCTTAATTTAAATGTTAATGAAGTTAAGTTAAACGCTCATTTAAATGTTATTGTTCCCCTTAAATTACAATTTCGCACTCATAAATCAAGTGCCAATAAACTAATGTTATATGTTTCAGTTCCAATTATTTTATCAATGATTTATTATAATCATTTACTAATCAATTATTGTACGAAATTTTAGTTTTGGAAAATTGAATTTCGCAGTATCTCGAACCCATTTAAAAGAAATTACACAATGTCGGCGTTATAACGACTCATTAAGCTTCCTCGATTAATAAATCGTCAATTTCTCTGAATCCTACGGAATTTCAATATTGTTCGAAATAGTAAATTTATTTAAATCACCTAAGCGTATCTACAAAACATGGAAAAACAATATCCATGGCTCAGCGCATATTCAATGAGCGTATCTATCCGTGACCCGCTGATAATTACGTCGGTTACGAAGCGAGGCGTGAAACTTCGTTAACCCCGAAGATAATCTAACTTTATACACGTTCCGTGATTGTTTCGTACATTATTAGTCGCGCAAGCGGTTATTTTATTATTGATACCAGGCTGATGGGGCGGCGCTTGAGTTGACAAGTGCTGCAAGTTCATCATTTTTGGAAAGAGCCTTCAGGGCTTGTAACGCAAAATACCTCGTGAAATACAAAACATCTCAGGCAAGATCGTTCTTACACTGCTTTGAACATACAGAAAACTCAAACGAAGATTTTTAATATTCAAACTACATGTACAATCTGTGTTTAAATATTAAAACGATTAACGGTATTGTGCACGACTAATAATAGTCATTCTTTTTTAATTAATATTTAACGTTCCATCAACTACTTTCATTCTTGTATACAGTAGTTACAAAAAATATTGTCTTATTGTTATTTTCAATGAAGCGTCCTTTAATAAGGTTGTACGTTACACTTTCATAGCATTAAATTATAATCATATGAAAATACTACTGAATAAAACAAAATTTAATATACGTGGGTCTCGTTAATTAGTATGTAAATACTACAACAAATACAATGCCGTTATACAGCAAATAATTAGTCTGTGAAATAATGATTACAGTACTGAGAAACTTTGAATCACATTGAAATTTGGATTCAAATGTGCCCGCCGCTAGTAGCGACGCTATAATTAGAAATGCCCAATTACGTCAGACGCTGTCACTTTCAAGATGGCGACGTTACTCTTAAGACGTAAAATTTTCTCGCGATTGAACATAAAATTTATTGTGTTTTCTCAAAATGCTGCGTGTATGTGCGTGTGTACGTTTGCTGTGTGCTGTTGTACGAGCTGATTGCTGAGTGTGGATTCGTATTTAATTGCGAGTAACATGAAATATCAGGTACTCTTTCTGTAATATTAACCTGTACATACAGTGTACGTAGCTTCTCATATAATATACAATGAGTTACAACCAAAATCAAAGTATTAATTCTCAATCTAAACGATAATATAATTTTGTTTACCTATACGATCTTGGCTGTGATATGTTTTCCAAACTGAATTACAATAACTTTATTTTTCATATTTAAAAAAGTTCGTTTCTTTTGATACTACTACGCAGGTACTACGCAGTAAATATAGATACATTTACAACATATGCCTACCCATATCATCTCAGAGTCTTTTATTACACGAAATATGCTTTTGTATACTGTATACAATTTTGGCTATGACTCTTTATATAAATGAAAATTATGTCAATATACAGCGATTCTAGGAAATCATCCGAATATTCAGTACAGGTAATTTTTATAAATATATTATACAAACTATATTATACAAAATGTTATACAAACGTGACCAATATAATCATGATAATTGCAAACTTCACTATGTTTGTATTTAAAGTAAGGAAATATATCAATTCCTATCTTTATTCCCGAAAATGAAAGACCATAAGTTTTGATTCATAATATAACGGAAATATTGTAGATTCGCAGACACCGCGACGAAATACGAACAATCCGATTTTAATTTCAACCAACGAAAGCGGTTAAATTACGTCGGTTTATACAATGTTACTGAGCGCTGCAGCATATTACGTGGCAGATTCAATCTTTTTGCAATTCGACCGCAAGCCGGTCGCAACAGGTCCCTCACTCCCGTCGTGTCATGTGCATGCGTGAATAAATCCCTGGAAAACGAATAAATCACAGCAGAATGGCCACCGAAAAAGATAAGAATATCAAGGGAAGTATACTTATGTACGATTCCTGTTCTGGTCCCAACTGCACTTTTGTACCCATTTCGTAATATTTTATAACCGCATCGTAATGTTTCACGTATGAGTATCGAAGCATATGCGAAATTGTTGTTTGATGACCAACGCGACTGATTATAAATCGATATTCCTGTTTATATCATATTATAGTCTATATTTCTTTATATTACTTAATTTTTCTTAAATTTTATAATGTAGAGAAAGTCAAATTACTGTAACATATTGTAAGCAGAGTGACGAACAAAAGAAAGTTCAAAATTTATACTTGTGTACATGAGAGTATACGTAAAATTTGTCTTAAACATGCACAAAGATATAAAACATACAATTATATTGTACATTCATTTCCTTTGTAACTATATGATTCAGTTGCGTAAAATTACAGCGTTTTTCCCATTTACACTTTAATCTTTCTTTTGACCGTCACTATAGAGGCCACAGTTACCCTCTTTCCATCATCAAGTTCGTATTTCATGAATAGCATCCGGAGTTGTATATTCCAAATTCCAAACGTCCAAAAATATATAGTCAGACTTAACCAGTATAATTGGCTTTCACGTTTCTCGCTTAGATCCTAGCATTACTATGTATATAAAATTACAGTCTGCCGTGAATCGGATCTACTCTTAAGCGGACCCATAGTAATGTTGTAGTATTTGTTAAGCAAATGTTCAATCATACATAACTAAGAGGAGTTACGTCTGCGTTCCATGCATTATAAAGATGACTGCTAGTCCCGGTTTGTTCTTACCGGCTTACCATATTGTCTGTTCTAAGCAAAGTGACGTTAACTTGGAGTGTACATGGCTCCTCTGATATTCTAATAGAATAAGCAATGGAATTGTAGACGCTAGCGAATGTTACGCACGTGGTTGACCAGACCACAAACTTTAATCCAAGTAGATTCGCCCTACATACAGTGGCTAATGAAAGTCCATATTCCAACACTTACCATTGAATTTTTTAATGAATATATTATAATTTTAGGAATTTCGAGAGTGACGCGATCTGGTAACGAGAGATTAAAATGTGAAAAAAGTCGATTGACATTTTCATCTTTTTTTATAGGCAAAAGAGGCTTCAATGAGACAATTCCAATTTCCTAGAATAGTAATCATTGGCTGCACAATTAATAAATAACTAACAAAAATTACAAATTATTTGTAAGTGGTTTTAATAATAAATTAATCATTTGAATTCGGCGTATTTTTAATTTGCTCGTTTGTTTTTTAGTACAATGTGAAGGCGAAACTGCAAGGAATATATTTTTAAACAATTTGGAGCTTGCGTAACTTCGTGCTACGTAATCACCAGTAATCTCTTTGTGTTCCCTAGAGGCAACACCCCAGTGAAAAGGTTAATAATAAATTTTAATGATAAATTTTGATAATAAAATAGTACTTTCAACACGTTTATCTCGGAAAGCTATTTTCGCACGTTAATCTCTTTTAACCAGAGCACATCACACATGATGCAACTTATCGGTCGCCAAACATTATCGGTAATGTAACGAAATTTTGACTTTTGGGGTTGAACTGTGAACGATGCAAAAAGCACGTTCTGTCGCATCACGTGAAACACTGATTGTATTACAGTTACGAGAATTGCATTCCTCTCAATAGTAAATTTAATAACAATGTTTTGAAGCGATCTCTATCATTTTACGTGACTACCGACCCAAACAGTCTCTACGCTTCATAATTTCGAATATTGTCTCTTTGATGCGTGCGTTTCTCTCTCCGTCTATCTTCCTCGCTACCAGATATATTTTCCAATTATTATCTTCAACAATTTATTTTTATTGTGTGCTTCCTACCAGAACAGTTTACCCATGTAAATTTCCAAACGATCGTTGCCATTTCAACTCGATAATCCCGATTTACGAATGAAATTACGTAAATTACACTCAGTCAAACAAAAGGGTACTCGCGATATTTACGAAGGCCATTATAATGCAAATATAAGGGTATTTATCAGGCTGAATCTCTTTCGAAACTGTTAATATCATCCCTGCCGTTGATAAATCCGAATATTTCAAAATGCATTTTAGTTAAAAGTTTGATGCGGTCACTGACCAAAAATTAGTAAATTGATACAATATAGGCAAAGAAAATTTTAGAATTTTTTAAGAAAACCAGGCTGTTTTTGCAGCCTGTGGTATTCAATTTTATCAAGCTTTTATTTCGCTTTTTGTTATATTTAATAATTATATTTTATTTCATAAAGTAAATTTCGATTTATATTTGATATTCACGAACATTTCTCTCACAATTATCGAACATTTTTACGCAACAGCTTTTCAAATTTAAATGTATTTCACCGTCACATGAAGAATAGTGAATTCTTTTTGTATGGAACAAAGAATTATGCAATATTGCGATACGTGGCTAGCTTCTTTATTTTTATGCGACATGTTCATGCATCATCATTTCATATTTCACCTTTGTTCCGCCACCAGCTCTAATTTTATTATACTTTATTATGCTGTAGCCTGGATTTCCCTCGTGCCAACATTTAATCCATAAAGAGATTGCTAGAATTTCATATTCTAATTTTATGTTGTACACCGACAAGTCACTTCCATTTAGTGTTTCTCCACATGTTAGTTGGTCGATAACTCTATATTATCCTTCCTTTTTTAACATTAAAATATATTTACATATATTTCTATAAAATATTTTTGAAAATAGATAAATGTAATTGAGTAGTGAAAACATTTACGGGTAATAAAAGTGAATAATAAAACTAATGCAATTTCTTCATTTAGATAGTTTACATACTGTATTGTGAGCCATTCTTTTGAAAATTAAGATTGACTGCCAAATTTACGGGTGTAATGGTCCGCAGACCTCTTTTATGAGACAAATGCTACATCGGACAATCTAGATACTTCGTTGAGCGATATAGATGAACTTTTCCTCCTAAAGTGCCATTTCCCGACACACAGACAAAAGCTGTATACCGTGTGAAAAGAACACACAACCATAACTTAACCCCATCCATAAACCATAATTTGAATTACATTTATGAAGACTGAGTTATGACATAGAATGTATACCTACTGAAAGAAGCTGTAAATAAATAAATTAGAAATTGAATAATCCCATGTAAATCTAATCTCAATTGTTCCAGACATTTATAACTACATACGTATCTATTGGAAGTTAAACATGGAAAATGCAAAATATGTCAGCTATTAAGAAACGAATTGGTTCAAGACGTGAATAGAATTCAACGAGGAAATAAAGTCTCAAACGTGATGTAACATAGAAACACGAGACAGTGCAAGGTAAAATCCTGTGCGGTGCTAATAACTCCGTCGTAACAGCGTTCTTAACTACCCTACGCGAGGAACGAAACTTGTAAATCAAGTTGTTTAGCTCCTTTCGAAGGCGACAGACGGGACAGAGGTTGGTTCGTTCACAATAACTAATTCTTGATGGTACGCGAACGCGCGGGGCTAATTGAAGCACGCTTGAATCTACAAGAATATTAGGTGAGAGAAACAGTCGTTCCGTCTCTTTCCAAAATCCGTTTTCCGCTCACCTGGTTGGAGGATGCGCGTATAAACGTCACACAAATTGTTCCTTTATGTAGGGCCGGGTCGACACGAGCATAGAAACGAAGCGTTATCCCAGCGATTGTCCCATTCGCTCGTCGGTTCCACGCTTGTTTCTACCGCGGCCGGAGGAAAATTTGCACGAGCCCCGACGAACGTAAACAATGGATCCGGCGCCGTTGCTGAATAACCTCGTTACCGATGGAGGAGCATAAAGATCACGTCCACAGTGGCGGAGAGCGATAGGATCCTCTAGAAACTCCTCAGGCCGATGTATTTGCTTGCTCGAGTACGCCTCTGCTAATTATATTACTCTTTGAAACTGTATCCGCCAGTCTTTGGAACATTGATCTGCTATTGTGCGCCAGGCCACGGTATCTACAGGGTGACTCGGAAATGCGGGTCCAGGGGATAAATCTACCAGCACTAAAACAAGTAAAAAATGTCGTACCTACATGTTTCATACTTTACGAATTATAGAGGAGGAAGGAGAATATCTTGCTCCTTCGATTTTTCATGATCAATCATGTTACGCGTCACACTTTTGCGCCAATGTTTTGTGAACGTTATAATTCGCTTCTGCAGAACATGAAACTGTTTCGGGTTTGCTCCGAAGAAGCGAGTTGTAGCGTTCAAAAATAAAAAGACGTGACATCCATCAACCGTCGTGAAAGTTTAAACGAATGAATTTAATCACATTGGTCTGGGAATGGTTCATACGATACTTATTACTTACTTCAATGTGTAGATTCACCCGCCGATGTATGGGCATGCATTCATGAATCACCCTGTACAGTATATATACATGTATACCGAGGAATTATACTTCGTTACATTCGTTGTTGTATCGTATTTCCCTGCTGAAGACTCTTCGAATGCATCCTCCGAGAACTACCGGACGTGAAGTCCCGACTTGAAGAAGATCATCAGCTTACCAGGGAAAAAGATCTGAAGGAGTTCGAAGAAGTTTCTCCGAACGAACGGACGAGCAAACGAGCGTGCGGTTCCTCATGTGTATATATGTATATGGCCGCAGGTGTATTCATGCGGACAGAACGAACACCGAGGACCTGTGTAACTTGACGGAAAATGGTCCGACACATTCGAAATGAAAATGCAGTCGAAGGTAATTGGAAAAGTAAGTCGAGAAGCGGAACAACGAAACGACAGCGCGCCGCGCTGGACGTGGTTTTGAGACAGATACGTAAATCTTTGTGTTACAATTGATATTGATTGATCGTGTACGCTATTATGGAGTGGCTAGAATTAGAAGAATAATTTTTCCGTAACTTCGATTAACTATACACATTTTACTTAACTCGTATAATGCATTTTAATCGGTATGTAGTCCTATTTTTTTAAAATTGAATGATCACAACATCGAGCGTTTGTTCTTTCTCATTTTACAAGATGTGACGATATATAATAAGTTTAACACGCATCTATATCTTCTACCTTACACGTATTACTCTCAAAAGCTGCACTCCGTAAATATTTATAGAGATATCCCGCTTTGATCGGCGAAACATAAAGCGGGAAAGTTGCAGACACAGCGCTGTCTGGATTATTTTTCCTCCGGAGTCGTATTTTATTTCATTATTACCATAATGTTTTTCCGCCATCGATCTAACCCGATAACATTAATTAGCAATTTTATCGTTTGTCGACGAGTCGACTAGCGATTTTTAACGAATCGTCGATGCCTTCGAAGGTAACTTCGTTATACACTGGCTAGGAAAATCGTTCCCTACTTATCCCAAACAATTTCCAGGAGAAACTGCTTGAAAACCAACTCGAAACTACTCCAGGAAATCGATTCTCTCCGTGAATCTTATTATACCTTACTTTTAATTCCACTTCAATAGGAAACTTGTTGATCGTTCGCGTGACAGCGCACACAGCATTTCCAGTCAGCGTGTCCCGTGAAATGTCATCTTCGTCTCTAGAATCCTTCGAATACAGCTGCTTCGTAGAACCTACGCGAGATAGAAATTGTAATATTATCTGTCTCATTATTTCGTAACAAATAATCAGTGTCAGTTAGTATCTGAAAACAACGTAATATTCCAATTTACAATGGCTGCAAACTGTTGAATGAAGGATTTTTTAAATCAGGTACTATACGTTTGATTTTCGGAGTATGAAATTTCTAGTAGTACTAAATGATACGAAATGTGGTGTAATTAGACCTAATTAATTAATATGTAAATGCTACAATAAATACCAATATGTTTTGGAGCTTCTGTACGTACACAGCTGGACTGAAAAAGAACATGATCGCTGATCTATTAACTTAAATATTAATTTAAGTATCGGTAGAAATTGCTTGTCTTATTCAAAGTATGTTTCTTTGACACCGATACCGGGTATAAAAATATAAATGACACATAGGAAACTGATGATACACCGATAAATGAGGCTCCCAGAAGCCAAATTGATCCATGTCTATTTTTTGTAAATTTTCAATTTCATTAGCCACAAGTTTATTTAGTGTAAGGAGACGCATAAGCACCTTGAAGGTAAATTTAGGGGAACAGTATGTGAAAAGCACCTTTTCGCTTATCATCATTGTTTGCAAATTAATGAAGATGACTTGTGTCACATCGCATTTGCCTTCCATCTGTGTCGAATATCGTTTACCATGGCGGTAGGATTGATTATCGCATTTCAGTAACGTGGACAAGCTTTTATTGGATTAAAATGCAATAAAACTCAATTACACTTTCGTGGGCTGCAAATTATCGATCGAGATTTCGGACCGTGGCCTCATTTCATCCGAGTCCTGATCTATTTACAACACGTGTCACGTGACCAAAACGAAATCACATACAAATGGACAAACAAAGCGCAAAATAATGGAGTATAGGCGATGATCGTTGATGATCGCTAAACGGTAAACGATCTTTCAATTATGAATATACTGTTTTGCGTCATATTTCGATACGATTAACAAACTTTCGTTCGCAAATAAAGGGAATTCATAAAAAAGATTAATGTTCGGTGAATTAAACAATGCAATTTGCAAAAGTGCAAATTCTGAAAATAAATGATCGAATGTTTGTGTGTAAATTTTTCAAGAATACTTCAACGTTATTACTATGTAATTTATTTCGCGTCATCGTGATCTTTTCTCGGTGAAGAAAAATATGGTTTGGAAAAAATAATGTAGAATAATACGTACACTATATAATTTTTAATTAAATGGTAGAAAATCACTGTCTTAACTACGTTATCAAAATACAAACGTTACATTTTAGTAGAAGCAATTCTCTTTGCTTTTTTCTTTCATAGTCTTGTTTCCACTGAAATAGAAATATTTCAGCCAGGAAAAGATCTTCAAGTTATAGATTAAACAATTACAGTTTCAATGTTTATATTCCAATTAGGTACTAAATAGAACGATCTAAGTTAAATAATTAACTAAAAATAAAAATTCATGGAGCAACATTTTATCACACTTTTTGATGATGAGTCAGTTTTTGATGAACAGCTCTTAATTCAAACAAATTGTTTTCGTTCCGAATTCATTTATACGAAGACCATGCGTGTGTGAAATATATCGAACACTTTATTTGCACATTGTCCGTACCAATAAACTCATCTACGTGATCGACATCTTTAATCCATCAGTATTTCACGTTGCTGAAAATTTCATTTTATCGAATTGATTACAAATGTCCCGCAACATTTGAATTAACGATCGAAGGTAACATAAATTCGTTATACATAGGATTTATGCAAACGTAAAGCTTCGCATTTCACGTAGCATATGTATGTACTTCCAATCAACACAGTTTTAACAATGAATGAGGTGTTTTACATAAGTGCCCCTCTTGTTGCCACCATTTATCGCTAATAGGGAATCAAATACGGAGAATATAAGTGAATTAAAAAATGAAACAACTATTTTCGAATAGGCTGATACAAAATTATGTAATTAATAAGTACGGTCAGAATACGTTTTCGATGATCGCAATGCAATTTGACAAATAACTTTTCGATACATTAACGTTCGAATATATAAACAACATTACCTATGAAATAGCTTAATACATTACAAATATCGTAAGTAGACAAGATAGAAATTAATCTTCTCGTAGTTTTGAGAAACCAAAGTCGAAATTAATCTTCAAAGCTTTAGCATTGATTATGGAACTTTTCACCTTTGGAGGGTGTGCAGGTTATTACGAGATTCGAGTAGCGCGAGAGGCCGGCGAGGGATCCCATATTCTAAAGGAATATGGTTTATCAATTTATTAGTAAGATGCACGGACGAACCTGACGGAAATGATGGAGCCGCTGGGAATATTGAAGACGAGGAACTTGATGCGTTATCAGGGAGCTCTAGGAATAGAATCACGTGCGGAGGAACCTGATGCCTTATCAACGAGTCGCACAAGGATGAAACTTTGTGAACGAACCCGATGCAAAATCCGACTACCACTAACACGAAAATTTGCTGACGAACTTGCCATGTTGACATCGTCGGGTTCCAGTCAAGAGATTGCGGGTATTTCGATTTTTTATGAATATCACCAAAGAAATAAAATCTAAATGGGTATAATAAATTGTAGATATAATTTCGTTATCCTACGTGGATTACGGTGCATAATTGGGAGCTAGAATTTACCAAACTAGATACTCGGTGTCGATTCGTCAATGTGATTGAAATTCTATTCGGTAAGTTTCATAAACCACTAAGAGTGGAGGCAGGACTTACCCTAACTCTTACTTAGTAGTTTATGAAACTTACCGAATAGAATTTCAATCGAACCGATGAAGTCTATAAGGTTATTGAAGATTCAAAAAGGAACTTAAGGCTGCTTATAGATGCAACGTGCCTTTAATGAATATGATGCTACGAGTTCTGCCCAAGGGAGCAAGGATCAGGCTGTTTGTGTAGCTCTATAGATGGATGGAAAATCATGAAAAAATTCCAAATAACCAGATCATTAACAATCGTTGTTGAATCATACTTTTATCTTTAGTTGCTGTCTTTCTGCTCTTTTCGAGCTTCCTGCGTGAGATGAACGAAGAGTATCTACTGCTATCAAGATAACATTTATTAACGATTAACCGTTTCTTAAAAATTTATTTGGGACTTTACACATTTACTATTATATATCTCCATATATGTTAAGAAGCATAAGTAATTTCGAAGAAGCAGACTTTGTAAGCTATTCGCAACGTAACGTTTTTGAGGATATTTTATTTTAGCTATTTTATTTCACTAAAGCCGAAAATAAGGGTCATTTCTCACGGAAATGAACGGTTTTGAAAATTCTGCTTGCTGAGCATTTGGCCGACGAAGGTCTTAACTGTAGGAATCCTCGTAAAACCGTGATCATACAGAGCGATAAGCGCTAAGCGGCAAAATAAGTGGTAATGCCGTAGCCAGTGTCATCGCTTCAAATGCCAGTTTTATGATGTGAATGCCAATGTAAATAAATATTTATTTTTTAACGTGATTATAAAAAAATGTATACGAGTTATATAGGTTAGATTTATACGTCTATCATGTACGTTTTATACGCATGAAAGGCAACCTAGCCAGAGTCCTGAAGCTCTCACGGCTAGGATTGTCGCATTTAACATTGTTGAGTGGGCCATTGTTACGACTAACCTTGCTTCTCTCAGACTTTGAACAGTATGGGACGCAGCAAGATTTATCATGACAATGCCAAGTTAATGATTTCAAGTCCGGCCGAAAATGCCTCAAATTCCCGAACGAGAGAAAATACAGAATTCGCCTAGCGGCATCCGCTTGACGATATGATCCTGAACGCTTGAAAAATTTCGGCAGAGACTAGCTCGTTTGTGACCGCGACGCGGCAACGGACATCTTACGATCGTCTATTATGCAATAGTAGCCAGTATGCATTATTTAGAGTACACCTGGAGAGGCAGAAACGGTGCCGTCTCAATTTAATGGCCGTCCGACCTCCACGGCTCTCGACACCAAGTTAAAGCGGGTTCGTGAGTAGTTTCCTCGACGCTAGCCATATCTACGCCCCTAAATTAGATATCATATTCATCGCAGCGTTTGTAAGTGTCAACGTAACGTAATCTAATAGTACGCGGCCGAATTCATTATTCCGTTCGCCCGCCGCTAGAAAACGATTGCAGTGTCAGATTTGTGAGAAAGAGACAGATACTCGGAGATGAGCACGTCGGGAATGAAAAGAGACGAAAACAGGTCGAGAATTATGAGAATGAAGGCGCGAGGGGGAGCACGGCCAACGTGGTAATACCTTATTCGGGACTAGACCCTGGCTGGGAAATCTTTGTCTTTTTTCATTCTTCGACGAAAATGTTAATGTAGAGGAAATCTGGCGGCCTGCCAATGACGGCGAACAGGCCGAGCAACATTCGCGAAAGTGCACTCGCGAACTTAAACGCTCGGTAATTTCGTGACTGTTTCGCCTGGTTCGTGCGAGTACTTTTCCGTAAAAATATTGTTCACGAACATCGAATGAAAGATTCTTTGCCGAAATTCAAATTTATTCCAGCGATGATAAGAACGTAAGATGCTTCTCGTTCTGTTTCCTCGTCTCTTTTGTCGAACGTTCTCTCTCGTTCTGTTTCCTCGCGGCAATGGAAAACTCCTAGTGAAATTTCGTTCAACGAGGCCGCATAAATGGAATGGTAAATACTAGTGAATTTAATTATTTCGGGGAGACAGGCTGTTGGAGCACGTCCTGAAACACCTGGAGAAGCGAACAGTCATGGCAAAGCGTTATTAAATTTTTAATGCGACTTCGCCGGGAAAATAATGCGGCTTGCTTATTCGATTGCGTTTAGTTTTGAATAATTTAAAACCGACTGTGCGTAGAACACGCGTATTTCATGGGAAATAATACAATCGCGATATGTAGATTATTAATACCTGTTGTGGTATATCGAAGACGTCGAAATAGGTGGTTCAAATATAATATGTTTATATCGATAACCGTTCGAAGAAAGACTAGTATGTATCTAATTCTTTCGTTTTTTTTTTTTGTCAAGTTATTGTTAAAGTATAATTCTGTCGTTGATGTTGAATAACATTATTACTTGATTATTATCCGATTGTCATTGAGTGGCGTTGGATCGCAAACGTATATTCATGGCAACATTTCCAACTTTATATCGACGAGTAAAAAATTGATTTATGGCAATTGAAAGGCATTCACGTTTTAGAAAATATAAAATGTATTTCTGAACACGTATTATTACACATTACTGTCTGAAGCGAATTTAGCCACGATATCGTCCCTCTTGTATTATAATCATAAAGGTAGAAGAAGAACGTTCATCGTTATGTAACTAAAGAAACACGTCTCTCGAATCAGTGAATGTTACTGGACTGGTTCGAGGCCAATGTATTTTGTCACTTGTGGCAAATTAATTCCCTTCATACCCGAACTAAGAATCTCATTAGCCGGGAGAACACATGAATTCACAACTAATGCGGAAGATCCAAAGCGAGCCATGAAAGCAGTAATTCAAACTTATCCGACGATCAGATAACGCTCCACAGAAACACGTACCTTTCAACTCATACCGTGTAAGAACCGTTGCTACCTCGAATGGGATAGATACAAATTTACCTAGTATTCCTCCAATCTGTGACAGGGATCTAAACACGCTTTTGTGCCAAACGATGTTTGCAGACGCGTCACCGACAGATATACACCTGAATGCCCTCGTAAGAACATGTAAGGATACCTGATTCGTTCGTTATCCCAATATCTCTACAGTACGCGGTTGCAACTGAAATATTTGGCCAGTTTATTCCAGTGAAATATTAGATCGATAGATAATTGCGTCGAATACCAAGCGATATGGAATGTACGCGAGTTTCATTTATAGAAGGGAGAAAACAGAATTTTATTCGCGATGAAAACAGGTGAACGGTAGCAGGAAAGTTTTATTGTTTTCCAATTGTAGAGAAATAGAAATGGACAGGTGATTCGCGAGTGATATCAGGGATTTATTCGAGCGAACGATACACTGATTGTTGTTGTCAGCGTTCGTCGAAAACGGTTAACGCATCGATACAAATAACTAGCGACTATGTGACTGAATGCAGCCGTTTTGAAAATATTAAAAGTTCTCCTATAGTGAAAACGACATGGCCGTGTATGAAACCGGCAAACAGTGGCTGTAATCCTAAAATAATTGCTCACGGAGGTACCATAACGCGGATACTGCTAACCATACCGCCGTCCTCGTGAACTATTTCAATATTTGAAGCCAGCATCGAGTTCCATTAGGAGACTTAACGACTAAGAATTAAGAATTAAAGCATCGAGCTGTGGAAACGACGGGATACGTTCCTTTTACATACTTGTAAATTGTTAAGAACATCGAACATCGTATGTAAGTTGACATCGTGCATCGTAATCGACTGGAATATAAATGCAGCGATGTACGATTACTTTCTGTAGCCGCCATATGTATCTATAATTAATATAGCACGAGTAAGCATTAGAAAAGAAGCATAAAACTAACGATAACATTTAGCGATGTGTATATCTTGTGAGAAACATTCTTTACCTGTATACATAAGATTGGCGAAACTCCATTCTTTGTACAGAAACGGCACATAACGATACGAGCCAGCAGGCTATAAAGTTATACGAATTTATTACCGACGTAACCACCCTCCTTAAATCAGTTGAGCGAGTAGTATTCCCCACTGGCTGACAAATATTTTTCCTAGGTCCTCGATTAAACGTCACATCTCCGGGCGAAATACGATTTGGTCACGGCGAAACGTTGTTTTACCCGCGTAAATGACGCAAACGAAATCTACCGGTATTTTCTCTCCCAACATTAATCATGCATAATACTGTTCGAATAAAGTGCACAGCAAATTAACTTACTCGATTAACGCTAGGATCACCAGAGTGGTCGAAATGACCAATTTGTGATCTTCGTAATAATTTTATAGATTTGCAATATGGCATTCTTGATTTTGAATTTTTCTAATTGTGAACGATTCTTTATGAAATATACACAGACAAAGGTTTTCCTTTTGCCTTGAATTACGTACCTTCTTTTTATTTCTTCGATGCAAATCTTACATCGTAATCGTCGTTAGATTCTTTCTCGTCGAAACCCTCCTCTTACTTTCCAAGATCATCTTCTTTTAGACAAGACTACGTATTTAGTCTTAAAATTAACAAAAAAGTAAGAATCTCCAGCAAATCTACCCTTCCTAGCTCTTCCTTGTGAGAAAGTAGGAACAGTATCGCTGTGAGTTAGCGTTTTCCAGATCCGTTGGAGAAACTCAAAGCGAAGCGTAGTTAGGTTATTAGAGCTGGTTTGGAAACTGACACGGAGTCTATAGAAGCAACAATGGGTTTGGTCGTCGACGACAGCAATCCGTGGCTACCGGACAGGCTGCAGTGTGTAAATACATTGAAGCGTCGAAGTATTGCTAACAGCTAGCAGCAACGAGGTGGCTCGACTTTGTTGCCAATATAACGATCCTATCAGTGCGGCGCGCCACTTCTATTGGGCTGACGCGACGCACGCTAGACCGCGTTCTCCTCCTAGAATTATCGAGCCACGGCCAAGTGTAAGTACACATTCGATTGCGCTACCATAATCGGCAATCACGACTCACGACACGCATGCCTTATAGCTGTGCAGAACGCAGCAACCAACGATAGTCGATGCTCCTACTGCTCCGATTAATCGAAGAATTGCACGTTCTGTTGTATTTGTCGCGTAAGAGACGAAGATTACACGTTGCCTTTGGCATAAAAATAACAAATAACGTTCAAAGACAACGTTCGACAAAAGAATGGCTGAAACATTCTCAGCAATGAATTTAGTACATCGATTATTACGTATATCGTGATAAAAAATTCATTTGATGGAATGGAACATTATAAAATACGAATAGTTCGTACATAGCATAATAACGTTGAGATTGTGATCGCGAAGTGACACTGATGGTTTGTCGTAACGTTAAACCATCCTTTAAGACTATACCTAAGCTTTCGAACCACTTTCTGAAGACATAAAGTAGGTCATTCTTGGCCTGTTGCATTAAAAGCCATTCTGCCTGACAAGGATTTCAGCGTCGCAGCTGAAGCTATTCTTAAAATGTGAAACGACAACGGTGTGGAAGGTAATCCGATCGAGAAATTTAAAACAGTTAACGATTTTCAACGTTACACAAGTTAATTAACGTCGTATACTGCCTACGATCTTGTCCATTCTATGAAACAAAATCGAAAGAAAGAGATCCCTTTGTTAGTCAGTAGTTAATTTGATATTTAAGCGATAAATAATAATATAAATATTAAAAGAACCACTTATTAATTGGAGGATTATACATCTTTTAACATATGATTCTCTAAAGATTTCTTCCGAGTGCCTATCACCCTAACACATCGGTCGAGGTTGCAACTCGATGGTTTAATTTACGACTTTACTCTATCTTGACTCGTGATATAAATTCATTTGCGCCAGACAGGACTCACCGATGAAATCGAATCTGATTACGTTCGACAAAATTCAATTATTAAATCAGACCTAATTATGCACCAACGAATTCGTAATTTTGCCTCTGCATTCTGATCAGTCTTTTGTAAAATTTTGACAATTTCAACGGCGCAGCATGCGATGAAGATCATTCGACTGTTCATTGGAAATTAATTTTTGTTATGAACACGAAATATGGAACATTCTCGTTACTACGCGAATGAAAAGAGAAATAATTGTGCAATACGAAAAGAATTTAATTTTCGTAGAACAAGAACTTTATTCCTCGGTTATAGAAATATTTAATATCCCTCGCTGCTCTCTGCTCTACGTATATTAAGCTTAAAATAATCATATCTACTGTGCTCATTTTTTCTCGGACATTCCACACTTTTCTATCGTTTGTGTTCAATTCGACGATAGATCAAACCGCTTATATTAAATTCAAAACAAAATTCTATTGCTCTCGATAGCCGATCTTTTTTTCGGTTAAATTCAGTAAATTCCAGCATGAAAGCAAACACGATTCTCAACAAGTTTGACAAACGTCATGGTTTGCTGACAAGCCTCATGAATTTTTGCTTGTTCGTATTTCCAACATTTCTGTTCGGGAATCCGACAGTGGCATAGAATGTCAGGTATTTGGAGGAAACCTATTCTGAATAGCTTCAAATCAAATTCACGTTCGTGCTGAAATCTATGCGGGTAGATTTTCATTACCTCTATCATGCGTTCGTTGATAGAATTCGATCGTTAAATCAGATCGAACCGAGAGATGCAATTTTGACGAAAGTTCATGCGGACCGATCAAACGAGTTTTGTCGAGGATCATCGTGAATTTCTATCGCTGCGCGACTTTCTATATTTTTGCACGGGAGAGCCATTACAAAGTGACCGATGCTTCGCCAAATTGCATTTCAAACCGTCACAAATCAAATTCGCGTCCACTGCGGTTTCTCAATTTGCGAATTAGCTATGAAAATTTAGTTATTAAATAGATTTCAGTCCATGACATTCAGAAGTTATGACAATTATTCGCATGTTAGATCAGTTTTCATTCGTCATGTGAACGTTTTACGGTCTCGAGAGATTATCTTGCGAATGAAACTCGTATCTGTGCGATGTTTAACGATTATTATTGGAGTAGATACGTTTTAATCAAATTGTCGATTAATTTATATGTGTTTGATTATTGATTGCTAAACTGTGAATTTTTATGCATTTATTGGAAATTTTGAAATACTATGATGCGCAGGATACACAAAAGCAGATAAAATATTCAAAGTACAATATCCATTGTAATATTTAGTAGATAAAACATATATTAGTTGAAGTTCTACTTTTTCTCACCATTATCCGTAACGTACGAATTTATCTATAACAAATTCTGCGTCTTTCGTTTATCTTTCTGATAAAAAATCTATCATTTATATATGTCGGGTTATCGTTAGACTTAGGGCCGTGTATCGTATCTTCATTAGGACAAGCCATCGTTGTTCTTCAATGAAGATTATATTTATAATTATATGTACAAATGTTGATTTAACAGAGTTTGACAATTAAACGCGGTGATTAGACACTCTAGATGTTAAAGACAATGTTCTTAGGTTCAACAACGAATCCACGGTCAACGGGGAAGACTCCTTGTACAGTAGAATATATTTTGAGACACAAAGTGACGTTAGCTGTGACGCTCGGTATCTTTCGGATTGACAAGACGATGTGAGTAAACTCTCTAAGGTGATCACAAGAATAAAAGACTGATACGATCACATTTGTCAATTGCATATTGACCGGGAATATCACCAAAATTCCAGGCGCTGTTATTAGGCATGTTAGAGCCGTCGTTGCTCCTGCCCGGGACTTGTTTGTTAATACAGCGTGTGTTCCTCGATATTGGTACTTCTTCTGTTAGGTAAAAACGTCCATCCCGCGACCGTGGCTACGTTCGGCGACCAGTTGTGTCACCTCGAGTCCAAGCCCACTGTCACAAATCTCGGGCAAACACAATCAGATCGTATCTCGACAACTACTTCTAAGTTCCATTATTTTGGTACAGCTATAATAAATAGTGTAGACCAAAGTATTGGGAATCCTCCGAAAATTCCAAAAGAAAGGCCCGTTGTCCCTTCATCTCCGACATATGTGATTAATCTACAAGCGTAACTTTTCACAATACGTTCCTATCTGCCGCTATTACTCGCGAACTTTCCCTATAGCTTTCAATATGTTTTCCCAAAAACTGCTCGTATGAATCCATACTGTCTTGTTATTATCGACCTAACGTTGCATATAACGGTGGATGACATAGACCGTGCAATTTTCGCGAAACAGAGGAACGCATCCGTGAATTCAGGATGCGTACATGTAACGTACATGTACGTGTAACGTAAACGCGATGTAACGCGATGTACACGTCAGGAGCACGCGAATAATAGCTCAGCCGTGGAGGCGGAAGTATTTTCACGCGAAATCGGATTGATTGACAAAACACGGCGGCGGCGGCAGGCCACCGGAAAATTCTATTCATAATAATTATTCGATACGACAATGTCGTCGAGTTGTGCCTTTTGATGACCGTGTATGATTGGACCAGACCGATTACGATCTCCGCCGGCCATTTGTGTATACCGCAACGGCTATTATTGTTCGTATGCAATTTCCCAGCTTTGTGCATTTTTAACGTCAACCGATACGACTATTCTTGATTATAGGCCGCGCGTAATTGTACAGTGGAGAACAAAAATAAGTGGAGAATTAATAGAAGTACGTTTCAATGAAGTTTAATCGAAATAGTATTAATGTTATATAATTGACTTATATATATATCGATATTATGACACTCGATCGTATTTAGTACAGTTTGAATAGTTTCCTCCGATTTTATTTCCTAGTTATTTTATTGTAAATCTGTATTTAATTTAATCGCATTGTGTGCTTTGTATGGTATAAGCGTAATCGGTAAGTGTTACCCTTCTATGATATATAGATCATTTAGTAAATAATTGAAATCGAGATTTACATTTTTGTGCAAACGAGCCATATTCGAGAAAACTTGAACGATATCTATTTCCACTTACTTTTGTCTGCAACTGTATATTGTCACGGTTTTTGACAGAAATACGAGGACCGCGCGCAACGATGTCACATCTACACGTACTTACGATCAGGTCGCTAGCCGTCCCTGTAGTTACTCGTCGATTTTAATTAAAATCATTTTGGTGTATTTAATGCATGCGCGAGTTCGCACACGTTAATTGAATTAATTATCCTCCCGAACTTCAATCGCTGCTGATGGTGGTAAAAACCAGTCACGTAAAAAAAAAAAAAGGATCGTCCTCGATCTCCCTTGCTCTCGATCTTTCTCTTCGTTTTCCCATTTTTTCCTCGAATTTTTCGTCCCTTTCCACAAAATGCGCAGCCATCGCTCTTTCTGACTTTCACTCTCTCTCTTCATCTGTATTCACCGACCGTTATTTGTCAATTTATAAATCATTTTATTCACGGCCGGCTCGGTAAACGACGGCAACAGCCATTTCGGGTCGATGCATTTCGACGTGTTTATGCAACCCTTGGATCCCCGCGTTCGAATAACGGCAAACCTAGTTAGGCTGTAATTTTACAATGGCGACATGCACGAAAAATCACGATAACGAGGTGCGTTTTCGGCGCCACGAACTGCCAGCATTTATAAGTAAAAAATGTTCGTACAGGTCGGCCGATCCAGCTGGAAATCGATTACGTCGATAACGAGCGCTGCGTTGCTTGCCAGCCTGTCGAGCATTATAGTTCCGCCTTCCTTCCAGCCCCGATTTTGCATAACTCGCACGGGATACGTCGGGTTATGTCAACGAACCGTGTTATTTCTTTTCTTAGCGTTAACAAATTCAGGAAAATATCCTGTTACTTGTAAGGAGCGATGCAATCAGTTCGTTAGTAGTTTCTTTACTAAGCGAACGAGTTTCGTACTTTTATCAAGCTACGATCATTCCCTGCTATATTTTACGAGTACATCCAACGAAATTGAACCTAAGTAGAAATTTGTTTCGTCGGCTAAATATTACGATCAACGCTACTTTGGTTATCTCGTATACTTCTCTACATTCTGTGCATTATGTACAACTTTGCGTCGTAATCCGCGGTCTACTCGTTATAACGGCAATAAAATATCGATATTAATTAATTTAATAACGCGTTAAAAATGGACGTGAAAGTTTTCTATGGTAAACGAACACTTTGACGAGCTGGTGTATATCCAGTCGATCCGATCGGAAGTCGTCTGTCGCGCGAATTAGTCGTGCAATCGATATTCAGGATGGAGCGTAGTGATTTGGCGAATGCAAAGGCAGGTAATGAAATCTGACGTTTAACGGGCGTAACAGCTTGTAAGCGAGCAAAGAATAATAACAATTGCTAGCCGAGCCATTTGTGATTTATGGCGGTCATTAAGTTTGCTGGTATTATCTGGCGGCGGTGCGAAGGGTGCAGCAGCACGAATCGGCTATTTGCGAGGTGCTTGAGATAAATACGACGATAACGCGGCCGAAAGAAAAGCAAGCCAAAGTGGATATTAGATGCCAGAAGTCTGTATTAATAATTAATGCATCGTAACGACCGTGTCTTGCGAGTGAAGAGGACCCAGACTCTCTTCGTAGGGACAACGCTGCTCGCATAAAGAAGAAGGAAGAAAAAGACGGGGAAAGCGACAGGGAGAAGAAAGAGAAGAAGCGGTTGAAAGAAGAAGAAAGTATGAAAAAGAGGAAGAAGAAAGAAGGAAGGCAAAGAAAGGGGAAGCTTGAACAAACAAAGCGCGCAGACCGTGCAGCTACTTATCTCGACGCAGCTCTGCAGAAACAAGAAAGACCGACTCGACAGCTCGGCAATGACCCAGCTTTATGAATGCACGAGCAAAAGTGCGCTCTATACCGCGCTCCTCCGCCACTGCCACCGAATTTCTCGCATCTTCCGGCTCTCGTTGCGACAGACTTGGCTACTTTCCATTCCCTCGAATATCCGTTTTCTTTGTCACAGATGTTCCTAATTTTCGTACGTCCACTACGCTGAAATAAGACGACCGGTGTGAAGGAGATACCGAATTTCTATCCGCGAACGCGGCGACTCTGACCTATCGCAACGTTCTCATTTGCCATTAACGCGTTCAACCAGACAGGATTTATAAAATCGGAACATAGACAAAAATGTTGTTCGCTCGACGTCTGGAATGTGGAACGTGCGTCAAGTTGCTGAAAAAATATTAAAAAAGGAATGCTAGCGATGTAGTTATATAGGGCTCCTTTCTTCCATAATGCGCTAAGATATATCTTACTTTGGCACAGATTTCTATGACCTTAAGCGCACGCGGTAGTGAATTAATAACCCAGCAATGATCCGACGAAAGTGATTTTAAAAATATATGTATATACCGAGGACCTGATGAGATATAAATATCTGCTATATCCATAACTGCATATTAAATGATATAAAAAGATAATACGTTAAACAGGTTTATTTATCTTACAATTACATACTTTAAATTCTGTATCAAATTTACGTTCTACATTTGGATGCGCGAAAAATATATGTATCCTTCGCAGAATCCTAAAGACATGTTTGAATGTAGAGCGGTAAGAAA
Organism: Bombus flavifrons; assembly: GCF_040668555.2. Taxonomy (NCBI): domain Eukaryota; kingdom Metazoa; phylum Arthropoda; class Insecta; order Hymenoptera; family Apidae; genus Bombus; species Bombus flavifrons. Next base: position 12,845,364 of record NC_138451.1, on the reverse strand, counting down.
CTGTACGGTCGGAATATCGTTGCCGATATTCAACGACGTATTACAACTCTACTATCCTCGTTCTAGGAACCATATCTGAATATCGCATCGTATCGATATACGGTAGATTTGAAAAAAATCTAAGCCATCGTGCACACGTTTCAGTTAACCAGATCGAATCTAAAATATAGACTGAATGTCGTGCAAAGGCTTTTTGCCTTTATCATACGAAACCACTTATCCCTGTTCTTGAAAATACCATAAACAACTTTTATTTCAATAACGAAACGAGATGTAGTACGTTCTTCGAACATCGTGGATAGGTTTTGATTCGTAAAATATCGAGTAAAATAACGAAAAGTATATCGTATAATAAGATAACAGTAACAATAACCACTCTGGCTTTTCTCGCTCGAAGCTTTTTTTATTCCTAATTCTCTGCAAAAGAAAAAATCTCTTTCTTCGCCCTCTATTCTCAACTCTTGACTCTAGCTAGCTCTTCGCTAACCCCCGCGCCTATTCTGCAGAAGCATTTAAGCTTGCACACGCGTATTTTTTCTTCTTTGTTTCTCCATCTCTTTCAGCCATTTCTAAAAGATTTCGGGCATATCCACTTAAAACTTTAGATAGCCGCGCGCACCGTTTCACGCGAAAATTTTAAGCGCTAAACACTCTTCTTTCACGCCCTCGCTCCAAACGATCTCCACTCGCGCGACATAATCCTATTCATTGTAATATTAATACTATATTATATAATATTATTAATATTATACGATAATGTCATATTATGTATTAAAATGAAGAAAAAATATCGACTTGTGGGAAGTGTTACAATTTATCGAACGTTAATTCTCGGAACTATTTCATTGTCTGCGCGTAGTTTGACCTGTAGATCAGTAGCAGATCGGTGGAAGCGAATGCAAGCGAAAATGAAAGTAAAACAAGATGGATAATACGGCTGTGTCACAGTGACACAAAAGTGTGATAGATCTGCAATCCTGGAAAATATCAACTGTAACAGAGCCTTGACTGAGATTCAAAGAGGCAAACAATCCATCTGCTGCGTTGCGACATACATATCTGTTAATTTTGCCTCTGAGTCGCTGTTCGAGTTGCTGCACGAAGCTGAGTGGCAGATGAGAGCTACTTTTCCAGTGCAAAAGGTTAAAGGGACACTCCAAGGAATGATGAGTAACATTTACGTTCTTGAACCTTTGAGGTCAAATGAGGCTCATCTTTTAGAGGAGCTCACTGATTCAGCCCTGGAATGTTAGTTATTTAATAAAATCAACGGAACGTAAAATATAAAAATCTGAATACGCTTAGCATGGAATATTGAAATATTTTCTCATATATAGCGTTTTATCCGAACGCATATTTCAAATATTATAAAATATTTAGAAATACGTATAATATTCTCACGGTAATTCCGTTGATTTGTCTCTTTTTCTGCTTTTTTTTTTTTTTTAATCCTACTTTGGAAATTTTACATAATTCTTTATGTCACTAAGGCATTCTAGACATTAAACCAAGTTAAGTGGCAAAAACTTACAATCGGGTCGATCAATGTTCGTAAGAGATGCGTAAGAAATAATCAAATTTCTCTTTCATGTATCATAATTTGGAGTAAATATTTTGATCTGTTAATGTCACGATCGTGTCGCCATCGACCACACAGACACGGCAATAATCTTTCTTTTAGATATTTCCCAAATATGCATGGCATTATTCCAAGTGATGGAAATTAATCGGGATTTATGTATGTAAGATAGTCTCAGAGAATGTTCAGCTGCTTTAAATTCCTATCTAGAAGTCTACTACGAATTCTTGCAGCGTACTTGGTAAATTATGGTTATTTTTTTCGGGATAGAGGAACGTCCAATACCACTGACAGAGAGGAAGGGAACGTGTCGTTGTTCGTGAGATTACTCACGTTTTCGTAACTTCCACGTAGCCTTTAGCATCGAACCGTTCGATCACTTGGCCCAACGGTAAGCCCTATCGATAATGCAAACGGTTTCCATAGAGCGTCCTGGGAAATCGGCTTAACGAATGTGGCTAAAAGTTCGTTTTCAAAGGTAATCATAATGTATCCGGTCGTATGTTAAGAATACATTGTCTCCTATGCCCTGGAGGGCTGTGTCGCTATAACAGCGATGTAAAAAAGAGCTACGGAACAGAAAGAACTTTATTCCGTTATTAAATAATTTATTTTATTTTAAGATACTCCGGTGATTTCCTCGTAAAATTAAATTAAAATTCTCGATCGTTGAAATGCTAAAACAGAACGAAGCGAATTTAGAATTACTGGTTTACCGATAGCAAAGTCAAATACAAAAAGGATGACTTTGGAATTATTATCAATCCTGCTGCGTTTCCCCGATCTTTTCCGACCCAATTATATTTCTCAATCTTCGTTAAATTCCTATATTTATTAAATTGCATAATGTTAATTACGTTTGACGATCACTTCCGTCGGAAATAACTTGTATTAGGTTGTCCGGAAAGTGTCTTTCTTTCGCAAACGTGTTTTTTTACACCAGTGCACGTCATACAAACGTGAAACCAAGTTTGTGAAATATCGCGGTGTTTGTCTTAACAGAACAAAATGGATCGTACGTAATTCGACAAAATAATATAAAACGAAAAACGTTGTGCGTCTATTATTTCCTCATAAAAGGAAAGAAATTTTTCGGACAACCTAATATTTATGATTGCGAATGAAATCAAGTTTAATTCGATACGCTATGAATTTCAATAATTTTTGTAATAAAAATCTCTTACCGTATGAATAACGATCATCCGATATACCGACGTAATGTACGATATATCTCGTATTTTGTTGTTAGTTAAAAACATGGAACGTCTTTTTATTTGCTAAATCGAGATTAGTAGTTCAGATATAAAAATTCGAGGTTCGCAGTAGGCACGCATTGCTTCCTGCAAAAGTTAACTCCAGAAATTGTTCAAAGAATTCGCTAGGACGAGGAAACCCTTTGTCTTCGCTCATCTAACGTAGTATAAAAGAAAGGTTCGATAAGAAGGGGATGGAATTTCCTTCGTTGTATATTACGTTACATCGCAGCAAGATGGATTTCACAGTTAAATACCATCGTTATTCCCCGCTAGCCGAGCTAACTATTATCAACGAAAACTATTATCAGCGAAAATACATTTATAGCCCGGGTTAATGTATTTTTAATTGCGTGTTATATTCTTTCGCGAAGAAGATGAATTTCACCGTTAACTACTCCCGTCATTTTTTCTATACGCGAACGCCATCAAATAGAACGTCTATTCTAAAAGTCATATTCTTGGTTACACATTTATAATACCATAAAGAAAAAGACAAATGTGTAGTCGCTGCAACCGACGCTGTACGTCGTTTCTTCCGAGCTATTCACCGACGGGATTAATAATTGTCGCGACTTTTAACTGCACAATAATGAAGTCCGCGCAACGATCGTCGAAATGTTAACCGAGTTTCGGACGTGCAAATAAAGAGAATTATTACCGTCGGTCGGGACTTTGCGTCTCAATTAATACCGCGCGATTTCTATGGAATCCACGGGGGGAATAAAAATGTCGTGACTCGCGTTGCACGCACACGGGTGGTCAACAATATCGGATAGTAAAATCCTTGGGAAATGAAAAATTTTGCTCGAGGGCGGACCGCACATGCACACGTACCGCGCGATCTGTTATGTAGCGAATATAACGAGTTCTGTCGATAGTTTTGTCGATGTTAAATTGTACACGAAAATAGGGTGAACGCGGAAAGAAAATATCTGCCGTCAGCGTAGGCGTTTTTCCGTTGTAATTTTTACAGCAATTGTCAAAGGAAAATTGTTTTTGTAAAAAATGTTCTTGCGCGATGGCTTCTCGCGAATAAATCAATTTCAAGGAAATATTTTCACGTGCTCTTCCTATCGGTTCCAGTACAATTGTATTGCGTGATACGCGATTAAAAGTTTGCCTTCTTAATTCTGTTTACTTTCGCAAAACGATGGTTGATCGTCAAAAGTTTGAAAACACGGTGAAAAAGAAAATACCGTACCAGTCTTTGATCTGTAAATTCCAATCCAGTTTCGTGTGTACACACAGTTATATACAACGATTTGCAGATAGTTGCAGAAATAGCTCTGTATTTATAATGTTATTTATCCGGTATTAATTTAAAAAGAAACTAAATAATGGTACGCATATTTGCTGATTATATCCTTAACGATGTAACCATCGTGTTAAGAGGTGAAATTGATTTTTGTATAGGTTGTCGGTCTATGGACTTTATTGGAAATATGTCACTTAGCTTAAGAACGTGTATATAAAGTAGGATGCTTAACATTGTCATCTAGGATAACTATAGTGCCTCTTAGCTGTACATTGCTCAGAGTATATTCATACCATACATCGAAGCTGCATTTAATGTTCCCAGCTTCGGCTACTTTAAATTAAGTGTCTAAATGAACATTTCTACATGACGCTGAAAGCTATTAAACAGACTTTTAATTTAACGTTAACGAATTTAAATCGAAATAAAAATTTATGTCTCTGCTCGGTGGAAACAATTTTGTTTAAATAAATACTCGACAACTTTAGCGTAAAATATATACGAAAGAAATTAAAATGAAATATATACGAAAAAGTACATAGTACAAGCGAGGAAACAAAGTTCGAGCTCGTGCCATTTATAAAAATTTCCTCCAAATTGAATTAAAGTTTCAACCAAATGTACATATCTATGCAAATTCATTGTACGTTCAAGTTCGGTCTCTCCACATTCTCCAGATTCAATTATAATTTTTCTACTTAGGAAAAAAAAAAGGAAAGATACTCTCTTGTCTTCGTTTATTACACAAATTCCTCGTCGAATCGTTTAATTTTTTCCATTGATTCTTAAGCAGGCGTATCGCGCGGCATAATTAACAGCGTGATATTAGCGTATTAATGTCGGAAATGAATTTTCCAATCGTAATCGTGTCATCGAAAATGTCGCTCGACAAATTACGGGCCGGCGAAACACTCAAATCGAATCGTCGATATTCCTCGCCAGATTCACCGCGACGACATTAACTCGATACGGCGTTAATTTCCAATTTCAACACATAGGCGATATTAAAATTTCAGGTGCTCCATCGGCGTTCCAGTTCTCGCCTAAGCTTTTATGGTGTTCCCTTTAAACTTCAGCTGTGTTCTCATTCTCTCTCTCTCTCTCTCTTTATATATATATGCATATAGATATATATATCCCTTCCGCTTTTCGTTTGCCACGACTGCGCGTCGAATGCAAGTAGGAGCATTTAAATTAACGATAATTTGAGTCGCAGGTTTGCAAACTAGTCCTTGGCAATTCTACGGTGCTCGTTTAATCGCCTCGGGCTTTTTGTTTCACCGCGACTTAACGCAGTGATACTCCCACAGGCGTTTCCGACCTTCCGAACGGCGAATATGATTCGTTAACACAATCGCGCTGCTCGCATTGATTTAGTTAATAATTTCAGCTGGCTCGAACGCATCAACAAGAGACACGATTCTGTAAGCCAATGAATCTCACGCTTGAACATTTGTTAAAGGGAAATTTCGCTCCGGATTACGATGGACTGGATAAAAAATTCATGGGAAATCAGGCGTACGGTTTTCGACGATATTAACGTTTCGTTGCATTTCGCAGATATTTTCTGCATTCACTTTTTCCTAACCAGTTGTCTCAGGACTGGAAATTTTATCGTAGAAAGTTAAAAGTACTGTTGGGGTAGCGAATATTGTTTTTAAGTTACCTTATAACCGAACGACTAAACACAAAACGAGAGATATTTTGAAAAATACGAATTATACGATACTGTGAAAAATATATACGGACTCGTGTGCTCATAGCATGCAAACGTTTCACATTGGAAAGTCATTTTTCAACTTGGACAGATTGGAAACTCCGAGTATAAAGCTAGAGCCACGAAGATATGGTATTATAAAAATATTTCAAATTTCGTTATGTTAACTGCAGCTATAAAGCATGAAAAGTGTTCTCTTATTAAACATTTTAATTACAGTAAGCTGGAATAAAGTAAGCGCTTTTATCTCGACTTAATGTTACATCTCTTCTTTCCATTTTTAATCGTGTATAAATTTTGCACTTTTTCATCTGACTAAATGATGTCTGACTGAATAACAGTCCATGATGTTAAATTCAAAACACGTTGCGTGTAAATACCTTTAATGCATACTGCATGAATTAAAAGCGAAGTAGGCTTTCGCGATGTAATGGAATGTTGCGAGAATTTTACGTTGTTGCCCGCGAAATGCATAAAACAAGCTTAAATAACTTCGATGCGTTAGCGTTGTTATTTGTACAGATTAATTCAGCTAACACGCGTCCAGATTAGGTTTTACGTATCAACTGTTACGAAAAAAAGTGTGTCACTGTCGACTGACAAGGGTGCATTCCACCAATATTTTCACTATCGATCCCTTAACAAATAACAAATTGTTCGAATTCAATTCTACTTCGTTGTTTCACAAATATCTGCTAACACACTATAGATATTTTAATGAAACGAAATACCGATATTCCAATGGAAATATGAGAAATATAACGTAACGTTAATATGCTAGGTAATTAATTATATGGTAATTAATCTTGCCATTTTCTTTCGATTAGTTTCGTTCCAATTATATTTTCTCAAAAAATATTATCACAGTTTGAACAAATTATACAAAAAGTCTCGCGCATGATTTCTCGTTTCAATTTTATGCTAAACATTTCCTTAAAACATTCGACAAACCTTCTTATTTGCTAAGACGAGTGCAAGATCGAAATATGAAAATTCGAAGAATGGTTCGTGGAATTGGTGAAATTAAAAATGACTGGCGCTTTCGACTTCTTTCAAAGGTAACGTCGAAGCACGTAATCATTCTAATAGAACCGTTTCCAATGAATTCGCGATAACCTCGTGAAAGGGGAATTCTTCATCCGTTATTATTATCTGTAAAAATGCCGTTTGATTCGTTAGAGACCGCCATGAATTGATACAGGAACCGCGTCCGCGAAAAGATCGAAGGGTATAACCGATGATAAGTATCCGATAACGAGCGTCGAAAACGATCGGACATAGAAGAGAACGCGAATAAGAAGATTTACGGAATATTCCATTTTCGTGGCTTTTGTGCAGGGCAGAAATACACCATAAGCGGCATGCCGAGTCGCAAACTCGCTCGTGTATTCTACCTCTCGTTAAACTAAATAAGGGCTTTTTTTTACGAAAAAGGGGTAGAACTAACGAAAGAAGGGATGCTCGCTTACAGTCGTCCCAGGGTGAAGGGTAGCAAACGAGCGTAATTAGACACCCCATCTCGCTACCTTGGCCGATCGTTTACCTCACCAGCCCTCGCGTCTATTGTTGTTCTATTTCTTCTCATCCCCGATGCCACTTCGTCCGCTCTTCCTATCCATCTCCTTCAGCCGCGATATATCCAGTTACATTATACCAGTCAGAGCAGCCAACCAGGAGAAAAAAACATTATCCCCGGCGTTAATGACGAAGGTATTCGCCCACCAACTGTAATTTTTTCCTACACTAACGTCCATAAGTATACGAACACTTTGATCGATTCTGTAGTAACGGTATGCGTGAATTTAATCGGAGTGTACAAGTTAATGGATTGGTAATTTAAGGCAGCACTTTTATCGTTAATTTTCAATTTCCCCGTGGCGATTTCTCGAATGACAGCTTCTCTTCAGCTTTCCTTCAGGTCAGCTCGCCAATCACTTCGAAGTTGTTCGTCACCTTTCAACATTGCGATCAATCATTTCGACAATATATTTGTATGATTTACCAGTTTTTCGTGGTATTTTATAGTTTCTTTTTTTTTTTTGATAACGTCCTTGATACTTGATGATATTCGATCAATTACGTACCAAGGTGCGTCTGTGGTGGACCGTAATTACGTAATTAAGATGCGTCTAATCAGAAATAAGCAAGTAACCAGACACTTTTGAACAGCAGTGTACTCGCACATTTCCATGTTTCTTTTCTCCGACTGTTTCCCATTCTCACTCGCGTTTAATTTTGCCTCATTTTTTCCTTTCCTCGTTTCGCCCCTCGCGACTACTTCACACGCGCCAATTAACGAATTAATCGTCGACCCGTGAGCTCGTGACGCGAACGCATGCTTGTTTGCGCATATTGATAGCGCCCCAGTGAGTTAATGGTGACAGTTATTATCATGAAGCGGATAGTATCGAAACTACCTTTGCTTTGGCTACATTGTTACCCAGGTTTCATTGTACATAATCTGAATATCAATTCACTTTGTCAGGCTGATCGATCAAACGATACAATGTATCGGCCGTTTGTTAGGGATATTATGTCAAATATTAATTAGCTCACGTTTATCTATCTTTACACGAAAGCGACGATTTTATTTTGTCGTTGTCCCGTGTTGGATTTAATTAGATTGATCGCGTCTTTTGTCACACTCGTCGCACATACTGATCGAACGAATAAAATGTTGATTGTTTTATTTAAATCGCTATAGAATCACGTCGGCATTTTCGAATCAACAAAAATCCAATCGTTCTATTTCGATTACTATTTACTATAGCGTGGCGATATTTTACAACATTGCGCGTTTTAATCACATAATTAGTTTAAATATAGAAGACTACTGTTTAAAGCGCAATTACGTGTGCAGTCTACATTAACACTGCATTAATACGGTAACCCAATAACTCGGAATCTAGATTCATTTTGAAATATGTTCAAATAATATATTTAACACACTGGAAACCGTCCACGTCGCACATACCACGTCATACATACGTTATTTGGCAAATCAATTAATGAGACAATTAGTGATATAATTGAGTACACTATTATTGATACAGCGCGCGTGGCTCGATATATTTGATCGTTATTAAAAAAAAAAAAAAAAAGAAATCTAATAGATATAATATCGTAATAAATTAAAATGAACGTTGATTTAAGGATAACATCGAGATTGTGTAATTTATAACCAGGATCGTATCCAGATTTCAAAATGTACCGTTTATCCAGGATCATATTGTAATATTTACAATACGCGATCGAATTTTAATACATATTATAGTAAATCCCTATTGTAATATTATAATCCTATCGCGATAATTCTGTGATACGTCCTGGTTTCAGATAGATTCGTACAATTGGGATAATTTTTATATGTTATACGCGTTATACGTATTTTACAAAAACCAAAGAAAATTGATCACAATAATGTGCGATCACGATAATCACAAAAAGTGAACAAATCATTCTACATGAAATATATGTTAAAAAGCGAGAGACAATTCAAACAGATTTCCACAGATTTTATTTAACGTAACATCGAAAGTAATAATTTGTAAAATGAAATTAAACAATATTTTTGAAAATAATAACGAGACGAAATGATCTTCAATTATTCTATCTAACGTGAAATATTTAATAAGAAATACTGGCATTTATTTCCGAGGAATTTATTTCCTATTAGTTTCCTTACATCTCTAACAAATAGGGAACGCGTGGGAAACGATACTGGAAAAACGAGACTATTAGATTTTGCTTCGTATCTCTGGTACAATCTGTGCAACGAGAATATTTAGGAAAGAGTCATCGTTACATTAAGATTGCTGTTACGGTCGAACATCTTTGGTAGATACCGAGAGGTAGATGAGGTGAAACGGTTGCTTTTATTGTACTTCTTATCTTATTTTACTTACCCGACGTCTCTGTACCTTTGATAATTTTTTGCACGGGTACGAATCGTTTGTCTCGAGCAGAAGTAATAGGATCGACGTACGCTCGACTTCTGGAAAGTTTGCAATCAGCCGTTGATGAATAAAACGAAAGAAACAAGAAAACAGATATAGAAAGAAGCAATGAGGGGAAAGAAGAATCGATCGAGGAAATTTGTTCTTTCCATTTGTGCGATGAAGGCCCGAGGGAAATGCTTTGTATAAATATTTTTAGTCGCTCGAACGATCTATCAATCGTTCTATCGTAAACACTTCTTTCAGTGTAAAGCGAAAGGCACAACGTTTTTTAACATTTAAAGAACTTCGAAACTTATGATTCTCTCCTCAAGACGCAAAACTCCTCTTCTACGATTCGCGAACGATCAACCAGTTCGTGATCGACGCAGTTTAGAGATCTGCAAAGAACAACTTAGTCGGCGTGTGCCAACTTTCCAAAAGTTAGTTCTTAAAGCGAATCGTATCGTGACTAAGGTAGAGGATTGTCCGCTGCCTCTTCGCTTAAAACACGACATACACAACATATACATACATAGACTTCGAAATCTGTGGAATCATCATTAGATTGCTGATTTTTGTGCAATTTTACGTATTACGTATAGTCTGTACATTTTCATACTTTCGTAGCTGCAGTTTAATCATCGTTATAACAAGTACTCTAAGAGCGATCGCTACGCGTTAACCGTCGATTCTCAAAGCTCGGTACGCGATAGAATCGACTACACGTGAGTATACGTACGTGTTTTTGTCTTATTTCGCAGATTCTGGCAACAAAGTATCATCGTGCCAATGAAACAAAACTTGGAAATGTACCGAGTAGTTAGAGCAGTTAAAACACAGGATGCTAAACAACAAAAGTTGGAGTAACAGATTTGAAACGCTAAGTATAGGATTCTCGGCAAAATAGAAGATAACTGGCCGTGGGTCGTTGGCGCTAAAGCATAAGAAGAGGAGTTCGCGTCTTGACGAGCTCGCGCGAACATATAGGTACGAACGAATAGCTTCGGGTGCTTTGGCAAGCGGCCAACTCGAGTATCTCTCATGTGTTTGGCAGGATTTGTCGTCGTCTCGGCCTCTCCGTGCCCCTTTCTCTCTCGCTCTCTTCCTCCTTTACCGTTCTCCTCTTCGGCTCGTCCCCTTTTGTTTCACCGACTGTCTCATTCTGGCCACGCGAGACACTCTATTACTCTCTATTCCATAGGCCTCGCTACTCCTCTAGACACTCAACGCGTCTGGGTACGTATGTTTGGTTACGCGAAATGCTCTTGTGCATCTCAAGTCGAATGTTTGATGGCGCTCTTCTGTTTAAACACGGACCCAGACACTACCGGTGGACGGACCATGTCTTCGGATCTGCATACGTACGGGGATGACGTTCACCAAACCCACCATCACCTTTCGAATAACCCGTTCGTTTGTCTAATTGAATCAGGATGAAACGATTTTCTTGGAAACTCGATCGAAAGGAACGTTGAGATTCGCTGCTACTTTTTCGCACCGATAAGTTTGTCCAAACGTTCTATTTGGTCGATGCGCCGTTTACTTTGTGTTTGAATATTAACTGGTCTTAGACTCTGAAAAATACAGAAAATAATGGAAGAAGTATAATTGCGTGGCATTGTATTTTCATTATTATTGTTGTATCGCATCGATGTATGCGTTCATATAGCAAATTCTAGACATTGTACCCAGGCATATAGCAGCAATAAACCCATAAAGCCAACGGATATAGTGGCAAATCAAGTTCCAAGTGATCACCAAATGCAGTAACACGATCCTCTGCGTAACACGATCTATGGATTCATTGGATATATCCGTGACTTTATTGCCTAGGTTATCCACGCGTTAACTAGCATCGTCGCCCTTGCTCTTAATATACTTAGTCCATTTGCCATTTTTCACGCTTATAACTCGACCGTTCCACTAATCATGGAAAATGGAGAAAACGCGGTCAACCCACCAGCCGCGTCTTTTCGACGCAACTTTCTATTTCGTATTAAATGTAGATCACGACGTTTATCCGTCATCGTTTCGTAAATGAAAATCAAGCAACGATATAACAAACGAATGAATATTGTTTATTCTTAATTTTCTGTGCATCGTACACTTAATCGTACATATTGGCTCGACGTTGTAGAAAAGAATACAAATATTAAATAAATTAGTTCGATCAAAATGTATAACGTGACAGAACGTTTAAAAAATAATCTGATAAAACGTTATAAATAATTTTTCAGCCTGTATGCCGAACGAACCTTGGACCCTAAAAAAGTTTTTCTGTCGCATCGTGTAAAACAATGCAAATTGATTTCGAAGTGTTTGCTTATGCATTCATAAATTATGAAGATATTTATATTTTCTCGTATAAATCAGATTTAATCTGTATGTATTCATGGACTTTCGGTACAGTGTCGTAATGAATAATGGTGGCAATTTCATTAACATTATTCCAAAATTTCTGCAATATTTAATGCGAGCAGTAATCGAATATCCCGTTCAATATTGTAGTAGCATAATTTATAATTTATCGCGATAGAGCTTACAAACGTAATTCTTAAATACGTAATATATAGTTTAAAGGAATCGTAATTTGTCTGGTGTATCGAGCAAATAAAATTTATAAACAGTATCTCCACACAGAGAAATACCTAAATGAGTACATCGTGGAATCTATCGATTAAACATCGACTATTTCTAATATCGTAAACTGTAAACCTTTAAAAGTATTAGCCTTAAATTTGTTAATATCCTATACAAACGCACAGCACGAAAACTGTTATAGCGTATTAAAAAATATATGCAGATCCATACATTACAGTCACCATATATCAGATACATGCAACGTGAACAATAAGTAACTCGAGAGAGCCGCAATCGTGTATATACATATAGATATACAAAGGAGTATACAAGGATATCATAAATCACGTAGCTTTCCACGGTTCAGTGTAATATATCTACATCCTTGATATGAATATATCGATGTACAAGATACCCAGAAGTAGATACCCTGGATTCGGCATTAAATAAATGTGATTTCGAACCATTCTAAAATCCGATTCACCAGGAAACGCAGGCGCGAATAATGAAGGAAACTTCGCCAGCGTTCAATCATACGAATGTCCCCCGGAACTATTTCATTTTTCCCGTTCAGCAACTCTGATGTTCACCACGCTGGTTCTACACATAATTTTCCTCTTGCCTGTTAGCGACGAGATTGCCGGGCTCCGTGGATTATTAAATTCGATGGTAGCGAATTTACCGGAACCGCGATTCCTCACATAAGATCCGCTCGCAATAGCGAAGCGTCTGTGTAATAAATTACCGGGTAATGTTTCCGCGGCGTGCCATTTTAAGAAAGTTCTGCCAAGTCGGCGCAATAGAAAAACACCATAAATTCATATCGATTTCAAGAGACATCGTCATCGGATGCACAGACGACGACAATGGTTAGAAACCACCACGACTATGATCGCGACGACGACAACGACGACGACGACGACGACGACGACGACGACGACGACGACGACTGCGACGCCGATGGCATCGAGGACGACGCCCGCAAATAAAATATTCTACCGCAGCTTAGCAGCGAACGTTCTCTATCCTGGCTCGTCGATCGTCCAAAAATCCGGGTGTAATGTGTGTCGCGTTGCCCATCCGCGAAATGACAGATTTTTACATCGCACAGACGGATTTACAACAAGCCTTGGACCATTTTTTCCTCGCCCCTTTTCCGCCGGCGCTAATTTTTTTTTTTTTTTTTTTGTTTTGGCCATCCTCCTTTTTTCGAGCCGTGTGCCTTCGTACGTTCAAGCTTCCGTAGTAATTCAATTTGTCACGCAGACGGAAGTTTTGATAACATCCTTCCGCTTGATTTGTACGTTTCGCGGTGAACAACAGCAACAACAGCACCAAAAATTCTAGAACTGTACGTACAGCACAATGGCGTTGCCCTATCGATTTTCCTCGTAGTTCTCCTGCTTGATATGTCTCGTTACTCGTCTTTCTTTTACATTCCTCTTCCTTTCCCGATCTCTTTTTAATTCTTTTTCCTTTTTTTCGCGGTATTAGTAATCGAATTGTAACTCCGATTTTAACGAATTTCTACTGACATTATTTCACGTTAAAGTAATATCTGCGTTAGTCTCGCGTTAAAACGTAATCTCACGAATTTTAGCTTTTCTCGCGATCACCGTTAACGAATACCCGCAACAACCGAGTCTTTGTTACCTGGTAAATGGAATAAACATACCATGTGAAAGCAGAATCCCGTGTTCTTACCTAGTAATTGTTTCGTACATATTTACGTCTCTTCGATCTTCTTTCTTCTCGTAACCTTTCTCTTCGTTCTTTTCGCTTTGCTCTTCAGCAAAGGAAAGATATACTAATTACTGTTTGACGTTATTCTTCCCTTTCGCATATAAATATAATTCTACTTTCTTTTGTTCTTTTGTATTTTTTCTTATTTTCCTTATTCATCTGTTCCTTCTAGCGGAAGAAGGCGAACATGTTCCTGCTACCACTTGCCAATTATTATTTCTTGCCGTAGTCGCAAATTATTCTTTTCGCATTCTGTTCAGACCCGAGATATTCCTTCGCGCGAGAAAGATAAAATTAGGCGAAAAATGTTGTAACCAAGAGCAGAGACTAGGAGCTTTCCCGAAGAGAAGTGGCTTTCCTTCGCTTATAGACGGTGATTTGTTGATCGATGTGGTTGGCAGGCGTGGTGCAATGCGGTTATCCTGTCTTCTCTCAACCTGTCCTTTCGATCTTTCTCTTTTTTCCGTTCGTTACTCCGCACACATACATATATCCCAGCGAACTCGATGGGAAACGAGAAACAACGAAACCATTTGTGTCATTAGCCGCCACGGGGTTTAGCGTAATTAAACTGGCTGAACAAGGGTTCAGGTTCCTAGGTTCTCAGAAGTTGGGTACTGGGCATCGCGATCCCGTCTAATGATCAGTTGGAAACAGAGCATTGCTAATTCCTTGGTGTCGATAAAGATTCCTCGACTACGAAATATACAATAGCTCGCGAAAGTAATCGAACATGTTTAAAAACCTTTCACGTACGTATCGTAGAAAACATTTTAAAATTCCATCAACACCGTAACGAGACACATGGTGCCTGTCGTGAAAACTTTCGTACAATGTATGCGATATATTCGTAAAAAATGAGATACTCTACACACCTACAGCCGTCGACAATTCGAAATTTGCATTAGATGAAATTTCACCTACAGTAGCTACAAAAAGAATTTGCATACCGTCGTGTCTATTAATATAATATAATATTAACTAGATATGAGAAAATTAAATTTCTCATTATTCAGTAGAATCTTTATACAACTACAAAGGTGCTTTCGATGCTACGAGAACGAAATGGCGAACCCCATGAAAAGAGGCCCCATTGGAAAATAAAGGTACGTGCAGATACTTCTGGTAGCCACTGAATAATAGGTTTAAGGGTTAAAGGTTATCGTATTGTTACGCGAACATTGGCACATCAGGCGCGTATAGACTCTATAGAAACTTAAACTTTGCCGTAATAAAGCTTGCCAACGTTCGAAACTCGAATCTTACCGCGTAATTTGTTATTGGAGATTCCGTGTTCCGAACTTGAGAATCGTTCGCGAAACACACACACACACACAAACACACTCGTGCGTACCAATCGAAAAAACCATAACTAACGTAGACTGGGTGAAAAAGCCAATAAGAATCAAACGGTGTTAATAAAAACTGAAATGCAAATACGATCGGCAATATTCGGCAACATCCCTCACCTGAACAACCCGTAACACGAACGCTGTACACGCGCATCTATCACTTGAGTTTTAAATTATAACTATGCGCTGGAAACAGCGTTTTTGAGTATCGTCTCTGCACACCTATTTCTGTCGTGATTTATACACTTAATTTCACATAAGTCAATGTCCCCGATACAACGTCGCGAACGAGCGTAACTGGGATTTACGATCCCGCGAAATTCGAAAACGGCGAATTACAGCGTACAGAACGCGACAAAGTGCCCGAGTGTTTTAGGGTCAATGCAGTATCAGCTTAGTGTACTGATCGATGAAGCGTTTGATCGATCAATCGGAATCCAAAATCGTAATCGTGAAATTGATCGAGGTGTTCGAATTTGCCTAGTACGTTATGCCTTATTAAGACGAAACTAACGAATATATCTGTCAATGCATAGTACAGTTAATAACAATCGTATTTAACGTCATCGAAACCTGACGAATCTCGCGTGCGTTCTCAGTTAAAATTTCATTAATTTTTATCAGAATATCGAGTACACACTCTCGGTTGAAACAATTTTTGCCGAGTGACATTTGAAATTCAAATTCTGAAGTTTTTATCGCTGGATAACATGCTTTGATAGATGCATTCGATGAACTGCTTTTTGGCTAGTAAAAATTACCTTGACGTTAGTTACCAATCAGAATTAAAAAAAATATTTATAACATTCGACTTCTTCTATACCACAAGCTACAGTTCACGTTATATAAATTATTGGCCCTTACTTTTATTTTCCAATGAAACCTTCTTTATCCGGTTCTACGTTTCATCTCAGTGCCTCTTTGAAGTCATATGAAAGTATCATTAAACGATATGAAACCGAACATACTTGAACCTGATTAACATTAGGTTGACCGAAAAGTTTCTTTCGTTTTATGAGGATGTAATAGACGCACAACGTTTTTTGTTTTATATTATTTTGTTCAATTACGTACGATTCATTTTGTTCTGTCGAGATTTCACAGACTTTGTTTCACGTTTGTACGAAGGTGCACTGTTGTAGAAAACAGCCCTTAACAGGTTTGCGAAAGAAAGACACTTTTCGGACAACCTAATATATAAATGCTATATAATATAATAAAAATATAAATGCTAATTAATACATAAATACAAAATGGTGTGCAAATATTTTTCTAGCCACTGTATATAGTTTTTTTTTAAGAAAAACAAATCTACTTTCCCTTCGACCAATAATGAAACTCGAACGTTGCTTCTCGTTCGCCGTATCGATCGACGATCGATCGGAACTCGCAGGTTCCTCGCGGAAAGTTCAATTCCTTCTTACCTCGTTCATTATACCGTAATACGTTGCTGGAAGCTATTGGCTGGAAAAGAACATTGTTAGCGTTACTGACTATTATTGTTAGCGAGATTCGACGAGCGTAAGCAAACTTCGCCGTCCCTTTTCGCCGTGTCGCTGCGTATCTACCTCTAAGTGAAACCATTTCGTTAGCGGAGAACGCTGTCGCGATCGAGTTTACCACGTTTTCTCCCTTCAATCTTGCTTCCATGTGCGAGCTGTCTCGCCACAATGAGGACAAGAATATAATAGATCGACTTCAAGATGGGACGACGTCAGAACGAGGCAAATCTCGAGCAGTACGACAGGAATTTCTATACATCCGCTTGGCAGCCGTCGCTCTCTGGGATTGTAATTTCAGCATCCACTCCGTTAACCTCGCCCCTTTATCCTTTCTACCCTCTGTGCGACCTTCTCTCTTTCGTTCCCCTTGGATGTCTTATCGGAATGATCGTAAGATTTTATGCAACGAAATCATCTTCACCTTTGTTATTACCGTTATCGTTCTCGTTTTCACTCCGTCCGTCGTCTACCCTGTAGTATTATCTGGCTTCCTTTCTGCCATTGTCACAAACTTTTCCATCCGGAATTCTACTACGTTTTCTCTGTATACACTTCCAGTTTACAGAGTGACGCGTCTATCGAGACGAGAAATTACGAGTTCCTCTTTGTTTTTACAGCACCTGCGGGGAAACGGTATTGTTACCTTTTTACTTGTCACGTGCTTGAAGAATGTTTTATCGTAGAAGTAAAATTATCACTCATACGTCGCTGGGATACGCTAGGTATTGTCCATTTTTTTCTGCCAAATGGCATCGCTACGTTTTTATAAATACAAAGTAGAAATACGGTAGGCGTGCAAGAAATTCCAATCAAAACGAACTTTTTAACTTTATATTCGAAACACGATACGTAAAGGAATTTTAAGAAATATTGGATTTAAAGGTATGACAAGCGAAAGAGAATGGTATAACATAGAAACATCGTCGTATAATTCTATAACGTTACTTATAATTCTGTGAAATGTTTGAGACTGAAAGCGAAAAATCTATCTAGTCGGAAAGTTTTACACGCCACTGTACAAGTTAGGAGTCTAACGAGTAAAAGGTATAAGTATCGTCTTGCGAATGTTTTATTAAAAATATCAAACAGACTATTGTCACGTTCAATAAAACGTAGAAATAGATTGACGATATTTACATTTATTCCATTTTAATGCGCTGCCTGTTCTTTAATTACGGAACTGAAATATCAGTTCATTGATAAATCAAATTAACTGAATTCATTAAGCAATAATTTCAGCCAACGTATTACTTATTCTTAATTAATTTTTTTGTTTGCTTCATATTTATTTCATTTATTCCATCTTTTTCGATAAATATTCACATTTATCTGTTCTTCTTCTGTTTCCTTCGAGTCCTATTATCCGTCATTAGCGAAACTCCCATTCCGCTACTTCCATTTCTCGTTATGATCCATAAATCACTTCGACTCTCCATAGCTTTCTTCATTGCTGTTCTTTCTTCGTAGCTCGATACGTTTCAAACCTCTCAATCGTAAACGCGAATAGCGAAGCGTAAAACAACTCGAACGCCCGGAAGTAAACTGGCTCGCGCCCCGTACGCGATTCCAGCTTTTTACGTTTCCTATCCAGCCCCTCCTTCGACAAAAACCTTCTCCTTCAAGGAACAAGCTACAAAGATGAGAAAAGATCGCGGCAGAAAATCAATGTTGCACGCTACGCTACGGCATCGAACACGAATGGTTTCTTACAAATTGCGACATCCTGTATTTTCACGCACGAGCAACAAGACTTCCCAATAAAAAATCCATTGCTACGCCTAACAATAATGAAACGAACAATTTTTCACATGCTCGTGGTTTTTCAGGTTTCGATGGTATTTTTACTCCTGAACATTGCAGTTTCCAATCTTCTTCAGGGCTGAAACAATTTTATTTCAAGTACGTCGTAAAGAAACGAACTGCGATATTCACGAACATCGGCACAAAGTACAACGCGCTATTAACAATACGATCGAAACCCGAGAAACCACGAATGTGTCGCCTAATAACAGTGGAAGTTTAAGATCGAAAAAATAATTTTCATTTAACACTAGAACTAACACGAAGGTATCTCTACCAAAACCAATGAAAATGACTGGTCTTTAAGAAATACGTAAAATAGAATATTTTTATATTTATTGATTTATTACTTTCTTACAGAAGCAATTCCATGTTATGTAGCACATTTTTAGTATTATTAATCCATGTGGGACCACGAGCCCTAAACGAGGGTTGACACGTTTATAAAATTGTAGAACCAGTCGTTTTGAAAGCTGTGGTATTTCCAGTGTTGGCATCTAGCGATTTAGCTATCGATCCGGAATTTTCCCGATAACTGATATCGTCGTATCGAATGATACGCGGCAAAAATTTTCAAAACGTGTGGCAAGTTGTACAAAACGAAGAAACTGGTTAATTGGGGTTCGATAAACAGATTGCAGGACCCTTTTACACTTTGACAAGTACCAGTTATTTTGATTGGTATTGGTATAAGTAGCCTTGATACAAAATTATTTTGATTTTGAATACATAAAGAACAAAATACAATTCGTCATATTATTCTTTTAGTTATCGTTGAGAAAGTCATTACATCGTTGTGGAAAAAAATATAACATGCAGTAGGAATTTTAAAATAAAATTGTAAAACCAATCGATTTGACTGCTGTGGTATTCTAGTGTTAGCATCTAGCGATCTAGCTATCGATCCGGAATTTTCCCGATAACTGAAAACGTTTGAAAACGTGTAGCAAGTTGTACAAAACGAAGAAACTGGTTAATTGGGGTTCGATAAACAGATTGCAGGACCCTTTTACACTCTGACAAGTACCAATCATTTGTGACGTGACTGAATTTTGTCAATGAAATTAAATTCTATATTGCAATTGATCCGTCTTATCACAAACGTTTATATGTTGCGGTGAATGAGTATGGATTTGAAATTACCTAATTGATGTTCAGTGTTAGCGAACCAAGAAACTAATGCAATGTTGCAACTAATTGTAAGTGTGGTCAAGAGAAGCGCGGTATAGGATTTAGTCCTGAACTCGTGAATACTATAGGGTTAACTAATTATTTGGGAGGAAACTTTGGTCTAATCTTATTAAATAGCAGCTGATATTGAATGTACATTACAACTATATTATACGTATGTATGTACATATATGGAACATTAGAAGATTTGTTTCGTACCAATTCGTATAGAAACGGGTAAAATTTTCCTGCATTTATATTTACGTACATACTAATTATTGGAGAGGAAATTTTCATCCAATTTTACTAAATAGCAGCTGGTTCTGAATATATTTTATATATTTTACATATATTTCAAAATAAAGCGTGGTAAATGTTCTCTGTGAATGCAGATAGAATGGGTAAAATTTTCCACTTATGTATATATGTATATATATGGGTAAAATTTTCACGTAGCAGCACATCTGACTAGTAAGACTAGGAATTGAAGGTTTAAAGTCAATTTTCTCGAAAATATACACTTAAGCTCCATACTAAAAATCTTATTCTATATTTCCAACTTTTCTTTATCACGTGGAATTGCGTTAAATTCGAATGCATCACGATAGTGATCGATAGATCGGACAATGTTCTCTATTCCTTGGACTTTTCATCAGCGAGCAAAGACGATTTCGGGGACAATACAGTAACAGTAGCGAGGGAATAGACAAAGGAGGTGAACGCAAGAAGTAACGAACGGATTCACAGTATCAGTTTCCACGTGACCACGCGTCTTTTGGAAACGACGCGGCCCGACGACGCGGCGTCGTTCGAGGTGTCTGAATGAGCTGGCGTAGCTGGCCAATTGATCCGAAATCGCGCACGCTCCACCGGTTATCTTCTATACTATTCTATAGCACGAAAACGCGTCTTTTAAGACGGTGCTTTGGCACACTTGCTCTTTCACGGTATCGGTTATTCACGGCCTCCGCATTATCGCCCGTTTTTTCGCCAAGATCCTCTCGAGATTCCTGATCCTTCCGTTTCGCGCTCCGCCAATTCCTTCCTTTCCTTCTCGCTGCACCGGCGTGCTGCGTGTTCGCATTAACGAGTATGGAAAAAAGCTCGTGGCTCGACAGATACCGCCACGATCCTCGAACTCTTACAGTTCCATCTTGCTCTTACTTTTTCTAACGAGAACGTTTTTTAACGCGTCGATTATTATGGCGATATTCATCGGCGCACCACGTGTTACTAAATTTTTTAGAACGGCTGGAAAAAGACGAAACAGATTAAAAAGAATTGGACAATGTGAACGACTGAAAAAACATTGTGAGAAAAAAGGCGCTGAATTGTAATTTAATGTTTTTACATTTTACGTTAAGAAAACGTTGAACGTAAGATCGAATCAGAAAGTGGTACGCGCCAGCAACAATTCTTTTACGTTTTATCGAAGCTTGAGATATCGTTCGAGTTTAACGTTGGGTTTAACGTTAGAAAAAGTACAGTAGGGTCGAAAGTGTCCGCTAGAGGGTTAAAGAAGCCGTACTACTCTTCTCTAACTTCCAATCCACAATTCTTTCGTAAATTTCCTTTTGCACGCGAAGAGATTCGATCTCGTACGAGATGTTCGGGCAAAGGATTGAATCTAGTTTTCGATTCTAGCTACTTCCTCGAATTCCCCATCCTGCGTTTTCTTAAAGTGCTTCCGAACGTGCAAGTTCGCTCATTTACCTGTTACGTACGGAGAATATTTTCCGCCTGCTGTTTTAAAATTCCTGTAATCTCGAATCTCGATTCTGGCAAACGGGAACGCCCCAAAGCCCTGCTATTTATCGGTCGGGAAAGCTAGTTGCATTACCTCGGATAAATAGCAACCAGAAAGAGAACATCCTGTACGCAACATCGTAGTCTAAAAAATTATTAATCAGCTAAATGCCAATATATTTATTTCCTAAAAGAACTGATATCAAACTTTTATTTGTTACAATTATGATTACGTTTTACATATATATTTCCAGATGTGTGTGTCTAACATATATTTCTAGAACTAATAATTAACAATAGAACAAAGTTTTTATTAATCGCCGATCGTGCAATATCATTCGTTCAGATAACGATAACGAAGAATCTACGACTTTCTTTGGTATCGAATTAAATAGAGTGCCGAATAGAACAATAATCTCTTTTATCTGAGATTATGTAATTATTGTATAGTCTTATGCGTATTGATATTCTTTTCTTTGACGTTTGATATGAAATGCATAATATATTCTGAAAGATTTTGATTCAATAATATACATACATATATTAGCTTTTATCCTGTTCGACAGGATAATATTTACGGCTATTAATTCACATCTATTTGCGCTGATTACGTGTTATTAATTGGATACATTTAAAATACGCATATACTTAACGAACGCATAAATTTTGTTATTTCTGTAGTTTATTGTTAATGCGCCGTAAATATTGCGATCTCTATATGGATTCTGTATGAATTCATAAATTTAGTGCATAAATCCATCAGCATCCTAAATAAGAAGCAAAATATAATATTAAATTATTGAATATGGAACGACCGGTTACACAAACGCATAAAATCCTCGAATTTATCGGCTAAATGGGCTGCAAAATAGCATCTATTATACGTCAATTTATAATTTGGTATTAATAGTCAAACGAAGCTAGTGTACCATTATCCATTTTCCGTTGATCATTTTACTATAAAACGGCAAATTGTGCATCAACGCGAATAATGAACTGACATTAAATTCGGTCACGTTCTTACGAGTACAAATCCGGACTTAAACGCAACGTATGTAATTCAAGTAGCATTAATATAACTCGTAATAATAATATAGTTGAAAATATATAATTATTATATTAATTAATCAATTACTCATATTAATTATTGTATTAATACTACGCAGGATATGCTGTAATTTGTTTCCAAACGTTTATCGAACGTAATTTGCAGAATATTCTTTGCTACTGTTTCATCGCAAAATATTTTTAAATAGCTTTTCGCGTTTAAATGTATTGGAATTATTTTATTCGACGGAATTAATAAACTAGCGGAATATACGTACTTAAAAGAAGATAATTAAAAATCATTTTACTTATTTTACTAAAAAGGAATTTAGAATTCGACGGATTATACTTTGATAAAGAATTATTATTTTATAAAATTACAAGCATTTTATTAAGTTTTCGGTTACCGTAGTTCCACGTTCGCCGCTAAAGAGATTCAAACCAAAGAAATTCTTGAAAGTCTTCGCCTAACTATCCCTTTCATACAACATACATCCTCTACTCTGGTCTCCGCTGTCACGGTATTTGAGGCACGGACTTGCTAGGAAGCTGTGACGAATCTACTAACACGCCACGGACGAAACGCATTCTTCCTTCCCTTTTTCCCTCCATTTTTCGCTCTATTCTTTTTCTTCTTTTCTTCCTTTTTTTCATTACAGTGCTAAATGATCAGTTCATCCACCACAACCCAATGTAGTACGATTTGCATTTAAAACCTAATGAATAATTTATTGGAAATATCATCGAGTTTGTAAATACTTTAACTCTTCGTAGCCAACCTGTGTGGTTTACGCGCCAATCGAATTTTCGTGTACGTAATATATTCATTAAAATTTTCCATAAGTATTAAAGTACTTTCGGCAGTGTATATACCGAATGTCGGGACAAATCTTGTATTACGCGTCGACCAGGTCAAGTAGGTAAGAAAAATTCGAATAAACTTATGTTGGAAAAGGATTTATCAACAAGTTATAAGTTGTAAGTGTGCGAAGATTTTCAGAAAAGTTGTTCTTGGTTTATGAAAAAGCGATGGGAATAAAAGACCAGCTTTGAGGGTGTATACTTACCGCTACAACAGCAACGATATATTTTTGTCGACAATTTGTTTGACAAACTGACAAAACAATTAACAAAACTTTCTGAACTCTTGTAACTTCGATAAAGTATTTTCGAACACAGGTTCGTACCAACGTTTTTTATCTACTTGACCTCATTAACACATAGTACAAGCTTTGTGCCGGCCTTTCCGGACACACTGTATATTTCGAAACACAAAGCTTTTGTCATGTTAATTCTTTAATTAATTAGAAACTTTCTTCGTTTATAAGTCGCTTACAAAGGAACGCTGTCGACAAAAGTAACTACAGTCAGCGGTGTTAACAAACATCGTAAGTAATAACTCGTAAGCAATTCGTTGAAGCAATTGAGTCGAGAGCTTCGGTTACCTTAAATTTCGAACAGTAATGCGTAATGTACACGGGATATGCTGGACATATCGCTTGTAGTGCATTAGCCACGGCATTTCGCCGTCAAGCACTTCGATAATGCTTATTCGAGTCGACGTTCTCAAATTCTCAGAAGTTTGCTGCACGATGGAATGGAAATTTCGGCCGCAACTAGTCGAATCGCCAGACCTATATTCATCTTTCATCGTATCACGTCATAACTAATTTGAAATTTCATACAGTTCTAAGTGAATGTTAATGTTGGAAATTCTAACCCTTCGGGATCAGACTATTTTTATGTTAAACAGCGACATCAATGGAATACTCAAAGTGGCCAGACACGTTCATAGTCTGAATATATTTTTTCTATAAAGATCGTGGACAAACGATGTACAAATTAAACAAGAGGGAACACCAATCGCGACATAAATCTACTTAGATGAAAGAGATATTCAATTTTTTGATTATAAACTTTGTTACACGCATATCAGAGAATAAGACAGTTCAGCGTTAAAAATGACCAAAAATCTTCCTTTCGATAAAGAATCAAAATTACTTTCACTTTTTTACACGAATCTTTCTCAATCTTCTTTTTTTTTCTTAGCTGTTATTATATCGTCGAAACGAAATACGAGGTATGTTGGTCGAAATCGGAACAAGTTCAGCGATATCGGATTAAAGTTTTCTTCTAGGAAAATTGAGTAGAATAAGGAAACTAAATATCATACGCTGAAACCGAGGAAATAAGATAAAAATAAAGCAACTAAGGATAACCCTGACTTTTTATCGAAAAGAAGTATTTTGGGACTTTGTTAATATCGCACTTTGTTGCCGATTTAATAACAACTCATTTTTTACTCGTGATATCATTTTGTCAGATTAACGAAAGTACCTACGAATAAATCGTAATTATCTTTACGGGAAATACATATTCACAGGTAATGAAAATGGATTTTGCTTGACGCAAATATACGTCCGTAGAGCAAAGGATTAAATCCAGCGTTATACAAATATTCCAATATGGACATCGTTCAGCTTTCATTGCATCACCGATCGAGATGATTTCTCGAGTGCATTGAAATCGTCACGGTCAACGCGTGTTAGCATCGTAATCCAATACGATACCACGACATGACCCAAGGAACTTGTGTTTCAGTGTTCGTAATATCAGAAGTGGAACGCGATGCCGTTGATACTGCTACTAGGTAAAGTTCATAACGCCTATCGTTTGGATGAGAGTTCTCCTCAAGGAATCCATTTCACGTGGTAACAGCTAAAGTCGGCTCTGGATATCGATGTATCGATGCCTTTTTCCGCGATATAATTCTTTTAAATTTCCTTCCGACTGGAAAACTTTAAAAAATCCGGCCACACCTCGCCTCGATAGAAGTATACTGCACAGCGTTGCAGTTACGTTCCGCGTGCCACGGCACCGCAACCGTTACACGCGTTACTTTTTAGAAACAAAAATTCTGCTTGCTGTTTCTTTCTGTAACCGCGCGAACGCTCCAACAACCGAGTTTAAACATATATTCTGCAATTTAGGAAGCAAGAGCTTGGCAAAAGCTTCCGATCTTTCTTTACCTTTTAAACCGCGTTTAAAAATAATCTCCTATTATTTAGCATTGTACGTTTTCTTTCAACTAGCCTTCCGATCGCGTTCCAAAGTATTAGGTGGTCCGAAAAGTTTCTTTCGTTTTATAGGGAAATAATGGATGCACGACATTTTCCGTTTTATATTATTTTATCGAATTACGTATGATCGATTTTGTTCTATCAAAATGAAGATTACAACGTTCGACGGATTAGGTTTCATGTTTGTACAAAGTTAGACCTAAACACTAGATTTAATTAGATATTAGATATTTATATTAAGTAATATTTACTTATTTATAACATTTATTTATAAATTATACTTATCTATAATAAGTATTAACTTATTTGTTGGCCCAAGAGCTTCGAGGTAGAATTTTATGTATTATTTATACGGAAAGATTATTTATTATTTATTTCTCTATTATGATTCTTTCCGATGAATTCTCATTCATGAGAGAGATCGGATCAAATGAATATTTATAGATACGTGGCTTTCGAATAATTATTTTAATATTTCGTTATTAACTATGATTTATCGAAAATATTTCAAGAATATATATACAAAAAGAAGATTTAGCGTACATCTGTAATATGAAGTTGAGTAAACACGTCGTCTCTAACCAATTTCTACGAATTAATATGCGTTCGTATTAATTCTACTTTTAAAAGTAGTGCTTTTCTTTCGATTTCGAAATACAAAGATTGGAGGACCGCGACCAGATTAAACTTGCGAAGGAAAATCTACAATTTTCGACTTGTCGCTTGTCGATTCCTTAATATCGTTAGCCGGGAAATTATTGTTCAAGAACGTCCTAACTATAAGACTGTTTCGATTCGTTCTGCCGAGAAAGAATTCAATATCAGAGGGGCAGAAAATCGTCCGTCTATCGAGCTCGGCGGAAACCATTATCCCGTACGTCCCTTTCAATTTCATTCAGCGGTGCTGCCGGTCGCAGGGCAAAAATACTGAAATAGCAAATATACGATAACCCTCTAATCCGGGCTCCGCCGATAGCCAATGGGAATAGAAACGTTGCGCTTGCAGCATTGGGCACAATTAAACCCGACGACCCTTCGGGATCTACTATCGTTCAACGTGAGCTAAGGGGAGAGAAACACGTGTACTGGGTCGCGCGATGCATCCACCGGATAACGGATATGGCTTTTCTTCTCGCTTAGATAACAGTGTCTCCACCTATCCCGATGGTCCAGTAGCGAAATTCGAAGGTCAGAGGATCCGCGGCGAGATCTCTGCTCGCCTAATTTCCTTTTTCTTCTCGCTTAGATAAGAGTCTCTCGATCTTCGGTCTAGTGGCGAGATTCGATAAAAATAAGCTAGTCAACTATAGCCGATAAGACTGGAAATGTGAAAAATATAGGAACGTATGACGCAACCGATGGTTTCTAACATTATCAGGTCTGTAGGTATGAAACCGGAATTTGCGTATAGATTGTCCTAGCTGATAATGTAGTTATCACTAAATTGCGTCATTGATGCCAAAAGTCTTTGTTGACATCTCACAAACATTTTCGACTCGGAACAATACAAGTTTCATACAACAGCATAGTTTGTAACAGCGTTGAACATGTCAAATTTTGTGCCTGGAAACTACGATTTGCGGACAGCATTGATTTTCTCTTACCATTTGAAGAAAACTGCCGCAGAATCGCATCGAATGCTTGTCGAAACTTACGGTGAGCACGCTCTTGGTAAATCACGGTGCTTTGAGTGGTTTAAAAAATTCAGAAGTGGCAATTTTGACGCGAGGAACGAAGAACGTGGAAGACCACCGAAAAAGACCACCGAGCTGTTAAAACCTGGCGAAACCGTTAATACTGAGCGCTACCGACGACAAATGATCGATTTGAATCGAGCTTTGCGTGAAAAACGACCAGAATATCAAAAAAGGCGACACAAAGCAATTTTGCTTCGTGATAATGCACCATCGCATACAGCAAAACCGGTCAAGGAAACGATCGAAGCGTTCAGTTGGGAAATATTTTCGCACGCGGCTTACTCACCAGACTTGGCTCCGTCCGATTACTATTTATTTGCATCGATGGGACACGCACTTTCTGACCAGCACTTCACTTCTTAGGAAAATGTACGAAAATGGCTCGATGACTGGTTTGCCTCGAAAGAGCGACAGTTTTTTTGGCGTGGCATCCACCAATTGCCAGACAGGTGGGAAAAATGTATAGCTAGCGATGGGCAATACTTCGAATAAAATATTTTTAATCATTTTCATACAATAAACGTGTATTTTCTATACAAAAATTCCGGTTTCATATTTACATGCCTGCTATATCTAGGTAAATCGGTTGGGTTTTAATAGAAACTCTGACGTGATTTTGGTGTAGGACTTTAGGTGCCAAAGAAATTTATTAACAATTGTTGGAATACAACGATATTAATCGCATACAGGTGAGGTGATTGATCGAACGGATTCTTCCCTTCGTTACCCAGCGATATCCCAATAGCGTACGTTCGTTAGATGTACCGCGGCGGCTAGCGTGTGCATGCTCTTTCGAGAATTCGGCGGAAGAAGCGCAAGGATATGGATGGAACATTGGACACGTCGCACAGCATCCACACAGCATCCACACAGGTCACACTCATTACTGCATAGAGAGTGGGGGTTCAAAATCTTTTCAAGGGCCATGGGTCGCTAAGTCAGTCAGTCTGAGAATAACTAGTCAACTGTCTACATTCAACAACACTCACTTATATTTCCTGTAATAATTGTTTAATAAATATCACATAATATTATTTCAACACAAACATTGTGTCTTCCACAGATTATTAATCTTAATTCCGAGATTAAATTCTAACAACAATTCTAACTTTCGACTCTTTACGTACGACTCTCGATTCCAACTGACTATTCTCACAACTCGACTGTTTTCTCGAGCCGATTCGTTTCTTTTTATCACCTCTCAATATCCGCACTATGCACGCGTTCGTTTCCACGTACGCCTTCTTCCAAATATTCGGCGGAAGGACCGTAGGGATATGGATGGCTCGTTAGGCCTGTCGGCCTTACGCTTCGGTGATGTATTTTGTACCGACGAAAACGTTGGAAATTTTTCTTGTCGAGTGCCGCTACAACTCCTTCGGTATGAAACAGAAAAATCGGTTTTATTCTTAGGAACGAAACAAGAAGACTCGAGTTGAATTCTGAACACGAACGAAGCTATAATCTCGAGTACAGAGTATAGCACTCGCTTTTCACTCGAGCTACGACGATTCTCTAACCAGCTGAAACTATATACCCATTGTTAAGCCTCTCGCGGAAACTACAGATACGCGCGAGCACGGCTTCCCCCGTGGCATGTGATTTATGTAACGAGCGGGCATGTTCAATCTTACCACTAAAACCAATACTGAAACTAACGCTAAATGTCTAATAATCGAACAAAACCAATCTGGCAAATAACAACACGCACGTTGAAGATAAAATTAGAGGGTCGAAATATCCACGGTAAGATCTTTGCTCGTGCAATTCCGCTTTTCTTCTCGTTTAGATTACGACTCTCTCCAACTAACGGGACTGTGCGATAGCGAAATTCCGAAGGTAGCGGGTTCCGCGGCCAGTTCTCCGCTCGTCTAATTTCACGGACGATGTCTCGACTTGGTCCACTAGCGAAAATCTCGTGGATGCGCGCATCTAAGGGCGCACAACACGGAGATGCTCGATATCCCGATACATGCAACTCGAATCAGGACCGGGGAGTCAACAAAACACATTAACGCTAATCTGTCCGTACGTCGAGCGCAGTCAATGGCACGGCACGAATCCCATTTGTCCAGGACGACGTCTCGTGTTGTGACGTACGGTTGTGTGCGGTTGTGTACGGCCACGTACTTACACTCCCGTTCATTAATATCAGCCGGTTGGTATCGTACAAAATGTAATAGTTGATCGTAACTGTCGAAGGGACGATTAAACGATCGGAATTAGAATAATTGGTAATTGATAAAATATATATTGTAAAAAAAATATGACCATTTTTCAACTTTACAAATCAATATTACAAATGAAGATTAGAATAATAAATCGAGAATCATGTGTATGTATATAATGCACATGATACGTAAATATATGTAAAATATCCAAAGTTATTGCAACACTTAAGAGATGAAACAAATTTTTATGCAGGTTTCATTTCCTTAATTTCATTCATAAAGATGTAATATTGCGCAAACATCTGCTGTCTACCGACCATACGAAATCAATTAAAACAGTGATCGACAGAAGGTAGACATTTATGAGACGCTGATTATAGCGCAGAATATACGGATTCCTCATAATCCGTAGTTCCAAACGAGATAATAATCGTAAGAATTTGAATAGGTTCTCGACGCTTTTTCAGGTCCACATAGGATGCGGCCGAATAACTTGCCAAGCGGAGTGAAAGTGATACCTCGTGAAAGAAACAAGAAAAAGGCTTAGTTTCCGAGAAAATCGGGTTTGAGCATTTATCAAATACGATTCAACGTGGCTAATTCCGTCTGACCGAATAGAAGGAAATAATCGCTAGGATTTTGCTCTACGCGTGAAAATAGGTGAAAAACGTAGAGTAGAATTTTTCACGCGGTGCTTAGTCTGCGTGAAAAGTAAATTTGAAAATTTACCATACGAAAGTGCAGCAGACCGATGATACGTCTGCGAAAAATACTGTCAGCTAATACTTACGAACGGAGATGTACGTCTTCACTGTGCGCGTTTCTGCGTATCGTGTACATTCTTAACATGCATGGAATACGTACATACGGACGAGTGCACGTTCAAATGAACGTGTACCGATAACAACGTACCGGGTACTTACATTCCTACGGGAACGGACAAAACATTTCTATAGGTAAAGGTCGACAGGGCAGCGAAGCAATCAAGTTCTTCTGGAGCGGGGAGGAAAACGAGGGCTTGTCGAAGGCACTCTGTTCCTTCCATTGCGCTCTGTTCAGTTTCGGAAAGTTCGACGACGAGCATGCTGTGCCACAGTTGCCCGCGACTATACCAGAAGATAGTGGCGAAGGGGAACGCGAGGATTCGTAGAATCTGACCTGACCGCTTATCGAACGTGGTTAGCGGTACCAGCCACTCTCGGCTTATCCCTTAGGACGCCGTCCGTCGCCAAAGACGACCTGACTATCTTGCACAACGTATTGTACCTTTGCGCCAGTGGAATACCATTCTCCCTCTTCCTTCCCTTTTCATTCCCTCGCCCACACTTTGACGCCCGTCCTTTTTCCACCCTTCCCCTCGCCTCACACCAGGGAATATCCCGAGGATTTCAAAGTCGAACAACGGGCTCGACCTCTTCCTTTTTTCGCTCGCCCGCAATGGACCACGATAATGGACCGGGTGTTAAGATTCGAATGGAATTTTCCGAACATGGATATTTGAATCTGACCGGGATTAAAGCAGCTTTCGCGTTGGTCCACTTGTGGTCGCGCTCAACCGAGGAACGCGAAACGTAGATAAAACTATTTTTTCGAGGGAGATGTTGCTCCATTAATAGGATCTACGTAGCAACTGTGTTTTCGCTCTAACTCTGCTTTCTACTCGATCTTTTTTTACGTATATTTCGTTCGTTTCTCTGTTACTTGAAATCGTTAACGTCGAGAAAATTTAAATATTGCTCCTGTACGATGCGAGTATACCTTAGCACGCAATGTCCATGACACAATTCGCTCGTTCGTTTCAGTCATTTGTCGTTCTGCGAGCGTAAATCCTCATCCTGAAAGATATAAACACATTTATCGTACGACCTGATACAAAGCATTTTTAGGGTTTTCATTTCCAATAGGACAATCGGCTGGATTGTAATTCGTAGGAATTTTTCGTTAGAACTTTGTCTGAATTTTTATCGAGCTTATAAGTATACCGTCGGTGAAAGATAATGAGTAAATTTTATTAATAGCATCTGTAAAATCGCGTAAGAGTACTTGGATCGTTGAATTTGACGTCTCCTGTATTTCGGTGGTTTTCAAAGGGATTCTTGAAACTTTTAAAGATATGTTATCCGTAAGACTAGATTTAAAAAATTCACGGCGCTTCGTCAAATTTTTGTATATTTCAGAAGTAGCGTGGAAAGTTTCCGCAATATGGGATGCTGTATTCGAGTCTAGTTTGCCGGTTTTGATTTTAATTGAGTTTTCTTTCAAACATGCAGCCGTTGTTTCTGCACGCAGCGAATTTAATTAACTCGAATGAAACATTTTTATGTACAAAACTCGCTGTTGATAACGACATTACAGAATATCGTGAATTTTCTATATGAGGCGATTATTTTACATAAAATATTCGATAAATTAAATACACGTCGGCTTTTCATTTTATGTTTTCTAGCCATTTTGCAATATTTCACTCCCGTTATTTACGCTGAAAATCGTAATACGTCCAGGATATATACACGTATGTTAAACATCACCAACGATCGTTACGATCCAAGTAATATTAATACAATCATCGTATTCAAATTTATATACTCATTATGTTCGAAATATTTTAAATATAATATTTGTCGTATAAAAATATGTGAAATATTTGGCACAATAACGCGTTCGTTAATTTAATGTTACGATATATCATCAAGTACGTACGACTGCCCATAAATCAATTCGATAAAACATTCTCCGTATTTCATTGCTGTAGCTTACAATTAGTAAATCTCAGGATGTAACGCGCTGATTTAATTTCTCGACCGTATCTTAGCCATAAGCTTAATTTATCATATGCCTCAGAAGGAAATAT
Source organism: Bombus flavifrons (assembly GCF_040668555.2). NCBI lineage: Eukaryota > Metazoa > Arthropoda > Insecta > Hymenoptera > Apidae > Bombus > Bombus flavifrons. Next base: position 12,812,880 of record NC_138451.1, on the reverse strand, counting down.
AACCGGCATTTCCGTCACCGAAACAAAGCCAGTTACCTGGAATTTTCAGCGAGCGTATAAACGTATATATAGACAATTGTTGACTTACAATTGTAAACTAGAGTATCAGTGCATCCGCCTCCGGCTAGATAATTCTATTGTGTGTGTACCCGTGTTTTCCTCTTTTCTTTCTCTCGTCCTTTTAATAAATGAATAACTCCCTGAGATTCATTTCCACGTTTACCTACGCCAAAGTAGATTATTATTAACATGGCGAAAAGTATCCGCTAGAAAGTTACTAATTGCTCGTATGCGAGTGGCAATTTTAAACTTTCTCTCGATCGCGACTGTACGTACGTTTGATGCTTTGACGTTTAAAGATGAAAACAGGACACGTAACAAAAGCTGGTTCTCACACTGTGCACTTGTGAAATATTTTATCGGAGTCCACCGCGTGCATTTATCGCGCATTGATTAAATTCCACGTACGATCGATCGTGCAAAAAGGCGTCATATGGCGAATTTGGAGGAAACTGCGATGGAAAATCGAGCAGCAGAGATCAAAGTGGAGAAAGAAAAAATCTGGACCCTAGCGTACGCGAGACATGGCGTTAACAGCAAGTGAAACGCACAGAATCTGAAGCACGTGACAGGAAGATCTGGAGAATGTTCGAAAGGGAGAGAGTTGCGGTTAAATGTACAGAAATCAAACGTTCTGATCTTCTATAAAGAAAGTGGCACAAAAAAAGGAAAAGAGACTCTAGAAGAAGCGAAGAAATTCAAATATTTGGGATATAATTTGCAGAAAAACGGAGGGAGAGAGTCACGTGTTGAGGAAGTTGGGAAGAGAGCAAGAACCGTAATGGCTCAGATATGGACGAAGAAAGTTGATAAACAGCATTGACAGGAGAATTTTTGGAAGCGCAGTTGAAAGTATTTTGTTGTACGCTGCAGAAGTATGGAGGCGGTAGGAAGCGGAAGAAATAGAGGATCTACGAGAGAAATATATTAGATGAATCTTTGGGTCTGGACTTTTACGCCCCTGCATATCTAGTCCTGCAGCAAACCAAAACGAATAAAACATGGATAGGGACGAGAAAGAGGGCAATAATATACGAGGAGAAAACGAAACGTTTAAACAAGAGCGAAATAATACAGCAGCGCTGGAAGGAAATAGATACGAAGCAAGAAGATAAGAAGTCGAAAGGGGACGAAATGAGAGACATCTAATACGGACAGAAAAATGATAGATGCTAATGAATTGGAAATGGAAAGAACAAGAGGGAAACACCTTGCTGAAGGTAGCGAAAATGAACGAGGTAGCGTAGTTACAATGGCGAGAAAAAGGCAAGAAGGCAGATATAACACTCGTTATAACGAAATCAGAGACAATCAAAGAGCTAACTGTTTAAATGAAAACTGCAAAGGCGGAGATCGAGGCATGATTGCTGGGTTCGGATGTGGATACAAAGAAAGGTGAAATATTTATTGGAGTGAGAAAGACGGTACAATCTGCAAACTATGTAAAGGGACAAGAGAATCGTTGGAACATGTGCTGCGTGAATATAAAGAGCTAAAAGAAACACGGTTAAGGAAAAAGAGCGAAATGGATGCGTTTAGGAAGGATAGGAAGAAGCGGAATTAAAGTCTTGCGGTTAGATTTCCCACGCGCGCTCTCTTCCACAAATAACAAAGCTAACCACCCATTTTATGGTCGAAAGGAATGAAACAAAGCCAATTACTATGCAATATATTTTGCATCGAAAGTTGAAATTTATTCGAGCTGGCGTGTGCTTTGCCGTAAAATGTCGCCGGCCCGCAACACACAACTCAACACTGAAAGGGTTAATCCGCTTTTCCTCCGCCGGATATCTCCGCCGGGACTATTATAATGAGCCACGGCACATGCAAGAAACACGGCGCAAGTATGCGCGCAAAGACACGCAGCGAATTTCCGCTTGAAATTTCACGAATTACCTCGCAGCAGAGCCGGCCTATTCTTTTATTTGCGATACACAATTTCCTTCCTTTGAGGAATCTACCGCCGCGATTGTCGCTGCTTTTTTCTTTATTTGCCCAGCCCCTTGCCCACCTTGCAATCGCTGCGCCAAATCCTTGGGGAATTGTATAACGAGGCAGAGTGTACGGGAACGAGATAATATAAGCCACGCACGACCATGGCACACGACGAAATTCTTGGCTGAAATTTACAAAGGACGACAACCGGGAATTAATCTCGCACGAACCGGAACACGAGGGAAACCTTGCTTCTTAGCGTTCGGTTGCCCGCTAGGATAATGCTTCCCCTCGTCGAGTAATTTCATTCGTTGGATTTTCTATTTTCGTCCTTTCTCGTGTTTTTCTCTTTTTCTCTTTTTCCGCTCCATCTTCACGGGATACACTATCCCCTGTTACGTCCTCTGTTTTCACTGCATATTAAGCTCGTGAATTGCGAATATTAACGATGAAACCTGCCTTTCCCTCAGTTCGCTTCGAGCCACTCTTTCTCCACGTCCAGCTTTCGTATTCTTCTTTCATCTTCCCCCGCCCCCCCCTTTTTTTTTTATTTATACATCCCGTATACTCGATGCTGTTTTCATTCGTTGAATTTCGTCGTCTCTTTCCTCTTTGCTTTCGTGTGTTTCCTCTTCTTCGAAGCTCTCGTTAGGCTTTAAAGTCCCCTGCGGTGTAAGAAATGCTAAAGATATAATACCGTTTTTACGACCCTAACCTTTAATGATCATAACTCTTTACGGGATCTCTGTCTTTTATTTCCTCCTTTCTTTCGACGAACGGGATGATTTTGCGAGAAAGCAAAATGTAGATTAAATAACTATAAGTGTATTAAACATTTTAGATATTGTTGACGTCGTAAAATTGTGAAAAATAATGATGATTATCAAATACATTAAGTAATTATAAATAGTATTAGTCTTTCTTTCGCAAACGTGAAACCAAGAATGAAAATCTGTGAAATGTCGCGGTGTTTATCTCAACAGAACAAAATGGATCGTACGTAATTCGACAAAATAGTATAAAACAAAACACGTCTGTTATTTCCTCGTAAAACGAAAGAAACTTTTCGAACAACCTAATATTAAACTAGAGAAATAGAAATTATATACCTATATAACGTATGCGGTGTATATGGTCTAACTATGTAGAAAGGGAGTCTCTTCGACACAAGGCGTCCTCGAAAAATGTTTGTCTACTATATTTTTACTAATTGCTATATTGCTATATTTATAATCGTTATTGTTTCACGCATAAACTACGTAGAAATAGAGTTTCTCGCGTAATACAGAATATTTTCTGAAAAATTTCTCGCCTTACCTATTTCCTTATTTTTTCCTTTTCTTTGTACAATTCTATTTCTTGAGACTGTCCGAAATTAACGCTATCGTGCATCCCATACGTGTACAGCTACTTACTTGCTCTACTTGCGTACTATTCTTCGTAATATACGCTAAGATCGTAAATAGAGACAGAGCTGTCGTAAACGCGGTAAAGGCGAAATTGAGTTCCGTGAAAAACGTCAAGTTTCGCAAGTGTGTAATCGATACATTTTTCTTCCACGTCAAGACATCTTGAGAAACTTTGTACGATCGCAGTAGCTCGCAATATCCATATTGTCGCTACGAGACAAGAGCTTTGAAAATTCTTGGCTCCGTTCATAGGAAATTTCTTCGCGATTCCGGTTTATATAAGTTGAAGTTTGCAATTTTCATTTGCTCCCTTTGTAAAATTCGTTCTTCGTTGTATTAAAGAGAATTATTGAGTTCGCGCTTAATCCTCTTACTACGTTTGGAAGTTTGAAATTTCGATGAATCGTGGAATAAAGAAGATTTCTTTAAGCAGAGTATTTTACGACGACGTTATGTACACAGCCCTGTGGTATTTGTTGCGCTTTACGTTTCATTAAGAAGCAAACAACGTATCGTTTGCGTTGCAAAATCGCGTAAGAAAACGCGACGAAAAGGACTTAATTATATTCCGGATACTTCATTCTGATTCCTTCGTCGCGTTAGCTACGCTGCCAAAGGTTTGGTGATGTTAAAACAAACCGTTGGATAATTACAATAGAAAAACGAGAAGAAAGAAAATTGTCGATGTAAAAGGAGACTATGAACAGAAGATCGACATAGAGAATTTCGCGCAATGTAGAGGGCAAATCCTTTTGATTATACGCTGTGACAAATGCACCGCGAAACTGTATCTTGCTGATACCACGGATCCCTTGGCACGCATCTGACGATTGTACGCGAAAAAAGGAAAGTGTCGCAGTCTTGCGTTCTTCGAGTCTGACACACTTCGTTTGACTCAAAGACGCTGATGCTACAACGTAACATCTTAAAGCAAACCAAAGGCTGTTTTTTGCAGAGTGCATATCGTAATTTGTTGCTTAAATTCCATCTGGGACTATGCCTCTCTTCTCTGGAAATATCGCACAACTACTCTTCCTTGGGATGTAAGACGGTGTGTACTTGTGTGTTATCTTATTGGCGGTTGTGTATTGGTAAAAATTGTGCGAATCGGACAGCGATTTATAACGTCACGAGTGTTTAAATTAACATCGATAGTTGTACAAATCTGTCGAAGCGACTCTCACTTCTAGGAAAACTCTACGTCTTCTCTGGTGTTTAGTTTCCTTAGTCCTCGAAACCATCGAGTATCGTTTAGCTCCAAATCAATTTGTAGGGCCTCTCAGCCTCATAGCCTTGTCTAGTAGTAATAAGTAGTATAAGTAAACGCTGCCAGCATATACTTATACTTAAATATATTTCTATTATACATTCATCCACGCGTTTCTCTCTGTTCTCTGTTCTCTTCGCACAAAGGGACAATTCTCAAACGTGAGTGGGCCGAAGACAGTATAAATGGCGTTTCGATAATCCAGTTGGAACGTCCTGTTCGTATTTAACGAGAAAATTTCACAATTTCAGACGTTACTTCGATTTTGTCGGGAACGAATTTCATAAGACTAGGAAGAAATAACGATGTTTCTGCAGTCGTATTTGTTCAGAATACATGTATAAATATGGAACGAGAAATATCTAAAGCGATGCGTAAATATGTATAAGTATTAAAAAGGAAATATTTCGAAACGCTCGTAACAAAATTTCAAAATGTTTCCTACAACGCAAATAATATATTCGCGAAAGATATTTACCAGATATTCCAGTATTTTTACGACCCACTGTACCTATATATGGAAATGTCAATAACATTTTATCATCGGTATTTACGTTTAGAACGTTATCAATAATATCGCTATTAATTTACTCGTTAGTCTACTTTCATGCAAAGCAATATCGTTGCCGAAAATATTCGTGGCGCATAAACGACGCGTTGGAATTCCGATCCGTGGAACAATACTAATTTCGGGGAATAGGATAAATTAACGATAAATTAACGATAAATTAACCGATCTTATGCAGCAGCATTAGGGAAACTTACGCTGCAACGAAAGCGTGAGGCCGCCTATTGAGCATGCAGTCATATTTATGTTTATACAGCAGCCGCATCGATACGCATTATACCAGCGCGTATTAAGGAATATTTATGGGAGAACCTAAAGTGCTGGAACGGGGCGACCGTACCGTTGTCACGCCTCTTCTAATGGTTCCAAGGGAAAATAATAAACCATAGCATCTTCCTCCGGGCATTAATTCAGCCATTGTACGCCGCGGCGTTCCGCAATCTTTTTTCTTCGGGACACGCCGCCAGGATATAAAAGTATTTCAATTAACAGGAAATACACAAAGTAAATTTAACGTTGCGCTTGGAAAAATTACCGTTACTGTTGCACGTACGTGTATAATTAAAGTTGGAGGAAAAGACGCGGCGTCGCTCATCTGACTCACCCTCTGCCCGCTTTCGAATGAAACGAAACGGGAGAGCAGCGAGAATATTAAACGTTACATGACCCTCGCTCTGTATTTATATCGCATTCGCCGTGTTTGCATCGAGCTAATGGGAAAGTAATTATGGTATACTGGTTAAAAAATGCTTCACGTTGCGCGATGTTGCCTTATTCGATGAATCAGGTGGTCGCGTCCTGACCCTTGGCGAAGAGCAGGAAAAATTTCCGCGAGAGAACGAGCGCTGTTTGTCAAAGCTGCGAAAACTGGAGATTGTTTACCTCTCTCGGGAAACTGTGGTTGATGAAACGCATGGAGTTAATCGCCGAAATCTAAATCCGCCTATCGCGTTGACTGCCACGCGTGTTTTCAACGAAATCTCCTTCGGGCCACGCGTGCCGCAGTACCAAGCGTTCTACTCCCATCGATATTTTTGTAATGCGAGTCGCTCGAGTGGTTCGTTTGTTCGCAACATTAAAATCACTGGCCGTTGTTGAATATAACGAAGGAAAGTGTGGTATAGATTATTCCGACCAAGTGGTTTCTTATGCCACCACAATGAGAAAAGGAATCAAATGGTACAGAAAACTTGGCGTTCAACTCCTTCTGGCAATTTCTGTTGGAAACGCTTTGAGGGTTTACAAAGTTGCAACAAGGAAAGATATAAATATTAGAATATTTAGAGAATTATTAGCTGCACAATTATTGGGGTTGTCTGAAAATACAAAAAGTCCTTGTCTTCGACGAAGTCAGCATAACATCGCCGTTCGGAAAAATGATTCCGGAAGAAGCATCGAATAAGCATCGAATCGTTATGCGAATAAAAGACGTCGAATGGCCCGAACAAAGACGGGAAAGAATTTCAAGAAAACGACAACTTATTGTCCAAATTGTCCCGATCAACCTCGGCTATGTATAGAATGCTTTAAAGTTTTACATTCTAAATAATTTTTTTAATAAACCATTTATCGTATCACTTTTATAACAATTCAATAGTTTTATTATTTCCTTTGGAATATCTTTTCACATACCTACGACGATTCTTCGCAAGTAGTCGAATAAGCGTCACCCGAATACGGGTGATACGACCCCACTGAAAACTTTGCTGACACCCGAATACGGGTGTCGTGGCAGTCAATGCTATCGAAATATCCTTGTTTATTTTTAATAAGAATAAATATTATCTTACATACGAATCTATAAATAAATCTTAAATTATTTATTCTTATATATCGATACAATTATTATCAACGTATTTTTAGAACGCGCGAGGAAACTCGACGTATTCAATTGGTAAAACACCTCGGGATACAGTCAGGTTGGAAGTTGCGAAACTTTGAATTTATTCAACGCCAAGGATATACCGATATAACTTAGGATGCTGAGAATCTAAAAAGTATTCGCGCAACGTCTGCTGTCTTTGCGATTTCGCGTACATGTAACACAGACATACGTAATCTTTGTAATTTTACTTCACATTTCTTAACTTCTCTTTGCTTAATGAAAGGTGAAGGCAAGTAAATACGTGTCTTAATGCGTCGAAAAAATTCGTAGAGCTAACGTTTCTACTATGCGTATGTTACATTCAAGGGTTGTATGTAGTAGACTTGCGTGGCTGACTGTACTTTGGGAAACCATACAACGACCACGTATCTAGTCGTAGGTGAAATAATAGTTATCGAAGCTATTAGCGACAGTGAACGCGCTTGGAGATTTCATTTTTACACGCCGCTCCAGTTACGCGAAAATTACCACTAAACGAACGTAACGGGCTAACGACTAGAATCGGCGACAAATAAATATCGATACGATACCGCGAAATTTCATATTTTTCTGATAGTTTGTTTCACTGGATGAACGAAGCTGCGGGCGAGACAAAGAAATTATTAATTTTAACAGGCAATAACAAATCCGAGGTACGAGTGTTTCGAAATATGATTGCAACCTAAATTCGATTACCTGTATCGAATACTGTTTTTAGATGCATTCCATGTTTTTCTTTTCGCACGCTACTCTGCATCCAGCCGCCGGATACGAACAGTCAAACAAACAGCACGCGAACAGCAAACTCTTTATCTGATCGGGCAACTGAAAAATCGGAAACGCATGATATTTATTCGTGCGACATTATTTATTCGCGTTTCCGCGACACCTCGTTGACAATGTAATACTTCGACGCGCGAGTTTCGAACAACCATGGGAAAACTAGGGGAATTTTTGTGCGCACGTTGCTACGATCCACACGTATCGTCTACCTAAAAATCGAACGCGTTGAATAAACTTAATTGGTCTTTAACCGAACTGAACTTGATATCGAAGCGTTACTTACACTTACACCGCGCGTCGCTTCCTCCTCGTTCGATTAATTAGAGATCGGATTTGGTGATAAACGATAACGTTACTCGCTCGATAGTTCTATTTGACGCGTTATTGCGTTCAAAGATTTCTACAGGCTGAGTTACAAGATGTTTAGAAAGTGGTGGTGTACGTGGAAACGATGACAGATGGAAAAGTGATCGGAGGAAATTAAATTCCGACGTTTTCTTGTTCGCTTAGGTTCTATTCTTCCAGCTACGTTCGTGTACATAATCTGCACAGTTTAATTGGTTTCGATGTTTCAAGCATGCCGTGCATCTATGTATAGCTACAGAGAAGGTGCTGAATTATTATTTGCTGAAAATTGTAGCGATCAATCAGTGTCACTAATGGTCATGGCAGTTACTCTTCCATTATAGTTACTTCTAGCACGTCCCTTCTTGGATATAGGGTACGCCGGTACCACTCCCATCTTCAAGATAAACTGAAGTTTGACAACAAAGTTGAATTTCCCGCAGGTTATTCTTCAAAACTCCTACAACCAATTACTAATTTATCCTTCGAAATTTTTTGAAGAGAAACGAACTTCTGAACGACGTAGCTTAAGAAATTTCCCCCCCATTTTTCTCCCTTACCAAGGCACTTGCACGAAAACGCAGCTCTATTTTTAAATTTTTAAATTTCGCCACGTAATCACCTTGCAAACTACATTCGACTTTTTACGGTTCGCGTAGACTGTACGGCTCCGCCTGTAAACGGAACGTTGTTACCATATTATGTATTCCTTTACGCTTAACACGTAACTTTTACAAGCGATATTCTCGTCTATTTAAAATATCTTCTATCGTCTGTTTAAAATAATGAACACATTTTAGGTGTAACAGCTTGTATATGTATAGGTATACAAGTACGTATTGTGCACGCACCTAAGCTTTAACGATATGAGATGTAGGAAACACAGAGGAACATCAATAAGGGATGAGCAGCTAATCGGGTTATTGAATCCAGATTTGAATCTAGATCCTTCGTTTATCGGTTAACTAATCAACCGATTGAACTCTCCAGATCGGAGCTGCCGATAAATTTCGCGTAGTATTCGAATATCGCTGCCTGCAAATCAACTAATCACTTATGTAATTTGTGCCTGTTACGTTCAACTTGCGATATGAGAGCTGACGATGCTATCGTGAGCTTCAGACAGCTTAGAACCTTCCACAAAATCGCCTAACGCGTAATTAGAAAATAATACGAAATTAGCAATCGGTAATATTATTAATTTAACGATATTATTCTTATATTATTGTTAATAACGAGAAAAAGGGCCACCGTCTCCGAATTTTATCAATGAAAATATTGCTAACTAAAGAAGATACGATCACCGAATACTCGTAAAGGCCTTATATTTACCGTATAATAGAATTCTAAATATTTTTATAATTTCATTTATTTGCTTATTTATTTACTTAACAATACCAAGCTTTACTTACAGAGGTAAAAAAAGACCGTGAAATTTTTTCTTTCCAAGGAGTATACACCTGAATATGCACATACGCTTTAGCAAACTATACCTAGTTATACTAACAACTTAACTCTTGGTACTGAGAGCAGTGACGAGTAATTTTATCATCGCATCGTCAGGGTAGTTTGTCCTATGACTGAGCCCCAAGTGAATCAATATTGGCGGAAAGTTGGTCATTCAACGGTGCATTCACGTACATAGTTTAAGCTGACTCACACCAAAGTATAAACTGTCTTACTTCGGCTTTCGAAATGTTCAAGACGAGACGCGTTATAACTTTCGATAGGGATCCTTCGGTCGATAAGCAGATCGAAAATCTGACGTGCTTTCCGAAAGAGAGGATCGGTTAATTGACATTCTTTAAAAACGGGGCAGCCGACTAATCTTTCCGTACCATGATGTTAGGTTGTCCGAAAAGTTTCTTTCGTTTTACGAGGAAATAATAGACGCGCAACGTTTTTTGTTTTATATTATTTCGTCGAATTGCGTACGATGCATTTTGTCCTGTCGAGATAAACACCGCGACATTTCACAGACTTGGTTTCACGTTTGTACGAAGATGCATTGTCGCGAAAAACACGTTTGCGAAAGAAAGACACTTTCCGGACGACTTAATACATCTCTGACTTTCAGCTCTTACGATTAACGCGAATTGAAACTCTTTGTAATTCGGAATTTAGAAAACTTGGAGATATATCGATAAAGTTTTCTTATCGACTATTACATCCGCAATGTAATACTACGGAATAGCTATTTTGAAAATCTGTTAATCAACGAACCAAATTTTGATGAAGAAGAATAACGATGCTGCATTCTGTACTGCCAGTATGATAATAATTGTGACGAGCCTTTAGACTTTTATCAGATGAATGACTATTTTCGTTAGTTATATTAATATTACATGGCATAGAACTTTGCCGTCTCTTATCGTTTTCGAAACCACCGATTTATGTACAGGGACGGTAGCAACAGGAATAAAAAGACGCACATAGTACAAAATTATTATCGAAGCCATTTCGCTGAAACGACATAGCTCAATTACTACTGAGAATTTCTTGGTCAGATTTCAATCGCGTTCTGTCACTATTACCTTACACTTGTATGTATTACTTCCACTATATTATTCAAGCAGCATGCGATAACCTGAAACCGAGAGAGCAACCGCAGTTTAATTACCTATTTCTTCAACAACCGCGAGGCGTTTCTATCGCGTCTTCGAGCACTGTACCGCACATGATAAACGAGCAAGTTCATCCCTGGTCAAGGCAAACGTTCCGTAGATTCCTGAAATGTTTAGGATGACCGCAAAATTTCGCATTTCGACCAGGTCGGTGCACATTAAGCCATGGTTATAACGGATGTATATTCGGACGAAGTGGAGTTCTACGAAACGAAACATCCAAAATGCGTACGCTCATAAAAATCTATGCATTGACGTATTTAATTGCATTGACGTGTCGAGTTCGTCGGAACGTCAATTCGTAAGTATGCAAAAGTACCCATTAATTGCAACGAAAATATCGTGCAGGATCGTTCGTTAATAATACTTTAACAAATAAAAAGTATGCACATATTCTTGTAACTTTGCAGAATAATTTTTATAAAAAGGAAGATGAGATGTCTATATCTTTTGTGAAAATATTGTAGTATCGTGGACGAGGGGCCTGGGGGCGGGGGTGTCGTGCGAATTATAAACAAGCGGTTGCTGAGCATGTGCATGATGGGACTTAAACAAAAGATACGAGACGAAAGGCTAAAACAAAAGACAAAGGGTTGCTAAGGAACATAAACGAATTAACAGCAGTATGAGTTGAGAAGTCAGAGAGTGCGGATCGCGTTGTCGAGATAGCGTTGTTAGCGTTGTTGAGAGAGAGTTGAATCTGTGTTGACGAGAGTTGTTAATTAATTATAATACGTTGTTACGATTAGTTCATCTTAAATAACCATTGTCTTCTGTTTAATCCATTTATTATTAATAAACTAATTATTTTATTTACCATACTACAATATTAATAGATATCTAAAAAAATGGCAAAAGTATACGCGTAATAAGTATTCGTACAGTTACAGTTTAATGGAAAAAAAGTAACGAAACTTACCTGATATTCCTGATAAAAGGAAATTACTAGGTTTAATTATTTTAAATACGTAACGAGGTTTCCCTTTGATTTTATTTTGACTCGAAGCGGTCGTGGAATTGAATTTATCTAACCGACGAGTACTCTACTCGAAATATTTTTCCATTCTTCTGAAACAGCCCTCTTTAAATCATTTTTTGATGAAATATGGTGACTCCGTATTTCTCGCCCTAGGTGGCCCCATATATTTTCTATAATATTTATATCTGCGGATAGTGGAGGTGTTTTTAAGTGTTACCGAACATTATACAAGATCTACGCTCACGTATTAGTAGCATTATGCTTCGGATCGTTATCTTGCATCATGACGAAATTGTCTTTCAAACCCATTTTCCTCTACACTTTCATGCACATTTTATCCTTTTCCATTTTATCCTAACCGTACCGATACTTATTACGCATATATCTTTATCATTCGATGAATATTTACTAATATTTCCACGATAGGAATATCACACTTTTTTCTTATATTATTCTGGAGACTCGTAGCGATGTATTTATTTTTATTTGCTAAAGTTCTATTACTAAACGACGTTATACAATAATTTAATTAAAATTAAGTGCCGCACGAATACTTTTTACATTGACTATATGTATAAACCCTTCGATTCTTAATAAACATTCCGAGTCATATTTTCTTTTATTATTATTTAATTCGTACTTTACATATTCTACATATTTTAATTTTTACTTTACTGCACAGCTGAACATTTGGTAAATTTTTCCAACTTAATTGCTAATTAACATGTGGATAGCTACCCCCAGCGGGATACCATCTTCGAATTTGATTATTCTATTTCTTTAGTAATATCAGTAGGGTATTTTCTTTTTAGTCTTCTTTCTATGAGATCTACATCAGCCCTAAACGGTACTATTTATTTCATAGTGTTCCACAGCTTGTACAGTAGGAAACTCCATAAAATCTAATCCCCACGCACCTCAGCCGAACAAAAAGCGCTGCAGCTAGTGCAGCTGAGTTCAGTTCCATCGAAATCAATTAGTACAGTGCATTACCCTTTAATTACCCGTGCAATTTCCCTCGTCACATTTTTCTTAATCCTGTTTGACCGGGAATTTCGTTCGCTTTGGCCGTCACACGCTATAACCGTAGCCCTAATCGTCGGCGCATTCTATCCAACGGTGCAGAGGAGACGGAGGACGTGGACGCGGAGTTGAAACGACACACGGAGAAATGGACATAAAAGCGGCGCAAAGAAGTTTTGCTGGAAGAAAGCTAGAGAGAAAACTCTCGGAAACGTCACGCTCACGGTTAAATTCCGAAAGACCGATTGGCTGTCACGATTACCGATCGTTTCGTGTTGCAGTTGAACGACCGACAGAAAAAATAAGAGCAACGCCGCAACACGGCGTGAGGAATGGATCTGTCGTTCCGAGGCGAACCCGAGTCTCTGTTGTTACAGTCCCTGATCGTGTACATGGCATGTAAATGAAAGGACCCTGGGTAGCAAGCGTAACCGGATTTTTGGTTTTCTCGATACGCGTTGCCGAGATATCCACCGAGCTTCGTCTCCTCCTTTTTCCACCTGCCTATTTCCCCTTTCCCGTTGACAATAGGGAAAACGCTTTAATTAGTAATAAAGGGATTAACCTCGATCGAGAGCATTCGTATGTAAATTAAGGAATCGAGAACTTGGATTTTCGTTGTTCCTTTTGTCCCCGTTGCGCTACTTGTTTTTTACCGGAACGAATAGAGTTCGTTAATTTGGATGTTCGAACTAATTTGTTAAGCAAATTCTTGAATAAAACGCAACTCGCCCTGTTTCGCGAATGCATTTCACGGAATCACTGGGCTAAATAAATTTCGCCGACGGACAGAAAAATTATTTGATCAAACGTATTTGCAAACTTGTTGTTATGTACATGTTTAAAGGAATTTATACAAATGTCGTTCGTGGAGCAGATATATCTAACGTTACGGAGAATTTCGAATCGTTTTCGATCGAGCAGCAATTAACGTCGTGGTATTTAATTATAATAAATTATACCAAAGGAATATTCATTGTCTTTCGTGTTGAGGTTATTCGACGTGTAAACAGAGAAAACTCGTGGATAAATTGTAAGGCAGAAAATATATTTAAATAGAAGTGTAATTATAAGTAAGAATACAATTTAAGCTGGTCCAGATCCGCACGCTAACTGTGTTACCCGATAACTGAAAAAAAACCCCGAAGCCAACGTCGCCTGGTTACTGTTTATGGTCTGTCTTCGTCGCAGTCTTTTGTCTACACACTGTCGATGGCTTCGGTGCTTGAGAAAACTAAAAAGACCAGATGTAGAGTTTTCTTATTAGTGGTGACCGCTTCAACATTTCGTATACGAACTATATTTTATAAATTTTATACCTATATCAAATATATACGTAAGAAGCTACCGTATATACGCGTATGATAATATTTGAGAATATTTCAACGTTATTTGCCTTCTAATAAAAGAAACCAAAAACTATAAATATCCTATAAATAAACTATAAATAAAGAAGTCTCGCGACCGTTTATCCCATCAACGTACGAACGTACACATTAACGGAGAAAAATCTGTTCGATTATTCATAGACACGAACGACCGATCTTGTCCAGCAGGACGATTAATAATTTGAAGCATCGTTGTTTAGCAAAAAACGGCACGGGAACTCGATCTATGGTCGAAAGCGCGGTGGTTGCACGGTCGGGAGGACAATGAGCCGGTCGAGTGGCACGGTCCATTCATTTCGAGATCTTTATCGTCGCTAATCGGTCCCTTGATAGACGAGCTTTCCCCTATCCTGACGGACTTGCGAGATGATGGATGTCCCAGCTTCGGAAGCACGTCGTGGGTCAGCGCATCGTTCCTAAGAGAACGATGAGCGCGTAACGCCGGAATATCGATTCGGTGCCGCTTTCCAGAAGAAGGTGTACCCTCCGTTCGAGTGTTTCATAGATCGCAGTTAAATGTACAAACCTCGAAGGTCTCGTATTTGGTGGGTGAAATCGTCGCTGACCCATAACGTCCATGTTAAATCACGAGCGAGACGTTTGGACGAGAGCTCGTTTCGATCAATGTTTATCGAAAATCCTTTCATTTTTTATATAATTGTAAGAATAGACGTTACATATGGTGTCCGTGTGTAAACAGAGATAAAGAACTAACTGTCTTTTTAGCGCTTTTTCTCTTAACCATGGGTGTGGTTGAGCAGAGATTACAGAGTCTCGTGTAGAAGCTACGAAAGACTCTGATAACACCGATTACAACTATAAAATAGGAGCTGACTAGACAGGAAGTTACGTCGGGAAAAATATTCAAAAATCTGGTTTACAGAGATAGCGTGATCACTGAAGCGCGATAGAAGGGAAGGGGAACTGTAATAACTGCTTTCAGATCTCGCGAGAACGCCCTTTCGCACGATGGTTTTGGCAAAGAATGGGAATAGGAATGCATTTGTTCGGGAAGGAAAGGGGACCTCTGAGAATGAGTCGCCAGACATAATAAGGGCCACAATGGGAAGATTGCGTTAACGAGGTGGCGCGTCGTTCGAAGAATTTGACTGGGAGAAAAGGTAAGGATCGAGCCGAAATGTGATCGGACTTATGAACTGACAAGGACCGGTGTACAGAGCTGATGGAAATATGTTTCGACGACAGCGCAAGTTTTACAGCGACGAACGGTCGCTTTAAATATTTCATTTCGTTTAACGCGTCGAGCCCCGGCACATCATCGTTCGAACTTGTCGATCGCCTACACAAAGCCTCGATTTCTTTTTTTCCCGCTTGCTCCCGGATTGCTTCGGCCACTCCCGCCCACGCGCACCATCCGCTCGAGAAGCTCATCAACTAATGGAAATGCGATCGAGCGATGAAAACGATATCAATCAAAATATTTGTCTCTGGCAGAGAAAGCAGGAAACGGGACTTGGAAAAAGGAAAAATTAAAGGAAGAAAGGAGGTTGAAAGTAGGGGGCGACGAACAGCGAAGAAAAATAGAAAGAGGAGAAAAAGACGATAGGCGGACGTTGCTCGGGCGACGAAAGGGGCAGAAATTATTAGTCCGGCGACGGGCACCTGTATGATGAAAAATAGTAAGTTGCGTCGACGACGTCGATGCTTTTCCTCGTCGTCGAATTATACGGGGAGCGAGAAGAAAAACGTTCCTTCCGGGCAGAGTAGAAGGAGGAGAAAGTCTAACAAAGGAAGCTTTAAATCTGTTCGCGCGACGATAGGTCTATGCGTGAAATAAATATATTTGTAATTTAGCCTCAGATGGTCCAACTATAAGAGAGATTGCATTTAAAGCTTGGAAAAATTGCATATCGCGCGGTATTCAGGTTCTGGATACCTGGATCGGGTTATTCGTTAATTGCCGTGGCGTTGTGGCGAGCGTAAAGGACTTGGGATATTTTAACGATTACGTTAAATGTTACAGTTACGGAAATCTGGGTTATTTCGAGCGTATTTTGTTATAAATATTGACTTTCGTTTATTATTATTAGAACATAAAAGGTAGTATACCGTAGATACGCTTAAGGGCAAAATGTAATGTGTTTAATTACTGTAACAATGTTCAACTACATATTGAAGTAAACGCTATAAATGAAACAAAATTAAATATATGTATAAGTAGTAGTATTTCTTTAATATCGAACTCGCTGTCAAGGAATAGACTTGGTTTGCGTGTATCGTATAGTACGTTATACTCATTTAACCTCCAACTATAACCACAAACAACGAAAGTAACTGCTGCTGCAACTGCGTTATCACGAGATACGTGTATATATAGATCGAGCAGGATATAATCAATAAAAGGAAATGCTCAGAGTCGATTTTCTCAGAAACGAAGCGTCGCCTGAACTCTACATTCAGTTACTCTGCATTTTCGACTTGCTTTTTCGCTTAGAACCACCTTCTGCCCGGTTGTTACGCTACGATTACCACCCCACTCACGCTTAATTTTGATATATCCGCGAGGACCAAATCCGAAGGTTGCCTCGTAAGGAGTAAGAAAGACATCACAGAGGAAAGCAACAAGAGGGACGAAGGGTAACGCGAAATATCTGACAGAGCGGCGGAATACTTTGGGAAGTGACTGGAGGTACGCGAAAGCCTGGGACGTTGAAAGGCAACGATGAAGAACCAAAAGCCGATAAATCAGCCAGTCTAGTCAGAATTAGTTACCGTTCCATTTTGCCACGACGTTAAGTAAGTTCTCTTCCTTCCTCCTTTCCGTCTCCGCCCTGTTCACCCGTTTGCTCCCTCTCGATTTCCTTACTACCGTTCCCTGGCCTTATCTACCCTCCTCTCGGTTCGTCTGCGAGCTCACTTCGTTTCCTCCCCTTTTCTTCGCGGCATCCGGATCCGCGGCTTCACCCTGAGACAAAACCGCGTTGCAACCGCCACGGTTCGCCAGTTTTCCAGAATTCCACGGCTGCCAGACACCAACGTCGGTTTCCGGCGTGGCGTCACCCTCTCTCCGTTTGTTCTATCGATCCCCCCTCTTCCTTTCTACCCCAGAGGTATCGTCTAACCTCCGTCGACGATCGTCAACGATTGGAAATACACGTGATTTCTCTGACGCCGGCAGTCGACGTCTCTGACTGATAAAAGGTCACCTACGATCCTTGCGACCGGGAGAGAGAGAGAGAGAGAGAGAGAGAGATTTCGCACACTCCTTGACACGTCGGTAAACGTGAAAATGTAATATCACACGATATACATCACGCCTACCGAACAAACCGCTCCGAGTCGAGGAAAAGCAGCATTTGCCATTCATTGCCTATTTTCTTTCGATTCAACGTGTATATCTTTGTGTATTTCTAAAGCGTTGGCACTGCTAGCAGTGACATTGTTGTATGTTATTTATAGCTTGGTATTCGGTTTGCTTGCAGAATTATTTAGCTATGGAGAAATGGATATTATATCAGGAACTTTCAAGTTCATTTCTTTTAAACAGGAGACAGAGAGAGAGAGAGAGAGAGACGTGTTAAAAAATGAGAAAAAATATTTTAACGAAGTCTCGACATTTGCGTTCGATTTAAATTAATTCTGTGTTCCATTGTTTTTCCACAGCATCCTTGAAACTTTGATCTATTCGGAATGAAATTTTCAAGAACAGACATTTGTGTATTTATTTTCATTATTTTTTGACGAAATTTCAATGTGTTCCGTCAAGATCTTTTCGTCGATCGTCGAGGTTCTTTTTATTCACAGATCTCGGGCAATTTTTTCTACTTTTATTTCTTTGAATTTAACGGAAAATTCAATCGGTATAAATATATCGTCATCACTGTATAAAATTTGTATATTTGTTACAAATCTATTACAAGAACTGTTTGGAAGCTTGCGTGCAGATTTACATCAACTACGTTTAGTTTCCGACACACGTTTAACAAGTTGCTTCGGCGCGTAAACTTCGTTGCCAGTCACTGTCAGTACAATGATGTAAAATTATTAGCGAAATGCGTTGCTATGATATATCTCGGTTTCCGTTGCCCATCACGGATTCAAGTAGCAGTTCGATTTACTGTGCAATTGCTGGTGCAAATTCCAACGTCACATTTCGGATGAATGTGCTACAAATTTCGTTTTTCCTACTTATCTGTCATTTCACTAGTATTAACATTTATACCTGCACTATTCGATATATTATTTTATCATTTATTTTTTATTTAATATTCCAATAGCACCGACGCATAATTTCTTCGACGATCGATATTCACCACCAATAAAGCATATCTTCGGGATAATTTCAGGCGCAAATCAATCGTAATATAGCTTACCTAACTCTGTCGTTATAAAATTTGAAACAAGCTCGTAGTTAATTAGTAAATCAATCAATTAATTCACAGGTAAATCAATATGTATGTAGATATATGTACATACTGGTAAATCATATTAAATAGCCTACTAGTACGATAACGAATAATTATTGGTTAATGATTAGCACAAACTTAATTATACATACTTAAAACGTTTCAGATAATTTTGAAATTGAAAATAGCCGCGTACGGATATCAAAGCGGTATAAATTTTTTCGTTTCGTAATACAGTTAACGTCGATTCTTTCAGCTTCCCTGTGACAATTTTTATGATCTTAGAAGTAAAGATAACAGAACTATGATTCATCTTAATATCATAGCGTGTTTCAAAGTATATGCACCGTGCAATTTTGTTTCGAAAATTATAAAACCTTGTCTGGAAAGTTATTTTACGCCTTGAGAAGCTAATCTAATTTTAATATCAGATGACTGGAAGTTCAGAGATAATGTTATCTCTTGAACATGACCCGCTATGGGCGAGAGTAGTATGCCGTGTACCTACACTTTAATTTCATGTACTTTGTAAATATGTGAACTGTCATAAAAACCATATAGAACGAAGTATCAAAATTCAAACTCCTAAATATCTGTTTTATCCTCTCCTACATATCCATTCTATATTGTATTAAATCGTTTAACTATCACGATGAATTACAAACATGTGGAAATTCTCTAATCAGCTTCCGAAGTATACCTCGATAAAAGAAAGCACATTGGATATTTTGAAAGAATTTTAAGAAAGAAGATTAACGTAAAAAGTAATTACGATTTTGTTATGATATTTTTTATTTCGCGAAAAGTATTTGTCATACGATTCGTTTAAACTATCTGTAGCGACTTTAAGTCGTAAAAACGGAAGCTCGCATAATTATACGCGAAACTTCTATATGTGTGTTTACAATATCGAGCAATGAGAAGGTTGCTCTCGCTTTTGATTTTTAAAACAGCTTTTAAAAAATGAAAGAGGATTAACTCGTTTCTGAACGCGTTGTTGAGGATACAAGTGTGCTTTCTGCTTAAGTACAGGGCAACTTTCAGCATTTTATTCTTTGTTCTATCGTCGCGCGTTTCCGTCAAACAAATGACGAAACAAAATCAGATTTTTAGACGCACTTTACAAACATTTTTAACGAATATTCTTTGCTATTTAATATTATTTACCTGCAAAACAGGGATAAAGTACAATGATGTTCAAAGCTTACTGGATTGTGATTTATCGACGAATCTATCGGTAAATTCAGAACATTTACACACGTTCGTCTAATTCCTGAATCTAACCCACCAACTTCTCATGTAATTGCCAAATTACCATTTAGAGTTCTGGATGGAAATGTCAGTGACAGAAAAGAATTTTCGAAAGTTTTCTCCGTTTTGAAATACACGACGTTACATAGCTAAATCTAATCCTCGTAATATTTGAAATCCTCGGTATCATCGTTAACAGACGCGTCACGTGCATAGTCGATGAACGTTCTATTCTTTGTGCGTTATAATCGCGATTGTTACGATATAAACGTGTAAAATATATTCGTTGTACGCTATAAACGCGTTATAATCGCAATTGATATATAGCTACGGATAAGGTTACGAGCAAACTGTGCATCGACGACGTCAGAAAGTTGAGCGATAATCTTTCAGCTGACCACAAATTGGTATTTTAATTTCCTAGGTGGTACACGAGCGGCAATCTCCTCTCTATGCTGGTCTCGTTTGTACAGGCGGACAAAAGGGAAATAGAAAGCATTTTGAAATGCACTTAACGACGCTTATGAAATGAGATACTATTATATGGAGAGTTCAGTGGTTAATCGGTTTAAGTCAAGAGACCGTAAAATAGGGATTCGCGAAGCACAATGAAAGAGGCCCTACACGAACTTCATCAGTGTGCTGTATCGGAAATTATATAACACCTTAAACCGTGAGATAAAGCGGCCGACATATTGGACGGGATAAATTTGTTTCACGCTGGTCTCGATTTTCACTAAGCGCTACGAAATTTCCTCGTCACACGATCCCATACTCGTACTTTTGTCTTTTCTCTATTTCCGATCGATCGTAAATTATGAAACAGTAAAATCATTCGAGAAAACTAACGCTGTACGTAGACGTTGATAAATTAGAAATTAATTAGAGATATCGCTAATTAACTTGAGAAGTTGGCGCGATGTTGCGAACAGGCGGCTGAATTTTGAAATGGCACGCAGCGAATACAAAATAGTGGAAAATGGTGCAATTAAATTTCCCGAATATCGTTACCGACGATGAACGCTTTGTGAAGTGAAATAATTACGTTTTTGTCGTACGAAGCCGCTGTGCTCTGTTATGAGCGAATGGAACGTACCACAATTTTATTGGAAAGAAGAGAACGTCATCATTTTTGTTCGGCAATTAGTAACGTATCGAGTAATGCTAATCCCAGTACGTCCAGGCAATTAATCGCCAATTAATTCATTTTTACCAGCTTTGTGTCTTAAAAGCTTAATACATTCTATGCCGCTTCCTCCGCTTCTTGATAAAGTCGTTAATCGAAATATAATTTGTACGTCGTTACAAAATTATTGTATCCGTGACGCATTATTCGATTACTGTTCTGCAAATTTATATGTCCAGCTGCTAAACCAGCGATATCGGAGTTATAATAAACTTTGCGACGAACGTCGATATCAACGATATAAAAGAGGAAACGCAAGTATAAGAAACGATGATGCAATTTTAAAATATGAAAGAGGCAATTTCTCCCAGAGTAGAACCCATGGAACTTTTTACTTTTAGACTAAATTATTAATATAACGCGATTCCATTTTAGAAGGAAACTGTTTTTTAGAAAATCATATCGCTTTTTGGAATTTTAAAATCGAAAACTGAGTAAACTTTTAGATATATATATATTCTATGTAATTATAATTCACAGATAGCTATACCGAAATTCCGATAATACAAAATTAATGTAAATGTAGGGGTAATTTGCCAGGAGAGGGAAACGTTTTGTTACAATAGATTCAAAATATTATACCGCGAATTATTGATACCGCTTGACACAAATTTACTCAACTGCACTCTCTCCACACTCTCTAATCATTGTATTTACGCTTTTCAATCGTTGTATCACCGCAACCACATTACACGCCAACTTGCCCGATCATCACATCTGTGCAAAACAAATTTAATCACTCTTAATGAACAATAATCGAATATGGAAATAAATTAATAATTAACGATACAACAACCGGCGACAATTAGTGGTAATCATTATTAATATTAACGTACTCTAAGTAATGAATAACGCTAATACGATCGTTTTAATAAGCAGCGAAAGAAACTACCAGCAAATTATTGTTATTATTGCGCTATCTTTAATTAATTATTACGTTGTATTATGCATGCAAAAATCTTCCTTCTTTGATTCATTTGTATAAGCATATTAGCATGTACCGTTGATAATTATTCGTTTGTTTCACCGTTAATCATCATTTACGAATACCAGTTAGCGTGTCGTTATTTCCAGGAGTCCAGAATTAAATATCGAAAATAGGTTGATTAAAAATTGATCGGAGAAAACGAGTGCAATTAAATAAATCGACGCGCATGAATCACTATACCTGCACTTTGCGATAATTTCATATTATTTTAATTCTATTGGTATAAAACGTTTTTTCCTTCTTCCTATATATAAAAAAATACTGCTATATTTGTGTTAAAAATATCCAATGCGTAGGAAGATTAAATTCTAATCGATACGAGATGATTAAATTATTCCAATTATTCGCACAATCACGAAACCAACATTTTGTATTCGATCGACAAAGACAATTTAAAATTAATCTCTCGGTTTATCGTTGCAATCTTTAGCTTTCACTCTATTTGTCGAGGTTGACTGATAAAAGAACGAGTGGATGAATTTGTAATAGAAAAATATATTGAAATAAATAAAGGTATAAGTGTTATGTATAAGTTTATGCTGAACCAGATTCTTACTCTCTTTGTGTTACAATACGATAGAATCGATAGGGAGGTCGTTCATATATTTATAGCAAAAGGGCATTATCAAAAAAGTTAACCTTGTAGGTCTAGCTGAAGGCTACAGGGAACATAAATAAAAATCTATTTATTAATTGTTTTGTTCCTATACCTTGTAACCCAAAACATAATTTATATCCAAGGGCACGATAATATGGACCTCTCCTTATTTAGAGTATTTTTGTTTCACTAGATTTTATTTTCTGCGTGGTCTCCAGGTCACGGATATACGAAAATAAAGATGTAGAGTTTTTCTTGAAGTAATTACTTCATTATTAATCCACAATTAAGCTATATACAACGCGAATACAACAATATATTAGGTTGTCCGAGAAGTGTCTTTCTTTTACAGATACGTCTTTTACAGCGACGCATCTTTATACAAACATGAAACCTAATCTATCGAACGTTGTGATCTTCATTTTGATAGAACAAAATCGATCATACGTAATTCAGCAAAATAATATAAAACGAAAAATATTGTGCATCCATCATTTCCTTATAAAACGAAAGGAACTTTTCGGACGACCTAACGCAGATACCATTTCCTTGTGACAGCTATCTTGCACAGCAATGCAACGACGACGAAAATATATAAAACTAAAATATATAAAATACATACAGGCAAAAAAATAAGTATGTACCAGGATATCTTTGCACTGATTACTTTAAAACTTCCTCACCGCCATTAAAGTTGCACATTCGCAGCGCTAACAATTTTTCTGCTCGCATGTTTTCCTACGTCTGTCGTTCCCGTACGTACGATCCTGTCTCCTCGTACGCCATTCGTCGAATTCCGAAACATCAATAGACGCTCGTTGACAAATATTCGTCGTGCGGAAAGAAGCGACGGAGATTTCCTGGTGGAAAGTTCGCCGGGTCCGGAAACGATGGAAGGAAGGCCGGGGCCAAAATATACGATAGCGAATTCTCGGCTCGTGTCTGGTGAGCAGCCTTCATAACTGACGAAGCCCGTGACCGCGCGGTTCGTGTTGAAATATCCGCGCGTGAATAATGCAGAAATCCGCAAGAAAATATGAAGGTGCATTACCGAAACGGAACAGGATATTCGCGCGGATATTTCGCCACGGTGGCGATTCTGCTGAGCGAGTGGCGGACATCGGGCCGCGATCTAGCCGAGGATACTAAGCCAGTCGCTTAAATCTACGAAGTTGGTCGGTTACTCGGCAAGACGCGGCCAGCAAATGGCGTTCAAATTAATTTCGCCAAAGTTCTACTCCCCTGCCTTTCTCCTTTCTCAACAGTAAATTATTAATACCGTCGGAAGGTTGGTGCCTGCTGACTCGGTTGTCCTCGGTCAAATACGCTGTTTAATTAGGAAATCCGCAGTTGCGGCAAGGCGTGGATTGTCACAACGGTTTTCACCCTCTTGCGGTTCTACGAACTGGCGCGACCTTTTCGCGCGATGACCACCGACCAGACGACAGATTGCCTGTATCGCAACGAAGGCGACGCGACGATCTGCTCCGCCGGCTAGTGAAACGAGCTTAAAACAATTCCCACGCGTCGCTCCGACTCGTGCTTGCGTGTCGCGTTGCGTCGACGTGCAATTACCACAGTGAGAGAGTAACGCGCCCAGAGTTTTCGAAATTACGCGCTCGAGTCGATTTGACACACAGCGGAATTCCACCCGCTTTGCGTAACTTCCTTTTTCACACGTCAAGCGATCCAGATGGAGAGATGTGTTTGGTGGTTGGATAGCCCGCTGATATTCGACGAGTTTCCTACGAAACTGACTCTGTTGGTAAATTGAAATTTTCCAAGCACGAGTTTCACAGAAGCGTGGATGTGCGTAACGCAAAATGGGAATGAGGTGCGATTAAATTTCGGGAAACCGGCGTTCAGAGTCACAGTTGGACGCCAACGGCCATTGTGTACACGTTTGTATGACAATTTCAGCGAACGAGATTTTAATTAGCCCTGTGCACGATGCCGCGGCAAGGTTCGGTTATGCGCCTGGAATTAATCGTCGCCCTTTCGATGATACCGAGAAGTACAATTTCCAATGATTTTCAATTCTTTGCGTTTGACGAGACACTTTGTGCGACGTGTATTCAAACGAGAGAGATACTTTGACGATTTCTCGTACGTTCTTCCGTCTGTTCTCTGGTTTTCAAGAAAATTCTGGGTAACAAGCTTTCTCCATAATTCCTTTTCTTCGCTCTTTTGTTTCGCAAGATTAAGCCTCGTTCGGTTTAATTCGAATACTTTGAAACTTATTAATTTACTTGAACCGCTATTGACTTGATCTGCAATATCCTTTGTAAGGCTCGACGCAGACGACTTCTGTCCGCGCGATTCCAAGTCTTTCGTTCTTTTCCCGGTTAAGAACAACGAAGACAGACATACGATCGCACGGACAAAAGTCGCTCGTCTGTATCGGGCCTAGTTGAAGCATTCTAACAAAAACAGGCTCTTGTTCGTGGTTGTCTGCTTCCGGCAAAGCGAAAGAATGCTCGTATATCTGTAAGATCTGATCGATACATTTCAATTTCTTTCCACCAACAAATTTGTAAATTTCTTATTAAGAAAAAGTTGAGATGGTCGTTTATCGACTGAGCTATCGTATCATATTCGTATTCGATGCTTCACTTCGCTCGAATCGTCATACCTCTATAGTATTAGGTTGTCCGAAAAGTTTCTTTCGTTTCATAAGGTGATAATAGATGGACAACAATTTCTGTTTTATATTATTTTATTGAATTAGATATGATCCACTTCGTTATATTATTATTATTATTATTATTATTGCTTAGTCTGTGCCTTTTGACTTTGGACGAACTTTCGGTTTTGTATCTCTTATGTCTATTTCTCTTCTTCCATTTCGTTATATTTCTATTATTATGTTCGTGCGTAATTCAATAAACCAATATAAAACAAAAAACATTGTGCGTCTATCATTTCCTTATAGAACGAAAGGAACTTTTCGGACAACCTAATATTTACACGAATTAATCAACCAGATATTTTTCGATACAAAGTTCGGGTTTAATCGTGTTTGTAAATTGGATACGTTTACACGACGTTCTTCTTAAATTTAGAGAAGCTTTTAGCGACAGAAAAACACGGTTCCGTGGAAAATGACGGGAAGAACGCAACAGAATCCGAAATTACCGTGTTCATAAAGCTGTCATACCTTTTAGAGTGTGGTTTTCTTGCGAGCAGAAAACCATATTATTAAACAAAAGATACCGTGGAATTGAAGGCTAAAGCAGATGTTGTAGGTCGTTTATTAACATTTCCGAGAAAATTGGAAATTCTCGAGGGTCGCTGTACATATACCTGGTATTTTTTATATTAGCGATACGCGTACGCCCGTGTTAATAAGGATCAGATATAATGTAGTAAAGTTAAAAATATCCAAATGAAAAGCTTTTCAAAATAGGATACACGTGAATCCGTTTGAAAAGAGAAGCAAGCAAATATTACTCGTAAATCCGTATAGGAAATAATTCGATATTAATATACGATCGAACACGTGAGCCGCACGACTTTCATGAATAAATCTGCGATAAATAGGAAAAATTTAATTCGTATAATTAATCAAAGTACGGATAGTACGTTGGAACAATACGGGTTGCGTGTTATGAGCAGAGGGTTAATAAAAGTTCTTTTGAATACAATTAACAGTAACTACGTTCTATCACGGAATTACCCTTACATAATTGTACAAATTGCAATGGACCTTCATGTTACATGCCAAGCTTATTTAGCATATCCATTTAATGAACATACAGCCTAAGCAACAAGACTATAGCTTCTAGACTGTGTACATCGTAGACCTTATAAACTACATTAAAGTGTTGAATGCTTCAACTTGGACTATCAGTCCGGAAACCATTACCTTAATGTAAATTAATTTTATCAAATTTATCGTACGAAGAACAAAAGCGTACTACTTTGCATTTTTTCTTGCTTCCGTATCGAGAAATCTATGATGAACGAAACACACACTGTACACACGGATATATTTGTTTGTATCGATTTGGAATTTGGAATTTGCAACTACTATGTGTTTACGTTTTTACACTTTGCGTATTTTGTCTGTTTGTTGTTTCTTTGCCGAAATGACGAAAATGTCAAAACAGATTTACATTGCACTAGAAGATTTTCAGATTTTTTTGTGACACGCATTTCCCTCTTTTATACCTCGTTTCAGAATAAAAGGAGACATAAATAGGCTGCGGATTTCTATGCAGTATCGTATCTTCGTGAAGAGAACTAAGGAAATGGAACTTGCGTGGTACTCTGTTTCGGCTACTAAAAATTACGACGAGTACTACCCCCATTTCATTTGTATTCTATGGATCGCTGCACCTTTAAATTCGCTATAAATGCACGAAAATCCGTAGTCTATTTATAAGGAAATTCGTGTAACGAACAGCGCGATCGTCGATAGGATTTCTTCAACTAATAATTCAATGCGTTCTCGTACCTCGTTCATTCTCTGTACATAAGCAGAAAATAAAAACGCTTAATAATATATAATTCTTGAAGCATTTACGAGCTCGATAAAGGGAGGAAGCCGAAGAACATCCTTCTCTTCTCTTCGATGCGTTGCAACAATAGTCCGAAAATAAAGCAGTCGATCTTCGTCGAAGCAATCGATAGTCCGTCCGTTTCCGATTGTTAACTTCTCGATATAAAATGCTTTCTTGTCCCCTGATTCGGATCTGACGTCTGCATCGGCTACTCGACGAATACATTAGGCTAACCGGGCCATATTCTTTCCAAGTAAGCAGACGCATCGATCGTCATAAGTGAATTCGCCCTTTGGATATAACCGGGGAGACGCACTTGGAATACTTGGTGGCCTCCTAAGAATTTTGAGAGGACGGCTCATGAATGCAAATTAAAACGTTTACCCCGCTCCTATCGCGCACCTCTTTGCTCATTCCCGTTATTTGACTTGCCGTATAAGCGGTGTTCAAAAGTCGATAAGCCGCTGCCGCGGTTCCCTCAGAGGACTTAAATAATGAATGCGCTGGTAAACAGCTTTACTTGCTCAACATTCTTCCGGTCTTCTATACGTTCTCCTTTTTCACTCTGAATTTTTCGCTTTTTACCGGGCTACCATATTTTTTCCAACTTCTATGCAGCTTCTATTTAAGGTGATTCACAAATGCACGTCCATGTTTCAGAACGGATGAACATTACGTTATCGTCGGTTCGATTAGCTGTCGATGCATGGACATAAAATAGAGAAGGCTCTTCCAGAGTTCATAATGGTTATATATGTAACTTTTATTACCCAAGAAAATATACAGGGTGGTTGGTAACTGGTGTTACAAGCGGAAAGGGGTTCTGTTTAATTTTTTTAATTTTTCCATCGAGACAACGATCTACTGTGAGATCCGTTATAACGTACCGCACGCGTACCGAGCCAAAATTCAAAGTCGATTTTCTCGAAAACAAAGCCTCGAACGAAAAATTTTTATTCTATATTTTCGACTTCTTTTTTCGCGTAGAATCACCCCCTTTCCGCTTGTACCACCAGTTACCAACCACCCTGTATATCAGGTCTGCAACTATAAAACCGGAATTTGCCTATAGATGGCCCTAGCTGATAATGTAGTTATCACTAAACTGCGCCATCGATGCCAAAAGTCTTTGTTGATATCTCACAAACATTTTCGACTCAGAACAATACAAGTTTCATACAACAGCATAGTTTGTAATAGCGTTGAACATGTCAAATTTTGTGCCTGGAAACTACGATTTGCGGACAGCATTGATTTTCTCTTACCATTTGAAGAAAACTGCCGCAGAATCGCATCGAATGCTTGTCGAAACTTACGGTGAGCACGCTCTTGGTAAATCACGGTGCTTTGAGTGGTTTAAAAAATTCAGAAGTGGCAATTTTGACGCGAGGAACGAAGAACGTGGAAGACCACCGAAAAAGACCACCGAGCTGTTAAAACCTGGCGAAACCGTTAATACCGAGCGCTACCGACGACAAATGATCGATTTGAATCGAGCTTTGCGTGAAAAACGACCAGAATATCAAAAAAGGCGACACAAAGCAATTTTGCTTCGTGGTAATGCACCATCGCATACAGCAAAACCGGTCAAGGAAACGATCGAAGCGTTCAGTTGGGAAATATTTTCGCACGCGGCTTACTCACCAGACTTGGCTCCGTCCGATTACTATTTATTTGCATCGATGGGACACGCACTTTCTGACCAGCACTTCACTTCTTAGGAAAATGTACGAAAATGGCTCGATGACTGGTTTGCCTCGAAAGAGCGACAGTTTTTTTGGCGTGGCATCCACCAATTGCCAGACAGGTGGGAAAAATGTATAGCGATGGGCAATACTTCGAATAAAATATTTTTAATCATTTTCATACAATAAACGTGTATTTTCTATACAAAAATTCCGGTTTCATATTTACATACCTGGTATATAACGGCAAGGTATGTGCACACTTCTAACTTCAATTATACGATTATAAAGCAGCATTTACGATTATTTTCTAAGCTGTGTTTATGATAATATTCGTAGATTACCCCTCAAAGATATCGATGCGAACACAGTGCACCGTTAGATGCAAGACTCGTCCTCATTTTTTTTTTATCGATGTTCTAATAAAAATGTTTAATCGTTCAATGGGGCATTTTTTATTTCAAAGTATCTTTTATTGATCGGTTATATTCAAAATGTCCTAACTGTCAATTTTCATTCAGGAGAAACCGTAGCCGGTATGACCAATTTGGCAGTCAAAGTGTTAAGCCGCTCAAAAGCGGTACCTTTATACGATATTGTCTTTTCTTTCTTCTTCTGTCCTGGAAACTTGGTCAGAAAACAGGACAGATCCAAAATTGATAATCGGGACTGTCGCGAATAATTCCAGCAGTGGTATTTAAGATCGATAAGTAACATGTACCATCGATAAGGTTTTAAATAAATAACCGATATCTCGTATAATACATATCCATTGGTTTCGCAGGAAGATAGTAAATATCGTATTCGTTCATATATCTTATTAATTATTCGTGTATCGTTGATATGAATCGAACAAAGTGTCCGTGTACTTAGGAACGACAGGGTAAGTTCGCCAAAATTTTGACTTATTTTAAAACGTCGAATACACTCGTCTCGAGTATTTACATTCGTCTAAAATATATAGATGCGCATTTATGAATCACAGTGTATATCAGGCAACCGGTTGAAATCGAGTAGAAAATTCGGCTGGTGAAAATTGTTGAATTATACTGGTTTCGCCGAGTTAAACGTGGAAAAGGTGCGCGTTAATTTCGGTACGGGTCTTTCCTATCGTTAAATAAAAACCGCATTAACGTCGAAAGTGAATTAAAATTGGCGAATCGCGTGGCTGTTACCGGCGCGGCACGATTATTCAATTAGGGCGGCCACTTGTCGTGGCCGGGCATTTCCTTGTATTTTTCTGACTAAAGCGGAGACCCCGACCAGCTCATTAATTTCCTTCACCGTGGAGTATCGTACGATTTAACGAATCGCTCGACAACGCTCGCGTTTGTTGACCGCTGCGGATTCGGTCGCATTGCTCGTTTCTCGCTTATGTAATCTGCCGTTTCCGCGGAAATTGGCCACTAACGAAGTGAAACGGCACCGTAATCGCGGCAAGTCTGCGAGACTGCCGCTTGCTAACCCAGTTATCGAGCAATTTACGAACGGATGTAAAAATATCTTCGTTGATTTTGTGACAGCTTTCGATACATGACAATATAAAGATAGTACACAATGTTAGAACAATTCAGGTAGTAGCGGCACATAGATTTTTAATTTACATTTAATTATAATCGTAATTGTAATTGCAATTAATTATAATTACATTGAAATATAATTATAATTTGCATTTGTATATATGTATAAATATAATTTCTATTTAATTGTAATTGCATTTTTATAGAGTTTGATATCGATGCTTGTGAATTGCTTGATATAAAGTGGATATCTAAACTTTTGATTTAGGGCCAGGGGGAGCGTAACAACGAGAGAAACGAGTGATTTTGATGGATATTTGTTTGAAGCAAGTACTACTAAATTGTAATACTAAATAGAAGTAGAAATGTAATTTTTTAGTTAAATTGTTCCGATTGTTTAGCAACTTTCTAAACTGGCGTGTACGATAATTGAAAAAGTAATTGATCAATCAATTTCGAACGAAACTCATTCACTTCGTTACAAATTGCCGTTCATGGATCAAACCTCAAATTTTTATTCCATTATTTATTTATAATGTCTTTTTGGATAATATACATTCAATTTACCTGTCGGAAAAGGTAAATTTTTTTCGAAAGTTAGAACTTTGATTTTTCACGGTTTCCTCTCAAAAATAGGTTCAGTCGTAGAATAATCTATCGAACTTTAAGAAAATTCCTTAACTTTTACACTTCGATGACTATGAACGGACGTTGTACTGCACGCCGACCATGTCAAATGACATTTCGTCAAACATAATCACAAGGCTCGTATAACGTGCAATAAACGATAAGAAGAAGCGAAATAAACAAATTGCACTTACACTTGGACACTATCTACGTACAGTCCAAAGAGTTGCACATAACCAGCGTTAGTTAATCTAAAAGAAAGTCATAAAAATCACTTGCTTTTATTGTTGTCACACGAAAATCCCTCTTCAATCAAATGCAATAAATCAAATAAATCATGTTTAATAAATCAAATGCAATAAGCATGAAAGCTTGAAAATTAAAGAAGAGTAGAATTATAATTAAAAGTTCAATTATGCGCATAATAAATCACGAAACAGGTCTGTTTCTTTTCGATGTACATTTGTAACAAAGTGATGTACTTTTTCGAATTTTCTATACGTTCAAGTAGTTAAAAGAAAAGAATTCGTTTTCGCAATCGACTTAGAGAATAGCTTACGCCTATTTTAATTAGGCAATATGATCGTACTACGATAAGTCAATGTTTTAAACTACGATTTGATGCTCGAATATATGTATCCTATTTTGCTGCAATCATTGTCAAATAAATCGGGTTCTACGAGCAGATACATCAATAAACATCGCGTATCAATATATTATGTCTTAATTTTCTTCGTCAGCTTCGCGTTATTAAAATACATAATTTTGACGTAAATCATAGCGGAGATACGTTAAATCGAAGCGGAGATATTGCACTGCAATCAATATTAATGGAGAGTTAAATGATCGAATCGTGATATTCTGTGATAAGCTATAGCGTCGCTGAAAGTTATTTGTCATAACATAATAACGCTCTTCGTATCATCGGTTTACCAGGAGCTTGATACGTCTTCATTCTTTAGGAATTCTTTGAAAAATTTGTCTCGTCGCGTGTATCACGCTGTTATTCAAACTGTTGGAGGTGTAGCGTCGCTTCAAAGAAATAAAAAGCAACTGCGGTCGTCTTAACGAGGAATGTGCCACTATGAACAATATTTTCGATATGCTAATAATCTCGAGAACCATATCCAGATATAAGTTCGTAAGACTGTGATTCAAACACTCATACAAAATTCATAAGCCATCGTACATATCACTTCGCTTTTTTACTTCTCATGCGGTAAATCCTTGTCTTATCGTATCTTTTGGATTTCAAGCATTCAAGAACCTCCTTACGATCTTTTTATCTTTTATAATCTCATTTTTTTCTTATGCCGATTTGACGAACACGGTGTAACGTCTTAACGTAAGAAACGGAAGAGACACGATAGAAACCAGACAGATAGAAACCGAAGAAAGATAATAGAGACGAACGAAGAGATAGCTTTGTTCCACGATTACGCGTAACTCTTTTTCTATATTCTAATCGGATACGTAAAATCCACGTGAAATCGTTGAATAAGCTGAAAACGTTTCGTCGAGTCTGTTAAATACGAGACTGAGTGACGAAATTTTACATTTGCTATGAAAACAGATTTCACGCCATCATCGTGCGTATAATTCGTTGCCTTTGAAGCGTCTATGTCGCATGCCCTGCGTGGCCAACTAATTACGCAAACAAGCCAATGAACTAAAAGGACAATAAATTAATACTCTTTGTATCTGGTAATTAACATGAAGCCAATTAATTAAAATCGCGAGCGTTGCCGCGAGACAACTTATCGGCAGCTATCTCACGAACATTTCCAGAGAATTCTTTGTGCGAAGAATTCGCATTAAAACAATCGTACCTCGTAATTTTCATTTCATTGAACACTAGGTTTCACGAGGAATGTTGATAAAAGAGAAGCCAGCTCCAATGATCTTGGATTTTTGCATCGTTATTACTAATTGCTAACCGCGTGTGCCCGGCGTCGCTCGGGCTTTTGAGAGCCCGAGCTTTTTAACTAATATTTCCACGATAAATTTTCAAGCCATTCAGCAACACTCACACCATCGTACGAGGAAAATTGATTCTTCGAATGTTCTCTTAAAATTGTTGAAAATTATTAAGCTACTCCACAAAAATAATTTCTCGGGCGTAAGTTAAGAGGGGGTTGTAGAGGGATGATGAGGAATATTCGTGCGAAATTTAGTGCGGATAAATCGAGCTATATAGAACCTTTTACCTGACATATATACGTACGTATTTTAACTTATACGTGTATAGAGAGAGAATACAGTCTAATTATGAGACTTTTGCGCGTAAAAGAAGGGTTGATGGGACGTGACGAGACCCGGGGCAACTGCTATTATTCCATATACAGGGTGATTGGTAACTGGTGGTACAAGCGGAAAGGGGGTGATTCTACGCGAAAAAAGAAGTCGAAAATATAGAATAAATTTTTTTTTAATGTTTTTTTTTTATTTTTCCATCGAGACTACGATCTACGGTAAGATCCGTTATAACGTACCGCACGCGTACCGAGCGAAAATTCAAAGTCGATTTTCTCGAAAACAAAGCCTCGAACGAAAAATTTGTATTCTATATTTTCGACTTCTTTTTTCACGTAGAATCACCCCCTTTCCGCTTGTACCACCAGTTACCAACCACCCTGTATAAGTACTAATTGCGTCGCTGTATCATACAGTTACGAATTATTCACATAATGATGCAACCAGTGGCGAATCTTGACAAGATAGAACCCACTGGCCTTGACATATGTCGTCAAGGACACTCTGCTGAACAACCTGCCGAAGTCTCTAGCCATCGCTCGTTATTCTTCGATAATTTATTAACAAAATTATTACTACGCGCATCGGATTCCACCTATGCGTAAATATATGCGACTGCGAACACGCACATAGCCCACACGACAGTCACGTTTATCTGGCAGATTTTATTTCAAAGAAACGCTACACGCGTTGCTCGCACGCTCGTAAAAATCTAGTCCAACCCAATACCAATTCTACATACGAGCGTAGGGGGGCCGATTTTCGACGAAAAAACTTTTTTTCTTAAAAATGGCTCGCCCGTTTCACTCACGTGTGGAATTGGCATCGGGTTGAACTAGATTTTTACGAGCGAGTGGAAGCGTGCGAGCAACGCGTACGGTGTTTCTTTATGATATGCATAGCATACGTTGTTTTTTACAAATCTTGTTTCGTTAATGATTTTTTAAACGCTTACAGACAATGGCTGAAATCTTCTGGGGGTTACTCACCGTCTTTGACAACATATGTCAAGGTCGTTGGGTAGTCTACTAGTAATATTCGTTTTTCTTTTTTTTTTTTAAATTCTTCTCCGTTTGAAACTCGATCAAAGTTTGATAACTATACCGATCGACAAAGCAGCAGTGAAAAAAGTTAAACAGTCTCTTAACAATCTTGGATTTCGTTGCATCCACACGTAACGTGCTTTGTTATCTTGTTTTTTTTCAGCGTCACTGTGCGATATCGTTTTCAACAGTGACTCGACGAAAACAGGGATAGTCATGTCACCAGGATATCCGAAACCTTATCCACCAAGGACGCACTGTACATACGACTTCCAGGGACGGGGAAAGGAACGAGTCCAAGTGGTGTTCCAGGATTTGAACTTGTATCATTCGCCGGTTGTATCGGACACAGCGAACGAGTAAGTGTCTGTTTACTATCTTACGTTATATCGTTGCCGACATACTCTGTCTACTCAAGATCGTTGCGACATATCTGCACGTTGAAATTCGTTCTTTTATCAGCTTGCAACGATACGACGACGAAAATTATCTCGTTATTATCGAGAAATTATCGACGATCGTGGAAATCGAAAAAGGAAAAGAAGTGATGTCGAAGAGAACAAACGTGAATCACGATATTTGTCGTTGCAAACTAAAAAGCTTTTTGCTCGTACGTACTTTTGTTTCTGCAAAAGTAACGAAAATATCAAAGTGGGCGATATAGACGGAACACCCTGTACGCATAGGGTGTCCCAGATTTTAACAGCCAAACGTTGTCGATACATGCTATGGTCGAAATAAGAAAAAGATTTACATGAACGTAAGTCGTTGAAAACTTTATTAAAAAGTTATGGCAGAGATATGAAATACGGAGGGAACGGTAGCAGCAAACTCGCGGTTACTGCGATATAATACAGGAATACACCAACGATATTTACGTTCACTCTGTTTATGCAAACGTAACTAATTCTTCATCTCGAAATGTTCACGGTTCTTGACGATACAAGATTGACAGCGGCCGAAAATAGAATTTATTATCCCTCGCGAATTTCATTTCTACCTTGTTTCGTTTCAACGAATCCACCATTTTGAGATGCAGAATTAGTTACGTTTGCATAAACAGAGTGAACGCAAATATCGCTTATCCGTTCTTACGCGATATCGCGGTAACCGCGAGTCTGCTACTAAGTTCCCTTTGTGTTTCATATTTTTTTTTTTTTATATAACTTTTTAATTTAAATAAAAGCTTTTTATTTAAAACGAAGCTTTAAAACTACCTATGTCTGTATAACATCTGTCTCTTATTTAGTTCCATGGAACATTACGATAATAATGTCTGGCCGTTAAAAATTTCACGATATTATATGTACAGGGTGGTTGGTAACTGGTGGTACAAGCGGAAAGGGGGTGATTCTACGCGAAAAAAGAAGTCGAAAATATAAAATAAAAATTTTTCGTTCGAGGCTTTGTTTTTGAGAAAATCGACTTTGAATTTTCGCTCGGTACGCGTGCAATTCATCAGGTCTCGTTATAACGGATCTCACTGTAGATCGTTGTCACGATGGAAAAATTAAAAAAAGAGATTTTTATTCTATATTTTCGACTTCTTTTTTCGCGTAGAATCACCCCCTTTCCGCTTGTACCACCAGTTACCAACCACCCTGTATAACAAAATAACGCTACCATCCAATATAAACGAATCTGTAAATATCAGTCACGCGAGCAATTGTGTGCTCAAAATATCCTCTGAAACTTATCTCGGAGCTGTCCTTTATAACCCTCAATCGTCATGCACTGTACGTTTGTAGACTTATCTTGGTATACCTGCTCCTGAGCACATAGTACTTATAGCTGCCACTTAGTCATACTAATATCTGTACGTATTCTTGGTAGCTTCGCTTTTCAAACATCGCTCTCGTGTGCCACTTGTGCGATATTCATTGGCAGAGATACGTTCCAGGCACGTGTTTGTACTGCAGACAAAATCATGAAAGTCATAAAAATTGTGAAATTCAACGGATACCTGTTATACCGACCTGGATAGGATTTTACGAAATAAAAAGCTTGGACAGCTGACCCATTTGTCAGTTAAAAACCAGAAATGTTATAGAGTATGACTAAACTGACATAGTTTTTCCTCTGGAAAAACATGATCTTTCTTGTTTGTAATTTTATGAAAAATTTATAGTACAAAACTCTACGATTCATAATGTCTCGCTAACGTATTTTATTTTATAGTTGACGTATCTCTGTGATAAAATGGCAATTTGTATTCGAAGAAATACGATTCTTCGAAAGAAGCAAAATTTGTCCAAAATTATGAGACTCTTCCGATTTTTCTTATTGTTTTATTATTATTTTTCTTTTCTTTTTTTTTATTGCTCTTTCGTGTCTGTTTTGACGTGTCCCTCTTTATATAAAACGAAGATTTTTACGATTATCCGTCAGATTGAAACGTTAAGTGTCCCATATTTCTACGAGGGATACTCAAATGAGTAGGTAACAGTAAGGAGAAAATTCTCCTTATGATTTTAACGTTCATAAAAAGTTCCAAACTGAATGACCATAATTTTTAGTGAAACAGACTAGCATAATAAAATAGAGTAACGTTAATTGGATTTTTAAAGTAACCAGCAACACGTTATACTTCTGGCTACTTATAGTCCTTACATATAAACTATCTATTATATTATAAATAAATTATGAAAAACCAGACGAAGAAATAAAATAAAGCAAGGTTCGCGATAGGATTGAAGACGTGTAAAAAGGTATGGGTGCGTGAATCATTCGTCGAATCAATCAGTCGTGTTAGATTCTTCGTATTTTTAAAAACATGAAAATATCGAATAGAACACATGCATATGATTCACGTACAGAGCACAAATTGTAAAACAATTTTTTATTGTCTCGCGTTTGAAATCGTAGAATCACTTGTCGAACAAGTAAAAAACGATTATTCGTTTAAATGCGTCTATTACTATGTCGATCTTTTCAACAACCAGCAAAGAGAATTTGCAACCTTACAAAAAGTACTACAAACGTTTGTAAAAACACGGAAGAGCAGAAATTTTCATACGTAATATACATTTAATCATCTAAAACGATGAATTTCACCGCAGAGATGCTAATCGAATAAAATCTCAACTGAACGAAGGCATTTACAAAATTGATCGAAGTACCTTTTGATTTAAAAGCGAACTGAATCGAACCTAATCCAAGCAATATACGAAAGTACACGGTATAATACTTACTGTTTGCAACGACTTAAATCTGAATAGCAAAAAGAGCAGATACGTAAAAGTAAGTACTACGGCCTCTGCTTAGTTTCTCAACGCTGCATTCAACATCGCGTAAAAAGAGTGTCGCAATAATCCCTCGTTTTAACTCTCTTTCTCTCTCTTTCTCTCTCTCTCTCTCTCTCTCTCTCTTTCTCTTTTTGTTCCGTGCAGTTTTTCCAACGCTGAAAAATTGAAGTCAACAATGACAAAAGTCCCTATTCGATTTCTTTATCATGGAACACCATTAGAAGGTCTGTGAAAACACGGCATTGGCGGTGAACGCGTTGAAGTTAAAACGGCATCACGTCGATAATGGCGGAAAAGAACTAACGGGGCCGGATGAGCGGAGCTGTGTTCCAGTGACGTCTTCGGTGTGTAATCAAAAGCCAATGTAGAATTTGGCAACTGCGAATCCAAACGGTGCTTGACGTACCTTCAAATACAATTTGCACGAAGTGCATCGAGTGGCGATGGCCGAATTCCGCCATTAGCGTGCCGATTGATCGACGAGTTCGTTTCGTTGTCCGGCGACGAGAATCGGACGTTCCTGGAATTCTGCTTGTCCTTGTGAAAAGCACGGGAACGGACAGTTGTGATCGATTTCACCAACGCACGTGTGTAGCGTCTGTAAAGGGATTGCGTGTATCGTGACAATGCGCCAATATACAACCTTGTCCACGATTTTTTTTTTTTTTCTTTTTTTTTTTACCACTTACGCTGATTGGGAAAGAATTAATTGCTGTCTAATCGTCAGTTGGCTAAGACAATTACTAACTCGCGAGGGTCGCCGATTTCTCCCTCTCTCTCTTTGTTAATTCATGGAACGACAGATAGAAATTTCAGATTTCAAAACTTTTATAATAATTAGATGCGTTTTTCTATTGAATCGCGTTGTTAGTTGTCGGGTGTGCCGTGAAAGAAGTGAAGCGAAATGTTCACAAAGCGTTGAAACGAAAGGTACGTTTGAAGCCGAAAAAATGAGGAATATGTCAAGAGATGAGAAGTTTATGTGGTTTATTAGTGAAATTGTACTGCGTGCTTTGGAATTTAATTAAAACGAGTTTGACGGTAAACAGGCTACGCGCAGATTGGTTTGAGTTATTATATCGATGTATTCTATCATGTAGCTATAATTATGGAGAGCTCTATTATCTAGAATTTATGTATGTTTGTTTCGCAAAGATAATCATTCCATTAATTTGTTTAACGCACTGTAACCACACCATGATATAACGTTAACGTTTAAATATTTATTCTATCCGAAATTGGAATTAAAATTACGTAAATCGGATGACATTCCTCAGGCAGTTTAAACTATTTATCTTATAATATATTTCCCAATTACATTCCTCGCGTCGTTAATTGATCGACATGGAGGAACACTATTGTGAATTTCATCGGAAATTAATAATCAAAAACGCCACTTTCTACCTTTCTAACGAAATTGCTTTGTATTAATTAAATTATAGATTTAGATTACCTGTTAAAAATTTACTCGCGCATCTATTCTTTACCAACGAAGCTCGTTTCGCTACTGAACGTATACTAATCGATTTTCTAACCCCCTGTAAACTGATTACCAACTTGTTTTGTGAGAATTATCAAATACTTCAGTATGTATGTAGTAACGTTTAAACCGCGGATATTTATGCAAATTCATATTTTTCCGAATATAATTAAAAAGATAGAGAATTGTTTTGCCTATTAAACATCGTAACGAATATCATACCGTGGGTATTTCATATACTTTTGCGCATTGTATGCATTTTATGCATTTTTGCATTTTCAGATTTTTTAGAAACGCATGAAAATCCGCAGTCTAATAATGTTAAAAGACACGCTTGTAAATATATTCGTGACGTACAGAATGATTCTCCAGCTAGTTAACTCAAAAGCAGCATCGTCAATCACATGACGGTGATAATTCCATATCCCTGCGTGTAATCTGTCATCGAAGACTGCTATTGCCTGTCTCATGGTACAGACGATTGTATGCGTGTAAAATGGTAACGAGAATGCGTGATTTGTGGCGTGATCGGCGACACTACCTTCAAGTTAACTAACAAGAGAGAAAGAGCGACAGAGAGAGAGAGTATCATGCTGTAAATTTCAGAAATACGAGATACATGAAAAATCGTAGTATACGTTGCAAGCTAATCGTTCCTTGTGTCGAAGAAAATTCCGTATAAAATTAATGACTGTGAAAAATAAGTTTAAAAGTTTCTTTCAAATTTACTCTATAGAGCATTATTGTTGCTATCCACAAGATAATAAAATAGCACATAGCGGCCATTATCCCAAACCTTGTTAAGTTCGTTAAGCAGGGGGCAGGTCATGCCATAAATTCAACCATTAACTGACCTGTCAGTTTATTAACCACTGTAATAGAATCACGCTGACCAACAGATTTATGCTGCGGCGTCGAATCCGCCAGTCATACGATTGTCTTGCCCGCAATTTTCAAATCCGATCAACTCGTGTAAATATCACCGATCAATTAGCAGTAACGTTATGCACAATGATCGAGAAATCTCCGTAAATCCACTATACTTTCTCGTAACGCCTTACAACTATTCCCATTCTGACGACAAGTTGGCGCGTGATACTGTTTTGACAAAAGCAGATTTTACCGAAAGATACGGTGGAAATTGTATGGAAAGTTTCAGCCGCTGTTCCTTACCTTCGACGTTTGATGAACTTTTGTGTCCATCTACGTTCTCACGTGCACTTCTACCAATAACAAACGAAAGAACGCAGCACAGTTGAGATAGGACGATAGCCATCGAAGGAGGTACGATTGCAGCGAAAAAGGACGCGCGCAACGTCATCTTATTTACCGTATTCTACAATCTGATTTAAGTTGGACGCAAGATTTCCTCGCTCGACATCTTGACCGATCTGCCGAAGATTCACGATCCATTGTGCTCGTGGAATGGAAAAGAGAGCGTTCGCCGTGTAGCGCTGTGAAAGGTAAATCGTGAGACGAGCGAGCAGAGCTTCGCAAGCAAGCGAACGAGAAACGCCGATCGGGAAGGAGATACTCAACAGGAGGATGGTATTCGGGGAATCTGCCTACAACAATGCTTTCCTGACAACAGCAATTGCGATCGGTCATCCCCTCGTTCATTTTCCACGTGCCTGGCCTTAAACGCAGTTTAATTGCCGCTGGCATGTTTCATCGTGCGGTCACTCGAGTAATGTTTCTCTGGCTATGTAATTGTTCCCGGTTGCATTTCAGGAAAATCGAGATAATCGCGTGTAACAACATCGTTCGTGGCAACGAACCGATACGACCCGACGTTGGCAAAGAACGAGAAGAACTTCAACGAAATAAATCGAATCGATCGTACTGCTGGCAAAAAAGAATCGCTGAGTTCTTCTCTTTCATTACTCTCTTTCTGTCTGCTTGTCTGTCTGTCTCTCTCTCTCTCTCTCTCTCTCTCTCTCTCTCTCTCTATCTTTTTCTCTGCTTCCCTTTGTCTCTCTCTTTTTGTTACGATCTTAATTGCTTTAATATCAACTTCGTTGATATAGTTACGAGATAGTTAATAATCGTGGCAGCTGTTGCAAACTCGTTAATGCATTGTACATTACAGGCCCCTTTGACAGACGCCATAACTCGCGATATAATATGGAAAATTATATCACAACTTGAGTCGGATATTCTCTAAAGCGATTTTCAATTGAAATATAAGATTACTAAACCGCGGATTTTTATGTGTTTATAGGAAATTTGAACGAGCAACGTTGCACAGGATGCATGGCGTTGCATACCATCTCATTGCACGGATATCGAATCGAGCGATGTGTTTACGCTTTTTAATTATATTTCCTCCGTATTTTCGTCCATCGTAGAACCATTCGATAAATACAATTCTAGTTACACGACTCTCTTTAGTAAATCAACGAGTCACAGAACTGAATAATTTTTCTAGAAACGTTCGTGCTTGTGTACGTGTCGCGTTCGATGTTAACCACGTTGCGACGAAGAAGAAATAATAATTTTATGGGCGAAATTAGTAAAACAAGAGGAAGGTTCGTGGTTATTTAATTTGAGTATTCGTGACTCATCTTTAATTCTGTAATTCATTATTCTAGTTGGCGTTGAGGATAGCGTGATAATAATTCACTTCGTTTATATCACTGTATGAATTATTTATAAGCTTGCTCTCATTATTACGTACACTTTGCTTCACGTACTAAAGAAGACGAATTATTCCAATTATTATTATCAATCTCCAGGTATAAGACGGCTGGAAAAATTCTGCCGATATCGATGTGATTCTTTCGAGTCTATTTTCTATGGTGGCGGAAATATGAGCTTTGTGCGGAGCTGTAAAGCTGTACGCGTAAACGATGCAGCACTGCAACGTGTAACGGATAATGCTGTTCTCTACGCAAGCACATTGGAATGAAGTTTTTGATAATTAAATTATAATTTTTTTAAAGGTATGACGCATATACTTTAACTTTAATAATTTACATTTAATAATTAATAATACAATTGAGTGTGATATATTTTAAAGCCCGGTACGACACATAGACCCACGTCACAATTTTCACACTCATAGCACGATAGTGTTTTTCAAATTGCTCTTCGTTTTCTATTTTCAAGCGACATTTTCAGCTTGAAGATCCTAAAAAATTATAAGGATCGGTATGTTAAAAACAGCATCTAATATCGGTATATTTATTTTAACGAAACAACAATTGATATCTGACACTGACGTATCAAAAACAAACGCTATATATTCTGTCTGTATGTTGTTAACACTGTTATAGAACGTTGCAAGGACAAGAAAAATGTGAAGCGAGACAAACGAAAAAGATCGTTTAATTCAAACGGTGAGCGAATGAGTAGTAGAGTGAGCCACTATAGTGGCGCTTCGTAAGGTAAGATAACATCCGCGAAAGCCACTATAGTGGCGCAACGTACCTAAGAGGTTAATTTGGCAGAAAATAACGATGAAATACAATGGAACTAACTCGCTAACTCGAGCCTCCGTAACTCGAAAACTTTTATAAGACTAGAATTTTGTTCGTTCTTCTCGGTTTCAAAGCGAAAATCTCTAGAAGTTGTAATAAAACTTACTTTAACTCGAATTATTTGCCACGTGTCCAGATACATTATTTTGTCTTTGTAACTCGAGCGTAGAATAGCCACTGCAAGTCGAACTTTACCTCTGTAACTCGAACTTCTATCGCCGCTTCCTCTGCGACTGCAAATGTACCTATAGCTAGGCTATATGTCACAAGATGCGAGAAACCAATTATTCGATGTCACCTTCTCTCTTCCACCTGTTAGGATCGTCTCGGATAACGTAGGAAGACAAATATAAAACGACACAAGCTGTCGTTAACGTTAAAGTTAATCGTTTTTCGTCGGTCGAACGCGCAATTCCTATCGTCTCCTGCATCTTTAACTTCTGCATTTATTTGCGTTGCATGAAACGAGTTCGAAGAGAAAGCTTAAAATATACGAAAAGTTCCCGAGAAGGGGAATATAATTGTGGCTTCGTACAAAGCTTCTCTGTGTCGAATTTTCATTTGTTAAACCTCTTTTACTCGGAAGTCTAAACTTCGGTAAATCGAAGATTTTAGCTGGCTCCTGCTCGTTCGAAGTTGGAATCGCCGACTGTAGCAGAAAATAAATTACGCAGCTGGAAATATTAAAAGAGACAAAGAAAGGCAGCGTGTCTAAGGAACAACGAAAAGAGGGCCAGGTTAATCGAAATCTGTCAGTGAACGTGACAAATCTTCAAAGTCGATTTTCTCGAACAACAAAAATTTGTACAAATTACTTATGTCACTCTTTTGAACTACATTTATGAAACGAGTAATTACTTTTCCAATCGTATCTTCCACCCGATTTCGGTAGAAAAATTGAACGTTATTTCCTTTAACGAGTTTTTAATTCAAATAATAAGAATTCCCCGATATTTCGATGGAATATTTTATTTTAGGAAATGAAAAATATCACGGTTATAATATTTATTGCTCGGCGCTCAACGAATTCATATAAAATAGATTGTGTCTTCAAAGCCAATAAAACATGGGACAGCTGGAGGTAAAAAATCCGAAAAGCAGTAATTTTATCTGGCAAAGGTAAAACGAAAATATAGAATAACCTTTTTTCCCCGTATGAAGCTTCGTTTCTGAACAAATTGCTGATACAAATGGAGAGAATATGCGCAGTTATACGTGCGTGATTTTACTTATAGCTTGGTTTAATAAATATCAATGAAAACTAATATGCTCATTCGTACGTACTACAATTCCAGCTTGTTATACCGAATAATGAAAAATGACCAATAAAACAAAAGCATAATTTTACTCGAAAATTGTTATTTATTGCTGGAAAAATTGTTGCAAACGATTCTCATTTTTATCTCGACGTAACTAAGTTTTATGTTATATTCCTATATCTTGTATTTCTATATTTCGTAGTATATTTTATACTTTATATTTTTATTTATATTTTATGCCTTGCCACTTTGTTTTCAAATATGCGCAATATATGGAAGAATATTTCTTCTGAGTCTGTGATTATAATCTCGTCGACGTACACAGATGAGTTATTGCGGTTCTATATTGATAGGTTCGCAGGCTGTGATAGTCAAGATATTGCGCTTTTACGATCGATCCAACAAGCGTATCAGATATTCCGAAGCACTGCGACATATTTTCAATTATTATCCGATAGAAACTTTTGACAATGCGAGATATTTCGGGAAATTGTCAGAAAAGTTACGTACATAGGTGGAGAAAATGAAAGATTCTAAAAGTTTAGATACTTACAGCCTTACCAAGGAGCATACAAAATATTTTACTTTTTTTCAGGTAGGAATGTTTGATTTCGTGCATAATTCTCTCTGCACCGTATTCGGTACAATGCACCTCTTATTGAAAATAAATATTAACAATTACGTTACGTACGATGATATTTATTTCTCATAAAATATTGAAAGTGTTTATCTTTTTGTATCTTTTTCTATATTATTCGCCATGAATTCTTCGTTATTTTACTACACCGTCGAAGAGTTAAATATTTTTTCCACATGCCTGAACATTGAAATATCTTCTTTTATCACTCTGAATAATCAACAAGATAAATTCACTTTATAAACCAAATACAAAACACCGCGGACAATATTTGCATTAAAAATAAATAATTTTTAACCATAAAACCATTTCGTTCTCCATCTTTTATTATTTAACGGACAAAAACGAGCTGCGAGAAAAGTACGTAGTTTGTGGTAATATCCATTAAACGAAGGTACGAATGATAAAACCATACACTGAAACAAAGACCGCATATTTAATGAATTGTCAATATTGATATACTCAGACACGAATCTATCTGTGGAAAAATGCTACGATATATTTTCGTTGTATGCTTTTACGTAAAATCACAGGTAGCAGGATTGTGTGACAGGTCATTGATTAAAATCCACGCGTTCGATA
Source organism: Bombus flavifrons (assembly GCF_040668555.2). Classification (NCBI taxonomy): domain Eukaryota; kingdom Metazoa; phylum Arthropoda; class Insecta; order Hymenoptera; family Apidae; genus Bombus; species Bombus flavifrons. The sequence goes on along the minus strand of NC_138451.1, from coordinate 12,767,933 downwards.
AGAAAGGATTTTTATCAGAGAAATATCTGAGTTGTTTAAAAAAGAAGACCAGAGACCGAGATTACAACTGTATATACATTCCTGTTATTTATTACCCAACTTCCAATAACTCTCGTGGAATTTTTCTAGAATTAACGTCGTAGTACGGTGCAGGATTTGTTAAAAATTCTACTGAATTTCATTGTTACATTTGCAGAGCGGCAGTTTGCCGAAGCTCGATATTACTTTCGAATTACTATTGTAGATACTTTATTACAAATTGCTACGTTAAAGTGATAAATCAATGGCATGGTACGTCCGTGAAAGACTCACTCACGGACCTTATCGTTACCAACGTTATTTTCTTCTAACTCCCGCGAAGAACTTGTACAAATTATTTCTACGTATTCTAAATCGTTGCCTTGCATGAACACACAATTTGAATCGACTAATGGTTTTCCCAGTAATCTCAGTCAACTATCGCATCTTACGTGAGATTTACAGATGTCCCGACGCTTAAGAACGGTGGTGTATCGCCACGTTTCTCCGTTACTTGTCACCCCGTACTCGATAAAATTATATAAAACAAAATCACATTCGTAACGTGAAAGAATGCTCGCGCGAAAGATTTATCGAGAAGAAAAACACACGTAAGGAAAAGTTTTCAGTAGAAATAAATCCGCGATACCCTTGTTTCACATTATACGTATTCCAGTATGCACACAGCGTGGCCAGGCATTCAAATGCAGTGAATAGAAACGGTGGCGAGGCCGCCGCAACCGACATCTGATTTTCCTGGCCAGTTTCCTTCCAATCATCCGAGTGGATTGGTCGAAATTTTCCTCGAGCGTCACACGCGCCCCAACGTTCGCTAGATGCATTCATTCCAAATACATTCATATCGCTACACACGACCGGCCGAGCACATAATGTTACACGAATGCACACGCAATAATATTCTTTATATCGGTCCATTCGTGCGACTACTTCACCGCTAAAAAATTCCGCATTTCACCCGTAATGCTGACCCGTAAAGTGTCAGATTGTAAGGCCGGGAAACGGAAATGATGTGCCTCTAACACGACCCACGAGCATATATTGAAAGAAAAACGTTGCCATGGGATAATAGAACGTTCGGATATTAGAGTATTCGAATAATATTGGTCCGGATATGGATTTGCTGTACTTATGAGACGTAGTAAACAGTGACTATAAAAAGTATTTCTACTTACCTAACTTTATTTTCCAACGAAACGTCTTTTTTTACAGGTTCCGCGTTTCATCTTCATCGTATACTAAATGTTTGTAGCGATAAAAGTAATACCAAACGATATGAAGTTTAATATACTTGCACTTGATCAATATATATATAATATACTATGCTATATTATATATATACATTGCATTTATTATAGTATGTATATGTCGGAGATGAAAGGACACCGGAGCCTTCCTCAAACACCAACATAGAAATTAACCAATTAACAGGAACGTCCATTTCTCTCACTTTCCGAACGAAGGCTTTTCTCGACGAATCCGATGATCTCGTGTCCTTAGACACACCGCATCGTAGTTTTCCTCTGCAGCATTAGCGAATTACATAGCGTCTTCGCGATCAGTGAATACTCTACGTTCTAGTAAAGAGTTAATTTTGTAATACTTGTACCGTAGACAAGTAAATCGTGTCCGACTTAGACTTTGGAAAAAAGTACATTTGTTATCCCGTAGACCGCGGATTCGTTATCGAACCTAAGATCATTGTCATTAGTGTCTAATCGCCGCGGTTACTTGTCAATTCTGCAATACCCACGCTTGTATTGATAATCATATTTGTACTAGTCAATATTTTCTCTATTGCATAACAAAAATGTCTAATCCAAACGAAGATTCGTTTCACGCCCCTAACCCTAATCATAATGTGAACCCGACATATATGTAGTATCCTAAATGGTCTGGAGTAAGGACAAGAAAGGATGTTCTATTTGAAGAGAAGTTTAGTTTTATTTTAACAAGCAATACCCAAAACAAAAACTGACTGCAATGTCTTCGTACGTCTTACTCTCACACTCGGCTCACAACTTCTGTCTTCCCAGGCCAAAAAATGCTGACCCTCGACCCTCGCACCCTTCTCCCGCCCCTTTACTCATTTAGCTTTGACGTCACCAAGGCATACCCTCTTACTTACACTCTCTCCCTCTTTCTCTCTTCGCTAGCGCTCTTACGATTCTTGAAATAACAAAATGTAGTAATAGACATATCAAAAGAGTTAACAAATATCGAAACCCCCTAATTACTAAATTGCTTAATACGTCGGACCAGATCCGCAGGCTAAAAAAATACTATCCGTTAGACCTAAGCACTAGATTCAGCTAGATATTTCTAACAAATAATATTTACTTATTTATAATATTATTATTTATAAATTATACTTACTTACAATGAGTTGATAAGTGCATCAACTTGTTATAAATAATTAGCCATGTCACTGCGCCACGCCAGAGAAACTTACTCAAAATTCTCAATGCGAGAATTGATTGTAAAGTACTTGTAAATAAAATACTCTTACGATTCTTAGTTTATACCTTAAATTTACAACTTATACTATCCCGAGACAACTCGAACTTAAATATATCATAGACCCAGCGTATACCCCCCTTTTTGTTTTGATATCATATTAATAAAATGGTTTTTGACAGTAGGAAATATAACACTTGTGGAAATCGAACTGTCGTGCTAAATAACGATACTTGAAAACAAGCTATGGAACAATTCGAGTATAAATCAGACTTGTCCACTGTCAGGGATCCTAATACCGAGTAATACATAAGATTCACTCGTAATAAAGGGAAGATCTCGCAGTAGAGCGAAACGAAGCAGACAATTTAAAACAGACGAAGGTATCGATATCGATATCATCTGCAATCAGTATCGGTATCGTCTTCGCTGAAGATTTCGCAACGATAGAATAGACATAAATGTATATTGATATAAATATCGCTATAAATACATAGGTACCAAGGGTGAGTCAATAATTATCCGCAATGCGGTTGTAAACTTCGTCTGTTTCAAAGTAGGCTATGTTTTCCAAAAACTCTGATATGCAGAGAGTAATTTTTTTTCTCGCACGAGCACAATCTGAACTGGGAAATTTCAACTTCAAAAACAAATAACGCCGCTCTGTCCGGCCTTCAGCGTTTCACACAGCCTCGAAACTTCCGTTTATTTCGTCCACAATTTTCGCTGCGTTACACTTACGGCCGAAAAAAACTCTCCATTAATTTTCAAACTAAGTTCTTGAACGCGAGAGCCTTGAAAGAACGTCCGGTATCAAGAGCGCGATATTTCTCGTGGCGAAAAAACGCACGACGAACAGAGAGTAGAGAAGATGGTGAACAGGAAGTGGGGGAAAAAAGGGGTAACGAGGGAACGAGGTCCGAGGAAGCGGAGAAACAGTGGAATTTTGGGATCGTAGCGCGTCCAGGACGAAAACGAAAGTCGCGATTGAAGAGTGTCAGGTCTGGGCCGAGTTATTGCCTGAAGTTAAGGTGGTAATGTCGGGGGGGTTGAATATGAAATTGGACAGTAGACGTGCTGTGCGTTGTGTTGAACTGCGTGCAGATGGCCATCGTGCTAGGAAAAATACATCTTGACTTCTAACGGGACGTGAAATCAGTAGCGAATGGAAATACAAGGTGGTCCCTCAGGTGAGGCTTCCTTTTGTCGGTGGAAATGAAAAGTTTCCCCATTGAATATGTTTTACGCCACGCGCTGCTGACGTGCGAGCCGCCCTGCGTGCAGGAGAATCGTGGATCAGTATGAATAAGCGAACGAGAAACGATTCGACCAGATAGAAAGAAAGGATAGAAAACATTGCTTCCGCGTACGTACTATATTTCAGACGTGCTTATTTTTCGTAAAATGTATATTAATAGTAGAATTCAGGATCTTTGTCCTTTATAATCACCGTAATTCAAATAGCAATGGTTCCATTCATTAGAGTTATCGTAATTCAAATGGCAATGGTTTTATTCTCTGTAATCGTTGTAATTCAAATAGCAATGGTTTTGATCATAATTATCGTAATTCAAATATACCGTGACCTTACTCTTAACAGTTATCGGTATTCAAATAGCAACGGCTTTATTCCTTAGAATCGTGGTATTCCAAATGGCAATGGTTTTATTCTTTGTATTTGTTGTAATTCAAATAGCAATGATTTCGTTCGTTATAATTATCGTAATTAAAATATACCACGACTTTATTCTTAACAGTTATAGTAATTCAAATGGCAATGGCTTTATTCATTAGAATCATCGTAATTCAAATGCCGATGGTTTTATTCTCTGTAATCCTGCTGATTCAAATAGCACAATGGTTTTATTCTTTATATTCGTCGTAATTCAAATAGCAATGGTTTCGTTCGTTATAATTATCGTAATTCAAATATACCATGATTTTACTCTTAACAATTAACGAGATTCAAGTAGCAACGGCTTTATTCCTTAGAATCATCGTAATTCAAATGGCAATGGTCTTATTCTTTGTAATCGTACTAATTCAAATAGCGCAATGGTTTTATTCTCTGTGTTCGTGCTGATTCAAATAGTACAATAGTTTTACTCTTTGTATTCGTCGTAATTCAAACAGCAATGGTTTTTTTCATTATTATTATTGTAATTCAAATATACCATGACTTTATTCTTAACAGTTATCATAATTCAAATATATCATGACCTTACTCTTAACAGTTATCGATATTCAAATAGCAACGGCTTTATTTCTTAGAATCGTCGTATTTCAAATGGCAATGGTAGTATTCTTTGTATTTGTCGTAATTCAAATAGCAATGGTTTCGTTCGTTATAATTATCGTAATTCAAATATACCATGACTTTATTCTTAACAATTATCGTAATTCAAATATACCACGACTTTGTTCTTAATAGTTATCGTAATTCAAATGGCAGTGGCTTTATTCATTAGAATCGTCGTAATTCAAATAGCAACGGCTTTATTCCTTAGAATCGCCGTAATTCAAATGGCAATGGTTTTATTCTCTGTAATCCTGCTGATTCAAATAGCACAATGGTTTTATTCTTTGTGTTCGTCGTAATTCAAATAGCAATGGTATCGTTCGTTATAATTATCGTAACTCAAATATACCATGACTTTACCCTTAACAATTATCGAAATTCAAATAGCAACGGCTTTATTCCTTAGAATCACCGTAATTCAAATGGCAATGGTTTTATTCTTTGTATTCGTCGTAATTGAAATGGCAATGGTTTTATTTTTTGTATTCGTCGTAATTCAAATGGCAATGGTTTTATTCTCTGTAATCGTGCTGATTCAAATAGCACAATAGTTTTACTCTTTGTATTCGTCGTAATTCAAATAGCAATAATTTCGTTCGTTATAATTATCATAATTCAAATATACCATGGCTTTACTCTTAACAATTATCGGGATTCAAATAGCAACGGCTTTATTACTACCATTCATAAGTATTTGCAAAATTCCAAATTATTAGAAATGCGCAAAATATAAAACATACTTCAAATGCAACCCTTTTGTCTAATTTTTGCCTTTAAATTTATCTCAAACAATCATATGTCGAAATCAGAGAGTCAGATTTTATTAAACGAGAAAAAGAACAAAGCATCGGATAATTCAACGAACAGACAATTTCATTCTACGTTTTCTTCCCGTTCGCTTTCTACATAGCGCTGTATCTTTTAAGTTACAGACTTTCGTGGATATACGTTAACGCGTGACTAGGAGATACGAACAATTTGGAGCATCGAAGGTTCGCTGTAATTTACAGCAGATACTTATCGATCGTGTTGCTTCTTCGTTAAAACGGACGTACTGGAATTTCTCGAGCGCGTGATCTTTTGCCTAGAATTTTATCCGAGTGCTATTATCGAATGGCGAATTTTTACCTTGAATTCTCAGGCTGTTAGATTACAATTGCAACCGATCGCCAGTAAATAATTGTTTCCCGATACGTAGAGAACAAATCGACGATACATTATCCCTTAGGAAAGATTATATTTGAGATATTCTTATCTCGTTTCAAGTCGTATATTCGATATTACGATAATCTCCGATCAATCATATCCGAAACAAACCAATATCCTAATATTCGCGAGGCGTAACTGATGAAACAACGAAAAAGAAAAGAAGACGAAACGATTAACTTGTAGTGAAATTACTTCGACTCTTCGTCTTTAATTTAACGTTCGTTATTAATGCACCCCTGACATTCATTTCGTGCATACAAATCGTATCGTTAAAAGAGAGAAAAACACAGAGATACTTGCAGCTAGGCGATATATATCTTTGAATACGTTGCTTCTAACGGCATGATAAATCCACCGTTACTCTCTAAAAGAAGTTATATATCTTTTGTATCGTCGTTTTTGCCAGGGCGCAGGGCATTGCGCAACATTCATACTTATTATAGTCGGTTCAGCGATCCGGGCGGCATTCGAAAGTTTAGTGACTTCTCAGAATATGACTCAAATACTAGCTGTACCCGTTTCGTTGCTCGTTCGGTTTAACGAATTCACCGACGATGTTCGACGATAAATTAATATTAAACAGCCGATGTGTTCGCGACGTGATTTTCGTCAGCGCGTCGCTTGATTATTGCAAATCCAGGGAACTATCGTGCAAATGTTTGGATAGTGTGATTAAGTTAAGTTGACAGTTAGTTTACGTGCAATGTCGAAGAGAGATGATTCGAGAATCTTGAGATTTAAAACGTCGAAGACACGAGACGAAGGTTAATTGACGTCGATTTATAAATTCGTCTCTTAACGTTGATTTTCATTAAGAAATCATTTTTATCGATACTCCGTTCCGATGGCAATGTAGCAATCGATGTTTTCAAGAAGTTTGTGTGATCGAACAAAAGTGTAACGCAAATCTTGCATTCGACGAAGATGAAACGGAATGAAACCATGGTAGAAGTTTTCAATGGAGCGTAATATAAAAGCTATCTACAGATGTTCGAATACCTTCTTGAGCCACTATTGCGCGTTTCATTGAAAAATAGTTGTTGAGATCGAGACACATCTTTCGCTAAGTCTTTTTGCGTTTGAAGAACAAGTATACATATGACGAAACACTTTATAGAATAATTGTAAATATCAAAAGGATACGAGCAAAATTATAGTCTTATAGATGATGTGTCTTTATAGAGATTCGACTATATCCACTTTTTAGCTAGGAACATATTTCAAGTATAAAGATTATATTGCAATGATATGCACGCACATAGATATCGATGTATAAGGTTGCCAGGAAACAGTATCAGCTAGCTAAATAGAATTCATTACCCGACATTGTTTAATTAACAATACTCTAGAGAGCAACGGTAACGTAGAAATAAATCGAACTAGAATATCCGTTTATTTGTATCGTTTTACCGTGTTTGTGTTGCCAGTCCCCTAAAGCGATGTCCAGCGTTTTACGATAGACTCTGCATTTATGCGAATGCGAGGAAAGCAAAACGTGGCACTGCCAATACATATGAAAAAGATCGATCGAACAACGCCACTGGCCTGTTTCGGCAACGTATCGAAAAGCAATTTGTATACGGCGCTCAAGCCGAGTACTTTAAAATATTACACCGGTTTACGGTTGTTTCGACGCGAAGGTGTGAGTATTTCTCTTCGAAATCGGCAGTTTCCTGGCACACGGTAACCGTATTCCAAACGTAGGAAAGGTCCAACTTTATTAATTAAACGGTAACAGATTGGTTCTGTTCTCGGTGCCTCGATGATCACACAGTTGAGATAGTTAAATGGATTTCGTTTAAAATTCAACGTGACAAACAGACTGCGGATATTTCTATAAATTTATAGTATTACAAACCTAACTATTTTCTCTCTTTTTTTTTTTTTTTTAAATATGCGGTATATAGGTTTTAACGTCACGCTAAACGCATCTATGTGATTATTAGCGACAACGATGCGAGCAGAGAGACAGACTTACGAACTGGTTAGATTTTGCTAAACAACGATACGTCTGCTAGAAAGGAGAGAAAGTTTGATTTTTATTGCGGAGATTTTCATTTAATGTTCCATTGAAATTGGTATTTGCTTTGTCCCAAATATCGCGAGATAAATAAATATTTTGGGTATAGACTAGTTTCCAATAAATAGGTCCCTAACGATTGGACTGATATCGCGATGAATGCTACATCGAATATTTCGTAATCTTTGCTTATCGTGCGCACTCTGTGTATTTCTGCGCCTCTAAGCGTCCCATAAATGCACGAACATTGGCAATCTATCAACAATTTGTCACATTTATTTAATTCTCCGTAAGCATCCAAACACCTAGGAACTCGGATTGTACTTAACATATTTAGGGAGACAACATCAATTTGATTTATGATTTGCATAGTAAAACGTGAATGCGATGCATGAATACATAGATATACAAACCACTGAAAGCTGTTTAATGCCGTAGATACTGTTTGAAATCTAAACAGGTATATCCTAATGAATTCCAAACACATTGTAATTAAGATTTGCAATTTCTCTGGCAAAATTCACGCACGTTTTCGGTGATAATCGTTATGTACAAAGAAAACTTTCGCAGTCGCCGCTAAAACTTGCCGAAAGGTGTTTGAACGCCAAGACAAAGGAAACAAAGTGGAAGCTTTCTTAATTCCTAAATGCTTTCCGCAAACTGGTATTACGTGGAGTGTACGAGCACGCAATTTAGGATGGCTGTGCATGTTCCTAATTTTGGGGAAGCCGTTGCCACAAGTCCTAAAACCCATTACTGATCAGATCTGTTCGAATCCGGTGTACACGAGTTTACAATGTGCTGATGAAAATCCGAGATCTAATTAAAATTTCAGATCCTCTAAGCTGGAATTAGATAGCACGTAATAATACACATAGATGTAATACAGGTATAAGAATTTGTAACGTTAAAAATAACAGTGACGCGTAATTCGTACGCAGACGTATTTCTACATTGACCGAAGTCGTGTTCTTGTTTAATAATAACATTAATTATCGAGGCAATAAAATTTGCACGTATGAAAACGAAGGATCGAAATGACCATGGAACGCTGAGACTAATGAAACGCTGGTATCTTTTCTCACAATTAACGAGTGCAATTTACGTTTACCTATCGATAAAAAGAATGGAGAAAAATGGTTTTAATTAGATACATTCAGACCAGTTGTACGTATAATTTGTCTTATTAACGTCATTAGGTTTCGCAAAAAAGATTTTAATTATCGCTGTTTTTTATTTCCTATTCGTTCGATGCAACGTTCAACGTATGCAAATATTAACGAAAGTAAATTCTTGCGATCAATAAGACAAATTAAAGTAGTAAACGGGACAGAAGATATATCGTATGCGACAATCAAGGAAAATAGAAAATATACCATAAATGAAGTTTTTCACGGATGTCGTCGACAACATTTGCAAATCCAATTTGCAACGTTTGTTTGTCGCAATTTTACGATGCTAATTTGCGCATATGTCGTTCCCACTCTGCGAAAACTAAACAAGAACTATTTTGCGTAGCCTGCGCTGTCTCGTACCATCGTCCTGTCTCATATACAATTTACCCAATTACGTTAATCGATGATAACGAATGTTGACACTATTACCCTGATGATGTATCGCAAGCTACATTCATTTACTAATAATAATAATCCAATGTAATCGTACTATCGACGATGAGCGTATTTTCCTGGATAGAACAACAACGACCAACTATTATTCGTTATTTGCTCTTTAAGAAGTCGGATAACAATTCGATCGCTGTGCTTTCGAATTCTATCCATATAATTATTACGCGCGTGTCTCGTTACAGTACTGATAAACGAACAAACAGTAATTAATATTTCACAAATATTATATTATACAGGGTGGTTGGTAACTGGTGGTACAAGCGGAAAGGGGGTGATTCTACGCGAAAAAAGAAGTCGAAAATATAAAACAAAAATTTTTCGTTCGAGGCTTTGTTTTCGAGAAAATCGACTTTGAATTTTCGCTCGGTACGCCTGCACTTTATCACGTCTCGTTATAACGGATCTCACTGTAGATCGTTGTCTCGATGGAAAAATTTAAAAAAGAAAAAATTTTTATTCTACCACCCTGTATATAGTATTAATATGTTTTATGTATAATTAAATAGTACGTTCAAAAATAAAGAGTAGTTTTAACGAGTTGTATACAACGCGCGTGATACATTTACAAAATTTGTCTACGTCAAACGTCGGGATACTTTTTACCAGTACGAAATTTCACGAACGAAATGTCAAATGAGGGGAATTGTCGCTAATATTGGTACCCTTTTTAGTGTAATTTTTAACGTCGCGTTTCTTCTAAATTTCAGATGCGAGGGCGTAGATTCATTAGTGGCGTACGTGCATATAGACAGGAAGAAGGAGAAGATAGATTCGTTTTGCAGTGGAAAGGCGGCACGGCCTATCATGAGCAACGGACCACGGCTTTCCTTGGAATTTAACGGCATCACATCATCTCGCCAATCACGAGGTTTCAAAGCTGTGTATTCCTTCATAGAAAGTAAGTAGCACGTTCCTCCTTTCTTCTTGTCAAGTCGTCGCAGACGAAATGACCGAATACTTGATAAAACTTGTAACTTTGATATCTCCCTTTAAAATAGAATCAACGAAATTATGCTTCCACAGACACGATAAATTTTGCCTAAAGAAGTTTGACAATTTGCATTTTGTCTGTAACACCCTGAAACTTAGTATGCGCAATTCCGACGATAACCTTGTTGAGAAAATAATTCGCATTTTCAATTTATTTCGCACGCAATAGTAATTTGTCCAATGTTATTCAAACTCCTAATAAATAAACGCGTTTTATGTAGAACGTGCGAGTGCATTCTATTGATACGTCATAGGTCACTCATTCGTGTATCGAATTCAGTTTTGAGATAATATTAACGCGAAATCGTGCTTCATAATAACTGTCATTTGTATCCGTTTGATCGAACACGTTCCACAAACAACGATAATATTAAATTTATCGAGAGACGATACGATGATGTCGGTTACATCACTAGGTCATGAATGAACCTCGTCGATCGTCAGCAGAACGATTAAGGAGCGTTTCATTAGAAAAAGTGCTTGGTGCTTTGACGCGTTTAAATCGACATTTATAAAACTACGAAAGCGGAACAGGTCGAAATGTTTCTTCTGTCTATAATACTTGATTTACACGCTGCGACGATTCAATTAAGCCGAAGGGAAAAGAACTGAGAAAGTGTGTTATTTTCCTCTTTCTGCTTTTCTTAATGATAAATTGTATTACGTAATAAAGATCTTTGCGCGTCGAAAGTTATTACGTACAAATTGTGGAAACATTAAATTTCTGGAGTGAGAGTTATCTTTTTTTTTTTTTTTTGTCGCGGAAATTACGTGCGAATTTAATCCGCTGAAATACTTTCAACGTTACCGTTGTAGTTTGTCTACGATGAAGCTATCGCTTTAGGTTTTTAAAGAAGAATGTCCAATATCAGGAAAAATAAACCAGAAACGATTCCTCCGTTCATTTTATCCAAACGATTTGAATGTGCAGGGAAAACCATTTTACAGAGGGCTAGGTGAGGATTTATAGCACAACGATGCCGAGATATATAACGAACAAGAAATATTTTTTAATACCTGAACAAAATTCGATCTCTAGGTAACATACTAGGTATACGTACGTTCAGTTACCATTTAGTGTAAGATTCGAAAAACTTCTAGGATTTTTATTTTACCTTTTCCCCTCGATATCCCTTCTATTATTTATGCTCTCTTTTCCTTCGCGTCTTTTTATACGTTTCATAGATCTCTTCCTTTTTCTTTTCTTTTTTTTGGCTCTCGACTTTTCTCAAGAGGAATAAAGGGAACTTCCCCTTATTTTACTTTTACTCATTTCTACCAAATTCTTTCCCTGCGTCATTACTCCTTTTCCATCCGCTATTTCTCTTCCTATTTCCACATCGTCCTCCGTTTCTTCATTTTTCTTTTTTTTTTTCTTTTCTTCTCTTTCTTTTCCTCGCCACGCTACATACACATTTCTCCGCTTCCACCTCCCCTTAGCACCGTCGTTTTATCTTTTCCCTCGCTACCTCTGTGTCGCTGCAACCGCGCTCCCTTCGCTCGTCCCTTTCGCGTCTAGTAAATTCAGATATTGTCAGTACCATAAATCGGTTCGATGTGCTCGGTTAAAGATAGACGATACGCATCATTGAGAATAAGTTATTGGTACGGGACGTGTTCGAGACGTAACGTCGGCGCATGACGTACGGTCTTATACGCGTTCGCGTCGTCTGTGCCACAGTGAGTCCGGTCCTTTCTGCCGCGCGCCTATGTCCCGTCAAAATTTCAATTTCCGTTGAGCATTCTATCGTGATGGCAATGTGTCTCTCCTCGTGCGGCCGTTCATCATCCACAGCCGAGGTTCAGATTGCAGCGTACACGGCTGGAATGCCCGGCCTGCGGAACAAATGGATCGCAAAGTGTGTTTGTCTTTCGCCTGGAGAACAGATTCGCCAGAGGAGAAACGATACTCGCCTCCGTGATACTCAAAAATTCGTTCTTTCGTTGAACCATCCACTCCGGTGGGCAGGGGCAGTAAGAAGAGAGGGGAGACGATAGGATAGACGATAACACGGTCAGTCGAATTTAAAAGAGGATGCGAAAAATTCAGATGGAATTAAAGTACAAGAGGTTACAAGTTTGCCGCGTATTTCTGCCTGACTGCGGAAGCGTTTTCATACCGAAACTTTCTTCCTGTCTGGAGGAAAGCATTCGAAGATTGCAGTGTTTAGAGTTGCAGACAGCAGATAGGAACGAGTCGAACGGAAATAAGGAAGGGGGAAGGTTGTGGACGTTAGTCGACCATAAGCATGCGAACATTTGGAAATTATCTCAAATGTGCATACAATACGCCATCGAGCTGTCTTCTTTGTCCGTTATAAACGAAGTTTTCTGTTCTATGATTTAATTATATCGATAATTACATGAAATGGACGATAGAGTCTGAACAACTGAAATTGAATTTGTCGAACAATGGAGATTAAAATTGTAGATTTTATAGCTTGGTGTAAATTAAAAGAGATCAAAATTTAGCTTATTTGTTGATTAAGCGTTGGAAACTTCGTGTTAGGTTTATTTCAGCTGTACAAGTTGGTTTATAGTTCGAAGATATGAATTTTATTTGCGACGGAAATTATAATCGCCCGATCAAATATACGTATTTGCTTGCTGCTGTATTTACAGCTTTAAGAAAAGAAAGTTTGACTTTCGATATACGTGTAATTTACCTTTCATCCTCTCACTTAACAACTCTGATCTAGTCGGACATTTAACTTGGAGTTTGCTAAAAATGATACGCACGCGCGTCTGTCCGGAAGTTGGAGGGAAATGGTTTTACTTTCCCAATCGCTAGCGAATCTGAGAATCGAGCAATCGTAAAACACTTAGTACTTGGATATTTCAACTTTCTCCATTTTCGGAAGAAACACTTGAAATTGAATAAAAGGGAAGAGTATGCGATATTCGCCACGTAAAGGAGACATAGTAGCCGATAAGTATCGAGGTGCGATTCTTAGAGAAATATTGTCATATTTCAGCCAAACAAGTTTCAGATACGCGTACCACTTTCAGTCGAGAAAAGAAAATACTCTCTATCCGTTATATATACGCGGAGAAATATGAAACTAAACTAGTTTAAACTACATTACGCTATAAATTATACTCGCAAGAAATATACAGGGTGGTTGGTAACTGGTGGTACAAGCGGAAAGGGGCTGATTCTACGCGAAAAAAGAAGTCGAAAATATAGAATACAAATTTTTCGTTCGAGGCTTTGTTTTCGAGAAAATCGACTTTGAATTTTCGCTCGGTACGCCTGCACTTTATCACGTCTCGTTATAACGGATCTCACTGTAGATCGTTGTCTCGATGAAATGACTGGTACTTGTCAGAGTGTAAAAGGGTCCTGCAATCTGTTTATCGAACCTCAATTAATCAGTTTCCTCGTTTTGTACAACTTGCCACACGTTTTCAAAATTTTTACCGCGTATCATTCGATACGACGATATCAGTTATCGGGAAAATTCCGGATCGATCGCTAGATCGCTAGATGCTAACACTAGAATACCACAGCAGTCAAATCGATTGGTTTTACAATTTTATTTTAAAATTCCTACTGCATGTTATATTTTTTTCCACAACGATGTAATGACTTTCTCAACGATAACTAAAAGAATAATATAACGAATTGTATTTTGTTCTTTATGTATTCAAAATCAAAATAATTTTGTATCAAGGCTACTTATACCAATACCAATCAAAATGACTGGTACTTGTGAAAGTGTAAAAGGATCCTGCAATCTGTTTATCGAACCTCAATTAATCAGTTTCCTCGTTTTGTACAACTTGCCACACGTTTTCAAAATTTTTACCGCGTATCATTCGATACGACGATATCAGTTATCAGGAAAATTCTGGATCGATCGCTAGATCGCTAGATGCTAACGCTAGAATACCACAGCAGTCAAAGTGACTGGTTCTACAATTTTATAAACGTGTCAACCCTCGCTTAGGGATCATGGTCGCAGATGGATTAATAATACCAAAAATGTACTACATAACATGGAATTGCTTCTGTAAGAAAGTAGCAAATCGACAAATATAAAAGTATTCTATTATTACGTATTTTTTAAAGACCAATCATTTCGACTAGTTTCGGTAGAAATAGCTTCGTGTTAACTATCGATAGTTCTAATGTTAAAATAATATTCATGTTTACATTATCTATATACCTATTAAAATAACATGAAGCGTTTAAACGAAGAATATTATTATCCATGCATATACAGGGTGCTCTAGGTCTTTTCCACAAAACGAAGCCAGCATATCCCACGAGCAAAAGTACGAAATTCAAAGCGAAAACTAGAAACGCGATAAGTCACATTTCCCATTATTATCTTCCAATTATTCAAAATACCGGTACTATGACGTACAGACGAAAACCTTGATGTCTCGTGCCTGATGATTCCTACCCTCTCTACATACGCATATCGGGTGCCTGTTAATTTTAAGAGACAAGTTTACCATGTTAACACTGACACCACCATCTATCTCTATCGCTCATGTGCGAGCAGCGTATTGTTCGGCAAGTTCCGGCAAGTAGACAGGATTCCTATTATCGCGTAATTGAAACGCGAACAAACGGATTTCGAGCCATTCGCAATGGCAGAAAGGAGAATCTGCGGCACCGAAGTTCTTCGTTTGAGCGCAAGTCGTTCCTTTCCCAAACGAGCCCGACTAACGATAAAAAGTTTCGCTTTAATTGCTATGGTAGGATATCCTTCTGGGAAACTTCAAAGCTGGATATCGTCCACGAAAAGGCCGGACTTGCCGGTTACGCGCTCACCAACCATTCGTAAACGAATCTTCTACTATTTCTTAGATACCAGGTGTCTTGCGTTTTAAAATCGAAAGCCATTAAAATTAGCAAGCCGCGTTCGCGTGTGACTCGCCACTTCAAAGCAACAGCCGGCTGTCGGACGAATCAATTTTTCAAACGAACCCGCTCTTCTCGTGTTTCGGTAAATTGACGCCACGCAAGCCGGTGAATTTCTACCGGCGGGAAATCTCGTCGGTCGACGGATTTCTGCAAAAACGAACGAAATTGTCCCCTGCACCTCTGAAAGAGTTTTCTTTCCTCTGTACTTTTATTGCCTCGCCTACAGTTTCAAAGTACGATTCCTAGTTGCACCAATGGAATTGCTAATGCACTTGCAACTGGTTGAAAGAAAAAAGCCGATGGAGTTTGCGTGTAAACACGGAGTAAGATATTTTTTCCGCAATAATGTTTACAGTTCGTATTATTTTTCCAATTGTCTCGGTCTTGTACATAATAAAAAACCAAATGGTCTACAGAGCATTCGCTACAGAGACTCGTGGAAATATTTGAACGATCGCTATAAAAATGGTATAAAAATGGCGAGTATAGCGCGTGTCGTATAACTTTTTTAACATTTCGTTAGCATTGTAAGGAGATATAACTATCACGAGTAGACTGAATTTTGTACGCGTTTATAGGAAGCTAAAAAGCGCGAAATTACGCAATATGACAAGATTTGTATCCAAAGTACAGCGTTTTCTACGATATCATTTGGATAAAAGAATTTTTACAAAGTATTCAGCGGAGTTAATAACGTAAACGAGCGAACGATATAATCCACGATATTATATTAATTGCAAAGCGAGCAAACCAACGAAATCGAGCGATTCGAAATTATGCAAATTGATGGGTGGAATGGCGCAGCGATAAGTTACGGTTCGTCGCACGATTTTTACTGGCTGCCCCATAACGGAACGAACATTTATCGTCGTGCGAACAGAGCTGGGATTGGAAGGAATAAAGGGACCGCGTGTTTCCTCGGCCAGCGCTGCTTCTCAAAACGGCTTTCGAACGCAAATCGCTCCGTAGAACCATCTCCCCGGGTGCACCGACTCGAAATCACAGAAATCACGCCGCATTTCTGTGTTCCTCGTCAACGTGAAACTCCATTTCACCTATCTGATCAACGATATATTCCGCATTCCTGTCGGCGCGGACGTCGTCGTGTCGGGAAAGGAATGACTCATTTTCAGAGGGAGGTAAAGTCGTCGGTATGCCGGGTTCACACCCGTTGAATCCCGGAACAGAGGCGACGAGAGCACGGACACACACATACGCTTACGTACATAGGGCAATGGCTGATACGTACGACCACTAGGAGGAGGATGACGTCGTCGTCGGGGACGGACGTCGAACGAAATCGACGTGAAACTTTTGGAATTCGCTGAAACGAGTTAGATAGCATCGATAGCAACAGTAGGTAGAGAAACGGATACCGGCAGACATATTCTTCCCGACGTTTTTCGAAAACTCCTCGGGAAACGGTCTGACGGATTTACGAACCCCTGCCAACGAGAAGTATGCCAAGAGTTTCGAAAACAACGGAATACTTGCGTTTGTGCCGGTGGTATGTCGATACACGCGCACTTATCGATCCTTCCCAGTGTACAAGGGATAAAGTATATCGTGTGTACACGTACACGCGAGTTCGACGTGGCCGTGTACACCTCGACACGCCGTCCCCGGTGTCAAATGCTCAAAACTTGCATCCATATCCGCAGCGAGGTTTTAATGTAACCTGGCGTATTTCGCTTCCAAACTTGGCGCACAGGGTTCACATGCGATATTTCCGGCTTACTCCGGCCAAGTCGATACACGCGTATGTGTAAGTGCATAGGCGTACATTTTCGCCAGCTGCTCCTAATATTTCGGAGAAAGTGATTCATTCGTACTGTTCGTATAGTATCTCTTCTTCGACGAAATTCCTTCCTCTTCACGAGCATCGGCATATTTGCCAATCTCGCGCGAAACCATCGAAATCGTTGGTCGGAATGGGAAACGAACGATTAATCAGCCAGAGGATATTCGCGCGATGTAATAACCGAGAACATCGAGAAAAACGTATCAAAGGCAGAGTTTGTTTGCAAAAATTGCGAAGGAACGAATTAAGGACGATGATAGAGAAATTGAATCCCACGAACGTAAAACTCTCTTACACAAATTGATAAAACAACAGCAGACTCTTTTTTGCGTACATACTTGGCTGTTATTCTTGTCGCACGTTTTATTCAATTTTTATTCTTGGATATCTACAGAGGTGAAACACTAGGAAACTGGAAATTCGTATTTTGCTTGGTTTACACATCGAACACGTTCCTTAAATTCGTTTTCGCTACGAGAAAAGAGAGATTATCGAAGGAGAATCGGATTTGAACACGTACCCGCATCTCCCGCGTGTTTGAAGACCGCTTTAATCAAATTAAGCTATTCAACTTGCCTATAAATTCCTCCTCCCTTCTGAACTTTATATATAAAATTCTTTGATTTCTTTCCACGATATTCTTCCAAAGTACATATTCGAATCGATTTAGATTCAAAGAAGTTTCCTTCTAGTTTTAGATTAAACTTCGAAGTTTCCTCGTTACATCTATATTTTGACATGTACGTAACATGTATAAATTGATAAGAATTATTCGATCTGTTTTCGTACATACGTCCAATTATATAAAATACGTTGGATTTACAATTGAAATTTAAACGAATTATATATGTATTTTCGACCAATCGCGGGGAGACGCAATCGCGAGGAGAGACGTCAACGGGAGTCGGAAATTCCCGTTACGATTATAATAATGGACACCACGAGTTGATCGATCCCCTGATTTCCGTTAAGATAATAGGGGTGATTCAGTTAGTATAACACTGTGATTCACAGAGTTATAAGGTTTTTTATTTCCAACACTTAAGTCACACTGTTGAGTAGATATAATTCCTAGATGACACTTTGTCGCACGAAGATAAGATAGATGCACAATAGAGCAAGGCTCTTATAGTTGAATTTAGTATGTTAGTGGATGTAGCGTTAGAGGATACTTAATAGAGGAAGTGAATGTTCGTGCTTAGACTTAGACGTTAGACTTCGACTTTAGTAGTTGACTTTTCTAGCGGTGTAGAAGTTTTTTCTATTTATTTATTTAAATTCTACAATTTGTCCAGTAGGACATTTGGTAAAATGTTATATCTTGGTGTTGTAATAATATAACATGTGGGTGGCTACCCTCAGCAGGGTACCATCTTTGTGTTTGTTAGGTTATGTCCTTTGTAAGATCTGTTGGGTGTTTCCTTTTTAATCTTCTCTCTATGTTTGATGCGTTGATCGTTTCCGCTGCCAGCCGGTTCGGGTGCGTTGCTATTCTTTCTCTGTACCTTCTTGCGCATCTGCTAATCTCCTCCTTGACCGTTGGTATTCCAAGGTCTTTCCGTATATCCTCGTTTCTGACGTACCATGGTGCGTTTACTATTGTTCCGAGGATTTTAGCTTGGATCGTCTCTACTTTGCTTATATGGCTCATTGCTGCTGTTCCCCATAGTGGTATTCCGTACGTCCAGACTGGTTTTATGATCGTTTTGTATATTTTTAATTTGTTTTCTATGCTTAGTTTGGATTTTCGACTTGTTAACCATTGCATTTGTCTCCTTGCTGTCTGTATTTTGTATATTATTGATTTAATATGTTGTTTCCATGTACATCGTGTATCTAGGTGGAGTCCTAGGTATTTCACTTGCCTTGTTTGTGTTATTTGCGTGCCGTTAAGTATAATGTTTGGTGGTACCTGTTTTCGCAGTGTGAATGTAATGTGGTTGCATTTATCGGGGTTTGCTTTAATTTGTTTATCTTGAAGCCACTTTTCTATTGTGTAGAAGAAGTAGTTGACCTTTCTAGCGGTGCATGGCCTGGTCTAGGTAGAGGGTCGCCCGACGTAACAATATATTCGCCTTTGATTTCGGTAAACAATACCAACGTTATTGCGTGCACGCAAGTAAAATGAGCAGCGATAGAGGGTGGTTCGTGAAAATTGAAATTCTCCAGTTACAATGAAATTGTGCAATCGTTTCTTTTACTACGATCTTCGAAAGTGGCAACAACCTCGTGTTTGTCCGATTTGTTTTTCCGCTACCTCGAATAGCGATCACAGAGCGAAATATTTTTCTAATAATAAAATTCCTCGATATACGCGTATAATTCGAGTAACCTCGTTAATTAAAACTACTGGAATATCAAAAGATCTGCTTTATTCAATTTCGGTTCGGCAATTCAATTACTTGGCGCGCGTTTCTTTTTGTTAGAATTTAATCTTGAAATTAAGATTAATAAACTGTGGAAGACACAATGTTTGTATTGAAACAATACTATATGATTTTTATTAAACAAAGTTACAGTAAAATACAAGTAAACGTTATGAATGTTGACAGTTGGCTAGTTATTCACAGACTGACTAAGTGATCCATGGCCCTTGAAAAGATTTTGAATCCCCACTCTCTATGCAGTAATGAGTGTGACCTATGTGGATGTCTCTGTGGCGGCACGTGTCACGGAACCTTCCAGCAGCTTCGCGATGCAAAGCGCTATGCCGTCAAAGCGCGACACCGACGTGCCGAATGTTCCGTCCATATCCTTATACTTCTTCCGCCGAATTCTCGGAAGAGCATGCACGCGCTAGCAGCCGCGGTACATCTAACGAACGCACGCTAGTGGGGATAGCGCTGGGCAACGAAGGGAATAATCCGATCGATCGATCACCTCATCTGTACGCGATTAATATCGTTGTATTCCAACACTTTTTTCTTCTGTACAATCTGAAATATAATAATTTGCTCGGCAACTTGTTTTCTCAGGAAAATTAATTTAGATTATATTGAGGTCTACGTTTGCCATCTAATAAATAGAATTCATATACAAATGTTAAATTAATATAAATATCGCGAATAGTCTCGTAAACCGTACCACGTTGTTAAAATATATTCGATTTAGGTGTCTTTGTAGTACACGACGCTAAATTTACATCTAACGTTCCTTTCAAATAAACGTTTCATCCGGTAGTTGTATAATTTGGACAAATTAAAAGTGCCATCGTACTATTGGCGATTATTAATTTTAACTGTTCCATTATTCGCCGATAATATCGCGCGTTGTTCATAAAATCGCACTAATCCGCCGGAAAATTAATTAATTCGCGATCGCGACTATGGAAACGCGCCGCACGGTAAATAACAGCAAAGATCTAAACCGAAGCTTCGACGTTCGGTGTGACGCTACAAATACGATGGTGCGACGGGGGGTTGGAGGGAGGGAGGGCGGTAGAGGGGGACCAAAGCGACGAAAAACAGTCAACAAAATTGTCGAAGCCAGGCTCAAAGGTAATCTCTTAAATAGAAACGTTCGAATGGCCGTTTTGCATTTCGCGGGAATTATTCCGCGCGAATAACGAAACGAGCTGCCGGAATCGTTATCGTTGATTACAATTGCAAAGTTGGGAAAGCGGGCGGCCAGACAGCCAGGAAGGAAGGAAGGAAGGAAGGAAACGAAAGGCGGGCCTCGACAGGAACTCGGTTACACACACTGCCAAACCAACGGCAGCTCCGGATCTTTTGTAATGTAGATCGCGGGACGATTTTACGACGGTTATGCTCCTCGAAAGTGTGATAAACAGCCCGCACCTACCCGCATAGACGCGAGAAACTTGAGATGGTCAAAGCTGCGGGGCATACAGGTCGCCATCTTACCTTGCCTCGCCTAACCGCTGCTTCTCGAGGTTCGAAGGCGGCCGCCTTGCCACATGGAAGAACATAAATTGCCAGCTCGTATATACTTGAACATTCTTCAACAGCCTGGTATTATAAAAGTTCTTGCAAAACTTTATCAATTTAACGGATTCGCCACGTGTATCAGGGAAAAAAGCTGCCCTCTCCTCCCCTTGACTTCCCGCCTCTTTCAATTACTCTTTCTCGCAAGTGGCTGCACACGTACGGTCTCTGATTCAGAAAACGTGTCGACCGCCGTTGAAAAACGCCAGACGTTACGAGGGGCGGAACAAGGGGGCAAAGTCGGTGCGGTGATTTCGGTGATTATGCAAATCAGTGTTTTCTGCGGATGCTGTTTAATTTACAAATTAGACGAAACAACTTGGCTGTTTCGAGCGAGAACGTTGCTCCCCCGACCGGTTAGGGAGAGACCCGATCGTCCTGCGGGGAAATATTTGTTATACAGACTTAGAAATTAACAGAATTTGAATATTTAGTCGCCGTCTGAACCGTTGAAATCGAAAGGTTAACCCCTCAACGATTTCCACATTTTTCTGTGGAAAATTGCCGACGAGGCTTCTCTAAAATTAATCATTGGGACACTTTTAGTTAGATAAGAAAAATATTCAAATAAACGGAGAAAAACTACCATTTTACAAGTAACAAAGCGATCCTTCGAAATGGACGGAACAAGCTGCAACGTGATTTCGGCATTCAGTGACTAAGTGGAAAAGATTTTCTACGTTATAAGGATTCTTTCGTGTTGCTTCGCTGTTATTCCAACTCGACGGCGCGCATTTTATCTTGCACCATCAATCGCGAATAAATCGAACCATCAACCGAGAAAACGACGTTCTATCGATTCTCAGCTGTCTAGAAAAACTATTCCTACTTTGGCCGATCTTTCGGTCGCTGTACAACTGTGTAACAAGCTAGCTTACGAGGACTCGGCCTTTTTACAGTTGCGCAATCTCTCACGAGATATCTTATCCAAAAATCGTGGGGATATCGTAAGAAAGCTGAGAAAAAAACGGGAGGGAACGACGTATTCGCAGAAGCTCGCAGGTCAATAACGTAAAAATGGCACGTGATGTTTCCCACAGAGGGTGGTTACGATAAATATTTCAAAGGCAAAAGCGGAGACGTCATTGTTCGACTGGTGTATCGATACACCAACCAGCCATTTCATCTCGCAATGTTACGCGAAAACTGACGTACTTTCCCCTGTATGAATTCGATTGGGACGGTGTATGTGGTTTTGCACGAAAGAAACCGATATCGCGAAGCGAAACGAAATTTTCTCAGGGAACGATCTTAAAAAATTGATGCCACGGATCGTACCGGCTCGGTTTTATCGGCCCAACGGGCTACTAAACGTACCATTTTATTGGATCGTTCACGCTACAAATACCAGACGCGGTTGTGTAACCATGCACAAATCTCGATGGCGAGACCAACACGTGGAAACGGCGAACAGAGTTCTATTGTATCGCGTAAATTGCCTGTGGAAAAAAATCCTACCTGCCGATTTCGAATTATGAATCACGTGGCCCCATCTGAATTCGTACGTTGAAGTAACATTTGATACGCGTAACTCGTATTCGGTGGTTACACAGACGCAATTTTACGGATGCTTGGTTCAAAAAATTTATCTATTTATTCATTAAGTTGCTAGTAATCGTAATTATCGATAATCGATTACTCGTTTACTTGAACGTATATTTCCTCTTTTGCTTTCGTAATTGATTTTCCCATCGATATAAGAAATAAAATCGTAGAAGTAAAATCATGTAGAATTAGTAGTTTCTTACTTGTTAGATTTCTCTACGAATCGTTTGATAATCGATAGTTTCCTAAAATTTTTGTCTCAAAAATTTTGATTATATATTTAACGATGGAAAAGTTGTCGATTATCGTTGAAAGACAGCCGAAAGTCTTCGAAATAAATATTATTTCCGATCTATAATTCAAGAATGAGGAAGTGTTTATTTACTCGAATAAGATATTTAAAAGATTAATTACGGTTTAAGCGAATAATGTAAGATAGCGAAACATTTTTGGATCGATCAATACGAATTAAGATAATAAAACGAATGTCGAAAACATTCAAAAGACGCTTTCAGCTATATGTATATACGTGTCTATTGTTGAAAACATTCATTTTGATTGGCACTTGCAATCGACAAGAATTATTATCGATAAATGTGTGTTTATAGTTACAAATGGTAGGTAGATGAAAGATACCTGCCACGTAATTCAGTTTTCATCAGTCAAGCCAAAAAATCCAACGAAAGAACCAACAATTTTTGCTCAATTTTTATAAATATAAAATTTCGAATAGCAAAGACTATCTTTTATTTCTGACAAAATGTTACTGGAAAATATGGCTGCTACATTTTCAAAGAAAATTTTATTGAAATAGTATTTCAGTGCCTACTATCGACGATAGAGAAGCTTTATCGTATTTTTCTTTATTTGTTAACGACATACAAATATTTGATACGAAAGAAAAAATACCTTCCAAAAAAAATCAATATCATTGCTGCAAACTGTTTTTACGCGTTAATAAAAAAAATACAATTTATTTCAAATCTTAAAAATAAATATGAATGGAAAAAAATACGATGACAATAAATATTGGTAAAATTGAAATATGTGTGTCGTTTAAATCTGTGAGATTACTGACAACTATAACTTAATTTGTATGGCAAATATTACTCGGATGGAATTGAAACATAAATTCAGGACATTTTTACCTTACATCTGAAGAAAGAATCTTTTTAATAAGTATTTCTCCTCAATTGATACATTACATACATCGTATTCTTAGGATTATGGATTGATCATTTGTACCTATCAAATTTAATTACCTGTGATCGACAGCTGGACAAACGACACACCTGGATTTGAAGATGCATTACGAGACTAACTGCGTATATCGTCGAATTTTCAGAAGTTTTCTAAATTCTATTGAGAGATACTATTTCTAATGTATTAGATTTAATTTATTAGATATTATTTTAATTCTATCGAAAGATTCTCATAAGCCACATCGTCGATTTGATATATTACACGCTATGATGACGAGTAATTTAAGGGATGTTTCTACGAGCCAATCTACGATGAAGACCATCCATCGTGTGCCATTTAACGCTTTGACCGTCACACAGAAATCGCATGCTTTGCTCAGGACGCCACGGGAGTATTTTTATTATTCAAAGCATATAATGGCAAAATAACAATAAATCGACGATGTAAGACAACGTTCTTCGCCAATGGACCGTTTATCTTATTGGTGGTCACGGATGACCACCGTGGCGCCTTGCTAACAGTTGATAGCGACATATGGTAACGAGGCATCGTTTATTTCAACAAACCATTCGCATTCGTTGTTTTGTCGTAAGCAAAACGTGCGGAATATATTGTTGAAACGCGTAGAAGGTATTAGTAAACATTATTTGCTCATTGTATACCAGGCGTGTAAATATGAAACCGGAATTTGCCTATAGATGGCCCTAACTGATAATGTAGTTATCACTAAACTGCGTCATTAATGCCAAAAGTCTTTGTTGACATCTCACAAACATTTTCGACTCAAACAATACAAGTTTCATACAACAGCATAGTTTGTAATAGCGTTGAACATGTCAAATTTTGTGCCTGGAAACTACGATTTGCGGACAGCATTGATTTTCTCTTACCATTTGAAGAAAACTGCTGCAGAATCGCATCGAATGCTTGTCGAAACTTACGGTGAGCACGCTCTTGGTAAATCACGGTGCTTTGAGTGGTTTAAAAAATTCAGAAGTGGCAATTTTGACGCGAGGAACGAAGAACGTGGAAAACCACCGAAAAAGACCACCGAGCTGTTAAAACCTGGCGAAACCGTTAATACCGAGCGCTACCGACGACAAATGATCGATTTGAATCGAGCTTTGCGTGAAAAACGACCAGAATATCAAAAAAGGCGACACAAAGCAATTTTGCTTCGTGTTAATGCACCATCGCATACAGCAAAACCGGTCAAGGAAACGATCGAAGCGTTCAGTTGGGAAATATTTTCGCACGCGGCTTACTCACCAGACTTGGCTCCGTCCGATTACTATTTATTTGCATCGATGGGACACGCACTTTCTGACCAGCACTTCACTTCTTAGGAAAATGTACGAAAATGGCTCGATGACTGGTTTGCCTCGAAAGAGCGACAGTTTTTTTGGCGTGGCATCCACCAATTGCCAGACAGGTGGGAAAAATGTATAGCTAGCGATGGGCAATACTTCGAATAAAATATTTTTAATCATTTTCATACAATAAACGTGTATTTTCTATACAAAAATTCCGGTTTCATATTTACATACCTGGTATATAACGGCAAGGTATGTGCACACTTCTAACTTCAATTATACGATTATAAAGCAGCATTTACGATTATTTTCTAAGCTGTGTTTATAATAATATTCGTAGATTACCCCTCAAAGATATCGATGCAAATACAGTGCACCGTTAGATGCAAGATTTGTTCTCATTTTTTTTTTTTTTATCGATGTTCTAATAAAAATGTATAATCGTTCAATGGGGCACTTTTTATTTCAAAGTATCTTCTATTCATCGATTATATTCAAAATGCCCTAACTGTCAATTTTCATTCAATTTTTACAATTGCAAGAAATTGAAGCGCTCCAATCACCAATGACCATCGGTGACGTCACAGGAGAAACCGTGGTCGATCGTATATGACCAATTTGGCAGTCAAAGCGTTAGATGACCATTTTTTACATCCACTTATACAATACGTACTTCACTTTCAAAATAATAAAGCAGCTTCCCTTAAAGTCCATTTATCCTTCATTATTCGTTCTTCGCCAAACAGAAAACGAAAAACCTAATAAATCATCCATTTAGAATACATTACAAATACTTTATTCGATCGTGCGTTTCTCGCTCGTTTCTTTTCTCGCGCAACGTTTCGACAAACCTACAACTGAACCAAAGAAAGCAGATAACCGGAACAAGAGAATGGAAGAATCTGTGGGTCGTAAGGTAAAACGACAATTGCTATGTCCTACTGTTACACGGTAGATCATTCTAACAAGATCGAAGGCGAGTTATTCGTAATTCGAGTGATACGTACTTTTCTTCGTCTAGCTTTTTCTCTCCCCTCCTCGTTTTTAATAATACTGCAAAAGCCAAAACCACGCGTACGCATAGCGGCGTCAAAGCTAAAAACTTTGTTAACGTGGCTAAGTGGAGAGTCAGGTCATAGTGTCAGATGGTGGAAAACCATGTTGCGGCGTACAAACAACCTCCTGTAATTTCCGCAAAAATGCACAAAGCGTCGGGAAACGTAGCGATCTCGTTACTTTTAAACCAGCATTCCGCCGGTGTAATCGAGGACACTGTTTGTTGCCTGTAAAACAACCGGTGGTGTCGAAAAAAAGGGCCGGCCGGTAATGCAAATAGGGTCATTTCAAAATGAAAACTCGTCCGGGCCGCGACGAGTCCGCAATTCTAGCTGAACAAAAAACCAGCTACATCGAACTGTCCGGCTTGAAACCGGCAATATGAGGCTCTAATTTAGAACGCGGCCAACCTGCTCGGTGCGTGCCTCCGCGACGCACGCTACCGTTAAAACGAAATGGAGCGAAAAAACGTTAAGCGATATAACGCTGACCGCTGTGCCTAATTCCCATCCGCGGTTTTCCATCATTTTTCTTTTTTTCTTTTTTTTTTTTAGCGTTCGTCCCATTGCTATAGATATTTCCAAGCGAGATATTCCGCGATCGATATAAATATTGAAAATAAAATTGCATTTATAGATTCAATGAATGTATAGATGAGTATCGATGGTAAAAATGGTAACACGAATAGCGATATGGAATATATCAGTTCGTGATTTAGCTTCTTACGTATTTGAAATCTTCGTTATCGCAAGGATAATTTATTTCTCTTGTATTTTTCTGCCTATACGAATTTTAAGAATAAAATACGAGAACAAGGCGAATATCGTAGCAAAGAGGAATAATTTTTGTTGGAATGCAACGATATTAATCGCATACAGATGAGGCGATTGATCGTACGGATTCTTCCCTTCGTTGTCCAGCGATATCCCCATTAGCGTGCATTCGTGAGATGTACCGCGCCGGCTAGCACGTGCATGCTCTTTCGAGAATTCTTTTTTTTTTTATTTATTGAAATTTACAATCAATTCTCGCATTGAAAATTTTCAGTAATTTTTCTGGCGTGGCGCAGTGACATGGCTAATTATTTATAACAGTTAATACTTATTATAGATAAGTATAATTTATAAGTAATTGTTATAAGGAGGTAAGTATTACTTAATAGATAAATAAATATTATTTAGTACAGATATCTAATTAAATCTAGCGTTTAGGTCTAGCGGGTAGTGTCTCTTCAGCCTGCGGATCTGGTCCGTCGTATCAAGTAGTTCCGTGATTAGGGTGTTTCAGTGTTTGTTGACTCTTTTGCTATATCTGTCGCTATATTTTGCTATTCCCTCTTTGACTGTGGGTATCTTGTCTTCTTTCGAGAATTCGGCGGAAGAAGCGTAAGGATATGGATGTAACATTCTCGATGGGCACGTCGAGAAGCTACTAGAATGTTCTGTGGCACATGTGACGCCACACAGCATCCACACAGGTCACACTCATTACTGCATAGAGAGTGGGGTTCGAAACTTTTTCAAGGGCCATGGGTCGCTAAGTCAGTCAGTCTGTGAATAACTAGCCAACTGTCTACGTTCCACAACACTTACTTATATTCACTGTAATAATTGTTTAATAAATATCACATTATATTATTTCAACACAAACATTGTGTCTTCCACAGATTATTAATCTTAATTCCAAGATTAAATTCGAACAATTTTTAATATCTGTTTATAAACTCCTTCGGTATTTGTAACAATCCTCTCTAGTCAAGGCACAGCTTGTTAATTATTAGGATTTTTATCAATCGACGTTGCCACGATAGTGGAACGCAATTTGTGGATCTGATATGCGTTTGTTTCACATCTGTTCCCCTTTACGTCGGGGGATACGTTCCCAATGTACAGATTTGATGGTAACATATATGGAGGATCTACGATACAGATATATTTCAAACGGTAAATCGTATTTTAGAGCGCAATGAAACAGATTCGTAATACAGAAAAATATGAAATTGATGCGAAATTTAATCGATTCGTATAACGTATGCTTTAACGTAAAACGACTGGCGAGCTAGTTTGATATCCTATTGATTAATTATCTAGTCAAAATCGTTCACAATGATTCTAGCATTACAAACCAACGCTCTAATGGCTTCGCTAATTGTCTGTTACGTAGGAAATATTTCATTATTATCGCTGAATAAATCAACGACTTCATTAGATATCTGCCAATGGACGTGAATAGTTAACTATGTTATGGAAACAGTTATATTTTATTATTTCGTATTAAACAGGTAGACAATACATCCCATTCAGCTTCGTAAATAGTATAAAATACGTCATAGTGTAGGAACGTTATATTATAAGCTAACAGAAAAAGAACAGTATGATAAACACAATATCGTTACACTCTCACAAAATCGAATATAATATCGCGTTTCGCGTATTCGTTTCTCACTAATTCTACGTCACAACAACACGACGAACTTCTCTCGACCACGATAAATTCAACTCTGACAGCACTTTCCACACTCATTTTTCCCTTAACAAACCTTGGTAACTCTCGCAACACTCCTTGACAACATTAACATATCTTGACAACGTTTATAAACAATTACCCCTCACGCCACGTCCTTCCCTGACGCCACACCATCCCACATAGTATAAAAGAGAAAGAAAATCACCAAACCTATTCGTTTCACCTGGTCTATCTTAAAGTAATCACAATCGTGTTGAATACAAGCTCTTGCAATTCACCTCGATATTTCTTTTACGTTATTCTCGAGCCTCTTCCTAGTTTCAATATCCTATTTATCAACGGTTCCAGTACAGTTTTCTTAATTTCTTTCTTACGTTCTCCCCCTTTCTTGTCAGCATACGTATCCATCTACCAGCGATTTTTCAACATCTTTTGTCTCCTGGATAACAAACATCCTCTAACCGACGAACTAAAATCTTGCAGACGAAAAAATATATAATATATTTGGTTCAAGACAGGGCATTCGTACCGAACGACTACCGTTATTTTTATCTGACAGTCGAAGAGGAAAGATGTCTCGTGTCACTGACTAAATGATCAAGCGTTACGTATTTTAAGAATTTTCTTCCATTAAATACAATTTAAATTTTGAACCTGTTTCCCTATTATCGCCAGCCTTTCAATCGCTACGATATTCTTATCGTTCGGTCAAAATGTGTTCGAGCAATCTCTATAAATTCATTATGATCGGATTGCAAAGGGACCGCTACAAATAGCACCAAATCGCATTTAACCGATGCATGGATCAATATTTATTGCTTGGTTGCTTGTCGACCCTTCCAAGCTTTTCAAAGGGATCCCCCTTGGTCTCGCCTTTATTTATACACCGCTACACGCTCGTTGACGCAAAAACAAGGTAATAATCCGCGAGGAATAATAAAGCATCGTGCGATCGCTCGAAACACCACTGTCTACCGAATAACGACGATCCCAATTATCTCGACAACAGGTGCGTTCGCATAACGATAACTTGCAGCTTCAAAATCTCGCTGTCTGTAGTTCTTTTCGTCGTGTCGCGTGTTCTCGCGCAAACAAGCTTGTGAAACGCGTAATGATCCGCGAACGCGTGTACAAAGCAAATGTAGGTATCGCGATGCGACTCGAAGCAAAGAGAACGCGATAGTCTTGCGGCTTCCGCGACTCAAATTATCGCACTTAAAACTGTCGTACGATACTTCGCCTCGTGATCATTAACGTCGAATTGATCGATGAAAAAATTTATTTAATCGATCGGTTGACCGATTAAGTAAATGACGTTCTAATTAACCCTCTAACCACCCCCATCGTCTATTAGCAATTCGGACTACGATCATTTTTGCCATGCACGAGATAGTCGCTTCAAAGTTCCTCGATAGATTTTAGACGTCGTATGGACATGTTCGAGTCTTCTTTGGCTTTTTATTGCACTCCCGTGGTCGTCAGTTTCTGTCGGCGGCCCTTGAAGAACGTCGAGGGGAAGAAGCCGTACCTGTGCATGTCAACCTCTTGCCGTACTTTGGCGAGTCAGACTCGCGATGAAGATTTTGGCGCAAACATGAATATCGCGACCAGATACTGGGGCAAACGTAAACATAACAAACCGAGCTCGCGGACTGCTTTTTTGCCCGTCACGATCGTGACTGAATGTTAGTTCTTGTTTACGAGCATCGTAAGTGGCATAAATGGCACGGGAAGGGGTCAATTCCACGAGAAGCAGAATCGACGCGCTGCAGCTCGCTTTTCAAAATGAAATAAGACATTTATTGCTCGATAAGCGATCTTAAATCTACTTTTCCCATATGTTAGATAGAAACGTCGATCAATGGGGAAGAATATTTTTTTGCTCGGTTGAAGAATCGCGGATAGCGAAGGATTTGGAAGTAAAAAAAGAAAGGAGAAATTGAGTAAAAGATAATCGGAATTACAATGTTTTCCCGGCCAGGCAGCTATGTTTTAAACACAGCGCGACATGTCGTTTCCCAGGCCATTGTGAATCACCGAGAACAGGGTGGCAAAGGGTAAGAGAAGGGATGGTGCAGCATAGCGCGGAGAGAAACGCGCAGGGGCAACTGAGGGTTCGCCAACCTCTCCCATTTGGCTGGCCGCAAATGAATATCCGATTGCCTCTGTATAGGATTCGTCGTGTGTACGTATATCCGTTATCCAGCGATACCTTTAATCGTGCGTTATCTTCCGCAAGCTATCGACAAACGTCATAAAATCGGCCGCGATTCTGTCGCAAATGGTCGTTTCAAAATCTCGAAATTCAACGATCACCCTCGTACCACGTCGACTAATGCGAATGTTTGATCACGTTCAAGATCAGTTTGGAACAGTTGTACGTATCGCTGTGTTATGTCGTTCCGTGTACGCGGGTTTTGTTGGAAAACGACATTCGCTACGGTTTTTGTTAAACTAAAAAATAAATGTATTACGTGTCGTACTTTTCCTTACATTTTGCATGGAACGTATTTATCGTAATTTGTGTAAAAGATTTGACGATAACGATAGGGTAATTTATATTTTATTCCTAAGTCGACGTAACACGCAACACCTTTATTTTCCTTGTTTTTCTATCTGCTCCTTTTCTCGTGTCAGATATCCGATAATTACATATAGGCTATAGTGTGTGTGACACACTGACGGATTTCGATGATTTTGAAATATATTGTTAAGATCGATGTCTTGTAATTTTACCAATGTAAATAGACGATGATAAATATATTTGCACGAATACATGGCATATCCCCTAGGAGTAATGTTTCACGTGAACGCGATTTACCCTTTACTTTGTTTGAAGTACACCGCGTAAAATACATATACATTTTGTTGCACAAACATATTCGCCTGTGCTTTCATGTAAACGAAACAATTCATTATAACGAGTTGCGCATTACACACGTATATATGTTCCTCCAAGAAAAGTACATAGACCAATTACAAACACTCTGTGTAATTGAGGAAAATTAATTAACGTGTTCACGTGAACATCCTGCCATAACATTTCTTGATTAATAACTATATCGTCTGTATTTACTATATTTTATTCATATTTTTATATCATTTGTTTCCTTCTCCGATAATTTCCTCGTATAACAATTACATAAATTACAAACTTCCATAATCGATTGTTTAAATAATTTGTTTTTCTTAAGAAAGCAATAAATTATTGTATACATTATACATTCTGAAATTTGCTTCAAGATTTACCAATATAATCGTAATTGAAATTTCTGACTGTAGTGGTATAGTTAATTTTCGATATTTTCCCTATTGCCTTTCATTCTCGCTCAATCGTCTACACGCATATACATCCGCTCACACACGCAACCTTTTATTTTACCCTCCTTTTACTACGTTGCACGACTACTGTCTATTGCTCAAAATGTTTTGTGTAACGTAATATATTCACAAAAAGTGTCTATAAACGTTAAAACGTCAGTGGCTGTATGTTATTCCACGACCATAATACGTTCCGTATGAATAAAGGGAAAAGCGACTTTAAACGGTGAAGTGAAAATCGTAAGGATCAAAGAGTTGAAGTATTTCATTCTGATCGCGTTTTTAAGCGCATAAACGTTTCCTTAATTCGAGTTCTTGCGATTCGACGCAATTAAATTAGAAAAAGCATATAGAGTGAAAATTAAATCAAAACAACTTTGCATATTCGATAGTGCTCGAAACTAAGATCCGTAGCATATGCACGACGTTCCTTAATTTTTCATAGTACGACTTTACATATTCCAGTCGACGTCGAAAATTGGAGTACCTGTTGACCTGTTAACGTTTCGCTTCAAGCAGTATGTTCCATACCTGAAACACGTTCAAGTTTCATAGCAATGTAACCGTGAAATTTTCAAACATTTGTCGGCTCTTTGTTACTTTTGATCGTACTAGAAAGTAGTTTACAATTCCTCAATTGTACAATACTTTTAATCTTCGTTTAAAAACTTTATGTTCTTCCGTTTCCAGTTCCTACGAAAGACATTCTTTCTACTAAAAATAAATCTGTAAGATCGTTCTAGACTCTTTAAATAACAGCTTACGATCTCCTTTCGAATTGTAGTTCTCAATGGCGAAGATGATTATAAAACGTTATTTTGAAGTTGAACGATTATTTAAGAGTTTTACAATTTATCACGAGTATCATAGATAAACTATATATATTTTTTTAACATTATAAACATTTAATGCCGAATGAAAAAAGCAAACAATGAAAATACCGTTGCGTTAAACTTTAAACACGTTGAAATATTCCACTCTAAACTTTTCCTATAAATTTCTGCGTCGAATTTCCTATTCGTCCCTAAAATTTTCCTGTTGAATATATTTACGTATAACTATATGCAATTGTACTAAAATTCAAATGCACGTCCAAAGAGCCACGCATTTTGAAGATCATAAATACACTTCACTGAAAAATCCTTTCGTTCTAATACATACATTACCAGGCATAGTTACTCGCAAATTTCAAATGACTAATTTGTTGAAGGCAGAAGATATGTTATTTATTAGGAGAGAAATAAATAATAGAATTTAATTAATGAAAATAGTAATATAGCTCGAGCAAAAGCTTTTAACAACCACGATATATATACATTCTTTCTACTAAGAATAAATCTGTAATATTATTTTAGACTTTTTAAATAACTGCTTAATTGTTATTTAAATCTTGAAAGAATAACAATGAGCGTTATCTGCGCGTGATAAAATCGATAACGAAGATGTATCGCGGAGCAGAGTCACGAAATCTTTCAATATTTAATAAACCTAAAGTTAAGATTAAACACGAAAAATCGTAATAATAAAAATTGTCTAAATGCCATTTGCAACGTTTCTTCCATTCGAGGTACCTTTATTTCCCTTTCAACGGAATTTTACCTTTAATCAAATTTAATTTTAATTTTATTTTTACCATAAGATGAAATTAATTTTCAACCCACCTGAAATTGTATAATTTCCATCGGAAAATATCATTAGGTATTCGCAGTCATTTTCTCGCGATACAGTACACTTTGTAGATCGATAATTCATTTTTACAAAGGTACGTACGATCACGGGTCATGTTACGGAATCGTTTTACTTTCTGTCCGACGTGTGAAATGAAGTTTCTCTCGATAAATCGGCACAAGGTTCCAGTCTTTTAATCAAGGAGCTTGTGTTCAGAGCGCGAAATATTAAAGTTGCATGAAATAGAGGGTAACAGGCGAACTCCGACGTTTGCTATCGGCGAGGCAACGCGATATAACTTATACACCTTCGCAACTGTGTAAAGATGTACGTGGAAATTCGGGTGTCTTTATAAATTAGCGAAGTCGATTAAGTACTCAAAGTAGCGAACTGGTAAAATTCAAGTCCCAGGAAATCGTAAAGCGTCACGTGCTGAGCTGTTTATTCGCGCAGGCGGAAACGCGTCGAGAAAATAAACTTTTAATTAGTAATATCACATACTGGCGAGCGTGAAACGGAACAAACATTGCTTCATAACACAGTGATTAACACGTAGAGCGAAACAGTCGGCGAGCTTTTCCTACCAATGATTTTATATCATTTACATTATACTATATCGTTATTTTGCATTACTCGTTTCATCCAATTCGTCCAGTTTGCCAAGATAGATATGGAAAAAGATTCAAAAATTAGTGTCGAGCGAGCGAAAAATGTTCCATTAGCGATCGGTTAATCGACCGGTTAACTGACATGTTTGCGATTCTTCCGGTTTCAACCGTGTCATTACGCTTTCTTCCGACGTTTCGTCGAACGTTTCAGTTCGCTTCTCCAAGACAGGCCTGAGAAAAATATCGAAGAATTAGCGTGGAAAAAACGAAGAACTATCGATTAGCAATCTGGTCACATCGCGGAGCGCAGAGCCATTATGGAATTGATTTTAGACGTTATCAGTTACCCACATCAAGAATAATCAGCCGCTTCTGCACTGTCCGCAGTTATTCCACGGTGTACTCCGCGCTGGAATATGCAGTATATTATGCGTAAATATTTACGATCTATCCAGTGATTTGCGACAACGAAATTTACCGAAGGCAGATGCGATGATGCGCGTGCTTTGTGGTCGATTTACTTGGTCGGTGATTATCACCAACTGCATCCGTTCGTTACGTTAATATACACGTTCGCGCGAAATAAAAAGTACGGACATGACATTGGGTAATTTCTGCAGGCTGTGTACGAACGTTAGCAAATAATTGTACCGTGTTTTACGAATCATACTGAAACGTATGATACAAGAGCTAAAACGGTAAATCGTAAAACGAACGCGCGTAAATTTCATATTCATAAAGAAAATTGCATGGAAAGCGTTGGAATATTTTCGCGAGCCACGGTATATTCTCGTTGTTTTTTCTTTCTATTATCGTCGACTTTTAAATTATTCGTACGTCTCAGACGAAATTTTTGAGGAACGTTAAAACGAACAGTGCAACTGTAACACGGTTCATGAATCAGGACATTACTTGACAACGATGGTTGAGAAAGGGACGAAACTCGTACAGCGTGTATAGAGAAAAAGACACAGAACGCAACGAGAGACAAAGTTCGTTGTTTCCAAAAGCACGTATAAGTACGGCAGGAAGAACGGAAGTACGTGAAACAGCAAAACCGTGTGCGTATTCAGCAGACTATAGGCTTGTACGTCGACATAATGCCGGATGTTAAATACTCGCGACAGTCCCAACGCTGCGCGACGCTCAGGAAATTTCTTCAGAACCTCTGCTGCAGTCGTAAAAGTCTGCGAGCAGTTTCGCACACTTGCGTGTTAATTGCGGAGAATCCGCGTGTTGCCCTGAATCATAAATAACTACGAAGCGAACCGTCTATGGAAGATGCTTCGAAGGAAATCACAGTTACGCAAGTGTTAAGGGGCTCGAATAGGTAGAAAAACGTTTTTATAAATCTCGTATCAAAAAGAGTTTCTTTAACGAGATAGAATAACGAAGCAAAAAGCTACGAGGGATTCAACGGTCTATTAATAATATTGCTCTTATGGATCTTGCGATTCATCCAACTATATTCGCGAAGGCGAAAGAACAAATAGATTTTTTTTAATTTTCTCTTTAAAAATCGATTGGTCTCAAAAATATAACTGTCTTAAACGTTCAATCGCTGTAAAAAAGTATCTGTACATAGCCCTATTTTCTGATCAAGCGTTTCTGCATCAGGTTCCACGCTACATTTTCGTAGTTTGAAATTTTTCTAGTCGTATAACGATACTGCTGCGTGATGTACAATTTAATATACATTCGATGCTTGTGTGCATTATGCGAATATGTGCATTCGATGCTTTAGATTGGCAATAAAACGATCCCCAAAAGATTTGAGTGGATGGTCCTTTGTTTTCGAGAAATTAATCGAGAAATTATGTTCTTGAAGCAACAATTATGTTTTAAATGTTATTATTGCAATTTGTACCGTCAAAATTGTAAGAATATGCAGCAGTGCTATATCGAATAAAAATAATCGAAAATTTATCAGAATAGATCGTAAAAATCTGTTATTAAAAAGAAATACGATATTGGCATTAGAAGAATTTCTAAAGTAACATATAAAGAAAAACTGATTAATTTCTCGAAAACAAAGGACCATGGACTGAAATCCTTTTAGCGATATTTTACCATCAACCTAAAGCATCGAATGCAACTGCAGCAAACTCATTCGAGAGTTCGTAGTTTTTGCCATCTTCTTATTAAACCTGATTAATTAATATCTAAATACTATAATAAATACAATGGTGTAGAGGTACTTCTCGTAGTTACTTTAAGATTCCAATACGAGAGTTCCGGAATAATAACCTTCGTAAGAATATCGTAAAAACTTGAGCCGTCGAGTTCTATACCTGAAATGTTATTTTACGAAGTTTCTTATACGCTTAAAATAACTACAAATGGTTATGCGACTTCCGTTGAGCTATAAAACGTATAAAATAAGTGAAACGAATTAATAGTTCCAGCGAATATAATACAAAGGCGTACGTTTCATGCTGTATTAAAATCTGTCAAAAGTGAACAATTCATCGCTAAATAAAATATTTAAATATCAGAGGTAAATTTTTATAGCTTCTCCACGCTTACAGATACCTATTTATATCGATAATTTATATAGATAATTTATCAGAACGGTAATTTTCGATCGGTAAGCTGTAAAATGAGTACGTACACCAGCGAATTAAAATAAAATATTGCCTGGGCGTGGCTGCATTAATTCTTTATATTCTCTGTATTATAAATATTGGCAATAAACGCTTTAAAAAAGAAATAAAATACTATACATACAATGATACATAAAATTGGAAAATATAACAGAGGAATATTTGATTTAATTACTATCTTTTGGCCAGGACTTTGTTCGCCTGCGCTACTAATATACACAAATGAATTTTTATAAACGAAATACCTGCATATTTTCCATGCTAACGATTAATTTGTTCTGCGTGCTAAAAAAATATAAAAAGCTTGGATTTCAGAACAAACGCGAATAACCATCGATGCTCGAGCTTGTCGAAACATGGTAGCGCGTACAATTCAGATGCTAAGCTATTTCTCAGTTTCTACGGAACCGATCGAGATAAAACATACCCTCTTTACTTTTCCGGACACTAAGCTATACAGCAGAGAAAACCCCATCAAAATCCGTTCAGTAGATGCTACGTGATGCTAGTACAAACAGACAAAGAAACAAAGAAAAAATCGAAAAATTAATTTTTTCGATTTCATAGCTTATGAACTGTTCCTGAATGACTATTTTTATTCTTTTTTTATTCGATTCACTGTTCTACTATTTTATTATATACACAGATTTAATGTCCGATTTAAACCTCTGCTTTATTACTTTCGCTTTTATAGGTATGTAGGAATGTTATATTATTAGATTGTAGATAGCAGTATGATTAATACAATATCGTTTGCACTCACACGTAATCGAATATAAAACTCCGTTTCACGTATTCGTTACTCGCTACTTGTACGACACAACGACGCAACGATCTTCACACGACGACCATAAATTCAACTCTGATTCTCTCAACTCTCGTTACGATGTTTTCCACGCTCACTTTTTTCCAAACATACCTTGGCAACGCTCGCCACTCTCTTTGACAACGTCAACACATCTTGACCACGCTGATAAACAATCACCCCTCACGCCACGTCCCTCCCTGACGTCACACCATCCCACAGGTATAATTAATATAGCAATATTAATATAATAATTACGCGAGTTAAACATTGACATATGTTAAAATGCAGCATTACTTTTTCAAATATTCCGAAACATTTTGAAACTTTAAACTCGTGAAACTTTAAACGAAGAAGAGTACGCGTCACAATTTTAATTACGTGCCTTGCGATTTCATTTGTTTCGGTCCGTTTGATTTTCCACGTGCGAAGTAAATGATTGTAATAATGGAAACTAATTTATTCGTTAGAGAGTTTGCCGCAATAGGCAAGATATAATTTCATTTTGTAATTCTTGCGATATTAAACAGTTATAATTTACTACTTTGGGTAATTTACTGAACTGAGTAAGCTTTCTTTATTTCTGACATTTAATTGATAACGACTGGTTATTTAGCTGGCAGATTACGGTTGTAGGAGTTTCCAACCACTAAAGCTAACTGCAAACCGAATTTCCAAATGGTCATTAATTTAATCGCCAACCGTATCTAAGTAATAGTCTGGTCACTAATTTCAGTAATTAAACGAAACTTGTGCTTGTGCAAGAACTATCGTTTATTCGCTAGTTTGAATAATACACTATATGGTACATCTGTTATAACATTTTTCTACTATGCACAGGAAATTAATCAGAAACGTATACATTTGTCTCTCTGTGACAATCTGAATACCGTTATTTGTACTTTATTCCTGTGTTTTTGCTAATGGCCATTTAAACATGCAAAAGATTATAGAATATTATATTACATGTAAATATACGTAAAATATATCTTGATTAAAATTACTCGATATTTGATAGGTGAAACGAATTTCTATTTATATTTCATTACCTTAATTATTGGCTTCGTATAGATATGAATCTGCATAAATAGCAAGGCGAACAAGATTGATCCTAAGCGATGGAACGAAAGAGACGTTAAAAAGTCGTCGTTTCATTTTTCGATGATTTCTTTCTTGGTGACTCTTCTTCTTCTTTTGCCAGCGTCTTAAAAATTAAATTAACATGCAGGAGGAAGGTATCTCTAGACGAATAAAAGTTGGGTGTAGCATTTACTTCGAGCGAAGCCACTTCGCCCGAAGCGTTCGGAACACTTTATCATGCAGTCACTTTCTTTCCTTTCTCGCAAAGCACACAGCTACGAGTAAACGACACACAACGCCTCTGTAAAATTAATGCCGAGAAAGACTATTAGGTTTAGGAAATAGAGCTTCGAAACTGGTCTTTTGTTTCTTTTCTAAAACAGAATAAACCTCAAAGGATGGAAAATTATCTTCTACTTCAAAAGAAAAAGAAAAGAAAGAAAAATAGATGCGTAGGACGAAGGAGTTAAAACGAAAGGAAAATGATAAAGATTGTTGGTTATTATTTAAAAAAAAAATTATTATTTTAAAGGGAACGGATTTATTTTAGAATCTTTTTCGTACCCGGTTAAAAAGAAAGATAGATCGAGGTAAAATATTTCAAAATATATTATAAACATTGGCTAGTTGGTTTAGTTGATCGTCCGATGAAAAATTTCATTTCAATTTTGGCAACTACTTCGCCAATCTACAGATAATATATAATACTTTGTTATATTAATTAATAAATATTTATTGTTAAACGAATTTTAGTGTTCTTTCGATACCTATCACGCCCATCACTTCATAATAAACACGTGTAATTATCAGAATAACCTTCTCGTAGTGTACTAAAATTACGATATAAACATTAGCCGTACAAGCGTGATTTTTGTATTTACTTCAATCTTTGTTGCGTAGCAGCTAACAGTGACGCTATTTAGAAAAAAAGGATACGCTATCGGGAAAATGAAAGCTTTGAAACAGCAAAACATATCAAACGACACAGTAATACGTATTCGAAAATGTAATTTATATTTAATACGATATCGCTAGAGATTAATTAATCGAGAACTATGGGATCGCGTTTTCAACAATACCGTGGATACGTACGATGTATTAGAATGTGATGTATCAAAAAGAATAGGTCCAGAATATGTTTGTGTTTAATAGTCCAAGTTGAATTCAAGTTTCGGTCCGTGTTAACCCCTTAACCTACGATTTACGTTCGTGAATGCCCGTAACATTTACGTTTGGTGCGATCATCTACTACGGGCTATGCCCGTAATATTTACGTTTGGCCCGATCATCATACTACGGGCTGTGCCCGTAGTTGTAGGTGTTGAGATATGTATAATTTTCCGTGCTGGACTGGGTTAAATGCGTAGTAGAGATGATTGTATGTGGGGCCCGGTGTATCGCTTACACCGGTTCCCGGGCCCCTCTCGATCGCAGCCGGGACGGTCATCGTGGAGGTTTTAGTCGGTTGGAGTCCGGCACTACCACGCCGCTTTTCCTCAGAAGCAACCTGGTGTCCGTACGGATTTCCTCCACGCTAATAAAAAAAAAACAAAAACAAAAGAGATGATTGTATATGTGTATGAGTGTGTGGAAGTATGTGTGTGTGCGCAGCGTCTCGAAAACAAAGGAATGTAAACTGTTCAGTCGTTTAAGAGTCGGGTATGGAGGAAAGTGCTGAGACCGCGTACCAAGTGTGTATCGATGAATATATAAGGAATCGTCCATGAAATAAATATATTACTATTTTAATATTAATCCTCGGTATAAATTTAGTGTTCCTGTAACATTATTTCGGCTTCAAAGATCCACAATTTTCAACAGTAGGTTAAGGGGTTAAGTTTACTTTTGGAGATGTAAATGGAGAGACGTAACCGGAAGCCAGGCAAAGCCGCAAGTCATGGGTCACGCATAAGACGATAAAGCAACGATACGATATCATTTAACGTATCCAATCGAAGGACAATAGTTGACCGATGTTCGATTGGAAAGTGTTACGATGACAAATAAAAGTTTCAACGGTATTAGGATTTACATCCATCGATAAAAGTTGAAAAAATATCTCCAATCCACTGTTGGTGAAGATCGATATCTTCTGGTCCACGCTTTTACACTAGTTTAACGATGAACATTGCAACGGGAAAAGTTGAATCCCATGTGGCATTTACGTTCGAACGAGGTCAGTTCGTCGGAAGCGTTTACACCGCTTTATCACGCAGTCGTTCTCTTCTCAAACTCACATGCTCGCGTTGAACGAATAGACGAAGCACATGGCTGTTATAACAAATGCGACTAAGCACAAAAGTACGCGGTGTCCGCGAAAGCTTATTACTCGATGTTTACAATCGCGAAGAAACTTGGTCGGCGTACATAACGGTGGAGTACACTTTACGAACTCGACAGGGAAGTTTCAGCCGCAGAACTTTGCCGGCCATACTCCGAACGATTTCAAACGAGGCCTGACGACCTCCCAATCTTATAATTAACCCATTTCGCCGTGGAGCTTTAATTTTCGGTCCCCCGTCCGAGATTCAAAAGTTGCGATTCGGTAACAGTGGCGTCGCTGAACTACGGCAGTCGCGAAACTTTTATCGTTTCGACGGATGAAACGGTTTTGGCGGCGTGAAATCCCCTAAAACGATTATTTTCTTACGCAATTTATTGCGTATAAAAAGAGGGAAAGCCGTGAAGGACCCGACATTTCGTTACATATTAAAAGCAACGAATGTCCTTAACTTTAATCGTAAATTAACGACATGTTAGGATTCCGAAAGAAAGAAAAATGACTTCCTTAGGTAAATAAATATTTCAGTCTCAGTAATATTTTCTTACGACATTTCTATTGTAATTGATCGTATTTGAAGATAAAAGTTGTAGTTGTAATATTCTTATTTCCTGGAGGAACGTACGAAAAAGTTTGCTTCGTGCAAAGGGCAAAGGGTAACTCAAACTTTTGAGCCAATGTTTACTGTGAAAAGATCTTGAGGCATCCGCGACAGCAATTTCGTAATTACGTTTTAAAGAAATAATCGCATTTATTTCATTTTATTGACTTGCAAAGAAAAGAGTGTTTTAGGATGAGATTTCACCCGTGACAGCATCAACGTGATTTTCTTTACTGATGCTGTTTTACAGTTAATACCATTAGCCTGTCAGAAACTGGTGATATTAAAACCATCTTATTGATTAACAATGAAAATTTCCCTCGATATTTACCATGATATATTAAATATGTCTGGTACGTGGTTTATGCGTTCAAGTATTGACACATCAAGCTAGATTGCACGTTCTCGTATTTAGACACACGGAATCACCCATGAGTTGTATATTCATTGACAAATTGAAGCAGTTGCCCTCCCGTTTGGTTTTCGGACATCTAGTTAATAATACGTAAGCAATTATGCCTCTGTTTATTGATGCCCATCGTTACAATATAGCGATTATGACAGTGGTGCTTTATATTTCGACGCGTGGCTGTTCATTAGAGAACGTCAATATTTATTAAGCGTACCAGATGGATAACAATGCCGTGCAGGCAATCACAAACATCACGAAGTGATCAAATAACGTGTAAATAACGGCTAATAAGAGTTTCTATGAAACGAAATTAGCCTGACCTGCAATTTGATTATACGAGACCGGATAAAATTATTTTCTGAATAAAGCAGAGCAGATTTCGTTCTCATTATCAAAGATAGGAAAATTTTCGTACAGTTTTACGATCAATGGGCCATTCATCGTCTGCTGATATTTCGAATAACGAAAACAACAGTTGACATCGATCCAAAGCAATAAATGCAACGTTTAAGTTTTATTATAATTCGATTTCCCTGTCGTTATAAAAACAACGTGATGCTGAACGTTTTAGTTTTTTTATTTATTAGATGCATATCTCGTAAATAACAATTAAAAAGTTGTACGAGATCGATATCAAGACAGTCGAATTAAATTATATCGATCAAATTGAGTAATTATTTGTAACTTACACGTAGCCGTATTATATGTTTTTTTCTTTTTTTCTCTTTTTTTTTGAGATAAAGTAATTACAAGCAGACTAATTGTATTACTTAAACTTCAGATATTTTCCGCGATATTTCGTCCGTAATATCCTCTTTAAAACCTTCCACTTCCAACTCTCGCCGTATTCTACTTTCAACGTTTATTGACCAATAAAAGTGCTCTCGCCATCAAACACACAAAAACATACATCTGCCACCAACTAATCACACTAAACATTTAAAAAGTTTATCTACCGCGCATATTCCAACGACACTTAACTTTGACATCTTCTTTAACGTCTATTACATGGTACGTACCATGCGAATTACTATACTGTACCATATAAATTACTCACATAACAGTGGTATATTCCTAAATGTACTATTTGTTGAAGCGGTTATCGCTTCTAAGAAAACTCTACATCCGATCTTTTTAGTTTTCTCAAGCACCGAAGCCATCGACAGCGTGTAAACAAAAGACTGCGACGAAGACAGACCATAAACAGTAGACAGGCGACGTTGACTTCGGGCTTTTTTTCAGTTATTGGGTAACACAGCTAGCGTGCGGATGTGGACCAGCTCAAATTGTATTCTTACTTATAATTACACTTCTATTTAAATATATTTTCTACCTTGTAATTTATCCACGAGTTTCTCTGTTTACACGTCAAATAACCTCGACACTATTCATTGTACCATATAATTATCGCACACTGTGAAAAATAAGCGCAACCACATACGTTACCATGATATTTTAGTGGTAATATACAGTCGGTGGAAAGTCTCCTTCGAGACATGATAATTTTCAGATAAAATTCTCAGATAAAAAAGTAATAAGAAGTTAAAAAATTGACCTTTAAATTGATCCAATAAACTAATTCTTCTAACAGTTCAAAAAAAGAAAAAAGATCTCAAATCGTTTAAGTTATTCTGTTTACAGGAAAGTGGAGAAACTGTTTTGGTCGACCGTACATCATTTACCATTTCGACAACTTCATTAATCAGTCGGAAAATATTCAAATCCGTAATAAGACAGCTCGATCATTTTCTCTAGCCGTGTCGAAACATCGTCTGACGAAGAATCGCTATTTCGCTTATTCAAAGCACTCTTTGAGCGATTTCTCATTACGCGAACGAACCACGGAGGAAGAAAGGTCGAACAAAGGTGATTCCAAGACCGATTCAAAGTTACCTTCCTTCCTTCTTTCCGCAATTAAATACTTGAAATAGGTGCGATTTAATTAACGAGCTTCAGGAACGTCATATTTACCGTGCGGAACGTGCGCCCACTGGTCGCGCCTCAGACTGCACTGGAGACTACTTCTACCAGCGCGCCAAGTTTATTCTCGGCTGCGAGCAGATTTAAGCCACGTTAACGCCACATTTTGTA
The DNA here is from genome assembly GCF_040668555.2 of Bombus flavifrons. Lineage (NCBI taxonomy): Eukaryota > Metazoa > Arthropoda > Insecta > Hymenoptera > Apidae > Bombus > Bombus flavifrons. The sequence goes on along the minus strand of NC_138451.1, from coordinate 12,723,620 downwards.
TTCTAACGTGTGTTTTAGACTTCGGCGTAACGACAGGCCGACAGGAGGCGCAATACCCCTGTGCATTTGTTTACAACAGCAACGAGACACGAAACGGTACGTTCGCCTCGCCGAATTACCCGGGCTTGTACCCACGCGACACGGAATGTCATTATTTCTTCAATGGCCAGCTAAACGAGCGGGTGCATCTTCACTTCCACTTCTTCGACGTGGAGGGCGTGTCGCCGTAAGTAAAAAACTCGATGAGACAATGCTTTAACCTACACGTTCCCTGATAGTTATAGAATGTTGGATTTATAATTTAAAACTTTCAACGTGATCGTTATGTGTTAATGATTGTTACGCGTTACGTGGGTGGAAGATATTTCGCTATATATCTGGTTACAAATTGTTTGTCCCGATATCGTTAAAAAGAGTCTCAAAATGATTTTGGAAGCGAGACTTGCGACGTTAACGCGAACAATGACACGTAAGTAGTAATTTTATATATTTGCTAAATGCTAGATATTATTACTACACCTTTTGATGGATATTTTCAATTTACTGTTTATTAATTCCTGTAACTGCTGTTTCTAATTACTAATTTTTCGTTGATTCGTGCTGTTCAGGTATATTCCTGTTGTTACTGTAGCGTCTGCATACTTTCGTATTTGTATTAAATATCAAATACTGTATTTAAAAATATAGCAAAAATCGGTAGGAATTGAATGTCATTTAAAGCGAATAATATAGTAGTTTTTAATTTTGTAAACGTTAAAGACGTCCTTTGATTTTCATTTTGACGTGGCTGTATTTGCAGAGCCTATCATTTTGCGACGTAATTTTCTGATTGTATAAATTGAATAAGAATTCAGAGCCGCAGAGAATTATTCAAGACTGTACACGTTACTGTAGTATTTCGTTTAAATAACTTGAAAAGAATTATCCATCCGGATGAGACGGATTTAAGTACCGGTATTCTATTCGCCATACAATACTGTACAAATTAATTCGGCGTACAAAGAAAAGAATCGGCTAGTATCCATAACAATTTCGACGAAGATGGCTTGTAACGATTTATTTAAATAATACTCTTACTACTTCAATTTTTAAAATACATCTTGTGTTTAAAATGAAACTTAAAACGCACGGTAGAAAGGGGAGAAAAGTGAAAAGTAAGATTAAAAGAAATGCGAAGAAACGGCACACGGAACGGCACGCATTACGTTTCGTTCCGTTAAAATTAATATTTTATGCTGTCAGTTATGAAAATCAAGGGATTTCCTCGCTGAGATTTTTCTATAAAATTACTATAAAATGCCTTTTAATTTTTACTAGCAACGAGAAACATGTATTCCCATGAAATTTACCATTACAATGCTCATCTACTTTCTATCAATATTTATTGCATGAATATTTAAACACAGAAATCAATAATGTATATACTAGCGAAATCAGAAACTGCAATAAAAGTCACATAAGGGGAATCCTTCGAATCGCGTAAATGGGAAGGAACACGAACATCAGACAGGACAGATAAACTAGCTATTCGAGCGTGACTAGAATTCTATGTATCGATCCTTCTCCGTTTCCTTCTCGTCACTCAACGAGACTAGGTGAGACAAAGTGAGTATCCTTAGCCAACTAGAAGGCTACTGGAAGCAAATCGATGCTAGTTCGATTGGGTTTCCTGATGTAGTTCGACGTTCCACTAAATCAAACTACGTCAGACAAAGTTTCAAGCTGCTTATCGGGGACGAAGACTTCGCATGCAAAGAGAATTCGGTAACCGATAGGCCAAAAGCTCATCGGAACGTGGAGTATTTGCATCGTGCTGACCAATTAGCAAGCACAGCTGATTAACGACTATCGGTGATGAGAGACGGAAAAGCTCGATGTAATCCATCATCTGATATTAGAACAGATTGCTAAGGGCTACGGCTACGTGGTTTATCAGATGGTTTCAACAATTGCCGCAATTGCTGTTTTTCAAAAGAAGATTTCCGCTCTCTTTGCCGTCAACGTGCGATAATAAAATTGGTATTTGTAATTACGGAACACGTTGTAGCGCTATTTCTTCTTATTCTTAAATAAACATTCTTTTATTCCTAAATTACAAATTACGTTAAGAAGGATCCTCTAAATTGATAGAAGGACTTCTAACGTTAATGCAACCAGTGGTATTTAAATAGCGAATGCATGTAATGGTACGTCTAGTAAATAACAAAATATAAAAAAGTTAGTTACCGATATACCGTTAATTTCAATGTTTGGTTAAAATTCACGTAATGTTATTGCTAAAATCTACGAAAACGCCCTGATGCTTGTGAGCGGCAAATCCTTACATGCTCCATCGTTCTTTCGATATTAATCGCAAACCGTAATACGGCTGATACAGAGCAGTAGCCTTGCGATACGGGGAAAAAAAGAAGTTTACGTAATAACCTAATTGGGTCGTATTAAATCGCCATCAATAACCACGTTGTAATACACCGCATCGTTCATTACTGGAAGCCGCTAATTAGTCGTGTTTTGCCGATTTCTGCCCAACTTTTGAACAATAACACCGAGAGGAAGCACGAAGTAGGCTTCTGTGACTTCATCGACTCTGCTCTCCCCGACGAAATACGACCTGAATTTAATAATTCCAGGTCGGCCGATATCAAAATCCTTGGAAGAAGGCACTTGCGTTTGTTGTTACCGATAAAGTAAATTCACGTATAACGAGCACAACGACTTCGTTTCTGCTCTTTGCTTCTCTCTGTCCTTCTTTCGTTCAAAAAACATCCACCGTAAATATCGCGATTCGAACAAGACTTGAATTAGACGAAGTGCAACGCGAACCTCGCGATTCTTCGACCGCGCGCGTTCATTTCGTTGCCGTCTCGCGAAGAAAAGATACATTCCTATCCGTAAATCCGGATGCTAGTAAACACTGCGAAATATATGTTGGGAAACGTGAAAACCGAATGATGATCTATCACGGGAATTGCCACTTATGTCATCGGTGGAGGGGGCGATTCGCATGCTATACGTCTCTGCTTCGACGATAATAGCATCATCATTCACGTATCAACATTTCTTACGAGCGCGATATATTATTTGCAGGCAGCGAATGCATTCTTCGACGGAGGAAACGGTCGCGTAAATCGTCGTTATCAATGTCGTACGTTCTTCGTGATCGCCGTTTCCTTCCGACTTTAATTACAGGATACGGAGTCGTAATATTTTCGGCCGCAGCTTCGTAATATTTCTGATATTTCCGCGGCTGCAATCCACCAGACGGTGGTGACGTGACGTTGGTGGTACCGACCTGCACGTTACCATTAAAGTTATTTTCGCGCGGTCGTGGCAAACAAAAACTCGAACTTGGCACACCGTGGCCGGCCGTGTGCTCTCAAATCGTTTCGCCGTTGCAGAAATAAAGCGTTATTTCTGACCGCCTCTGTTCCGCCGAGCTTTAATCACGGGTTACGTAATCGGGAATTCGTCGACTCCGGCGAAAACCCCCAGCGAATATTTATGGAGCACGAAGGCTGACTACCCCGGAATATCCGAAAACAGAATATCCAGAAGGATATTCCCACTGTAAATACCGCGCACTTACACACGTACAGATATCGAAATTATGCGCGGCAAGAGCCAAGATTGAATTACTTATGGAATTGCCGGCCCACGCAGCCGCCAAAGCAATTTATGAGCACGCGCGACGCGTCGCGCGCCCGGAAAAATCATTCGAATCTCCTCGATATTCGCCGCGAAAGGTGAATATTTCAGCGACGTGCCGACCTTCTTAGTCCTCCATGTATATCAATTTACCGGTGATTGCGTAACACACGACCTCGCCGAAAATATAAATTTACCAGACGAACGACAAACTTAGGGCACCGCTGAATAATACATACGCAATTGTATTTTATACGTAATAGAAGCGCGCCCCGGTTATACGGCGGACCGGTCATCCTTGCTGAAATGGCTGATGTCATAAACTTTTATGAGCTTATTAAATATGTGCTTTATCCGGTGAGATTGTATGTGCCGATGAAGAAATGAATTTCCTCGTCGGAATATAAACGTACGTTTCGATCATTCTAGCGTGATTTGTCTTTTTGCTGTACAGTGACTCGCAAAAGGTGTTTGTACATCGCTGTATTTACTATTGCATTTGTACAGGGTGGTTGGTAACTGGTGGTACAAGCGGAAAGGGGGTGATTCTACGCGAAAAAAGAAGTCGAAAATATAGAATAAAAATCTCTTTTTTTAATTTTTCCATCGAGACAACGATCTACAGTGAGATCCGTTATGACGAGACGTGATAAAGTGGAGGCGTACCGAGCGAAAATTCAAAGTCGATTTTCTCGAAAACAAAGCCTCGAACGAAAAATTTTTATTCTATATTTTCGACGTCTTTTTTCGCGTAGAATCACCCCCTTTCCGCTTGTACCACCAGTTACCAACCACCCTGTGTATTAATTAATTAGATCCCACAAATTTCGAATCGTTTGGCGATATGTACCTTTATATCGTTGCGAAAATTTGATGCTTTTTTGATAATGATGCAAATACTTTTTGTAGCCACCGTGGATCGTTTTCCATGCTGCACATTGCAAGGATGCACTTGTCGTTCGTAAGAATCCGGACACTTTGATCGATTTCTTTTTTTACATTTTACATTTTTATTTAATATTTGATTAACAACGACACGAATATTGTTAAAATATAGGATTTAACAGGAAACTAACGATGAAAACCAACATTTCCTATCATTTTATGAGACCAACAGATATACACAGTGATTGTAAAAGTATTTACTCTTCACTGTATTTGTGATAAGGTGAACGAAGAACGAGAAATGGAATATTTTTTATTTCGCAGTTTCTATTTCAATCGCAGTTTTCATTTCATTTTAATTACTAATTGCTCGTTTCTACTGCAACGTTAACTCCCGCTGCTATTAAATTTATGAGACACGTATCGATGAATTATTGCAAGCGGTCTTTAACAAACCATACCACGATAAAATATCCATTGAAGATTTGATAATTAGCACTGGTATTTCGGAAACAATTTTCTATCGCGATTGTAGAAGGCAGACGAGTTTAACGTTTATCAATCGATATGATTGCACGCGAAATTAGAAACAAATAATGCGTTTAAATTATACTCGATGTATACGTTATTAAATATCGTAGCCGATCGATAGCGTTGAAAAAATTGATAACTTGCGAAAGTGTATATACACATAACGAAAGAACCAGACTTCCGTAATAAAACACTCTGAAAATTGTGTAAACTTCGATTCCGTATTGTGCTCGCGTATTGTGTGTAGTTTTATACGCAGAGACATCGATACGCTTGTCTCCTCGTCGTTTCTTCGGTATAATATCGAACGCAATAACATCCCCTGCTACATTGTATTACTATCCAATTCATAAGATTATACCGATCTATAGAGGACGTTTTAAGAGGACAGAATATCGCAGGTCAGCGGTTTCGAAGGGAATTTTCACGGTAGTACAAAGTACTGGAATTTTCCCTACAAGCAAAAATGTTTCAACGTTTTGAACCATTTGTTTGTTAATTATATGCAACTTCTATATAAACGCACCTCGCTGACTTTTATGTATTAGGTTGTCCGAAAAGTTTCTTTCGTTTTATAAGGAAATAATAGACGCACGATGTTTTTCGTTTTATAGTAGTTTATTGAATTATGCACGAACATAATAATAGAAATATAACGAAATCGATCATACCTAATTCAATAAAATAATATAAAACAGCAATTATTGTTCATCTATTATCGTCTTATGAAACGAAAGAAACTTTTCGGACAACCTAATATAATTTCCTTGACGTTAACGATACGATTAGTTTTTCACTGTCAAAATATTTTTCAAGGAATTATTAGAAACTAGCTTCGTCGGAAAAAATTACGAATTGAGGATCGTCCGACTTTGACGTCTTTTCTCTAGATACCGATAATTATCAGTAATGTCAATGAAAATCTATGACTCTCCAAAGAAACAACTCTTTGCCATCGATAATGATTACTGGTAACTGAAAAGCATTTTCAATAATGCTGGTTACTAGCATCTGAAAAACATTTTCACCGCTAATATTGCTGGAGGACATTTTCACCACCAATAACGCAGATTACTGGCAACTGAGAAACATTTTCAACACCAAGAATGGTTACTGGTAATTGAAAAATATTTTCACCGTCGATAATCGTTATCGATGGCGGTCACCGATAACAAAACGAATCATAAACATTCGTAATGCGCTTTAAAATTAAAGAAAATGTAAAATTATTATTTTCTAAACTTCTCTGTTTTTTTAAACCTCTTTGATATAATGTTTAGCGATCATTGTTTTCCATTGAAACCTACTGTCTTCCTCGCTTCTTCTTCGCGTTTGTATCTTGTCAGATATCGTGCTTTTGAGCCTCTTTTATTCGTGAAAATCGTGGTATGCACAAAAGGTACGAAAACAACGAAATGATAAAACCAAATATTCGAAAACGACGTATGTGTATTTTAATAATTTTCTATCGAAATACAACGTCCATTTCGGGTCATATAGAGGCGGACAGCAGGCTTAAACAAAATTAAGTTATCGCAAGAGTGTAAAAAACGACAGCTATTTTTTTATCTCTAAGATAAACGGTGTTAATGTTACAGCTGCGAGGCGGTGTCGGCCAGCGACTTCGTCGAATTTTCGAATTACATGTCTAGGGACCGGAAGTATTCGAGGCATTGCGGTCAACAAAAGGAATTCGACGTGGAGAGCGACAGAAAGTTCTTTCGCGTAACCTTTAAAAGCAACGGCAGATACGATGGAACAGGATTTAACGCTAGCTATGTGTTTATGGACGAGGAAGGAAATTATACAACAAAGCCGCCGAGTAACGCGTCAACGTTAAAAGGTAAAACTAAACTTCCTTTTTTTCTCGACGAGCAACTTTCGTCCCCTTTCTCTCGTACTCGAATTTTTACGTTCCCTACACAATGCTCGGACGTTTTTTCCCTTTTTTCTTTTTCTCTACTCTATTCTGGTTAATTTCCGTACGACGACAGAGAAATTAAAATAAAATTTCTAAAATATTAATGTAATCCCGTCATCCTGATTGTACAAAAGGAAATTTAAATACGCCTTGTTTAAAGCATACACGAGAAAGGGAGAAGGCGCATGGTATTTCCCTGCTTCATACAAAATATATAATTACGGTATAAGAAACGCAAGAAATTTTTTTACAACGAAAAACGTATTCTACAATTTTTACAAATATATGTATGCACGGGATAACAGAGATGATATGGAAACTCGGTTCGTATGTTTGCACGTTTATACGTAAAAAGTAACGAAATTTATGTACGCGGAGTAACATCTATAAATACGCATTAAAATAATTATAAACCTTCGATTGAGTCGAATATCATTTCAAATAATACAATTTCCACGTTTATCTATAAAACAAGACAAATACTACTAATTAAAAATTAATACAAATAACTGCTGTTCGGTGTTTCCGACTCCCTGTTAAATATTTTAAAATCAATTCATATCGGAATGATCACAGATACGGCATATGCGACCGAATCACGTTTAATATTAAACAGTAAATATTAAGATGACATAACAATTCTGTTTGCAAAAGATTCTATATGAAAATATTATCTACAAGAAATATACAAAATAAGAAATGAGTATCAGTATGAGTATTTATATTCCACGATAAATAATATTATCTAACCGAGGACGTACTCGTTGGAAAATAAATATGGGTACATACATTATCCGTATATCCGAACGTTCTGTTATTCAACAGAATGTTTGTTTACGATAAATACTATTTCCTGTTACATGTATTATTATGCTTAAGCTGCTACGATCCTCAAAAGTTGCATCTATCAGCTAAAGAAGAAGATTTAATGCTCTGAGACAATCTTCATAGCTATCTATTTTCCTCCAATTTAAGAAATTTTCCTAACCTGTATGAACCTAATATCTTCAACTATATAATCTGTGTTTTCTATAAGAAAAATACGACTCGAGATTTGTATCTATCAGCGTATTCGCTTTCCTTTCAACCGGAAGAAGAACATTTAATGCTCTAAGATAATCTTCATCGCTATTATCCTCCAATTTAAGAAATTTTCCTAACCTGTATGAACCTAATATCTTCAACTATATAATCTCTAATTTCTATAAGAAAAATACGACTCGAAATTTGTATCTATCAGCTTATTCACTATTCTTTCAACCAAAGGAGGAACATTTAATGCTCTAAGACAATCTTCATCGCTACTTTCCTCGAATTGAAGAAATTTTCCTAACCTGTATGAACCTAATATCTTCAACTATATAATCTCTAATTTCTATAAGAAAAATACAACTCGAAATTTGTATCTATCAGCTTATTCACTATTCTTTCAACCAAAGGAGGAACATTTAATGCTCTAAGACAATCTTCATCGCTATTTTCCTCGAATTGAAGAAATTTTCCTAACCTGTATGAACCTAATATCTTCAACTATATAATCTCTAATTTCTATAAGAAAAATACGACTCGAAATTTGTATCTATCAGCTTATTCGCTTTTCTTTCAACCGGAAGAAGAACATTTAATGCTCTAAGACAATCTTCATCGCTATTTTCCTGCAATTGAAGAAATTTTCCTAACCTGTATGAACCTAATATCTTCAACTATGTAATATCTAATTTCTATAAGAAAAATACAACTCGAAATTTGTATCTATCAGCTTATTCACTATTCTTTCAACCAAAGGAGGAACATTTAATGCTCTAAGACAATCTTCATCGCTATTTTCCTCGAATTGAAGAAATTTTCCTAACCTGTATGAACCTAATATCTTCAACTATATAATCTCTGATTTCTATAAGAAAAATACTCGTTTGAAAATGACACAAAAAACGTAGTAAGATTAACATTACATCAGTGTAATGTATTTACTGCGACGCGATTAAAAAAATCTAGGTTAAACATAACGCAGTCACGTATTACAAAACTCCCTAACGATGCGTTATCGACGCGCACGTTCTAATGAAGCAATCGATTCTGTACTGTTAATGCTAACTTTAGAAACACGATACCGAGCTAGCAAGGCTCCCGAGGCCATAGTTTCCAATGCAAACATACATACGGTCCCGATTGCGCGTCACGAGACGCGTGCACTGTGCGTTTTAATATTTTCACATGCGTATACGCAAAGCAGGTAAACGCGCAAGTTCGACGAACTTTCCTCTGTTCTCTTTTTTAGCGAATTACGAGCTTATTGTCTCCTCCCTTTCGTATCACTTTTATATACATATTGCTCTTTAAACAACGTATTTTCCAAGCCATCAGAAACAATAGCGAGCTTTTATTTCGTTTCGAATCAATAGAAATAATCCGAAGCGTTATCTCGCTTGATTTTAATAAAGAATCAAATAAATCAAAATGTCTTTGCCTTACTAGGTATTTAACATTTTTTTTTTTTTTATATAACATAGAAAAGGGGGATGTACAAACCGGAAACCGTCCTAAGCCGCGAGACAAGGATTACGTACAGACAAATGATAATATTAAAATTTTTTGTTATTCGCGCAATTGCCAATGCTTAAGCTTCTTCGTTCCATAGTTTTTCTGATACTAGTTTTCCGTGTTCGCGAAACGAAAGGCTACATTGGTTATGGGTTTAAAAAAGTTCAACCTCTCATCGGATTCAAACACTCACCGGTTTATCGTGCAATCCCATGAATAATCGACAGTTTACATCCGAAACAGCGGAAGCATGCGTTAGTGTAAAAAAGATTATACGCGATTTATAAGAGGATTTGCGATAGACGAGCGACCAGTGTTGCCCTGCAGATATTGATAGAGGAAATCGAATTTTTGTGTACTTTCTTCCATTATTAAATCACTCGGAAGATGGATTCGTTTGCTTTAATCGTACATAAATCGAACGAATCAAGAGCGATACGCGGAATAGAAAGCGGATACCGGTGCCCGGATCCTCATGTTCCAAAACTTCAATCCTGTTGCGATTCTCGAATTTATACCATTTCCACCTCGCCCTCGCTTTACCTTGAAAAAACGTACATTAACGTTTTATACAAATATCTCATATGAAATTTAATACGAATTTCATACGAAGCTGATACGAAGAATCCTACGATTTTTTTCATATTCTGCTCAAGCTTGGGATGTTTCTTGACGTTAGAAAAATACAATTGGTTACACGAACATTCGTCTTGCGCGATGAGTTATTAACGACAGTAACAGCGAATTGACAAGCTGGAAGTACAGCTTTCGTAATTTGGGAATTGCACGAATAGTTTTTACAATTTTAGAATTTTGTATTAGATAGGAAAAATAACGTACAACCTACAGATAGTTTTAATATTAGTAAATTCGTAGGCTTCTGAACACGGTTGAACAAATGGAACTTGAGCATGCAATTGTTTCATTATCGAGTACATTAGTTGGAATATTTTCTATATTTTCGTATCTTTAAATTTCTCATAGATGCAGAAGAATCGACAGTTTATTGGTAAAATATACTTGTGGAACTTTGCCTGTTTTATCGTTGAATCGTGGAAGAGAAAATGTATTATTTTCCAAACGTAAATACGAATAAAATTTACATATACTATAGGTTATAGAAATAAATAAACAGTGAAGTAAATTTTATGGAAATTATAACAATGTTTATCGTTGAACCGTAAAATTGAATCGAACAACCAGATATTACCAAATCAGAAATTAATAGCGTTATAAATTAATACAGTTAATTAAATTTCAATTTTCTAATAACGAATTCCAATAACGTGGAATCAGTCAAATACTCTTGGCTTATTTTCGTCGCAATTCTTCTCCTTCGCTCGTTTTTCCCGCGTTCCTCCTGTGTGCACACCTGGTCTGTGTATTGTTGATTGGCAACTAAGTGATTGCGGATTTTGTAATTAGGTGGTAATGACAAAACCCGCAATCACTTAGTTGTCAACCCAATAGCTTCGCCTTTGACTTCGACAAATTTCGATCGTTACTCGACCATTCGAATTTTTGAACCGCCTCTATTTCCTTCGTATCCAGTCAATTTCCATACTACGAAAGTGATTTATGCGCGTACAAAAATGTAGGATACGTACATGAAGCACAATCGCGTCAAAGATGCAAATATTCATACATATATGCATATCAATAATTATCAGTATTGTAGCGAAGAAAATTTATAGGCAACAGTTGTTCGCAATACAGCGCTGTAAAGATAGCGTTTTGCACAGATAACAGGCGAATATCAATGGAACAAAAGTTTCGAGCTGAGGCAACGTTTACATTCGAAACACGTTGTGCACGCGCATTTTTATTTTACAAAGTTTCCCTTACGGATGACACAAAAGGCCTTTCTTCTTTCGTTTTCGTGATATTACACACACGTTATATGTGTCTGCGCTTGATAAAAAAATCCAAATAGAAAGAGCAGCGAAGTCAAAGCGGAGAATATACTCGTCGCCCTTTCTCTAAACTCGGATGCGATGTAAAGCACGGAACACAGACCAATACTAAAGACAAGAATCAAGTTTCCCGGATATAAAAGAAGCCGAACAATCTTACGGAAACCCTTGGGATGATATAATAGAAATTACGAGGGCCACGTTTCTTCTCTTTCTTCCATTCCCTCAGAGTAATTCACTCGAACGTATTTACTTACATCGGTGTTTGTCGTTCGTATCGAACAGTCGAATCATATATTAGCACTTGGAAATTTTCACATTCCACAGACCGTCTTCCGATATTTGAAATATCCTAAAACATTATTTTCCACGATTCAAAAATTATTCTTATCGATATCTGTATTTTCGACCAATCGCTGGGGGACGCAATCGCGAGGAAACACGTCAACGGGAGTCGTAAATTCCCGTTACGATTATAATAATCGACGCCGCGAATAGATCGATCCCCTGGTTTCCGTTGAGATAATAGGAGTGGTTGAGAGGGTATAACACTGCGATTAACAGGGTTACAAATTATATATTTTGAACACTTAAGTTACACCGTTGCTTGTGATATACGTCGTAGACAATGACTTGGCGTATAGAGATGCGATACATTGGCACAATATTCGTTGGTAATCGAGCAAGGCTCTTAGACTTTTTTGTTATAGTTGACGTAGCAATGAGGGAGACTAACCCGGTACTGACTTGTTGTCTATTCTAAAATTGTAGAATAAGTAAGGTACAGTGACGATGCTGTATCGGAGGAAAGTTAATGATGGGTGTGTCTAGCGCACGGGACCATCGGATTTGTTGATGACACTTTTGGTTAGCAAAGTGAGGACAGTAGACATTGCTTCTGATTGGATAAAAGAAGGTTGATGGACTAGGAAGGGTCTTAGCCGCCCTCGATAGTGTAACGTCAATTCACATCAGAGACCAGGCCACACACCGCGGACAGGATGGCACCCAGATGTCTGCACATCCTTGGCGCGTACCCTCGATAGTCTTAAGTACCCACCAGGGTCTTGGAATTTTCATGGTTAAGGTTCTTCGGACCAAGCGAGTATTTCTTGTCTTAGATTCCCTTTTACGTTTATCGTCTACCACGTGTTAGCATAGAAAGTTGGTTTTCTTCGCATCTGGTATGTTCCGTTAGCAACTTTCTCGCGAGGACGGCTAAAACCCTTCCTGGTCCACCAACCGTCTTATTATCCAATCGGTGACGGTGTCTACTGCCCTCGCTTCCTTAACCAAAATTGTCATCGACGAATCCGATAGTCCCGTGTCCTCAGACACACCCACCCCTAGCCTTCCTTGGAAACAGTATCGTCAGTAAGACGCACTTATTCTGTATCCTTAGAATAGTCAACATATCTTTACCGGTCTCTACCCTTATAACAGTCGCGTACTTAACGTATCATTGTAACTAAGTTTTACATAACGTGGTTGGAGTGAATTGTGATTTATGTTGATTCAGTGTGTATTACATTGCGATTACTGAATTCGTAATAAAGTTTAATTAAAAGAAAATTAATAGTTGTGTTACGACTCGGCTATTTTATTTCATCAACCAACCCTTAAGCTTACGTGACAATAGAAAGTTGCTAGTGTGAAGTGTCATACGTGAGAAAAAACTAACTCTCCCTTTTTTTTTCTATTTATTTATTTAAATTTTACAATTTGTCCAGTAGGACATTTGGTAAAATGTTATATCTTGGTGTTGTAATAATATAACATGTGGGTAGCTACCCCCAGCGGGGTACCATCTTCGTGTTTGTTATGTTATGTCCTTTGTGAGATCTGTTGGGTGTTTCCTTTTTAGTCTTCTCTCTATGTTTGATGCGTTGATCGTTTCCGCTGCCAGCCGGTTCGGGTGCGTTGCTACTCTTTCTCTGTACCTTCTTGCGCATCTGCTAATCTCCTCCTTGACCGTTGGTATTCCAAGGTCTTTCCGTATATCTTCGTTTCTGACGTACCATGGTGCGTTTACTATTGTTCCGAGGATTTTAGCTTGGATCGTCTCTATTTTGCTTATATGGCTCATTGCTGCTGTTCCCCATAGTGGTATTCCGTACGTCCAGACTGGTTTTATGATCGTTTTGTAAATTTTTAATTTGTTTTCTATGCTTAGTTTGGATTTTCGACTTGCTAACCAACTCTCCCGTGTCAGCCGTAGTAGACAATAATCTTTAGAAAGCGATTTAGAAAAACGATATTTGTTCGGTCTGAAGGACCTCAGCTGACAAATTCCTGAGATTTACGATGAGTCCTTAAGACTATTTTTTTTTTATTTAGTTGTTTACATTCACAATTTGTCCGATTTGTACGAATTTTTTGGCTGTTTGATTATCATGTGGGTGGCTACCCCCAGCGGGGTACCATCTTCGTGTTTGTTAGGTTATATCCTTTATGAGATCTGTTGGGTATTTCCTTCTTAGTCTTCTTTCTATGCTTGATGTTAAGACTATTGAGTGCACGCAGTAAGGATGAGCGGATATCTGGGTCCCATCTTGCCCGCGGTGCGTGGCCTGGTCTAGGTAGAGCGTCGCCCGACGTAACGATATCTTTATATCTGCGAGCGTTTGCGTTTTACGCGAATTCTGTGCGTTCTTGTATCTGTAAATCTCCTATGAACGTACGAACATCCACGCGTGTTAACTAGGTTTTCTACTTTCTCAGTTATGAAAATTCCCTGTTAAGCGATTGCACGCGTAAAATTCGTTTTCGGATTTACCGACGTAATCAGTGGCGATTAACAGACAGTATTCATTACTGCGCGTAATAATTCACGCGCTCTCGTTCACGTCCCATAATGTGCAATGTTATGAATAAATTGGCGAACGTATTAATCGCAGAAAGAAATCGAAATAGGTTGTACAATTGAATCCCGTGAAAGTTAAATGGAATCGATATTACTCTAACAGGATTACGGTATAATCTGCGAAATTGGCTTGCCATTCGCCCGTTAAAACTAATTAAATTTGCGTAAGAACGATTCGCAATAGGATGTCATTAAAAAAGAAAAAAAAAAGTATGAAGAGATATTTGGAAGATCAACAAGTAAACCTTAACAAACAACTGGGACAGAAGAATTTTCAAACGGCAATGGCAGGAAACGTGGAATTAATAGCAAACTGATGGCCAGTAATGGCGTATCCGATCAAAGGGTTCTAAATGTACAGCGTGTCTGTGTATTAAATGAACGAATTTGATTTATATAATGATATACAATTAAATACGAAACGCGCACTGTATTGACGTTCGTGGATATGCATCGGACAGGATTCTCATGTACAGCATCGTATTAATTTAAAGTGAGCAGTTTCTATTAATATCGAAATATTGCTTAATTTTCAATATCGTGTAATGAAAATTGTGATCGTATCATTTTTCCTATTCCTGGTCCTGCTTCCACTTTTTACCATTTACTCTATGCTACATAATCGTTGCGTAAATTCGCCTTCTTTACAGAAATTGTACTCTAAAATTCTTAATAGACAGCAGAAAATTGTACGACGTTCGTATTGCTGAAGAGTAAAATAATACAAGTTACTACACACATAGAACACGAAATAATCGAATGCACATGGAAGATTATCTCTACCATATATTAGATCAGGATTCAGTATGCCTATATAACAAGAAACGATATATTGATCGAATTGTTTCTGTAATACGTCGTATAGGGCGCACGTATAAGCCATTAACTCTCTTTTAACAACATTCTTCTCATTTATCTAAAACGGCACGTACATAAAGCGCTTAACAGCTCAAACGTTAAATTCATTTTCAACTATTTCCAGCGGTTTTGCGAGAAAAAGTGAAAGCAATCAATGCTGGACTGTGTTATTTGTCTGTCGATAGAGAGTAACATTTTTCAGTCGAATAAGAATCGGGGGAAAAATGGTCGCGAAAGAAATTGCAAGCTAAATTAAAAGGAAAATTGCATGGATGTAGCGAGTGCAGCGGCAATGGCGTGAGTACGGTAGCAAAACAATACAATTCGCCGGCATCAGTCCGTGCAATTTAGTCGATCATGAAAGTAATTAATGCGTTCAACCCGATATCCTCGCACAGACTCCGGCTGGTAATGGAACTGACAGAGAAGTTAGGCGAAAGAGAGACGGGAAAAAAGGAAAATACAGGGGGGGAAAAAAAGAGAAAATTCGGTGAAACTAAACAGAGGCAATTATTACGCGCGTCGCGCTTCGAGAGCCACCGATACAATTGAATTGGACGCCATTGTTTTGCAACAAACTGTAAATAGGACACGGGCACATCGTATTTATATATTCCATAGTCTGTAGCGTCGCGTTCTCTTCGGCGATTCGTTCTTTAAGACGACAGAATGCATTTAAAGGATTCGATATCCCTAATTATATCATTGATCTTCGATATTTACCGCGACACGACAGCACAAGATTGCGTAACGTTCTCTTCGTTACAAAGCGAAGGTACAGTGACTCGCGAAAGTATTCCAGCATTTACTACGGAAAACTTTTGTCAATGTATCAGGTTGTCCGCGAAGTGTCTTTCTTTTACAGACGCGTCTTTTACAACAACGCGTCTTCATACACACACGAAACCTAAGCTGTCGAACGTTGTGATCTTTAAGTTTGATGGAACAAAGTGGATCATAGGTAATTCGATAAAATAATACAAAACGGAAAATCCATTATTTCCTTATAAAACGAAAGAAATTTTTCGACCTAATATGTTATTTACTTAAATATTACAGGCATTTTACGAAGCTTCTGCAAACTTTGCTGGCACTGCGACGAGACACGACTATCGATGATTGCAACAGTAAAATTTGGAAGCATCTTGAGACTGTATATAGAAAAGTTACACGACGTTTATTGAAAACGTACGCTTAGTGGAAAATTAGCATACAGCGCGAATAATAGCATGATCTTAATAGAAGAGTCTTAAACGTAGAACTAGCGCTGAAGATAATCTAGCGAATAACTGTCCGTTCAAATACTTTGGTAATCTTCGCGAAACGTATACTTTCAACGAATATCTTGTAACATCCGTACGCGCATCTTCGTTGGTTTCAAATTTCATCGATGTAACGATGACGGTCGAGCCTCGTTACGACGCTAATGAGAGAAAATATTTTCTATAATCTATACAAAGAAGAGCTTGGAACGTTCGAATACTTTTGCGAGCCACTGTATTGCTCGCTTCGAGTCGGCATTTCTTTCCCTCCCTCTTCATTTATTTTTTTCTTTTTTTTTCTCTCTTCTGCTATCGACCGTGCTTTCGAATGCAATTACTCTGCAAGTGCCCCCTTCGAGCGTGCCCCGATACAGGATTTTTCCCAATATCTGTATTACAACGGAACGAAAATCCGTGCAACTCGTTTGCGATGCAAATCAACGCGAGAAACGTTCCATCCTTTCGCCTATTGTAAGGGTGTATCGCATTATACGTTGTTACGGGAACGTAAACGCGCTTTCAGCGCGTGTAAACTTGTATCAATGATTGGACGGAAGAAACGAGAGTATAGGAAAGAGCTGTTACTTACGAACATAATGGTAACGATACAATAATAACGAGCAATAATAATTCGTTTAAACGAACGATTAAGGATGGTTTTCCTTTTATACCGCGCCTGTGAAAGGCGCAAAATAATTAACCAAGTTTTAAGTAGAATTTATTCATTAGAGTTTTCATCGAGACGGATAAAAAGAAATTGAATTCGTTATGAAAATTTAGTTTCCGATCAGGAAATTTTTTCACCATCGAATGTGCAACTGCTCCGCGTTGAAATTACACAGCGATATTTAAATATCGTTAGCTTTAATCGTTTTATTATGTGGCAGCAGCCGTCAGTCACGTTTGAATTAATGTTTCTAACGTTATCGTGAATGTCGCATCGCTTGTTAAAGTTTTCACCTGATTTTCGTTAATTATTTAACTGTGTGCTGGCAACGTGGGGTTAAATAAATCAATCGCATCCGCGATCGAGTTATATCACATGAACGATGCAAAGCGACGTAATGATTAAATTATTTCCAAAATAAATTATATACACAGGGTGTTCACGTAGTTACGGGCCGGTAACGTTTCTCGTAAAATGTGAAAATACGAAAAAGAGGAAGTTTCAACGTCTTTCGAAACCAACACAATAGCAAACGTCGATGTTTCATATTGGCAATTTCCTATTACGATCACCGTTTTCTTCGTTACGTTCCTTGTCAAAGACAACAGCGAAATTCTCTTTTCTTCTGTTTCTTTCACAAAGCTATCGTTCACAAGATAAACATCGGATAGCGACTGCTCGAATATCCTGCATGCACGATAAACCGATCGATCAAATTGCAAACTTCCTATTTCATAAAATTCTTTATTTCTCACGGCGACGAGCAACAACTGCGAGATAAACGGTAACATCGTGGGGAAGAGAAATAAAAGCAAGAAGGTACAATAGTTGCTGGAAACGTAAATGATCAGAGTTAAATATTGGCCAAGGGCCATTATTCTCGCATAAATCATTTCATGGACATTATTTGTACGTAGATTCGCGTGGATAATTATACAGACAATATTTCCCCGTTTCCATGGTGGCCGTTGCAGTAAACGAGTATTTACGGGAAGACTTAGGGCAAGCGGATGCCACACAGCACTAGTTATTTGTGTTATCGTAAATGCCTGTTATCGCGTTCTACGTCCGTTCTTTCTTACGTCGAGTGCTGGGTCGGTCGTCAGCCACCCCGTTGCTAGAACGTAAAAAGATTTTTAGAACGTCGTTATCTTGATCGCGTCAAGGTAATCACAAGTCTCGCTACTTTATTTTTTGTTAAAGGTGGAATGGCGCTGGTGATGCTGTTCGCGAGCCTGCTTCTCTTTGGCCGAGTTTCGCTTTAATCACGATCAGTAAGTTGGACGGGTCTTTGGCTCAATTTACAACGAACTATAACTTCGAAGACAGGAGCCATCCAAAATCCTCCATTATTCGTCGTACGAAGGAAAGTGGGTACACCGTTTGCATCAGTGAAATTGCCAAAGGGATACCAAAGTCGATCTGCCTCAAGATACATACGTACAGGACATTAACCACTCTTTTATTAAATCTACGTCGCCGCACTGATTCGCCACCGTTCATTCTCCATCGTTTTACTACGTGTAACTATCACGGAAAAGAGTATCGGCAATAAGAGGAGATCCGAACCTACCGAAGGAAGATTCGCGATGCGAAATAACTATGAAGTTTTAGAAGAGTGTACAATGGTGTGTTGATCAGAGATACCGCGGTTTTCGTCTTAATCCTCGAGTAAATTTCCAAGCTTGGACTGATCGGAAAATTGAGTTTTTTTTTCTTCGCGTGTTCTTAACCGAACGATTTCTCAATTTTCTAAATTTCGATCATCGTGGAATTAAAAGTTGACAAAGAATATTCGATATTGAATTTCAGTTAGATGGATTCTAGTCCTTAGAAAAGTCTAAATACGATTTATTTTTAACAAATCGATACGATGGATGGAAACATGGGAGATTCGCAAATAAAAATATTATCGCGCTTGATTAGTTGGAAATGCGAGTAACGAGTTACCCGGCCCATCGAGTTTTACGAGCAACGTAATTTTTTTTATTAAAAAATCAAATTTATCGCGTTATTTCGAATACAGATTTAAACGATGAAATATAATTCTTGAGAGATTCGCTGGATCTCTTGCAACGATCGGTTACTTTACATCTCTTAACAAATTTATAAAGCAAGAGGCTCGTGTATCGCTTAACAACATGCCGCGTGCACTTGCTAAAAACTTCATAACGTTTTATCTTTACAAACTCGAGAACGTTCCCTGTTAATATAGATACTTAACGAACGCGTACGAAGAGAGGATATTACGAGAGTTGTATAAGTAACGACACGAGTCTATAATTTGTTGTAGAATGACGTATCCAAAGTGCTGAATTGTTAATGTTTTTCTCCTCGTACGGAAACGAATTTATTAAATCGCTATGAACTATCTGCCCGAAGAATTTATTTGAAAGTCATACGTATAGTGAACAGAGAAACACGAAATATTCGCCTTCCTAAGTACACTACGAATGTATTTATTATTACATCCTCTATATGACTGTGATGTTTCCATTCCTTCTTAGTTCATTAGAAAAACGAATACAAGTCTGATATAACGCGAACAAATGATAGAGGGGTTCGTAACGTGAACAATAGTTGATCGAACGGTTACGAACCGCCGCTCAAATTAAGCGAAGAACAAACGGATTTACGATTTGCTATCAGAGCTTGGATATCTTCAAAGAATCAATTTAAACAAGCGGAGAAAGTACCGGCGCGATACGAATTTCACTGGCAAGCGAAATTAGCCGGTTTTAATAATGTATGCACGTGTTCGAGTATCGAAATGAGTAATCGTAAAGGACGACTATCAAATCGAGAAGTATAGTCAGACAGTAGAGGGAAGAGCAATACGTAACTTTAATAATCGATCGGGACAATTACGACTACGCTGGTTATTGCTGAAAAAGTTTGAAATAATTTTCTCAACACGGTTCGAATACTATAGGAAGGTGATTCTATCTATTATCAAGTACATATGTAAATTAGACTGATTTTGGCAAATTATTGAAACCAAAAGCTGAGTTGCTGAGAAGGAATATTTCGTTCTTAAAGAAGAATTATTTTATTATACGCTCTAGTTATATGAATATATGAATAACAACCTGTGTAATCTAACAGCAAGTGATATACAATTTTTAATATATTTTCTGATATATTTGCACGAATAATTCGGATATTTTTAAGAAACAAAGTAATCGAGTTTTGCTTGACCTATTGATTCTCAATTCTGTCCCTGATAAGCTACGTTCGAAACGACAATGAACGGCACTTAAACAATAGTTAGATTCTGTTTCGAACCGAAGCAAGAGCGAATAGTTCAGGAAATGTGCAAACAGTCGCGGTTTAATGAAAAGACAACAGAGTAAGAAGTTGCAGCTCGGAGGCTGTTAAGATAAAACACGATACATAAAACTTTCATGCTCAAACTTCATCCACTCCAGGTATAATCAATAAAGACAAATGTTTAACGACCAATGCGAGAAAGAGGGATGAAGGAGAGACAATGGAGAAATGCATCGGCACATCGCCATGCCGAGGCAGAAAGTCATTATCGTCGAAGTTAACGATAGTTTCGCCGTACTTCGCACAAAGGTCCGCCACTTTCCTGGAAAATTATTTCAAACTATAAACCGGCCAAACTGTAAACCGAAAATCAAGCTCGTTTCCTCGAGCTTCTCGCGTTAAGCATAGCCAGCAACAGAAGTGAAATGTGGTTTTATACAATCATTGTGACCGTCAATCTCGAAGATACGTCGATCAAATATAATATCGTGTAACGAACAACAAAAGCAAATAAACTATAAGGAGCGAACAAGGAGAATAGAAAGATCATCGTTGATGTTCAAAAATGTTAAAGCGCCAAGGATACATCGAAGGAAGATAAAATCGTTAAACTCTCGCGAGTTCAACATTGCGTCGATGTATCCAATGATACATAAGGATAGGTAGCAATACTGTCATTGTGTATGTTAGACTACTGTGGATATTTTTTAATAGGTTTATAATGCGTTGACTACTTCTCCCGAGTTTCTAGTTGATTTATAAAGAAAGAAAGAGGTAAAAGAGAGGAGTATGACTGTGTATTACGATTTGAACGTCTCTGTGCGCATGAGAAAGTAAAAAATGGACTGTACAATGTATATGAGCAGTTATCACTTACGTTTATTGTTATTTATATGTTGTCTATGAAGAGATGAATACGGCAGAAACACTATTAGGAAGTTGTACACCCGAATTGGCACTATGAAATGCTTCTATGTAACTACCACGTTGTAAATATTGTTATATTTAATCCGTTCGAGTTGCTGTCAACAACAGTATATTGTCAAGCTGTTTCATTCCGTACCGATAAAGCTCAGTACGTGGCGGAATTAAATGAGAACGATATATGTCGTAGCTTTGGTGGTTCGAACCTGAGGTCTACTAATTTTGCTGTTCCGTTTCATGCACTCAATCTCACGTCTACATTGATTTAGACAGCGATAAACAGGCGAATTCGTTCGTTTCGCGTTGCAGCTAAAGCCTTAATTAAAACGACACTTATCGATTCTATTAGGAGCTACGTATTAAACGCAGAGAATTTGATATACGTACGCGCTTCTAAACGTAGGCGAGATTATACTTTTGCGTCGTTCTATAAAGTTAATTTGCTACGATAAAAAGAAAAAGAAAAAAAGAAAATGCCTAGTTGAGTTTGCGAAGATTAGTGCACTTGTATGCAGTTAAAGGAGGATCTATGTGTACAAGAACGACTTAACTAGTTGAATAGTTATTAAAATTTCAATCTCTTGCGATTTACGACTCAACGAGCGCTCCGTAATTAGGCAGGAAGTTCAGGGGCGGCCTAGCAGCAAGTTCCTGAGTCCAAAGAAACAAAAGAGAAATAAAAAAATAAACTTTTATCCTTACACACCGCATATTACTGGGACCTGTAAGTTATCAAAGTTGCGCCTGGGGCGCTCCAAAACTTTGTCCTGCGGTTAAAACTGTTCAAAAGCATCGTAGTCATGCTCCGGACAAAGCGCGATCATTGATCGGAGCATCGACTATGGTATCCGCTAATGGCGGATGTATTTTCTTATTCTGTTTTGAGGCTCTTGCCGGAACATCTCACGCATAAGTTACTAAACTGTAATGCAATCATCGTTACTGTCCTAATAAACCTTAACATATGACTCTGTACGAGACGTCTAATAATTTTTCTTTGCGTCACAACGAGACGACTTTGTTAATTTCAGTTCTGTTTGGGAAACGTTCGGGTAGATGCATATAACAGTAACGTTCTAAATAAAATCGAATGTCTTCTGGTTTCATTCTAAAATGAATTATTACGACGATGTTAAATAATATTTTATATTTATGGCGTTAAAAGCAAGTCAAATATATACTGAAAATAAAAATACATGAAATATAGCTATATACGTAACTAGCTGTATTTATTTTCAAAAATCTGGTTTTTACAAATATATTCCTAAATGGAACTGACATTATTAAGAATTTCTTTGCATTTTTTTGTACGTTCAATTAGTGCATATCCTTATCTGTTTACTTTATTCTTTACATGTCAAAACTATCAATCTCAAGGATATGCTGCTCTGTTTTCATTTCAGATATCAGAAATTTCATAAAGACACGGAACAGTTATGTCAAACGTAATTAAAACTTAATTTTTATTGTCATTTGTTTAAACAATTAATTAGAATAAAAAGTTACTTTGGAGTGATATATATAGTGTCAATATAAAATAAAAACTCTTATTTTAAATTGCTTTCAAATGACCACAATCTTTCATTTTCTCCTATTCCAAGTAATCTTCGTTCAGTTTTAATTAACAAAATAATTCATACATATTCCGCAGAAAAAACTTTATTAAAAAGAGATATGAAAGTAATAACATAACCTGTAATATTAAGAATTTACTTTTTCGTGAAAACTATAAAAAGAATTTACCTAAAATTACAATTTAAAACACTTTGAAGTTTTCACAATGAAACGGTCTTTCTTGCAGGAACAATGTGGACTGAAATTAATAAAATGTTACAAAAATATATATACGTACTTTAATCCTTTGTCCGTACACGATTTTATTTTATTTTTCATTCTTGGCCTTTGGTATCACACGCAAATAGCACAGTGTCACAGGTGAAGAGACCTGAATCTTTACTTTCAACGCAGAAGATTTATGTCATTACACAATAAATTTGCGCAATAAATTCTTCAACATTATGTCATCCGCTTTATTAACCGCATTCACAACTGTGTATTGGTATTTGAAGAACGCGGATACGTATATCGCATTCGCCAAAGTTTGCGACGAAACGACCTTACTTATACTAGCCATGACGTTAGCTGTTTATATCGAAAACGCTAACCGACCAGAATATCGAATACACAGGAACTTCGCAGATGTTCGCCACGTAGAGAACTCCTTTGTAGATTTACCACGAAAACCTGTTCATCAATTTCACGTCCCACATTGCCTGTTCGCTTTACGGTGTTCTTTTTACACTGAAAACAAGCCACTATGGTCCTGGAGACGCTGGTTAAATTCCTCCATAACTTTGCAAGATCGTTAACCAAGGAAAGATCTCGCCACTTGAGCTTAAAGTGCTATGAAATGAGAATACTCTGTTCGCGTTGTATAAACGTCCGAGTGAAATTGTTTGAGATAATTATCTGTAGCAATTAGAACGCGGACAAACGGTGTGCAAGCTCTCGTACAACAGTAAAACGTCACTATTCTTTAACAAAATTATTTTTTCTAGTACGAAACGTGAGAATAGCCTACAAAGGACGCGCTGAAAACCTTCCGTTTTTCTAACGGCATTGGTCACTTGCCAGATGCACGTAGATGTAACTGGGATAAAACGCGTGCGGATGGGCTACACTAAAAAAAAAAAGTTTGTCGCCATTAAATCTCCTTAACATGTTATTTTTATTTTAGAGCGTGTCCCGTTTGCGTCAGAATAAAATGCGTTAGATTCAACGTACTTTTTTATGCAGCTAATGTCCGTGTCCGAGTATCGTTGGTTTATTTAAAGAAACGAGTCACGTTCTTTATTTCCGATTTCTGAAAACATTTTTGCGAAGGGACAACCAAGGATGTTCCCTTTTTTTATAAATATTATATTCGTGTGATAATACCTTAAAAACGATAAAATAGATCCTCTGATAAATAATGTGAAAACGGAATTTCTTCGATTAAATTATCAGTGTAAGTAATAAGCTTTATAGATACTATTACGATGCTTAATTGATCGAACAAACAATTTAAACACCAATGTTTACTTTTAAATCATTTGATAAATTTGTTATCGTGCGATGTTATCATAGATAAGATACCCTCGTTATTCCTCATACAGAAATAGACCATTTTCACCTAAACACGTAGCGGCACACCGCGGCGAGCGTATGTAGTTTGATATTCATTTTACGTATCACAGATGTTACCTGCATTTTAAAGTTCGTGGTGTCGCAGGTGGTATCATCCGTCGTTCACGAGAATCACGAAACAGACAAATAAATATAAAATTATCCATAATAAGTAACATCTAAAATCAAAACCCTCTTCTATCCTCCTATTAGAAAAAATACTCAAAACAAATGCCTAATTCTCAGCTCGACGAATTTTCTCAAAAATCGACCAGAGAAAATCTCGTTACAACTTAGTTGTAACTGTGACAAACACAGAAGACACTTGCAGTTCTCAAAAATTCCTTTCTTGCGCGTTCCAAATTGCGCTTCGAAAATTCTTAATCAATTCAATATATAAAAGAAATTAGGTCAATTGCCAGAGCGTCGCGACGCTTCTTGCGATATGCTATCAGGAAGCAAATACATGAGAGTCGCTGATCGGGAGAATTCGGGTGTACTCGTGACGTTTAATCGCCCCTCGCCACAGGCGAGGTACATCTGTGCTCTTACATCGATTCACTTACACTAAGTTGCTCGTACAGTACAGTTAGCGTCCGCGGAGCACACGGAAACGTGAAGAGGTTGGCAAGGAAGAGAGGTGTGCGATCGACGTGTAGAAAGACAGCAGATTGTATACCGTGAATCGCGCGCGTGTGCAGTGCGGTGTATCGCGTGAAGGAGCAGCCGTGCGTATGCGTAACCGGCTATATGGACGAACTTGAAGTCGAAAGGGAAGAAGCTGTGCGAGAGTAGACAGAGCGGCGGCGGTGGCGAGCGCGGGCAAGCGGGTCAGCATTGGTAAGCAAGCAAGTAAGAGCACGATTAGCCGAAAACGCGCAGTCGCGCGGTGATCCTGTCGGGTGGGAGGCGATCAGCTGTAAGCACGCGAGGAGCGAAATGTTCGTCCTGCAGAGGTCTATATTGTGAGTATCAAAAATTTTTGCAACAAACCGCGTACACGAAGCGACGGATCTCGATTAAACGCATAGCCCGACCTTACTACACCGGTACACCGTAAGGCACGCACGTGCGCGCCGATTCAGATCGCCGAGAGAGGCGGAAAAGACTAGCAAAATACGCGAGAAGGGCCGCCGTAACCTAGCTTCTGCCGCAATGCAGTGCTGAAAATAGGAACGCGCTGGGAATCCGACGATCGATACGGGGTTACCGTGTGTTCTGTGGGACAGTGCCAAACGAAATCGTATCGTGCTCACGTCCGGATAAACTCCCAAATTTTCCCATTTCGCACGCTCTTTGTTTCCTCTATACTTCATCCCGCAGCATCCAATTTCCGCCGGTATCGTACAACGCGTGCAAGGGCCGGTAATTTTATCCCCTCTATCATCGCATCCTGTTTGGTCATTCCTTCCTCTCGGAACATCGACTCGTGGACGTGCTGATTGATACTTGTCGAAAAATTTGAGAAAATAAGGGTTCGTTTCTGGTGAAATTTTCTGCTCGTGCCTTTAAATCTTATTTATGAATAAGTGATCATTTATTTGTACGAAATAGTTCATTCGCTCGATTCCCTTTGGCGCACCTATCGTTTTAACGAAGTTCTCCATCGATCGTAACACGTGCAGCAAGCTACGCTACCAGATACATATGTATATCTGGAATTCGTATTTCGCTCGTTGTATTCATCTTTTCCCAAACGAACATATATATACATTGCATTAATCTATTTTTATAACCGAACGATATTAGACGTTGTTAGAGGTGTTCTTGGAAATGTGTAATATCATGTCTTCGTGGAAAACAGCGTCGACAAATTTCGAGTTGAATGTCCTTGTATTTCGTTTGACCTCTCTTATTCTTCTTCCAGCCATATTTATTAATCTTCGCTATATTTTAGTAAATTGTTTTGAAAACGACACGAATTTATTATTATTCATTTATAGTAAATGTATACAGAAAAGAACTGCTTGGATTGTTTTCCATCTTTCTATTTTCGTTCTGTAAGACAATAACCAATACTGTTATTATGACATCTAGAACTTACACACATGTATACATGTTTACACGAGTTTAATGCATTCCTGATTGTGTATATTTGGTGATTACCAGTTTCGCAAACATGATATACGATTTGAGACTTCATGTTGCATATTAAATGAAATATATGCAATAAAATCGTATATTTAAAATATTTAACGTTATTGGACGAAGGGAGAAGTTAAAATATAAAACTATTATTATATCCTGATTTTTAGTATGGTACTGAAATTCTTAACAATGTTTTCTTTTTATATTTACAAGGTTATCTTAAATTTGTATTTTATTTCGTTAGATTAATGCTATTCTTCCATAAAAAAAATTCATCGTCAAGTAATACAAGGTCAATGGAGATAAAAAGGAGTTTAAATAGATGTTTAGTATAAACTTGGAAGGTAATCTATAAATACGAATTAACAGCTGTCTAAGTCCTCGTTTCTTATTTGAATATTAAATATTTGCGTTTTAGTGTTACTCGTTCATAGACAAATATTAATCGTTCGAAGAAAAATGAAATTATATATTAACGTAATCGAGACCGAAGAATTTTATTAAAAAGTTCTGCAATTTAATTAGAAACAATAAAAGTTAAATTCTTAGTTTCTACTCTTTTATTTGTCGACGTTATTTTTTAAATAAAAAAGATACTAATGGTTATCTACAAGCTTCCTCGCCATTTAATAATTATTTTATGTACCTCTGACTTCAAGTACCTCTGTTAATCCTTGTTATTACATGCGTTAACTTTTAAATATTAAAAGTTTCATATTTCAAATTTTTAATGTTTCTCTAACAGTGAACGAGGAAAAGTCATAAACCAATCATGCAGAAAAATGTTCTTGCTTCGATTACAAGCGATTGCTCATCAGATTAGTCTCTGGAAGTTACGGTATACTCATAGACCATGGCCATTACATACCAATAAAATTATATTGGTATTTTACATAATACTCTGAATCGACTAACTTACGTAAGACATGTAAACAATCGTTTTGTACGTGGGATGTAGTTCAGTTCTGAAAAATGTACAAAATTTACTTAAATGTCAAGTTCTTTCAAATTAGTAAAATATTTTAAGATAATATAACAATTAATGGCTACAAAACAGTAGATAACTTATCAATTTTTTCATAGTTATTTAAATTATTGGTTGTATACCTTATCGTATAACGTATATCTTAAATATGAATTATGTTATTTGTAGAAAAAAAAGAAAAATCAGCGTATCGACTTCAACGCTTTGTCCATCACGTGCTATTTTTTTTTTCTTTTTTTTTTTTTTTAAGATTTCTAAAAGTAGTCCATGAAAGAGATATACTATAAAGTAAATTTTAAATCGTAAATGTAAAATTGCTTGAATCTATCTTTGCAAATTCTAACACATCGTCCAACATTTGTGAAGATGATCCCGCGTTTATTGTTTAACTTTCAAATTGTAAACTGCGTATGCAGGTATTTCGCAAAGCTAGCGAACACATTGTAATTTTACGTATGCAAATATTTATTGTTCCTGGCTTTATAACAAATAGTCTTTACAAACACACGTGCTTCCAGAAAATGACGTCAACGCTATGTCATGTAGCTGCACCCAGCTAATACCGAGGAAACCGTAATGACCAAGCTACCATATGATAGAGCTGATATAGGTCAAAGCTGATCATACAAATGAGTTGCGTACAGAAGGAAGTTCCGATTCAATCGAAAAGAGAGTTTGATACGCAAAATTTTTCATCCTGAAGCATCTTCTAATATTATCCCATGAACGCTCGTTCCTACGTTTTACAACGAATAAATATTACCCTTCTGAACGTGTAAATTATTGGAACTCAGAGTACGATTTTCAATAACGATCCGATAATATTATCTTAATAGCGATAAAATATAACAATGATTTCTCTGAAACGACTGATAATCGTTATGAAATAGATGTTCGTCCAGGACATAAACGTTTCCACCAACATATTTTTCAGTGTTATTTGTTTAAATTTGGCAGCCTGCCATTGAAATAATTATAGATCGGCCCGTTCTCTTTACAGAAATGCAATAATGTTTTTGCTACCTAGTTACATATACTTGAAAGTATCTATGTTATATTATTACACGCCTACTACGAAATTTGGTCGTATGAAATGTAGCGCTGCTAGAAACAGGCATCTTCATCCTACCTCGACCCGTGAAGTATGTATAATCAATTGCAGTCACGTGCCTTAATTCCATAGTTTAGTTATAACCAGATCAAACCGATAAGGTTTTATTGTGCAATGTCCAGTTATTATCTATGACTCAGAAATCTTGTCGAATTCAAACGAACAGCTAAATGCACTTGATCGTCACCTTTGGGAATCATTGTTCGTATTAAGCGACCATGAAATTTACCAAATAGTGAGGAAATCGCTCGACCTTAAAAATCACAAATTATATCTTCAACGTACGAACATAATTTACATTTAAACACCGTTATTGCACATTGTTTATTTGAATTTTGTATAGCATTTAAAACTAACAAAGCAAATTCCGATTTTTCGTTTAAGAAAATGTTTTTTCCCAACTTTTGTAATGTTGCAATTTTTATTCGCGCAACTCTTTGTTAGCTTAGTTTGAAAGACCATGGCCAATGACGAATGTGCGAACGTGTCAAATTACCACTTATGCAGAATTTATTCTAAGTCTAATGAATATACGATTAAATGACAGGGTATCGTGTTATCCACATTCCGCTCGGTTTCTCTGGTTACAATGCTTTCAACGCGTCCTTAATCGATACGAACTCTCCACTTTGACATTTTCGATCTCTGCCGATAGTTTGATTTACTATAAATCAATTCTATGCGCTTGCGGCTCTTTCGTGCGATTACGTAAAAGAAGAATACGAATATAATCGTAGTTATATCTGTCAATCGTAAAATCGATATCTGTACTATCCGTGACATTAAGCTTCCGACGCAGCAGTTCTAAGCTGACTGAAAATGCCGAGATCTTTGTGCGCAAGATGCAAAATATCACGACATAAGCATAAAACATATGGAAAGGTTGAAATTAAATTTCATTTTAATTAATTTTTTGCTAAAAAGACGAACACGTACTGAACAGGAAAATTGTGTATTTTTAATAAAACACTCATCGTATATTTATTTTCTCTGGCTGTATCATAGAAAAATTGGTATTGATAATTTACAAATTGTAAAATTTCACTAATAATACTAGTTTAATGGCACAAAAACCGTGTCTGTTATCGTGATTTGTCAGTTAATTTTTTTCCATTTGTTTCAAACGTTTTCCTTTAAAATCGTTCGAGACTTTATCGGTTTCCTCGACAAGTTGCTTTTGCAACAAATGTTTGTCGTTAAAAAGAAAAAGCCGTCGATCATGATAGAATTGAACAGAAATTTTCTGACTGACGTTAATCGGTTTTTAGAAAAGCTAAGTAGTTTTAACTCGTTCTCACGCATCGAACGTTACGTACATGATTCATTCATTCGGTTGAACGTACTAATTGGCAAGCATTTGTGTTGAGGATTCATAAACCAACGGATGTTTTAATTTTAAATACAATTTTACTAATAGCTAGGGAACGAACAATATACGATGTTTATAACATGGATTTATGAACGAAACAGGAAATGTTTTCAATTAAACGCAGAGGAATATTAAGCTTCTATTTCTAGCAAATTTTATTTGTTCTAGCACCTAAATTACGTTGCGAGAAATGAGGAACATCAACTTTTACACTATTTTGACGCTTGTTATCGTTTCAGAGATAAGAAAACTCTTAAAAGAGTTTTATCTTTTAATCCCTCTTATAAATTATCCTTCTTTGACAAAACATTGCATATATTTCGTACAAACACCAACCAACGTAATAACTAATTATTATTAAATTGATAGAATATAGAGATTCTATAGTCAAGAATAAAAAAAAAAATGTGCTTTATTTTTGGGAAGATTAATTTAAAAACGTGTATACACGCGTGTTTAACTAATTCTCATCTGGCAAGGAATAGACAATTGGTAGAAGAAGATTACCCTAACTTTATTCTGAAATAAGTCGAAGATATCAAATTTTCTGTGTGAAGTCACGAGCTCGAAGTTTCCAAGAAAATCGAACTTGAACATTTACAACATCGTATGCAATTATAAAAATAATTTAGACGAAAAAAAAACAGATGAAATGACTATTTCTTTACGATGATTACTAGATCGCCCAGCAGCAGAAATTGTGCAGGATCATGGGCGCGAATGCTGCCACCTACGCATCCTGCTGCAAAAGATATTCAAAGGATATACAGAGAAATCCACGAAGTGTCTGGAGATGTCGTACCTATCAATATGGTGAAAGGTATTGGCCATTTGAGGGACCCTCGACTTAATAAGGTATTTAAAATTCATCTCTATTAGCTACCATGTCTTATAAAATATCTTTATATTATTTCTTTCATAAATTTTAATTCTTTGTTTAAAATTGTAATTTAAATCTAACGAACAGAGGGCAGTCTCCAGAAAAACCGAAGAAAGAAATAATCTTTTTTTATCATCAATCAAATGATAAAGTTCCCTCATTGTGAAAACAGATATTTATCACAGAAGTGTACCTCTTCTTGAGATATTCAAAGATCTGATATTCTTATTCAGGGACTGGCATTTACTTTGCAAGAAAGAATATCCTTAGGTATACACGGCTTGCAACCACCAAGATTCAAAACTCAGGAAGAACAATTGGCTCTGTGCAAAGCCTCAGTCATGAAGTATACTGAGGATTTAAATCGGTATCTTTATCTCGTGGAATTACAGGTAAAATAAGAAATAATTTCCAATTCTAAGAACATAATAAAATAAAATTCAAGGTAATTATCGATATCTCACTCACCTCACCGATTTCGATAACTTTTGGATACATTGAAGAAATCAACACTTTCTCCATTTTTTCCCTATACATGTAACTCCCAATTGGCCTTAATTTCCAAAATATTATTAAAAGACTGTCGATATCTATGTTTTAACTGTGCGTTGGTTAACTATGCATCAGCTTGATAGGCGGCATCCTCAAGGCGACCGGATAAAATGAACAAAACCTATTTCTTATTTCTTGATTACAGTTTATATAGATTTGGGTTAGGCCACGAGGCAGCTGGCTACCAATACCGATTGACATGCTGTCACGAACGTACAGTTACAAACAAAGTTCACTGTAGTGATATCGACAGCTTTTGGCTAAGGCTATAAGGCCGAGCAATGGTTACATGTATAAGAAAAAGTTGTCTAGTATTATAGCTCTAACAACATATGCAAAAATCTTCGAAGTCGCTGAAATGGATAAGATATCGATAATTGCCAAATTCGAAGTGATGATTCACGAATCGGTTAATTCGTAGGAAAGAAACGAGAGATTGTTTTTTCGTCTATTAAGTGAAAACATCGAGCAGATGATGCCAATCGTATATACTCCTACCGTCGGATTAGCCTGCCAGAAGTTCGGCGTCATCTACCGTAGACCTCGTGGATTATTTATCACAATATATGATAAAGGTCACATTTACGAGATCTTAAACAACTGGTTCGTATTTCATAAAAGTGCAAATTAGCGCTTTAAGTCCTGAATTATATTACCGTTGTTTTTATATTAAATATACATATTTATGTTTCATGTATTCCTATCTTTGAAATTTATATTTCGAAGATATGGATAAGTGTGTACCTTCTTTTGGGAGCTAATGGAATAAATTATTGAATAGATTAGCACTCAAAACCTTGTAATGTGTTTCTATGATTTACAAAGCATGTAAAATTAGATTAAAAACTTTCATATCTGCACTGAATTTTTTAAACCATAAATCAACTTTATAAAATAACATATTTTAAATTATATTTCCTCTTCTTGTAAAATATAGATTGATTTACAGTAATTTACATTAGTTTACACAAATATAATTTATCACGTAACATTATATTTAGGCCTGAGCAAGCGGTTCGTGCAATTTGCGTAACAGATGGAGAGAGAATTCTCGGTCTCGGTGATCTCGGTGCTTGTGGGATGGGAATTCCGGTAGGAAAATTAGCTCTTTACACTGCCCTGGCTGGCATAAAACCACACCAATGCCTACCAATTACTATCGACGTCGGCACAAATAACGAACAGCTGAGAGACGATCCTCATTATATTGGTCTTAACAAACCCAGAAGTCAAGGCGCTGAATATGATGAATTGATTGATGAATTTATGGCTGCTTGCGTGAAAAAATATGGCCAAAATGTTCTCATTCAAGTACGCTCACAAACGATACCGTTTCTTTTCCTTCAATTTAGTTACATGTAATAAATATTTCATACTAGTGTACTGTTACAGTTCGAGGACTTCGGAAATCACAATGCCTTTCGTTTCCTAGATAAATATCGTGACAAGTATTGTACGTTTAACGATGATATACAAGGTACTGCCGCAGTTGCGGTTGCTGGGATTTTAGCATCGAAAAGAATAACCAAGAAATCTATGTCCCAAAATAAATTCGTATTTTTGGGTGCTGGTGAGGTATGCAATAGTTTATATATCATAAAAACAGATCACTATTTTTACAGTCAAGTCCTATTTTAATCTCTTTTAATTAATATAGGCAGCTATTGGAATAGCTGATCTTTGTGTTAAAGCGATGGAAGCAGATGGTTGTACCGAACAGGAAGCTCGTAATAATATTTGGATGATGGATATTGATGGATTGCTCGTTAAAAATCGACCAGAAGGTAACCTGGAAGGTCATAAGATCTGGTATGCGAAAGATTACAAAGTGATGAAATCACTATTGGAAGTTGTAAAAGAAGTGAAACCAACTGTTCTAATTGGTGCGTAATCCTTAATTTATCGACATGCTTTCATCTCTATCTAAAGTAAGAATGTTGGTACAGGTGCTTCAGCAGCAGCAGGAGCATTCACTCCTGAAGTCTTGAAAGAAATGGCCAAAAACAACGAAAGACCTCTGATCTTTGCATTGAGTAATCCAACTATCAAAGCAGAGTGCACAGCTCAACAAGCTTACGATCATACAAATGTATGAAAATTATTTGCATTAATGAAACTTTATTCGAAGCGTGCAGAAAAATACGATATCTTTTTGTATCTCAGGGAAAATGCATTTTCTCGTCGGGTTCTCCGTTTGGCGAAGTGCACTATAACGGAAAAGTATATAAACCTGGACAAGGAAACAACGCGTACATTTTTCCTGGAATCGCATTGGGCGTCATCGCGACTGGATGTCATCACATTACAGAAGATTTATTCCTAATCTCGGCTCAAGCTGTTGCTGATCACGTGAAAGACGAAGATCTCGAAGTGGGCAGTCTCTACCCACCGTTAAGCACTATTCGTGAATGTTCAATTGATATCGCCGTACGAATTGCTAACTATGCTTACGCTAGAAGTAAGTTCTTTGACTACGTATATTTAAGTTTAATTTTTCAAATCAATAACAATATACAAGGTGTCCGAACAAAGATTATAGAACATTGAAGGTGCTTCTGGAAGCCACAATAAGTTAAAAATGAAGAATGTAAGAATTACGTTCGAGACTTTGATTGTTACATTTATTCGCTAGTTGAGTTTTAAATATCATTAATTAATAAAAGTCTCGATTTTTTGTTTTCTTAATTACCGTTGTATTTTGGCTTGTATAAGTGGCTCCTAAATCTTCTAGCATCTTTATCTGAGCACACTCTGATAATGTGATATATAATAATGATATTAAACTTTTAAATGTGGTTTTGAACAATATATCTCAAATTTTATCTCATTTATCAGCTGGATTGGCAAGTGAGTATCCAGAACCAAAAGACAAACGCGAATTTATTGTAAGTAAGATGTACGATGCTAACTATGACAGTCCACTGCCAAATCTTTACGACTGGCCAGGAGATTATGCCAAACCACGTGTTTTACCAGATAAGTAAGTATGATATGAAATTAACAATTCCATCTAGCATTTCTCATTTTATTGTAAGAACACTTTTGTTTAAAAAAGGAAGCGTTTTAGAAATAATGTAGGGATGCGTAGACTAATAGGAATTAATGGTATTAGAATTTGTTTAGAAAGGCAATAGTGCATACAAGAAATAGTAAGTTTAAAGATATGATAGTAGGCAAATTAACATCAACTCAGTGAATACATTAACATGCATGTCGCTTTTTAATCTCTCTTGCAGAGGTGCTTAAAATGTAGCATTGCTTTATTTCTCTTAGTTTTTTTTAATGCTTTTCTTTCAAAAATTTAATATCACTTAGAAACTGAAACTTTTTTCGTTGTTGCAATTAACTACAAATATAGTTAATCATAAATGTTCAGTATTTAGCTAGCGCATATTCATTATCTTCTGCGAAGAAAAGGCTATAGAATATTATCTGTTAATTTCTAATTTCTAAACACTAAAAAAAGTCGAAAGGAATATTTTTTCTCTGCACAGCTATCTTTCATATTAAACGCTTGTTGTATGAATCATAGTTCGACTATTTCTTTAGCAGTTTACGTTATCGTATGTTCGTTGCTCATCAGTGACTGACTTCGGTGCAGGCCGCTGAAGCTTAATTAATCTTTTTCAGAGACACTGTAGAAATCCGCCACGATTTAAAACATCTGTAGCGGATTTCACCGGCCGGAATATTCAGAAGCTATCATTATTACCATTATCAATAAAAATATCGCTGTATCCTGTATCGAAACTATAAGACAGGTCGTGACACAAGTACAGGCAACAGTGCGGTTGTAAAACAATTTTAACTGTAAGGACTGTTACTCTGTCAGTGACTAATGCCAGTGCTTTTACCATATAACTTGCACGAGGTGTTAAGCACGAGAAACAGTTATATAGTGCTATTAATACAGCATCGAATGTCTCAGTAAGCTAACATTGCAGTATTTTAACGTTCTCCTTCATCCCATATGCAATATTAGGATTGCTAGTTTATCGTTCAAAACCGTACTAGGTATTAACCAGTGAAAGTATTTAAAGAAAGTTTATAACGTTGTTATTCACCTCTATGCCCTACATTTATGTTGCATAAAAGAAAGACACAAAAACCGATATGACACATAGAGGTACGCCTGCATAGTACGTGTATGATTTTATATTATACATATACATACCTAAGTATACATATACAAACATAACGTAATAAAATTAAGTATATATTTGTACAGTGAAATTTTTCAATCGTAAAATTGATAACAAATAAAATGAAAAATTTCACGAATACATACGACTGTTTCTAAGTATGACTAGAAATTTCATTTTTTCTTTTTTTCATTTATTTCGAGTATTTCGAGGGATTCTCTCTGAAAGATGTTATTTTATAAATAACATTTTTTTCGATATAGGAACGAATTTTCGTAAAAAATCAAATACATATTGTACTGTATGTTTAAGGTTACCCGATTTTTCCTTTTCGGACGATGCCAATATGTCCCAATCTCCTCTCACCCTGAAGAGTCAATCAACTTCCCCAAAAGAAATCCCAATCAAATTGAACAAATGTACGGTCCAAAGATGATTGGTGCACTTGAAGCACACTTTAGTGCTGTCACATTTTTATTTTGCCATATTTTATATATACTTTTAATAAATAAACATCATTTTATAAATAAGAAAGGGAAAAGATAGTAGTGAGATTATGCAAAACAACTGTCATTTGTGACTTTTAATACAACACGTTTGATCGTTGCTTTTGCAATTAGTATCCGTTTCAAATTATAGACAAATTTATCTTAGGTTTGCTCAAATATATTCGCGCGTAAGCGAATAACATTTTACGGGTAAAATAATGTAATGTTTAAAGCTACCGATAGCACATACCGACATAATCGAAAACTGGTTTCGAGTTTGCTATTTGAATGTCTGTGTGTCACATGTAAAAAGTATTTTGCAAACGGTAATGAGATCATTAGATATGTATTTCATATCCTAAAATATACATGCAGTTACATATTTGTTCCTGAAATATTTTCGGTGTTTATACTTTTCGGGCAATTGTTGTATAAAGCAATTCTATACAAATCAAATAGTACGACTTATTTTTCTCTACGTATCAAAGAGTGTCTATTTTCACGAAGACGTATTAAAAACGCGCTATATATAGATGTCAATATTTTATTCTAGATTTATAACGATATATTTTGTCGAGTTTCGCATGCTCTGTCCAATATAAAATTCCGAGAAACCGCACGAAACGTATACTATACATGCATAAAATGTGTTTGTATGTGTCATATAACATGTAATTGATCGTTAGTTAGACAAAATGCCGGTTATTGAGCCCGGATACAATGCGTGAGAATGTTTGCTACTACGAATTTCGTTGTTTACTTTTACACTTTAAAATGTCACAGTGAGTTTAGCCAAGTGACGAAATCTCGGTGTCGAGTGATAGTACATTAGAGCAGCGATTGGAAGAGATATATTCATGTCCCAATCTGATTTCTTATGTATGTAGCTGAATACAGTCGCAAATCGTCACTTAGTTAAGCGTAACACGTTAATAAAGTATTATTACACCATTACTAACCGTGTTCTTCTCCCAACAGATTATGACGTGTTGGCGAGTTAAAAGACAAGACGACTGCTCTGACGTATATACAGTCGTTTTAAGTTAATTCGAGTCAAATTTCAAACAAAATGACTCAAAAGATGGCTACACTCCCATAATCCTTTAAACAAAAGTTTTATTCTGATACATCAGGAAATTCAGTTCTTAAACCAATTTCTTTAAGTGCTGATACTCCGTACTTATTTATTATTAATTTAAAGCCACAATTATATTTTATATATGTACGTAGGCTGTTCACTAATTTCAGATCCGTATCTCTATTTATTTTATTTATTTATAACTTTTATTTTTATTTGTATTTAAATTGAACGACTAATGTATGTAAATCAAAAAGTATTATTATATTGTGATACTTTCTTTTGAACACTTAAAGAAGAAATTAGTGAATAGTTATTGCTTGTAGGAATTACGTCAATATATTGCTGATATATTATCTATCATTTGAATTTCTATTAATATATGTGAACAAATTTTTTTTCAAAAACTGCAATCTAACTAATCGTGTGAAATTTAGTATGATATATTATATTTTAAAAAAGGCGATATTTATAATCATCAAAAGAGTAAAAATTTTTAAACACGAAGATATGTTCTGTTCTGTTAGGTATACTACGTAAGGCCACATATGTATGTATGTAAATTGTCACTTCGTTTGTTCGATTTTATCATAGTTTTATATTGCATTAACAAACACTGTCATCAAGAAAAAAAGATAGAAAGGCAACATTGTAAAAACCGTGTTTTTTGTACTGTATTGTAATTGTCACTTTTAAGTTAAGTAAATATACAAAAGTAAAAATTCTGTCACAAGATTCCTATATGTTCCGTGAAATAGAAACTTTGATGAACAACATGGATTTGATTATTACTATCACGTGACAAATATAACAAAACACCTCTCTTCTAAATTATTCTGAATTATATCAGATTATACTATTACAAAGGTGAAAAATGGCTAAAAAAAATGAATACGGGTCAGATTGGATATTTTCACATTATTTCCTATGATTATTTCTAGTAGACCTAATACAATCACGAAGACAAACACGCTTATTGGTCGAAAATGTCATATATCAAGATCATATAGCAACACGTGACAGCGAACAATAAAGACCAGTATGTACTTCCCTTGCCCCTGTGCCGCCCCGCTAGCCATTTCTCATCTCTGTATTAATGTATGTATATTCCCTAGAACGAGAGGAATTCAAGTTATTCAAATGCAACTATGTGCTCATTAGAATTTGTTACTGAATGTATACATTAAACACTAAAGCTATGAATAAATGTTAAATTATGGTCGTTAATGTGTATTTATTTCATTATATTCTTGCTCCGATATTCGAATGAAGATACTTTCGGACATTTATAAGTGTAAGAAAAATGATTATTTTGGATTCATTAAACAAAGTTTTATGAAAAAGATTCAGTTATATACATAATTATAAAAATTATTTTCCTTATTAAATATATCTATTCCCTTTCATACATATATGTATAAAATTTCAGCCATTATACAAAATGCAAATGGCAGCTATAAATTTTAATGAATTCATTTTACATTGGTAGATTTGCTTCGAACATGTCAATCTGTCATCTAAACTCTAGTACTTGAACAATACTTTTAAGTACTAAATTTGTATTTAAACACTCAACGAATAGGAATTATTTTATAAATAATAGTGGAGAACTATAGCATATTTATTTAGGCACTATCGTCAGAAACGTTCGGCTCATAATCAGGATCGTCATCATCATCATCTTCTAGTTCCAAATCATCAAGATTTTGAAATAGACTTTCGTCTACTTTAACAGAATCTAAGAATTTAAAAAAGCAATATTATATTCCTTATAAATATTTTGCATAGCTCAACTTAAATTAAATGAATTAAACATTTTAAAACAATACCATCATCCAAAAACTTCAGATCAGACTGATCCAATGTTTTATCAGTCATAAATAATTCTCTACCAGTTAATTTTTTCCCTTCTCTCTCAGCCATTTCTCTTCTTTTTGTGTATCCCATTTCTTCATCAAACTTTTCTTTCCAACTTAAAAATGTTTCAACCGTAACTCGTGTTCCCTCAAACTTTTTCTATGACAATGTAGGAGCTTTTTATATTACAAGATCAATGAAATTAATCTTATTTTAATATCTTTACAATGTTAGATATATCTTACTCTTTCTGCTTCTTCCTCTTCCCTGAGTTTTTGTGCTGCACTCTCTTCTCTTTTCAATTTAATTTTATCCCACTGTACATTAAGCCACTCCTGAGCAGCACTAACTAAAGTAAATACCATGACCATTCCAAGGTTTTCATTCATTTGTTCCATCAGATGTTCCTTTAATTTCTCAGCATTTCCTTCTTCAAAGTTTTCATGTTCCTCTATCGATATAAGAAGTGACTCATCTGGATATTTTTCAGTATATGTAAATTCCAATGAACAGCTGAGACCATTCCCAGTACCTGGTTCATACTCTTCAGTTTTAATAGGTATGGAAAATGTATAAAATGGTTCTACAGCTAAAACTGAATAAATGTTCCATTTATAAAAATCTCAAAATTGGAACTGCAGAACATTATTTAACATAAATCTATTGTTTCAATAAATTAACTAAGAAACGAACAAACAATAATTATAAGTAATTCATTATAAAGTAATATATTTTACAATATATAAACAAATTTGTAGGTTATTGGACATTCCATGCATACTTTCCAATTCTCCACAATAAATTGACTCCAAAGCTTCGATCTCATTGTGTTGCTCATCTTTATAATCCATAATGATTAAAATAAAATGAATTGTTAAAAATGCTTTATGTTGCGTATTTAATTAATTCCTTGTAATAAGTTACAGGAAAACATGATAAAATCGTAACAAGTTGTGAACCGGTGGACGGCGCCGTAGCACTATACGACAAACAATACCATTGGCTAGGTAGATACCTACAGAATAGACATCACAATATGAAATTTTGTATCTCACTTTCTGAAATACCGATCTGTTACGGCGAACGTACGAATTACATACAAAATTCAATTTTTGAAAGCGATAAAGACAATAGCTATGAAAAGATCTTAATCTGTTAAACGTATAAATGCAAGAGAGATACCTAATACACTTTTTATTCTATTTTCTATTCCATTCAATAAAATAGAAGGCGATAAATTCTAATGTTGATTTCTATGAATTTACAGCAATTTATAATCAAAGCTAAGAACAATCGCGATATCTCATAAACCGTAACAGTGAAGCAAACACAATCAATAATTCAAACCGAAATAAATATCTGTGCCCAGCTTTAAACGAAAACGATAGCCAGCTTTAAACGTAATTAGTTTCTCAGAATATTAATATAAATCCACGATTTGCCCAATATAGTGATGAACTCTAATAATCAATATCATTTCATTAATATAAAAAATCGTGAAGTGCAAGAAGACCTATCCTCGACTAATAAATAAGACACATAAAAAGTATGTTACTATTCATGGGTATAATAAATATCCGAGGTTAGTACGTTCGTAAAAAATTCTAAATAATACAACTAGTCATTCGTGTCGATTCGGACCTTTTGTACTACGACATGATTGGATAACCAGAGGAACGGTAAAGTATGCGACTCACAATTAGATGTGAATTCGTTGACATCGATGCTGCAGTAATTCAGAGGAGGTCATCACCAAGGTAGTCATCAAGAAGATATTATCGAATCCCATGCAGCAATGTAACAAATTAGAAGTTGTATTAACGTCTATGTATATGTCTCTATTCTTTCAAAGTCGTTTCTGTAGTGATGATTTGCACAAAAAAAAAAATCAAAATTTTAGAATTAACGTATAGAACTGAACCGATCGTACCAAAATGAAGCAATAATCAGACTTAACATTTTTATTGGTAACATTAAATATCATATTTAATCTTAATCGTATCATTTTTAATCTTTCTATCTATTAAATCAACTTTATTTAATCAAATAAAATTATCACTGTATATATACGTATATACACTAAATTTCTAAGCGTAGATATTCTATCTTTTAAATCCATAAATTGTTTTCATGAGAACTATATTATTGTGAGTGTTATTTTCTAGTATTAGTAAACTAAGTAAACATTAAGCGTTTATTTTCTACATACATCTTATTTCTTATTTTTTTATTTGAAACATAATACACTCGCTATTGAAAACATATCTTTTCTGGGAATTTGACGACTCTTATTCGTGCACGCTTGACTTACCTGCGAGTCTTCCTCTCCCCACTCCTCGTCAACCGAAATTCGCCGGTTAACCCGCCGCGCGGGGTCTAGTTTAGTGTCGAATATCAGAACGATTAGGTGTGTTTTCGTGTCACTCTGTAACAGATACATATTTCTCTTCCATTACGTGGCATTTTCGTAGTCATTTCTTCATCGCTTAAAACTACCCTATTGTTAACTTCGTATAATTAAGGTATTCTTTTGTTTATTGCTTTATTATAATCTATTAGGTTAAGTAAATTACGATTAGATTAGTGCGTAAATATTTTAAGTATAAAAGATATGGAGAGTTGAGTGTAAACAATTGTAAACCAAATTCACTTCTAGATCTGAGAGGCCAAAATAAAAATAAATTATTATCATTATTATTATAATAATGTATTATTTGATTATTTTCTTTTTTTGATTGCTTCTTTTGCTATCAGATTTCCTGGTAGCTCGTATAATAAGCTTTCAGGACTATTTTAACGTTGACTATTGTTTTATCTTTAAATAATGTATTCTTTTTATGTATTTATTTTAATGCTTTGGTTTTCTTTTATGAATTGCTTGATAGCGAAGAAAACTTCGAAATAGTAGACGGACTGTGGAATTCAAAAGGACGTCACGGTCCATTAATGATGAATTCAGGAAAAAATTTTTGTTATCACGAATATTGTAATACGAGTATTACAAGTAATCGTGTGAATTACATAGTGGATCATAAAATCACGAAGTATCGGATCCTGTGGAAGGTTGTGCCTTTTTAATGGTGTGTAATCAAGTAATACATATTTCTTTTTAACGGAATGATTTTATTTTTAAAAATAATTTCCATTGTATTTAATTTTGTCCTAGCGCACGAAATTCAAGTGAATAAAATAAATTTGTATTTAAAACATAATTGTTATTGTCGTTATCAACATAGACGCGTAAGTTAACCCTGCTGCAATCTTCGAGTTTCTCATATCTTGATGTCGCTTTCGTTTCAATCGGAAAAGAGCTTTTAATGTTTTAAGAAAATAATTAGAATACCATTGAAATTACATACATTAACGACGATTGTCTCTTATTTCCTACACACTTAAGAATTTTTGTAACGATAGAAAAATAAGATTCAGTCGAAAATAACCTAAAGAGCGCAGGAGGGTTAGATATTCAATGCAATAAAAATTGAATACATTATATACATAATGAGAACAATGATATTAATAATGCGTCGCGAAAGCATTTTCTGAGTTAATTTTAAATTAATTTAATGAATATGACTTGGCAAACATATGCATATCGTGACAATAAAGATTTTACAAGAATTTTTCCAACAAAGGAATTGCTCAAACTTGGTTAAATTGCATTTTGGATATGATCAGTTTGGAATTGCGATTTGGATATGAAACTCCTAAGTTTCCTGATGGTAACACACGAGCAATTGTGATACTGCTTCATAGATTATTATATTAATTATACAGGACGATTTCGAAGTGCAGGTATACTTAAACTTTCGAATTTTGTTTTCTCGAAAACGAACCGTCATATGAAAAAGAAACCGTCAATTGTATATATTTAACTTACTTTTCCAGGCGTACGGCGACTTCAAAATCATCCTGTATGTAGTAAATAGTATAAGCAACATTACGCTATAACATTCGTCACTTATATCGGAATTCTTGTCTCCCTAAATCAGTCGATTGAACGTATTGTAAATAAAAAACGCTAAAACTAAGCTAATAACGATTAGCTAAAATGACACACTAAAGTGACACACTCGCTTAAAAATTGTTCATATCCGAATTTCGCACTTGACTGAAATATCAAATAGACCTACCTTATTCTATCAAATACAAAAAGATACATACGTTCGGATTTTCATTGGACGAAATAAATATTAATAATTGCGTTATTCAACGGCATGCCTGAATCTCTCTCAGACTACACTACTAAAGGGTTAAAGATAATAAATGTGGCAACACTCGCGTGAAATAT
Organism: Bombus flavifrons; assembly: GCF_040668555.2. Taxonomy (NCBI): domain Eukaryota; kingdom Metazoa; phylum Arthropoda; class Insecta; order Hymenoptera; family Apidae; genus Bombus; species Bombus flavifrons. The sequence goes on along the minus strand of NC_138451.1, from coordinate 12,680,334 downwards.
CTAATGCGATTATACATATGTATATAAGAAAGAATATGTATATAAGAATACGCGAGGTTAACTACACAAGTATTACATAGAGACGAACCTAGCATTACGTCCTAATTTTATATTAACCTAGGATTGAAACGGCCTATATGAAGTATGAGACCCGTTGGATTGTGCCGTACGAAATAAAGGAACGGCTGGTCCAATTTCAATCTCGGTTTCTCTTCTGATCTTTCTATAGTCCTCATTCTTTCCTTGAACGAAACTGTACGATAGTTCGCCGGCTCCATATTGACTGTCCGTCTTATTCTACGGAATGTTTGTTCGCCGATGTCTCGAGAATTTCGTAAAGTAGGACTTGCTGGATAAATTTCCATGTGATGTCGTCCATTAGCGATGTTTTCATCGCCGCACGTACTGAACAGATTCATCTAGAAATGACCAATTATAGAGTAAGTAGCATATATAGAATATGTTTACCGTGAATTAAGAAAATTTAAAGAAACAACTTGAAAATATTCTATCGCAAGAATTTTTCGAATAAATTGAATTAATGAATTTGTATTGCGTTTTTGCTTTAGGCTTATAGTCTGATGATCTTATAGGACTAACTGAGGAACTGGTGCGTCTGATTATTAATTTGTCATTGAGTTGTAAACTTTGGTAAAATCCACGCACAGCCATTACAGAGTGACTAAAGTGTTTAGACACTTATGAAAAACAGAGTAAGTGTTCGACAGAGTGTGCGACACCCTGTGTAACTACCAGTAACCTGTAGAATTACCTGTAAAACGTCGGACAAGAAGAGACGATTTCCAATTCCATTGATTCCTTTGAAGTCAGCGTTAGTGGAAAACAGCTGATCGAGTCCCATCCTCTTCAAAGCAGCAGTAGCGTTCACAATGGACCGATGACTAAATTTGGGTACTTGTAATTCAAGGCTCGGTCTAGGTATAAGAACCTTCAGGAGCTTATCCCAAGCTCCATCTTGAAAAGCTTCTTTGATAAACCTTTGTTCCAGTCGATCCAAAGTATCGCCGGGTGCAGCATGACCTTGTTGACCTGGTACGAGAAATATGGTCGAAACGAGCTTATCCACGCTTCCAATAGCACTAACAGTCGCATCCAAACTGGGCTCATAACCGGCAAGAACGTTCGATCGCCAAACGGTAGCCGGAACGGGGATCAACTTCCTCAATCTATGAGCAGCTGAGACAGCGAAGTATAATTCCCCGTCTCGGCCTATTGTACTCGCGGAACTTGTGTTGCAATCCGTCTGAAACACATTTGCTGAAATTGTAGCCAGCGGTGATCTTAGAGGAACCGTGTTGCTCTTCACGAAATCCTTTATTCTACCTCCAGTCTGTTTCCTAATCAATAGATTGGTTCGGCGACGCACGAGATCACTGATAGTAGCGAAATTTACTTCGGTCACCAATCCTTCGTAAAATTGTTGAGCTTGCTCCTTATAAAACGGCAACAATCTTCTCACCTTAGCTTTATCCGCAAATAATTCGCGGACAAACGCCGCGTTCGCGATACCTTGGTGCCTCGCCAAGCTCACCGTGTCCGTTACGTTCTGGAAAATAAGATGCGGGTTGAAAGTGGCCACATTGTCGAGTCCAAGTATTTCGTTCATCTGGTCTGACGTTGATCCTCGAGCACCGAGGAAGATCATCGCCAACAGGCTAGTCATGCCAAACGGTGAAAGAACGAGCGATCTTCCAGTACTCAATCCGCTGTTCGCCGCGACCCAAAACTTAATTGCTAGTTCGTTACAAAGCCTCGAAAAATTGACAATATCGGCACTCGCGTTGCTCGTGCTAGTATCCAATCCACCGATGCTTTTCGAGGCATTTAGGGAAACGGTCGATTCCGCTTTGTTCACGGGAGTCGATTGATAATTTGAGGGATATTTTGTCGAACTCGCGTCCACCATCGTTGACATTGTCGATGTCGGTGCCTCGAAGTGTTTCGTCGACGTGGTAGATCCCGTGGTGAATTCTGTCGACGATGGAATTACTTGGTGCAACGATATCCGCTGCCACGTGTGCTGATTTATGCTCGTGTTATTCGTTTTGTTCTGTAGCATCGAATTTGGCGAATCATTCATCTTCTGATTTATGTGCGACTCGTTATTGTGTAATTTACTTGCGGCTCCCAACAACTGCGTTCCTATTGAGTTATTCATACTCACATTACTCTTGTACGAATATATTTCAATGGGAATTTTTGTTTTGTTCTCCGATCTGTTCCACTCTACCGAATTCATCGTACTACCTTTGATCTCGTTTGATTCCTCCGTGATAGAATTTAGAGCAGTGGTTATCGATCCAGGAGTAGACGAGACAACGGAAGATTTCGTATCGCTGAGAGGTGTTGCGGTTGTGTTGTTCAAAATATTGATCTTATGTTGATTCTCGGGTGTATTAGTCAAAATATTAATTTTATGTTCCTTCACATCTGTGTTATTCAAAATGTTCATTTTATGTTGGCTCACGATTGTGTTGTTCGCAATGTTAATTTCTTGTTGGTTCACGGTTGTATTGCTCAAAATGTTCGTTTTATGTTGACTCACGGTTGCGTTGCTCAAAATGTTCGTTTTATGCTGATTCCCGGTTGTGTTGCTCAAAATGTTCGTTTTATGCTGATTCCCGGTTGTGTTGCTCAAAATGTTCGTTTTATGCTGACTCCCGGTTGTGTTGCTCAAAATGTTCGTTTTATGCTGATTCCCGGTTGTATTGCTCAAAATGTTCGTTTTATGTTGACTCACGGTTGCGTTGCTCAAAATGTTCGTTTTATGCTGATTCACGGTTGTATTGCTCAAAATGTTCGTTTTGTGTTGACTCGCGGTTGCGTTGTTCAAAATGTTCATTTTATGTTGGTTTACCGCCGTGCTGTTCAAAATGTTAATTTTGTGTTGGTTCGCGGCTGTGTCGTTCAAAATATTAATTTTATGTTCATTCATAGTTGCGTTGTTCAAGATGTCAGTTTCGTGTTGGTTCATGGTCGTGTTTTCCGAAATGTTGATCTTCTGTTGGTTCACGATCGTGTGAACCGTATCATTCTTTGTCTGCTCTTCAGTTTTCTTTAAAGGACTTTGCAGTACGATTTTGTCTGTCGAACTCTCCACTGGATGCTCCTCTGCGTTAGATAAATTCGCGATGACCGTGCTAGATTCGCTCAAGTTCTTCGACAATTCATCTATCACGGTCTGATACGTAAATGTTTGTTTGTCGTGTTCTGACGACGTTTCTGTCGTGTATTCTAGGTATGTTGTAGAAGTTTTATCATTGTTTTGCGATGCTCCCTCGGTAATATTTTCAGCATTCGCAATTATGATTCCTGTGTTCGTACTTGTCAAAGCCTCGTTACTCGATATTGTCGTCTCGTAAGTCGATGTCTGTTCGTTAAACGCGTTATTCGCGAAGGAAGTTGACATTCCATCCGCGATGGTAGTTTTTACAGCAGCATCAAGGATAGACGACGCTACTGTCGTAGTTTCCGAAGCGGTGGACAGTTCGTTTTTTAATAGCGAAGATTCAATCTTTTGCTGGTCGGTAAACAGATCGTCCTTTGTTGTCGACGTTCGATAAATTTCATTCTCGTTTGTCGAACCTTTCTTCGTTGTATCATTCGTGCTATCCTCGTTAACCGAGGTAGACAACTCCGAATTTGACGTAACGGTCTCTGTCGAGTTGAGCTTCTCGAGAGATGACACTGTTGTCTCCTTGAATACAGCTTGTGTTTTATTTGTCTTCGAATTGGATAAATAAGAATCAGCGATGAGCGAGCTTGCTACAGTGTTAGGTAACAAATTCTCCGATAAATCGTTCGGCAAGGTGATTGACTCGATAACGGGTCTATTGGTAGCAGGTGAGGCGGTATGAAGCATGCTCTCGATAAGCGCTATCGCTTGTAAAAAGTTGGAACTAGTAACCGGTGTCTCGTTAATATTCGTCGTTGACTCTGTCGCATTTGTCTGAACACTCGATACATGTATGCTATCAGATTTCGTCGAAATATCCGAAACGTTTGCCTTTTTATCGAGCTCTGTCGTACTCATCGAAACAATCGGCGCGGATATAGTAACGGAGGAAATCTTCTCGTGATCAGGATCGAACTTCATCGTCATTTCGCTAGACGATTCCTGTATACGTTCTTCGGACGTATTATTCGCATTTTCTAGCCGGTTATCGTTGGTCGTGGAAGGATGCGTTGTAGTTTCAGAACTGTCATTACGTTTTCCCTCGTTTTCGCTGGGAATCGACTGGAATCCGAAAGAGGAAGATAACACGGGAGAAACGTCGTTGGAGATTTGACTGATCACGTTTGATAAAGAATTCACCAGCTCCATGGATGGAGAAGATTTTGGAGGCTCGATCGGCTCGCTTAAGCGATCGCTTGGTTTGGTTACTGTGTCGTGTATCGTCGTCGATGGTACCAATGTTGTTGTTCTATATTTATTTGTACTTGCAGGAGTACTCGTGGTCGATACAGAAGACTGCGGTGGCAATTTCGTAAAAGATACAGAAAATTGTAATGGCGGTTTGGTAAACGGTAGAGAAGACAGCGATGGCAATTTGCTGAACGGTTCCTTAGTGTCTTGAACTTGATTCGCTTCCATCATGGACGGTGTCTGCGTTTTCAATGGAACTTTATCGTATTCCTGGTTCGAAATATCGGTTGTTGGTTTCGTCTTCGTTTGTGTTACCAACGAATCGGTCTGGTCGGTAACAGTTTCATCAATGTGCGATGTATTATATTTTGCCTCTAACGTTTCACTCGTCGTTATACCGATGTTATCGTAACTGTTTTTGATGGACTCGCCTACGGTCGATGAAACAGAAACGCCGATGGTTGTTGGTTTTGTAATAGCACTTGTGGACGCCAGGTTTTCTTCGTCTGGAACGTTAAATCCGTAAGTAGTAGTACTTTCTGACGACGGTATCGCTCCAGTCACCTTATGCAAAATGGAACTCTGAGTGGTATAACGATTGTGAGCCATCAATTCGACATTTTGCTCAGTCGTGATGACAGATACCGGGATCATTAATTTCTCCGTATAAGAGATAGTCGTAGGTTTCGTAGCAATTGTCGGCAACGTTTCGTTCTTCTTGGTTTGCTCGTTTCGTTCGTTTGTATATTTGTTAGTATCTTCGGGTTTCGCCTGTGCAACCGTTTCACTTACGTCAGGTTTGAGCGAATCGGAAACCGAATCATTCTGTTTATGTATGACATAGCTGGCAGATGATGACGGTTTCGATGTTGGCTTTTCAACGTAGTGGCTTTCTTCGACCTTATTTCCGTATTTGTCACCGGCTAAAATAGCTGGTAAAATATTGCTCCACTCGACGTTCACGTTTTCTGGGATCATCGGGTGCGAGCCAGAGAGCGTCGATAACGGTTTATCCATAGCGCTTTTCAGTACGCTTTGCACTTTTTCCACCACGTCCATTACCTAGAAAAGATTTTAACATAACGTTACCTCGTTACTTCTGCAAAGCTAAGAAACGATAATACGTTTAAAGACCAAGCAGTGAGACGATGCATAAAACTTGGCGTAAATGCACGATATTAGACACTGAAAGACGTAATTAAAGTAAGTTAAATATTATTTCGTCGATGTAAAATACGTATTAGGATAGGCGATTGTTCGTTAGAAGCTTATGCTACATAAATCATAGAAGCAAAAAGAAAGATATAAATCTTAGAATCGAGACGGATAACGAAAAGATCTTAAACAAATTGAAGTAATTTCTTTCAATTTTCGCTCTTGTACTCCAATTTTTCTTACAAGGCAGCCGAATTTTCTATTTTCTCGGTTTAACCAACCACCCATTCTAAGAACTCAGATCTTACTTTACCTTCTTTCCTCCGGTAAGTATATCCTCAGCTTTTTGAGGCTCTTGAATCTCCATGTTAGAATGATCCGGACCTCCACTCGCGATTAAAGCTTGAATCTCTTGCATAGTCATTTGCCTCGTGATCATATCGCCTCTCTCGTTGTACGTGTAAAATTGAAATCCATCGGGTTTCAGCAAATTCGCCGGAGACGGTGGCAATCGATGAAAATTGACTCCGACCGAACCAGGTGACCTGTTGTTTCCCGTTGCACGAACAACCTGGTTCTTCGTATCTTTCGATTCTTTCGATATGCCCGATATTGCCTGATACGTGTCCGCCCTAGAAATTCCATGGAATTAGAAATACGTGAAACTTCTGCAAACTAAAGTCATCGAACGAGTCGTAACCCATTGGAATACTGATTCTTCTCGAGCTAAACGTGATGTATACTAGACCATCGGTAGACCGTCTGGCAGAGGATCGTGCATGCCAATTAGTCGAACTTGTCGTTATCGTGCTTCGTACGTACATTTCGTATCTACGAAATACATTAGACTCTTGATTACCCGATCGATCGAACGAACGATTATTGGAATATTAATTGACGCGAAATTTGGATGTAAATGAAAACGTTGGATAACGCGAAAGTTCTCTTGTAAAAGAAAAACTAGGATACAGAAATAGAAATTGGAAGAAATTGTTACGTTTTTATTCGAACGTTCTTCTTTCCCTTTAATATTGATATTTATAAAGTGGTTATTCCAGTATGCAAAGAATGTGTGTCACGATCAAATCGTACAATCAGGCTTTTACCGTATTACAAAATTGCAATTTCAACTTAATATCCACGAAGAGTATTTTTACGAACGACTGTACGTTTAAGTGAGCTAAAGACACGATGAAAACGTAAAAGGAAAGACAGACATATAAAGTAATGTAAAAATACAGAGGAAACGTTAACGGTAATTTCGCTATCGTTTAATCGATCTACTACTTGTTCATCGCGATATATATTTCGCAACATCGGCTGCAGAACTCGGTTAAAGAATCTCTCGCATCTCTCTTACGATCTTTACGAGCTTTTTACTCCTCCGTTTCTAGCTTCCGCGCGATTCTTTTCCAAATAACGATCTCGAATCGCTACATCGGCTATTCCACGATGCGAGGACGCTCGTGGTTACAGCTGGTCGTTATTTATCGTTCGATTTATGCACGAAACACTGAAATACTGACCTAGATTTAAAATATTTCATAGGCAGCAACACGGTTGTGGTGGTTTCTGGAAGTGGGCGTTCCGAAGCCAGGCTGAAACTTAAACATGCCCACAGCACAAGCGTCGTCAAAGTAGCATGAGACGATTCCAACGACATATTTCTAACGCTTCTCCTCTTGTACGATCTGCAATCAATAAAGGACAAATGATCGAGTGATCGATTTACCTGTCTACGTAAAACACGAAGACCGACCAGCAATAACACGGTAGACCGGTGTATGCCAGATCATGGTAAACACCATCTATATCATAGAAAAATGATCGTGAAAATAGATCGGGAGAAATAAACGGGGGACGAGTCTGTTTTCTTTTAGGTGAACGACCCTACGGTTCCTTGTTACCCTCTTACGGATCATCGCCTTAACACGACGACCGGTTCTCCGTCGTGTTATAAATCGCTGAGTAAATCGCGATTTACTCGAGTGCAGCTTGCGAACGACTTTTATCGAAATTCACTTGAAACCTATCGATTGAATCGCTAAACAGATCGTTAATCGTATTTAATTATTTAACCGTAAGCACGTAAACTTTCCAACTAAATTAAAGCTTTCTTCGCGGCTGATCGATGTGTAACTACCATTGATAAAAGGAGTAAAATTAGAAAGAGAATATATATTCGATCGTTTGCGTCGAAAGGAAGAAACTTATTCCACTTGATCCGGAATATCTGGATTTGCTGAGATATCGGGATACACCCATGCGTGTGTCGTACGAAGAAAGGAGCGTACAATGAGACGTGCAATCGACAAATGTCGACGACAATGCCGAAAATCTACAGGATATAATAAATGAAATGTTTCGTCGAACGAAAACTGCGTTATTCGCGCTCTTAAGCGCGTTAATTGTATTTCTTCGCCGTTCGACGATGCCTATACTGAATGTTCCCTTAATCTAACATTCATCGTATCTGTATGGACGATTGTTTCTAGTACAGTGACAATATTCTAGCGTTTAACGAACAGCGATCGATCGAGATACTTATGCACCTCTGTACAAGGGTAAATATCGAGACAATAAATTGAACTACCTCGATTAAAAACGTGATTTAAAGGAATACTCTTGCGAAGATTAACACTGCGTGCGTTCGACTTTTCCTTCTTCCTTTTTCTCGCTGTCTACGTTTCTTTTTTCTCTTTTTATCCTTTGCCGTGTCTTCTTGACAGCGCGCGCAGATCTGTATTTCTTCCCGTATCACCTGCCGTCTCTACTGTCTTCTACCTTGGACGAGCGCGTACTACGTGCTTGAATCCTCGGTTAAGACGAGTGCATCGGACTGAGAAAGAAAAGTGATCGAAGAGGGGGAACATAGTGTTCGAACGAAAAGATGGAGAAAGGGTGAACTTGGAGAGTGGAGATGTTGGTTGGAACGGTTTACGCGGGGGGACAGACGAATGTCGGAATACATGGGAATATATATCGAAAGAAAAAGGAAGAAAGAGAAAAGAAGGAGGGATAGTATGAAGTTGAAGGACCAACGTGTAGAGCTGAGTTACGCGGGCAAAAGGAGATGTAAATCGAACGTGGAATAAAAGATCGGAACCGATGCTTCGAATCCGTGGACCGAGCGATGCGTCATTTTTGCATTTCCAGATAAAAACTACGTGTTCTTTATTTAAAAAGAACACTGAAATAACCATTTGCTCGTTATCGATCAATCATTGCTACGATATTATAATATTTTGTAATAACATCGTGACACCGTTCTTCCACGTTTCTTCCACGAACTTCCATTTCTTTCTACGAAAGTGATATTAACTTCTCTTTTATTTTTAATTTCGTAATTCGTTACAGCCAATGTAATATCGTAATGTATTTAAGCTAGTAAAATGATATTTAGCCGGAAGAAATTAACAGCGATTAACGGTACACCGACTGAATAAGTTGCCTTCACGATCATACGTAATTCGTAACGAAAGAAATTTCGTAGAAGCTACTTTCGTCAAAGTACATAGACACGCGTCACCGTCTTCGTCTTTCTTCTTTCGTTGTTTATAAATGTTCATATTGCGACGAAAGATGTAAAATACTTTGTTTTTATATATATGCGTGTATCTTATTTCTATCTATTCTACGATGAGAAACAGTGACGAGCGCTTAACGGTATTCGTTTATTCTACTTCCCTTTCCACTCTGTTCTCCAACTGTTTTAAGAAATATTCGACCGACTTGACCTGCTGCCCAAAAATCGCAAAAGTATCACGAGAGTAGAATGACGTATAGGAAATACAAACGAGATTCTATAAATTCTATCATGTAATTTTGACCGTGGTACCTCGATTGTTCGTCATCGGTCATGAGTTGAAATTCCACGATCATAGCAGAAACCGTAATTGTTTATCGCATAGTTGAAATTCAGGATAACTCGATATTCTTAACGCGTACAGGTTGCGACGGATATTGGAAATAAATAATTTCGCGGTGGCAGACAAAATTGCGATCATAAAAATACCGCACGATCTTATCGTTCTGCTTTTCCTCAAATTCCACGTTGAAAAGATATATGTAATTCGTTAATTAAATTACAAAGAGAGAGAGAAGGAGTACGTAACAGACACGACTGTATGAAAAAGCACGAGTGTCGACGATCAATCGAATGGTCGAATGAAAAATGCTTTAGATCGATCTAAAGGCACTTCGCGTCGTATTCGATATCGTGGAAATAATTGAAACGATATAATATTCTGATATCAGACGTTTTTCTATGGTAACGCTATAGTATTTCGTTTGTGTTTATATCGTCTATATTATTCGAATATTGTGTCAAAATTACAAGACCGATAGAGGAGAGACCGAACACACGCAACATGAACGTGCGATCGAAGAATTCCGGAGAAGAAACGCGTTTCATCGATGGAAGCGAATACAGGGGCACTTGGAACGTACTAGGAATGGAGGGAATTGGCAAATTCGTTCTGCCGCACAGTTAGTATAACAACCAAGAAGTATTACAGAAGGATCTCGAATGCGTTACTTTGCACCTTCCTCTATGAATCGTTCGGGAAAAGAAAGAAGCAGAAGGTGATAGACGTTGTAGGAAGAGTAAAGAAAAGAAAAAAAAAAAAAAAGAAAAAAGAAAGAAGCAACCATAATAGGAAATAAAATGCAGGTGGTGAAGTGTAAATAATAAAAGAAAAAGCAAGAACCAGAGAGCATCGTGTGCGTATGCGAGATACGAGTGTTATCCTTTCCGGAACTCGGAATTAAGTCTTCTAAGATGTACATGCTAACTCCAATAATTGTGTCTAAGAAGTATGTATGTACAGCACATGTACTGGTTTTTGAGCACGACATTGAGCATTTCTCGCGCGTAAGTCGGCACGTACCGTTACGCGACCATTTTCGTCGCTTCGTGTTCTAGAGTTTGTACGCGTTTTTCATTTACCCATAGGCTTAAGAATCCCGGTCTTAAAATACATATATTCGCCATACAAATTTCACCAACGCCATACATACATACACATACGCGCACATTTATTCTTTCTCTTCTTCTCTCTCTCTCTCTCTCTCTCTCTATATATATATATATATATATATATATATATATACCTAACGGTAGAAAAAATAAGATATATATATATATATATATATATATGTGTATGTATATATGTATGTATATATATATATATATCTTATTTTTTCTACCGTTAGGTCACTTGCTCCTTTAGTCCCCTTCTTCTGCAATTCAGCCTCATTTCAGTAAATGAACCGAATCTATTTGCTCGTAATAGATGGCATTTTTGAAGGAGAGTTTCGCGATGGTACATTTCATGGGCATGGTAGCTTATATTTTCCTCGCCTACAAAGAATAGATGGAGTTTGGTCGCAAGGTGAATGTAAGGACAAACGATATACCTTTAACGATGGATTAATTTTTCGTAGCCATAACTGGGACTACTGCAGATTCCCTGACAGACGGTTGGTAAAACACGTTCCATTCCTGAAGATATTTTAGAGATTAAAGATAAAGATAAAGCTCGTCGATCCGTAGGTTGTCCCGTTTTGATCTGTTATTAGAGATCAGTCGTAGATTATTAATTTGCTGTATGAAAAAGTGGTTGAATGATTTCAAGAGGGTCGTAACTTGTTGTAAATCATCTTTTTGCAGGTGGACACGTACAGGACATGCGAAGATCGCCGATATTTTGTTTTAATAGGAACATATAATTTTTAATGCATCGATCAATGAAGGTCGTTAGTAAATTAATTTTTTAACACAAATGACGTTTTTTTATGGGGAATAAGGAGTTGCGTCAATTAACGCATAGATAATATATGATCTCATTTAAACATTTACACTATTATTATAGCCACACGTGTTAGAACTTGGTGATATACAGATTTAGTACAAGTTGAATGCTTTTACTCGCATCATATGTGTCCTATAACGTAAAATATTAAATAAAGTAAAATTCCTTAGATTTTTCCAATAAATGTAACGTGTATATATTGTTTACAAAGTGTATTCACGTACAGAAAAATTAATTAAATGCGTGCTTCTCGAAACCATTCAATTATGTCCCAACCATTCTTTTGAAAGCAACTAATTTGCAAGTAATTTGCAGTAATTGAATAAGATAAAATATTACGGATATTAAAATTAAAAATAAACTACACTGCGTCATCGCTATCTTAAAAAACTTATTTGACTTGTTAAGGGAAGGGGCTAAGAAAGAAGGAAAAATATGTCTTTCATTAAACCAACATCTTTTAGATATCAAACGTGCATTAAATACGGATTGAGACCTGGTGGAGCAACATTACGCACGAACGATCGAAACGAATTTCTTATTCCCCCTACATGCTACGATGCAGGCATTGGAATTTTTAATCCATGTAAATATCATATTGTATCCCACCGAGACTCGAAGAAGGTACATACGTCGAAAAGAAAAGTCTTATATACAGTAATTTATTAAATTTTCCAAATATTCAAAGGTACTTGAAATACCAAATACCAAATTCACTCGCTGGATACAGAAGAACTGTCAAAAGGCGTGGTCTGAGCCAACCGGAAATCGGAAAGACCTTTACGAAAATTGGTTTCTCGACAAATTTGACACAAAGTTTCTTTCGACATTATTACCATTTTCGAACGAGTCTTTCGAACCTTGGTGGAAAAGGTGCAAGCAAAAATACACAAAAATTAAACAATTGCAAACATCAATTTTAATCATCCCTACCTCTATTTCCTTTAAGATTGACCACCTTTCGTTCAGATTGCAAAGAGAAGACTCTAACTAATGAAAAAAATGAACATTTCCAAAATCTTATTGAGAGTCTCGTTGAATTTCATTGATTAAAACAGGAATGTAAAGGATACTTCAGAAAGAAATCACGTTTTCAACTCTATCTTGGGCTTGTAAATGAACGTTTGTACCTTTTTATTTCTGTGACGCACATGCACGGTTAAATTACAACATATAATTAATCATTTTATACTTGATATTCGGTAAAAAAAGAGAAATGGAAATAAAAATGTATTTACTATTTAACAATAACCTTTCTTTTTTCTGTTACATCAGTGGAAGCATCTGGTACTTGATGTACACGGTACACTATTAACAATTTTTTTGATATACACTCGGTAGTTTTACAGGCAACTATATCCAAAATTACACGCACCTCGTGTGTTGCATTTCCTTGTAAAAATTTTAAAGATACTGGACTTGAAAGTTCTCCACAATTTTCCTTAGCTATCCATCCAGAACTATTCGTTGTCACATTCATAGCCCACCTCTGTGGTGCATCCGAATTTAACTTTAAATCACGGTCGGAAAAATTTATACTGAACAAGACGTTTAATTTACCGCCTGTTTCGCTGATGGTAGTATCGAAGAAATAAATATTCTTGTAATTATCGTCATCTTCGATTATTGGGATATTTATCGGTAACTAAAACGTAATGAACAAACTGTTAACTTATTCATTCAGTTTTATTTTTAACATCTGTGCTCTAAAATGAGAAATAATTTACCGTAGTAATGTTTCCCTTTTCGGTATCGATCATTTTCACAGCGTGATTATTAGTGTCAGCTACGAATATGAGACCTTTTTCTGGACTTATAGCAATACCGCTAGGTTCGTCGAACTATAAATTATAAAGAATTCATAAATACATGATTAAATTGATAACTATAAAACTTCTTTTATAGACAACATACTAAAAAGATTTCATATGGTATTCCACAACCATATAAGGTTCTGCAATGCTTAGTGGTTACATTGAGTATCTTGATTTTATGATTGTAAGTGTCTGTTATATAAATAATTTTTTCTTTCGGATGCCATGCTATACCCAAAGGATGTTGAAGCTTTACCGCATAGTTTACACCGTCTAAGTCTCCATAATCATGCAGATCCTGTGATATCATGATTATCAATATTATAGTTATTATTCGATTAATTAAGAAGAATTAAAATTAATTCGTATGCATTCAAACATACCAATGGATTTTTACTTCCACCACAAATGGCGGAAACTTGTCCATTTTGTAAATTTACGCTCCTAATAGCACTGCTTTCACTGTCGGCAAAAACGGCAAGCTTTAATTCTTCGGCAATAGTTATACCAGACGGTTGCGCTAAACCAGCCGAGTGAGGATACGTATTGTTACGATTTTCCTCCGTGCCACTTCCTACTATCGCCAGACAAGTACCCTCATTGTATTTTCTAGACAAATTTACGAGCAAAATATATGATTCTCATTGATGAAAAAAGAACTTTCATACATATTAAAATAATTTTGATGTTACTTATTTTTCCACCAAATAGTATCTTCCAAGAAGAGTGCCCAAATCTGATGATTACCAGCCATTGCAATTAACAATACGGGTGTGATATTGTTACCATGTTCGTGTTTATAAACAGCCAAATCCCATGGTGAAGATAAAACTTGATCTTTACCGATTTTACCTCCGACGTAATCGTGACCTTTAATACCGGTACCAGCAATAGTAATCACTATTTTTCTTATCAGGTCTATCTAAAAAAAAATATTAATTATACGTACATCGTATCAAAAAGACAATTTCACATTTGACAGTTTAAACTACTACCTTCCTAATTGCGTGATTTTTAGTATCGGCTACATAAATCAAACTGCCTAACGTAGACACTCCCTGAGGTGCATTAAACTTTGCAGTTTCAAAATCTCCATCTTTGAAATCCGGATTAGGACCACCAATAATGTGTTGCACATTTCCTGTAGTATCCGTTACTAAAATTCTGTTGTGGCCTGTATCAGCAATGACCAAACTTTCTCCTTGCTCATTTTGAAGGATTTCCAACTTACTTGGAAACAAAATGTTTCCAGTTCCAACAGGCAATAAATGTTGTGCCAATTGCAAAGGAATATCATTTGTATGAATTTTATTTAATGATCTGAAATAAGTTAACGCTACGCCTACATGTATTATCAACTCATCTCTGTGTCCTTCTCCTACAAAAACTGCAAGTAATTCACCAGTAGGACCTAATAGGGGAATAAGTTGTTTATTTGATGCGTCTCTGAAGATAATTGTCACCTATAGATGTAAATATACGATCATTACCTAACATTATTAATGTTGGCCAACATACGATTCCTAAGTAACGCCACATTGACATTGTAGTGTCATTTACAACTGGATGTTTTATATTATACCTCTGTACTGCTGACAATAATTTTTTTGAATCTTTTTCGTTTAAAAATTTTGCACTGTGTACTCCAATCTGTAGGAAAATAATGGTATTATGTTGTTCAACTATTAATCTTACGTAATTAATTGTTGCATATTTTATAGTGTATCTTGTATATACTAACAATAACAAGGCCATCCTGAATTGAAAACAGTTTCTCAAGAACATCTAAATCTGATAAAACGTGCATACAATTGATGCAACAATATGTAAAGAAATCCAAAATAACTATTTTTCCTTTAAGATGTTGATATATAGATAATCCTTCTGCGACATTGAACCATTCCAAACCTAGCATATTTAAACAAGAAACTTGTTTGGAAATTTTATTACAAAATTACTATAACAATGTTAATATACAAAATTAATATAACAAATGACAAATATTAAATTTTAAGTATAGGAAAAAAATCATATAAAGAAATCATATATAAAGGGTGGGTAACAGAAAAAAAATAATGTAAGTACATATATGTCATATATGAAAAAATGTGAATTTTTAATCTTCTTCCAGTGACAAATCATATTGTTTATACAGATTCCTAATCGTAGTTTTATTTGCTACAGCTATTGCACCTAGAACCATTTGAGTTACATCTTTAATTTCATTGTATTTATGTAATAAATCCATAGTTTCTTGAGTTGAACGAAATTCTGTCTCTTCCATCCTCAAATTGGACAATTCTTGATCAAGCATTTTTTCGTATTCTACGAGCTTGAAGTATTCGCGTATCTCCTCTTCCGTAAGTAAAATGTTCTTATTATTCGAATGTAATGACTGATTCGATCTTGGTGTATTTACCCCCCTAATATTCTTCATACTTTGTTCGTTGGATTTCTTAAACATTTCACTTACAACTCTCACGTACAATACTCTTTGCCTGACGAAAACCAAAGTTATATAAAATCTTTGCGATATGAGAATTTCAAAATCGATAGATAAGTTAATATGACTAAATAAAATACATATTCAAATTAGCTTCTAGTATAAAGATCTTATATGCATATACAGAATTACCTTCAAAGTTTAGAAACTATAGATCATAAATAATCAACATCGCAATCAAGTCTCATAAATTGAATAAGCTTAATGCAACTAATATTCGAATAAAATACACATATCACAAGAAATGTTCACTTTATACAACATCGATTAATAAAATAGACGTGAAATCATTAACCTGGTTTAAAATCGGTGATCCGCGCTTCCTTCTTTGAAAACGCTTTAATATGCTGTAATACCAATTCCTCTTTTCTGTTAATTGATAATTCTAAACTTTGACTTTTGGCGATTTCCATACCAATTTCTACCAATTCTTCTACTGTGTCCTGCACATTCATATTTTGTTCCGTGTTTCGACTTTCGTTATTAAAATAAATTCAACGATTTAAAATATCATGGAATAGCACAAACAATAGAGAAAAAGAAGTGGTACGTTATAAATAGTAGGGACAACATATTGATGGAGGGGATTCCAAACCCATGTAAGTAATTACATACGCATAGTACAGATAAGAAATTGGCTAGGCAAAGGAATACAGGTCTGATTGGTTATTTCTATGAACACGCATTTTATAAACTCGCCTTACAGCAGTATAGTACTATCACATTTAATTAGAAAACTATATAAATTAATAGGTAAAACATGTATTTAAAGCTACATAGTTTGAAATAACGTATACAATAAAGTTTGTCGGTTACATAAAATATATTCTTCTGTTTGCGAGTGAAGTTCTATCTTGACATTTGTCCTTTATATACTAAATTAGTTGATTCTTTGCAGTTTATCACATAATAAAAAATGCTGACAGGTACAACAAAAGATCAAAAAACGTTAGATGAATTAGAATGGATTCGAGTAGTACGTACTGAGTTGAATGAAAATGATAATATCAAACAGCCTAAAGGAGCAATACAAAAATTCAAAGAGAATCCTTTAGTACCTATAGGTAACTATAACCTCCAAAAATGTAACTTCATTATTTGATTTATATATTTACAATTTAAAAATTTTATGTCAAATATCTTATTTCAGGTGCTACAGCAACTGTAGCTGCTCTGAGTTATGGCTTGTACAATACTTTTATAGGGAATAGTCAAATGGCGCAATATATGATGCGTAGTCGAGTTGCAGCACAAGCTTTCACTATTATAGCCATGGTTGGTGGACTCATAGTTATGGGAAAAAAACCAAGTACTGATGTATAATTATTATACAAAGATTTATTTAATAGTAATCATGTAAAAACTGTAGTAGTCAATTATAGTCAATTGCATTTTTTATTTGATCAGGAAAGCATAACATGAAAGTTTTATGAACTATTGAAACTGTTTAAAAATTATTCTTTATTGTTAGGAATTAACAATCCAATATTATGAATAATTTTATCAAGTTCATTTACACAAATGTCAAATGACAAATCTTATTGAAGAAATGCCTATAAGATTTTAATGAAATGAATAATGGTATGAGAGTATACCATCATTGATGCATTATTATAATATTTAAAGAGAAATTTAGGTGATATATTTAAAATACCTATTCTCGAAAAAATGCATAGGTAAGTCGGTTCTAAAAATAAAATTGGCATTTCTATATATTAAAATTTTTACAATTTTTATTCTTATATTATTCACAGGTTTTAATAACTATAATTTTTATTACTTAGCAAATATTAATATACTTGAAATAAAACTTTTATGTAGAGCAAAGTATGTTTTCTTCCCTACAAATATTATCTGTTAAAGAAGTTTCGTCATAAAGAGATCGGTGTCGTTTGTTCCTTCCATTAAAAATATTCATTATATTTATATTTTCATTCGAATACTCGGAATGTGGAATTTGTTGAACTGTTATCGCTGCATGTTTCCATCTGACATATTCTTTAATGCATGTTTCCAATTTTTCAAACCATTCTTGAACATCTTCGTTCGAATATAATTCTATAACATCACGCATCTCGTTACCATTTAGGTGATTGATTATACGTAATTGATTTTTCGTTGATTTTGATCGGCGGACAATAGTTTCCTGAAATATAACAATATTATAATCATATTCAATATCGATAGAAAATTTAAGAAAATATAATCCAAAGTTTCATTTTACCTTGTTTACACAAATCGTATACGTAGGTTTTTCTAATTTTTCCAAACATTTCTTCGATTTCCAAACTTCAATTTGGAAACTTCGTAATCGTATCCAGCATCGTCGATTATTTATAATTGCGAATCCAGCACAAACTTCCTTATCGATGTAATACGGTTGAACAGCTAAACGACAGCAAAAATGTCCGAAAAGCGGCAATGCATTAGCTTTACTACCAAAATTGTTTAATATTAGATCATGTGAACGTATATTCTCATTGGTATCGTTAAGGGTCATCTTTGCGTAAGCCAGTAACTCAAACTGCGGTGCTTTATTAGACTCATTTTCATTTCGTAGAGCGGCCGCAAACTTTCGACCTACTGTTTTCGAAATTGAAGAATGAATAGTTCTTCTGATCTTTCTCGGAGTGCTGGCAATACTAAGGTCTTCTTGCAAAATATGACTATAAACTTCTAAAGATAATTCAAATTCAGCTGATACGTTATTGAATAATAAAACGTCAGGAAAACTAATATCCGTTTGCTTTCTATCGATTGGAAAAAGTAAACTCGTATCCTGAACTTCTGCGCCAATTCGAACTATACAAAAAATCGCGAATCTTCGATAATCTCCACGGTTTTTAAAGTAATCAGAATCTCTCCACATCAAAGGAAATCTAAGATCCGAGATAGATAATTTGCCCTTGCTATCCGAACTGCTGAAACATACAAAATTAAATAGTATTATACGTATTTCCGTGTATTCCTATTTACAACATATTTTTATAAATAGACCAGTACCTCGTTTTCAACGATGCATCTTTTCCTCGGTTTTCTAACTCAACCATATAGGCAGACATTCGTTTGTTAGAAGTAAATAAAGCACGTGCAGCCTCCAAACTTTGTGCAGGATGCCGCGCAGCAGCCAACAATCTGGAAGAGCCTTCTTTTATTTTAGTTTCCAATTTAATTTTTTGCTCCAAATCATATTCCTAAAATGGAAAACATTATATTTTTATAACGTGAAAAGAACACGGATTGAGCAGAAAACATTTATAATTTAACTTATATTTTCCAGAAGAAAACAAATCAATTAACTGTAAGAAAAGATGAATGCAATGTGTATCATATAAGACTTTTTGTGTGTACGAACTATTTCAAAGGAACTTGCAGTAAATATTTTGAAAAGCTTTAATTCATAATAATGAATTAAATGTTTAACAACCTCTTGATGTTACTTTATTTCGTAATTATCTCTTTCACTTATGCATATATGAGAATATAGAAATACTACTACATGATAGTAAAGAATACTAATATCTAAATATTATCTACGTATCTTTAAAAAATTCTAATTTCAATAAATTATCATGCAAGACATGAAACAAAAGATCAGTTTTCGAAATTTCTCCATTCGTCAACCTTATTCCAAGGTAACATTTAAAATAACAATTACGCTAAAATTAAAATGCGCGTTATAGATTATCTAACGTGACAATTGTTAATTATGAACGACTATAATTTTAAAACTGCAACATTTTTTTCGTTGACAATAGAAATATAAATTATTTGTATTTGTATTAAATACCTTCGAAAACAAATAAATAAGTAATGTATATAATTGAAAGAATTCTATTTATTAAAAATGCTATAATTAAATATTTAAATATATCTTTAAAAAATTTACTATGTAGAAAATTGAATACATATCTTATTTTAATTTAGATTTTATACATATACATTTAGTCCTTTAACGGCTCTTTCAAATGTCAAACATAACCTATGCTTTCTTAACGATAATTAACAATTTAAAAATAATATTTAACAAATGTCAGTAATATAGCCTGTTTCAAAACATTAAGATGAATGAAGGCAATTTCTACTTTTTAATAATAAAATCTTGATAAAATAAGAAATATTGTAAGACACAACGTATAGTAAATAATAAAATTCTATAGATAATCGAATATTAACTCACAGCTACATTTTTATAATTTCGAATACTTTCTCGTCTGCGAACTCGTGCTTGAAAATCACTTAACGAACGTAAATAATTATTTTCTTTGTTTAAACTGTCAGTTAGTGGAACGCGTAGAGAGCCAATACTTTTTCTACGTGGCGCCATTTTGAAGGTTCATTACTGTTTTTTCAGCGGTTTCAAATGACCGTGGTTTCAGTCTCTCGGCTATTGTAAAAATATGTAAAGGAAAGATGTAGGGAAGGGAAAATTAAGAAAAAATTATTGCGTACAAAAAAATCAATTGACAAAGCTATAAAAATATTTAGTATAAGGTATAAAAAATGTTAAATAAACTTCTGGAAAATCTGAAACTTATATTTGGTATATATGTAGATATTCACATTCGAACAGCAATTAATATAAAGTAAGAGCATTTGTAATGATGTAGAATAATGAGCATAATTTTTTTATTTTTTATCCTTGTCCTTGTCTTTGTCCTTCTCTTTCTCTCTTTCTTTATCTTTATCTTTGTTCTGTTGAAGAGACCCAACGGCTTGGCGGACGGCTTCCGAATGAGGATCAACACCTGGTAAATTTTCCAAAACTGATTGTAAAAATGCTGGATCAGACATAACAGCAGCATAATCCTCTTCAACTTCCATTGCTTCCTCTTTGAGAGATTCAAGTTCTTCTATAAAACAAAATAGATAATAATAATGTGCACACACGTGTACGTAGATATAAATAGTTATATAAGGATAATTTTCGTACGTTGATCTTGCATAGACATCTGCATTGCAAAAGCAATTTGTTCCTCTTCGGTCATACGTGCAAAATCCGGTGCATTTATGTTAGCAGGAGTAGCAGTATTGTCAGCAGTTGAAGACGAAGTTTCTGCACCCTCGAGTGACATAGCGAGTGCGCGCTTTAACATTGCCTCTTCGTTATGTACTTCTTTAATCGTTTCTGGCGGTTTATTTGTAGCCGCTTCATTAGCTTGTGCGCGTCGCGCTTCATCCTCTTGACGCTGTCGTTGTTCTTCCATTGAAACGCGCAATGCCTATATATATAGGATAAAGATGGTAAATAAAACAAAGAGTGGGAGTTTTATTAAGGAGCACAATTGCAAAATAACAAACCAATGCCAATTCTGGATCTTCATTTGGATCAACACCAAACTCATAAGCAGATCCTCCCATGCCTGTGCCACCCATTCCATCTTCTCCTTGAATTATAGGAGAAGAAATCAATGCATCAGACAAATGTGGCCCAGGTGGAACTGTGACCAAATGGCTCCCTGTTCCATCCTTTCCATTCAGAGCATTGATGAAAGCTGTCAGCACTTCATTATTAATGCTTTCTTCACCAAAACTAATCACATCCACATTAACTTTTTCCTTTTTTAATCTTTTTGCTAATTTCACAAGTTCTTTCTCATCAATTTCTATGGGACTACCAATGAAGGCCACAATACGCATTTTATGATTTTTACCTTGACGATGTTTCAGTGCCAACTGTTGATTTATTTTTGTTCATAGACATTACAATTATAAACTTTGTATAACATAACATAAGGATAATTAATATACTCACATGTGCAATTCGGATTCCTGTTATTAAACATAGATTACCATTTGGTTGGACTTGATGGAGTTTTGATAAAATCCTGCCCACATCGCTAGTAAGTGTAGCTAACACTTCAACACTGTTTAGAAGAATAAAGTTTAAATGAAAAAATAACAAATATTTTCTACCACTGGTATATAGGATATAGGTATTTAACATACTTAGCTAGTGTTATCAAGCCAACATTGTTTTCAGGATTCGAGCGCGTTTTTGAATGACAAACCAAATTAACAGCATCCTGTTGTGCTTGCAGTCGTGTCGGTAAAAAATCTCCATTTCTCATATAATCGCTGTTGTCGACACTATAAGCATTCCAAAATGTGTGAACGAAACGATAAACGTTTCGTGAACAGATTTAAAGGAAACTATTTTATCTTAGTCACATAACCTGTACAAGATTGATTTATACAAATCGAAATATTTATATCGCAATTTACTTATCGCTCATCATATTTGTAATTGCAAATATCTCATTTGCAATTAAATTTAGAATTAAATTTTACTTTCGCTAGATTTAATTCAAGAAGGAAAAGTTAATCGTGAATATACCATGAAGTATTTCAACTTTGCACTGTCACTCATCCTATCGTTTACAAATTGCCAAAATAGTTACCGTTAAAAGGCGTAGAAATATAATGATATGAAATTCAATGAAAATTAAGAAGATAAATTAAGAACGCAAAAAATGTAACGCCTCTTCCAAGCTTACAGCGAATAAATATCAAAAGCTTACCATATCATCGTACTTTCCAGTACCATCTTGGTTCGAATTACTAAAACGTTTCATTCCATTTCGTTCCGTTCTGTCATATTTACAGATAATTTTCTGTCTCGATCCATTTCATTCCGTTCCGTTCCGTTTCGTTTTACCTTTTTGATTTACTTGATTGTATGTTTTACGAAAAATTTCAGATATTAATGTATTTAAAATAAGTATAGTTAATCAATAATCATTGGCTGAAATGGAGAAAAATGATATTATGGGAAGGAGGAAAAAATAATATTGCGTGTACATATTAAAAATTATGTCGTACATACATATATATATGTATGTATGTATGTATGTATGTATATATGCATGTATATATATATAGTTTTCAATTAAATACAAATTACAAGATAAAATCATTTGTTTACGCTTAGATTAAAGACTTTTACCGCCTTTTGAGGCAATAAAATAAAACGGATAATGAAAAATCCTGAAGATGAAAAACATAGAAATGGAGAACGGACTTGATGGAAAATATAATATACACTTCCGCTCAAAGGTCTTAGGACATATATTTATACATTTTTAACAAAACTTCAGTATTTAGTGTAGATTATATGGATTTTTAAAGCTTGTTAATACAGTAACACTTTATGCATAAATTACTTTCTTTGTCCTATAAACTATACGTTTAAATTATTTCTTTGTATATTTTAACGATTATTTAATATTTTTTAATTTTAAAGTAAATATAACTGTCTTGAGACTTTCGAGCGGAGATGCATCAAGAGCGAATTAAAAAAGAAGAAAATAAAACAACGAATATAAGGAATTAAGGAGAAAAGGAATCGATGGTTGCGTCCAGTTGGAGTGTCGAGTATCTCGGTGTTTCATCCATTAGTGTTGCTTCTTCGTAAGTTGGTGGTTGATCATTATAACACCTTGATTTTAACATCTGTCTGTTTCGCCTTCTATTATTAAAAGTACGAATAATAACTATAAGCGGTCCTATAAGTAACATAACAACGCCGATCACAAGCATGGTTATAGCAATAGCCGTCCCGACTCGATTTACTGGGCGGCGTCGCGATTTTGTTTCATTCATGTTCTTTCCTATACTTTCGTCGGATATTTTATTATGTTCATGCTCGAAGAAATTTCTTTCAGTCAATTTGATCAAATTAGTCGTATCAAAGTCTTTCGATTCAAACGAGGCGCTTGGCGTACTATTATTTATTACAGTGTCTTCTGTCTCGTAAGGATTTTTATTGGAAGTAAGTGGTAAAATAACGTTCACTTTGTGATTTACTTTCTCTACTTCATTTCTGTTGTTTGAATAAATAGTCGAAGTTTGAGTCGAATGTACGTCTTTAGCATCTTGTTTTCGATGAATCGTCGTACGTCTTTTGATTGTTGATATCGTTCTAGATATTCCGCTGCCGATACTATCCGTTTTATCGGAAGCAAATAATTCGCGGGGCCACTGTTCACCTGATGTAGTATCGCCAGAATGATCAACAGCGATGTCTTCCCGCTGAGTTCCGATTTGAAATTTTATAATTTTAAAACGATTTTCTGTGACATTCGATTCTCGAAACAATTCACCTTCGTTCCATCTCGAGAATTTTTCCTGTGAAAATAGTATCCTCGAATGTTTCCTCATTTTTCTTATTTAAAAATATGTACAAAATCTCAAGTAATATGAATGATATGTGTATACTAATGTAATTAGATATTAAAACGTGTACATCTTTTATATATAGTTCGATAATTTTCTATCATTGGAAATACGATTGATTATCATTCAAGTATTAACTAAAAATCAATTTTAACTAAATATTAACTAAAAATGCTATTAAGTATTTACTTCAATTAAAAAAGATAATTGCGTGTTTATTTATAAAAGTAATATTTATCAAAACATTAATAATCAAAATATAATAATGCATATTTTTATAATCGATTAGAATATCGAACCTGCATGTTAATTGTATCATTTCGTGCTTTCGTCTTTTCACATAGCGAAATTACACCTTTTTGTAGAAATATGAATCCAATTATACTCCAGATAGTCAGCTGAAAGATGATTGTCAATTTTGTAGCCCATTTATTCATTTCTATATTTGAAGGCATCTTTAAAAAAAATGTCTCCCATAGATATCGTATGGCCCGCTTGCGCCTGAATCATTAAATAAAAAGTCAATAAGGCGACACATACCATGATAAAAGAAAATAATAAAATTATCTCACTATTGTTAACTTTTTATAATATGAACCGTATTTTTTTCATGATTTAAATAAAGGTAACTTATATTTGGTGTTTATAAGTTACTAAATGTTTAAATCCTGAAGGGCTCTCTAAGATGTCTTCAAGAGAGAAATAAAATTTTTAATATATTTGTAATCGTATCGTTGCCAACATTTAGAATGATTCAATGAATAATAAATAAACGATTTTTAAATAATAATTGAATAAGAATTTCATTAATACTGCAAATAAATTGAAAAGTCCTACTTAAATGGCGGGTGAAGTTATTTTAGTACCGTTATACAGAGTCGTTAATATATCCAACAAATATGGCAACACATAGTAGATAATTTAGTTATAAATACGTAATGAAAAGAAAAGAACAGCTGTATTGATAAGATTTACTTTTCTTGTAGTTCTATGTTATTAATAGAAAAATTAACTAATAAAAATGTTTTTCATCATTCTCCCTCTATTACGGTGCGCATATTTGTTGTTGGTTTGTTGGACGTGATCAGTCCGATAGCTTTTTTTTACCTTTACGTATCGCGTTTCTTCTCCTATAACGCACTGTATTAAAACGCTGTTGATAAAAGTTGATCGGCACGAATACATTACGATGGATTCCTTATATATCCGTGTCGATTTATACCGATCGATCATAACTGTGGCTGCACACTCGTTTAATTGCTTGCTCTAGCCATCCTTAAGATCGGCTAATCGTTCGATCAATTTGTCATCAAAGAGCAATGCATTCGTCATACGCTATACCACAGACAAGGTATAGGATAGACCTATCACTTTACAAGACTTTGTGTCCCATACTGAAGTACCGATCGTGCAAAAAATCAGAGCTTTTCTTGTGCCCTCTATGATTGAGAGCGTTGAGTTCTGGAATTACATAACATGTATATGTATTAATTGTTAGCAATTGTCATTGTTAGCTATCAACTTTTGCAAAGTCAACAAATTAAAAGGATTTTGTATAACAATGTGCTTCTGGTATAAAAATATACATATTTATAAAAAAAGCGAAGTAAAATGAAAAATCATTAAGAAATTATTTAGAACTTTGAAATAATTACTATTTCATTCAGAATTTTAGATTACTTCCAAAAATCGGAATATTTAACATTATAATTAAATTCCTGGTTTTTATACATTCGTACACATTTTCTCAAGTTTTCTATCTCATTCCAAATTCCTTCATAAAAGCTTAAATTTGAACATTATTGTGACTTGTAAAACTTCACTATAATAATATTAGTTTAATCGTACAAGATGACCGTGAGATTTCGTAATTTGTTTATCGTGGAAATTTACATGTTATTGAAAGTTTGATTAGATGCTTGGCTCTGAGTGAAAGGGAAATTATTCATTAAATTCAAAATTGATAAGCGAAACTGCAGCACATCATTCTGCTGTCCAAATTCGTAGGTAAATATCATATAACACTATGATGCAATATATACGAAATGGTATATTGCCATAAAGTGCTAATTTATCATTGTGCATACGCTATCTTTCAAAAATATACAAACACTTGCTTATTTTTGATAAGATGTATTTTAATTGCAGACGTAAATCTTTATAAGTATGTATAATATGTACGTATAGTGTTATATGTATATATTATATGATGTGATTAAATCTCTTTGAAAACCGGTATGTAAAGTAATAGTAAAGCGAGCGTTTTTAATTAATTGAATCTTCTAGAGATATTTTGTTATCTGACAAACTATTTATTCTCAGATTTTCAAATTTCTAAAAATTATGAGTTATCTAAACAAATTTTTCTAATAGAGAAATAAATAGAAAATGCAAAAGTGAAGGATCTATGCTTTAGCAATATCCGGTCACAATTTTATATATATTTTAAAAATATTATAGCTGATTATGGTTATTGATAATGCAAAATTCGCTCCATCCAATAATAAAGTGACGCCATCTATGTAATATAAGTAGCATATAAGGTTATCTGCCGAAAGAAATTCTGAAACTTATCATTTTCATCATTCATTATTTTTAATTAATATAACTGCTTATTTTTATTGGATATTTTCACCTGCCTCAAACTACGAAATCGTGACAATGTTGTGAAACAGCTTTTATGGCAATTTCAAGCTATAAAATAGGTGAATTTTTTAGGTAAGCAATAAAATGATCAAGTATAAAAACAAATTATCTGTCGTTTTGTAACTATGAACGTATATATATGTATACACATATAAAATGCGAGACAGTGGGGAATTTAAACTCGTAACTCGTCGAAAGAAACGTATACCTCATGTTCGAAATATATGCCATACGAGCACAATTTTAACCACTAACGATGACGATGGTGGAAATCTGAACATTAATTACGAAACACTGTTTGGGTAAGGATCTTTTACATACGCGTTCCTCGAAGGTGTGTATACAAACTTTTTTAATAACAATTCTATAATAATTTTCAGAAAGCTACTAGAGGCTGAAGTTGAAGTAAAAAATTCATCGTTTGCTGACAATGTTTTTCATTATTTAAAAGATTCTTTAACTGCTTTAAATAGCAGTGGCATTTGTGATATATTGTGCTATGGTTTGGGTCATTTTTCTACTCATAGATCCTCTAAATATCAATTGGCATTACTCTTATCTTTGAAAAAACATTATAATCCTCAAATTTATGTATATGACCCAGTTTTTTCTTCTGAAGAAATCAAGTTTCTGAAACAGCTTGATTTTAATGTTATAACAATTAATGAAGAATGCAAACGCATTATAGGTGATAATGTTACATTGGTATATATGCCACACTGTTCAGTACATTTAATCAACAATTTCCTTTATGCAAATTGGTGTAAAAACTTAAATAAGTGCATCCTCTTGACAAATAGTTTTTCAATAGTTGCTGATGACTTGAGAGAAACAAATAAGTCCAGTCCTATCGATTATGTCTTTCGTATTCGACCATACGTTACAGAAATTGCCTTACGAAATGATTTTATATATGAAGAAGTATTCAATGACTTAAGTATTCATACATTTCTTGAACAAAATATTAATGCAATTCCTGAGAGTTTTTGGAGTACACGAGAAAAGCCTTGCTATCAAGATATAGATATTGATTATTTGACTGCTAAGCAAACTAAGGAAATAGATGCTAAGAATTGTAATTATATCTTTTAAATGTATTATTAAGTAACTCTGGTAATTTTTTATATTGCTAATTTAAGTTATTGAGATATATATGTATATCTGTGCGTGTATTGATATATCATGTGCAAAGCAATTTAAGTAGTAAAGTAATTATTACATTTATTTCATAAGATTTTATAAAATTGTATAAATTAATATCATTACGATGCAAGAAAAAGTTAAAAGTAAATTAAACAGATTAAAAATTTTAAACAGATATTAATATTTGTTAACAAATAACTTTTTCTGTCTGTTATAGGTAACAAGCAAGATGAAATCTAATATCAAGTTGCTTCACACACTTATACAAGAAATTCAACGAACATCATCTCAACAAAAATCAAAAAATAATATTATGACGCAATACATTTTGGAGCAAGCACGATCCCATCGAGAAACGTCTGAAGTTTTGTGCAAAGCACGAGAAGAGCTAAAAAATTTAGCAGAAACATATCTTTGTTATCTAAACTCTCAACGAGTATGTAAAGAAATTCAAATCCGATATGCTGGTAAAGGAGAACGAAGTATTAAAGAAACCGCAGATCTCGTCGGATTTAAATTACCTCATGATCCGAAATGAATTCAATGGGAGTTAGTTTTAATTAAAATAATATAAATTTATCAGTAAAATATTTATTATTATTAATGGAATATAAAAGAACATAATTGTAAAAAATATCTATTATAATTATAAAAAATACAGTATAAAATTTTGATTTAAAAGACGAGTATAACTACATATTTTCACGAATATTGTTGACGAATGCATTTGGCTATGGTTGACAATTGCATATTACTAGTGCCTTCGTAAATAGTCCCAATTTTCGAATCTCTAAAATATTTTTCTTGAGGAAAATCCGTTGTGAATCCTACTCCACCCATAAAGTCGATGCATTTTGCGGTAACCCGTAAAGCCGTTTCTGGATTGAAAAAAAATATATAATAAATTTTGCGGTCAATATTTTAATATTTTACGATTGCCGTTAAAAAAGTAGAAAGAGAATATTAATTACCGGAAGCAACCAGTTTTGCCATGGCAGCCTCTTTTATTACATCTTTTTTGGCATCGACTAATCTGGCCGCATTGTAAACCAGTAACCTGGCACATTCAAGTTCAGTGGCCACTTGAGCAATTTGATGTTGCATAGACTACACACAAAAATTATACAATCTGAGTCTTAGTTTTGATATTCATTATATTAGAAATAATTTATCTATCTTATACTTGAAATGAGAATATGTCTTTTCCAAATTGTTTCCTTTCTAATGTGTATGGTATGGTAGCATCGAAGCAGCCTTGTGCTATACCAATCATTTGAGCTCCAATACCAATTCGTCCTTCATTTAAAAATTTTGCAGCGTATTTGTACCCTTGTCCAAGTTCTCCTAAGATATTTTCCTCAGGAACCTTAATTCAGGAGAGAACCAAACATTAAAAAAGTAAGCATCTATGAGCAATATTCGAACCATTTTTACATTCAAAAAATCATTTCATTTACTCTGACGTTGTCGAAGTGAATCATACATGTACCCGATGCTTTAATTCCTAGCTTATCTTCAGGTTTTGCGACTGTTAATCCAGGTGTATCTCGTTCTACAAAAAATGTTGTAATGCCACGGTATCCCTATTTAAAAGATTTTTTATTATTATCTGATAATATTGCTTATTTCCTTACAATTATAATTTAATTAAATCGCATTTTAAAAAATAAGTGATTGCGATAGAAAATTTTATAATAAACTCGTAAAAAAGGTCAGAGATCAAAGTTGAAAGTTCAAACATTTAGACGAATGCATTTGACAAAAATTTGAGAAGATACAGATAGCATGAAGTATACCATAGTCTGATTCAATCTATTAAAAACTGGTAAACAACGTTAAATACTATATGCGATTTTATTAAGTATCAATCAAAACGATAATTCTTATTGCAGGATCAAACAATATGAGTCGAGTCCGTATCGCTTCTTTTTTTCTATTTTTTTCTTCTTCTGTGTTCACAATTCTAAATTACAAACATAACTTAATAGAATAAGAATATTAAACTTACGGCAGAAGGATTTGCATTTGCGAAAACAAGGAACAAACCCGCAATATCGGAATTTGAAATCCACATTTTTGTTCCGTTTATAACATAATCAGATCCATCCTTTTTTGCTTCGGTTTTCAAAGAAAAGGCATCTGATCCTGAACCAGGCTCCGTAAGACAAAAACTTCCCGGCTAGAAAATGTAAAAGATAAAAACATTTTTGTTCTTTGAAATTATTTATAAGATGCTATCAGTTTCTTGCGCTTTGTTATTTAACTACTTTATTTAATTCGTTTACTTACGTGTTCTTGTACTAATCTCGGCAGATATTTTGCTTTCTGTTCTTCCGTGCCGACTTTCACAACTAATGAGTTCACTAAAGTATTGTGAATATCGACCAGAGCTGCCACAGCTCCACAAACTTTGCTAACTTCTTCAACGGTTAAAACCGTTGTCATGAAATTACACCCAGAACCACTGTATTTCTCCGGTACTTCGATGCCCATTAACTATCAATAGATTGATTAAATGTGTGTTATATTATGTGTTAATAAAAAAATACGAATAAAAGTTTGATAGCATAAATGTCTCGGATTAATTATTAATTGATAGTAGTTGATTCGAAAATTAATATATATATATATATATTATACTAATTTATATATATATTAATTCACTACAGAGATAGATAAAAAACTTACACCATTTTCGAAAAGTGCTCGTACTACAGCATCGTCTATTTTTCCCTCTTTTTCCATCTTTCGCACAAGCGGAGCAATTTCCTCTTTAGCCAATTTAGCAACTAAGAAATTTTGCGAAATTTATATTTCGTACGTAGATATTTAAGAAGCATAGTTTGTGACAATTAATCAAGTAAAAGATGATGAAGCATGTGGTATCTATGATTATATGAGTAATCTATGAAATGCGCAGAATATTCGATAATAACAATAATCTTACCACTTTCTTTCATCAAAAGTTCTTCTTCTGTAAACTGAGTTAAAGGGCCAGGACAGTGATGTAATTGTTTTATACAAGTGGTCAGATGCCTATTGCTATACATTTTTCGTGATATCTGAAAATTGATTTCATCGAACCTGTTTTAATT
This sequence comes from Bombus flavifrons, assembly GCF_040668555.2. Taxonomy (NCBI): domain Eukaryota; kingdom Metazoa; phylum Arthropoda; class Insecta; order Hymenoptera; family Apidae; genus Bombus; species Bombus flavifrons. Next base: position 12,649,603 of record NC_138451.1, on the reverse strand, counting down.
TTGAGTATGTATATATATTACGATACGAATATTTGAAATTACGTCTTCAGACTATTATAAAGTATATCTCTTTAAAAAAAATGGTGTTTGATTATAATAAATGAAAATATCGATTCGAGAATTTGATTTGTAACGTTAAAATCTGTAGTGTTCTAAAAAATGTAAAATATAGCGAAATAAGAAAGCATTAGGAATATCAACAAATGAAAATTGTATTATTATAAAAAAAAAAAGAAGAATACAAGAAGAATTGTACAATAATAGTTAGGCTGCGCAGTTTAAGCAAATAAAAATGTTTAATAATATATTAGAATAGAATAGACAAGTTCTCATTAAATTAGTAACAGTTTTTTTTCTTTAAAAGTTTTATTAAATTTCAAACTTTTACATGCCACGTCATCGAAATTACTTCTTTCTCTCGTTCTATATTGAAATTATTAAAATTGTTAGTTAAAAATTACATAGTCATTATTAGGAACGCACGATAGATGCACAAATCTCTGAGAAACATACACGTACATACATACCTGTTTAATTGAAGATGTGAATAAATTCATATTTGGTTTAATACTTATTTTATAAAACTCTAAAACACTTTTTAACAACAATTTAATTTCGATGGTATTCACGAAAATTCCAGCTGGACACTGCGTATATGCGATGTATCACTGTCTTAGAAAATTTACTAATTCAAATCGTAAGGAACGTAAATCAGTATGTTGTTGATCGGACAGCAGATGAAAGACTGTATCATTGACTCGATTGTAACACTGTGCCTACGTATCTGCTACCACTTGTTCCTATATACAACACATAAACATGTTCCAAACAGGTTCTTATGTAACAGGAATAATAGGAAGAAATCCTTGTCCATTTTATCCAAATTTATGTTGAGTTTATTCAAAGAAATTTCAAAGGCATGACAATTACAACTTATATAGTTATGTTTCCTAAATCGAGGTTAAATACATTATTATCTTCCTATGTTTTTGTGTAGAATATAAAACATTGCGTGCACATACATATTATATACGGGATGTCCCAGTTGTTTGCTATCACACATTGCTAGTACATTCTAAGGCTAAGTTAAGATAAGAAAAAAGTGTCACATAATGTACAGCATTAGAAACATTGATAAGAAGTTACAACAAAAAAAAAAAAAAAGAACATACAAAATAAGCTGTAACGAACGTATGTTACTTCGGTACAAGGAATGAATAAATCAAGGATATTTACATCTAATAATAGTCAGAAGATCTCATAAAATTTTTACAACATATTGTTCATCATTCCTGTTAAATAAAAGATTGCGATAATTGAATTTATTACTCATCCGAAGATATTGTTTATTACTCGTCGGAGTTATATAAAATGTATTAAAATAAAGAAAATATGGAAAGAAAGATGGGAATCATATATGAAAATACTAAATATCTGTTTAACAATAATTCTCGTTAAATCGAGATATGGAATCATATCTTATTTATGAAGTTTATCGATGTACTTTAACCTTCTAACCCACAAAGAATGTTATTCAGTTTATGATTGAATCATATATGTAGACTCTTTTATATGATTCGGCAGGGTACTCTACAAATCTCACAAAAAAATTTAATAAAAAATATCACTTGCAATTAGTTTAGTTGCTAATTAGCTAGATCTATTTCTTTTTAAAACAACCAACAAGCTCCAAACTTTTGTAATCGTTGGTAAGCTTGTTTGTCTGTTTAAAATGATCAGTTTGTTGATCATCAAACGACGTAGGAAATCACGTTTTCTGGACTACGCAAGAATATCGCTTATACAGAATGTTCCAGTCATCGTGGTACACAATCAACAAGGGAGTAGTTCTACGTGAAAAAGTATGTAAATCAAAAAAATATAATATTAAAATTTCTTTAATGTTGGAATTATGAAATAAAACTAAGTATGCACTGTTTGCTTAAATGAACCGTTTCTGATTCGCTACAAAAAAAGATACAGTAAGCAACAAGAGATCTAACTTCTATACTATTTGTTAATAACATTTTGTTAAATATTTTTCTTTAAAAAAAGCTGTGCAATTATATCATTAACTAAATAGTGTTCCTTGTCAGTATTATTTAGCCCGCCGTTTGGCGAACATAAGCGCTCGAGCGATGCTCAGACCAGTTACGGCCAGTGACACTTGACTATCATTCTGAGTGGGGAGTAATACTATAGATTCGTATAGCTCAAACTATAAACTGACAATATGTATAATATAGTACCTTTAAAAGCATGCGATCCGTTCTACGGTACTACTACATTGCCCGTTATATTACTACGAAACCCGGTTTGCTGCCCGCCGATTTGTTTATGCTCGGACCGCTTTAATCCAGCTATTCTATGTTAATGATCGATAATTCAAATATTACGAATAATATTAACATATTAAACATTCATTGATAAAATTAATTTCATTTTATTTTATTGTAGCTACTTCAAATTAATAACTTATTAATAGCAGTAGGTATATTCTTTGTGAAGCGCATTGTTTAAAATTTTCAAAGCATGCGATCCAAATCGAACGATGTATATCAAAAGTGTACACATATATATGTATATTTGCATTGATAGAATATGAGGAAAGAGAAATGAATTGAATACATAAGTGAATGGATAAACACATGTATATATGAGAAGTATATGTTGCATTAAAATTAAGATGTAAAACGATATATTATTCGATATAACTATTGCTATATAGAATTATGTAGGGAAGGAAATATTAAGATTAACTTGTAATTATAATATTTCAATCTGCATTGTCAATTTATTAATAAATGACAAAGGTTCTACCTTTTCTTGTTTAAAGTATTTTATATTGCCGCAGTAAAAAAATATTATCGATTAATCGTAACATATCGACTTTCGATGATTTTTGGTACATACGTATTGTACGTAATATTTCATTGGTTGTACAAAACTCGAACGTTTTGATTGGACGGTAACTTGAAAGGCAGCCAATCAGACGGTATATTTTCGAGAAGCGATTTCTCATTGGGTCGCTTTCAGATTAGTTGCGCAGCAGTATTGTGCGCACGATCCGCGTGCCCATTGTACAATTAGTTGGAGGAAAAAAGCAGGAATGCGGAGCAGTGTACAGACGAAGACGAAATATTCACACTTGATAACCAAGTTTTAATACATCGTTTATGAGAATCGACCTCTATACACAGTCGAAAGGGGGCCAAGTATGAGTATTCTGACTGACATAAATACATGTTATATAATATAAATAAATTATAAAAGCATAGGTTAAAAAGTAGAGCTGATTGGAAAAGTAAATACAGAAGGAGAAAAGGAGATATAAAGCTCGAAGTGGTTGTAACGAAAGTGGTGAACAGAAGATAGAGGTGGAAGTGGAAGTGGAAGTGGTGGTGGTAGGAATAGTAGTGGTGGTAGTAGGAGCGAAGCTACTAGGAGGTGGAGGAGGAGGCTTGGGGAAGGTTTGCCAGCCGCCGGAAGAGCATCGACGGCGACGGGGGCGGGGAAGCTGTCCACCGAACGGAACGACCGCTCGGTGATACGAACAGCGAGTCGAACGGTTCCCCAAACGAATACGGATATATCGATCATTGACGATAGTTGCCGATTTTGCGCTAGGTAAGTCGCTACTTCACTAACTAATAGTAAAAAATACCACTGTAAATACGAATCACTTGGAAAGTTCCAACACTCTGTACGAGAGAACGTGGTTCGAAATAATTGACAAGAATGACGTAGCGTAAGGGGTGTGTCGTACCGTGCCGAGTTGTGTAGAGTCGAGTCGAGTCGATTGAGCGGCAATCTTGGATATTTTTTTCTACATGTGTAGACATGTTTTGCGAATGTATTGTTTCACAATTTCGCCTATCGTGTTTCTTCTCATCGGTTTAAATATATTTAAGAAAAGTACGTCGATAATTACTGTCAAGATACTCGCTGTCATAATTGCGCCATTGAAACCCATTACTCACCATTGCTGTATCGCCATTTGCATTGTTAAATCATTGACCTTCTTTTATTTCTATATTCGTGTTAAACATACAGTTCTAATGAAAAATTTAACCTTAAACGCGATTGCAATTTGCTACTCCATTCTTTCACTTAACATAATGTTTCATAGCATTGCGTAAACTATGACCGGCGGGAACCATTCAGTTGAAACTAAAAACTATATTCATTTCAGGTTTTTATTTCCTGAATTTAAAAGTTGATATTATTTTAGTGTTCTATATGGAGGTTGTCTCTACGATGATAAATAAGTGTGTCATTATTTGAACAGCAGGCGAGACTCAGTTTCCTTTCGTTATTCTCTACGTGTATTTAATCAATTGGTTACACTGCTCCGCCTAGTAGTGTCAGGACAAAAAAGCTCGACAAGGTGTAACCAGTGTACAAGTTGATTCTCTTTTATGCTATTAAATTTACTTCTGAATGTCGCGGGCGCGCACGGTTGTGTACACGAAATTGCTCGCGTTTGTTTGTAGAGGATTAAATTGACATACATGTAGTGGTCATTTGGGCGTATTCACACGAATAACCATACGCTGAGTTCGTCTCAACGTCCTTATGATCGAATTCGTAAATGGTGGGAAAATAACAATGCAACGCGGATATTCTCGTGTAGGCAAGTGTCTTAAACAAAAATCTTAAATCATCGCCAATTTTACCGTGAAAAGTATTATTTAACACGTAGGTCCAATAGGTTGCTGCATAATCGTTGACGTCTTTTTTTTTGTTACAAACTCCAGACCGCCCGCGCGCAATCTATCGTCGCTTGGAAATAAACTTGCTACTCTCGAGTTTCGATTCTATAGTAGGCACGCTCACCTGTGCGTTTGCTAGTGTGTTGATTTATCTCTTCATCTTTTTTCAACTTTTGATTGATTTAAATGCATTTCACTTGAATTTACCTGTAATTATAATTTGCTGTTCCTCTAAATCTTATTACATATTTTTGAACAGTATTACTATTCGAAATATTATTTCATTGAAAATAATGTTATTATTAATGATGGAAAACGAATTTAAGTAAAACGTATATAATAACAAATGGTTCGTTATTTCGTTAAAAGATCTGTTCTACGAATGTACTATATTGACGTAGACTACAACGATCGTGCCTTTCATTATGCCCGGGCAAACGTAGTATCGCCCAACGAGCACCGATAGTAAGCTTTACGTTTTAAGTTATGACATCATCGCGGCGAGAAACAGCGGACGCGTCGCATTAAGTATCTCGCGCGCAATACGCGCATTCAGTTCACTATCTCGATAGTTCAATACATTATCTACGTTTTTCATCCTAATTGGCTCCTTTCCACGAAATACTAATAGGTCTCGTAACTTGTTTGACCAGTTTTTATATTTTTCTCAAAAAACACATATTTAAACAGACGTATAAATTTAATAATTATTCTTATGAAATATACGAGAAAGCGAAAAATTGATATCGTCATGATACAGATAAATGTTAGCAAGGTAATGTCGATTAACCGTGAATGGCTAGAATTCAATTGGCGTTCGTTGACGAACGTTAATTGAAGGAATGACATTACTTGGTCATAATGAATTATGTACGTACGTAAGATAAAGAAGTTGTTTAAAATAAGAAATCTTTTTAGGTTTTTTCTTTCCGCTAATTAAATATTCAGATAAAATAATATAAAATAATTTAATAAACATTTATATCTTTTATCTGTCACATACTAATCAATAAAATTTAATGTAAAAATTAACCAAGTTAGGATACATATAATACAAGAGAAAAATCATATTAATATTTAAAATATATAATAATGTAAATATGGATAGAACTTTGTAATAGTGATTGCTATTGTTATATCATATATACTGTTTATGATTAATCTTGAAAGTAAATTTTATTGGTGAACGTATGAGAAATAAAATTTATATTATTATATATCTCAAATATTGGTATAGCAATATAACAATTTGCTTTTTATAAAATAACACAATGACTTTAATATTAAACAACGTGCATTATTCGATCAATAACTTAAACTGCAGTACTTTTTATTTATTTCAACGTAGCATATAGTTACAGAATTTTGTTCATATTTTAAAATAGGTAGTATTATTTTTTAAAAATGTAGAAGTAATAAATTATAATTACGTTTACTGAAATTAAAAAGAACTGAGGAAATTGTTAAATAAAATCCTTTTCTCCACCATTGTGTGTACGATAACGTTTGGAACGAAATCGATAAAGTGAGCGGTAAAAAAGCAGTTGAATAGAAAATCGTTCTAGACATAGTGGCAAACATATTTCGTATGAGCAGTAAAAGAATTTGTAGAACGATCTCTGCAATTTGCCTGTTTAGAGTAGAATTTGCGGAAGTTGAGAATTTGGGTTAAGCATACGCTTCCGAATTATCAAGAGCCGTTAAACAAGGTTATTAGCAATACTCTAGTGTATGGTGCTTGACACGTCTAACGATGAACAGATGCAATACAAAATATACTTATTTTCTTACTGTACGAACTAATTTAAATAATAATATACCAAAGCAACCTTTTCTCTTCTTTATAATTGTATTATAAATTCGTATTATAGAAACAGTTCGTGTTATTCAGTGCTCAGATTTTTCTATGTTTTCTGAGCAATCATTGGTTGGATAAGTTTAAAAAAAAGAAAAAATAAAGCACACATTAAATATGTAATCTTCAACAGCATTAGTTCTATATGTCCGTATTACATTTCTTTTATTAACCAAATATTCTTAGTAGTCTGACGACACTTATAAGTATTATTCTTGTCACAATTATGCTCCAATGGTTTTAAGATGTATCTATTTTTAGCATACGTGTTATTTTAAACAGACTTGAAATATCAGAAATAAAGATGGCGGCAAAAAATCAAGAGGACATAATCTAGAATATAAGAGATTAAATATTTTATTTTTGATAGTAGAATGGCAGAATGTAGATACATTTATTGTTGTAGTATATTTAAAAACTGAACAAAAGGAGATACGGAAAATATAAAATGAAAGATAGCGTTAAGATAGGGGGATTAGGATACGACCATAGGGGAAGACGATGGAAACACGTGATATAAATAAACGTAGTAAGAATTTGAAAAAAGGAAACTACGATTTCAGTCGCACTAAGGATTCTTGTAATTTGCCCCTACCATCTACGCGTTCGACGCACCTTACTCTACTTGACTGTTACTCGGAAGTTTATTGATCGTTTGCTGTCTCCTGTCGCTTTTCTTGTGTTCATTGGTTTCTACATTCGAAATGAGCAGAGAAACGCCTGAAAATTATCTTTCCTATAGATAACGAAGTATGATATACCCCTTATGTCAGAATCAAAAGAATACTGAAAGATAATGTGTTAAATCAGTTCTATTTAACTAGAAAGATAAGAATTATATCTAATCGAGAAACGAGTACCTTATTTTTCCTTTTAATTTTTAAAAATATATTAAAACATATTAATAGTTATTAATGATGTAAAACATTTTGTTTTAGTCGGTATTCAACGGCAGGGGTGGAAGGAGGAGGAGGTGGCGGCGGAGGTGGTGGCGGAGGTGGTGGAGGTGGTGGTGGCGGCGGCGGTAGGAGTGACAGTGGTAGTGTTGTACCTAGTGGTAGTGGCGGTGATACCGATAGTGATAGTGATTAAAAGTACGAAAAAGCAAACAAACGACGAGGAAAAGAAATATAATTTAGAAATAAAGGACAGTAATTAGCAAGAATGGCAGATACAAGTCAGCAACAACCGTTGACTGAACCACATACGAATGGGGTAATGGACGGTTTGACAGAAGAAGAGAAGAGTAAAATGCGGCCTGCAGACATCGATGCGGTAAGATTTCGAAAAAAATTTTTTAAGGAATAAAAGAATTTTTGTGGTATCTTGTACTTACTTTTTGTGCTACGTGTAACGTTTTCGATACATACTGCGCTTTTTAGCCACCTCTTTGGGATTTCTAGGCATATATAAAATAGTCCACTATCAGGCGGTATATGTGACTTGAATGAAAAATCGCACAACAGTGTTGCATATCTAAGAAATATTTTTAAATTATATTTTCCATTACATTTTTGTGTAGGATATGAGGGAGATGGAAAGAAGGAAGAGAGTTGAAATGATGATGAATTCTCGACTTTTTCGCGAAGAATTAGAACGCATTATTGAGACACAAATGAAAGATGGTGCTGGACCATCAGGTCTACTGCAGCAAATCTCTGATATGATGGGTGCACAAGGTGCTCGGTTTAATGCAAATGTTTTTAAAAGTAAGTTCATTAAATACCAGTTATTCAATTGTGTCTTATCAAATGCTTATCTAACTAATTCTCTTACAGCTTCTAATTGTGTATTACCTATCAACGATATACGCGGTGTCGAAAGTATGGGTTATGCAAAGGGAGAGAAACTATTGCGTTGCAAATTGGCAGCAGTATTTAGACTGCTTGATCTCTATGGTTGGACTCAAGGTGTTGGTGGACAAATTACAGCACGCTTAAATCAAGATCAAGAACACTTTTTAGTTAATCCGTATGGTCTGTTGTATCACGAAGTTACTGCTTCAAGCTTGATTAAAGTTGATATGCAAGGAACAGTCGTGGAACAGGGGACAACCAATTTTGGTGTTCATGTGGCAGGGTTTCAATTGCATTCAACGATCCATGCTGCTAGACCTGATATAAAATGCATTGTTCATATTACCACTCCGTCCGTTACTGCTGTGAGTAAAGAAATGCATATTTTATTCTGTTTTTACATTTTGCGTCTCTGTTAATTATATATTTCCTCAGATCTCGTCATTAAAGTGCGGATTACTGCCAATTGGACAAGAAAGTATAGTAATAGGAGAGGTAAGCACGCATCAGTATGTAGGTGGATTTTTTGAACCAGAAGAAAAAGAGAAGATAGCAAGAAATCTTGGACCGATGAATAAAGTTATGCTTTTAACGAATCGCGGTGCTCTCTGCTGCGGAGAAACTGTCGAAGAAGCTTTCTTCAATGTTTACAATATGGTCCTAGCTTGCGAGACCCAGTTAAAACTAATGCCTGCTGGTTTGGATAATTTAAATCTTATTTCCGAAGAGTCTAAGAAAGCTATATTCGAAGCCTCGAGAAAACCACCTACACCGCAACAAACGGCTCAAATCACCGAAACCACTGCTCTTGCTGAGAAACTCGAAAAGCGTTGGCGAATTGGTGGAACTGAATTTGAGGCACTTATGCGAATGCTCGATAATGCAGTAAGTATATAGACCTTCCGTTGTTTTTACCTCAGTCCTTCTGTTTTTTTCTTTCATTCCGGAACGTTGCATCGTTCTCGCTTATTACTGATTCTGTAATAGCTAACAAGTTATTGGGTCATTCACAGGGTTTCCGAACTGGCTATATATACAGAAATCCACTAGTAAAGGGAGAACCTCCGCGGCCTCGAAACGATGTAGAAGTACCACCGGCAGTCTCGTCTTTGGGATATTTACTCGAAGAAGAAGAACTTTATAAACAGGGGTAAATATGTTTGTTACATAAAGGTGCTTCACAATTATTGAAGAAAACTTATTACGTTCCCACTTTTTTATAGGCTCTGGAAAGGTGGCCGTAAAGGCACGGATAGGTCACGTTGGTTAAATTCGCCCAATGTATACCAAAAGGTCGAAATACTTGAAACAGGAACTCCTGATCCGAAGAAAATTACAAAGGTAGAAGTCATCACTTTTGAGAACAAAACTGAATAGATATAACGGCGTGCTTCTAAAATAAATGACAAATAAAAAAGAAAAATAATAGAAAAAAGTAAAAAACAGTGTATGGAAAGGAAGATGAAATTTGCGCAAGAATTAGACGATCTTGCATAATATTATTAAAAAAAATACTATTAAGACAATGTCAAGATTTGCATTTATATTAGGATTGATATTTTACATGCACATGTTGTTACATTTATAATCTTCTATAAAGTTATTTGTCGAAACGTAATTATTATCGTTAATTGTAAGAAAAGAGATCGTACAAGTTTTCAAAAATATTGCTTAATTCCATTGAGTTAAGAAAACAAATCAATCATATTTCATGTTGTCCATTATTCTCTTTCAATATACTTTATTGCATACATTTAAGACACGGCGAAAGAGAAAAGATCTCATATGGAAAGTAACTGAAAGTAAAAGTTCATGATTATTCTGAACATTGAATCCTTCTGATCAATTATATTACATTTGTTCGTTGTTTATAATCTCCGTAGTGATATTTGCGTACCTTCGATACATTCCAATTTATAATATTATAGTAGAAAATACACTGTGAAGAAATTCATGTGAAAAGAAAGAAAAGAGAGAGGGAAAAGGGAATACAATCTAATACATCTAATAAATTCTCAACGATCTACTTATGATTAATATAAAATGTAGTTCTAAATAAATGTTGCTATAATATTGTGTATCTTTCGGTGGATTAACTAAAATTATAATGGGACTTTATCGCGCCTCTCTCTTGTAGCTTATTAATATATAAATAAATATATGTCTACTGTTTATCGTGTATAGGTAATTTTTCGAAAAAAGATAGAACCCTTCTCTTTACTTTACAACGGCATGGCAGCATGTATAAAATGAAGAAAAAAATAGAAAGAATTTTATTGAAGTGTGTTATGAATCTATGTTTCAATGATCGATTCGATGAACAAATAATAGCCTTATTCTCGAGCATTTTGTCGAGTTTATGGCATTTTAACTCTGTTGTATGAGCATCGAATTTAAGATAGTCATATGATGCGCATGGATATCATTATTTGACTGATTCACATTCGAAACTGTGTATGAATGTGTGCCTGTTAAAATCGTGTCGTCGAAGGGATGGATATTCAACTCTTCGTCCCACTGCATTTACAAAACCAGATCGATCGACCCTAGATCAGAGGGAGGTAGATATGAAACATTCGAAGAATATTCGCTGTTAATGACAGTAGTATATATAGGCGTAAATAGACGTAGACCTAATTTTTTTAATGCTGTAAGAAGATTAGATCGTAGGTAAATTAATCGAAAAATGTGTACTTGAATTTGGCAAATGAACAGTCTAAAATGTTGCAACATTAATAATGTTACGCACGCAAATTGATTGAAATGATAACGAGACGACATCACCAGCAAAGCAGGCACACATAACATACGCAGACAATGCGAAAATAGGTATCTCATAATGCTGTGTTGGATGTCGAATTATCGATAAGGGTCGGCTAACGTTCTGGTTTTGTGTGCAGTGGGTGTCAGACGGATCTCCGACGCATAGCAGTACACCGGTGAAGATCGACAGTGCCCTTCAATTTGTACCGAAAAATACCAATCCAAAGGAATTTAAACAATTACAACAACAGGTAAGTAACATGAAATTGCATTGATTCAGTTTACGTTCATTTCTTAAAATATTTCAATGAAATAATATATAAATATTTTGTATTTGCAAACTGAATAAACCCTTGGAGCTGTGCTTTTTTGTTTAGATAAAGGATTACCGTAGGGCAGATAAGATATCAGCTGGACCACAATCCCACATATTAGAAGGAGTTACATGGGAAGAAGCCAAAAAAATGCAGGTGATGTGACACATTTTTAAGTAATAACTCGAAATTAAAATTATAATAATTTATTAATTTACTATCTTGCTAAATTATACATCCTATTTTTTGGTAAAATATATATTGATGAGAACATTCGCTTATGAAAGGATGCCACTATTAGCGGAACAGGAGAACAAGTAGTGTTGGTAGGGGCAGCCAGTAAAGGTATCATTCAAAGAGGGTTTCAACACAACGCAATGGTTTACAAAACACCGTATGCCAAAAATCCTTTCGATGCTGTTACCGATCAAGAACTCGATCAGTATAAGAGAGAAGTTGAACGCAAACAAAAAGGAGATATCTGTAAGCAAAATAGCATATAAACTTGCCCTCAATTGAAAATTTACATAGTGAGTAAATTTAATCTTGGTTTGATCTTTTCTTGTTTTACAGATGATGAATCGCAATCAGAATCGGAAGCATTGTCATCATTCAATGTTAGTCGGGCAACACACGAATCAAGCACTGCCAAAAGTCCAATTCAATCGCCGGTATCTGTAACTTCGGAAACAGAAGAAGAGAGCAGAGATGGTAAGTAACAACAAATTCTCGTATGTTTTTTGTATTTTATTGTTATCTCAGAACTGAAAAATAAATCGATCAATGCATCGTGTCTCAATTACTTTCAGAACCCCGAGTTCTACGGATAGAAACGAAACAAGTGCCTGCACCAAGTCAACCTGAAGTTGTATTGAGCGACGGTAAGCTATTTTCTCAATTTTTAGCTTCCAGAGCTTATGCACTTTAAATCGATCATTTTCACAGAGGCGGAGATATTTTGAAAATGATCGAAGAAACGTGCAGTATGCATGTTCGATATAATATATGGGGAGTCTTGTGTCGTATTACTTTTGCATTTTCTTTTTTAAGTCTTATTCCTCCTGTCTTCTATGTGTTTCATAATATTGCATTTTTAAATGAAATTTCGTACAATTAATGATAACGATCGCAAGGCTTGTTCCATAAGCACAAAGGTGTTGCAATTTATCATTACATTTTTTCCCTACCTTAATTTGTCACCTTTATTTATGATCACTAACGCTTGCACCTTGCATGGATGTACTTACATTCGCATAAACATTTTGCATATTTATGTTTGGTACAGGAATATAAGTGTTATTTCCTCCATATTCTTTCCCTTTTTTTAATTTTTGTCCTAGATTGCATGTTAACTACCTTGCATCGCATTAATAAATAATATTCTGTTCTCATTATAATTTCTTCCTTGAATTACGAATTATAGTAAATGTAATTTATAAAAGCTGTGTGCACAACTCGAGTATGGTAATGACTGACACAATTTTTAAGAAATCAATTTGTCCCGGGATATACTCGGACCAATTTGTTTGATTTGTTTGATGTCACAGTTGAAAGATTTTAAGATATTATACTTTTCATTTTGTCAGCTGTTGCGAATACAAGAAATTTCTCAGATACGCAGGTGTGAGCATCCGTGATCATAATAAATATCTTCTGAGAAAGAAGATAAACGAAAGGAGCAAATATTAAAATACAATTGTGGTGTTATGGGACACTATGGTTGCAGATCTTGGTTCACCGAGCAGGTTCTGCAGTCAATGCAAAAACAAATGTGAGAACGAGATTGAAAATGATGCCTGCATTATTAGTAAACACCGTCATTGTCCAGTTGCTGAACTATATCGATACGAACCACGTTTAGAAATTGTCCGAGGTGACATAATCGCAGAGCGGTTAGTAACTAAGTTAATCGACCACCGTCCTTGTCCTCCAGTTATATTAACTGGTGAGCAAGTAAATTGCTCGGGTGACACGAAATACAATGGTATTGAACAAGTTCCAAATTCGGTTTACTTTGAAGACAAAAAAACACAAGAAGAATCGACCAAGAAAAGAAAATCTAAAGTTCGTAGATCATTGGAAATGAAAAATAACGTAAATTCGTTGAATGTTCCGTCTTCTAACGAAAAAATGAAAGAAAAAGATAGAAATGATGAAACGAATTTGAAATCAATCGATACAAGCTCTATGGAACAGATTACCGAAATAGTAAACTGTATTGATTCAAACATACCGCCAACGAAAACAAGATTAATCGCTTTATCTTCTCCTGAACTTAAAGTCTCAAAGAAATATAGTTTAGATCCGTCCGATATGAGTTTAATATACAGTTTGACACCATGTATGAATTCAGAAAATGATCACGAAAATATCGATAAAATGATGATAGACAAATCGTCGACGTTATCAACATTTACATTTGAACCCAATAATAACTTGGAGCAGGATTGCTTTTTGCAATCAAACGAGGAGAAAAGTCCCAGAAACGAACAACAACAATGGGAAAGAAAGGACTGCGTAGACGATAAAACTGATAATTATATTTGGTTCAATTCGTTATCCGACAGTGAAAAGTGTGAGTTTTCTAACGATAATAAGACAATAAATAACGATATATGTTTTGATAATGGACAAGTTGAAATTCGTTCGAACGAAGGATCTGATATGTTGGAACTATTCGCTGACACGACTTTAGAATTGCTGGAAACTACCGGTGAATATTTTCGAAATGACATAAGCAATATAGCGAATGAAATTATCGCAGAACTTAATGGAAACGACACGTATGTGATCATTTACTGTCTAGTAAATGAAATTTTTCAAAAAGTTTATGATACTCTCTCGAGTATAGAGTTAAATGATCGATCTAGTTCGCCGTTATCAACCATTTCTTGGCAATTCTCAACTCCAAAATTATGTTTGAACGTAAAAGATAATAAACACACGCCGAAAGAAATCGAAAAGACTCAGACCAATCAAACTACACCTGTTATCGTTATACATGAAGTTATTCACCATGTGATCGATGCATGCGATGAAATTAAGAAAGCAAAAACCTATGCAAATATAGAGCTGAGAGAAAAAGGGAACAATGATACTGTTAACAATGACGAAGAAAACATCGGACAGCAGAAGGGTTTGACAACGACGATAAACGGTGACAAATTAAAAAAAGCATCTGATCGAAACACACAAATTGCACCGACTGTTACCGCTTTTGAGAATCTGGTTTTACACGAGAAGAATGATCAGTCTCCTGAAATAACAGCAGAAGCAGGTGACATGACGGAAGCAGCAATTTTCGAATTTCATACACTAGTGAAGGCGAAGCCAACAAATACTGATAAAAAGGAATTTGAACTGAACTTCCGAATAGAGAGAAATTTTGGTGTTGAGAGCAGTGTTGAAAATAAAAAATTGCATGGGCAAAATATGGAAGAAGTTGAGTCCGGTCTATCTGAAAGTCTAGAGAAACTCGCTGAGATAGATTGGAATATAAATTCAGATGTTGGAAATAAAAGATCTCATGAAAAAGATAAGGAACAAGTTAAACTCAGTCTACCTGAAAGTTTAGAGAAACTCGCTGAGATAGATTGGAATATAAATTCAGATGTTGGAAATAAAAGATCTCATAAAAAAGATAAGGAACAAGTTAAACTCAGTCTACCTGAAAGTTTAGAGAAGCTTGCTGAGAAGGGTTGGAATATAGATTCGGATAATTTACCTGAAATTGATACAAGGGAAGAAGAAATAGCAAAACTATCAGAGACTTCTAAGGCTGTAGAGCTGAAAGAAAAAGAAGACAGTAATACTAGTAACAATGAGAAAGAGGAAATCGGGCAGCAGGTGGATAATTTGACAACAATGATAAACAGTGATGAATCAAAAAAAGATTCTGATCGAAGTATGGGAGTTACATCGATTTCTTTTGAGAATTTGGCTTTAGACGTGGAGAATAATCAATCTGTTGAAACAGAAGCAGACGCAATTTTCGAGTTTCGTACAATAGTGAAAGCGAAGCCAATAAATACTGATAAAGAAGCAGTTGAATTGAACTTTCGAATAGAGAGAAGTTCAGATGTTGAGAGCAGTGTTGAAAATAAAACATCGCATAGACAAAATAAGGAAGAAGTTGAGCCTGGTCTATCTGAAAGTTTAGAGAAACTCGTTGAAATGGATTGCAATGTAGGTTCGTATGATCTGTTCGAAATTGAGGAAAGAAGAAGAGAACCAATGACACTATCAGAGACTACTAAAGCTGTAGAAGCGTGCGTTGATTGTATTTATTGTATGAATTCCTGTCCTGTGGATTACAATCAAGAATATTCTCCGTTATCGACCATAGGTGAAGAAGAATCAGACGAGAAGATTGTGGATTTAAACTCAGAAATTGGAGGAAAACGACTTAATGATACTTATACATTTTGTGATTCCGAAGAAATCGTAAATGACAAAGAATTATCTAGTCATAACTTAGAAAATAACAATAACGCATTCCTTTAAAATGATTTCATCAAACGATCAAACATCGTCCTTTTCAGAAATTCATCCCCTCAAAGATGTAACACTTGCTTCAGTGGAGTTTCTTTAAGTTAATAACTTGAGAAAACCAATAGTAGAACCATCATCGTAGAATTTAGTTCCTAGGATTATTTAAAGAATACTTTTTCAAATATCCAAAAAACTATTCCTTTTCTGTTGCTACAAACCAAAGAAATTTTTTTATTTATCAAAGGTATAAAACGATATGTTAATTTGTATTCTATTTTTACACAGTGCTCGTTTTGTTTATTGTTTATATCTAGTGTTTGCAATTGTATTATGCACATTGTTCGTGTCCTGATATTGCATACTTTGTTTTTTTAGTTTTTCTTTCTTTTTTTATTTATTTTTTCTTTTATTTGTATCGAGTACATGTTTTGTATGTGAAACATATTAAGATTATGAAATAAATAATTTTCTTAAAAGTAACGAGATACAGAGATCAGAACAAATCATTTTAATATCCATTTTAACATCTTTATCAGTTGTTATAATGTGACTGCATATTCGAAACGCTTGAAGAGCAAACAAGAATTATACTTTGGTTTTCGTTTTCGAGGTAAGCGTGAGTATTTGACTATTCTTCGCCAATTTCTTGTGACATTCTAACTTATACACTAATTTTATTTATACACTCTTTATTAATTGTAAACATAGATTTTACATGATATTATGCTTCCCTTCTTTATCATTTATATACAAAATTTGTAGACAACGTGTAATATTTCTCAACTTATTGTTTCAGGGGAAAATACCGTAAACGGCGATCACTCTGATGCGCATCACAGTACATTTTCTCAAAGTAGTAAAGAGGTTTGTTTCTTATGTCATCTTAACTTAAATATTATCATTATCCTCGAGTTTTATCACAAATGTGCAATAATATCTTATATAACTTCAATCTTTATCATGCTATATTGTCGACTAATAGAACTTGAAAAATGCAAAAATAAAAGGGAACGATGAATTATCGAAAGAAAAGCTCGAGGATTCTCAAAGTATATATGCGATAACGAAATATATATCGCATATATACACACAGTCACGAAATTGGAACATACCTTTTATCATGCATTAAATCTTTATTATAACAATTTAAAGATCAATGCCAATTGCGTGACACGTTTTGCATATAGATGTTTCGTAAAATGATAAAGCTACACATTTTTGTCTTTTACTATTTCTAACGAATCTACGTCGCATCGTTTTTTATACATGAAAGAATTAGTCGCGATTATCTTTTATCTTAAACTAATCGTAAATTTTTACGAATCTTTATATCACAATCTCATCTTTAATTTATCGAACGAATCTTAAGAATCATACACAAATGCTGCTTCGTCATTAACTGCGATATAATGCTAGGAATAAGCTAGTACGCCAATAGTGTTCGCTTGCATGAATCTAAGAATGACCGATTTTTATGGATCCAATAAAGATCATGCAAAACGCTAAGGGGCGAAGGAAAAGAAAATGGGACACACGTGCGCGTGTATTTATACATATATGTATGTACAATACTATGGAAACATTTTAGACCATCTACGACAATGATCTCATAATAGCAGGTAATTTTTAGGAAATATTTCCATACCATACAGTGTTATATGATATTTTGAAAGTCATAGTGGTATAAATCAAGAATTTGAGAACTTGAATTTTTTTAAATTATCATTTATTATTTTTTATAATTAATTAAACTATAACTTCATTTTCTGCCACAGTACGTTTTTATGGCGTGCAAAAATATAATCAATTCTGTATAATCAGTGGTCTGACTTATACCACTATGATTCAAATAAAGACGAACCTTCAGATATTCTCTACAGTGAGTACAGATTGATATAGAATTTTTTGCCGTAATGTATATATATGCAATTATAATTATAATTATGTATTTCGAATCGTAAAAGTATCCGGCCCCAAACTTCAACTTATAGCTAGTAAACTTTTACTCGCAAAGGTTAGGTTTCTTCGAATTCGAATTATGAGGGTAAAATAACGCGCCTAGTCATATGACAAATAATTCGAACTATAATAAGTTTATATTTCAATATATAAAGATTTTCATAGCGGATTCATACTACAGAATAAAGTTACAGAAATTCGAATTAGGGAAGTTCAACTATACTGATAATTCGTGAATTAAATTCTTGAAAGTAATAACAGAGTTCGAACAACATCAAGTATCGTTATACTCGTTCATAAAAATGAAATACTTCCTTTTTTATAGATGGTTTAACATTTTTGCATAGTACTATACATGTATATATATATATATATATATTGATAAAACGATACATAATGGAAGAAAAGATTCGAGGGAGAAAGAGCAGGCGCGCGCGCGTGTGCGAGCTTGTAGGGAGAAAGAAGGAAAAGGCGAATTGGCTACTTGCATGTGCATGCAGAAAGGTTTATGGTTACGGTTGGGACCTTCCGTGTTAAGGGTTCCGTGTCGCAGGATGTGAGCGTTAGCGAGGAGTCACCGAAAAAGGAAAAGAAGAAGAAGAAAGGCCTTAGGACACCATCTTTCCTAAAGAAGAAGAAAGAGAAGAAGAAGCCAGTCGAGGCGTAGGTAGTCCTAACTTTGGTACGTATGTACAAAATACACAATATTGGAATTGGTATCTTTATTCGTATCCACCTCATTCATTATTCTCGATTATACATGCGTTAATATTTCTCTTCTCTTTTTTTTCTTTTTTTTTTTTACAATTATTGATTCTAACCAGTTGACTTTGCGTAGATCAATGTCGCATTTTTAGCAGATATTTGTTTAAGAGGTTATGTTATGATTGATGACGGGAATAAAATTGTCACTTCACACGATCTTCCACTTATCTTCTTGCTAATTGGAATAGTTATACCGCGACTTACATCAAATTTTTTGTATCCAGGAAATACTAATCGTAAGAAGAAGTTCAAAGAAGAAAGGTAGGATAGAAATTTCTGTGTGAGAATATGTCTTCCTTCTCTTTCTTAATTTTCATTATTGTTATTGTTATTACTATTATAGAGTAGAAGAGCTATTGATGCTAATGTAATTCGCATAGTTGCAGCAATCTTAGATTTCGTATCCTATAGTCGCCAGTTAGAATCATGATTGCTATGATGGTGTTTATACGGTCACACGTTATTATTCGGGATTGCGTGTAACTCATTTTTTGTTCACTAGTCTCTGAAAATCATACTGTTTAATCGATGTCTGTTTTGACATGCATCACGAGTATAAATAATGGAAACATAAGTTGTTATTGGATCGTACTTTATGAAAGGTTTCCCCTTCGATTTTTTATTTCCAGACACTGCCACGAGCAAAAGCTTATCGCAAATAAAAGAACTATTACCGAATGAGGATTAAGCCGCGAGACAGAGAAGAGTCGAAGATCGCAAAGCGAGTTAAAAAAAATGCATATACCGGAGACGAATGAAAATAGAAAATAGGAAATAGAACATAGAAAATTTAAAATTGAAATAACCGTGCAACAATCACAGCATCTTTCCAGGACTCAAGACTGCCATCGCATTACGTCTACGTACGATAAGAAACTATATTGTACTGTTAATGTTTTTACGTTTTTAATTTGTTAAAGCGTCGCGCTGAACTATTTAATCCGCTATTTAATTTTGCCTCCCCAGCCCCGTTTGTGTAATGCAATAAAACGAAACAAACGAAATACGTCTCTGATTGACAAGAAAATATGTGGGATAACTCCTCGTCGTGTTATAATTTTCATCTTCAATTTCTTTATTCCAAATATGCCTTATCCCTTCTTGTGCCGCCTCTATTTAAGCTATTGTACGTAAGTACGTTATGTGTCACATTTACATACTATTTTTCAATCTTCTCTTTTTATGATACATCATTATACTTTACAATATCAATTTATTAACTATATATGTTAAGATAAAAAATATCTGTTCCTGACAAGATTTCTCGGCAGTAGAAGTTTTAAAAAAGATGAGGAAAAAGAGCGAAAATCAGAGTTAAGTGGTGAAACGAGAAAATTAGCGAAGAATAGACCAAAGGACTAAAGGTATGAGAAAAATAAGCTCGATTCAGTATTCGTCAGCATTATCTGTTTCTACGTCAACCGAATCTAGCCCAACCTCTTCGTAGTCCTTCTCAAGAGCTGCAAGATCCTCACGAGCTTCGGAAAACTCACCCTCTTCCATGCCTTCTCCAACGTACCAATGAACAAAAGCTCTTTTAGCGTACATAAGGTCGAATTTATGATCAAGACGAGCCCAAGCTTCAGCAATAGCTGTTGTATTAGATAACATGCAAACAGCGCGTTGAACTTTAGCTAGATCTCCACCTGGTACAGCTG
Organism: Bombus flavifrons; assembly: GCF_040668555.2. Lineage (NCBI taxonomy): Eukaryota > Metazoa > Arthropoda > Insecta > Hymenoptera > Apidae > Bombus > Bombus flavifrons. The sequence goes on along the minus strand of NC_138451.1, from coordinate 12,629,290 downwards.
TTGGTGGCTGATAATTTATACCAACTTTGAATCCTGTCGGGCACCAATCGACAAACTGTATCGTTCGTTTCGTTTTAATAATAGCGATTGCAGCATTTACGTCCTTTGGAACCACGTCTCCTCTGTACAACATGCAACAAGCCATATATTTTCCGTGCCTGGGATCGCATTTGACCATTTGATTCGCTGGCTCGAAGCATGCGTTGGTGATTTCCGCGACCGAAAGTTGCTCGTGATATGCTTTTTCGGCGGATATTACAGGAGCATACGTAACTAAAGGGAAGTGGATTCTTGGATAAGGAACTAAATTCGTTTGAAACTCGGTTAAGTCTACGTTTAAAGCACCATCAAATCGCAACGAAGCTGTTATGGAAGAAACAATCTGTCCGATTAACCGATTAAGATTGGTATAAGTTGGTCTCTCGATATCCAGATTACGTTGACAGATATCGTAGATCGCTTCGTTGTCGACCATAAAAGCGCAGTCTGAATGCTCGAGAGTCGTATGAGTGGTAAGAATGGAATTGTATGGTTCAACAACTGCCGTGGAAATTCTCGGAGCTGGATATATCGCAAATTCTAACTTAGATTTCTTTCCATAGTCAACAGAAAGACGCTCCATTAATAGGGAAGCAAATCCTGATCCAGTACCACCACCGAACGAATGAAAGATAAGAAATCCCTGTAATCCGGTACATTGATCCGCTAATTTACGAATTCGATCAATAACCAGGTCGACAATTTCTTTACCAATTGTATAATGACCACGAGCATAATTATTTGCTGCATCTTCCTTGCCAGTGATCAATTGTTCTGGATGGAAAAGATGCTTGTACGTCCCAGTTCGAACCTCGTCTACAAACGCATAAACAATATCGTCACTGTCTCTGAATATCAAATTTTTAATGATCTAATGACTCCTTTTTTCTCTTACCAACTACTGTAGGTTCCAAATCAACAAATACTGCTCTGGGCACATGTTTTCCGGAGCTGGTTTCACTGAAGAAAGTGCTAAAGCTATCGTCGCCAACAAACTTATCTGATGGCATTTGTCCATCCGGTTGTATTCCATGTTCCAAACAATAAAGTTCCCAACAAGCGTTTCCAATTTGAACGCCAGCTTGACCGACATGAATAGATATACACTCACGCTGAAACGTAAAAATTTTTTCTATAAAGATCTTTTTCTTCAATCCTTGCTCTTATCGCATATACAATTGCCCTTTTGAATTCAAAATATCGAACCATCACTTCTTTTCCAAAGAAAATTAGAATACAGGAAACTAATTTTTACATCGTTTAATAATAAACAGAATGTTATTCAGACTAATAGTGTATTAATGATTTATTATTTAGTTAAATTTTTTATTTCATCTTTTTCTTTCTGTTACTTTGGCTACAGTAATCACTTTGTGAATTGTGAATTTTTCTTACCATTTTAATTACGTAGAAATATAAAACTTTATTAAACACAGAATTTTTTGCTGACGAATAACACGTTTACACAGAAGATGGGTGCCGCTTCTTTGAACGATTGAAACTTAATGATGCAACACAAGAACGGTCGTCGGCCTCTTATATCCTCCACTTCGAATCATCTCCAAATGTACTCAAGTTAATTGCAAGTATTCATCGGAAAAGCTATTTTCCTATTTTGGTACTTTTCATAATTAACTGTGTTTAAACTTGGTACTAAACTATGAATTTTTGTTTCATCAAAGTATCGTTTTTAGATTTAAGAGTAACAGAGTAAATATAAAAAGTTATATTTGACAAGTCCGCTCTCAGTTACGTCGCACTTAAGATTAAATCTAATAAACGAATATAAATAGCATATCTTAGCTAAAACTAGCTTTTGCTAGCCAAGTCGTAACTAGCCAATTGAACGAAAAGTTCGTGATGCACATTCTTGTGGTCTATTTTTGTTCACATACATATGTATATCTTTGACACTTGCAATTCGATCATTATGTACATATAGTACATATAAAAATACATATGTATTTTGTCATTATATTCGCAATGTACGGAATATCTTTATATTCTTAAATTTTCTTATTTTTCACATATAAGAAATGTATAAACTATCAATTCGTGTTTAAAAATTTGTCTTTATTCTTTCCTTTTTGTTATTGACCCTTCACTTTCCACAACATATCCTCATGCAAATTTGTAATATTTTAAGTTCATATTAATAATTAAATATCAATAACTGATACATACAAATAATATGTATTATTTCTTAGCTCTTTAAGTCGCTATGAAATAATATGAACTTTATTAATTAATCAATTTTCTGAATAAGCAATTAGAATGAAAATAATTTAATTTTTCGTATTTTAAGCATGATCAATAATGATTAAATTATATCAACATTATGGATTAACTATATTATGTACGAATACAAACATGACAATAAATGTCGATAAGTCGTCAGCTATAAAGGACATCACGAAGCATAACACTGTTTTTTGCTGTACATACTAAGAAATCATTTACACCACAAGATATTATTGCTATATTATAACTGAAGATCTTATCTACTATTATTCTGTGCATGATATGAGCATACCAAATATAGATATTATATAGTTATGTAGCATAATATTACAACTGTGTTAAACATAACCTAATATGATTCAATTTATGTAAACATAACCTCTTCATTCTACCAATTACATATTCGATATAAAAACGTACGTGCATATATGAATATGTCCATTCGACAGCCTTTATCACGTTATTATTAAGTTAATTATAAATAAGTAATACGAAATATGGGACGTAGTCGTACACCTTCACCAGGAAGAAGAAGAGATCGGTCTCGAGATCGTGATCGAGAACGCGAACGAGATAGAGATCGAAGAAGAAGACGTTCTCGTGAAAGAAGAAGAAGGTATTTTCCTATATTTTTCTATTAGACTTAAATGATATAAAGATTGCATGAATTTCAAACAATCCTAGATCTGTTGAGCGAGATCGAGTAAAGTCGAGAGATAGAGAAAGAGATCGTGATCGTGAACGGGACAGACATAGACGTTCATATAGCAGATCTAGATCAAGAGAAAGGGACAGACCTAAACCCAAATTAAAACCCACAACAGAACGTCCTGTGATTACAGGTATGTAAATCTAATATTAGTAAAGCCCGATATAAATTATAAAATAACTGACTGTTTTAAATGAATATCTTGCAGAGGCTGATCTTCAAGGAAAAACACCAGAGGAACAAGAAATGATGAGAATAATGGGCTTTTGTGGTTTTGACACTACTAAAGGCAAAAAAGTTGAAGGGAATGATGTAGGAGCCGTACATGTTATTCTTAAACGAAAGTATAGACAATACATGAACAGAAAAGGAGGATTCAATAGACCATTGGATTTTGTAGCATAAAAATTATAAATGTGATGATTCCATAAAATTCTTTACCATTGATAGAGATTCCTTAACCTGTGCAAGTTCTATTGTTTTCATAAATCTAATCAGAATAATAAGACGTATAAATAGTACAAAAAATAGTTTATACAAATGAAAATATAAGTAGACAAAACAAGTGATATAAGTTGACAAAGATAGATCCGTAAAATTTTTCATTTTAAAATTTATTAAACAATTTTTATATAAAAATACTTAAAATACAAGCTTTTTTATAATAAGACAGTATTAAATATTTTAATTAATAATGTTTCAATCATCCACCCTGAGTCGTTTGCTTTGAGATGTATCATCATCACTATTGCTGTCACAATCATTCATATTCGATGTTTCACTCTCAGGGTTTTCTGGAGCTTGTGTATTGAGCTATAAAGTTTAGACATAATCTAGAATTATTACAGTACAGACAATTTTGTGAAAAATGATGTATGATGCAATATCTTTTCTTTTACTTACTAAACTGACATCCATTCCCTCAAGTCCCTCTATCAGTTGTGGATTTTTAATTCTAAAATCTCTAGTTATACTTCGTTTCAAGTAATTTTCTAGCGGTATCTAGATTTATGCGAGTTAAAAATTGTGAATATAAAGAGGAACAAAGAATAAAATATTTAATACTTGTGTTTTATACTTACGCCCGTTCTTTTGCCAAGTAGTAATATTTCTTTGTTAAATTGCTCGATTTCATATACTACACGAGGTATTACTTTGGTTTCTTTTAAAATTTTATTCCTTTGTGCGTATGAATCGGATTTTAATTTTAATTTATTTTGATTTTCCTTCAGAAGATATTTTGTAATAAAATAAAATAATGAATAATGATACTGATGACATTGATTTTTATTTATAATGTACGAAAAATTCGAATTCGACATACCTCTACATATGTAACCAAATTATAGAAAGCAGATTTTAATGATTTTCCAGCTATTTGTACCACCTGAATGAATCTATAACCAGTGAGATTTGTCAATTTCGGTAAACGTATAAATCATTAGTTACAAAGTGATATATGTACGTGCAGCACATACTTGACTGCTTGAAATGCTGCATTCTGATCATTCGATTTAGCATAAAAGTATTTTGTAAGATTACCAAGTAAATGATACAAGTATTGCAAGTTTTTGAAGGTGAAGTCAGTGGATGGACCTGGTTTGATCAATGTATTAGCTAATGTTTGAAGTGCTTGAGCAAGATAAGATAATTGTCTACATAGATTTCGTTCTTTATCTCTTAAATTGTTATTCCCTGTTAAGACAATATCATTTTTTGTGAATATTATAAAATTTTGATTTGGAATTTAAAATTTATATTTACGAGTTTCATCAATTGTTCCAGGTGCTCTAGCTATAGTGTCTTCTGCCTTTAATCGCATCAATAACCACGAAGCACTATCCAATTTTTGTTTAATGTGACCACTCAAAACATTATAAACTTGTAATATAGTATCTTCACGTATACTTTTATATGAACCATTTGCTACTAATTCAATTGCTACCTACATTTAGGTAAGAATAACAATCAATTTAAGACATAAAAGTTTTGAATATTATGTAACAAAAATTATTGCTTACGTTATCAATGTTTCCAGCTTTTTCACATAATTCCACACAAATTTCATTCAATGTATCTCCACATTCTTGACTATGTTCTTCCAAGTTCAAGAAGAATTGTATGATTGTAGAAACAATAGGGCTTCGAATATCTTCTACTTGAATAATTTCTTTTATACATTCGAGCATCTTTTTTAGTGAAAAAAGGGATTTATATAAACAAAGAAGATAATTTTCATGAAAGATATACTAACCTCTTCAGAATTGTAATCTTCAAAGTTAATCTTATATGTAAATTGTTCTATTGTTTGTAATAACAGAAGTGATACTTTTTCCCTGTCATCATTGTGTGTTTCTTCTGTAAGAAACTTCTTGAGGTATGACTTCAATGAAAAAATAATTTTTTGTAATTGAGAATTGATATTTGTAGTTTTTGATTCCTTCTTGGATTGTACTTCAACTTGAAACAATAAATAAAATTGTGATCTAAATTGTCGAAATAACATAGTAAACTGTTAGATAAATACATACAAATTGAATTGAGAAATTTTGGTAATTCAGATGAGAGTAATGTACATATACAGCAAGAAATTTCCTTGAAACACTGTAAAGCCAATATAGTTACTTGTTCATCATTTATAAGTGCATCATCTAGATTTTGTATAAAATATTTATAAAGCAATCTAAAAATGATTTCATTATTATTATTATGCTTTTATTGGCACTATTATCCCATTCCAGAACTTACCTTCCAACATCAATATATGTATTTATATAGTTATGATTTTGCAATTGAGAGGTATCCTGTATAAATGATTTTGTGTGTTGCAAGAGTTGTTCACATGTTTGTAAAATATAGTAACAAAAGCTGTGGTCTCTTCTAAGTGCAACATCATTTTGAGTAGAAGACCTTCTATTTATGAATTACAATTCATTTTTAAGATAAAAATAAGCAATTTAAAACCATGGAAACATTCAGAATGGTTTAGTAATTGCAACACTCATTTCAATCATCATGGTACTTACGAAAATAAGAGCGGTAAACTTTGACGAATTACATCCAAATCCATAATAGTATTTGGTATTTTGATATTATTCGATTTAGCCGGCTTTTTAGTTGTATTATTGGGATCTCTGTCCTTTTTAGATTTATTACCATCACTTTTTTTCGTTTTTGTGGATTGCTAGAAAAATTCGTAGCGAATGTCATGATTTTTAATACAACAGCTAAGTAAATAAAATCCAAATACAGAAATCAAGAGCACGCGGTAAAAGAGTAGGGGATTAGTATAGGAGAGATAACCAGTAAGAAAGGAAACAATAAGGGCGTAGACTGGATGAGGAAATTGAAAAACAAGAAAAACGAAAGAGCGAAGAGAGGGGAATATCTAGCTAAGGAGGTAGATTTATGCAACAGATAATAGATATACATAATAGTTAAGGGTTACATGGTAGACAGTAGATAAGGGATAGTAAAATAAGGGTAGCATAAGGTTGTGTGTGTAAAGTGAGAGTACAAGACAATAAGAAGAATAATTTTGTTGTAAACTGACTTCCTTTTATGGCCATGAAGCTAAAATAAACTATATTATATAAAGAAAAATTATTCTACCTTTTTAATGAAGTCTATCAAACGTGTATATCCTTTGAACAAATTGTTAGTAGCATGAGAGCTTTCCTCATTCCCCTTCGACCATTCTCCAATTTGAAACGCCATTAAAGCCTCATATATCCCAATGACCATACCAAGATTCTTTAACTTGATCTCTGACTTTGGAAAGTCTCCATGAAGTAAGTCAGTTCCATGTTCCTAAAATTATTGAGGTTTATTTTTACATTGACATATCAACTTTCTATATTGGCGTTTAAATTTTAATTACCAAATTTAAATGCTCCAATTCTGTAATTGCCATTTTCCTGCACAGTGATTTCAAAATATCATGTAATTTTTCAAGAGTACGTGAATTTTTTACAACTGTATTAATATATATCTTTTGTAACGTAAATATCAATTGAGCAATAGGTTCTTGTAATACTATTTCCACTCCATGGACATCTGTACACAATTCCAATTTTACAGGTGGCAAGGCACTATCATCTGTATGAAGATACAGATTCAAATGTGAAAGGAGCATGTCTACTAGAATTTCTGTTATTTCGGGATTTTTGGTCACAGTACCATACAGGCCTAAAAACGTAATGGAGATTAAGAAAATGGCAATATCAAACAACAAATTGTTGGTCATTCAAACAAATCTTCCATACCTTCGTACAGGTGTAATCTGGTTTCATACTCATAAGTAAAGGTCTTTTTTAATATATCCGATATTTCATAATATAAAGTTTTATCGCAATCTGTCACTGATTTTCCTCGTTGCGAATTATACTCCAAAGTTACCTAGATCGAGTGATAAAAATTGTAGAATTTTTTTCATAAAGATAAATGGAAGTAGTTTCTTTCCATTTTTATTTATGATCTTTATGTATACCTGAGTTAATGTTGATCTAGAACTAGCGCTCATTGAATCATTAAATTGACTAAGTCTAAAGCTAAGTTGAGAACGCACGTTTGTATATTTTAACATTTCAAGATATCCTGTCACAGCTGTTTGTCGTTTTAATGCACCTTTCCTGTAAAGAGCTTTTCTCAAAGTCAATAAAAGGTTTTCTCGTATATTTGGTGAAACACGCGCTAATGGCAAAATAGCATACAAAACTTGATTAGCAACTGTAGGGTGTAAAAATAACAATCGTTCGAGGATAGTTATAATCCAGACTTGATGATCCAAAACAACTATTGACAATTCGCGGCACATATACTTTAAACAGTCTAGAAAACATTTGTTTTAAGTAGGATTAAAGAATAGAGTCACATTTGGTGCAATTCTCTGATAATATTATTGCCTTTTTACCTGTGTAGTGTGTTGTCGGCATACCACCTGCTACTATTTTATTAATCAACTCTTGTAACACAATAGGAACTGTCTCGTGACGTTTCTTAATTATTTCTCGTATTATTTCGGATCCAATACGCCACATAGCTGTTGCATTATTTTTAGATTTTTGATCAGCATTCATTAACGTAAAAGCTAAATTTGTAAGTCCCCTTAGTACTAAATGACGATCTTTATTGCTGCAAAATTAAAATTAGACAGTAAAATAAAGCGTATATGTGAAAAAAGAAATATTAATTGAATTGACCTGCTGTCAATGACTTGTCGAATAATCCCAATTATATTACAAGGTGTAGGTAAAAGTTGTCTCATCCAAGCACTGTTTTGTCGTTTTTCTTTTTCTAAGTTACTATTAACCACAGCCAGTCTTAATATCTCAAATATCTGTTAAGAATATTTTACGTCAGAATAATAAAGTAAAAATACAAATTTTTAATTTCGTACTAAAAATTTTTACTACCTGATCTTCATATATTGTAGAAACTGACATCAGTACAGAGAGCATAAAGGGTTGTAGCACGTACTCTGGGGCATGAGACACATGTTTAAGGAAACGGATAAAATCTTTCATGTTTTCATGATTTAACTGAGCAGCTTGGTACACATGATACAAAACAGTGCTCTCAATGTCTTGTACCTCTTTTAAATTTATTATATCTATAAATATCCATATAAAAACAAAAATGACAATTAGAAACTTATGCAATGAATATACACAGATGTTAGTTACATATTTTACATACCAATATTTTCAAGACTATTACTGTCATCAGACGAACTTGTTTTTGAATAACACAGCTCAAAGTATTTGGACAAGGCATTCAAAAGCTTTCTATTATCTTGATTTGGACATAATTTTAACGTCTGATATGTGAATGAGGGTACTTGATCCAGAGGGAGATTTGGAAGAGCAGAACATAATGTCTTCAAAACCTCATTACGATCTGTTTTATCTAGTACCATATCCCTTTACATGGGTAAAATTAAATAACTCTTTTATCTCTAAAATTTCATATATGTAAGATTCAATCATATAGACACAAAAAGTCAGTTACCCAAACATTTTTGCCAAAGATGGTAAAAGATTGACGTTCCAATGATAATTACATATGGCTTTAATAATTAGTGATTTATATTCAGTTCCAGAAACTTCAGCATCTGCATGAACAATATATTTTTCATTTTCCAGTGCCTCCAGTAATGCAGGTAATAAATCCTTCCAACTGAAAAAGGAAGAAAATGGTTTGAAAAACTTTCATGCAGAAAGAAAAAGAAGAGAAGAAAATGGGAACAAAAACAAATTGCTATACCTGCATAGCTCATTATCATTATCGCGAATATTTGTAAGACAGAAGTCAACAAGTTTGACAAGATGTTGCTTTGAATAGTTTGGCAAGTCAGAAATTATTCGGCTAACGATCGCATTTGCCTGCCCTAGAGATATGTTAGTTTCCTCCAAATTTTTTAACGTAGATTCAATCACTTTTCGTCGCTTAGTTTGACAGGCTTCAGAATTGGAAAATGCTTGCAGAAGGTCATCTAATGTTTTTATTCCATTCGATTTACAAATACTGCTATGTATTAATCGCGTAAGCTAATGAAATTACATTTTAATATGGAAATTTAATATTTATAATATTAATATGGAAATGGAATATTTATGATTACCTGTTCCACGCTCGATTCTTGAACAAATGCGCATATTTCCGATTTATTGCCACGTTCTCTCAATTTTTCAAACCGTTGACTCATATTTCGGTATTTTAGATCTATTTGTTGCTTTTACCTTTCTTATTCAGAATAAATTTAATATAATTCACGGAATTTTCAATTTCTTCGTTGCTGATTGACTTCAATCTATCAAGAACGTAAGATTTCAAATCGTAGAATACAAACACATGTGCGCAAGTATTATATCATTTACAAGTTCGACAAAGCTTCGTATAGAGGCCGTACCTTCAGAGATGCATATCTCTGATATTTGATATTTGAAGAAAAAAAAGGCGGGAAGCGTCTTTCACTCAATAATTAATCTATTGTACATGTTAGTTTGAAATATTCGTAGCGTTTCTGACAATTAATATTAACTGCTATTGTATATTTGTTTAAGATAGAAGAAGATTACATGTTTAGTGTTAGCAGAGAGGAGTATTAGGAATTATAACGGCTCTAATTCAACGCATGAAATTAACATTCATTCGCCATTGTAGCTTAAAACGTGGAATTTTGACTGTTTCGCAACTCTAATACAGATTAATTTTACTCACTAGTAACGATAATACAAAATCGCGACTTGCCTGATATGGAGCCTATCAGCCAAAAACACAAACTACTACTCAACTACTACTCCAATTTCGTTATGATCATTCCAAATAACTTAGAAGTTTAACAATTTCATAGAAATTTATGTATGAAATGTAACAGGTTGAAAATTGTAATATACATGACTTGGAAAGTAGAAGCTGTATAAAATATTTAATTTGACTTGTAAACAGCGTTGCAATTGCCCCTTATCAAATAAACAGAATTTTCATCGAAATTATTTTCTATAAATATATCTTCTATAAAAATATACTTCGTCTGGAACGTACAGAGACGAGGCGTATTTTGTAATCATGTAGTTTTATGTAAAAAAATAGAAAGGATTTTTTCTGAGGTAGACGATAGGTACATTTTTCGAAAGTGAGAACAATGACTGTTCGAATGGTACGCTATCATTTACATCGGTATTTCAGATTTCAAGCAGAGGTTTGGCAAGAGGATAAAATGATAGAATAAATGGATCGCGGTCATTTTTTTCTCTGACGACAACCAGTCGAAGGTTTTGGATTTTTAGTCCAAGGTCGGAGGGGGATAAGTTAACGATATATTATTGAAAGAGTGAAAAAGAGAAAAAGGAGATTCGGGCGTGGCAGAGAAAAGTATACAAACGATTACGCATGTTCCTATGGCGAAAGTCATTTTCGGTGCTCGTTCGAAACACGCCCTTGTACCCCACCTGATTTCGTGTATCTCATTCACCTACCCGAACCGGACTATATAAGATTTCGGCTACCAAAGGATCAGCACGCACTTGCTTTCGTACATTGTTAGCGAATCGACCAAGGTTCTCTTTCAGACTCACAATGTTCTCGAAGGTAAGCGATGCAGAATAATTTGTTACGAACATCGAAATTGTATCATACGGCTCTGTGCTATACCTGAAGTATATCTCACGTGTATTCCAAATGTGACTCGACTCAAACGAGTGGAAACCATTTGCAAGTTTACAAACTAAACTATTCATTATTATTTTATAATACTATTATACTATTATTTTTGTAATTTTGCATTCTCAGGTCTTGAAGTTCTCTTTTGCCTGCCTCTTTGTTCTAATTTTGTTCTAACACAGGACTGAATTATTTGGGAGTCGCAGAAATTTTTGAAATACACGTGTAATATACTTGAAAAAAAGGAAGATGATAGGGAAAGAAGTTGTTTCGGTAACGGCATCGTTGAGCTAATTTTGTTCCTTTCTTTTTCAGATCATAGTACTCGCTTGCATTCTTGCCATGAGCAACGCCGGTATCTTGGCACCAGCTGGACAATATACTCTGACCCCTGCGGCTTTAACGTCGACATCGGACAATATCCTTCGCAGCTCGGGAAATCTCGCACAAATTGCGACCCAATCGAAGACAATTGCCACCCCATTCTCGAGCACTAGCAGATCCGACATTCGCGTAACCAACCCGGCCATCTACGCTCACACTGCTCCAGTGGCATACGCCGCAGCCCACGCACCTTTGGCAGCACCCTTGGCAGCACCTGTGAGCCCACTCCTTGGCGTCGCTTATTCTCCAGCGGTGGCTGTTTCGCACATGGCCTACAGCAGCCCCATCGGTGTCTCTTACTCTTGGTAATCGTTTCTCCTTCTGAGTTTCTTGGACCGTTGCTCTGACAATCATTTGGAATAACTTTCATCGCACTATGTTTGTACTAAAAATGTCTTTTACTTTCTATTTATTAAATACGATATGTATTGAAACGTAACAAGTTGCGCCTTATATTTTCCTTCCCCCTTCGCCGTTAATTTCATATTTGTTAGGTATTCTCGGCTAGCGTTGATTCTGTTATATCTTGCTAGATGTTCGCTATATCTTCTATTGAACGAGAATACACATAGTACGTAAATCGAAGAATGTTCAGATATATGATTACCACTTGGCACAGGTCTATTCCCACGAAGTAATCGCTATTGTCTGACTTGGATTCGCGAATATGTTAGGCCTGAAAATGAATATTGAAAAAGAACGAGTGAGACAGAGCGCAGTACATCTCAGAATTCATGCAATATGTATACATATGAACGCACTATGTATTTCTAGGAAATAGAAATTAATTTAAATATAATCATATCATTTTGATATCATCTTGACCGTAAAATACTCGATAGTCTTGACTAAAACGATTTCAGAAATCATAAAATTCAACGTGAAACGTTCCTGTTATCAGCTTCTCCGCTCGATTGGAACGATGAGAACGAGCGAACAAGAGTACGAATTTGGTCTCCGAGCTTCGTATAGAGTTACGATTGATTTATTGAATATTCGATTATTACATTCTGTGACAAAGTTGATCGTTTAGGTAGTAAAAACGATTCGCCATCGACACGAATGTTTGAACGTGTTTCATAATCGGTCGTGGTTTTAGTCGAGTCCTCCGCCGCTTCGTAGTGGTTCGAGCGTGTGAACCTTAAAGAACCTTGACGGCTCCTAATCCCTGCAAAGCTCCAAGCCCGTTAAGCCCCAGAGGAGTTAAACCAGCGGTGAGAGCGGGTGCAGCTCCGATTGCGGTGGTCAGTCCAGGTGCGAGAAGCGCAGGAGCGGCAACAGCTGCTGTAGCCACTGGAGCTGAAATCATCGCACGAAACAATCGTAATAATCGAATTTTACAATCGAATCAAAGTCAAAAGTGAAAGAATCGTTCAAGCGATCGGCATACTAGTGTTCGCCTCGTTAGCGAACAATGGTATGCCACTGTTCGTTTTCAACTTGAGCTTTTACTTATACGCCTATTCGTTAAATAATTGACCGCACGAAATACACGCGGAACGATATTACTTCACTATATCGTACGACGAAGCGTGCTATGCTTAGTATATTAATAGTACGTATCAGGTTGAGTAATAAAATAAAGTTCATTCGCTTGTTTCTTACAAGAGTGCATAGACACGTTGCTATATTCCTATAAAATCTACGTATCCGATCTACGTGTCCCATTTCTCCGTAAATATACTATCTTTCGTAAAAAATTCAGGTGCACGTACTTCTATGTTCTTCGTAAGAGACGAATGAACTTGTTACTCAAGTCGATATATGTATAATAAGAGAAAACGAAAGATAAAAAAGGAAGTGGAAACTAAGGAAGAAAAAAGAAAACAATAAGAAGAAGATGTGAAAGGAATTATGGCAACAACTGAAATGATAAAAAGGAAAATGAACACGAGAAAAGCGGACTAATAAAATATCGATTCTAAGGCATAAAGGAAGCGTGCCGGCAAACGAATGCCAAGCGCCCGATTTTCTCGCGACATCGTCGAGTCGACCGCCGTCTGATATTCGACTATGTTCTAATCGTTAAATACATTGCGGTTAGAAAAGGTCGTGTAAAGATGCGTATAAGGTAGCATCGCTGTACAGTGACGCACCATCGATGTATGTAATATATGTAGCGATCTAACGTATAGGCTAAGTTCAACTAAGTTGTGGATGTTAGAGAGTTACAATTTAATTGTAAATTGGCACCCATTAATCAGGTACCTGCAAGAGCGGTATTTGCGACCGCAACTACCGGGGCGGGCACAGCGGTCGCCGTCACGATTCCAGGATTGTTAACGCGCACGTCCGCTTTCCTGACGCTACTGAACGGCGTATCTACGCTCTTCGCGTAGGCCGATATGGCACCTAAGTTACCGATACCCCGTATCACGTTAGAGGTCGATGTTGCGATAGTTGGTACAGCGAGGGCGGCTGTGGGCAGAGGAAGGGCTGCTGCAGTGGACAGAGGAAGAGCCGCTGCTGCCGCTGGCTGCACCGCGACCGCTGCGGGCGCGGTTGCTAGCAAACCACCGCCGATCACGCCAGCTTGTCCAACCGCCAGCAAGCAACCACAAATCACCAAGAACTGAAAAACAAAAATTAATTTTCTCTTTCTCTTTTTCCCTTCTTTTTCGCTATAGCTAACAATGCGTCACTTTCTGTTTCATTTTCATTGCGCTTTTCCTTCTTACTCGACGATTTTGTTCTCCGTTCTGTCGCTTTACTTAAAATTTTGTTTAGATGTAAGAAGATTCCAGAATCGAAATGGTACAATGAAGTTAAGTATCTTATACGAAATCTACAGGGAAAGAAGACGATGAATCATTTCAGTGCACCGTCATGCCAACATTGTTTCTTTATTCAGACTCTTCGTAACGTTGAAACGTTGCTTGGTATGGTAAGAGATTGAAAGATATCCAGATATCGTTTGTCTCGACAGTTCCATCTCTTACAAAGAAAACTTCTTCTAGTTTTAGATTAAAAAATATATGATATTACTTAAACTTTTTTTTTAAGCGAATTTGTGAAGCGCACTTTTGTGAAAAGTTTATCGTATCAGTAAATTCTGTTAGACAAATTTTTTGCTAAATTATCAAACCAGATCGAAAATTGTGGCAATTAATTCGTGGACCATCGCGAATGTCGGCGTATATGAGTCTTTTACTTACTCTAAACATGATGATGATAGGTAGGAGCTGCTTTCTTCACCGACTGGAAACGACTAACGAATTGAATGCATCTAGTGGATTTGTCAGCCTATTTATACGTAACCTCTTGTAATCCTGTCCAGATAGTTAACTTGAAATATTTTTTCACCAAAAACTTGGTATCAAGTGTCCGTCGACCAAAGACCAGCGTATTGCATAGAAGGTTTGCAACGAACCGGCATTGCAACACATACATACGGCTAGAGAAAATTTGATATCGTAAAACTCAAGTAGCAGATTGCACTGTGATCTTTCTAAAGAAGATTTTTGCTATTCGACTAGCACGAAACGAAATCGGTAACCAAACCACCAGTGAGACAAAGAAATGGGGAAGGTGGAATGAAAAATACTAATTAAACGCGTTAGAGAATACGCATAATTTCGTTAGCTTGTGTCGTTAAATGTGTGTTATAACAAAACACCGATATGTAAATATACACCGATTGAAAAGTAAAAAACAGACAGATACCCTGCGCAATTACTCAATGTGAATCTATCTCAAATTGCAACCGATATGTCTTGGTATCCAGGTATACTATAGAATTACAGCTTAGCCATCGTACAAAGAATCGTACGTTTGACAAATATCGCGTAGGATATACATGGATAATAGCGAACTATTGAAAAGATTGTTGTAATCTTTATGGCTGATGATTAGCGGTTCGTGTCTCAATCTATTGATTGGGGTTAGGTTACATTCAGGATCGTATATACAATATCACTGTTAGAAAAGTCAAACTGACTTTAATACTATTCATTCGTCGTTCTTTCCAAATTTCAAAGACGTCCAAGTCAACCCTGCTACGATCCTCGAATATATACGTATACACTACGCCAAAAAATTAAAAGATCTATAAATTTTGATCGAAAACTTGTCGATATTCGAACCACTGTAACTTTGTCAATAAGAATCGTACAATACTCTACTTGAGCTCGTTTCAAAGGACGAATCGTCTACTTTCACGCCCTTAAACGTTAATTTTGTCGAAGATTCTTTGTTGTTGCGAAATAGAGTAGGAAATTAAAGTTATTTGTTTCCCTTTTCAAATTTTAATTTCGTATTATTTAGTAGTACATATGCACTTTTGTATGATTACAAAAATTGTATACTATGAAACGAAGAACCCGGCCAAAGGCACTTTATTGGGAAATAATGTGTCAATACTTTTTGTAACATCTGTGTGCATTTCAATGTATACTAGAAAGAACTGATGCTACAATGAATGAGATTCAAGAATCAATTATTTCGTTCTAACATACCCTGCTGCATGTATAAAGATGTGAGTATTTTGTCTATTTCAATTAAGTTACTTTATCTTGATTCCGTTAATAAAGTCATATTTGATTCCAAGTAATTTGGAAAAAATTCAGCGAAAACGTGAATGTAAGTAGCTTCGCAAGATCAAAAATAACAAAAATGGGAAACGAGGGCGTGGAGAGTAGAAGGGGTAGAAGGCGACGCGACGGAAAGAATAAACAAGTACAAAGTGAGAGGGAACGCGATCAGACGACCACTGCCGGTTGCAGTTATTACGCAATTGACATTGGCAAATTGTAACAGAACAAGCACGGCCAAGAACTTCGAGATTTCATAAGCACGCCGGAGGCGAAGGAGTGTATTATAATTTGGTAAGATGACGTAGCAAAATGACTTGTTCGTTTTCTAATCTAAATCTTTAGCCATTAATGATTTATATGTATCTCCCGCGTTCAACATGATAGTCACAACTTCTAATAAAAGGAATAACGAAATCGTTGTACTGTTTTGTAACTCTGACAAATAATTATAAATTATATCTTATACCGTGAAATATAAGGATAATGATACCTACATAAAAGCATATTTAATTAGAGAAAGTATTTTGAATAAACTGGTTTTAACAGATTCGATCGCGTCGAAGAAGTGAAAACATTATCGATACAATAGGTTTTATTTATTTATTGTTTCTCTGTAAAATACAGTAGAACATATTCTTGTTAATAACACATACTAACAATTTGTTGGTTGATTGTACTGCAACAGCATACGAGCTGATTCCCGTGATATATCATTAACACCAATAGTGTCTCCGCTTGTCATATCGATTACATAGATCGTACATATGGATAGAGTTACCTAACAATTCTCCATCTCAAGCTGTAGGAATGTCGGGAATAATATGTCGAGATCATTAATTAATAATTCCACCATTTTTTACATTATTGTAACGAGTTAATTGATACTATAATTTTCATATTCGAATAGACCTCGTGTTCTCGAATGCGTAACAAAAGCATCTCCACTTCAGTGTTTCAGTATGTTTCTTAACGATTATGTTATAAACTATTCACTCGATACTGCACGATAATCATTATTTTCAAAACATCCACAGACTTCGCGCACTGTAATTTGTATATATTTTTACATATTTTATTTTATCTATTTTTTTTTAACACAGGCTTTTCGAACAATGGTCAAGGTTCAAGTAATTTTATTTTTTCCAAGATCACTTGCATTCTATAAATATAAAAAATAATATATAAACGTATACATATGACATAACATTTTCCCCTATTTCACTTTTCTTCCTTCTCTAAAAATTAAAGATGAAATATCTTGCGTAATTAGTTAAGTTTGTCAAGCGATAGATCATCTAAAAATAATTTTTATGTTTCGTTTTCACAGAATATAAGTACATCCCCCCCACTTCTCGAGGCTTTATAAGAAAACCATAGTTTTCGATACACGAGTATTTCCTTTTGTATTTCTGATCTATGTCATCATCATTATGATAGGGTTCCACTATTAAAGAAAGACTATTAAGGAAAGAACATCTTTGTTTAACAGCATTAATTAAAAGCCGAAAAAATAAGCACTAATACGTTATAAATATTAATTGTACTAACTATAATAAGCACATTGTTAAGAATACACGAAAAATAACGAACAAAAAGCTGCTCTCCTTTGTTTATTTTTCGTTTTATCAATGCGTTCATTCGTTGATTTTAAAAAAACTCGGAAAGTGACAATAATATGTATATATTTCTATCGTGCTTTTCTTCTAAAAAAAAATCCTTCTTTCCGAATTAATCACTATTAATTAACTAAGCTTAAGATGTAAACGAATAACAATTTACTACATTGGTTTACATCGATGTTGGGGACCAGAAATTCATTTCTCTTAATTGCGATGGTTTTGCTCGAAATGCATTTGGGTAAGCAGCTGATTTTTCTGATTTCTCATCGCTTCCTACATATGTAAGATTTTGCGACGAAATGGATTTCTTCCGAGCAAGCGATCTAAGTGGAGCAGTTGCGACTTCGATGTTTGCTTCGTCCTCTTCTTCGATCTTGCTAGTAACGATTTCCCTAGATTGTCCGAAGATGCTTGCCAAGATCCAACCTCCCTGATATTTCTCGCAATCATGAAGGGATGCTCCTGCAAAATATCGATTCGAAGAAACACGACGACGAGCCTTAGGCGAACCGCTTGGACTGCCTGATGGCGAAGCGACTGGAGTGGCTGGTAAAGATTTGCTTCCTCTTCTGGGTTGACTGGCGGCCTGCTCGGCCGAAATATTCTCGTGAAATTTGTTAGACATCATCTGGTTAGCTACAAGAACAATTGACTTTCCACAAAGTGCTGGCTTGCCGTGAAATCCATCATCTACCCCCTGTGATTTTGTAATCTTCGTATTATCGGCCAGTAATACCTTCGGACTTGATTTAATTCCTTTTTCTGGGAGCAAAATCAGAAACATTGAATCACAAAGAGTAAGAAAGAAATTTTACTTGTTATTCGTTGTTTCAGTCGTAATAATGAACAGAAAATTCGTAATTACAAACTGCACAAAGAACGCATGCGACAGTCAATTGTAAATTACCTTTGTTCGCTGTTAAAGTTGATGGTATAAACGGTTGACAAGGTAAGGGATGCTTGCTAAAATCAATTTCCTGATTTCTTTTCTTCTCCTCAGTAAACTGTTGTTGTTGCGTATCCTGTACTTTCACATTATTTGTTGATGAAGTAATATTTCGTTCCCCAAAAACTTCGTCAATCGGCCGATATTCTTGCGAAACCGATGATCGATTTTGTGTCTTCGGATATCGTATGTAAAAGAAGCTGTCGTCGTGAGATGGTGGACTAAACGTAGTGTCATTGAAATCACATCTGCATAAAAGAAAAAGAACGAGAAGTTGGTAATTACACGTTGCAAAGAAAGAAAGTAAGGTTAATGAAGCAAACAAGGGTATGCTACTCGATAAATAAAGGTTCTTCGACTGATGGTCTTTTGTTAGAAGATTCTTTCAGCTTTAGATATCTTCTTACCATTGATATATTGTTCTCTTTACTACCAACAGTTCGTCTATAAATTTCTAAGTCCTATAGCGATGCGTTTCTCAGAATGCTAACCCGTCAACTAATTCAACGAATAATTCAATGCCTGACATAAGTATTTTGTTGAATTCGATACTATTCATAACATGCGTGAACAAACGATCGTTATTTAATCCGATGTTTTAATGTAAATCGGCATAGATCTACAAGAGAGAATAAGAAAAGAGTATAACAAACGTTATGCACCGCACACAGTGAGCTATACGAGGTCGCACTATTGCGAGGAGTGTCTTGAGTCTAAGAATAGCGGGCACAATGCGATTAACTGCTTATTCGTGTTGTATCACGCATTAGCCAAATTTCATGTATAAATATTTCTTATCGTTTATTAAATGTATGAATTGAACATCCAAGACTTAAACAATGCGAATCTCTTGTTCTATGTGAATGATTATGATATATTCAATGATTAATTTTGAGATCAACTCTTCTGTAAAACTTAGTAAAAGGAAAAATCAGTTCACCTGACCGGATCATTTCTGTCAATTATGATTAGTGAAAATGACTTAACTTTGAAAATACAGCACAGAATAATTTAGACGATTTTAATTAAAAAATAATAATAATTATTCCAAGTAAAAAATTTGTTTATGGCATGCACTTATTTTTTTTACAACGTAACAATTTCTTGTTTGTAACATAATTTGAGAGCTAAGCATATTTGCAAGATCTAAATTTGTTTTTAATCAAGATTGATATTGTTTTTCTATTTTATACACTAGGCTATGGTTATAATGTATGTGTTTTCTGATGAAAGAACATTCTGACAGACGCATGATAACAGTCAAATATATATATGCATTCTTATAAGAATAGTTACATTGTTCTTCAAATATTAGGTTCATCAAAATACACATCCATTATAATCATAAATCATAGACTTAGTTTTACGTGAAAGTAGATAAAATCCAACCGCCGGCTTGGTAGCACGATTTTCGCATAACAAATATATTTGATCATATTAAAAGGGTTAATGCTAAATCTACTTGTATTCAGTATTTACAGATTCACAGAGATGTCCTGCCAGCAATCTAAAAAATTGCCTCTTACCATTGCAATTGGTTTAAATTTCTTCTACATTCAGCAAAGAACAATGCTACGTTAAGGCATCACAAGCCTGCAACTCAGTACAAGTCGAAGTTTAACAACCTTACAACAATTCAATTCTACAAAGGATTCGAAAAGAAACGAACCTATTGTTAGTTCGGCCTTTGATCCACTGTGGCAAAGATATTCCAACGTTGAGTAATCTATCTTCTTGTTTTGTGGAGCCCATTTTTATAATTCGCCAAACTTTCCCTTTCTTTTAAATTGAATCCAATCAAAAATAAGATTTGGTTCTGTTTAAGTTTGCCTATATCTTTCTTTTTTTCTTTTAATAGATCACACCTTGAAACATTGAATTCAGAAGATATCCGACAGTTCAAAGTTGTAATCTTTTAACAATTTTCATTAAAAACAACTTCTCCTAAAGGATTGATCTGCACGTTGTTTTACTGACCTAGAACATGAGTAAAATGATGGATGGGCGCGATTGATTATGCATGATTACATTTGTTTTTATTAAACATTTTTCCATTCTAGATATGCGCTACTTAAATGCATTGAAAGAAGAAAAAACACATTATATTTCATGATTAGACCGCTCATTTTGTTGCAATTTCATATTTTTAAGAACATGATTCAAAAAATAGCATCTTAGTAAAAAATTGTTTTATGTATTAAATATTATAAAAAGCACTATATATACTTTGTATATTTTACATATTTCTTTATCTTATGTATGTGCATTTTACGCAATTTTATACTTTCAGATTCTTTAGAAATGAGAAGGGAGATTAAATAACTCATTATTTATAATATTCGATCCCTCTAAACATAACTTTGACTATTCCAAAGGTATGTTTGTAAAAAATATCAGTTCACTAATGGTTTCCTATTTATATACTCTTTTATCTTTGTTTTTGTTGGACTTGTATTTATTTTTGAAATTAACTAATAGTATATTCTACATACATACGTTTTTGTATTCTTTCTCTGTCTCTGTCTCTTTCTTTCTTTCTTCCTCCCCCGTTCCCCTCAAGAGTATATTTTTGTTATAAGTTACAACGTCTATAATGACATCGACATTAAAGTATTTCTTTATAAAAGGCAAATCATTTTGTTTTGTATTATCTGCTAAGACAGATAACCAGGGTATTTCGAAAGCAATGGCAAAAAATGTAAACACAAAAAAGCAATCGAAATAATATCAAGAAATAAAAAAAGAGAAAGAATAAAATTTATAACGACAAAAATTTAAATAATTTGATAAATATGAAAAAGATAATTGTTTTTATAGTCTCTACTATATTACGTTTCTCATACTTATTCATTGGAGTATATCATTCACAAAATTGAAGTATGAGTATAAACGAACACGTTTCATTCAACAAAATAGCAATATGTATATTGATCGATTACTTACTCGATTTTTATGATATTCTAGATGTTTTTGTACATTTAATAACCCCATAACGGCAATATTTTTGCAGAGCTTCAGAATATCGTGAGCGACGAACAGTTAACCACCATTTGCTATGACCGAATATCATATAATATATTAAGCTCTGTTGTGTCAAAGTACCAACTATTTTATCTAATGGAAAATTCCTATTCGTGGACAAATGAAAAATAACTAGACTAACAAAAGGAGCTAGGGAAAATGAAGAGAAACAACGTTGACGTTGTTATTGAAAACACTAACGGAAAATCGTATTGATTCTTTTTATTACATATTCAAATTTAATTTATTGTATATACATATATATATTGTTGCGTGGCCATTTTAAGATTTGGGGAATTTAGCGTGATTAAAGCCCGTGAAGTGCTGAAGCACTCTGCTCGCGTTACAACTTCAAACAATTCTAAAACTAATTTGATGTTTAAGTGAAGAAATACAACAAAGATTAACTTGCATATTTTATATTTAAAACTAATTATATTTAAAACTGAGTATTTCTAAAAGATTGACTGCTTTAACAGGATTTGATTTTTAATGAAATTTACTTAGATGCTGAGCTCAACATGACAGTCCTAACGATTCAACAATTGTGATGATTCTTTCTTTTTGTGTCGTAGAGTGGCCCATTTATCTGCTCGGATTTACACGACAATCTACGATTAATTTGTTATCCAATAGGACAAATTCTCATTAACTAACGCTAATAAACATTATTTTGATTGGAGTTCACAATATCAGAGAGCGAGTAACTTATGCCTCGGCAATATTCTTTTCCATGGTAACGAAAGATATATATGAAAGATAGATACGAAATTTGAGAGTGATCATAGTTGTTACTGATAAATAATTTTGACATTTAATCTATTGATAGATCAAATTTATTAATTTGTTAAATAACTTTTGTTCGTTACCTCAGCTACGCTGTTGTACAGTTAAATTCGCGGTGTTAGAATTTACCTTATTGTCATACAAGATATTCACGCTAAAGGGAGCCACAGGCCTACACCAGTTCACAACAATATTTGATATCTTATACAACCATAAATATGCTAAAACTTTAAGACGAATTTACAACAATGTTACTATGTGTGAATTGGGAGTGAGATAGATTTTCACTAGATTATATAGATAAATTTGTATTTCTTTCGTGCCGAACAAGCGTTCTTCCGGTTGGGGCTACTGAGTTAGGCTGTTGTCGGTAAGTTCATTGAAATCAAAATCGATTTCAATCGTACTTAAAAAAGTAATCTCGGCAGAAATTTTATATTAAAATCATGTTACTCTTTCTCTAATATATAAATATAAATATCTTTATGTTTTGAAAACGAATAATAATTGTAGTTGAGATAGTGACAGTAACTAACCTATAACTGTTTGTTATTTACATTCAACATACCACATGATTTTACTACGAGCTATCATAATTGTACTTTATTATAATTAATACAGAGTTATATTTTGCATGCACAGGTAACCAACAACAATGAAATTCAATAAACTTGTTTCTTCTTCACGCCGAAAAAACCGAAAGAGGCATTTCACGGCACCTTCTCACATTCGGAGGAGACTTATGTCAGCTCCTCTTTCCAAAGAACTTCGACAAAAATATAACGTTCGTTCTATGCCAATTCGTAAAGATGATGAAGTTCAGGTAGGGTAATATTTTATAAATCGTTTGAAGATTGAAAAGTGTTTATATTAAATGTGATAAAACATATTAAGAATAAGTAAGTAATTATTTTATAAAACCTCATTCATTAAACATTTTTGTTTATTTATTGTTTAAAGGTTGTTCGTGGGCATTATAAAGGCCAACAAGTTGGAAAAGTTGTTCAAGTGTACAGGAAAAAGTTTGTTATATACATAGAAAGAATTCAACGTGAAAAAGCTAACACTGCTAATGTATATGTTGGTATCGACCCATCCAAGGTAAGCTATTCTTTGTATTGTGTTTTGGTATATATGTATTATTAAATTTTGATAAATGATGAACCAAACCATTCACATAGATTAAAGCACAAAGCTTGTTGGTTTCGTTGATATACAAGGGTTCTCCTTTATGTCTATGAATTTGACTTGTTTAGCTTTTTTACTGCAGAAAAGTTGGCACTGATATTATAAAATTTCACCTTTTTTTCTGGTTAAAAAATATTTACTGTTTTCTAATTTAAATCTTGTGATTTACAGACAGTGATTGTAAAATTAAAGATGGACAAGGATCGTAAGAAGATTATTGACAGGAGAAGTAAAGGTAGGCTTGCAGCATTAGGCAAGGATAAAGCAAAATATACCGAAGACTCAACTGCAGCCATGGAAACTTCATAAATTTAAGTCAGTTTCATATATAATGTTAAATAAAAACATTAATATTAGAATCTGTGTGTAATATTCCTTTTACTCATTTAATGTTCTTAGTCATACACTAAAAGGTGTTTTAGAATTTAAATACCATATTTATATTTATAGCATAAAATACAAGTATAAAAGTAAATGCTTGGTAAAAAATAAAAGTACACATATTTATAAAATTCTCGTTACATTTATACGTATAAAAACAATCATATATTGCTATTGTTCGATATTTATACATTCTATAAACTGCATATCGCAATATAAATTCTGTCCTTTCTAAAATATTACTTTAACATATAAATTCTTTAATTTATCTAAAAATTACAGAAACTCGCAATTTCCTACATGTACATTATTTATATAAAATATTTTATTCATTAATATTTAAACACCTTTTTTTGAGTGATAGATCTTGCTCTGTTTGGGTGTGCCTCTTTTTTGAGATGATCTCATCTTTGATTTCATCAGAAGAATCAATATTGTGATTAGAACACTGATCTGAGAATTTTGCATGCGAGTCTTTTGTAACTTTTTCTCGTACTACGATTCTTGCTACTGGTTTAATGTTTACTGAAAAGAGAAGAGAACCAATTAATAAAAGAAGCATATTTTTTTAATAATATTAATTTAAGTATTTATCAATTTACTCATTACATACCTATTTTGTAAGGTTTTTTTCGTTTTCTAGTACCAAGAAAGCAAGATACATTATCTATATTTTTATATTCAACTCTGTACTTTTGTTTTCCAAGTTTCAATGTTTTTTCTGTGAAAGCCATTTTACTTTGCAGTAACTGATTTTCAAGTAGCTAGATACAACAAAATATAATTTTTTCAATAATATACTACATATTGGATTGGGCAATTATATCATGACATATATCATACCTTAGATGGAATGTCTATAATAAAGACTTCATCATCTTCTTCTACATCTTTGAGTGTAAAGGAAGGTTTTGCTGTTTCAACCAATAAATTTTCCTTCTCTATAAATTCCTGTAACTTTAAGAGGGCAAAGGATAAGAAAAGATTAACAAAATATAAAGGTACTATAAGAGAAAATAGAAAAAACAAAATTCTTATTTATACATTGTATGGTCTACATGTTGATTCCTTTTTCCCACACTGCATCATATCTTCAATTTTTAAGTCCTTTTCACTTGATGTTTTCGTATGCTTTTCTTTGTCAAAATTACGACTTATTGCATAGTTTAAATCTGATTTATGTTGAACAGATTTATTACCAGCAAATGATAGTTGTTTAGTATCTAGAGATGAATCTTCATTGGTGTTTGAACATTGTTTCAAAATATTATCTTCATCATCCAAGCAATAATTAGTCTGTTCTGAAAAGTCTTCATTTTTTTGTAATTTTGTATGAAGTTGGATTGAATTTTCATGGTTAGGATATACGTTATCATTTTCATTACCTAATACATCAGAAAATTCTGAGGAACGTTTGAATAGCTTGTCTCTCATATTTTCAACATTGTAATTTCTATCATCATTCTCACTGGTACTAGAGTCACTGTCTACTAAATTTAATCTCCTTAATTGTTGATATCGTTTTTCAGTTATTGGAGAAGTACTGTCTTTCATTATCAGCTTCATTTCCTTTACCTCAGATTTTTCATCACAAAAATCATTTATGCTTAATTCTTCTGATTCAATATTTTCATTAAGCACAGATATATCGCACATTATTTTATACTTTTTATTAACAATTTCTGTATGAGTAACTTTGGGTTGCAATTTATCTGTTTGTATCTTTTGTTTGCATTTTACCTGATTTGTATCTATATTTTCATTTGCAAGTAATATTGTATCTTTAGAAGTATTAGATTTCAAGTTATCATCATCGTCTATTAAATTATTTTTAGAGTTTACTATGGAAGAAGTATTTGATGTATCTTCTTTTTCTTCTTTTTCAGTCCTATTTTTAAATTTCTTATAATGCTTTTCTCCAAGTTCTAAATTTTCTTCCTCTGTATCTTCATCGATACCTGAGTCTTTTAGTTGGTATGTGTTACCAATAACTGAGGGCATGTTCATAAATGTTTCTGTAATATTTAGGTCTTTTTCTACCTGATTAGGACAATTTCGATCCACAGACATATTTTTACAATTAGTATCCCAAATTTCATTAACATTATATAATGAAAATGACAATCTTTTCTGTGTTCTTATGTTAGGACTTCCAAGCATTTTATGATAATTTTTATCTGATTGGAATTCTTTACTGATATTATTCACTGTAGGATCTGATTGTTCTAATTTATCATTATTATTTGTTACTTTTTGTACTGTAGTTGCATTGCATGTTATTTCAGTTGAATCTGAAGCTGTGTCACATACATCTTCAATAGTAGCAGTATTTATTTCATCTTTCACTGACACTTGATTTTCTAAATTTAAAACATTCTCTTTAATACAATCTATAAAATATTTATGAGGTGTGTTTGCCTTACTTTGTATATTACTTTGAACATTATCAGTCATTACAGAAAAAGTTTCTTTAGTATCATCATTATCACATGTAAATTTATTTGCATCTATACTTTTTTTCAAAGAAAGAGCTTTTTGAGATTTTCTCTTAACAACCTTTCGCCATCCTAAATTTATAGGTGATGTACTTTTAGGTCTTTTTATGACTGTTTTTTTAGGTTTTACATTAGATATAAAATCATCTTCATTAGTCACAGATTCTATTTCACAAGAATATCTTCTATTCTTTTCTAACGTCTCTTTTATATAATTTGATAAAGATACATTAGATTTGTATAAAATACTATAATCATCCTCAGTGAAAGTGTCATTGCAATCTGTTTCACTGTCATCTGTCACATTTCGAAGAACTGAAGTCTTCATTTTAATATACTGGCTATATGTCTTTATGCTTTGATACTGTTTAATTGCAGCATTCATAGCTTTATTTCTGCGACGTAATCTTCTACATGGTACCAATTTATGTAACAAAGAGAAATCTATCATTCTGTTTGCAACTGTATTTGGTACTATATTCCATGTAATTTCATCAGATTCCATAGTGTAGCTTTTCACTATCCTAATACACACACTATCTGTAACATTAGAATATTTTTTTATAGAATATTAATTACATTTAAAAATAATCGATATCTCAAATTAATAGGTATAGAAAAATGATTACTTGAATTACAGTTTATAATAATGTAGCCTAAAAAATGTATCACTTCACAAATAAAGCTGGCACGCAAGTACAACCCATTGAAATAAATTAGAATTTAGTGGTTAGGAAACTTTATACACATGTAACATACATACATATGAATGCATACAATTTAAAACTCCATATTACGTTTTTAACATTTTTTAAAATGAATTCATACAATTCCTTTACATATAATATTTGATTAAAAACACTTTTCTAGCCTTCCAAAAACTATACGTAAAATACATTTTCAATCGTTGCGACAAAAGTGATCAAAAATATATTTATACATCAGTCAAACGTAAAATTAAATAAAAAGATAGACAAATTTAGAATATAATTATTAAAATTAATATGAGCTTTCATAAAACATTTAAAATTTAGCGAAATAAATTTTTTAACTGACATCAATCACAATTTATTTTATATACGTTTTTCAAAAATACAAGGTGACTCCGTAATTTATGATGCAAATGGGACCAGGGAGATTCTATGGCTCAAAATAAAACGAATATAAAAAGTAAAATTGCGTTAGAAATTTCTTTTCGAATCAAGTTTAAAAATTTGCGAAGTATACCTACATTTGCTTGATTCATGGCTAGACAGAAGTAGATAATCGATAAGAGGTTATTCCACATGCGAAATTAAGTCGAGAATGTAGAATACAATTTTTTGAGCCTCTGAAGCCTCATTTTCGAGAAAATCGAATTTGAAAATTTGTCTAGTACGCGTGTACTCGATTAATTTTTTACTATTACATACATTCACGTATCATGAATGAGTATATAAATTGAATGGGTCACACATGACGAAATGGAATTGAATTTAAAGAAAAAAATGAATAATGAAGAAAGTTCATTTCACTTTGCATAACAGTTTTTTATTTTTATTATCGGCATATAAAAGTGGGAAGAAAACGCTATAAAATTACTTGGGAGGCATACAAGGTTTTACCACCAATAGAATTTTTGTTGTACGAAAATAGGATTCCATACGAAGAAAGAAAGTGTTTCGTTATGAAATTTCTAGTAGAATGTGCATTTGTATACCGGAAGTGTATGGATCGATGAATATAGGTACAAACAATGATGTAAATGAAAGAAAAGTGGAGGGAGTGAAAGGATAGAAGTAAAAGAAAAAGAATAATGAGATTGCCAAAACATTTTATAGTTGTTCGTGTGTTTAGATGTATGAGATAAATACTAGTACATATTTCAATGGTAATAACAAAGATAGGATGCTACATACACAAGTAAAAAAATTTTGAAAAATTCTGTTTTAAAGTTTAGTGATACAGTAAGTAATAGAGTGTGAGAGAAAGAGGTGCAAAAGCGCAGAAAGAACGCCGTCACGAACCGCAAGCGTAAACGGTCGAAAACCGATTTCAAATAGAAATTGATTATAGATCCTCTATAGATGATTAGTTAGAGTCGATCGAGTGATAGAATAAAAAAATCATTCAACTTTCATATTTTCACTTATTCTGTGAAAGAATTAAAAGAAACTGATGGAATTTAGGGAAAGATGATTCGGGAGTTTTTTTGGATCGTGAAAGTGTTAGGTGAACGATAGTCTTTGATTGACAAATTAGAAAGATAAATTGAAACTTGTATGAATTGATGAAAAGAAAATCTAAGAATGCACCAAAACAGAAAAAAGAAAAAGCGAGTGAATTACGGTGTAAGGGCAGTCGAGGTATTGCGTGGAATGAAGGGATTTGGCTTTACGATCTCGGGACAACAACCTTGCATATTGAGCTGCATCGTTCCAGGAAGTCCAGCGGATATCGCTGGATTACGAGCCGGCGATTATTTAGTATCTGTTAATGGCCACAATGTTAGCAAACTGCCCCATGACGATGTTGTGCATTTAATTGGTCGTTCAAAGGGTATTTTAAAGTTGCAAATAGCTGAAAATTATTATTCTGATTCCTCTGATGAAGAAGGAGTAACAGCAGTACGCTGCAAGCCCAAATATATTCATAAACCTCGTGCAAGTAATATGGGAGCGCTACAATTACAATGTAGAGTTGCCAAAGTTGTGCGAGATTTACAAAGTGGTGCTATGTTTGATGTAGCAGGAAAAACACCACCTGAATTGCAAAACCATGGAACTTACTGTAATTTACATTATCACTGGGATATGTCTAGTCCTCTTCCACCACCACCACCGCCAGCATCTCATAAAAGAGATTCTGAGAAAATAGTGCATAGAACAGTTGTTGGTTACCTCGGAACTATAGATATTCCAAATCAATTGCATCCGTCTTGTATGATGCAGGTAATTTTGATAAAACTATCATTACTATCTCTTAATTCTGTATAAACACTAAGTTATCCTTGAATTTGATCTAATATGATTTTACTAATTCATATTTATTTTTCTAGGTATTGAGAAAATGCATCAAACGGTTGAAAGCTGAGAAAAGAAATCCAACCACAGTATTGTTAACAATACATGTAGCAAATATAAAACTCACCAATTCAGAAAATCGTGTTATAGCAGAATATCCGTCCTATAGAATAATATTTTGTAATTCCTTTTCTGAACAAGATAAACAATATTTTGGGATATTAACTAAATCTGTTAAAGATAAAGAAAATATTGTTTCCAATTCCTGCCATGTTTTTACAATATACTATAAATTAATTGATCATATAGTACATTCTAGTGTGTGCAATATATTTGGTTTTACATGCACCAAAACTTCTGAACTAAATGTATGTCAGGAATTTCCAGACAGTTGCAATGGTCTGATTGGTGCTATACAAACTTTGTACATATCAGATTCAACAGCTACTGACACAAATCCATATAATGAAATGAGGAGACATCAAGAAACTGCTTCTCCGCAACCAAGCAATATAAGTACATCAACAGCTCATTCGAGTAATAGTGATTCTGGAATTGGCTATAAGGATGATTGTACAAGTCGATCAGATAAAAATATTGTACAAAATATTCCCCGAAGAAGATGTCCAACTTTGGAATATAGGGTATGTTGATTAAAATGCTCATAGCAGTTAACTCAGTTAATATTAAATGGATTGTAGGATTTACATTGTAATAACACTATTCTATAATATTTGTTACTTAGCCAGTAAATATATATTGAAATGTATGTAGTCCTTTTTTTGTTATTTAAAATATAAAGTTTTTCATGGATACACCTGTTACATTTTGTTATTTTATCTATCTGAGTTCTAAAGAAATTTTAATGATTGTAATATGGGTATTATTCAATCCATTGTGGTTATAAAAAAAAATACTTAAAATATATGATAGAGTTTAAACTATTTTCATAACTATTCTAAATTAAACAGTTTTCATTTTACTTAATAAATAAAGATCTGCTTCTAATTAACACGATATGTGTTTAGGATGCGTGTGAATATTCGTCAAGATCATACGGTAACGAAGCTGTAGATTTGAGACTAACGGTACGAGCTGTATCGAAAACATGCTGGAACGAAACAAATAAATTGAGCAAAGATAGTCTGGAATTGCCTCGTGAAAGTGTGATGTTTAATGATTTTTGCAATGGCATAAGTACGTGTTCGGAAGCGATAGAAAATTCCGACATGAATTCCGACATACAAAAGGGAACGAAGAGGGGGGACTTGCCCACCTGTCCATTGCCATCTGCTTCAACAGTTAAGCAGGGGTTGCTTAGTTCGTCCGTTGGCTCTCTTGTGTCCGTTTGCACCACCGCAATGCTGCACGGTTTAAAAGATCCTGTTGAGACGCCCGGTGATGCCGCAATTAAGTCGCAATCGCAATTGTTGGGACTTACGAGACTAGCAGAATCAAAAGAAATCGACGTACCAGACAAGTTTAGCCCGAAAGTTTTTTCTGGTATTTCCAAATCTTTAGTGCATAGTTTTGAAGACCTTAATACAAGCATGGATTACGTTCGACCACTGTGCCAAACTTATTCAGATAAATCGGATAATTCACGTCCCTGGGGAAGCTTGCAAGAAATTAGAAACGTTGGGACTTGTGCGCAGAATATCTGTCTGGTAAGATTTATATTTGTTATTTCCAATACTTACTTTTGCTAACGCGGTCTACAATGTGGGAGATTCAGGATCAGATCGTGTTTGGGGCCTGTTTGGGGTTTTCAAAAAATCTAAGAAAGTTAATGGATATTTATTATAACATTTCTATTACAATATCCAATAAGTTTCAAAATGGAATATTTATCTCAAATACCGGGTCCGATATTGTTTTTATTGGGGGCATAAACATCTCACGTTATACACGAAAGATTAATTGGTTCTTAAATGAGTTATCAATTTACAATTTGAGATTATTGCAATAAATGGGATACAAATATAATGAAAAAGGAAGACAAAATTTAAATATTTGCATTAAATGAAAGAATAATGCCTGAAATTGCAAATAAGGAAAAAGAAATATGAGAACAGAGGGGGAAACACGAGTAAATAAGTGAGTTCTATGAATAAGTGAGCGAGATAATGCACGAGTATGAGAGTATGTGTGAGCGAGTGAGCGAGCGAAAGAAGAAAAGAAAAAGAGAGAATGGTGGGAATTAGAGTATTATATTTCGGTTCGATAGTTTTACAATTTTTGGATGAAATAACGAAAATAATTTTACGAAAGAAATCGAATAAGTAGATAGAAGTAGCAAAGAAGATATATTTAGTATGAATAAATGAAGGTACCGACGGATAAACCGACCGACCGACTGAGCTTGGAACTTGGAAAGGAGAGGGAAAGAGAAAGAGAAGGAAATGAAGTACGAGCGAATATACCCGTAGCGGTAGTGCACATGAGAGTGACATGTTACACACAAAATGAACGTGACGCTGTCGTGCAATAGTTACAATGTTAATTAGTATAGAATCATGGTTGAATTAATTATTTAGAAAAATTAATTGAATAATCGTTCGTGTAAGTTATCGGTTCGATTGTAAGAAATCGATCGGTCGATCGTGTCGGTTCTGTCGGTGTACGTCGTGTTCGGCTGACCATTGGGTTGAACAGACACCGTGTGCGGAATCATAATTGTCAACGGGTGCATCGCTGCAGTTGGGCGGAGCCCTTATTATTACGAGCATACCGCAATCTTGTTTTGATAGTTAATACCAAAGAAAATTATTTCCTTGACTGTATTATGTTTATATAAGTATTTTTATTTTTCCTTCGATAAATGGGATCGTTACGCGTGTACACGAAGGAATACGATCTTCGATCACGACATGGATACCGTGGTGAAATCGGTATGTACGACACGGTCAATATTTTATGGAATTACTAGGAGATCATCTAATGGATTCTAGTTCGACGTTCTTTATTTTTTCAAAGTTAATCAGTTGTTTACATTAAAGAAGTGACAAAGTGAAATCGAAGAGCATTCTCGCTATTGTTATTTTATAAATCAGAACAGAAAATGAAATTTTAATGATTTGATCTATGATCAATAGTCGACAACGTCAAATCGATATGTTACGTCGATACGTTATACTGTTACACCGATACGTATTGTTATCGTTCTAATAATTGAAATTAATTATGATTTCGCGCCCTCTTAAATCTTTTTATAATTATATTTTCCTTAATTCTATTTCAATTATTTGTGATTATGATGTACTTGTTCAAATCTTATCAACGATTGATATATATTAAATAAGTGACTCAGATATTTATGGTTATATATTTTTGTTGTCGGGAATGTTACGAAACAGGGAGGAAATAGATGTATTAAGAATTATTTATTATTACGTACAATTATAAGTATTTTTCGTTTTTATGTTAGCTTTTCTTGTTTTAGTAGTTCTCTCTCTTTTTTAATTTTGAATTTATAATTATAAATATTTAAAGTTCTTAAAACGACTTATATACAGTTGCTTAATTATAGCTGTAGTACGATGGATTAGACGGACTATTATACGAATTGGAGTTAATGTAAAAAAGACCATGAAGTTCTATTGACAAGTAAATTAAATGTTATATAATAACGATTATTAAAGACCGTATAAAGTTAGTGATTATATCTATTGCATACCGTTCGTTTTGTTCCTTGATCTATTCTTAACTAATATTTGTAATATTTGTTATGTTTGCAATACTCGTATATAATAATCGTAATATTCGTAACGTTCGTATAAGGCTGAACGCGCACGCGCTTGGTCGTTTCCCCTATGACTCGTTTAATCCCATTTAACGACGTTATCAATAAAATATAATTTTTTTTAATGCTTCTTTCACACAGCACGGTAGTACACAATTATGCGATAAGAATACCGATTGTAAAAACATACATGCATGGGCCAATGGTTTTGAAAAATTACTAGAAGATCCAAAAGGTTTACAAACATTTGCGGTAAGAATGAAATTTTATTTTCACTAAATAAATACACATTGCATATTTTTCTAATACCTTTTTTCTTTTCATAATTTAGGAATTTCTAAAAAAAGAATTTAGCCATGAAAATATCTACTTTTGGGCTGCTTGTGAGAGATACAAAGATACTAAAGATGTTACTACAAGACGTAAGTTGGCAAATCAAATTTACCAACGTCATTTGTCCACTACAGCAGCTGAACCTGTAAACGTTGATAGCCATGCAACTGGCCAAATAACGCAAGAACTTCTTAGTGAAGCACCTGCTGACCTTTTCTTACAGGTGTTCATGACATGTTTTTTTATTCTTCTGTTCAATTCTGCAATTGTGTTTATTACCATTATTAACATTATATTAGTTATTCTGTATTAATAGAAATCGTTAGTTTGTATTTTATTTTCAGGCTCAAAAACAGGTTTTTAATCTAATGAAGTTTGATAGTTATCCGAGATTTTTAAGATCTGATTTATATCGTCGTTGTGTAGAAACAGGAAATTCCATAACTGGAGTAGAAGATTGTGATTTAAATCTTACCAGTTCTCCTAGTGTAAAGCTAAAGAAGAGTCACTCAGATGCAGAAGATCGATGTAGAAAATCTATTCTTCCATGGAATAGAAAAAACAGGTACTGATAATAAATGGTATTTAATAAATACTAATTGAAAACAAGTGTTATCAGCGTATATTCGTCATAGTAATGTCTTTTTAGATCTAAATCAAAAGATCGTGGGGAATCTGAATATAATAAAGGCCCTAATAGAAATGAGACCATATATAAGAGCTTTACAACTATGAAAAGAGAAGCAGAAGGTAATAACAACGACGACAGTATTTCTATATCTAGCAGCAGGTCTTCATTAGCATCATGGGATTTGGCATTAAGACAATCATTCCACAAACATGTAAGTATTCTTTCTTTTTCTCTTACATTGTACATTGTAATTAAAAATAAACTTAGAAACTATTTTGTTTGGTAAAGCAATTGTATTGAAGGCAAGTATAACCATTGTATGTGTTAGTTTTACTTGTAATGCAAGTGTGTAGTAGATATTTTGGTATTGCAACTATGCGCAGATGTTTGTTGAAAGCTAATGTTAGTGTTATTAAGCACACATTTAATTTCGAATCTACAAAGTTGTTGTATGTATAACTTGTAGTCTTTATCGTCCTACGAAGGACAGTCGAATGAAACGAAAGAAGTTCGTGCCAAATGTACCGGGTTATGTCGGGTAATATTACCCGATGGATCGACTACGGTTGTGCCAACTAGCCAAATGGAGAGTATTAAAGATGTGGTTACACGCCTCCTTGATAAAAGAGCTCTTCGATATTCTAACTATGACGTTCTAATCCTTGCTACAGATGAGGTTTGTGATCTCTTGTATTTATTTAATGCATCTTTTAAGATTATTGCTCGAAACTAATAAAATAATTTGTTGATGTTAAACATGCTATGTATAGGACACGCTTCTTTCTTGCACATAGTCTGATTGAATGAAATGATAAGGTTGAATGGTATAACGATTGTAGGAGATTGTTGTTTTATGAAAATTGTTATGCATGCATTTCTGGTGTAGCTTTTGTAGTTGGGCACATTTGCATTAAACTTGATGTAAAATATACGTATTTTATGTATGCCGTACACGCATAATTTATAATCTAGTATAAACAGTCTAATCGAAACGAATATTCGTTGTACTTGTTATTACCTATACAGTATTAATATCTGAAAATGATAAAAAATTTCTTGTGTTTTCAGACTATAGATACAAAATATCCATCATCGGTATTGGCTGGTCAAGAAGTGGAAGTTGTACCAACGAAAATATTGAAAGTCGATCTACCTTCCCGTCGAGTGATAACTGTGATTGCACATAAAGGCAGAACTCTTAAAGATGTACTAAGGCCACTTCTAAATAAGTATGGTTTTAATTTAGAAACTATTACTGTATGGAGTGAAAACCATTGTGTTTGTACGGATGTACAGGCTATTGATGCTCCTGCAAGGCTAATTTTGACCAACATAAAGGATCAAGGTAATAAAAATGTTGGGATATAATAAGCTACAAGAAATTGGTAAAACATTAACTGTTGAAATAATTTGAGGGGAAATATTTTTGTAGATCCACAGAAAGAATTAAACACAGTTAAATACACTCATGATGGATCAAATTCTCAATCCACTCTAGACGAAATCACAAATAGAGTATTTGAAGAGCTTTTGGTGGGCAAAGGCGCGAGTAAATATCATTACAATGATGGTTCATGTAAGGTAAGAAATGTTTTATTTATCTAAATAATTATCTGAAAAAATTAGTTGCTTTTTTATTTATGGGTTATTTTATTTTCTGGGATATAGTCCGACGATCAACGTTCTGAGGGTTCCTCTATCTTGCCGAGTAAATTTTTTCTTCGAGATTCTACAATGCATGGAAAAAAGAAGGTATGGTAGATGTCTGTTATTTTATATGTCTACTTACATTCAGTGTACATGTTGCTTTGGAAGAGCGATTTTTATATATCCATATATATTAATGTTAAAGGGAGGGAAGCCTAAATGTAATATGAACGAAAAAAGCAATGCGAACGATTATGTCTCCGAAGAAACTGCCAAATCTCATCCTCCTTTAATAGCAAAATGGCGGAACGGGGTAAAACTGCAATTACCGGGAAAATTCGACGGCGAAGGTAAATTATATATCATAGTACGTGAATAGTATTGCTAATAATAGAATTAGAAATATCTTTATCCAAGTATAGGATAATATTTATATTTATATTTATAGATTTATACGAAGGTTTAAAACGGGCACAAAGATCTAGATTAGAAGATCAGAGAGGCACAGAGATCAATTTTGAATTGCCAGACTTTTTAAAGGTAAACAAAAAACGAAACTTATATGCTCTGGGGTATAATAATGCGTATTTTTTTAATGGTACCAAACATTTTCATAAAGCATATTGTCAGTTATCGTAGTAACGTTTTTAAATACATTTCATTTTTGAAATTTTTATTATGCGTTGCGTTTCGACCCTTAAAGCTATGAAATTACTGATCAGAACAAGGAAAATGGTAAGCCGACGGATCGCAACAAAGTTCGAAGACCTAGGATAATATCTACCAATTGCGAAGCAAATGCCAAGTTTTACAGTTCGATTCACGAACGGCAAAACTGTGGCGGACATGATCAAAATACGACAACAACAGCAACACCTATAACAACAACATCAACCGCAACGACGACATTGGCTTCAGCAAAGAATGGAGATCTTGATAAACGATTCCATGTATTGGCTACTGGAAAGGAATTGCAGAGTAAGTCATCAGATAGTTCGTTCATATTAGATACAACTTTGACGGATGGAGATCGGACCGTTGTAGAGAATGGATCTTGCTCCCGAAATACTGCTTTGGATTCTTTCGATACTCAAGTCAACTCGTTAAGTGTAATGAAATCATCGAAACCTCCACCCCTTCCGCCGAAGCCAAAAAATCTTGTAACATGCGCAACAAAAAGTGGGTATATCATGTCTTCGAAATCTTTACCAAAGTCAAATTGTGCCGTTTCTTTAAGTCCAACCGAATTTACTCGGAAAAATATTTTATAACGTATTGCATTAGGGAAACGACATTCACATATTTTTGTATCTAGAATACATAAAATATGCCACAAAATGAGCGAAAGTGCTTTCTAATCAATTTTATATGTATCATATGCATTGCTACATATTTGGAGCAAAATGGTAATAAGACGAAAAAGTTTGTATTTGTAGTATTATTCAGAACTTATTACCATTACGATTACGATCTTGTATCATACCACTTCGCCTCGATCGGTGGTAAGGTGCCCGATCCTCAAAGATGCCTTTATTCTAACGATATTCACAACGTATTTTTAATCATAAAAAAAATTGTAGTCTAAACTTATTTATGATGTTTTTACAGTACAGCTGTTACTCTCCTGGTTATACAGGACATATATTTTATTATTGTAATTTATAGCAAATGAATATTGTTATACGTAAACGATGGAAAAAAATATTTGAGATTTTATGCACATTAAATAAATTATATAAACTTTGTTTTATAGAAGCGTTTCTTTTGTTTTTGTGTTAATTCGATATTTAGTCCGATACAAATAGCGGAGGAAAATTTTCACAGTCATGTAAATTTATGTTCGCCGCACATAGGAACATGTGTTCAACGGTTTTCTGTCTCCTTTGTATTTTTGATTTCTTGATTTATTTCCTTGCGCTTTTGTAGGTGGCGTTATATGCAATGATAATATATTTACGCGGGCTTGTCATCATTGTCAGTTTGTTTAGCTCGATATACGAGTCAACGAAGTTCGATTTGATTATCGTGTTTCGACCAGCGAAATTATATATGTATCTGACGTTAGTTTTTGATATGTTGTTCTACCATGTTAAAAGAGAATCGTTACAGTTAATTAGTACAAAGTGTAAAAAGCTTGATTTTTCAATATTTCAAGTTGGAAACTTTTGTACAAAAGTCTTGTAAATAAAGTCTGATCAAAGAAAGGTAAGTAACTGAAAGATTAATTTAAAGATATATTTACAGATTATTTTATTTCCCTTAAATATTATTTAGTTACTATTAAAGCAGAATGTTTCGTCCTATAAAAGATAATAAGAAATCATCTTAAATTATTTAATGTTATTATCACCTAACCCTACACAGTGTAAATACGCTATCCGATTCTTATCCTTTGTTCCATTCGTTCTGTTACTGTTCAAAGACGATTCTCTGTCATTCAATGATTATAAATGAGATATAATGTAGCATGTATATAAGAATAATTAAATTATTAAATTAAAAATACAATAGAACGTATTTTGTATCGATAGTGTGAAAACTATTTTACTATTACGAAATTTCTCAAAATTTCTTACTTTTACCTTTTACTTTTTGAAGATTTTATCTTTTATCATTCGTTCCGTGTATCAAATAATTACAATATAATATAAAAGAGTTATATATAATTAGTGAAATTTAATATTATATTCTCTATTATATTATACGTATTAAAAGTATCGACGAAGTAAGCAAGGGGAACACGTGTGTTGCTCTGTTCAAATCTTTTATTGTCAAAGTGTTTTTCGATGCGTTCGAGATTGAATAATTAGACTCATACGCGTGTTATTAAAGAGGTAAAAAGTAAGATACTGAAACCTTTTATTGTTGATATCGGTCAGATTTGACATTTACGACTGATAAGAGGTAAACGTATAATTAATTGCTTCTAATTCTAATTGCAGGTTAAGTATAAGAAAGATTCACAAGATACTGCACATTAACTCGTAAAACAGTTTTTATTCGAAAGTTTGATTGGATAGCTATTTAGACTGAGAGAACAAAGTAAATAATTAAAAAATATTTTAGTTTAATAATATTATATTATATTATATATAATTTAATAATGTTAACATTTAGAATATAATATTGAGTTCGTTCTTCGCCCTTCATTATTTATCATTTTATCATTAAATTCGTATTTCTTCAAATTCTCACGTAGATTCTATATACATCTCTTCTATATTTCCGTTTGCAGATTATTTTTGATTCGTAGTCCTTGTAAGGGCACGTAAAACCTATTGGTTTAGACGCATTGAAAGTGTTGAAAAAATTGGACGCACAAGAGATACGATGTCTGGTTGTAAACGTGTATCTGTATTATCGTGCATTACTGAAATAGACGAATGTTCACCGGACAAACGTCAAGAGCAAACAGCAACATTCGTGTCACCGATTTCCGGAATTGTTCGTAGCTTGATGAACTCCGCGCTCTCACCGCGCAATTATTCGAATCGCAAGAACAATGTAATCGATGAGAATGTAGTAGGTAAGCAAAATGAATACTTGCGAAACTACAACAGTACAGCGTCTCAAAAAATACATCGGCATATTTTAGTTATCAGATTTGTGTAAAGAATAATTTTTCGTATACACGTGTTTTTAACGCATAATTAGTAAGGTGGGAGCTATAAAACCGTAGTAATTTTCATTTTCACGATAATTTGGAAAAAACCCTCTCCTAGCACTACGTAGTTAATTAATGTATAACTTAACGACTATATAGCGATGTATTACCCGAATTACCTGCAATACTACTTTTTATAAGTTTTTAAACATTTCTATTTACAAAAATGACCACCATAGCAATTATGAGTTAAGTTTCATTTCTGGTTCATAAATTACTCATATTTGGTTAATTATCGACAATAAAAAAAATGTTGAAGTTGTGTAGAGAAAACTGCAAGTGGAGGGGAGTGTGATTAAGGTGGAATGGAGTGGGGGTAAAGAGCAACGTGGTGGGGATATGAAATAAGCTATTCACGTTGGAACGAGAATAACGGAATAAATACGTTATTTTGTGCAAACAGCAAATTAATGCAGAGCAATTTGCAATGATTGCTTCAATACATAAGTAATGTTCTCATATACATTTATTTTTCCGTTTATTTTGAAACAAAAATTCGTCTGGTAAGAACTAATGGTGAACCAATACGAAGTGTCTGACTTCTTTGATCAGAAGGAAAGCTGTTTGGGTTGACAAAAAAAGTCTGATTAGTAATTCGGTTTATAACCGTTAAAGGTTGCCGATCAAAACTTGGAGGTTCAGATTGCAAGACCTGCCTTACCGGCTCCACGAGAAATGCTAATACACCGAAACCCTTGAGAATACAAAAACCTGAGATACCCCTCACACCTTATAGGCCCTTATAGATTCTCGAAGCCCTTTACCATCTCTTCGTCATTTTCTCTCTTCCTTCCCCTCCTTCTTTAATTTCTTTCACTCCATACGTCCACGTCGTCTTCCCCTTCCTATAATCTTTTTTTGCTTCTCCGCTCCACTTTTTTTCTTCTTGATCGACTTTATATCTATTCGAATATTTTAATTTGACATTTGCTTTTATTGTTCGTTCCGTAGTTATGGTAAAGATGCGTTAACGTTTGAGACAGTTTGGAACGTTGGAAACAGACGTTTATCGCTACTCGCGATGCGGAAGAGCAAGAGCGCGGTGAAACGTATTTCGTTAGCAGCTGTGTTATTCCCTGAACGGTGACCTTTGTTTAATCGCCATTTGTGCTTTATCATATATTACGCGCTGATGCACGCGCGTGTATAATCACACACGTTATCAGAAATATCTATTTAACGTATAGTCCGTCTTTTTTCTCTCTACTTACTTGCTGTGTTTTTAAGGTTTCTTT
Organism: Bombus flavifrons; assembly: GCF_040668555.2. Lineage (NCBI taxonomy): Eukaryota > Metazoa > Arthropoda > Insecta > Hymenoptera > Apidae > Bombus > Bombus flavifrons. The sequence continues at coordinate 12,588,532 of NC_138451.1, read as the reverse complement.
TTTTTATTAATATCGTATAGTAAACAAAAGGGCAACAACCAGAATACTTCTGCACTAATTAATACTATCAATGAATTGTTAAGTGACAAGTTGTAGGTTATAGAAGTAAGCTATAATTTTATAACTGTATGTCAAATAAGATAATTGGATTATTTGTAATTTGTAAAATTTGATCGTAAATTTTCATGTGTTTTATTATCAAACATGTTCTAATTATGTGAGAGAATCTATTGGTATTGTCAATTTGTAATTTGTAATTTGTTACAAAATATTTGTACAGATTTTACTAATAATATTGGATCAATTATGCAAGTACACATAAGACAATGCGAGCACAGATAATAAAGCACGTTGTTAATTCTCTCAAATCTTCGAGCAACCATAGGTAGGGGTTTCCCTTATTACCTGTGCTACCCTCTTTTCAAGTATGTTATTCATCGAAGGTCGTTGAGAAGAGGAGTAAGAATGTACAATTAATAAGCAAAATTATCTCATGTTACCGGAAATTGTTTTGCGATAATTTTTAATTTTGCAATAATTCTGCGTCACTTTGTAAACGTACGAAACGTTCCAGTTCGATACCTTGACGGTTCGATGACGGTCATGGTGCAATGGGTTGCACCTGTGTGGTAAACGAGCGATATATAAGTCTTTCGTTCCATGGTTCGTGACTTATTTGTTGGTAGCTTCTATTTATTCGCTTTTTATGTATTTGGCTATCCAATTTGTTCATCTTTTTATTCATTGTAAAATAATTTTATTATTTAAATAGAATAGAAATAGAAGCAAAATACCATTGTGTGCTTAAAGAAAGAGTATTAATATCGAACGAGCCTACACGTTAGAAGAATATTAGGAAAATGAAATATTTCATATTCATCAAGCGACTATTTATAAAAATTACAATCGGATTCGGTGATATCCAGTTGGCGAGGGTAGTCCGCGCCCTATATACATCTCCTGTCGTTTTTTTGCTAACCGATCGATACTTCTACTGGTCAACCGTCGAATTTTTCTCATCAACGAAATTGTACAAGTTGTATGAACGCTACTACAGCATAGGGAACTTGTGCGCTTAAGTGTATAATGTATAACGTATTACGGTTGCAATGAGCATAGATAAGCTGAGATATGCGATTATATAAATACAATACAAATATACTAGCTTTCTCTATAGTTTGGATAATTGTTATTTTTCTTAATAGGACAAAAATATGAGGTTGTACCAAAGGAAAGAAAATGGATGAAAAGTGAAAGGATGAGGAAAATGGAAGGAAAAGGGGTGAGACAGAGAATATATGATCCACGGTAGGAACAACGGGAGCAATTAGGTGTAGTCGGGTACTAGAGCGTTGAACGCAGAAAAACGATGGGGCGCTAACGTGTGCCTCTGGTGTCTCCTGGTATTCCAAGGGGTCGGTACTTACCCCACTAGGGGAAGGTAAGGGCTCAGGGGGCAGACATATGAGCACACATGGGACGACAGTCACCACCTGGCAGTGTGTAGTCGAATGCTTACCATCGTTGAGCGAATATACGAACGTACGCGAGTGTACGAATGGTGGGTACCCGAGTGAAACGCGTTGCAACCCCAACCCTCCACTTGGCTCGTGCCACCGTACATTGTCGTAGGCTTTTCTTCTCTCGGTTATCGACTCGAAGACAGTCTGTTGGATGAAAACGGTTAGACTCTGCGACCATACACCGTTTCATTATGTTTGCACGATTATTCTGCTACGTCTACTTCGGACACCAACGAGTATGTTCTAATTTAACGATTTGTTAATATTTGGAGGCTACATAGAGGAATTTTAAAGTCCAATACACTTGTAACTAGTTGCATATTATTTGTGGCTATCGTAATTGTATAATTATTCCGTGGTTTTATGTAAAATTTCTTGGACCTTTTGCCTCTTTTTTTAAACGTAATATGTCTTTGCGCATGGCGAGTGATTTTTCAATGCAAGTAACGATAAGTCACTCTTTTGGTTACCAAGTGGTCAGTCAGAAAATTGAGAAATATTGACTTGTCGTGTTTTCCTCCTATAATCTTCATTCCAAATAGAAATGCTAAGAGATATGAATAAACTGTACGTAGTTCGGACTACTTGCGATAAGTTTCTATTATAATTTGGGTCAGATGACCACCATTATGTTTGCACAATCGTTCTATTCTATCTGCTTTAACACCAACCAATTCCTTCTTACTCAACAATTATTTTTAACATATTATTTTATATTTCAAGTACAAATAACAGTGGATAAACCGATAAACATTAGCTACATTGAACAATGCGTGATAATCATTTATTGCAACGTTAGTTCAGACGTTTGTCTAAATTCGACTTTTATTTGATTGAATTTTATTGATATGATATCGATCGGTAGCATGTACAGGCTTATATACTCTCATAGATGTGTGCACGTACGATTCTAATGATTACGGAACATACGTTCGACATCTGCATCCTAATCTCGCTAGTCTGGTCCGCGTGACTGCGACAGCACCTCCGCTAGTAGTTTGTATTTATTCTTTATTTATAGAACACAGATATTCACGTCGAAAATAGATTTTAGTAGGAGGGCGGTTATTCGAAAAGTCGACATGAACATGTACAAATGCAGTTCCACCCTAAAGTCTCTCCCTCATCCTTTTCTCCTTGGTGATGTGGTGTATATTTAACCACCGTCGTTTTTTACGCGGTCCAACGGTCTATGTTAGATCTTTCCATGTTTCAGCTTAAGTCTCATCTTCGAAACCTTCAGCATTTTTTCCCTTTTAACAGCAGCGACGACTAAAACATAAAATCTGTGCTAAAGAAATTAAACCACAAATCCAGTAAAACTTGGTAATTTACAAAAAAAAAATTAGCGAAGGATCATATCCTTCAAAGAAATTCACACGAGACTTCAGAAAGAAAACTGTCCTGTACCAATATTTTTACTCACTACTGGCCACGATACAATGTTGTCCAGTAGTAAAGGAACGGTTGTTCTTTCTTGCTTTTTGTTTGTAGTCTTTCGCTTGCCTCGAAATCTGTTTGACAATTCTGATGTAAGCTGGTGCAGTGACAAGACTGGTCAGTCGCGAAAAAAGAGTTATTCATTTTCGTAACCGTATCCGCATAGCGTCAACCGTAACCGTAACCACCGTAACCGTAACCACCTTAACCGTGCCATCGCAGGAAAAGGAAAGACAAGATGAAAAGAATCGTTAATGAAGAAAAAACATACTACCTGAGTTAACTCGAAGAGGTGGAATAAAGATAGTATGACAGAACAGAATATTCCTCTTTTCTTTTTCTTTCTCTTTCTTTAAGTAAATAGCGTATTATAAACAAATCATTTAGAATATTTTATATAAGAAGACTTACTTTATTTATAAAAGATATAGTATAGATATGATATAGTATAGATTATTTATAAGTAGAAGATATACTTTGTTTATAAATAATAGTCAAAAGGATATAAATGTACTAGTAAGAAGTTGGTAACCAGTAAAACGAACGAACTCGTCACAGACACTGCACCAACTTCCTGCGGAAATGCTGTACAGTGAACGCAATAAGGAGGAAAGGCGTTCCGGTCTTCTAGCGACCCTATTTTCGTATTGCGGTCACCTTTTCTTTTACCTTTTACGCAAAATACACTCGTTACTGCTCGATTTCATGTTCTTATATTTTTCTCATATCTAACTATCCGGTCAGCATAGCGTTTAATATAAGAACTCTTTCTATCTAGGATATTTACAAACGAAGGAATGCTTGCAGATCGTTCGACTGATCGAAAATGAAGAAATGTATGCTTGTAGAATATATATTTTTATATATGTATCTATTATTTAATTTAATTTTCTATACGTGTATTTTATTCTTGTACATCAACTAATCTTATCTTTTATTTAATTCCAGATTTGGATCACCACGAACAATCCAGTTGTAGCAACGACAAACGGTGAGTGTATTTTTTGGCTTCGATTCATATAGTCTAGTAACATTTTATATTAACTCGTCAAACGTAGCGCTACAAATTTTACGTCTTAACATAGCATCATTTGTAACACTATTATTAATATTTTTTTCTTATAAAAAATTGACAATATGTACCGAACTCCTTCGTCATTTTGTTTCGTCTTCTTGTATAAACAAAATTAACATTTCATATTAACGCATCATTTATAAATTATTCGACATTTGAAATATTTTGAAATGGACAATATATACACATTCATATACTGGATATCTCGTTGACGCTGTAGCTCGAAAACGCTGACCAAGACCATTCATATTTTCTAGTTCCATTCATCGCGAGGAAGATTCACTTGTCTTTTCTTTCTCTTTCTACCTCACTCGCCGGTTCCCACCGTTTCTGGTAAGCTTATCCATCTCGTTCGGCGCCGTACTCGTCGGTTTTCTTTCCCGTTTCACGCTTCAACTAGCTCCTACGTTTTATTCGATATCATCCACCCTCCTTTTCCTTCTTCTTCCTTCTGGACTCCTTCTATTCCTTTTACAACAAGTAGACAAACAGCAGACGGAAATTGTTGTTAAAATTATGTCATGTGTTAGTTCGTCTACTTACATTTGTTCGCATTCCAGCAAGTTTCTGCTGCAGTAGCCGATATTTTATCTTTATATTTCTCTTCGTTGCTCTCGTGACGCGACCGTTAAAAAATCAAGCAAAACGGTTCGGGCAAGCAAGTTCATCGTATCCCTACTCGCTAAGAATAACGCCGCCCACTTTAGCTCGTAGACGGTTCGGGTGCGTTTGGGTCGTGTATATGTTTCAACTTTGCTACACGAGAGACCACACGTGAACTAAGTCTCTAGCAATTTTACTCCCGCCGATCACGTTTCCGTACAGTGCTCTGTAGAAGTCTTGGGCGATTTTGTAATAGCAATTAATCGTTCACTGTACCTCGTAACTATAAAACTATTCAAAAATGTTTGATTTTTACATGTTGCGATTAGTATGATAAGAAATGAGATACATCATGTTTGAGATCATAAAATATAAAATGGTATACCATTTCTTTTTCTTCGGAAAGGATAGGTTATGTTCATTGGAAGGATGGTAAGGAACTAGTTTCCGTTGATGTCATAAGCACAGCACCAGCATAACAGAGTGTTTTATTACACACAAATTGAACTCAGCATACAATGAAATAAAATTGTAGCGGTGACTTAGTAACGTCTAATAAAAACATCACGTATACGAAGTATGGCTGCGAGCGCAAAGTTCAGAAAAAATTGACTTGATCTAGGGAACCGACATTGGCAAGTACGAAACTGGGATGGTATTACATAACCTAGCAACAGTTCTTTCTTTTTAGTCAAGATATAGCTGAAAGGAATAACAGTTCGATTTTATTATTAGAAATTTGAGAACACAAGTTTCTAATTAGGTATAACAAGCTTACATTAATCATTTTTAATACGACATTAATAATCAGATAAGATGACAATCTCGCTCAACAGACTCGAATCGCTCGAAGTCACGTGGATCGATTAACAAGGACGAGAGTAGAAATTTGAAAAAATATTCTAACCTAAGTAAATAATAATGATTTCTCAATTCTCAATTTTTTAATTAAATCTCAATTCAATTGATCTGAATGAGTTTTGAGAATTCTTCACGCTGCTGTACATACACATAGACAGCACTTAGCTATCGTACGTAACAGAAATTTAAAAGAAATATCGTATTTGGACATATTCACAGGCATCTACCATTCAATGTAATGTACGGTAGATTGCCAACTCTCATATGATATTCTACGACCGAAAAGTTTGTTAAAGGGAAGAGGAGTAACGTTGCCAACGAAGCGAGATCTATTTACAATTCGTTATTTGCTTTTACTAATCGAGATTACCATGAAGCACGTTTTCGGTCGCTTTATCGCTATTATTTCCTTTCGACGAACAACTGTTCAAAATTGTTAGAAGAGGAATTTTTCATAGATACGCGTCAACGACACAAAACGTGTACGCGATACAGGCCAGGCATCTATGCGGTGGTCTCCCTCGTGAATGCAAATGCTTTGCGTTCCTTCTAAGAAAGCCGACTGGAAGGTAGGGGAAAGACAAACGAGCAAAAGAGAAGGAAGGAGGAAGGGAAGAAGTGAGAAAGAGATAAAGCAGCGGACTGTCATTGGCGGAGGTTTCCCGCCAAGATGCCCCACGCCAGGCTAACCGGTTTATCGAAAGGGCCGACCGACCAGCCTCTTTTGGAATATTTCTCAGCTGATCGCCGCAACATTCCCGCTTTTTTTCCACCACCATCCTAGTCTTCCCTCCAAATTTCTCTCTTCCTCTCTTTTCTTCTCCTTCGTTCTTAACCTTTATCTTCGATTTTACGAATTAACTGTGCAATAAACCAAAGGAAGAAAAAAAAGACTACTTCGACGAAGTAGTCAAAGAATGAAGGAAACAAATTTGAAAGACTCGTGATAAATATATTGAAAAATATATGAAAAACTAAATTGTCATTCGTGATGAGTATTACAATTAGAGTATTTTTTGAATCGATTCTTTAGGTAGGTGTGAGAAGATGTCGAATATTTTGTGTAGTACCTGTGTCTCGCGGTCACGGGGATCGATATACTTACCTGAAATCTTCAAGAAAAGAGCCCACGAAAGGAAAAACGGCGCGTTTCGTTCTTTTCGTCTATTTTGCTTTGTTGCCGTGTGGGACCTGCTGTTAGAACGTAGCTATTGATGTCGTGAGCCTTTTATTTATACAGTTTCCTTCGAATAAATCCACCGTAGAATTCCATTTATCGAACTACAGATCATTTTCTGCGGTTGTCTCGCATTTTTCTCTCATACCACGTTACAAGAAATAATTGAGCTATTGGCGTGCACAGACTGCCAAACAGTTTCAACGATTTCTATTAGCTTCTTACTAATTTAAGCGTTTTGTTAATTGTTAATTGTTGATCATTCTTCTTAAATTTTCCCATTTTACAAAATAGCGAAATCCTAAGAGCGAACTGCAAACTTGGGACAATTGCTCTAATCGTGAACCATTTGAATCAAAATTCCAATGAAGACTATATATATATATATACTTGCACGAAATATCTTGTACCTTTTATATTCATTCTCAAATTTGTTTCGAACTTTACCAATACAATCGTGATAATCGAGTCTCGTTACGGTGCTAATGAAATTTCGAAATGTTTCGTAGAAAAGGAAAGGTTTTTACAAGTCCACGAATGCTTCCGTGAGCTGCTATTTGTATGTACAGGAATATTTAGCGTGAAAAGATTAATATACAGTAAATAAAGCAAAAAGTTAGTATATTGTATAGTACTGGTGTAAAACGTATTTTTACAAATAAATGGGTACTTTCTGGCGGATAAAATGAAAAAGATCTCAGCTTTAAACCACAGAGAGAAAGAAGGAGATAGGAAGATCATTAACCTATAAACAAAAATCACATGTTATAAACAGAAGACACAAATTGCAGGTACTTCAGAACGAAATTCAGTCAGCGAACGTGTGACATTATGATGAAAAGAAAAGATCGAAGATAGTCGTTCGATGTCGAAAGTGTGCGGCGATCAACCGACTCGCGTTTGATTATTTGAACCGTGATCGTCGTAACGGTTGGAGGCTAAAACGGTGAAGCGGAGATAATGAAAAACAAGCGCGATTCGTTGGATGCGCGGACAACGTGCGTGGACGTTCGTTGCAACTCGACCGGTTAGCGTGAAGAAACGAGACAACGAGGAAAGTAGGAATGAGCGCGGGAAAAGGTAGCCGCGATACCAACGTCGGTCTAAGGGTACGAATGTAAAGGGAACGGAATGGTGTTTACGCCTTGACAAGGTAGGGGGCGAGATGAGATGAAACGAGACGAGAAGAAGACAACACGAGAGGAAGCGAGAGCTGATCGAGACAGGCCAAGACGAAGTTACAGTGGCTCACGAAAGTACTCGAAGAAACTTTTTCTCTATATATTGCACGAAAAATATCTTATTTCATTAGCACTGTAACGAGGCATGGCTGCCGCGATTACATTGACAAAATTTGAACGGAATCTGAAAATGTACATAGAAGTTAGGAGATATTTACTTTCCAGTAAATGGAAAGCATGCGATTCCTAAAGATCACCAAATTATACGAATAGTCAGCTATTCGCTGTACTAGCAAGCCACAATATATAGCGAAACCATGTTTAGCGTCAATTGTGTATTTAAGACTATTATTTATGAGGTATACTAATTTTTTTAATGTTTGCAATAAATGTCTTGTAACTTGTATATACATTTTCGGATCGGTTTCAAATTTTAGTATTACAATTACGATAATCGCGTCTCGTTACAATGTTAGCGATATTTCCGAAAATCTCGTACAGTGTACATAGTGTATTGATAAAAAAATTCTATTGTAAATGTTCAAATACTTTCGTGAGCCACTGTACGTCGCGTCGCGTCGTCAGAAAGGCAAACCTGGTGGGGGATGGGGCCAGGGCCGGGGCCGGGACTGGGGCTGAGGCGAGTAGGCCGTCGCGCAGCAGAAAACAAGCGTGGTCTTTTAAATCGGCGGCTACGAGGGATTTAAAAATGGCCGAGTCTGCCTACCCTTGACAGCCGTCCCTTCAGCTGGTCGGGCAAATACCATCAGCTGACCGGTTTTGGAGGGAAACTGACTGAGATTCTCGATGGTTTCGACCATTTCCGCGAAACGACCCAATGCCATGTGCCGCTAATTGTATTTTTCTTTGTGTACAGACCATTTATTGTGTGTCCTTATCCAGTCCGTGACTCGTATAGAAGAAGAACTGACAACATTGACCAAGAATACTACCTTAATGTTTCCAACGGTCTATAATACGAACTTTTCCGCTCGTAACTTTCCAACGTACTACCTACTGAGAGTTATCGGAGACTCCGCTCTTTCTTCTCGTATTACCAGTGCACACGTGGAACAAATGTAAGATTGGATTGGAAGCGTGTGGTATTCAAAGAGCACGCTAAAATAAGATGGTGTATTTATAAATATTTAAGACAAGCGTATATGCGTATTTCACGGAAGCGAGGAAGTAAACGCGCGAATTAGCGAGTATACGTGCGGTCATAGGATGTCTTTTGTCATTCGAGATCAAAGGAAAGGAGCTGTTATCCGCGCACATACACGTAGCTACTCTCCGAACAGGTAGAGGGGAACAGGTTGTTATTCGTACTTATACGATTCACTCCCTCACAGGTAGCTGCATAGCGGCGGTAACCAACGAGCTGGACCAAACCCGAGAGCTGGTCGAGAAAGAAAGAAATCGGATGCATGCCTCGGCGGCTCGTTCCGGGGGATGAATTTTATTACGGCCTTCTTATAGCTCGTTCCTTTTATACTCGTTCCAAGATTCAGAGATCGTTATGTTCAGATCGTATCAATCGATAAGTGCCTTCATCTTTCTTCTTCTTGGGCGCGTGTTATCAACCTTTCACACGTTTCATCTTTATTCCGGCTTCATCTTTTTGGATCGTCTTATATTTTTAAATAAACGGAAGAAGTATTTACGTGGGTTGGTTTGATGCGCTTCTCTAATGCCGCGTCGGTTGACCGTTGCGCAACTTCCTCCTTCCTCTCAACTTCTTTCTCCAGTATCCACTCGGTGCCTGTTTGTCTGCATGCCTGCATGTCTACCCATACTCGTTTCCCCATCATCCCGTCACCTCATCCGCCTCATCTTCTACGCTTCTCGCGCCCCTCTCTCAAACACTCCTTTCGCCTCTCTCTTTCCGTATCTCTTTGCTTTCTTTCCTCCTTTTCTTCCTTCTATCATATCTTCCCCACCCACCAATCTTCACTTCGTTCTTTCGTCTTTCTTCTCCGTCCGACCCTTTTTCCTCTCTTTCTTCTTTTCTCGCGCGCCTTTTTTCTCCCACTCCTTTTTCGTTTGTTCTCTTACTATTCTTCTGCCATCTCAGTTCTCCGTTTATCCGTTACTTTTTCGAACCGTTTTTACTCCACTCGTAACGGTGGAGTTCGCCCCCAGCAACAGCGCCCTTCCAACCAATTTTTTCTCTCCCTTCCATTTCCTACATTAAGCCTCCTACCACCCACTCCATTTCTCTCTGTCTCCCCCCACTCTCGTGCTTTCTATCGCGCTCTGTCGTTCGTTCACGCGCCAATCGATCGCGTGCTTACATAAGCACAAGCATTTAAAAAACTAGCTTCGCGCAATATTTCGAACGGTCCGTAACGTCGAACGTTGGAGCCTCGCTGTATGTAATCGGTTATAAAGTGTATTCGTGTACCGAGATCTTAACGTCCTGGTAGAGGTGGCTTTGTGCGATGCGCAAAACGAGCAATTTGAACGAACGACCTTCGAACGCCGTGGTCTTTCACATCCTCACTTAGTAACCGAGCTAGCGTGAGAAAGTCGCCCCGGGGATGAACGACGTTGGTCGCAGATTTTCATCTTTTAAAGAGATTCGTTTCTTCGAGTCGTGGAAAGCTGGTTGGAAAAACCCGTGTAACTCCACAGACCTCTCTGTATCTGTGTGAGCTGAGTCGTTTACGCGCAAAATTTCACTCGTGAATTTCTTCCAGCCGTAGTTTTATTTTTCCCCGAAAAATTTTCCAAACGTTTCGCTCAAGAACTAATCGTCTAATGTGAATTTTTTGAGATTTTTTAAGAGCCTAGAATGGAAAAAATTAGGTAGTCTAATGAATAATAAAAGGTGATTTTACATGGAAAGGGCTGCTCTTAGGACCTACGCTGATTAGACATTTTTTATTTCTCTCGATGAGTACTGTAAATTGTTTAAGCATCCAATCGCTCTTTTTAACCGTCTGTATTTAAGTGATTAAGAATCGGAACGGCGAGTTAATTCGTCCTTCCCAGGTTAACAGGTTAAGACCGAGACTGAAGAATATCGATTGATGTTTATTGTTTCGTTACTCGATGCAGACGAAACCTGTTGCAACTAGTTTCATTGTGAGTGAAATACTCGAGACTGTACGATACGCGGTGAGTATAGAGAAATAGGAAAGAACGGCTTTCTGGGAAGGTCGTTTTATGAGAACGGTACGGAACAGGTCCGAAGGAACGTCGTTGTAGTCTTGAAAGAAACTAAGATTTCACTGTGAAGCGACAAGAGAGGCCAGCAAACTCAAAAATAGGAAACTGTGGGAGGTATTAAAAGAAGGTTTTGAGCTTCCGTAGTGCTTGGCTAGCACGGTGCATGGGTGGTAGTTCGCTTTGTCGGGAAGGTGAAAAAGAGAAAAAGAGAGAAGTTGAGCCGTATTAGAAGCATACCAAAGCGATCGTACTCTTTTCCTCTTCGTCGTTGTCATTGTTGAGAATCGAACAAGCAGATGAGAAAATGAATCGAGTATGACTAGACGACAATTGAGCTGCTTATTTGCCAAATCGTGGCTAATTCCACGAACCAAGAAGTAGAGGAAATTGACGAAATTATATATCGATTATGTATCGATCAAGTGTATCGACGCTAAAATTTTTTAAATCTCGAACTTTGATCTATGAATGATCCGATTAGACTGGAAGTTTTATGTGTAAATGATACGTATATATATCTGTGATAGAAAATAGGGCTGTAAAAGATTGAATATTACCATCGACGATATCAATCGTATCGTTTAGACTGGCACAAAATACCAGAGGCGTTCCGCAAGATAAGAGTAACCGGAGCATTTAAACGGGAAGCGGTTGCGTAGGGACTGTAAATACGCTAATTGGGACATGGTCACAGCAACGTGCTTTAACGTCGGTTTAATATCCTCTAGAGCCGAGGGTTTGGATCAAGTGGATATTACTCTTTTTCCGTTTTAAACGAAACACGGGCTAGAATATATCGTGTCAGAGCTAGACCAAAACGACGTTAGCATCGCTTTCTTCTTTCCCTATGTACGTACTGTCGCTATTATTCAGATTTAAATACAAACAAACGAATATACGAATTATACAAATAATAAAAATACTTATCTCCAAATACGTTATACAAGCGAATGATTTTCAATTGTAACTGTTCCCGTTTGCTACAGAGGAAGGAAGCATAGAAAGATGCAAGGCATGTATATGCATTGATATACAAGTCGGCGGGAGTTAGCGGGAGTTGGCGGGAATAGGTAGGCGGGAATTAATACCCGTTACGTCTCGAATAAATCGAAGCTAGTATGCAATTTGTTTTTATTCGAAATGTTCGCCTACATACTGCTATCAGTATTCTTCTTGAAAACAGGAATCTTTTCCTTTTTCCTATTGTACCTTCTCTGTATCTCTATCCCTTATCGTCGTTCCTACCATGTTTACATCGTCACTCCTTTCCAACACTCTGTTTTCCTTATCCCCTTGTCAGTAGTCTTTCGCTCTTTTAACCGGAATCTTCTCGCCCCTATTCCCTATTCCCGTTTCCAGATCCGTTGATTTCTGTGCCCTCTTCATCGCGGCCTGTTCATGTCTACTTTGTACTAGTTGTTTAGTTCAATGTTGAGTCCCTTTTCCCCAGGGTTGGAACCGAAGTCGTGTCGGGGTCGTCGAAGCCCGAGACCGAGAACGAGACCGAATCCAGAGCCGAGTTCGAGACACGGCAAAACAGTGTGTTCCATGGGTGGTTGCTCTCTTCTCTCTCTCTCTCTCTCTCGCTCTCTTTTCCCCTTCTCTTCTCTCCTCTTCGCCCTGCACTCTCGCTCTTTCTCTCTCCAGCATGTACACACACTTGTACACGCGAGAACGCTCGCCTTCCCTACCTCCTGGTCTCGGTCTATCTTTTTCTCTTTTCTTCGTTCCCGTCGCACCGTCGCGAACCTCAGCGGTGTCGCCTCTCCCCACTATAAAAGACCACGACCGACCGTTGAGATTTAAATTCCTCTCTGGGTGGACGGAGAAGAGTCTCCGGCCTGGGAACGGCGGCAACCTTCCTGCGCGGGACGAGGAGAAACTCATCGTCTCGCCGCTTTGACCGTCTACGCCGTTCGGTCATCGTCGTTTTTCCCTCCATTCCTTCTTTCGCGTGTTTTTGGGAACCGGCCCGTTTTGCGAATCGTACTTTTATATATAAACGTACTTTCTCAATTGAAAATCCTGTAGAACAGGAACAATCGGATCTTTTCAACTATTGCACGATACAGGAAATTCGTTACTCCTTCCGTTATTTCTTTCGCGTGTTTTTGGCAACCGGCCGCCGTTCTGCGAATCGTACGTTAGACGCATTCGTACGAACGTATTTCTTCAATTGAAAATCGAGTAGAACAGGAATGACAGTGCTTTTTAACATGTCGTTGATATATCACAAGTAAACATGCATATTTATGGATAAATGCTTGTTAGTTTCTGTATAGGATAGTCGGTTGCGCAAGTTGATTTTTGCATTAAATAGCTAGTCGACAATGTGTTAACTATCGCATGGTATGTGGATAAAATTTAGCTTTTTTTTTTTAATTTACGAGTATCGTCATTCGTGCGTCTTCGAACGGAGTGATTTATGATTTGATTACGATTGGATCGAATTGGATGAACGGAATTTTCAATACACGAAACACCTCGACATTTTCAGCGGTTGTGACGTAATAATAATTACAAATTCGATCGTCATTGACAATTTTTACACGTTCCTGTGAAAAGAGTTTATTACACGTATATTTGCAAGGAGTTTTAATTTCACTGTCGAAATTTTTCTCCAAATTTCTACGCTGCGAACCTGCCTCTTGTCTCGATAAGAGGAAGTTCCTTAAACGACTAAAATTGAAAAACGTAGTATGAAGCTGAATAGAAAGTTCTTACGTATATTAACAACGACTGTTAGTCTCCTTGAACTTAGTACATTTTCTCGACAACGAAACGCACGATTGGTTCCACGCCACAAGGGGTCCAAGGGACACAAAAAATTAAGAACGTCCTATCTTCTTGTCACGTTTTCTCCCGTTATACGTTTGGAAGATATATGGTTTACTGAAAACAGTCGGCGAGAAAGTTTGATCTCAATTGAGGAACTGCTTAAGGTATATCTCCATGCAGGAAGTAATTTCTGTTAAAGTTATGCGTTAACATGCGTTCAGTTCGAGCGACGAAGTTCGGTTGGCGCGTACCGAGAGCCACGTGGAACGTACGAAGAGGGAAACGTTACCGAGAAATAAATGCGAGATGCGTACGTACGACGATTTGATCGTTTGGAAGTTCGTTAGATCGTTCGTGTACTGGCTAGTTGGGGAGGTGTACGGTTTACGTGATCGAGTATAGTCGACTTTCGCTTGGGTAGTAGGAAGCGTTACACGCCCCCATATAACACTTTCGGCCTCCCCCATGAGGGCACTGTGTACCGTATTGTCTAACGCTTGGCTCTTGCGATATGCTATACGGGTGCAGCTGTTACACGAGCTTTACTCGCACGTGAATAATCGATGAACGCGAAACGACTTTCTTGCTGGGATAAATCGGCTCGTATCGAACGTCCACCAACGTTCTTATTAGGATATTCCATAAGTCGTATTCGCAGGTAGATCACGGCAGAGGAACGTAATCAGTCATACACCACCGCTCATAAGTCATCCGGATGCTTGATTGACCGGTGGTAACGATATCTTATACGCGCAATAATAAATTAAAACAGTGGTGTACAAATACTTTTGTAGCCACTGCATGACAATTACGAACGCGAAACATACAACGATATTTATATGTATATAAAAAAATTGTATCCTACATCTTCGACTTTTTACACGGAGAATCACATGTTTTTCTGGTTGTATCGAAATTTTAAGATCGTTCTGTATATTCCTTTCTCTAATTTTCCAATTTTTTTCCTACTTTATCTCTTCCGTATCATCTGCACTTTCTCTCTCTTTCTCTCTGTTTCCCCGACACACATACGTGCATACGCGTGTCGGCATCAGTTCAGCATTGGCGAGATTGTTGATAATGCTAAAAAAGATAAACGAGAGAGGAAAGATGTAGCGAATAAACGAGTAATAGAGAAAGGCGAGAAAAGTGCGAAGAAGCGAGAGAGAGATCGCGCGCGGGAGAAGGGGGCTGAAGAGAAGAAGGACGAGGGGAGAGAAAAAGAGATCGAATGATAAAGTTCAGATGAGCGAAACGAGGAAGAAGAAAGGAAGATATCGTCGCGATATTTCGGTTGCGGTTAAGCGTCGATAAGAGTTGGTGGTAATCCCAAGGTCTGGGTTTGCGGGCACCGTTGCATGGCTATTCTCAGAAACCTAGCTGTTTGAAGCGCGCCAAGCCCCCAAGCTGTTCATGTGTTTCTCCGTTTAGCTCCTATGACAAATTCTCTTCGTATGTTAGTTCCATACATTATAGTTATTTCCATATATTAGGTTGTAGTATACCGTTAATTCTTTCAGCAAGTTATATCTTAAACAGAAATTTCTATAATCACGAGAATAAAAGTTGACAAGAATCGCGATAAAATCGAAATAGAAGAACAAATTCCAGTATAGCCATTTCTAGACGAAATTTGATACTGTCGTCTCTTTATATGGAATGTACAATTGCTTACAAGCTCGATACCAGGATTAACTCATTATTGCAAAAGTATGACATTGTCGTGTCTTGCACGAGGCCATAAAATATAACAAATTCGTGGATTTTTCATTAGATTGTCTTTAGACATTTATTATAAATGTTCAGGTTCTATTTAGCGCGAAATACCGACCGCAGTGACATTAGCAATTTTTCGATAGAGCAACTCTTCCACGGAGTTGTAAAGCATTCAGAGTATAATAACTCATATCATAATAATCATCGAGCGCGTTTAGACAAGCTGTTTCTCAACTTTCCGGGAAATTTTTGGAATTAGTACAGGTCGGCAGAAGGTGGAAAGACGATAGCAGATCACAGGTAAAAAATAGCATATAAAGAATAGATAGGTAGTGGTTCAATAGGGGGTTGGAATTTTGTGCTATTTAGCAGGTCGGCGGCGCCGAAAACCGAGTGACCCTCCTTCCTTTGATCAATTCGCTGAGAAATTTTTAGGTTTACCTTCCTCTATTGTGTAAATAGAAGTAGAAGGCCGAACACGGTAGACAAAATGTAAAGTAAGTGGCAAGGAATTATCAATGTTTTCAAGAAATATTTAAAAATTATTATACATAAAAATATATTTTTTTACTTATTCATTTAATTCTTGCCTTTCGGCTTTCAATGATTTCCAGTTTCCGCTTAACCCCCGTACGTCATTTCTACGTCGTATATCAGTATGTACTATTTTTTTTGTACTATAATTTATTTTTCTATTTTGTATTCCTAGTTTAATCTATCTTATGCTATATAAAAGAATATAGAATTCTATTTTTAAAAAGATACCGACATTTTCCATTGTTTCGCTATAACCTAACAGTTTGTTTTGACAAGTTTTACGACGAATTGAGGATGAGTACCTGAGGTAATTACACGACCCCAAACAGTACACCACAGAAATTATTTGCTTCCTGATATTACCTGAAATAAAGCTAATATTTCTTGAAGGATAGTAAACGATAGATATCACAACGATGAGAAATAGTAGTTCCACGCAATTCTAGAACCTTTAAAACCGTCTATGATCAACAAATTTCCCCCAAATGTCGATGAATTGGAACAAAATCTGTGGTTTACCGTCTCGATGTATTTCTTTTACCTTTCCTGTTTATTATTATATTGCTTTGTACCTTCACGTACCGTTCAATACCAGTCGACCATAATGTCGAGGTACTTATTGTTTTTCGACAATACATCTGAAGGCATCTTTTATAATATTTTGTAGTAAAAGTTGTATTTATTACAGCCATATGCGCCTTATAAAGGATTCAAAATCTTCACAACCAATTTTACAATTAACATCAATTCAATTATCGATAATTAATCAATTATATACATAATTATTATATATCGATAAGTTATTCAATTAGTAATTAATTGGTAAGTGGTAATTCTTTAACGGTTTCCATTGTTAGAGTTTTCCAATAAATGTAAAGAGTAGATGTGCTGATACTTATGGCCGGAGTGTACTTCTTTCTCCATTTCGTCTTCCATTCTTCTCCTCTTTTCACCTTATCAGTCCTCCTCATTCCTTTTACTCTTTACGCGTCGCGTTTCTTCTTGTCTATCCCGTTCCTGCTGCTTCTTCACTTCCCAGGGTGATTATTTTTTCTGACTTCCCTTCGTCTTCATCTATCCATCTAAAAGAGGGGACTTTTGATAGCTGTTAGCGAGGGGTTCGAGCAATTTTTATTCTCCTCTCCTCCTCTATATGTCTTCCTTTCTTTCCTTCGACTGCTTCTCGGCATATTGCGAATTTCGATCTCCTGTACAGTGCATCTGCGACGGCTGCATGTATCGGAAGAATAGCAAGAACGACCAGACTGTCTTCTACACCCTTCAGGATACCGAAGGAACAGATGATGATCTCGTTTAGGAAGCTGTAAAGCCGTCTTGTTCTATAGAATGCTTTACGGTTACGAGGTCATTATCATCGGCACTCTTCTAATACATTCAACTGTCTAATTTCTAATTAAAATCAGCATAGTTTTTCAACGATCTTTCGTCTTTTTCGTATTATCACGATTACATTACGACTATATCAGGTTATGAAATAAGTTCGAATCTCTTTACAAGAGTATCAAAGATCATTACTTCGAAACCAGGTCTATTTAAGCCTACTACGATTCCCGAACTATATTCGTTTTAAGTTTTTTTTCAACAAGGAAAGAAGATTTTAAATTTTGCGAAAATCTTTAGGATAAAATTAAAATGAGGAATAACGCATATCGATCATTTTATAATTTTCCTAAACTCAGGAAAATGGTTTAAGAAAATACGAACCACGGACAAAATCGATCAACAGAACGCAGGAAATTCCGAATTCTTCATATTCTTTGAACTGGTGAGGAAATGTCCATTAATTAAAGGATTAGTAGGGTGGAGGTTTTCATTTCCCTTATGAGAAATTTTATCTGTAACGTAATAAAGTAAAGTAACTAAGGTTACAGCAGATGTTTCAGTAATCTTTAATTTTTTGCAGTAAGTGAAATCAATAGTTCCATAAATCCTTCGAATTGAAATTAGACTAATGAAACATCTGATATTAAATTTCAGGTATATTTTGTTGCTTATTACCTTTATATTAATCCTAGAACCTTCTGGTATTTGAAACTCTGTATGCTATGTTTCATGTATCGTTACACTTTCCTTCCCGTAGTAAATTTCTATAAACTATTTATTATTCTTATAAGATTTTATACATCATTTTATACAAACGTAAAAATATTTCTGTTACGTTCTTCAATAATGTTACGTTTATCCAATTTTTATATGTCTATCGATCATGTGCAATCTTCACGAAACATTTCGTGTCTTCTTGTCGTGAAACGTTCGCGGAATGAACATAAGGTGCATATACATCATATATCTGTGTCGGTAGAGCAATGAAGTATCACTCAAACGCAACTTACGACAGAATAATTTTTATATTTCCGTACTTATCCAATTATTTTACTTCCTATGTTACGCCTTCATTCGCAAAATCGAATTGATCGATGTATAGTATACTGTACGATGTATGATAATATGTCAACGAATTTGATTAAAAATAAACAATCATAATGTATACTCGAAAATGGAGAGAATCTTGAAAGTGTAAGGTCCTCCCGTCAGGTATTACGTAAATGGCTCCCCACGTTTTCGTGCCGATGTGTGTCGTTGATGAAACGTCAATGGGACATCGTCACGATTATACGTTTGTGTAGAAATATACGTTTCACCCACCGTACACGTATCTTCATGTATCTACACGTACACGATCGTATCTTGTACACGCATGCGTGCATACAGCACACGCTCGTTTGGAAAGTGTCTGTTACATGTACACACGTATATGCACTTAGCGGTGCACCATCAGGGTACCCATGGTTGGCACGTGCCAACCATCACAATGGATACGACCATCTGCACTCTTTCTTATAGAAAAATCAAAGTCGTAGGGAGCCAGGCGTTTGCCCGATTCCAAGTTCCCAGTTCCCTTCCAGTCCGTTATACGTTCGAACCGTTCGTTTCCCGCGGAAGACGGTTTCTGGACCAGTGCCGAGTGTGTACTTACACGCACACACAGGAAAGAAAAAACGTGATAAGTCTGGTTTTTTGATTTCGATGTTACGTTCAGAAACCATGTTAATCAACTGCATAAATGGAGAGGTAAAGAAAAATGACGATGTCGAAGACGATGCTGCTTTTTTTAAATTTACCTTAAGGTTTATCGTTATCTACCTGCGTCATCTTCTCGCGACAAATGAACTTATAGAAGTAGGTCATTTGTTTCTTGAGAATTGGGTGTTAATCGTGTATCTAATGAAACGAAGAAATGAATAAAAAGCAGCGGGTATAGTATGATATAGTGTATGATACGAGCTCGTTCACAGGCCAATGTGGTTAACATCACTTTTTGAAATTTCTGAAACTTTTACGACGAAGCATTTGATCGACGCTTATCTCATAATGTAATTTTATCAATCTCTCTCTACTTCTTCATTTGTGGAGTTAGCTGAAAAGCAAATAACTGACTCGTATATAGCACTGATATATTGATAAGAATTCAGGTTTTCATATCAGGTCTGTATACTTTTTAACGATTTTCCGCAAGTAAGCTATCTAAGTTGGATTAGATATTGTCTCTAAAGCCGGTGTACGGGTATAACGTGTCGCGAGGATGGAGAAGGTGCACAATCAGCCAGCTGTACGCGAGGGGTGCCTTTGCAACCCCCGATATATGGCAAAGTAAGCAGCTGAGCTACCCCCATGGTCGCACTGTGCGTTACGCGCGTTCGATGCCCTATAGCGAATAATCTTCGCATTTATGACTGCTGGGAACAGACCGATGGATCGTTCGTTATATTCCTTCGGTCCCTTATTTGTTCACCCTCTTTTCGACTTCTCTCCTCCGCTTCTTTTTTTTTCACTTCGTCTGTCTTTTAACTAACCTTCGTTTATTGCTTCAATACGTGATTACCACACAAAAGTAAGAAGCGTAAAGCGGTAACTACAACTTTACAACCCAGACTAAAGAAATTAAAAGATTTATATTTTAGATTTTAAATGATTTTGATAATAAATGAGCAGATAAATAAATACGTAGTAAAAGATAACGTAAATAAATTACCAGGAAATCTTTGTTGTTAAAGATATACGTATATTTATATTAAATAGAAAAAAAGAGAGCATTGTTAAAAAATGTGCAATAAAATGTCAAGCAGGAAGCACGAGATGGGTACCAATGGAATTTTATTAACGACAAGGAAAGCAATGCATAAATTAGCGTGGCGAAGTTACTACCTGCTATCCCTATTTATCCCTTTTCCCTATTTATCCCTATGGTTAAACAAGATAAGACATGCATATGTACGCGCAAACATACGTTTCGAACTTATTTGCGCGATTGAATCTTACGAACGCATACCTGGCGTGTCCGTGTGAAAATCTTTAAAGAATGCGAGGGTGGTATCGGAGATCAGGTGAAGCATTGTGATCGGCAGAATGAAAAAACGGACCGAGCTGTACCTGCTGAGAGCTGCATCCTTCGGAATGGTCGGTGCATCAGTCGACGGAAAGAGGAGCGTAGTAACAGAGAGAGAGGAGAACAGGCCCTTTCAGTGCGAGCAACAACTCCTACGGTCGGCAACCTTTTCCGGCCTGGTATCGAAAGTGAGCTAGCCAGTGAATGACCGAGTATACACATAGGCACGAGCGCGAGAAAGAAGGGAACATAAGCAGCATAGATTTAAATGTTCCTTTTTTTCTTCTCCTTCTTCTTCTTTATTCGTCTTCTCCTCCGTCTTATCCTTTTCCTTCCTCCTTGAATATAATATATATGTCGGTTTGATAACTCTAGATATGTTAAATAATTCCTTTGAAAACGCGGTCTCTTCTATATTAATTAACTTTGATAATGAGTGCCTTAGATATGGTGTTCTTTAAAAGCTTTCGAACTGGAAACAAATATACAATGGATCTCGAAAGTAATTTGGAGATCTACCGTGGAGAATTTTTGCGTTCATATTGCACGCGTTATATAAAACATTTTATAATTTCTAACACTGCAACGAGGCACGACCGTCATGGTCATGTTGGTTAAATTAAAAATTTAAGATCAATCCGATAATATATATATATGTATGTATAGACTTTGCAAATATGTAATTTACTGCAATTATAAGTTTACAATTATTAAAATATTAGGGTGGAACATAAATAATAATTTTAAATATATAATTGTGCCAAAAATAGAATATCATGTATTATTAATATAACGAGCAATTAACTGTTCACGTACGAGATACTCCGATAATCTTTATGGAGCGTATGCTTCTGATGAATATCTTGTAATTTCTATATACATTAACAGACTCGTACCAGATGTTACCAACGTAATCACGATACTCAAGTATCGTATGTATGAGATACAATTGTACCTCATTACAATATTAATGAAATTTCGAAATGTTTTCTGTAACACGCGCCATGTATTCATGGAAGCTTCCTATAAATATTCAGATACTTTCGTCAGCTACTGAAGACATAACATTTTTCAAAGCCAAGAAGTAAGCGAACGTGCGTGTGCGAAGAAACCTGAAGTTACTGAGGTTTAAATAGTTAAAGAATTTTCTCAATAGACTTTTATTTCGAAACTAGATCGAAGTTTACAAAGTCGTAAGGGAACATATGCAGACGCAAGTGTGCTTCTATATATATGTACATTTCATATAGATTTAGCGACTGGTAAATATCGGCGAACGATCGAGTAAACGAACAAACGGATGTAACGAAACACGGCGGCAAAGAGGCAGAAAAGGGCCCCCCATAGCGGTTACCCTAAAGAGTGGATTCCGCGTTCCGTTCTCCCTGTACGCCCTGAGAAGATTTAGGCGGGCCCTTTCCCAGTTACCGATTGGTCGGCCCTTTCCCCCCACCACACCAGGCTGCCACATATAAAGACTGACTTCCCGCCAGGCCACTCAGATAGTACGCGACTTTGCGGGTTGCCGTGCGTCGTTTCGAGTCCACAGTCGATGTAACGAGTGGCGGGTTATCGTTCGAGCTTTTACATACCATTTTATTTTTTAATTTGATAAATACGGCCGTTCTGTACTGTGATTTCTTGACTCGCACAGTTCTTTTTCTTCTCGTTTGTTATCATCGACTGGTTTTAACTGTGACTTCGTGTTTCGTCATTGATCGCTATGTTCTGGCAAGATGTTAATAATTCGTGTGAAGTGTGGCAATATACAAGGTATATATCATAATAACGCTAATTTTCTGCTTCCGAGCTATGTCGATTTTTCGTTTCTTTCGTCTCGTACTTTTCGTGTGAACGCGCGTGTGAATATGTGTCTGTAAATTCAGTGCAAATTCAGTGAAGTATATGTACATAGGGGAAATTTGTTTACATTGCATCTACGTGTTTTTGGAATCCAATATGTTCGTAAAGAATTCTTAGTAACATGTCCACAATTTCACCTATTAAAACTATATTAGGTCTTATCCTGTGTCTTCTACGCATTATACGCTCTTATTATACATGGATCAGTGATTTCTAAACTGCGAAAATAGATATACCGGTGAAATCAGTTTTGCGCGTCTGCTAAGTGCATGTGGTGCTCACGCGCAAGCGCATTCAGTTGGCGCGCTCTCGTTCTACCATATTTCCTCATGTTGTACATATGTAAAGTATTCTGGCAGTAAGTTTTGTTAATGAAACGGCAATGTGCGAACGACAGCGTGTTCTTTTGTATCGCTCAGCTTTGTAAATCGCGTAGAATTCTATTTTAACATTGTGTAACTGTGTTTAGGAAAGAAGAAACGCGATTAATTTCGAGGCAATTTATAGAAGTTAATCATTCATTCACAGTAGAATATTATTGCGTGTAAAACATGTCGATAATATCTGTGGCAATATTCCTAAAGATGTGTTCAATGAAATTCAAGGTGCGTGATTTTCTTCATTTCGAGAAATCTTTTGTTCTTAATTATAACTTCCAAAATACGTATCTTTATCGGGACCTAATTATAGAGGTTAGGTTTATCATTGAACTGATATTGTATTTTCGTAATTGTATATACAATTGTGTCTGTGTGTAGAAAGGTATGTAATAATTATTTCTTTTCTTTACAGTCTCTTCAAGGATGCATTTAACATTAGACACACTTCGAACGGCGCAGTGAAACCTAAACCAAAAGTCCGCCGGCTAATTGGCATGGCTACGCGACGTCTTTCCAGTCCAGAGCCAGTCTCGCCATCTATCGACAAAGAAAATAACAGTCCGCATGGTACTAGCCCGCAAAAGGTATTGTTATCAATACATATGTTCTTGCATATTTCGACTTCTTTTTCCATTTTTTCTTCTTCTTTTTTTTTTTGTTACCCTTATTAATTCTAACTAGTGCTCTTTCATTAAATTACGGACAAGCGTAAAACATCACCTTTTGTATCGTCGCGTTAAGAAAAATATGCACCTGTTCCTACATTATTCGTGGCTATTTATCGCTCACTTTCAACATCTTGAATATATTTAAAATAGTTATCACATACGGGGGCGCGCGTCAAAGTGACACTTCCGTTTCTGTTGTATTTTGAATTGAATTAAATCGAATCTAATCTGTCGATTAATCTAGACTCGGACTGAATTAGTTTTCGTTATCTGTATTCTGAACAACCGGCGTGTCACATTCTGAAGCGCCACACCGGGTCGGTCTTTAAAAGTTTTTAACATGGTCAAACGATAAGCGTCAAAAGACAAAATTAATTCGATAGAGTGTGATAAATACTCAAGTCTAATTAATGTATTTTAATGTGTAATAGATCGCCGGTACAAAAAGGACCCGCCATCCTTTAGAAGATTGCGATCCGAATAGCCAGGACAGCGGATATGGAGCGAGCTTCAATGAGAAAGAGGAAAAATCGAGGCGAGATAGATTTCGATTTGCGGAGCCCTTGGCCGTTGCTCCACGTCGAATGTCTATCGAATCTCGGAGTCCGATGGAGTCGCCGGTACGATCATCGCCACACCGAGCACGAATCGCACGATGTTCCCTCTTTCGAAGCATTTCATCCGGTTACGAGAGTATGGATGATGGGTTCAACGATCTGGTAGATACCGAGAATTTGGACGATGCGACGCAATTACCGAATGGTATCTCCACTTTACTCTGCGGCAATATCGTCGGTGCCGAGATCGCGAATACATCAACGAATCCTGACTCAAGTAATCAGAGCACGCCCGAATATCCACGTACCTACCGCGGCACAAGCGGAAGCTTCAGACGCTCATTGTCATTGCAATATGAAAAGGAAAATCAAAAGATCTCGTCGCTTTCGAAAGTACGTTCCTGCTTGTTTCGTTCTCCGAATGCGAACTCATCGACTAAGACTCTAGATTTCGACGATGGTAGCCCACTAGCGACGACTATACCCGTTGCACGACGTCGACGAATCGCTGAAATTACCGACGAGAACACCGACGCAGATACTTTCAATTTGCCGTTTGCTCGAGCTTCGAAACGGCCTGAACCACTGATGAACGAGAGCCCGAGACTAGTCAAGAGATCGCGAAGATCCAACAATTTCTTTGAAGCCGTCAAAGATTGTAGCAGTGGTGAAGCCATGATGTTCGAGATGCCAAAGTGTAGGTCGTTACAGAAGAGCTTTTCTACATCAGGGATAGAGACGGCAGCTGTAATAGAAACGATATCGACGAAAATGGAAATAGAGATGAAAATGGAAACTGACATAGAAATGGAGACAGAAACGGAAACTGGGACAGAGACAGAAGTGTCCTCAGAATTGGAAGCACACGCGCACATCAAATCGGCTATTCATCGCAGCGTCACCGATACCGATCTCACAGGAGATTTCAGCAAACCATGCGTCCTGCCATTAGCTGTTGGTCATCACGAAGATTTAAAATCGATTTCAGTCGATACCTTAGCCGCTTTAATACGTGGAGAATTTAACGATAGAATTAATTCGTTCGAAATCGTAGATTGCCGTTATCCGTACGAATTCGATGCAGGTCATATTCAAGGTGCTCTAAATCTTTACAGTAAAGATCTCATCGAGCAATCCCTATTAGATCCACTGAAAAATACGCCTGAAATTGAACCAGATACGAGTAAAAGAAATATTCTAGTGTTTCATTGTGAATTTTCGTGGGAACGAGGTCCAAATCTCTCACGATTTCTACGAAGTTTGGATCGTCAGCGTAACAAGGAATATTATCCAGCTCTCTATTATCCGGAAGTTTATTTGCTGCATGGTGGATATGAGCAATTCTACAGGGAACAGAAGGAATTGTGTTCGCCACAGGGTTATCGACCGATGAGCCATCCTGATCACCAAGCCGATCTCAGACAATTCCGAAGCAAAAGTAAAAGCTGGCAAGGTGAAAGATTAAGATTTAGTGGTTGTGCAACGCGTAGTAATCTGAAACGTCTAGGTTTTTAGATAAATCTCCATTTTCCTCATTATCGTTTCTGTCATTTACCTGATCTCCTCTTTTACCTCTCTCCTCTTTCTACTTCTTATCTTTCTTTTACCACCTCTTTTCTTTTCTTTCCTCGTTCCTCTCATCTCTATTCTGTTTTCCTATAATTAGCAATCAATACGCTCGAGATAGAGAATTTGCAGAAAATTGTATAAAGGTGCAAATTTAAAAGTTAAAATAATGACAAAGTGGAATAGGAAAAAGGAAACCGTTTTCCTTTTAGCGCGTGAAATTTGTACGATCGTTCCTACATATTACTGTAAATAATAGTAATTTCTTTAATTTGCGAATACGCTTAATTTTTTTTAGTTGATCAGTTATAAAGAGATGATATAGAGAGCATGTACACGTGCACGATAAAGGACAACGACAGCAAAAATATCAAGTTAATGCGAAGAAGGTCACATTACCAAAACAGTATTAATACGAAAATTGAAGTAAAACAGTCGTAGAACAAAATTGTATTATAATACTCTCGGATAGGATTCTCATCCATACCCATTCGATATCGTATTTTCATCGGATTCGCACGACCTTGAAATGTCTTCGCATAAAAATTGATTGCAAACATCGTTGTTGTTTCCTGATATTCTTGTTCGCCAAAGTTTAGCGCATATGTGTACATCAGTGTAAAGAAATTATGTTTAAGTGGATTACACTGACTAAAGAAGGGTGTAGAGCAATTGTTTATGAAGAAATGAATATATCTTTAAATGTGCAAGCTTGTACGAATGTTGTATATGGATAGTTTATGTTGTATGACGTACGTATGATGTGTATACATGTACATAATGCATGTGCGCGTATGCGTATATGTAGGAAGATATGTAGAAAAATCAAATATGTCTCCATTTAGTCTGTGTACAGTGCATTATTTCATTATAATATAGCATTAAAATAATTTTGTTTCTGCATTTATGTTTCTTTATTTGAAATTCGTATTTTATAATGCAAGCATTCGAACACCTGATGCAATTCGATCAAAAGGTCGATATCTTTGTTATATTTTGAAAATTATTAAAGATTTCCATTTGAAATATAATGTACATGTTTGCAATAATTCATCAGATACGTTAATATTCTAATAAATATTCAATAATTAAAAAAATGTGTTGTCAATACCTGAATTCCGATAGATGGCGTGTATTACAGCGATGTTTACAAAAATGATTTCGTGCGCGTGATTGGCCAGCGCTACAGGCTTCTGCAATGTACTACATATATAATGCGTATGCCGATCTATATAGAGCAAACGTTCGCAAAAGGAGGGGACGATAAGGACAAGAATCGACTACAGTGTGCCGGTTTCTAAGATTGTTGCAAAGTCAGTTGTATTCGTAGCTTCCATAATATTCTTTCTTTAAAGTTTAAAGTATTTTATTTATGAGTTAAAGTCCGTGTTGGGTGTCATGCTGCTTTTAATTAACGCAAGTAATATCTATTAGAAAAATTGCTCAAAGCGTGTCACATTACTCTCCTCCCAATGTAGCACGTAATAATTAGTGTCGTAGAATACGCGATCTTTTCTTTTTTTCACCTTACTTCGTTTGTGTTTTTCTTTTTTTATTGTATGTTTTGTTTTCTTTGCGAGTTAATAAGAGATTATCGATTATATGCAAAAACGGTTGCTCAGTATCGGTCAAATTGTTTGTACGAATTGTATATTGACCATTTGCGATAACCTTGCTGTATTTTTGGTTTGGTCACGATTGCGAAGAATGGATTATTTGTTAGTTTCGTAGTCTGTCGTCTGTTATTACTTGGTGTACTTTCAGCTTCATTAATTGCAAGAAAACCTCTCGTTGAAATTGGAACTCGTCTTTTGTCTTCCATGGCTCAAGCGTTGCAAACTCATGGTGTCGTACCCGACGTTATAGACAAGGTTCCACAAAATGTACTACAGGTCACTTATCCAAATAACCTTGCCATTGAAATTGGCAAAGTGTTGACTCCGACACAGGTGAAAGATCCACCTTCTGTTAAGTGGGATGGCGATGCAAGTGCTTTCTATACCCTTTGTATGACTGGTACGTATTGAAAGAATATTGACATTTTTATAGTAATTACACTGCAGGTTTTAATGTAATGTCATATTTTTGTTAACACAACTAAAGAAATGGTATCTATGTAAAAATTTCTTCCTGCCATTAAATGTTATAATTAAACTGCAGATTTTTATCCAGTCATAGGACATTTGGAAGCGTAAAATTGCATAGGTCGCACATATAATAGTAGTTTTTAATTAACAGTTAGATTAATTTATTATATTTTCCTTCCAGATCCAGATGCACCAAGCCGCAAAGAACCAAAATTTCGTGAATGGCACCACTGGTTGGTAGGAAACATTCCTGGTTCTGATATTTCCAAAGGTGAAGTACTCTCTCAGTACATTGGTTCAGGTCCACCAGAAGGCACTGGACTTCATCGCTATGTGTTCCTTTTGTATAAGCAGCCTCAAAAGCTTACATTCAATGAACCTCGTCTGACTAATCGCAGTGGGGATAATCGAGCAAATTTTTCTATTAAAAAATTTGCTGCAAAATACAAACTGGGAGACCCTATTGCTGGAAACATGTACCAGGCAGAATTTGACGATTATGTTCCACTTTTATATAAACAATTAGGAGGTTAAGTACATAGCATGGATAGAATATGTGGGATATGAAGCCTGGTATATAGACATTGGAGATTGGTGCGCAGATATTTTGTATGAAATTTGATATTAAACGCTCATTCATGTAGTACAAGCCCTTTTACATTGTGTAATGTAACACCTGTACACAATGAACAAAAATAAATGAAGTTATAACGTATCATCGTAATATTCGATCCACCAGCACATTTGTTCCATCAACTATGTAATATATATATTGTATTATCTAATATTTAAGATCAATGATTTAATAGAATGATCAGTGTTTTTCTCCTTTCCTCTTTAGAGGATTTTGTAAAGGAAAGAAGTTATGAGGGAAGGAGCGCCAAGTAGCAAATAAGAGGACGCGAACATTCGCGAAAAGAGGGGGAGAACCATGGTCGTTCGACGCCAAATGAAAAGAAAAGTTAAATGCAATAGGAATTCTTGTCAGGTTATAAGCTAGGAAAGGGGTGGGGGACGTAGTAGGTAGGATAAAACGTTTCTACAGAGTCGAGCGTGTGTAGTCTGTCGAGGCTAAGTGCAACAGAACGAGATAAAGATGAAGTATTCCATGATAATAGGTACGTGTATATCTTTAATTAAAATCGAATCGCGAATACAACTATGTACCTAATTTCACTATTTTCGGATCGTTGTGTGTTAAATATGAGATACAAAATAAATTGCAGGAATTCTTGTCTGCGGTATCCATATTATCACCGGTACAGATACTCGTACAAAATTTGAGGAAGCACAAATCGTACCCGATATACTAGACACGGCACCAACAGAGAAGATCGAGGTGTAGTTTTTTTTTAATAATTGCACTTAACGTTAGTGTGAGTCTGGGAGTGCAAATGCAAGCGTATCGTAAGGAGAAAGCTGAATCTAGTAGGCATAGATGCGTGTGTTTGAATAGTTTAAAAGATGGAAGTATCAAATAAATTATTTTATATAACTGAATGATGTTATTTAGTTATTTTATTTAATATTTATCTTATGGCAATAACGTGTATGGATCTGAGTTAGGTCAAGTACGGAGACAAAGTGATCGATTTTGGAAATGAGTTAACTCCCACGGAGACGCAAACGATTCCAGAGATTCATTACAAGCACGAAGGGGGAGTACTTTACACGCTTGTAATGACAGGTAAGTCAGCAGAGAGTAAACTCGTATAGTGCAAATTTGTTTGGAGGCTAGAGACGATTCAAGTTAATTATGGAGAAGAACGCGACCTTATATACATTACCTTATCCTTGTGAAACTTTCGAGGCGTGCAACTCGCGACAACTTTCACCGAGTCGACGTGAACAAACCTGTTTCTTTCGTTCACTATTTCTTCTTTGCCATGGCTCTTGATCGATCGATGATTCGATGCCTCATAATTTGGTGCTTGTTAAAGCCATTACTAATGAAGATTCTGACGTTCTTTCATGCGCAGATCCTGACGTACCGACTAGGAAGGGATACAATCGAGAATTTCGACATTGGTTGGTCGGAAATATTCCAGAAGAAAATGTCGCGAAAGGAGAGGTACTAGCGGAGTATGTTGGTCCAGCGCCGCCAAAAGGTAGCGGGAAACATCGATATGTCTTTCTCGTTTACAAGCAGAATCAAGGATCCATTACATTCGACGAGAGAAGGCTGAGCAACAGGTAAAGTCGAGCGTGTATAGTAGATATGTAATAGCTTGCGTGCTTTTTATTCCTTTGTGGTCGTATTGAGCATCAATATAGACACCATGGTGATTAGAATTAATTTTCGTTGAACGGACGCTAATAGTACGATCAAAGGAATGTCCAAAGACTGAAGTTCGTAATCGCTAGTTTCGATTTCACGGTGCACTGACCTAACTTGTGAGATCTTATTATCTCATTAAGGATCAAAGTTGCGTTAACGTAACGTTCTATTCGCAATTATTTTAATCAATTTACATTATTGAATCTTGTCTTTTTAATTGTATAACTATGAAAGAAAATATGAAGGATTGTAGTAAAATATCGCTTATTATCTTTCTCGGTGCTATTTTTTGCACTTAAATTCTACAATCTTACATAATTTAAAGAAATTATAGTACGTATAATAAAATATGTACGATAAAGTATGTATTATGACAAACTATTGCTTGGTCCTTAATGGGTTAAAAATCTTATATATTTCCAAAGCACGTGGCAGTATAATGTACTACAGTCTGACTGGTTCTTCGTTTTGATGGCTGAGAGCAGATATACGACCCCAAAGAATTAATTGCTTTCTATTAATTACTAGCTAATAACGTGTTATTGGTAAGCGATAAATCGCGAATTACCGGTTGATACGAATTTCAGGGATGGTCCTCAACGAAGGCGATTCAACATAAAGAAGTTCGCAGAAAAATACAACTTGGAAGGACCAATAGCAGGAAACTTTATGAGGGTGGAGTACGACGATAACGTGCCGACATACGCGAAACTATTAGGATTATAAGACAGACGATTTTGAGTCGTGCACCCGGCTTACGAAGGATATTCTTTTCATTGATATTTATAGGTGATGGTACGAAACAATTAATTGCCTGTACAAATACGACTGCCGACCAACCGAGGTACGATATACTCGATTTACAATGAGGACGGTGAAATAAGATAATAAACGTTTGAAGAAGATAATAGATACGAGAAAATCGGTCGATTCGTTTATTTTCGTTGATTCTCGTTACAAATATAAAACGTATCCTATGTAAATTTCGCGACTCGTGGATGGCTTTGGTTCGCTCTCGGAGTCACTCCAAGTTCAAAAGTCTGGGTCGTCTCGAGCGGGGAGTATTGTCAGTCTAACGTTGTTCGCTACCTTACTGGAAGCAATTTATAGACAGACAACGACCATTTGTTTCTGTTACCCATTTATCGTTAATCATCATTGGGTACGATGACTAGAATACGTGATAAGCGTGTTTCTCTGGGACTTTGGCGACCGGTCGAGACGCAAATTCGTTAAGGAGCTGAGTCGCTAAGCGCGAAATGTGCTTCCGCCGCCTGAATCGGTTGCTAAGTTTAGCACGAATATAAAGATAAGTACGCCGCTAGGGATGCCGCGCGATCTGATAACAGACCGTGGGATCGATACAATAATTCGTCGACGCGAAGGAACTTGTTAAACGAGCATCTTCCACGAGAGACGAAACTGGATGAGTGAGGACGAGGCGGGAACGAAACGGGCTGAGCGGGATGCGACTTTTTGGACAACGGGACAAAGAACGAGACAGGTAGAGAAATAGAGGAGGGTTTGCGAAGAAAAAAGAAGAAATTGAAAGGATATTTCGATGTCGTTCGTTCGAGAGTTTGGTCTCAAGGTAAAACGAGATCCGGATAAACGGTAATGTTCCAACAAAGCCGATGATCCCGTGTGTCGCCCCATCCACCGTTGCCCTTCCTGAGCTTCGTCTTTTTCGCAGTGCCAGCTACAGTAAGCGTCAGTTGAGTAGGAAAAAGATGGTCTCGGGCAGCCTTTAGGACGTTTTGAACCTTTGCTATCACAGCGGTCGATTCGCAATTGGTTTTCTTGTGATGGACTCCGCTGGTATTGGTAACATTCATAGATCATAAAAGTATTTCACTAGAGGGAGATACGACGTGTGGAAAGACAGAGGTGGTATATTTCCTATAATCGTTAGGTATCTGTTGGAATACGATAGGAGGCATAAAGGAGGCGTGAGTTTAAAGGAGGAGGCAAAAAGGAGAGTAGGAAAGAAAGAATTATTCCGACTCACCATTCTCCGATGTGAAAAACTCTGGGCGCCCGCATCATCATCGTGATTAAACCGGATTCTGTACGAGGCGCGATTCCGGGTCCTTTGCTCGGTGGCATACAGGTTTGCGCGATATGTTGAAGACTCCAGTCCCAATTGTAATCGTCGTACGAGCAGAACTGGGCGGCGCACTTTCTCAATTTGTTCCAAGTGACGCGATTAAACGCCATACCCATGTTGTGTTTGCTCGAGATCCAAGGAATCACTTCAGCCTGAATGAAATATCACGAACGCAGTTCTTAAGATGCAACCACAGTATCATAGCGAGGATAAAACGAAATAGGAAGATCGCGGGACGATCGGTGCGCGTGAGCGCGTGCGCGCACGCGCGTGCATGCTACTGTGTATTAAATATACAACAGAAATCTCATACAACGCGACTTACTGTATACATAGAGCTTATTAATCGCTGTCTAACAACGTCGAGCATTCTTTTCTCAGATTTACGAATATACCCTCGAACGATTACTCGAAGCTTGCATTAGCATCGTGCGCAATGGCGTGTTAAATTATCGATCGCGAATCTATCGGAGGACGATCAAATTTCGGGAAAATCGGAGAAAATAACGCGTGCGTGCGCACGTGCGCGCCCGACTTCGTAGAGATAGGGGGAAGGATGGAGAGAATTGCACGCATAACGAGGGTCGTCGAAAGATGTCGGCAACCTTTTGATAATGATTGTAGAGTTCGGGTAGGAGTTGGAAAGCCCATGCGGAGGCAGATTGCACGATCTGTGCGTTGCGTGCGATTGGTAGGATGGCGGCAGCGCCAGTGTTGCTAGCGATGACGTTTCCGCTAACGCTGCTGTTTTTGCTGTTGCTCGCCCCAGTAGGAGTACTATTGCTGCTACTGCCGGTGCTGCTGCTGCCACTGCCGCTGTTGCTGCTGCTGCTTGGCATTCCGTTGATTCTTCCGCTGTCACTGGTACCGATGATGTCTTCGGCTTTAGCCGACTGTTGCCTCGCCGATGCTTCCCATCTTTTTAATCCACGCAGTAGCTCCTTTTGCAGGGCGCTGTTGACGCCAAGGAACTAACGGACGAGGCGTGCGTGAAACATCGACACACAGATATTCATACTGAAATCGAGCTGATGATTCGATACGACGATAATTCCGTATGCACCCATCGTCCAACGATTCTTACGCGGTCGCGTTCTCGCGACACATTCTTTACTTATTCAGATCGACTCGAATTTGCCTACCTCTCGCGCCCTAACTTTTCGTTCCTTCGTTCCTTTTATCTATCCCTACTCTTAGCTAACTCTCCTTCCCTTCTTTGCCTCTTAATAACAAGCACGATTTGTCGCAAACGCGGCGGTAAGAAGAGGAGAGCGGAGGAAAGAGGAGAGCAAAGAGACGGAGAGACAGAGAGAGAGAGAGAGAGAGAGAGAGTGCAGCTGTTAACACAAACAACTAACACAATAGAATCAAACAGAGGCCACACGGGAAAATATTGTACGTTTAATGTTTGTTGATTTTCTGGTTTGTGTGTCATCTTGATGACTAAAAAAAAAAAACTATTTTAAATATGAAACAGTTAAAGAAGGGAATAACCTGATGGATACGTAAGTGTTTCGAAAGTGGATGATAAGCTGACAATGCTTCGCGAGAAATCTTTCAAATTCTCAAGATGATAGCAGCAACGCGTATCCATCTAATCCTATGATCAAATGCAGAGATAACTTTCACGCGATATTAGTCGACTATGAATTGAATTTTGAAATGATTCTACGAAAAACAGACAGTGTCGCTTATACGCGTTCTTCGCCTGTGGCCTTCGAATCGAGCGAGAAATCAGTTGAAACGAGAGATCACAGCGATCGAGTAGCGAGGAATATGGATCGTCGAAGCAAGTAAGAGGTCGCGCAAGCTAACGGTTCGCGAAGCACGATTTTTCGATTGCATATCTGGTTAGGGAAGGAGGTGTCGAGTTCGCGCACCGAACGAGTAAAGCGATTACAGTGGTTAGAGCGATTAGAACGATTTGAGCAATTAGAGCGATCAGAGCGGTTAGAGCGATCGGAGCGATTAGTGCGACGCGTGTGAATCTCTCACCTTTCGACTGAAATCGGCAAAATAATTGTAGGTTTTGAGATAGGTGCCCAGGGACAGGACGTTGCATCTTTTGCAGCTATGTTTACAGGTACGTTCCATCAGTCGGAGAACGTGTAAGAAATCTTCGGCGACGTAGTGATCTTCCTCGAGGAAAAGAACTATGCCCGTGTGATTTCTCGTGATCGATAATTGATCGAACACGCGGTTCGCTTTCCACCACCAGTGATGCTTCGTCTGCGTGAATTTGGCTTCTCTGTAGTGTCCATAGAGGTCCGGATGCTTTGCGTTGATGCAGCCGAGATTCAGAGCTCTGTGGAGTTGCGAGTTATAGCGGCGAAGATGTGCAGAGAAAACGTACACCATCGCTCGAAGGTCTTGGGACAGTTCTTGTTATATTGACTCAAAATTGGAAAAGATTAAAATACACGATGAATAACAATGGTACGAAGAAATGATATTTACGCGATAAAGAAATTATGCGTTACTAATATATTAACGATTTTATCAGCAATTTCATAAATTAGATCGTCATCAATAAATATGAGAAATTCATAATCTACACCAATTAACGCAAAATTTGATTAAAAGAAGGAGACGTCCTAACATCTTTGAGCGAGAGCGCGTAGATTCGTCGAGGATCGTGTTCGAGGTAGATAAAGACAGGATTTTCTATAAGTGTCAGACCTCGAAATTTTACCTTTTTATTTTAATTCTAATTTTAAATTCTACCTGTTGTATCTATAATGTTACGTACTCGAACTATTCGCGAAAACTGGAGTTTCGTAATTTTCATTCCCTTGTTGTCTTTCTTCTCCCTCGTTCGATTTCAAATGATTAGCGATCGTTACAATATAGACAAACTATTACGCTACATTAAAAAATTATCTGTAATTATAGAACGAAATTTAATGGATAAGCGAAGTAATTTCATTTCCTTGTAAAGGAAGATAGAAACTGATCTAAAGAAGCTGACGCACCTGACCTACAAGAACCTGACGCAGGTGTTTGCATAGAGAACGTAGCGACGACAATTAGTGACTCTTAGCGTTTTATTTTACGACCTCATTGCTTTATTTCCATTTACAATTCTCTCCTTTATTCTAACAGGCACACGAGTGTTTGAAAATTACTACTAAGAAAACAGAAGCACGTTTCTTCGTTGCATCGGTACAAATACGTCTACCGCGTGCAGCAATAATATGCGAAAGTTTGCAATCAGGTAAACATTTTACTATATTCTTCAAACTGCTCTAAGTTCTTTTACAAATCTCTTGCAATATAAAGCGAACAATTTATCCGATCAAAAACTGTTTCACTGCGTTATATACCAGGTAGCGATCACACAATGGCCCCCCATGATCCAACGCTCATTAAAAATCCCGCCTTAAGAACACTACGGTTAACGCATTCAACGAAGAAGAGGATTACTCACTGTTCTTTGCGAATGTTTCGAGGGCAATCGTTCGGATCTTCGCCGGGAAACGTTCGAGGATGAGTCTGTATGCTGTGAGGGTAAAATATTTGCATGACACGACAGAAGTCGACACTTTGCACGAGATAGTTGATGTCCGGATGCCAAACGTCGTGGCTAAAGACCAGAAGGGTTTGCTCGATCCCTTTCGCTTGAGCCAACGACACGATCAGGTGTCTGAGGTAGGTGAGCCGTGTGTGCACTTGAATCACAATTATGGGAGCGTCGTTAGCCAAAGGACCGAAAGACTCTTCGTTGTACACTCTTTGCTCGGCGTTCGCCCTTTCTATGTTTCGACGAATCTCCGCTATTTCGAACTCGGTCAACGTTTCTGTGCTCGCGTTCGTTAACGTCGAGGAAGATCCATTTCGACGATCTTTCAGAAACCTGGAAGAACAACTCTTTTTCTTTCTTTCTTTATCCCTCTTTGCCAAACGTCTTACTTATCTTTTTTTCTCTCGTTCGTCTTTTTTTTTTTTTTATTATTTTCGTACGTATTATCGTAGGTACAGGCGACGAGGATTTTTCCTGAAAATGGTGAAAAGGCGTATTTGCACGGCCTGATTTACCTATGTAATTCTTGCGGTACGAGGGAGAACAGCGTCTCGTTCGACGAGGCCTGTCCAGCGGAATCTCGGCCGGTCAGGCTGATCACGTGAAGTTGAAGCCAGAGGAACGTCGCCAGGAAGACGAAGACGAGCGTCCTCAGGAAAGTTCCGCGTGCCGATCTCACCGTCCCCAGAAACGCCACTCCTGCAAATACCGTGTTATTCCGCAGTCTCGCTAATCAACGGCGTTAACGAAGCAGCATGCGTGTACTATCGTTTAAAAATATTTGAAAATTCGCGTATCCTTGACAACACGTTTAATTGCAAAGTTACGAATATACGTTAAATTGCAAAGACTTTACTCGTTAGAATCATCGTGGCTATGTACAATGGCGTATAAAATTTTCTTATTATTTTTATTATTAAAAATGTAAAACGGATATTAAATTGATTTTTAAATGTCAGATTTAGAGTTCGTTCCAAAGGTATGCAATGATAAATTTGACATTTGTGATTGTTAAATCTCGTGCAAGTACTTTGTG
Organism: Bombus flavifrons; assembly: GCF_040668555.2. Taxonomy (NCBI): domain Eukaryota; kingdom Metazoa; phylum Arthropoda; class Insecta; order Hymenoptera; family Apidae; genus Bombus; species Bombus flavifrons. The sequence continues at coordinate 12,552,000 of NC_138451.1, read as the reverse complement.
TAATAAGCTCTTCGGCATCGATATCTTTAGTATCCGAATGATAAATCACGGTAAACAAGATCTAATGCAAGCAGTTTAATGTAAATCGTATGCAAATAGTAATTGTAACATCGATGTAATAAGCAGCAAATGTAGTAAATAGCAGTTTATATCGATAGATATTATTATTAGACGTCTAACGAACGGTCGATCTGTTGATCCCATAAAAAGCTAATAAATTCTAATTCGAATCATCGATACGACATTACTTCGAACAAATTTAAATGCTCTTATTACTAATTAGTCAGAGTGGTAGGATAATGTTTGAACGATGGTACTCGTATTTTTTCTTGTATTCGACGAAGAATAGGATTGTCTCTCTTACCTCTCATTCTGGCATTTCTACGCGTCCGTTCTGCAACAGTATAACACAGTTAATAGACTAAATCGTCATTTCTCACGTCTGTTGTATCATTTAACGAGCGAAATAAATTTCTATGCAAGTTCCATTTCTTTGGTTATGCTAACAGAGAATATGAAATTGCATAAAAATCCGCGATAGTCGTACAGGAATATCATTAAATGATACGACGAATGTAAGAATTTCGACCTAATTAATTAGCATTGAAAATAAAGTAAAATTAATTAGTGCGTACATAAATAGGGTTCGAATACTTTTCGTAGCCACTGTATTTGATAGGAGGTAAATCACCGTCTTACCTCGTATCAGAGAAAAGGCGCGACGGATGGTCCCTCATTTCGACGAAATCTGCGAAAAAAGAAACGAATACGAGCACTGATAAAAGCGAGTAGCATCTCTTGCATATATTTATACTTGTATCTCTTCTCGTATTTCGCTGAGATCGCGATTTCGACCGCCGCTACGACCACGACAACAACCACGACTACGATCACGAGAACCACGATGAAGGGATGAATTTGTCCATGATCGTTTGAGCTCGGTAGGCGTATGTCGGCCCGCCCAAAAGAGAAAAAAAGAAATCGTGTCAGGGGGCGTGAACGATTAGTATTGGAATCTCAGTCGCTATCGGTCACTGGAAATTACAGTTTAACAGATCTTCTTTCACACGGAGATACGCGTATCGCGATACACGCGAAGATACGCGTCCGAGAGTAAAACGTAGAAAAACACTGTACACGCGATACATACTTATTTAGTATACAATAGCTGGATGTCGATCGTTCGTTTCTTCGTGAAAAATATCTTCTCGCGTGAAATACACGTTTTCGAACGAAGATCTTCTTTGGAGAATCGAACGAGATCGAAGCTTTGCTTTCTTCTTCGTACGCCGAGTCCCTCGCAAGCCGAACCGTTCAACTTCGTCGTATATCTCATCGATATACGCGATCAGTATTCGATGCTGAGAACAAGAAAAGATTTACTTGGGCCAGCTCGTTTATTAAAAAATGACATAAACGATAGGAAAGTAAACTTAAAAAACAGCATGCGTTTGCAACATCGTCGACTTTTCTCCGACATTTTTCAATTCACGCGAGTTGATCGATACAGCTTCCGAATAGTTCATACGCCTATCGCGGTATGACGCGTATAATGGATATTTAATGACGCATAGAAACCTTTATGCAGCGAGTCCCGTGAGATAAGGTATCGTGATACTAATTTTGTGCATCCAGCCGTCAGACTGGCGACTCTTCCTACGAAGACAAAACATAGAAAAGAGTTGTTTTATTCGCGCCAGAGTTATAACATCGCTCAGTCCGTACGGTTCTCTCTTATCATTCTGTCAGCTGCTGTCTTGATATATCGTTACGCGTATTTCTATCACTCTTGAATATTATATCGTGCGCTGTATCGGCCAGAAATTCTTGGAACGAGAGGCAATAAGGTGGAAACAACCGAAGAATTTCCCGAAGTCGTTTGCGATTTCCTTAAATAATACGCGGAAAGCATCGCTCTCTCCTCGCGCGTTCGGTATTGTTCTTCTATTCTCGTATCATATACCGTGGTGTACGAGTCCAAACTTTCCTCGTCCCTCTTTCAGCTCCTTTATCCGATAGCGAAAGAAGAGGAAGCTTCGATCTGATCCGCTTTTCCAAGAAGGGTGTTCGTCCGAAAATTTGTGTATTTCGCGCAGCAACCTCGCTCACTTTCCATTCGTTCGTTTCATGGTCGAGAACATCTATTCCAACGTCTATTAGAATGCTAACTCTAATACCTATTAGAATGGAATATCTATTTTTGACGAAGAAACAAATAACATCCACCTACCCTATTACATATTTATAGGAGCGTGCCGTGTCGCGTATCTTCCTGTCTTTCTTCCTGCATTTTAATCCTGTTCGCTTATTTCATACACCACGTATTCCCGATACACGCGTCTCTGCGTGGAAAAGCTATAATTTGCAGAGATATCGAGCACACTTGGACCAATCTGGCGGTATCGTATCGTTAACTTTGTCGTTCGTCGCTTGACAGCTATACCTGTTGTCAATTCCAATTATTATCAATTGATATATAATAATAATAATAATAATAATAATAATAATAATAATAATAATAATAAGAGTAATAATAGTAATAATAATAATAACAAGAAGAAGAAAAAAGCTAATGGCGTTTCGAACGCACGAATCTCTTAATCGAGTTACTCAAGTATCCCTATTCGACCTTCTGTCTTTTTTCTCTTCCTCTGCTTCTCTTCCCTCTTCTTCTTCCTTCGCTTCGAATGTTCGCGTATCGGTTGCTTCCGGCGATCGACACCGGTTCGCGATCCGTTTCACCGAACGTCATGGAAGTAACAGAGGAGAAGGCGTTTTCTCGTGTTCGGCCGACCCGTCGACAATTTCTTTCTGCCGCTTTTTCTTCTTTTCGTGGCGGCGCATACGAAAGACGATGCTTCGGCATTAACTTTATTTTTAGTACGGCACGCGGACTTATAGAAAGTTGGAAGGGGAGTGTAAAGGAGGAAGTGGAGAAGGAGAAGGAACACGGAGGAGGAAGGAGGCTCGATGGAGAAGGAGAAGGAAAACGAGGAAGAGAAGAAAGAGAAGTGGAAGGTGCGAGAGGGGCAGGGGCAGCGAGTTAGTTGCATTAACAGTGAATGATGCCAATCAAAAACGTACCAAATGTCTGGGCAGCTTATGCGATCGGCCTTGATCGACGATTACCATAGATTATCGTCTAATCGGCGTGCCTTGTGATTTAGTTACGCGACTGAAACGATTCCAACTATTAAAGCGCAACGTTATAACGCGATGTAAAGTAGCGACACGCACTTTCCATTGTATTTGGCTGCTCTTCCATGCCCTCGGACACTGTCGTTGCGTTATTCCGATAACTTTGATCGTGCTCGACGTGAGATCGAATATATTTAACGCGATCGAAGGAGGAGAAAGAGGAGGTGCACCCAAGTGCCTTCGTAAATGCAACGACGAATCGCATTACTCGACTGTTAATCAGTTGCATGGATCGTCGATCGTAGATCGAAGTTCTTTAGAGCTGCGCGCGTCTCTAGCGATACATAAATATCAAGTTCGTCCTCGAATATCCCGCTACGGGAAGCGAGACACGAGCTCGGGTGAGTCAATTTTCTCTTTTTGAATCCGAGTTCGATCCACGTGTGCCAACAAGAAATATAGGAAAACGAGCGAGAAGTTCCGTAGCGTGGACGTTGCGTGGAATATCGAACCGTGTTGGACGAAAGAGTACTTTCAACCACGACTACGACCACGACAGTGACAAGCACGAATACGACGCTAGGCACCTGGGTCTCCCTGTAGGCACCGCGAGTAGTTTTCCGTAGATGAGCATCGAGTGGCTCGATATCCCGTTTTGCCTGGTGCCTGGCCAATGTAGGTCAGCTGAGTTGGCTGGTTGACGCGAAACAATGCGGATATCCGTGAGCTAAGTTAATAGCGATATCCTCTTCTTGCGAAGCAGCGAAATGACGTAAAGGGGGAAAGAGGAAAGCGGTAAGACACTCGACACAGAAGCAGCGCAGCGATAAAACGCTTAAACCTTGTCGTTTTCGTTTCGCCCCTTCGCGTTTGCTTCCATCGCATCTTTGTTTTTTCGTCCCTGCCTATCGTCTTGGACGTTTCACCTCTGCACCGCGGTCTCTCCCCTTTCCTGCCGCATTTCGCCTCTCCCTCCCATTCTGTCTCTTACACTTCTCTTTCTCCCTTTCACGTTCCTTCTGTATTTATCTTTTCAGATTAGAATCTCGAAACGAAGATCGAAGACTCGTGCACGTCCGACAGCTTGGCGCTCCAGCCACCGTCGAGATTCCGCCACTTTCCGCCACTTTTTACCCTCGGCGAGATCGAGGTTCGTCCTCCACCGACTATCGTCGTCTTGTTCACTATCGCGTGGTTGGCAGAAAAATCACGATACGCGAACGCTCGCGTGCAGGGTATATACACACGCGAGAGAACGAAGATACGCGAGCCGCTAACGAACACGCCCGCACGCTCCGTTACGTTTCCTGCGACGGTTAATTCGCTCGACGCGCAAATGCAAACGACTGAACTCGAGACGGTCACGCGTCGCTTTCAAGGTAAACCGGAAAACTCTGTTTCTCGCGCTGCCGTGCAGTTTCTTAACTGGCGTCGTTTTTCTTATTACACGGACGGAGGGAGGCGCACATGCGGAGAAGAAGAATACAGGTAATGGTAGGAAAGGAGGATGAAAAGGCGTGAAGTATGGAAACGGAAAGGCGAAAACGACATAGCGGCTCGTGAAAGAACGGTGTTACAGGGCGGATAGAGAGCAAGTAGAGTAGGGAATTGGCCGGATAGAAGGTCGGCAAAGTCAGAAAGGGTGGCGAATGACGTGAAACCTCGTGGAGAAACAAAGAGAATGGAAGGGGTTTTATGTGCGCTTACGCGCATACACACGTAGAAAAGGAAGGCGAGAAGGAGAGAGGGGCAGAGAAACTAAGGGAGAGAGAAAAGCAGCGGGGTTGGTGAAATATCGATCAGAGTGGCAGGTCCGGGACAAAAGCTCGGGCTCGGGCACGAGCTTCAGGTCGGCAGCCATCGTCTGGAAAGGGGAATGTCGCTTTCTTGCGCGTATTAGCACGCTTGCCGGCACTCTATGTTGCCTTCTGTTTTCTTCTACTTACGTAGGTCCACCGTCTGGAAAAGTTGCCCCAGGATCGGCGTATAAATCTCACGACCGTACGAGACTCGCGTTCCAACCGATCACGTATCGACGAGCCTGTCAGGATAGATCGCGAGAAAAGCGAGGCGGGAGAACCAGCGGCGAGTCATCGCGATCTGTCGCAGTATTCGGTTTGTTTCGACGCACCACTCTAATTTCCCTTTTCCTCGCGTCTTTTTTCCTTCCTTCCTTCCTTCCTTTCGTCCTTCCTTTCTTTCCTTCGCGTAGATTCCCGTCACCGTTCGCGCGACTTTCGCTCGAAACTGCGATCGCATCGACTTCCTAGAAGAGGAGAGCGAGCGCGCGGCCGCGCGATCGCGACCCCACCCACCCTTCGCTTTGCCTTTCCTTCCCGTCTGCACCACCACTTTACACAGTCGCCCTCGTTCCACGCGGCCACGTCCACACGGGGTTGCGATTTCTAGCCACAGCCGATCGATCTTTTCCGTCCTGCCATCCCTCGACGACAACGGACGTCGTTGCTCCGGCGCCACTGCTCTCTCGCACCTAGACGCCTACGTCGATAAACTACGACCCACGTTTATCCTTTCTCCACGGGTAAAACGCTCTTGCTCGCTTTTCTCGCGGCGGAGCCACTCGCATCTACGATTTCTGCTTTCTTTCCTTCCAATTTCCACGAGCTTCTTGGTATTCCTTCGGCCACGTCACTACCTGTTACCGTGTCCTTCCATCCTCGACCATCGAGTCGCACGACTTATTCCAGGCTCTATACGACAAATATTTGGCGGATTTAATAAATTACGTTAACAGCGATTGGATTATTTGGTCGAAGATAGCGTTGCGAGTATTTGATGGACACAGCGTAGAGCGTCAAAGTCGACGCACATCGCGGCAGAATATCAAGAAGGCGATCGATCCTCAACGATATCCGGAATGTCGATTAAGTAGAGAATCGTCAGTGGAACTTGCGAATGCACGTGTGTCTGAATCGCGCCTCTATGTCGTGCATTCTAAATAAATAATAATTATGGAAGATGAGCGGAGCTTGCGTAACAGTAGCCTCAACTTTCGTCATTCCTATAAACTGTTTTGTATTACACGATAGAAGCTGGTTTATCCGAACAGGCTCAGGGACGATCGAGTAGTTCTAGTAATAAAGATTCGTTAGATGGATATTTTCTTCGGTTCTTTTTATTAGTTCGAACATTAGGATCCAAGCGTCACGATTTTAATTGCTCTCTTTTTGAACACGTAGAATTTCTTTTGAATTAAAATAAATATTGTGTAAATAAATAAATATTGTAACATTGTATAAAGATTCGTTAGATGGATATTCTCCTCGATTCTTTTTATTAGTTCGAACATTAGGATTCAAACGTGATGATTTTGATTGCTCTCTTTTTGAACACGTAGAATTTCTTTTGAATTAAAATAAATATTGTGTAAATAAATAAATATTGTAATATTGTATAAAGATTCGTTAGATGGATATTCTCTTCGGTTCTTTTTATTAGTCCGAACATTAGGATCCAAGCGTCACGATTTTAATTGCTCTCTTTTTGAACACGTAGAATTTCTTTTGATTCAAAATAAATATTGTACAGATAAATAAATATTGTAACATTGTATAAAGATTCGTTAGATGGATATTCTCCTCGGTTCTTTTTATTAGTCCGAACATTAGGATTCAAACGTGACGATTTTAATTGCTCCTCTTTCGAACAAGTAGAATTTGTTTTGAATTAAAATAAATATTGTGTAAATAAATAAATATTGTAATATTGTATAAAGATTCGTTAGGTGGATATTCTCCTCGGTTCTTTTTATTAGTCCGAACATTAGGATTCAAACGTGACGATTTTAATTGCTCCTCTTTCGAACAAGTAGAATTTCTTTTGAATTAAAATAAATATTGTACGTATTACATATTGGGAAATTACGCTGAGTCGCAGTTCGAATAATAGAGGCACAGCGTTAATTTGTATGTATAAGCGGAGTGCTGGTAAATGAGGTTCTATTGTATTCGCACTACACAGTTGAATCTCGTTTATCGATGAACGACTGATGGACAAGACAGCTCGGACAACCGAGCAGTTCCGATAATCGAGGTTTATTGGCTATCAACTCTAGCGCTTCTTATTAGTTCGGGTAATAAGATTTAACTGCTAAGATTTCAACCGCTCCTTCTTTGAAATTTATTTTGGACACGAATAAATGATTCTATATGTTGATACGTATGTATATTCGTTATATAACTAAACTGCGGATATTTATGCAAACTTATACTTTTACGAACGCAATTAAAAGAGCAGAATCTTGTCGTACGAACAATGGTAGGCATACAATAAGATATGGAAGAAAACAAAATCTTTTTGCGACTTCGCTATCTCGAATTAATTAATGCTCATCCGGCAAACGTATTAATCTTTTTCCTTGGTTCTACCAATGCATTCAGGATGTTCGTTTGCGAACATTTGCAAGACTTACGTAAAACTAACAAGTACGTACCATATTCTTCTATAAAATGATAAAAATCTTGCTTTATATTCGGTTTGCAATCGATGCCATGTTCTACTCACAGCGGGAGAACACAAGTCCCGCGATCTTCCTATATCCATGAAATCCCGCGATGTCACGATTCTCAGTCAACGTTATTTTTTTTCTTGTAAGGATGAAAAAACATAAATCGTGTGCTATGTTCACGCGATCTCGCGTGTTTTACGCGAAATTTCGCGCGGTCGGAAAACTTCGACTTTAACTTTCCTCTCTTGCCGATAATGATAGGTGTCCGAAGAGAGATACTTCTGCACGCGTTGAAACATTGATCATCGAGCTTGCGGACACAACGCGCGGTTTCTCACGCGTTACATTAACTTTAATAAAACCAAAGACGGAAAAACAGGGGGTGGGGAAGAAAGATGGAAAAACGAATCGCCAAATATAGACGGACCGAGCCGACACGACGAAAACTCGCGAGACTCGCGGCAAAGCGATCTATTCTTCGGGAAATTTATATCTCTACCAATAAGAAATTCGAGCTCAACTTCGATTAAGTTGAAAATTCATATTTAAAAGCTGGGACGAACGAAGCTATATAGACATGAGCGATGACAAGACGAAACGTGAATTCGAAAAAACGATCGATCTAAATTTGGCTCTCCTGAGATTGACCGGTGTAGTTTCGAGCGAAAGAGCGAGCAGAGATACGTTGGCGAGCTTGGCGTTCGTTTGCATGACGATTAACACCGTTTCGTACGTGTACGAATTTGCAACGAGTTCGTACACTCTGGCCACCGTTTTGGAATCATTTGCGATGATCATCCCACTCGTAGCAGGACAAACGCGACTCGTGATTCTTTTGTGGTTGCGCGATTCTTGTCAAACAATGTTGAACATTTGCGAGTCTTTCTGGTCGACTTTAAATTCACGCGAAAAGAAGATCGTTCAAAGTTACACGAACAAAGCGAAGCTATTGAGTCGCTGCTACCTGTTTAGCTGCGTTTCCACTATATTCTTCTACGTGCTGTTGATAGAATTTGGCTCTTTGATATTTAGCGAACCGAAGCATTTTGCAAATGATACGGTTTACGGAAACAATAGCAGCTTTGTTCCGTCGGAAGCTGCGAAATCTCTGGAAGTGACGGACGATAAGCGACGATATTTACCGTACGCGTTTTTTATCGACGTACAAGAAACACCGTGGTACGAGATCGCGTACGTTGTTCAACTTGGGTCCATGGTCAGCGTCGGTTTGACCTGTGTCGGCGTGGACACAACTGGTCCTTTGCTTATTCTGATCGCGTGTGGGTATTTCGACACGATTCAATCTAGAATTGAAAATTCCTATTCGTTTGAATCACCGTCATCGCCACCGATTTTGGCGTCGTTATCAATTGCAACAAAGACGAAGACCGCAACGGAAACCACGTCGGTTACCAGAATAGAATCGTCGTCGAGGAATGTAGGCATGAAAAATTTGCGAACATGCCTGAACCATCATCAACTGTTACTAAAGTGAGTGCGATTCGTATAACTAGGTGCTTTGAAATTTTTTTTTAATCGTATCTATTATCCTAAATGGATACATTTCACATTTTCGCCGCATATTTTATATTTCCTACTCCTTAGCTCAAATGCTATATTCCATAACTATTACCTTGATTCATATCTTTCACCTCACTTCCCACGTTTAATTTCTACATTCCATATTCCATATTTCGTATTCCATTTCTTGTATTCTGTATCCATCACATACAGCATCGTTAATCCCACGTTTACCGTTTCACGTTCACCATTTCCCCTCATGCATCCCACATTCGGTATCCCTAGCCCATATCTCCTATCTTAATTCCCATAGCATTTATCTGCATTCCATCTGTTATATCGAATATTCTCATGTTCTTCACCCACAAAATGAAATTAGTTTCCCAGAAATTTCCCACAAAAGCCACAAAAAATCGATGCCTCCGAGAAACAAAAATTGCCATCCCACGAAACAAAATTCGCTGCCTGCGAATTTCCCACAAAACCCACAAGAAATCAACGCTTCCCACAAACCAAAGACACTAGCCCACAAAATGAAATTCGTTTCTTACAATTTTCCCACAAGACCCACAAGAAATCGACACTTCCCACAAGATAAATTCGCTATCCCACAAAATGTACCTTGTTTCTTACAATTTTCCCACAAGACCCACAAGAAATCGACACTTTCCACAAGAGAAATTCGCTATCCCACAAAATGTACTTCGTTTTCCACAGAATTCCCAGAAAATCGACAAAAACGACAGTTTTATAAGCGACGAAGTTTGTTTTGTGGGATACTGGTTTTCGTTTGTGGGAAGCGTCGAACTCTTCTGAGTTTTGCGGAAAACGAATTTCATTTTGTGCGATTCCGATTTTGGTCTGTGAGATACGTCGATTTCTTGTGGATTTTGTGTGCGACGAGTTTTGTTTCGTCCTATTTTGTGGGATAAATAAAAGTAACGAAATATCCAGCTATATTGGCTATACCAAACAGATTACGGCTACTTGAGTGCATGCGTACTCAACGGGTGTTCAAACTCAACATTGAAACTCAACATGAAAAAATTGTATTCTATAGTTTTGGCTTACCTTTACACGAGGAATATCCATCTTTCTGGTTGTGCCACGATTTCAGAAACACCTTGTATATTAGATGATTTCACTCTATATTATTCTTTCGCTATAAAATTTACCGAATTCACTCGAATTGTATAATTATTACTTCGACCACCAGTTTATCCCTGTGCAATTACGAGCTTGACAAACCATGACGATGTAGTCGTATTAAAATAAGTGCCAAGTCTTTAATTAAAAATAACTATGCCGCTCCCCAAATGGTATACGTATACATATAATTCTTTCTCAACATTACGTCTTTAGCTGCCGTTTTTTATGCTGCTAGATTGTGCGAGGATATCGAAAACTTGACAAATATAATGTTTCTGATACAACTGATCACCAGCACGTACAATATCTCATTGATTGGCTTCAAAGTAGTCGAGGCAAGTATTCAGCTAGTTAGCCAAAGATTCTTTTCCCTTTTCTTTCTTCTCCTCCTCTCTTTCAATAGCGTGATAACCTTGCATGACATACACTTGGCCGATACTTGACAAACAGGACAATCCCGGCAAGGTCAAGTTCGTCACGCAACTTGGGATCTTTATTATTCAGCTCTTTCTCTGCAATTGGCCACCGGATCTTCTTCGATCGAAGGTAAATTATTCAGGATAATTATTGATAATATTCTACAGCGGCATGAATCATCATATCGTCGATATTTCAAAGATAAAGAAGAGAAACGATCGTTTTACTACTTGCAAGTAGTAGAAGCAAATATATAAATATGTTTGCTGTTGTTTCTTTGCGTCGATCGCGTTATTCTCGAGGATTTTCTAATTTTTCCAGGTAGCTACGATCAATCAAAAGAGTCTACATACGTACATTTACAAAATTTTAAACGTTACGACAGGGATACCGAGCCGCGCGATTATCTCGCCACAATTTTATCATTACATGGAATATATTATCTTCGATATAGCACATAGAAATAGGAATATGCAGCTCATGGACGTTTGACCGCAATAAATGCAGCCGCACACTTTTCATCGCAAATTACATCGATAATATCCGATTCGTCTGGAATGGTGTTCTTAACGTTGCACGAAACGCAGACAGGATATTTAAGAATTTGGCGAGGCAATACGGTGTTCCTCTCTGAAAGATACACCTTTTCTCATTCACGTAGAACACGAACGATTTTAACAGAAAATTATTCGCAAATGAACGTAGGTGGTGGAGCAGGTGACGAGTGTCACGCGATCCGCACGATTCGTAGCGCGGAAGTAAAATTGATCATTTCTTCAAACCAAGGTAGTCTGAAACGTTTATTTGAAACCACGTTTGCAGTATTTGAAGCGAAAGGCAGTTAAAGCCGCTAAAAGCTATATCTTGCGAGAACTTATCTAACCATGTCTTTATATTTACCTAATTATGTTTCTATAACGATATTGAGACAATTTAGATTGTAAACAAAGTCGGCAGTTGAACAAACGTTGAGGATCTTGCGAAACATTCTCAAAAGAAAGACGTCGACGTTTTTTCATCTTCGACGGATATGAATGTAGCGACTCATAGAAGTCATAGTGAGAATATTTAACGTTCGTTTATCGAGCATATTAATTAATTACCGTTCGTCAACCGAATAATTACCATTGTCTATCGAAGAGTTAGTTATCGGAGAGTTAGTTACCATTTTGTCCATCGAAGAGTTAGTGATCATTTAGTCAAGCGAAGAATTTTATATCCGTCAGTTTGTCAGTCAATTGTCAATATCGAAATCGAGTAAGATTTGAATAAACCATTACATATTATTATTATTTATACTTAGTCCATACCTTTCGGCTTTGGACGACTTTCGGTTTACATCTCTTATATAATTCCATTACATCACTTATATATCTCTTACACTAGCTCTTCTATAACTATATACAACTGTTTATACTTTTGCACCTTACTTGATCTATCTCTATGTACTAACTTATAACTAACACTTATAACTAAGTGATCTCTCCGTCTTTGGCTTTTATTTCCTTGCCGTGCTCCCTTCCTGTCGTTCCTCCCCCTCTTCTGCTACTCTTCTCTTCTCTATTATCGCTTTCAATTCTGCCAGTCCTTCTCCAGTCTCATTTAGTGTTTCTACCATGTTCCTTGCTCCTCCTGTTATCTCACATTCCTCTAATATCTGTTTCAAGTCCTCCTCTCCTTTTTTCCATAATCTGCATCCTCTTTCTCCCTCCTCTTTCCAGTGTTCCCTTGCTCTGGTTTCGTTACCACATCTCTAAATCTCGCTACCATACTTCCGTCCTTCCATTTCATCTTTCCTTCTAGATACTTTGGTAGCTCTTCTTTCGCTATGTTTCTGTAATATCTGTTGTACTTAGATTCCCTTATCCTTTCCTCCCTCTCCTCTAAATCATCACTGTCGAGGTTATTCGAAGTGTAAACAGAGAAAACACGTGGATAAATTGTAAGGCAGAAAATATATTTAAATAGAAGCGTAATTATAAGTAAGAATGCAGTTTGAGCTTGTGCAGATCCGCACGCTAGCTGTGTTTCCCAATAACTGAAAACCCCGAAGCCAACGTCGCCTGTCTACCGTTTATGGTCTGACTTCGTCGCAGTCTTTTGTCTACGCGCCGTCGATGGCTTCGGTGCTTGAGAAAACTAAAAAGATCGGATGTAGAGTTTTCTTAGAAGTGGTGACCACTTCAACAATTACATATTGTAAATTTACTTTCGAACAACTTTAATCCTCTCCTTGTGCCAGTATTCCCGCACATAGCAGGTTAACCGACAGTGGAGCTTATTGCCAGTTGCATTAAACGTCGGTTAACGCTATCTTCTCGTCGGCAACTAAATAGAACGTAACAACGAGCAGCTTGGACGAAGAACGCATCCGAGCGCAAGAACTCGACAGTGTACAGGATGAATTCGGGGAACAACGTTTAGAGGCTGAGACGCGTTTGAGAGGAAAGTTGGACGATGCGTAGAGGTTGCGAGGCGAGTAGGAAAACTGGAGCAACAGCTGCCGAAAACTGTCGTTCAGCGGTGTAAAAACGAGCTGCTCGAGAAGGAAAGGCTCAATTGGGGAAAAACGCAGAACTGGAACAGAAGCGTCGGGCATACAAAGGTCGGAACGCTGTTTCAGAGAAAATGAAGAAGCAAGTCGATGAGTTAAAGGGGTGTCTGTAGAGACCAAGGACGATTACTCTTTCAGGTGATTATCAGATTTGAATTTCATTTATATTTATTGGAAATTTAGCGCGACAGAGTATTTATAATTTGCGTTTAGCGAGAGACATGGTTACTAATTCTTGTCGTTTACGTGTTAGGAAAATATATCACATCCTTGTGTCGCAAAAGTGACATAATTTAGAAAACATATTGCAAGAAATTTCCAATTTGTTTTCAAACAAAAATTGGATGATTCATCCCTTAGAATTTTTTCTGATTAAGAACCGAAGATAAGAGAAACGATCTTTTTATCATTTTCATAATAAGGATATATCGCACATACTAAAGTGCCGAGTTTTTAAGGCGGATGCGTTCCTCATCCAAGCTACTCGACACCTGATCCACCTACGTTCATTTGCGAATAATTTCACCTTAAAGTAACTCGTGCTCTACACGTGAAACACGGTATCACTGAAAAGTATCTTTGCTGTATGTACACGTATACGGAAAATCTAATTTATTTACATAAAAATAGTGGCAGACGACGGTTCTGCTAACGACACCTCTAAGCTTGGAAAATTTTTAGCGAAGATCTTAGGAAGATTTTTCTTTATTTCGTACAGTTTCGACGCAGTATCATCTCGCTCACGATTACTCTAATTTCCTATAAATCTTAAGCGCGTATAACTTCGATGTACCGATACATATTTGCTTTATAATAAATCTCAGACATTCAATAATATTATCAAATGTTTTAAGATTCTCAACGAAAATTCAGTTTGCCGATAAATATTAACGATATCGTATTGACAATATATATGTCGGAGATGAAAGGAAAGCCGAAGCCGTTCCTTGGAAATTTTGGGAACATCCTCTAGTACTCTAGCCTGGATTCTATCATAGCTGTAATTGTTCGAGATTTGTGATAGCGAGATTGGGTTCGAGGTGACAATTGGTCGCCGAACGTAGCCACGGTCACGGGATGTACGTTTTGCCTAACGGAGGTCTGGAGTGGTTGTATGGGTTTTCCGAGAAATGTGGTTGTGGCGGCATGCGGCCTCGGGAGCGGGCCTAGCCACGTGTGATACAGTGGGTCATACATTGTATTACTAATCAAACTCCAGGCAGAAACCGCCTAACAACGGCGTTTGGAACTTTCTCGATGCTTCCAACGAGTCTGCCTAACAACGGCGTTTGAAACCTTCTCGATGCTTCCAAACGGGCATAGAAAAACAAATGCAATCGTACAGCGAGAAAAATCTCGACGAGTCTGGCATTCTTGCGACTGCTTTGGAGAGTGACAACCGAGTTTTCAACCATCGTATTTCTGTGCTTAAGATCAGTCTACGCTTAGTAAAGAGTTATCCCGTTGGCCGTGGATTCGTTTGAACTCAAAATATTGTTAATAGCGTTCGTTAAACTTATTGTTCGTAAATCATACTATTCATTGAACTTACTATTAAAGTTAAACTACTATTGCTATTACTATTACTGTTAAACTTATTATTCATTAGACTTATTATTTGTTAGACTTATTATTCGTTCAACTTATTATCCACTATTTTATTATTTGTTAAGCTTATTATTCGCTAGACTTATTATTTGTTAATCTTTGTAGTAGACTTGTGTATACGTGTAAATATAATGTCGGTTGTGTAAAACAATGGTTAATTCACGTGAAGAGTTGTTACGCACCAAAAATTCTAACCATAACCCGACATATATATATATATTGATCCTTTTAGTTGAGAACCTTAAATTATCGACGATGTACATGCATTGATAATCCGAGGTCAGCCTATCAGTGACGAGGAAATCTTTCCATGTAGCCGCTGTGTCCGACAAAAAAATCTAGATGCGTCTGACGCTTATAGTAATAATAGCATAGTAGTATATTTATTAACCTTAGCCGGTTGGCCTTGCAACGAACTTGCTTATCTTTGCTCTTTATCTCGCTCATACTGCGTTCGTCCAACTTACGATCAGTTCTAGATTATTTGGTTTGGTTGCTCCTATTGCTAGTTACTTGCTATTCCTATCGCTTGCTTTTACTACACTGTATCCGACATAATCTCGCGTATCTGGTGCTTCGCTGTCTTTGATTCTCAGCCGACGTCTGACTCTTATAGAAAATTCTACTTAAAGCCTGCGCATCAATTTCTTCAGCGGTCCCTCAGTCTCGTTCTATGTCTCTCTTTCAGAGCGAAGCTATTGGTCACGCCGGATATTCGATGCCTTGGTATCGGTATCCCCGCAATTTACAAAATCCGGTGAACATGCTTATGGTCAGAGGTCAAAAACCGGTCCGCCTGACTGCTGGGAAATTCATCGAGCTGTCGCTGGAAACATTTGCCTCTGTAACTCTCTTTCCTTCACTGCCCCAAACTTTCTCTCTTCCTTCTCTTATTTTTCTGTCGTCCCTTTCTTTCAGATGATATCCACCGCTGCTTCGTTTTTCACCATGATGCGAAGCATGAACTGACTCTCGTTTCGCGAAACACTGACCATAAAAGTACGCCATCCAGGATACGAAGAAAACGTTACCTTCTTCACGCTCGTCCAATAATCGTTGTGTTAGATGTCATTCGAGTATTTCCAGCGAATACGAGTAGACGGCTAATCGAATAAACACGGTTGACTGAGAATACAAATCGATCACAGAATTTCTTTTCCGATTGTTCATCGATCAAAAGAGCGGAGCGAGACGTAGGCGAAAAGAGGAAAGGGAGAGCACGAAGGGAGGAAAAGCACGAAACCGACGTTCGTTTCGCGAAACACTGACGATAGAATCCCATTAATCCCCCTCTTACTTTCTTTCGGTCATCTTCGACCCAACTGTATTTCTCTAACGCTAAGCAATATCTGAGAGTTCCATAAAATATAGAAAAATTGTTGTCGGTACGTATCGTCTTTTGCTTCAATTTCGTGTTAAATATTTTCTTACAACGTTAAGATATGTTTTCGTTTGCTAAGATAAGTGCAAAATGTACAAATTCGAAGATCGCGACGGAGTGAAGGTCGAGGAGGAACGTTATTTTCTTCCTCTGTCCGTTCATTCAATGAACATTAGACTGCGGGCTTTTATGCATTTACGAAAAATGCGAATAAAAGCGCAAAATTGCACGGAACGCACAAAAATATTCAAAGTACACAGTTTTCTATGCTACTTGACGAGTGAAGCAATTTTCTACCGAGCTTCTCTGCTCTTTCAATGATATTTCAGAAACACGGATGCACATAAAAGTCTGCGTAATCGTAATACTTTTTGTCGTCGAACTACAGCATCATTGAACTAATTGTCTGTACGAGCGCGTAGAGACGATCGAACAGTTCTGATTGAAAATAGAAACCGATTTCGAAATTTCATTTCTAATTGTACACCGATCGAAAGAAAAGAACCAGGCGATGCTGTGGATGAAAGGAGGAAAGGACGACGATAATCGACGCAAAGTCAACTCGTGCGAAGAATAAGAGGAAAGTGCAGAGTAGACGGGAGAAAGGGTTTCGATGTAATCGATCGTTCGAGTTAAAACGTTTCGCGCGTTCCATTCTCGTTTCGATTCGTGGCAAGACGAATCTCTATAGGCGAGCAGAGAGATGTTTCGTTCCGTTGCTCAGGATGTACTTCCTTGTAATGTAACGTGGTACGGTAGTGTCCGGATATCTGGCCACGAATTTGCTCGCTTATAGTCA
Source organism: Bombus flavifrons (assembly GCF_040668555.2). Lineage (NCBI taxonomy): Eukaryota > Metazoa > Arthropoda > Insecta > Hymenoptera > Apidae > Bombus > Bombus flavifrons. Next base: position 12,534,965 of record NC_138451.1, on the reverse strand, counting down.
CGAGCTGTCTTATTTCTAACTATTGGCTCGGACAAAGTCTCCTCTTTGACGATGATTTAATTGCTATTGAATTCCCGAAGCAAGAAATATGTTGTATCTTTTACTTGAAACTGAAAGTATCTTATATTTCTTTGTATTAATTATAATTATTTATTTTTATTATTTAAATTAATAGATACAGGGTTGGTCACGGTAGAAAGTGCTACATGAAATGATTCGTTGTCTAGTGATTATGTAAAAAAATATTTCAAATGAAATTTTAGTATGCCTGAGGAGCCTGATCCGACGAGTAGATTTTCATTTTTCGATATCTTGTATCTTCTGAAATATCCAGGTGACCTTGAGTTTTTTAAACAGCACCGTATATTTTTTACAACATCAGTCGATCCAGCTGAACGTTCTCTGTATAAAAGTATCAACCTATTTATATCGAAAAACCATCGATCTAACAGAGGTATCTTAACTTTAATTTGTCAAATTTAATGCATGAAAAACAGTTCTCTTGAGTTTACGTCGTTCAAGGTTGCCTTAGTATTCAAAAGAATATGAAGCATTAAAAAAATTTCACTTCAAACATTTCCCGATGGTACGTCAATAGATTTCCGAGTTTTTACTGATTCATCCTGTACATAATAATAATAACATATATAATATCCTTCAATTAATATTATCAACCCTTAAATCAGATACAGATATCGGGCTATAGCGATTTACGCTATAAATTATATTTATTATTATGTTCATTATAATATAATTACATAGGTAATTTAATTTAGGTACATACTGCTAATGAAATTAAAGCAAATGAAAAATTCCAAATTAAGTAATTTAAACCTAAATTGTTATGCTTCCCAACGAGTTTACGCTAGCCAAACCGGATGAGCGAATATCCTTGTTCGTTCGGTGTAAATGCACCTTTAGCGGTCAGGTACGCGCGAACGAACGCGCTGCTTCTTATATTGGCCAGAAGAAAGAAAACCACGTTCCTGTTCGTCGACGATACTTGAAGCTGCGTTAGAGAAACCCTATTGGCCTCCCTATCGATGATCACGTCTATCTTATCGTTCGCTATTTTCCTTCTTTTTTTTTTTCTTTTTGTTACTCTTTTCTTCGATCTGGACTACTACGTTTTTGGCTACGGGCGAATCGTTACTCGCGACGTCTTCGAAAGGTCGTTAAGCCGAGTTCTGCTTTGCTTTTGACGCAAGGATGGACAGAGACAAAGGCGAGGAAACAACAAGAAAATTGCTTGACAATTTCCACGATACGTCGCATCTCGGAACTTTTCATAATTATAAAAATATTCTTAACGCTGTGAACAGTTCTTGGTTCGCCAGCTTTGTCGGTACACGCGTCTAAATTTTACGTTTACTTTTTCTTCCATTTTATACTTTTATATTGCATGTTTCGTCTATGTCTCCCATTTCTCTGCATCGTATACACCAAAGAAATTTTATCCACGTGAATAAATAAATAAATAAATAACCATGATAATTTGTTCGTCTTGAACAGCGTAGAACCATAGCGGACCTGACCCTACTTTTTCAAATCCTCGATCCATTCGTCGACCGTGTTACCATTCTAATAAACAATCCAGTCCAGCAACTGCACCGAAAGTCTACTTTTCAATTCAGCGTTTATCCCCAACGCTACCGAGAATGCGACATTCCAGCGTTACTGGAATTCAGATGTGGCTCGGTATCCAATGCTGGCTGAGGCGTACATCTACTGTTTTATCCGATTTTCACGCGAATCCACTGCCACCGTAGTTCACCACATTTAGCGGTTCAAAGAAATCTAGAACAAGGTAGACATCGACGAATTCCAGTCAAACCATTGTGGAACGTAATCGCTGGAACCAGCGACCGGACTAACGTAAAGCCAGCTTTTCGATCCTGTCGTTGGATTGGATTGCTTACTGAAACGAAAGCGCTGTATCGGATCACTAGACTGCGATGCTATTGGATCAATGTGAACGCAACTTAAAGCATCAAGGCTGACAACTCGTATGAAATTTGAAAAGTCGTAACTTGAAATTAGCGCTCGCTCTTTTACGCTTCACTTACACTTTCGTGTTCTCGTGTACACGATGATCCGTGCTGGTTAAATAAATAAATAAATAAATGAACAAAATAGACGAGACAGAAAAGAGAGAAGAAATAAATAAATGGGTGAATTGTTCGTCAATTACCAGTTAAGTGAATTTTTCTGTAATCCGCGATATCTAGGATTTCGACGAGATTGTTATCCGGAGGCATCATTCTTACGATTACTGTCAACGCGATGCCATGACTTGGGTTGCTTGAATCGCATCGAGACCTTCTCTTACCGACGACAGATCGCGAAGACGAACGAGAGAGCGTTTGGAAAAGAAGAAACGATTAAGGACGAGTCTGATGCAGACTCGCGACCTTCCTCACGCTAGACGCTTTGTTAAACGTTTTGTGCAACCTTATACAAGAAAGTAAGATCATCTTCGATGTAGTGTATTTTATTCTTCCTTAATTTTGGAAAATAAGAAAATGACGGCTTATTAGGGACGATATTTTACTTCCAGCTGAAGAAAACCACCTTCGAAACATTTATACAAACTGCACGGATTAAGATATCAAAAGAATATCACGCCACGTTCTATGTAACGTTACGCGGAATAGTGTGCGAAAATTTCAAGTTAATCGAATGCAGAGTTTCGAACATTTAGTAGGTGCAACGTCGAACAATATAGTTTCTGGAGAAGCGCCTAATGTCTTCAGTTAATTTTTCCCTAAAACAAAAGTACGCATTCTTATTCAGCGTTATAAAACATTGCCACTTTTCGGGATTTCAAAATACCATTTCTATCACACCGTTTTACGAGTTTTAAAAAAAGCGCCAAAGGGAATTTCGAATCCTTCGAAGTCGACACAACCGCGTGCCCTCTTCATGAGAATACTCTGGTGGTAAACAAAGTGTTAAGAACCGCTGGTCCGACGAAAACGATCGACGAACAGGCTAAAGGGAAAAACGAGGAACCCGTGTAAAAGACGATCGTCGGTGTCGCTATCCGTTCTTCTTGAATTAATTACGCACAGTAGATAGAAATAGGGAGATAGAGGGGCGCCTGTCGCGGACAGGCTTTCTATCTCGTTCTATCTGCGCGAAATGTCTTTGGCCGTTGTCGACGCTCCAATCGAGCAACCGTGCAAACCAGTCGAGACGAATAGGAATTGACCGAGAAGCAGCAGCAGCAGCAGCAGAAGATCGAACGAGTTGCTCGTGCAAGCGTGCCGGTTTAGCAACAAGTTGCAGCTGGTGCGCGTTTTCCCTAGAGTTTCCTAAAATCAACAAGTGAACTCGCTTTCCTGCTTGGAATTTCTATATCGCTTTCTCGTTCGGCTCCACAGGTGGTAACACGGGAGGCGCGATTCGCACGGTAGCTACGCCACTTTAATCGGTGTCGTTCACCGTTGCTATCAAACGACCGAGTCTCGCCACCTTTCGTAAGCTGCGCCCTCGCTGAAGCAACAACCAGCAACTTTCTATCCATGTTGCTGTTCCTTCTCCAACGTTCCTCCTCTGTGTTCGTTCGCTTTTCCATTGCCAGTTCAACGGAAGGTGTTGCTCGTTGCCTGTTCCCATTCGAGGTGGCAAGGATCGAAGAAAAGTGGAAATCACGCGCCACAACACACTGCGACGGAAACAAATGTTCGGTGTATCGCTGGTCGCTGCGAGCACACGACGCTTCGAAGGTGAAAGAAGGTGCAAACATCTGCCAAACGTGGACGAAATTTCTTTACAAATTGTCGTTTCTTACAAAACATGTTCCTCGTTCTTCCTTCGACGAAGACGTAGCTCCACGAAAGACTCCAAAATGCTCGTTCGATCGTTGTAAATGAGTTTACGAACTGACTAACTCGATTATCGTTTGTACCAAAGTTTGTTATAAATTTATACTAAAGGAGCACGAGTTTCATCTTCTTCTATCTTGCTTCGCACATTTACGATTTCGCAGCTACGCGGACGAATTTTTCAGCCGAGTGTCACGAGCGCCACCGCGCAAGAAAACGATCGATCGCGTTTTCTGGAGCCTCGCGTGGCTGGAAAAAGACTGGAGACTCGGTTTCTGGAACGTGATAAAAGCCGGTTTAATAAAGCGACGCTTCTACGCGTTCACGTATCGAGAATTCTACGAAGGCTTCGCGTTCCTTTCGACCTCGGCCCGCATTCCCATCGTCCACTATCCGCCTTTCCATTCCTCTATCACACCCCTTGCATCTTAATCTTAATAGCGTTCTCTCGGCGAATACCTCGTCTTTCCCCCTCGATGCCTTCGATTCTTCTCATTACGAGTTTCTCTCCGTCTGCCTTTATTTTCAGTCGCCACCATTAATACGCTAATATCGCAACTTTTCTCTCTTCTTTTTCCGATGTCCAGCTTTCTCTTCTTAGTCGCGTTAGTCGTTGAAACCGGGCACAACGATTACACGAATTACGGCCTGACGAATTATCCTTCAGACGGACCAAGCATCTGAAAACTGAGATGCACATGGTCGTAAGTAGACTGCGGACTTTTGTGCAAACTTGCATACTATCGCGAAAGTATATAAAATACACAAGGTAGATTCGAGGGTAGAGACAAGCCCATCCCGTGGTGTTTCGTTTCTTTAATTATGCGTATTCGTAGAAATGTGAAATTGCTCGAACATTCGCAGTCTGCTTATAAGAATACGCGTTCTGACAAACTCGATAGGACGAAATAGTCAAATAGAATGCGCGTTTAGTGTATACACATTGTACATACGTATGATATTGGGTTGGCAACTAAATGATCGCGCATTTTGTCGATACCACCTAATGTCAAAATCCGCAATCACTCAGTTGCCAGCCCAATAGATTCTCACGAGAGCGTGAATCTTGGTCTCTGGATGTTTTATTCTTCAGAAGGACGTTTCATCGGGACACACATTTCTCTGGAACGATGGCTTAGCGGCTTACCGATTTAATACGTCGAGGGTGCTGACGGCAGATGACTGTACAGTGACTCCCAGAGGCGGATGACGCCAGCGCGTAACGCGTTAAGAAAGAAGAAAAACCTCTCGGTGGCTACGCGATTTCGGTTCTACTTCGGATCGACGCGTTAAGGCGATCTTTTAGCGAACGACAACCAGCGATACGTACACACGCATATACGTATACTCGGTGCGTAGGTTTAGAAGCAGCGCGAGGGTGTGCGTACGTAGAATCGGATCGCGATCGTTGAGAACGAAAAGCAACATAAATCGCCGAGATACTCGGAAGGATGGAATGGGAAGAATAAGAACACCTAAGAATCGCTATATGATAACTAGCGTAATTAAAAAGCGAAGCAAAATAATGCAGTCGGTAAAATATACACGAAAGAAGGAAGAAAAGGGATAATGGAGAGGAAAGGAAAAAAGCAAAGGTAACGAAATAGCAGCCAGTAGGATTAGAGAACGAAGGAAGATACGATCGAAGGTAGGATACTGAAAAAAGAAAGAAAAATGAAATGAAAAGAAAAAGACTAAACTACTGCAAACGAATAGTAGGATAACTAGTATTAAAAAGTGGATGAAGAAAGGACGGGATGGCAAGTCGGAGAAGCGACGGTGGCGAGGAGAACCGTAGGTTTCGAAGGAGGGATGAACGAGGTGTGTGGGTAGGGACAGGGTTAACGCGGAAGCGTTCGAAACAGGGCGAAGAGGAGCGTTAAAGGGGCGGGAGCGAAGGAGAACAGTGGGGGCTTCCGGAGGCACCGTGGACCATGCGCTTTCGCGTCCGACCGAAAGGACTTTGGATCTTCGAGGATCGAGAAGAGAGGTGACGGGTAAAGAAGTGGCAGAGGCGCGAACGTGGACGTGGCCGCGATCGCGAACGCGAACGCGAAAGCGAATGCGGACGACGGTGGGCAGAGAGTGCGACCGAGCCCCGAGCCGGAAAAATCGGGGTGAGATGCACCCTCGCCACCATCGTCACTCTCAATCGGCCGCGACGCTTCCACCTGGAAGCACGGCTACTGCACGCTAACCGGCTCGACGTCTCGTTCACCAGCGATTCATCAATTCCGAGGGGCCGACTTCTCTATCGCCTGCTCGCACGTTCGACCGACTTTGCCCTACCGATCCGTCTTCAACGCCATAGGTAAGACATTTCACTCGTCGTTTTCCATAATATCGATGGCTCGCGGCGTGACTATCGTGCGTCCATCCCTAGCATTTCCGAGAAAAATAAGTCAAACGGCTTTGCTCTCCGCGTTGTTGCGTTTCTTCTCGTCGATGATATTGTAAAATTGGTTGCAAATTGTACAATGTCGCGATTTCTTTGCCGAATAGAAAATGACAAAGACGGAACACGATGGCGAGAGTAAGCGTAATAAACAAAGATATTTACCAAGTGGATGTAAACGCGATTTCTGTGCAGCGCAAAGAAACCGGTGAGGAAACTATTTTCCTGCATGTAAAAGCTCAAATTTGACAGGAAGCGGGCACACGATATTTTTGCAGCGGGGCATCGATATTTTCTTCCATATAGTCTCTCTCGCGTTTCCCTTTTCAGTTTCGTTTCCGTTTTTCTTTCGCCGTGCATGCAGTGGAGGAGAAAAGAAAGCATCATTTTAGAAAATGGAGTTATTATCAACAAGAACGATCAAACGATGAATAGATATAATACAGAGGCTGTCATCAACACGGTGAAAAATGTTTAGTACCGCAAATATGTCATTAATGTAACGTAGTCGTTATACACAAGCACGAACTTCGAACTTCCTTTTGTACGCCACTGTATAACGTTTTGCGATACATACGATACAGTACGATACAACGGTTTGGAAATGACGACGAAGGCAACTATCGACGCGTTGTTCCTTTTACAGTACAAACGCTTAGATTTCCGAAGATTTCGATAAAAACAGAGTGGCGACTGACAGCGAACGAGAACGACGATCGACACGTTCGTTGCGCAAGAGTTTAGATTCGCGAAAGTTTAGATAAAAGCGGAGTGACGATCGCGAACCAGTGGATCGATGAATGAACGGGAAAGGAGGAGAAAGAGGAGGAGGAGGAGCAAGAATTTTGATCGTCGACGCCCTGCTTCTGCTCCGAACGACGATCAATGACAAGAGAAAAGATCAGATTCGCGTTCGATTCGTATTCCTCCTTTTTCTGCTCTTTCGATAAAAGAAAGCAAGTGCGCGGCTTTTCCTTTTTCTGGTTAAATTTCCGTTTGTCTCGCCTGTTTCTCGCGATTGCTCGGGGTCGCGTACCATTCTAATCGAGGCTCTAGTCGAGTTTAAAGCTCGGTTTCGATTCACACTCCAGGCTGTACCCTCATTTCCGTGTGTCTCACGCAGGTTTGACTTTAGATTCGACCGCACCGTTGCGAAATCTTCCTTCTCCGCTTTGACATTTTACTTCGTCGGCTACGACGATAACGATTAAAATTAGAACGTAAGGAAGAAATCTTGATCGTGCTGGCTGAAAATCTAGCCGATATTCTTTCGGATTGGAGCGTCGTATTTCCGAATGTTTGGCAGGAACGAGACGTTTTTGATAACGGTTCGGAAGAAAAACAGTTTCCGGTATCAAGCTCGCGAGGTTAATAGATCGGTAACAAGGTTATAAAGCAATCTGCATAACCCTGCTCGGTACTTTGCTCGAGCTACAGGCTTGTCTCGTAGCACTGCGAGCGGTCTTGTAATTACCAGGTATAATGCGATTACTCGATCGCCAGACTCGCCGTAACCGAGAAGGCAGTTTCTCCTTCGAACTCACTCTCCGCTCTTCCTTTTCCTCGCCTTTTCTGTCCTTCGCCTCTCGCTCGGTCTCTTTCTTTCTTCTTCCATTCCTCTTCTTTTTTCTTCTTCCTAATTATTTCATTTCTCTTTCTTTTTAATAATTCTTATTTTTGCAATTTTCCTGTCTACCGAGATGTCTCGCCGTAGCGTAGAATGCAGTTTCTCTGTTCTTTCTTTCCTCGCCTTTTCTATCCTTTGCCTCTCTCTCTCCATCTCACAGTTCTCTCTTTTCCTCCCCTTTTACCTTCCTTCATTTCTCCTTTTCTTTTTTATCTTTCACAGTGATTTCATTTCTCTTTCCGTTAATAATTCTTATTTTTGCAATTTGTCTGTCTACGAAGGCGTCTCGCCGTAACGGAGAAAGCAGTTCCTCCGCTCTCCCTTCTTTTTGTCTTCTTTACCTCTCATTTCCTCCTCGGTTTCTTTTCTTTCCTTTACTTTTCTTTCTTTCTTTCTTTCTTCCTCCATTTGTCTTTCTCGCGCTCCCTTTGCACCGTTGATAATTTCACGTCTTCGCAATCTGCCTATTTACGACGGTTTGTTAGGGTTTGTATCGATTGAAAAAGCAAGCCGGTCGCTGCGCCCTTTCGTACGATGCAAAGATAGCGAGACGGCCGATGAGTTTCGTAATACGTATCCGAGGATATCGTAAATTCGTTTAAACGACGTCACAGCCGTAATTTTATTTCGCGTTCCTGTTTCCCTTCAATCGTATTCCTTCAGTCGAGTCTCGCCACTTCCACGTCTTTCTTTTTTCATTGCCCCTATTGCTGATTCACGATGTCGCACCCTATAACATCCCCACGAGATCAAAAATGTCCAGGATGTAGACGCGTATTCGCGATTTGATCGTTTCGACGAGTCGTGTGCCCATAGTGCGCTCTACGTGTACTACGTGCGTTACGACGAGTACAGAACCCGTGGATTGCAAATTATTCTCTAAGCAATCGTCACGGTTATTTTCTCTCGGGGATTTTTAACATTTATTCATCGTACTTTAACGCGGCCACGTTGTAGACACGTTACATATACGCTTTAAATAGACATAAATCGACGCGATTCTTTCTTAGTCGAAGATTTTTAACATTTGTCTATTTTAATATCGCTACATCGTATGTTAAGTGTATTAAGTATAAAAATAAATTACTGCGATTTGTTTCAATTAAGCGTTGCTAGTATTTGTTTATTTGAATACTATTTAATATTCCATTCTATATTGGATATGCTAAACGAAAATAAATCGCCGCTTGTTTAGCGTTCATTCGTTTTAATTACATCGTGCGTTACGTGTATTATCTAAAAATAAATTCTCGCAATTTCATATTTTTTCAAATACGCGTAAGGAATTCCCATTGAATGGCCGTGCTTCGCTTTCGATATTTTTATATTTGGCATTCGCGTACGATCTCATTACGCATTTTTGCGTATTTGCGCTTCACATAAACGCACAAATACCGCAGTTTACGTGTTACACGTACATACGTTGGCATTCAAAAGAAAGAAATTCAAAAGATAGCTGTTTATTTTTGTCAAGCTGTATTTTAATTACGAAGTTGCGGCTAAATAGCGAATTGCAAGGATTTCATTTCTGATAGTTATACCTACGCGCGATGGAATATACCAGCGTTCAATAATAAAATTAGCATTTTCGATTGCCGATCGTTGTGCAACTACTTTGCTGATCGATAAGCGGTTAGAGCCGACAATTTATGGATTATAAGTCAATGTTAACGCAGCCGCTGATATTAAATAGATAGTAAAATATATCACTGCCGTCCTCCAACGGCTGATTTCAATTTGTAATCTACTAATTTCAATTTGTAATCTACTAATTTCATAGAAAGACTGAAAGTGTCTCTTTGCCATTATACTAATGCCTCGTTGGCACATTTTCCTCTATACAATTTCAGATAACGTTACTACAAATTGACTGAAGTGGCCGAGTACGTGTTTATGAACGGTAATATGCATCAAAGAAAGATCAATTATATTCCATTAAACAATATCTTCCTACATAGAGAATCAATTAGGGTTTCTTTATTTGTCGTAACAGCAATAAGTCGCGAAAATAAATGTCAAAAAAGATTGGTGCGTACACGCACTATCCTAGACTGTAGACAACAGAATCATTTTTCCTCCTCACACGCACTGTATCTCTTTCCTCTCCTCTGTCATGCTATGTTCTTCCTGTGTATGGGAACGGTGTGAAAGTGTATTGTACAGATATTGTTATCGAAGAAGCCATATTTCCAATCGGAAAATTCCCGATCGCCGGTCATTGTCTATCAACAGGGTGCAATGATTTTCGAAACTCGCAGTAAATGCAGCTGCGGCGGCGAACGTTCTACGTAGATCGTCTCGACACTCGGTCTAAGCTCGTTATTCCGGCTTAACGATCGTCTGTCTCGTCTCTCGCTCTCCTCTATCTTTCACTTTGTATGCATAAACATCCACTATACGCGAGGTTTCGTTCACTTTGAACGTAAGCAGTGTAAACGGTCAACCATTTGTGTACATGTAATCTCAGTATAGCGTGCGATTTCCTTCGGGAACATTGGCGAAAACAAGAAGACGAACACATTAGGTACAAAAGAAGAGTAAAGTAATTTGTGAAACGTAGCGGGCGGATATTTATGTTGCGTCTTGCGATTCAATGGAAATCTCGGATATCGGTGTAAAGTACATTTAGAGCATTTTGTTATGAAAGAACGGTTTTTAAATGACACACGGTATTTGGTAAGTTCTGATAATTCTCTTGTGCCGTAGGCTGTTGTTCTATTGAAACAACCAGCGGAATAATTACCCAGGACACAGTGATATATTCCATTCTTATTTCAGTATTCTTTTTTTATGCAAACTGTGCTTTAGGCCTTTGTCGAGTAAATTTCAAACGCCTGTGCCTCTTGTGTTAAACATTACATCGTCTTCTGTTTACGAATTATCAACCTGTGTGTACCGAAACGATCGACAAGAACCGTAGAACCACACTTTGCAGTTAACCTTTCGCTGAAATAAATAAATATAGCGAAAAGAAGCAACTTTCTTGCGACTTTTAATTTCCGCAAGTAACGTAGAAATATCCGTGACAATTTCAAACAGACATTTATCCTACCTAATTCAAGTCCACGTGTAATACCACAATCTGACTCGATTCTAGTGATCACAGCACTTTTCACGCTATGTATACTATATACGGACTAGACTTTCAAAGAATCGATTCAACTTTGACCAAAATGTGCTACGGACAAATGTGCTTCAAGCTTTCTCAATTAGTCGAAAATTACGGTTCGTAAAGAAACGTAAAGTAGGAAGCCTAACAACGTAACGGCAGATGACGAAGCTCGACGAAACGTGAGTGTAAGAAGGGAGAGAAAAAAAGGAAAAGAAAGGTGTGACAGGATTACTGCAGAGTTTCTATCCGTGTGTCGAAGACGGAGCCGTGAATCGATCTGTCGGCTAATCGCTTCCTCGGTCGGCCAACTTGTTGAGGCGCGAAGCAACAGTTTGCCTTTTAAACGCGTCTCCTCGCGCCCCCGTCTTTCGTCCTCCTCGATTTCCATCTACTCTTTTTTTTTTTCTTTTTTCATCCAGAAAATTTCTTTTCCCAGTTGTGCCAGATCTGACTCGGCAAGGTTTGAAAAGATAGTTAACGTAATACGGTTCGAGGAAAGTCGATTACATTCGTCGCGATTAATCGCGTCCTACTCAAGTAATTCTCTCTGTCGGCTGCGAGAGTCGCGTTATTAAGTTGTCTGGAAGATACGATCGAGCTATTCATTCGACGGAACTGTGCTATTCCGGTTGTTCGGTCTGCAGCAGCACCAGCAGCAGCAGCAGCACCAGCAGCAGCAGTACTAATTGCTTCTCAAAGTGGAAACTAACTTTACGAGAGAGGAGGAGTTACCGCGGCGCGTGCAAAGGGTTCGCCTGTCGGAAATCCGATCTGACTGGGTCTCTTGGAAAGGAAACGATTTTCGTTAGCCGGTTACCGTGCGTATCCTCTATACTCTATTACGTTATACGTCTTTCGCTAGTCAGTTCTACCATGACTCGTGGTTCGTGAAAAAGAATCGGGAATCGAAGGAGCAGTCTGTAGAGGCGAATAAAACGTACGAGCCTGGAATGAACGTAAGATAAATCGAGCTGGTTGACGGTCGACACGATTTTTCTATTAACTCGCCTTTCTCGTTGTAGGAATGACTCGTGAAAGTACATATTCCAACAGTTAGCGTAGGACATTTTTATGAATACGTTACTACGTTGTAGGAAATTTTGAAAATTAATTAACGTTACGACTAACACGACTATGTATATTGGTATAATTCGTACAATTTTATATTGGTCAAATTTGTAAATTTTTATATCGCTAACCAGAGTATGACATTTACTACAAACATATATTTGCTAGAAAATTAGGGCACAGCAAGAACAGTGATACTTTGAAGTTTCATTAACGATATATCATGATGTATGTTGATATGATTTGCACAATTTTATATTGCTAAAATTTGTACAATTTTATATTGGTAGAATCTGCAGTTTTATATTGGTCAAATTTGTAAATTTTTATATCGCTAACCAGAGTATGACATTTACTACAAACATGTATTTGCTAGAAAATTAGGGCACAGCAAGAACAGTGATACTTTGAAGTTTCATTAACGATATATCATGATGTACGTTGGTACAATTTGCACAATTTTATATTTCTACAATTTGTACAATATTATATTGGTAGAATCTGCAGTTTTATATTGGTCAAATTTGTAAATTTTTATATCGCTAACCAGAGTATGACATTTACTACAAACATATATTTGCTAGAAAATTGGGGCACAGCAAGAACAGTGATACATTAACGATATAACGAGATGTACGTTGGTACAATTTGCACAATTTTATATTGCTAAAATTTGTACAATTTTATATTGATTAAATCAATCCGAATATAAATATAATAGTGACAAGACCGTTTAATACAAGCACAGCATGAGTAGTGGTGTTAAAATAGTCTCGTTAAATATTGTAGCTAATTAATACAACGAATAATTGACTGTCTAAATACTTTAACGATCTCTACGAGCTATATGTTCACAATAAATAGCATAGAACTCCTACAGATATACAGGGTGGTTGGTAACTGGTGGTACAAGCGGAAAGGGGGTGATCCTACGTGAAAAAAGAAGTCGAAAATATAGAATAAAAATTTCTTTTTAATTTTTTAAATTTTTTTTAAAATCTACAGTGAGATCCGTTATAACGAGACGCGATAAAGTGGACGCGTACCGAGCGAAAATTCAAAGTCGATTTTCTCGAAAACAAAGCCTCGAACGAAAAATGTTTATTCTATATTTTCGACTTCTTTTTTCGCGTAGAATCACCCCCTTTCCGCTTGTACCACCAGTTACCAACCACCCTGTATATTTTCAAAATAGACTTATCCAATAAAATCGTGATAATCGTGTTTCGTTATAGTTCTAAGGAAATTCGAAGGAGTTTCAAGCAACGTACATGAGATATATCCGTAAAACGTTTCCGCGTATGCGTTCAAACATTTTCGCGAGCCACTGTATATTCATTCGCAATGTGCGTCGAGTCGATGCACGAGCGAAAAGAGAAAATGGGTGTAAGAATAGGTGGGACGAGACGAGAGGCAGAATAGGGGTGAAAGTGGGGATGGGGAAAGGTCCGGTGTCGATTAAGTTCAGGTCGGGAACAGGGGTGTGAAAAAAAGGGTGGTCGAGTGGCGCGGATGTTGATGGTGGTGAAGGAGCAGCGTGGAAGCGCGTACGCGTTCATCGAAACGGGATAACGAGGTCGGACGAGTTGCTGGTTCCACAGTCACTTCATCAACGCGAAGCCAACTAAACTGTCAATCGCAAAGCCACTACCATGTCAAACCCTTTCGACAGCATCTAGATTCTCGTCGATAACGCGTTGTACTTCAGGCATCGATTCCAGGCGTCCGCGGTTGCACGCGATACGACTTCTCGAAAATTCAATTCGAGCTCGATTAACCATTGCAACGAACCGTCTTTCGATCTATATAACACAGAGGTGCATATACATCTATCGGGGAAACAGGTGTCGTTAACTGTATTCGATACCTTCTTCATACGATCAAGCGAAATTGGATGAAACGAAGTGAAAACAATAGCCAGTAATACAACAGTAATACGGCTATTTGTACACCTTTGTATTTATCCTGGTATTTCTAATCTACTAATTAATTAGGCTTGGGCAATATTAAATTTCGTGGTATTTAGTAGCGTCTCTGTACGATTATAGAGATACAAAATAGAAAGAAGATATAATAAGTAAATGTAAAATAGAAATACAAGAAAAAGTAAAAATAGACGCAATGTGTATGCACAAGTACCTTTCATAGTCGCTGTATATATTATTCGTGAAAATAAAACAAAGTTAACAAAGTTAACGTGAAGAAAAGTGAAAAGAAGATCTTTCAAGCGCAAAGTATCCAAACATATGTAAAGAATAGTGGAATTACGCAGATATTATTTATCGAGAAAACGAGTTTCGCGTGTCTCTTCTTGCTACCTCGTTGACGTAACATATTCGCCAAGATGAGACGAAATTTAATGAAACGAAATGGACAGAGCGGTAGCTACCAAATGCAGTGTCCAAATATTTATGGAGGTAGCGGAGACATGCATATATGTATGTCTTTCTAGACGAATAGATATGCGGGTGCCTTAGTTAGGGATAACCGTGTACAGGGTCGAGCGAAATATTGATAAGACAAGGGTGTGCGCGCCTGTGTTCTGGCAAATGAAGGAAGAAACCAAGTGGTAAACAGATATCTAAGGCAAGGAGTAGTATAGAGAAGCGAGGATATCGGAGGGAAGAAAAGAATTGGCAAGGAGAAATCGCGAAGAGTTAACAGGGGAAGGATGACAGCCGGGCGTGGCGGGTGGTGGACGGGGATGGAGAGAGAAGCAATCAGCATTTTCCTGAAAGCCGGGTCCCCTGGGTGCGTGCATTATTCTCGGAAAAGACCGAAGAAGATTTTTCTCTTACCACTTTGGTTGGCTCCCATACTTTGCTTTCCTCTCTTTCCGTCGTGTTTCATTCTCTTATCTGCTCGGTAATTACGACGAAGAATGACCGCGAGCAGTTCCGTCTCTACCTGCGAGAAGTCTTTATCGGCTTTTCGTTCTTACGAGATTCCCCCTTTTCTCGTGTACGATCTATTCTCTTCATTTCGTTTCATCCACTTTCGTTTCGTTTTCGCTAATATGCATATCCACGCGAAGAAAGTAGCGAAGAGAACTAACAGTTTTCCCAGTATATATACGTCGATGCACACGCTATTGTTCGCTGGTATTGGGTTTCTTTTATTTATTTATTTACTTAATTTCTACGTTACAATTTGTCCAGTTGGACATTTGATAAATTTTTCTAACTTCATTGCTAAATAACGCGTGGATAGCTACCCTCAGCTGGATACCATCTTTGAGTTTGTCTATTTTATTCCTTTAGTGAAGTCAGTGAGGTGCTATCTTTTCAGTCTTCTTTTTATATTGGTTTTGCTCGTTTCTGCAACCAGCTGGTTCTGATTTCTTCTTTGACCATTCATAAGGTATTGCATTGAGTTTGCTCAGTCCGTAGGTGTTACATTTTCGGGACTATTATAGCGTGACGATGTCACTATCACCATGTCTCTTGCCAATAGACAGAAAATCCTTCCGTGCATCCTACGCTGCACGCTACGCAGGAAGTTCGTATCGACGTAAAACGCGATTTCTCTGTATGCGTCCTCGTCAATTTGTTATTGATGTTGTTTCATCATCGTTAAGAAATCGAGCGTGCACCCGAGCAAACTTCATTGAGCTCACGCTCATAGAAATGTCATATGTACATCCTCGTTCATAAATATTAGGATGCTTAACTACGGGAAATTAACTTAACACTAGCTTAACTACAGGAATTAATTAAGAATTATTATTTTGGTCAAATAAGAGAGGACATTGCCTATAGAATAATTTTTAAGAAAATTTTCCAAATATTACACTAACGTGAAGTATACGTGCTTTATACAGTCTCTTTCCTTTTTTTTTATTATTTAATTTGTACTTTACAATTTGTCCAGCTGGACATTCGGAAATTTTGCTAACTTTCTTTATACGGTGACCGCAAAAAGCATATGCACGTATTTTAATCGTCTACCAAATGTCCA
Organism: Bombus flavifrons; assembly: GCF_040668555.2. Taxonomy (NCBI): domain Eukaryota; kingdom Metazoa; phylum Arthropoda; class Insecta; order Hymenoptera; family Apidae; genus Bombus; species Bombus flavifrons. The sequence continues at coordinate 12,518,979 of NC_138451.1, read as the reverse complement.
GCTGGACAAATTGTAAAGTACAAATGAAATAAACAAAAAGAAACCGCGTCTTAATTTTTCGATAAAGTGTTCTTTACCTTTCCTCGTGTAAAGGTATAATCTACTTAAAGAAATAATACGAAACTTACGAAATGCTCTAACGAATGCACCGGTATACAATAAATTTTCAATAATTTGAAAATATCCAAATACATTTTTCAGCCACGGTAAAGTTACGATAATTTGGAAATATCTAAATATTTATGGAGGACAGCGTACGACGAAATTCCGAATTATCTATTATACGAAATTATCGGAAGGGACAACCAGGTGGACTAGACGGATAAACGATCGAACATCGAATGATGGAGAGGTGTGTACATTACGCTGAAAGAAGCGAACGAAAGCCAAAGGAGGCTTATCTCGCGCCAGCAACCCTCTCGAAGACGACGGGTTCTATATCCGAATAGAGTTCTTCTTTTCTTTTCTCTTTTTTCTACCTTTTCGGTTGGTCGGTGATCTATCGACTGCACGAGTTTCTGCAGATTGCTTCGCGGATTCTTCTTTGTGCCCTTTGGTGGAAAAAAGAGAAATCGAGAAAGCGCCTTTTAATGAGGTGACAAGGAGGCAAGTGGTAGGAATCGTTGCCAGGTACCGCTTTAGACGGCCTTAATGGTTTCCTATTCACGGGGAGCGTGCGAAAATTAGCCGAGCTAAAAGCATCGAGTAATCGAGTTATTACGAATAAAAGAGGAGCGGCGAGGGCATCGCCTGTGGAATGGTTGCGCGACAGTTCATGGGAGATACCGTTAAAAGCGACCAATTAATGCCGTTAATTCTATAGCCCAAGCATCGAACAATTTTGATCGTGTTTCAGAGAGAAATTATTCCAGATTTTCGAAATAGACGCATAGCTATCGAGAGCCTTACACGTAGGTCGAAGAGTACGTAAATTACTTTCTTTTCCTAAAAACGATATACATTTTCTTTTTTTTATTATTTAATTTGTACTTTGCAATTTGTCCAGCTGGACATTCGGTAAATTAAACGATATAAATGAACCGAAAAATATTTTCTTTCCGTTGTTAACGCGAACCTACGTTCGATTATTAGTCGCCGATGTACAGAGACGTGGAAAAGTTTTTGGTCAGATAGATTTTTTACTTTGGATCGCAAAGACGATATTTCCGAGTCTTTTATAAATTTTATAAAGTATTTTAAATCTTCCGCAGTATAAAACTAATACATTTCTTATGCTACACCCTCTATACCATACTTGCATATTATACATTGTTAGTTGTTATTGAGAAACACGAAACGTGAACGAAACAAAGAGGAAGGTTCATTGGCTGATTTATCGGACTATGCGATTGTCAGTGTATTTTTAAGTGTAAAAATAAGTTGGAAAATACGCCGCAAACGACATTTCTCCGCAGGAACTTTCTTCGTTGTTTCAATGTCTAATATCGCCCACACCCTAAAGTACGCGTTGATTAATGTCAATTTTCTGATACGTCGTAAAATCTATAAAAGACACGAGTTGAAACTGTGGAAATTCCATTCGATCGTCGAACGCGTAAAATTTTGTCGGAAGAATTTGTACTCGACAAAGAGTACGTCGAGTGCCGGAAGTTCGAATCACGAGCCAGCAAATGCCCTTTCTCAAAGATTTTCCTATTTCTACCACTTTCTACTGTCCCATTTTCGATAGGAAGTTCCTTTCGCCGCGTAAATCGACGAATCTCCGAACGGAGAGAAACGAAACTTGATTTTAGCGTTTTCGACGCTCGATGACGCTCGAAGATCTTTCGAGGAAACGTGCTGAACAATGGAATGGAACGAATAAACGTAGCTAAAAGGACTTGCCATCGATTGCACACACATATATACACACACACAACGACACCTTTGGTCCACTAATTAGTTTACTCGGTCGGCATCTCTCTTCGACATGACTTTGCTGTAACTTAAATACAACTTCGACGCGATTTCTTTATGTACGACTTTCTCGAAAACTTCGCAAACCTTCTTTTACCTATATTTTAGTAAATAGTTAGAAAAATTTACCGAATGTCCAGCTGGACAAATTGTAAAGTACAAATTAAATAATAATAAAAAAAAGAAATTTTAGTAAATCCTTTTAGTTTTGTATTAAATGGAGTGGGGGTTTTCGTGTAAATTTATATTTTTATGAGCACAACCGAAGAGATAAAACTCGAGCAGAGATTCGAAGAGTGAAAGAAGTAGAAGAGGCCGTAAGTGCCATTTTTAAAAAAGAATTTCTTTTTCCTTAAGAAGGTTGTTTATACGAAAGCCACGATCAGTGAATGTGGAGAGAAGTATTATGGTAATAATTCATACAGTTGTTAGTATTTCGTATGTGATATAAGATGTACACGTTGCACGATCAGTGTACTGCGGATTTCTGTATTATTGTATTTTGGATTTTTTGGAAATTTGAAAGTACGAAATTGCACAGAATGTAGGTACATAATATACGTACATATATACGGGGAAATGTATAAGATATTCAAGATACAGTGGTTTTTATAACACTTGGTAGGTAAAGCAATTGTGCAAGTCCTATTTTTTAAAATTATATTCAGAAGAACACGAACTCGCATAAAGATCCGCTGTCTAATGATCGGTTTTCTAGATTAAACTCTAAGTGGCATGCGCCAGCGAGCCCCTTTCCTCGTACTTGAACATGTACGTAGATAAATCTGCTTCAATTATCCCATTAAATAAGAAAATCTGTACTGGCACTTACAGCGTTTTTAAGAAAACTACATAATGGGCATCTACATCCTTTCTTAAAATATAAAATCGTTCGTTCCCAAAGTATAAAATGCAAAATCATATCGTTAGTTAACAGGTGTGTGAAACATTGAAATAAAAATATCGTAAAGCGATATATAGTACATATAACAAATAAGTTCTCTTATATTTTATCACCAAATAACATTTTATGTAAATAACGTTGACGTTGTTTTCTACAAAACTTTAATTTCAGCACTTGCAGTTTCATTTACTTTCATTCTTCGCTTCTTTTGCCCACTAAACATTATAACGAGTAATATACTTGGCATATTTTACACATCTCTACATATTTTACGTATTCTATGCATTTCTGCAATTTTCAATTCCTGATAAATGCATAAATACCCACGTTACATTCGTAGCTATGAACGCCACGAATTTCGATTTTTCTACGTTACAGTTAATTCGACAGAAACGAAACATATTCGAAGGGAGCTGGATGGCAGGTCGTATATTCGATCCAATGGTTTACAGGTTTACAGCTTTTAATAATGGTAACAATTGGGTATATTACGGGCCCGGTGACCGTAGCGAGCCTCGTTCGAAACTGTAAATTCAGGATTAGTTCTTCCTTTGTAGTTTAGAAGAAATCGTCTTGTTGTAAATTGAGGACAAGTATAATTCTAACTTCTGGAAGTTTCGATTTTATTACTCGCCTTTGAACTGCTCAAACAAAAGAAGTCGATTTGGAAAAACCAGCGTGCGGAATACAGCCCTAAGCGTAGGGTCATAATTAGCGACTAGATCAATCGGTGACCCTACTCAACGCTTTTGTCGAAAGTTGGAAACTTTAACCACTGACCGATTTTACGCCCCCGCCATATTCCTTCCACCTACGTAATAGGTAATAATGGACAGCAGAAAATTATCTATGATGAAGTTAACAACATAATTTATAGACGTTTAAATGTATTCGTGTAAGCGGAGATGAATTTCCATTGAGGTTTCAAGCGTTTAGTAAAAATAAAGATAGAACTGTAATGGTAACTTGTAATTGGCTTTAGCGCGTATTTCACAGCGTACAAATAACTTCTTTTTTCATTTTCCAACTGTTGAAATAGCTTTATTTTTTATCTATTTTCTTTTTTTTTTTTTACAGATTATCCAACGAACCAAGACGAGTGACTCATAGAACAAGGATGGGTGGTGGAGAATGGAGCGGCTGGTTGCAACGATGTCGAGAATCGCGAAAGCTGGTTCTCATAATCGTTGCCATCGCTCTGCTCTTAGACAATATGCTTCTGACCACGGTTGGTGAGTAGCATCGATTTCCAACAGACGATTCGATTCCTTTCGTCAATTGATTAATCAATTTCTTCGACCGCTTTAAAATTCTATTATCTATTACTATCTTATTATCAATAATACACTGTGGATCTTCATATTTTTATGGAAAACATATCCAATATAAGGTGTTCGTTATAAGAGACTTAGATTTAGAGGATGAAAGAAATCTCTATTGTAATTCCTTTATCGTTTCTTTCTATTTCTATTTCTTCAGTTATATTCATAAAAATATAAATTTACCTATAATTACGTATACAGGGTGGTTGGTAACTGGTGGTACAAGCGGAAAGGGGGTGATTCTACGCGAAAAAAGAAGTCGAAAATATAGAATACAAATTTTTCGTTCGAGGCTTTGTTTTCGAGAAAATCGACTTTGAATTTTCGCTCGGTACGCGTCCACTTTATCGCGTCTCGTTATAACGGACCTCACTGTAGATCGTTGTCTCGATGGAAAAATTAAAAAAAAAAAAAGAAATAAAAAAAATTTTATTCTATATTTTCGACTTCTTTTTTCGCGTAGAATCACCCCCTTTCCGCTTGTACCACCAGTTACCAACCACCCTGTATAATTACGTATACAATTTTTAACTATTATTAATCACTTACTGTGACCGTTTCCTCTTTATGTGAATTCGTTGGTATCCTTCGAATGATTCATTCCATGTCAATCGAACGTCGATTTGAAAAAAAAAAAACTATCGATCAGCACTGTTCGATAGACAAACGATATGTACCGATGCTTAAAGACGAACTAATTACATTCTGGCTTAAAGTCAAAACGATAATCTCACGTTTAAAATTAGACTAATAATCTTATCTCTCGTATTAACATTTCAACAATATGTCAAAGATCGTAAGTCATAGATACATTTTAATTGAAATATTGTTCATGCTAGCTATTCATATTTATGGATTTCTGACAAGACAAACTTTAATAACTCAAAAATTCTAATGTTCTTGAAACTGTACGGGTTTGTAGGCGATCTCGAGAGAAGTGTCGTCAAACTACCCCTTCGGTCTTTTGGTTATTCAACGAATATTGTAGCTTCTTGTTACAGTATTATTTCATAGAGCTTGTACGTGTTACGGTTTACTCGTTTACGCTTACGGTGTTACAGATATAATTACGCGTTAATTGATATAATTGAACTTGATATAAAGAACCTATTTCTAATATTTAAGCAAAGATTTGCCCCACCTGCCAAATACTATGAACGCATTTCTACCTTTTCGAATTCGCAGTCTATTCATGAATTCATGAATTCATATGATTCCTAAGATGCACATTCGTTCATCGAAAACTAGCAACAAACTGTAATCGAACTAATGTCATTAGTAAACTGCGGATTTTCATATATTTATGACAAATTTAAATGTATATGACACGCAAAGATATATAAAATATTCAAAGTGGTGTACTCTCGTCATAATCTTCAGTAGACGAAACAAATTACTATGTAAATTTCATTTCCTTAGTTCTCTCCGTAGAAGTACGAAAAAAAGGGATCCATAATCTACGATTCGTAACTCGTCGTTTGACTAACAATGTTAATCGATAAATTATCTGATAAAAGCAAAAGAGCCCCGAAAATGCCGAAAAATATTTTTGAACGGTGAGGTAGATTCACGCGAATGTTGCTCGTTTTATCCGCTCTTGAATCATTTATTCTTAACTCTTCCAGCTTGCTGGATTCTCAGACTCGCGATCATGTTCGGGTCTTCGTTCGACCAAAATGTCCACGATCAAGTTCTTAACCAAAGGGAGAGCGCGTTATATATGTGGTGTTAGCTGTCGAAGAAAGTACGGGATATTAAATATAGGAAATAAAATACAGGGAATAAAATATAGGAAATAAAATGTGGGAAATAAAATCGAAGGAAATGGTTACAAAAAATGGATAGGACGTTAGCGAATGGTTACTCGGGTTTTCCAGTTGTTTAGCTTTTTTACTCTTGACCGATAGTGGTCAAGTAGAGGTGGAGAGCTGGCTTTCTTTTATCGTGCCCTCGAAACATGTTTAATTCACGAGGCACGCGTCTATATGACCCCCATACGATTCTTCGCTCGGAAAGCTAGAAGCTGCCAGGAAATATACGCGAGGGGACGGCTGACGACGTTCCGGCAATCCAGATAAGTGGTCATACATTTATGTAGCGTATACGAAACAGCTTCCCAGCGTTCTCACGCGCGCTAACAAATTATGGAAACGCGCTTCCGATGGATAAAACGATCGTGAACCTTCGTCGCCCTTTTAACACCGTACCTTCGTTTCTGATTTCTTATTACCATTTCCTTTTCCCCTTAGAAAGTAACGGTTTATCAGTTTACATCACTGATTCCTTCTTTCGTCGCATCGCTAACAACGGCAAGCGTTTCTATATGGTCTCGCTTCGAACATTTTTACGTACTCGTTAAATACATCGAGGAATGTTTCTCTGAATTTCCTGCAAACAATTCTTATAACCATTCGACGTGTTTTTACAAGCTTCCAACGATTCGATAATTACCTTGTGCAAATACTAAACTTCGATGAATTAATTATGTCTTTAACAATGTGTGTCGATTATCGCGCTCCACACGAGAGCAGCAGGTGTTCTGATACTTACGAAGGGAACACATACACACGCGCGAGCGCGTATTCATACATGGAGACCTCTGTACGTTGGATAGATTCACCAACAAGTAATTTCATTTTCTGAAAACGAATTTGTTAAGATCTTGTTTCCTGACAAAGGTACCATTTAATTAGAAAAAAAAGAAAGACGTTCCGACTTACGAGAGTTTCAAGACGTCACGAAGTTTGGGATTGGAGCATCGAGCGAATTTACAAGTTCAAGTCTCGGCGTATTTCTACGTACGACTTATGCGAAGAGAAATTAAAAAAAAAAAAATTGATAACGCTCTGTTGTTGGAGGTGCTGGGATTTGAACCCAGGACTTTCAGCATGCGAAGCAGACACTCTACCACTGAGTTACACCCCCGAGCTGTTACATGCAACAACGGAACACCTCGTCACAGAAGCCAGAACATACACGCGTTCTGAATTTTGATTTAGTATTATACCGTAGAATTACTTTGTCGAATAGATTCTTTGCTGGTACTAAATATAATAGATTTTGTCTTCTCCATTCTATCTTTGTCTTATGCTCTGTACGTTTCCAATGATTGTGCTGCAGTGCCCATTATACCGGAGTTTCTATACGACATCAAGCATCCTAACGCAACCTTGAGTCAGCATCTGAACGAGGGTGGTTCCCGTCGAACGTTCACCGGTGTTCAAGCAACAAGCGGTAATATCGTCACATCTACGAGTTCGAGTGTAACAACTACGCCGAAATGTCCTTGTGCTGTGACCAAGTCGAATGATTCTCAATTGGAGTTTCTTTACGTGAGCACGCCTTCTAGCATCGAGTCAAGCGGTTTGCTTGGTAAGAGTAAATAATTTCGTGATATCGTGACCATCTTACACTTGCTTTAGAGCGTGCCAACGTTTCGTTGTGTTCGAGAAAATATTTATCTGTAACTATAAAATTATCTTCGATGGAAAATCTCCATGTGATGAATGCAGAAAATCTGTAATACGATTAGTATACCATGATTAATCGCTATTGGCTCGCGTTTTTCCCAGAGAGTACGAATATCGGTGAAATAAATTCGGCAACGGAAGATCCGGATGAAAAGGCGCAACGACATCGCGAGTTGCTGCAAGAAACGACTGCTGTTGGTTTAATGTTCGCTTCCAAGGCTTTCGTTCAATTGCTGGCAAATCCAATCGTCGGTCCGCTTACCCACAAGTAAGCGAGTACATACATAATGTACGCTGTATATGTATGTATATTAAGTTGTATAATATGTTCGTTTGTTCCTTTTATATAAGAATATTATTGTTTTTGTTTATTATTTTGTTCAATTATCATTTGCAATGGGATTAAGTTTCTTTCCAGTGGTTTAAAAATTTCAAAAAATTGCATTCCATTATATTCTTCTCTAACGATTTTCCTAATTTTCTAAATATCGAGACAAACAACATTAATTTTACATGACTTAAGTTGCATCTGTATATCGTTCTTCCACTTAATTATTCGATTATTACTCGGAATAAAAACGTGAAAGACGTTTCACGCGTATTTATAGCGCGTCAAAGTACAGAAACCAACTCGTTATTTGTCTGATTTGACCAACACCATTGCGTTTCTTTCCAGAATCGGTTATAGCATACCCATGTTCACTGGCTTCATCATTATGTTCCTTTCTACACTGATATTTGCGTTTGGACGAAGCTACGGAATTCTTTTCTTAGCGAGGGCGCTTCAGGGAATCGGCTCTTCGTGTTCCAGCGTTTCAGGTAAACCCGATAAATACGAAGCACGTGTCTAACGTTTCGCTCGTGAGAAGCAACCCATGTATGAATATCAATGGGGTCGAGAATGATGAAGAAGATCAATTAACACATTCGAGACAGATGTATCTCGCCGCAATGACCGACGACGACACATGCATATCATCAGTCTCTTTGGCCAATTGTCAGACAGTTACAAGTATAAATAATGTTTCTGTCTATTATATACGTATTATATAGTTTCCCAATGCTTGAACTAAATATTATCTTCTACGTATTTCTCTTTTTTTTTTTTAAACGCTATTTTATTCGGATGACGCACATAGCATATCACATAGTCATCCATCAAAATTATTACTGATGATCGATAACGTACCATGTAAGTCATGACATACTTTTAAATAAAAATTGTCTAACATGTGTTTTTCTTTTTACTCCTACATTGATTAGATTCACTTGCTTTTTATTACAAATGTAAAAAAGATTTCGGTCATTGGGATGAATTTCATTCAAAATCACCGGTATCGAATGTATTATGCCAGCAGAGCGAATGTATTAAATGTCCTTTTATGAGTATTATTAATCCTGTTACAATCCCCTATAGATACTTTAACCTTGCTCTCATTCTAGCAAATAAAGAAATTTATAGCGTTTTAGAGAGATGTTTGACAGGACAACAAGAAACAAGATCTCTTTCGTATTTTGTCCAAACCGAAGATATTTTTTAACGTTAGAGAAATATAGTTGGACTTCATTCTGTTCGAATTTCAATCGATCGTTCGATTCATTCACAGGTATGGGAATGTTGGCCGAAAGATACCAAGACGACAAGGAACGTGGTAACGCGATGGGTATTGCACTCGGTGGATTGGCTCTTGGTGTTCTCATCGGGCCTCCATTTGGCGGCGCGATGTACGAATATGTCGGAAAATCTGCTCCATTCTTAGTACTTTCGGCATTGGCCCTTGGCGACGGAAGTGAGTATTTCTCCATGTTCATCTTTTTCTTACGCGCCACTTACTTCCATTCTATCTTACATTTATCGATTGCACTTTGTATAATACCATTCTCAGTTTTGCAACTTCTGGTGCTTCAACCGTCTGTCGTGTACACCGAAGCGGAACCACCGTCTCTCAAATCTCTGGTCACCGATCCTTACATCTCTTTAGCTGCTGGTAACTATTATTTTTCCATCCACTAACCTGAAAAAATGAAATCTTCAATAAGGGCGAGAAACCTAGCTAATATACGGGATATTAAGTGTTAAAGGTTTACGCCAAACGTATTATATCGATCTGTTTATTCGTTGATCTATATACAGTAGCTGGGAAAAGAAAGATTAAAGTTAGCAAGTAATTTAGTTGTATATGCGCATGTTAGTAACTTTTATACCAGATATTTTTCACCATATTGTCGTGTATATTGTATTTATTCATTACTCTTGTCAAATACAATTTTATAGAATTCTTTCATCCGCTAAACTGCATTTCTTCCACCTTAGATTAACAAGTATTATTACCCTTTCAATTGCCAATGACCAATCTATTTTTCAGGTGCTATTACGTTCGCCAATATGGGAATCGCAATGCTAGAACCCAGTCTTCCTATCTGGATGATGGACACGATGGATGCGAGTAGATGGGAGCAAGGTGCTGCCTTTCTACCGGCAAGCATTAGTTATTTGATCGGTACTAATCTTTTCGGACCACTCGGACATAGAATGGGCAGGTTAGTAGATGTTATTACAAATATCTTCTTCTCTAAGCCCTCCTTTTAATATTCACCAGTAAATGTCAGACATTTTGAATATTTTATATTTTGTGAAAATTTAATTCTGCTAGCAGTGGATAAGCAAACACGTGATTACCATCGCCTGGATAGCTCAGTCGGTAGAGCATCAGACTTTTAATCTGAGGGTCCAGGGTTCGAGTCCCTGTTCGGGCGGCTTAATTTTTGTATTTTTTTCTTTTTTCTCTTTTCCTAATAACTTTCTCCCGTATCTGTAAACCACAAATATTTATGCAAATTTAGCTTTTTACGAACATAATTAAAGAAATGAAACCCAATTAGAGATTCGTTTTACATACGAAAATAAAAATAAATTTACATACTTCTGTATAATATATACATTCTGCTTTTTTTTTATACTTTAAATTTATACAATAAATGTATAAATATTCGCAATTTACTTATTTTCAATTCGTTCTATTCAAACTATTTTCTCGTATATCTACCAATATCTCTTTCTTTTTATTATAGATGGTTAGCTGCATTGATCGGGTTGGTCGTGATCGGCATTTGCTTGATGTGCGTAAGTATTTCATTTTTTCTTATTTTATTTGTACGGACCAACATGAATCATCGTCAAACTATAGAGCACGACATTTTTTTATTACTATTTTCCTAAACAATGATACGATTCGTTTTCTCACATTCACAGATACCGCTGGCTAAAAGTATTCATCATCTGATCGTACCTAACGCAGGCTTGGGATTTGCTATCGGAATGGTGGATAGTTCGATGATGCCGGAATTGGGATACCTAGTCGACATACGACACACCGCTGTCTATGGAAGTGTATATGCTATCGGAGATGTTGCGTTTTGTTTAGGTTTTGCCGTTGGTACGTGTATATGTGAAAAATCCGCTTAACAATTGAACGTAATCAATAATATTGTCAATATTGTAAGATTCTCAACCAAGATACTATTTGTCAATAAATATTGACAATATTGTATTGACAATACATATTGATCCTTCTAGTTGAAAATCTTGAAATAATGACAACATGTACTGATAGTCTGGGGACATCGAATGCCAAATGCTAGGTGCCAAATAGATTAACTTTACATTTTACATTTTTTTATTTCATAACCTAGATACGTGATTAACAGGTTGACAGCGGAACGAAGTCGTGTATTGTTCTGCTACGATTGATAAATTTTTTTTTTAACTTATCAATCTTCTCGATAATTTTTAATAATAATAATTATTATTATTATTATTTGTGCGTGACGCCAATGTGGCGTCATTGTCAGGAATCAAATCGGACCATTTGTATGGCACATTAATATTCTCTATTACTTCTTTCTTGTTATTCCTTTCTTATTTTTTTTTTAATCTAATAGAACACCAATTTGCGAGTTCTTCAAATATTTTAGTTCACGCGGATTTCCATTCCAATCATCGTTTAAACATTCGTTCGCATTCAAATTTTAAACATGCGACGAACTTTTTACTCTTTCAGTGAAATTTTAATTTTTAATTAAATTTCAAAAAAGCTGTGATACTTGTAATATTCTGATTATTAATCGTTCATTATCAGGACCTGCTTTGAGTGGTACGTTAGTCAACAGTATCGGCTTTGAATGGATGTTATTTGGCATTGCCATTTTGAACTTTATTTATGCTCCACTGATGTACTTTTTGCGGGCGCCGCCAACGAAAGAGGAACAGAAGGTAAGACGAAAGTTCTTGCTTCTATTTGTTCAAAAATTCGTAATTGAAAGCTTGCTCGATCGTCGTATTAATGATGTATTATCTTCTAGTCGTTGATAATTGGCGAAAAGTCGTCTGTGCGCTACGTAACGTACCAGAATGAGGAAGAGGAACAATAAATGGACGGATATTTCTGAACACAGGATAGCGGCGTGCATTTCGTTCTCTACATTCTTGAAGATGGAACAACGAGTTAAATGTAATACGGAAAATCTCTATGTTAATAACGTTCCGAGAAATCTAGATAGGCAAAACATTATTATGTATCCCTTTGTCTAGCGCAAACTGTATATACACGTAACATTAGATCGTAAGAATAAGTGTGTGCGTTCAAGAGAATCGTATACGTCGATGACACGTAGCTAACGTCGATAAATTACACTTACGTCGAATTGATCGAGGCACCGAGGCAAAAATACATCGATATAACGAACACGTGTGTAGCTTAAACGCACGATGCCCAAGATTGGGATGTTGTCCTGTCGTGAAACGCAAACTATGCGAAATTTCAACCGCTCGAGTCATTGTCGATGTTTCAAAGAGTATCAATTTCCTAAAGAAAGAAGAAAATTATTTACTCGGAGAACCGCCTGCTTTGGATTCCCTGAATGGCTGCAGGGAAACCATGCGATAATGGCGAGCAGGCAGGATGAAGAGTTCTCGAAATTACATTGGATCGAATTGTGAATTAGCATTGAATCGACCATGAGAAGTGGTTTGATTACCCTTTACGTAAGCATACTTACGAAGCATGTAATGCCTTAAGGATTGGAGATTCGCGAGTTTGTGTTTAACGAGTTAGGATAAAGACCGAATTTCGACACGTTCTTTCGCACGATGCATGATACTCGTCAGATCGATCCGCTGACGAGTATTTTCGTTGTGCTCTACGATAGATTATTCGCCAATAACCAAAGAGAAAAATTCCTCTGACGTGGAGGAAATATATTCAAACCAAAACGAAACTATAATTATCGAAGGATGAGTCAACAGCGTTCAACGAATTTGCAAATTACACGATAAACTTTATGTGAGTTCGCGGCGGAAAACTCTAACAAGAAAATGTTTGTGCTTCCTTTTTCTGTGCGTGTAATGCTTTCCGACGATCAAGTCGATTCCTTTTTGTCCGTTGTGCGTGTTTGTGATAGGTATCAAACGAATTAAAATATAGAAACGTAGGAACCAAACTCGTATATAACACGTTCTTTCTTCTAATAATTCTATGTAGACAATACACAATCCATACATACACGCGCGCGTATAATATATTAGCTATAGGTAGGACATATCTATAGAAAAATATCATAGAACGTATATATCGTTTACTTATATCGCTACAAAATATGCTAAAGTTGATCATTGTATAATTGTTGTTTGCTCGTGGAAAATGCATAATGTCGTTACGAACAAAAGTTATATGATTATAAATACGTTTGGATTCTAAGCTACTGCGAATGCGTATGGAAATTAACAAAAATACGGATCGTGTCGTTGCATGTTAGATGAATCTCGAGTGCGAGGTTATCACGATTGAATTTCGTGATACATATTTTCCGATAAGAAAAATATTATATATCTCTGTAGTAGTGTTGTAGAACGTTTGAATTCATGATGTTGCCGAACCTGTACAAAAGTATGTATTACGTTAATATACATATAATATATATATAACAGAAGGGTTGCAACGAGATGAAATATAATATGGAATACATATACATATATATAGAATTGAATTCTGTTCAAGAGAGAGAGACAGTTTTCCACCGCGAATTCCGTGAATTCTCGAGGTTGCGTTACGTTGTCACGCGAACGCCGACCTACTCCCGATATGAAACGCGAGTCAATTCGATTTGCAAATTCATCGCGAACGTTTGCCACGACCGAGCGTACTCGAGAGGAAAAGGTAACAGCGTAGGGGCATCGTGTTCACAAAAGTGGATCGAGATCTCGAACGATTTCCAGAACCGAGTGTAACGAGCTAAAGAGGTTAAAGAAACGTACGAATTGTCATCCTTGCATTGATATATCGTTATAAATTATCTGTATTAATGTTACAATGCAACATATATTCTCGTTAAGGATTCTTTACATTTCTGTAAATATAGAGAACGTACGTATGTATTTAAGGAGCAATTATAACAGAATGTAGTTAACATTTACGGGTCAACTTCATTATTAATCAACAACGATTTACCAGCTTCTTCATTTCCATATTCTTCTTTTTCTAGACTATGATTTAACCAACATGAAAGATCTGTCGCGTACGATAGAACTTCGACCATGATGTATAATTATTAGATTGCGGATATTTATGCAAATTCATATTTTTATGAATATGTACATGTTAGAAAATCGAGCTTAAATGGTTCTATTGTCTAAATATCATAGCAAATGCCCTACTTTCGATGTTTTATATATCTTCATATGCTATATGTACTGTGTCCATTATTGTACCTTTAAATTTGGCATAAGTACATAAAAATCCACAGTCTAGTAATTATGGTCTATTATTACACTCATCTGATGTTATCTCGCTTTTGCAACATTTTGTCTTAGCGTTCCATGTCGGATGAATTGAAAGTGATTGCTGCTATTGCAAACAGACAATAAGCGATATCATGAAACGTGAAAGTTTCTTGGCACACGTAATCGCGGAAACAAACGGTCGTTTTAATCGTTGTTTGATGAAACCTTCTCTTTGATAAATAATGCGTCCTTGATCCATTTGGGCTTGACAGGTTGTTAAATGTCGTTGAAAGTGGGTTTCATTGAATTTAGACGAAGCCAGAACGAACAACAGACGTCTCACATATATCTAAGTGTGCATAATTCTATCTCCAACGGGCATTGCGTGCAGGCATAAGCCAATAAATTACCAATACATTTTCCTTCCTCCTGTCCTCTGTCATTGTAACGTATATACATATATGCATATAATATTTAACCAGCTGGTGTATGGGTCCGATTTAATCTGTCTGTGTAGTCGTCGAAAAACAGCGAGACTCAAGAAGGAGAAAGGTATTTTTTATTCTTGATAAGCGATGCAATTGTATTGTGTGTGCGTACGTGTGTGTGTACTTATGTAAAGTTGTACCGAACTTTTCAAGTACGTAAAAATACATGTATTTGCGAAGGGAATATTATATGGCAAGGGAATTAGAACGCGCACGCAAATCGACTCTGAAAATCGTCAGTTTTTCGCCCAACGATATCGATGTCCGAACGCGATGCTCCAAAACATTTCGAATTTTTATCTCATAAGATCGCTACAAACACGAGGCAACTTTATTTCAAATGAATCGAGTGTTATTCGACGTTATTTGTCGTTGAAACGCATGATATGTTTATGTGTATGTTGTTCAATAATATGTATTTAAATAAACATTTACGTGTTTAACGTGAAAAATCATTGCATATATATATGTTCATGTCTGAGAAAATTAAAAATAGAATATTAGTGCTTCATGAATATTCTTTGAGTGTTAGATTAGGTAATATCTTTTTCTGGTCACGGTGCATTGTACATTTCAATACATTATGATAGAGATATATATATATCTATATGTGTGCATATAATATAATATACATACACATATATACACAATATTAAATTTATTTATTCTCTAGATATCCAGGGTAGAAAAATATTTTGTTAGAGAACACGTATCGATGACTGACTATGTAATAATTTTCGACGGATGAATCAGATCCTACGTTACAAACGAAAAGACTATAATATGGTTGCGTTAATACACATCGACTTTTTATGTAACTCACATATCATCTCTCATTGATAGCTATCATTACAAACAACTTTAATTGATAATTAACATTCAACAGCAGTATATACAAAAACATATTACTTAATACTACTATAATCATATTATCGTATTCGCGTATCCGTGAAAATGTGCAACATAAATATAAATAAATAAATATATATATATATATATATATATATATATATATTCATATATATCATATATATATATGTATATATATATATATATATATTCATATATATCATATATATATATGAATTTGCATATTTATTTATATTTATATTTCATTCTCAAACAATTACAATTAAATTAACATACTTCAACTTATACGTAACTACGTTGAGATATTTACTTCTCAAAAGACACTAAAATAATAAAACAGTGTCGATTGTCGTCACCAAAGTATTTACCAAATATTCAGCACTTTTCCATAGTAAAATGTGCTAATATATTATTTTCACGTTTTGACGACAAGATCGGAAATAAGTGTACTAAGCCAAATAAAAAATAACGATTACCAAATTCGCGGCATACAATGATTTGATCTAAGTATATGTATGTCCTTCCCGTTGACTTAAGCGTTATGGATCGTTCACATTATTGTATCACAGTAATCTAAAAGTAGATAAGTCTAGCGTCTTCTGGATTTTGTTCTACTGGACAATATGGACATTTCAATCTGGAAAATAAAATTCAATTTTTATTTATATTCTATTAATGCCTCTTGCCTTTTATTATGTTTTTCCTAAGTGGTTTCAATTTTTAATTTAACATTCGCCTTGTTATTAAAATACATACTTGTTTGCGTTAGTAAGTTTATTTAACGCATCTCTTGAAATAACGTGTCCACAGACTAATTTCATTGGCGGATTATTCTCTGTACTTTGTTGTCTCAGAATTGGACATGCGAAAACAGAATGATAACGACCGTCTTTGCCGAGGTCTATTTCAATCTGCGGAGAAAAGTATCGGTTAAATAATGCAATATTTGTTTTCCATTTATTTATCCAGTTACTTACAGGTAATTCATCTTTTCCATTCCAAACGGTATTTACTTGCCTTTGTTGCATAACTTGCTTAATATTCAAAAGCGTTGGTAACGCAGTACAACCAGCATTAATGCTAGAACATAACATTGCCAGATTTTCTTATCATTTATGCATTTATTTTTACGCGTTTTACGATATCAGAAACTATGAAGAAACATACCACACAGAAAGAGGACTGTCTACGCTTAAACCAAATAATGTGCAAGCCTCTCTCGTGAATACATCGTGAATATCTAGCCATAAAGTAGGATCCAATAAATGACTGTAAGGAGAGGACTGTATTCCATTTGGTAAATACAATAACGTGCCCATTAATGCCTGCACCTCTTTTCCATGTCGTCCGACGTATTGCGTAAGATTTTGACGAGCATAATTTATTGCTTCAGTTTGTTTGCTAGGTCCTTGTTGAATCAGTCTTATAAAATGTAACCTATGAAGCTTAAACTCAAGAGACGAATTCTACAAATAATGTTTAATGTCAGATACATTTGCACCAAAATAGTGTTATCTGAGCAGTGGCAATGGATGATGTTGTGCGTACTTGTGCTAGAAGTGCTTCTCTATGTCTTTTAGCCCATTCAAGTGCTGGTTCCAAATTTCTTTGCTTTAAGCAATCCAATATATAATTTAATTCTGTGAATGGCTCCTTTGTACCTTCCTCTGTTTTAATTCCAGCTTCCTGTAACAACAGATCCATTGTGTATATAGTTAAAAATTTATATGGTGTACACATGTGTATATATGAATATATTTATATAGACTTACCGCTGCTAATTCCGCTGCAATATCCAACATGCCATGACGGTAAAAATGCTGACAAATAACTTGATTTAAAAGATGTGATTTTTCTGGACCTGAGAAAACATCTTCTCTGCTTGTACTTGCAAAGTCTGCAGTGAAATTTCTATCGATTGCTTTTCCTACTTTTGAAACAGAACCGTGTAACTCTCTGTGTTCTGTGGTTAAACGATGTACAGTTTCACAAACTTTTTTCATCGCCTCTTTTAATATTTGCACTTGTCCTGGGGTTAATTCATGATTGTCTGGTGCTGGTGAACAAAAAATCCAATCCTTTTAAGTGGGATATCATATACGTTTAATGATAAATACGAGATTAAAGTGCATTCAAATACTTCGTGAATTCAAACTATGTAGAAATATTATCCAAAAATGTAAGCGAACCAGTGATATCTTGAACAAAGGAAAGTTCTAAATAACCGTTGCGATAAAAGAGGTTAGAACTAGATAGAACAATATAAGAGGAAAATGGATAATATAAATATCTTTCAGGTTACATTTTTTGAGATCTACATATTCACATAGGAAAATTGAAATCTGCTT
This sequence comes from Bombus flavifrons, assembly GCF_040668555.2. Classification (NCBI taxonomy): domain Eukaryota; kingdom Metazoa; phylum Arthropoda; class Insecta; order Hymenoptera; family Apidae; genus Bombus; species Bombus flavifrons. The sequence continues at coordinate 12,500,882 of NC_138451.1, read as the reverse complement.
GTCCTATTTTCACTTTCTACTACCACAATTTTTAGAAAATGTTATTTTTTTGTTCATAGATTGTCAACGAACGATGGCATTGTAAGTAGCGGGAGAGCTTTCAGTTTACCTTGAGTAAATTCCCTTTTTAAAGATTCGATATGATTTATTAGATCCTGCAGTACTGTCTCTGCATGTTCGTTTACCACTCCAAATTTTAATAAAATCTTGTCAACTTCACGTTCAACGACATTACACGCCTCCATTATTGTTTTTCTTAGTGATATCACGTCACTGCTTGTCACTTTTGCTTTAACACGAATCACATGTATGTAGATGTATATCTCGCTTACACACATACGAGCATGTACAAGTAATATAGTTACATACCTTTCGTATTCACAAACGTGACATTGCATACGTGCGCGCGCGCGCGGTTTTTATCTATAGACACATGCAAATTTATTTTCATGTAGGATATCGATTCTCTTATTTATTAGTACAAAATTTGATGAGACAAGGGTCGTGTTAAAAAAATAAAATGAAACAATCACATATAATGAACAAGTAATATGTAACGAATTTCATTCGAACATGAATTATTTTATTATTGTTGCGCTGTTATTATTATTATTATCTCTGTTACATAATATACATCGTCCTTTTCACAGTATGAGATTATACTAAAACAATGTTTTACACTAAATGAAAATATACAATTATCATAAAATATATGTATATATATATATATTAATTTAATTTATCAGAATGTTTCCTTTAATACTTGATTTACATTTTTAAAACTTCCGATATACACAAAAGCCTAATTTGTTTCACTTTCATTGCAGTAATTATACAATTCACTAATTACACAAACTTTTAGAAACAGTTTGATATACCCATAATAAATGCATTTTCCTCCTATGATTATTCTACTATTGATTAAATTGGACGTGGCTCTGTAACAAATACATTTAATGCAAGAAAAAATTATGGTTATTAATCCTGTGTAATTTATAGCAAGTACATGTATAATGACATTATTGTAATAAGAAAACATGTTTACCCATTCTCGTGCCATCATAAGAATCGTATTTTTAGGTAATTTTGGTCCGATTAAAGGATTCATTTGAGCCATATAGCAACATAACCAGCTATAAGAATAAATAATAATTTGCATGGTATTTAATAAAAAAATTCAGTTAAATGCTTCATTCGACATTTGTTAACTTACAATAACCAACATGTAAATGCTGTCAACATAAGCATAACCTGAAGGATCCTGCAAGGAAAGAAGACTTAGGTTATTATTAAACAATCTAGTACTTCACTTTTGTTTTTAATAAAAACAATTTTTAAACATCTAGAATTTTTATAATAATACAACATATAATAAAACACGTACCCACGATTAGCACCTCTTGGAACAAAGATTGGTAAGACAATTCCTACTATAGCCCATAATGCCGTAAAAAGTAACAGTGGTATTATTGACGCTCCCATTTTCTTTGTAATAAATAAATTTTTTATGTCTTTTAAAAATGGGCTGAACCCACTGAGCAACCAATTTACTGATGTAAATGGGAGTCACGTGAATATCTCGATTTGCTTTCAACAAATACACACACTAGTTTCACAAACGAGAATAGCGAGATACGATATATCGCATACACTTATTCGATACGATACACGGAGTTCGCGATTGATTGACAATCGAAAAGTTGATTAATATAATCGAAATTAAAGTGGAGGGGAGGCTAATTCAAAAACATTCCTTTATTAATGAAAATTTTACAAATCTTAAAATTCATGAAAAAATTGAAATAGAACATAGATATAAGTAAAATCTCTATTCTTTATCTCCCCCCTTTCTCATTCTTTTTCATTTCCTCGCTCTGAAGGTATTGTTGTTGTGTCTAATAGAAACCACTTTAAGGTATTATATTTCAACAGCGAACGTTTATATTTTCTAATCGATGTACTGAAACTCCAAATTCAATGAAGATCAATGTTCTTCTTCACCAACATAAATCATAACGGCAACATTTAATCTCCAAATAGTCGTTCTTGTGTTATTTCTGTACTTTTATTCGGATGTTGAGTATCATCGTAACTTTTCGATATATCCACGATTGATGGCCCGTCGCCTCCGCCAATCGTAGAACATTGATCCATTTTACCAGTTGTAATCTCAGATTGCGTTTCGATGCATTCAACCAACGATTCTGTTAAACGTCTAACAGACTTTTTATCTGATTTTTCAGCGATCGTATCATGTTGCGTTTTTTCTACGTGATGAAATTTCGACGAGGTTGTGCACAGATTTGTACAGGAAAATACAAATCTTTCTAAAATACCTGAAAGTTTTATTATGCCAATAATTAGTGGTTAATTAAAATTATAACATGCAGTAATTCAAAACTGAAATATTTTTGTGCTCACTAACGTTACCTGTTAGATTCATAGTTTCCTCAGACAAACAGATATCATCATGAAAACTAATACTGTCCCTGCTAAACAGATGCTGTCTGATACTAGTCAAACTACGTGGTTTTAACCTAATGTCGGTCAAGGATCGATCAACAGAGTCATTTTTGCGTGGTGTTTTATACATGACCGAACGTTCGGTGCGCATCTCGCGCCCTTTCTTGATATAAGGAATCAAACATGATAAGTTCAATTGTGTTTTAGAAATACTATTCGCAGTCTGTATAGATAAGGGTGTTTTGCAACTGCTCACTAGAAAGATGTACCGAATAAAGAGTAACGAAGCATATAGAAGAATTAATGATACACAATATACTATTCTTACCTGTATAAGGAGTTCTTACATAGGCTAAAGGTTTTTGATGATGATGATCATTAGATAATCCATAAATTGTAGATGCCAATTTGTTACTCACGTCTAAGAAAGGAAAGATTCATATAGCGAAATATTATGTGCAATTAATTGGTAATTAAAAATAGAATAACCTACCGTGAATAGTATCACCTTGTCCCTTACTGCTTTTTCCATAACTTGTATTCATCAATGTTGTATTATTCATAATAGCAACTAAAGCGGGATGTAATCGTTTTACCACGTTTAAAATTAATTCGCATCTTTTTATTACTCGCAATTGCTGTGGTTCCGTAGCGTTATCCACTAACAGACTTTTCGAGGCAGCATCAGCTTCGAATATTGCTTTAAAATAAAAAAAAAATCAATTATAGGTTTACATATAACAAAATATAAATTAACGATTTCATAATAAATACTTACCAGCTTTTAATTCTCTAATCATCATTATTGTTTGCCTTTCAATAATGTCGCTTCCAATATCGTTTATGGTGATACTTATTTGGCGGGAGAGCGACAAGGATCGAAGTACAATACTTTGTACTTGCGCTTGAGTAACAGGCTTCCTATTGTCGAGACAGTTTGTCATTACGGAAATACGATCCTGAAGATCGTCTAATACTACCTAAAAATAATGATAATGACGTGGAAATTTTGTATAGATGTATCTTTGATGTGCATAGAATAGACATTGTCATAAAATACCTGACAGTAAGCACCCGAATCTATAATTAGATTAATCGCATCGTGCAACTTATTGACTTCCAATTGCCACTGTCCAGTTAACAGTTTTACATTTTCTCGCATTTCTTTACTCTCTGGATGCAAATAAAAAGTGGTAATGGCAGAAATCAACTCTGTTTCCAAAGATTCAAGACTTGCCAAACAGTTTCGTATTTGATTAATCCCTAGATAATACAGCGTAAAGAATGGTAAATAACTAACAAGACACAGATGCGAATTTTGTATTAATTAATAGAGTTTGACTTACGATTTTTATCTTTGCAAGAGGCAATAGCAAACAATCCAATTTGCATGGATTTGTCTATAATTTGATCGAAATCCTCTATAGCATTGGATAAATCGTTCTTAGATCGCTTTTTAGCGCTTAACGAATTGCCACAGATTGTAACAAGCTTTCTCAGAGCGTGAAAGGGATCACTGAAAACTTCCATAACAAGATTCAATACCGACACATTAATTTTACGTTCTAATCGATAAAGCGCGTCGCTTAAACTGTTCATGAACAAATTATTCAATGCTGTATCAGATGATTCGGACGTTAATTGGAACTTCAAATTTTCATATTCAGATATAATCGACTGACAGGTTCCGGTTATCGCTTTAAAATTACAAGGTTTGCAGACCTGTGCAATTGCCATCGCACACGAGAATACATCTTCTATTCGAAGCCATAAGTCTTTGCATTCCAATATTTGATCTTTTTGTGATTTATTTGGAATCTCTGACAAGATATCCAATACCAAATCCATCCTAAATATAAAATAAATTGATGAAAGAGATATAAAGCGCTGTTTCCTTAAAAGCAATTGAAATTATTTAATTAGATTACCTATAAACAAAATGATTTTTTTGTTCAAATGCTTCATCCTCAGGTAATGAATCTGATGTATCCAATATTTCTATTATCATCTTCAAGCAAAAGCAGAGTCTTTCACAGACATATTTCTTGCAATTCTATGCGAATAAAAGCATAAGTATCCTATTAGAGTAAGCTTGTGTGTGCTTTTAAAATGTAGAGATCATAAAACATTTTATTACATAGATTGGTGCATTTAGCCGGTGTTGTTCTTGTACTAACTGTACTAACAGTTTAAATGCTGCACACAACTGACACAAATACAGTTTGATCTTATCAGCTAACAACTGACACACTAAGCTTTTTTTATATATTTGTAATGGTCCAAGCAATTCCAGAATGGAAGTGCCTAATTCCTGATAATATAATTTAATATAATATAATTAGGATAATTGTAGAAAACAGTACAGAATGTCTTGTGTCTGTATCTTTTATACCTTGATGTTTTGAAAATGTTCAATTTCATTGGCTTGACCCATTTCCTTGATGTAGTCTAGGCATTCTGTCAATCTTTGTTTCAATGGCAAACATTCTAATTTTTCTAGACCTTCAAGAGTTAATTTAAATTTATCTAACACAGTGGACAAAATTTGAACTGCCATTTCTTTGTCTATGTTCTCAATCTAAAAGAAATTTTTTTATAATGGTTGACAATAAACTAATATGTATAATGTTCTTCGACATACAGACTCATCCATATATTTTAGTGAACAAAATTCTTCTACAATACTAATAATCTTTGATTCCATTTCTTCATAATCACTAATTTCTCCTTTTACCAAGGTATCAAATTTTTCTCCCAAACATTCCAAGTGTTCGAAGAGAGACGAGTTTTCTGATATAGAACCATTTGGAGTAACAGGGTTGGCATTTATTAGTTCTTTCAATTTATTTACCTAAGATATGGAACACATTAAAACTTTGTTACTCTTTACAAAATTGAATAATACAGGAATGTTAGAAAACTGCTATATTTTTCTTACTTGTTCCTCCATGGGTATCAATATCCCTTTTATTTGCTTTGTCTTTATAGGCATTTTTAAACTTTTTATTTTTTAAACAATCAACGATGATCGGCCTAATCTCGTAACTCTTGGTTGTTTGTAAACAACATGAAAATAGTAATTAATTGATTTTTAATTTACCACCACAACAAAACAAAAACATAATCCGTTGATGTTTTGAATTGTTACGGTCTTACCACATTTCATACTGAAAAATGGTATATAATCAATCGCTTAACATTTTCTTTGAAATTTTTTTACGTACAGTGAGTGTTTAAATGGAATAATTTATCTTTAAATACGTGTGTTTTCATAGAAATTCCAGTGGACCAAGTTTTCTGGAATTAAACAAACAGTTTATCTTTGTTTGTTTGTCTATTTCAAGTTGTCCATACTGACTCCTAGTGTATATGCAAGCATGCATTTGCACGTGTGTGAATTTGAACAAACATGTTGGAACACGGTAAGGCACAGTTCGATAATATCGACGGTGGAACAAGTCGTTTACCTGTTATTGAGTTACTCAGTATATGACACAACGTTTAACTGACAATTGGATATGAAAAAAGTGTAATTTATTAACAAAATAACTATGTAAGTAACATAAATATGTTATGAATTTTGTGTTAGCTTAGACTTTTAAACAAGTACCAATATAGTTCTCGAGAAAAAAGCGCTGTACATTCACAACAAATCAAGTTTCAAATCAAAATATTCTTTCGGAGTGGATTAATCTTTCTGGTATAGGCACTCTTGTAATCCTTTAGACAAATTTTAATTATCGTGCATATTTGTAATTTTGGAATTATTACAAATCTCAATAAATCCAAGTGATAATTTAATAACTTTTTATTTAGTAAGCTTTCTAATATCAGAAAGGGTTATGTAATTTCATTCTCACTCGATCGGATAATTAATGATTAGTTAATTCGTTTTCGTGTTAAGTTGATAAAATTATATTAATGCATGTGTATAAAAGATTTATTTTCTTTTGCTTTTAAATACGTTTAGGAATTTTATGCTCTTCATATGTAATATAGTATATACAACACATGCATGTGTCCTCAATAATGGCTTAATACTATTGCATAAACCTCGAATTTCTTATTCATCTACAAGAAATATTATTTCTATTACTGTGATATTATATTTTTTTCGCGTTATGTTAATGTTGTGATATTAATTTGTGGAACTACAAAAGTTTATTTCTAAACAAATTGATTTTTTGTATACTTTTGTATACTTCTTTTCTCCTCTTTGAAAGGGAGAGAATTCCCTATATACATATATGCTTTCATATATGTATTCATTTGGTTCAATTTTGGATTAAAAGAAACAAGTTAAAATTAAGAATTGTTGACATATGAATAAGTTTACAATTTGCAATGAAATTGTTTGAATGTTATAATTCTGTTTAGACAGTACAAATTATACTGGTCAACAAAATGGTGAAGTATTATGAAAGTAATACAATTTTCCAATTTAATTGGGATCAAGTAGCACGTGGATTTTGGCAAAGATATCCAAATCCTAATAGGTAGGTATCAAACTCCAAATGCATTTGTGAAAAATGTAAAACTATATTATTATTTACTGATAAATATTTAGAAGAAATAGTACAATTCAAATTATTTTTTCAGCACCCATGTACTTACGGAAGATACTGTATCAAGGAAGGTTGAAGATGGCATATTACATACCACACGACTTCTGACAAAAACTAATAGAGTACCAAAATGGGGAGAGAGATTTATTAGTAAAAGTGTTGTAAAAATTGTCGAAGAGACCACAGTGGACCCCAAAACGAAAACTTTAACAACATATACAAGAAATTTAGGTTACACTAAAGTCATGGTAATTTGGTATAGCAAGTTTGTGGGAGCTGTTGTATTGCGATTACTTGGAAATTAACTTTTATTGTGCTTTCCTTGTTTCACAGCTTGTTGTGGAGAAAGTTGTTTATAAGGTGTGTGAAGAAAATCCTAATTGGACAGTTGCAAAAAGATCAGCTTGGATCGACAGCCAAGTATTTGGATTTGGTAGAGCTATTCAAGCATTTGGATTGGATAGATTTAAAAAGAATTGTACTCTGATGTATAACGGGTTTAATTATGTCCTAGCACATATGTTTCCACATACAGCACAGTATATGAATCCAACGCTTTCCCAAATGGGTTTTGCTCATCTAGTAAGAACAACGTACATAATCCAAGCGTCAAAAGGAAAAAATTTATATTTACATGTTTCTTTCTTTTTATTTCAGGTCGATGAAGGAGCTGGGGCAAGGACTAGTCTCGCGGAAGATTTTCAACATTCGTTACAGGGTAGAGCGGAAAAAGTAAAGGACGCTGCTAAAAAGGCAAAAGATTTGGCAAAGAAAAAAGCTGGAACGATTTATGCTGCGTACCAATCTGAACAGTCGTAAATAAAGCGATATTATTGATGTGAACAACGATTTAAAGTATTTGGGGAACAGAAACAGTGAAAATTAAAACAGTTTCGAAATGGAACCGAAAGATAATTCTTGCAAATCGACCGAGCGAATAGTATGAAATCGTTGGTAATTGTTTAGCATTGTCAATATTCATGTTTATAGTTGATTAAATAGGATTCGTCCGTCGATGAAGCAAGGAAGGTGAAAAGAAATTTTTGTTTGAACCACTTTACTGTAATGGCTCTGTATAATATTTTCACGTTGTCATTCCTGTTAACTGCCAAATCATATTTAATTTTTAAGATTCATTTAAAATATTTTTGTGATAGACGGGACAACATTTTCAAAGATCACAATTACTGACGATGCTAAATTGCGCGAACGTGGCAATATCGCTATGCGTGTATATTTCCGAAAAAATTTCTAAATTTTTTATTCCTTCAAATACACATGCTTTACTTTGATAACGTGTAAACATGATTAAACGCGATAACAAGAGAAAAATGTGGGAGGAAAGGTGTAGATTGTTTTGTAAAATATTAAAATAGTATAAAGAGAATTAGAGAAATGAAATTAGAAAATTAGAGAAATTAAATTCTCTTTAAACAAGATGGGTGATTTCTAAAGAAACCATGAGTAATAGCGAGTGCATATTGTTCCTAAGTATTAAGCATTTTTTACCGGTACGATCCAAACTTCGTCGATATCTATATAATATTTTATATTGGTGTTGATGGTTTTCGTTCGTAATTGTAAAATTGTAATTGCACTTGGAACGTATTTGTGAAAATTCTGTATTTTGTGCACGCTTTTCGTACACACCGTAAAATTAAGATATCTGGATGTATACATATTACATAAATATATAATAGAAGAATTTGTATAAATTCTAGTTAGAGATTATATCATGTTTACATTGAAAGAAATCCGAATCTGATATTTAGACGTCATTGTAACTTATGCAAATATTATGTAAACAGATAAATTGTATATTGTTAAAATATATGAATAAACTACTATCTTATTGAAAACTAAGAAACATAATTTTATACCTTCTTATTTTTGTAATTAATGATTATTAAACATGATTTGAAATTTTGTCCTGATTTAATTGATTTATACCGAAAGAGTATCTTTAATACGAAATACTCGTCGCTAGTCTTGAATAAATCTCACGGAAACTGAGATTTCCAAATTAGGCGAATCATTATGTATTTATAATATATAACATGTATAATATATACGAGACACGTAACGAAGACGTATTATTTCTGTATTATCTTTGTTCTGCATAATAAGATAACAAAGAAGGGGATAAGAGAGAAGCATAAACTAGCAATTCTAGAAATGGTCTTTTATTACTTCCTGTGTTGTTATTTTCGAAGGCGTTAAAAAAAGAAGAAGAAACTGAACAGTGCACAGAATAGTGACCGAACAGGAAAATCCAGTATTTGCATGTATTAAGTAGTTCGCGCGAGGACTTTTAAGATTAATCAACAATTCTCTCTGGTTGGCTCGTTCGACTCGGCTATAAAAGTACGCGGACGACTTCTTTCCGTTCAGTAAACTCTCGATCTTGGTGTATCAACCGAACGTGCAAGAATATAAAGATCGGAAAAGAAAGGAGAAAAATCTGTAAAGTGCGTTTATCTGTGTTGCGTGTAAATTTACGAAAGAGAAAAGGAGGTGCACGATTAACCAAAATGTGGCAACTTTGTCTAGTGTTGTTAGGTGAGTATGTCTCGCGAAATAAGCGGATCGTAGAGATTTGTATAAAGGATCGATTTACGTTCTAACGATGGAAATGCATGTTGTGTGTAGCTATCGCGTCGAGCAGAAGCGTGATCGCATTTCCACAGGTAAGGATAATCGAAATCGTTTAATCGTCGAGACGTTTTATACGTTTTATCGATTGGATCTTGAATTAATTAACTGTTACTGTCGTACAAAGAACGATGGGCTGGCTGGTGGTAAAGTCGAGATTCAAACGATACCCAGTACGTTCTCGGTGGACGGATTCGTTTTCGACGGACCTGCAGACGGCAGAAACGTCGTAACCGCGGCAAGTACCACTAGTTCTGCAACACCTTCGATGACCACGGAGGGTGCTTCCTCCGACTCTCGATACAACCGGTGTATAGCTACGTGTCTGGTGAGTCGTGAAAGTCCTTGAAATTTTCGATCTTTTTCTACCTTTCGTCTATCATATCGCGGAGATTTGTTAAAACGTGTCGAAGGTCATGGCTATTTATTCGTTATACCGGTCATACTGGTTTAACTTGGTCTATAACTTGCCCAACTTCCAAATGACGCATCACTCCTGACGCTGTGTAAAGGCGAGATTTCCTATAAGCATCAAGTCAGATACTCACGTTTCGATCAGAAGAATCCAGAAGCACGCTGTTCTTCTTAGTTGAAACGTCTTGTGTAGTATTTTTTCATTTTCCAAAATATATTGAGATGTTTACAGTTCTCGTATCTTTCATCTTTCGAGACGTTGATCGCGGAACTGACGTCGCGGGGTTGCTCAGCGTGACTGAAATTTTTGTTTCCTTAACACGTGCTGACGATGATGACGTGGTATTTTCCGCTTTTAAGAGCTACCAGACCATGACATCAACGTAGTGTCATCCGCAGTCAATGTGTTATAAATTGTATCGTACAGAAGTAGAATAGAAGTAGAAGAAACGACGACTAAATATTTTTAATTGAACGAAGAAGAATAGCATTTGAATTAAGGAGAACATCGTACGTCTGGGCACACGAGACTAACGCTTATAGAAAATCCTGTCCTCTATTCTTATGGGTTCAAAAGCTGAATAGTGAAACGCGATTCATCGCACTAAATGAGAAGGAGCGATAAAATTTTCAGACGACGAGCGAATACAATCCGGTATGCGGCTCGGACAATGTCGAGTACTCCAATCCAGGACAATTAAGCTGCGCATCGGCATGTGGAAAAGGTAAGGAATGATCGATGTTAGTCCATACGTCACGGAATATTTATGACTAAATTGCGGAAGTTTAGACAACTACGATATGCAGATGAATACGAAAAATATGTTCAAGATGTACGTAAAGTACATGCAGGACAGATAAGTTAAATACGGAATGTGACAGCAAAATAGAAAATAATTTTTGAGATGCTTTAATTTGACGAAAGATATTGATACTCCTATCGAAGTTTCACTTTACTTTGCTTATCGCTTCACGAAAGTATGCACTTTGTATAAACTTCCGCAATCTACTTGTTACATTTGCAACGAGAATTTCATTTTCCTCGTAATACACGCGGTTAATGAGCGTTACAGTAATTGTACTATGTAGCGGCGATCTTATTCGTTAAGATTATGTTCAAGATCGATAAGTATCGTATAATCTACGGACGCGTGTAAGTCTCCATCTCATTCCCTGTCTATCTAAAACTTATCAATGAAACGCGTTTGTTCTTTGTTGCAGATGTTACGTTAACGCATTACGGAAAATGCAGGACTACGAAGATAAGAGGATAGATGACTAAATGACTGCGTATTACCGATCAACAATATCGATACGCGAATGCTACTCACATAAAACTAGTTTACCGCATAGTTACGTAATTGTCTATTCATCGTTGTTCCATCTTTAATACAAGTTTTGGTTGAAAATAATCACTTCTGCGGCCTTGCCGCGCGTCTCACGCGAGGGTCTCCTACCATCTCCTTTCCTACCATCCGTTCAATCATCGTAAAAAGAAACCGATTGGAAACGTGTCAATGACAAAGAGAGGGGGGAAGAAATGTAGCTATGCGGGCAACGCAATCAGATTGAGTCAGTCACGAGACAAGGAGGAAAGATTGTGATCAGCCCATCTGACTCTCCGCGCTACGTCCAAGTTTCCTCCGTGAATGCCGTAGAGATGCCTGGCTAAGATATTGGCTCTGTCTTCTTCCGCTCGTATGGCTGTTCTTCTGTATTGTGCCACGGTCAATAAACAGCCAACGATAAGCGCTATTTGGACGATCAACAAGAAAATCAGTAAACTCAAAGCGAGACTAGCGTCGACGCAGAGCAGCCCGTCCACGGAATCTAAGGGCAAGATAGAACGGAAATAATAAGCGAGAAAAATCGGACGCGAAATAAAAAGAAAAGTTTTGACTCGGTTTGGAGATTACGGAAGTTTGCGAAACTCACTTCCTCCGGCGATTAGGACGGTATCAGGGGACGAGTTCTCCCTCGAAGATAAACGATCAGCCGAAGACGCGACGGAATTTTGTACGATTATGGAGAGCTCCAGCGATAACTCGTCCGGAGTTTCGTCCTTGGACGTTGGCGTTGTTTCGGCGTGGTAGGTTGCCTGCGTACTCCAAGACTCGCTAGCTCGTTTCTTTTTTCCATAAGAAGGTTTATCGCCGTTGCAGTTGGTCTGTAACACGTATCACACGGTGAATCGATCATCGCGACGATCGTGAACGTATTCTTGGCGGAAAGGACGTATGTAGTGACGTTAAATTAATATTAAATCGAATAGGAAGAACACGAAAACCTTCTGAAACTTTTGAAACCGTAGCTTGCGAGTTCATAAGAACAATTTCAGAAGCATAAAATGTAGATTTAGAACTAATGCTACTTTTACAGCTTGATCTTAAGTAACAGTTTATTAAGTAAGCTTGCAACTAGAAATTTTAAACATCAATTTGTAAGAATTTTAGTAATTGAATTTTTTTTAAATCAAGCTATTTTCACTGTACAGCGCCTTTGAACTAATAAAGTTGCAGATGTACTATCTTAGTTGCGATTAAATCGATTGATGTTCTCTTGTCCCTTAATGTTTTCATTTACACCTTCGCCATATTCCTATCGTCGAGGGAAAAGGATCGTAGCGATGAATGCGACTGTGCGTTTGACTCACCGGTATGCACTTGTCCAAGCAGAATCGGACGAGTACGTTGAAACGGACTCGTTGACTATTAGGGAACTTGAAGGCTGTGAAAGTTGCGATTAATGAACGACCATCGACTGGATCCTTCGAGAGAGCAGGAAAGGTGGTTGGATCGGTGGGACATCCGAGTTCGTCTAGTAGTAGATACGAGGCATCGCCGGAAGCGCTGCTCGCTACTAAGTGTCCGGCAGTAATGTCATAAGGACCTACGAGCCAGAAATTGTAGGAAATTACATGTACAGAATAATTCTTGCTATTGGAACAGGTTGTATCTGTTTTCTGGTTAGAGTTAGAGCGACTGTTAAATGAAAAAGACGTAAGATCTGCGATTCTACAAGTACAGTTCTTTCGTATGTGTAACGATGTATCGAAAAGATATACATACACTTTTAGGAGGAGCGTATCTATATCTTTTAAACGTACATCGATCACTTGGAATATTTTGCGTCAAAAAACGATAAAGAGAATTGCGACTGATTAGTTTAAAAGCTATCTTAAGTTTAATTATATTTGGAGCGTGTAGAAAGATAAGGAAACGAAGATTACTGTAAAGGCATTCCATTACCATCTGGTGGACTCAATTGAATCTTCAGAGTGAGCTTTTGACCTAAATGCGTGACCATAGCGACTGCCGAGTTCTCGTCTAATATCCTCATGGTGACTATCGGCGCTTGCGAGGACGCGTTGACGATCGTTGAAGAGATCGGCGGCACTCCTGCGCTAAATAATATAGGAAATGGAAAATGGAAAATGGCGTATCGCGAGTATAAAAAACGATGACATAGATGCTCACTTTGGATCGAGAAAGCTGAAACTAGATTGAACGGTGACGTTTTTTGGTTGCGGAGGTGCTTGATCGTTTAACGAGCATCCAACCCTGACTGCTTGATCGCCAAGTCGTTGAACGATCGGATTGAATTGTACCACGATCGTTGCCCAAACCAACGGTCGCGTTCTACGAATGACAATATCATTTTTTTTTCATTTTTGTTACAATGCTTTTGGTTCTTCGGCGGACAATCCGGTTACGAGTTACCTTTTTGCGCTAATGTTTTGTGACGTCTTCAGGGTAGACCTTAAAAAGTAAACTGTAAAGTTCGCGACACGATAGTTTCCCGAGAAATCAGAAACACGAGAAACAGAAAGAAAGCTTGCAATTTATAAAAGATGCTCCAACTATTTACTCCTTCAAGATTTTCTCCAATCAACGTTTCGATATTCGAACCGTGTAAACTCTAATTGCTCGCTGACTTAACGATTGTGCTATATTGCTTTCATCTGTGATATCTTACCGATTTTGATCGTCGACGGAAAAGGCAGGGTGCAATCCGCAACGAAGGGTACCTTCGCGAATCTGGTCAACGGGTGGAATAGGTAACGTCAATATTGTTCGATTACTGCCTGTACCTTGGGCGCCGCAGGTATCCGCGTATCCGTTCGAGTAGAGCCGGCCAAAGAAGGGATCGCTCGTTTTCAACTCGACCGTCATCGTCGAATCGTTGCACCGTACCTTCACTGACCACGAGAAACATCAAGCGTGAAATCTATCATGTCGCATGATTCGTTTTTAAATCCAAAGACAAGATCACTTACGATCTAAACAAGGTTCTCGCTCTCTGTAGACCACGTTCGTCGCGTCGATCAACGAGCTAACTCCTAGACTGGTGGTGTCTTCCGAGTGCAGTAGGCAAAGTGGTTGACCCGACGAATTGGCAAACGTGTATCCTCGACAGATAAAACCATCCACGCTCGAGTCGCATCTTTTCTCGCACTGCGTCGATTCGATCGTCGAACGAAATTAGAAGGAAACAACAGGAACACATACGAGACATACAAAGCAGGATTAGAGGATTAACACCATCTGCAACTCTGTTGCATGAGCTAAATGAACAGGAGCGAAGAGAAGTCTTATAGGTTTGATAGATCGACCTGTTATTCCTATGGTTAGAGATGTTTATGCGCGTATGGAAAATTTCAATGTGACAAGATATGCATGAAAATAGATTAATAAGTCGGTTATGACTATGATTGAATATTTATGCATGCAATAAATTCGTTGTTTCGAATAGCGTATAAAGTACCAAAAATTTACCTGCTTCTCGTCAAGGTCCATCAAAGCGACGTCAGAGTACGGTAACGAGACATTTTGGAATTCCGCGTACGAGCAATACTCGTCTTTGGCTGTAACACACAGTTTCTTCGTTATCGACCATTGTGTCCGATTCGGTTATGACCGGTACTGATCGGTTTTCCAAGTTTCTGCAAGTTACTAGAAAGTTGCTACTCACACAGATTTCGACACTGATCTCTGAGGTACTCGTCTCTGTACATGGACGCTCTGTACGCTCTTGGTCTGGTTCCTCGTTCGTACAACGAGAGAGAACATCGCCCGAACGCTGTTTTGTCGATCGAAAGGGGTTTCGAAGTCCGAAATTGCGCGGACTCGCAGCTTCTTCCTGCAAGGAAATCGCCAACGAGTCAACTCGATCGATCTCGACTCGATCTAGCGCGCTTACCTGTCTCTATGCATTTCTCGTAACATTGGTTCCTCGTGATCGGACCAGATAGATGGAATGCGCTGGAATCGATGAACACCGCTCCTGGACTCCTCTCCACCTGCCAAAGTTTTCGTCTCGCGCAGCTTACCGGCACTGACGACGAACAAAAATAATTTAATAATTTAAAAAATGATATAAATAGTTCGATTTCAACTTACCTTTCACGCAAACTCGATGGTAAAAGATGGAATTCGGTTCGGGTACCAGTTCGTCGTCCTCTATTAGCACGCTGTAGCAGACGCTTCTACCAAAGTCTATGACGAACGCGGTGCAGTTTACGCGTTCGCATCTGAAGTTCGAAGGAAGACTTTGGTCAAAGAAACATATTTCGTTTACATTTTCCGACATTTTCACTGGTTGTTACTACTACTTGATTTCGATTTTACAGGAAGATAGGATCATTCGAATCAATGGACGTTTGTTTCGGACTGAGCGATCTATCTTGTAATCGGGCAAAAAATTGCCAAAGTAGTTCGTTACATACAATACACAGAATAGGAACATGTAAAACGTAGTATTTAAAAATAAACGTTTACCAGAGTAAAATAAAACTGACGATTTTATTTCATTATATTATATCCGACATTCTATGAGAAGCGAATATACACCGTAAGCTGTATATATTTTTTATTATCTATCACGATATATCAATTCGTATTACATATACCAAAAAACCTAAGAAATCCGTAAGAAATTATTCTCTAAACAGTTCATCTTGAATTTTTCCCCGTTTTACTGCACAGCGGAAGGGGTAAGATACGCGCCTACCTTTCGAAGCAACGCTTCGTTATTCCGTTTGAGTTGACCGCGCTAAAGAGAACTGTTTGCGCGTCGATGGTTTCCGGTTTAACGCCAGCGATTTTCTCCCAACTGTTGTGCGAACAGCGGCCCTCTGCAACCAGAGGCAAACCAGTCGACTCGGTCAAACGGTCTGCATACGAAATTTTAGATGATTTTTACCTGTTCTCGTGATAAAGCCGAATATCACGATCCCCGCGAGCAGACGAGCGATCGCCGTCATGTTTATCGCTCGTCTATC
This sequence comes from Bombus flavifrons, assembly GCF_040668555.2. Taxonomy (NCBI): domain Eukaryota; kingdom Metazoa; phylum Arthropoda; class Insecta; order Hymenoptera; family Apidae; genus Bombus; species Bombus flavifrons. Next base: position 12,484,508 of record NC_138451.1, on the reverse strand, counting down.
GATCGCATGGCGCGAGCAGCGCAGGCGCGCGATCGGTCCGCGAGCTTCGATATCGTGCCAAGGATTTTCGCGAACGTTGCCTCGCACGCGGTCGTGTACACGACGATGTATCAGCTTCGCTTACGTAACTACCCTGAGTCGGATAAAAAATAGTCGGGACGAAAGTTCAAACGTTTCCGCGGGGAAATCCGATCGCTTACGAATCGTAGTAAGTCATAATTCTCGTTAAGTCTCGTTCAAACTCGTCAAATTACTCGAATCTAAGTTGCTCGAGTGCAAGTAATCCGATTTCAAGCGGATATTTAACCCTTTGCTCTCGGTTTGCTAATTGCGCTGGTAAAATCTTTTCGACGTCATAATCCTAATACGGCAGAGTTTCATTTATTTTATTCGAACGACGAATTCCACTTATCGCAACGAAATTTCAGTCGAAGCTCGTTTCAGCGAACGTTTGCCGGCTGATTCATTCACGTATCGGAACGTTGCTGAGCTGCTACTACGTCACCAAAAATAATAAGTAACGAGGAAAATTTGCGAGCACCTATTACGCCAACTTCGATTATTACATATAAATTGTTTGTTTCTCGACGAGGTCAGATAACCGTCGCTAATGACCGTGTTTGTCGCTAAATGACGGAAGAAGTTCAGATAAGTGGAGTTTTAATGGAGTATGAGTCATGTAAATTACGAATATTTATACGAGAGAAATTTGACAGAATATTTGAAGCCAACTGAACGATAGCGACATTGACGAAGGAGTCGCAAGTTACTCGAATCGATCCGAACGAGGATAATGGTCGAAAGAAGCTGCAAAGTAGCTGAATCGGAATCGATTAACGCGGTAAACGACCCATTGCCGCGACGATCGTCATCGAACGAATATCTGCGAACGACTGGTCGGTTTAGGGATTCGGTTTGGAAAAGACGCGATCCAACTGCAATTTCGCGAGCAACTGATGCACGCTGGTAGAGGTGCGTACGCGTTCACCTGCATTGTGGCGAGAAACGAATAGGAACGAGCTCGTGCACGTCCGCCCGCGCGCTCGCGATGGTCCACAAACGAATAATCGCGGTGTGTTGTAACGCGATAACACGTAAACTCGTAAACGGATGTTCGATGGATTGTAAGACACGCGAATCGAGTGTCGTTAAAACGAGCTTCGACTAATACGATTTAATACGATATTGTATAAACTATGAAATACTATACTTTTATTTTTCATCGTGCCGACTAAACACGCAGTCCATCTGTACGTAGATTCCTAATCATATAATTCTCGCGTGTCCTGCGTGGATTTGACGCGCGATTCGGCGAAACAGACGTGCAAATTAACGGCCGTGGTTGGCGTTGAAACGTGACTTCGGATGGGCGGGCGCGTTCACGGACGCTTACGGTCATCAACGACAAAGGCTTGGTCGCGACACGGCGCATCCCGGTGCATCGGTGCTTATCGCTCCACCACATACCGTGGGCGATTCGCGTGTAATTAGCGGTATACGCGAGGTTATGGAAATTCTATGACTCAAAAGCTTACGACTTAACGAATTTTATAAATAGAATACGCGAAACCGACCAAGCGGCAGCGAGCTATCGGCAGACGGTCATTGTATGTCGAATAAAATTTGCTCATTTCCGGTGAATGGAGAACGCTGTGACGTTGAAGAGTTCGAAGACGAAGCTGACGTTAGATCGCGTGGATTTCACTGACGATTTCATGGTTTTCGCACTTCGTGTACGAGCAGCAAAGAGCTGCGGGAAAGAGGCGAGTCGCGGCGAATAGTATAATGACGCGATGCACGATTAGACGCGTCCTTCGACTTACGTAACAGTGATTTTACACGCGCTCGGTTTCGTTGTTTACTCGCTTCATTCTGCTTTTCCTTGAATACGCGGTTTAATCCCTAACCGAGTCTCGTGACGAACGATCAATGAACCGATACGTCGCGAAAAGAGACTCGCATCTACTGTTAGCACGTTGCGTTTTGTCTCGACGTTACAGATCAGTTCCATGGAAAAAACGATTTAGAACGTTCACGAAATATCGGGACGAATGTGTCATCTAATCATAGTGTAGTTTAAAGCCTAGGTAACTGATATCTGTTTCCAAGAAAAGAGCGAACAAGAAAAAAAAAGAAGAGAATGACGAAAGAATCGATTGCATGCCAAATGTCCCGCATTGCATTTGTAGAACCGATTTTGCTGGTAATTGTATAGGCACGTAATTGGCGAACGTATCTTGCACCCGCACTCCTTAACAATGGAGAAGATTTCTCTTGTTATTCTTTACACTTGTTGCTGTTCTGGTTGCAAGCGTTTTCGCAAGACGATCGTAAAACAAGAAAGATAAAGATGGTGAAAGAAGCGCAATGACTGATAAGAGGAAAAATAAGGATATATAAATTATGCTGTGTAGAAGATTAAATATATATTTCACAACGTGGAACGTAACATTTGTAAGAACTTTTAGGAATTTTTATCTTTTTTCGGTCCTTCCGAACCAAGTGAAATGACAGCGGCTAAAAATTTGTCACTCACTTTATTATACATATAAACTCTGTTATAACAATTAATAAATTGATCTATCCGCATCGATTATCGAGAAACAGTTCTCGAACGTACGTCTGTTATTCGGGTCGTCATTATCTTTTTCCCTGTTTGATATACCACGTTAGAAAAGTTGATGGAGAAATCTTATTTCCCTCACACGCATATCAACACGCAAATTAAAGATTCCCATATAAAAACATTACGATGAAATAAATAATAATAATAAATTGTTTTCGAACCTTCTTCTCTTACACGTCATGCGCCCAGAATTTTATATTTTCTTCTCTTCACACTAGAGCGTATTATCAACCTTTAACATGTATCTAAACATGTTACGCAACAGTTAACTAAGATTAAATGAACGTGACAAACGAAATAAGTACACTTGCTCATACAGTTTCATATTTCTGTCTCGATAAAGTTAAACACCATTAGATACTAACGTCTAACAAACAAAAAGAAAAAAGGAAGAGATAAAAGTAGAAAGAGAAAGTCTTAAATACCAAACATTATGACTTCTTTGACGGCTCTAGCGTTAAAATCAAGAAAATAATTTCGACCAGCCTCTCGAGCCAAAATTATATCACGATGCCACGCGAGATTCATGAACTGTTCGAGGAGATTTCAGAGAACAGGCGCAAAAGGGAATAAATAGAATTGGCATTTCCGATCGCCTCGTTCAAAAAGGATGGCAAAATATTTGACTGCTGGAGTGCGTTGAGCTTATCGTGGAGCCAGGGTAATACTCGCATCTTTATAAAGTTCCATACCAATCTTATTATAGCTTCTGCGATATATTCGATTTTTCCACCAACAGAATCTTCGATCGAGCTTGTCGTTTGTTGCAAATACTTTACCGGTAAATGTAGCAGGTTCGGCAAATCACTTATTAAATCTGATAGGCCATTCGACACGCTTGATCTTCGTCGTCTCTGATTAGAATTCTGATTGCTATTGAGCAGTGCTAAAGGGTTTTCGAGGAACGATTCGATGTTTCCGATCCACGCGAGAAACGTTGATTTGATCCTGCAGATGATCGAAAGGATAAAGTGTGCGATGTTGGACACCAGGTGGATCGGAGCATTAGCAAGTCCCGATGTCATTTCTTCGATGAAGTTGAGTGAAGGAGACTGCCGCGCGATGCGCTGCAACTTTGTATCAACCTCGTTGGTACAGTTGCTCGGGATAAGTCCAACTGGAACGTGATCCCGTTAATAAAATTGTACTACCCTTGAACACGTGCCTCTTGCGCGATCGAAGATTCACATTAACGTTATTAGCAAAATTTCACGAGTCGCAGCAGTTGCAAGTTACCGGTATTCGTAAACCATGAATAAAAGTGATAAGTTTGTTATCGGTAAAAAAGAGGAAAGTTTACGAGTAAAGTTAACGACAGTTACAAGCTATGTGATAAAAAGTTGGGAAATTGTAAAAGAGAAGTCTATAATTTATAGACGTAACGTAACACACATCTGTGACGCGATATGGAGCCTTGTAACTTGGCAATTTATCAACATACCTAGTATCAGTAAATAGACAAACTATATGCCGGATTACGAAATTCTCTTTCACAATTTTACGATTTCACACCGGTATTTATACAGGGTGGTTGGTAACTGGTGGTACAAGCGGAAAGGGGGTGATTCTACGCGAAAAAAGAAGTCGAAAATATAGAATAAAAATTTCTTTTTAATTTTTTAAATTTTTTTAAAAATCTACAGTGAGATCCGTTATAACGAGACGCGATAAAGTGGACGCGTACCGAGCGAAAATTCAAAGTCGATTTTCTCGAAAACAAAGCCTCGAACGAAAAATTTGTATTCTATATTTTCGACTTCTTTTTTCGCGTAGAATCACCCCCTTTGCGCTTGTACCACCAGTTACTAACCACCCTGTATAAAGAATGTCATCGAAAATTAATTACTCTCGACACAGGTTATCTGCGATTGTCAATGGGAGCGGAAAACGAGTCAATTTATTTACAAGAGCACGTATTCCAGCGATAGAATCAGAAAATTGAAAGTCGGTTTTAAAAGCGTCAACATTGAAAAGCCGGGTGCCGCGTAACAAGCGTGTGAATACGAATTAAGATTGATAAGACAGAATAAATAAACGAACGAATAAAGAAGTCTATCAATGTAGAAGTATGTAGTTGTTAATGGCCTTAAACAGAGAAAAAAACGTATTCGCAATAGTTCTATTTAATTCGTAATCCGATAGATGACACAAGATAACTCGTAACTCGTAAACTTTGCCTTTAATATTTCATTGTCAGACTTACTATTACAATAGTAAGAGGGAATCTATTAATACTAATGTTTTGTAGCTACCGACTTATAAAGTTTCGGTAATGATAAGATATTATTCAATGGCGCAAGATTGTGTAGCAGTGAATCGATCGATCGCAGCCGTTTTTTACCTTGATCGCGAGAAGAAACAGCAGGAGTAGCCCCACACAGTGCGCAAAAGCACATCGACAACAGTAAGACGATCGTAACGGTGTTCATAGCGCAAGTTCGATGTGGATCACGGTTGTTGGAAACTTGGTCTCTGACTTTTGGTCGACCATCGGAATCGCGATCGGCTTATACCCTTTATCGACTTCCCAACACGGTCAAACTGTCATTTGACTCGTTATCGATGCTAATTTACAACCTTGCATGCTTTTTACGTGTCACGCGATGAAATCGCCTAACGGAAAATTGCGTCAGTCGAATATTTTTCAGTATTATTTATTGCTGTTTATCGCGTGCAAATCGACGCTTATCGCCAAATGCCAACCCTCTTGCTTGACTCACCTCGAACTACACAACGAAATGTAGGAGGAGCGGGTGGACTGATTGCGAGCCGTAGCAATTATATCCGACATTATCGCATCATTTCGAATTTTCACAAAGAAAAATTCTTGCAATTTGTTATTCATTTTTACACGAATAGTTTCTATCACGAGTTGCCATTTTCTGCTCGTGCCCGGCACCGGACCGGATTCGGCAACGTCATTTAGAGTCATTTAGAGTCTTAAAGATTAAGGATGCTTGATAAAAAGTTTCCGAATTTCATTATTATAGATTCAACGATCGATTATCGTGCCCAATAATCGCGTATCGTGATTGAATTTTTTGAGAAGAAATTTTTCGTCAAGTCCAGTTTTTAGAATGCAGAGAAATAGTTTATCACAGTGTTATAAAATACTTAAATTTCTTCGTAAACTTGTAGGATCTAGATATCATACGCACGTGTGTGGTTGAGCATATTTAGATATGTAGAGAATATTGTTCCTCTCATTTCTACGCTCCCACTGTGCCAATATTTTTGTCTCTCGCATTAGACATCTTTTTCGATGCCGCACGATTTTGAAATTTACCTTCGCTATAATTCATGCCTGCCATGGTCGGAACGAAACGCAAAGGAATGAAAAGAGTCATGGACAAAGTCGATTGATCTTTTTTCTCTTCTTTCTACGAGATGTATCATTCACGTGGGAATATCGTCGACGACCAACTCGACCGACCCCTTTGGATTTCTTTTCCCTGAACGAGAATCGCGAAAACGGTGGTTATGGGAAAGTCAGTGTTTGCGAAGCTGGTCAAACATCGTAAGTAAATGAGAACCAACTTGAACAGAATAAAATATGCTATAAGAGTATCCAGACAGTTGATCCTCTTCGACGTGATTGGATTATAAGTTTGCAAGGAAAGAGGAAAGTGATCGTCACAACTATATATAGAACTTAACCGATATTTATTAACAATTTCTTTTCTTCAGCATTATTACACACGCCTCTCAAGTCTGACTTTTTCGTCTTTTCTAACAGAATTTAAGTGTATAATTTCCGTAAGAAGATAGCAAGTGCTACCCGTAGTCATTGATTAATCGCCAGTTTAAAAACTTGGTAGATATTATCGTATTATTATCGCAAATTTGCCAAGTACTCCGAGTACCGGATTTGATAAAATTTTACCAAACGCTACAAATCTCCGGATACTCGTGTACGACAGTGTACAGCAAGCGACACGTAAACTTTGATCGCGCGAAGATGCTACAAAGCGGAGTATCAGAATTGGAAGTGTCACTGACTCTGACGTATCGTCAGAAACGACCGTTTCGATCCACGCCATCGCGATCGATTTCTATGTAACTTTGTTGTGCTTTAGTGGACGCAACGGGCTAGGCAACTATCGTATCGGAAGGAGAGGAGGACGCGGATTAATCGAGCGTATCCGATGCGATCGACCAACCGTCAATTTTCTGACAAGACGCGTAACGTGCTTCGCTATCTTCGACGTTCCGCTCTCGTATGATCGAGCAATTTCATACATCACTATCTAGTTTAATTTAGATGAACGTAGGTACGTTCAGACTTGGAAATCGGGAAGGTAGAATCAGTCGCGTGACAGCCGCGAACGAGTGAGTGATCGTCGTGATACTAATCGACCGTCGACGAACTTTGTCGCGTACGAGACAATTCTCTGGTGCGTGGGCAAAGGGGTATCAGCCAGATTTTGGCCAACAGGATAAGTACGCTGCTATTTTTCTACGTCGTTGTCTTTTGCTTATGATTCTAACAGTACGAGTCAATTTCAATTTTCCTCCTATCCTGCTTTTTTACCCGTGGGATTCCAAAGCTAAGCGTTCATTTGATAGTAAAGCTATCGCGAGTTGCTCTCGAGGATAGTTCTTTATCCGTATCGCTAACTGATCGTATAGTCAGTGTCAACGCAGCGAGAAATATTCGCGAGACCAATTCCAGATTGTTTTACTCGCAAATGAACGCAACTGAGTGATTGCGGATTTTGTCATTAGGTGGTATTGACAAAGTCCGCAATCTCTTAGTTGCCAACCCAATATATTGGAAATTTAATATAATGGCTTCGCGTTGGAAAGCTTCTCCGAAAAACTAACAATTTTCACTTACGCTCTTTCGGCTGCTAGAAAATTATTAACGAAGAAGGTGACCATGCTTCGGTTCAGACGGGAATTTTGTGCGGCGTTGCTGCTACTGTGCGTCTCAAGAAGCACGCTCCTCTCCGCGTCTTTGGCAGACGCTGAACCTATTTTGATACGACCGCTCAAAGTCTACGAGAGTTTGATCAAGGGTGTTCACGATCACTTCAACAACACCTGCGTCATACTTTTTCACGGCACGATGAACGTGACAGAGAAGAAAGGTGAGCTGGTGATGTTTCAATGAATGTAAGAACGTAACGTTGAAGATCGAACGGTGGATGATCGTTTTAGGATTGGAAGATATGGATGGACTGTTGGCGCTCCAAAGATACTTAAGTGGATCTCTGAATATCCGGACTGTGATTATGGATTTTAGCATGTTCAAGGCTCGAGTAGGTTTACCAAGAAATGTCGGATTCGACGGATTCCGTATTTAGAAATATTCCGGTATTTTGTGCTACGCATATCAGCGACGCGATGTTGCGATCAAGTTTTCAACTTTTGGACTATAGCCCAGTAAAAAGACAATAAAAGGAGGAAAAATTCGGAACGAACGATTTCTTGCATTTCTGTTATATCTGCTATCAAAACGTATATTTTCAATCATTTACCGAGAAATATTTAAAAAAAGAAAAAAGAAAAGAAAATGGAAGACACTCGTCTTGTATCTTTCAATGAATTCAAAAACCTCAACACTGATCAGCATTTTAGAGTCAATGTGTTCGCTCGTTCGTGAGCCTCGATATTCGCTATTTAATGCCTTGTCACGTAACTCAATCGGCTATCGTATCTCATTTCAGGTAGGAAAAACTTATCATCACATCAAAAGGCCGTTGTTCGTGTTATTGAACGATCTCGACGAGATCAGGGAGCAATTCACTTCGGTGAGTGAAAATAAAGACAGGTAAGAGGAAATACCAGAGAAAAGAAACGGAGATCGTCGACGAATCCAAACGAAACGATAACAGGTTTCCAAATGGATCACGATGTCTTATCCGACGTGGTTGCTGTTCCTGAGGGACGGCACTAGATTCGACGAATTTTTGTCGAACGTCTACGTACCATTTGACTGCGTTCTGATGGTGACTCAGAGAGATTCGAAGGGAACAGGTGAGATTGTCCGGGACGTGTACCAAATCAGCAAGGAGGATAATCTGAGATCGATGAAGTTTGGCGAGTGGAATGCGAGAGAAGGATTCCAGGGACCTCAACTTGGATTGTATCAACGTAGAAACGATCTAAATGGACGCAACATACGAGTGGTTTCCGTTCACGTGAGTTACAGCGATCGTTCGTACACAGGTAAAAGAAAGTTTAAAACTGACACCGTATGGATTTCAGTAATTATCGTGTTAAAAGCTTTTTATCGTATTGCTAATAATCAGTTATTCCGTGGCATATACAAATTTTGTATATATACAATCGTGTATTATACATAAAGATATATACTACGTTATATTAATTTACCGCTCTTATTAAATAGAAATCCAGTTTGTAAAATTATGGTGTCTTTCCGTACTCAGTTTATAAACTTTCTTTTGCCAGCCATTGTACTTTATTGATTTAATTTAATCTAACACCGCTACTTGCTTTCTGCAAGTGTCTCGATACTTACATAAGAATAGAAATATCTGAGGAGCTATCGATCGCTATTGACGAATTGTTTCACTGGCAGGATCCTCCAGTTTCGCGGATCATTCGCGATAAAGCTGGTCAGCCTTCTAGGATCGGCGGTTTCTTCGGTGAAGTGATTCAATTGCTGCAAGAAGGAATGAATTGCACGTTAGTATAGCGTTTACAGAAACTATACCGATTACGATATACAGTGAGATTCAATTCAATTATCGTAGGAAACTTTTACGAATATAGCGTGATTATAGGAGAGCTGCTGTTACATATTTTGAGAAATTGGTATCACGTTCGAATTTTCTAATGGAAAATTATTTTAAGGATGGATATTATCAATAAAATATCTTATACTACTATTACTTTCATCGAAACAAATTTAAATTACAATACGCGTAATATTTAGAAAATTGGAACTAAGAATCTTCTTTTTCAGCGAGGGACGCCTCCCTTCTAACGAGACGTTACGTTTCGTACGACACACATCGTTAATACATTCAAAAAAGATTTCTTAAGCGTTCGCGAACCATTGTACCATGTGACCATTGATCAAGCGTTTCCATCGGTTTGCTTTCGTTCATCTTTTCAAGTTCGTATCTTCGTCCTCGTCGCAAGAGCATGCTACGTCGTGCCTTCTAGTCTTTTTCTTTCTGACATCCGTCGCGTCTTCTTCTTGCTCGGCTTTCCTCTTGAGGGCACGTCGAAGTTCTCTCAGCTGCCTGGCCGTTTCCTTCCGAAAGTATTCGTCTTGATTAGCGGCCGATCTCTCTTCGAACCATTCTCTTTTCCGGCCGTCACCGCTTCGTCGATATCTTTCGTAAAAATATCGCCGCGGAGTCGCGGCTGTGCTGCGTAACACCATCGCGCATCTATTATACGACATTTAGTGGGCAAAATAAATTTCTGTAGCTGAAATAAATTTAGAAACGAATAAAAAGAATGAAAGATAAATCTGATAGAAATATTACATAAACATTTGCAGTCTAGTAACAACGAGTAAGTAGTAAATATCAGATGTAAAGTTACTGTTATCTCTACTCAAGATTTTCTCGTGTTATGTTGTGAAAAATGGTTAAATCAATTTTTCTATAATTTTACGCGCATCTAACTACGTACGGTAAGGAACTTCTTCTTGGGCTAACGGGTTCTAGACATTTCGATGCGAAGCCTCGTAGCATGCTCTTCGTGTTGGACGATTCCGTAACCCTTCTTCTTCCTCTTCCTCTTCTTTCTCTTACCCTTTCTCGTTTGTCAAACAGACAGTCCATCGTGCACGAAGATCGCGATATCGGGCTCGATTTGTCGACAACTTCGCGAGGGAGGTGACTCTCGAAGATTTAAATTGAGCTTCGTCTGACGTTCAGAGCATGATCAAGCAAGCTACTCGAATCCAAGCAGCTTGACAATCCCACTTTACCGCTGTGAATCTGTAATTTACTTCGGTCGTCGCTTGAATTTTAAGTTGCACGAATTCAAATAATTCGACTAATCTCAATGAGGTCCTAGGTCCATTTGTACGCGAGTGGTGTAATTTACGAAATCGTCCGTCGCATGTTCCAAAGCGTTGATCTACGGAGAGTTAATACACAAATAAAAAGGAGTATACTTCGATATAAGACTTAATACATGTACGAATGAGAAAGAGTAGTATTCATTTGCATAATTTTTTATGTCTCTTTCAAATGACTCGCGCGACACCGAGGGTCTCAGGTTTACCTATATGGAGGCTAGCTCGTGGGGTATCCGATTACCAAATGGCACGTGGACAGGTTCGATCAGGATGTTGGTAGAAGACAAGGCAGATCTCGCGGCAACTGAGCTGATGATGTCGTCCGACAGACTGGAGGCCATTAAATTTACCACTCCCGTCTACTCGACCAAGTAAGTTAAGAGTCAGCAGCTTTCTTCTATTATTGCTATTACGCCGCCTGCAAGCAACAGACCCAAGAAATCAATCCTGCAATTTCTCTAACAATCTACCGCATGCAACGTATCGGATCAGACGTATCTCTTGCTTGCCTTCTTCTTGCCTCCTTTTCATTCAGATGCCGCGCATACATCAGGAGACCGGACACAACAGCAGTGAAATGGAACACGTACTTGGCACCATTTGCATTCAACGTTTGGAACGCAATCGGTCTGACCGTCGTGGTAGTGGCGTTGACGATCACCGGAATCGATGCTCTCTCGAGAAAAGTGAATTGGTTTCCGGTTGATCTCAGGCCCAATTCCAGGTCCACCTTATCCGAGATTCTCTTCTTCGTATTTGGTGCGTTCTGTGGACAGGGTGAGTGATAGGTCAATCGAATTTGGCGAATTTGGCGCACCAGTTACGAGCCACCAGAAGAAGCCACCGAAGGAAACCTACGAGTTAATTTTTATTAAACTAAGTTAAACTTATTTTATTGAACTATTTACTAAGTTCAAAAGTATTTGCTTCGTTGCACACGAATGTATATACGAAACCGTTTCCGCTACAAGCTAAATTAAACGGTGCTGGCTTATACTCTTCCAACTATATTCTCGAAAAAATGAATTTGCATAAGAATCGGCGGTCTAGCGGTCTAGTTTAAATACTTTGGTAATGTCGAAGGACGGGGAGACCTAATTTCGAATTTGCGAACAGGCATGGAACCGTCACCTTTGGATCCCACGCGACTGGTGCATCTGAACGTTCACTTGACAGGCGTGGTGGTGCTTGCAGCTTATTCGGCAGCGTTAATCAGCTTCTTGGCCATAAAGACGTTCGTGATGCCATTTACCACGATGGAGGGTTTGCTGAAAGATGGTACCTATCGATTTGCCGTGGTTGGTGATTCGGCCGATTACAGTTTCTTCCAGGTAAGAGATCGTACTTCTACGTCCACCATCCGCCATCAACTACGACGCGTTCCAATTATTCAATTCGAACGATCAATACTCTTTGTGACATAGATTTGCGACGATTTCCCATTCGTACTGCATATAATCTATTATAAATAAATTTTTCTACAAATTCACAATGTTATAAGCGTACCTAAAGAAATGCGATCTAATTGGGAGATTTGCTTCATCCTTCAAATATTATAATTAAAAGTTTCCCTGGGAAAATGCATATTTCATTTAACACTCTATATGTTTTTGCGCGTTAAAATTTGTTTATAATTGCGGAAAAATCCGCAGCTTAATTACAACGAATCGATATATTTCAATAAACGATATATCGATCGAAAGCCAAACAATATTCCTGTTGATAAACGTTTAAATGTATATCGTTAAAGAATATTATGATCGTCGGATTTGAACAATTTACAAAGGTACGAATAGCTTCGCAATTTACTCTGAAAATATTTCGCTGGTTTTTCTCGGGCACAAATAGAACACCAGTGACACCCTGCTCACGGTCATGTTCGAGGAGCTGTTGGCCAGGGAACTTGATCTACCGATAAACTATTTCGACGGTTTGAATCGTGTTTGTCAGGAGAAGAAATACGCTTTCATGACGCTGGATAATATGGCCACCGTGCTGCAAGGGAAAGTCGAATGCGCGGTAGAACCTCTGGATGCTATAATGCAGACTACGATAGCTATGGCAGTCCCGAGTCACAGTCCTTATCGTGGCATTATCGACACCAAGTGAGTCAAATATAGCGTTGCGTCGTTCTTTCTTCTCTCTTATCGGCGACTTTTCCTTCGTAGCATTCTTCTGCTACGGGATAGCGGCATCCTTCAGCGGCTGCTGAAGCTCGAATGGTCTAGCCAAGTGCGTTGGGTGAGTCATTGTGAACTATCTTAAAATATGCATACTTGCAATTAGTATATCGCGTGGAGTGAAGCGGCAGAATACACTGGAAATTAATTACATTTGACGAAAACTCCGTTAAGGATTAAAGCGAATAAAAAAGCCACGCTTGCTTCAGAAATGTTTGAATTTTTGACGCATTAACGAAAAGGAACTTTGTGGCATGGCAAAGATACTTTATTCGTTACATACAGTGATTGACGAAGGTATTCGAACGCTTACCACGGAAATTTTTAACGAGTATTATATCATATGTCTTATATTTTGTCTATTATTATCGTTATTCGTAATCCTAGTCGCTCTGCGATTTAATTACTTAGGTACGATGCGCCACTATAGCGGCTCACTATAATGACTCATTCGCTCACCGTTTCAGATGATGTTGGTAAAGACGCTCGTACTAACCGATTCGCTAAGACAACGTATAAGTCGTAAAATAGGATCGCTAATGACTCGTTAATTAGATCGCTGATAATTCGTTGATAACTGGTTGATAACTGATCGACAACTGACTGTAATTCATTTCCTTGCGATCGCGTCCGTTTATTTATACTGATCGTGGAAGAGTCGGAAAATTCAAATTCGTTTTTATTCGACGGTTGCACGTAGCGACGACATTGTTTTGCCTGGAGTTTATTTATTCTTACATTACGCGTATCCTAACGATCTTGATACTCCGAGGCAAAACAACAACATGATTCTTCTCTAACTCACGTGCCGCTACATCACCTCCCTACCAGTGATAACGTTTTTATATTTGTTGAAATTGGTTTACGAATTCTTTTTTTCTTTTGTTGTACATACGGTTGTACGACTTCGCTCGTAGTTTTCGCGTGCGGTTGTGAAAGTTCGGCATCTGCGGGTTTGTCGTTTCGATGCGGGGTAAAGCGTCGGCCGCTTGTTGTCAAACCCGTGCAGATGTTGCGCGACATCCTCGATACGAGGCGGTGGATACCTGTCGATACGATGCAGGCGTTCGACACGCGGTCGCCGCGGAGCCGTAAGCCTCCGTTCTTCCTCGGCATGGCGTGCAGAGGCGATGCCCATGGACTATTCACTGGCCGCATCACTCCTTGCTCGATCATCGTCTCAAATCTCGCCTTCGACTGCTCGTGTCCAGCGGAGGCGAGGCGTCGACGTTCGTTGAAGACGGAAGGGCCTGGCGTGGCTTTCGATATGAAGTACCGCACTGTGGCGTATTTTGTCGCTACCGAAAGAGTGGACGAGTCACGTCCGAAAATTCGACGAGAAGTCGGTGATACGTCGACTCACTGACGATTGGCCGGGCTGTTGCGATTCGGGTGCCTCCGTGGATGTTATCGGCCACCTTGATCAGGGTCCGCTTATTTAAACTGGTCGGGGGAGAGTCGGAAAATTCAAATTCGCTTTTATTCGACGGTTGCACGTAGCGACGACATTGTTTTGCTCTGAGTTTACTTGTTCTTACATTACGTGTGTCCTAAGGATCCTGATACTCCGAGGCAAAACAACAACATGATCTGTATTGTCCTTTAACTCGTGTGCTGCTACAAGTTAAACAGTATCGTGAAAACGCTGTTCTCCTTCTCGCACTTGATGCCACATAAATAATTTCTAACAGTATTCGACTACTTTCGTGAAACACTGTGTGTTCACTTTGCCAAGGTATAAACCTTGTAGACAAGACTCAAACGATCGTAACGAATCGAGTATAACGATCTTCTTGGGATTTCAGGCAAAATCTGGTTGGTCTTCGGTAGAACTGGAAGACGCAGTGCCTCTACTTCTCTTTTTGATTTCGTCTTATGTAGTCACCTGTTTGGTGTTATTAGTCGAACGAATAGTGTGTCGCAATCGAGAGCAACGATCTCGCGGCGATCAACGGTTTACAGGAAATTAGTCAGGCGGATATTTATCGGATCATGCGCGAATCGTCCTCTCGTGCCGGCGCGTTATCAAATTAGTACGTAAATGTAAACAAAGGCACAGTTGTGCGCGTTTCCCCGGAGCGGTTGGGTAAGATCGAATAGAAAACAGTTTCTGATAAGAAATTCTAAGAATATTTTGCAGAAAATCGGCATAGATGGCTCACGTGGGACAAAACGCGCGCTTCTTAAAAACAAAGATCCCGTCTAAGGAAACTGTGCCATCGAGTGAAAAGGAAAACGTGGCAATCGGTAAAAAGAAACCATCGATCTCGCGCGATACGCGCCACGCTTTAGGCTCGAACGAAGAACGAAGAAAGGAAGCAGCTTTGAAAAACGAAAATAGCCGAGTGAGCCGCGAGCTTGAACGAAACGCGCGAGCGAAAAGGACACCGTTTCATGTACATTTCGACGAGAAAAATATCGCTTCGAAGTCGAGTGTCGCTTCGAAATCGAATGTCGCTTCGAAGTCGAGCGTCGCTTCGAAGTCGAATGTCTCTTCGAAGTCGAATGTCGCTTCGAAGTCGAATATCGCTTCAAAGTCGAATGTCGCTTCGAAGTCGAATGTCGCTTCAAAGTCGAATGTCGCTTCAAGGTCGAGTGTCGCTTCAAGGTCGAGTGTCGCTTCAAGGTCGAGTGTCGCTTCGAGGTCGAGTGTTGCTTCGAGGTCGAGTGTTGCTTCGAGATCGAGTGTCGCACCGAGGTCGAGTTGCGCTCCGAGGGTAAATCCCAATTCGAAACGAGTATTGTGTCACTTGAAAATCGAGTCGAAAGTCACGTCATCCTACGGAAAAAATAATTCTAAACAGGTAAACGAGACAACGAGCCCCTCTGAATCAAAAAAGATTGAAATTTCGAACGAATTGTTTGGAAAAAGACACTCGGTAGAAGAGCTACGAATAGACAAACAGCTTCCGCCATCTAAGATACCCCGTCGCAGATCTCGTTCCGTTCAGCCGGTGCGAACCGTCACGCATAATACGTCGCAACGTTCATCTTCGGCAAATTGGCGCAGCAAAAGTTTTGGATTCGGGTCGGTTAATAAATACGCGATTCTAAATAAACCAGCATCGAGGCCAATAGAAAAAATAACTGTAACTATAGAGTCGGAAAACGAGGTCAACGACAAAAGGTACGACTATGTGATTTTTCTATCTTTTTTGCTCGATACGTTACGCGTTCACGTTTTATGGACGCGTCCTTTAATTTCTGGCAGAAAACAAATTTCGATCAACTCACCGAAGATCGCTCGAGAAAAGGAGAAAACGTCGCTGACTATAAAAACGGCGACGCCTGCCGACGGATCATTGCTACTGCCACCGCCAAAGACTCCTATCAAGGTAGACAATCGTTAAATGTTTTTTTTCAAATAACACCTGTCCAATCGGAATGGAACTTGCCGTCAATGATCGAACGTACGAAATCTCAGTTTTGGTCATGTTCGTGTTCACAAGATATAGACAGTTGCGCGCAACTCGAGACACAGTTAATTTAACCCTTTCGCTTCGGCAGTCCAGTCCGCCGAAGTACTGTCACTGAACGGAAGCGCGCGCCAGAAATGCGCACAGTGTGCGTCGTGGTTGCTGTATATACATTTTCCTAAGTCTTAAATAACAATAATTCTTGTAAGAACCGTATATCAAATATCGTTTCACTGTCAATGGATTTAACAGATTTTTTAGTACGAAAAACAGTATACGATCGTTTGGATGTTTGAAATATATTGCGTAAGACGTTTTGATGAACAACACTGTTTCAACACTGAGTAACTTTTAAGAAATGAAATCCAATATATCGATAAAATCAACAGAAAATGTTCTGTCGATAACGAAAACATATATTATTGACTACAGATGGCATTGGTGTATATGAGTTGCCGAACCTAGGATTCGTCTCATAGTCACCGCCTATATGCGGCGCTCCTACTCACAGATCATTTCGTAGGTGTCATCTATAAGTGTGACGCTCGTATTTACGGGTCATTTCGCAGACGCTGCTTATAAGCGGCATTCGAAGCGAAAGGGTTAAACGAAAAAAGACAAGTTAAGGATGCAAAGTGGCGCTCTTTTACGTGAATTTTTATTTTTGTATAAATTGTTCGAGTGTATATACGTTCGACCATATTCGTACATAATTAAAATCGTATAGATACGTACATAATTTTTGTCGTTTAAATATCTATAATTTATACGTATACACATGAACGATATATTAAAAGGTCGAAATTTTGTTCTCAACACCTGCAGAATTTCTCCGCGTCTACTGGTGCGTCTTCATAATGGAACGCTATTTCTCACCCTTGATTTTTCCTGTCCATTTACATTTCGACCCTTCATCCCTTCCTATCCCATTCATGGAGTTTCCCTTAATCGGTTATCGTTACTATTCAGATATATACTCACTTCCCAACTATCACAAATACGCTCCATCTAACAGATTTAATCTATTTTTCTATTATTTTTAATTTAAATTTTAAGGTGGTGATTCAACGGAGCAAGTATACCACAAGCGCATCTAAGGGCGAGCTACTGGAACGTCGAAACGATTTCAAAGAAGAAATCGATCTTTTCCCCCCCGAATTACTGTATCATGGAGAATATCACGATGAACTGCCGATGATCGAGCGTGAAAGGGAGCGAAAAGCACCGCAATTGTCGCGTAATTTCCTAACGAGGCACATCAACGCGGAGCAGAGGAGGCTGGTCGTCATTTTTATGATACGTCTTGGAGTGAGTAGAGCGAAAAAAAAAAAATGGCGCCATCGTCGAATGCACGTGTACACCTCTCGTTTGTCCTTTTCTAAACTATTTTAAGCACAGTGACAGTGTCGTTGTTCGTCTTCCGGCGAGTAATAATTTAATAACGAAATAATTTAAAAAAACAACAAGGACAGCGAAAATGGTGCACGTGTATTCGATCATTCTACCGATTTTTCCATAACCTATAAACGAACACGTGGTCTTCCTAATGCTACATAGTACTTTTACCTTAAAACGTTGGCCGCCACTGTAGTCATCAGGGTGGTCGTTATTCAATTTTGTAGAATGAGAAATTTGAAAAACTAGGAGAAAATTTGGTTAGATATAATTTATAAAATTAGCAGAAAAAAGTATACAAGAAGCAAATATAATAACATTCGATAATATTTTGCAGAAATTAAATGTTATGGTATAGTACAGCGGATCTTAACTTTTTGTTTATCGCTTTAAATAATTTTCTGTCTCTGCTCTACATTTCTTTTTATTATATTTATATTGAGTGAAATTATGAAAACCACTCAAAACCCGTAAAATATGCCAAATATATATAATTAGAAGATGCATTAACTACCACGTTCATCAACGTCCTTTCTGAAGAGAAAACATTCATTATAAATAAATAAATACACATAGTACATATTTTTCAGTCTAATAATATAACAATAGCTTGCATGTATGAGAACCAATGGTGTAGTATGTATTTCGATCTATCGCGGTTTCTAGAGCAAATAACATAAAATTTGAGTGGCAGTCAACGTCTTATCGGGCGTTACCCTCGTACTAGGATCTTTCTCGGCACGTCAGACGATCTTCCATGATCTCCCTCGAACATGACTGTTCCTATTATCTGCATTCTTGTTCTTTCTTGAACAATAAAAACTCCTTGCTATCTCTCGGTTACGAATTAATATCGAAATTACAAAATCACCTAATCCAGACATATCGTGCCGTTTCCATTTTATCTTCACGTGTCTTCGTTAAAACGTCTTGGTTTTATTCTAATAGAAACAACTCTGTGTAGCATTGCTTCTGGTAATTGACGTCTTGCACGTTACACGTACAATGACAAATCTCGTTATTGTTGGCAGATACACTGCCGATATCCGTCGCGCATTATGTATCAATCAGTGAAGCTGTTCGACGCCGTTATGGACAAGCTTTCCATGGATACGACGATGATCCAATTGTACGCGTTGGCCAGTTTGTGGATCGTGCTCAAGAGACAAGAGAAATTTCATAAGATTCCATCGGTAAGCGAATGGAACTATTCCTCGCAAACATGTTCTTTATTTTACGCTTTGGTTGTTTATTCGCAGGCTGGGAAGATGGTGTCCCTCGCCAATGATCTTTACACAGGAAGAGAGGACTTGTTGGTCGATTGCGAGAGGAAGATTTTGAAAATACTTAATTTTAACATCACGTTCGCCGATACGTTTAGCCTTTTTACGCATCATTTCATCAGCTGCGAGCGTTACATCAACATATCCGAGGAAACTGGAGCCTTTCTATACAACTGTGGCTGCTACATGGTAAAAATCTTTTCTTATTACTATTTCGTTTCTCATTTATTAGGCCCTTAATGGCTCTATGCAGCTTTAAATGGAATTTTACTTAACACGTAATAGCAAGTCATAACTTGTAACCGCGATTATAACAGTTATTTTTTGCTCCAAATCGTAGGCAGCAAATCTGACAAATATACGCATATTGTATTCTCCTCGTGAATGTTTCAGATCGACATCACGCTTCTGGACGAGCAATTTTGTAGAATATCCTCAAGATTGATCAGCGTAACAGTATTAGAATTGGTGCTCGGTATCGGTTTGGACGTCGCAAGGGACAATACTACACCCCGATGGTTGTTCTGGAGAGGTTTACTCTCCGCCGCCCTTAGTTCGCCCCAAAGGTTAACATCGCTTTCGCAACTCCATTTATCCGAACTTGTCGAGAGAGAGAATAATTTACACAATTGGAGTTGTATGTACAAATAATATAATATCAGGCGATTATTTTCAGGTTAGAAGACAAGGGGATCGATTCACTTCGTGTTATGATATTGCGGCGCGTGTTAGATTCGGAATTGCAGCAGGACAGTTTCAATGTGGTATACAAAAAATACACTCGCAGTAGATACGGTAGGATATCAAAACCTTTCTTGCAGCAAGTTACCAGGATACCTGCCTCAGAAACTATTTTCGATCCGTAGAAATGATTTTTATCGGTAAGACTGATCTTTATTTATTTTTAATTGCCACTTTGATTATTCTTTTTAATCATTTTGATTATATTTCGAATTTAATTGTATATTTATTTACTTCATCTTATTCTTGTTATTATTTGTTATATGTGGTCCTCGCCTATTGGCGTAGGATTAACTTCCGGCTTTACATTGTTCTCGATTCTGATGATTTTGTGTCATGATTTCGTTTCATATTTGTAACTTTCTGGTACAAAGAGGAGAAATGCAGATTGTTGTTAAAACGAATAAAATGAATTATTTGCTATGCTATTTTATTGTATCGTTAAATATACAGCGTCACGTCCATTTGAAACCTGCGACGAGGAATGGTGTCTCTCAAGCTTCATGCTATGCCGTAAGTTTGTTGGGTTTGTTGCCAATCGTTCCACTTGTTCCACGTTTTGTTCACTGATACGAGACCCTTTGCCTCGTCCTGAAATCGAGAAAGTTCAAAATTAGTTAGATACTTGTCCTAGCGTAGAAGTGCTACGTAAAACTACGTACTCTCAATTGTGTCATAAACGTTTTGCCAACAGCACACGGGTGAAATTGTACAAAATTCTAGCGCTTGTTTCTTAGCTCTCGTATTTTCTTTCGCGCGCTACGTTTCACATGCTTTCATACGGATTTTATAAAAGCGTCGTTATCATGCTACCGAACAAGTCGTGGGAGAAATTACGCGAAGAAAAAATTACGAAATAAAACATTCAAGTTTGAGGAATTTTCAGTTCTACATAAAAAGATTATCGCCGATTTTTGGGAGAAAAGAGGAGGAAAGCTCATTACCCTGAACAGTATATTCGATCGGTCGGACCAAGTGCCGAACAGGTGCAGAAGATCCGGCCGCTTCGAGTACAGGCCACTGGTGGCTAATATACCATGAGTGAGCTCTTCCAAAGCGTTCGCGGTTTTAGCAGCCGAGCTGACGATCAGCCTTGGTGGCTCCAGTCCCAAGTTGCATGTCTGCCATTCGTTAATAGCAGCGCGTCCACCATTCGGGCAAAGTAACTCTATCTTTGAGGAATCGACGTCGCTCAACAAAGCTGGCGATGGCAGGAATGCGACATCTCCCTTGCCTTCTAACAAGCAACTAAATGTGACAGAAAAAAGAAGAAAAAGTGAAAAACAAGAATTATAAAAGATCTTGCAGATCAACGCAACATATTCGCGACGTCGTATGTATTTTTGTTCATAACAGCGTGAAAAATTGTACGTTTCTAGCGTTTTTACCGCGGTGAATTTTATTTACATCCCAAGACGACACTCTCGCTCGAAAACGTTAGAATATTTTCTTCTTTGAAGAGACATTTGATATTTGATATTTCGTGTAAATTATGAATTTTAAAACGAACACGTATTCTATGCACGTACGTTTATTCGCGATTGCAATCGATCAGTTTGGGAGTTTATCGACTTACGCGAGAGCACCCTTGCCGCCGATGTACGCTTCCTCGTTATTTGGCTTGCATTTGCTCGCTTCTCGGATTCGATCGTCCTTGCTCGCCGAGTTTCCAACGCACAGTTGACACAGTGTCGACTCGACTGGAGCTCCAGGGGCACACGATGCCGTGAAGAAATTGGCCAGATCGTCCTCCGAGGATATAAACTTTTTATGTTTCAATACATGCGACGGTGCTGTCCAACCGGCGAAGTTACCCTTGTATCCACTGTGGCAAGATTTCTTGCCCTTCAGATCCTCTGAAATCAATTCAACAAACGACAATGAGTACAGCCGATTATCTTATCACATAGATAAGCCGATACTATGTCAGGTGTTATTATATCTTCCTATATTTTACTCCTGTATGCGTATCTCATACGCGTATCACGATTCATGATACATTACTATATTATTATCACAGCACTGTTATTCCTAATTCATTAAAAAATTTCTCATTCGATTCGGTGATGATAGCGAAGTATCAGAATCGAATAGACCTGTAACTTTAACATTGTCCGATGAAAGGATGAAATCTCTTTCTATTATTGTATAATATAATAATATTTTCCATTCATACTGCGTATATAAAACAGAGATTTTTGAGAAACGACGCTTTTTAAGATATTAGCCGGGAATAACGCTTCTTATTTCTTACCAATTTTGTTTATCGAAGAAGATTTTTTGATAACTGCCACTGCTGCTCTCTCGCCGAGGTCTGTGGAACCTGGGCCGTACGATTCCGCGATTATGGGGATCGCGTTAAAGTCCTTGATCGCATGAGAAGCCCAACCTCCTTCGATAACCAATAATTCCGCGTTACCCATCTTGATGGCTTTCAAGCAGTCGTCTTGACTCTTTTCGAGCAGACACTCGAACTTTGGCCTGACATCTCTGACGAAACACGAAAATGAACAAGGATAAATCCTCCAATTATCCTATTTTAGATTAAAACGATAAAATTCGAAGATCAACAGCGTTGATATTCTACGACTCGCAACCTACCAATTTACCGACATTATCGGTTGATAAATTATCGTGTAAGAGCAGAAGAGCGAACGTGATTTACCTCGAGTACGCTGCTTTTGCAAGAGCATTGCACTTGTCAAGAGCGTTTTTGGACCAGACGCACCATCGAGCACTTTTGTCTGTAGCTCCAGAGTTTCTTTCGATCACATCAAGATATTTTGCGTCTTTCAAGTGGTTCGCGGGCAATACCGGCGACGCGGGGACTGCTAAAGTCTTTTCGTCCAGTAGCATGATGTCTTTCCACCAAGCTGCCTTTTCTTCCTCTCCTAGTTTACCAAGATCCGTCAATTCCTGCACGATCGACAATGTGTTCAAATGTTAACCAACGAGATTTGCCGAGGAAGAAGAAAAATTCGAGAAAGAAGAAGAAGGAAAGCTTCCCATGAAAGGAACCTCTACAGAGAAATATTTCTGGTTAGCCACTAAATACTAATGCTTTGAGTAGCGTATTACGATTACTATCGAAGGTTCTGATAGCTTAAAACTGGTCGCGGTAGATTTCATTGATCGGACCAAAGAATTACCTCTTGAATGCTTTTTCAATATTATACTTCTTAGTAGATCTCAGTAAGTTTTTTCTATAAGGAAAAAAGGTAAGAAAGAGCAGAGAAAAGCTACTGAAAACTACTAAAAGATACAATAATACCGAAGAGGTATCCGATATTACCGACTGTCAATACTTCCCCGGTAATGATTTGGTATCCCACTGCTAGGTTCCAGCTACGAGCTATAAGTTTTAATAACTTAGGAATATGACCCAGGGATACTATTATGCGCTACTGGTCATTACTGATCGCTACTAAATTCCCAGCAGTATTTACAATTATCAGAATCCAACGATACAACACTCAGAATCAGTACTGATCAGTTAGTAGTATACATATTCTTCTGCAAGGAAAAGAAAGGAAAGAAAAAAAGAAAAAGGAAGGGGGAAATTAAAAAAAATAAAAAGGAACCTTTTGAACCGCTTCTACGTCCTTCACTGCGTTGTTGGTCATGTATCCTTGCCAAGGTCTGGCGGCCCAAGTGCAAGGTTTCGTGTTTGCGTCTATCGGTACTTTGCTACCGTCCGGACAGAAGTATCGGTAGTCAGCAGGATTTTCTGAGGTCGGAACTGCAGGTGTCATGCCGACTGGCAAGCCGAAGAAGCGTTTCACGTAGATCACCTTCGTCCAGGCTACCTCACCACCATTATGCGCGAGACATCGCAACGCGCCCTCGTATCCAGAGTAAATGTCAGGGTAGTCGCAAACTTCCGGTTTCTCGCAAAGAGCGCACATGTTCGAATAGGTTTCCTCTGAAAAATCGAAAGCAAACGTGGTCAGTCGAGGAATGAATATACAGTGACTGTAAAAAGTATACACAGTTGTATTTATTATAGGATTTATGTAATGCTTAATTAGATTCAAGTAGACTAAATTTCGTATCATTTAGTAGTACTTTCGTGTAAGTATACAAAATCGATACCGTGAAAATAAAGAGCCTGCTAGAGAAAGAACACTTTAGGATAATAATAAGAATATGCACAGATATCTTTTGTAACCACTTTAACAGTGCAACACGTGTGCGCAACATCAGGTTAATACCGTCGAAGTACAATGAGTGGCGAAAGTATCTGAGTATTTATTACGAATATGTTACACAAAATCTCCTGAAATTTCATTAATGAGATACGACTGTCATGATGATATCGATGGAAAGATGTGAAATCAATCTAAAAATGTATACGCCATGATACTCGCTAGTTATTGTTTGAAACTAGCTGCAACAACGTGCGATGAAAAGTTTCTCATTTGTCGTTTTGTTAAAAAACTTATTTGTGTAAAGCACAAATTAAAAATAAAAAAAAACTTGTCGCTTCAGCGAGGGCTCAGCTACGATTTTAGATAGATGGCGACTTTAAATGGAATTGGTTCTATGTTACTATGGATATTACCGCTATCGTTGTCGCTGTAGTTGGAGAAACTTACTAAGTCTGCGATTGATCGCTGGATCCGGAGACCAGGTGCCGACCAAACATCCCTTGGAGAAGAGAGAACTCAACGCACGTAGCTCGTTCTCGCGCGCTGAATATTCTGGATCGTGTAGATTGTTCAGTACTCCCATGTCAGTGAGTTTGGTGATCGGAATTTTGTAACCAACGTTACGGCCCACACCGGTGTGGCAGGACTTTAATCCACGCAAGCCTTGCACGTTGTTGATGTTCAGGTCCTTGTGTATCACGGCCACAGCTTCGTAACGATACGGCGCGTGTGGCTCCTCCTTTGTTCTCACCTGATGCGATGCATGCAAAATGTCAAATTCCAAGGCGAAATTGCGAACAAACTATCTGCTGCCCGATTTCCATGATTTCGAAATACGTTTGTAAAAGCTCGACATTCTGAACAATTTTTTCCTCTCACGAAAACGTTGGACTCTCTTACTTCCGAGATATTCGTAAAGAACTCTCGAATCTGAATCTAAAATCTACGAAGTTGAATAGGAGGTGACTTTCCTACAACTTTACCAATTCCAGTTCTATTTTTTCGATAGAAGATTAACAGACTGTGAATTTTTATGCAAAATTTCAATATGTTTTTATGAATATAATTAAAGAAATAGACAATTGCTTTACTTATTAGAAACTATAACGATTTAAAATGTAAACTTAAAAACTAACATACACTATCATCGTAAAATAAATTAAAGAAATCCTCCATCAATTCTTCTTGTACGTTTACGAATGATAAATTGAAATTTTCTCACCTGTTCGACAATGTTGTAGCCGGCTTTCTCCTGCAGGTGGTTGTTCTTCGCCACCAAGTACATATCTTCCGGATCGACAGCTACCACATCGGCCTCCTTTTTACCAACCCTTTCGATGCACTCGTATCGATCGCGACCAGAGATGCACGAGATTGGAATTCCCTTGACAGCTGAGTCTTTGATCATGTCCGCGCATTCTTTCCAATACACCTCGGGAACGCATATCGTAACTGCAATAATAAATAATCATAAGAAATTGCCACTTTGTAAACGAAGACGCAGCCGACGTCCAATAAGATAAAATGCATGCTTGTTCTATTTCATATTAAACAAATATTTTTTTATTTTTCTAATTCTTCTAACACGAAGTTCGCAAACACCCGTACGCACTTGCAATGCTATAGGAGATTCCACCGCACTTACGGAAATTCTTTTGGATACCGCGGACTTTTAAGTGCGGATAAGGCACTCGAAAGTGTAAAATTGCACAGAACGCACATAATATGGAAAAATAGAATATTTTTGGTATTTTCGAACGTTCAAAACGCTTTCCGTAACATTTGGCAGGTAAAGCGAGTTTCCACCGAGATTCTACTTTTTTAATAATATTCTCGAAGATACGAATACGCGTAAAAATCCGCGATCTACCTATGACTACCTATAGCTGTACATTGCACGTATTTTGCTTTTCGGATGTTCGCGTTTCATTCCTGGGAAAGACAATTGATTGGAACGTGTAGCTGGAGTAACTGTATTCTCATACTTACAGATTCGTTCGGAAGAATGAGCGGTGGTAAGAAGTATCACGTTCGCGAGGAACGCGAGAGCCGCGAGGGCAGAACGACGGAAGATCATAGCCGTCAGCGTACACAAATTATCTCGAGTAAAACGTCAAGAGAAGAGAATATAATATCGAATGTAAGAAAGATGCGCAACCGGATAGAAAAACTGAAGACGCGATAAACTGTTGCGAGATC
Source organism: Bombus flavifrons (assembly GCF_040668555.2). Taxonomy (NCBI): domain Eukaryota; kingdom Metazoa; phylum Arthropoda; class Insecta; order Hymenoptera; family Apidae; genus Bombus; species Bombus flavifrons. The sequence continues at coordinate 12,458,515 of NC_138451.1, read as the reverse complement.
CTACGAGCTGCTTTCGGAGCCTGCTCAGCCCGTTTATATAGAGGAGCGCCTTTTTCCTCGTCTTGTGTTCTCGCGTAATACCTGCGATCTGGAGGGAGTAATCAGAGACGAAGATAGATCATCGCGGCGTTGCTATAATACTTTCTCTCTCTTTCTCCGTCTGTTTCTGTTCTTCCCTTTTTCTCTCCTCCTCGTCGAAGCAAACATTCGCGGACGCATTTGCATAGCGCGAGTTCGCGCGCACAGGTAGCCACGGGATTTCGAACACTTCGAATCTGGATCTCACAGCGAAGAGGAGCACGTCTGATCCGGTAACCAAAGGTTTCGTATCATCGTCAAGGCGGATAAAAAGTAAACGTAAAATAAATAATCGTCGAAACCGTTCAGTCGCATTTTGTTTGCTTGACGAGAAATACTCGCCGATTCGATTTCGCATCTTGTTTTTGGCAAGCGAACTTCTTACCTTTAATAACTCGTCGCAGTCGAATTCGGAATCTTTTAGCATTCGCGATTGATTAAAGATAGAGGTTACGTTTGGTCGGACGAGAAAGAACGACAACGAGTCAATGACTTTTCCGTTCAATTGTTTTTATCTCGACAAAGATGCGGTCGGTTAAAGTGGCACGAAATAACCATGAGCCTACCGTAATGTAATTTAACCGATAATACAAGTAAGTATTAATCGTTTATATAACCATGCATATTTTAACTTGTACGTGTTAAACTACATTTGCTTCCGACCTCGTCGAGACTTTCGAAACGTATTCAAATTTTAAAAGTTCATATAGAATCGATAAAAGAAATTTATCAAGACATCGATCTAACAGCTCTAAGCTTCGAATCTCCGTGATCTTGGAAAACTTCGCTTCGCTGTTGATATTTGAACGCCTCGTTGCTATCCACTCGGTGTCTGTTTGATCCTCCTACAGTTTCCTGCACCCCTATAATATCCATTCTTTTCTTGTTTTCGCGAAGCGTATGTTTTACAAGGCGACACGGTTTACGAGCTAATCGACGACGGTCGAGGACAGCTAGCAGTTGCGGTCAACAATGTACCATGATTGGTCGATTGCGACGCGGTATGTTTTCGAATGAATGCGTGATTCCCCTCGCGTCAAGGTTACGACGACCCACCGAGAGTCTCTACATCTTTTCGCGACGAGAGACGCATCGAGTTTGATCGATGCGAAAATGCGAAAACATCTGCCTTCGATAACAATATAACCTGCAGCGTGACCTCGGTTTAACCTTTGCTCTTTGTTCAAATTATCGTTCCCGTTGTGTCATCGCGGAACGGTTAACGTGTTATCGCCGATCCTCAGGAAATTCTTTTTCGCCTTGAGCAAGAGGAAAAGTTAAACGGAAAAGCCCGGCACGGTATCTTTTGCATTGGGAAATTCCAGGGACTGTGACCTTACCGGGAGGTTCGACCTGACCTTGGAAGCATAACATATCTGTGTATGTTTATCCATCCGCAAAAATTGTAAGACGACAAAAAAGCAAAAACTACATACGATATGCAAAAGATTGTAACAGGCATGTTTGTAGTAATCGTTGGTACGAGTATATTTTAATACATTTATTTTATTAACTTTTCAAAGATACAAATTTGTTTACATAAATATTAATCATACAATTTAAGTATTGTACCATTCATAAATCATTAGTTTTATGAAAGGGTGGGTATGGTTATACAAATATTACTTCTACCATAAAATAAAAAAAATACAATAAAAAAAAGCACACAAATTGATACGATAGATAATCTAGCTATAAATATAAAATAGATAAAATAGATAAAATAATTTTCTTACAATTTTGTAATTAACTTCTAAACAATCTATGTTTATGTATTTTTCATTCATATTCATATTGCCTGATAAATTATATCAGACAGGGTTTGGGAAAATCTGGAGGCGTTTTGCATATTCTCGATTGAAGAGATACAGTGATATTCGCTAATTAATTAGGATTGAACGCGATAATTTTGATAGATTATTTCTGATACATTCAGCACGATCATAAAAACGCACATATGTACACATCATAAAATGCACATATGTAGCCAGAAGTTTCATATGAAATAGAAATGACGACTAAACATTCTAAATTGAACGAAGCGATATAAATTGAATGAATCGAAACAGAGATTGTAGATCAGATCATTTTAAATAAAATAGTACTAGTTGCAATTACAACGCCAGATAAGATAGTAACCTGTTATTTTCCGATCTTGTCTCAAGGAGTGATAATCCTTGGTCATGGTTATGATCTACATGCGCTGGACCTGCTCGTTTTATTATTTCAGATCTGTATTTTCGGGAACGGCTGGTATGTAAACGCATACTATCTTTTAATTCGGCAGTCAAATTGTTTTTTTGTATTAACAATTGCTCTAACATCCTCGCCGACTCGCTGTATGCTTGTTTCCAGATTTGAATCTCTTCTTCGATCTTTGTCAACTCGGCTCTGTTTCGTCTTATAAGATCGCGAGCCCACTGTAACATGAAACGTAAATGCTTTGTCTTTCTCTGCTTCATCTCAACGCATGAAAAGGCAAATTTATTTCGAAACGCTTACTTACCTTATGTTCGCCGTTCATCCCTTCTGCGAACAGCGTTTCGTTATTGTGGCGCCTAGCGTCACGAAAGTTTCTGGCCATCTGTGAATGAACAACAAGCGTCAGATTTTTCGGAATCGAAGTAAGTTTAATGAACTCACGGCGAAACTCTCGTGAATTGTATCGATTGTGAACTGTGATGATTAGAGTGCGGGTATTTATGCAAATTTAAGCGAAGCATGACAACCTGCAGAAGATAGATTTTAGAAAGAGAAAAGGAGATGTTTATACTGTAAAACCAGCCAACGGACATGTGAATACTGGAAAGTATGCAAAAGAAATTGATAAAACAAGCCTGAGCGTGAAAGGAATGCTAGCTGAGGAGAAAGGAGAAAGAGGGGGAGGGGAGGCAAAGCAAAGGGGGGCTACTGTGCAAAGTGTGAAATGAAAACAGTATCCGATGAAACAGCTTTAAGTAATTTTGCGGCACAAAAGTACTTTATAGCAAGTCAAAGGTAGTTTTAGAATAGGAACAGTGAATGAATCGTGAAAGAAATAATTATGCAAGACAGATTCGGCAACAGTGTGTGACAGAAATAATGTACATACTACAATCTATGTAACCAAGTTCAATTTTTGCGCTATTAAGTTGGAATGAATAAATTATTACTACTACTTTCTGAAAATTCATCTTCATGAAATTCATATAATTTAAAAAATGCAAGCTTCCTCGAATAATGATCTATGTGCGAAATAATTCTTCAGAACATCTGCTGGTAAATGAATGGAAGTTTGGAAACGGGTGAATCCGAAGTACCACCAGATCATTGTTCACTGTTGTTCTCGCGTAGCGACGATCTGACGGTACCGCAGATTTGCTCGCTTGCAAAGTGATTTATCGGCAGAATTTCCAAAGAATTATTATGTCGATATAGATGAATCGTTATTATGTAAGTGGACCAAAATGTGAAGAAAATAAATTCTCACTGCATTTCGGATAAATGCCAATAACATTTTCTGTTACGCGAGAGATACTGTTAAATGTCGTGCAAGAATTTTTCATTCACAAGGAGGGTGAAAAATGCTCATTTCTTAACATATCTTTTTTCTATATGTCGGGGTTAGGTTGGTCTTTCGGGGTGTTCGATGATCCTTTACTTATTTTACCATCGCGGTAGCTAATGTTGATTGGTACGAATGTGTACTCTACAAGAGGCTATGAGCAATAGCGGTGATAGGATGGTCGAGATGATGGTGACGACGAATTCAGGTTCGATAACGAATCCACGGTCCACGGAATGACGATTACCCACGTAATACATGACGCGGATAACTGTCTTGATAACTCAATCAGCAATGCGCACAACGACTAACTAACTAACTATTTTCTTAATTCCCCCTGATTCAAATGAAACTGCCCTTATGTACTCCTGTCGCTACTTCTCGGGTCAATTTTTATTCTTAATGAGGACCGTATAATCATTCCATACCTCTGTCAAGTACACGTCTCTCTCGTGACCGTGGCTACGTTTAGTGATCCGTTATGTCACTTCGAGCCCGAACCCATCGTCATAAAGCCTGATCGAAACATTAGAATTATTTCTTATTTTTATTACTAATAAGTGTAGCTATAGTAAAAGTCTGGAAAGTATTAGGGTTTTTCCCAATATTCAGGTCTGTAAGTATGAAACCGGAATTTTCCTATTAATGGCTCTAACTGATAATGTAGTTATCACTAAACTGCGTCATTGATGCCAAAAGTCTTTGTTGATATCTCACAAACATTTTCGACTCGGAACAATACAAGTTTCATACAACAGCATAGTTTGTAACAGCGTTGAACATGTCAAATTTTGTGCCTGGGAACTACGATTTGCGGACAGCATTGATTTTCTGTTACCATTTGAAGAAAAGTGCTGCAGAATCGCATCGAATGCTTGTCGAAACTTACGGTGAGCATGCTCTTGGTAAATCACGGTGCTTTGAGTGGTTTAAAAAATTCAGAAGTGGCAATTTTGACGCGAGGAACGAAGACCACCGAAAAAGACCACCGAGCTGTTTAAACCTGGCGAAACCGTTAATACCGAGCGCTACCGACGACAAATGATCGATTTGAATCGAGCTTTGCGTGAAAAACGACCAGAATATCAAAAAAGGCGATACGAAGTAATTTTGCTTCGTGATAATGCATCATCAGATACAGCAAAACCGGTCAAGAAAACGATCGAAGCGTTCAGTTGGGAAATACTTTCGCACCATTTTCGCACTTTTCGCGGCTTACTCACCAGACTTGGCTCCGTCCGATTACTATTTATTTGCATCGATGGGACACGCACTTTCTGACCAGCACTTTACTTCTTACGAAAATGTACGAAAATGGCTCGATGTCTGGCATCCACCAATTGCCAGACAGGTGGGAAAAATGTATAGCTAGCGATACGCAATACTTCGAATAAAATATTTTTAATCATTTTCATACAATAAACGTGTATTTTCTATACAAAAATTCCGGTTTCATATTTATATACCTGGTAAATGCATAAGCGTCTGCAGTCTATCAACGATATTTTTAAATCTTCTCAGGCTCTTACCTTTCTCGACTGCAGATTTTCTTTATATTCCTGTAGTTCCTGCATCTTATTTTCGTATTTGTAGCGTTTAATAACATGCAATTCCTCTGATCTTTTTTTTCGAATTCTACTGGTTCCGTTTTCCTCATCTTCGCTCCTCAGTCGCTTCCTCGATTTCAAAACTATGCCCTTCATATCAGTTTCTGAAGTGCCATTATAACGATTGCGTCGGTCGTAGCGATAATCGATGTGCATCTCGCTCATCTTTATGGATAACATGGTTTCTACATCCTCCGTGAGATCCATTTAGTACTTTTTTAATCGTTCTATCTTCTGTTTGCACTGAACGATCTTGTCTTCGTGGATGCAACACGCGTTTCGCAGGAATGTCAAGCTCTGTTCCGCTTCCGCCAACCCGATCGCGCAGTTTTTTACCTTCGAATGAGTTACGATTCTTAGTCACACACCACAATAAATGTTGGAATTCTATCAGAAATCACGAAATTTCACTTTAAGCAATTTATTAATAGTTAATTCAAATTTTAGTTTAATTATTACAATGTATGTTAATGCACATCAGCAAGCTGGTACTGCTACTCTAGGATTGAGCTTGCAAGCCATGGACCTGCGACTATTTATAGGATTTCGAAAACCGACCTTACCCTCACCACCTGTATGTATATGGCACCCTATTAAAGGATATGAGGCTAACAGGCCCTTTAAAGTCATTTACAGCTAAACAATACTCAATAGCTTAAAGGATTAAGAAAACTAAAGGATAGAAATGAAGTTAGAAAAATTTACCTAATGTCCAGCTAAACAAATTGTAGAGTACTAATTAAATAACAAAAAAGAAACTAGAAAAGATGTAGGTTTTTCTTGGAAGTGAGAATCACTTCAACAAGTACTTTAAATTCATCTTTTATATTATATAACTTATCATTCTTTACTTTTATATATTATTATACTATTTATATACAGGATGGTTGGTAACTGCTGGTAAAAGCGGAAAGGGGGTGATTCTACGCGAAAAAAGAAGTCGAAAATATAGAATAAAAATTTTTCGTTCGAGGCTTTGTTTTCGAGAAAATCGACTTTGAATTTTCGCTCGGTACGCGTCCACTTTATCGCGTCTCGTTGTAACGGATCTCAGCGTATCGTTGTCTCGATGGAAAAATTTAAGAAAAAGAAACAAAAAAAAAGAATTGTTATTCTATATTTTCGATTTCTTTTTTCGCGTAGAATCACCCCCTTTCCGCTTGTACCACCAGTTACCAACCACCCTGTATATTAGATATTAGAAAATCTTTTAATATTCATGACTGGCAGTATACATTACTGTGCATGCGGTATCAGACAAATCTTTTTGGAGAAACACTGCAGCGTTACAATTTTTGGTACCATTGATATTATGTCAATCAATTAATATAAATAAGAAGAGGATAATAACATTAATGAATTGAATAGTCAATAAAATAAATAAGGTTACCAACGACATGTTACAAGATGGTACAGTAAGGTTTAAATAATTAATATTTCATCGCATGTTCTTCCGAATCATTATGATTTAGATATATTGGATCGCCCGGAAATTTCGTTCCGCTTTTTAAGCAATTTAGTTTACACGAAAGATCGTATTTAATTCTTTTAAACATATGTATATTCTTTTAAATATATTATATATATATAAAATATAATTTTAAATATATATATAAATATATGTTCCTTTAAATATATGTTCTTTTAAATATATATTACTTCGAGATTTCCCGGCTGGAATGTTGGAAAAAAACCCTAATACCCTAATCCAGACTTTTACTATAGCTACACTTAAGTAATAAAAATAAGAAATAGTTCTAATGTTTCAATGTAGCTTTATGACAATGGGTTCGGGCTCGATATGACATTGCGTATCGAATAGACGTAGCCACGGTCACGGAAGGGACGTGTACCTCACAAAGGTATGGAATGATTATATGGCCCTCATTAAGAACAAAGATTGACCCGAGAAGTAGCGACAGGAGAACATAAGGGCAGTTTCATTTGGATCAGGGGGAATTACGAAAATAGTTAGTTAGTTAGTTAGTCGTTGTGCGCATTGCTGACTGAGTTATCAAGGCAGTTATCCGCATCATGTATTACGTGGGTAATCGTCATCTCGTGGACCGTGGATTCGTTATCGAACCTGAACTCGTTGTCACCATCATCTCGATCATCCTATCGCTGCTATTACTCATAGCCTCTTGTAGTGTCCACATTCGTACCAATCAACATTAGCTACATCCGCGATGGTAAAGTAAGTAAAGGATCATCGAACGCCCATAGTTCCAATCCTTCTCCGACATATATTTAACGGGTGGCAACAGCAAGTTCTAGTTATTCTATATTACAATCCTCTACATCATTCACCAAAACACTAAAGCAAATAGTGCTAAATCTTGTAACGGTTCTGTAGGATTATTGTGGTTCTGAATAAGTATGACTAAGGGATGGTAGTTATGGTATGGTTAGTACGTCCCGGGACGTAATAACACAGAACAATTATCTATTGTAGCAACACGAAGAAGTAATATAATAATTGATGGTACCAGGTATCTTTGGAGAACTAGTGTGCCATTCAACGTGCTAAATAACTCAAAGAATGATTTATCTAATTTTAATTTATTCATTTTTCAAATATGATTTTACCTTAATCTCCGCTTCTATCTTAAGTCTCCTAAGACGGCAAAAAAGGTGCCAATAATCAGGCTTCAATCGGCTCTGTAGTCCTTCCGGTAATCTGTCTAATTCGTCCATAGCTCGAAGATAGCTTGTACATTCTCGAGGCAAGATATCAGAGTTTCGCTGTTCGATGATACAAACAGCGAGTTCAGTGAGAAACGCAGCCGACGTACCGCAGGGTCCATGCGCGGTTAATAATCTCGGTCTTTTGCGGTATTGACGGAACAGATGCTCCGGTACCGATGGTTTTAGTTCGGCAAACTCCGATCGAAACTTTTTCTCCAGCTGTTTATCTCGTTTACGCGCGTTCTCATAGCTGACTCTTAGTTCCGCGACGCCTGCCTCGAACAAATCTCGTTCTTCGGCAAGTGTGTCAGCCTCCTTCGTCGCGGGTACAAGTTCCAACTCGATAATCCGTCGTATCTGCTGTCTTCTCTGAACGATTTTTCGATGGTGTAGGATCGTCTGCATTTTGGTCAATCTCTGTGAGAGTATCGATCGTTCGATTTGTATCTTTTCTTTGGATAGTTCGTTCAATTCGTCGTCGAAAGACTTTACGCTGTTGGAGAATTCTCCTGAAACACGGACAATGGGTGATTCATATCGATTCACCTTCAGTTTTAAATGAAATACGCAGAACAATAGGTCTATTTTCATGCTCAGTTTTAATTGCTAGACTGCCCGTATTTACGCATTTATGAAAAGTTTGTAGGTGCAGGAATGCAAGAAATATTCATCTCTAGTAAGTAATAACACTCTCTAGTCAATAGGAGATGGAGTTTTCTATTTATGTTTGAGATTATAGGATTATAGGATTATTATGTTTCTATTTTGAGAATATAGGGGGATAGGGGGATATCCTCAGTTTACGATAGATGTTTTTACAATCGACAGAAGAATTTTACAATCAATTCTCATTGAGAATTATAAGTGAATTATTCTGGCGTGGTACTATATCGTGTATAATAGGTGATTATCGTACGTTTGATTCTAGCTGAATCTAATGTTTAAATTTAGAGAGACACCGTGAAATGGCAAATCGACGTCTGACCGATCCTGCCGTTTGTTACGGCACGTGCTGTTGCAACATAAATCGTAAAAGGCAAGGGGTTAATATCGTTCAAGGTTCGCGACTCCAAGCGAACAGTTGCAATTTAACTGATAGTCACCTAATTGAGAGGTAGCAACAACGTTACGTTTCTTTGGTCATACCACTGATCCTTTCGATCTCGGCCTCCAGCATCGACTTGTACTTCTGCCGATCGACTTCTCTAGCGCGAATCTTCTCCTCGTACGACTCGATTGCCCGAATGTCCTCCTCTGTGTAACTAGCTGCATCTTTCCGGGTGAGACAGTCGGGTTTCGGAATGCTTCTCTTTACATTGTGTTCCAATCTACGACAGCCGAGGTTGCGTTCAAAACTCAAGACTCACCGTCACGTCGAGCGCGTAACAAACGAAAACGACAAATTAAGGCTTTGGCAAGAGACGTCTATCGATGCAACCGCGTTTGGTCTTAGTTTTCTTAATATCAGTTACGTTTCAATCGGTAATTACAATCACTCTTAAACAATAATTCCTTTTATATTTACAAAATAAGCGAACGCTCCAGAGAGTAATTCTATTATTATTTGACTAGAAAATATACCACCTGTATATTTAAAATTGTCACCTATACATTTACTGTATACAGGTCCTTTCTTAAAAAATTCTTCAATTTTATATTTCGACTGTATTATCGTGTATCGTCTATAGTATGATAAAATGCGATTACCTATCTTCCAGTACACCGTCCATCATCTTATCGAGCATCTGTTCACGAAAATCGTTCACTTTCGTTTCGATCTCTACTTCGTCTTTAACTAAGTTCTTCTCATCATTGTCGTTGTTTCTTTCGGGTCCATTTAATCGTGCATCGTCAATCGTTTTCGCGTCTCGTTCGAATTCGTCCTCGATTATTTCCTTTGGATGCCACTGTGGAGGCTCGAAGAGTTTCGCACTCGCGTCCACGTGAAACACACGCTTCAGCTCGAGAACGAGCCGGCGCATTTCCTTGCAGCGTTCGTTCGCCGCTCGCATCTCTCTTTGCTTCTTTGATCGTGTCTTTTCAAACAGTTCGTTGAACTTTACTTTTAACTCGCGCTCTTGGTGATCCGCGATAATGCACGTCTCAAGCGCGTCTACGAAACCGTGGCAACAAGAACATGGGTTCTCGAGGTTGATCGTTCGTGAATTTTCCTCGCCCTCCAATCTGTATACGATACGTAAATGTTGGAATGAATCGGACAAACGATCTCCTCTCGTTGAGATAATTATGGACGAGATGAGCACAATTTGAAAAATTAATACCGTGTCTAAAGACACGAATACGAGACTGTCTCTTTCTGCCTTTCATACCGAGTTTTACAATTACACGAAGTTAAAGCAAAGTATCATTTAAGCTAAACAGCTTCAGATACGAATACCTTCATAATTTTGTATAGAGAACGAAGTATCTCATCGATTAGTGTATCAAAAATATATGTACATCCTCGTTTAAGAATCTTACGGTGATCGTTGTATTTGCTGCAACATTGAACAAATTATGGGCATGTTATGCCATAATAACCCGCTTATCTTGATGTATATCATACGATAAGAAAACAAAACAAAAACAAATAAAAGTGCCTGCAATTTAAGCTTCATGTCAAATGTCACATTTTTATCAAAGTTAAGAAATATCCTAAGATTTCCGATTTCGAATACTTTCATGAGCCACTGTATGTATATACATATGTAAATCTTCGAGTCAATTAACGAGAAAATTATGCTGCATAAGACTAATAGATCTGTTGTCTTCCTGTTGGTTTTTAAATAACATCTCTGTCAATGCGATATCTTATCAATAATTATCCCAGTTACAAAACAATTCTTTCAACAATGGAAGACAATAATAATTACCTAGACACAAGTTCTCTCATTCTTCTCGAAAATTGACACCAAGGCGGAATATACGTCTGTTCCCGAGGTACGAATTTATCGAGAGGATAATTGGTGACCTTCGATTCACCGAACAAGGAAAAGATGCTCCTCGGTCGGACGATCAAGGGATCTAAAAATCGTTCGCGCAAGTAGAGTATCGATTGATTCAGGCACGAGATTTTTTCCTCGGCGTCCTTCGTCAATTCGATCTCCGTTGACCTGGCCGCTGCCAATGCGAGCTCTCTACCACGTTGATCGAGATCGAACGCAGAAATCGGCAGTCGGGCGTTTGGTGGTGCTGCCTCGTTCGAGTCGAGCAATGTCTTTACCTGTCGTCAGAAAAACGGCGTTCTCTCAAAATTGTCGTTGTTAGATTGCTCTTTGTTGGCATCGCTAATTACCACTTTGCGATTTTTTGCGACACAGGAAGACATACAAGCTCTAAGTGCCTTCGGATAATACGAGTTAATGCTGACCTTGTATCGTTCAAACTAGGAAGGGGGATTGTTGATTCCCCCTCCCCTGACCCGCAGGCAGGAAAAACATCTACGAGGAAAGAAAGAAACTTGCGCTTGTTGCACAGATTTTTGATAGCTCGTGCGAGTTAGGAGCTGTGATAACTTGCAAGAGGGTAAATAAAATAAAATGACATTAACGCTCCGTCTGCAACCCTATTTTTACCGATGTCGTCTACATACTGGATCGCCTTGGATTGCCTTGTTTCCTGCGCTGTTCGTCCAAACGAGGTTCTACCGTATTACACTTTCGCAATTACAGCCCAATCGCATAAAATGCATCAGTTAGAAACGGGATACGTAATAAATAATTATTTACTCGGCGTTTCAGCTTGTTCCAATCATCGAGAAGAGAGAGACGAGCCGCTAGAGCTTGTTTCTCCTCGGCCATCGACCGCCGGCGAATCACCATATCCATCCACGTCTCCGTCCCTTCGATCTCCTCGTTCTCTGTCGCATCCACCTGTTTGCTTTCTCTCGTTTTCAAGCGGTCGTCGAGTGTAATCCAACAATAGGATTCGGTTGACCTCGAACCTCGACTATCCTCCTGTTCGTCTATCCTGATCGTGGCAAAACAACTTGGTTAGTCGAAACAACAAACAAAAAGGAAAGAGCAAACAGAAAGAAAAAGAAGTAACCGGTTCGGTAATCTGTTAGCGACCAGATCCCCGTTTCTACCCAAAGAAACGACCACATTGTTGAAGAGGATTGTGCGTTGACCACCACCTTCTGAACGATGGTGCGCGGCGAACAGGGCGAATACTCGCCGAAGCTCGGTGCAATCTCTCCACACGATTAGACCATCGAATCCGCAGGTGAACAGGCTTGAAGATACGCCAGATTTCGTGTAATGAATTGCGATGCTGATGCTTCTGGTTTGGTGCAGCGATGGTAGAGCTTCCGAGAGTAAGGCGTTTTGGAAATTTTCCTGCGGATCGATTCAACGATTCATATATTCTCTATGCTAGCTGTAGATACGGTTTTTTAGCTTACGTACATTTTTCGAATTTCCTATTATATATGTACAGTTATACTAGTTATAGTACAGCAAAACTGTAAACATGGTTTGAGATGTCCATTTTTGTAAAATGTTCTGTACATTATTAACGTTAATGAAAATGAACTATTACATTTCGTTAATCAGACGCAGCTTGTAGTTACTGTTACCTAATCTTTACCGATCACTTGAAAAATTAGTCGTAGTATCGCCTTTTACATAAAATCAGCGGAGTGTGTTTACACCTTTGCTCGTCACTGTATGTCAGTGACGTTCGTATTAGATACATCTTATGACTTTTGCACGCATATTATCTTTCTACCGTGTTACTGACAGTCGCATATTCTGAAGTATGGATAATACTACATTTGTTCATATTGTTCTTTATCAAATACTATTCTGTTTCGTAAAATTATGATACTTTATACACCACCAGTGTTTAAACATCTTCTTTTGTCTTCTACTGTATGTATTCTGCTTGACACGTCAGATATCGCGATTTTATTTTATTTACATACATTCTCGAAATTTTCACTTCTCTCTTTTTACCTTTAACTCTAGCCGATGCAACTGTTTCGTGAGATATGGGACGCCAATTATTTCGTAGCTCGATTCTTTTCCGTAGTGGAGGTGCTCGAAGAACGACAAAAGTTTTATCGAGCAATCCGCGTTTTCGACGTAGACATCTCGATCGAAGAGTCGACACGAGTACACGATGATCTCGTCTCCAGCTCGAGAGTCGTTCGATTCCATGTTTGTAACTAGAAGTAACGCTTTCGCGTGATCTTGGTCCATTTCGTAGATCAAAAAATCGATCACCTAGCACGGAATTAATGTGATTCGACGATCAAATAGGTTCGAGCTTTATACGACGTTTTACGTTACCTTTCGCCCAAGATTCAACCAGGCCGCAACTTTGCTGGCTGACATCCTATAATCACGTTCTTCAAGTTGGACGACGTTCATCGATAAGAGGAACAGCCGCCCGATCTGAGACGAGGCAACGCCCAGCAAATGACCTCTGTTAGAAAATTTGACGCGATCCAAAGCTTCTCGTTGAAGATGAACGCAATGCTTTCGGACAGGTACCGTAGGATACGATTCGATGAAAAGGCAGTTTCCCGTGACGCTGCAGCTTACCAGAATCGGTAACACGGGATGCGAGACGAAATCAGCAACTGTGATTAGCACAGATTATTATTTGTCTCTTTCTAATTCTTTTAGTCAGATTGAAAAGAACTCGGAAAAAACAAGCGTTAAAATCCGCGATATTTCCGTTTCAACTGCGCAGTAGCATCGAGCAACTGTTGTTTAAGCGGATCTGGTTTCTTTCAGATTACGTAAGTATATGAGAAAAAAAAGGAAACGTGATAGCATTATTAAAAACATAATATAATATGGTATAATAAATGTAATATTTAATATCGTAGAATAATAAACGGCCAGAGGTACGAACTATAGTGCGGATGGAAAGAAAAGGTGCTAACGAGTCAGAAGGGACGAGATATTGCCGCGTCATTAGGCCCTTCAAAATAGCAGGTATTTAGAAAGAAAGTGGGTACCTGATTATATTTGTGGCTGTAAAACACAGGATTACGAAAAATGGGAAACAATGGAAGTACGAAAAACAATGGGAATACGAAAATCGTTATAAAGGGATGCTTTGGTGGAGAAAAAGGTTGTTGTTTGTTAATTGCTGTCGTTAGGTGACGTGAATTACGAGTTGTGAGCCGTGCTTAGGAGTTGATTAGTTGTGTCGATTTAGTTGCTTTAGTTTTAATAAATATGTCGGAGATAAAAGAACATCGGGATTTCCCGGCTGGAATGTTGAAAAAAACTCCAATACCCTAGTCCAGACTTTTACTATAACTATACTTAAGTAATAAAAATAAGGAATAGTTCTAATGTTTCAATGTGGCTTTATGACAATGGGTTCGGGCTCGATATGACATTGCGTATCGCTAGACGTAGCCAAGGTCATGGAAGGGACGTGTACCTGACAAAGGTATGGAATGATTATATGGCCCTCATTAAGAACAAAGGTTGATCCGAGAAGTAACGACAGGAGTACATAAGGGCAGTTTCATTTGGATCAGGGGAATTACGAAAATAGTTAATTAGTTAGTTAGTTAGTCGTTGTGCGCATTGCTGATTGAGTTATCAAGACAGTTATCCGCATCATGTATTACGTTGATACTCGTCCTCCCGTGGACCGTGGATTCGTTATCGAACCTGAATCCGTGGTTACTATCATCTCGATCATCCTATCGCTGCTATTACTCATAGCCTCTTGTAGTGTCCACATTCGTACCAATAAACCTTAGCTACATCCGCGATGGTAAAGTAAGTAAAGGTTCATCGAACGCCCATAATTCCAATCCTTCTCCGATAAATATATTAACACTTAGCCAACAGTACACGACACAGCGAGCTATACGTTTCCACCACGCTCGGGAAAGCCCACCTATAAGCTGTCCACCGCGCATTTTTCCAAGTATAGAGGACTAGTATTCGCTACTTAAAAAACGAAGAAGTCTAAAAATTATTTATGTGGTTAATTATATTTTGCCGTAATGATTGTATTTAACGATTTCACACATTGTTTGTACAAAGCATCAAACTAAAAGTAAAAAAAAAATATAGGTAAAATTAAAAACATTAAAGATGACTAAAGATAATTTTAATATTTTTTTACAGTGTGGTATCGTTCGATTATAACTTTATTTAGTCATAACTAATAGCGTAACTTTTTAATTAATTTTAACGCCACTAAATTGATCTATTTTATTATATACTGTACTTTATAAAAGCAGAGAAAGTGGTGCAATTAATTGGGATCAATTTTAGATAAACAATAACTGATAATAATAACAACAACAACAACAACAAAAAAGAAAACGCGTTGCTAAAGTCAAAAAGGGAGATCTCCCCGTTCGGTCACGAAGCGATATTCTTCACAGAGGGGAAGTCTGCTCGTTCGGTTGGCTAAGTGTAAAGAAATAGTCTTAGTTAAATAATCGCAATTCCCTGTTCCATTCTTCTAAATAAATATACACAAAATAGAAATCACTATGTATAGTAACTACGAATCTTTGTACACGTTTGTAGGGTGAGCGATCTGAATGATAAGGTACGAATGATACGTTATCGAGGATCTAGGGAATATTTGCGATATGTAGAGCGTGCAGGGAGTGAAGAACGATTCAGAGAACGCACGTGGCTACACGACGACGGATTCAGCTTGAGATATTATCATTTATCAAACCGAGTTACTTTACTCTCAAACGCGAATCCTACAAAAATAGAGAGTACGGTGTACTTCGCTTAACTAAAATTTTCGAAGAGTTCAAATAATTCTCTATCAAGATTCTATTTTCTTAAGTGTATTCCAAAAAATGCGAATTTGCATAAAAAAAATCCGCAGTCTGATAAATTATTTTCGATTCCAGTTTTGAACCGACCTTTGCCGTGATGTGTTAACCGTATAGTTGATGAGGCAAGTTCACCAGTTGCAACGTCGATGATTGCCAGACGACCAGTTTGGTCTAAAGCTCCTAAATATGGGCCATGTAACGCAGCTATATTTGCATAACTCGTGTCATTTCGTAGTAGAAACTCGAGGCGAGGGGGACAACGATGCAGCAGACCGATTATCTCAAAAAGATCGCCGTTCTCCCCAAGTATTAAGATTCTATCTTGACTTGGATCGCTTTCTGCGTGTCTCGGGTACGACGGTAGCGAAATCGTCCAAGCCGGCCGCCATTCTTCGTTTCGATCTTTCCAAGATTTCCTGTAAAACTGGCAATGGTTCGTCAGATAGATCGGCCGTGAATGACTCGTGAACACCATAAATGCATAATCCAGACCAAGATACAACCAGATCGTAAATTAAACATTTTTAGTGGATTACTTACCATCATCAACTCTAGCGTTCAATTATCGCGTGGAAAATATTAAAATTGTCATCGTGCGTCGTTATGCAAAGAAATAAATATTCAGAATATTTCAACCGAGCCACGAAATAGGGGAAATACTAATAAACTCTCGATACACAGACTTCTAACCAGTTTGGATCGCCCGATTTCAAGTTTCAGCTACTCTGCACGGTATATATGCATTTTTTGATCTTTGTCCCGCATCCTCATTCAAATGCCGCACTATGCAACGTGTAAACGTGACCCTCGAACGTGATCTGGAAACGTGTAAACGTGACCTGTGAACGTGGTCCACGAATTTTTATTTTTGTCCCGATTCCTCGTTCATATGCCGAGCTGTGCGATTCTGAAATAATTGGAACGATGGACAAACGTCATTGAGTAAAGCAGTACGTACATACCGTATCGAAACTAAACCTACTTTTCAAATTGCGGTGTTACGAACACCATCTCAACATTTTTTTTTTTATTTTTAATTTATGCTTTACAATTTGTCCGGCCTGACATTTGATAGATTTGTCTAACTTTATTATTAAATAACACGTGGATAGCTACCCCCAGCGGGATACCATCTTCTCAAAGTTGACACCACTTATCTACAATTTATCGATTGACCCAACACTTTTTTATTTTTTTATACGTAATTCCTGCCGAGGTTTCGGCTCGTCAAGTTCCCTATATTTTTATCAACCTGACTTATTTCTGACATCTGACTTCTTTACGATCTCGATGTACGTATCTTGGCCCAAGTTACACGCGTCCTACCGTTGCTCGAACCTCGCGACCGTGCGTCGCGCCATCGACGACCAACGTGCCATCGCCGTAACCCACCAACGTAGGGTTTCTTTGCGATGAAATCGTTCTATCATCTTCGTCAAGAGGTCGGACGATTGTTCGAACGCCAGGGTCCACTTGCTGCTCGAAATCGACGGACCAAACGGTGCCGCTTTCGTCACAACAGAGCAAAGTTCCGTCCGTGGACCAGGAACAGGAAACTGCAGTGCGCTCCGAGTGGACTTCCATCGGAAAGAGTCGAACGGTATTCGAGCAAGTCAACACGCGGTACACCGAAAGCGTGCCGGTGGATGGCATAAATCGTGCTACCAGGTGGGCCGAATCGGTCGAGCATCTACCGAACATCGATAAATAGTTTTATTCCGATGTATTGTATTATTAATCACATAAATAGGGTGAACCACACGAAGCGTTACAATTTGTTTTCTCCGAAACTATTGCTGATATCGATTCGAAATTTGAACGCGTTAAATGGTTCGGAGGTGCTATAACACTTTGGAATATAAAGAATTGCGAGCGTGAATTTCCTAGAGATGGTGGGGAGGATGTGCAAAAGTTTTCAAACGAAAATTCTGCTCGCGTTACTAGTAGAATCTGTGAAAAAGTCTTATACTGTGCGAAACGAGTCGATGAAATTGCACAGGCGATTAACAGAATCCGAGAGAGGATATTTTGAATTATAGCCATGTAGGAGTAAAGATCGTAGGGGCATAAAATTTAATCAATTGTAGGAGTTGCGAACGACAAACAGTACTATTAACCAGCTCGAACGGGACCAGAGTAGTTTGCAGCAATTCTCCGATAGCTAAGAGACCTCACGCTAGGTTCGTTCATGATTGGACTATAATACCATCAACAGTATTTTCCTGTTCCAACTAGCAAGCAGCAGATCTGAGAAATCTATGCTGTAGTCGTCAAATCGACAGACACATATTTCAATATATCGATTTACAAATGCCAGAATTTTCATTAGTCTACGTAATCCTTAAATGTATAGATGCATACGTGTGAACGAATACTCGAAGTATAAACGAAAATACCAGGCTAAATAGACATGATCATAGCGTCAGTATCGATGAATTTAATAAACTTGTTACAGAACATTGCTTTTAATTCGTTCTCCTTTCACTTGCACCGTAGGAAACAATCATAAATAATACTATACCTTTGAAAAATATTACTAATTCTACTCACACGAGTCTCGTGCGATCGATGTCAAACATCGTCATATCCGTTCCGTCGATTTTTGCCAGTCGTTCACCGGTTTTCCATTGCCAAACTGTCAGGCAAAAGTCTGGGAAAGTTGCTTGACCGAGCAGGTATTCGGTGCCAGCGAACACGCAACACAAGTAGCCATTCGCTTCTTGACTTCCGGCGCACTGACCGATTCTTCGCATCGTAGGATAAGCGAATATCGAGATCCTTGGATTGGCTTTCCTTTCAATCACGGAGAAGATTGGCGCGACCTTGCATAAGCGCTCGATAAAGTTAATAAAGACCCAAAAGGATAAATGGCATAAAATAAGATATAATACTGCGATTGTACGATGTACGGACATGTCGGTATATTCTTTCGACGTCCGTTTCTTTCCGCGATTTTACACTAAGGGTAAAAGTTCCTTTGTTGGTTCTTTAATTCACGATGCACAGCTGCTTATTTCGCGCGTATACACCTACTTCCACGATTTCATTTATTAGGACATATATTAGGACAATGGCATAAATCGTAGTAACTTGATCCAAACCTAAAGAGGATGCGAACTCACCGAAAGTCCCGCGAGACAGCACGCGCCGTCTCCTCTCTCGCCACCATCGAATCGTTCTACTCGTGCCTTTTTACTCGCAAAGTCGTGGAAACGGACATAAATGCCAGAAGCCATCGCGATCGTGTCCTTTCCGATCAGCGCAAAATCGCGACAGTTTCCAAACTTTGCCCACCTACAAAGAAATGGAAAGTAGCTAGCAATCGAATGGTTGAGACTGTGAGCGAAGATTAAGGTAAGGCCAGTACCGACCACTCATTTAGCGTAGCGAGGGAAAAAAGCTAGCTTTAGTAGGTACCGGCCGATTTTCCTTTAATGAAAACAGAACAGACACGTTCAGTAATCTCGACGAGTGACGAATAGCCATTTACTACTTAGTGCGTACAAAGCGTCCGGAGTTAGTACAATTGAGTTACGAATCTCCTTGGTTAGTAGCGAGTGGAGGGGCAACCCTAGTGGACTAGAAAAAAAATTTAACGAAACAGATCTACTCGACTAAATCGTTCTACTAAACTACTCAACTAAATTCTCGTATCTACACACAGCGGGCTACTAAATTACTAAATTACCAGGCACACGACTTTCTTACTCGCCACTCGACTAAACGACTGCACACGTTCTATTAAAACTACTCGACTAAAGACTCTCAGTATTTACACGCGTCGAGTTACTAAATTATTCGTCACTCGTTTAAAATACCGAGGAGCGTGTCTGTGCGAATTTCAAATTGTTAAATTTCTTGCCACTCGACTAATGTTTTTGCTTACTTACGATGATCGAACTTTTACGAGCGACATGACTATGCCAATAACAAATTGGAGAAGCCGGAGGACCCTCGGGTCGAGGCGTTTATTCTGGTTGCTTAGGGACGCTCGAAGCACATCGATCGATCAGCGAATTTCCCTTTCCGCGAGTGAACGCATTGGAACGTGACCGATTTCCGTACGACGTGTGGCAACAAGTGTGCCAGTGGATCGTAGGAGGTTCGATGAATCGCAACACCGTTATGAAAACGTCACCAAATGCATAACAATTGATGAACGCCTTATCCTATTCTCTCTTTCGCTCCCTTCGATTCGTCGTTTCGGGGCGAAGCATGAAAAGGCGGCACCGTAACGCGGCGGAGGTGACGATTCAAATTCGAGCGTTCGAGGCGAAAACGAACCACGAATACAGAACTTGAACACCGTTACGCGCTTAATATGCAACGACGGTGTTATCGTTCGAGGGGAGAAGATGGAACCGTGTGTACGTTTCCTCGGTCGTTGGTTTATCGTCATTCGAAAACTTCGAGTCCCCAGGATCGTTCCATCGAGAGTTCCGACTCTATTGTAAACGTACGCGCGCGCGCGCGAGTTCTGTTTCTCCGCTTACTCTGCTAGAGCGAGCGATGATCGAGAAGTACGGGAAAAGTTTGCGAATCTTTCGCGTCTTTGGGCTGTTATTTTCATTAACGATCGTAGTCGCAAACGCTCGCGAAATCTCGAAAAACGCGACTACGATCGCCAACGATGAAGCAGCCGTCCCAACGTCTATTAACCGCGAGGACAAAATGGAAGCGAGATCTGAAGGAGAGACTCTACTGGGAATAGAACCATCGACGAGAAGCGTTGAATGGAAAAATAGCGGTCCATTTACTCGTGGCAAGGACAGCTATTTGGACGCATTAAGACATTCTCGAACTAGCACTGATCCTCGCGAAGGAATAGTTGCAGTAGATGCAACGACAAGTAGCTCTATTCAACGAAGAAAGGAACAATCGGTGGGACCAGTCTATGCAGGGAAAAGGTCCGAGATATCCTTCCAAACCAGCTCGGACAGAGATTCCTTCTCCATGGTACCGAGCGATTCGTATTCCTTGCCGACACGATCGTCCAGTGACTTTTCGGGCCTCAAAAGTTCTTACGGACCTCCTCGATCGCAACCATCGCGTGAAACATACGGACCACCGCGTGAAATATACGGACCACCGCGCGAAACGTACGGACCACCTTATCACGACCAATCTTCCTATGGGGGAGAGTACACGTCCATTGGTGCATATCCGGCTCAGCCACAGCAAGGTGAGACTCGAGGTATTGTATTATTTTCGCGTATGTTCTATTTTCAGAGGTTTGCGCACGATCAATATCATTGAAAAAAAATCGATAAGGATCGAAGCGGGCGGTAATTTCAATATTTTTTGCTCCGGAAGCTAGTATTGAAACAGTTCATACGCATATTGTATGCGTGTGTGTGTGTTATATCAAACGTTCAGAAACTGTATTAACATTATGATACAATCAATGATGGAAGTTACAGTATACGGCATGAATGCCATATCAAACATGTAAGTTTTAAAGATAGCTCCATTGAATATAGATATTGAACGATATCGCGGCTATTTGCATGCTTGCATGTCTAAATACTTTTCCGATGTACGCAGTCATGCTAGTTGAGTTTCGTTGCGACGGTAACGAACGTGCATTCGTAGTGCACCACATTCTATATTTACTGCATTGCCTTGTTTACCCGTTACTACGTATCTCTGTTTTGTCGATTAAATGTATCCTTGTACTTTTCATTTCCAGTGGTTTTCCACTATTTTTCTCAATCTGTATGCTAGGTAAGATAGTGTACGGACGTTATTTTTCATATGATTGATCGTTTGCAACTTCCATTAAGTTTGTCACGTTTCCTTCCTCTATGATTTAAGATAGTAATACACGATGCATATTGCAGCGTACGGAGTCCCACATGGAATGACCGAATCGGTGCATCTTGGTTTTCCATCTATCGACTTCTCTTGGCCCTTTGCCCTCAAGCTCAACGCCTTCACCCTGGCAAAGATACTCTTGAAATTGGTTATTTTTAAAATGATAGTTAAGTTTATCGCTGTTATCTGTCTGCTGCTTTTCATCCCCAAATTGGAGATTAAAAAGACGATCAAGAAGGTGAACATGCAGAGTAACAACGATGACGATGACGATGAAGACGAAGGCCGTAGTTTGCGAAACGGTAATGTTCCTTCTTCAGATTTACATTTAGAACGTATTTATAACGGGAAATTCTTGACTGATCGATTGGTTTCGAGTTACATCAAATTAATTGTGCATGCGCAATATTAATGAAGCTGTGTGAAACGACTTACAAAAAGTTGCTTATTCGTGTACGTCCGGCGCAATAACATTTTTTAAATACTTCTCAACGTTGCGAAGCGTGCTTATGCTTTCGATAAATATCTTGCAATTTGCAATTTATACGTACGTTTGTACATTCATTTCCGACCTTATCGATATGGTTATGCGATATAAGTGATATCTCGTTACCAATGGTAACAAAATTTCAAAATTACGTTCATTAATTTTGTACAATATATCTATACAATTGTACGATATAGGTACTTAATCATAAAAATTCTTCCAAAAACATTCGTGAGCTACACATATAGATCACTATTATCATTGTTATTATTCACGGGTATATAATCCTTTAGCATACAATTGCAAGTTATTCGAGGATGACAATATCCTGTTAATATTATAGCCAAAGGAGAATTGCGAAAAGATTCGAAAATTTCTATCGAATCATAAAATGTATCAGCTACTCTTATGCTTTAACGCATTGGCTAAAGGACGTACGGTGAGTTTCCTAATATAGTACACCACGACTTTTTCTGAACGACGCTGACGTATTTCACTGCGAAAGATACGGTACGCCAAGGCACATGACAGTGTCATTTAGTATTTTATGTACTATCGGTAGATTGAATATGTATAAAATGCCTGCAATCAAGAAGTAAATTTAATAAATTTTGCATATTCGACAAGTCACGATCGTATATCGTCAGTAGTAAACCCATTCGATGGGTGGCCGATCGGAAAAAACTGATGCTGCGTACTTTCAAGCACGTTACAAAGATAATGCTGATAGGAATATCCGATAGCCGACAAATTCTCTATCCGTTGATATTCTTCCTATTAATCGCATTGTGAATGATAGAATATCGGTAAAAAAAAGAGCGAAACTTTGGTGTAAAGTTTTAAGCCGAACGATTTAAAATTAATCGACTTGGTCTGTTGACCATAGGTTACCTTACGTAACGTGGCTTTACCAAACGCGTTAAAATCGATTTCAATGCTAACGACGTTTTATTCTTTCAGCTAACTGGAAAGTGTGGGATAGACTAAATCTCTTGACCTTGGTGGTAGACGAGGCATGGAAACAACACGAGATCGCGAACGAATCTCGCTCCAGTGAATGCTCCACGCTCGAGTGCCAAGTTCGTAGAGCCTTCAAAAACGACCAATCGTGGCCCGATTATGAGCAATTATTGCAGAATTATATTATGGAGGAAACGCGGCGCCTTCGAACCAAGTCTTAGCCTATTAGCTGTTTGTTGATTTGTCCTTACTTATGGAAATCTTTCGATTCGACCGCATTCAGTGATTCATCCATGATCACATTGCTCATGTCGCGTATTTATGCGTTACCTTAACTATTAGTACAGTCGAGGATAAGAATAAGTGGACAGGTATCGATCAAGTTTCGTTAAATACGGCTTGCTGCCGCACAAACGTGTAAATATTAATTTCTATTATTTATTAGACGCATGTATGTACTATAAGGATATATAATAAGTAGACTGCGGATTTTCACGCATTCGTAGAAAATTTTCAGATGCCAAGATACACGTTCGGAGAATGTACACCGTATGCAAAAATATATATAGATATTTAAATTATAGTAGCCTCTGTTATATTTAACTAGTTAGCTGTTCTTGACGAATATACTCGTCGCGAAGAAATTGTAATAACATTGACGAGCTCTGTCAGCAATAAAATTCAAGAATACTCTTTGCTTGACGAGTATACTCGTCACCGCTTACTTTTTGCCACACACTTTTCAAAGAGGTCGAAACAGCTAACTGGTTGATAGACGAACAAATTTTATATCCACGTTTTTTAATTATATTCCTAAAAATATGAATTCGCTTGAATATCCGCGGTCTATCAACGAATAAAGCTTAAGTATACTACTAATATAGTATGTAGTTCGATTAAACTTCGTTCATATGTACCTGCTTCCTCTACCTATCCACTCTTATTTGTCTCTACGACTGTACACGCATGTACCTATATGATGTGTATTACGAGATGTACGTGACTCGCTCGTTGTCTTCTCGTTGAATAAATATACGTATATCGTCGACATTGGACACGCATCGCAGATATACTTTCGTTTCTTTCCACTCGTTTTGTTCCATTTCCAGCGAAATCGCGACACTTAGCAATTTCGTTGGTAAAGAGCGGAGGCGCGAGTAATTTCGAAGATTGCCGTTACGTGATCCTCTCGGTCTTCTCGAGTTTTCCGGAGCGGAGAGCACGGTGGGGGTGTGTCCGTTTATAAACGCGACCGCTACAGGCGACAACGTTTCAGTCGTTTAGTCTTGACAGATGAGTATAGTATCGCCTGTCGTTCAAGTCCAAGAAGATTAATCATACCGAATTTCACACAGCCATTACGAAGTCATGAAGTCCATCGTTTTATTAGGTGAGTAACAGACCGAGAAAAATAGTCTGAGAAGTAAGACGATATGTCGATCAGACACGTGACTTTGATAATGTGCGAAGGAGGAAAAGAATGTCGATTATTTAATACGTTCACTGCGTACCACGCGAATCACAGCCAAAACATCTTTTTACAAATTGCTGATCGATCTTGGAAGAAAATTATACGTTTATTTTTATCGTTATTGTATTTCACATTAACGGAAATGCTTATAAAATCGACAAAGGTTTCTTAGTTCGATAGATTTTAAGTGAAATATCAGTAATTCCTTGGGTTACTAAGATCAACAATTAAGGTAGTAAAAGAAACGAATAATTTTGTCTTGCTATCGTTGAAATGTCACACACTGCGCGTCGAAGCAAACCGATCGCGAACGTTCTTTCGTTTCTCTCTATTATTCACAATTCGATAATCGTATGTTGATATATAATTTCGCGACTTAGCATTGGTTGCCGTATGCGCCCTCGCTTTTATCGAGGAGACGAGCGCCTCGCCCACGGATACGACTACCGTGTCGACGAAACGAGTCAAAGAGCCTAAGGAGATCAAGGAGACCGCGACCGCATCCAAGGACGTAAAGGCAGCTAAAGAGGCGGCCAAAGAGGCGAAAAGGAATAAGAAGGATTGCGCGAAAGAATGTGGAGCTGCGTACGATCCGATTTGCGTCCATGATCCGAACGACGCTAACTTTAAGCCGAGAACGTTCGGTACCCAATGTGCTCTGGACGTTCACAACTGCGAAATGGGAACAAGTGAGTGTGTCTCTTTATCCGAGTCGGTGATTCGCGCGCATGTCCTTCCGAATATACCTATATTCTGAAATCGACGACAGGTCGAGATGAAATTTGGCCGATATATATGTAACAAAGAACGACGAGTCTAAAGTATAACCAGTCAAACCAACACCGATATCGTTCCATTAAAGGAGTTGATGTTTTTTTCGGTCATTGAGCGTTTTCAGAGTTTTTGAGCTGAATACAATATATACACGTATCTCTCAATTATATACCTGACTTGTATTTGCAGCAATTTTCGAACGCAGCATCTAATAGCGATCAAAATTGATAGTTCCGTTAAAAAAATTATTGCAGTTGTTCAAAAGAAGATAACGATGACTTTAGAGTCTTTAAAACACTTTCGTGTTTTAACACATACATTTGGAGCTATTTACAATAATTTTAGCTAACGATATTTTTTTCGATCTTCTACTATTTTAGGCCGTAGCTTGATAATTCAGTTACATAGAATACTCTGTATTCTAAGTTGTCAAGTCTTTTCATATCTTAGGTTCATCGTTCTTTCCGAGATACTCGCCAAGTTTCATTTCGATCGAGTACCGGTGTTTTCCGGAAATACGGTTCAACGCGCCAATTTACGTTTCCTTTCGATTTGCGTTTACAGAGCTGGTAGTGAAGAATAAGGGCGAGTGTGCCGGAGCTGGCGGCGTGAGGCTCTCTTAAACAACGGACGGATCTTTCGTTGCACCAACCGTCTGCTTCGTCCACGTTAATGGGAAAACACCTGCAACGCTTATGCTTATGTGACGTCGTGCTTGGGCTTTAGCTCTAGCTTTAGCTTCGGCGAGAATAAAGAAACTCGAATGAAAATGAAACCGAAGATGAAAATAAAAGAGTTTGTAAAAAGAGAAACCGCAAGTTTTGCAATTACGCCCGGTGAGCGATTTTTTCTCGCAAAGGGCGCACACAACAGTCGTCGTTAAAAGGAGTACACGTAGCAACAATGTAACACACTCATCATCCTTATATCACAAATCACAAGTAGTCATGAAATATTAGTATCAATAAATTTTGTCACATTATAGTAACAAATTTATTAATAAAACAATTGTGATTCTGCGAAGAAAATTTCACAAATTACGAGTTATTTGATTGTTCCGTTCAATATAAACTTACGAAATACAAGTCTACGATCTGCAACTCGTAACTCGTCAATCGAGGGGCTCGTAATGAAAACGATCCTTATCAAATTACATTCGTTAATACTTGGTAAACTATCGTACAGAAAAGAACCCAGAGGGTGAAAGTTGCGTATGTACGCATAAATATACACATAACACGTATAAATATATTTACGCTTAATGTACGTACTTAATCGCATCGGTTTTTATCCACAGCGAATACGCTCGTGCGTACTTCGTTATTGTTACCATGAAATCCGCCGACTGGTAAAACGCGTGAAACTCTCCCGTGACAAAAATCGCTGGTCTTCGTTTGTACGTTTCTTTCCTTTCGAAGAATGATGCGCGTACGGCAGCAGGTTTAAATTCGTAATGGAAGTGAAGGCGAGTGGCCATTAGCAGGAGGTCGGGGTGCCGGGGTACCAGCGATTACGATAAGTGGTAGATAGGCGATCGTGAGGTCGCGTCAGCTTACTTAGAAGCTCCACCATTGTTTGTCAATCTCGAGCGTTACGCGAAAATCTGCAACTATTAACGGGAACACAAACCGGAAGCCCTTACGAGAACGATGGAGGGAAGCAAGAGGAGATCGAATAGTGGAACGAACGTGCGAGGAGAGTTGGCGCGACGAGTCGAACGAACCGGGTGCCTCGAGAAACAAGAAGCTTTTGCTCCCTACGAGGATGATTCCAGTCGTTCGATTGTTGCTCGTGCTCTCGGCCACTCTTTCTCGGGCAAATTGTAAACCGCGACCAGACACTTCTCGCGATTGCGCGCATTCAGAGTCCACTCTCGAACGATCCGCAACTACGGGAATGGAGTCGGAAATGGTAACGGGAACGATTTCGGCGGATGGTAACGTCGCGATCACGATTCTCGAGGAGCTCGAGAATCGTTTATCTCGTCTGGAAAGAAGACTCAGGGCGGTTGAGCAACCCGGTAAGCGTAGCTTTTTATCTCGTCCGAGCTTTCTTCTTTTTCCTCCGTTCTTTTGTTTTTCTCTGTTTCTTTTTTATCAATCGTATCGTCCACGCAATCGTTTCGAAACACGTCGAAAATACGAATGGTTCGCAGTTTGGCAGATGAGCTCCGCCGAGGAAGATTGGGAGATTTGCGCGGAAGGACCGTGTAGGTGTCAGCCGGAAACTAAATCGGTGTCTTGTTGGAGGCAGAATCTGTTGGATCTTCCCGCGGCGCAACTAGTTCCTCGAGATGTATTGAAATTGTAAGCCTTCTCTCTCTTCCTCTCGCTTCTCCTCCCTCGTCGTGTATCTTTGTCAAAGAACGAACAGAGAGGCAATGGAATCCGATCGAGAAAATCGTTGGAAAAACGGTGCTTTCAGGGACCTGGCTGGCAATCGACTGACGGCGCTTCACAGGGATACCTTCTTGGACATGACACGGTTGAATCATCTGTAAGTATAGAAAGGGTTGAAGCCGTTCTCGCCGTTTCGAAATATCGTACAGTCGTCTGGAAAGTTACATTTAGCGATTTAGAATTATTTACGGTTATGAATAATCGTAATTGTAACTGCGTGATTTATAATTTCTGGTGGATCGTGTAAAGTCCAATTTTTCAACTTTAACTCACGAATGACGAAGGCTGGCTCAATTCTTACTCCGACTCGTGCACATATTTTACGATTATTACTTTTCATGTTACGCTTACGCAGTCGTCTGGAAAATTACATCATTATTCTATCAAGACTATTGTATATTAACGATTTTATTGCTTTACTGCATTTTCAGTCGACTCTTCGTTTTATTGTCATAAAGTAGAATATGCTTGTGACGAAGATGATACAGCGTCTGCAACGGTTAATGTCAAAAGATACTTCTTTCTTCTATAAACTGATACAACTCTTCAAAATTTAGGGAGAATTCTCTGACGTTGCTCGAAGAACACCGCTTGCCAGATTACTGTGCGCCGCATTCGAAACTCGATGATCGTCGTTTTTTTTTTTTTTTTTTTCAGAGATATCAGCGACAACTCGATCGAGCATCTTCCTCTAAACTTGTTCTTCTCGCTGCACGCTGTCACGCGCATCAGGCTGAGCAAAAATTTGCTCGGCGAGTTGCACCGATCTCAGTTTCTGAGCACGCGAAATCTCCGTATTCTGTGAGTGATCCTCGAACCGACTGACCTTTTCCTTCGAGACAGCGAACCAAGTGGATAAAATCGAAGCTCAAGTTTGCTTGATCGTATCGATAATTTCTTTTTCTATCTCACCTTTTTATTTCTCCATCTTTTCTTACAGCTAGACTCGATGCAGACGAGCGATTGATTGTTCGCGCGTTATCGTAATCCACATACAGTATCATCGAAGAAGGAGCATTCATAGCCACGGGAGTAACGCTCATTGTAGACGAGTCGATAAAAATTACTATTACGATAAATCCATAAAGTATAGTATTCTAAAATATTGGTAGCCGATTAAAATATATTTGCGAAATATTCAAGACGTCGGCAAGAATATTTTTCGTTCATACCTAAATAGGGAGAATAATATAGGATTGGTTGTATGGAATTTTAAAATTGTTCTCCTGCAAGAAATTAAAATACGCAAATTTTTACGCAGATTCGTACTTGTATGAAATGGGGTCTAAATAGTGATTCGTCTTACTTTGGTTATTTTATACGTTTCTATGCCTTCAAATTTTCCATAAATGCATAAAAATCGACAGTCATCCTGTTATTCCCCTGTGGTCTTCGTACGATCCAACAGACTGCTCAAACACGCGTGAAATTCTCATCTGTGATAAAATTCGCTCGTCTGCATTGCATCTTACTTCTGAAATAAGATACAAATATATACAGACAGCATCTCGTATTTGTCACGACGCAGGGACGCGTCGTCCAACAGGCTGCAAACTCTACCGGAAAGTCTCTTCCTAAGTACCACGTCGCTGGTACTGCTCGATCTGTCCTGCAACCAACTATCGAGCTTCGCGTCGGAAACGTTTCGCGGCTTATCGACGCTGGAGGAGCTCTTATTAGGAAAAAATCGTCTGTCAACCCTTCCCGTAGACCTGTTCAAGGATCTGACGAATCTGAAGTACCTCGGTTTGGAAGAGAACCGGCTAAAAGAATTACCCGACGAGTTGTTTCGAGCGCAAGCGTCGCTTCAGGAATTGAACGTAAGGAGCAATCAACTGACAGAGATATCCGCGAGTTTGTTGGCTCCGCTCGAACGTCTGCGCTCCCTCGAGATGTCTAACAACAAGATAACCAGAGTAAATATCGGATGTAACTAGCGAATATCGTTCATTGATCTCACTCTTCGTTTCGTTATTTCCGTTGGTTCACACGAATCCCGTTTGCTCGCCATAGATCGATTCGTTGGCCTTTCATGGCTTGGTAGCGTTGAAAGAACTTCAACTGGGACACAACCGTATACGAAACTTAACACCGGGATTATTCTCAAATTCTACTGGTTTGGAGAGACTGGTGTTGTATGCAAATGGTATAGAAAGCCTGTCACGTGGCGCGTTTCACGGCTTGTCAAACTTGACTTCTCTGTTTCTGCACTCGAACCACCTGAGCAACCTGCATCCCGATTTGTTCGAGGATACGCCGAGTCTGCGAAAACTGTGAGTAACATCCTCATTGAAGCAATACGAGGAACTCTTTTTGTTGACCGTTGTTGCGTCATCTTTTAAACGCTATTTAGCAAATATCAATCTGGAGAATGACATTGCCCAGCCTGAAGCAACGCGATCAGAGAAACGTTTGGCTGTTGCTTCTGTTACACAGCGAGTCTGTTTGTTTTTAATAACGAGTTGTTCAGGCGCAAATACATTATTAAATTATTGGTAAATTGTACGCACTGAAGAAACGTGTTTTTCTATCGCGACGTGTTATCAGGTGTTTTATGCTTTTCTTCGATAAACAATTTTTATGCGATTGAGATAGCGAGGTATTGAGATTAGATTTTCAACTTTTCTTCACCCGTTCATGAAGAAAAAAAATTGTTTGCTGTTCCTAGCAGGAGACTTTTGTTATTATTAGACTAATAATAGAAACGCGAATAAATACGGATAAACATGGAACACAAACAAAATATTTCTCGTCGTTGCTTCAGTGATAACCTAGTTTAACACTTTGACTGCCACGTTGGTCATATACGACCGGCCACGATTTCTCCTGTGACGCCACGGTGGTCATCGGTGACCGGAGCGCTTCAACTTCTTACAATTGTAAAAACTGTATGAAAATTGAGAGTTAGGACATTTTGAATATAACCGATAAATAGAAGATACTTTGAAACAAAAAGTGCCCCGTTGAACGATTAAACATTTTTATTGGAACATCGATAAAAAAGAAAACGAGAACAAATCTTGCATCTAACGGTGCACTGTGTTTGCATCCGTATCTTTGAGGGCTAATCTACGAATATTATTATAAACACAGCTTAGAAAATAATCGTAAATGCTGCTTTATAATCGTATAATCGAAGTTAGAAGTGTGCACATACCTTGCTATTATATACAGGATGAGCAAATACTGTTTACTAATATCTTCTACACGTTTCAACAATATATTCTGCACGTTTTGTTTACGACGAAACAACGAATGCGAATGGTTCGTTGAAATAAACGAAGCCTTGTTACAGTATGTCGCTATCGATTGTTACCAAGACGCCACGGTAGTCACCCGTGACCACCAATAAGATAAACGGTCCATTGGGGAAGAACGTTGTCTTACATCGTCGATTTATTATTATTTTGCCATTACATACTTTGAATAATAAAAATACTACCGTGGCATCCTGAGCGAAACGTGTGATTTCGGCGTGGCAGTCAAAGTGTTAACGTCAACAAGCCACTAAGGAAGACACAGTATTATGTACAAGAGCGGTCCCGAATGCCTAGGCAGCTGGAGTCAAATTATCTATCTTCTTTGCCACCTCGGATTTTCGACACGGTGCAGTTCATCGAGCAGCTTCGCCTTGCTAGAAATCCATGGCACTGTGACTGCGCGGTTTCCTATTTGGCCATGTGGTTGCAAAGAATGTACCTAGCGCGAGTAAATGAGACAAAACCAGGCGAAGATTTGGGCGTTTGGGAATTTGGCGCTGGAGCGGTTTGCAGAGGTCCTGGCACACTCGGTGGCAAATTATTGCTACATCTGACGTTTCACGAGCTGTGCGAGGGTCAATGGGCCTCGATGAGGGGCTTGGTTCCTCGACTTCCAGTCGATCGCACCGGTAGTGGTGGCGGTCGAGTCGTAGTTTCCACGGACGATCCGTTCTCGCGAAACGAATCTATTTCCGTGTTTAATCTGTCTCGTTCTCTCTCTATGGAACGATAACAGCCTTTTTTTTTAAAGAGGAAACAGCTCGACTCGCGTTACATGTATATATTCGCTGTTATCGAAGAACTCTCGAACGAAGTTTCTCTCCACCTGTTGCTTGTTTTTTTTTCTTTTTTTTTTTTTTTTTACATATCTCGTCATTTTCTCTCCTATGTACAATATGTGTATTTTATCGTACGATTTTATCGACCGTATAAAACGGCTCATGGAAGCACAGAAAAAAGCAGCGATTAAGGCACTTGTCAAGTGTAGGCATACTAAGGATAGAATGAACATGACCGCAGACGAATTGTACGTTTCTCTGACGTAACGTTATATGGGCATAGATTAAACGCATACAAGACAGACCTGACATGAAAAAGATCCAAGTACGTATCTGTTACGCCCTCTGTGATTTTCTACGGCAAACGTAGGAATTTCATTCAACTGAATTATCGAAAACGATAAAATCAAAGTAGTTATACAAACATATTCATCTGTCGGACTTCAAAAAAAAGAAGCTTTTTCGCTATGGTTTAAACGTATACGTGTACTGTTATCGTTTTATGAATTATTTTCTTCCCTAACTATCAAGAATAAAAAAAGCTTGAAAGCTCGTTTTAGAGGAAGATTTTAAAATTGTACGGGACAATAATTCAAACCAGATATGCATATAGTGGCTGACGAAACTATTCGAACATTTATTATAGAAAATTTATATGAATGTACTATGTGTGTTACACAAAACATTATGAAATTTCATTAAATTTCCATCTAGCTTGCGTTGACGGTCGCTAAATATTGTTTAAGAGTTTACTGATGTAATTGCGATAACAGTGCTAATGAAATTTCGAAATGTTTTACATAATACGCACAATAATAAATGTTTTCTATGATAAGTGCTCAAA
Organism: Bombus flavifrons; assembly: GCF_040668555.2. Lineage (NCBI taxonomy): Eukaryota > Metazoa > Arthropoda > Insecta > Hymenoptera > Apidae > Bombus > Bombus flavifrons. The sequence continues at coordinate 12,426,030 of NC_138451.1, read as the reverse complement.
CATTTTCGCGAGCCACCGTATCTCTTTGACCGCGTTCTTTTCATGTCTCACCGACTCGTTTCACCGTATTTGTTTGACCGATTGTACGACACGAAAATTTCCGGTCGATATGTCAACCGAGAGTTGTATGTATTTGCACAATCTGCAACGATTCGACGCCGCGCCTCCAACCAAAGTGATTGAGCAGACAGGCCGACCTAAACCAACGAATGGATGGAGGAAGGTCGAGTCGACAGCGTGGGGGAACGTCGCTGCCTCGGTGCCGTCGACCTAACTGTTTCAACAGCCGTAATACAGTTTACGACATACAACAGTCGCATCAGCATCCACAAAGGCGATGACCGAGCTGCTAGGACGATTACTGGAAATTCTTGAGGAGGAAAATGCGTTCGATCGTACGGGTAACGAACCCGTCTTACACTTCGTCCATCCGGAAGAGCTACAGGTGAGCCTTTCCATTGCAAATTGTGGCTTGATGCGCACGTGCGATGCAATTTTGTTGCGATATTGCGATAGCGACGCTGTGCGACTTGAAAGGATTTTGCTCTTGATCCTTTCAACTTCAAATTACGCTTTTTTTTATGTCGTATTCATAATGTTCATTAACTAATTAAACGATAAACGTACTTGTGTTTTAGGTAAAACGGGCCACACGGTATATTATGTCTTGTTTACAAAATCGAGAAGTTTCTTAGATCGAGTAATTTTTCTCATAGGCTGTAAAAGATTCAACGTTCAAAGCGTTATACGATATAATGCACACGAACGTGCTATTACGTTATCGAAGATATAAAAATGCCAAATCGTACAGCTTCGTTGCTATGAAATTGCAATAACATGGCATCGCTCGTTCGTCGCATCGAGTCTAAACAAGTTTGCAGAAATTTCCCTCGAATATATTTTGATCATATTTCGCAGAAACGATTATCGATACAACTGACCGAGGAACCAGCTACCAAAGGAGAAATAGAGACAGCAATAAGACAAACGATTCGATACTCTGTCAAGACGTTCAGTCCACATTTTCATAATCAGCTGTACGCTGGTATCGATGAATATGGCTTGGCAGGTTCTTGGTTGACAGATGTGTTTAATACCAGCCAGTAAGCTTTTATCTAAGATATTTTATATGACGTTGATTCGTTGATTTGGAAGGCGTGTTCTCGCTTATTTGCAAACAGTTTATCGTATGTTTGTATTTTTGTTCGTGAACGTGACTCTTATAGTCCCATAAAACGTCTATCGCATAGATCTTGCGCCGTTATCGCACAGCTAACTACTATACCTTTATTATTTTAGTCTACCGTTAGTTGTCCTTGTTAATGTCTAATTGTACCTAATTAACACAGGTACACACGACGACATGCTGCTTGATGTGTCAATAAGTTGAATTCTATCATAGATATATAGCATTTGTTATTATCAATGATAAATCGTGCGACCTATCCCCGCGGATACGATGCTTTCATTGTGCACACAATATATTTGCACCTTTGAAATGCTATCCGAGAAAATCATAATCGTAAGAATTATAATCATAATCCTCGAACATTTTCCTTGGCATTTTTCGCCAACGCGTTTCCTTCCAAACGTAGACTGCTAAAAAAATTGTAGTTTAACGAATTGCAAGGCAAATTACATAGCTTAATTCAAACACAATTCTACCTTATACCTTTAATTTGTTAGATATACGTACGAGGTGGCTCCCGTGTTCACCGTGATGGAACGACAAATAATAGAAAAGTCGTTGGAACTGGTTGGGTATCCTCCGTTACCAGAAGGAGATGGCATACTTTGTCCTGGTGGTAGTATATCAAATATGTATGGCATGGTGATGGCTAGATACAAAATGATCCCGGATGTAAAGAGGAAAGGTCTCGCGGGTCTTCCGCCGATGGTTTGTTTCACCAGTGAGGCTGGCCACTATTCGATCTCTAAAGGAGCCCACTGGTTGGGCCTAGGAACCGATCACGTTTATAAGGTAGAAAGAGGATCGTCGCATTCACCTCGGTCGTTAACACTCTGCAAGCAGCATTGGATATTCATATACATCATACAATATTAACTAACTCATAGTCAGCTAGTTATTCTTAGAAGTCGTTTAGCAAATTGCATTTTATATTTTTTATAGCCAATAACATATTGGATAACGTACTGACATATTTCTATTAATCGTTATCGTTACGTCTATTATCTTGGTAAAGAGAAAACTGGATTATCGTTATCACGAACGTCGAACATTTTATTTTATAGCGATAAATCGAGGATTCGTATAAAAAGGATGTTTTTTTTAACCCCGTTTGATAACTGAATGCATATACTGCTGTTGGAAAGTGTGAACCACCGTTTGTAGACTAAATTTCGTTGCATTTTAAACGGTTAACAGGAGATTCATTCGTTCATTCGATAGGTTAAATGCGACGAATTTGGACGAATGCGACCAGAGGAGTTAAAGGCTGCCATAGCGGAAGTCAAAAAACAGGGTCATTTACCTTTCTTCGTGAACGCTACATGCGGCACCACGGTCCTCGGCTCCTTCGATCCGCTGCCGGAAATCGCGGCCATCTGCCGCGAGGAGAATCTATGGTTACATGTTGACGTTCGTACAAGTATGATGAGTGCAACGAGCGGCAAATGAAAAAGGTTTCCCATTGTAATTCGCATGATTGTCGCTGTGTTACAGGCATGTCTCGGTGGTACGCTGTTACTTTCGAAGAAATATCGAGACCGGTTGAAAGGAATCGAACTGTACGTAATTATCTTCGATCTTTTTGTCTTTCTTGCTTCGGTGATGTATTGTTTTGTCTCTACTTCACGACTGATCCATGTATCGTGATATATTATGACGCATTTCGATCGATGCAGCTCGAATTCCGTGGCGTGGAATCCACACAAGATGCTTGGCGCACCGTTCCAATGCTCGCTGTTCTTGGTTAAGGGTAAAAACGCTCTGCACGAAGCGAATTGCGCAGGAGCGCGGTATTTGTTCCAGCAGGACAAACATTATGACGTATCTTGGGACACCGGTGATAAGAGTTTGCAATGTGGGAGAAAGGTAAACGTTCTGGATTGATTATGTTCATAATACATATCGTCATTTTCTGTATGTGACGTTCCTTTCGTTGTAGGTCGACGGAGCCAAATTTTGGCTGATGTGGAAAGCACGAGGGACCAAAGGACTTCGCGAATCCGTGGAACTCGCTATGTCCACGGTCGAATACTTTTTCGAACGAATTAAAAGCCGGAAAGGATTTCGTTTGGTACTTCCCCGGTACGAAGGTTGTAACATTTGTTTTTGGTGAGTATCGTTGTTCCTTTCTGTATCGTCGTATCCCTTCAATATTGTGTTTATAATTCATATTTGTGTTACGTATTCTTTCCTTCTTTCGATTCGTAACAGGTACATACCACCCAGTATGCAAGGTCAACAGGAGACTCAGGAATGGTGGAACAAATTATACGAGGTCACAGCTAAAATTAAAGAACGCATGATGCTCGAGGGAACGCTGATGGTTGGCTACACGCCGCTATCGTACAAGAATATTGGCAACTTCTTCCGCATGGTCGTCACCTGTCAACCACCACCGACCAAAGCTTCCATGGATTACGTGATCGACAAGATAGAAAAGCTGTCGGTTGATTTGTAAACGGACTAAGTTCATCCTCATTCGCCGCAGAGGGTAAAAGAAGAAGAATGTTGGGAGGGGGGGGAATGAATTCGCTCAAGGACCCTATTTTTGCGGGCGTTATCGTTCCTTTTATTGCAGTCGCGTGATGGATACTACACGAGGTGAAGCGTTTCAAGTCCGTTTAATCACGGAACGTCGTCCATTTGTACGCTCGTTTGCCGCGCGTAACTCGTCGACCCGAAACGATTCGAATCAAATCCACGACTAAATCTTGATTTCCGTAAGCTCGATCGTCTTTCGCGGCGAATCACGATACGCAATCCCACGGACGATCGTTGCTGTTTTCCTCTTCTCTCCTCGACTATCGTTTGTCGTGCGTACGAGTCGACGCGTGACCGCGACTCAATGTGAGCCAATAATAAAAAATATGCGAATCACATGACTCGAATCTTTATGCATACATACGCATCCGTTCACACCCTCCCGTTCTCTCTCTTTCAGGATCTCTCACACATAGCTGCACTCATATTCACATCCACACACGTTTAATTAGGTACGTTTCGATACGTTACATGCTCGTCCTTTGTTGCTCATGTTTAACGAGATTACGAGGCGATGCACGCATTCGCGACGTAACGATGGCACTGAATCGTTCAACGCGAAACCAGAGGTGATCGTCTCTATAGTTTTGTGTAAACAAATATATATAGGGTGAATATCACTGGATCTCTAGTATAGGCGATCTGTCCGCGTTTGCGTCTCTCCTTGGTCCATTTCGAAGCTGTCTTCGTTTAAACTGCTTCGCATACATAGCTCAAAATTGTTGGAGAGACGGATGATAGCCACGTCGTGTTGCGTTCGTTATTTCTTGCTCGCTGTTCTCGCTATGCGCCTTCATGGCGATGTCTCTTCGTCATAGGTGTTCGTGTTAGGTCTTCGCGTTTAGTCGCAACGCGGAAGCTATCTGGCAGTGAAATAAATTCGTTCATTTCTAATTGCACGCTGCCCGTTCAGTAGTATTTGTCTTGATCAGGATCGACTCGAATGTGTTGTTGGCCATGGCTATTGCGCTTCAAGGTGGCAGACTCGTAGTCCAGACTCTTTGGATACAGTTTCGGACTTCCGAGACCGTTCACGTTTGGATTGTTCTTCCCACGAAGAGTTCCATTACCATTCGTACTACCGGAAAAGCTAGGCTGTCGCTTGGCGTTTACCTAGATCGAAAGAAGACCTCGTGTTTAAAAAAAGTATCACACATGCGTGGTTTAGTGGACTGTAGATGTTTAAATTCACAGTTTAATAAGGATGATTAAAGAAATGGAACCTAAGTAGATATGTGTTTCGTTCATTAAATCTTGTAACAAGTACTATGCAGAAATGGGAAGATGCAGAACCAATCGGATGTGCATCCTTTTGCCTAGCAAACTTCTCATAGACACAAAGTACTATTGATATTTTATATCTCTTTTATGTATTATATGTCCATCCATAGTATAGCGATTAGACTGTCGACTCACATCTTTCAACGGAACCGAAACGTAGGAGTTTTGTTTGCTGATATAGTGAGGACTACCAGGAATTCGCTGCTGTCGTCGCTTCAGGTAACAGAAGCTCAAAACCGCGGTCACGGCTAAGCCAACTAGGAATCCGGCTACGCAACTGCCCACTACCGCGCCGATAGATACACCCGAGCGTTCTACGCTTGATTTTAGGGCATTTATATCTGAAAAATTACGTTTAAACATAACATACACTATGCATGTAGCATACATAGTAATTTTTGCTTCAGCGTCTGCGAAAAAGTTCTCCACAGGTAATTTTAATCAAATAAGTCAGACTACGTTTGACCATACTCACCATTGTCCATGCAATCGGGTAAACAGTCGCGCACCTCTCTGCTGGATCCTTGACAGAGTCCGTTACCATGTTGAAGACACTGTCTCTTCCTATGTTGTTGATGATCATCGTCACAAGGCGTCCAACGTGACCACGAATCCCAACCGGCCAAAGACTCGCAGCTGGGCATCTCGCAAGTCTCTCTAACTAGCCTTGGACCTTCGCAACCCTCCGGTCCTAGACATTCTCTTGTTCTGGAACGGACGCCAACGCCACACGATACCGAACAATCGGACCAGTCGGTCCAACAAGACCACTGGCCTCCAGCCCCTGCGATTCCAACTTGGTTCGACCGACATGGATGCACATTGCACAACCTGTTTTGCACGGATGGACCTTCGCAAGGTGGTGATTCACATTGCCTCATTCTATGCTGAGAACCTCCGCCACAAGGTCGATCACATGGACGCCATGCGGACCATTCTCCCCAGCCGGCTTCTGCTCCAAGATCCCCATACGGATTTGGATTCGCGTTTCCTCTTAGACAGGAACCGTCATTTCTGCAATAACGCTCTTCCTCTTTAGCTAGTTGCACCCTGACGCTGGATGGGTCGTCAGTTTGGGCACGACAACTAAATCGAAACCGTTTTTCTACGTAACCAATGTTTGTACTTTGAAGACTGCCATTAGCTGCTAGCCATGGGGTCCATCCGGAGTATCTTTTCGTTTCGACGCACTGATGAGAGTTGCATTCCTCGACCTGTAGAAGATAAAAACGCGAGCTCGTGATCGTGGTGATATATTGTTTGAGAGAAACGCGATAGCAAAAGTGTAATGATTAAAAATCTTGTCTAAATGTCATTTAAATGAACTCAATGGGCGGAAGCTCGTTTAATCGGGCATTAAATAAAATGGAGTTTCACTGGAGTCACGTTCGAATAAATGAAATTTCACGAAGCTACTACAAGTGCGTGCTGCTCTTACTTGAAAGTCGCATCCATTGCATTCGACGGTAGGAGGTTTTCGTGATGATGGACTCTCACACGTTCTTCTTCGTATCCGTATTCCTGTCAAACAGACGATTAAAAGTCAATCATTAGGAGACAGAATACAAGCCACTGAGACGAGAGATCAAGGGATTCTTATTAAAGAGGAAGAACTGGTGAAATCTTCGTATCACGCTTACCACCGTTGCAAGGTCGAGAGCAAGCGTTCCAAGCGCCCCAGGATGACCACTGACCAAACGTCTGTGGTGGTGGCGGTGCTACCTTCGCTGGCGTAGGACAAGGTGGAAGATTTATACAGACGGTGTCATCGTGATCATGACCAACGCACACTCGTCCTCCAAAAGCCGGAGCCGGATTCGTACACGTGCGTCGACGTGTTTTCATAGCGAAGCCGCAGGTTTGTGAGCACGCTGACCAGGATGACCAAGCTGTCCAATCGCCATGAACCGTACAATTGGTTACTCTCACTTTAGCTCCTGAACAAGTTGCTCCGCCATGCTGCGGAGGCGGGTTATTGCAATCTCGTGTCTGGCATTGACAAGTGTCTGAGCCCTGGTGAAAGCAAGGATTCGCTTTTGATTTATCGCCATCTATTTGTGCATTACGCCGACATGAACGACCACGTGCCACTGACTTACCGTCTCGGCATGAAGGTGCAAATGCGCGTGCGAATGAGAATGCCCATGATCCGTGGTGCCGTGTTGACACGGAGACCAAGAGCTCCAAGCACTCCAGCCACCGTCCACAGGATCTGTGAGGACAGGACACTTGGTGACTTCTTGATGCCAGTGATTGGCAAGATGGTTTTGCTTCGGGGCCGGAGCGCATTTCATCAGATGTTCGTTCCAACCGCAATATGGCTCCTGAGCATTGAGACAAGCCTGGCGACTTCGATGCCTATGGCACTGGGCAGCGGGTATTCTGTAAATACGATATTCTTTTTGTTCTCGAACAGAATCTGACCAATGTGGGCCCAACGACAGATATTATTATCTTTAATCTATGTCATACCGCGTACCTCGATAGACCGAGTTCTGTACCAACATACAGACTCTGCGTGTCCTTCAAGAACTGCATGGTCATCGGCGTAGATGGTAAGGGACCCCAAACTTCTACGATACAAGTTTCCTGCGTACGCGGTAAAACTGAGATCTTCTTGATCAAACCAACATCAGTAGCCACATACAGCACGGTGACACCGCGGTGCAATTTAGTTGGCGTGACATCGAGAGCGATCAAGGTGAATCTCTCGAGTAAAGCGGTATGCAATGGCTCCAGCGTCGTGCTTTGGATCGCATCATCCATCAGCTGGTACCTCTGATTGTCTATAATCTGATGAGGAGCGACGTTCGCGTTTGAACCACATCTTTGACGATTGTGATGAGATGGCCTCCTTTCCCAGGCAGCGCCCGAATTCTCTTGGTGCTTGAAAGGTCCGTTGAAGCTCGCGGTGATCGCGGACATGTTGAACGCGCAAATCGCCGACCCGGCAATTCCATTGCTAAAAATACACGTCGAGTTTAGCGAGTTTCGGTCTTTCTCCCCTTCTTCGTCATTCAAGAAACGAAAAAAGGAAAGCAGAAGAAGAGTATGCTAAGAAAGAAAAAATACGCTGCGTCTGGCAACTATAAAACCGCCCTGAAACTTTCTATTCTTATGCAGATACGAGGTAGGGGATACAACGCGATAAAATCTGATCAGAAGTACGTAAAATCGAACAATTGAATTTATTAGGTCGTCCGAAAAGTTTCTTTCGTTTTATAAGAAAATAATGGATGCACAATATCTACCGTTTTATATTATTTTATCGAATTACGTATGATCCATATTGTTCTATCAAAATAAGGATCACAACGTTCGACAGATTAGGTTTTATGTTTGTACAAAGATGCATCGTTGTAAAAGACGTGTCTGTAAAAGAAAGACACTTTTCGGACAACCTAATACAAAAGTTGTCGCTACAATTTCATTTTATCACGGGAGCGCAAAAGTTTATTACTACCGATATTAGTTGATTCTAAATTGATAGCACTTTGAGAACGAGATATCCTGATTTTGAATCTGTTTTCGTTGGTGTACTAAAATTACTGGAAAAGCGGACCTTCCTCTTCGTCGTAGCACCCTTTCGTGGGAGAAATTTCGGGAAACTGTACATACCAATTTCCTCGTTTCTTCGTGAGCGAGTATCGGCACAGACATGAGGAGAAATGTTAAGCGAACGTGAGATGATACGCGGAATGCGATTACGACGTAACAACATCCAGTGACTCTGGGACTTACATGGGCGTGGTGAACGTCGCGTAAACGATGCCTTCTTCCGGATGATAGACCGCGCCCTGAATCTCGTCGTAGTAGAAAGGAAACTCGCCGGGGAGAGAGCAATTTAATCGCGCCTTGCTGAACGTGGTCCAGACCTCTTTCATCATAATTTTACCCCCGCGATCGTTTTTACACACTCTCGCTATTCTCGAGTAGACTTTCTGAAAACAACGAAAACAGAGAGATCTTTGAATGTCGGATAGTTAGAGAGGAAGAGAAAAAGAGATCAGTGAATCCATTGCACAATGCAAAACAATACAAATTTTTCAAATAATTTACCGCAAATGGTCGAATTATCTTGTGTCGCAGAAACTAAATCTACAAAAAGAGTGGCTTTCTTTTTCTTCTTTTTTAATTTTAACCATAAAATATAGAGCTTTCCAGATCATTGTGCAACGATTCGGTCGATCGATCGTTAAACCGCGTTACCTTGCCGCAATTGATGTACTCGACGGCTGATTCGCGAAACAAAAAGTAGACGTGATCCTCCGTCTCGAAGCTGCCGACGAACTGCGGGTCGTTTAGCCATCTGAAAGCGGCCACGGACGTTGAAGATACCGAGGTTGCGACAGATATCGTCGAGAATTGGGAAAACGACTCACCTGGAGTCGTACTGATGCGTTCGAAGATTTGGCGACGCAAGCGTTCTGCATATGGCTGGATCCGCGCCGGAGAAATCGGTTGGCGCCCCGGTGAACAATCCACCTGTTGGACCTCTGGCTAATAACGCAGTTACGTTGGCACGCGGCGAGTAAGGGCACATTGCTACGCCCGACATCTCGCTGGTTACGCTGCTGATGTTCTCGATCTGTGAAATAATCGAATCGACCCTGTTCTTACGCACTGCAGTTGTGTGGAAAAGATACATGGTACTATCATTGCCAATAAGATCTCGAGCAAACATAATAGCAGTAAACTGAATGAATTGTTCTAACATCCCGTAAACGTTTCTATTCCTGCCCCAATGTTTTTAGGTGCACGCCGAGGAATGTTCACGAAACGTCGGAAGACGAAAGTCTGAACGAAATATTGCAAGTAGAATATATCGATCTCGAAATAGCTTTTATAGTCGAAGATTTAGATTTCCTCTACGAAACAGGTGCAAGATTTAAATTTCCTTTGCAATTCTTGATACAGCTACGTATATCAATGTGTGTCGCGCGTTAATTTATAGCTGCGATATATCTAGACTACGGATGTTTATGCAAATTAACCAAAGAATCTAAGAATCTAAGCGAACATTTGTGTCATTCGCTAAATTTTACAACGTCTCCTATACATAACATAATATGGATTCTTCGCATTTTTCCATCTTCGAATTTTCCATAAACGCACCAACGTTCACAATCTAGTTACGTATATCGTTTCCGCCTAATATGCTCGTAATCTCCTGCGCTTTCTCTACTTCGTATGGTTACTTACCTCTCTCCACGTGCACCAAGGGCTAAACGCGTACGTGCCGCAAGTGAATAGGCTCTTTCCATTGGTGAGTAGAACCTTCACATAGTTGCGACAGTCTTCGACGCTTTGACCCTTGTTCTGGCAGGTGTTGCTCTTATCTTCTGGCGCGGGCCAGGAGGCGTGTTCGAGCGGCGTCAACGAGGTTAACGTCAACCGGTACAGGTTATCTCTGGAATCGCAACGATTCGTTTTCGTTTGGCTCGGCGAGTCTAAAAGTCTCGGATTAAAGCACGCGTGGGTCGCGACGCGTGTAAAAAGCCGTGGCTCGCAAGCGGCGGCACGGTGAGAGCGTGCGGATCGCGCAATCACGCCGTAGAAAACTCGCAACGAAGCATAAACGGCGCCTACGTGGGCGCACGCCGCAACTATGCGCGACTACGCGCGCGACAGTCGCACCAAAAGCGATCGTTAGTCGAGCGAAGCGGCTCCGCGATCGGGCTGAGTATCGAACACGGGCCGATTAACCCTTTGCGATCTTACGTCAAGTTAGGCTCGACATTGTATTTCACTCCTTTTACTTTCGGTATATAAAAATACAAAATCAACTATTTAACGCAACAGTGAAGAGTTGTACGGTTCTAACATGTTCGCTACGTGCAGCGTGCATTCGAGTCGGTACACGCTTGTTGATTATGTATCGTATCGACTCGAATGTGACACGTGAACTAGGTGTCTCGAAATTATGAAAAAAGTATTTCGTAATAATTCATATGATGAATATATAATGTGGCAAGTTTCACGATATAACGAGACTGGTATTGTATGAAAATTATTTGTCGGTAAAATTAAATTCACAGCGCAACTCGTTAAAGGGTAGCGGTTATACGTGTTGGGAAAGACTGTTCGACACGTTGTATCTCCATAAGACATTTCAGGCTCATCGAAGTCGATGAATAATTTTTTTTCTCTTCTAAATAATTGTTCTACTGCGGATTTTTATCCATCTATTATACAGTATGAAATAAAGTTCCCGATAAGCGTCTGTACGTTCGAGCTGATCTCGAGAACCACTGAACTGATTTTGACGAGATTTTTACCATTTTAAGGAGCGTTTCTCGAGTAAGTGTTAGACGTGTGAAACTTGACGAAAGGAATCAGGGATGGAAAATAAGAACTAGAAACAATTTACGGATATCAGCAACGCAACAGCGACTAGCGACCTTCTTTTCCGCGGTCGTGTTTTGTTTAGAATCACTGCCACGATATAGCAACGCGATATTATCTCCCCACTGAGCAATGTCTTTCTCTTTTCAGCGTGCGGCATATCAGAAGAAGCTTCACGACTTCGTTGCGTGACAATTGGTGTTTCACGGACTACAGAATGTTTACAGAGCCAATAAATTTATAAAATCGTCAGCCATGTTATTACAAAAATTATATAAGAATCCGGCCAAGGATCAGGTATATCAGCTGATTTATGATAAACTTAACGGAGTAATTTTCAGCAAACGAAACAAATTACTACGTACATTCCACCTCTTTAGTTCTCGGAGAAACATAAAATTGTATAAAAATCTGCGATCTGATAATTACCAATAAAACCATTTTCTAGCTTCCACTTGTTACGCTATAAAAATATTTATTTGCATAAATATTCGCGGTCTACGATAATATGTAGACAAACGGACCTCGAACGCTATAGCGTGTATCGGATGGATGTAATCTTGTATCAGTTAGACGAGGGTTGAAAACCAGAGGCGATGGACACCGCGGTCGAGACGCGCGCGATTTCGAGAAAGGACACGAATGATCGACTCGAGGGTCGAGTATGAACAGTGTAGTAGAACAAGAGTACGACGCGCGGGCAATCCTATTGAGACAGATTGCTTCCTGTTCGTTAAACGAATAGGATGGATCGTTCGGAGACCTCGTTCTCGTCCGACGAAACTGTGTCCAACGACTCGCGTTTGTTACGCGTCTAGTGGAGTTCGATGGCCGTACGAGGAGAGCATAAAGTAGAAGCAGCAGTGCGTGACAGAAATTCAGAATGAATCCATTAATTATCAACCTGTTAACCAGGTCATCTTTTAATCAGAAAGTTCTATAATTAAGAAATTGAGAAATTAAAGCTTAATAAGAACAAATCAGTTCCAATTACGTCTCAGTCTTTGCGAATGTAAATATAAAAAGTTAAGGATAACGTTTGGTCGGACAAGTTAGCTCTCTGAACCGAACTTTTCTATGGTTAAAAAATTTCTTAAATTCGTGGAAAATGTGAAGGAATCTCTTTCGAAACACCGAAAGTCCTCTTCGAGATTCGAGTTAAAGAGACACAGAGCTATAAAAAGATTCTAGAATCGCCACAAGGTTGATAAATCAATAAACCGTGTAGGAAAATAATAAATGGCTCGGGTAGAGCGAGATGTACAAGACTGTAGGAAGAAAGACGAGAAAAGCGTGTTTTGTCCTGGAAATACGATCATTTCTGATTTACGAGAAGATGATACGAAGAAACGTTTCAACAACGGGTAAAGCTAGTCCTATCTTAGAAAGGAACCGCTGGTTTTAACAACGGGACAAGGGAAAAACGCGTCTCTGCCATACCTGTCGCGATCTCGGTGCGACACGCTCTTGGTAATCTACTACTCAGTGACGTCACGGTTGTCGACCACGGGAATCGAACTGGAAGAATGCAAATCGTGGCGCCGTGTCGCGTGCACGCACCTAGACCAGAGCACACCCTTTCCCTCCTCTTGCTATTTCTACAACTCGGTCGCGTTTCCACGCTCGTGTTTTCTTCGATCGATCTTCGAAAGTCGCGATAAATTCGCGAGAAAGCGACTCGTCTTGGAACACATTCTACCAAGACGATTTCACCGTGTTGGTTTCCACATGTTTCTTGGGTTTGGTTTAAATATGTCAGAGAACGACCTCGGATTTGCTGGATTTTTCTTGTCCTTTTCTTTTTCTTTTTGTTTTCAGGAACGAGACAAGCGTACATGCACCGTTTCTTCGACTAGCTGGCCGCGCGCGTACGTGGGTCGCGGTTAATAACTAGCATTCTATTAATAGAAGGTAACACGAGGGCGTACGCTCCTTTCCACGCTCGATTCGATCGGTACTCGATCGCGAAAATCGATCACCGGCGTTCGCGCGTTCCTCGACGATTTCGAGCAGCCGGTCGGGTAGCTGGAATGCGGCTGCTATCCGAGCTATCTCGTTGTACCCTTAGGTGCAGACGAGCGATTTATTTATTTACTTTTTTTTCTTTTTTTCGTGCATCGTAGCGGCGATAGCGAATAGGGAGCAACGCACGTATATATACAGAGAAAATACACGTCTGATAATCGTGTATATACACTGCCGATTATAAGTTTCACAACGTCAGCCGATATTTAGTACAAATTGTATCCTTCTCATTTTTTCTTATCTTCCAAGTATTTTACTATAAATCTGTTACATCGTTCGTGCCTTCTAATGTAAAACACCAAACGAAGTAAAATCTCTTACGGTTTGTCAATGGACGCAGCGAACACAAGCGTCTCGATGTTGATGGTTGGAAGTGTACATATAAATAATACATAGAATGTTCGAGGATTTCACAGTCAATTAGATATACGATTACATAATTGCCATTAAGGTAACATTATCGTAAATGATTTTACACGGAGCTGTTCGTATATCACTGTGTGCTACCTGTATCCCATCCATGAAATCATCGTGAAGCTTTCAGTCTCGTTAATTCCCATTCCAATGACACTAGAGACTCTCGAGAATCGGTTGGAGTTCGGTGAAAAACGTATTTTTGTGAGTCGAGTGAAACACGAACAATTTGGCGAGCGGCCAAGACGCTATCCCGATCCTCGGAGGAGCTCGTCGACGAGACCGGTCGCTTCTCGGTCGTCGAGAAAAATAACCGGTTGATGGCTCGGCGGATAGCCAAATCGCATGTCGATCTCGCGATCGGTTTCGATTTTTCGCATTCGCGACACGTTCGCGAACGCGTTTCCGTGTTCGATCATGCGTTTACTCGAAGAATTAACGCTTTACTTTACAATTATATCGTTCGTTATATGACATCCAGTTACAACATACGTACCGAGCGCCGACGACGACCTGCTGTCTAGCGACATCGAACAAAAGTTGAGAATACGTGGTGACTCCCTCTCGCTGGAACTGGCTAGCATCCGCCAGATCTGGAACGATAATTAAATCGCTGTAAGTGCAATTTCCCTGTTCCGCGTTCCCATGTCAGAATTCGAACGGCTATCTAGTCACGATTTAGTAAAGTTTATCGAAGAAATCCAACTATTTAACGAACTATGCGATATAATGGAAAGTAGCGTATTGCACTTTGTCTTACGGCGTGCCTGGTAACCCTGCGATCCATACGATTTTAAACGTTAAGCGAAGAAGACTGTACACGCAGAGGAAAATAGAAGAAGAATAAAGGACGCAACTCGAGTACGTAGAAAAACTCGAGGTTCTCTTGGTTTCAACGAATTCCATCGATGTTGCTCTTCCGCTTCTTGTCCTGCGTGTGTCGCCATCGCAATCGCGATCGTTTCCACGTTCCGAGAACGAGAGGATGTAAGCGGAGTCGTTTTTCGCTTCCGGACAAACTAGTTTAGCGACGAGCTATAGCATCTTCTTCCTAGCCAGCAGATTTTCTAGTTTGTTTTTTTTTTGCGTGCTCGATGCGGGCTCTAGATCGAAAGTATCGTTCCCCATATCGAGGAGCTTCGACCGATGAAAAATTGTTCAGGCCTGGAAAACTTCTCTCGTGCCATCGTCAACGCGTAGGTAAATGTTGGCGCGTTCGTTCGGCCTTTCTCGTCTCGATGCTCGAGAAGAGAATATCGCGTAAAGCGGACGCGTTTCATTCGCGATATCGTGAGTTTCTCTCGCTTTGCGTTCCTCTCTCCCTTTGTGTACATGTGCGGTTAAGTTAGTAGTTAAGTATATATGCAGGTTAAGATGAATATCGACATCATACGACCCCCTAGATATCGTAAAACGTGTGTCTGAAACATTTTTCCTTATCGCTTACAATTTTCCAGATATTCACGCGTCTCTAGATAAATGAACGAAAGTATTTGCACACTTAGCAGAGGAAACTTTTATGTACATATTGCATACGTTACATAGAACCTTTTGAAATTTTATTAGCACCCTAGTGAGATACGATTATCGTGAATGTATTGGTAAAATAAAGAATCAATCTATGTATACGATGAAAATGTACACAACACAAATGTTGCAAGCATTCGCTGCAAACATGTAGTCAGTAAGGAATTATCGCCTTAAATATATAATAAATGGTGTCAAACATATATATATATATATAAAATAGGTGGTGCCCTACTGTAATATTTTGCTGTTTATCGATAGAACGAATGATCGACTGTTTACACGCTTTTGCGACGTCCGCGAGATATATAGCACTTGCACTAAATGTTTTCAAACTTTGCTAGCATTAGGTCGTCCGGAAAGCGTCTTTCTTTTACAGACACGTCTTTTACAACGATGCATTTTTATACAAACATGAAACCTAATCTGTCGAACGTTGTGATCTTTATTTCGATAGAACAAAATGGATCATACGTAGTTCGACGAAATAATATAAAACGGAAAATGTCGTGCATCCATTATTTCCTTATAAAACGAAAGAAACATTTCGGATGACCTAATACGATCGGAATAGTCAGGTCTGGTTACAGCATCAACGAAATTTCAAAATGTTCCGCATAATCCTACGAGTGTTCGAATATTTTTTACGAGCTCTTATGCTCTTTTATATATAATAGTTTCATCTTTGTCGCTTTCTCTTCTCTCTGTTTCTCGTTGCTCTTTCTCCTTGTCTTCGTTTTATTGTTTTCCAGCCGGTTTTGCGGACGCGGCGAAACGATTCCGCAAAGGTAGCTCCGTGCGGTTCGTCGTACTTCTCGCGTTTCCACGTATTCGGGCACGCGTTTGCCTGTGTCGCGCGTGCCTCCTACGCACACAAGTACGACAACAGGGTCCGTGTAACCGCGTACGTGCGCTTATAAGTAGATACGTGTGGGACGAACGGGCCCCAGTTAGCATAACCTGATCTCGAAGGCCTCTCGGGTATCCTCCCTTCACTCTCCGCCTTTTCTTTTTCTTTCTCATTCCCTGCCACTTCCCTTTCCATGCGGACCCAAACCCTCTCCGCGCCACCTTCTTCCAGACTTCTTTTACTCCCTAGGACGAGTTTCTTTCTTTTCCCTCGCATTTTCTTCCTTCCATCGTGTCGTCCACGTTCACCTATCGATCTACGGTCAGGAGAACACTGTTTGCCCGTGTTTGATGGACAAACAGGTTCATGTACACTATTATACAAAGGACATTTGCCTCTTTTTTACCGAATTTAATTTATTAGGTGATTTAATTTATGATGCATACGAAATATCTTTTTTCTGATAAACGTATATAATCACGAAGTTAGTGGTTATTAAAGACAAATCAATATCAAACAGGCCGATCGTAATTCTCCCGAATGTAATAAATTAGATCTAAGTATATTAAATTTCCTATCTTGTTTATGAAAATGAAATGTACAGAAACCCGATAAAGGAATGCTGCTGAACATTGAGAAAATCCTAAATATATCGCTCGTAACATCGATGTGTCAAAGACATTAAAGTATTTCTGATTTTAACAGTTACCTTCTTATACACAACTTCGTCGACTTATCAGCGGCGATTCCTTTTTACACATTTTTTTAACCCAGTTTTCTTTATACTTCTAACATTATCATTACGTATTAAAATTCTTTCGTTTAATCGCGAGGAGGCATTTAAATCCGGAAATCGGCAGAAACGTATTTAGGTGTTTCGTGAAAAACGGAGTAAAAGAGGCCGCGTTATCAACGGTACACGTAACCCATCGTCATCGTCGTTACAACGATCGTACGGTGACGCAACTCGACAAAGGCGCGACAAAAAGGTTTTCCACGCCGTAACGTAGGAGGATGTTCGAGGTCGTGAAATTACGCGTCCGCGACCTCGCATGAGAGAAAGGAAAAACGATGCAACGCGATGCTATGTGAGACAACAGACGTAATAAAGCGCTAAGGATCCGTAAAGATCCGTGAATCGATCGCAGAGGTGAGAGACAGAGAGGAAAACTACAAGAGAAGAGGACGCGGATTCGAAACGGGTGTCGCCAGATCGACGCAGGAGCCGAAGCAGGAGCAGCGAGAATACGCGCGCGTGGCGACGCGTGCCACGCTCGTCGCCTACGCGTCAGCGTGGTCGAGTCGAAACCGAGCGCGGACCTCGCAGACGAATCGCTCGAAATCGCGGCGAAACTTTCAACGACTCTCTCCCTGCCACCATCTCGATCTCTGTCTCTCTCTGTCTCTCTCTCTCTCTCTCTCTCTCTCTTTCGCCGATAGTACGACGGATAAATTGGCGAAGGAGTTAGACACTTCGAAGCGGTCGAATCGCCACGCGACCGACGCGCCTTCACGCCCACGAGTTGACGATCGTCTTCTCTAACTCTTGCGCAAACTACTTTGCGGCTCTGAGCGATCCGTGGGATAGTTCGTGATAATTTTTCTATCGTCCGTCTAAAAGTAGAGATTCTCAAAATTACTCTGACGTGGATGCATAATTTAAGACTATCGAGAGTGTAGGAGTAAAAAAAGTCTAAAATAAAGCTTGCCATCTGTATAGAGTAAGAATTAAGCTCCTCAGAAGCTACATCGATCAACCGCTTCGATTTATTATCAATTGATCGATTTATCAATTTTTTGATTTCGTCAGATAAGTACGTGATTAATGTTCAATCGTCGATAATGTTATTTTCTTCTACGAGCTTATTTGTTACGCTAAGATAACGTAGATAACAGCAGATTCTAAGATAGTTTTCGTTACGATCGCCGCTTTATTTATGCAACTCTTCTGCTTATTTACAGAACTGATCAAAGTGGCTTCTGAACGGTCTCCTATCGTCTCGCAATTTGCGATACGTACATACTTGACAAACCGTCAAGCTGTGCACGTATATCCATTTACAGAAAATTTGAAAATACGAAAACACACGTATTACGGAAAGACACGAAACATCAAACATATACAATACACGCTGCGCTAGGTATTTAATGGATGAAGCAGATTTCTGCTCACATTCCGTTCCATTAACCGTTTCCACAAAAGTGTGAGTTTGCGTAAGCATTCGCAGTCTACTAACAATATCAGTTTAATATTGTGCAAGAGGGTCCTAGCAGCGAGCGTTGTATCTCCCCGTGTACATTCCTCTTTTCTCGATAACGCATGTGAAAAAGTCGTTCGTCTGTATCGAGCCTTAAGAAACATTCGCGATTTTTCTTGCGCTAATCGTCTATGATAAGAAAGAATCTCTCGTGGAAGCATAAGTTTACTCGACGTTCGCGTCGTACGTGCGAAAAGTCACGTGTACAGTCGTCTTCTTATCGCGTACTGGACTATAATCTTAAAAAAGAGTGCGATAATACGGTTCTTACCTTCGTAGGAGATACGTCGAAAGTCGTCGGTGGCGCGTAGGCTCGCGATCAGCGTGCCCAGAATCGCGAGTCGCACCGGCCACCGGTCCATCCCGATCGGGCTTTGTCCTCCTTTTCCCTCTCTCGAGTGTTCTCTCACCTGGGAGCAGAAACGTAGAAATGATCGATGAGCGGCGTCGCCGGGAAAGCTGTGTCCCTAAGGCGGCCGAGAAGCCTCGCGGACGCCATGGGACGCGCGTATACGGAGAGAAGGCGTCGCGGACGAAAGTCGGCAAACAGCGGACGACCGGGAGCGCGCGCAAGGTCGACGACCTCGCCTGCGTCTCCGTATCGACTACCTCTTTGCGTCCAGATCGCATTTATTCTCGTGATCAACGAATGATCGATTGATTTGCAGCCTCAGATCGATACTCGACTTTCATTTGTCCGGCTTTTTATAGAAGAAAAACGATCCCCGTTTGGAACGCCAAGTTAGAGTTCCGTCGCACGAGCGTCGAAACTGCGGACGACACTGTGACGAATATCGAATTTTAAAGTCTAGATCTTTGTCAATTCTCATCTCGCTATGTCATTTATTTTATAGACTACTTTGTATGTTATACAATTTTCTTTCTTTCTTTACCAATTTCAGTTTCCCTCGATCGTAAATAAATAAGCTACGATTACGATCACAGAACGCCGTTTCCTTCATTGCACGTAATTATGAAAAAGTTCTCTATATTTGTAGTTGTGACAGATATTTGCAAGCAATTGGGCAATCTACCGTGCGTTAGAGCTACGTCGTACGAGCGTTGATTTAAGGGAAAACAACATCGGATCACGTACGTGCAATCGCGTTAACTACGTAACAGTGTGTCAAATTCGACATCGATCGCGACGTTTCTCACCTAACCAAGCTGTTATCGAACGGCCGCAGATGCTTATTTGGATGTACCCCGCGTTTCCCGACAATGGCCACGACTCGACATCTCTTCTTTTGCACGCTCTTTGTCTTTGAACGTCCGTGTCACGGTGACAGCTCGCTTTCTCGTCTATGAATAGATAGCGGGATAAAGGAGGACGCGTCCCGAGACGTCGACGGACCCACGTGGTTACGATATGTGTATATACAGACTCTGTCTGCTTCGGAAGTGTGACGAGAAATAGAGAAAACATGCGGTATAAATATAAGAAAACAAAGTGCTGCGAAATTCTCTGCAGAGGTTTGCATGGAAATTCTTCCTGAAACATTGCACGGATATATTTGCCAAAGATTTGCATGGATTTATTTCCCACAGATTCGCGTGGATTTATTTCCCACAGATTCGCATGGATATATTTGCCCAAGATTCGCATGGAAATATTTCCCAAAGATTTCTACAGTCAGACTCCCTGTAACGGGGACTAAAAATTGCGCCAC
Source organism: Bombus flavifrons (assembly GCF_040668555.2). Classification (NCBI taxonomy): domain Eukaryota; kingdom Metazoa; phylum Arthropoda; class Insecta; order Hymenoptera; family Apidae; genus Bombus; species Bombus flavifrons. The sequence continues at coordinate 12,405,930 of NC_138451.1, read as the reverse complement.
TGTCCCCGTGCAATTTAGAAATTGTTGGAAATGACTCGCTTTTGATATAAAAATATATGCGTCTTCGAAGTCACTCGAAGCAGAGTTTTGCATTAACCCTTGTGCGACGAGAAGGCATTGTTTACAGTGTTTTATAATATTAAAAAAATACATATTTATTTAGTTACAGTTCTTCGCGCTCTTGAATTCGTACAACGCGAAATCCGTATAACCCGGAACGTATATTTCGCGTCATAGAAGGTCCTACTGTATATGGATAAAGTAGCGCAATGGACACAATGGATTGATATTATCGAAATCCAGAAAATTCGATCGCAACACGTGGAAATTCTTGAGGAAGCTACGCGTGGAAATTCGCGTAAACAACGATTCAAATTAATAGCACGAGGGACACGTGACACGACGCGTAGTTGGAAGAACAGAGCCACGAAATTCCGCACTTCTTCCGAGTATCCCCTTCCTGCTGATCGACGATAAAATATTCCGGTCGACGTTGCGGTGGTCTCGGTAGGGTAAACTTTTTAAAAGTCCATGGTTGCTTGCGCGATACTAGGGTGGTACGAACGTCACGGTGGTCTCGAGAAACCCTAAACAGGATACGGTGCTTTCTTCGAATATAAATATCGCGGCAGACAATTTTTGTTACTCGTTTCGTCGCTTCGCTATTTTATTGTTGTCGTCCCATTCTAGTCCTCTGTGTATTATGATCGATCGTTTGGACACTTATAAAATTGGAGGCAGAGACAGAGAGGTGGATATATCGAGATATATTAGAGGAGAAACGGTGTACCGTGACATCGCCACGAATAAGGCCAACGAGGAGCACCAAAGTTACCGTATTTGTCCCGAACACGCGTATGCATGTACCTACATACATACGATACGTCGAACGGTTTCGAGATCGAAGAAGGTTGCACTACGGAACAATATGGAATGTATTAAATATGGAATACTTGTTGGGAACGTACGAAGCTAAGCTTTCATTTTTCCCTATAAACCCAAGTTACGAGTTGCAGCGTTAATGAAACTCGTTGCGACTGGTACTTAACTAGTTAACTAGATTGTTGTTTAAATCTGTCTCATTTAATCGTAAGGATTGAGTCTTTAGTTGATTTTATTTTTCTGATTCTACTCGATCCTATATTTTGTATATTTCTTGCAAATAAACGAGATTCAACTGTGCTCAATTCGTATCTACAAGACGTCAAATTCGTGACATTTTCGATGTATATCGTTCCGTTTCCAGCTCTATATTTTGTATTTGCTCGCGTCAGATAACCGGCGTCGAATAAATAAACGTAAACTTTAATTATCGCGTAGAAGAGATACGACGAGCGAAGACTTAACGTGTCGTCGCCTATCTCCGATCAACCAAGAACGAGCTCGGTTTATCAGGAAATGATGTCCAAGGGAGAAGATGAGAAAAAGGTTTTCCACGTTGTTGAAGATTCTTTCATATTAGACGAGCTGCGCGAATTCGAGCGATTTGATCAAACAGATGACTCGAAATCGCGCAACTTGTATAATATAGAAGAATCAACAAGATTCAACAACGTGGAAAAAAGTGATTTGAAATGATTCAATGAAACGATAAAGATAAAGAAACTTGAAAAAATACTTCAAGAAGGAAAGAAATATAAAGATAAAGAAGAATAGACATTGCGAGAAGCGAGTATAGATGCATAGATCGACGTCCTTCTCGAGTTCCTGGTCCGTTCAGCGGAAGCGTACTTGATCGATCGATTATGCGCGCGTGACGAGAAAAAGACGCGCTATACCGTGCTGTCATGCCGTGTTGTCCTGTCTTTCTCAAACGTATGCTTAGGTATGTATGGCCGGAATGTCTGTGACGAGCACCGTTAGTCGGTGCAACCGGAGCTTTCGTATCGCACACGAGATGCCTCGTTTTTCTTCCGATTACCTTCGAGATAACGGCGGTCGAATGGAGGCGATAAACGCGCTCGAGTTTTTAAGAGATTAGAAGCTTATTTTCGATTCGTAGCTGTTGTTTACAGTGACTCCCTAAACCCTAAAGTCCCACCAAGTCGTTTTATTTTCTCTTCTAAATTTCCCGTTTTTCCTAATATATACAATAATTCTGTGCTCGGTTATACTGCTTCCTTTGAATCATTTTCCATCCAATTGCACTTTCCTATCCGATCCAAACCAGTACCTATAACGTCGAGTATAGCTGAAGTCTTATTAAAATAAGTTAGATCGAGCCAATCAATTGTTTCGCTTCGAACCACTATACATACACAGCCTCGTCACACTATCAGCATTTCGAACTAGAAGCGTAGTCTAAACTTATTGATATAGATAGCGAATAAATATAGCTATCTATACGTAACGCAACAAGCTTAGAGAATATTCCTGGAATAAAATCGCAATCTGTTTCGCAAGAAAGACGGTATGGACCATGTTAAGTACCTCTGTCGTAATAAACATTGTCGCGATTGAGTCGCTTCGAACACATGCTCGTTAACTTCGTAAATTGGAATCCAGAAAAAGACGACAATTACAGGCTCTAGCTCTTAAAATTTACAGAAATATTAATATAGAGAAAATTCTTCGGAAACAAGATCTCTTTTTCCAAACGACGGATATTACGTAACGATGTGTCTGGATAATGTGAAATCGATAACTACATAAAAAGCGAAGTTGATCTGTTCGGCGTCTGAGAGGCTCGATTTAGCTCCAAAAATAACACGCAACGTAAACGGTGCTAAGCTATAAGTCGAGGTTACAATTTTTCAACGAGATACTTTTGAATTTTGCTAGGAAATTAATATATTTCTATTTCACCGTAGCAGTTCGAGATCGAACGATTACTACTATCGTGCCTATTTCTCTCTTCGAACCATCCTCGAGGTTCCTCTCGCAAAGAAGAGCAAAGACTAGAACGTGTACACGACGCAGCACGTGGCGCATCAATCTCTGTTCGCCTCAATCCGTGATGCGTTTTACTCTACCGATTTTCCAGAGACTCTCCTCGCAGGGTGTGGCTCGTGAACAGTTCGTTCGTCTCTTTCTCTCGGTGGAACCGTCTTGTTTCCTAGTACCACGGATAGAAGCTTGCGGTGGCTAGCGCACTCGCACGAGCGCGTTACTCGGACGCGATTTATCTCGAGCCGGTAGTAGAGTAGGTTGCTAGTCGGAGGAGCGAAGCGTACATAGCTGCGTGTAGTCGGACGCGCGCGCGACCGGCTTGCGAGAAATTTTATGGGAGCGGGTCGCCAAACATGGTAACACGGTCGCGACTTACCTCGACGGAGGCTGCCGCATCGTCGGAGCGCTCTCCTCCGAGATCGGCATCTCAGTGGCCACGGCCGAGACCGCGATCTCAATTTCCAATTTTAATTCCAATTTTGACCTTATAGCCGCGGGTTCCTTGGAAATCTCCTTTCGTTTCTATGGTTTTTTTACTTGCACGCTACTGTTGTATTTACTGTAACTAGACTACGGATTCTTACGTATTTATGGAAAATTTCAACACGCAGAAATGCACATAATATAAAAAATATTCCAAATACTTTTCACGATTTTTAATGGGAGAAATAAATGTTTAGTCTAAATAATGTGCAGTCTAAATCAGGGCTTCTTAAAACTACGTATCGTGATCGCATATGGGGTGAGAAGTGTGTAGAATTCATCGAGTTATTGATATCGATATACGTATAAAACACTAGCTTTCTAAAAGATCGTTTAAACGTGTCTCCGTCTGAAATTAGGATTCTCAGCAATTTCTAAAATGGCCTTAAACGCACTGATCTATCGCGAAACGACATCTTCGTCATTGACGATTGAAAAGTCTACCTTTTTATGTATGTAACCGCGGTCCCGTAAAATTTTCCCGGGCAAAATGCAGTGGCGAATGGAAAAGATTTAAAAAGCGCTGCTTTAAATTATATTTGCATATGTACCGCTTATTAGGTTCTGTATCACTGCAAAAGTCCAATGTTATGAAAATGATGCGTAGTACCTTCGTTGAAGAAGAAAGGTATACACCAACGTTTTTCGTAGCCACTGTATTTCGTTTGATTTCACACGCCTTGCCATTATCATGTCGCATCCGATTTTTAAGATTTTCTCCGTTATCGTGATTCAACATTCAGGGTGGTGGCTCTCTGAGATTGAGTGGAAACAGGTGGTTCGACGATCGGTCGTTCGCTTAACACTGCAGATAACACGAGGGCGTGCTATCGACTCGACCTCTACACGGTTGCGGTTACCACCATCGCGTGTCGCGCGAAAGAACGTATACAGCTTCTCGTTGATACCGTACCGAAGCAATTGAATGCGATTTCTACCAAAAATACATGATTTTTCGAGCGAAATATAGCGAGACCTCGATCGACGATCGGCTTCGCTGGAACCGAAGATAGCCCGGATAAATCGAGACGTGATAAATTAGAAAATGTCGGCGGAAATTTATAATTCGCTATCTTACGTTCATTCTATATTTTGGGAATTTATTATAAAAACAGAACACGTAGTAGGGATGACCTATATGATTAAAGAAACGATACTATAGGAAGATGACACGCAAAAAGAATAATAAGTCCATTTCAATCAGTTTTTTCACTATTGTATCATTTGACAGCTAAAAAGAAGTATATATATTACGAAACAGTTGGAGAAAGAAATTAGCCGATAGATTCAGAAATGTACGTACGTGTTTCGAAGATAGGAGATAAATTATTCACAATGTTTTCTGAGAAACGTTCAGGAAACTGTCATCAATTCCGATATGGAATTACTTTACAACGTATCGAATAATAAAAATGACTTCGAAAAATCGAGAAACGTGATCGTTCGCGTTTCTCATCGCTGGTTTTTATATATAATAACTGTCTATCGTAGAATGGTTCGGTTTGACAAGTTTAGTCTAGTTTGACAAGAGCTCAGCTAATCGACGTTCGAGAAATAAAAAATGGAGCGCAATTTATGGAAACTTCATCTTATAATATCTCACAGCATTGCAACACGAACACAAGATATAAAACGAATAAAAACATATTGTGAACTAACCATCGTCTCCTCGGATCGATAAATGGAAAACGGCGTCAAACAGTCTGGCCATGCGATAAATTTCCCTCGGAATGCGCACCTCGCTTTCAGAATAGTTTATCGAAACGTATTCTCTCTACAATTTCCACAGCATTCTACTGTCTCGATTGCTGTCTGCCGAGGAAATTTATCGGGGAGAGTTATCGAGTCAAGTCACGGCTTATCGGGAAATCATCGATAGAACGGTCAAGGGAGAACGATAAAGGCAAATTATGTGTAATGTCACGCAAAGGCAGATATCGGGCTCGCAGTACGTTGAAAACTTCGTGAAAGCTTCATCAACTCGACAGAAGAAAAGTTTTGTTCTTCCTTCTGGTTGAAGCGTAGCAGAGGAACTCGACAAAGAAGCCATTCACGGCAACCAACCACTCCTCTCCAACGATCTTTTGCCTTCTGCTGCTTCGTCTGTTTCGTCTCTCTCTCTCTCTCTCTCTCTCTCTCTCTCTCTCTCTCTCTCTCTCTCTCTCTCTCTCTCATAGAGGGTGAGAATCTTTGAAAGAAATCGGTCGAGTTGGCGTCAAGGTGGTTCATTTGGATGACAGCTCTGTCACGCGATCACCTCACCTGTTTTTCGTCAGGATTTCTGTTAATGTCTCACTACAGATGCTTGTTTCGACTACGAAACTCTCAACTTAACTCAATCTTCGATTAACCGAAGGTTTTTTTACAGCTTTGGTGACTGACAAAAATGACGAAAAATGAGGAATAAGAGAATTAGAAAATAACTGATGCACTTTCTAAAAAAAGAGTCTATAGCTGTATGATAAATTTCGGATGGTATTTGTTGGAATTCATATTTTTATAAACGTAAATAAAAGAATAGAAGAACCTAAACAGGGATTCATTCCATTCGTTGGATATTATAACGAGTATATTTTGGATGTTTTAAAATATTTTCATGTTTCGGTTCAAGTTGTATAAGGATTACTACAATTACCGATTTATATACAGATAGCTGTTACGAAATAACCGAAAGCAAAGCTTGCAAAGTAATTGAGTCTACTCACCATTTCGTCTTATTGGTACTTTTTCCAGAAAGTTTCTCGTTTACTTCTTTATCTTCGACACTTTCTGCATTTCCAATATCAGATACGGAAAAATACATACTTTCAATTTCAATTCAAACAGAACTTAGACATTAATTGCGTTATACGCGATGACGTTTTATATTTAACGTCTTTCTTAAATCTTTTACGAGCTTCGCTGTGTTATCTCTTTCAGATTCGAATTTTTTTTTAATCGCGGGCCAAATATTCTGTAGCAATCAATAACAACACATTCTCTGATATCTATGCAAAAGGAATATAATGCATTCAAATCTAAGATTAACTTTACCAATAACTAGTTAATCCTTGCTGCATAAATGAATTAGGACACGAAATTAAAATAATAGCGATATTTCTAGTTACAACTAATAAACAATACTATTCTAATCGCGACAAGCCACTTTCTTCTTCTCGCATTAGTCGACGAGTGTACGTAGATGAATGCGTATCAAACTACGTAACACTTCTATACGAAATATATGTAATTATATTACCAGGCAATTTTACCCAGTAAAACTTCCGATATAATTAACAAAACCAGAAATTTTCTCCACTATCGAAAAAAAAAAAAAAAATGTCTCGATGCTAAACAGGCTAGCCATAAATTCTTACATTTATCAAACTTAAATGAAAGCCAATCCCTGCTTAACAGAATTTCCTTCTGACGCTATGGTCAACGTCGACGTGTTAAATCAGCTTACGTATATACAATTAAACACCAGCAAGGTGACCATTGGCGCTGCCTTGCCGCAGGCGAGAAAGTGCGATTTCGAGCGTGTACGGAACGCGGACCTGAAGATTCGAATCGTAATTTAGAGCGGATACATGGTGAACCAATCTCACTTGATACTAAACAGCACGAGAAGAAACGAGACAAGACGGCAGACGACACGGAACCCAAGTGGATAGCTTTTACTCGCAGAGAAACGATTCGCAAGAGTACCGTGTGTGTGTTCGACCGGACGTCGAACGAACGAGCACGAGAGAGGTAGTGGGCCAGCTCCTTATACGGATCGTTGTTTCGGTCCGCGTGAGGAGAAGTTGCTCCGATCCGTTTGACCATCCAAAACGAGTGGGAACCCTGCCGCGAAAACGGAGATTCTCACCCGCACCTTCGCTTCGTTTCAAACGAAGGAACCTTTGCCCTTTTTCCATTCGTCAACGAGTCTACGTGCTTCGAAACCTTTGGACAAACTCGATAATCTCGAGGGTTGAATGTATATTTTAAACTTCCAAGAGTATATTTACGGTGTAGTTGTACACCGTGAGCCTAAACTCACGTGCTACGCGTCGAGTCCAGGAGATACTATGGCTCGAGATAAGACGGAAATCGAGTATAATAAAACGTTTAATCCTCGAGGACCGGATATTTAGTTAATCTTTAAAATTCTCCTTCATAACCATTATTATTATTATTATTACTATTATTATTAACCGGTATATTGTTCTTCGTTAACAGATAGAAACGGTATCGGAGGATGTAAATTAATTGAAACGTCTTTTAACGTTGACTCTGACTGATCGGGAGTTAAAACCAGCGTTCTATACCAATTTTTAACTTCTATATACACCGGATACAAATTTTGCCAACGTAATCACGATGAACTACTACACGCCAATGGAATTTCAAAATGAAAACACACATAATATACGAATAACAGTTTTCTATGTTACGTTTTAAATACCTTCGTAGATCGTTGCACGTAGAATAACCTTCTGTCGATTAATACTGTCTGGCTGGAGATTAAAGCAAATTTACGTGTACTCGACAAGTTTTCAAATTCGATTTTCTCGTAAATGAATCTTCCAACGCAATCTTCTTATCTGTGATTTTCATCTCACGTCGTGCGATAGAATCGCCTTCGTTTCACTTGCATATACCGTAAATTTAAATTGACATGTGCAGCTATACACTTTGGATTAATCGTACGTTTATGTAATGATTTCTCCGAAGTGATCGAGATATTTCCATTAGAAGAAACATAAGCCTTATCTATTGTCAGCGTTAACTTTCGTAAACAGGATTCGATAAACGGCAAGGAAACTTATTCCTCTTCAATTATATCGTCAAATTACCGAGAGAGCCTAGTCGTTGGTAGGCGAGCCAGGACAAAACATTATCAGAAACAAGGACCCAACGCGTCGTACGTGACCGAAAGAAACGAAACGACACGACTCGCGTGCGTTTCATGGGCAATGCGTGACGAGAGATGCAACGAATCGTTAAAATGCCTCGTAAACTACCTCTCTGTTTCTTCGACCTCGAAAAAACCCATCGAATCGAGAAGCTGCGTTCGACGCGCGTTCCATGTACCACGATTCGTTCGAATCTATCGAACACGTGTTAACGTGGAATTTTTCCTCGATTTTCTTCTCGCAAGAAATCAGGTCGGCGTTCGATTTCTCTTATGCTGGAAATACATCTCGCGTTCTTCAATTCTTGTAAACGCGTCTTTCGTCTCTAAACTTTTGCAAAATTCCCGCAATATGTATTTTTATTTCTATACAAGCTTGCATCCTTGTATGTATTTTATATTTTTTCTACAGTAACGAATAAATCTAAATGAATAAAATACAGAAATAGATGAAGAAATTTTTGCTACGATTACTATTATAATTCTATCCTTCTTCTTATTTCACGATCGCTTTCGTAACGAAAATTAAAAAACAACAAGCGGTTCGATAAATAAATAATTCATGCCGTGAGTGGACAGCGACGCTCTCTTGTGCGCGCGACACATATGAATTTCCTCTGGCTTTCGGACCCAACACAATTTTCCCTCTTTCTTCCTTCTCTTTCTCCTCTTTTCTTTCAATTTCGTCTCGTCTCATCGTATCGTGTTTACGTCCGGTACTCTGAAATCGCATAATCTGTTTTCAAGCTTTTCCTCGGCTTTCAACGGTACAGCGTTTTTCGAGTCATTTTCTATCATTGGGAAAGATTTCTAATTTGAGGAAACTACGAAATACTCGTTGTTACTGATACACGCACGATTTCTCGTTTCTATCGCATGCTTATTAAACTAAAAAATGTCGCAAAGTAGATAGAAAAATTTATCTGCGATCATTCATGCGTGCTTCCTAAAGTACGTAATAGGCAAGTGTAGGTTAATCTCGAATCATCGAAAAGTAATTATACCGGTGTACGTCATACTGATCGCAGAGAAAAACGCGAAACGAGTACTTAAGCAATCTCGCGTGCAACATACTCCTCGTTGCAGAGTGTACACACTGTACGACTCAAAACTATGGATTGACTAATACATAAAAAATATGTACAACACTCCCATTTCAAGAAATACCGATAAACTTGAAAATTTGAAAAATATTTCACCGACAAAGACCATAAATCGTATTGTTCATTTTTTTGAACCAACTAATTTTATTCTGGCACAATCCTCAATATCGATCGAAGCAACTGAGATATCAAACGAAAATAAGAACGAAATATCCTATAGAAGCTTTTTTATTTTATTTGCATAGTATTTAGATGTTTATATGGTTGTTCGATGGTAAGATGCAGTTATACCGCAGTCTATACTTTCTACGGTAAGAACGACATTGGAGAGGACGAGACCCGAATAGACGAGCCGTTAACCGGGACGATTAACGCGCGACAAATAATAATATATACTCGCGTCGCTCGTAAAGTGGTCAAGTTAAACCGTACAATCTATACGTATGCATATACACTTACACAGATTTCGAGGAGAGGTAACCAATCACGTATCCATGGATTCTATCGACATATCCTTCTCTTCTGTCCTCCACATGATAAAGTCGTCCTGTGATACGTTTCGAGCTCCAGATTATCGAGAAGAAGTCTGATCTCGCGTTCGAAGATTTGGACGCGAAACTTTTCGTAAAAGATGCGCTCTTTCAATTCGCAATTTGTGATTTAAGTAACGAGCGCCAACGTTTTATGGCAAATAGGGAGAAAAGGGAAAAAAGCAACGTGGGTTTCAATGTATATTAGGTTAGGTTGGATACACAAACAATAACTTCACATTACATAACGCACATGCGTCTCGACTGCCGCGAGAACACTGAGGCACCGTCGCTCGTCGTACAACCTCCCCACTACCGTGGTTCGTTCTTTTGAACCCCATACGCGTATAGTATACACGAGGTCCCCACTGGAAAGACCACTTTGCAGTTTTCTTCGATTCTCCCTAGATGGCCGACAGACCAGCAGCGCTGCTTCCGAACTTCTCGACCGTCGATCTCTTTCTATCGTAGGAGACTCCGCTATGGCCCTATCGTCCCTTCCTTTCTCATATTTCCCGGTTTTTCTTAACTTAACCCCATGGTTTCCCATTTCTTCTCCTTTCTTCTCTTTTGTCCAGTTTGCTTTACTTTCCCATATTTTCTCTAGAATTTCCTTTCACTCCCTACCTTCCTTTTCTGTCCTTTTCTTCGCTTCTCTCCCTTTTTCTCTACTTTTACGGATATTGTACACTTTTTTTACTTGAAAATTTTTACTTTGCCTGAAAATAACTGGATAGATCTTGCGAACTCTTCTTGTTATACTCGCCTTGTTTGGAAACAAGCGTCCGTGAGAGAGAGAGAGACAGAAACGCATTTGTATACGCACCAGGGCGCCCATCTCGTCCTCGACAAAGGACGACCGGCCACCCTATTCGAAGGCCAAATCGTCCAAGGTCGATCATCCTTCCAACGAAGCGGCTCGGTCGAGTTTTCTCTTCTTCCTTCTCTCACCCTTTCCTCTCTCTCTCTCTCTCTTGCCTCGAGATCGGACGGTGGATTTGCTTGCTCGATCGGGACGACAGAGTGGAAAGAGGAAGGAATGAGACGATTACGCCGTTTACGATTCGAGTTTGTTTGCTACCTGCTGCCTACATGACATCGGACGTAAAACGGACGGATGAAAGAGGTCGGGAAGCGTTCGTGTTTGTAAGCAAAGGAAAGAACAGATGGACAAGGGTCCGAAGAGAAACGAGGAAGGGAGTGGGAACGAGATATTAACCCTTTGTGGTCATACCGAAACAGAGATATGGGTACCATGTTGGTTGGATTTAATTTTTAATGGACGAATATCAGTAAGTCGACTCGAGGCTTCCGAGAAAATAAGTAAAATTTCGGAAATTTAATAAAATCTGGGCAAATTCACCGACATATTAATCTTTTACGTTAAACGTTTCTGTGCAAAGGTAAATATCACGAACAGTACTACTGCTTTACTATCGGGACCAGTAAACTTCGAATTTGACTCTGACAGTTCGCAATTGAGACAATTTTTCAGAACCTACGATTCTCGTATTATAGGATTTTGTTGCTTACGAAGTGCAATTTAGAAAGAACGACGATTAACAAACCACATAAATCGACAGGGAACAGGCACGCTGCCTCAGACTGCCTGACGGATAACTGTGCATACCAACGTGTACAAAGATGCATAGAATGCACCAGAACAAACGTAGTTTATATTTTTTCAACGCGATCGAAGGGCAGAGAAAGGAGAAACATAGGGGAGGGGGAAAAGGAGAAGAAGATGGAAAAAGAAGGTTCAAGGTCGTGAGGATGAAAGAAGCGCGTTTACCGTAGGAGTGGTCGTGTGGGGGGTCGATGCGTCGTGGCCTCGAGCGTATGTGTACGCGAGAACGGTTTCGGAACGGCCGCGTAATCCGAATCCGAATCCGAAACCAGTTTCTGCCCCGTGGGTCAACCAGACCCGTCCTCTTCTTCAACGTCGTCTCCCACCGCGTTCGACCCATGTTCGTCACTCCCCCGAACCGAGTCTCCCCCTTTCTATCGCGGCAATACATCTCCTTTCATCCGAATCGCCGCGACCACCTCGTATTTTTTCCATTCTGACGTTTTTCAACCATCATCGACCGATCACGATGATCTAACGATAGAAAAATCCTGATTGTTGCGTCGATGCGATACCTACGAACCGTTCTTTCTCGTTCTTTAAAGACGCGTGAATTAGTGAACAGTTGATGAACAGCGTTCGGAGACAAGATGTTCGTAGGTGTATTATGTTCATGTCGCATGTCAGTATGCGAATAAATGATAAACACAACTGTTCGTCAAACGTAATAGTTAACTCAAGTGTTTGCATCAAACGAACACGGTGCAGTACTTGAAATATTTTTCTAGGTTTTGTGAATTTGTTACATGCAATATTCGTAAGAAAACCGTAGAACGACTATAAAACGTTTGCCAACATCTTACGAAATGTTCGGTATCCGCTCGCGTTCTTTTCGCGAACTATCGAGCTTCAAAGTGGGGATACGATGTTGCTTCTGTTGGTGAACAGTACGCAAACTACCTGCGAGCTGCCTGAACAACTGGCGAACGGTTCAGGACGATATTCAGGAAGTAGCTCAGGTCAATATGAACCCAGCGTAATGTTTGTTTCTTCCGTCGATTCTATTATGTCGATATTATGAGTTTTTCGACGAACGTTTCATTTCCGTAGATAACCTTACGCCCTCTTATCCAACTCGGACGTCTCACAGAGAGGCATACACATAAGTATTATAACGCGATCTTGTCAAGGACTTGGTTGCATCGTCTCGCGATTCCAGGAACAAGCGTGTACTGTAATGATTATAAGTAATAAATTAAATCACTTCTTCAGTTCATCGATTTTTATTATTTATGCCAAGTCCATACTGACCAGATTTGTTCACGAGCAACTTACGAGTACGCTGCAACTTACGAGCAGGATAGAAGGAAAACGAGTTTGTTGCGAATAAGCTCATTAATTTATTGTATTTTAGGCAAAACGATTATTAAGAAGCATACATACTTTTGACATTGCGTAGTTTCAATATTTCACGTAAATGCTAACTTCATCTCACAATATATACGATAGATTATTTCGCAGTATAAAAATCGTGAATATTTTCGTTTGACCGAGTAAACAACGAATAAACAATGAGCGAAGAGTAAAGTCAACTGAGAAAGTCGTATTCTTAGCAATAATTTTCCCCGAAATAAGCAAGTGTCGAGTAACTTACGGATACGAGTGTACTTGATTCGCGTTACGTCAATGTCGAGCTTGAATTCAGTTTAGCTCAGCATTGACAGATAGAATGGATTCGCTGATTCTTTTTTAACTGATTGTGAGCGATGTCTCTGGTCGATACCGTCTACCACGATACCGCGCATAGTCGTCGACAGTGGATGATGCGCGTAGAATCGCGGTCGATAAATACGTAATTCTTGATGACGCGGCGCGCACAGCCAACGAAAGGTAATGGTTTGAACGTTAACACGGATAGAGATTTGAAGGGGGAAAGAAAGGCTTCTATTGCGCGCCTCACAGTCGTGCTTTACTTTCCGTGATCCCAGGATTACGCGATTCTCGCTTTAACTCGCGTGGGTGATGCACTGATCGCTTTGTGCTCTTACGAATAATACGGAATAATACGGAATAACCAGAGAACCGGAGAACCAGAGAACCAGAAGAAAGACTGTAAAAGCCGGAAAGCAAAGATGAGAGGACGAATCAGCGTATTTTGCGCCGCGATGGTCGCTACGGTGATGTTGTGCAGGTTAGTCGATCGATAGCCGGTTCAGCGGCTTATGGACGCAATTAGCGGTGGGACTATTACGATACATATTGACGCTCGAATAATTCGATATCCGAGTACTTAGTCCATTAAAAGGTATCGAAATCGCGGGTTAGCATTAATTTTCAGTATCGATACCGATATCTGATGGAGCAACAGGTATATCAATCTATCTATCGATCCAACAGCAACCGAATATTTATCAAATACTTTACGAATACCGAAATAGATGATTTCATAAATTATAAACATCTGAAAGCTTCGAAAATTTTACTTTTGAAACTTCAACTTTTAAAACTTCATATTGGTATCGACACTTTCGTACAAGTATCGATCAAGCGTTTGGTGTAAATATCAAAGAGCTACGAATTTTTATCGATACCTACAACTGTTCACGAATGTCTTTGAACATTTCTAGAAATTTCTTTATAAATATACATACATATAAGAGTGTTTTTCTTATGCAAAATACTTTGAAATGTCAACTATCACGATTATATCAGCGAAGTTGTACGTCTTTGGATAAAATACCACATACGATATAGCGTCAAAATTCGTGAAGTTTCGATAAGTGTCAATGCGGTGTATTAGTCCCAACTCTGGTCGCGATGTATGTTTTTATTAAAGCCAACTTTCTCCGGCGTTTTCTTCGTGCGTGCGAGAAATTACGTGGTCACAGCGTGCATTGTTTTGAAGTAACGCGCACTTCGATTGGTAGCAGGTCCAGTGGACAAGTATACGCGGGAACGGATTGGCTGAGGGGTCTCCACGAGAATATCGGGGCGCTGAATAGAAACATTCAGCACAATGTAATGCAACTGAATCAACGGATACAAGAAACGGTGCAAGCAAACTCGGCACAGATTCATCGGGTAACGGAAAAACTGAACGAAGAATTAGGTACGGTGGAATTCCACTTAAATCAAGTAGTTGTTGGGACAAAATTTTAGTTAACGTTCCATCGAATGAGCTTTTGCACATTTTGTTTTCTTTTTTTTTTTTTTTAGTAGTAGTACATAATCAGTTATACAATGCACTACAAAGAGTATTGGCAAATGAAGCAACGGAGCGCTTTTATTAATCAAATTCTACACTGCATTTTCATAGTATCGAATTTTTGTAGCGATATGAAAGTACTACTAAATGATACTAAATTTTATATAGTTGCATCTAATTAAATGGTATGTAAATGCTACAGTAAGTAGAATTGTACTTATACTTTTGGCGCAGGAATACTTTTTGTAGGCATTGTACACGCGTAATTCTCAAACGATGTAAGAATACTTGCCACGAATGCATTCGGCACATAATTTAGTCTTTACAGCTATGAGTAATGTGATTTCCTGCGTAATAGGCATGAATAATTCCCTGATGATGACTATTATGTCTACCTGAAAGCGAACTACTACGTAAACAAGCGATCAGGTAGTGGGAGGAATCAGTAAACTTCTACTACTTACATCTATAAACCCTAGACACGCAAATTAATACCCCAATGGATTCAGATGGATGTAGTTCTACTGTACGCGATAAACGGATTACTCGACCTTTTTAAGTTCTTTCTTCGACTCACTGCTGGAAAATTACACCAATTACAGTTAAACGTTAACGTAAACGTTCCTTTCACTATCGACAAAGAGATCCGTTCTCTCTTCGCTTTTCAAGGCGATCGAATTTTTTATCTAATCGCAATATTTGCATCGCTCGTCTGATCGTTTCACTTTTTGAAATATCTTCCTAATTAAGTAAGCGATACATCTATGACACATAGTGAAAGCATAGAGATTTATTTAACACGTTATAACCATCGACATTTTTCCAATGTTCAAAACTAAAATTACGTCTATTTATAGCTTCTAATCGAGTTAACGAAAAACAGAAAAATATACGCAACTTGAATAATCGCGTAAATTAATTATTGTTTCTATGTCTTAATGTCAACGACGATGAAATATGTTTCGCATAAAATCCGTCGTTATGGATCCAGTTACGCTTTTCGTTGCATTATGTTCTTGTAGCATGTTGAATCTTAAAATTGCAATATCATGTTCTTTCCCCGTGCTCTTCAATCAGATAATGAAACTGTTCTAGCTCATGGTCCAGCTTCGGTGCACAAAATTGGAGGCAATAACGTGATTATATCTAACAACGATGGAATGAAGATCGTTCATTCTGGTCGCACCTCGGACGGAAAACCGTACGTTCGCGAGAGCACGGATAAAATCGTGGGCGACATTCTTCGACACGTGGAAAGAATTTACGACCCTACTATGAATACCTCAAAGGTGCTAGGCTACACGTTGGATTTGAAGGATCCCGACGCGAAGCCTATTCCGATAAGCGAATTTGCTTAATCGACAAACAATTGACGACCGATGGAAAGAAAAGATGATTCCTGTCGATCGACAGAGACACCTAATACAATATATGTAATTCTATATTTAATTCCAATACAATATATTTTACAGTAGAACATCGATTATGACGACACGTCGTGTGGACAATCGAATAAATTTGTTTCCATTCGAGAGATCACATTTTTTTAATTATTCCATAAATATGAATATTAAACGGATCTTTCAAGACATTTTATAATTGGATACGTATAGGACAAATCGACAAGTGCGCTTTTGTTAATTTTGGCGTCACTTGGTGGCAAAGATTATTGAAAAGAGAACAACTGATCAGGTTCGATAGGATAACTCTTCTAAAAATAGGCGGTGAAATTTGATATGAAATACGATTTTTATTAATCCATATTCTAATAATCGAGGTTTTACAGTACTTGCGGTAATTCGAAATCGCCCGCAACTATGTATGTAAAAGTACGATATGAATAAATAAATGCATGAATAAGAAAGCAATGATTGCAATGTCGTCAATGTGGCTTATATTCAAATTTTTGTAGAGAGAGGAAAGCTGCTCGACGCGAAAAGTGTGTTACTTGAATGGTAAATGTTCCGCGAATATGCGTGTCAAAGTGGCGCCGAGAGAAACGAGAGATCGCACGCGGGGTGCCTTAAATGGAAGTGCCCCTGGCTTGTCCTCGATCTCGCGTTCTTCTCGCCTTCTCTTTCAACACGTTTCTCTATTCCCCTTTCCCTCTTTCCCGCCCTCTTTCGTCATTTCCCTACCTCTTTCTCTTCACCCCTGTCCTTTTCCCGCTATGCACAGAGAATTTATATTGTCCTTGATTTTATCACGCCTAGAAAAGTCGAATCGGCAACACGATTTAGATTTACGATTCGATGAACTACTTGATAAATTTTCTAGCTATATCAGACAATTAGCTCGTATTATTTCAAATACGAGCAATCAAGTCGATAGTAAGTGACAGAAATTCTCAAAACTGCGTTATCCAAGTATTTCATTGTGATATATTTTTTACTTCCTTTTAAATACAATATGAAATTATTTAAAAACGGTACCATCCGATTTGGAAAATATTTATTACTAACAAACAACATATTTAGCAACGTTTTCAATTACAAAATTACTCTGGTAATAAAGAGTGCTGAAAAAGAAATGATTCTAAATAGCCAGAAGAGCTATCAAAGTATCCACACCTCAATGTAACCGAATAACCGTGAGTGGAATATCCATTCTATTTCGCGAATCTAATTTATTACATGGAACTATAAAATATAAAAGGAAATTCTCAAAGCAAACCGCGACGAGTGCTTTATCATTTTTACAATATTAATCAACTTACTATTGATTAAAAGAAGAGACAAGGAAAGAAAAAGATAAATTCCCGTGTTAATTATTTGCACAACACTAGTAACTATTAATCTATGCACTCGTAATTACACATGTTCGCAACATTAATAACGGTCCAGTGTAGCCATATAGGGGGCTACTGGTGAAACTGCATCTGACGATCCAGGAGCAGCAACGGTGCTTGCACAGTCAAATGGGAGAAGGATGGGCATGATATAGCCGCAACACTACTTTGAAAGACGCGATCATTCATCAACGCAACTTTAACTAGGCAACTAATTAAAATGAACGCGACGAAAACAAAAATAAAATTAATATCTATAACATGAAGAAAAAGCTGATTGAAATATCGTACTACTACAAACTTCAATACTGTAAGTCGATGATAAAATTCTATATCCTACTTTAAAGGGAACAAGAAACTTGAAATAAGTATTAAGAAAGAAATTCTGACAATTTGTAATTAATCAACGCGAATACCATTTCTTCCGACTCTAATTCGAATCGTAATGAAACTCTCGCAACGCTAATAAAAAAAAAAACGCGATTTGTCCAATGCAATGGAAGGTCGACATATCCCAGTGCAACCATTTAGGAGGTTGCTGATTGTTCGACCGTTTCGAGGAGAGACGCGATCGCGAGATAACGCGTCAACGAGAGGCGTAAATTCCCGTTATGATTAGGCAATCGACGCCACGAATTCAGTCGATCCCCTATTTCGGTTAAGAGAATAGAAGTGGTTGATTAATATTAACACTTGGTTAACAATTGAAATAACACTTTATTTCTAACAACTTCGAATACGACGAGTCTGCGAATGTATCGCGTGTATCGTTGCGAAAATACAAAGATTTGATCGCAAGTTAAGATGTGTTCAGCGAGAACTGTCGCTAGCAAGTAAGTTTTGGAGGAAAAACTAGCGATGTCCAGCGCACAAGGCAGCGAATTCCTTGATTGTGATTTTCGTAAAGGAAGCGAAGGTCGCGGCCATCGCTTTTAATTGGATAAAAACTGGTGGGTAGGGGTTAATACTGGCAGCCCCCTATTGAAGGTAAAAACGGCCCCCGAGTGCTGTATATGGTACGAAATATTTGGTTCATTAAGTAATCTACAGGGCTGAATAATAATTCTAAGGAACCTCTCGAGTTGCACGTTAAAGAGTGTAAAAGTCATGATCGTAAAAATGCTATGTTTATGGCGGTTCCTTAAGATTACGTTTACCCAGATAGTAACCTGACCGAGGGACAGATTCTTTGTTTCACGTCGGGTCACACAACGTAACACCGATGAACGATCACATTTGTACAGCTCCTGTAGCTGTATCCGAGTGATCCAGTAACAGTCTCCGACAAATACAGATTTTGAGCATTTTATAAACGCAACTCTACTTGACAAACGCGGTTATTCATTATCGCAACGCTAACTCTTAAAGTGAATTCCATGAAAATCAGTATTTACTATATGGAAAAACTACTTCAAGTATTCTGACGTTGCAACTTGCAATACTACAAAATTAATTGAAAACTAACATTTTTATAATTGAATTTTAAACAATAGAAAATAGAATAAATTCTGACACGTACAATTTTCTAAGAAGTTCTAAAAATTTATAATAAAAATTGCAAAAGACAATCGCGATATCATAACTGGCAACTCTAAAGCAAACACGATTATCATTTTGTCGCAAATCTAATCCAAACTGTGATCATTCTCTCGCGACACTAATAAAAAGCCGCGATATTATTTCGTAGCTCTAATTCAACCCGTAATTAATATCTCGCAACACTAATAAGAAAAACCGCGATTTGCCCAATGTGATGATGGACCGATATGTACATCGGCCGAAAACAGAACTACTACTACTACTAATACTACTACTACTACAAATACTAAAAGCGAGCACAGTGACAAAGTAGTAACGAGAATGACTTTCCATGCTATGGATGACCCAGAGGATGGAGAGCCATTGGTAGTTGCCCTCTTGAACGGCAGTTTGCCGGGCCTCTTCGGCTCATAGTCTCTTCTTTCTTCGGGCGCAATCTAAAATCGCGAAATTTTTATAGAAGACGAAACTAATTGAATATTTAATAAATATTATTAACAGTACAATAAAAACTGAATACAACTGAATACACAAACGTATAAATAAGTTCACTTTTAATGGAATAAATCAAATTTTACCATATTTCCATGGAAAGTTATCGAATTCATTACTAATCACCGTGACGTCCTTTTGAATGTCATCTTGTCCTTCCGATTTTCATGACATCCTTCTAATACTTCGAAGTCTTTCTCGTAATGGCTGGCAGATGAAATCAGTGAAAATAAGGATTAATTTTCGACACGGCAGTAACGACTAATTGGAGATTATTGCTAGTCCGAGTGAATATGTTAAGGAAAGCATAGGCAGAGAAATTAAACTGGAAAAAATGTGTATGACAGCTTTAGAATACCAGAAACTGTTATTGTCGAAGGGTTATTACGGATGAAAAAATGGACGAGTGTGTGATGAGTGGGTCGCGTTATGGCACAAGCAGTGAAATAATGATTAGAAAAGCAATACGTAACAGAGAAATCGATATCTGTCGCGAAGTGACACTATACACGTCTGATCTCTCTGATCGGCGATGCGAGAACGACCCTGCGCCCCGGTTTACCTAGCGAATTTGGGCTGACACAGAATGGGGGAACAGCAGACACGCTGCTAAGTCAAGCATGCACGTATAGGATGACGTTTATTCGATTCCTGATAAAGTTTGACCTTAAGAATATGTTTATGTTCCAAACAAAAACGCACTACGTTAAAGTAGATGGTAAGAAAACCTGTATAAATACCTACGCTTAGAAATTTAATATATATACGTATATATAATATATAATAATATATATAATATATAATATTATGTGATTACATAAAATTTTGAACAAAACTTGTAAATTTAAGAATTTAGAATTAATTTAGAATTAATTAAGAATGAATCAAGTGTTTAGAAATTTAATATACGGGTGATAGATTGATATGATTAAATAAAATTAATATATATAATAATTTCTAATTCGACGTAAAATAATATTTTTGGCCGGAAAATTATAATTATTGTTATAGATGGAAAACGATTTCAGCATATATAATCCTCAAAATTAATTAACGATACGTACACAGGAAACCACAAATTATATTAAAATAAAACAATATCTAAACTCAAATTGTTTTGTCAAGGTTTAAATGCAAGCTGTTAGTGATTTTGACAGTCAAGTAAGAAATCAACGTAACACGAACGAAACGAGTTTGAGAAATTGTTTAATTTCGATATGACACTGTCCGACGAACTATTAAGTAAACATGTATTCGTTAAACATACCTGATAATAATCTATAAAAGGCGAAGAGTTATTACGAAGTTGAAATCACGCATTTCGAACGGAATAACACGTACGAACGCCATGCTTGCCGGTACTGAACTAATGTTTCTTCCCGCCAAAACCTCGCCTAGCTGACTCCTGATTGGTCGAGGAGGCACGATTCCTTCTCAATTAAAATCGGCGCGAGAAATTAAAATATCGCACACTGTGAACATTTCCCTAATTATGACAGTGACTATAAATATGACTAGAGTCAAATATCTTTTGTGCAAAAGTTCTTGCATATTATTGTAAGTTAGCTTGATATAACGTAAAATAAATTAGAATTTGAACTACTTTAAGTTTTAGACTTACACCATTTTCATAATCATCAACGTAATTAAATTAAAATATTATCAATCCAGATAGGTATAAGGAATTTTGAATGTTTTGCTTTTAACTTTATAACAACATTAGGCGGTATGAAAAAAAAAGAGGAAAGGAAGGCAAGAGGAGAAAAGAAAAGTAAGTTTTACGCACCTTATCTACAATTGTAACACAAAATGTATACGGTCTAACATCTATGATCGAAGTTGATTGATAGAAATCACATCAGGACAGCGTAGCGCCTCGGTTTCTACAAACGAGAGACTCAAGTGTATAGCGGGTTGCATGCCTAGGCAATATGCACGTGTATATAAGAGAACGTTTGCTATTCGTTTTGGCTGTTTCATTCGATCTCTACCACGGTACTCTCTAACGTTCTAGCAAACAAATCATTTTCGTCGATGTAGTTGGTAATTAAAAAGAAGTTAAGAGATGGAAATTCGAAAGAAGTTAATGCAATCAACGTTTCTTTTTTGCGTTCTCTGCGCAATGTCACTTGCTCGATCTTCCAGCTATGGGAAAAACACGACAGGTAAGTTATTTTGTACTTTTTCCGCGTAAAGACACTGTTTCCTTCGATGATATTTCTTCAACCTGTTATTCTCATAATAAGTTCTTCAATTAGCAATGCTCTAAACTTTTCTATTTCGCATCGTTTCAGGTTTCATCTCACGATAGTAAATTATATTATATTTATTTATATTATATTTGCGAGAACCATACTCGACCAAATTAAAGTTAATTTTACTTTACTAGTTTCAAATTTCGAGATTGTAACATTTTCTAGTTAAACGGTAATCCGATTAAAAAATTGATACGGATACAGACGGGTTTCTACGAAAGAACCGTGCGTATATCCCAGCTCATGATAGTTGGCGAACGAGAAAGCTCATAACATAAATGCTTAACATAGATTCGTGTGCTAGAGAGAGAAAATTTTTTGTTTTGTTCATAAACGAAAACACTGGTTGCAAATAGATTTATCTGTTCTGGACATCCTCCGATTGCTATCGTTGATCGTTTGTTCTGTCATTGATAGATTTTGCAGGGCATATCCATCACCAAAGAGCCTCTTCAACTGGAATGGTACGTAAAACTTAACGATAATTAGACTGCGGACGTTTATGCATTTTTTCATACGTTTTCACAAACACAACTAAAGAAATGAATTCGAAAATGAGATTTTATACATCCTCTAAATATTATAATGAATACGTTACTTCGTAAATCTTCTATATTTTTGCATATTATGTGTAGTTTGTACATTTTCACTATTTATATTTCCTGCAGATACATAAATATCCGCAGTGTAGTCATAAGATAAATGTAAAACGTGATAGCTTAAGCAGAAGAGAATTTGCATTTACATAGGTACCGACGTCTTCGAAGTGTGTCGGATTGAACAACGAATCGGGTCACTGCGAGCACTTGAAACGGTGCTTATCTCATGAGTATGGTTCAAACTTTACGCTGGCTATAAATCACTCGTGCGTAATCGACCAAACGTAAGTGTTTAATTCATTTCCCTGCGTGAAAGTTTGAATCGGATTGAATCTAATGGAATTGAAACAGATACACAGGCATTTGCTGCTCGAGACACGGGAACGAAACGCGTACAAATTCTATGGTAGACGAGGATTTTGCCGACACTCTTCCGCAGATTGCTGGTACGTATGTAACGATCTGTCGAGCACAAAGGGTACGCGTCGTATCGTAAGTATTAGGACATTTGTTGATTTCATATGAAATATGCAAATTAATAATTTAAATTATTAAGATAACGTTAAACAAATTCGTTTCCACTGGAATATAACTCATGGACGGTGTGGTAATAGCTGACTATTCGTTTCAGCGAGTGACGATAAGAAAGAAAATGAGGTGAGAATCGTTTGGTCGGGCGAGCATAGAACGACAACGTCTCGACCTAAAAATCCGGCATTGAGAGGATGCGGAACTACATTGAAAAGTCAAAGCAAGTTGGTGGGCGGTAGACCGGCCGATCCCACGAAATGGCCCTGGATGGTGGCTCTTCTTACAACGGATAACGCTTACTATTGTGGTGGTGTGCTCGTCACCGATAGACACGTTTTAACCGCTGCCCACTGCGTTTACAAGTAAATTTTCGTCCCGTAGATTAGGAATTTTACTTAATATGGTAATGTGAAGACCATCGATAATATCTTACAAGATGGCCATAAAAAAGGAACGTTTCGTATATTTTTTAAAGAAGTAAGAAAATACAAACATAAGTTCTTCGATGTTATAAAACTGTCGGCCACATTATTTAACGACTTTATGAATGCATTGAGATACCATCAATAACTTATTTTTACTGCTTTTACGCGGCAGATCTGCAGCACGGTTGCTCGTAGCGTGAACGTATATATCGATTCAACGTACGTCGTTTATCATAGGAAACTAGCTAATTTTACTCGTGTTTTTTGGTGGTCTTCGGCAACTAGTTGGTTGCTACGATCGCGTGTACAAGATCTCATATTTTCTTAAACCTAAAGATCGTCAAGGACCTGACCAGTTCTCCATATGCAGGTTCTGAACGGAACGTTTTCTCCTTTACCTCTTCCCCGCGTTTCATCTTCCTGGTTTTCAGTACAAAGTCATAATGTTAATTAAAGTTTACCTTTTGTTGGTCAGATTTGGACCGCAGGACATCAAAGTCAGGCTCGGTGAATACGATTTCGCGACGAGTAAAGAAACGAGAGCCGTGGATTTCACGATTTCCGAAATACGTATACATCGAGACTTTGCTCTTGACACTTTCGCAAATGACATAGCGATAGTCAAACTGTATCTACCGACCGTCTTTGACAGTTACATTTGGCCCGTGTGTCTGCCACCAATTGGTCAAACGTTCGAGTACAAGGACGCAGTTATAACAGGTATCCTTTCCGTTTTCGCTGTGTCCGTTAGCTGCTCTCGACACTGTTTTACATTATTTTCGAAACACCAGTTTCGATGATTCTTGGACATGTTGTAAAGTCCAATTTAGAACAACTCTCTCTTCTCACGAAAACGTCGCACTCTCTTAGGTTCCGAGATATTCGCGAAGAACTGCCGGTATCACTACAGTGAATTCTTATCTCAATGAATTCAAACTTAATTCTTATCTCTTTTTTTATAGTTTATACAGGCTTGGATTAAGTGTCATTTTAAGTGTCGTCAATACTGACGCCTACGCTGCGGCGGACGCGCAATTATATGCTGAATTCGCTATAGTCGTACCGATAATTTTTCGCGAATATCTTAGGAACTGTTACAAGAGAGTTGGACATTTTCGTGAGAGCGGAAAATTGTTGCAAATGTTGAGTTTTACAACGTATTAAATAATCATAGAAATTCATGTCGAGGGTAAGCTTCGAAATAGTTCGAAATAAACCATATTGTCTCGTCGGATTAACAAAAATATAGAAAGTATAAAGAATATAAAAAAATGCGATTATTGTCGAAGCTGATACAAGAGACGCATCAGGATTGCAATTGATAGTTAAAAATTTAGGTTGGGGCGCACGCTACTACGGAGGCTCCCATAGTACGGTTTTGATGGAAGTCGAGGTTCCAGTATGGCCGCAGAGTAAATGTACGAGCAGTTTCACTCGACGAATTGCTAATACGACGATTTGCGCCGGCGCTTACAACGGCGGAGGCGACGCTTGTCAGGTATGTAAGAGACCTTAATACGATCAGGAACAAAGCTAATATTCCGGCCAATGACTACGCTCGTGTACAGGGTGACTCCGGTGGACCACTCCTTCATCAGCTTGCAAATGGCAGATGGGTAAATATCGGAATAGTATCTTGGGGTATTCGATGCGGAGAACCTGGACGTCCTGGAATATACACACGCGTCAATTCCTATCTTGATTGGATATTCGAGAATGCTGTATTCTAAGCCTAAGATCGCATTTAATTTGTTAAGCGAGTATCCCCTTATAATTACGAAATTACTGAAATTATTAAAAGTTAAGACAAGTCCAGACGAAAAACAAAGCAACTTCACTTTGGTCGGTTTTAATTTTTGCAAATGTAAAAATGACTCGTTTCCGATAGAAGCCTAATCTAATCTAAGAATCTGGAATCTGGAATCTGGAATCTAAGATCTAAGTGATATGTAAAAAAAAATAGGAGATTCTAAGATTAGAAATTTTAATTTAAAAAGATTAACGACTTAACTCATAAAATTTCGGATGTTGATGTGAATAACGATGCGAACCGTCGCTGCATACCGCGTTAAAATCGAAATTTAAGCGGCCCAAGTTTCTAAATAGCTGAAATAATTAAGAGCTTTTGTATCAATAAACTTTGAAACGTTGAAAAGCAACGGAAGGATAGAAAACTAATTATCAAGATCACACGAAGGAAAAGATAAAACTTTAGTTACCTTGGATGTTTCAAAATGGTGAAATACGTTGCCGCTGTCAGGACAGATTTCGTGTTTTCTTGTTTGGTTTCTTTATTCCTTACGTCGATCGTACAGGGACACGAATCGAAGAGGAGTCTGGTATCGTGCGTGGAAACGAAGAAATTTTATTTTCCGAATATCGATTGTTACATCGTTCAAAAAGAGATTGACACGAATAGAGAGAAATTCGATTCTTAGGACGTGTGTGGCCGCAATTTTTATATGTATGTACTTTCTTTCATGGCGTGGACGCGCATATAAGCAGCCACGCGCGTGTACGACGCTATGCGACCGATTTTCGCATGACGAGTAAGCGTTGGAAGATTCCACGATTGAATCTCCATTATTTGATAACTGACTTTCCGATGAGGTCCAGCCTCTCTTTTCCTTTATATACACCGATATACTTATAACTTCAACTCTTCATAAATGTATATATGTGTATGCGTGAATGCGCGCTCATGCGTACGTATACAGTGTGTCCCAGTGTTTAACAACCAAACTTTGTCAGTGTATTCTATGGATACGATCCAGTAGAAAATGTTACACAAAGCTTAGCTATGAAGCGTTGAGATACCCTATATATGTAGATTTATGTGTGAGAATCATTATACATAGAGTGTCACGCCTAAAACAGGTCACCTAATTATCTTCGGCATCTTAGAGCATACAAAGAGTATATTACGCTACCAGTCATAAATATTAAAACATCCCATTGATATTTAGTACAAACTGTGTTTAGTCGTTCGTTCGTGTTATACGTGGGTTATAATATAAAATAGTACATAGATTAAAATTCGTTGGTAATTTTGTATGCATATTCGCGTTTCTATGAAACCAATTAAATGGAATCTAGGCAGAGATTTGCTTCAACCACTAAATGTTCTAATGAGTACATACCACGTATATGTTATATATTTTTGCACACTGTGCATATTATACGTCTTTAAATTTCCATAGATATATAAAAATCCGCAATCTATTCGTTAGAATTTTCCAAGAAACGTAACGAATACATACTTTGATACTTATGGCCAGTAGTGTACATGAATATAATTTAAATTTGTATCAAAGGACGTATGCTCTCTATACGGTATTCCGAATTTGTTTTCGCGGAGTTCGTATGAAGTTTGTCAAACTTCGTAGACGCGCACGAGGTTTTTTAAGAAACCAGAAGACGAATAGGTGGCCTCTTTCAAATCGGGCATACCGTATACGTATATTAAATATACGCTCGTTTTCATCAAACATAGAAACATGTGCGCGTAAAATTTCCATTTTTGCAAACGTATAACATTATGTCTATACTTTAACATTCTTCCTCCATTATTTTCCACTCTGATCGCTCGTCTTCTCCGAAATGTTCGATCCGAGGGTGCCTACTACATTCTAACGGGACGTGTTTCGATCGAATCGACGAAAATCAATAGCGATAGGATACATGCTACGCTGAAGGGAACGCGGAAGACAAAGTATTCGATCGATTTTTCTAATATTCAAAGTTACATTCGTATGTACTCTTTTCGTAATTTCTTTTCAATTCAAAACTCACGACCACTCCCCTCTGCCGTTGCTGTCCTCTTTTGGCTTTTCGATCGATTTCCGCGCACGCGCAAAAATAATCCGTTTTACGACGTGTCTCGCATTTTAGACTTTAATGGTTTCTCTATTGAAAGCGCTGGTCCTTGAAATGTGTTGACGTTATCCGTCGAAATACGAAACGGATATCTGGAAAAGAGAAAGAGAGAGAGAGAGAGGGAGGAAGCGAGAGAGAAAGAGAGAGAGAGAATGGGATGAGAGTGGAAGAGAAGGATCGAAAGGAGGAGAAGGGTGGAAAGAAGGGGAAAGTGATGGCAGGAAAAGAGGGAGGGAGAGAGACGAACTTTCACACGCGAGGAACTGGATGGTTCTCGCTTTTCCATCGGGAGGACAGAGTATACATAGTATGTTGTGCATGTATGTATAGTAAAAGGAAGCGATATAGCAAAGTCGGTCAGTAGATAAAATTTTCAAGTTTCGTTGACATAAGCATGTACTTGTTAGTGCCTTATTTAGGCCGTAGAATATGAACTCAAAATCAGTTCTTCCTTCGTAGTATATTTTAACAATGATTTGTCTCCTTGAAAAGAAGAATGCTTATACAGTAGAACCCAATTTATTGAAATGAATCAGAAACTGAAATAGTTTAAATAATCGAACAATTCCGGTAATAGAAGTTTACTAGCCGTTCCCTTCAGTCCTTGCTATTAGTTGGATAATTATAACAGAAGCAGGACCCTGTTCGACGATAATTTAACAACTAATAATATTTGTAAATTGACAAGTTACACGTTATAGCTTAGGGACTTCTCTCGTAGAATTTGTTAATGTTATAACAAATAGCCTGATCACATGACTTATAATTTCCTTTTAAACCCTAACGTTCGGAATTCAGGAATCGCGTTCCATCTTTGACACGTAAAATTTATTACGAATACAAACAAACGATTGCATAATTGTGTTCACTATAGAAATACACGCATATATAACTAAACTTATACTCTGCCATAGTTCGAATAATAGTTAAGTTATAACTTCGTATATCTCTAGCAGAGCACTAACTCGCAGCTATAAACGAAATACGGATAAACGAGGTTCTACTGTAACTCGTTCCTAACTTCTATTCTAAAAGCTCTAAGTGAACTGCTAACGATAATAGAAATTGATTTCAATTGTACAATCAAGTTATACGACCTCGGCTGCGGCTAGATCAATTAGTGACCCCCTACTTAACGCTTCGCTTTACGAGCTCACTACTACTACTATATCGCTTCCACCTACGTTACATCCCTCCGCGCAACTCCCTCCGTCCCTCCACATAATAAATAACGATCGTGTTCCCGTAATGTTCATTTTTACTTCGAAAGATATTCTTTCGAACGTGTGGACCCAAATTTCGATCGGAATCGCCGATCGTCGGAGGATGCTTAGCTGCTAGTCTACACGAAACGATGATACACGTATTACGATGAAGTCGACTTCTCGACGAGAGATCGCAAAGTGTGGTACAAGAATCGAGGGGAACGGAACTAGACTCGCGAGGGGGGTGTCGTGGGCACGAGGAGCGGCGCGTTTGGGCCGCTTTCCGTGTGATTTGGCACGCTCTCGCCGGCTTGATAAGAACGCCGCCCTTGAGACACGACGTTGCTCGATGTCGAACTCACGGATGAACGATTCCGAGACGGCGAATCATCCACGAACGAACCGCTACCTATCGTACGGCCGCGGCTCGCCACGCCGTTTCCCGTCGCAAACGCGCCTCCACTGTTGTTTCCACCACTATTATTGTTGTTGCACTCTCCACCGGCACCACCACCACCACCTTCGTCGCTACCACCGCGACCACTGTCGCCACCATTTCCCTCGTTGCTGCCTCCCTTACGATTTTGCGTCGAAGCCTCGCGTTGATTTGGAATTTGCTGTCGATGAGGAATTTGTTGTTGATTCTTCTGCTGGTTCGATTGCGATCGTTGTTGCTCTTGGAGACCTTTCTGAACTGCACGACGATTTTGATCCTGGCAATTCTGTTGCGAGGATTGCAAGGATCGAATGTCTTGTATCTTTGGTTGTACTACTGGATCAGGTCGACGCGACGACAAGCTCGTAATATCTTCGTGCGGAGGGTCGATCGTTGTTGAGATCGGAGTACTTGTCGTCGCGATCGTTGTCATGGCTGTCACTGTTGTTGCCGGCGAGGATAAGGAAACGCTTGGCTGTTGTATATTGTTCACTGGTTTTTCGCCGATCAACCAGTACGTGGTCATCGTGCCTTTACCCTGAAAATTGAAAGACGAATCGTGGCCTCTTGGTATTTTTCGACGCGTGTTTCTCGCTTTCTTAGATTAGTTGAATGCCTTACCTTCAGAGTAACCTCGCCTCTACAAACGAGCTCGAAAGTTTCAAAAGTATCCAGGATTTCTTTCGTTTTTGGACTAACGTGGATCATTAGAGCTACGAGTGAAGAAAATGTATTAATATTGGGATGAACCTTTTTGCAATCGTTTAACTGTACAAGAGTTAAAATTATAATTAATGTATTTGTTAAAAAAACTCTAATTAAAAAAATGAAATCCGTCTCGAAAGGGTTGATCGACATCTTGAAAAAGATACAACTAGTGAATTACCTTCTCCATTACTCTCCATCCTAGATGCAGTATTGACAGTGTCACCGAATAGGCAATACCTGGGCATCTTCAAGCCAACTACACCAGCCACGCAAGGTCCTGAAATCGCGACCAGTCTTTCATACACGCGTCTACGAATGTTTAATATGCGAGTTGCGACAACATGCAATCACCTGCATAGTATACAACTTGCAGCATATCAATTTATGAATACTGATTAACCATATTGCGGTTCTAGAGTATGTATGTTTCAATGTTACTCTTATCTAAACGAGCAAAAAGACTCTAAGAGAAACTTTAGCATGTCTATACTTAAAATAAAAAATAAGAAAGAAAATAAGAAGTTCGGAGAAATTTTTTATCAATAGAGTAACACGTTTGCAAATGATTTCGAACGAAGGAATGCACGGCCGATATTATATTTTCCGGTATCGTTAAATAAATGCTAAATTTCATCTTGCGCGGAGAACAGCGAAGGAGAAAGACAAGCTACGGAGATATTCGATCTTACCAGTATGCATTCCAATTCGAAGTTTCAATTGCTCGTTCGGTCTGTGACGTATACTAAATGTCATCACGGTATCTCTTAAGGCTAAGCTCATCCTCGCAATTTCTCTGGCATGATTCGTTCCATTCCTCACCGGTAATCCTGACACTACCATATAAGCGTCGCCAATTGTCTCCACCTAGAAAATACATCGAGTCGTGTCTCACTATATGATTCGATTCGATAGTAATCATCGTACGTACAAATGTACGCGACATTGAAAGGACGATCGATGACGATATCTTCGTGTAACAGAATGGTAAACATCTGAACTGAATCGAGTAACTTTGTTTCCACGTGTGAAAATGTCACTTATCTCAAACGACAGAAAAAGCTAAAAGTATAACGAGTTTTCTTAGTTTCTATTCTCGTTGCTCGATCTTTCTTGCAAGGGATCGTCCTTCACATAATCCTTTCTGCTAATCGAGATTCCAGGCTGCAGAATGTACTAGAAAATTGTAACTTCACCTTGTAAACGTCAAAGTTCTCGATGATGGAGTCGAAACACGTGTATAGATCGTTGAGTAAATCCACCACTTGAAGAGGCGTACTCTCTGCGGAGAGCTTCGTAAATCCTACGATATCGCTAAAGTAGATCGTCACTTGGTCGTATGTTTCGGCTATTACGCTTTGGCCGAGTATCAACTGGGACGCGACAGATCTGGAAATTTCGTTAAAAAAAATCTACGAGTACTGCAGATAGAAGCGATCGATGGAAGCGAGATCGTAAAGTGGAGCGCTATGAAAGGCTACCGATTGATCTAAGCGCAACCTTCTGTCTGTACGCATGCCACGTGCACGCGGTCTATGAGTTGCGAATAATATCAACAATTCTACTTACTTTGGTAACAACTGATAAAGGAGTTCCTCGCATTTACGTTTTTCCTCGAAGTAGTCCGCGGTACGTTCCTCTACCAGAGTCTCCAAATTGGTCGCGTATTGTTCCATACGAGAGAGCAAGTTGTCGAGGATGTTGCTGCTCTCGTAGTCTCTGCAACGAGATAGAATTCTTTCTCTGCTCGTCGTTCGAACAAGTCCCTAATTGTTATCTCGTTGCCTGAGCAAGCGATAAGGCAGTGGCAACGAAACAGTGTATTTTTCAAAATAGACTTCGTAGTATCGCTAGTTTTGGAGAAGTTTAAACGCTGGGTTGGAATTTGTTTTGAGTTCGCTACATTCGATCGTGAACAAGTTTGCAGCGATGTATACTTGAAGATAGTCTGTTTAATTAGTTGTTCGTGGCGCGATAAACGACCAAATATATCGCATTTTCTACGAGAATGTTATTTCAATAAAAAGTATTTGTTAGAAGGTAAAACGTTTGTTGAATCAATGTTGGTAGTCTTAATTGCAATTATCATAATATTCAGGAGCACGTGTGTATCACTTCTAGAGTGTATTTTTAGAAGTTATTTCACTTACTCTATTAATCCTTGTATAATACCTCTTTGATTACAGAATTCTATCATAGAATTATCTGAATTATCGTCTCGCTTCTGATATCTTTTCTTGCTAAAGCTAAAATACACGATATATCTCTCATTCTTCCGTTATTACAGACTAGTAGTGTCGGGTGATATACAACGGATTTTATTATTCCGCGCAAAGTTCAAAGTTGAATCTTAAGCCGTTGAATCTTAGTTGACCCAAATAATCCCTATCTTATTTTAACGCGTTGCCGCGACAAATGCTGATCGTTTGTCCACCCTCGTTTACTTTTTTCTTACCAAAGGAAGAAAGGTTTGTATCCAAGAATCTCCGCTATGTGAATTCGCAAACACTTTTAGGAAAAGAATATCGCTAGCGACTGTAGCGTGATTCGACACGAGAGCTGACAATTATGTCAATATTGGAAGAGTAGCTGACGAGGGCGAGAAAAACCAGAGAACGTACATCCCCATCCCCATCCATAAGCATTAAGACACAGAGGGAACGAGATAAATCTGTCCAATTATTAGACAAACATTGAAATTCTCGAGAATTATTAATTGCTTCGTTCGGATTCTTGCATTCTTAGTTTACATTCACAATCGCGTTCTTAGTAAAGAATTTACAGGTTCAACATAGTAATAAAAATGTCACGTTAAAAAATTATCGTTCACAGCTTGCGAAGATTAAATTACTTGCACGGTAGAATTTTACTTATCCGATTGTACGTTTAAAAATAATCCTCAACTGAGAGCTTTATACTACTTGTCTTAACGTCTCCTAGTCTTCGTGCTTTGAATAAATCTCGTAAGCAGCGCCCACTTTCTCATACATTACCTAATAAAGTTAAACCTTTTCCTCGTCTATATCTACTCTATCTCTTGACGTCTATTTTAGTCGATTTTCATATTAACATTACGTTAATATTTTATTCCTGTATTAATGTCAAGTAAATACTTTACGCTTTTCCATGTCTCATTAAGTTCTCAATCATATCCGTATTAAATTTCCTCTGCGCAGTTTTTTTATTTTTCTCCCTCGTTTCCTTTCGCTTTCTTCGTCTAGCGATCTTCTATTCTCAATTGCGTTCGGATCGAGCTTTCTTCAACAAAGAATTATCAAGGGAACGTTCTCTCGTCGTCCTTACTCACTTGTTAATTTTCCGTATAGTTTGTTTGAGCGCGGGAAAATCAGGTCTGTCCGCGGCATCTTGCGCCCAACATCGCCTCATCAGAGTAGCTACCTATACGACGGAATCGTTTGAGCGTTATTGCTGGAATTTTTGGAAAGTTTAAGAGTCGAGAAGGACTCGCTTACTTCTTCCTCGACGGCAGACTCGTCGATCGCAGGCCTCAAAGGAGAACCTCCGGCTCTCTTCACTCCTTCCACGATTTCTGAAACAGAGCAAGGGACAAGCTTGCGACGACAACTCGATCATCGACACAATCACAAATTCCAATTTCACTCGGTTTATTTATCTACGCGAGCATCGATTCGTCCACGTTAATTATTCATGTAACAATTTGTTTTCGTTCATTCACGATCGCGATTTTATACACACCGCGTCTCATAACTACGAAACCAACGGAGAATCGTTGTTTTCATTGAAAATATCGATCGAATGTATTTCCAGTCAGATCTCGTCGCGTTGTGTCTTGTACTTCGTACCTTGTAAGAATAGAAAATTTTAGGATGATTTTTAGGATGGAGCAACACGTACAAAGCTGTAACCATAAAACCATCCTAAAATGTTCGATTCCTATTGCCATATAAAGTGCATGGATAGGATGCGACAGAATCCGGTTAGTCAGACCTCTTATGAATAAAATAAACGCAAAGTCGATACTTTAGGAAAGAATGTCTTTCAAAAGAGTGGAGAAATCACATCTTTCTTTCACTTGTCACCCCATAGTTTGATAAAAAGTCCGCCTCGATGATGTATGATCGATCGATAAGATATTGGACTTTAAAATTGTTCGCACACGAGAAAGAAAAAATCGTGTCCTTTCTTGCACGATCTTCAAATGTTTCACGTAACTCGGATAATACGTACATGAAAATTTTCTCTACAAAGAGTGTTCAAATATTTCTTCGTCAGCCACTGTATATACACACCACACAAAAGTCGAAACTTTTGGATGGTTGTAGTTATGACACGCAGCGTAGTATACCGTCGTGCCGGTTCGATCGCTCCTCTTACTACTTGGCTGTCCGTTTCAGTGAAACGAGTCTTTCTTGGTCGAACGACTCTCGCCACAGCTCGCGTTGTTACAACCGAATGACTTCGTGTATACATATATGTATTTATCTTGCCAAAGAGGCAAAAGAACAGGTGCAAGTAACCCGTGAAACAGTGGGAAAGGTTCGAGAAGCGAACCACGTCGAATAGAATCATCAAGGGAGATGAAAACAGTTAAGAAATTTCAGCGAAAGACGAAAGGCGAATGGTAAATATTGAACCTACTGTGCCTGTACAAATCCTCCAAGAAGGCGTTGCAAGTTTCGCAGTTGAGGGTGCAGTGAGGCCTACGGACTTCGAGCAAGGGACTGACGGCCCTTCGAGGACTGGCCCCACCGTCGGGACTGGCGCCCGGCATCGCCAGTAACGTTAAACTACTCGTGCTCGACGTATTGCTTCTATCTGCCATTTCTTCTCCTTTTCTGACCTATCCCGATCGCTATATTTCTCTATCAATGACCCATTCGAATTCACCATTTTTCTCTTTCACGCCCCTATCTCGCTCACGCTGTCGCTCTTCACGCTCGCTTTCATCTTTCTCCCTTTCATTCACGCGATTACACACGCATCTTTGCGCCATCAGATAGGATACGATCGTTCGAAGCTAATTTCGCGCGAAATGTAGAGTATGAACGTAAACGTGATCATTCCGAGTTCGTAGATCGCCGTTACAGGTTCTCGCGATGAAATTTATTTCGAATTACCAGCGAATTCTCGTTCTTTCCGATATTACATCGACATCGAAGCTAAATTTTTCACGGAATTTTTAACATCGCATCGATCTATATTTAGGAATTTTCGCCGCGATAAAAAAGCGATTCTTGAATCACGAACGGTTTCTAAACGCTTCCGATCATCGTATCGGTATTTCTCGTCATCACAAAGAGTGGTGTTTGAATTACGAACGAATTGTTTACGTTTGACATTGCATCGGTATACGAAATTGTCGTGGCGACGAAGACTGAGCGAAGACACGGTGATTTCTATCAACTACAGAAGGAAGGAAGGAAGGAAGGAAGGAATTGTCTCGTTTCTCAAATTTCAATCTCGATCCAATTATCCGCTATCCAGTTAACTTTACAGTTACGACGGAAACTGTACGTCAAAGTTAGGCTCTTTTCGATTTACGAGCTGCTTCTCTATTTGACGGATTAGGTTTCCCATTTTCTTTACGACGTGTTACGTCGTTAAAAAATTGAATTTCAACCTCGATGTAATTACTTTTTACTCAGTTTGCTTCGCGCACGAGATGCAAAAATAATTGCTTTCTATCCGATCTAATACGAGAACTGTTTATTTGTTTTACGACGTTACATTTTTCCTTGCCTTCCAGGTACCCGAGTGCTTGCTAGCTTCTCGAAAAATTAAACTTTCAATCTGAATTTAATTTTACCTCCTACCCAGTTAGCTTTTTACAGTCACCGCGGGAACCGTACATTCCAGTTACGTTCTTTCCGTTTCGTGGCTAATGCTTCTCCGTTCGACAGGCCGTATCTTCTATTCCCCTCCGAGAATTACGTTTTCAAAAAATTCAACCTTCGGCCATGTCCAAACGAACAGACCTCGACACTACGAAATTTCGTGTTTACGCTAGTAACGGTAGCTAGTAATAGAGAAGCTAGTAGAACAAGCAGTAAGCTATTCTCCGCTTATGCAACGCTCTGTTTACATTGACTTTTCGACGACGTTATCTGTCGTTCGGGAGAAGTCCGACGAATGCGAAGATCGTAGCCCCGTCCACATAATCGCGACCCTGATCGAACAAAAAGCACGTAGGTATATATATATATAGGTCTAAAGGTATATATCGGTACTAGCGATATTCGTTCGATCGTAACTCCACTCTTTGTAAATGGAAACGAGCAATTTCGCGAGCCATCGGCGCGCTTTCATCGTTGTCTCGTCCCGTATGAAATAATCAATTAATTGCCGCGTCTCGGATACGAAATCAGGGTAATTGGCTTGGAGGAAGGAAAAAATGAAAACGGTGTGAAACGGAGAGAGACGAACGACGAGATTCAGAAGGAATATAGAGAGCGAGGAAGAGGGTAAAGGGGAGAGCGAATAGGGTAGACGAGGGTTGAAGTAGGAAGGTGGTGGAAGGAGGGAGGCAAGTGGGGTTAGTTAGAGGGGTAAAGGGTTTGAATATCGAGCAAAAAGGAAAATCGGGCCGCGTAAATGGGACGGTGAAACGATTGGTAAACACAAGCACGTACCGAGTTAGACGCAGGCATGCAGGCATGCAGGCATGTAGGCACGCAGCCACACAGTACAGACACGCAAACTGTCGGGACACGCAGCACGCAGCAAGGCACGCGCGCACACACGTTTCTCTCCGAAGGGTTGTCGGTGAGAGACGGTTAATTAAACGGTGGTGGGACCGGCGAAACCGAGTCCTAGCCGCGTTTCGCGTACCGAAGGCCCCTCGATCCTATTCGTAGTGGTATTCTCGCGTCGATTTCACGTGTCGTCGGTCGCGATCTTCCGCTGGTGTCGTACGTCTCGTCGCGAGTGCACGCACGAGACGAGAAACGAAGATCGAGAAGAGAGAAAGAGAGAACGCGAACAACGAATGGGAGAAGAGGGAGGAATAGAGAAACGACGAGGAAGCGCGCGTGCAAGAGCCGTGTACGTTCCAGGACGCGTGAAAGCTTCGACTGAGCTTTCAACCCGGGTCTCGAAACGTTCCCAGCCTACTTGTGGCACGTTCCATCCTTTCATCGATCCTGCCGCTCGCGTCGAAACCGAGCTTGCGAAACCTCGTAAACTTCGTTACCGATCGATCCGGCGCACGCCGCGCCGTAACCCACACCGCTGATTCCCCCTTCTCCTACGAGCTCTCCCGTCGTTTTCGTCGTTCCTCGTGTACCAACGACGTGCAACCGACGCACAGCGTCGCGACGCATCGCAGTCGATACGAATTACTCTTATTCCCTACCGGCCGCGGCGATGGCGAACTCCCTTACCGGTTGATCGGTCACTGGCGTCGATCGTGATTCGTAATAACGATCCAAGGGCTCATAACAAAAACGACGTTCTCTTACGCTTATCTGCCTCCAACAGAACGAGAGAATACTTGTTGCCGCAAAAACAGAGTACCTTTGAATCTGTTCCGATATATCTGAATTTTTGTCAACGCAACGTTTAACGTGTTGTCTAATTGCCGGCAGTACATTTGTATTTATATCGCGAAAGAACTATAATATATTGTTTTTTTAAGCGTCTATTTGGGCTAATTGTTACCCGGGTTGTCTGGATAATCAACGCTTTACTTCGATATCGTTAAACCTTCCTGATACGTTGGAAACGCGTTATTCCATTGATACGACCCGTACAGTATGAACGTGCTGTTCTTCAAATACTTGGAAACGATTCACGAAAAGCGGAATTTTCTTCTTCGCAGCCTAGTGCCCCGAGAGAATCCTACCTTTCTCCAAATGTCTGGTCAATCTAGTAAATTAATCAATATTTATCGGGCTGCGCAGCCGTTTTAGTTATTATTCATAACGACCGGGCATTATGAATAATGACGTACTAGCCGATCGACCCGTAACACACATACAAATTACGACGCTTAATAAATGATCAGTATACAATATAAATAGTCGCCTTAAACATATAATTAACGCCATACACGTCTTATCGATACAACGGATAATTGACTGTATAGTAATTTTGTCAACCTAGCGAATTATACGTTTGCAATAAATATCTTGTATAATCTCTCGATAATTATATCACGTCGTGTGTTGTACAAAGTGTTCTACATAACGCATATACTGTATTCAGGATAAGTTTTCATAATACGATCGAGTACTTTGATAAGCTCACGAATATCTAATTAAATCGTCAGGCTGTCGACTTATGACGGAGATTTTCATAGA
Source organism: Bombus flavifrons (assembly GCF_040668555.2). Classification (NCBI taxonomy): domain Eukaryota; kingdom Metazoa; phylum Arthropoda; class Insecta; order Hymenoptera; family Apidae; genus Bombus; species Bombus flavifrons. The sequence continues at coordinate 12,368,144 of NC_138451.1, read as the reverse complement.
ATCGGTTCTATGAAAACTTCTGACTAATGCGTTACCCCTATAAAGCAAACAAATAACACGGTCGTACAATGTTAAGAAATTTGACACGGGTCGTTCTTATTATCAGCCCTTTGATTTCTCTATCTTTCGACTTGTGAAACGCGCGATACGATTGCAGCTAGCGGATAGTTGTAGTATAAGCGCGTGTGTCGTTTGCGAGGACGAAATACTTACCCTTTGGGGAGATATCACGGTCGTCGCCCAAGTAAAACGGTCCTCGGCGTACCACGATCTCGTGAACGATTATGGCGAAGCTGTACACGTCGCCCTTCTGAGTACCCTCCGGTGGTCGCCTTTCTATTCGCAATAATTCCGGAGCCGTCCACAGCTGCCCTGTACAAACAACGTTATTTTACGATCGTGCGACCTCGTGACACTGACACACACGCACACATATGCTTGCAAATGCACACGTACGTAAGCTGCTTCAATAATACGTGGCCAAACTTTCGATGGAACGAGAAAGAAACATCGAGACATTAAGAAACACGCTTTTTCTTCCAGTTGATTCACGCACGCATTGCCAAACTCTCGTATCGTATGGCCAGAATACGCATTTTTCTGCATCTACGATAAATTTAAAGATGCAGAATCCCACAGAATATAACGTACAGAAACGTACAAAATATCCGAAAGTGTAGTACTCGTTGTAATTTTTAATAGACGAAAGAAATTACTATCGCTACTACGTAGGTTCCATCTCTCTCGTTCTCTTCGTAAAAATTCCCAGTTTATATAGATATGATCTTGGAGCGCTCACCTCTCCAATAAGCGTAGCTATCCCTGTCAACTTCTTCGCCGCAATTCGGCCTTCTCAGCTCGTGCAGTCCAAAGTCCGCGATTTTAAGGACGAACCGCGAATCGACCACGCAGTTGGAGGACTTGAGGTTGCCGTGACTCTTCAACTCGGACGCGTGAAGATACGCCATTCCTCGAACGATATCGTGGATGAGAGATCCTCGAAAAACGCGGTCCAGTTTGATCTGATCGTTTTCCAATATGTCCTGTCGCGGAAGATCGACGAACACACGTTGAAAGTCGGAGCGGAATTTATTCGTCGGGTCGAGTCGAATGGTTTAGGGGAAGAAGTAAACTTTAATCTCGGCACTTTGATTAAATTTTTAATCGAGCTCGATAACAAATGCATGCTATGGATGAGAGGCTCCACCGGACTCGACTAAGTTAATCGCCTCCTACCAATTGCACGGAAAATGTCCGCTATCAGATAGCTACATGTATTAACGGCCAACTTCTTTTATCGAATAACCTTCGGCCCGCGCGCACAGTTTTATTACGTCCCTGTGAACTGCCGTTTACGAGTATTACCAGACTTACAGAATATCTGACAGGCTATTAAGGAATTATTAAGCTTGTTCGGCACTGTAAACTGCAAAGAACTCTACATGTTCTACATAAATTATTCGATGAAGATTTAATCGATCGTATAACAAGGTTGAAATGGATCTACTTCGTTTACAACCGTCGTATCTCTCGATCGTTGTTCCAGTCAATTTTGCTATTTGTATTATCGGATTTTTAATTATTCGATAGAACCTGCCATGTCCAAATTAATAAGGAAACATGTGAAAATTTTATTTTCAAACAGTATAACAGGCCACGTAATGGAACAAATAGAATGTTTTGATGGCTACTGAATGAAAAACGCGATACATGTACATTATATTCGTAAGATCTATAAATCTAATACGAATAATATAAATCTAAGACGAACCTGAAGCGATCCTTTTGGACAATATTCAGTCAAAAGACAACAATGCGGAGGTTCGACACAAGCGCCATAAAACCGTACTAGATGATCGTGTTGCAGGTCCTTCATCTGTGCGAACAGAACAGAAGCGTTATCGTCTGCCCTACGAAACTATGTCACATGTAGTGATTGAAAAACGAAACGACAGAGAAAGTTTCGATACTCGTAGCTGCAACGAGATCAATCGATTTTCAACAAACTTGTCTTTCGTTTTTTCAATCCACACGTATCTCGTTGCAAGTTCGAGAAATTTCCCAGTGGGAACGAGTACTTACCCTTTTCAATTCGAGCAATAAAGGCCGCGAGATTTCCACCTTATTCCTCGGTATCAATTTTATGGCCACCTTAGAGTTCTGCGACGAATCGTATTACACATATGTATTATCTTCAAAGATAATTCATTTTTACGCGCACTTTGATTTATAGCCTTGCGATTAACACGTTCGCTAACAGCATAACACACAAAGGTTACAGAAAAGAAAGTATAGATAAATACCTGTCTGTGTGGTTTTTTTTTAATTTTCAAGCTACTTTATTTATTACTCGGACTTAGTTCTAAGCTTCAGTCTTTGAAACTAAGCATTTTCAGACACAAATACTTTCACGCTCTCGTATAGAGAATAAAGAAACACCTCGATTGGTATATAGAAAAATATCAAGTTCAATGTCGAAAAATATCAACAACCTTGTCATCTTATGAAATAATCAACGTGAAAGTAACATTTGTTACACGTGTCCCTTTAAATTATGCGATCTTGTCTCAAAGATATATTTAGTAAGACCATTTAGGCGCTCCTATCTAGATTGCATTCTGCGTTATACGAAAATATAATGCGAGGACACTGTGATAGCGAACGTGTTAATAATTTTGAAGCGAGAAGTTTGAAAGAGAACTGAAACGAGGAAAGGAATGGAAAAATGGGAGAGAAAGAGAAAGAGAGGAGAGGGAAGAAAGAAAATAAGAAAAGTGAAAAATAAAAGGTTGTGTATACATATATGCGGATAAGGTGACGCATAAAGTATCTAGAGACGCGTCGCTTTACCGTCAGTAAGGTCGAACCTTGTAAATTCCCGTTGGGACATAGACGTTTCTATCTACTCCACCTGGTAAACTGACGTTTTCATCCGAGTATATAGTCTGTAATGAAAAAGAAAGATATTCACTTTGGTTTGATTCGTTTTCAGTTGGCTCTGGTGCAGATGCATCCTGCAAATATTTCTCAAATATCTCTGACACGAAGGAAAATCCTATTCGCCACCCAAGATAGTGTAAAAATAAAAAGAATTTTCTCGTCAGAGTGCTGCGCCCCTTCCGTATTACGGGCGGAAAGAAGCATAAAATATTTTTTTTCCAAATTTTCAATTTCCGATGGAAGTCGTGTTCAAATCGTATAAGCTCTAAAAGATCCACGAATTGAAACAAATGGACCGTTTATTTTGAAAACAGTATGAAAACAGAATAAAAAATTCGCGTGCTTTAATGTGAACTTTTTACTTACTAACAATTTATTATTTAAATCTTAAAATATTCGTATGTTTTGATCAATCGAAATTTCGTTAATATCCGGAATTACATAATCATTTATTTTGAAAGTGGCGTAAATCCATTTCCTGTAAACTGTAGTCTGTTCAGAGACTAAACAGTAGAGGTAGTAATAATAATCAAAAACAAATGGTATAGCGAATGTAATCCTAACTTCTGTATCTAAAATATGATCGCAGATATGGATGTGAACTAGTTGTTTAAATGCGATTCAGCGATATACTAGTAAATTGTTATTCCATTTATTGAACCATCGTTATTATTGAATTCGATTGTCGTAATTAAATGTAATTATGTTTCAATTACTATTAAATTAATTACATCTATATCGGGTTGTGTCGAAATAGAAACTTATCGTATTGACATTTATAAACAAAAGCGAATTAAAGCATAAAACATAAATTCTACATAATTGAAATTTAATGAATCGTACGACTCAATAATTTCGAAAGTGTTGATATGAGTCCAATATTACTGAACCCTGACACCAAAATCTCCAAAGAAACTATTTGTTCGATAAATTTACACCTACTTGAACAGACAGAAACGCGGACAAACTGAGAAGATCTCATCAGAATTGTTCAATCGTTGGAGACGCAAACACTTCAATATTTCAAAACAAAGGAAGATGTATTTACACCACTTTCAGAATAAACCATTAATATCAAAGCATATAGACAACGATGTTGATTGTTGCATTAAAGCGAGAAGCTTATATATGAATATATATAAAGTATAAAATATATAAAAATATATATAAAATACTACAAAGTATGAATAAGATGTCAGCTGACTGATAAATACATATACAATACATTTTCAGTATAAAATAAAATTGTTTATAACATAAAAAGTATGCAAACAAAATGTTTATACACCTACTTTCTTTTTCATCATTTTAACGTCTAGTCGATTCCGCAAGTATCTCCCATATATATTTTAGAATAAATGTCTAAATACTTATGAACAACGGTAGATAAGAATTGCGCGCTGTTTCGTCATGATACAAATATAATGCAAAAATAGAATATTTCATATTCACCAGTTGACTACCGCGCATCTTGTTCGCAATCAACGAATACATGGATCCTCGCGTTTTTGCATTCGGTACGAAGATAATGTCGTGCCACTGCACCTTCCACGTCATGGAGGCTATTTCCGCTTCGAGCTTAAAATGCCTGCAAGAGGAAAGAAATAGAGAGATACGTTTTCCATTACGTAGTTGCCGAGCAATGATTCGGATAGTCGATTTGAAGAGAGCTGTACGGAAACTCGTTGGCTTTTCAGCTCGCGAGTTGATCCATTTAACAGCCTGTTTAGTATGTGAGAGTTTAAAAGCGTTCTAAGCCGCTTGCTAATTCACGATTTCTCTAGGGATCTTGAAATTAATAGGATTACTAGGGTAGGAGAAGGAGGGCGAGTGCTGTTTCGTGATCGGAGATAGAAAAGCGATCGATTAATCATGGTGCGCTTACCTGTAAATGAAGGCCGAAGCAACGGCGAGAACGACGACGATAGAGCTCAACACCATCGAGAGAATAGCGTGTCCTGGTAGAGCTACGGAGAAAGAAGAAAAGCAATCGAAAGGTAGAGGTAAATTTTCCCATTAACGTCAGAATGTTCATGAATAATATTAAAAGCTCGGACAATATTATTTCCTTCGAAACGCCTTGAGATGTAAAGTACACATGCACATATACGTTTCGTATTATAATAAAGATCTCGATGTTTACACGAAAGCGTTGTTCGTACACGTGCGTCTGACGCTTAGAGGAAATTTTACTTAAAGAGATATATCCATCCTGAGTCGTCTAAAAATAAATTTCCGACTCTCTTTTATGAGAAATTACAAAATGAGAAGTTCGGATTTTTTCAACGATACTAATGTCACTTTTGAATTTGCTCTCCGATTCAAAGGAAAGAAAAGAAATAAAGCGGGGAAGTACGTTACAAAATGATAAACATCGGTAGCTAGCCACTCCTGGCGAGGACTGGAGAATTTAAAACAAAGAAATCCCTCTTGATTCGCAGATTTATACGATAGATTCTAATCACAGCTTAGAATTTTTGAAAAATTTCGGTGATTACAGAAATGGCAGCAGATCGGAGAGAAGAAATCTTTTACCAAAAGCGTCGTCGATCTTAAAAGTTTCCAAAAAATCAAGTTACTAAGATGAAAAGATCTCCAGGATTAAATCGTAGAATAGATTGCGTAGAATGTCTCCTCGAAATTTGTAAAGTTTCATCGTCGTTTCCTGGCGAAACTGGTCGGGTCGGAAAATATAGTCGCAAGAAGAAAACGAGACAAGATTTGAGATAATATTCTGCTTTAATAGATTTGAATAATGGATCCCTGTAACTCCATAAGAAATTTGAATTTTAATAAGCTGGTAGAATATTCTATGCATCTGAAACTTTAGCAAAATCAAAGCGATGTATCTCTTTAATATAGTAACGCGAAGTTATGAACCGAGATGCAAATGACTTACAGTTGTCGGGACACAGGGAGCCATCGAAGCCGCAAGTAGGTGTATCCGGTGGTGGTTCCGATCGGCCACCTGACCAGTGAATCCTCTTCCCGGCTATGTATTGCAACGTCTTGTTGGCTCCGTAGTAATTAGCCACGATCTACGACACACACAATATTCTCGGTGACCTCGTTTTCGAATAGGCGCGCGCGTCTTACACGGTCAAATATTTTACCTCGAACTTGGACGTTTCCGGGTTCATGTTGAGAAGAGAATAGTCCGCTATTCGATCGCCGTTCTCGTCGATATTCACATCTCCGGTTATACCTGTAACCGAGCGATTCGCGTCCATCGTGTGACTCGATGATCGTTGATACGTAACAATTAAGTCAATAAGGGTCAAGTAACAACAAATTGTTGTTGAAACGTAAGAAAGAAAACTGTTTTTCGGGCCAACTATAGTAGCATAATTTACAAACGAACGTAAGAAAACCACCTTATAGACCTTATATACCGAAGGTTCGCTCTGTTATAGAGAACGCAGTTTCTATAATATCAGAATCAACACGCTATAATTTTACAATATTTGATAAGGGATTAATAACGAAAATAACGTTAAGCGTTGAAAGAAAATTCATCCATAAAATTGAATAATATAAATCAAGAAGAAAGAAATTACAAATAAAATGTTGTATGAACGCATTAACATTTTAGTCCTTGGTGAGTCGAGAAAACTGGATAAGATGGAAGCGTGCGAAGCGGAAAGATAATGTAAGAGAAAATCGAGGCCGCACCTCTGAAGCTTCTACCCCACATTCTTCGGGTAAGATTACCGCCATCCAAATTCACTCCGTCTGGATATTCCGGCAAGCTCTCCTTAAGTGCAAGGGCGTAAAGGAGCACTGCATCGTAGAATGCTGTTACGAACGTCGAGACCGAATTATTTCCAAATGTGAAGTTGTACTTGGTTTGCGCGAGACTTTTTACTTCCCTCGAAAAGTTTAAATATTCGGCGTTATCAGGAGTTCGGGCGGTGACTGTTAGCAGCGACTGATAAGCCTTCCGGGCCTTCTCGTTCCTTTCTTCCGTGTCGGTTTCTACCCTCCATGGCTCCCTCGAGTTGTTGTTGCTGAAACGATCGAACAATGCTCAACGGCGTTTCTTCTTTCGCTTTTTCCCATTTATTCACTGTTATTTAAATCATTCTTCGTTCACGAGATATCGTTTCGAAGAAAGATCGAGAATGGTCTGGCTTCGATTTGGGTGAAACTTTGGAAAATAAATATATATATGTCGAGTTATCGTTGGGATTAGGGGCGTTTAACGAACAGAATTTAACAATTAGCCGTGGCGATTAGATACTCGAGATGCTAATGACAAGAATCTTAGGTTCAATAACGAATCCACGGTCAACAGCATGGCAAATGCGCTTACTTCTCCAAAGCCCAAGTAGAACTAAACTTACCTGTTCACAGTCCAAGTGGAACTGCACTTACTTGTCCACAGTCCAAGTGGAACTGCCCTTACTTGTCCACAGTACAAGTGGAACTGCCCTTACTTGTCCACAGTACAACTGGAACTGCCCTTACTTGTCCACAGTACAACTGGAACTGAACTTACCGATCCACAGTCCAAGTGGAACTCACTCATGTACTTTTCTCTGTACCTGTCTGTACCCCTCGGGTCAACTATATTTTGAAGGAGAGCTATACAACTACTCCATACATCTGTTAGGTAAAAACATCCATCCCGTGACCGTGATTACGTTTAGCGACTTCGTTTAGTCACTTCGAGCCCAAGCCTACTGTCGTAAATCTCGGGCAAACATACTCGGATCAAATCATAAACAACTACTAAGTTTTATAAAAACTTATAATAAAAAGTGTAGACTAAAGTATTGGGGATTTTCCTAAAAATTCCAAAGGAAAGGCCCCGATGTTCTTTCATCTCCGACATATATGTACATATTTTCCTAACTGCGATAGATCGAGTTTAATGATAAATAATTCGAAACCGATGGTGTGGCATATATGCCATGCAGTGTCTCGCAGCAATGATGGACCACAACACATATGTCATTGGTATTTTCAGTGGAAAAAAAAAGAGGTGCAGGAAATGTTTCGCGACAGGAAGACGGAAAAGTGCTAATTATTTTTGCAGTGGCTGCAGAGATAATCCAGGTTTATGCTCGGTAGAGTGTTTCGAGAATGATTTATATTACTCAAAAAAATTTGTTTTGTTTAGCTATATGTTCAAATATATCTTTGTGTTTCAGTAAAAATGTCATATTTCCTGCGCGTGTTTGTTCTGGTTTATGTAAGTATAAATAATGTTTATATCTATTATATACACGTTGTATAATTTTTTTTCTGTTGAAACAAACATTATTGCCTTTTGCGTGTTTATCTTTTTGAAATTTTAGTTAAAACGCTATTTTATTCGCATGACATACATGTTACGTCACGTAGTGATCGAATATCAAGATTATCGCGGATACTCGATGACATACCGTGTATGTCATAACGTAGTTTTCAATAAAAATCCTCTAAACCGTATTTTTTTTTATTCCTCCATCGATTAGTTTCCCTTATTTTTTATTATAAACGCAAAAAGACTTTTCATTATTTGGCAGAGTTTGTTCAAAAGGAAGTCTCGAACGTATCAAGAAGAGAAATTGCCCTGCAAAATTCGAAACAAATCCTCGCTCGAACCTCCACCCAAAGCTTCGCCCAAACCCTCAGGGTGAAAGGTTAAGGGTAAGGTCGGTCCGTTCGTGACCCTTACTCTGTCAGTGGATCTCGATTCCGACACCAAAGTCCGGATGCTTTTGAATAGTATCGCAGAGATATAAAAAAACGTTGATGTTCCTTTTTATCCGCCCGTTACATTTTATTCTACTTTCCTCTGTTTCTTCCAGCTTACCTGGACGAAAGTTCTATGGAGAAGAACACGTATTCTCCGGAATCGACCATTCCGAGTTGCTCGGCAGCTAAAAGAATTTCTCTGATGGTCGTCGAATTGGCACACATTACTACAACTGAAACAAAGAAAAACCTTTTTACTTTTCCATCGTCTTCGCTATGCCATTTACGTGACGAGACACTCTACCAATTCCAACCATCGTATTTCGCGCACCGAAATAAGGTCCGTTCAAAATTTTAGCCCTATAGGATCTCGCACACCATTATTTACAATATCAATATCAAAGATAGGTATTCTTGTCAACGAATAGGGAGACACGCGTGCTCGTCTCTTGTTCTTTGACTTTTCACGTTCTTATAGGTCAAGATACAAAGATAGAGTGCGCGATGCGTATAGAAATATAAAGAGAACGCTGCACAAAGGTGCCCCGTGTCCTCGTCCAATTTACGCATGCAGCTTAGTATAATAAATACGTAAGTATAACAACGATCAGTCGGTAAATGACTGATTAGACGCGGCCAAAAGGAGCCTCCATGCAGCGTTCTCTTCATATTGCCATATCGCGGCCACTTACACGGTAGCTTACGAGCCCGCGTACTCTAACTTCATATCGCTCTGTTTCTATATCTTTAGACATTTTTCTTTCAAATTTCAAAATAATTTATCCTCGAACGGTATGAATGTAACGAGCGAGTTCTGCTGCCTCGCGCGTATAAATTTGCTGCGACAGAAAAATAGAAATTTGGAAAAACGTTTCAAGAAAAACGACGGTCAGACGAATAAAGGAGATCGACGTTACTCGAAGCAATCTGAACGAGAGGCCTTAGGCATTGGTTTCAACTTACTCCTGACAGACTTTGCGAGGAAGGTGAGCAAGTTTCGATAATCTTCGACGGTACTCGACTCCTGGTTGAAGTTTTTGTGAACCGGTGTCTGATTGAGGGCCGTGAAAATGGCACCCAGAGTGAAGTGACACTCGGAATTGCCGCGGCTGCTCGCCATCTCGTGATTGTGATAAAGAAGTCCGACGATCTTCCATTCGAATCGCTTCAAGATATGTTTGAGCGCCTCGCCTACCAGTCGATGGGAACCCATCATTCTGGTCAACGTTGGATAGTGTTCGCCCTTGTGACGGAATGCCTCGGCCTGAGCACCCGCCGTTAAGACAGGAATACGCCATACGCCCGCGTATCGCGCTACTGGCGCGATCGCGTAGTCGCAAACAGGACCAAGGAAGGCATCTGTGTTCACAAACGTCCACGAGTTCAAAACCCACCCTATCTTTCTCGCCATTAGCTCTTCTTAATCGTCATTGAAATTACGACTGATCGATTCATCCACGTTTACGGGGTGTTAAAAGATAAACATGCGATCGTATCCTACCACGCGCCCTCCGTTACACTTTGCAGCGTTCCGCTTAACGCTGCTGCGTCTAACACCGTTAAAGGCGTATTGGACGTGAGCCGTGTCGAACAGAAAGACGTAGCAGTTAGCTTCATCAGAGATAAACATCGGTAATCTGTTTCTGCTGGCATCAGCTCAGGACCAGAGAAAACTCGATATTAGACGTGGCAGTGTTATAATCGCATAACGCTTAAATCAAATCAACCTTCGTTTCTCTTTCACTTGCACTTGACGAACGAGCGGAATTGAATGTAAGAGCGAAAATACTGTGGTCGTTTGCTTGCCCATAGAGAGAAGTCGTGGAAGTACCAGAGTATTTCTAGTCTGAAACGAATTTCTATACAAATTTCGAAATAGAAAGCCTCGCTTTCTTGATCGTCTTGATATCGATCTAGATTCGTGCTTCGTAATCATAGCTTACTTTTTTTTAAGATCCTATATATTAGACGGGATTTCGTATGGCGCAATCGAAGTTGAACGTCGCGTTGTTCAGAATTACAAACATTGGTCACGTGTGTGAACCGCTTGATCCAGCGATATAATTTCATCAACAAGTTTCGTTCTACTTCGTCATCCACCTTTTTGCTTCTACTCCTCCTCCCTTTCCTTCCCTCCTCTCTCCCTTTCTATTTATACCTATCTACATGTAGGTACGTACATTTATTTTTATATCCGTCTTTATCTTTCCTTGTATAGCCAAGTGAAACGGTAATCTCCTCGATCTTATGGCCTTGCAATACCATTTGCAGTTTACGAAGGAATTTCTTATCAACGGTAATTCTACGAGAGATTTCGTCCAGTTTGCGATCCGAGCTAAGATGCGAAAGCGTGTTATCGTAGAATGCATATAAAAGGATCGAACAGCAGAGTGCCAAGACGCAGAGATAGTTAGAGGACTGTTCGGTACCTACGTAAGTAAACGGTGGAAGATTAATGCTGCAAAGCGGTCGTGAATTTCGTGGCCAGTCGAGAGAATGATGGTCGGCAGACGGTTTACATGCAACGTAAGTTCGATCGCGATCGAGCCTTTCACGGTATGGAAGAATCACAATGAAAACAAAATTATAAAATTCAAGACGAGCGACTTACAGAGGAATCATCGTTTTGTCGGTAAGATAAAAGCGTTGTAAATGTAATATCGGCGGTAGCCGAAATTATTGTTTCATTATAATATTTTATTATAATATTATGTTTCTCCGGTAGAAGGTAATTCGATCAGAAAGTTTACGAAAGGAATATCTGCTATTATTTTGCTCTAATAGAATACCATAACACGACAAAATGGATTTTTAAAATACTAAACTGCATTAACAAAATTGGTGTTCGTAATCGTCGAAGCTCGTGGAAGCTACTTTATTGTTTGAAAACCTCTTCATCTTCGGGTCGTTTAATTTTCTCGAGTGTCGAGTCAAACGAAGAAGATTCCTCCTCTATTGAGAAAAGGAGCATCGATATTGTTTCAAACAACGAGTGAGAATAATCTAATTACAAATTAATTGCAAACACTGTAATTTGATTGTAAAATACACGCATATAATGTATTTAATCTTTTAAACAAAATTGAAACGTATAACTTCCGACTCGATAAAAAGATAGTAAATACGCTTCGAATTATAAATTTGCCTGATATAAATTTCATTTGGAAATTCCCTAAAGCAGTTCCTCCGATTTTTTATTTACAACTATTCTAGAAATCGCTAGATCGAAAAACAAGATAAGCATCTCGTATACCTATTCTCCTCTCTGCTATCCTTGCCAATTTATCCAAATCTCTTTCATGCTGCACCCTAAAGAAAGATAAACACGCGTTTCGCCTGACTTTTACTCGCATTTTTAATATCGACAACTCGGTTTATGGGAAAAGTTTTAAAAAGTCATCGCGCCCTGTAGTTTGTAATATCGTATCGCAAAATGTTCGTACGCGATGAAAGAGAAAAAATATGAGGTGCGTACGATGCTCGAACAACCCTAAGTATTAGCAAGTATCCACCGTGACGAATAATGAGCGAATTTACGCGTCGACGCGGTACGACATAACACGGTCACCGCTACGTGGTAAAACCGTGTTTTTCTCTCTGAACGTCCCGTTCGATCGATACGACGCGGCCAACGAAACGCGTTTTACCTCCGATACGGAAATTCAAGCACAGTCCGCATATTCGAGAATGCCAACTCGAATACGTGTACTAAAACGTGTACACGCAGCGGAAAGAATGGTCGCTGCTGATGATTTCCGCGTGTTCGATCGAGACTGCTTTTTACTGTTGCTCGTCACGTAAACACAGCCTAATACGACCGCTGCGTGATACGTACGATCGGCCGCACAGTACGATATACAATGGACAAAAATCAAAACGATCATTGTTCGATTTTGATGTTCTTATTCGATGATATCGTCAGTCTGTAGGCAAATGATACGAATACAAAGAAACAGTGTAAATTCGCAAGCTTGTTCAAACATGAATGGACCAAATACGATAAAAACGATTACTAAATAAAAGATAGAAATGCGAGTAATAATTCACGGAAGAATCGATAGAGGATCAGCGAAGCTCGTTTGTCAATTTTCGTCAGACGGTGCTTGTTACACCTTCGATATTGGGAATTTGAGCTAAGATACGTACAATTCTAGTTTCCCTATCAATTTCAAATCGTCCTGCGATTTTGATTTCATACTGAAAGATATTGTATTATATTGCTACATAATCTTGTCCTGCTACAAACTGCAACATTGGATGCTCTTTACCTTTTTTTCTTTTCTTCAGTGAAATTACGACTCGTTAGAAGCCTGTTCAAATCCGATTAAACATGATAAAAACGATTACTAAATAAAAGATACAAATGCGAGTAATAATTCACGGAAGAATCGATAGAGGATCAGCGAAGCTCGTTTGTCAATTTTCGTCAGACGGTGCTTGTTACACCTTCGATATTGGGAATTTGAGCTAAGATACGTACAATTCTAGTTTCCCTATCAATTTCAAATCGTCCTGCGATTTTGATTTCATACTGAAAGATATTGTATTATATTGCTACATAATCTTGTCCTGCTACAAGCTGCTACACTGGATGTTCTTTACTTTTTTTCTTTTCTTTAGTGAAATCACGACTCGTTTGAAGCCTGCACATCTAACCACGCTCATTGCAAGAAAATTTTCAAAGTTGCAGAAAAACTCTGTTTCGTGTTTCTTCGCTGAAAAGAATGGAAAGATTGGTTCCCGGCATCGACACTATTTACTTAAACGTTACTGTGTGTGGTTAGACAAACGAGTCGCCATGTATCAAGTTTCAGGAAAACTGCACATTGCATTCATTTTTGTATCTTTGTCCGAAATTCTCATTCAAATGTCGCAATGTGAACGCGAGAACGTGGCTTGCGAATCTGACGTACGAACGTAATCGGCGAGTTTTGATTTTTGTCCCGAATTCTCGTTCAAATGCCGCACTGAAAATCGGGTAGAAGAAAAGGAACCGTCAACGCGTTTGCCCCCGTACCGATTTCGATTGATTTTCCGTATTACTTCGACGCCTTTTACTTAGACATCATTTTTTTCTTTTTAATTTTTTAAACCATTTATAATATTTAATTACATATAATATAACCTCGAAACAAAAGCAAGTAAAAATAGTTTGTTTCGATATTTTTACCGCAATGAACGCGTTAGATCGAGCCTTTGCGGTCGTATATCTGTCTTCAAACTCCAAAGCACTTTTATCGTTCCAGTCGTATGTCTACTCTCAGCTGCTAAAGCAAAAAGCCATTCCGATTGTACATCATGCCGACAGGGGAAATTTCTCAAGCCAGAAATTCAGAAATTACGAAAAGAGATACGTCGAGCACGTACAAACTGTTGGTACTAACGATCACCCTTCCTACTAATTTCTCAGGCCATCTCGTCAAACGAATATTTCGAGCAACGTTTAATTAGAAAATAATTTTCAGAATTTTCCGAATTCCCGGCTTAGAGAACGTCCCTTGTGGGATAACGTGCTTTCGAAATAGAGTTCTAAACGGAAGGTATCTTGTCAGACACCGATGACCGACAGCGTATTAAACGAGCTAACGTTAAAAGAAAATGACTCATCCTCTATAGTTATCGCGATTCGAGGCACAGAATGACAATGATTCGGTTAAATTCGCGGTAGCAGATGAAGAGGGAGAGGGGAGGAAGGCATCGCCGTACCAGAAGAGAAGTAATTAAACGGAATTGAGAAGGTATTTAACGAGCAAGATGCGCTGTCTTTTGAAACGACCATCCGACTGTTTAAAAATTCGAGTTATCGTGTTACTTTCAGCGGCGTTTCGGTCTGTGTATTTCAGCGGGCACGCGATTATTTACGTTAAAGTTTCTTATTCCTCCTGCGGAATTTTGTTGCGTTTCCCTGTCAATGTATATTTTTAAAACATTCTGAAACGACTCTATCTTCTCTCGATATTCACATTCGCGAACATCCATTTTATTTTGCAATAATTCTTGCGCGACTTGTGTAATATTACAATCAGCTGGCAGCCAAAGTTTTTGTATTTATAGCCAAACACATTTATCTTTTCGATCATACAGTTCTACTGGATCGACCGAGCAACTGCACCGAGCTGTAACGTTAAATTGGTAAGAGATCGAGCAAAGATTCGTAAAGAAAAATTAAGCGGTTTCGAGTGGCGCATCACGCGGTGCAGGTTTTTAACGGCGAAGGTGGAAGCGTTTCAAGAATCTTACGGCCTCGTCTAACTCTTCAAATGGAAGTATAAATACAAAAAAGGTGTATTGGTTTAAAAGACGCTTGTTCTTCCTCGTTTTCCATACGATAGATTTTCAAACATTGAAATCAAAATATCTTTTAAACTAATCATTTTCTCTCTCTCTCGTAGAGAGAAAATCTTTCTCGTGAAATCTTTGAAACGCTTCCACTTTCGGAAAAGACACACGCACGCGTGATACATCGCTAGAAACGAATTAACTTTTCCTACTGAAATCTTTTCCCACCTCCTACCATTTTCGCGTTATAGCTCGGCCAAGTTGCGTGGGACACCCTATGTAGACCACACATAGTACAATCTACTAACTGGAATAGTTAAATGTCAAGTGATGTTAATTGCACTATTCGCGATCCTAAAATCAAATTACACAAGAAGTTCCTTGATTTTCACAAACAACAAAGGTTTCGATCGAAATTGCACGACAGCGGTGAAATTACGACGTATCCAATCTGTGCAGAGAATTTTACTTTAGCAAATTACACGGCTCGACAAAGGGAAGAAAAGCGAGATTTTCGGTTGATTGGCCGAGGATGAACCTCGGTCGTTGTTGCATCGATGGTCGATGGCCGATGGTCAAATGCACGAATGTAGCTGATAATTAGCTATCGTAATATGACGTCAACCGAGCACGATGTTCGGTCCCTTTCCGCTCTGCGGTTCGCCACGACCCCAAGCGTCTACGACGAGACGCGCGACGATTAACGCCAAACGATGGTTCCGATGGAGGAGGCAGCGGACGCGCGAGTCGATTTCCGCCGGGACGACTCGAATCGAGTCATTGTAGAATAGCGGATGATCGTTGTCATCCGATAACGCGTTCCACGATAAAACGATCGGTGACTGTACGAGAAAACGTGGTGACGGCCGAGTGCGTAAACAATTCTAATTTTAGAATCCGCGATAAGCGAATCGGTCGAGCGGAGCAAAGACCGGTATTTCTTTGAGAAATCCAATTCAAACTTTAGTTTGACTAGACAAATTTCGGGATGAAATAGAATTCATCGAATAGAAGAGAGGAGCAAGGAGAGGAAGATCGGATCTGTTGAACGAAGCGAGTTGCTTGGCAAATGCGGCACGAATTCGAACGAGCCGAAAGAGAGATCGAGTTGGTGAAATAGTAGGGCGAAAAATTCGAGAAAGTTACGGAAATGAAAGAAAGATAACGACGAACGACCTGCGGTCCGGTTGATGTAAAAGTCGAATGCGGCCAAGGGTCCCTGGATGCTGGAGCATTTCGAGTCCCGATGATCGACCGTGATGTTCCATCCTGGTAGAAGTCCCTTCGCAGAGCTAACTGCTTTCACCGCGAGTAGAACAGCTGGCAGTATCCTCGGCATGCTCTGCTCGTGTCGAGGATCAGCCGGCGCTATCACTGCCAGTCTCACCTCCTTTTCGAACCGTGGTCGCGTTTCAATACACTTCGCAGACTGAATGATTACCGTGTTATTTGCGCTCGCGCTAGCACATATCGTTGTCAAAAACAGCGTCAGCCTCACCGATGGAACGCTTCCGCGCCTTTGCATCTCGTTTCGATCGCTACTTTTTCAATTTCGTCATCCCTGCACGCGACGCGCAACACGCCCCAGTCCGTTTAATCTCGTTGTTCGCGAATTCGCGCGCCGTCTCTTCGCAGCGCCGATCGACCGTGCATTTTCACCCCCTTTCTGTTTTTACTTCTCGCTTAGAGATACAAAGGTGTCCACGTCCCCCACCGACGGTATGATTCTCAGGCGCCAATTTCGCGGTCGCGTGTTGAGATCGTTGATCACCGAATCGATGGTGATCAACGTGTCATCGCGAACAGAAATGCGTTCCCTTTCGCACACAATACAACTTCTACTCTGTATGTCGTAGCGATTGCGCGCGCATTAGTGCCGAGCCGAGTCTTCGAAATTCAACCATGCCAACGCGAGTTCCATCGTTCGAATCATAGAAACGTCTGTACTGGGTAAGACTATCTAGGAATTCTCATTTCTCTGGTAATTCGACGAGTGTATACTGCGTCTTTATAACGTTAACCACTGCGTAACTTAATGACTATCAGCGTACGTATAATCCACGGTACCACCTCTTTTGTACATTGCTCAATCTCTGGTACAACGTTAATGACAAGTTGTAACGAAACTCATGGGGTTTAAAAAGTTCAAGTTTACGGAGAATTGGACGAATCGCGAAACGTTGACTAGAAGCGAGAACTTAAGAAAAAAACAACGGTTCTCCCTCTTTTCCTTTCTTCCTTTCTTTTTAAAACAGTTTCAAGAGAGAGAGAGAGAGAGAGAGAGAGAGAGAGAGAAAGGGAGAGAGATCTTCTTAAAACGCCTCGAGAGAATCGCAATGAAAAGCGCGTGTTAATTCGAAAAAAAAGGAAAGCTTCGCGGGCGGAACGAGCGAGCTTGGACCGCGCGAATGAAACTGACAAGCCAATCTCCAAAGCTCTCCCGCTTTACTCTGAATCGCGACCACCACCGATGCCGGACGATCGTTCTCTTCCTTTTCCTCTTCCTCTGTTCGCTCCTTCCGTCCTTTTCCCCTCCAACACTAGGATAGAAGTTCGTACGTGCACCTTGCTGCGCCGATCGCGAAGATAGGTAGGAGAACGGTAGGAACGCATGCGTTTGAACTTTGCACATCCTCCACGTTCTGTCAATCGCCCTCTCCTGCCCTTCATTTCCGCGTGCTCTCGCTCTCCTCGCTCTCCTCGCTCGCAGTATCAAACATTAATAATCAAAATTGGTATTACTATTGTATGATACAGTCGTTACAAAGGCTTTTTCTCTTTGTCTCGATCTGAAACTTGGTACAGCGACGATAGAAAATTTGTACGTACATACTGTGCATGCTGTATGAGGTATTTTGAAACGTCAGCACTGTAATGAGGCACGACTGTTGTTATATTGGTGTTATCGTGTAATGTCATTATATTGGTAAAATTTAAAATCAATTTGCAAAGTAATATATGGAAATTGTAAAATATTCATTGCAACCATACACTTGGCAGAGATCGTGAAAATATTTAGACATGCAGGTGGACCATATTTAGTGAGACCATCTTTAGTGCTAATTACATATATGTTAGAGACAATTATTCATGCTGTGCATTAAGTTTTTACTAATTGTATGTTTGCTGTGTCTTGCAACTTCTACGTTTTTAAATGTATCTTCGGATTGCTCTCGTTACAGCGTTAACGAAATTGCAAAATGTTTCGTATAACACACAGAATATATGCATAAAAGATTTCTTTTTATATCGTACTCTGTCACTGTATATCACGTAGCGCATTCGTTACAAAGCCTTTCTTTTCTCAAAATCTCCATTTGCAAGTCCATCGATGAAATCGGTCTGTTTTCAAGCAATTGATCCCTGAGGAATCGCTTGTGAACGACTTCTTGGAATAGTGCAGATAGATCATACGTTAAACGATCTACTTAAGGTTAGCGACAAATTTATATTAACAAATATTAAGAAAATGGAAACAAGAGAATGAAAGTAGGAAGACAACTCGTCTTATCGACGGACGAAGAACAACGCGTAAATTATCGACAAAAGGTACGCTTGTTATCGACGGACATAACAGGATTCGCTGACTCATACCGCGTCGTTCAAACGCGAAACGGCAAATTCGCATATCTCTGCAGATTTAATTGGTGAACCGGTAAATGATGAAAAAAAAAGACAATATCGATCAGAGTAAAAGCAATCGATCGAGGGAACCTTGTAACACTTTGGATGGATATCGATCGCGTGCACTTTTTACATTATTTGTTAAGAAAACATTTAAATATAGACTTTGCGACGCGTCTATCGCATATCGCACCGTAACAGAGCAATAATAGAAACGCTTCAGCTTCGTGATAACGAGTTGTGATAACACGCAGGAAACAATGCGATAACAGTGACTTCGGTTAATTGATACGGGCAATTAGATCAGCGATCGCACTCCTGCCTTCCTCGATCCTCGATCAAACATGAAGAAATTCTAACAATTGCGAACAATCGCGAAAACGATGCACGACGAAACAAGTTGACCTTCTGAGAAGACGTTCTCGAAGACAAGAAGAACGTTTCTTGTCGAAATGAAAGTTAAAGTACGCGATTGAAGCGTTTTGCCGTATCATATAGGTATGATCGCGTACATATTCATCTTGGCAAAGGTTCGACAGTTTTCGGTAAAATTACTTCGTTGCCATGCAGAGACTGTTGACGTTCCCTTTTAACAACATCGATGTAACACCCCCGGTGAGCGATCATGATAACGAAAAGTATGCTCAAAGTCGAAGCGCCGAGATAAAAAATGCGCGTCAAATTAAGTTTTTATCTAGGCTACCGCGTATACGCGGAAACGCGTTATACGCGTCTCTTTTCGTTGCATCTGTTTCTCGTAGAATTTCATCTAAAATCGACTTATTGTTTACTCGCAGCGGGAAGAGCGAGGCAGAAATGGTTTTTGCATTGGTAGTTCAGCGATCATTCGCGTAAACGTTTATAACATCGACCAGCGGATTCGCCAGGCACGCCAAAACGTGTACATTTGTACTTATAGTTAGAAGCGACGGTTAGTTTTGGCGGGACTCGTCAACGATGGAAAGCGAATATCGAAAATGTCTGGAAAACTTACCACTGTACGACTTCCCCACGTGGGATTGCAACGCCTCTGCGTAATATTCGGGAACGGTAGTTTCGACATCGAACGTACCGAACGTAAAGTTTGGCTGTTTCTTGATAAACTCTACCATGGACTTCATCATTAACTGACACGTGTGTTTGCCAGTAAGCTGACTCTGTCCGCTGGTCGCGTACACCAGATGCACCTTGTGCCATTCGTATCTACGATAACGTTACAAGTTAGTCGAGTCCAAGTTAAACCTAGATCGCTTTTAAACATATTCTGTCGTTGATTAAATCGTTCGCTGATTCTTCCTTCATTTACCGATTCATTAAAGCTACGAAAAAGTTGGCGAGATCCCTGAAGGCCACATTTCCGATTCTAGTTGTCATAAAGTACTCGTCCTTGCATTCGGTCTTCTTTTCCGTAAAATCGTAGGTGAATCCACCGGTGGTAATTAAAGGCGAGCCGAAGAATTTCACCACTCTGCCAACAGACGCTGAAATTAAACATCAACCTTGAACGTACGAAACCCCGTGGGCTTATGAAACTGCTGATAGATCGCTGCGTTACTTACCCACGCAATAATCGCAGGCAGGCCCGAGAAACAGATGAACGCAATTCAAGAAGCTATCGATCGCGCCACTTTGAGCGTACATCGCGTCGCAGTGATCATCCTGCGGAAGAAACTTTAATTTCAACCAGTAGGGTAGAAGTCCTCGCGATCTGGCTTCGTAGACAGCCAAATCTGTGAATGCAACCGACAACCAACAAGCTCTCTAGATTGTTCCCATACGTTTACAATAATTACAATAACATTTTCTTATGCCGTAGCTACTGTCGCATAAGAAACAACACGGATTCTGTACAACAAGGGAAACTTACCGAGAACCGGAAGGACTTTCGGCAACGCGATATCGAACCTAGGATCCGCCGGCAGAAGAACCGCTACTCTCAATTCGCAGGAACTCACACCGTCTTGATTCTTCTTGCAAAGAGCTTCACAGTCGCGGGCAAGTTGTACTTCGCGACAGTTCACTTTTCCATTCACCGGACACCAGCCAATTAGCCAGGCGATCGTCAATGCAACGATCCAATTGGTATCCATCTATGTGCGACGTCCTACGCTTTTCCCTTCAAACGAGATCGGTGAGCCGCTCTGAACGTTTCGACGACGATGAGTCCTTGTTCGCTACTACGGTTTCGCGAATATCACGACCAACGATTCCTCTCCTGCTCGAATCCATCCTTTTCCTTGTAAGTCTTCGTTTCGCACTCTAATTTCTTCTTCCGGTCGTTGCGCTGTCAATCGAAATGAATCAATGCTGGATGATTCGATATTTTTATATTTCGATTCAAACCTAACCGCAACCTAACCCTAATGGAAAGGAAACCACGACGCGATTTATCCTACCAGTTCTCTCCAACTATTCTCGGATGCTTCCTCTTGGAATGGAATGTTTCGGCGCTAACCCCTCCGTACCTACCATAAGATTCTCACGAACGATACGTTTCGATCCGAGTTTCATTGATCAAAGTAGTAGCGATCGCTGAAAATGGATTTCGCGCGGCTAACGCCGCTAACACGTCCCCTGTTTCAACCCCCTTGTGGCACGACGCGAGATCCGCCCGAGGATACGAAAGAAGAAACAAGCTCCCGAGAACGAAAGGAGTACTACTGACACTCTGGATGATCTTGAACCGCATTAGCCAGTCACAAACACCCAAGTACACCTCTCGTACGCTCGTGTCGTGTTATCGCTGATTTTCTATCGCGTCGATTGATAATAGCTATCGAAAGCTTCGCTCACCTCCTCTCGCATTTTCTTCGACAGTTTCGAATAATAATAATCTAACGCCGTTCGTTTTTCGTGTATACAGCTCCATCATGACGTATGCTTCTTTTCTTTTCGTCGCTGATATCTTTTAACAAGAACCGCGGTATCTCATCTCAAATGTGAATATCTGAATTCTACTCTCTCGGTCTCTTTGCGAGCTGGCTTTACTGTTCCGTATCATGGTATGGACAACAATTCACTTGTCTTGATAACACCTACGAGGGTCGCATGATAACTAATGCACACTCTCTCGTCTGTATCTCGAGAATGAGAAAAGAGTTACAACTCTGCGTGACCACTTATTTTATAGCTACATCCCTCCTTTATAAATATGCCAAGTGTCGATAAGTTTGCTTGACGCAGTCACCAACAGTATTGTTTCAAGTGAGATTGAAAATGGATGCGACGTCAACGAGATTCAAGAAACGTGCAGTGATCGAGTTTTTAAAGATGGAAAACGTTAAACCTACGGAAATTCATCGCCGTTTACCGGCTGTGTGTGCTACGATATCAAGATCATGAAACATTTGCGAACACGTATATGACGGTTTTGGAATTCAACCGAGATGATATCGTTACAGCACGACTTTCGGCCGCACACCGCACACACAACACCTGATGCTCTTGCGAGTTCGAAATTTAAAGTCGTTTTGCAACTGTCTTATAGCCCACATCTGGCACCTTCGGATTTCCATTTCTTTCCAGAATTGAAGAGGACCTTGAAAGGTATTCGTTTCAGGATAAACGATAAAGTCAAGGCAACGGTGAAATACTTTACCAGAAATAGGCTGGCAGAATCCTTTGCTGTCAGGACGAAAAGACTTGTCACGCGTTAAGAAAAATGTATCGAAGTTAACGGCGATTATATTGAAAAATAATACCATATTTTGTAACTAATGAATTGTACTATCGTTTCCTTCTCTTTTTCATTTCTACTTTCTTTCTCGAGATACGAGCGAGAATACATTTACTTGTCAGTCTTGTATTTAGTTAATTAACCGCAACTTTGATATTTCAATGTAAATAAAACACCAACTCGAACCCTTGCTTTTTCAAATGACTTTAACTTACTTTTCCGAAAAACTGCAAAATGAAAGTAAAATGAACTTCTATTTACCTGCGAAGATTCTTAAATTTTTAAACTGTTATCATTTGTACATAACCTTCTTCTTCTATAATAATGATCGTACGAATGATGATGAAATTAAAAAAAAAAGGGGATAATACCTTAGTAAGTACGCTGAATGCGAATGCGAATTATTTTGAAACAATTCAGTCTCTGATAAGTATTGCTATTCTGTAACTGAAACAATCGGCACGTCGTACGCCACTTTGTATTTCAAATATTTACAATATGATTTCTATGAATATAACTAAGACCTCGATTTTTTCCTATAGATGTACTAAAGCGGACGATAATTGTAGTAAAGTTGCACATATCAAAATATTTATTTATGCATTTTATTGTTATTTGTTATTTGAAGCGTTTGTAGAATATTTCCGTTACTAATATTTCTTAATTTATTTGTCTATCTTAATAATAGACGAAAAGCCACGAGAAACAACATACAGTTTCGTCTCACACAGATGGGTTAATTTATGGATATATTTTGGCGCCAAACAGTGCTTTGTTGCTTGCGCATAAAGATGGCGTACAAAATCACTGACAGTTATTTATCAGCTTCTCGCAGTGGTCTCAAAATGACGATCATGGTCGTGATCTAACTTTATTCACAATCGATTTTTTGATCTTGAGTGAAATTGTTCAATGCTATAGTATTTCTTGATCTTGATTAAATTATTTCTTATAAAATACTCCAATATAGCTTGCGTATAATGTTAATTCAAAATTACGTTACGTTTTCTTCATATAAGTAAATTTGCTTTATTTGATATTAAAAATAATTCAATTTCCTTTTCTTTGTCTTATATCTTAAAGAGTAAAATATTAATCCTTCCTCTCGATTTCAAAATCGTAATATACATTTAGTGTCGTTAATGTAAAATATACAGGTTATGTAATGCGTGCAAGAAACATTTCTCCACTGATCAGAAGCGATCACAAAAAACCACAAATTATTGTGGAAAATCATTGTGATTGGGAACGATTGCGATCGAATCACTGTCATTCATAAATTCACAAGTAGCAGTTCCCGCCATCTCTACTGATTAATGCTTACGCGTCTATGATTAAATGTTGTATACTCTTAAAATTTTGGCTTAAAATTAAACATGAGCGCAATCGATTTTCAGAAATTTTACGACAGCGAAACGGTCAAGAAGATGGAAAAACAAGAAACAAATTGTGAGAGAAAGATATTTAAAACGTGGGTGAAGAAGCATCGAAAAATGCCATCAAGCATTTTAGGGCCGCCCGACTTTTGGATGAAATTTGATAAACAAGTGGATGCGCTTAACACAGCTTCGAAAGAGAGTAACGATTACAATATGCTTTGCACGTTTGTTTATCAGGAATGTAATGGTTATCGTAAATTCATAGTAGCTCATCCTGAAATATATTGGTGGCATTATGAGCATCTCCCGGCAGAAAGAAGATGCTCTTACGAGGTATGTTATCGATAACGTTTCGTTGCATTTGGAGGTATTTAAGATACACATAGAAACGATGCAATAAATTTACATTTAAATTCAGATAATTCCAGAAAATCAGCCTTGTCGATTATATTTGGATTTAGAGTATTCGATCGAACTAAACTCTGAACATGATGGACCGTCTATGACAAATATATTAATTGATATTTTTTGCATGTACTTGCTTAAGCACTGGCGTATAATATGCAACAGATACAACGTAATCAATCTAGATTCAAGTACTAACGAAAAATTTAGCAGACATGTTATATTTAATATTAGAGATGTAGCCTTTAGAGATAATTATCATGTTGGTAGATTGGTAAAATCTATATGCATGGATATTTTGGATTATGTTTCATCTAAGAAAAAGCAACACGATATTTTAACCTGCTTTGATAGAAAGCAACTTGAAGGATTAATTGTTGAAACAAAGAAAGGAAAAAGACTATTTGTCGACACTGCAGTTTATACTAAGAATAGGCATTTTAGAATATATAAATCCACCAAGTGGGGGAAACAATCAAATCTGGTGGTCTCAAATGATTGTAAATATATTCCTTCTAGTGCATATAATGATAACGAATTAAGCATATTTCTAGATTCTTTGATATCGTATTTTGATATGAAGAAAGGCTTGATATTACTGGAATGGTCTGAAAACTGTGTACCAAATACGAATTGTTTTAAGGATAGAATACAACAATGCAGTTATCAGGAAAGTGGTAGTGCCTGTTCAAATTTTCCAATGTTAGATAAATATGTTAACAATTTAATATCTCCTGGAAAAATACGTGTATGTAAACATTATGAATATGCTAAAATATTGGTCTATGAAACTGTGGGATACAGGTATTTACAATTCTTTATATCAGATTATTCTAAAATCACAATAGAAAAAGTAAAAAAGTAAATTAAAAATGTACAATTAAATTTTTTCATATGTGGCTCCATTTTTGGACAAAAAAGATTTAGAAATTTGTTAAATACCTATATTTAGAAACATATTATTCTATTCACTAATTCTGATTAGCTGTGCTTATTCATTTTTGTATTTATAAATATAGTATATGCGAATATAAAATTAGTATAATTTCAATTCATGCCGTAAGTTTCAATACTTAGATTATTCTAGTAACTTACAAAGTGCTGGAAATATCATCCATGATGTTGCAGCCAGATTGTTGCTCAGTGAATTAAATAAGCATAGTATTACCGTTTTATTCTTTATTTTTATATATATCGTAATAAAAATAGCTCATTTTAAAAATAACCGAAATCGTCATTAACTAATAAATGTGTATCACAGAAGCATTGGAAGAAATGAAGAATTTAAACATATCAATTATTATCAATTCATGTAATTGTAATTCACTATACAAGTAGTTTACAGATTCAATTCTATATATATCAAGGGCAATATTTTCAGTGTTATGTAAATAATTAATATAAATAAATTATTTATGATGGTATGTATTTAGAATGATACCAAGTCTTGATTGACGTCGTTTATAACGATAAATAGTAATAGTGGTGACTCATCAGATTGAACAGAAATAAAGAAGTGGGTTGTTGCAATATAAATGCATGCTTACTTAACGAATTTTTAAAAAATTTTTATTTTCCTATAAAGGAAGTCTCATGTGAACACATTTTATTCTATATTTTGATCTACTTTTTTACATGAAAAATCCCCCCCCCCCTTCTTCGGTTCTGCAATGATAATCGTAAAAAGCAATTATTACTTTTTTTTGCTAATAGGTACTGTGAAAATATTGGCAGATGTCATAAAAGTAACAATGTTCTATGGATCGTAAATTTAAAAAATAAAATGATATATCAGAAATGTCATGATCCAGACTGTTTTGGTTTTAAATCTCAACCAAAACAATTACCAGAGGAAGTTTATTTTCAAATCGACGAGGAAGGTGATACATTTTTGAGTAGTGTTATAACAGAGGACATAGTGTAGAAGACTAGTCCTTTTAATATCAAAAAGTTTTATTGAGGTAGAAATACCTGAAAGACAGTATTGTTAAATGGAGGTAATACACAGATGGGAACAAAGTTGTTGAACAATTTCAAATACACAATACAAAGCTTTGTTTCTACGATATTTTCTCCTGAGATTGGTACGAAATTTAAAATATAAAACATTTACATGCTTTTTTTTGCATGATATTACAAACGTCTTATATAATATACTAGATTATTGTGTATTATATTAAGATGTGTACTACATTAAGATGTGTGTTACATTGCACAGATTATTTACAATTTATATAAGTAATGAATATGAATCGATTCCATTATATAGACACACATATATATAACTGTACATAACAAATTCAGATATATGAACTTGTAGAAAATTAATTCTCCATATTTTATGCAACTATTTATATTTTCACTACCCCCAGTGTACATAAATACAACATAGCATTTTGGCTGTGTAAAATTATGTAGATAAAAAGATCATGTACAAATTGTAATTTACCTTACATTTTTTTACGACTGAATACATTCTTCTTCCCATATTTTTCTATTGTACTATACAATGAATAGCGTAAATGAAACTAACTACGAATATGATCAGTCTCGTGTTTGTTGCAATAAAGAATACCATAAAAACAAAACGCTACTTGTCAATTTCCAAAATTCTTCTAATTTGATAAAAGCACATTTCATGCCCGGTATCATCTTCGATGCAACCCCGGTGATCCAATGTATCCACTCATTCGTACCTGTATCTTTGTATCGCGATCGCGGTCGTTACATTACCATTCTGCCCGTACAACGTCATGTTAAAGACTTTCTATTGGCCAAAACCAATTTCATTATTTCAAATATATTGCAATTATTGGTCAGACAAATAACTTTGTAAGAAAAAAATAACGTAATAAACTCCTGCCTTCGTCGGTTATATCTGCTGTACTATCTATATCTTCGTCGCTCTCGTCACATTCTTGCGTTTCTGGGAACGTCAGAGTCTCGACTTCTTCAACAAGATGACATTCCATCGTATCTCTTTCGCTCACTATTTCAGTTTCTTTATCGTTTTGTGTGTTATCTTCCTCCGCGTTTCGCTTAGAAACATTCTCGTCGCTCGAAGAAATATGAGTAGCATTAGAAATATTTGTACTCTCTTTTACAGATTTATAAATTTGATAATTTTTCGACGCTTGCCTCATACGAATTAAAAAGTCTGGCAATCCTAGGGATTTATAAATTACAAAGATAAGTTGTAATATAAAAAAGTGGAGTTTGTCTTTGTTTTCCTATTTTCTGTAATACCTGACATTGCAACCCATGCAGTAATAGCAGATGGAATATTCACACCAGGATCATCAAAGTAGGTCAATCCAAATTCGATGCCTGGTTGGTGGAGTTCTGTATAAGGCCTTATCACCATGTACGACCAATACGTTGTGACCCTGTTACGTATACACAGTTCAGATTATTTAATAATAGCAAAAAATCCATTAAGACTTTTCTCCTACTTTTACATTTACTTTTATAATATTGGCGATCCAAGTATGTACTTTTATCGAGCTAGGTGATTACATAATGAAATATGAAGCAAAAATACCGATCAAGTAACTTAACGATATTATATACATATACATGCGCGCGCGCGCGAGTGTGTGTATATATATATTATTCTATATATGTAGCATCTACATTGTAAAAAATGAGCAAAAATGACCAAGATATTTATGATACCTGTATATTCCTGATTTGGGAGGTGCATTAGGATGTTCTGTTACTTTACTTATAATTACGATTAACTGTTTTTCTTTGTCCATAATCCATCGTCGTTGATATACATAGTCTCTGTTTGTAAATAATCTCTAAAATCAAACATAACAGAGTGTTAAAATTTAAACGATAAGATTGGGTGATCAGTGTTATAAATAGTTTTCACATTACGTGAGTTATTACATACCGGCCATATCGTTTCCCAATATATAACATCAGTACCATTATCAACAGACTTTTCCGATTTTGGGTCTGTATCTATAATTTTTAATTCTCGGGCAGTTAAATCCCACTTCTTCCTGTAATCCAGATCTATCTGGGTTTGCAGAAAGTCTTCAGCAGTAACATCCGAAAATGTACCATATACTTTATATGCAAATAATCCTCCAGAGTTTGGTTCTTCCCTCCTCCAAATGAGCATATCTTGCCGTTCTATGTACGGTCTCCATCCCTCCGCTGAAACCAAAACAGGAGTATATAAGTTACAGATACGTTCACCAATAGACAAACTGATATTCAAAAGAACCAAATATTACGTACGATCTTGATTGGAAGTAGCACTAAATTTATTGCCATAGCATGTGCAATATTTTATGCCAGGTTGCTGAACATCTATCATAATTCTTAGGTGACATTTTGGGCAAATAACTGTAATGTCCCTTAATTTGTGAATTTTTTCGATATCCTGTCTACAGCTAATAAGCATAAAAGATAAAATAACCAATGTTAATGGAACATTTTGATGGATTTATAATTCTTAATCTGTTAATTAAGTTTTCTCTTAAAAGTTCTGATGTTCAAAGTTAATAAGTTAATAAAAAAAACTTAATAAAATCAACTGTGATTATTTATCTTTATCACAAATCAAGTAATACATAAGATATATGGGATTTACAAATATAGTTATTATATTTAAGAGAATAACAACTCTAGTAACAAATTAGCTTGTTTTTCCTAATTAACAACTTAAAAAGAGATATAAAAGAGGAAAAAGAAACTAAAAGGCAACTGCAATAAACAATTAGTTCCACTCAAATATTTGATAGACTAACAACAGAAATCAACTAAAAATTGATTAAAATCAGATCACTTTTTCAACTGTGTTGTAAATTTATAATCAACTAATATTTTCAGCAATAAATTTCTGTATTTTTAGATATAAAACTTATACCTGTTTTTACTCTCAATAAATACAATATACATATTGGAGCCTTTTAATTGTTGCGAAGCTATTAATTTGTAAAGGACCATCTACTATACCTGTTGAGTTCTTCTTCGTTTATCCTTTCACGGTCCCAATTGTACACTGTTACACCAATGCTGCTCGTTAGAAAATGTCTAGCATTCCTCATTGTACGACGTTTCCAATTTTTCATAAATTCCTTAAGTGCTACCTCGTCCCATATTCGTGTATATAAATGAAATATCTGCAAGCTCCTTCGAATACGTTGTGCAGCAATGAATTCAAACTGTCTGGCACAAGCTTTGGCTACCTGACCGCTTTGTTGTTTCAACCACAATGCTACTCTATTGCGATATTCACAAAATCTTCCACAGTTCTCATACTGACCAAAAGAAGATGCTAACCTGGTTCCATTCCGAATGCAATTCGAACTCAGTTGTTTTGATAACAAACCAGAACATTGCACCACATACATTGTTAGTCTTCCTGCTGCTTAATGCCTCTTAAAGAAATTCTTTCGAACAATGGAATATAAAGGTGACCGCTGTCAACCAATTTCGTACTTAATCTCTATAAACTCAAATTATCTTGGAGCAACAATTTATAGGTTATGTTCTATGTTATTAAAATGAGTTAATAATTAGAAGTCATCGCTCTTTATATTGATTCCAGTAAATCTCACGGTAACGTGTTCATTGCATTTTTTATTTAAGAAACTATAAATTATTTATGAAACTTATAAAACATGTTGACGTTGTGGTAAGTATTCAACTAAGTGAAATCATGTATCTAATGTTATAGATTCATGGATATGTCGATACCTCGGCTGTGCGTGTATCGATATGTCGGATCTCGTTGAGCGCAACGCAAGCGTAATCGTAAAAATAAAATAACATAAAATATATTAAGTGGACAAAATATATAAAAACTATTAAATTTGTGTCAAAAAGTAGATATTTTTAAACTCCAACACGTTACAGCAATCACCAAATTGCGACAAGTGTAAAATTAAAAAGTGATTAAGATTCAATATTATCGTTAATTTAATAATAGTTCGCGCAATATGGATATGTGTCTGAAGGTACGCAATTACCCGAAACTGGTGAGTACGCATATTTCGACGGACAATCTAGTAGGTATCCTTCGAGTGCTCCTCGTTCGTTACGTATACATTTGAAATATTTGCTCGAACAAGGTTCTTCATATGGGAACCGACCCTCGCTTGTACATAATACCTCATTTAAGCGGTTTATCTGGAAAAACAAGAGAAGTGATAAGTACGAGAAATATATTTAGTGACTCACGAAAGTATTTAAACATCTACCATAGAACATATTTATGTATATATTATGTGTATTATATGAAATATTTTGAAATTTCATTAACCCTGTAATGGGTAAACTGCGGATATTTCTGCAAATTCATATTTTTCTATGCATACAATTACGAACTTACTTAGGGAGACAATTATTTTACTTATTACAATTGTAACGACTACTATATTTCGGCTATTTTATATATTTAAACATATTCTATGCGTTCTGTACACTTTTGTACTTTAAAATAAATGCATAAAAATCCGCAGTCTAATAATGTGATACGACAAAAGCAATAGCATAAACTTTATATGCAATATGAATAAACCTATATGCATGCAACTTTTAAAATAATAAACTTCTTTCAAACTAGCCCTAGGAAGATTTCACACTAGTATTCCTGGGTTCTACACATCAGAAACGAGACACAAATTTTGATTAAAAAGAAATGGAAATTCGATGTGTCTCAAAACGAAGATTAACCTCAACTTTTATCAATACAATTATAATAGTTACTCATTACGGTGATTCATGTATAACGTAATACATATACATATGTTTATGAAAGTCTTCTATAAGTGTTCAAATACATTTGTGAATCATATTTTATCGTGCATATTTTAGAGAAAAGAGAAAAGCAAAATAGAGATGCTTACGACTGTAATCGAATCAGGCAGTTTGTGAAGTGAAAATTTCGCGCAATCGTCTGTTCCTGAAGAGCACAACAATTTTTCCTCGTCAAAGACGGAGCCTCTTGGACACGCAAACGGTATGATATTCACCATCATATCGCCGTTATTAACACACTGATAAAATATATTGCAAAATTTCGGATGTCGCCGAAAACCACTTGGACAAACGATACAGAGCCTATCTACGCTTAGATTGCCAATATCAGGACTGTCTTCAATTTTGAACTTTGAAAATTCAGGTACTAGCGATGCAGCGTACATCCGGCGTTTGCATAAACCCTTGGACTTAATTCTCTTTGGGAAATTGCAAGTTTCCAGCTGATCGTCCCAAAACGTTCCAAAGGGACAAGAGAACTGGTACCTAACCAAGGAATCTCCGTATAGTACGCATCTATAAAATTTCGAACAATCCTCGGAATCAGGAAAGAAACCCTCTTTGACACAATCTTGTTGTTCATTGATTCCCTTGGGCAAGGAAACCGGGGTTATCGATAACGCAGCATTCGTGGCATTCTTTCTCCCCGCTTCAGCAACATCATCATATAATACTCCTGTGATGTTAGGTTGCGAAGTTTCAATGACAGGCCCCCCCATTTCAGGAATTTGTTTAGATATGCCTTTTGTAATGTTGGGTTTTGAAGTTCCATCAACGGCTTCCTCAATTTTAGGAACTTCTTCAGATATTCCCTCCGGGATGTTGGGGATCGAAGTTTCGTGGGCGGTTTCATTAGATTGAGGAGTCTCTTTAGATATGCCCCCTGTAATATTAGGTGCTAAAGTTCCATCGATAGCTTCCTCCAATTCAGGAATTTTTTCAGATATACCCTCTGTGATTTTGGGGTTCGAAGTTCCGACTACAGGTTTCTCCGAATCAACAATTTCTCCAAATAGCCCTTCTATTATGTTGGACGCCGAAGTTCCATCGACAGCTTCCTCTATTTCAGGAATTTTTTCAGATATTCCCTCCGGGATGTTGGGCATCGAAGTTTCGTGGTTGGCTTCTTTGGATTGAGAAGTCTGTCCAGATATGCCCTTTGTGATGTTAGGAGATGAAGTTCCATCGACATCTTCCTCAATTTCAGGAATTTTTTCAGATATACCCCCTGTGATTTTGGGGTTCGAAGTTTCGTGGTCGGCTTCTTTAGATTGAGAAGTCTGTTCAGATATTCCGTCTGTAATGTTAGGTGCTGAAGATGCATCGGCAGCTTCCTCCAATTCAGGAATTTTTTCAGATATTCCCTCCGGGATGTTGGGGATCGAAGTTTCGTGGGCGGCTTCTTTAGGTTGAGGAGTCTGTTCAGATATGCCCTCTGTGATGTTAGATGCCGAAGTTCCATCGACATCTTCCTGAAATTCAGGAATTTTTTCAGATATACCCTGTGTGATGTTCGGCATCGAAGTTTCGTGGTCGGCTTCTTTAGATTGAGAAGTCTGTTCAGATATTCCGTCTGTGATGTTAGGTGCTGAAGATGCATCGGCAGCTTCCTCCAATTCAGGAATTTTTTCAGATATCCCCTCCGGGATGTTGGGGATCGAAGTTTCGTGGGCGGCTTCTTTAGGTTGAGGAGTCTGTTCAGATATGCCCTTTGTGATGTTAGGAGCTGAAGATGCATCAACATCTTCCTCTATTTCAGGAATTTTTCCAGATATTCCCACCGGGATGTTGGGCATCGAAGTTTCGTGGTCGGCTTCTTTAGATTGAGAAATCTGTTCAGATATGCCCTTTGTGATGTTAGGAGCTGAAGTTCCATCGACATCTTCCTCAAATTCAGGAATTTTTTCAGATATATCCCCTGTGACTTTGGGGTTCGAAGTTCCGACTACAGGTTTCTCCGATCCAATAATTTCTCCAAATAGACCTTCTATTATGTTGGGCTCCGAAGTTCCATTGACAGCTTCCTCTATTTCAGGAATTTTTCCAAATATTCCCTCCGGGATGTTGGGCATCGAAGTTTCGTGGTCGGCTTCTTTAGATTGAGAAGTCTGTCCAGATATGCCCTTTGTGATGTTTGGAGCCGAAGTTCCATCGACATCTTCCTGAAATTCAGGAATCTTTTCAGATATTCCCTCCGGGATGTTGGGGATCGAAGTTTCGTGGGCGGCTTCTTTAGGTTGAGGAGTCTGTTCAGATATGCCCTCTGTGATGTTAGATGCCGAAGTTCCATCGACATCTTCCTGAAATTCAGGAATTTTTTCAGATATACCCTGTGTGATGTTCGGCATCGAAGTTTCGTGGTCGGCTTCTTTAGATTGAGAAGTCTGTTCAGATATGCCCTTTGTGATGTTAGGAGCTGAAGATGCATCAACATCTTCCTCTATTTCAGGAATTTTTCCAGATATTCCCACCGGGATGTTGGGCATCGAAGTTTCGTGGTCGGCTTCTTTAGATTGAGAAATCTGTTCAGATATGCCCTTTGTGATGTTAGGAGCTGAAGTTCCATCGACATCTTCCTCAAATTCAGGAATTTTTTCAGATATATCCCCTGTGACTTTGGGGTTCGAAGTTCCGACTACAGGTTTCTCCGATCCAATAATTTCTCCAAATAGCCCTTCTATTATGTTGGGCTCCGAAGTTCCATTGACAGCTTCCTCTATTTCAGGAATTTTTCCAGATATTCCCTCCGGGATGTTGGGCATCGAAGTTTCGTGGTCGGCTTCTTTAGATTGAGAAGTCTGTCCAGATATGCCCTTTGTGATGTTTGGAGCTGAAGTTCCATCGACATCTTCCTGAAATTCAGGAATCTTTTCAGATATTCCCTCCGGGATGTTGGGGATCGAAGTTTCGTGGGCGGCTTCTTTAGGTTGAGGAGTCTGTTCAGATATGCCCTCTGTGATGTTAGATGTCGAAGTTCCATCGACATCTTCCTCAAATTCAGGAATTTTTTCAGATATACCCTCTGTGATGTTGGGCATCGAAGTTTCGTGGTCGGCTTCTTTAGATTGAGAAGTCTGTTCAGATATTCCGTCTGTGATGTTAGGTGCTAAAGTTCCATCGGCAGCTTCCTCAATTTCAGGAATTTTTTCAGATATACCTTCTGTGATTCTAGGGTTTGAAGTTCCGACTACAGGTTTCTCCGATCCTACAATTTCTCCAAATAGCCCTTCTATTATGTTGGGCTCTGAAGTTCCATGGACAGTTTCCTCTATTGCAGGAATTTTTTCAGATATTCCCTCTGTGATGTTGGGCATCGAAGTTTCGTGGTCGGCTTCTCTAGATCCAGGCGTCTGTTCAGATATGCTCCCTGTAATATTAGGTGCTAAAGTTCCATCGATAGCTTCCTCCAATTCAGGAATATTTTCAGATATTCCCTCTGTGACGTTGGGGTTCGAAGTTCCGACTACAGGTTTCTCCGATCCTACAATTTCTCCAAATATCCCTTCTATTATGTTGGGCTCCGAAGTTCCGTGATCAGTTTCCTCTATTTCAGGAATTTTTTCAGATATTCCCTCCGTGATGTTGGGCATCGAAGTTTCGTGGTTGGCTTCTTTAGATTGAGAAGTATGTTCAGATATGCCCTCTGTGATGTTAGGTGCTAAAGTTCCATCGGCAGCTTCCTCAATTTCAGGAGTTCTTTCAGATATTCCCTCTATGACGTTGGGGTTCGAAGTTCCGACTACAGGTTTCTCGGATCCTACAATTTCTCCAAATAGCCCTTCTATTATGTTGGGCTCCGAAGTTCCGTGATCAGTTTCCTCTATTTCAGGAATTTTTTCAGATATTCCCTCTGTGACGTTGGGGTTCGAAGTTCCGACTACAGGTTTCTCCGATCCTACAATTTCTCCAAATAGTCCTTCTATTATGTTGGGCTCCGAAGTTCCGTGGACAGTTTCCTCTATTTCAGGAATTTTTTCAGATATTCCCTCCGTGATGTTGGGCATCGAAGGTTCGTGGTTGACTTCTTTAGATTGAGAAGTCTGTTCAGATATGCCCTCTGTGATGTTAGGTGCGAAAGTTCCATCGGCAGCTTCCTCAATTTCAGGAGTTTTTTCAGATATTCCCTCTGTGACGTTGGGGTTCGAAGTTCCGACTACAGGTTTCTCCGATCCTACAATTTCTCCAAATAGACCTTCTATTATGTTGGGCTCCGAAGTTCCGTGATCAGTTTCCTCTATTTCAGGAATTTTTTCAGATATTCCCTCCGTGATGTTGGGCATCGAAGTTTCGTGGTTGGCTTCTTTAGATTGAGAAGTATGTTCAGATATGCCCTCTGTGATGTTAGGTGCTAAAGTTCCATCGGCAGCTTCCTCAATTTCAGGAGTTCTTTCAGATATTCCCTCTATGACGTTGGGGTTCGAAGTTCCAACTACAGGTTTCTCCGATCCTACAATTTCTCCAAATAGCCCTTCTATTATGTTGGGCTCCGAAGTTCCGTGGACAGTTTCCTCTATTTCAGGAATTTTTTCAGATGTTCCCTCCGTGATGTTGGGCATCGAAGTTTTGTGGTCGGCTTCTTTAGATCCAGGCGTCTGTTCAGATATGCTCCCTGTAATATTAGGTGCCAAAGTTCCATCGGCAGCTTCCTCAATTTCAGGAGTTTTTTCAGTTATTCCCTCTGTGACGTTGGGGTTCGAAGTTCCGACTACAGGTTTCTCCGATCCTACAATTTCTCCAAATAGCCCTTCTATGATGTTGGGTCCCGAAGTTCCATGGACAGTTTCCCCACTTTCAGAAATTTTTTCAGATGTTCCCTCTGGGATGTTGGGGATCAAAGTTTTGTGGGTGGCTTCTTTAGATCCAGGCGTCTGTTCAGATATGCTCCCTGTAATATTAGGTGCCAAAGTTCCATCGGCAGCTTCCTCAATTTCAGGAGTTTTTTCAGTTATTCCCTCTGTGACGTTGGGGTTCGAAGTTCCGACTACAGGTTTCTCCGATCCTACAATTTCTCCAAATAGCCCTTCTATTATGTTGGGCTCCGAAGTTCCGTGATCAGTTTCCTCTATTTCAGGAATTTTTTCAGATATTTCCTCTGTGATGTTGGGGATCAAAGTTTTTCGGGTGGCTTCTTTAGATTGAGGACTCTGTTCAGATATTCCCTCTGCGATGTTGGGGTTCGAAGTTCCGTTAACGACTTTTTCAGATTGAGGAATCTGTTCAGATATGTCCTCTGTGATGTTAGGTCCTAAAGTTCCGTCCCATACTCCCAGTGTGATGTTGGGATTTGAAGTTCCGTCGTCGGCTTTCTTAGATTCAGGAACTTGTTCAGTTATGGCCTCTGTGATGTTAGGTTGCGAATTTTCGTCGACGGCGTCTTCAATCTTAGGAATTTTTTCAGATATTCCCTCTGTGATGTTGGACTCCGAAGTTTTGTCGACAAGTTGCTCAATTTCAGGAATTTGTTCAGATACGCCCTCTGTAACGTTCAATTTCGAAATCCCGGTGGTATGTTCTTCAATTTCAGTAATTACTTTAAGTAGCTCGTCTAGAATGATAGGTGTCGAAGTTCTGACGGCAGATTGCACAGTTTCAGAACTTTGTCCAAATAGCCCTTTTGTGACGTTGGGTTTCATATCTGAAATGACGGGTTTCTCGCTTTCAGGAACTTGTTCAGATATGCTCTCTATGATTGTAGGTGTTGAAGTTGCGATGACATGTTTATCGATTTTAGGAATTTGTTGACGTATGTCTTCTGTGATGTTGGGTGCCGTAGTTTTGACGGTAAATTTCACAATTTCAGGAATTTTTTCAACTATCTCTTTCGTGATATTCGGTTTCACAACTGCGACGATAGGTTTATCGAGTTCAGGGTTTTGTTCAGTTATACCCTCTGTGATGTTGGGTTTGGAAGTTCCGACGATAGCTCCCTTGGTTTCAGGAATTTGTTCAGATATGTTTTCTGTGATGTTGGGTTGCGAAGTTACGTCGACGGTTTCCACAGCTTTAGAAATTTGTTCAAAGAGCTCTTTTGTCACGTTGGGTTTTATATCAGGAATGACAGGTTTCTCGATTTCAGGAGTTTGTTCCGGTATGTCTTTTGTGATGTTTGGATTCGAGGTTCCGACCATAGATTTGTTAATTTGCAAAGTTGTTTGAGGTATGTCTTCTGTGATGTTTGGGTTGGGTTTTAAAATGGTAGTGGTAGGTTTCAAAGTTTTGGCGATTGATTCCAAAGTTGTGGCGATAGGTTCCGGTGTTAGGCTTTTGGGTTCCAAAGTTATGGTGGTAAATTCTAAAGTTTTGGCAGTGGGTTTCACAGTTGTGGCATTGGGTTCCAGAGCTGTGCCGTTGGGTTTCAAAATTGCAGAGTTGGGTTTTGGAGCTGTGAAAATTTGAATTACACTGAGATGAATTTAAATTTCTAGTTCGATGATTCTATAAAAAAGATAGTATATACTATTTCCGATTAGTAATTCATTGTCAGTTTTGCTCAAATTCAAATGTTGTTACCACATATCTAGTGTTTGAATACTGTGCGTAGTGAAATAGTAAAATTGATCATATATTACAAAAGCATTAAAATTGATGCACATGAGCAAGCGAATCGATCGAAGACTCGATTAAGGGATGAAGCATATTTTATCCTTGGTTCAGTCCGTAGTGATAAATGTAAAATATTGTCTCATTGTGCTTCAGTTTAAGCTATGATTATTAGATCAGTATCCGTTTGTTGCACACTTTCGTATTATATCATTGTTGCATACCATTCAGTGATACGATGCAGTACAGCCGTGTATAATATTTTCCCAATAATTAGTAATTACGAACTGTTTGCCGATGTTTTCTCTTTTCAACATATTTCTCTTTTTTTTCTTTCTTTAAGCTATCGGAATCCGACCGCTAAATTTTTGTCTTTACCATTGTTTATACGTATCAACGAGAGAATTAGAAAAATCTCCATCACAGTCGGCGATGAGAAAGACCCTTTTTCTGCAATTTGACCAAAATCTTAATCTCAAACATAGTAGAATCGCGTCTGCATAATCAACTGGATTTAACTATTTCTAACGCGTCGACACACGGAAAGCTTCTTTTTATAACGATATAAATGGTTGTTATAATCACTGTATGATACATAAGGATGATAAAATAGGAAAATGTGCATCGAATGGCTATCCATCTCGATACATATATCGTGAAGATCACTATACCTTGATGCCATTGTACGAGCGGTTCAGTGACACTGAGCAACGATGTTTCTGGTTTCGGCTCCGGTTTTGACTCGTCTTTCGGTCGCAGTTCAGCTGGGGTTAGAGGATCCTGTGGCGGTTGGGAAATTAATGAATCCAGCGGTTGTGGTTCTGGTTGCGGTTTTGGAGATGGTGGTGAAGATGACGGAGACGCTTGCGGGGACGGTGGTATAGCAGTCTTCTTTAGCGGTTTTCTAGATGTTTGTGATTGTGGTTTTGGTTTTGGTGTTGATTTTAATTTTGCTTTTGTAGGTGGTGCTTTAGTTTTCTTCAGTGGTTTCTGAAGCGAAGCCGGCGGTTGTGGTTTCCCTTTTGCGGTTGATGCAACTGTTTTCCGGCATTCCGATCTGCCGCTCTGTTCGGGTGTTACACAGGTTTCTGTGCTGATCGAGAATACCAGATTATCCTCGCACTCAAAAACATTTTCAACAAAAGGTAGTCCGAAGAAGATGTTACATTGATAAAATCGCTTGCAATTGTGGACATCCGGGAAATGGCCTACATTTTTGCAGTTATACAATGCACGGTACGCGTACGGGAGTTTCTTCGCGTGCAGGACTTTTCCCAAGGACCATGGCAAAACTGTGAAATCGAAACGATATTTGCTAACAGCGGGCTGAATTATTCTGACACAGGGTGCGTCAGAAGCATCGCTCTTTCTTTATTTGTACAAATATATCTAGATACTAAGCATACAGTCGATAAAATTTGAGATGCTTGCAACTAAAAATAGACTAGAACGATTTTACTATAAAAATGAAGTTTTTCTTCTCCGTCATCACACGTGGAATATTATTTTACTTACGCGTTCGTTTCTTAAAATTGTAGTATAACAAAATAAGGAAATAGTAGATCGTAATTGTAATTGAAATTTGATTAACAATGTACAGTGAAGTAATCTCTACATGAAGATGCCAATTGTCTCAAAGAGATGTGGGTGGCAAATAAGATATGGACGTTGATGATTTCAATGAAATCCGCTATGGTGACAGTTCTACAAGGTGTTTGCGTTAACGTGATAATTTTTCACGCATCAAAAAAAAAAAAAAAAAAAGAGAAAAATTATGAACAAAATTTTAACGGTTTCAAGTGCACGACAAATAGGGACGATGAAAATTCCGAAAATAATTTGTTCTCGTAGCGAATCGAACGTTGCATTGACTTCTCTAAGTAAGTAAAAAAGGGAGACAATTTATAGCAGAAAATGTATAAAATACCAGAGATTGCCAGAAGTGTAACGTTTAATCTAATTATTTAAAAACCAGAAGTTCATGGATATGAATCTAGGTGAACAAAGATGATAAGAACGTTCTTTGGCAAATTTTCGTGTTCAAGTGTTCGACTCTCACTTACCTTCATCGAAGACAGAATGTGCACTAATTCCAATCACAGACAGAATGCCAATCACACAGATATTCGTCCACATTATATAATATCGTCCATATTAGTATATAAATTCTAATCGCGTCTAAATAAAAAGAAAAATGACAGAAACTATCTTGCTACCGATATATCGTTACACGTTGGATGGACGAACGTGCAAATCGTCTACGGCGCGAGACTTATGTAGTTTCGGCAAAGATCGTTAAAGGGTGCGATCATAGAAAATTAAAGGCTGTCGATTGGTCGATAAGACATAACCGGTCGAATTTATGCCACGTAAAAAAGCGATCGAACAGCTGTCGACGTATGAAGGAACAAAACGAACAAAGGAAGGACAACGTGGAAGACGCGAAAGAAAATTATATTTCTCCTTTACTACTCATTGTTTGTATTATCGTTCGTATCGGTGATTTTACAAGGCACGTTCGAGCGGGCTCGTTCGCACGAAAACCGTATCGAAGCGAGCTTTGTTCGATAGATCCGGATACTTCGTTTCAGAGTCCAGTGCTTCCAAACAAGTTGCAAATCGTCGAAGGTATACGGTTCGAACGGCTCCCTCGAACGGTCCAATGTTTAGCCTATGGTGTTTCCTCTAACGTCAGATCAGATCCGCTCCCGAATTTACTCGTTCAGCTTCCGACACTCCAACATTTTTCGCGCTTCCATCTGCAAACGAAACGCAAGAGAGAAACGCTTTTGGTTGGCAATGCTTCTTCCGCCTCCCTTTCCCAGAAAGCAAAAGTAGCAGCTACCCTTTGATATTCTTAAGAGGGAGAACGTTGACAGGAAGATCGTCTTTGTTGAACAGTAGAACTACCTTTCTATAATATCTACATCTGTCTTCTATATATATATCAAATATAATTTAAACGATACAACAGTATAATTATTAACTTTGGCAAAAATACCTGTATGTTTTCAGGAATTATAGAAGAAGGAAATAAAAAGATTATTTATTATTATTTTTGATTGTGGATAACCATTAGTTGGCAGATCATTGTACAAGGGATACCAGGAATTAAAGAGGAGAGTTTTCATAAAGTTTTCATAAATGTTAATGAAAAGCAATTCCCGTCATCGATAATATTTATCGATAACCAAACAAACTTTGGTCGTTTATAATTACATTGCAAATATTTATGCAAATTCGTATTTGTACGAAGATAATTAAGGAAATGCAATCTAAATGGAAATTCGCTTCGTCTATTAGATGGATCACGATGGATGCTCTACTTTCAATAGCTTGTATCTTTTTTTTGCACGTTGTATGCATCCTGTTGATGCAAGTAGATTTCAGGAATCTTAAATTTCTCAAGAATGCGCGAACATCCTCCGTCTATTTACAACGATTGACCAAAGATACATAATTTTTATACTGTAACTTTTGCTATTCGAATTGTAACAGCAACGATCCTTCTCTTCCTCGGTTTTGTTACGAAAGGCGTACCTGTATCAAATGGTAAACGTTTAGCAGCTGTTCGAGCGAAGGTCTAGCCTGCGAAGGGCACTCGGGTCTAACGGCACTCCATTCGAGTCTCTGGCTTCTTTTTCCCCAACCGGTCGAAAAGTTTAGCTGAGCTTCGGCTCCAGAATTCAGGATCAAGCATAATAGCAACATTATAGAGAAAACGAGAAACTCGAGTCGAACTTTACGATGCCTATGAAACGAAACAAAACGAATAAAAAGGTTGTTGCGTAACTAAATTGGCGATCGCGATAATTACATGTACAGACACGAATGCATCGATCGTCGTTCGATCAATATGAAAATGTATGTAGGTTCTCTTGGCGGGAGAAATATAGCGAGGTGATAAATTAAAGTCACAAATGAAAAATTAAGCAAATACGGTGATCGATCTAGCCATAGTTAGAGCCATGTGCGCGCGTACAAACCAATCTGCATGATCAATCTGCAGAGGTTCCGAAATGCAAATATCTCGAGTGGCAAGCTGCAAACGTTACTTTGCAAATTGATATGTACAACTTCTGCTGATAATCTGCCATTGCAATTACACCGTACTGACCCGCTCTATTCTTTTATATTTCATAGCAATAGAAACATACAGCGACTACAAACTGCGCAGCGGTTCATGAAAGTATTTCGACACTTTTGGAAACGTTTTTGCGTACATATTATACGAAACATTTTGGAATTTCATTATCGCTATAACGAGACACGACTATGATTGTATTGGTGACATTTAAAAGGAATCTGAGAATGTAAAGGGAAGAAGATATTTATTGATGGTTTGGAATCGTCGAAGTATTTGAACAGTCAACTGTTCAGTATGTTGATAAGCCAGAATTCGTAGCGAGACTATTTTTAACACAAAGATCCTGTTAAGAATATTATTCGCGTTGTAGGAATAAATTTCTTGCTTAATGTACACATAAACGTTGTATAATAAATGTCTTGTAATTTTCATACGCACTTTCGTATCGGTGCGATATTTTATTATGACGATCGCGATAGTCGCGTCGCGTTAAATTATTAGCGAAGTTTCGTATAACGCCCTTAATAAAGAAAATAATACAGAAAAGTTCTGTGATAAGTTTCCGATTAATTTCATCAGCCACTGTACATGTACATCACTGTATTTATTATACCATTTGTATTTGTAATTACGGTTGAATTCAGAAAATTTTGTTAATTCGCATATTGCGTATTAAAGACGACAAAAAAGCCTATGTTTAGAAAAAAAGCGTCGTAATATAATGATAAAGTCTAACGTCCGATTGAATTTAGAAATCATAATTTCTGTCAGTGAATTTTCTTTTAACGATAAAATACTTTTGTTTAATTTATGCGTCTCAAGCAACGTGTCAGAATGTGGCAAAACCGTTCCACGTGCAAAATGGTTCTACGACTCGCTTAAAAACTTCTATATTTATTTTCTTTCATTTTTTCACCGTTTATATTCCGATCAATCGGCTTCAAGTGTATTAAATTTCGTATCATTTAACGGTATTCTCGTATAGCTGGAAAAAGTTGATACTGTGAAAACGAAGCGCGCGACTTGCTACAAAGTACGCTTCGTTTGAAAATAAGAATTGGTGGAAATATTTTTCGTAGCCACTGTGTGTAACTAATAGTACGTTTCACGCGCGCACAATAGGCCACTTACATGTCGTCAGTGGGAATCGCGTTTAAAGCGACCAACGCGATTCGAAAAGATCGTGCTGCTCGTTTCTGGTCCTCGAGATTGTGTGTCCGCCGGAAGTGAACACGACTGCGAGAGGATAACCAGGCCGAGGACTTTTTTATAGGTTCTCAGCAACCCCTTCTCGAGATTCTTGCCAATTTACAACGTGTAACGTCCGGCTTGGCGCCGGGGTGAATTCTACGAAAGACATCTATGAAAGACATCGTGTCGCAATCGAACGACTCAAGGGTTTCTTTTTTCTCGTTCGGCAAACGTCACTACGAAGCCTGCCGTGATTTCCATTAATTAACCAAGGTCCAGTGACCGGGGAAATTTCCGATTTAAAAGGAATTCCCAAATAAATGCGAGATATTCACGATAGCAGCGAATGTATCGGCGCGATGCATTTGCGATTGGATCGTCTATGGTGTCTTATGTGTTTGCTCGTAACAGCGCCGCGTGAAGAATTTGTTACGTTTTCCCGCAATGGATTTATCCCGATGTAATTGCAAAGTGATTCGAACGACGAGCAAATCGCATTAATTTTATATAAAATATATGTATACATACATATTCAATGCATATTCTATATGCATGAATATTCTATATTCGATGTATACCCAGTGTATTTAAATTGTATGAAATTAATATATTTTGACGTTACTTGTAATGCGAATATTCAGTTTATCGCTCATTACGCAGAAAACTGTGCATTAATAACGCGCGTGAAACAAATCGAATTTATATTTCTACGGTATCCGTCTATATTTTTAATAACTTTCTCTTCCCGTAAAGGTATATCGAATGGTGTAACGAAAATTTCGTCTTTGCGATTTCTAATAACGTTGAGTCTGTTGATCAGTGGCTCGATCCTAGCATTCGTATCGTTAATCTTTCTATTTTATTTCTTGTCGTTTAATTGGCTGTATTTTACCATCGACGATATTTCGTATTGGTCTGGGAACTTCTTAAATATCGCAAACCACGTTTACTTCCAATGTCATCGTCTTTTATTATTGCTACAAAAAAAAAGAACACGAAGTTACACGTATCTCCGACGACGGTAGATGGATCTCGCGAGTAAAGGTGAAAGATGTGCTGCGCGTATATCTTGCGATCAACTATCACATATGGAGTAGGTCGCGCGGGCAACCATTGTGGTCTCGCGTGTCCTGGAATATAATTTACAAGAAGCCTGTATATGCGTATACCTGTGGCTAAAGTGTTCGTCTCGCGACTCCTTCGCCAACATCACTCGGAAAGAGGAACGCCTCTTTGACAATAGAGCTTCGTTCAAATTAGATAAATTACCTGAATTCAAGCAATATAAATTTGACTTGCAACTTGAAATCTCTCGAAATATCCTTTTACATTTCCGCGCGTATCTTCGTTGCTCGAAAGTCGCTCGATTTCAAATAATTTGTAGCAATTTACTGGCGTCGATCTGTTACGTTACTCGATTCGAAATATCCTCTCGAATATTTCTTTCGAGAATTTTACCGATCTCTTTGCACCCGTCGTCGCTTTTCCTTCGAGACTTTTATTTAAATTCGTTAATATTCCAGATGGAATTACTTAAAATGAAAAGGCGCAAGGTGGAAAGAAAGATCCACTGTTGGATTTGGAACACAGGCAAGTTCGAAATGGAACAGTATAGACGATAGGTATCGTGTTATTTGCAACTTCGCGTATTTACCGATATTCGTGTCCTAAACCAACTTCACCTTTCTTTCAACTTAATATTCTTAGTCGTACTTGCTATGCGTGATATTTGTCAATGAACATTTTACAGACATACGTAACTACTTGCGATTTACTTTTCATTATCTATCTTAAAATCAGGATTCTTCGAAACACCTGCAAAACAGCTCCAATTCAAATATGTAATCGACTAATCTGAACGGAGCTTTAGGTGTCACCGCTCTCACACCTTGACCAGCTAGATGCATGGTCGTGGAACAGAACCGTCGCGTCGTTTCTCTTTTTATTCTTTTCTCTTCTCTTTAATTGTACATAAGGGCAGTGTTCGAGTATATAGCATAAGTAGCGTATCGCCAACTAGTCCGCTCGTAGCTTAGTCAGTGCGCGATAAATAAGTGTGACGCGGCAAAATCGAGCCGAACTCTGCCGATGATTCGCGATCGTTTCACGTTTCTTATTCGCCGCTGCCGACGGAGACGTTCTTTGTACTGCGACGGAGTGTATCGTTAAAAAGACGCCCACCTGTATGATACGACAGGTGATTTACTAACACATATCTTATTATTCCGATAACGTATCTCGATACTCGTGCCCGTGCAATCGTAATTATTCGGTGACAGACGTCATCTAAATAAGAAAGAAAACGTTCGTTCTTGGATATCGATGCGTACGAACCAACTACTCTTACGCATCTGAGATCACGCGCTCTCCC
This sequence comes from Bombus flavifrons, assembly GCF_040668555.2. NCBI lineage: Eukaryota > Metazoa > Arthropoda > Insecta > Hymenoptera > Apidae > Bombus > Bombus flavifrons. The sequence goes on along the minus strand of NC_138451.1, from coordinate 12,323,193 downwards.
CTAAACCGCATTCGTTTCTTATCGTATAAATTACACGTTAAATCTTTCGACGGCGCTTTCAAGTTGATTCAGTAGGTAAGTTCACCCAAACGGAGTTTGCTAATCCTTTGCGGTCGTACGACTTCTCTCTGCCATCAAAACGCTCTTGGTACTTCGATCGTACGTATACTCTCAGCTTCCGAGGCAAAGAACTATTATGATCGTACGTCATACCGAATACGACGCTCTTCGAGGTTGCGTAGAATCCGACGAACGATCAAGCGAAACGCAATATTATTAGAAAATTTAGACACGAGTTGTTGTTGTTTTACCAGGTTAAAAAATGTATTAGAATAATAAATACGTTACGGAAGGCCGTGACATAAATTGAAGATACAAGAAGAATTTTATAATTTGAAGAAGGAACGGTTTATGGCGATACAAAATAGATCGAGTTTCTCCAAGTTTCGTACAATTTTTATGTGGGAAAAGAAATTCTGATATTCGGTAGATTTTTGATATTCCCCCTTTCGTAGCTCTAACGTGGATTCGATAGAATTCCACGGTGTAAATTGATTAAAAAGAAATTGTAAATGAAATATCGCGCTGACGCAACTTTGGTCCTCGATGAGTTAATAAGACTTACAAGTTAGTGCAGGTAGACATTTCTTAAAATATTTCATAAGCAACGCTCTAAATTGGCAAAAGGAAAGCCGTAGTAAAGTAAAGTAGAAGCAACGAATATCAGTTTGATCTTTTCAACATCTCCCTTAATTACGTAATCAGTAGATGGCAAATATTTATACAAATTCAGATTTTTATAAACACAGTTAAGAGCGTAGGACGTAGATACAGAAATTCGCTTCGCACGTTAAACATTATAACAAGTACTCTACTTTAGATATTTTATATGTTTCCTATGCACTTTTCTATCTTTAAATCTTCTAGAAACAGATACAAATCCGCGATCTAATTATTAGAGTTCAACGAAAATGAATTCCGGCAACCAAATCTAAGCTCGATACGACCGCAAAGGGTTAAAAGTCCTTGAACCTGAATCGCCATCGATATACATTTGCGTACTTTTATTACTGATGCTGTCGTTCTTATTACGACTATCGTTATCATTACTATTATTATACATATGCATATCGCCGTTGATGTATCGTACAAAAAGCTTACAAATTATTATCACATATATACGTGTACGTACGTGCGCGAACGCCTACATAGGTACACGGATATACATACATACATAATATATATATATATATATATCTATATACATATACTTGGAAATATTCGCAGGCACATGCGCGCGTGCAGAGTCGTCTTCGCGAATGGAATAAAATGGATGTCGAGATAAACGATTATCGGCAATCGGCGGAAAAGAATAGGCAAACAGTCGCGTTGGAACTGTTTGTCGCTGGTAAACGTTACGACCATACATTCGTGTATTCGTGCACAATTCGGTGGATCGATTTTATATTCAGATTTCGGGCACACGATATGGCACTCGGATCCCTTCTCACCGATTCACACGCGTAACATATTCCATTTTCAATCACGTTGGCCTAAACGCGCGCGCATGCACACTCATGCACACACGCATCTGTGTACAGCATAGATTCGGTGTTTAGGTTTATATCTACTCGTGTATTCGCATATGTAAAGTTTCGCACACCTCCTACACAGTTTCTAAACGCACTCGCGCACATAATCTTTTAATAAAATAGTCTATAAGTTAAATATAGAGGAGCGGTAACGCTCTCCCGCTGCCATTTGTTCCATCTTTATTTTTCCCTATCGCGTCTCGGGTTTCGCCTATTGCTACGCTGCCATCATTCATTCGTCTCGTTTCCTCTCTGCATTCTATATACTCGTTGCCCACGATGTCCTCGCAGGCATGTACATGCATACATACATATTTATTCGTTTCTATAATGTACGTATAAAAAAATAAGTCCAGTCCTCGTAACTCGAATGATTGCCAAAAGAATTCACCATGTTCTTTGCATCTTCGTTCGAAGTCAGATTCTCGCGATCTCTTCACGCTATAAATCATCGTTCCCTTCGTTACTAGTGGAATGCACGCGCGAAATTAACGCATATTAACGAGCGAATATGCGCGTGTCCATTGTCGTGATGCTAAACAGCCGAGTTACAGTCGTCGTCGCGAGTCATTCTCGGCTGATGCGTCGATTTTTTTTTTTTTTCTTTTATTCACTGTTACCTGTCTTTTTTTATTTCTTCGTTTTATATTCTCTTGTCAATAGGAAATAGAATACTATCTTTGCTTTTTCATGGTCACTTAGTCTTCCGCCGCTATGTCGTCTATTCTTAAAGATCGCGTGTTACATCGTCACTCGGAGAGCATTACGAGCTATCCGTTGTTTCCTTTGAAAATTCAATTCTAACCGAATGTTATTCTCTATTGGTTGCGAGAGCAGTCTGCTCGGGTAAAAGGAAAGACGTAAAAATGGATAAAATGAACAGAAAATAATAGAGAAAGGAAAATACTACGCTTCGATTACGCTCTGTCGAAACGATATGTGGCTACCGATGCCGTGATTCGGCACTGTGTCCTCGGTACAAAAGTACAACAGGTATCCTCGAGTTCGAGTTAAGTACACGAGGCGACGAAGCGAGCAGGAGTCGTTGCTTCGTCAAGGAGATCGGAAGTTACCGAGTTAATTGTCGCGAACTCTTCGAGTCGAAATTCGAAAAGTCGCGCGAGACTCAACACCAACTCTCGCTTTCCCGTTCTCCGACGCCGTCGCTCTCTTCGTCGCTGGGTTCTTCTCCGTACATGTCGGCTAATTTGCGGAACCTCGGGCCAAAGTTCGACAAGTAGTTGAACTTGAGATCTCCGTCGTCGGTACCTGCAGAAGAAAAAGGAAATATCGTAGAAACTAATCGATGATTCTATCTCGTCTCCCCAACAGAATCGAGCGTACTTTTTATTTTTTGTTTTTTTTTTCTTATTCTTATTAGAGCGGTTCTGATTTCTGGGATTGAGATTACTTCCCGTTACAGTACACAGTGGCTTACGAAAATATCTGAACAGTTGCCAGTAGAAAACTTCGACGTACGTATATATTATATCCTTTGTATAATAGATTAAAGAAAATTGATTACGCGGTATAATAAGTGGTAGCGATAGTACGAGGTCGTAAAATCAGCCACTGATTAAAGTTAACAACTTTCGATGACCGCAGCAAGTAATTTAAAACGTGTTGGGAATCATAAGGATCTAGAACTTCGTTCAAGGTTGTACGATGTCAACGCAGCAGCTCTGCGATAAATCGAAAATAATTTGTCTGCTTGTAAAGAAAGATTTATGCAAATCCGTATTTTTCAGCCTGTCATTAAGAAGATAGAACCTAGGTACGCATAGAAAATTGCTTCGCACATTGCACTTTGGCTACTGTGCTGCATCTCTACATCTTCGGATTTCTCATAAATAGATAGAAGCGCGTAAAACCACGGTCTCCACTTTATAACTCTTATTCTAATTTATATGCTGATAGCCCTGATTTCATGACTCATCGTTGAACTGCTGATGATGACAGATCGGTGATCCTACTTAACGTTTTACTTCCTCGCTATATATTTTCATTCGCTACACGGCTGCGGCCCCAGTTACCATTATTGGCTAACAGTCCATAGTGAATTGAAGAGTGTCTGGTAGAAAACACTGCAACTGCCAAGAAACAAGTTTTGCGGGAGAAAAAGGAACTTATGCATCGATGCAGTCCAAATTCATGAAAAAGGAAAATGTATCTATGGAAACCTGCGTGTAGAACCCCTGTATGTGCCACCTCTTGCAGTTAGTTGCAAGGAAAGCTCAATGCTCCTTTCAATACAATTAGACAGATGGCATAGACAAACGCCAAGAAACGATTAACTAATCTTCAATAGCATTTACATTTTTCTCTATACATTGCGATACTATCTTCCAGCATTATTAATAACTATAGAGGAAGAAAAATTGCACCTGATTTCTACATTACATTATTCTCATTGACACGTAGCATATTTTGCAACAAAAAATTTTTCAATTGTTGCACTCACAATGTTTTCTACAATTTTACTTACTATTTTGGTCAGTGCAATGTTTTGTACCATTTTATGATATTTCGAGACTGTAAATTCCACTTTAGTTTTCCTAGATTTTGGTCGCATAATTTTATTTACTTTCGCCGATTCCGTTAATTAAACGAACGATATACATATTCAGTGGTACGTACACGAAGCCAAGGATGATAAAGAACCCTCGGAATTGCCTTCTCCTTCGTACGCATAGTGCCTGACATCGTCGAACGGATTCGTGTCAGGATCCTTGTCGCAGCTCTCTTTCTTGCCGTCTAGGAAACCGCAAATATCCGGCACCTCGTCGGGACCTGGCAAGCGAGAAAAGAAAGTGGACGTATATAATTGATCTTCGAGTGTCTTTTTGCTCGTTGCGACATTTCATTCGAACGAGGTTTAACCCTCTGACAGAGGCTTAGTCATCGTTATCACGAGCGCGTTGAATGGTTTATTTCATAGCGATAGAGCGAAAAAGCGGAACCGAACAATTTTTATCCCTACGCGATAATAAAATGTACTTAAAAAGTAGCATCGTTCATATAGTTTGACAGAATAATAACACAGCTGATAAATTAATTAGCTCAGACAGTAATTAACATTAAAAATACATGTATGTGTCTAAGACTGAGCATAATGAACAAGTAGTAAAAGTCGAAACATGAGAATACAGTGACTTGTACATTGTTATACACAAGATACAAAAACTTTTCGTAAGCAGAATGTTCAAATAATTCGATAATATAATACACTAATAAATTCGATAATCTAAATCGAATGAAAATGATTGCTGATGGGATGATAATGCGATATTATCCTTTAGTGGATTAAAGTGTTAAACAACGCTTATCTCTTGATTCGTCTTACAGAGCTGTGTCATATAATACCATAACAAATTGTGTAACTACACTACGACTATAATATGCGTTTGCTGGCTTACTTATTCAATTTATCGTACCTCTGGATTGCAAGCCAACGGGCGCAATTTTCGAATCGATAGGCGGCGCGTCGTAAATCGTTCGAAGAACGTTCAAATCGTAGCCCGTATCGACTTCGCCGCCTCCTTCGTCCTCGTAATTAATAATGTTCTCTCTAATGTCGTCCATATCCTTATAGAGATCGTCGGTCTTTTTCCTGTGCACCACCACCGCGAACAACAGTATTAACAATATCGCGATACAAACTAAGATCGCGACAAGGAAGTTGGTGTCGATCCCGAAGGATACGGCTTTTGCCATTCCGTGATCGCAGCCAGGATCCGCGTTTCTAGATAGCGATGGCATACCCAAGTTGTACGTCTGAAACATAGAATAGCAAAGAAGATATATCGCGATTACAAATTATTGGACGAACTGAATTTATAGAACTTATCACGTTCCGCTCAGTAATTTCAGATTAGCCGTGCTACGTGTTTTCTAATTTTCTACGTCTCAGTCTCGCTGTTTGCTTTCGACTCGGGAAAAAGATTTTAACGTACAATTTACACGGGAATGTTCACGTTTGTCAATAACAGTTCTGTCACGTTGCTTTCGTAATCGAAGAAATCTTTTGGCGACGGGCAAAGAAAATAGGATAAGAGAATTCATAAAGTAAAATCTTCGAGGCGTTACATTTCCATTGAAGGTCATGTTGCGTATGCATCCGACGAATCCTCTGTCGGTAGGTACATAATCCCATCCTAGTTGCGAAGCCATCTTCGCGAGATTAGTCAGAGTTCCACCTATCTGCAAGGGGCTGTTCACGTTCAAAAATCCGTTCGGTCCTTGCGGCGCGGTTAAGCTCATACACGCGGAGATTCCACAGTTGTCCACTTTCATTTCTATCGCCTGCAGCGCATAAAATATGGAGTTTAACATAGAGTTTGGACCTTACGTTCAAAAGGTAACTGCTTTTATTCGTATCACGTATTAACATACTGTTGACAGGTCACAAATAAACTCGTTTATTCATGCACAACATTGTTAACCGGTCACGAGTAAACTTTGTGTTTGATGCATGAAATATAGTCAATCTTTGCATAAAATATCTGGTCAACAGTGTGTTAATATATCGCTATTGATGTTCTGTATTCGTATTTATACCCTAAATAACGATGAAAAATATTTATACAAGTACATACATGTGGGTTTGAATGACCATGAAGTATTTTAAACGAAGATTATAGTAAAAACAAGAGCGATACCGTAGCGCGCAATATAAAGAGTTATGGAAAAAGGTAGAACGCAATGATTCTACGAATGATAAAGATCAATTGCGCTTACGTTCTTCGTAAAGTAAACGTCTATCCTATGTCTTTCTCCGTCAGTGAGCTTAATGTGCGGTTGATCGAGTTTCACAGTGCCAGACCCGTAGTCCATGTAGAGAACCGCGTATCCCTGTTGAAGCTCCAGGGCCATGAAGTCTTGAATTCTGATCTTTGAACTATACGTCATCGGACCAAAGTAAAATACCAGACCGTTGTCTATGTGAGGCGTTATCTCGAGACCTGAAACGCAAATTCACGCGATGAATGGATATTGACGTTCAGCTGCTGCAGGGATACAGTAGTGGCCAGTTTAAATTCCAATAAATCGAGGATCCGGATTGTAATTCTCGCGAAACAGACGATAAATTTGTTGCAGCAGTACTCTCGATTTCCGCGAGAATGCAGGAAAAATAGATCTGGCGGAAATAAGTGAGAAAAATATCAACAGTATTTAGATACTGTCGCTGTATTTACTCTAGCTTTATCATCGGTAGACTGCAAATATTTGTGTAAATTTACATTAAAACGCAATTAAAAGAGTAGGATCTGGCCAGAGATCTGTTTCGCTAAATAAATATTAGAACAAGTACTGTATTATGGATATTTTATGGATCTTTTTCCGAAACTTTATATACGTATTATGTATCCTAGCATGTTTAAATTTCCCATAAATCCATAAATAATTATTTTCTCACGAGGAATACCATCCAATTAATGCTGAAATCACAGATTTTTGTAACGTAACTTGACAGAGTGTATTACAGGGTTCATATAGGAGTATAAAGGCTATTAGCAATTAGTTTAGCAGCTATAACAGATGTCTATCTTTGTGATAAACGATGTGTATCTTTAAACGTCCTTATAAATTCTGTGAGTCGTTCTTTCCATACGTATAATTGTATACAATTGTATGCAACTCCATTATAAATCAAACGACCTTCCTTGTGAGTAATGAGAATTTACTACACTTGAATTGTGGACACACTGCTCTATTGAAATTTAAACTAGCACTGCTGTAACACATAGCATAGAAGAGTAAGGAAAGAAGAAAGAAATACACCAACCCAAATGAGAATCATCGCAAGCTTGACCAGGTGGAGGCATTATAGCCCAACCGTTGCCATGAAAACCAATGCCAAGAAGCTCGCACCTTGGCCCCTCAAGACCCGGAGGACACTCGCATCGATCTGCCAACGGTGTGCCTCCATTCAGGCAAACGATCGGTTCAGCGACATGACAAGTACATTGTGGATCTACTACAGCTCGCACTCCAACGAACGTACTGATATTCGTATAAACCGGATACGGGACCGTGCTTGCATTCAGATAATTACGACAAGTATTGTTGCAATGCTGCTTTTCGATAAGGCACTCGTCGATATTCACCAGCAAGATATCTGTTTTTAGCTCTCGTTCAATCTCTTCCGTGTGTTGCGCCAGGATCGTATTCAGCTTCTCAGGGGCATAATAAGGACTACCATGCGCCGAGAACCGTACGTCCAACAAACTGTTGTTGTTATGATGCGGCGAATGAAGCACCGTGAATACGTCCACGTTCTCCACCGAGGTATTGAGCATATTCGCTATTCTCTCCTGAAATATTTCCTTCTTACTAACGCCAGATTCGCCAGGAGCGACGAACTCTGTGGCTGTCATTCCGAAGAACCGCACGGATCCGGACCTAGCGACCGCTTCCTCGGGCAGCTCTTTCACCGTGACGTTCACGTACGCGTTCACCTGATGTCGTGGAATGCGAATGCTGTATTCGGTGACTATGAACTTGAGGACGAACGTATCGTTCGAGATTCCTGGAAGCAGCGTGATCATACCGTCCTTCGGATTTAAAGTAAATCCTTCGTGAGTCGATGCCCAGGCAAAATGCTTGTCTGGCAAGTCCCAATCGTCAGCGTCGTTTACATACACTCGTCCGATATTTGTTTCTGGAGCCTCGCCTTTATAATTGTAGACAAATATAGAGCTGGAACCTTCTGACATAGCATTGTCGTTCTCGTCACCGATGATCACGGTCAACGTCGATGTTCCCGTCATGGGTGGCTTTCCGCTATCCGTGATAGCAATCTGAATGTCGTAACTCTTTCGTTCTTCTCGATCGAACTCGACACGAGCAAACAAGTCGGCGTCCCGAATAGCAAATTTGGCTAGAATCTCGTCGTCAGCGGTATTTTTGTCTATTTCGAATTGGAAAGGAGGTCCGTTTTCGTCGGAGTCCCAGTCGCGAGCCTTCAATTCCGTGATCTTATCGGGAGGCTTGTTCTCACCCCATACTACGGGATAGGGCATGTCGAGGAATGGCGCGTTGTCATTTATATCGATTAACGTGATGTTCACCATTACGAGTTCTCGTAGCGCGGTCGGGGAGCCGTCTTCGTCTCGCGCCATAACAATCACCTGAAACCAATCGGATACGATTAATTTCGCTGTTTCTTCCGAAGAGATCCAGTAGCGATTAATTGGTCGCGATTCGACGAGAATTCGAAAACCGAATGACTGCCGATTCTCTATGCATTTAAGGTAGAAAATGTGCATCGTGTGGAAAATGTATAAAATATCTAAGCAAGGTACTCATTCTGATGTTTACTACGTGGACCAAATCTCTGGAGCAACGGAGAACAGTGCTCTCTCCTTGCCATTCGGTTAATCGTCTTTTCAGCTTTGCACTGACCGATCGACGAAGTGCTCGATGGCACTAAAACGAAAGGTACAGCTGAAAGGAAACTTACCGTCCACATGGAGTATCCCAGGGGGCCATCGCGATCGAGAGGTTTCTTCAAGGTCATGCAACCAGATTTGTCGATACCTATGAGAGGTTGTTGGTCTTCTTTTACGATAAAGTAGGCGATATGCTGATCAGCGTTCCTGTCCTTGATGTCGGGATCGTAAGCGACCACAGTAGTGATACAACCTGTAACCAGTGCATAGCAATGAAACTCGCTTATAATAGAAGCTTGAACATAGTCTTATTGAGAGGAACACGATTGGAAGATGTATCGAGGTCATAAAATTAATCAAGCTTCGGAGAACATGGTCTTGATCTTTGAAGCAGAAATTTCAGATCTCTCGAGATCTGACCAAAACGTATTCTACAGACTATAGAACTCTTATTCTATGAGCGCCATTCGTACGAAAGTAACGCTAAACGGGATACGTCTTGCTTACCTTCCACCAGCTTCTCTTCCTCGATAGTAGGATTTTTATTAAAGTCCTCGAAGACCGGAGGATTGTCATTTACGTTTTCGATAAAAATCTTCACTTGAGCGGTATCGTTATACACGCCGTCGAAAGCTCTCACGGTCAAATTGTATTCCGTGATCTTCTCGTAATCCAACGGCTTCTTCACGCGGATCTTTCCAGTTGTGTTCTCGATATAAAAGCTGTCGTCGGTATTGCCAAATATAATGCTGTAGGTAACCGGACTGGCAGTGTCCAAATCGTTGGCCTTCACTTCGGTGACCGGCGCGTTGATATTGGCATTTTCCAGGATCGAATTCGCGGTATAAACAGCTTGCGTGAAATGGGGAGCGTTGTCGTTCTTATCCGCGATCTCGATGCGAAACACTTGCTGACCTTTGTTGTGCTCCCCCGTCTTGAACAGCGCACTGGGAGAATTGTCCATGGCGATCACCTTCACGTTGTACGTGTCTTCGGTCTCTCTATCGAACGTGGTCAGAGTGGTGATGTTACCGGTATACTTATCGATAGCGAAAAGATCCCGGAAGTTATCCAATTCGTACGTGACCTAGAAAAACACGAGGGTGTGAAACGCTGAGAACGCGCCGATGGTTGTACGCGTCTATGATTTTCATTGTTTGTATTGTTAAGCCCGCTGCCGCTGTTGCTCTTCTCTCTGGATCATACGAATCGAACGAAAAATTACATCGTAGCTTGCGTTATGTTTTTAAACGTTTGACGTCGGTGTTTTAAACGTATTTTGAATTTCACGGGGCTAAGGAAAAGATATAATAAAATTTGAGAAAGAGAATTATTTACTACGAGTATTCTAATCTATATCGATCGAGACAAAGGAAGAGGAAGAAGAGACGTACGTACCTGGTTATGAGCGGAGGTTCCATCGGCGTCGATCGCACGCACTTGCATTACCGGGACGCCTGGTGGCTCGTTCTCCAGTACTCTACCTTTCTTCAGATCTCGAAACACTGGAATGTTGTCGTTGACATCCAACACCTCGATATCGATCACGGTCTCGGCAGCCAGCTGATACTTGTTCTGCACGCGCACGATCAGCGTGTAAACCGTGTTGCTCTCGTAGTCAAGATGCTGAGAGAGCTTGATGTCGGCAGCATCCTTGTTTGACTCCAATCTGTCAATTAGAGGATAGGAGAAATATTGGTACGTGTACGATAATCGCCGAAAGTATTCGCGATTATATTTTTTTTTTCATTTTTATAGTCGTATGAAAATACCAAACGATACGAAATTTAATATATTTAATATATTTCAATCTAATTAATCGGCATGAAAGGGCAGTGATAAATACAATGGTCGACCTATGATTTTTCCAGCCACTTTACACAGTTGCTGGAAGATGTAACTTGGACATCGAAAGACCACCAAAGTGAAACATCGTCTTCTCGAAGAAATGAGAGAGAGAGAAATAATCAATGAACAATTATATTGTGCATAAAAATTACGACAGCCAGTTTCGACGTAAATATAAATGTCGATGTATATAAAAATCTCTGACAAGGTGGTCATCGAGTTCCGCACCTGTTTGTTCGCCGTTTCGTTCTACTATTTTTTTGTTTTCCAAGTCACGTTATTCATCGAAATTCAAGATATTCTTCGACACTTTGACTACCACGCCGAAATCACACGCTTCGCTCAGCACGCCACGGGAGTATTTTTATTATTCCAAGCGTATAATGGCAAAATAATAATAAATCGACGATGTAAGACAACGTTCTTCCTCAATGGACCGTTTATCTTATTGGTGGTCACGAGTGACCATCGTGGCGCCTTGCTAACAGTCGATAGCGACATATCGTAACAAGGCTTCGTTCATTTCAACGAACCATTCGCATTCGTTTTTTCGTCGTAAACAAAACGTGCAGAATACATTGTTGACACGTGCAGAAGATATTAGTAAACAGTGTTTGCTCATTGTATATATAATAGCAAGGTACGTGGACACTTCTAACTTCGATTACACGATTATAAAGCAGTATTTACGATTATTTTCTAAGCTGTGTTTATATTAATATTCGTAGATCAGCCCTCAAACATACGGATGCAAACACAGTGCACCGTTAGATGCAAGATTCGTTCTCATTTCTTTTTATCGATGTTCCAATGGAAATGTTTAATCGTTCAACGGGGCACTTTTTGTTTCAAAGTATCTTCTATTTATCGGTTATATTCAAAATGCCCTAAGCGTCAATTTTCATACAATTTTTACAATCGTAACCGTGGCCACCGTAATGACCACCGTGGCGTTACAGGAGAAACCATGGCCAGTCGTACGTGACCAACGTGGCAGTCAAAGTATTAACGTCCAGCCGATTTCCCTTGCGAAACAGAATCTTGAATGACATCGACACGGGAGAAAGAGAAAAATTGAAGCTTGAGAGCGCATAAAAGTTAACGGAATTACCAGAGCAGTCAAACTGGCCGGCCTGTAATTTCTTCTAGAAATTTTATGCGCATCGATATCTATGCATTTTGTGATATTGGGACGACTTTTTATAGAATATACACTTAACTAGCTAAAGCTTATTTTTCTGCTTGCGTTTGCGTACCTTTTCACACGACTTTCAATTTCCATTTGTTCGATAGAAATTTCACATTAGTCGTCGCTCGAATGTTAATTAACTGGAGCAATTGGCAAAACGGAATAACGACATTCGCAAATCGTAACTAGTCATAAAAGATTCGATTTACCTGAACGTATTTCCTTTGTTGGTTTGCTCTGTTCTACCAGGAACCAGCTCGAACAAGAGACCGCTGTTGTCTCCGCTGTTCGAGACGGCCTTTAGTCGGATGATACTCGCGTCGAAGTCGCTGAAATTTTCCTGCAATCGAATCGGTTCGGCAGGTCTTGGTAAGAAAGCCGGAGCCTTCTTGTGAGACTCCACCACTCGAATATCCAGATCGATCGTGTTCGATTTTGGAACGTCGCCCTGATCCTTAGCTGTCGCGGTCATGCTGAACTTGTAATCCGGATTCCTCTGCAAATATTCGACGATCGTTTAAATTCCTCCCATTCGTTCGGCGATCGAAATTCACCAGATTCGTTGCTTTATTCGTAGGAAAAAAAGGTTTACTCGATCTATTCGAAAGCCTTTCGTTCAGCAACGCGTTATAGTCGACACTCGGGCGAATTATTTCGCACTACGCGTTATGTTCGATTGGCGACTAAGAGATTGAGGATTTTGTCATTAAATGGTAACGAGAAAATTCGCAATCGCTTAGTTGTCAAGCCAATATTTACACGACATCCGTCCATGTTTACGAATTAACGTAGTATACGAATTCTACTACGTATCGAATAAAAGCTACTATACTAAAAGCGTCGAATCGACTGTTTATTTGTATACAAAAGAGAACCGTGTACTCTCGACCACGTGCGTCACAATCGAAGGGTTAAAATTAATGAATCTGATTAACGTTCGAACGTTTCGGATCAACAGCGTTGCGCGATACTTACATCGATGGTTTTATTGAGAAATATCACACCCGTGTTGCGATCTATTCGAAAGTACACTGCGTCTTCGGGCTTTCTAGACAACAAGCTGTAGTAGACCACCGAGTTGTTGCCATCGTCGATGTCCGTGGCGGATACCCTCATCACTTCTCGTCCCAGGGGCAAATCTTGCGGCACCGACTCGGTATACGCCTATACGCGAGACCACGATCACCAGAAAAACAAAACAACGTTATATGGAAATACGTTTGCATCGTATCGATCGATTTCTGAAATCTCTATTTCCCACCAGCGTGTCTTCCCCTTCTCTAAACAAATCTACTAGGTGTGCATGCGTCCAGAGATATAAACTAAACGCGACGAAAGAAGCCGCGATACGAGCGGTAAAAGTGGGATTTTCTATCCTATAAGCGTCAAATGCGCGTGTCTGGTACGTTTCGTACTAGACGTATACATCGTTTCCGATATGACGAGCGTCGCGCATTCCTCTGTTTACGTATTCATCGTTTGGTATATTGTCTGGCGAAAGAGAAGATTAGAGAGAATGCGAAATACGATTTTAAAACGAGCTGAAACTTTCTTTCGCTGCTATTTCTACGATATGATATTTCCTTTCATCGCCAACATCGTTCGTAGTCTTTATCGCTATTGTCGTTCGTCCGTGGATAATTCGCAACGTATTCTCGAAACTTTCAAAACCCTCTCGAAAGTAGCAAGTGCATTGTATTTATTATAATCAGACGCGTCTCATTCTTGTACGATACAACTACGGTTGACGCTCGAAGGAGTTGCGTAACGACGTAAGTAGTTTACTTCGAAAAACTGAGACATATATATATATATATATATAAATGAAGGGAAATGAAAAATGATTTCTTGGCGGAAGATAAACGTGGAAGGAAAGATCGTTTCGATCGTGAGCTGTTCGATTGAAAATCGTTCGCAGGACAAGAGAAACGCGTTTCCTCGTTACGACTGATGTAAATACGCCAAACTCGAACATCCGACGCATATAAGAAACTCCGCCTTGAGATCATTCGAGATTTTCGATCGATCACGCAAGCGTAGTAATCCACTGCGTAACAAAAACAGAACGTAGGCATTCGCATTCCCACAAACAAAAAGAAGACGTAAATAGAAAAGAAAATAGGAAAGAGAGAGAGAGAGAGAGAGAAATAGAGAGAGAGAGAGAGAGAGATAGAAAGAGAATGGAAAAATAGAAATAAGAAAATAAAAAAACATCGAAATAGATATATACACCGGGAAAATTCGAGACCAACCTTCCATACGTATCCACGAAAGACCTAGGTTTGAAAAAAAAAAAAGAAAAAGAAAGAAATCGAAGCAAGAGGTGGTGGTTAGTGTAGCACAATCGTATCGTAAAGCGTAAGAGAAAATACGCTGCTGCATTCGTTGCTCGACGAAGCAAAAACCCGTGTTACGGGAAATTCGATTGGTCCGTAAAATGTGTATGAAATGGAAAAAAGACGAAACGCGTGCCAGAGGGTAGTATTTTCGACGACGTATACAGGCACGCGTGGTTTCCGTTGACACGTAGAGCGAGGACGAGCGCGACAAACGCGACGATATGTAAACCGTATCGGACGTAGACTCCGGTTCGTAAACATTAGGATATTTACGATTAAAGAAATATCAGGTAAATCTGGCAAATTGTTATGAAAATCGATAGAACCTTAAAAAGTCCATGAAATTTTCGTCCATCAATTGCGCGTACTAAAGTCATTTGTTCAATACGAAACAATATTCCGATATTTTCGATATTTTCATATTACAATCAGCGATATTTCTAAAATTATAAATAATAAGAAAAAAAGACGTTCTGGATTTTGAAACTGCGCGATCTTCTTCTCTCGGTGTTCCCTTCGTTCCTTCTACGATCTATTACGTTTTCTATATTGCTATTTAATTATGCATAACGTCAAATACTTTAGGCTAATGATTTTGAGTTGTTCCAGTAGATCGGAAGATCGTGTTATCGATTCCTTATTTTCTTCCAACCCTTTCAAATAATTTTCAGAAACCTTTTCAATCGTCCTACGAACACGAACTCTCCTATTTTAATCGTTTTCCTAACGATCGAAGCTAATTACCGCGTTTCTGTTGGAAGATCCAAGCGAATGTCCAAGTACTTATCGACTAGGCTGTGTCGTAAATTGATATATGGACGAATCGAGCGACCCATGAGAGCGCTCGAGTCGAGAAGAAGGTTCTCGAGATGGTCACACGGCACCTACCACTTTGTCAAAGACGGGCCCATTGTCGTTCACGTCCTCGATGGTGACTTTGAACGTGCACACGTCATCGAGTTGCGGCCTTCCGTTGTCGGTCGCGAGGACGGTCAGGTAGGCTTCCTTTTCTCGAGCCGGTTCGTCCCTGTCCAGCACCTGCGTCGTCCTGATCAATCCGGTCCTGTTGTTGATCTCGAATTTTAGTTTCTCGCCGGGAGCTGTCACGAAACTATAAGTGATCGTGCCTGCGTGAAAGAAAAACACGTTTTAAAAGGCTAAAATGCAGCGTTTCCTCGAACCATTTCGGTCCAGTTTTCCACTGAATTTGGTCAGAGGAAGTCCGCGTCGAACGTTATAATGGACAAGTCGAGAGCAACGCGCCAGAAGCTTCTGGCCGGATGAATTTTTCTACTACTTTGCGTTCGAGAAAGATTTTACGCGATTCGAGTATCTCCGTTCTTGGATTTGAAATATCGGGAAAATTGGTGAAACTCTCGGTCACAATGCGAGATATTGACACGTCGCGTACCTCCATCGTCTGGATGGTCTCTGTCCTCTGCGTGCACTTTAATCACCACCGTGCCCACTGGCTCCTCCTCTTTCACTACCGGTGCGTAATTCGAGCAATTCGAAAACACTGGTTTGTGATTGTGGTTTTCGTTCAGTTGCATCTGCGAAACGAGTACAATTTCGGTTATTACTGTTATTTCCTTCGAAAAACAGAGTTCGCAATTAGAAGTCCGTTTCTCTACACAACGTTGTCGATATTTTTTACGCGTAGAACGAATAGGATTAATAGGAATCGCGAGATCATTATCGTAAATAGGCTAAAACCGTGGCCTACGAAAATTCTAGGCTTTGTAGCAATTTGTAGCTGGATTTTACGATTTTGTAAATAACAACTCGTGGTAGAAATCGGACGAGAGATTCGCAAGGTGGTACGAAGCGAAGCAACCTATAAAAGGTGATTATATCTCGACTGATTGTCAAGGGAAAATTAATTGGCTCTACGAAAACAATTTTCAGACTTCCACAGTTCGGTGATTCGATTAAACGCGTTCAGTTCTTCCGCGTCGTAGCTACAGGTAGACTTTGGCACAGTGCTGTAATACGACGAATATCTAATGTTTTTAAAAATTGAAGTTACACGTAAAATATTCTTTTTTACGTTCGTAGCTCTGCTCGGAACACACGAAACGTAATAAAATACTAAAACCAAATATTCTTACAGCTACGTGTATTTTAACGACATCTATCGAAACGCAGAATCAAAAATAGGGAAATCGTTTATTTCGACGAAAACAGGCAAACGCGTAGAAGATCGGAAGTCGTTTTCGATGTCAGCCTTCCGCTCGACGAACACGGTGGCCTGATCCCTGCGATCTAACTTTAACTAAACAACTTCGATTCCGTTAATCATTGAACGTTGCAGAAATATTTCACAACGTCATCCAAGTGTGCCGATCGATCGAACTGGAGAATCGGTTGATAGAATAAAAGTAGTATAATCGAAAAGCACTCACCTGAAATTCCTCTTCGTTAGGAAACTGCGATCTCGCGTCCAAGTGTCTGGAATGCCTCAATCTCGTTGCGTCGGCTGAAACACAGAGACAGGAAAATAGAAAATAAAACATCCATCGGAATCTCTTTCTCGCTGGACCAGACACGCGCGCGTATTTTTTCCACGGTTCGCGCGCCGCGTTTCCGCTTCCTCTGCCGTTGTCTAGGTACGCGCGAACACGGCCCCGTAAAAGCTTTCGATTTTACGCGGTAACGCGCCACTTCGGCCAAGAGGTATATA
The DNA here is from genome assembly GCF_040668555.2 of Bombus flavifrons. Classification (NCBI taxonomy): domain Eukaryota; kingdom Metazoa; phylum Arthropoda; class Insecta; order Hymenoptera; family Apidae; genus Bombus; species Bombus flavifrons. Next base: position 12,306,151 of record NC_138451.1, on the reverse strand, counting down.
TCGAGAGAACGATAAATAATTGAGAGGGAACGTTACGCAAGCCGAATCGACGTCGCGCTTTACCTCCGAACCGTCTAATAATTATTTCAACTTGCGAGCTTTCGTCTTTTCTTTTCCCTTTCGTTCTCTTCTTCTTGCCTTTCGTTTCTCCTACTTCTCGGCTAGAGGAGCCAAAGCAGCTGCCGAGCTTAGAAACGTTGGGACGCATTTTGGTTGATTCGGCTGGCGGTAACAGCGTTGGAATTTCATAGAAAGATACAAATCAACGATGGCTCAACGATAGTTGCGGATCGTTGACGCTGTCTGTTTACGGAATAAGTAGAATATAGATGGAAATTACAGAGTGCGGATTGATTCTTAACGCTGCGACTTTTAATTGTGAATATCGACCGGCAACTCCGATTTATTATCGCCATATTAGGTTGTCCGAAATGTTTCTTTCGTTCGATAAGGAAATAATGGACGCACAATGTTCTTTGTTTTATATTAGTTTATCGAATTACGCGCGAACATAATAATAGAAATAGAACGAAATAGATCACACCTAATTCGATGAAATAATATAAAACGAAAATTATCGTTCATCTATTATCACTTTATGAAACGAAAGAAACTTTTCGGACAACCTAATATACTTCGACTTGCAAGTTTCCAAGTGTCAGATTTTAAATGCTACGATGACGTGTAAATAATAATATTAAAGCGATTCAAAACAATCTTTATTCATCTCAGAAGTAATATAATTTTGATTACGATATTTCTATTAATTATACTTAAATAATGCGTGGAATTTTTGAAAATATTCATTGGCATGTAAACCGGGTTTGCGTTCACAGATCTCACAGTAGAAAACTGCTTCTTTCTACCGCATTACTTCCTTTTGCTGACCAAACGAGACACTTTTTCTTTTTCCATTTCGGCAACCGATTTATTATATGCAGTTTCACATCTAAACGTTGTTCCTTACCTGTTCCTGGAGGCCTGCCATACACATTGTTATTCCGGAAGTTACTTACGAGCTGACTTACTAATAATTTGACAAACTTATAGCGTGACAAACCGCTTTCTCCTTTCCTTTCCTGAGAAATTTTCTAAAGTATAGAAGCATTTATTATGCTTGTTTCTTGTCCCCAAAAGAACAGGATGGGTTTACGATAAAACAGGTTCAGATCTGACCGTTTTTACTGATCGCTTGTAACTCACTGAGGAGTATTATTTTTTATTTGTAAACAATTACCGATAACCACCCAAAAATACATTTGGAGCGAAGGAGTTAAGGCTTAAGTTGAAAGACGCGATCATGTATTTCGTTGTTTACCACATATACTATGTTTCATGTTTGTGTATTTTAAGTTTTGCGTGTTCAAGTGACTCGAAGGAAGTTTGTTCGGTGCGGCTTGTAACGCGCAAATAAAAGTTTCCGAAGATAGAACGTTCGTCAAATTACCGGCATAGTTCGAACAAGGCTCGATAATTACAAATTTCGCCGTCGCATATTGGCTATTAAAAATCGCTTCGAGTATTAAAAATCGTCCGAGAACTCATATTTTTAAGAACACAGCTGCGCGAGAACGTAACTATGGAAGCTAAACAGAGTTTACTTCACCTACTCAGTACACATTACAACGAATACTCCGCTTTGGAATTGCGCTTAACACTTTCACATTGTGACATTGGTCACATTGGTGACCGGAGAGCTTCAACTTATTACAATTGTAGAAACTGTATGAAAATTGACGCTTAGGGCATTTTGAATATACCCGATAAATAGAAGATGCTTTGAAATAAAAAGAGCCCCGCTGAACGATTAAACATTTCTATTGGAACATCGATAAAAAGAAATGAGAACGAATCTTGCATCTAACGGTGCACTGTGTTTGCATCCGTATGTTTGAGGGCTGATCTACGAATATTAATATAAACACAGCTTAGAAAATAATCGTAAATACTGCTTTATAATCGTGTAATCGAAGTTAGAAGTGTGCACGTACCTTGCTATTATATATACAATGAGCAAACACTGTTTACTAATATCTTCTGCACGTGTCAACAATGTATTCTGCACGTTTTGTTTACGACGAAAAAACGAATGCGAATGGTTCGTTGAAATGAACGAAGCCTTGTTACGATATGTCGCTATCGACTGTTAGCAAGGCGTCACGATGGTCACTCGTGACCACCAATAAGATAAACGGTCCATTGGGAAGAACGTTGTCTTACATCGTCGATTTATTATTATTTTGCCATTATACGCTTGGAATAATAAAAATACTCCCGTGGCGTGCTGAGCGAAGCGTGTGATTTCGGCGTGGTAGTCAAAGTGTCGAAGAATATCTTGAATTTCGATGAATAACGTGACTTGGAAAACAAAAAAATAGTAGAACGAAACGGCGAACAAACAGGTGCGGAACTCGATGACCACCTTGTCAGAGATTTTTATATAACGCCACAAGCGATAACGTAGATACGCCGATAATCGATATACCGATCGACGATGAAGAAGAAGAAGAAGAAGAAAATCGTCGTATTTTTCGACCACGTCGAGAACGATGAAAACGATGAAAAGATGAAAAATCGTGACTCGAGCAATGACAACGTGTGTACAAGCTGGCAAAGCTGTAAGCGGCACGCTAACCTCCCTCAGGGGGAGTAGCCTGCTTTTCCTACGCGGGGGTTAACCTACATTTCGATCGAGTTCGCAGGTTCGTTTGGAACGCGAGGCTTCGCCGAGCGGATACGCGTCCGCGTTTTCTCTACTTCGGCCGGTTCGTTCGATTCGGACAAAAGGAAACGACGATAACCGATATGATCGATCCGAGTTTGAGAAAGCAAACAGAAGACGAGACCCAAGTTTCGTAACGATTATTGGCCAGGAGAGCCGCGTTATTTTATTTCGCGGAGATTACGATCGATCCGATAGATACGACTGTACTTCACTCTTCTTTCTCTTTTCAGGATAAATCTTTCGAGAAACGGTTTCTAAACGATTAAACCGTAAGGTTTATCGACGAAGAACGAAACTAAGTTTGTACCGATTATTGCATAAAGCTAGTTGAAAGTATGCAAAGTCTTATTAAACTTGTTAGAAAATCAAAAGGCTTATGGATAACGTAGTAAGATATTTGGTATCCGTGACTCCTTTAATTCTTCGTTTAATCGATCGTTTTTTATATTCCTCTTGTAACGGATTAAAACTGAGTTTGCACGACACAAAGGAATACTTTGAATTTGCAATAGTTATAGATATTATACCTACGGTAGCGAGGATACTTACTCAGTGGAAAGTTCTTGCACGAAATTCGATTTAATTTACTTTATAATACTCGTTCGCGATCAAAATTTTACTCCCACTAAATATCGTAAGCGTCTCAAAGTACGAAAAATGAATTTTTTTAAGTCACATTAAAAGCCATTCTTCCTACAAATTTTATTCTTAATTTAATTATTCTTTATTATTATATATATTCGCACGTAATTAAAACAGCGCGTAAATTTAAATCGTCGCGGCCTATGAGTTTTGGTAATCGAGAAACTACGATGTTTAGAACGGTGACCCTCGATTTTTCGAATTATGTCGTATGATTTTTAGAGACACGACCCGCGCACCGTTAAAGAGAAAGGCGACGACGAGGCTCGAACCCGTCCAAACAGTTTTCGGGTACTCGAATCGCACCGTTTCGACGCCGATAATGTAAGTACTTAATTCGATTACCACTCCGCTTCCATCGTGCTCAAGATACGCTCGGGACACGTAATCGGCCGCGTCTTTCGAACATCGCTATAGTCGTGGAACGAGGACGACGCCCGATGCAATCTACAGTCTTCGAGAACGTGGAAAGATCGCGTCCGTTGCCATTCGTTGCAAAACGTTCCTGGCAATTGACGCGTGTAAACTACGGACGTACAACAGCGTTCGCTTAATCCCTTAACCCGCTCGTCTTCTTTCAGCTTATTCTAGTCTATTCGGTCTATTTTATTTGTTGAAATACATCGATCTCTATTCCCGCTTCGCATCGAATATTTTTCGCCACAGCTATTTTGCCTCGTCGCTTGTCGGATAAATCTTTAACCGGTTTCGGTTCGACAAATTCGCCGATTTATACGGGTATTAACCTCTCGACGTACAAATAAAATAGCACTCGATGCGCACTGAAAATTTGATTTCAGATAGCTCGGCATAAAATCGGTGTACGACTCTCGGCGTCTTATCGAGACGCGAAAAGTAACGCAACGAAAGGAACGGCGTCTCGCACACGTCTCTGCATACGTTGAGAAGCTAACGTTCGCGCTTCTTCCGTAAAAGACACCGCGAAATTCCTCTCTCTCTGCACGTCGAGCGCTCTTTTCAATTTTCCAGCTTTCCGATTTACCGATCTTTGCTTCGATCCCGCCGGTTGTCGAAGAGAGCAGCAGGCTGCCGATAACCCTTCGACGACGAACTTGTTTAATCGAACGTTCGCTCGAATTATTCGTTTGCCTGGTGCGTGCTTCCTCGCGGTTTTATCAGACAGCAACGCCACGATCGTCGATCCATTGGACGGTCGTCGCTGTTATTCGCGATCGGATGCGTTCGCAACGTTGTACCGCGAATGCATTTTCTATTAGGATAATTACCGACGACGGTGCGCGCGAGTCTACCGGTGATTTCATTTTCCAGATTAACGGAGTGTGCTACCGATCATCGTGCTTGTCGATTAAATTTTCGTTAGCCGAACGCCATTCCCGCCGAGCGTATTCGTTTCCGAGGCGAGCGCCAATACGAGACGCGAATGCAAACACCAGCGCACGACGATTTACCGAGAATTCATTGCTCGCGTCCCTCGCTCTTTGTCTCTGTCGATTGAAATAAGGGAAGAAGCGCGCGCCGTTTCTCCTCCAAATTACTCGACGACGATTAATTGATTCAAGCGCGCATCGCTGCTCCGCCTTCCAAAGAATTATCGATCTTGCGATCCGTATACATTACTGTACACTTACGATTGCTTCTCCAGCGTGACTTTCCGCGTTTCGAGTCGACAACGATCGAGACAATCGCGGTCTCGTTCCTGTCGTTGATAGTTAAAGAAAGCGATGACGTCGACAAAGGGAGTACGAATCGGTCGCTCAAATTTCCATTCTCTTTAGTTTCCCGCTAGAAGATCGATCGAGCAGCTCGCCGAACAAGAATATTTACGACGATGTAATGAAAAATTGAATTTGTGGCACCGAACCATCCATTTCCTCTAATTTCCGTGCTTCGTTTATTCTCAGAACCAATACGAATTGTTCGCTGGAAACGAGAAGTCAATCGGCTTAGATCATGATAGCTTGCAGCGAGTGTATTTTCTGCTCGAATAATCGAATTATATTCGTGAGAGTTTTATTCGTTTTGTAAATATAAAAAGAACCAAGTTGCCTGACAGCTGCTACGATTACTAATTTAAACGTGGCCGATATTTGAAAGAAAAAAGAAGAAGAAAAGGAGGAAGAAGAACTGGAACTAGAAGTTTCCACGCGATTCGCTCGATTCGTCGTTCGAGCTAATCCTCGAAGAAGTCCTTCAATTTCCAAAATCAAGAGGCTGTACCTAGCGAAATTAAAGGATGTTCTCGTGACCAGCTGCCGTTCGTTGAACGATCGAATCGATGAAAAGATAGAACGATGAATTTTCGAGACCAAGCAAATGGATTTTCTAGCGACGTATATTACGTGCGAACGATGCAGCACAGTCGTAAATTACAGCTTTTAAGTAGGACCTATTGACGTAGCCACACCCAGGGCTGTACATATTTCGCAGAGGTAAAATTATTCGCAAATCAATATCCTGCTTGTAGTTTTTCATAGCTGCAATCATTGTATTTTCGTGTCCGCATCACGCTCTCGTTTTAACAGACAAACGAACATCCCGCGTTTCGATCAAATTTCGGGCAAAAAGCGGAATGAAAAATTTCGCGATATCACGCGATACGTGTATTCTGTACGTTTTTCGAATTTACAAATTTCTCTATAAACGAATACAAATTTTCCATCTACCAATTAGCAAAAAGATAACGAGCGTAGGTGGGGAAAATCCGCAGCCTATGCGCTTCGTACGTGCGTTTTTGATAATCGAAACGTACAAAAACTCGAACTATCCGTTGACTTCGTGGCTCGCGCTGTTATTTCTAGGATTCTCGAGCGCGATACAATGTATATGAATAATATTACTAAATATTAATCACAGGTTACGAGCTATTAGTACGAATAAATCGCGTACTATGGGGGTAATTAATTTAATTAAATGTATAGAATTTGATAACAACGCGAGCGTGAATTTCACAAACTTATAAATCATCGAGGATCACGTTGCACGACCCAAAATTGTACATTTTAAAAGTGGAACGTGCAACAGCAACTGCTAATTTGTCAATTCGCTCGATATCGCGGTAATTAGCGAATTATCGCGCATAACAGGGCTCGCTCGATTCGATTTCTGCCCGTAATTGTTTGAAACTCCAGCGTAACTACGAACAGAACGTTTATACAAATTCTAATTCTAATCTTGCAAGCTACGCGCAGATCTGTTTCTCCCGTCGAGTATCCTAACGATTAGCGCTACTCTCCTCCGTTTTACATATTTTTCTATATTACGCGTGTTCTACGAATTTCTATTTCAAATATATAAGCATCCATCGTATCATCTAGCGGTAACAAAAGAAAAAGAGATCTTCGCAACGGCGCCGTAACCCGATGAAACAAATCCTCGATCGCGACACGGAGCTCGCGGCCGAAAATATATTCCCGAATTGGAAATAGAGAAAAACGGGACACCTGTTGCCGAAAGGGAACGAACGAGGCAACAACGTCGTTTGCAAGCTTTCACGATCTTTGCCTCTCTCTCTCTCTCGTTGCGAATTTTTCCTCTATAGAAGCCACGATCGAACGACATACATATGGTAACGGTCGATTCGATTGAATAGCGTTGGTCGAGCGATTTCCATGCCGCGAAGCTGGTAATTATCTGGTGTTTCGCGAGGTCGCGTCGCGGGTGGATTATCGTGCGTGGCGTGCGCGCAGACGCACCCTATCGAACGATATCGAGCGCGTTCAAAGGCAGACAATCGCATCAAAGAGCCTCCATTGTCGCGACGGCCAGTTTTAGCTCGACGTCGATAACGCCTTTGGTCGACCGGCTTTCGAAAAGGCAACGCACTCGTACACGGTCCCTTGCGCCACCACGAGATCGACCATCGATCGACGTTGAGCCGGTGGATTTGGAAAACGTCGGTTTCGGGTCTGCGCTGAAGAAGCGAGCAGAGGCTCGGCTGATAAGGCGAACGAAATTTCGCGAGTTTAAGACGCGAGATGTAAAGCAACGTGATATACAACGCGCGATCAGAACACGATGGAAACGCGGCATATCAGAGATACCTTGTTCGATAATCACCGTGGAAATTTGTTAGCAAACCAGTCAAAACGACCGGTGTGGGACTTTTAATTCTTCCAATCAATGCAGACACGCAAACGTTTTTCATCGTACGACGCTTATACCATACTTTTATCGTGATAGAAGTGCGATTACGCGTATTCGGGAATATTCATCGGTCCGCTTTTCATTCCAATACACCACGTACACCGTATTTAGTTATATGCATGTTGATGCGTAAAGGGCAATAGATATAGCGATAAAATCCAAACGACCAGTATTTGTACGTATTTGGAATTAATCTGCCACGTTTATTCCCGTGTTTTGTCGCACACCTGACTCGTTCGTGACACACGAATGCATATATTTTTTCATTGACTGGAAATTTATACTCGTCTGTTAGCTCTTCTATGACGAAAAAGATTCTACGTATCGGATGACCGTTATCTCTATACATAATTGGTACATAAAAAAAAGAATCTATTTTAATTATTACGTCGTGGATCTCGTGCGACGTGAAATTTATATATAACCGTATCTCCCTTGTTACAGCCTGTGCTATATTGCATAATGGTTCTTAACACGCAAAATGCCGCTTGGGCCATCAGTGGCTCTCCTTTTCAGCTCTTTCGAGTAACACAAAACAAAACAATTTTGTTTTGTGACAGAACGAGCTTTGTTTGTGTAAAACAAAACTCGATCTTCAAACGCCTTATACAATAGAATTTAGAATCGACCGATGCGTAATTATCGCGTACAGCGCAACTACAACACCATGGGCCACCCATGAGCCACGCGGTCTCGCTACTCTCCTTTCAGAGTCACGCGAAAACCATTCGGCATTCGACGTGTCAAGAAACTTTTCCTTCGGATTATTGGTCCACTGAATTTCGTTTATAGCTCGGCTTTCGTCGTTGAGACGAGAAACGTTCGAGACAGCAGCACTTCGATCGCTTCGTTTCGGCCCGTCAGTTTCGCTTCTCTTTATTCCGTTCTTTCGTCACGAGGCACGTTTCACCGTGTCCCGAAGATAGCGCCAAAACGTCCTTCAGAAAATGGTTCGTTCGTTGCACGAACGATGCGCGGCAAGAATATCCGAAAAGAGGAGCTCGTGGTATTTTCGGCTTCGCGGTTGTTCGTCGGATACCAACGCATCGGATAGCAAACTGAATCGATCGAACGCAATTTCCATTATCGAAATCGAAGCGTGACTTTTGCTCGGCTGCCTTCGGCCTTTGTCGATGATTTGGTACGCGCGGTGCTGTCGGTAATGCTCTTACGATGGCACGGTGTGCGCTTCGACTATAATACGCTATTCCTCGCTTAACAGCCGCGCGTTTTGGTCCACTGTGCGGCTGCTATCGAGAGATGTGACATTTTAGGAATCGTCGGTTCTTATCTCTCTTTAGCACGCTCGTTTCTCGAGAGAAGATTTGTCGCGTAACGACAACAAAAGCGACCGGTTTTTACGAATTTTTGTTGTCAAACCAACCGTTGGTTGTACGACGGTTGACCTTTTTCGCATGTAAATAGATAGTCTTAGAGCATAAGCGTGATTTCTTTATTTCGGTTCTTCTTACCGTTCGTCGCGCGTTATGAGGTCTCGCGATCATCTTCGACAACGTAACGGTTGTTGGCGCGCGGCGTAGCATCTGTCGTAATCGTCAGAATGCAAAAGCTGAGAAATTTTCTTCCAGTTCGATCGGTTTACGCTGGGATTGAACCCATTTTTCCGGAAGAAAAGCACGAAGAATGGAAAAGTTGGCGAGTTTGGAAGAAAAATTTACTTTCTTCGCCACGTGGATTCGGTTTGTATAGTTTCAAGAGATATTACGAGTAAATAATCGAGCAAAAGTTTAACGAAACACGAGCAAATCGTTGGTGAAATCTGTGCAGCGAACGAGCCTTCTCCGAAGTCGTTTAATCGATTAGTTTTTCGCTCATCGTGCACGCCAGTTTATTAAAAGTGGCGATTTGGAAAATTAACCAACGATCAATTAAACGAAATGAATAGAGACAAAAAAAGAAGAAAGAAATTACGTTTCTTTCTCAAGATTATACTTTCGAAGAAGCAGTCTCTTACCCGCTAGTAGTTAGTCTGAAAAGAATTCATAAAAATCGCTTGGTTTTATTAGCACGTTACACGAGAGTCCCTCCTTAATTCTTTGCACTTGGAAACATCCGAATGTAACGATAACTTGCAAAATAGTATCGCAAATGTAAAATATAAAAATACGCGCGTAATACGACTGGAACAAGTCGTATGGCTCTCTTAACTGCAGTTAAAAGGAAATGCGTACGTGTAACGGTTAAAAGACGAATGGTTCGAAATGCATGGACTGCGTTTTCATTTTTATGAGAAATGCAACGATGCATTTTGCAGCCGAGCTATTTTAAGGAAACGCAGGCACGCGGTGTTTTCTACATAAATCGAGGCACCTGCTCGTTCTACGTAAGAAGATATCGAGGAAACATGATCGAAACTTGATTCATCCGAAAGATACTCTAACTTTAATTTTCTAGACTCGCTGTAAGAAAGACTAGAGAGAAGAACGAACGTAACGTGATATTTTTCTGTTCGACTTCGCGTCTTTTCCCTACGATAAGTTACGCGATTTTCGAAATTGAAATTACAGAAAAGGCGAAACGAATAATCCAATGCAAACGACGATCGGACTCGATCGAATCGAATCGCGCGATCGACGTTTCCGTCCAATCTCATCCAGATGTCTCGACCCGAAGAATTTGCGCAAGCTCTCTGAGTAACGAAGCCAACCTCTTGCACGCGTATTTACCCGGATAGGTAGAGAAAGGGCGGAAGCACGAGGAACGGTGAACTTTGCGTCGAGAGATATTACAGGAAACGCGAGACGCCTCGGCTGCGAGCAAGAACTTTGTCGACAATGATATTTCACGGCGATTCCGCTGCGATGCAACGGCTCGCATAAACCACTCGCTGCCTCTAAGATATATCCTGTCACTTATTGTTAGATTTTCGCAAGGAGGATAGAATCGAAATAATGGAGCGCGTGCAATCTTCTTTTCGTAAGTTTCATCGGCGAACCGTAACGTCTCTTTAACGCGTACTCTTCCTTTATGGTTACTCGGATACATTTGCTCTCCGACTGAATGACCAAAGCGTACGAGTTGACAATTATAAGGAACGTATCAGATCTGTAAATACGAGACCAGAATTTTTGTATAGAAAATACACGTTTATTGTATGAAAATGATTAAAAATATTTTATTCGAAGTATTGCCTTCGCGAACAGTGAACACGAAGCAGTGGCCACATCCCCCAGTCCGTCACACAGTCTGAGATCTAAAACGCTTCGACCCCTAAATATCCGCTGTAAGACGCAAAACCTGGCTCGGTAGTCTACGACTTCCGGCTTTACTTCACCCCAAACGTTAGACGCTATTACCAGCCTGAGATTACCATACCGGTAGAGAGTCAAAGTTGAAAAAGCTTCGCATCCTCTCGTCTCGCCGCCGAGAAGGCCAATCTTTTTTCATTCGGGTCGAAACGTCGCGTGTTCCTGATATACCGTGGTCGCGTTCCCTTCGGTCGTTAGACAGCCGCGCCTACTTTCGGCTAATCCTCGCAGAGAATACGATACACACCCTTTCCGTAACTGCTGGCGTCTCGCTGGAACGTTCTTTGCTGCGACTAACCCGAGGCGAACCGAAACGCGCACCGACTGGAAGCAACCGATTTTCGCGATTTCACCCAGTTTACGGGCAACGAACTCATCACATTCGGATTCACCACGAGGGATTACCACGTGGATTTAACTCCTGTTAAGTAGCTTAGCTTCTTTATCCGTTGCGTCTCTTGCTCCCTACCTCGCCTCGGACTCAATACGCAAACGCAGACGTACAGAACGATATCGGATTTGATACGTCGTCGTACGCAACACGTTCGATCGTTCCTAACGAAATAATCCTCCGTGGATCTTCGTCGGCTGCTCCCGCAGAGAGCTAATTCACGCAGGTATCGCGAGCTTACGACGCGCGCGTTATCCAACGAGAGGTAGGTTGCAGCTTTTCCAGGTGGATTTTAATCGTTCGTACGTCTCGAAATTTAATCGATTAAAAGGTAGTATCGTCGGCGAAATTTTACCGGTCACGAATCGCAAATCGATAGTTGGATTTTAGTCATTTGTAAGACCGTTGCTCGAATACGCGAGTCCCTCGCACGTTAGGGGAATTTTGCAAATCTCGAGTCGCAAATCGAGTCGCAAATCGAGTCGCAAATGATCGAGCTTCGCAAATGGAATTTAAAATAGAAATGCCGCTAGTTAGGTGACAGGAGGAGCAAGGAGTTCGTTCTTTCGCCGGTAGCGTACCATTTCTTAAATATTTAAAATCGCGTTTCAGCATCTAAGGTACTTCATCGTACCATTCATTTTTGCCGATATCGCGGTACGTTGCTCCTATTTTCATTTTTCGAATTGGCGATCTCGTCTCGTCGCTCGTCGATTAAATCGGATTAGATTTTGAGAGAAGATGGCATAGCGAAAGATAGCTTTCTGCTCTGAATTTCGTCTCCTTACGTAGATACCCGGCGACGAAATTGGGAACGTGTTTGTCAGAAGTAGAGTCATCGAGCGAAAGCAAAGAAAATCACAAGATGTCGCTTGTTTTATATGTGGCGATCAATTTTCGAATGTTGAAAAATGAGTTGGATGAGCCGTGGTCTTCGGATGGTACACGTCTAAAAAATTTGCGTGCGACTTTTGTATTCAGATTCGTCGTTTGTCCGATATTTGTATACGTAGCTTTACGATAAAACATATTTCAAGCGCGCACAAGACGAATAGTATGGGCATTTTCTCGCTGAAACCGAGGGAGCGAAATTAGAAACATTTTTTTTGACAATTGAAAACCACACGAACATTTACATATACATTTTTTACTCTGTTTGTGTCAACTTTTACGAAACATTGGCTACGGATCTTCGTTCCACTAAGCTTGCGGGCTAATTATACGAGTCTTTTCGGATTAAAAAATTGATTTAGTTTTGAAAAAATGATAAAAGAGCGAAAATAATGAATTTTCCTACGTAACAGGGATAAATTTGGCAGGTTTCGCGATCGAACGTGTACAAATTATGGAAAGCGATTGCAAGCTTCCAGATGGAATTCCATAAAAGCGTATTAATTATGAAAATATTAACGAATATTCACGAATCAGCGGAAAATTACGAATCGTTACAAATTTCCATAGGTATACAAATGTTATCCCAGAGTTTCGTGGAAATTTCGTTTTTAGAGCGAACGTATGCACCCTGTTTCCAGCGTCAAACACGAAATCTTTATTACAGCGACCAATTATTATTCGTTGGATTATATTATCTGTCATCTATCACTTTCGCATAATTAACACGCTAAGCTTGCTCGAATAAATTAACGCTATAATCTCGTATCTAGAGAAAAAATGCAGCTTAGCACGCCCCTTTGGCCTCGATGTTTCAAATAACGATTAAAACCTAAGCCAAGCAGACGAGCGCTTGCGTTTTCATTTGTTTCTGCAGCAAGCAGCTAGTCGCATCCTCTATATCCTCTAATCCGCTCCTATCAGCTCGAGTATTTCAGGATGATCCGCCAACGATCAGCCGCGCGGTTCTGCTTAATCGTAACGAGTAAGCGGCTGCTGGCGCATACCGAAAACCGCGCCAGTTTCCTAGTTCTGCGAGAAGCGAGCTGATAACTCGCGGATGAGACACGGAAAGCGAGAAAAACCGCGAGAAAGAAACGCGTGGCGAGTGCCACGCGATCGAGAGATCGAGTTGGCTACAAAAATTCATTTTACGATGAAATATCTTTTTTCATTTTTATAGTCGTATGGAAATACCAAACGATACGAAATTTAATATATTTAATATATTTCAATCTAATTAATTGGCATGAAAGGGTAGTGATAAATACAATGGTCGACCTATGATTTTTCCAGCCAATTTACACAGTTGCTGGAAGCTGTAACTTGGACATCGAAAGACCACCAAAGTGAAACATCGTCTTCTCGAAGAAATGAGAGAGAGAGATAATCAATGAACAATTATATTGTGCATAAAAATTACGACAGCCAGTTTCGACTTAAATATAAATATCGATGTATATAAAAATCTCTGACAAGGTGGTCATCGAGTTCCGCACCTGTTTGTTCGCCGTTTCGTTCTACTATTTTTTTGTTTTCCAAGTCACGTTATTCATCGAAATTCAAGATATTCTTCGACACTTTGACTACCACGCCGAAATCACACGCTTCGCTCAGCACGCCACGGCAGTATTTTTATTATTCCAAGCGTATAATGGCAAAATAATAATAAATCGACGATGTAAGACAACGTTCTTCCCAATGGACCGTTTATCTTACTGGTGGTCACGGGTGACCACCGTGGCGCCTTGCTAACAGTCGATAGCGACATATCGTAACAAGGCTTCGTTCATTTCAATGAACCATTCGCATTCGTTTTTTCGTCGTAAACAAAACGTGCAGAATATATTGTTAAAACCTGCAGAAGATATTAGTAAACAGTGTTTGTCATTGTATATATAATAGCAAGGTACGTGCACACTTCTAACTTCGATTACACGATTATAAAGCAGTATTTACGATTATTTTCTAAGCTGTGTTTATATTAATATTCGTAGATCAGCCCTCAAACATACGGATGCAAACACAGTGCACCGTTAGATGCAAGATTCGTTCTCATTTCTTTTTATCGATGTTCCAATAGAAATGTTTAATCGTTCAACGGGGCACTTTTTATTTCAAAGCATCTTCTATTTATCGGTTATATTCAAAATACCCTGACTCTCAATTTTCATACAATTTTTACAATTGTAAGAAGTTGAAGCGCCCCGGTCACCGATGACCGCCGTGGCAGTCAAATTATCAAGGTTCCTACCCTGACCTTTTCTTTCAAAGTGATCGAGAAGGATTCGGAAGGACACGCAATATGAAAACGAAATATCGCAGTTGTTAAAATTAAAGCAACGTTACACGCTGTTTCTTACGATCGGTCAATGTTCGAGCCTACTCGCGCGACCTACTTGATCCCATCGCTGGGTTGCGGGGTTAAACGGTCGACGCGCGTTCTTCTCTTCTCGAGCACTTATCGAGTACAACGCCTTCGTTGGCGGAAATTCCTTGGCTCGTTAAAAGCCACGACGCAACAAAATTGCGGCTAATCCGCGAGATCGGCCAAAGAGTACCGCGTTGGTTGGCGCGAGCACGATCGTATCATCGCCTCTGCTGGAACTGCGGGTGCATGCGACTGCGTCACGACACCGGCTCACGTTGGAAAAAACATCGGCGCGACCGCGCAACGACAGCTTAATCCTTGTCACGACGAGAAAAGAAAAGGTAAATGGCTCGCAACAAAGGTTTAATAACGCGGCATAGAGCATTCCTTTTGTGTTTTCAGCGCTGGCCAAGCTAGATCAAGCCACGTTGCAAGTAACATTTTCATCAAGCTTTTACAGTCGGTCGTTGCATATTGTATTACTTTTGCCATTCTCGTTTGAAAACCGGCCAGACAACAGGGACACGCTATTCCGCGGCAAAAAACACGGCGGCGGCCAATGAGAGACCGCTTCGTACAGGTTTACAGACAACAGAGAAGCTATTTCCGCGTGAAAAAAGAAGACATCATTGACGAGATTAAAAAGTATAAACGTCGAGTATCGAACAAGCGTATTCTTTTTTTACGCTCGTCCATCGGCCTGGTCGAGAATTTTAATCTTCCTTGTTGGACAACGAAAGACATATATAAGGAGGAAAATGCGTTATAGTCGAAACGAGGATGAAACAATCATCGTACGTGTTTAATCGAGTTAAGAAGCGGCCAGAGGAGGACGTGTCTTCTCCGCGAGTTTCTAAAGATAGATTCCTTTCATTGACTTAACTTCGGGTACGTGGGTATACAAGCGCGAGGCACGTTCTGCGAAAATTTGATTAGGAAATAGCGAAAGTCGAACGAAGAATTCGGGATGAACGATTTATATTCGATTCCTCGTGTTGTTGGTATCGAACGATGAAAATGTCAGGTTGTCCGAAAAGTTTCTTTCCTTTCATAAGTGAAACAACAGATGCATCTTTTATTTTGTATTATCTTATGGATTTACGTATGGTCCATTTCGTAGTAACGGAATAAACTGGATCAAACGTAATTCGATAAAATAACATAAAACAACAAATGTCGTGCATCTACTACTTCTTTGACAAACGAAAGGGCTCGCGTATACGTGCAACTAGAATGAAATTTGATAAATTTGAAACGCGAAGTTTATACTCGATGGCTTGAAAATTGATCGATTTTAAACGCAAAGCTTTAAACGCGATTCTCTCGGAACGTGACTTTCCGCAACTATCGGCACGATAATTTCCTCGGCTTTCGGTAATTCTTTCGCGAGATATTTTTTCTACGTTTTTTCAATTTCTCAGGCTCAATTTCGTCGCGATTGCGTACGACTACCGTCATAGCGATATAGGTGGATATTCCCGGGTAAAAGTCCCGTCGTGGAAAAATAGGAGAACCTAACGTCGTGGCTTTTCGTTTCTCTTCTTTGACGTATATCCCGGCTCGAAAGTCCTAGGATAGTTACTAGATCGCTTCAAAGCTAAAACAAGTTAACTAATCCTCAAAAAGGATAAGAAGATAATTGACTTGGTACTTTGTATGGTAAAGAAAGTACCTCGAGTGTTACTGTATCAAAACTTGCACAAAGTATAGCATCCGAGGTGGAACATTTTTTATCCGACTGTGCCTTTGCGCGTATTTTACGTCGCTAAAGTCAAAAATAAGGACCATTTTTCATCGAAATTCGAACGGTTTCGAAAATTCGACCTCGTCGACGTTCGGTTGGCGGAAGCCTTAGCTGTAAAAATTCGCGTAAGACCGCGACTATACAGAGCGATAAGCGTTGAGCGGGGAAACATACGATGACACATCCAATGCCATTGCTTGAAATGCCAATTTTATCGCTTGTAGCTGTCCGTGTGAGCCGGAAAATAAAAAGTAACCGAAACCTAGTCCGACTATGCTCGTCGATACTAATTCGAACGCGTACAGAGTGAAACGAGTTAAGAATAGCGAATTTGAGAAACGAGTTGAGCGAAATTTGTTGCGTCTCATATTCGTGAAAAACGATCCTCGTTTTAACATTCGTTTCAGAAATCCTGGAAAAGCGTAGGTAGTTAGCCTGTCGCTTTTTAAATCTCGAATCTTTTGTTATCGTTTCTGCGTTATTGTCCCGAAGAAACAACGAATTATCTCGAGAGGCTTGACGAAGCGAATAAAATTGAGAAAGAGAATTTAACCAGCCCATTGTTTCAAAATCCACCGTGTAAAAGTTCTCCTGCACTGTTCTAGTCGCTTGAACATTGTTCCAAAGTATCGCGTCAATATCGCGTTTAGTTTAGGAAACAAATTACGAAAATAATCCAACGATACTATGCAATAAAGGTTCGTTATGCACCTCCAGACTTCGCCGTCAGACTACATCGCAAGTAATCTCTCAGCCGAGAAGTTATCGCTCGTTAATCATACCGTGTTACGCTAATTACGTGAACATGTTGAAAAAATACACATTACGAATAAATACACATATCGAACCGAGAACCTGCTCCTTTCTTCCGAGACAGTTAAACAAAAATTCTTCCAAATTCAACTGTGCCTTCGTACAGGCTACAAAATGTCGTTCTAACTGAATATCTTACCAGTCCGGATACTAACAGCCCAAACATCGATATTCATAAAATGCACACGATGTTTCGAGTCCGCCGTCTACTCATCAGACACCGGAGTTTCATTGATCGTTTTAATGCCATGAGTTTTTAACAGTAGAACTGCCGATGGTTAACACTAGAACTACCAGACCAGTCAAATTGACCGATTTTACAATTTTATTCTGAAATTCCTACTTCGTGTTACGTTTTTGTTCCGCAGTGACTTTCGCAACGATAACTAAAAGAATAATACAATGAATTTTATCTTCTTCTTCATGTATTCAAACTTGTTGAGATTATTCGATGTGTAAACAGAGAAAACTCGTGGATAAGTTGTAAGGCAGAAAATATATTTAAATAGAAGTGTAATTATAAGTAAGAATACAATTTGAGCTGGTCCAGATCCGCACGCTAGCTGTGTCTCCCAATAACTGAAAACCAACGTCGCCTGTCTACTGTTTATGGCCTGTCTTCGTCGCAGTCTTTCGTCTACGCGCTGTCGATGGCTTCGGTGCTTGAGAAAACTAAAAAGACCAGATGTAGAGTCAACAAAACTGAAAATAATTTTGTATCAAGGCCACCTATACCAATACCAGTCGAAATGAACGGTGTTTGTCAAAGCGTAAAAGGGTGCTGCAATCTGTTTATCGAACCTCGATTAACCAGTTCCCTCGTTTTTCAAATTTGTACTCTGCCTATCGTTCGATACGATGATATCAGTTATCAGGAAAATTCCGGATCGATCGCTAGACGCTAGAAATACCGCACCAGTTAAAATGACTACAATTTTATAAATGTGCGACACAGTTCACCAGGGTACGCGAACAGCGCGATCGGGATGCGTGGCGTTAAAACGATTAAAAAAGTAGAAAGCTCGTCCTTGGTCGCGTGAACGGAGATATACGCGTGATACAATGACATGTTCCGTTGCGATCCCCGCTGTGAAGGATAGGCAGCGAGAAAATGAAATGACGGGAATAATTCGAGGGTCAACCGTACCTTGGACCGAGCGGCTATTTCGAATTCGCGAAAGTTGACCGACGATGGAAGGCAGCGGTTAGGTCGGCGGCCACGGTGGCTGCCACGGTGGCTGCCACGGTGAAGGTACCAGTGACAGTGACAGTGTAGTGGTGTGGTGGAGCTGCAAAAGGCGACTCCGAATGACAGGGCCGTCACAGTCGGCCGAGAGTTGGCGAATAATTACAGAGCGGAGTTACAGGCTTCTCTGTACTTTTCTAACGGCTCTCATTCGCAAGTATAAAAGCGAACGCGAACGTGGAGAGAGCGTGGTGCAAGTTAGCAGGCGGTGTTCGCAAAGTAGTAGGGTCGCCTGTCCAAGTTAACACGAGCAACCCTCTTTCCAACTCTTGGCTTCTGCAGCGCGCAAGTTCACTCCGCTCTTATCGAGTCGTGGTGGTCTGTGGTCTTCTTCGAACGTGCCACACGAACCAGACACATCGAAAACAGAGTGGAGTTGCGCACCTTCTCAGCCTGTGCCGCTCTTCTTTCCAAAACTTTCCAAATATGTAGATTCGCAGACGTTTGTGCAACGTGCAACGATCGTGTCGTTCGTTGATACTTGGATTCCTAACTAGTTTCTCGATATCTTCCTCTTCCGTGCGATGCTCGTTCTCTCTCTTTGTCTGCGCTCGTAGAAACTCGTCTATCTACGTATTGCAATTCTTTTGTTTTTTTTTTTTTTTTTTGCTGCGTACGCTAAGACGATGTTTCAGCTGCTTCGAAAGCAATCGAAGGATGATCGTAAGTGGCTACTGTGATACCCACTTCGTCGCACATGAGAGCCGATCTGCAGCTATGTCTCGACGTAAGTAGATCATCTTGTAGAGATCGCTTTGGAACGAGAAACGTGAGAGAAAAATCAACGATTCCAGTATTAGTATGACGATTAAGATGAGATGAGATCGTTTATAACTGGAAGAAAACTACTTGAAGAACGAAACGACGTTTCTAACGTCTGAATCGAATCCATAAACATTCCTATTCGTAACATGATATTCCTATTCGTATTTTGAAATATTCTTATTTCGCGATACCTTGTATTAGGTGGTTCGAAAAGTATCTTTCTTTCGCAAACGTGTTTTTTACAATAATGCACCTTCGTACGAACGTGAAACCAAGTCTGTAAAACGTCGCGGAGTTTATCTCAACAGAACAGAATGGATCGTACGTAATTCGACGAAATAATATAAATCAAAAAACGTTGCGCGTCTTTTATTTCCTCGTAAAACGAAAGAAACTTCTCGGACAACCTAATACGTAAACACCGCCAGCCACAAATATCAGAACACCTACCCGTTACATTTACCGAACAACCTCAACGAATTTTATTTCACATAACCTTTTTTGCGTCATAAGCCACGCGTAACGCAAGTGGAACGACAGACGTGCAATAAAATAGCTACGCAGCAGGAGCAATGGAAAGTATCTAATTCGTATCTGTTGTACATCAGCCGCTGTCCCGCTAGTTATGGTCGGCAGTGTAGCTCCGTTGAAAGAAGTTGGAATATCGCTCACGTAGCCCTAATGGATAACCGCTCTTTCTCTTTCGCGAGTCGTCCTGTACACGTTTATTTTATTTCTTCCAATTTTGAACTGTAGCGAGCGTATTAACGAGCAACCTTTTTCGCCAAGCGACACTGCGAATACCGAAGAAGGCAAGAAGCAGGTAAAGAATCGAAGGAAACGGATGTCGCTTATCAACGATAGCTGATCGTTAGTAGCCTGGTACTGGTCGTTCGTCTCGGAGAGCGCCTTTAATTTCGACATCCCAATTACCCATCGATCCACGACAACCTAGAATTGGCCGACTTTTATACAGGTGTCATACGTGAACGTACGAACGAACGGAAGCACCCGCTGCACAATTTCCTTTGCAATTTCGCGATTCCGACGATGCGTTTAATCGTACAGCAGCACGCTCCAGACACCTACTTACTTACGACCGACGCGCGCGACAGTTGAGAAAATCGTTTAGAGGCTTTGCTTCCTTAACGCTTAGCCAACCGAACGAAGAGATCTCCCCTCTGTAAAGAAGATCGCTGCGTGACCGAACGGGAAGATCTCCCTTTTTGACCTTAGCAACGCGTTTTCTTCTTTGTTGTCGTTATTATTTATCGAGATATGTATAATTTTGTGCGCTAGACTAGATTGGCCGCGTAGTAGTGACACACGTATGTGAATAAGAATGTGTGGAAGCATGTGTGCGCGCGACGTCTCGAAAAACAGATGAACGTAACTGTTTCGTTGGCAGTTGGTATGGAAGATGGTGAGACGAAGAGAGTGCTGAGGCGCGTGCAAATCTATATCAACGAAAATCCTGCAAATCGTTTATCGAATAAATCTAAAACTATTTTAATATGATTTCTAAGTGTAACCTTAGTTGTTACGCCCCGAGGCTCGCTATAAGCGGTGTTCCTAACCGTCTCCCTTGGTATTACAGTGTCGCAGACGGATCGTCTTACATGACCGGAGAAATATACACAATGTAGCGATAAGCGCATAGTTGCGTCGAGCAGCGAGTTCTAAAAAACATCGTTCGCCTTCGGTCCGTTATTTTACCTACGCAAAAAAGGTTGCATACGTGATCATAGGCGCGAACGGTTGCGAGACCCGAGCGTGGTGGGGATCGTCTCCAAGAGAAGACAAAGGAAAAAATCGAAGGGCAATCAGTACCATACGAGGATTCAAACCGAATGCATCGAGAGGTTCAGAGAAATAAAGTCGAGTCGAATTGTAATAATAAACTAGTTGTATCGTCGTTAAATCATTTGTAACGTGTTGATTATAATTTTAAATATTGTTAAAAATAGAAGCTTATATTAACCCTGTTAATTCAGTGTTACAATCATTTCAACTACCTTTGTTATCCTAATCGAAACAGGGGAACGACTGGTTCGCGACGTCGACCATTAGAATCGTAGCGAGAATTTACGCCTCTCGTTGTCGCGTTTCGTCGCCAACGGTCGTAACATTCGTGTTCCTTTACTTTTATTTCGGCAATTAAGATCCACGATTCTCGACATTATTAGTTATTGTTTACCTGGAACTGTTGGCAATTAATTGCGCCGCTTCTTTTGCTTTTATAAAGTACAATATATAATAAAATACAGCCATTTAGTGATGTTAAAATTAATTAAAAAGTTACACTGTCGGTTATGAAGAAATAAAGTTATTATCGAACGATACCACAGTGTGAAGAAATATTCAAACGAATTATGAATTTTTAATTTCACGTTCAAGTCCTGTTATTTATCTTTGATCATCTTCGGTGTTTTTAATTTTACCTATATTTTTGTATACTTTTGATTCGATATTCTGTATAAACAGTATGTGAAATCGTTAAATAAAATCATTACCGCGGAATATAATTAACGACTTAAATCATTTTTAGACTTCTTCGTCTTTTAAGTAGCGAATATTAGTCGTCGATACTTGGAGAAATGCGCGGTGGACAGCGTATAGGTTGGCTAAGTGTTACGATGAGTCGGTTGCCCTTTTAACGAACTTTTTTTAGCCAACGATGGCGCAAGACACCAGATAGGAAAAATCTGTGCGCGAACATCGTGTGCAGACGGACACGTTTGATGTTAACCGAGATGGACATTTTTGTGATATTCTTTTTATCTTCTTCGTTTTACGATACGATATTTTACGATGTGTCGTCTTGATCGCGATACACCGAGCAAGTGTATGCAGCGACGTACGAAAACATTTGCATTTTCCTGCAAAATCCTGCATAAGTTGACGCTCATTTTTATTCCAACTAAAAGGTACGTAACTGTTGTAACGATGATTGGAATCGATGTTGCCGACGTTCATGTTTTGAAAGGTTACGTTTGCCAGAAAAAAATTGTACGAAGGGCCGTGCTTTTCAGAAATTTTCAAAGGATTTTCTACGAAGAACTAATCTCTGTCAGCACGTACGTACTTGGTATGTGCTTTTAATTTTCAACGGTCCTCCATGTAAGAAATTTCATCTTAAGATCACTTTGAGTTGGTTAAAGTTACGACCATCTCTTGCGAGTTCATCTTGTAAACGGATGAAATTAAAGAAAAATTTGGAATATAACCGTCGTGATACAAGTCTTAAGAAATTATCGTGTATTTTTCTTCTTTTTTCTTCCTTCGTAAGATGGTTGGACTCTGGGATCTTATTAATGCAGCAGGAATTGTTCGCGGTGGCATAGATTACGAATCCCGCGGTTTCAACCGAAGAATAAGAGCACATATTTCTAGTTTCTGCGTGACATTTACCAGAGGAGTACGCAGGATCTTTAGAAGAATGTTGATATTTCTGCAAGCTGTACGCTCTCGAACAGAAAGTTTCATTTTTCGTGGAAAAATTTCTGCTTCCGTGCATTATGCAAAAAGGGAAGATTGCGTGTGAAATTTGAAGTGAATCGGATGAAAATTGTAGAAGAAACGTGCGCCACCGTGTTTAAATATCGCATTTTCGAGAACACGCTTTACGAAAAGTGAAACTTTTCGTTCAAGAGTCTTTTTTTTTACAGTTTCTACGAAAATCAAAATTTCTCTTTTAAATCCTACGTACTTTCCTAGTAAACGTTACGTAGAAACTAGTATTTGGATTGTTCTTTAGCTCGAGCCGTGAGACCGTAATCGACATTAAAAATTGTTCAAATTAAACAAACGAGAGAGAAAGAAAGAAGAACGAAAGAAATAAAAAAATACGCAATTATTTCGAATTATTTTATTAGACTCGTTACAACTTCTTCCGTAATCCTTTCGCGAGAAAAGATCGCGAAAAATCGCGACAAATTTAACCAACTCGAGATGGCCTATCCCCTTAACGCTGGCTCATCTTGTCGAATTTCCATTCTGGCTTTACGCAAATCCGCGACAAACCGATACGATATGTGAGCGCAGTATTGAAACAGTGGTTCATGATATTATATTCATAGATTCGCATGTAGATCTGCTTTTTACCATAGATATCCAAACGCGCATGCGAATCTACGCTTGGCCAGCGATGCACGTAACGAGATACGCGTATGTTCAACATCGGCCGATTTCGGCTTGGACGGGCATACGTTCGAAATTTGCGAGACATGCAATTTCCCGCGTCAACTTACGATAATTTATGCTCGTGAGAATTCCCACGAGTGGCCGAGCTCGTTTCCACCGAACCGAGACGAGACGACGACCGATACGCATTGACTGTCCGCAAAAAAGCCGACGATTAAACGGAAATACGGTCTCTCTGCAGCGAGATCTCATTGGTTTGTATCGTACGGAAGATGACGAAGCAATTCGCGATAACGCGCTTCATCGCGACAGTCGTTCGTTGCATGCGTTGTTATCTAACAACACGATCTAACAACACGAATCGTTGGATTGCGTTATTGCGCGACAAAACCACGCATAGTCGTATCCCTAGCAGCGTGTTTTAAATACAGCTCTCTAAAGTCTCGTCGTTGCGTACCAGTAGTTCTAAACGATTTTCAACGTGAAAGATCTCATCCTGACGCAAGGTCGACCGACTCGTTACCATCTAATGATAAAATCCGCAATCACTTGGTTGCCAACCCAATAGTTTCGAGTATAACTCTGCTACATTGTACGTACGAACCTCAAAAGCCTTGTCATTTTAAATTCTAAACGATTCTCAACGTAAGAAACCTCGTGCTCACCGACTGGTTTCTAACATAATTCTGTCGCATTTTAGATACAAAAGGAGTCTTGCCATTGTATGCTTCTAATCCTAAACGATTCTCGACGTAAGAAACCTCATCCTGATACGGGGATGCACTATTAGTTTCGAGCATAACTCTACCACATATAAACACAACTACGAAAACCCTTGTATCGTTGTATGCTTCTAATTCCATGTGACTTTTCTATACAACAAAATCTTATTCTTATAGAGGACTAATTCTGAGCGTAACTTTTATAGCGTTGTAGGTACACAAATCCCGGAAGAAAAGAATTTGTCGTATCACTTTACCGACCGCTAGCGCGGTTCTACAGCATACGCGCGTCCGACCGGCAGCTCAGGCGCGGATTCTCCCTGGCGCCGGCTCTGTTTCGCTTTAGACTCTCCAATACCATTCTTTTCGTTCATCGCGAACGGTAAGTTTTTCAAATTGCTATAAAACTGTGGAAGCTTACAAAGCGACGCAACTGACGCAACTTAGCAAGCTACCTTAGTACTAAGTAACAAATTACTGCTCGAATAATGAGAAAGATCGTCGGCGACAAGAAGCCGATTAATAGGCTCGGTCGGTAAGCGTTGGCGACAAAAAAACGATTAATCGGTTATCGGTCGGTAAAGCGGTATTAGTTTTATCGAGATACGTATAATTTTGTGTGTTAGACTAGATCAGCCGCGTAGTAGTGACACGCGTATGCGACTATGAGTGTATGGAAGTATGTGTGTGCACAGTGTCTCGAAAAACAGATGAATGCAAAACTGTTCCGTTGGCGGCGTGGTATAGAAGACGGTGAGACAAAGAGAGCGTTGAGACGCGTGCAAATGCATATCCACGAAGATCCTGCAAATCGTTCATTAAATAAATCTGAAACTATTTTAATATAAATCCTAAGTGTAACCTTAGTGTTCCTTTCTTTATATTACGTGAAACTTCACGCACGTGTCTGATATAAATTACGATGAACTCTGAGTTTTTAATTCGCGCGGCTCGTTGCATTCGTACAAAGGTGTATTAATTGTGTCTCGCGATGTCGCGTTAGCCAATCTTAACACTCGCGTTAATTAAACTTTCTATCGTAGTTCCAAATTCAACTGACATTTCAAGTACGTAAACAGCTCTGAATTTCGCCCGTCTGTAATTCATACGATCCGATTCATGAGGTTCGGGGATCGTGTATACGCGTCACGATTGTGTACATCACACACGACTGTGTACACGTACGATTCTCCGTTCGTATTCATCGCGTTCTCAAACTCGCAGAAATAAGCTTTTACAAATATCTCGCAACGTTACTTCGTAACGAATCACTTACGAACGATTTACTTGGTAAAAATGCACGATCACGATCGAATGTAATCATGGGTTCGATGAATTAAACCGTCGCGTCTTACATGAAACTAAAACGATCGTGTACCCGTGAGATAACCCTGTTCGTAAATATCGGAATAGACTCGCTAGTCTCGCGCGTGATAATTGGCGGCGAGAATCGTATCGCGAAATAAATTTACCAACAATCAGTTTCCATACGATATTCGATCGCATTAAATACAGATTCTATTATGGTTTCTAATCAGGTGAAAGTGCGAGGCGACGCGTTTTTCCCAGGCAGCATCAATTCTACCGCAGTGGAACGTACGATGACCCGCAAAAACTTTGCCACTGGCCCGCCTTGATTCGCTGATCGAGCCATCGTGCTCGCGATCGATCGACTCGACCAGGGCCACGCGAAACGCTGTAACGTTTCTCGACCGAGTTATCAAAGGGGGAGAGGACGAAACGAGCGAACGAGATAACGATGTAATTCGATGATCGTATTCGCAAAAGGAGCGCTAATGGGTTTTCATCGGCGCAACGCGACGCGAGTAAAGACGGGAGAAAGTGGCGCGAGTGATTTGCAAGGTTGGAAAGAAGGGTGGCAACGGAAGCGCGCAATTTAATTTCGCCAGAGAGTTTGAATCGCGTCGACTATAAGGGGCGAGCTTACGACAACGGGCGACGGGGGGTGGCTGATAAATAGGATTGTCGAATAGGCGAGAACATGGTCGAAACAGCCTCTGCGTCTGTCGTTACGTTCGCGCGCGAATACGTTCGAAGGGTAGAAAAAAAAAGGGCGAAACTCTTGCTACACGAACAGATACAACGTACTCGATGAAATCTCGATACGATCGTTTCCAACGATCGCTCGCTATTTAACGTCTCAAGCTCGACGCAATTAAAATCTATTGGCAGCCTATTAGCCATCTATTAGCGATCCAGGGACAGTGAATAGCCATGGAGTTGATATTCCGAAATATCCTGCCTTTCTCGATGCTTCTTTCCAGAATTATTCCACCCACTTGCTCCGCGAGAATTGCAGTCCGATTTATTGGAATGTAAAGGAGCGCCACTGTAAACCGTGTACGCCATTACCGTACTAGTATTAGCGTGCACGATTTAAAAAAAAAAGAAGAAGCACAGGCTGCTAAAAGCACGATGATCGACGGAATCTGCGAGTCGAAAGAAATCACGTTACACGGAGCGTCGCGTGGATAAGCTTGAGGCCGTGTACGTTTGTTCGAACAACTACCCGCATGTTGCATCTCTGCAGCGTATCATCGCGTGGTCGGTTTCAACGGAGCTTTCACAGGCGCAAAACTTGTCGTCGTTTATCCGAAAGGATGGCCGCGTTGAATCGCGAACTCTGTAACTTCGTCGCGCTTGCAATTGTGTACATCGTGATAACGTTGTTTGTTTGCGACGTTTGCGTGCGTCGAGTATTCCGCTACGATGAAATTTCGCAAAATTTCTGTGCAAGCCACCAGTCGATGAAGAACCTCTTTTCTCTGTCTCTCTCTTGCTCTTTCTCTCTGCAGTGCCATTTAACGGCGACGACGTTTTCGTTGTGTCGCTTTGCACGTCGAGTACGAGAGAAGGAGAGACGAAGGATGCGATAGGTTGCGGGAGAAGAATATGGGGAACGGAATTAAAGGAGATTCTATGAAACGCGGCAACCAGAAATTAGAACGACCCTTCCTGTACCATTCATGTCGGCTTAACGATATTCGTAACACAATACACGGCCGTTCCTTCGACCGGAAGAAGGACCGAGGGGGTTGGTAACGAGGTACGGGAATTACGCCCCTCCCGTTTCGATTCAGCTCTGGTCGAGACCTGCGATTCGATATCGCGGATCAGGCTTTTCATTTTCTTGCCGCGACCTCGCGTTTTACCGCGTCCGTTCAACGTGGTCGCTGCTAGCGACGCACACGGTGCGTCGTCTTAATATCTTCGCTATAGATTAACCCTTTCACCGTGCAGGCCGAACGTCGTACGACGGAAGAGTAGGAACTCTTAAAGCTTATATAGCCGTGAGGATAAATTATGTATTCCATGTTTCAACACTGCGGAGATCGAGGTCGTGAAACCTCCCTCGGAAGTTGCGCTGATCCGAAAGATACAGCGGCTGAAAATCTACGCCGCGGTGTTCATTCTCGCGAAAGGATCGTATAAATATACGAAAAGTATGTCAAATTAATAGAAAATAGAATATACGGGTACATTTACCTGGGTAATAACCTAATTACCTAACTATATTTACCTAATTACCTACGTAATTATCGATTTAAACATAGACAATGAACAATTATCAATTGGAAAATGTATCCGTCAGATCAAGCGCGATCGATCCGCAGGTTTGAAACTTAATTATCGTACCGTCGATGGAAACTGAGGGCCACAGGGAGAGAACGTGGAACACGGTCCTGTCACGTAAGTATCAGGGCATTTAGAGAAAACAAGATAAACATTTTCTAAATGAAAAATTCTACGCCAGATGTACGATCGTGTCCTTTCCATCGCTAAGCCGCGTTCATATTGGCTCGTTCGTTAGCTGTTTGCGAACGCGGAACAAAACGATGAAAAGGAACAAAGCTGACCGCCGACAGACTGTAAACAGAGTCGTACTTTCGGTCGAAAATTTTCATTTCACGCGCTATCTGGCTAACATTTTCTTATTTCACAAAATATGCCGAGATACTGGAAGCTTGCCGCGCCTTTTATCTTCCCAGTCCATTGTTAATTTATAACGTTCCATGTATCTCGCTCTTGGGAAGTTGCAATATGCCAGGACAGTATCGTCCTTTAAATACTTTTCTATCGTCTATTCTGTCATTAGCCGCGTTAAAAAAGGAAAAGTTATAAATCGGGTGTATTCGCCGTTGAGAGGATTCACGAAGAAAATGAAAATACGAAAACCTTCTGGCCACTACGAGTAATTGGAACATTCGCGAGATTTTCTTACGCGAGTTTAAACCGATCAAAGCGCGCAGGTGTCTCGCGAACGATGACGTACAGACGTACATTGCACGGACAGGTAAAAGGTGAAACGTCGAAACAGTTCGTCGAAGCGGTCTTTGGAAGACGGTAATTTGGTTTGGCGCGCAACGATCGGCCAAGCAAATTGTTTCCCGCCGGGCGGATTTGTCGTTGCGAAGATTAAATCTGAACGCGACGATATGCGCGGTATCGCGGCGCGTACCTATAAAACGAAACAAAATTTCATTTGCATTTTGTCGCGTAACAAAGATTCGTGGCGGAATATCGCGATCTCGTAAACGGACCACGCGCGCGTACCGCGAGCGAACATTCAGCTCGTAATTCAAAGAGATGCCGAACGATAAACGCTCTTTTTCCGACCCACAATCCACTGCTGTACGTAAGCGCGCGTGTTCGTGTGGCTTTTGCTCGCCAGCGGCCCGTCGAATATAAATTGTCTCGTTTTTATCGTTTGTCTGCGTCGTAATCCGCGCGCGTTTATTCCGCATCGGCGAAATGCGTGGAATAGTCGGAACCCTGCGCTGGCACAGTGGAAAGAAAAGGTGCTGGAACATGCAATACGAGATGGAACGATCGTGGCGAATACAGCGGCTGAAATATCGCCGCGATCATCGAGTCGATAGAGAACGAAGTTCGCGCGTTTTGAACGTAGAAACGCGTAACTAAGAATCTTTCTTAGACAAAGGCTATAACAAAGTATCAGGTTGTCCGAAAAGTGTCTTTCTTTTACAGACACGTCTTTTGCAACGATGCATCTTCGTACAAACGCGTCGAACGTTGCGATCCTGATTTTGATAAAACAAAATGGATCGTACGTGTGGCGGCACTCGACAACAAAATACCGTCACTCGACACTAACTTCTACCGGACGACGGTAGCGCAGTGACTAGCGCCTTAGGTTACGAACTTTGGGGACCCGGCGCCCGTAGTCCTAATTTTCTTCCACGCATTTAAATTAGAAGAAAAATAGCAGTACCCCAACAGCGACACTTCAGCCAGCATCTACAAGTATCACGGACAACACTATATACCACCTTGTACGTAATTCGATAAAATAGCATAAAGCGGAAAATATCGCGCATCCGTTGTTTCCTTATAAAACGGAAGAAACTTTTCGGACGACCTAACAAAATGCCCAATAAAATGCCTCTATGGCAAAGACGTATGTATACGTATGTGTCCAGTGTATTTTCCATGTCCCTATTCGTTTCGCGAATATAACGAGAGCGAAGTTTCTCGAGGGCCACTTTAATTATCGATTCGCCTTACCAGCCACCTTTTCATAAAGCAATTCGAATATCAACCGAAAATAAGAAGAACGCGATATTACATCGCGTTAAAATCGTCTCGTCCTTCTTCGCAAGTAAACCTCGTGACCTGTAACGAATTATAAATTGATTTTGCGTAAAGCAACGATCGGCGGGGACTCGATACCACGTAAAACTAATAGCCGGCAAACGGAATATCAGTTTACGAGTAATCTTTGCGATCGAAAATTGAAATTGCCCGTAGGAAACGCATATGGTCCTCGATGCGGTCGCGTCGATGCTTCACCCGTTTCCAAGCTTTAATTTACAACCGCGCCACATCGTTCCCAGCTGCCAGTAACCAACACCTAGAACCCGACGGTGAGCGTCGCGACGCGTTGCGTCACGACCTTTGGAACGGACGTATGCTATGCAAATGGAATCAATTTGCTAGTCGGTGGGCGTCGCCGGTTCGTGGACAGGATAGCCGACCACCACCCTATTGTCTCCCTTCGAATTTGGCCTCGTGCCTCGCGTTTCCTGCTAACTCGCGGCTTCTTCTTGGCAAATGAGTTTTACGCGATGGAAACTCGGACAGGGAACAGCAACGTGCAGGAAAAGTAAATGACCGCAAGGGCAGATAGGCAGCGACAGTATGATTTGATATCGTAAAACAGACTGCAACATGCTGTTACGCCCCGCAGAATCTCGATTTGGGAGAACAAGAGGGGAAGAACCCCTGCTGTTTCCCGTGGGATGTTCGCCGTCCAAATACAAGCCTATTCGAACCCCAAAACTCGACGATGCACGCGCACCATGTCCTGAAAGCGGCGTTTCCTACGAGTATCGGATACTCGTGTTTCAGATACATTTGTGCCGGTACGATATAGGAACATGATTCTGTTTTATTTTCAAATGCAGGCGCATTGCGGTGTCCTTCGATCGTATTTAATAAATGTCAAAGAAATCTCTGTTTCCTTTTGACACGGATGCAAGTTTAATGGAATACATCTCCAACTGACTGTCCCATAAGCGTTTCACGTGCTGTCATTGCGTTTTCGATGTTAGCTTCGACCATTTGAGTGCTGCATTGGCTTTTGCACCAGCACCAATTTTAAGTAATTCTTCGTTCGAACTTTACTTTGCTCGAAGAAATTATTGAACGATATTTTAAAGAGCGTTCCAGAATCTTGGGGACATTTTCAAGTGCGAACACGTAAAAACACCACATAGATTTAAGCGACCCGGTATATGCGATATGCAGACGACGTCGATAAAAATGAAGTTGTAGTCGGATGGTTAATTCCGTGGATGTTCGCGAGCGAGACATTTCCCTTGCCCTGGGTGTATTAAATTTAACAAAATTGAAACATCTTTGAAATTAATTATTTTCTGACGGCCGACGAATAGGGGATGAAAAACCTCATCGATTCGTAAATAACAAGATGTATAGCTCCGCTTAAAAAATATCCAATGATGTTGGGATTTCATTAAAAAAATTGCCTTTAAAATAGATTTCTTCCATCGCTGCACACGCCCCCCTTAAAATAATGCAACCTTCCTCTCACAAGATTTTTCCTACCACGCTTTATAAGCGCAAGATATCCAAGAGCCTCGTTTCTCCTTATTCGCCATATATTTTACTTGCTCGTGTCGATCATTTTGCTTTATCTCTTTCACCGAGGTACCCATACGAATACAAATCGAAAACAATAAATTGTTTAAGATTCATAATTGTCGCGACGATACACCAATCACCATGTGTTCCATGTTGTAAGATCTACCATATGGGAAGTAAATATTGACTTATCATACATATACATATATGGACCACAATGCTTCGTTTTCACACACATATTACTCGTTGGTCGATATGTGTTCCCCATATGGTAGATATATTGCTTTCCTTGCAGGACTACGATACGTGTATATATATACATACTAAAACCAATAATTAAATGTAATTATATTCGAGATCAACACGAGAACCTCTTCCTTTCTTCTTTTTCTTTTTTTAATTTGATAGCGTAATTACTGCGGCACACTATTCCGATACACAGTGGAACGTTTAATTCTAATTAATCGTGCATAACATATTTAGATTGAGACGAAAGAGGAGCAGTTGTAACGTTAACTAAGGAGAACAGTTTAGATGCTTATCCGCAGGAAATTCCGCCTTTACGGCCCTACGCTGTACAATTCGGCTCGCACCCTCTGCAACGGTCACGCGCTCCGCCGTACGTACCGCTACAACCCCATCTGTTTTCCTTCCACGAAATGCCTATCTCGATTGCGATCGACGATTCGCAGGCGACGAGCCCCGTCTCTGCCACGTACGTTCGCCCTACTTGGGAAACCGACGAAAAACAATCGCAATCTGGCCAAGTAGAAAGTTTCAGCGCGCTTACCGCGTCTCCGCGCGCGGTCCTTGTGTACGTTTCTTTCCATCCCTTTTCTTTCCTTATCTTCTTATAGTTCATTGTTTTCTACGAGCGAGAAATTGCCCAGGCTGCGCGAGCCTCCTTCTTTTACCATACTCTTAGACGCGCTCGCGAGTTAAATAAGTTTGAAACTCGCGAAAGACGCGACGATCTCGTCTCTTTCCCACGGTTTTTGGTCTACTTCTCCGATGTACTTAGTTTTGCACGTATAGTAGTCTGGGCCTATGGATCGAAGCTGATATACGCAGCATGGAATTGGCACGATCGATGACCCGCTTTCCATTTTCGATCGATCGGCTCGGTTTTTAGCAGGCATTGTCCACGCGTCGTTCATCGATTTTCGTTCGGCCGTGAGAAACAGTCGGAGAAATTAGATGACCGATCCTGTCTACTAAGCGGTGTGAAAACGAGCTTATTAAGCGAGCAATACTGTATTTCCATTCGAATTAATTCCGAGGCGCCTCCTCCTCCCTTATGATAATAGCATCGGCCACATTTGCATATGTATAGGCAGGGACGCGCGCGCGTTGATGAAAATTGAGGCGATTTCAAAAACGCAAACAATGCGTTAATTATTAAGTTGTAACGTAAATTAGCGTTGTTTTCATACGCATCGTATTCGATTCAGGAGATTTTTCGTACGTTTAATAGTCAATGGTATATAATGCAACGGTACAGTTAGTTATAATATGATATTTACTTTTTATATTCGTTATACGAATGATTATATTTATTACACGAAAGTTTCTAACATAAATTCGTACTGTCTTTGTATTTATTACACGAATTAAGGACATTTCGTATAATAAATACAATGCAGAACCAACGATACACTAATTATTACGTTGTAACATAAATTCGTCCTGTTTTTATATTTATTATACGAATAAAGAAAATTTCACGTAATAAATACGATCGTTCGCGTAGTAAATCCACGAAACTAAAAGCTGAAATTACATTATATGGAACATGGTGTATATTTATCGAACGGTAATTTCGTTCGTTTCCACCGTTCGATCGAAAGATCGACGGAACAGCGTGTCGCACCGATCGTCGAATTCGAGCTTGACGCGCTTTCCGATCCTGCTACTCTTCTCCAGAAGCTCGATTCGTTCGTCGTCGAATATGTTTGACCCTCGAGGACAAGGGACGAAACGCGTCCAGCGATCGATCGTCTTAACTGGGTCGGTTTCTCGGTCAGAGGCTACAACGTCGAAAAAGAGTCTTTTCGGTGGCGGATATAGAGGCAAGAGTCTGGTAAAACGAAAAAAAAAAAAAAAAAAAGGAAGGAAAAAGAAGAGAATGGAGGAGACAAATCAAATCG
Source organism: Bombus flavifrons (assembly GCF_040668555.2). Lineage (NCBI taxonomy): Eukaryota > Metazoa > Arthropoda > Insecta > Hymenoptera > Apidae > Bombus > Bombus flavifrons. The sequence continues at coordinate 12,273,014 of NC_138451.1, read as the reverse complement.
GAGCACGCTACTGCGAAACGTAAGCACCGCTGCTGATGGCGAACGCTACTGTGTTGACCTTTGAATAACGCAGATTTGAACCTCGCGAACTCCAACTGTACACAGATCTTTTCCTTTCACAGAGAACCGAAACAATTACCAATCTATTTAAAAAGGGTGGTGAAAGCTGCCATTGAAAATCCTTCTGCGTTTTCTACGCGCTTTACGTACGAGATACGCTTTATCCGCGTAACAACGTGGAAAATCGATCAGACTGTCAAAGTCATTTCCAATGTCTCTAAAATATTGCACCGCTTCTTGACAGATTATGTTGCGACCAAAATGTACATACATTTTAACCGGATACTATTCGTGGAAATCTCCAAATTAAGGTCGACTTAACTTTTACCTCTTGCAGCTGCGAGTTTACTTTTGCCAGTACGGTTGACTCTTGAATAATACGCATCTGAAATACGTGGTTCTAATTACGTTGCATTTCGTTCTAAACCCTCTTCGCGCTCGATATTCTACGCACTTTGCAAATTATTAATTAACTAGATAGTAAAACAAACGTATTTGCTCCGGGCAACATTGGTACGTTGTATCATCTTCGCGGAAATATTAGCAAAGATACTTTCTATCGTCGTCAATCGGTAAAAATTAATTCTTCCGCAAAGTTTACAAAAGAATTCTTCGTCGACGTTACAAACGACGAGTTCGAGGATGTTGCGTTGTTCGAGTGCTACACGCTATCTCTTTCTTTCTCTCTCTTCGACTGGGAATTTTTACTGAGAATTTTACTGGGAATTTTCTTTATGTTTATTTATGAAGATGTCGTCGCTCGGTAGATAGAGCACAAGCTACAAAGATCTTCGAACTGACGTAAGTAAGCAACGTAGAAAATATGGTTTTCTATCAAGCGGTAGATCATCGTAGTCGAATTTTGACTCGACGAGTTAAGAATTGTAAACGGGATTTCCAAGTATGCGGTTAGTCGGCGTTCCAAATGCGTGCGTTGTTTCAGCGTCTACCATTTATTCTTTTTTTAATAGCCAGTAGCTTTAGAACGCGATAGTAGCGGCGGTTCTAACGCAGATAGTAGTTGCCATGGTCGCGAGGGAATATATCACGCGAGAATGCGTATACGTATACCGATCTGTCTGTTGATCGGAATCGATCGCGACCGATTCGATCCGACGCAACCCTCGCCTCAACTCGAGGCGCGTCCTCGTTACGTCAATTATCATCGAGCGTACAAACTATCGGAAGCACCGCTGCGAAGCGCCGCTTTCCAAGCTAATTTCCCGTCGGATTACGTTTCATGCCACTTTGTCTCTGCGACCTCGCCTCGTCCTTGTCCTCGTCCTTCCTTTAATCTTCGTGTTTTCTCGCAGCGTACGGTTTAACCCTTCCTTATCCGCTACAGGTATTCTCGAATTTTCTTCCGCTCGATTCGCGTTGACTTCGCCGGTCACTGTGATCGGATCGGTTGTCGTATAGTTCGCCGCCGTTTCCATATTTTTAACCGAGCTTTCATTTCTTAATTCAGTCGAATTTTCGTATAAACTGGAGTAAACCGTAATTTTATTTTCTAATTTGCAGTAACGTATTTCAGCACCAGTGGATATACGGGGTGCGACCAAATAACACGCGACTGCTTATGTAAAGTAAGAAGGGAGTATAGAATCAATTTTCTTTCTTCGTATGAAGCTTCTTTTTCGAGAATATACAGGGTGGTTGGTCACTAGTGGCACAAGCGTAAAGGGGGTGATTCTACGCGAAAAAAGAAGTCGAAAATATAGAATAAAAATATTTTTTTTATTTTTTCTTTTATTTTTTCGAGACAACGATCTACAGTGAGATCCGTTATAACGTACCGCGCGCGTACCGAGCGAAAATTCAAAGTCGATTTTCTCGAAAACAAAGCCTCGAACGACAAATTTTTATTCTATATTTTCGACTTCTTTTTTCGCGTAGACTCACCCCCTTTCCGCTTGTACCACCAGTTACCAACCACCCCGTATATATCTCATCTTATTATACGAAGAGCAAGTAAAGGAAAGGACAAGGAAAATTTATCGAGAGAATCGAGAGAGTACGACAGATTCAACGATCGGATGAACCATATTGTTCACAGAATGGAGTTCGTTCCATACTTAGACACCGTGAAAAATAGCGGTTAGTAAAATATCAATTAATTTTATCCTTACGCTAATCCACTACACAGTGGACGTTCTCCGTTTTCAAGCAACTCGCTTCAACGCTGTCTCGTGCAGATATTTCGAACGCTATGGTCGTTGTGTTTCTACAGGTACGAAGTTGGATTTTTCGCACGCGAAACGTGTTACAAGATGGAAAGTGGACATTCCTTCTTGCCCCTCGCTCTTCGTATACGAAACGCGGTGTCGAGTCACGCTGGAAACAGGTTCGCGATGGGTTAATGGGAAAAGTGGTAGGTAAATGACGCGAAGGACGCGGTTCATCGGAAACGGAAGCTAAAGGAAAAACCTCGCGATCGTTGGTGGTCCGAAACGACACGCACCGGCGGCTATGCACGCCCTCGTTACCTCGACGACGATCGATCACGAGAAAAGACGCGAAACGCGGCGAATTCGCGATCCAGGTTGCGAGTCCAAACACAATGAAACGGTCATTTTAAAAGGAAGGTGGAAGGAGTCGGGAATCCCTGTGCGATTGAACTTTACTCGCGATCTCAGCCGCGCCAGAGAAAAGATATCGCTTCGTAGTAAACGTAAAATTTGATCGGTCGACATAACGCGGTCGTAACGATAGCAATAGCGATAGCCGATAACTACGTGGTTGTAAAATGAAAAAAAATGGCTGCAGACGCGCACATACCTGCGACGAGTTTACCGAGCATAAAGGGAAGAAAAACGATAGGGATGAACCGTACCGTTTGCTTGAAAACGACACGGTCCGAGGTTGTTCGATTCGATTAAACTGGTAAAGTAAAAGACGCGTATACTCGTCGGCGAATATGCTCGCCAGTGATAGAAGAACGCCGACAAGGTGTTCTCAAAATCAACGCGGATGTTTCGTACACGGATGCAAAAGTTTCGGTTCGGATAGGTCTTTGGCGATTTAACAGATTTGAACTAAACAGCGTGTTTATTTATTGCAACGTTCTCTTACGCTCGCTTTGTCTCTATACCCGGCATTTGGTAAAATTTCTTTCGGGTATCTGCTTTGGGATATCAAGCGGAAAGAACCTATTCGACTAAAAGCTTTTACAAACCACTCTATCTGTTATACCACTTTCGCCGGACGTTCGATGTAAACATTTCAACTATGTTTCACGAACGTGTCTGCCAACCATATATGCAAACAGGTGACGAACGAGAACAAGACGAGCAAGTGTTCGCCAGCACCTGTGACGACGCATCTTCGTTCGATCGCGGTCGTCGAATTTATCGAATTGGCAACTAAGCGATTGCGGATTTTGCGAATACCACCTAATGACAAAATCCGCAATCGCTCGGTTGCCAATCCAATATACACAGTCGTCCGAATCTCGCGCCTACGGTCGTCCATCGAATCCACGTTTGTAATTACGAGAGAGAATTTCAAGAATCCTGCGGATATCGTTTTCGTTACTCGCTCGTATTCGTAGAATTGTTCGTAAATTTCGCAGAAATCGAAGTACCTTGCATTACTACGATAACAAGAAGAGCTGGTTCCTCTCGAATAACAAGAATTCTTCGCTTCGAGAAACATTTCCTACTCGCGTAGTAAGCTTCCGTGATGTATTTGTTATCGCGATAAATATTTCGTTACTCGACAAAAACAATAACTTCCTTCGTTTAGGTTGCGCGATAACGGTGCTGCGTTTACGCATCTGTTATACGCTAGTTTGCTTTGCCTTGAATGGATCATGTAGAAAGTAGGAGCGACGGTTGTCCATCAGCGGTCCGTGTTGACCGCGAAACTGTGTCAGCAGAAACACGCGACTTGGAGACTAGCGCAACCAGTCCAATCTCAGAAGTTCGCACTCGTAAGCGCAAGCTCCTTACGATCGCCTACGTGCACGAAAAAATCCGATCGACCCCATCGATGCAGCCAGCGAACCGACAAACTTTTTCCCACGAACGTTCGGCGGTAATTTACGTTCTCTGACGATGCACAGCCGCGAAGCGAATCGGAGCGAACGCGTCGATTACCGTGAAATTACTCCTAATTTCCGATTTAACTGCTACTCGATATAAATAGCCCATAAATATTCACGAAGCAAATCGAACGCGAGCGGACTCTGGTCGCGTTGCATGGAAAATACAGCCGAGTGGCCGTCGACAAACAGAATTTTCCCCAAACCTTTCACTCGCGCTGCTGCTAGCGAGCTTCTCCCTCTCTTCGGCGGGATGTTTTGCCGGAAACGGAAGAGAGCTTTGCGCGTACATGTACGCGTGATGTAGCGAGACGAGGTTCGGAAAAAGGAAAGAAAAAAAGAAGGAGGAGAGAGAAGAAGAGAACCGGGGTGGGTTTATTTTTAGCTGGCGCCGAGCGAGGGAGCGGGCGATGGGTGCAGAAGCAGCAGCAGCGGCGGCGAAGCGCCTAGGGTAACTCGCTCGTTGACGCGAGCCTCGTTGCTCGTTTACGCGTCACGAGGAAACAACAGCGAGAGATCTCTTCTCGTTCACTCGGGGTAATTTGCGAACGCGCAACCTTTCTCGCTTGGTGTTTAATCGGCGGGGGAAGTCAAGTCTCTTGCTTACTTCAACGCGTAATTTAGGTCTCCGGCGAACGAAAGAATTGCTCGATTTCAGACTTTCAACAGTGAACGATCGTTTCGCTGATAAATTAGCATCCGAAGAGGGAAACGTCGAAATATACCAATTGGCTGAATTCTAAGGACGGGAATGTCTCGATGTTTACGGCTATCGTTTGTAAAGTTTCTAGCTACCTCGCGGATAAGCGATTACGCGTTTCATGCTAGTTCAGAGAGAGAGAAACACTGTGCGTTGATATTTTTGTGCCTGTTGGCAACGAGATCTAAAATCCGTACTCTTTTACCACTCCGCCATTCGATTTCGCGGTAGGATGCGGTAGAATCTTAATTCCTCGAGTTATTTCCATTACCGTTTGAAACTGTTGACAGGTTACCGTTAACTGTAAATAATTTAGCTACTATCGGATTATACTAGGCAAAGTATAATTAGTCTATTATATCTTTAACCGCATAGTCGGATCATACGGAGATTCCGGCGATGAAAATAACGTCACTCGTAAACTCTACGTTTCGACTAATTTTCCACCAAACGGATGCTTGTGAAATAAGCACGAGCTGAATTTCGTTCGCGCTAATCGCCTACTTCCTCCTTTTTCTCCGGGCTTGTCTCGAACCACCGCTGTGTATGTACGAGCGACGCAAACTATCTCGTCGAGCATGGAGGACGTCGTGTGCAGGAAAATTTATATTTCTATATATATTTGCAACGATAATTACAAGGCTATTTTATATTCCTACGACTCCTGTCAGTAGCTATGCGATAGGGAATACGCGTAGAAATCAAAAATCAAAATCATTCGCTCGTAATATCGGTGTGCATTTATTTCTCTATCTATTTGCTCAAAAACGAACACGTATTCGTATTAAAAGATCGATTTGAAATATTCGTTTGCAAGAAGAAAGCGAAAAATGTATCGCGCGCAATCATTGGATATAAGCGATGTTTCTCAAATAGCGCATCATCGCTCGGTATTAGCGAGTGGTTTCGAAGTTGCTTACAATTAGTTCACAGTTATACGGTCCAATAATTTCTGTATTAATTCACGTTACGCTGGTGGGAGAAAAACATCGTCGATGGAAGCCGATCTTCCCTTCGTATTTTCCCCTTTTCCTCGCTAAGAGCACGTAAGAACGTGATTCAAGCAGAAGGGAATCGAGTCCTGCATCCCTGCTGCTCTCCGACATCGGCCAACCTATCTCGCTTTCGAGCATCGTCTACCCTCGTTGCAGCACCGCGACATGACTTTATCCCATGCACTCGGCTTGTTCGGATTCAATTCCACGGCCAACGATGCGAAAAGAGAAGGAAGAAGAGCAGGAGAGACGGCGGAGCAGCTGGATGTTCTCTTCTCGCGCTTGCACGGAACCGTGCGTACACGCGTGCGTTGCGCACGCACCTCTCGATGCACCGATGACTCATAGACCGAGAATCCACTTTGTTCTATTGCTCGAATCTCCCCTGTCCCTGCTACGATCCTCGTCGCTTTTGTTGCCCGTCGTATGTACCAGTCTACGTGTATTGCTTTTACTCTCCGCTATCCTCGTATCAAAGGGGCTTGTTCGCATTCGACTTGTCGTTCCCCAATAACGATTTACGCTACCGATCGATAGCACCCGGACACGCGATTGCTTTTGACAACGCGTAATTTCACTCCTAAGTAACACGGTGGCAATGTTATCGCGTGGACAGAAACGTTTAGAAATTTATAAAATCTGGCATCTCGGATCGCGCGTACGGTTGGATGGTCGTTTCAATTCGTCGAAGCTGCGCGTTGCGTCAACGCGATATTTCCTTTGTAAATTTATCCGGTTAATTCGCGTTATCGAATTCTGCTTTCTTCTAACGTTGCAATTATGCAACTGTATCGTACGGCGGAATTTGTTCAATGTTCTTCCAATTATTACGCGTTTCTTCATTTACGTCCGTGTAATAGACTGTATAATTTGATAACGTTTAAGATTAGATCGAAGGAAATTGAGGTGTCTGTTTCGTCATTAAGCGATTAAATCAATTGTCTATTCTGAAGAAATCGCAAGTTGCGAGCAATCGAAAGAAAAGATTATTGTAGCCTTTCATGCTTTAAAACGATCGAATACGTTAGAAAGTGTTCATAGAAATTTAATTAGAAGAGCAGAGGTGCGTGTTCGGCAGAATGGGCAACATTTTCAGCAATTTTTGTGATAATAAACTTTACGATTACTTCCTATTATTTCATTATGTATTCCTAATTTTCCGTTACGGCAAAGACAAACTTAAACCGCGATAATATCCATCGGGACAACGATCTACAGTGAGATCCGTTATAACGAGACGTGATAAAGTGTAGGCGTACCGAGCGAAAATTCAAAGTCGATTTTCTCGAAAACAAAGCCCCGAACGAAAAATTTTTATTCTATATTTTCGACTTCTTTTTTCGCGTAGAATCACCCCCTTTCCGCTTGTGCCACCAGTTACCAACCACCCTGTATATATGAAAGCAGTAGAATTTCAGTGAGTAACTTCGCAAGAGTAACGAAAGCCCTGATTTAACTAAAAACAGCATAATCGAAGAGGGCTGAAAATAATCGAGCCTGCGGAGACGTCCAACGATCGGTTAAGTGACATTAATCGTGCCTCTGCGATTTTGCTACCTTACAGCGATTGAAATATTAAACATTGCGAAAGTTTGTACATGCTTCGCGAAGCGTCGATCGATTCGTTACACACAGCAGACCCGGTCAAACGACCGGTTTCAATATTTACTTTCAAACTCTACGTTCATTGTTATTTCTTTCGTTCGTTCGACTTCGTATAAATTCCTATATTATCTCTGATCGATCAATTTCTCAATTTTTGTCGATGTCAGAGTTTACGTAAGATTAGACGAACGAAAGAAATAGCAATGAATGTAGAGTTTGCAGTTAAATTTTGAAACCGGTCCTGATAATGTTACTGTTAAGGTATATTCCTCATTTCCGTTTACAAGCAGTGTGTTTTCACGCTAATCGTGGCAAGACGTAAAAAAGAAAGAACGTCTTGACAGCCGTATCAGCTTCTCGTTCGAACGTACGACCTACACACGCTAATGTGCACAGATCCACGAATCGCATTTCCAATTTCCATGTACTTCTGTCGTCCGATTTTTCAACGGACATTCTACAAAATTCTACGAAAGATTCTACAAAAACGTAGCAAGCATCGATCCTGACAATCTGCACGATTACGAATCGGATAAGCGTCGAAATATAAAAATAATGGGTGGCGACTGAGTGATTGCGGATTTTGTCGATACCAGCTAATGACAATGACGTGTGTGTTGGATGCTCGTCCAGTTCTAAGACGAAGCATCCGCGCGTACTCGTTGCTTGAGCGCAAATCTGTCGAACAACGAAAAGGTAGCGCGGTTGGAGGAAAATTGGAACTTGAAAAATACGTGAGCTGATAATGACGGGAAGTTTCAGTGCACGAGACCGCGGTCGGATATCGCCGTAACTTTGCACGAGTGCGTGTACGAGAACGAAAGGAGCTCTATCGAGCCACCTTCACACGCGAGAGATATTTTTAGACAAGGTAGATAGAGCACCGTTGTTGGCCCATCCGGGACCATTCGATCTGCGTCTTGTATCGCGTCTATACGTTCTCGCAAATCGCTTTTCATCGCGCAACGAACTTGAAAAAGATTAACCTTTTGGCCCTGGAGAGGTTCGTTCTTACGCATACGTAGGTACGAGATGGATATTGGACGTCCAGTGAAACGTTCTCTCGTTTATTTTTTCACCCAATACCGTGTTTTCTTTTTTGTTCTTATCAAATCGCTGAAGTTCGACGAAAGTATAAAGAACGATCTGCGATCTTACGTGCATGTTTTAAGGATTTCCTTGAAACGTTTATTCGCTTTCGAGAAATCTTTTGGCTTAGAGGGAGGAAAATTGTGACGTAAGAAAACGAGGATTGGAAATATGTGGAGTTTCTTGAAAATATGAAGAAGTCGCTACGACCGTCTATAAAAATATTCGTTGGATTTGTTATAAAGATAAATCGCAGTAATAAATTTCCTATCATTTAGTAGTACTTTCGTACGATTATGCAAATTTGATACTATGAAAATGAAACGTATAGAACGGAATAAAAAAGAAAACTCTTCAATGGAAAGTAGGGGCGTGTACGTATACTTGTTGTAGCCAGTGCGCGTATATTTTTCGTTTCAATTTTACAGCGAAGATTTTTTCGAATCTGAAAGCGTGCTTTTCTCGCTGAAATGAAAGCGGTGAAAGCAAGCAGCCCCGTTGAAATCCGCGAATTTTTTATCTTCCTCGAATCTCGATCTTTCCTTCGTCACGACCGGCAAAAGTATCTACGTTGAATGTTTCAAGAAAAATCCTTGGCATAACATCGGGGCGAAAACTCGCGTTCTTCGCACGTCGGTTCTTTCTTATCTCCCTCGAGCTTAACAAACTTTCTAATAACAAAGAAATAAGATTCGTTCGGAAGCGAGCCAAAGAATGTGATCGGGTTAAATTTCCTCGAATTAGAAATGTATGTTTAAAGATTATCTCTGGAACGAGATAAGGCGTCTCTGAATGGGACGTTCGCGTCTTTGAAATAAGCGACCGGGTCTAAACGAACCCGAATCCTCGGAACGTGGCTTTAATACGAACAAGTATATATCCTCGTTGGTACGCGTGACCGGGAATAGACGAGCCATTCGCATCTTGACACATTCATTGCCACTGACGTGCACGTTGCGCCAATTTAATTATCTAAAACTTATCGGCCTGACGCAATTGGCTGCATTTTATTCTTATTCGTTTAAACCGCTTACGACTAAAGTATCCGTGAGAAAAGTACATATCCCTGGGTTACGTACAATAGTTAGAAACAATTCGCCGCATGAACAATCGAGTGTCTTTTCAGCATTTCTACGCGTAATTACAGCTGGCAAAACTTAAATGGAAGAAGCTCGTAAAAAATGATTAGAGGATCGACGTGGAAAAAGTAGATTCTCCGGAAGACGGGGTCGGCGATTTACCACTTTGTTCCGACGCTTTTGTATCCAGGGTGAAACCTGGAAAATCCCAGACCGCGAGAAGCGCGCCATTCAAAAGGAACACGGAGGAAGAGGAAAAGAGAAAAGAGGGAGAGAGAGGGAGAGAGAGGGAGAGAGAAAAAATAAAAACAGTCCATGAATGCATTGTACCTCGGTTATCATGCAACAGCTGTGCTTAATAGTCTTCAGCCCTGTGCGCACGAGGGAGAAAAACAGGGGCCTGTGTTATTTTCGGCGATGCGTCGGGGATGGATCGTTCGAATGGAAAGATCAGAGCGAGGGGAGGAGAGAACGCGGCTCCTGCGAGTTGCTGGCTCCCCTTCGTAAAAGTTTGATCGAATCGTAGCAATAGGGCGCGATTGCCTCGGCTTCGGCGATCGAATTTACGCGATCTGACAAACCCCGAGTCTTCGATTCCGGGCAGAAAGTACGGAATAAAATTGCTTGCTGCGAAACACGACGCGCGTGCGCGTTTTAATTCGTCGCGTTAATTAACGGACGAGTAATAGATTTTCTCTTCTCAAACCCTATCGCAGCTACTTCGACTTTTGTATTTCCATTTGACAAGTCTCTAATACGTACTCGAGGAGGACGTTCAATACAAAATCGAAAGGAGAAATCACGTATACTAATAACGATTTTCCCCACCTTTCTTTCTTTTTCGTTCAATTCAACCTGAGATATTCTTTAACGTTAGGAAAACACACGCGGATCGAAACTGATCGAAGCGACCCAACGATACGCGTTCAACTATGTAAGAGCGAAGTATCCGCGATAGTAATAACAAGAAGGTGGAAATTATAAGAGAAACTAAGATTCGAGGAATTGCAATAAACGGATAGTCGTTAGGTCGTCGGGAAAGTTTCTTTCGTTTTACGAGGAAATAATAGAGGCACGTTTTTTGTTTTGTATTATTTTATCGAATTACCTACGATCTATTTCGTTCTGTCGAGATAAACACCGCGACATTTCACTAACTTAGAGTTTCACGTTTCTACGAAGGTGCATTGTTGTAGAAAAACACGTTTGCGAGAGAAAGACACTTTCCGGACAACCTAATATCATCGACGACGAAATTTTCTCTCGCTTGCCTTCCATCATCGGCAATTTTTATCAACATTGCTAATAATCGCTACGCGGAGGAAAATACCCAGAAAAATTGCCGCTCCACTGAAATCGATATCGTAGTTCGACGCGCAGTGATTTATGTGCGAACACATAATTAATAACTAGGGACACGATTTCCGAGAGGGGAGAAAAAGTGTCGTAGTTGGTGGGTCACGTTTCAGCAATAGGGCGTGCAACTTTGCGCCTCAGCCGTGTAGGAACAAGTTCGTTCAAAGACCTTCCACGTAGAAACGAAAAGGAAAAAGCAAGACGAGTCCAATTATCGCAAGGCGGCAGAGAGCTTCTCGTCGGTTGGAAAACTCGCGACGTCCTGCTTCGAGTCGAAACGCCGCGCCGGTACACACTCATCGCGCGTTCAGCGACGGATAGCCTCTGGAAACGCGTGATTACCATTGCACGGGGAATGTAATTAAAGCGCGTGATAATGCTCGAACGGTCGACAGGCCGCGGAAAACTAGAACACGGGCGCGTTGGAAAATAGCAGAAATTTATTCGTGCTGTATCGGAAATTCCTACGATGTTGCGACTGGGCTGTGAGCACGGTGCAGTATTCGTGTTCGTGTTCGCGTTCGATGAATGTGCCAGCCACGCGATCAGCTGTGCCCGTACAACGACCGACCTCGTAACCTCCCCATGGAGATCCCCAGTGATACCGAAAAAGTGGAGTATATTTGATCGCGAGAACGTAACGAGGTTCTACAGGGTGTTGCAGTATCGATGATACGAACGAGGCGAGGGTGACCCTGTGTGAAACAACAGTCGGAAATATGAGATACATTTTTGTAATTCGTCGAACGTGCTTCAAGTTCTTTTTCAGTTAATTGGTGTTTCCTGAGCAGCTACGAATAATCAACGAGACGTTGTTCTACGTGCGAAAATAAGTCGTAAACGTGGAAGAAATATTCGTAGGATACTCCGTTCCTGAGGAAACGAAACGTGAGAATTGATCGCGATTGAAATACTCGGTCTATTTTTAACCAATTTCAGGTCTATTTTTAATCAACCATTAACTTAACTCGCTTTGTGTATTCAACGTTGATCCGTCTTTCTGTCAAAATAGCCGCAATCTGCGTGTACTAAAACAATAGACAGGGACCGTATAATCGTACTTCATCGTTGAATCATCTTTGACTAAGACACGCTGCAGACCCTCGAGATCGAGATATTTCAAATTTCTGCTCGCAACTTTCAGCTAAGGCTGGAACAATGGAGCCTCTGATTGGTTCTTTAAGAGATACTAATTTTCCCGCTATTTGTATAGTACACTGTTACTTGAAATTCGACGATTGTCCGAAGCCTATGCCAACTTTCCATTGCGTTCTGCCGGCAAAACGACAAAGGAATGGAGAAATTCTCGGCTTATCAACGAGCACATCTAAGGTTCGTCACTGGACGCTATAGATAAGGCGGGTAAATATTTAAGGGACAACGTATTTACAGGATGAGGCGAACGCGCGTCAGTCGCTGTGCGAAGCGTGGATACGGGCGTTCTCCGATTTCCTGCTTAGGCGATGCCGTGCATCTCGTGTTAAAGCGAAAACGCTCTGCTAATCCGCAGCTACCTCTTCGATTCGCAGGGAATCGAAAAACGGGCGGTGAACGTTGACGCGGTAACGCGATAGCGGAAAGAATAACGGCCAGCAACGAATTCCCTCGGTAAACAAAGAAAGTAATACGTAAAAACGGGCAAATTTCCAATTGGAAAACGGATTGAATGAAATTCAATTAAGGACAGAGGGAAATTGGTCGGCGCGCTAAGGCGTAACGATGAAATCACGGATCGTATCTTTCTCCGCTTCGAAAAGGGCTTCCCTCCGAGGGAAGGCTGGAAACCAACGAAATTACGATTCCACGAAAGATCGTTAGCTGTTGCCAACTTTTCAAATCGTGGGATTTCGATCGACGCGCACGATGCGTCCACACACACGCGGGTATATCTTTATAGAGACGTATCGAACGTTAGTATGACGAGAAAATGACAGGAAGAGGCGCGTCACGTTCGGTTGATTTCCCTTCCAAGTAAACGTTGCCGATGTTTATGCAAATTTATACTTTTACGTATGCCACTAGAAAAGTAGAACCACGTTGCTACATAATCGGAGATTCGTTTCATCCGCTAAATACATTCGTCTATCGCTGAAGTCCGAATCTGAATATATTTTACGTCGTACAAACGATACGACGAAGTAAGTGCAATATCAACCGGACTTGCCACTAAAATATTGAGATTCGATATCTTGAACGAACAACGACGAACAACGGTAAGTTATATACTCCATTAAACCACGGTACTTGCACTCTGCATAGCCTCCATTTGACCTTTATCTGGCTCACTTACGTTTCATACGAGCTTAAAACCCTTTTACCTAAAAATATCAAGATCAAACATCTGGAACGAGTAGTAACTATGTAGAAACGAAGGTATAATAGAAAATTGTACGTATTTATACTCCATCGAACCGGAGTATAAGTTAGCGCTCTATCGCCGCCCCAGCGAGACTCGCTTCGGTGCAGTCACGCCACCGAAAGAAATTAAGAAATTAAGAAGGAAGCGAGCCGGAGGAAAATAACAGCCAGCAATTTCTACGATTCTATCTCGATAATAGACGTACGTATATCGCAGACGAACGCGCGTCTATCGAGCGACGAATACTCCAAATGGCCGATGGAATGCGAGAGCGAGTCAAAGTGCAGCGCGTCCGGCTCCTGGCGAACATCTCTCCGGTGGTAATAGAGTTACCTCTCGACTCACAATAGCTAGGCCCTGCTTTCCGGTGATCGCGTCAGCCCCCACGTCCAGCCACGTTCCTCGAACAGCAGAGTCGACTGGCTGACTAGTGCCTCTCCCTCTCTGCCTTCTCCGGTAGCTACTTAGGTTAATGAGTCGACGGGCAAGTTGGCTAGCTACGGCGAGAGCAGCCGCGCTAGCTCGCGGTTTCCGTCGCATCTTACATAGCGCGAGCGCGACAGCTACTAGACGTACGAGAAACGGGCAACCCCTTTTGCTGCAGCTCACGGTCCACACCAATCTCCATTACTTTACCTCGTTACGCTAGCAGACACCGCCTCCGTGAAGCTTCTATGTGCAGCTCGCGTCACGAGTATCGCCTTACCCGACCCTCTCTCCGACTCTCTTTTCTCTTCTTCTATAACGGACAATCCACGAGATCGTTCGACTTTTATCGTTGTAACCTCGAGGTAGCATGCTAGCGACGAATCCAATCTATACGCGTGCTGAATGAGTGGATGCTTCGTTCGAGCGACGTCGATACGACGATAGAGCGCCGTTTGTTGTTCGTCTCGAGACACAGCAGTTTTTGAAAGGTAGAAAAGTGGAAGTGGAATGCCAATGACATTGGAATCTGGTTTTGTTTCAGAAACGATTTGTAACGGTATTTCGCACTGATGCGTCTTATTGCTACAGGTGACCTAATTTCAACGAGAAGCGAACTTTGACAAGTTCAGTCGCGAGGATGGGTCGCCGCATTGCTACTGCAACGTAGGGGAAGGGGCACTTAATCAGGACCTTGGGTTTTGCACGCACATGCAGTTACCTCGAGACAAGATTTTATACTCGACGCTCGAAGTTCCCAGCAACTTTGCCTCTCGTTCGCATCTTTGGTATATTCCATGGACTGAATGTTACACGCAGTCTGGAAAATTTAGGATAGCACATCTGGTCAGTTTCTTCGCGATTCTTAGTTTCTCCTCAGCTCGATACCTGAACACGCGTTCATAAATCTGATTTTTTCGTTTGCCACTGACCAGGTATGCGGCCGGTCGTCGGTGCGTTATAACAGTAAAAGCTTCGTTTTCGGTAAACGGCCAACTTCTACCGCTATAACGTGGCGCGAAAATAAAGACGAGAAAAGGGACGTAGAATACAAACGAGCCGAACGATCTTCGGTTCGAGAGTCCGATGCACCGGCCTGGCGACGTTAACGAGGTCACCGACGACGACCGCGCGAGTCGTACGGCTCGAAGCCAACAAAAGCGGTGCATCGAACGCGTTTCTCACGAACAAACGCCGAGCCCTTTGTATTCCTCGTTCTCACGTTGCGCCGAGGGACCAAGGGACAATTAAGCGTAGCAACTCCCCTACGAGCATCGGCCAAGGGGCTATCGGTCGAGAAGCCGCGAGAAACGAAGCGCGCCAACTATCTCGTGACTCTTCTCTTCCCTCGGTTCTACGTTTAATTTTCATCGTTTGGTCGGTCGATGGGAAGCAACCGGATCGAACGCGACGCACACGCTACAGGTGAGTAAGCGCACCAACGGCCGCCTCTTCTTTGCTCGCCACTGCGGTGTTTCTCTAACTACGACAGCGAACAGAAGAAAGCTTGAAATTTCTGTTAATTTAACCAGTTGCAACCTGTTTGGAAACAGTGAAAAATGTGTACCTAGAACGTGTCGCAAGCGTATAAGCAATGACGACGAGTATACTCGTCAAACACAGAGTACGCGTGGCTCTTATGATATAGAATAAAGTTGCAATGAAACGACTGTTTTATTTTTCAATTTTATTAGTTTACTCGTCGAAAACGACTGACTGGTTGAAATTGATACCCGAACACGCAAGATGTAAGAGAACATGTGACGTACATTTCAACAACTGGTTGTACCATATGCAAAAACAACGAGGAAGGTTCGGACGCACGTGTTTTGAAAATGAATTTTGGAAACAGAGCAAACTCTACTCTATCGGTAGTGTTAGAACGCTAAGGTTCAGAATGGAACAAGCTTTTCGACGAATTCGTCGAACAACAGCAACCATTCAGAACGTAACCGGATGCACGACAACGCGTCTACAGACTTACCTTGAAATGTCATTTTCATCATCTTCGGTAAAGGTAATTAGATAACACAAAATGAAAACAGATTGTATCTGTTGAGATATGTATAATTTTCTGTGCTGGACTGGGTTAAGTGCGTAGTAGAGGTACTTGTATGTGAATATCAGTGTGTGGAGGTATGTGTGTGCGCGGCGTCTCGAAAACAGATGAATGTAAACTGTTCAGTCGGTTAACAGTCGGGTATAGAAGAAAGTGCTGAGACGCGTGCAAGTGTGTATCGATGAATATATAAGGAATCGTCCATGAAATAAATATATTACTATTTTAATATTAATCCTCGGTATAAATTTAGTGTTCCTATAACATTATTTCGGCTGCAAAGATCCACAATTCTCAACAGTATCTGATAAACGAAGACAGATAGGACATACATATGTTTGTATGAACTCTCTCCTTCGTTGGTTTTAAACGTACGATCGGCTGTCGAAGCGAGTCCCACGTGTTCTGTTACACCCTATATAAGTAAAATTTGTGTCAAATATTTTATCTATACTAAACACTCGCTTATTGTAATTATATTACGCATACATTTTTCTTGCCGATTATAATTCAGTTTTATAAAATTACACCGTTTTCCTCGTTTCCCTCTTCGAACTTTCTCTCGATCGTAACTTTGGTGCCGTACATAGTTCGGGCCAAAAGCTGTACACGCACGTTCATAAATATGTACAACGCTCCATGGAAAAACGTGGTTTCGATTAAACGCGCATTCTTTCCGACGTTTATTTCGAACCGATTTATTTGTACGTATCTGTAGCAGCGTAAGCGCTGTATACACGTGGAATAAATAACAGCGTAACCAATCTATACACAGTGTGGTCTAAAAATCAATCTCCATTTTGCATAATCGGACAGAAAAACGTTTGCGACAAAAATTAATCAACTCTCGACCGACTGGAAATTGCAGTACGTACGATGGAATCTCGGTCAATCTGCAAGCAAAAGCCAAGATCTTCGAGTTCGACAGGTTCCGCCGTCCTATCTCTTCGAATAACAGAGATTCGAGAAACGAAAACGAGTTAAAAGAGGCTTTCCGCGCGAATTAATACATTTTAAATTCAATGAAAACCCGAAACAAGGGTTTGTAGTGAATTTTGGCCAATTAACACAGCTTGTAAATATTTCATCAGAGGGTACGCGTTAGGTGTTTTAAATTTATGGAAGAGGGGTCTAAAGCACAGTTTAGAAGTAGGAGTTTATTGTCTTCCTTAATTACTTTGCTACATTGTAATAGATACCGACATAAAATAAATCACTACAGCCTTTGGCTGTTTGTTGCTTGTTCCAAGGGAATAAAGGTCCAAACCACGGGAGAAATTTATCGCGGTATACCGAATACGGTGTAACTTAAAAACGGCTTTTCCCAAAATGCGTTTCTGGCATTTGTTCCAAATATTCGCTAAATTCTATGAAAAAAGACAAATTCAATTTCCAAAGGTTAATTATTTACTTACGAAGAGAAACGACAGATTGTTACGTAGCTTGCATTAGGATCGGTAAATAATAAGACGGAGAGACTTTTAGAAAATTGAATAGCATTTGCTGCGAATAGGGCGACATCGATCGATGCCGATTCTCCACGATTTATGTACTTTACGATCTCGTTATCTATATCTTGCCTCAGCTTATATGTACTTTTCCAGTCCCATCGCAGGCCATTGCGTTCCATTCGATTTTGGTTATTCCAGGCAATCCAACGACCGTTCCAATAAACGATCGCCGCTGAAAAAGCAGCACCCATGCGACGCGACGCGAATGTTTTTTCAGGCAAGATTTCGACTCGATACAGCGTCTGTTTGCCGATCGATGTTCGTTACCGAATCGAAAGAATACAGGCGCGCAGTCCGTAACAGAATCGTCGCACGCCTCGTCTCCGCCTGTTCGCGCTCGATTCTCCGCGGGAGAGATCGTTCGAGTCTCGCAATTCCGCGCGATTCAAGAATTCGTTTACGTTTGAGAAACGACGAATTACGGCAGTCGATCGATCCTCGAGTTTCCGCGGCTTAAGCCAACATCGTTCCTCGTTAAAACAATACCGCCTCGTTGAGATCGCAGGTCGGATAACGCGCGTTACGACGAGCACAACACATTCGCTTCGCACAGATTGCGCTCTTATCGTTTAGATTCCACCGTTATCTCGATCGATCGCACTCGTTCCACGTTCTTCTCCAGAGCAAGTCGATGGACACGTCGACCAAGCGATCGCGCATTTGCCAACGGTAAAGTAGTTTCGAATTCCGCTCGGACCTTGGACCAGCCGCACGAGGTCCGGCCCGCTGTCTCGGACGAGAGGCTGGACCGAAAAAAGAAAAGAGAAATTTCGTTCGTATGGTCGGTCGGGGTCGAAACGACGCAGAAACGGCGAGGAACGAAACACGTGACGAAGGTGCTGGTTTTCTTTGTTCGTTTGAACGGAGTAGGATGAGGCGCGTTCGAGAATCCGTATGCATAGTACTGGAGAGAGGCAGGCGAAGGAACTCGTACAAGAGCTTAACGATCGTACGCGTGACAAGACCGACAAGAATGTCGGTGACGTCATCGGCTCGCCGCAGGTAAGTAACGCGTGTGAGTCAGCTCCGAAGCTAAGTTCCACGAACCGACCTATTACGCATCCATTCCGTTCGGCCGTTCGTTGATACGTTTCGTTATCGTCGCAAACGTGGCTATCTCTCACGAGTGCACGCACACGCTGATGCGTACGTGGTTGAGTAAAGCCTCGTTGAGTAATCTATTAATAAATACGTGGGATTCGAACGAACCAACTGCCATGAACACAACGTCGAACAGATAAGTGAAAAGACGGGTACGACCGACCATTATCGGTCAGAAACGGCAGGGCTTCGAACGAAACGGCACGTCTGCCATTCTCCGCACCGATATCGAGGACGCACCCGGGAAAATTCGATCGAATTTCATTATTATCATTTAATAGCGCATAGTATTACACGATACGGTACAGTACCCGCTTGGCTGCAGCTGGGTCGTTATCTTCGCAACTATCCGGGTAGGTGGCTTCTTGGAATCGTCAAATGCCTTTCCTTCGTCATTCGTCGCTCGTCACTCAATGAATTTCGGATCAGAATGAAGAACATTGAGCGTGAATGAGTTACGGAGAATACCGGTGGCCTTGATTTTAAAAACCTCTCTTCCTCTCCTTGTATTGCTCCCACCAAACCATTGAAATCGTCTTTTTATTTAGATAGAAGATATTTAGACGTCTTGCTTCGATTTTAGTTTCCACTTTGTATTATTATAGTATTGAATAGTACACTGCTTATCTTCGATGGAAGAAGCAAGGAGATAATAGAACGTTAAGCAGAGAAGACCCATGTTTCTTTTTAGAATCAAACGAAATGCACTACTGCTATGCGTACTATTCTTCGATTGCTAATTGCTAATTACCAATTATGCAAAGCATCTCGCGTACGGAAACGAACTCGCGCGATTTTTATCGTGCGTTTCCGTGTACACACCTCGAATTACGATTCTCCTGCTCCACCGTATGATAAAATGATAAAATGTCGAAACTGTCGAACGTACTTAGGTATTTCGAGGAAGGCGAACTTTCATCGACGATAACTCGACCAACGCGATTCTTGGAAAGGCTGAGCGTCGGTAAAGCGTATCGAAACGATGCGATGGCAAAAGAAACACATATACCGAACTGATAACGTTCGAGAGAACATCTGCCGGATGGGTTAGCATCCGCCAACGAATCACCGCGAATCTAACGGAACTACCTTGGCTTTTCTCGTTGTACCTTGCTCGCTAATACACGTCGAGGTGTACGCTAGCTGAAACCGCTGCCACGAGTATCGATTTACCATTAACATCTCGAGCGAACACTCGCTGCATTTAGTTTGTTGCAACAGCATGGACATCTGCTTCCTTCCTTCTCAACGATAATTTTCCATTATTTTAGGAACGTCTAAAAATAATCCGGCGCGACGTCGTCTCTTCTTTTTTCTTCTTCTCGTCGCCCTAAATACCTTTCGGAGATTAAATCCTCCTATCGTGCACGCGTGTTCCTTCGTAGCTGCACGAAGGGCGCCGACTAAACGCCTCATCGACGGAGGTTCACATCTTGAAATTGTCGGCTGTTATCTCGTCCGAGTTGGTTTTTTAAACGTCGTAGGAGAGCAAGCAGCCGGGTATGAGAAACGCGCCATTCGGAAGCTTCATCGGTCGACTTGGTAAATTGGAGAACGCGGAGAAACGACCATCCTACCGGCTATATCTTTTTTGGAAATTCATCTTGGCATTTATCATCGTTCGCGACATCCTTCTAAATATCGACGAACTTATGCAAGTAGGCGATCGGTTTGATAATGAAATTAAATGCAGTTGGTGGCTTCCGACAGGTCAACGATCTGCCACATTTTAACGCGAAGGTATTTTTAACTTCGACACGTAAACCGATCCTCTTCTCAACGTACTGTCATATTTGCAAAAATCACGCATTCGGAAGCTAGACTCGCCGCGTTTTCCATTTTTAGCCGAGTTTCTCGTTCGCAACTGGAAATAGCTACCTTCGTGCATCGAGCTGTCAAGCACATAACTGGACCAACCCAGAAAAAGAGAGAGAGAGAGAGAGAGAGCAATGCGATTTGAGCGTAGAAAAACGTGTTAAAAAGTGTGAGACAAAATACTGAATTCTCGCGGGACGGTTTGTTAGAGGTGCGAGCCACGTCTACGTTCTAAACACGCGGTACGTGTTAGCACGTACGGACGGAAACATTTGGAGAAACGAAACACGACGATACCGGTGCGAGTTTGTACGCCTTTGCTTGCAAAGAAACAACCGTTCCACGCCAGAACTGAGAGCGACGAAAAAAGGCGCAGATATTATGACCAAACGTGAATTTCTTTTTCTGTAAGGCGTTTTCATTTGTCCTTCGACTCTGCGCGTATAAACTCGCGCGATAATTTCCCAGTTTATCCGGAGTCAAACAACGTTGTTCGCTGTTGCAAACTTCGACCGGAGGTCCTCTTATCGGTGACATCAAAATCAAAAGGATCGATTATTTGTTCGACGTGCGTCATTCGCGGGCCAATGCGAACTGATCGCGTAAATAGAGAAGAAACTATATGCGTGTCGATGAGATATCATCGATACGATAGTACACACCGCTGTAAATTATAATTTACATTTGATTAATTTACGCAAATTTGTACGTTCTTATCGGAGCTTTTTATTTCATCGTATTTTCATTTCGAGCGGCGTGTTTCGACTGTGATCTTGGCTTTCTCTTTGAAGGAATTTTCCTTTACTTTCGAAAAATTCTTTCAGATAAAAAAGCAAGATTAATTGGCTAACAATAAGCCGTCTGTGATAAGTTCGTATAAAGGTAAACGAATGTCGACTAAGTTTAATCCATTGCGTTCTGGTACACAACTGGGAAACTGAATTTCGCCACTTTTGTTTCTTTCATTCTCGCAGTACAGAGCGTGGAATCTGGCGACTGGTTTAATTAGAGACCCACGGCAAAAAATAGATATTATGTTCTTTGTGTATTTGATATTTTACGCGATTACCTATATCCGCTATACACGTATTATATTATGTTAATAATAGAAAGAAATACATAAGTAAAATAAATGCAACGAAAGAAACATTCGTCTACAGTATCGTCCGTTTCGAATTTCCATTCGTGTTATCTAATCTTTGAACGGTGACACTATTTATATCGATTATAGACCTTCTATTAGCGTACAGTGCCACGAGCATTACCGTATTCGATAAGAAATTAAATTGGAAAATAGAGTTGCAAATCGTAAAAGAATGCCACTCGAAACAAATAAACCAATCCAGATAAATGAAATAAACCGAAAGAACGTTATATCGTGTTATATTCGTATTTGTTTCGTTGTTTCTATTATACAAAATTATATATGTGGATTTTATTTATGTGGAAACTGCACATATCGCAAATATGAATGAAAATAGAATCGAATGCAAACAGAATTTCGTTTCTCGCGTTACGCGTATGCTTCTTTTTCAAAGAAGCAAAGCGATACTGCTTCAAACAGTGCAGTTTTAACAGGTTTCAAATAACCCTATCGTAGAAACACGAAGCTCGAAGACTCTTATCGGTATTGTCGCGTGAGAGCAAATTGAAGTAGCTTCGACTCGAAAGAAATTTAGTGCCACCATTGTTAGCGGAGACGACAACAAAAGAGGCGGGAAGAACCGTAAAACCAGGAAATTTACGTTCGATCGAGGGGAACAAACGGTTGTGATTCTTGAAAAAAACGTTTCCAACACCTGTTAACGGTCGCTATGACGAACAGTTGCAGCGATACGATATCAAGGGAAATTCGACGATTTTAACAGCTTGCTGTTTTCTTCATTGCCTTTATCCTTCGTTGCGATTGCAACACGCGACGAAGGCGAGTTAACGCGATCTGTCGCTAAGAAACCACGTTGTTCGATAAATTGCATTGGCAACATTGCAAAGTGACTGCGCATTTTATTACTAGGTGGTAATGACAAAATCCGCAATCACTTAGTTGCCAACCCGATATGTACACGCACGGCGGACTGAGAATTATCCGTTAGGATTTATAACGATAGAGACGAAAATTTGAAAAACATTGGTATGTCGCGCGTTCACTAGTTACGATCCTCTAAATTATCCGTTTAATTTGATAACGAAGCAAGTTACAATCTTCTTACGTCCTTTTCTTTCTTTTTAATTCCACGCAAAATACGATGCAATCTTTTTTACGACTAAATGAAGTAAAACACCGATTCTCTCTTTCTTCTTCGTCTTTACCTTCGTTTCCTTTTTTCCCCGAAGCATTAATATCGTAATAACCGGACGTTTCGAACGTTTCATATCCAGGAATCTCGTAAATTTCATATCCGGAATTAACAAAACGTTATTGTTGTTACGCTTTAGCAGGAAAATTTAATATGCTTGGAAGGCTTGTAAAGCAAAGAGGCAAAACGTAAATACGTAATATCGTGCATTAACAATCAATACCCGCTTGACGTTAGTGCCGCGTCCCTAATCGTTCAACTATTAATATTCACTGTCTTCCATAAACGGGCCCCCTTTCCTTGTCAGCGGTTTTTTCAAAGAAATCGTAGATACGCTCGTGAAATAACGTCCGATGACGCGTACGATGGCGCCACAGTCACAGAGCCAGAACAAGTAACGACGACGGCGATCTCAAACGCATCGATGAATCGCTCTTGCCTTCCTGGATTAGTCATCGTGTAATCGAGAGGGCCTTTGATCGGGGACAGGAAATTCGTTCGCCTCGACTGTCAGAAGAAACGAGCTCGAAAAGCACGGCGCTCGCTTCGTCCACTTCCCCTCGCTGCCTCTGCCGCGTCTTACACAAACGTCTCTTTTCTTCGGTGTAGAGTGTGTGTTGTGCCGTGAGTATCATGCTACGGCGCTTTAATCGCCTTTTCTTTCCTACCACTCGCTTTGAATAAACGAACGATGGGGGTAGAATAATAGTCTCGAAGATGTACAGGAAAGCATGCGAGTCGAAGAAACGTTGCTAAGGCGCTGGGCCGATAGTGGTGGTGGTACACTGTATCGAAGGGAACGAACGAATCCATTACACTTTGACATTTCGAGAAATGTCTGTTGCGAGTAATCGATATAAAGATTCGTATGCAGTGGCACTGCGAACTTTATCTTTGTTATATATTTATGTATTTGCTTTATATACATATTTATGTACTCGCAGTTCGCAGTCTTCGAAGGATCGTTGTCAAGTCGTTGGCTAAACACGGAGGAACGACGATTACACTAACGTAAATTTGTCCACCGTTGTTTCGTATAAAATAATTATAGACACTTCGTAATTCTTCAAATCATAAGATTGACTTAATCAGTTAGGCAACTAATGGGACGATACTTTGGAATTTTTAGGCTGAGGTATTTGTCGAAAATGACAACGTGAGTTCGTGCTCGCCATCTATATGCAGATGCGTTAGTTACAAGAAATAGTAACTAGAAGATAGTTCTAGATACAATCGATAGATTTAATCGATAGCTTCAAGATGTTCTTTTGTTTTTGTCCCTAGTCCATGTAAGAATGTGCAATAAAGGTGTTTTTGACTAAGAACGGTGTAATAGATTTATCCAAAGAATAAATTAATAGCTATTGCGATCCTACCTCTGAATAAAGAAATAAAAACGGTATTCGTGATGCTTAAAAATTAATTCGCATTTAATTGCACGCTGCGATACGCACGAATATTTTGATATATAAGCCGACACGTGTTATTAAAAACATAAATCATTCTCGGACAGTTATTGTACAGAAGGAAAGTGTATCGTAGCATATTGCGTTACACGGTAGAACCTGTACAAAGCTAGATTGAACGGTGTAATCAGGCAAAAGTATTAGCTAAGAACCTGTACAAAATTATTAGCCCACGTGAAGCTCGTTGTACGAACGTCGTAACATTCTGCCAACAATTCGGCTAAAATCGAATATAAACACTAGCCCGAGGGAAAGGTTGCTGCGAGGTATTTCCATCTTATTGTACAAAAATACGAGACGCGAAAGTTGATCTACGACGGACGGTTTATTTCAATTGTTCGCGGTAACGAACGTATTTATTCTGCTGGCGCGCTAGATTTCCACTTGCTCGAGGGGAAAACGCCATTATCATAGGGTCACGGGATAGGAAAAGCAAGGCAAGAAACGTGTAAATGTCGATTCGTCAAACGTGAGAACAAAAGCAAAAGGGGAAACGAAGGGAAGAAAGAAGGAAGGAAGGAAGGAAGGTCGATATCGTCCCTCCTTCTTTATCTTCCTCTCGCTCGTTTTCGCACGTATGAAACACAACGGATAAACGCGTGCATGAAGATTGCGCGTCCAAAGCGAGTCGCATTCTACGGTAACCGCATACCCTGCACAACCGGCTTTTTCATCATCGTCTCCTTCTTTTCTTCTCCTCCCTGCACGCGACACTTAGTCTCCGCGCGATACGAACGTGCGCTCTCGTACACAACCGTACGATCCTCTCCACTGTTGCCAATACAGAGGCTTGGTCCGTTCTCAACGAACGTCTTTCGTCTTTCGAATAAGCATAGAAAGGTTTGTGAACGAAGCAGCCACTGACGCGAAACGCGTGAAAACGGAGCAGCGGTGACGTCTAGCCGAGGCATATCGAGACGGCGAATAAGTGGCGATTTCTATTTGTATAGAGGCACCGAGCGAACTCTGGAAGCGCACGAACGAAACGAAAGTAAAGGAAACTAAATAGGAAGCCAAGGTAATAGAGAGGAACGGAAAAAACGGAAGTACAAAACGTAATCGTAGTATAAAGTTATTAAAGATTTATACAATTTAACCCGCCGCCGGCATTATGATTTTTCACTAACGCGGCCTGCATAACGGCTCTTTCATTCCCTGACCTGATTTCTTATTGTTCTGGCCTTTAAAACAATCTGAAGCAGTTCTGTTCTTACGGTCCCTAATTTACTATTGAAATGATACTTTAGCTAAATGTTTAAACGGAAAATGGGAATTTGTCTGAACGCGCGCAGTCTCGTAGTAAGCAAATATTAAAAATGGTTTTCGTGCGATCTCGCTCGTAGGACCGCGACTATTCGGAAAAATATAAAGCAATTTGTACAAAATCTACTTCTGTTTAATTATATCTTCGAGTGGATTATTTATTATCGGAAAATGAGACAGCATTTTGAAAGATAGAATGGAAGATAGTTTACAAGAATTAACTTGAAACATCGTAGAGAGTAATTTATTAAAATTGTAAGAAAGTTGCGAGATACAACGAATATTTACAGAGCAGGATTTTTGTAACAGCGTCACTTACCTAGAGACTAGAACCTGGCAAATCGGATTGCTGAAGACACAGAGTGCTTGTTTTACCTTGGTAGTATTCAGAACAGAATTGAAGCGAGTAAACAGTATTGGAGCAGACAAGCCTTGTAGGCGTTAGCTTTTTTTATCCGCGGCAGCCGCAGTGTCAGACACCTTCGTTTCGGTGAAATTAAACAATGAAAATTTCGCTCGGAACTCGGCGAGCCATTGTGCCGGCGCAGGGTTAAATAATACAGCTGGTGTACGCAGGTATATACAGGTTGCGTCAAAAAGATTAGGTCGATCTTCAAGAGTAAGTAACAGTCGTGCTCACGTGGAACGTGTATGCGAAGTAGCGAATTAATCGCGCGATACTCTGACACAGACTCTGTTAAATTCTCCGTGAGGTATTAACACCACAACTACCTATAGTTGACACGAAGTTATTTAACCGTTATTTAACCGGAAGAAGTTATTAAACCGGTCGAATCTTTAAAAAATACGTAATAATAGAATATTTGTATATTTATTGATTTATTACTTTCTTACAGAAGCAATTCCACGTGATATGTGGTAGATTTCTGATATTATTAATCCATCTGAGACCCTCAAACGAGGGTTGACTCATTTATAAAATTGTATTTAGCATCTAGCGATCGATCAGGAATTTTCCTGATATCGTCGTATCGAACGATACGCGGTAAACATTTTAAAAACCTATGGCAAGTTGTAGAAAACGAGGAAACTGGTTAATTGGGCTCCGATAAACAGATTGCAGGATCCTTTTACACTTTGACAAGTATCAGTCATCTTCACCGGTATTGGTATAAGTAGCCTTGATGCAAAGTTATTCTCAGTTTGAATAGACAAAAAACGAAATAAAATTCATTACATCATTGCGGAAAAAGATATAACGCGAAGTAAGAATTTTAAAATAAAACTGTAAAACCAGTCGATTGGACCGGTGTGGTAATTCTAGCGTCGAAGGAGCTTGCGCTGATACCCCGGTAACAACGTCTACGTACCGGATGCTCCAAAAATCTGGATCGATCAGCCAATTCACAAGTAATATCGCTCGTATTCGTTGTATGGTATGTAGCTATATAGAACCACGTGAAATATTGACACGATCGTCTCACGCAAGCTCTTGTTCGCGAAGAGCCTAGCTGGAAGAAGTGGCCCGATACCGGCGGCAACGTTGCCCGTTCACCGCGGCCGCGTTACCTTACATTTCCAGTTGCGTCGTTCTCTGTTCTTTGCCTTAGCAGAATACTACTACGCTACCCACTCTCTGTCTGCTCGCGTACTACGGCGAGCTCTACGTCACGAGCTGACCTTCCGCTTACTTTCGAACGCCGAGATCTTAGCAACGGTATCGAGAAATGGGAAACGCGACGAGGCAACAGCGGACAGATTTTTGCTCGAGACCGCGAAGCAAAGAGCCTCGAAAGAAGAAAGAAAGGGAGGAGGAAAAAGGGTAGAAAAGTTGGGAACTGGCAAGAGGAAGACTGGTAAGAGTGTAAAGACGTGGGAATTGTGCAAGGCAAGCGATATTCGTGGTTAGGCGTCGAGTAAGACGAGAGCTTCGAGTAGGCGTCATCGAATACTCCTACGACGGCGAATCGTTACGTTCTAACCGGGTGCAACGTTCTCGATGTTGAGTATCGGTCGCAAAGTTTCCTACCGATCTTACGTACGACATTTCGTTTCGTTTATCTCGCACGCGGGACAAAGTCCCGTCAAAGTACAATAAGATCACAAGTGGCTGGTCGGTGAGCCAATAGATCTCGAGTCAACAGTCTCATCGACATCGCTCGAGTATTCGAGCGGCGCTTGCCGTACAACACATTTTTACGAATATACCGCATCTGCTGATTCTTGTGGTCATGAAACACGATTATCATAATTAGACTGCTGATTTTTATGCGATCTATGAATATTTTTCCATAATATGGAAAAATATGTAAAACATCGAAATATAATACTCGTTGTGTATCATTTTTACTCGGCTAACGCCATACCCTTTAATTAGATTCCACCTTATAAATCTACATTCAGGGAACTATGGATACGCGCAAATATCCAGCCATGATTATTACTTAATTTATACCGACAACGTAGTGGAGACAGAACTTCCCATTTTTATTAATCCGGACAATTACCGCGCAGAAGTTTGGACCCGGGTAAAGTTTCTGCGACGCGGTGACCAACGAACAGGTCGCAGCCGCTATTTTTCATCTCCAGGCGTCGCAGTTCTAAAACCGATTAATCGTATTATAATCGAAAACCAAGGGGCAGGAGAAATTACTCGTTCGTTTGCCGTGGACCGCGAAATTACGAGATACAGGAGATCGTACGATATTAATAGGTGCACAAAGCACTCTCCAGCAAATCTGCGGCTGGTTTCGTTTAAAAAGTTTCTTTTCTCGTTGCAACTTTTTAATTTCTAGTTACCGAACTCTTGCTGGCTGGCTGTGCTCTGCAAGCCGGCAACTCGTTGCCACGAATAACTGCCGCACAGCTAATAAGCTACATAATAAGACGCTGGTAAACACGCGCGGGCGTCCGCCTTTTTGATCCAATAAATTACCGTCAACTGGAATTTGGTTTTCCTACTCATTAAACGCGAGATACGCGAAATACGCGGGTCATGTAATATATTCCGGGGAAACTAGCCTGATCCAAGCGCCAAGAGGTCAGCTAAGCACACCGAGTAATGGATCTACTAATTGTAAGGAGAGCCTGATGCACCGAGCTGGCGAGACACGACACGGAAAACGTTAGGCAGAATTACGATGCTTGACACGTTCGGTAGCCGTGTATTCCATCGTTGGTATGCGTTCAATTTCTAGCCTCTCTATTATTCGGTTGTTCCAAAACTTCCAACCATTTTTCACATTTTTATGTCCTGTATATGAGAAATTGTTCGTCCTATCGTACACCGTACGAAGACCAAAGGGAAAAAATAACGATCTCTTTTTTTTTGTTGTTGATTTTCTAATTTCGATATTATCAGATAGAAGAGAGTATTTTAAAACATAGTTATACAGTTGGGAAGAAGGATTCTCAAGTCCAATAGAAGTAGCAGGATAGATCTACGAAATTTGATAACAAGCCAATGGTAGGATAGTGTGTGCGTAGATACGAAGAATGAAAATGAAATAAAACGATAGAAACCGGTGATGCCAGATTTTCAAATCGTTTCTCTGTAAAACGCGAGAAACCTGATTTAATGCGATCTTCGTACGAAGATCCACAGAAACGTGATACGTAAATACATTTCTGATCCGCTGATCTAACAATCTTAACATAAGCTATTAAAAAAAAAAGGATACATCGTTGCTGGAGGAATTGACCGATCGATAAACATCTCGTAAGACTCGTCGATATTTTTGTTCGTTATTCTAATAGCTAACCGACGCGAAACTAAAAGGAAAACGACGTATAATTGGATAATCGCGTTATTTAAATCCACGCGGAGATTCGATCGATAAATCATTCTATAACGGAGTACACCTTAGACGTTGTATTTTGTAGAAATATCAGGTAGAACAATTTCAAACGATGGGAATTGTTGCAGTGTTTCTTTTAAACAGATTGCCAATTAATTCGGATCTTGGGAAAATGAACAGAATGTACGTAGAACTGGCGCTGTATAGTTTAAATCCGCATTGCTCAAAGGCCGGCTGTACTCTGTTGCTGGTACACGCGGTTGCTTTCAAGAAAGATTAAGAAAAAGGAGCGACGTTACGACAATGTAACCGCTTTTGAAGCGTAACTTGTTGCGGGGTAATTGCACGCAAGAGTAATAGCATCGCGTCAGAATAACGCGAGCATTTGCGAAATAGCAGCTTCGTGATCTTAGTCGAAACGAGCTAATCCCATTTACGTTCTCCCAGACGAATTTCTGGAACGCGCGTCCGGAATAAAAGAGACGCGCTACGAAAACGCCGAAGACGGGCTTCGCGTCATTGCCAAGTATTCGTTTTATGAGTTTCTACGACCGGACCATCGTAACCTTTTCTTCGAACTCAATCGAACGGAAATTCCCTGCAGTACGAACCGACGTAAGACTCAACTTGGTCAGGATTTCCGCAACTATTTCTTTCTTAAAATAATAATGTTACAGAAAGAGAGGTAAACGTTTGACTGTGGAACAATCGTAGATTTAAAGAACTTGCCTCTAATTAGATGTGAATTTTCGTCTTCTGATTTCGGGTTACAGAGTCGATTACCGAACAACCTGGATTTAACGCTAGAACTACCGATAGTTGACACGAAGCTA
Source organism: Bombus flavifrons (assembly GCF_040668555.2). Classification (NCBI taxonomy): domain Eukaryota; kingdom Metazoa; phylum Arthropoda; class Insecta; order Hymenoptera; family Apidae; genus Bombus; species Bombus flavifrons. The sequence goes on along the minus strand of NC_138451.1, from coordinate 12,243,200 downwards.
TTTCTAGCAAAACCAGTCGAATGACTGGTTTTTAAAAAATACGTAATAATAGAATATTTGTATATTTATTGATTTATTACTTTCTTACAGAAGCAATTGCACGTTGTGTGGTAGATTTCTGGTATTATTCATCCATCTGGGACCCTTAAACGAGGGTTGACACATTTATAAAATTGTATTTGGTTAGCATCTAGCGATCGATCCGGAATTTTCCTGATAACTGATATCGTCGTATCGAACGATACGTAAAAATTTTAAAAACGTGTGGCAAGTTGTAGAAAACGAGGAAACTGGTTAATTGAGCTCCGATAAACAGATTGCAGGATCCTTTTACACTTTGACAAGTACCAGTCATCTTCACTGGTATTGGTATAAGTAGTTTTGATGCAGAATTATTTTCAATTTGAATAAATACATACATTAATAATAAATACATAAATACATACATAATAATACATTGTATTATTCTTTCAGTCATCGTGTCTTTCCGCGAAAGTCATTACATCATTGCGGAAAAAAATATAACATGAAGCAGGAATTTTAAAAGAAGATCGTAAAACTAATCAATTTGACTGGTGTGATAGTTCTAGTGTTAAATAACGAGAATCACATTTTACGTGGATTTCTTTTTGAAATGTAGATTACCCGTTAGAATAATTAATAAAGATATCGACGTGCAACAAGTTCTACGAGCTGATTATAGCTCGGTTTTGCGTAGATGCCGATGAAACTTCACCAGGGAAGAGACAATTTGCAGAGACGTGTACTGGAAGATTAGCTCGGAAGATGGATCGGTTAGAATATCCTCGATGACAATGGAAGCAGAATGTTTCTGTGGCAGGGAACAATCCAAGAGCGTAACGTTGGTTAAATACCAACAGGAAAATTGTATCATCTGGTTATCAAACGTTCAACGAACAAACATACGAGAAAGGCGAAGAAATTTCAATAAAGCAAACTGCGAACCATTTCCCGAGAATAACAGCAACGCGGACAGATGTTAAATTCGTTTTAAAGCAAACCGTTTGAGGGATTTTTCCACTCAAACGTGTTCCTATTTCAGTGAAACTTACTTAACGTTTTATCGCTATCGTTGACAGTTATCTCGAGGCTCGACAACGATTATCCAACTAAATCTCGATATAATATCACGTATCGAAATTAATTACTCGCTACTCGCGATGTTAAATGCGTATTTTCCGGTTTGTCGGTCGAAAAGAGAAAGCAACGAAAAGAAATAATCTCTGATAGCCGCGCATCGATCGTGGCCGCAATCTCCTCTTTTCTCGTTGTTTCCTCCGGGGAAAAAGGAACGACGAGAAAAATCAAACGAACGAAGAATACTGTATGCTTTGACGAGGCAACGGCTCAGGACGATCGATCGTTAGACGGGAAATGGGAAATGGGAAACGGGACACGCGCTCCGAAAATCTACACGCGAATCACATCGCTTGCATGCGCGTGTCACGAATCACGCTCATCATAAACGACTGTCAGTCGACGCCGAACGATTTTCAAATGCAAATGTATTTCGCTCGGAATGGACGTCATCGTCGCGTTCGAGCGGTCGTTTCTGACGGACGGCAGCCAGCCAGTACAGTTCTAAACACGATAGCCTCCACCTCTAAATCCAGCCAATTAGAACGGATTCGGCGATAATAATACGGGTGACATGAATTAATGCCGGCCGTGCATCGAAACAGCGTGATCTTCGCGTGTCTGCTCCTCTTCTTTACGATTTTTTCTCTCTTTCCTTTCTTCTGCCTCTTCTCCTCCTATCAAAGCAGATCGAAATAATTTAACGAGGAATCAACTATATCGGTGGAACTCCATTTGTAGGAATGAAAATTTAGTTTGCGTCCAATTCGATGAATCGCCGCCAATTGAATCTGCTAATCTGAACGCGAATGGCTATTAAACATAGCGAGGCTAAATTCGTGGTACGAGCGAGACGAGCAGCGAATCAACTAAAATGTAGCGTAGCCGAAAATGAGACGAGAGATTGTCTGGAACAATAAAATTGCGTCGAGTCGTTTCGTATTCGAGAAAATCGAGTTTGAGAACTTGTCAAGTAAACGTGAGTTTGCCCGATTCCACGGACTCCTGCTAATTGAATCGGCTAATCTGAATGTGAATTGCTATTATACGAGTACATCGCGGGCATAAATTCGCGGCATCGGCGAGGTCAGGATGATTCCATGACTCAAAATGCCACGGAGAAGCAAGAACAACGAAATCGCGTTAGAGGCTGCATATTGGAAAAAATCGAGATTGGAAACCTAATCTAGACAGAAGTAGATAATCGAGAGGAGGTTATTTCACGCGCGAAACCGAATTGGAAATGTAAAGTAAGAGTTGCACGATCGTTTGGAGGGCGTGAGATTGAAGCGCGTTTAATTAACGCTATTACGTGGTTAATTTATAGCATGTTCGAAAGAATAATTGACTTGCAGTTAGTTTTACGTCGATTTTTGATTTACTCGAATTATTGGAAAACGTAGCTGCCTTCTTATCGCAACAACCCGTTCAAGTTTCATTATACGAACTTCGAGTATACGAACTGTTTGCTTCCAATGGCTTTAGACAAATAAAGTTTCACCGTCCAAACGATATTACGCGAATTGGAATAAGAACGTGTACGCGTTCGTCCTTTGGCTATGACCAGGTCAAGAGAACCAAAGTGGCGCAACGCGGCTCCCAAACGTGTGATTTTCTTCTACACTTCCAGATCAACGCTCGAACGATGCAGACATCCGAGAGAAAGTACGAAGAGTGACGAAGCGCGGCACGATGAAATAGAACGAAACATTTTTTCCAGCAAGTATGTATGTATATAGTTGGAATTTGGATTACCGTTGCTCGTCTTATTGTCTCTTTAATTCTTCGTACTTACGAGCATCGATTTATCGAGCAAGCGTAACTAGACAAACAACACCGATACCTTTTTACGCCATTTTTTTTTTAACCATGATAAGCTGAGATAGCGTTGGCGAGTATCGAGAAAGCTATACAACAGGGTGTCTCGTAACGTTACAACCAATATTTCAGAGACCGATTCAGTATACAAAAAGGATTCACATTTGACTTTGTTTAGGAAATATAGCAAAATTTTGCGTTCTGTTATCCCGTATCCGATTACCGATGTTTCTGAAAATTTCTGTTTCTATGACCATCGCTAAAATAAAAAAAGAAAAAGAATAGAACGTAGATAAAAATCGTTCGTCCCTTAAATCTAAATATTACGAGTATTTTATTTTTGACATTTCCTATATTCTTGCGTATTACCTACATTTCGTATAACCAAATTTTCCATAAATACATAAACATTCGCGCATCATTGTTTACACTCCAATCATTCTTGATTACTCTTTCCGATATCTCCTGATATTTCTGAAATTTGTTGAAATACTTGTTCGATTTTGTATCGGAGTATTTTAACATTTCCGATAGGAATTGCGTACACGTACACAACGCAGTTCAAAATATCGCCGCCAAATAAAAATCCAATAAATTGAAATTGAATGAGAGTTGGGCTCGTGCAGCTGAATCATATACTTATTACAATACAAAATCCGCCGCATATCATGAAACAAAGCAAGACGTATACCGCGATGAAATTTTTCATTCTTTTTTACATGTCGAATCAAGTCTTGGAAATGACATCGCACGTTACCAGACACCCTGTATATGGTGGTTTCATTTTATCACAGATCAATATCAATATTTGTAGCTTATCACTATCGAGGGACTACTGACGACAGGCTGCAATCATTCCTCGCGACTGTATTATCGAACGATCGTAGATCGATCGCAGCGGTGACTAAGCTGCGATCAAGAAATTTTTCGATTGGAAATACGCACCAAGAAATAGTCTCTTCAATCTCATCTTGCTTCTTACGTTCTCCATAGTCGCAAAATCGGTTTTACGTTGATTTTTAAGTTCCCAGAATAGAAATCTAGTCGTATAATACGCGCAATAATTAGACGCTTTGTAAACGAAAACATAGACGAGTCTTTAATCAAAATTTGTAAAAAAGTCTTAAAAAAAATTTATTTGCAAGTTACGTTACGGTAGTTATGTCTTCGGAGTGCAATTTCCGAAAAATAGAGAATCTAGAGTTTTTACGAATACTACTGTATATGCGTGTACATGCTGTACATGAGATATAGTACACATTGGACTATGCCGAAATTCCATATAACTTTTTCCTACGAACATTTTATAAGTATATTTGATACGAACATTTTCTACACATATTTGGTTATATATTTTATAACCACGTAATTTATACGCAAATACGCTATTATATATACTATAACGATATTCGGTGGATCGCAGAAATGAAAAATTTAAAGTTTCGCGATTGCATGAAACTGAAACTCTTGTTCTATGTACACAACGAGACAACGTACGCTCTGTATCTGCATTTTCAAGAAAATGCAGTACGAACACGTTTAGGTAAGAATTGGCCTAGTACGCGTCTACGATCAACTTTCTGCCTTATTCTGATCGGAAACGAAACATCTCTTGCGAACAAATTTTATCGTACATTTTCCACGTGTCTTCGCGCGTACAATAATCTCCTTTGATACCTTATAATCTGATTCGTCGATGCGAAGGAATTGGAGATTCGTTAAAAAATTTAGTGGGCGATCGCTAAAGCTCGGTGGTTCCCTGTACAAGCTGTACACCTACGAGAAACGGCCGGCGACCCCGACGCACCGCTCTTTGTCCTCTCGATTCTCTCCTCTTTGCTTGCTGTCCTCGCTCCCTTTCTTTCCTTCCTTCCAACCGTGATCCTGCGTCTTCCTTCCTCCCCCCATTCTCCTCGTTTCTCTCTACATCTTTATTGTTCCTCGTGTACCATGGAACAGCCGGTCCTTTCTTCGCCGATCACGTTGCTCCTTGCAAGTTATTTCCTTTTACCCTCCATCCTTAGCCATTCATTTACCGTTAAAATATATTACTTTCAGTCAAAAACCTATCCTTCTTAATTTACCAACTAAAAATAAAATTGTTGTTTGACGCTATTAGTCCGCACAGGTGCGTCTTTACACTGCTGTTCGTGAACAACTTTTTGCCCGTTTATTAATTGTTTGCTTACTGTTCCCCGGCAATTGGTCATGTTGTACATTTTCGTGAACATTGTTCAAATAGCTACGAACACTATTATCTAGATATCTCTAGTGCTCACGGTAACATGTTGAGTCATTGAGCGCGGATGACTATATGGTAGTGTCATAGCCCGGTTGATCCCGGAGACGGGTGACGCCACGTTGGCGTCATCTGCAGTCAACGTTTTAACAGTTAACACGTTACAGGCAGAGTAGTTGCTCGAGTAATTTCCATCAGTGACTGGTCCTTTTTTCAATAATCGACGACAAATGATTTTTTCTAGGACGCCAGTGTGGACTCAGCGGTCATTTTAAAGTATCGAGAGAAAGGAATCTCGGTCATACCGGATGACCAGTGACAAAATTTGGCTCCCCAACCAATGCGTCGAGGATGAACGAATCTCAGAAGATTCGAATCTAATCGACTGAACTCGGTGAACTGACTACTACCGAGAGTTACATTCGAATCGCGTGATTCTTTGCCTATTTACATTGCTAAATCTACTTTATCCCCCGACCATTCCCTTCCCTTCTTTGACAGAGTTTCTTCAGAAAATCGCCAATTTCCTCAAGCTAAAATGCTTCTTATTCTCTTTCGTACAAACGTCACACGATGATTTTCAACGTAAAGGTACGAACACAAAGCGACGTACATATGCAAAACACAGGCGAACCCGTTTCATCGGTTAGATAGGCACGTAAAGGTCCGATAGTCGAAGGCGGGATTTTCATTACGTAATCTCAACCTAGTTTAAAAGCGCTTCTATGACAGAACAAAATAAGGAAACTACGTTCTTTAAAGTACTCGTTTTTACGCAGACTTCCTTCGGGCGAACAGAGGCTCGAACGAAACGGAACTCGATAGAAGCTAGCGTAGTACAAATTTTGAATGTAATATTTATGTACGTTTTCCAATTTAAATCCCGCGCCGTTTCGAAATCACTTCGATATAATCGCAATCAAAACGATACTAAGTCGGAATTGAAGCATCGTACGGACAAATCAATGAAAATAAATAGGAAAATAAAAGAGAATTTATAAATAACGCTTAAATCTTTCATTATGAAGAAAGTATACGTAATATGTAAGTATATTTATATATATATAAGCTTTTAGAAATATAGAACAATCATTTAGTAAAAGCACTTGAATAAATTCTGTTATATTTCATTAATTAAGCAATTATACAGAAGGGGATCAATTATCGAAACGCCAAGTGACAAGACAATTGATTGATGGAAAATTTGGGGACAGTCGCTCGTAAGAAAAGTGGAGAAATAAGAATAGAAACTGAAATAAAACGTCACGTTTTTTATTCTATTTAATACTGATTTTTATAAGATAGGCCAATATAAAATTGTCTGTCAGATAAAAACACTGTTATTCGATTATTCGAACGTAGCTCATATTTAGTTTGGACCTAACCCCAACCTAACCTCAAATATATAAATGTTTAGATATTTTTTATTAGCAAACACTGCTACGATCTATGCATAAAAATAGTTAGCATATTTTTAACAAAGCCACGTTCTACGAAATGTAATACGTTACACATCAATCAATTCGCTGTAACGAGTAGAAAAATCTTGGGAAAATAAACAATGAAAAATTCTAAAATTAACCAACATGTTTGTATCTAATTTCTAACTAATTTAATAGGAAAAACACTACTGATAATCGATCTTGAATTATTCGAAGTAATATTCATATTATATTTATTTTCAAATTCAAACATTAAAGATATTAGAAAAAAACCGACTCGTCGAAAATTATCTCGTTCTATCTTTGTTGGCCAGAAATTGATCTACGTCAACTAAACTCCATTTCCCTTGTTTATTTTTATTGGATATAAAATTATTAGTGCGTTTTTTGATAATAACGAATGGAATCGATTATTATATCGAATTAGATAGATATTTTAATATGAAGTATACACAGAAAAAACGTAACAAATCCTTTTAGAAATATGTGGATTATACATCTACAAAGTTTCATAACAAACCAGTGGTATAGTGTTACATCAATATTTTCGAAATGTTCGGGACAATGACGAAGATATATATATTTAATACCCAAGTTGAATAAATGTAAAATTGAATGACACATATTGAATTTTAAACTGTAATTTATCATATTTTTCTCTTGCGATCTTCGTATGATATTTCATTGGCTAGAATGCAATCAATACATATCTATCCGTCATCGTTGAAAAATACGAATATTTTTATAATAAAACATTTTAATAACAATAATCTATCGCAGAATAATTTTGACATTTTCGTAATATACGCATTAAAAGAATCGATTGCTATGTAATATATATTGCTATAATTTATTGATATATAATATATTATATTTTGTGAAAACGTGCCTCTTCTATAAGCATAGCAAAGTGCTTTTAGTTCCTAGAGTAGCACAGCGAAAACTTAAAGCTAAGAATAACAGGAAAAGTGAAAGCTGTACAGGTTGGTAGCATCGGTGGTTGGTATCGTTGGTAGCGTCAACGGTGTCGGTAATTCACGAATCAGTTTTTGTCGTTTGACATTTTGCATAATCCGAATCGATTTGTTTACTTCGGTTCACGGTCCACTACGGTGTTTGAGAATCTCGAACAACAAAGGCGGAAAAAAATGGACTGGTAGGGAAACAAGAGAGGAAGAAAAAAGAGAGAAGCCATACTGCGTGGCGCGCGCGACGACGTTGCTGTTACTGCTGCAGCTTAAGCTGCATTCTTTCGTGAGAAGGAAAAGAGCAGAAACGTTAGAGCGAGAAAGTGTGGGGGAGGAGAAGAAGAGGGTTGACAGACGGGGACAAGGAGATGGTGACGAGAGGAGAGGAGAGAGATGGAAGGGGGAGGATAAGGAGGGAAAAATCCGAGGAATGTACCAAGAGAGCACTTTGAAATCGGTTGGCAGTGGTTTAAGATTACGCCGAGTAAGGTTCCTCGAAGGCCTCTCTCGAATCTTCTCCAACCGAATCCTTATGCGGCCAAGTCGGCGAAATGGAACGCGACCCTGATTGCCGCCGCGCAACCCGACGTCTCACGTTCAAACGAATCTAGCATCGATTAAACTTAATAAAAAGCTAACGTGTTTCTCTCGACCTGGCGATCAGCTTCTTTCAATGGACCTCGACAAAAAGAATTTGCGTTCCGTCTCATCTCCGCTTCCTCCCACTGCTACAATTAAATTCAATTATACCTCCCCACTCGTCTCATCGTCACACGCAATAACGCATCGACAGGAGATCGATTCGTCGAAAATCCTATTTCTTTGCTTATTGTGTTATTTCGATTTGTTAAATGATAGAGTTATAAATTTACAATCTTGTGATATGTGGATGTTGTTCATTGAAAAGAACGCAAGGTAGTAAAAGGAAAAAAAGAAGTTGAGGAAATATTGGAAGCTTCTCACGGGCAAAGGCGCACCCTTTCTATCAAAGTATCGCTACGAGTGTAACTTGGTTCCCTCAGTTTTCTCAGGGTACGCATTTCGTATCGGTCGACGCTATACCTTGCTACCCGATATCTCCAACCAAGAAAAACAGAACCTTGCTACTGGTTTTGCGTTACGAAAGTGGAAAGAAGACATGGTTCGAGCGTTCGATGCGAACCGACAACATCTTATCACGTTCCCAGACATTCCCTTCGTTAACTAAACCTGTCGGTGGATAAAAATGTACGAGAAGATTGATATCTAGATACATTCACCTGACTTGCCCTGAACATTTCGAAATTATTATATTAATCGATTAGTCTCTATTGGAAGAAAACGAGAGATTGGGATAGAAAACGCATACCGATTCGTACGTTATTTCTAAGCGTCGAGAGGCCTCTCAGAGATATATTTATCTTATGAACGCGGCCTAAGGCCCCAGTTCCCCCCACCCTATTGCACGGCTGGCCTCGTCGACGGACTACGAATAACCGCGCATGCGCTGCAGGACAAAACGTTATAAACACACGCACCGTTCTCGTTTTCTCGACACATGCGAGTACTACACTCACAAACGCTCTTGCGTGTACACACACAAGCGTGACGAGCACGCACGTATATACAGGTAGAAAAGCATCACGATAATAGTCTTTGAAAGACACGATCTACTCACCGAGAGCTCCATAAAGAAGTAGAAACGACAGCAAAAGATGCGGAGGCCTCGCCCAGGCCCGTATAACCTGCCTGCTAGCATGCTGTCGCGACATGTTTCCCTCTTCCTCTCTCGTTGGTCCTTTCCCTTGGCTTCCTGGCTGGATGTTCCGGCCGGAGCAACCACGCTGTCGCTCCTTTTTCGTCTTGTCTATCTCGTACGTTTATCACCAATACGAATTCCTTTCTTTGATCGTTGAAAACTTTCAACGATCACTAAAGTACATCACTACGGGTGCACATGGTTCTCATGATCCTTAGTTTCCTTTTCCCCCTCCTCCCTCTCTGCGTTTCTTCGCTTCACACGGTGAACAAAACACCCGTTACACACTGCACTCGAAGGAACAAACGATAAACCAAAAGACAACACCAGCGAACGCTACCCTCGGAAGACCGACGCCGCAGAAACGCGCCTACCCGACTGAACGACGAGGACGCGCGATTCGTTCGCGGTACCCTGTGCTTTCCAGCTTACTCGCTGCCTGCCTGCCTCCTGCCTGCCTGCCTGCTTGCTTGCTTGCTTCCTTGCCTGCTCGCCTGCCCCGAATACCGTCCCTACCATTCGCGCCCCTTCCCCACTTTAACAATTCCCCTCTCCCGTGTTTCCCTACCTCCCCGCTAGTCCATAGTTCGTGCCGACTCGCCGCTGATCAAACCCCTCTCCTCCGACCCCGCATTACCAATCCCATCGCCAGCATACAAACAGACCTTCCCCCACCACTTGCTAACTACTTGTTGATCTTCCAGGAACGAATAGACGATTCGTCGAACCTCGTGCTTTTACTTTTTCTTATTTTTTGCTCCATTTCCATTTGTATGCATAAATTTATTGAAAATGCGATTTAACGTAATACTTGTGACACGAAATGTAAGTATCTTGGGTATAGTAAAATGTTAGAAATTCATAATTGTATTCGCTGTACATTTACGTTGAAGAAATTAGAGGAGCTCGCTATGGTATTCTAGTGTATTATTATTTCTTCTGTTCCCTTTGTGTGCTTCTTTATCTTTTATTTTATTTACCTTTCGTTCTGTTTAATTGCATTTTGCGCTTGACCGAAATGGAACAACTCTTTGAAATACATTTCTGGAAATACAGCATTGCATCATTCCTAAATGAATCGTCAGGTTGTTATACCTAGATGAGATAATACAATTACTCGATAATTACCGAATTTTTCGAAGAAATTCGACGCGTCGTATTTGTACAGTTATCTACCTGTTGCCGCGAACGTGGCCATCGAACGCTCTGTGGTGTATGACGGATAGAAAAAGGCGATAAAAATCAATGAAGAGCGGAGAACGTTGAATCGAATTGAATCGATGTAAGTAAATATCGATATTGATTGTTAAATTCTCAAGCACGAAGTACTTCGTAGGAAATATTGTTCCAGAGCATCTCAAATAACTGGAGTTCACTAATCGTAAGTTTAACCCTAACCTAATCATATTTTTCTATCGTTAAGAAACATTTCAAATTTAAGGAAAACGTAAAAGAATTGTTATTGTCTGATATGCATGACTTTTTATTTGAATTTTACGCTGAACATATTCTTAAAATACTACAAATCTCTTTTTGAGCTGTGTATAAAGTGAGGTTGGAACATGAAAAAATCAAGAACTGCAGCAAAGTTAATCTATTAAAGACGGAACAGTGAAATACATAATACGAAAATGCGACATAATTATAAATAAAAAACAAGGTAAACAACTTACACGTGTATTACGGAATATACAAAATGTATTTACAATAATAGTTGACATCCACTTTGCAAATCCACTACAGGTATAAATCGAACGTACGAAAGAATTTCAATGAGAAAAGATAGTTAGTCATAATATTCAAATTTTTTGAAATTGTGGAACCAATGTGAGAGAAGAAATAAGAACAGAAAGGATATTAGAGATATCTTTAGGGTTCCCTTGCATAATCACAATCTATTAAAGAGTAGTCAAAAGTAATAACGCAAATTGGCACGAAAAAAGTTGTAAATGAAATATAGCTTTACAAGTGTCCACGCTTCGGTGTCTGATTTTAAACTCCTCGTGTCACATCCACTGCCATATTCTTATACTCTTGCTACAAAGGTGAGGTTATCTCGTATAGTTGAGCTTCGTAACGATTCGAGAGCTAACAAGAGGTAGTCTCGGTATCATTCTTATCTACTTTTGCATTCCCACGTCGCGCAATGACGGTCGCACGGTTGATTCTTACTTGGAGTACAGATTCACCTCGAGGAAGCTAAATACTCCTCAAACATCACATTTCTATTCTTCCACGCTCACTTGCACAATTAAACTAATATTATTCATGAAATTTCACAAGTGACAATTTATAAGGTATTAGCATTAACAAGTTTACATAACTAGAATAAATTTATCAATATTAATAAATACTTTGAATAGTAATAAACAGTTTGTTGATAAGGAAAAATGAAATTTTACAAATTTCAAATCATTCGATTATCCTATCTGATAAAAAATTATAAAATTGTAAAAAGGAAGTTCATAACTTATACCTTGTAACTTATTCATTCACTGATATTATATAATATAGTTAATAGATTATTGTGCAAGATTGTCCGGATGTTGCCTTTATTCACGGAAATTCCACGATAAAAAAATGCTGCCACGTCACTTCAGTTGGAAAAGTGTAAGAATGTCACGAAGTGTGAATCATAATTGTTCGATGCTGCAACTCGATAGTTTCGCGAGTTCTTTTTTCTCTGTAATATTACTTACGCATCAATACGTAAGCGAGAGCACAGGCCATAAAATATTGGCCACTAATATTTTCCTTTTGCTTATGGTTTTTGTTCAATACTGATTTTCGGAAAGTTAATGCGTTTGTGAAAAAAGAAATTTGTGACTGCCAGGTTTTATGCACGTTCGTATTTCTATCAGGACAACTAAAGAAATAGAATTTTTATTTGTTTTACATTAAATGTAGAACGTAAATTAAATTTATTGTGTTACGCTTTAAATATTAGATCATTCCACAAGTAATGTGACCATTTCTCATATACTGGATGAAAATTAAAAATTACTTACTACTTGATCAATGTTGGATTCTAACAAATTTTCAACAATCCTTCATATCTTTCTTAACTTTCTTATTTCAGTTTGCTAAAACTGCAATAGTAGCGACCTTCATTGCTTTAAGTTCAGCTTTGCAGAGAAGCTGCATTAGTTACGAGATGACTTAATATGACTCATAACGAGTGCTTTACTTTGAATATTTTTGCATATGCTGACTACAAGAGAAAAACACGCTAAATCAACCTTCTTGTTTTACACAGGGATGCAGTTTTAAAATTGTTGTCAACCAAAGCCATGTTAAGCGCATAAATATATATATGGTTTGCTAATGGAAATACTTTGAGAGCAGGCACATCTCTCTTGCGCAATTTTTATCTGCGTACGTATCGGTATAACATTCCTACGCAAACGAGAAAATCAATATTCCCCTCACGATCGAAGCAAGCTAATTTCCCATCTACCGTAATACTGGATCGTAAGAAATGATTTGCAGAAAACATTAAGAGTGCTCTTTAGCTGGCCTATAATGGGCCACACCTTTTCGCATAGAGAGTAATAAGGCATAAAGCAATCTAGAAGATTCATCGGTTCCAACCTGAAAACCAATTGAAGTGAATGTATATACGTACATACGCTAACGCTTATACTTATAGTTATCCAGGCACTTTGAGCGATTTGTAATAACAATATGTGAATTTTACCAAAATGTAAAAATTATTGATAAATTAGTAATTAGAAGCAATACTCACTAACTTCTTATAGAATCATCAGGCTATAGATCTAAATTGTCTATTAAAAGACATAGCAATAATATATTTTATTAGTTATTCATATATTTATTATTTATGTATATACCATTACACAAGAACTACAAGTGAAAGAACACAGGGAGCATAAAGGGAAGAAACTACGCTAAACGTTCATTTTCGTGTTTCGAAAGTATGATCGATGATAATTATTCGCATCACGACAGTATTGCATTTATCGCCAATTTTGATCATTCTACGGTTAATCGATAGACAGTGGATATGCCGAGCTTGTCGACCCGTAAACCTATTGGTGCTCGTATTCCCAAAGGACACGACTAACCAAAGCTCGATTTTTTTATTTTTCACTAGCTACCGTGAAGCAATCTTCGCCTATGTATTGCACAGTTAGCTTTTTAGCTGGGCCAAAGGGGCACCAAACAACTTGTAACATCAGATCAGACAACGAAACGAAATTATCGGACTAATCAGTTGTAGGCTGTGCATGGAATTCTAGAATCTATAACTGCAATTGTTAATTGGCCTGTTTCTGATCTCGTTTCCTTCCCGTTTACATAGCAGCATGAAACATGAATTCATCCAGCTCGATAAGAGCTTTGTTATCCAGATCGCGGTTCATTTCTTGGTGTCCTCGGCTGTTATTAGTTGCGCAAAGATCAAAGCGTAGGTCGTAGGTGGTCGTGAGGAGATAGAAAAAACCGATGATTAATGGATCTCGTTACAATTACGCGCGTAAACTTTTTAATAGCTTTTAGCATATCAGTTTACTCGTTTACCTTGTATTTCGTTCGTTTCTCGCCAAACTGCCTTTCCTCTTCCAATTTCGGACAGAAATACAGACAAAAATTTGAACATTTGCTTAATTGTGATTTAATGTAATTAGAAAATTATAAATGAAAAGATTTCTAATTATCTTCATCAATGAAACGAAAGCAAACGGAAGAATATCGCATTCTAAAAATATGGGTACCAGAATGTAGTTTACCGTGTTAAAGATCCCCTTGATGAATACAATGTACAAGTAATAAGCATCTACTTATCTATAAATTGTTGATTTCATTGCGTCATGTTGTGATCACCTATATCGTAAAATTTCTATGATCGCGTCACGCCGCACCGCGATGCCATGTTATTTATTTAATTGGCTATATTTCATCAGTGGTAATATTATTTATCGAATTTCTATCAGGCCAATGTAGGTAATTAAATCGCGCGTTTCGTTAACGATAGAATTAATGGACGAGGATTGAAATCATCGGAAGGGGTAATCCGAAAAGCAAATTACGGAAATATTTGCCACAATTCCAACTGCTGTGGAATCTGCTACTCTACCTTTCCGTCGGAATTATATATATAGTAAACACAGCAGAGCGGACTTCTTTGATCCTTTCGTCTCTAGCGAGGTACATACTCAATCGTGCATAAGTTTTTGAACACCTACAATCAGTACAATTCGATGAAAAAGATATTTTTCTTATATTTTCAACGCTACGATAGAGGAATATTTCGCTATTGTTAACTCTTTGCTATACGCTATAACTGGCGATCAAAATTCTCTGTTAAATTTAAACTAAATCGAGGAAATTACCTGTATCGCTCTTGTTCCATGTGTGTCAGTAACGGATGATTGACACGTGGTAAAATTTATATAAACTTTTAGAACATAGTTGGAAATAAACTTTAATTCTTATGGAACTTTATAATTCCATGTTTAACTGCGATAAACGGCTGACAGTTAAAATATCCATAAGGACTATATGCACTTTAGAACGTAGCTAAAATACACATTTATTTCGTTCTAAAGTCCCAATATGGAACAGATGCATTTAGGATCACTGAACTCGGATGTCTATACACACTCAATCTTCATCCACTTTCGATTGTTTCACCATTTAGACTAATTAATATTAACTATTTACCACTGTCTATAAGTTGTGTATGGTCGCCTGAAATAAGATCAGATTAGGTTAAAGAGCTTAATTTGAACTATATTTTATATATTTGCATTAATTTGAAAGTGCCTAAATATTATGTAAAAAATATGTATTAGAAAATGGCCCACTAAATAATCGAAGATATTGAATCTAAATGGAAGAAAAAAGATAGTAGCGGAGGTGATATTTTCGTAATCAAAATGTGAATTAACTAAAAATGTGAATTAACGTTAATACAACGTTGGCCCGTAATAGGTTAAAGAAAGAAGGATGGGTTAAAAACTGAATAGAAAAATGTCAGGTAGCGAAAGGACAAGCAAACCGGAGAGAAAAATATTCGATAGGGTGCGCGGTAGATTGTGATCGATGTCTATGAAAATTCTTTTGTTTTGTAGCACGTACACATAGTTTACAGCAGACAAGCATGAGAACGAAATATTAGATTTTCTTCTAGCAAGAACAACGAAGTAGAGTTGACTCTCTGTATTCGCCATCGACGTGTTCCATTGATTGCTTTGGACGGCTTTGAACGGAAATCACACACAATTGTACAATCGATCCGGCGTCGTTTTCCTCTCTGTCTACTTTTATCGAAACTTTTCAAATCATTGCCTACTCGGATTCCGATGCAATATCGTACACGTAAACTTCTTCCTTTCCGTGCAACCAGCTTATTCCAATTCATTTAGAAGAAGTTGTCGATTGTGTACAAATAGAACTTAAACTTTATCATAAAGTTTAACATTAATACCTTTTCGTTCCTATTTCTACAATAGGTTATATTGGAATCTACATAGATTATATTCTACATCTTTCAATTATAGCGATTTTATACAATTTATAACATTCAATAACGGCGCGGCATTGACCACAAGACCTCGATAAACGATCCTGTCTGTAAAATAATACGTACGTACCAGGTAAAAACTATTTTGATCGTTTGGCGACATCTATTACTTACTGACAAATCACTGAATAGATGGCGCGGCCTGTAAACGCTAAAACAAAATCTTAACCTCTTAACAAAATCTTAAAATCTTAAAATAATTAAACACAGAATAAGTGGCCTTAGTTTTAGTGTATTTATGAAGATCGATGTATCTGATCGATATATTTATTCACAGAAATAGGTTTTTGTTAATCTCTTCGTTCCTTTCGTCGGTCCTCTTACTCTTTTCATCGAGCGTAATTTATTTGTTTGAATTATTCATAAATTGTGTTGTGATTTTGCGAGGCAAACCTATGTATCAGTATAAAATTCTATACATCTTTTATGATTATAAAATATCTTTTCTATATCTCGGTTATAATTTCATAGAAGACTTTAGTTTTAATTTAAACCGCTACTAGAGCCGCTGCTATATTGGATCGATAAGGTAGCGCGTGATATGAAAATGGTAAGGTAGGCAGGTAACCGTAACCGCCAAAACATGAAACACGAAATAGCATTGCATATCATGTCTACTCTGTGTCTCGTCTGTGTTTAAATCAACTTTTGAGGTTAGCTGTCAAAGTATAATAATGTTCATCGTTACGAAAGAAATTGACAGCGAAAATATTGGTAAATTATGCCGTACTTGTCTAAGAGAGGATGGCGACAAAATGGTTTGTTTGTTCGTGGGACCAGCTGAGTCGTCTCTCGCTGCTAAATTGCGATCTCTCTCCTGTCTCGAAGTAATAAACATTTTCAAATTCGCAATTTTTTGATTACCACAAATACGAAATTTGATTTTGTTGCGTCTGAAATGCGTATTTCATTAGGTATGGCAGGGCGATGGTCTTCCAGAAAAAATGTGCGACCGTTGTGTAACCAGAGCGGAATCTGCTCTATTATACAGGGAACAATGTCGTGCAGCTGACAGAGCGTTAAGACAAGCAGTTTTAAAGGTAATCAAATTTAAAACAGGTAAACAAATTGAATAGAAGTATTGACAAAGATCAGATTTTCTTGTAAAACCATGTATAAGCATGCTAATAGCACAGCTTTTGATAGCTTATCATAGCACATCGTAATTTAACTTAGCATTTCAGTGAATTTCAGACTTTATTGTAGCAGCTCTTTCAAGTAATACCAAAATTAGAAAATCTACAATCCATAATTTATTATTCCCATGTGATTGAAAAAAATTAAATAAAGAAATATGTTTTTACTTTACACGAGATTTTAGAAGAAAAGCTGATCGCTTCATCAGTGCACATACGTGCCTTGTTTGTAAAAGGAACGTGAACTTTTGCAAAATGCAAATGTATCGATATTCATAGGTTTCTGGTCTGGCTTCATACGCAGCAGGTTACAAATTATATCAACAAAATCAGGGTTTCATGCCTGTTCAAAATTCCCATAAGACTTTGAAATGTATAGAATGTGGAGCAGTATTTACGACCTACCAAGAGCTCTGTGCCCACAACAGATCACATTTACCTTTTGTCCAAGACGATATACCTATGCAACATATGCACATAGTAGAATCACAAAATCCATACTTCAATCTTAACTTTGGTCACCTGAGCTCTAATTTAACCAACGAGAGCATTCAACACACGCAATTATCTCCATTGATTAGGTCAAACGTGATGCAAATGATTCCAACGAACGGGGAAAACCCTAGCCGAGCTGCTTGCGCGCTACATTGTTCTTTGTGCAATCGCACGTTCACCAATAGAACACAATTAATAAGTCATAGTATCACCCACAACTCGGAAAGCATAGAAGTGCCCTGCGATAACGAGCATATAGATATCTGCGAGAATTCAAATCAAATTCCTCAAAACTTGAGTTACGAGAGGTCGATTAATTCTGTCGGGAATACTATCCAAAACTTATCTTATCATAGGTCAACGACGAACGATAATAACGAAATACAAAACTTGGAATTTCCAGAAAATATGGATTTGGGAGACGAAGTTCGAGAGGGTAGCCCTCGTGTAAGAAACACAGCGATGTCTGATTCAGATACATATAATATAGCTGTCTATCGCGGTGTAAGATTTGCGAAAAGTCTCGAACGTACGGACAACAGAGAGAGTATCGATAGATATCAATCGTGCTCTTCGAATCTGAATTATAGTAAACAGCAGATCGAAAGCGAACATTCTGAAAATGTGCAACAGTTACAGGCGAAAAAGTACAAATGCGACGTATGCTCCAAGTCGTTTTCTCAAAAATCTAAATTGTTAACGCATCGATTCTCGCACTCTGGTCAGCAACCTTTCAAGTGTCCCAATTGCGTGAAAGGTTACTCATCGAAGAGCAAACTAAACGCTCATATGCGATTACACACGAAAACCAATGTACACCCGTGTAAAATGTGTGATAAAATATTTGCATATCCTTCTTATCTGCAGGAACATTTAAAAACACACAGACGAAGCGGCAGTAGCAACGGGAGAAATGAAGAGAACAAAGCTTTCGAATGCGTCAGCTGCAAAAAGAGATTCCGTTTATTGAAAAATCTGAAAGCTCACGAACGACTTCACACCGGGAAAGGTCTGATGCGATGCGAAATATGCGACAAGACATTCAGTCGAAATTATAATTTAAAGATTCATTTGAGAACGCATAAAGCAGCCAAACCGCATAAGTGTGAGTATTGTAACAAATGTTTTGTTCAAAAAGGCAATCTCGCCGAACATATGAGAATTCACACGAAGGTAAAACCATTCGAATGTAAAGCGTGTGGAAAGCGCTTCTCGCAGTCAAGTCACTTGAAGAATCATGAAGCATCCCATACTACTGTTAGACAACATCAGTGTCGATTGTGCGGGAAACGATTCAAACTTGCGAATCATTTGAAGAGACATTTGATTTTACACAATGGTACAAAGTCATATAAATGTCATCAGTGTAATCAGTTGTTCTCTCAAGCGTTTAGTCTCACGAGGCACTTGAAAAGGCACGATTCGCATACTTAACCGATGTGTACACGTCTTTTTATATGTACATAGATACATCATCTTAAAAATATACAATTCTATGTATATAAGTATTTTATACTATTTTCAATGATTAATTTTCTCCATTTTAAACGACTGAAGATATTTAATGTTTGTACATTCTGAAAGAGGTACAGGTAAACATTGTATTACGATAGATAATATTAGTAGAAAGTAATTGAGATACGATTTTTCATTGCAAGATGTAGATATGTATAAACTTATTGCTTTTTTAAGCAATGAAGAAAGCAATGAATAAAATATTAATTTTTTAGAGATTTAAATTACCGAGGCTCTACTCCATTACTCTTTTTTAAAAAAATTATTATCATAATATTTTTAAAAGATTCTTCGAAAGAATAATTAAAGGAATCATTTTTTAGAAAATAAATTCATTTTTTGTGTATAATTTGCGTCTCGCATAATGCGATTTTTATAACACGACATTTTCCTCGTATTATAGGGTAGCTCTCGTATTATAGAAGAGTTATCTGTGTAACGATAACTAGTTTATTTGTAATTTCTGAGGACAGTGGTGAGTATATCGAGACCTTCTTCAAGTTGCTCTTTCGTGATAGTAAGTGGTGGCGATATCCTTAATATCTGACCATGAGCAGGTCTCGACAGCAAGCCTGCTTCTTTCAATCTTAAACAAATATCCCATCCTTCGGCGAAGTCTGGAAGATATTACAAAATGTAACAAGAAGCAAAGTAAACGTACAATATATTATTACAGGATATTATCGCGGACTTGAGTCAATACCTTTATTAATTACTAAGCCAGCCAATAAACCTCGACCTCTAAATTCTACCGCTATGTCTTTCGGAATTTTTCCTAATTCTTTCCGTAGAATTTCCCCAAGTTTACTCGCATTCTCCGCAAGACTTTCTTCCTCTAAAATTTTAACTGCTTCTATAGCGACTCTGTTACCAAGCGGACTTCCACCGAAAGTGCTACCGTGAGATCCAGTTTCTAGGCACATTATTATCTAAGGAAATAGCAGGTTTGGCTTAGATTAACATAACATTAGAAAAATGTGTTTCTATCGCTAATAATTAATTGAAAAATCATTTTTCTCACAGGTTAAATAAGAATTCGGTCTTGAAAGGATCAATAACGTGCTGCTATTGTTTCCACTGCAGTTATGTTTACCTGTTCGTCCGCTAAAATACCGGAAACAGGATACAATCCGCCAGACAATGCCTTTCCTAGCACGAGAATATCCGGCCGTTGATTTTCGTGATCTACCGCCAATCGTTTGCCCGTTCTGCATAAACCAGTTTGTACTTCGTCAGCGATCCATAACACATTGTATTTGTTGCACAGGTCTCGTACACCTTTCAAGTAGCCATCCTACATCGAAATGAAAGTTTAGAATTTGGAAAGACGAGAAATGGAACTCCAGTTACTGAAACTATTCTTCACAGGTCTATACGACCCAAAATGGATATTATATCTGTCTGTTATCTATTCGACCATTTGTCTATTCAAGTTTGATGGAAGATGAAAATAACATACATTCGGTATTATGACACCCGCTTCTCCTTGAATTGGTTCCATCATGTACGCGCAAACAGTTGGATCCTGCTTAAATTTTTCTTCTAAAGCGTTGAGGTCGTTGTACGGTACTTTGTCGAAGCGAGGAACATAAGGTCCAAAATCCGTGTAACAATTTGAATCCGTAGATGCAGACAGCGCGGCTATAGAACGTCCCCAGAAGTTCCCTTTTGCGAAGACCACGGTTGCTTGTTCCGGAGGTATCTTCTTTACTCTGTAAGCCCAACGCCTAGCAACCTTAATGGCAGTATCACCTGCTTCGACTCCTGCAATACAACACATAGACGCGTCTACGTTTTTTTGCGCTTCTAACTTCTGATTTTCCATTGACAAGTATACGCAAGTATCCGAACACAGGATTACTTTTGAGGAAACACGTTTTGATATATTTGTTACATAGTGATATAATTGTTACATATTTTAATAAGTAGCTTACTTAAGTGTATACTCTGTTATATGCTCTATAAAAAGATAGAAAATATTGCTTCTAACTATTAGTTCATTATTGATTTGTACACATTAGTCAAATTCAGATTACTATACTATATAATTACTCTAAATCGATCAGAGTGTCCGGATGCTTATTACTTTTAATACGCCTTCTGTTCTTTTCTATTTAATTTCTCCATCTTTGAATGTATTTCGTTTTTTTCTTTTTCGTACCAGTATTCATCGGCAAGAATTTGTCCCACCCAAGAAGCTTCGACAGATATTCTCCTAGTGCACCGTGAGGCTCCGAATAAAAAGCTCTAGACGTGTGAGCGAGCTTTCCCACTTGTTCTCTCATTACTTTCACCAAACGTGGATGACAATGACCTTGATTCACTGTTGAGAAACCCGCCAAAAAATCGAGATATCGTTTCCCTTCGACGTCCCACAAATAAACGCCTTCGCCTCTTGCAAGAACTACCGGAAGTGGCTTGAAATGTCTACCACCGTACATATTATCACGATCAATCAACTCTTGCGAACTCAGAAATCTCTTCAGCTCTACTTCTTTCGTTAAACCGAAGATTCGTGATCTTGTGATCGGCTGCATTTTAAAGATTTCGAATTATAGTACCGCAGTTAATTTAGATTCGTGGAATCGTTCGAAGAAAAGAATCTCTTGCCACTGTGTTTAATTTCAGAGGCTGTCTTACATTTATATCAAGAGAACAAGAAAGAGTAGGGGCGATGTGTACTGCTTATTTACTCGGGATGTTTTTGTATATAATTGATACATATGTCGGTGGGATTTAGAATAAATGCTGTAGTATAACTGAAGAACTCGTATCTGATAATGAGGGACAT
The DNA here is from genome assembly GCF_040668555.2 of Bombus flavifrons. Classification (NCBI taxonomy): domain Eukaryota; kingdom Metazoa; phylum Arthropoda; class Insecta; order Hymenoptera; family Apidae; genus Bombus; species Bombus flavifrons. Next base: position 12,221,416 of record NC_138451.1, on the reverse strand, counting down.
CGTTTATTACGGCGCCACCACGCTAAATCAAATGAGAAACTGCAAACAACATATATCACAATAATCTGATCGTGAAACGATGTATCTGAGAAGATGCACATTACTGTCGAGTAGTAAATCTGTTATTAAAGAACGTCTCCCAACTGTTAATTCTTTACCTTTTATCATAACTGGGATCAAATGTTCTGCTAAATTTAAATTCAGACAAGGAATGTATCTGTATCGATTTAGTTCATCTGTAACGAATGGTCGATACCTTGTAAAATCTACATAAACTTTTAGAACGTAGCTACAAACATATTTCAATCGATTCCAACATTGAATTTTAAAGTCACTAAACTAAACTAAACAGACGTCTCTGCAGGATCAATTTTCATCCACTTTCAATCATTGCTCTTTTATTTATACCGTTTAATATTTTTTTATTGTTTTAATCAATATCTACTAACTGTATGGTTACCTGAGATAAGGTCATGGATCAAAATTTGATCGAAGAGTTTAGAATAAGTTTTAGTAAAAAAAATAAATTAATGTAAATTTTATATATTTGCAATAATTTGAAACTGTCTGTATACTTCTGAATGGCAATGTACTTGCACATTTCTAGTGAGAAATAATAAACGCTAACGTACCATCTCTTCTTTCTCTCGTTTGTTTTATGATTCTTTCGCAAGCGTGAAACGAATCGAGAACGACAATTATAGTCATAATATGTACAATTACCAATAACAAGGATTATGAAGTTTGTATAAGAGGAGGATCATTTGATAAAAACAATATATGTCGTGGCATTGTTTTTCGTTTCCGTTTATTTACTGTTCTTTCTAAAGTCTTATGAGTCGACATCCGATAGGAAATTAATTACGTATGACAAATGCGACTGTATCATAAAACAAGCGATTGCCAATATTGACCTACAATGTTCAAGTGCGATATTATCGTGAGTTTGAGCCAGTATTCGATGTCTGACAAGCGTCGGAACAAACACTGATCTCGTGACAGTACAGGATAGAACCGTATCACGTATAGCTATTAATAACCAGTATATAACTAATCGGGCAATATTTTTTCCTCTGTACATGCGGTGCATGCGGAAGATAACAGCATCGACAGCTTTCGGTACATGTTCTTGGTTCAATTTTACCGTGTTTAGCTTCGTCGATCCGCAGTCTATCTGGATTATGTGGACGGCTGAGAATAGTGATTGCATAGTGGTGAAAGTTAGTTCACTGTTACTTTCTATAAAATGAGGAAAAAGAAAAAGAATAAAATGTGACTTTATTAACATCTTTCAGAAATTAAAACGGAAACGGGATCGAGGCGGATTTTCCAAGTACGTAGAATGTATGGTGTTAATTAACGTATCGAGAAATAACTCGAGAAATGATATCGACGCATTCTCTTATTTGCGATTCTGTGATGACCAACGGCGGTGCCAATCTGATTATATGACCGTGCGTTGGTTTCGCGAGTAAACCCTCCTCTTTCAATTTCAAGCATACATCCATGGCATCGATGTCTTTTTTGATAACAATAGCATTAAGTAGACCCTTTCCACGAACAAGAGTAACCACATCCTTTGGTAATTTTCCAAGCTCGTTCCTGAGAATATGTCCGAGCTTTTCGGCATTTTCCGCTAGTTTTTCTTCCTCGAGCACGCGAAGCGCTTCAAGGGCCACTCTACATCCTAGAGGGTTGCCGCCATAAGTCGAGCCGTGTTCGCCAGGCTTTATAGTTAACATCACAGAATCGTTGGCGAATACACCAGAAACTGGATAGAAACCACCGGACAGAGCCTTTCCAAGAATCAAAATGTCTGGTTTTACATTTTCGTGATCTACCGCCAATCGTTTTCCTGTCCTTGCCAAACCAGTTTGCACCTCGTCGGCGATCCATAAAACGTTATGCTTCGTACATAATTCTCTCACACCCTTCAGATAGCCGTCCTTGAGAAACAATATACAAGTTAACGAAATTGTATAAAAACAGTTATTGAGATAGGCAACGTCTTGATATTATAATAAGCAACATTTTGAAATGAAATTATGAAGCGAATGGAACAATATCTAGTTGTTTAGTGGCAATACCAAATAAAAGACAACGTACTGAATTTTAAAATTACCCTCGCGTATAAAATAAAAAATGTAATTTGTCGTATTCTTTGCTGCAATCTTCATGTTATAATAAATCGAAATTATTAGCGCGTGTCCTGATCGGTTCGAATAAGCAAGGTTCTACTGTATAAATCACATTGATCCGAGTGGTGCAATTAATATTTTATATTTTGATAATTAAACGAGAGTTACGATACCTTCGGTACGACGACGCCAGCTTCGCCTTGAATAGGTTCCACCATGAAAGCACAAACCTGAGGATCGGCTAAAACCTGTTGAAGCGCCGTAAGATCGTCGTATGGAACGAGCTCGAATCCAGGCATAAATGGACCGAACCCACTGTAACTAGTTGGATCCGTGCTTGAGGATATCGCGCTCATTGTTCTGCCCCAAAAATTGCCTTCCGCGAAAACGATCTTCGCTTGATACTGCGGTATACCTTTGCACGCGTAACCCCATTTGCGTGCCAGCTTACAAGCGGTTTCGCCACCTTCTACTCCTGTGTTCATCGGAAGCCATTTATCGTACCTAAACATTTGATATTCCATTCCGTTATTTATGATATCGATTATTAAAGATATACGGGAAACGAAATTTCATTTATACTTTACTATGTTAGTAGACATTTCTTACATACATATAGTAGACCTTGATTTATCCGAACTCATTCATATAGGTATAATACTGCTTGAAAGTATTCGATGTAGTTCGAAGTGTTCGAAAGTATTCGCATCCAGATGCATAAGTGGATTCGCTCGGTAAAAATTCACTCAATGGGGTATTAAACGAAATTCCATTTTAATGAATGGAATTCAGATACACTGTCAAAAGTATCTGAACATTTGCTTATTCTTGATAGGATATAATTTAATTACAGAAACACGATATGATACGACATTTAAATAATAATCGATGGATATACGATGAAATATTGTCATCTATAAACGTTACTATCTGCAAACTATTTAAGTTGTTTCTAAAATACATATCAGATAAGAAAGGATTTTTCTTCATTTATGTGGTGATTCATTTAAGCAGTAATATTTGAGACCAGTAGATATATCGATGATTTTTTAATATACCGTCAGTCAATTTTCAAACGAATATTTAAAATTTATTAGTTACTGGTTCAATATGTATTAATTTTAACCATCGGTCCGTTATCAATTTTCTATCAACATTCCGTACATTTATGAGCGGCAATATAATTGGAATTCTAGCGCACATTACATTTTCGTTCCCCTTCCACGATCGCTATATTATAGGAAGATATGTCGATTATCTGATGCCAGATGCGAGAACAGACGTTGTGTAAACGCATGTGAGAACGTATTATCACAACTTGTACAGAAGGTGTAAATGAACAAATAAAAGGAGAAGCAAGAGGAATGTAATCACACGGTAGTCTTACTCACCCGAAAAGTTTCGTAATATATTCTTCAAATTCTCCCAATGCATCCGAGTAAAAAGCCCGCGAAGTTAATGTCAAAACCTTCGCTTGTTCGACCAAAGCCTTGTAAATTCTTGGATGGCAATGGCCTTGATTAACGGCAGAGTAGGCACTCAGAAAATCATAGTAACGTTTGCCTTCGACGTCCCACATGAAAACTCCTTCCGCTTTGCATAACGCAACAGGCAGCGGATGATAATTGTGAGCACCGTATTTTGATTCGCGTTCGAAAATTTCTTGTGACGTTATAGTTCGATGATTTTTCTCGGCCTGCGATCGGAGTTAAAATGTAGACAATTTTGCAAAATTGAAGGGCTCCTAACAAAAACGAGGCTTGTCTGCGTCTTTTTCAGGAAAGTGGAAGAATACTATAAAAATACTCTATGTCCTTAATTTCTGTTCAACACATCTCGATCTTTTGTACAAAATATTCATCATTTTACATAATTATTTAATCGCTGTAAGTGTATCTGTAATCATATCGTAGAAAAGCTTTGTCTAATTAAATCACGAAATCGTGGAACCATGATAAGGATTACGTTCCTCCACACGGTTAATCTTCATTCTACAATAAATCAGAGTCTACTGGTTTTATAGTTATCAGACGTATGATAGATCTGATTATACTTTCATAATACTGATTCTATCATGTTGTAAATCTCGGTTATTGCTTAAAAAATTAAAGAATTTGACAAGAGTCATTTATGAGCCCATTTGCATATCGTTTGGTAAACCATCTATCAGATTTAATGCTGCTTATTACCTGACTGACCAGATTCAAAAGATATCCCTTTCTTTTAGATATCATGCCGACTTTTCTGAACATCATGTTTATATATTTTTCCTCGGGTGTCTTTGCTTAGAAATAATTCACCGATCAGTAAATAGTTTCTTTGAGCGCGGACAACCGTATAATCCAGATCTCGCGTTAATCTAAAATTTGATTGAAAAAAATCGATGTTAAAACAAAAACATATAGCATATTTTCGTAATTAATTAAAAGGTTTTTCCAATTGGAACAGAAGCAGGATTGAGACATAAAAAATTGGAGAATCGCACCAGAGTTAATATGACACTGGTGAGAAAGGAACAATCCCTTAATGAAAATAGTTAATATGAAAGTGTGTAGAAAACCAAAAATTATCCTTACATTATATATGCGTGACAAATACGTTATATTGTATTATATTTAATTATGTCTTTGATATAAATATACTATATCATATTATCTTTTAATTAATTTCTGAAGATGATTTAACATGACCAAAAATACATTCAACGTCAAATATTATGTAATACAGGATTAAAGAACAGTGTGTCTAGAATTTAGAAATTGCTCTTCTGCGAGAAACAAGAAATGTGATTTATCATGCTTTTCTCCTGTAAAATCTCCTGATTTTTACATTACAAAACAACGTAGAATAGCATTAAACTGCATATTCTCGAAAAACACACGAATTTAACAGCAGATGCGCGGACATCCACGCATTATCATCTCTACATAATCGCTTAAGAAGGTGATTTCAAGCTGTATGGTTTTTCTTAAGTATGAAAGAATAAAAAAAGTAACATTATCAGCAAGGATATTAATATTTGCCAGAAAAATTATCACGATTGCATTGTGTTATCGGCGCGGCAAAACAGGCTATCAACGGAATGTTTGTTTGAATTATAGGTAGATCTTTACCTTTATAGGAACCGGTGATCGCTCGTATTAGCGGGATCTACGCGTCGCTACCAGTAATCGATGAATACAACGACCGACTATTCGAAACTACTTTTCCTCCTGTGCTCGAATCTGCTTCAAACCAATACCCTCTCTCCCTATCTCTTTCTTTCGCTCTCTAATCTGTAACAATTGGTTTGCGTTAGGTTTTTCCAAGATTGTCAAATTCTAAAAGATACACCTTGACGTGGCTAGTCTTGTTACGCGACTTACTATTTCTCTCCATCGCATCGTACGTACGCTCGCGTCACGCCAGCTCTTCGTATCAGAGATAAGAAAAATGATATAATTATACAGCCTATCAGCGGTGAAAGCAGCTCGTCTTGTTCAAATCCAAAATTCTCGACTATTTGTATTTGAAAGAAAATATGATAAGCTGATATACTTTCACCAAGTAACATCGGATCACAGTTCGTTTTGGTACAAAGCAATTCTGTAATATTTCGATCATATTTTACAAACGATTCAATAATTGCAGTAATTACATCGAGTATTATGAATGTTATAGTAAATAGTATAATCTGAATGACGAATAAAAATCATTTCAATATACGATAAACACGATACTAAAACCTATGACTTATCCTTCTTCTTGCTTTTAATTAAGTAACGATGAATGATGGAAAGATATTTATGACTATATACAACTATAATTAGTTATAGTACAATAGTTTGGTATGATAACGATAGTTTATCGAATACTCTGTCCTGTTAGCTACTGAATGCAAACATTAATGATACATATACAATTGAACATTACAGATAGTATGTGATTAGTACATAATATACAATAACGTTGTACATATTACCGTAAATGTTCGACATGTGCGTCCCTTGCTCGATGTATCCAACAAATGCCTTTATCTCGAAACATCAATTATTTGTTAATAAAAGATAGATTATAATGTGTTTGAGTGGAAAATACTAAAAATACATATATGGTATGCTCTTACATATGTTGATTATTATAATTTACATGCTATAAAGAATCATTTTTGAGCAATATTTGTAATTGCGAATTATGTTATATATACCTTTATGTTTCATAGCAATTCCCTAATAATCGTAATTCAGTAATCTCAAATTCCTAATAATTCTTTAATGTAATATATTTCAATTAATACATGCACTATGCATATATACATGCTTCTCGCATCTTATAGTGTATACTTATATAGATACCGTGTCGGTTTTACCCGCCAAAACAGTCCAACTGTCCAACTCGCCATGATTGTCAGTTTTTAGAGTCAGTGGAACGATTTGAACACGAGCATTGTATTTCTTTTTGATTCTATTCTTTTATATAAAGAATATATTATTATCGTGAGTATACATTACTTGAGGATTAAATTTTTAATATGGACGAAAACGATGATTACGACGATTTACGAAAAAGAAACATAGCCGAAAGAAACGCTATTGTAAGTACTTTTGTTTGATTTAAATTTCTAACCTATAATTATCCGGTGTGTTTATTTTTTTCAACATTGCAGTTTGCCGAATTTTTCAAAGAGTTAAAAGAACAAACGAATGAGATAAAAGAACTGAAAAAAATACACAATGATACAGAGAATTCAGAAAACGAACCACCTAAAAAAAGACGTAAAACTATTTCTCATTCTAAGAACGATCGTGTTAGAATGAAATATGTAAAGCTCGAATTTCGTAAGAAGTATAATACTAGAAGTAGATCAAGGAATATCTCCCAATGTGAAGAAGAAGAGAAAGAGAATGATATAATTGACCTTAAAAGCAATAAACCTAAACTTCAAGTTCTATTTCCATGGGCGAAGCCATTTCAACGATCGATCGATTTAATGAAGATGGGAGTGTGCGATGTAGATGAAGAGGAAGAGCAACGATCTATCAGCAGTGACGATGGGAGCAGTGATGATTTGTATGATATAACTAAAAAGCGAATGTACAATGTGAACAGAGCTCCTTATGACCCAAATAAAATACCGTCTGTCAGTGAAATTACGGATGAAATGCTAGATAATATTGCAACCAAAAGTACTTCGAAGCAGTATTGTAAAATTAATGGAACATGCTGTCATCAGTGCAGGCAGAAAACGTTAGATACAAAGACTGTATGTCGTTCAGGAGAATGTATTGGACTTAGAGGGCAATTTTGTGGACCTTGCTTAAAAGGACGATATGGCGAAAGTGCCATTGACGCATTAAAAGATCCTGTATGCCATATATTTATACATATATACAGGGTGGTTGGTAACTGGTGGTACAAGCGGAAAGGGGGTGATTCTACGCGAAAAAAAAAAATCGAAAATATAGAATAAAAATTTGTCTTTGTTTTTTTTTTTAATTTTTCCATCGAGACAACGATCTACAGTGAGATCCGTTATAACGAGATAAAGTGCACGCGTACCGAGCGAAAATTCAAAATTGATTTTCTCGAAAACAAAGCCTCAAACGAAAAATTTTTATTCTATATTTTCGATTTATTTTTTCGCATAGAATCACCCCCTTTCCGCTTGTACCATCAGTTACCAACCACCCTGTATATTTATTTTTTATTTTTGTTTCATAATTATTTATTTTGGTGCAAAAATTTTGCAGAATTGGGTTTGTCCACCTTGCCGTGGTTTATGTAACTGCAGTATATGTAGAACAAGAAGTGGTTTACCCCCAACTGGAATTTTAGCCCCTATTGTAAAAGAAGAAGGATTTTCGTCTGTTATGGATTACCTTCAATCTGCCGAAACAGATGACACATAATTTTCATTGATACAAGATTTATGGTTATAATAATATAATTAAACCTCATAACAAATAATTTTTTACTGATGTATGCAATATTTTTTAATTAATCGTACTGTGTATGAGAAAACTTCACAACAAATATAATAAAATTGTTTTCTGTATTCACGTCGTATACTTCTTTGTTTATAACTTTCTTTTCTGTCGCTATTTTACTGCAATAATGCCATAACGTCTTGGAGATAACATAGGATCAAATAAACGCAGTATCGCAATTTTAGAACACTGATTACTGTTCTGTAAAAATATTATTCTATCCAACATAATGGCTGCTTCTAATACAAGACCAACATGTATCCTTAACATTTGAAATATGTAAAACTTCTCCATTAAATGTGCATAAAGTTGAAACGTTTTTCTCAGTGCTTCTTGTGATGGTATCTAAGGATGCAAAAATTTTCTTAAAAAAAATATTCAACTAAAATATTTATAATAATGTTATTGCTATACCTTCTCTAAATCTACCCCAAGTCTTGAAAATGCCCATTGAGCATAACTTGGAAAATCGTGTGATGGTCCGCCGCGACCTACTCTAGCATTATAAATACCTATTAAAAAAGAAAAACAATGGTATATACTATATACATTAAAACTAAATTAATATAAAAACAAATATACCCAAGGAATGAAAAATGACTTGTAATATTGCTCTGTAGAACAATGATGAAGGTACAGATTTGTTTTTCGTACTTCTTTCAACAGATTGTTGAGCTAACATTCTAGCATTTCTAGAAAAATTAATTTTTTTATTAAGTGTTTCATTTGTCAAATGGTAACAACAGGGCACTATACATAAAATATTAATGTCTTTTGTAGCTAAGAATGTTCGAATAATTGAGTCAGTGAGAGAACCACAAGTATGTAAACCAGTTAATATAAGGTTTTTATTTATATCCCAATCGGAAAAATTTTCTTTTATCATTTTTATATAATCGGTTCTGTCATTAATTTCTTCAACTACATAGCGTACCTAAAATAAAGTACAATTTATCTGTAGTTCATGTATTCAAATGTATTTTATAAAAATTTAATACACTGTTACTACCAGCATTGGAGAGAGTATCAGCTTCTTCCGTAATTTTTTTTGTCTACAGATTGCTCCATTACTACATAATTGTGAAGAATCTATTGCAAGAACAGGAACTTTATGATTTTCTGCCAAAAATGTTGACAGATATGCTTTTCCAGCACCAGCATCTATTACTAGATTATTTGTTCTTGCAGCAACTTCCCCAATAATGTTTCCAAGGGATTCAACCTCGTGCAACTTCTTTGTATTTATAAATTCTATCTTAATATTTTCACACATACATTTCTTCTGATTATTTATATCTGGTAATGTGTTTAAAAAATCTTTTGAATTTGTTTCTATAGAGCATGATTGCAAAGATAAAGATTTTGCCAACTTTATAAAATTATTCAGTGTAGGACAATTGTCATTTTCTGTCCAACTAATCCAACTGAGTTCATTCTTCTCTAATTCTGACCTTAAGGCTTCTGGTAAACATGTTGTCCATAAGTTTTCAGTAATAAAATCAACTATATGACAATTTACCAACTTATGATATGTGTTAATGAAATATATAATTTCATTGAAATGTTTATCATACATGATTTTAATATTTATCACATTTAAACTTGGTACAATATGGTATAAATTCTGTCCAAATAACGATGTTTATTATGATTGTTAAAAATGAAAAATATTATGAAGCCCTGATACAGTTCTACAATATTGTTCCACTCTTTATTTATTTAAATATATTCTCATACAATTAAAAATCGAGTTTATCCACTTCTGGATATGACGAAGATATTTTTGTCAATGCACAAAACTTGGCATATTTAAATTTAATATTATCTACAATTTTCAATATATCCACTGTCTCATCATTAAATTTAGGAAAATTATAAATATCCTGCAAAAGTGTTTTTGCAATGGAAACAGCTTTCTCTGAATTACATCTATTGGTAGTTAAATATTGTTCCAAAATACCACTGTAATATCCCAATTGTGCACCTACCAAACTACCCCTGTGATATCCAACATGAAACCCATTTTCCAATTGCTTTTTGCCAACCTCAAAACCTTCTTCGTAACCTACGGATTGGGCATTTTCTTCGACAAATAGTAAATCTTCGAACTTCTTATTTATGTCTATATCTTCTTTAACAGACATAATTACTATTATATATCTATTGAGTACATTGAATAATCCAATTCGATTAAAAAAATCTAATACGATTCTTAACTACCCTAGCTCTAATTTATAATTGGTACTGTCAGAGTACTATGAGATGGATATATGTGATGTAAGTATGGGAGCAATTGTAAATACGTATCGAATAATTCCGAGTATACACGAGCATGTCTACCAACCTTTAAAGTCACTATCTGTTTCGTTCATGGTTAAGAGTAAATATTATCAGATCGGTTAAGGTTATAAGTAACGAAAAACAAATATATATTTCTGAGTTTTTATTAGGAAATACTTATTCATAAGCTGTAAAAGCCTATTTGATGTTGAAGAAAAAATTCACAAACGTAAATCGAAATATTCCTGTATTGGAATAATATGGCTAGAACCAACTTCAGAGGTGTGTCATGTTTGCAACAAACGCGGTGTTCTTTCTTGTAGTGCGTTCAACGATTTTTTAAGTTAATATTTCATAAAGGATGCTCGCGTTAGGACCTAAAAAGGACGGTGGACCCAATACGAAGTTTTTTGAGTCCCAAGAAATTCTTACACAACTCGATGGAGTTAAACAATGGCTTTTGAAAAACTGCAAAAAGGTACATCCAAACGCCCGGCGTCGAAGTATTTGGTCAACTACTTACTAGTTTATGTGCTATATTAACAATCTTTTACTTTACTTTTTAATTATTCTATTATTCCATCTGTAATTTATTACGATTATATTTTTATTTTCGAATTAATGTAAATAGTAAAAATAATAATAAAGGTTAATATCATATATAGATTAACTATTTGTTATATTTATTTTCTAATAAAATATTGCTTTTATGCACAGAAATGTTATTTTCATAATGTAGCATGTGAATATTTTATTTTATTTTATAAATTATATGTAGAACCACACATAAATGTATATATATATGATATTTATATATATCTAACTTAATTGAATGTTGTGTGTATATATATATAATGAATATAAATATAATTGTTTGAACATCTTTTGATATTTGCCTTATACCTCTCTCAAATATCTTTTTAGTACGTTCAAACGGATCCTCCTACTAATAAAAGCTTAGCTACATTGATAGTACAATTACTGCAATTTCAAGAAGATAATCTAGGAAAGAATGTTTCAAAACCTCCAATGACAAGACTTCCTGTATGTATTTATTGGTTGATACAATGGAAAGTATCTTTTTTTAAACTAACCAAATCATTTATTAAATTTTCAGATGAAATGTTTCTTAGATTTTAAACCTGGAGGTGGACTATGTCATATTCTTGCTACAGCATATCGTTTTAAGCAAGAACAAGGATGGCGTCGATTTGACTTCCCTGTTGGAAAGGTAAGTATGATATTATAAACATAATTTAACAATTCTTTACACATACAAATAAATGTTGTTTTTTAGTCAGGATCTCGTATGGACAGAACAGTGGAAATGTTAATGGCAGCTGAACGAGCCTTGGTACAAAATCGTTGTATGATTATACCAAGCGTATATGTTAGACCTGATGTAGACAAATCAACTGCTGCAAAAGTAAAAGAAGCAGTTCGTCGACATCAAGGTAGTATTGTTGAAAATGAAGCAGATGCGACACACATAATTTACCCCCCGGTTGACCCTATGGAAGAAGAGTATGCACGGCCTTGCATGAGACGAGAAAGATCTGTTCTTCTTCATTGGTATTATTTCCCAGATAGTTACGATTCTTGGACTGCATTGGATCTTCCTTGGGATTTTCCAGAAGGTACGCTTACAAATACAAACATGAAATCGATATACAAAGTATCGGCAACGTGGGCGTTAGATTTAGATCAATATAACGAATGGATGAACGAAGAAGACTATGAAATAGATGAAAATGGTCAAAAAAAAATACATAAATACCGACTTTCGGTAGAAGATTTAATGGCTCAGCCATCTCATCCTCCGCCTTCAGCAAAAAAACCAAAACGGAAACGATCTCCTAGTCCATCACCGAAACCGGGAAAGCGTAAAAGCGCAAGAGGGCCATCAGGTGTCCAGAGTACTTCGTCTTCGTCGTCACTTACGGCTCCAAAAAAATCACGCGGCGGCGGCGAAGAGGAAGATGATCTCACCCAAGGAATGGAAGATCCACCGGCTGAACCTCGGATTGTAGAAGTAGTTGCAACTCCTACAAATCCTCCTGTAACTGGTCAAGGTAACATTCCAACAAGCGGCACTGCTTTGACTACAACAGGCAGTAAAAAACAAGACAACGAGCTTCAGCCGCTCAAATCTGGTAATATGGCAGACTTAGACGAACCTATGGAAGGAGATAAGGGAAGTTCTCAAAGTACTCAAGATAGGGAAGAACGAGACGCAAGCAAAGAAAGAGGAGAAGGAAATAAAGGAGACGAACCAGAAGATAATGTTACTGAACAAACACATCATATAGTTGTCCCTAGTTATTCTGCTTGGTTTGATTATAATTCGATTCATACTATAGAAAAGAGAGCTTTATCTGAGTTTTTTAATGGTAAAAATAAATCTAAAACACCGGAAATTTATCTTGCATACAGAAATTTTATGATTGACACGTACAGATTAAATCCTACGGAGTACATTACATCGACAGCTTGTAGACGTAACTTAGCAGGCGATGTTTGTGCAATTATGCGTGTGCATGCGTTTTTGGAACAATGGGGACTTATTAACTACCAGGTAGATGCAGAATCAAGACCGACACCTATGGGACCACCTCCGACATCACATTTCCATGTATTATCAGATACTCCATCAGGTTTAGCTCCGGTTAATCCAAATCCTCCGAAGACACCACAGCCTTCTGCTGCAAAGACATTACTCGATTTAGAAAAAAAGTCATCCAGCTTGGGAACAGAGGAGAAAGCCTCAGCTGGTGTGATGGCAAATTTTGGATTAAAAATCGATCAGTATTCGAGAAAACCAGCAGTTTTGAAAAACAAACAAGCTGCTGGCGCTACTCGCGATTGGACAGAACAAGAAACACTTTTACTATTAGAAGGACTAGAATTACACAAAGATGATTGGAACAAAGTTTGCGAACATGTTGGTTCGAGAACGCAGGATGAATGTATCTTACATTTCTTACGACTCCCAATAGAAGATCCATATTTAGAAGAAGGTGGACCAGAAGGCTTGGGTCCATTAGCTTATCAACCAGTACCATTTTCTAAAGCTGGCAATCCAGTTATGAGTACTGTAGCATTTTTGGCTTCGGTCGTTGATCCCAGAGTTGCAGCAAGTGCAGCTAAAGCTGCTATGGAAGAATTTGCAGCCATTAAGGACCAAGTACCAGCAGCTTTATTAGATCAACACTTGAGGAATGTTCAAGCTAGTGCTAACTCTGATGGTAATTAATTCTTTTCCTATTCTTTTCTTATCATAACAGAGTATTGAATAACTTTGAGTAATATCCTGAAATAATAATTATTTTTCAATTATTTAGGTAAGTTTGATCCAGCTGCAGGACTAGCACAATCAGGTATAGCTGGAACAGGTCCACCCGAACCCCCGGACGATACAACACCACCTTCAACTACTGGAAACGTTCCAGCAACAGTGGCCACATCTCCACATTCGGCAACAACAGCTTCTATGGAAATGAAAAAGGAGGAACAAGAAAAACCTAAAGAATCTGAAATTGAGCAAAGTCAATTAGATATAACTAAAAAGGAAGATGAACTAAAAGAATCCGAAGAAGATACAAAATCAACTATGGATGCTGAAACTATGGAGGCGAAAGAAAAGAAAGACAAGGTAAATTATTATTTTACGATGTCGTCTTTATTAAATATTATTATATTTATGCATTGTCTATTGTCATCTTTTTTCTTTGTTATAGGTTGTGCGAGACGCTCAACTCCAGTCTGCAGCCGCAGCAGCGTTAGCGGCAGCTGCCGTTAAAGCAAAGCATTTGGCAGCTGTAGAAGAACGTAAAATTAAATCTTTAGTAGCGTTGCTTGTTGAGACACAAATGAAAAAATTGGAAATTAAATTACGTCATTTTGAAGAGCTGGAAACTACGATGGAACGAGAACGCGAAGGTCTCGAATATCAACGACAACAGCTTATTACAGAAAGACAACAGTTTCATTTAGAACAATTAAAAGCCGCAGAATTCAGAGCTAGGCAACAAGCGCATCAGCGTTTAGCCCAAGAACAGCAACAGCAACAACAAAATCAACACCCTACATGGCAACCTACTGCACAGCAACAACAACAACAGCAGCCACCGAGTCCACAACCACCGGCTCAACAACCACCACCGCACACACCTCCGCAACAGGCATAAATTTTTTGTAAGTTACATATCATATTTATAAATTTTAGTTATTGACCAGCGTAATAGTATAATATTTTATCGTATGTTGATAGAAAGTATGAATATAGAATTTTCAAGTATAGTATTTTTGCAATATAGAATAATGTTCATTTTATTTCCTCACATTTAATATAACTAGATATTGTTATAGACTTTCGTGCCATAAAAATGCCAATTTTTATCGAAATTTACATAATTTAAACGCGTATAAACATATACATAAGATTACGCGATGACAATTACAATTCATTTGTTTTGTAGCCATGTAAGAAAGATATTCGAATAATATTCATAAAGATTTCGTATGATTCAATCTATAAAGCATGATTATGAACCAGTTCTAAAACTAGATCAGTCATAAGTCGCGCACATTCGGCTCCTCCTCGTGGCGGTACTCGGGCGCTTTGCTTCCCTTTACTTGTTTCTGATTCTTCATATAAATCTGGAGCTTCGTTGCTTTCGCACGTACTAATTGGCAAAATATCCAATGCAAGCCCTGCACCGAATCGGCCGCATCGTCGCATTTCTTCGTTTAATCTGTACATGATAAATAGAATAGGAAGATTAGAGGATGTACTAAGAGTAATCGTTTACAAAGTTTATCCGTTATCTTTTTCAACTTATGGACATATTGCACATGATATTACTTACAGTTCCCACATTACAGATGGATCTATTGGTGGCTGTTTTGGATTAAGCGTATGTAACGAAGACATTAGATGGAAATGATAATGTTGAAGGAGCTGTGTCATGTGCGCTCGTCTAATCTCTCCATTTGCACAGCAATACAACAAATTCGCAAGATCAAGGGCAAGTGAACCAACTCGAGATAGTTGAAAATCAACTAAATAGACATCCTGTAAAGTCATAGCATTAATCGTAATTTAAGATTTGACCCACTTAAATTGTACTATGTCCGATTTCTATTTCCTAGGTTAATCTAATCGAAATTCAATCAATATTGATATTCATGTTCTAATTATTTCTGCTTCGTAACGAAGTAAAAAACTAAGATAAATATTTTTACACTATACTTATGCCTGTGCTTTCTTTTTTCTTGTTTTAATAAATTTTAGTAAGTATAGAAATAGAATTTATAAAAATCCCAACTATATAAATAATGGCAAAACATGATTTAGTTATACCATCAAGTATGATAACTGACTTGACTGAATCTGAATAATTTCTATTTTTATGAAATAGAAATTTTATGAATTACAAGTATTTTTGCTTTAACACTATTAAAATACTACTTGTACAAGACAATTGGTAAGAAGCGGAAAGAACGTAATATCTAAAAATCTTATAAATTAATGAGTAATAAAATTATACCGAGAAACGTTATTTCTTGATTCTTCGATTCCTATATAGTAGAATTATACAACGTACGCGTGTACACATGACACTTTTTGTACATTTTGATACAACAATATATGTAAATAAGATATTAAATATTATCTACATATAATACTTACTTCTTCATCTGGATTAGTCGAATCATCTTTAAATAAAAAATTATTAGTCCAACAATCACCATGACAAAAAACTGTAAGAGGACCTTGCATGGCTGCAATTTCGCTCATAGTACGAAAAAATACATCATCGTTAAGAAATGCTCGTAATTTCTCCATTATCTCGAGTCTCTTGGATTCCATGTGAGGAGGAAAACCATCAGAAACCATTCTAATGGCATTCTTAGCAGCAACATGATAATATTGACGATACCAATCCTCATTTTCTGTTCGAAAAAGGGCTTCTTGTATACCCTGACCTCTATTTGGATCTGTCAGTCTTGCAAATTCTTCCGGCCTTGTACATCCATACGTATACATTAATATACACACTTATATAAAGATATAATAATATAACAATAATAAAAAAAAGAGGGAAAGATAACATTATTTGACTTGCCTCGTTTCTCTAAGAGTTAGGCTGAGCGCATGAAAACCAGCTAAAGCTTTCAACGTTCGTTTCAAATGCTCAAGTTGTAATCCTTTTCTTCTGTCTTCCATTTTAAAACCTCTTTCTCGTAAATCTTCCATAACAATAAGATCAATTCGCGCCGCGTATATTTTTGCGACTCCTCCAAAAACTTCTTTACCATTTGTTTGTAATTCATTCAGAGCAGGCCACACATGCGTATAAAATGCTACTTCGTTTTGAAATAGAAGTTCGCTTTTAAAAGCTTCACGATGTTCTCTTGATCGAGGTAAAACTTTGTAAATAATCGCACGTTCATAATTGACCCATTCACGATTTTTTATTTGTTTTCGACCTTTTGCTCGAATACGATATAGCATAGATGTATAATTGTCACCTCTTCCTGAACCGAGTTCTTCTTCCAAACTGATAATTTCCACATCAGGTTCATCCTTTGTTATTAATTCACGCACAGATTCTAACGTAAGACTTACGTGTCCTTCTTCATCCATCACTCTGATACTAAGGATAAAAGTTATAACTTTTAAAAACTATGAAGAAGAGATCAGAAGAAGAAATTTCGTGTATCTGTAAGATTCTTGAATCAATAAATATCGTAACACTTTAGCCTTTGAACGTGGACGAATGAGTTATGATGTTAAGCTACGATGCAGGAAATAAGTATTTGAGTGACGAGAGAATAGTACCTCCCACTGTCGCACAGCATAATTTATTAATCGTAAGTACCCTAGCTAGGGGGGCAAGGACGTTAATACATATCAATCACGCATGTAATTTCTATTCTTTGAATGACAAATTGATTGAAATATACACATATAACACAAATGTAATGAAGAAATTGAGTCGGTTTTATAAATTTTATACAGCTCAATGCAACATTTAGATTTACAATTGCAAGAACAATAACAAAGAAAGAGAGTACGTAATTACATAATTAACATAATTTTTTCATAATTAATTTGATTTTTTGGTATTAGAGGAATTTAATGCTTCCGCCCCAACTAAATTAATCAATTCCTTGCGATAAGCATCCGTTAATTGTGGAAGATTGTGTAATTCTGTAGCCATTTTAACAATATGTGGAAATCCTGAATTTACAGAATACTCGAGAATAAGCTGTAAAGATAAATGTCTTAAAGTTACACTTTAAATTCGAAGAAGCTAAACTAACTCTAACAAACTAACTAACAAACTAAAGAGATTATAAATATGAATATACGTACAAAAGCTCCCAAAATACATTCTTTTGAAATATAACTTTCAAATAATTCATTCACTTGTTTTTCATTCATTGTTGGAAGAAATAAATCTGATTCATTAATAATATATGTCAAAACTTTAATACTTTCTTTTATACGACCACCATGCAACAATATTGTTGGTATACAAGCCATTGCAGAATTTTCAAGTGGAGAATATGTTTCTCGTTTTGTTTTGATCTCTGTCTGTCAATAGCAAATTGTTTATTTTTATTACATGTACTTTTTTGTCATTTACTATTATAAACAAACCAACCTGAATAACTTGCCAACAATCCCAAGCTGCATCCATAAAAGCCGTTTTTAAAGGTGAATCAGCAGGTAAAACATCCATTTTCACTAAAGATAATACTTCAAGTTTCAATGGATGGTCTGCGTAACATAGAGCATGTATGTCTGACCATAATCTCAGTAGATGTTCCATTGAAATTGCTGATGAAGAATGTTTTAAATGTTGTATGATTTCTAGATAAATGCGTCTTGATGGCACATGTATGTTTGGAACAAGCTTTTTGTAAAATTCGAAAAACTCATCAACTGTACTTGTTGATAATACTAGTGACATATACGAAACGTAATAATTGTTTTCCTATATAAAAAGCTTTAATATAAAAGGGCACTAAATTGTATCATCTAATATAAATACTTAAATTGAAGAAACCATACTATTCCAGCAGATGTAATGAAATTATAATTGTCTCCTGTCAGAAGAAGCTTATGAACCATATCACCAGCTTCTCTATCGAAGAAAACAGAAGCCATATACATAGCATGTTTAAAAAATATATCATCCATTGGATCTTCAATACTAAAACTTCTATTTTTTAGTGAGTGTAGAATATCTACGAAATTAGCATTTGCATTTTTATCTGTAAGAGAGGGATATAATTAACTATTGTAAATAAATAAAATTTAAAAAACAACCATTAATAAGCTATAATTACTGTTTTGCGTAAATATAACTATAATATAATAATACGTTGCTAGCGAAAATTTTATATTCATTCGTTTGAAGTCCATAAGCAAACGGTGTGTAATATCTACATTATTCTTCTTTTGTGTTTTAATCACTACACTAAGGGCAGCATTCAATGTTCTAACATTTGGTTTAACCCTTTTCTTATTTATTGTATTAAGAATATCAAAAAGATATTTCATTGCCAGTTCACAGTTATGATTAAAATTTTCTGGAATCAGCCTCAATAAATAGTTGTAAGTAGTAATATTTAATGGAATATCTTTCTCTTCGCATTCCTGATACAATACCCAGGCTTCATTTATCTAAGAACATAAATTTTAAATGTATTGTATGATAAAAATATACAAAAATTCGTTCAGAAATTAAAGTTAATATACTCTTGAATGTCTTGTTAAACCACATATCATAATGTTATAAGCTGCTGCTGCTGTTGAAGAATCTTGTGTTTTTAAAAATTCAAACAGTTCATTGATTTCTGTCACATACCTAAAATATGAAACTGTTGAAAATAGTGAAATGTAAGTGTAATTCTCTAATTTCATTATCTTTTTTTACTACTTACTGCCAAGCATATTTATCCTGCTTTGCAGTAAACCAGTCTTCTAAACGTGAATTATTCTGTGAATTGTTTTCATTGTTATAAAAACACAATAATTCTAAAAGTATTTGTTTTGTATCATTAGAAACATTATAGTCTAACAACTTATAGATATGCAAAGCATCAGGCACTATATGCTTGGATATGACACGTAGAAGTATTTCTTCTGATACTTGACTTTTATCAGTATATGTTGGGAGTGGTATAAATGCCTTAAATATAAATTAAAAATAACTTATGTTTAAATACACCAAATATAATATATGCATGTTATATCAATGCTAAATAACACATACTTCAATTTCTGGCTCTGAGAGATGTTTTGGAAACAAATCTCTGTGTTCATTACGAATCCATTTTGCAGCTTTTCTGCCTGCCTCATATGATAATGCAAAAGTACGATACTCTGTTTTCCTCAGTGGACATATATAAGGATCATTATGGTACAAATAACTGGTGTTATTATAATCTTTTGGTATTGTCCGTTCAAGAGCCTTTTAAAAAAGGTAGTAATAACAAAGTTGATATATATTTCCCTTGATATATTTTCTACAAAAGTAAATTTTTAATATATTTACCTTTAAAATATCCGTAGGACCACGTTGTATTCTATCTGGTATTTTAACTTTAGAATTTGATACTGATAATGAAGATTTTAACCTTTTTAACTCAACACATGAAGTCCTGTGAAACAAATAATTTATTGATATTGGGGGGGAGGGAATAATATGATGTGTATTATTTAACAAATAATAATATTCTTAATCTTTTTACCAACTTGAATAAATTATGTCATTGTAGTAAACATTACTAACCTATCTAAAAGATATCTGAGACGATTCATTATGAGTACCTTGATTAAATACTGTTTATAATAGAAAATCTTATTATTTAAATATTATATAAAATGTAATTGAAAATCGCAAAAGTTAAGACGTGACATATACATTTGTCTGTGAAATTCTGTGTACTGTGTCTCTCAAATAATTGCAACAAAAATATGTACACTTATGTGTGTAGTACGAAAGCGAAGTTTACACGACACGCTTTTATCGTTTCTACTTGAACTGACTAGAACATCTATTTGGTTGCCTATGTACAGGCTTTACTTTTTTTTGTATTTACAAAATTAGATAAATTAAGAATGTTATAAAAGTTTTATCGAAAAATTTTTACAATTTTATAAATTTCTACTTAATTTGAATTCGATATAGCATTAGATTATATATTACGAAATACTATTTTAATATTCTATCACACCACTGAATTTTAATCTTTTAGTTGCAGTTATATCTTTATAATAAAATAAATCAATTATTTGAATATAAGATTAGAAAAATTTCGAATAAAATAGTAGAACATAAAGGAATATTAAAAAATTTTACTTTTCATAAAAAATAGATTTTAGAACATTGATTGTGCGTATTTATTTATAACAATAATTTGTATTTCTAAATTTTCTTATACTAAATTGATCAAATAATGATGCAGTTTATAAAACAAATCGAATTTTAATTGATATTTAACGAAATAATCGACATTGATTGTTTTGGATGTAAAACATTTCAAAAGTAATCTTTCATGAAAAAGATTTGCAGAACTTCAATATGAAAAATAGACAAATTTACTATTTGCTATTATTTAAATATTGTTATGCAGAAAGATTACATAAACAAAATTGTAGACGAATAACAGCATAGATATATTCAGATTGTGATTAAAATAATAATGTACAAAATAAAACAAAATCGATCGTAAAACTGACACTGCAGAAAACATGGAACATTCTAATGGAACATGGAACGTGTAAAGAAAAATTTCCTTAAGAAATATATTCAACCCTTTCTTATTAAATGCTTCGACCCATCATTTTTATCTCTGGTTTTATAAGAACATCATATATACATATATACATATGTATATGTAATAGATGAATATGGCAGCTGCACCGTCGTATCTACAAGATAGAGATTCATTTCTTTCAGCGCATTTATTGTTTAGCATATGAATAGTAAACACACGTATACGTGTACATATATACGTATGGATGTTGAAGTATACCCTTTGGCATATTACAAAGAATTGAATAAAGTTTATAAGGAAGCCAAAACCAGTCCGCGAAGAGAAGCAGTTCTTTGCCGTGAGAATATGCGTGCGCGTAAACGTGTTAACATGTAATTGTATGTGCATGTACGTATACTATATAGTGCTCACATAGGGAAGAAGCCAGGTGTTTTATTTCAAACCGTGGGACTCTTAAAAGGGGATGCTTACACCACGTCTTCTACTTGAAGAATATGAATGAAAAACAAAATTCGTGTTTCACCGACCAACAAGAGAAACGACATTAGCTCGACTACTTTCATTGTATTTTCTTATTCGATCGAACGTAACTTAACCCCTAGTCCTCTCGTTTTTCTCTTCTTCTCTTTTCAGCTAATTTTCTCTTTTCCTTGTATTTCACTACAGTAAAAAGAATCAAACCGTACTTTAGTATGAATTTTTAAGCCACAATACATATCATATTGTATTTGTATTACTTAGGAAGATGAACAAAGAAATATCGAATCTATCATTGTCCATCACTTTCTTCTGCTCTATTCTTGGTCGAATCATTCGCGAATTTAACGAATTCGATCGTGAGAGAATGATACTATGAAAAAGGAAAATTGATTCCTTTTCGTTTACAATTACAAATAAATTTTTAACGATCTTTAACGGAACTAAAGTTCAAATTATCCAATAATTATCGACTTCTAGAAGCTTATGTATATGATCTGAAATTTACTGAACGAAACAATGATATGGACTAGTAAATATATAGATATGAGTAGAAATTAATAGAATAAAAGTTCTCAACTTATTCATCGATTTTTAATTTTTATTGCAATATACTTTAAAACTAAAAGAATGAAATTTTTGCGATATTAGGATTAGGATGATAAATTTAAGATAAAACGAACTTAATTTTTTCAACGTTTTTTATTATTCTATTTCACACATAAATTTTATCTAATTGTAAAGAATATGTACATTTGAGATTTGTAATGTAAAATTTGTCATCTGTCACTAAAATTTAATATATTTTAGATGTTACATGCCACTTATTTGGATATATCCAAACGTAATATACGTAATATACGTAATATAAGGAATTGAAGACATTTTGTCCTGTCCTTTTTTTATTTCTAAATAAAACGAATATCAATATACATAAATAAACAGTATATTTTTATAGTAACAAAAGATAAAGATTTTGTGTACATTATTAGCTTTTCGAAGAATGAATAATTTGGAGGATATTTTAGTCCGGTATCGGAAGCGCAACAGATGATAGGTCGAATAGATCTAGCAGGCCGGGACGAGTGCAATTTGATCTAACCTTCAACAAATAATGCCCACATCCCAACCTGTTAGTATCCTCGACGAATTTAGGTAAAATGATTACCATTGTCTTCTTGTTAATCCTTTCTCCACCAATATTCATCGATCGTTGTTTGTTTCTGTCTTCTACGATGAAATATAATGCATTCCGATAGGCCGGGACAAGTGCAATATTGAGAATTATATTATAAAACATTGTCACAAATCTCGGCCTATCTTCTATGCAAAATAACAGATTTTCTCGTGCTAAGATAAATTACAATAGAACAATGAAATTTATATGTACAGCAAGGTTACGTAAAAAATTGTTTATATAAAACATTTGCTTCTATTAGGTTATAAGGATAGTTGTGTAATGGTTGGAAACAAAAGCCTTCATCGAATCTTTGTGTAAACACGTGCTCTTGAAAAAACCCCTATCTTACAATCAGGTATTTTCACACAATCTCTTCGATTCGGTCTTCAAATAAGTCATTTCCAAATCAAAGAGAACACTATCCATTTTAATTCATTTATGTTATGAATTATGATAGATCGTGTGCTAGTGTTATTTTGTACACGAGTTTGGGTCCACTACAGCTTCGTGCACAAATATTACGTAGAAACCGGGTACGATTAACATACAAGGTACGCGCCGTATAATTTTAAGTCAAACATTATTCGAACACTTTAATTTAATATTAAGACTTAAATTTAAAGGAAGCCCTTATAATTTTCTTGGTTAATCTTCACGCACATACCTACGACACACATTCGATCAAACGGCTTTCTACAGTTTCGGTAACTACAATTTTCAACAACCCATTTCCTCGATCTTGCCTCTTTTCGAACACGATAAAATAAAATAGCAGGTAGACAGCGTTTGTAGTCCGCTATTCAGTAACCGTCACAGACATATCGCAGTGAGTAATACACATTTTGGCAAAAACACGTTGCCGGTGTACACCCTAACCCCCAAATCAAAATAAATGACGTCCTTCACCGGTTGCCAATATCCCGCGCAACGGTTATCCTCTCTTCCTTACCCCTCGTCACGTTCAATGTTTTGTCCCGTTTCGTCCCGTTTCGTCTCTCATCTAGTTGGAAAGTGCGATGTAAACGTCGTAAAATCGACGTAGAAAACCAAACGATCCGAGTTTATTCGTCCACTGCACGACACTATCGACAAAATACAACGTATGCATCACGATTTATTTTAGAACAATACATTGATGATAACTACGACGACAACGGTAATAATAATATTAGCGATTACAACGATAACAAGACGTAAACTTCTTCCGTTGAGCTCGTGTTTCTCGAGAAGGAAGCACGAAAGACGTGACAACATCCCACCCAGAGAGTTCTCGACAAACTGCTGCTCGTGACCAGGTGTCTCTTCTCTTTATTCCTTTTGGGTCCCAAGTACATGAAAGCCCCCAGCTATATAGGTACCCCTAAGGGTCGATGGTGGGGGCTTATTCTTATTTAACAGCAACGAAGCAGGAACACCAGCAACAACCAACTTTAAAGCTTCCCTCTTTTTCTTTTTCGTGTCCTTTTCTCGATCTCTTTTTACTCTCCGTCTTTCTCCGTCAGTTTCTACCTTCAATTCTTCCAACTTCCTCCCCTTTTCTTCTCCCATTTGCTATCCCTTTCTCTTCCTCCCTTTCTTTTCCCTTCCGTCACCTTCCTTCTACTTTCTTGTTACCTATCTCTTTCTCCTATTTATTCGAGTGGCTTTATTCTTTCTTTCTATCTTACGTTCCTTCCTCGTCCTTCTTGGGCCACTTTGTAGCGCAGATCTATCGTTAAAGCCCGCCAAAATTGTATCAGCTGTCCTGAATTTTGCTCCGCCTGTCAAGTACGTGACGTATACGATTCTTCTTGTTCTGTCTTTTTGTTAGCTAGGTGTCCTATGGGAAAAAAGGGTCACCCGAATCTTACAATAGTAAGGCTATTACAATTTGCGCAGTGACACTTTTCGTGACGTTTTAAAAATATCGTTTCAAAATTATCGTGCATAACTCATACTAAATATGCATAAATACGTAACAGCTTATTTTTAAATAAAAACGCATTTTTACTTAAAATAAGTCTTTAGCTTTACTGTATATTTGTTTTAAGAAACAAAGCTCCCTTGCAGTTTGTACTACGTAGTTGCAGTTACGAATGATTAAACGTGCGAACGTTGAACATATATCATTCAAAACTTGGACAAAGGAACATCAATGGTTAAATATCTTCTTCGATGATAAAATATCATTTTTTCTAGATTATATTTACATCTGACAATTACCTTAACTGTAAAGTTAAATTGCTGCAATTATACTACATAAACATTGTTATCAATTATAATTCTGATTCCAATACATATAACTTAATTAATAGATTTGGGATAGAATAATTAAATTTTTGACAAGTTGATGAGATCAACTAATTTGACCGTAAACTGAATTGGATTTAACACCTGGTTCTGTCATTTCAATATGCATTCATAAAAATATTATGTAAACACATAGGATTGAAGTAGCAAAGACAAATTCGAAAATGAAACTGAAATATTTTCCTACGAAGTACGCGATATGTTTAATTGAAAAACGTACAATTTGATGATATAACTGTTTGATCGAGTTGCTGTAAGTTTTCAAGTAAGACATTACCTTAGTGTCATTCTTTGATTTGGCGTTGACACGCGTTGATACGCAAAAGAAGAAAGAAGATTAAAAACAGAGAATGATTGAGAACCACTTGTAGGAGGACAGCTGCCGCAGCGAGCGCATCTGCTGTCGGTTGCGCGGGCACGCGCGCTTACATATCCTTATTCCTATGTTGGTACTATACACTCTATATAGATGTACACGGGTCGAACGCATACGGTACTCCTCTGTTCTCTTTATTTCTACCGTGTTGTTCCATCCTTTTTTCGCTAGTCCTTTCCTTTTCCCTTTCTTTCCTTATTTTTGTCCGAACATTCGCTGCCCCCCTCCTCACCTCCTCTCTCACTCTTCTCATTCTTTCCTCCTTCCCCTCCTATCTACCTGTGTCCTTCGTTCATTTCAGTTGGTTTCTTTTTTCTCACCCTTCAAACTGCGACATCGCAGCATTCGAATCCCGTTTTCAATATACCTTCTAGCAAATGCGTCTTCTCGTTGTATTGGGGGTTGACGGACCATCGTCTTCCCTTTAATACCGTTCAGGGTAAGGATTTATAATCCATGAAAGAGAGGGTCTACTCGTGTTTATGGCATATACGATGGTTGTCTGATTTCGAAAGGTTCGTACACCTAGTTCATAATACAGAGCTTACGCGAGCAATAGGGTTTTCTACGGTGTGTAACAGCACACGATGCAGCTTGCCATACAGCCGGTACGTAGGCCGCCGTGGTACCCGAAAATTTTCTTTGTTCCCATTGTTCAGCGAATTTCCACCGTGCTTTTACGATAGCTACGTTTCTTAGAAAATTGTTGAATTTGTCGACCGAGGGATTTTTCCATCTGCTTACCTTGTTCCGCCTTTATTTCCTTCCTTCTTTTTTTCTTCTTTATTATCCACGAAAACCCTCACGGGATTTTAAGTTCGGCTCTTTTGTTCCTTTGCATACCTGCTCTCGTTGAAACGAACTGATGCGGTAGTTATTGGTATGCTTCGTTTAAATTTTTCTCAAAATTCACTGAGTTCATCTACTACGTTTATTTTCAGGAACGAAAGAATGTTAGTAGAAAATTTGCCATCAGCACTTAATTTTGCAAAATGTATCTATGATTCTTATCTCTAGTGAAGAATAAAATTGAAATCTGTTATAATATTTAAGGCGATTTCTTGAATGTTTAGCGTGATGCTAAGGTTAATGCTAGATCAATTTCGTAGAAAGTTAGAATTTCTTTTCTGCAGTGTTATTTTTGTTATCTTATCTTTAAATAAGAAAAGTTTTGAAGTATATCGACACATGTCAGAGAATGGCATCAATGTGCAGCATGTGCTTCACACCGTAGGGCCCAGATGGCAAGCGTTGAATCCCTTGCTTAAATTTTCATCACGATATAACACTACATACTGCCTTCTAGACCACCTGTTCTATGCGTAGTTTGAAACTATTCCTATAATTTCACATTACGTACAAATACATATATGAATTAATAGTGTGTATAATAATAGAAAAAATTGTGTTATTTTCGTTAATTTTTTCAAACTATTGAACCTTTATATCTGTTAACCGTTCATATGTACGCTATGTAAATTATGTATGTATATGTGTAAAGTATAGATCGACCAATTTTTCAATCACCCTGCATTAATAAAGAAATTCTTATTTTTAATATTATACCTTATAAAAATGTTTGTGTTACCACTAATATAATTAGTGATGTTAAACAGATGTTTCTATTTTTTGTAATCTGTTTAATCTACGTTTACATTAAATGGAAAAAGATTTTATGCATAATGATCTATCTATTCGTAATAATGTATTGAGTTAACAAACGGTCGTTCCGAGCGACGTTACACTTCGAGACGAAATTCAAAAGATCTTTGTTCGTATCGAGGAAGTGAATCCGTGGTCGAATTCAAACGTGTCCGTGTATACAAATACTTTATATCGTCTATAACAACCGGAAGTTGAACATACATAATGTTTCTGGGTGCGCCTGTTTGTGCTATTTTTCGCTTCACTGGCAAATAAAAACAAACTACTGATTAATCATGATTTGATGAATGCAATATTCATTATTACAATGCAAATATATATAAAAGATATCTTATTATTTCGGCCAATTTTCTTGGGAACTTATTCCATTTCTTTTTTATTTACATCATTATCATTTACTGATACTATTCTGATAATACTAGAAATGAAAATATTTCGGAAAGATATAATCTATAAATAATTATACACGTCCTATCAATTTTATTTTTTAATGTAACAGCAGTTATAAATCATTGCGGCAGTTAATATGTTAATGTAAATCATAATAAAGGGAGGATTTATTTTTTGGTATATAGAAATTCTAAAGACCATAGTATATATAGAGACATAATTATAAATAATTTTGTAAACTACTCTAAATGATAGAACAATAAAAAATACTTTATTCCCCAATGCTTTGATCCAATAATAAAACAGATTTCTTTCTTATTGATTGCACGAACAGTCGGTAAGGAATTACCGAAATAGAGATACAAGGAAAAGTAGGTCAAATCCTTTCACTCGTTGGAATTAATTCTTCAAAGTATTTACGATGGCACAAATAGAAAGTATCACAGCTAAGCAAAACTTCACATTTTCAGAAGAATTAATTCCTGCTACAAAGATTGTTGTGTAAAATGTCAAAGTGAAATTGTTCAACTATCAATTATGCAGATAATTAATAAGAGGAAGCTATGAAATATTGAAAATATTAATGGTCCATTTGATACAAGTGGACCATAGTTTATGTTTTAAATTACAGTATTATTTAAAAGTTTTTATATTAAGTACCTTTGCTGTTATAATATATTATATTCAATAATGGCTAAAATAAAAGATAATACTGTCCAGATAGTATTTATTTCTTTACTGCTGGACCTTTTGGCATTTACTATGATATTACCATTGTTACCAGCTTTATTAGACTATTATAAAGAAATAGAAGATAATCAAGGCATATATTTTAAAATTTTGTATTACATACAAAATGCAAGAAAATTTTTTGATGCTCCTGATAAAGTCAATACAGTACTTTACGGTGGTTAGTCTTTTTCCTTATTTTATTTAAGTTATTGATATATTAATATGTATTAACATAGCTGCATAATTTATCTTATAGGTTTTCTTGGTTCTATGTATTCTTTCCTACAATTTTTGAGTGCTCCGATAGTAGGAGCGTTATCAGATATATATGGAAGGAAACCATTGATGATATTTTGTTTAACAGGTATTGCATTGTCTTACCTGTTATGGGCACTTTCTTGTAATTTTGCTATATTTGTATTAGCAAGATTTGTTGGAGGTATTAGTAAAGGAAATATTAATTTATCAATGGCTATCATTAGTGATGTTACATCTCCAAAAACAAGGGGAAAAGCAATGGTAAGGTTTAAGATAAACATATGAATAAATGCAACATACATTGAAGACAGATGAATGTAAATAAAGAAATAAGTTAATCTTTCTTATTTTCAGGCACTTGTTGGCATAGCTTTTTCTATAGGCTTTGTAGCAGGTCCAATGATAGGAGCATTTTTTTCATGGATTTCTAGTGATAATAGAAAAGGGACTTGGTACATAATACCTGCAGTATTCGCTCTTTTCTTGGCAGCGAGTGACTTGTTTTTTACTGTTTGCTACTTAAAAGAATCTTTACCATTGAATTGTAGAACCAGTAATTTTGTAACTGGTGCTTCTGGAATTCTTACTTACATTAATCCTATAGATCTATTCCAATTTAATGGAGTATCTCGGCTAACTTTGCAAGGTGAAGTTGCTTTAAATTAGCATATTATAAATTCTATAGAAATACATATATATATATACAATTTCAGACAAAAAGGATTTAAAAACACTGGGTTGTGCATATTTCATATATTTGTTCGTGTATAGTGGCTTGGAATTTACCTTAACTTTCTTAACTCATTATTTGTTTAAATTTACAAGCATGCAACAAGGATGGATGTTTTTGGGAATTGGATTAGTTATGGCAATTTTGCAGGGAAGTTGGGTACGAACAATTCCACCTAATAAAACAAAGTTTGTTGCAGGATTGGTAAATATTTTGAAAACACAGAGCAAATATTTCTGCCATTATTAATTTTACATTGATTAAATTATATTATTATATATTAAATATTTTAGGGTTTATGGTTGATTATTCCAGCATTTATCTGTGTAGGTTTAGCAAATGATATATTGACATTGTCAGTTGGAGTATTTCTGTTTGCAATTTGTGAGTATATTGTGACATAAATTTATGTATATGAAATACAACAAATATCTATGGATTATTTATTATATTTGATTAAAATAAATAAAAATTTTATATCTTTTTCATACATTATAGCAACTGCCATGGTTGTTACATGTATGATGACGCTTGTAACACGTATTGGTCCAGATCATCAAAAAGGTGCAATAACAGGTGTTTTTCGTTCTCTTGGAGCATTAGCACGAGCTTGCGGACCTATTGTAGCTTCTTCAGGTAAAGATAGAATATTGAATTATTTAATTCAATAATTTATATTGAATTATTATTTTAGCTTTCTGGTGTATTGGTAGTAAGGCAACATATCTTACCGGTGCTGTATTTCTTGTACTTCCACCTTTAATTCTTCAAACTGTTAAGTCATTTTGAAACAAAGGAAACAAAGGTATTTATATAAGTATTGTATATTTATATTTGTACAGTATTTTTACACATTTTATAACGTTTGTTGTTATAACGTTTTATAACGTTATGTAAACATTTAAGAAAATATTCTTTATACGCTTTTTGTATCATGTATGGAGAGTGAATAATTGTACATTTTAACATGCAAATTTTCTCTCTTTACTCTTCCCTCCTTTTCCGCCATGTTTAGTAGTTATTGATTTATCGAAAAGTTATCAAATTAATGGTACTGTGATATAACATGTTTTTTCCTGCGATAAACCTATAAGGAAAATACAATTAAGATATATTTCATTGATGTAAAAGAATCACAAAGAAAATTATTGAAATCAAAGATAAAAATATTTTCTCCCATTTCGTACGTCCCTGAGAAAATCATGATTTTGCGTATGCGTAATTGGTGCCTCGTCACGTGTCCTACCCTCTCCCTTTTGTGTCGCGCCATTTACGGTAAGAAATTCTCGGAATTCTTCTGTTCGCGGGACTTCGTCGACGTCCGCGTTGATGTGAGTAACACAGAAGGGGGAGAGTTATTGATGCGATTCGCGAGTGCGACCGGTCCCTCAATCATTACGTTTACTATTATTGCGCGGTAGACTGAGTTTGATCAGTTCAAAGGTTACATCTTCAACAAATCGAAGCAAACTGAAGGTATCTGAATCATACAGTACAAATCCTAGTTGCTTCTGTCTGCGGACTAGCAGCAGGTGAGTGTAACCAATTCTTAAAGTGAACATCTTTTTCTTTCGCCCCTCCCGCTTATCTATTTACGCGTTATTGCAATACGTTACGTTCTGTTATTTCTAAATTTCGATATCATACTCTTTTCTTTGAATTGTATTTAAAAAATTAAATTAAAAATTGAATAATCGGTAAACTTATTTTATTTAATTCAATTTATTCAATATCTTTTAAAATAATATTAAATATATGTAATTTTTCTTACTTGAGTTTCGGAAGTATATATATCCACTTTAAAAGAATGTACGGTTTCTGATAATATCGAGTATTTCGTTTTATCAGGTAATACTGATACTACACATTCTGCAAGAAATATAGACGAAATATCTGATGAATACATCTTTATTAAAAATATTAATTAATAAATTTGAAAATGTAATATTGTCAAATATCAAGTAGATTGTTAGTTTGTGGTTATATTATTTTTAGAGCAAGAACGTCTAATATTCTTTTAATGAAAACATTGATGTTAATTAGTGAAAAATAATAACGCAACTAAATATGTTTAAGGTAAAGAATTTATAATTACAATCAAAATGTCACTGTGGGCAAAAGCACAACAATTACCACAAGATGCATTGCAAGAAGTACGTTCAGTTTATGGAGAACATTTTCCGATTGAGGTCCGACACTTTTTATCTTCTTGGATAGAAGAAAAAATGTGGTAAGTTAAATATATTTGCTTTCATCTATTTTTTAATTTATATATATATGTATATAGAGTATTTGGAGCAATATTTTTACTATAGGACTGATATAGAACCTGATAATCCACAATATGAACAATATATAGCTACTCTTGTGAGATCTCTAATTCAAGAATTAGAAACTAAGGCAGCTTCATTAAACACAGATGACATGTTTTTAACAAAATTAAAATTAATGGAAGCTGCAAAAAATTTTCGTGTAAGTTTTATAATGAAGCGTTAATAGTTAATTTGAACTATATTAATTTAACACAATGTATCTTTTTTTAATGCAGCAGAGATATACACATAATCCTACAGCGTTATTTAGAATAATTAGACATTGCCTAGGAACAGAAATGAAATTAGTATCTCAAGTAGAGAATTTAGGAGGTGCATTAATGAGTATGGCAGGAGGAAAAGTAGGATTGATTAGTGATGCTATAGCTGAAATAGCCCAACATGTTGAGTCTTTGCGTCGTAGAACTCAAGAAACTGGAGAAGATTTGCGAAAAATGGAGCAAGAACAGGAGGCATTTGCTATTAGTTATCATGAATGTACTAAGCTAAATGCACATCTTCAACATCTTGCAACGCAACCACAAAATCAACAAAATTTAGATATGGAGAAAAAAATTAGAAGGTATTTAAATATTTATATAATTGATCCTTTGTTCTACAACAACGAGTGAGACCCATAATAAATATTTGGGACAAAAACAATAAGCAGACCAAATGTAAACAACACTAGCCTGGCTCGTGATACTTCATTTGGGACAAATGTAAACAACACGAGTCAGACTCGTGGTTCAGTTGCGCTCCATATTTTCTTACTTTAGTTATGTGTATTTCTTTGTTATGTTCACATGTTTAGGTTATAATTCCCTAAAGGAATTAAAAAACCTTATACCTATCATGTCAGTAAAGAGAAAATCTAATATTGATGATAGTAGTAAGAAGTATGTTATTATTGTGGATAATGATTCAGTAGATTCTTCTGATATTGATAGTGATGGTAATATTGTGTTTCCTATTGTGTTTCATTGTTTAGAAAAATATCACACAGTTGAAGATTACTAATTTTTTACGAGTTTTCACAAAATATTATTAATTTAAACTAAGTATTAATTTACAAATTGTTACTGATACATTATCCGCTTTCAAATAATAAATCATTTTTTACTGATGAATCGATCATAATTACTTCCCAGATATCTTAAAAGTACTAATTGTGCCCAAATATGTTTATTATTTCACAATTACTTTCGTTGCGCCAAAATATACATGTCATAAGACGCATACATTTTGCGCAAGTTTGAGCACACGGCTAAACAACTAACGCGTGACCGACCTTTTTGTTTATTGTGGCCCGAGCAATCGGGAGTTGGCGGGTAGGACAAAGGGTTAATAATATTGTGTATATCTATTGTAGGATGAGGCACTTGATATTATCATCTTAACTTACTGATCTCCTTTGATCTGCAATATTTTTTGCTATAGATAATAATATTGATCTAAATCAAAATAATATCAGGTGTTCTATCTTATTGATGTATATAATAATAAAACGTAAATAATGAAAATAATGCTTTTATAGGCAAAAAGAGCAACAAGAACAATTACTGAACCATAAAGTAGCAGGTTTAATGCAATTACGACTGACATTAGCTGACAAACTGAAAGATACTATTACTAGATTAAATAGCTTGCAATCTAGAGTCTTAGACGATGAACTTATTAGGTAAAACTTGTTCAATTTCTTTCTCTTCAAATAATTGTGCAAGTTGTAAAGATAAAAATACATATTTATTTAGATGGAAAAGAGATCAACAACTAGCAGGAAATGGCGCGCTGTTTAACAGCAATTTGGATTCTATTCAAGAATGGTGTGAAAGCTTAGCTGAATTAATTTGGCTTAATCGTCAACAAATTAAAGAAGCAGAACGTTTAAAGCAAAAGTTTGCGTTAGAACCACCAGGAATGCAAGATATTCTTCCTACTTTAAATGCCCAAATTACACAGTTACTTAGTTCGTTAGTTACAAGTACATTCATCATAGAAAAACAACCACCGCAAGTAATGAAAACTAATACTCGTTTTACAAGTACAGTACGCTTGCTTGTTGGCGGAAAATTGAATGTTCACATGACTCCTCCTCAAGTTAAGGTGAGCATTATCAGTGAAGCTCAAGCAAATGCTTTATTAAAGAGCGATAAAATGGCAAAGAATGGAGAAGCTAGCGGAGAAATTTTAAATAATACGGGGACGATGGAATATCATCAGGTAAGAAGAAGAAAATAAAATTATCATAATTCACCATATTGCTAAAACAAAACATGAGCCATCATGCTTTTACTTTCTAGGCAACAAGACAACTTTCTGTAAGCTTTCGTAATATGCAGTTAAAAAAGATCAAAAGAGCAGAAAAAAAAGGAACGGAATCTGTGATGGATGAAAAATTTTCCCTTCTCTTTCAATCGCAATTTAGCGTTGGGGGAGGTGAATTGGTATTCGCAGTTTGGACTCTAAGTTTACCAGTTGTAGTAATTGTACATGGAAATCAAGAACCACACGCATGGGCTACAGTTACATGGGATAATGCATTTGCTGAACCTGGAAGAGTACCATTCGCAGTGCCTGATAAAGTTCCATGGGGTCAAGTAGCTGAAGCATTAAATGTTAAATTTAAATCTGCGACAGGTCGTTCATTAACGGAAGATAATTTACGATTTCTCGCGGAAAAAGCGTTTCGCGGTGGTAATGCAAGTGGGCAAGACTACTCTAGTTTGCTTTTGAGTTGGGCACAGTTTTGCAAAGAGCCATTACCAGAAAGAAATTTTACGTTTTGGGAATGGTTTTATGCTGTGATGAAATTAACCAGGGAGCATTTAAAAAGTCAATGGATGGACGGTTATATATTGGGATTTGTGAGAAAGAGACAAGCAGAAGAAATGTTGGCGAGTTGTGCGTCAGGAACATTTCTAATGCGTTTTTCAGATTCTGAACTTGGTGGTGTTACTATTGCTTGGGTTGGAGGTAAATATCTATACATTTTACTACTTTGAATTAGAGTCGTTACTGTTTTCTCTTTCAGTCAATATTCTCCAATTTTATATTAATATTTGTAGATCAGACTGAAGTTTTCATGTTACAACCTTTCACGAGCAAAGATTTTGCGATACGTAGTTTAGCTGACCGTGTGTCCGATTTACAACACCTGCTTTATCTCTATCCAGACATATCGAAAGATCAAGCATTTTCTAAATATTACACGCCATTTACAGGTAAATATCCTTTACTCTCGTTTCTTCACTTTTATTCATTTTCGTAATACTTTGAATTGAGATTGTGTAAAATATATTTTATCATAGAAAATCAATCTACATCGGCAAATGGATATGTGAAACCGTTTTTGGTAACGCACGTACCTGGTTGGGGTGGGCCTGGTGTCGGTGGTCAAACACCGTCGCATTCCTCCGTAGTAGGAGTAGGAAGTAGCGGTCAAAGTGGTCCCGGTGGTAGTTATCCAGCAACACCATCAACTATATTTCAAGCGCACAGTCCAGATCCCTCTGTAACGCGTGATACTCCATCAGTGGCTTCCAGGTCAGTCCCCTGGATTTAAAATATTAATCGTATCATATACATTTTTTTATTAATATAAGCTGCCATAGAAATTTCAATATAAGATATGCAAAGATTCTTTTTTGTTTCTTCGTGCAATGTATTTAAATATCGGACAAGTATATGTTCTAAGAAGTGTGTCTGAATTTTTTAATACATAACATACCATTTCCGGTGACTGCAATAATTATTTTATATAATATTATACGACTATCGTATGTACTGTTTACTAATAACATATCAAATCGACATGATGTTTGAGTACTTAATGTTTGGTCAATAAAAATAGATTAACGAAGAGTTTCCAAAAGGCAGAAACGACACATTCCTACGACTAATAACACCTTTGCATGTCTTCTATATTCTATCTGTGCAGATGAATGTCAGTATTGTTTTTTTTATGTTTTCTTTTTGCGAACATTTAGCAAATATTATAATTTACAATAATACTGTAGTTTCAAATTTTGTAAACTTTTTAATGAAATTTTGAAAATTTTTATATCTGATTACTATAACGTAAAATGAAAGTGTAAGTAACGTTAAACCCTATCAAACAATTTTATTTACGATTAAGTAAATTGTATACTGAAGAATACTGGATGCATAAAGACAATTTTGATAAAA
Organism: Bombus flavifrons; assembly: GCF_040668555.2. Taxonomy (NCBI): domain Eukaryota; kingdom Metazoa; phylum Arthropoda; class Insecta; order Hymenoptera; family Apidae; genus Bombus; species Bombus flavifrons. The sequence goes on along the minus strand of NC_138451.1, from coordinate 12,185,638 downwards.
TGCATATTTTATTATACACACTATACTGACGATTGCTGAAGTTAACTAATTTTTTGGCGTTATTCAGTTTTTTCCTCTTACAATTAGATTTTGTTTTAAATTAACCCTTTGAAGACGAGTATCTGCAAATAGCCGCCCGAATCTGTTCACAGTTCCAGACACTTATTTTGAAGTGGCTGGCGTACGTCTATTTTTCTGAAATATTTACGCGTATTTACGCATAAGTATAGTAAACTAAGCAGTATTATGTTTTTGATGAAAGAAAATTATAGATTTTTAGCGATGAGACCTTATCTTCCGTTTAACGTAAACTCGCGATGTAGGATGATGGTCAAGTCAAAATGAATTTCAGTCTTTCAATGGCATTACCAGACGAATCAACAAGCTTTTTATATATTTTATATTTTTTATAATACTTTATACACGATGCCTAAAAAATCTAGAAAAGACATGTTCGATAGTGATAGTAATGATGACGAATATTATTTTGAACTTGACAAGAGAAGACGACGACAGTGCTTCAGGCAGTGGAAACAAATTCCGTTCAATAAGCAATCGGTTCAGAAGTTTCAATATTTCTAGTGATAGTGACAGCAATGATGAACTAAATATTGATGAAAATAATATAAGCCTCGACAATGAATAACGCAAACGTTCAATGTGTATATTTTCTCAACTACGCGCACCAATACCTCTCGTCGAGCGGCTCCGTCCGCAAAGATTTAACCTTCATGTTATCCAGTATTCTATGCTGATATTATAATTTTTTATCAATAAGCATATGACTAGTATTAAGTGGCATTATTAAAAAGTTCGATATAATTCAATAATGCCTCTATTAAATTTCCAAAGTCCTCCACAAAAATGTTTCTATTACTATTTAAAGAGAACAGAAATACGTTCTTAATGAAATTGTTGATAAATGGGCTATTTCATGCTTATTCTGAAGATTTACGCGATACTTTGTAGTACAGAGGATAATACAGTTATATTATAATATTTCAAACTTTATAAAATTGCTTGTAAAGCAAATTGTAATGAAATCCGTCCGACGGATAAAGTAGATACAATAGATTGGAGGATCTTTGGATGTATGGCGTAAAGATCATCGATCTTTTTAAGTTTTTTGCTCCTTTTTCCTTTGTTTCTATCATAAGTTATAGTACGTAATTTGTAGCACTAATAATGAACATAAAAAAATAACAGATTAAGGACCAATAACATATGCGTTCTCCTCAGACTGCCAAATTTTATAAATTTTCTTTTTTTTTCTCTCTATCTTTCTTTAAAGAGAAACGGCTTATCCATGGCATTACAAAACAAAACAAATAAAAGTGAAAAAGCTGTTGTATCGCTAATAGTATTCTGTACGTATAAATATATATTCTCTCATACATATACACATGTGCGTGTTGCACACACATGTGTGGACATATACATATATCTTTTTATATATAAATCCATGTGAAAGAGTAATGTGTTACGAATCTATGCATGTGTAAAAGTAATACACGAAATTTTGAAAAATCGAAGGCATAGGCCTGGAGCAAGCCGGTACAACCACAGCAACGGAAAATTAAATGCATAAACGCTACTCCTGATAAAAACACAACTCCAATCACAGTTACAATTCTAGTACTGGCAATCGAGTGTATTTAAACATTATTGCAAAATTGTTATGAAGCAGTGGCACTAGAATTTTAATAAAAATTCGTCTAAATAGAGTCATACAATAGGTGTAATTATAATAGAGTAGAAATCGGGGATAATAGCTCTCAAGTGACCGATCAATCTTGGCTAGGTTGGGGATTTCTTGTGGTTGTTTGTATTTCCTTTGCCGTGTTGTACCGGCTATCAGGCTAATCGGTCACACGTTTCGACGAAATAGACGATTCTTAATGATTCGTATGTATGATATAAGCGATAAATTGAATTTTTCAAGTAGTCAATCAAGAGAGAAGGAAAAAGAAAAAAAAAGGAACAAAATTGGATCGAATCGGTTTCGTATCACACGCAATATGTTTTGATTCAGTAAGAGTCTCTTGTTCATTACTATGCCAGTGATTGGAGTTGTGCTTTTAATTTGTGGTAGCTACGCTCCGGGCCTTGGCCAGTCAAGCGTTGGGCGAACAAATCCGGACATGGACTATGTGGAGCTGATGGGTCACAGCGAACTCCCCTCGATCGACGAAAATCTCAACTTGGATCACTTTACTTTCTCTGAGTTCATACAATCTTACAACACTAAGCCACAATAGGTATGTCAGGCGTGATATATTTCTTGTGTCTATCTATCGATCAATTATCTTTATTTCTTATCCCAATTATATTTTTAATCGTACACACAACGAATGTAATGTGTTATTATCGTTGTTTTATAGGGGAGGGATGTAAAAATGTTTTCGTCGTTTGCAATATATATTATCTTAAATATATATACACACACACACCTATTAAGTAGGTTTGTCTCCGAGAAAACCTGGCATATCTTTGATTTTCATCGTATAAGAGTGCAATATGTTTCAAAGCTATTATTGTCGAGTTGCAATTACGTATGCCTGAGCGTACCATGTGCAATGGTACTCTGTATATCGCTTTATAAACCTAATACTTAATTTTCGATTTTGACTAAATGCTTGCTACGGAACGACGGTACAATTTAATGTATGGAGTGTTCAATTGAGTGATATTGATCGACCGAAAGCATTCGAGACACACGATTGTAGAAACTGGTCTTTTTCTACCATTTAGATTTTATTCGAAAACAAACAGTGTTCGCCACAAAGTATCGAATATTGTGCATGAATACTTTACCATGACCAGGGAAATATTAATGTGTAGTGTGCAATTATAATGCTATATATACAGGGTAACGATAATTGTTTTACGAGTATAAGATTAAATGAACTTTGTGTTTTTCTCTTAAGTAAAAGATGACTTACATTATGTGATCAAAGTTTTAGTTATTAATTGGAAAAAATGCACAAGAGAAACTGGTAGCAGGTGACGATGAGATCTAGATGTCAGCTGAAAGTAGAATTGCTATGATAATACGTAGAATATAATGCAGACAATCATTTGCACGTCCATTCATGTAAATAATGAAATAAAAAAAAAAAGAAGAATTTTAATTTACTAATGGGCCAGCGTGCCGGAATGAGAAACGGGGTTTGTGCAACGCTAATATGAAGTATGTGTAACATGTAATCAGCGTGACCTAAATATGTGCCTTATAATCTTCGAATTAATGCTCGTTATATTTTTTGAAAACTCTTATAGACAAGTTGCATGTATTTTTAGCAAAAAATTTTGTCTTCGACTCGCCGTTTAACTTAACTAACGAAGAAATATTATGTTTCTTATCATTTAAATCTCTTTTATATTGAAATCTAACTTTCAAAAATTTTTGGAGAAATTAAAATTGAATATTTCCGTTTGGTGCGTGATATTTTTAGTGCGATGTACGACATGCGACGAATTTATATTTTTCAATTGTTACCGAAGTAACTTAAACTTTTCGGTGAACCTTTTAGATCTCTAAGCGTAGGAAGTTTCTATTATCGGTTAAAATAGATAATTACATATTCGTTTTCTAATAATCGTTCCCTCCCCTATAGTTTATGTACTTTATTAAAAACTATGAATTGTTGCGCGTATATAAAACATCGATATACGCTAAATTTTTGAATAGGATTGAAGTCGTCGTTATCCTAATTATATTTACTATATATAATATAAATATTATATAATATTATATATATATATATATGTACGTATGAATCCATGTACGTACGTATCTATGTATGTATGAGTGCATGCATGTACCTGATCGTGTACATGCGTGTACGTACGTACACGTGTATGTATGGATGTATGTAAAGATAAACTAAATTTTGAAAGACTAGTGCGTTAATACTGTTTATTATTAAATCTATTGTCTATTATCTTTTATCAAAGATTAGAGTTTATTTTATTATTGAGAACAATTTTACTGTTTGTAAAAGATATACGTTATTATTATCTTTATTCCTCTATATATAATAATAATTATTATTATATAAGCGTAAAATATAAGATGTGTTCGCATACCGAATAAAATAGCTTTTAATTCGATTTTTAAATTGTTTTTATTCAAATTTCAAACAATTCAATATCTTTTCCTCTAAATATTTATTATAATATACGATAGAAATTTATATATGGGAAAATAGAGAAGTTATACAGAAGTTTTGTTACTCAGATTGCAACTATTTTTGTTCGTATTTCATTCACACGTCACAGTTTCACATATTTGTGCCGGGAGATTGTCGTATTTGAAATCCAAACATTCGCAACCAGCTGGCATACAAGTATCTTCGTAATATCCGGGCGCGGGATAACTGACTTGGTAAATAGTATCAGCACACATAGGATCTGAAGGTGGTTGATATTTTTCTTTAGATGCCCATGGTATATGTTCCTTGGGAAGTGGAGTCCAAGACTGATACGATAGTTTGTTTATAGTGTCATATTCAATTTTTTCAGATCTAGCAGTTTAGTAAAAAGTATGTTGGTTAGTCAAGTTGGTCAAGGAATTATTGCGCAATATGTTATAATATTAGGTTGCTAGATAAGTTCTGTTCGCTAAGAATACATATATAATTAATGACAATTACAATTTATAACATTCATCTATGTGCATATAGCATTATGTCTCTTTTATAAAGAAAAAGGAACTTATTAAGTTGTTTGCTACCACAAAGTTGTTTCTTTTTTGTTAAACTTCTTTCAATTTTGGAATGAATGTAATAAATATCCTTTAACTTTGGAGAGAAAGTGTATACAACAACCCAATATGCTTGGCTAATAAGAAATGTCTGATCTACCTCTGATACTGAACGACAGGTTTAAAGCTTTTAACCCATTCTACTGGCCCAGGTTTCGCGTAAGATAGTTTCGTTGTAGTTTTGTTGTCAATAGGTGTATCTGGGCTTCGAAGATTATCACATGGAATAATGAGATCCGGTCGTAACGTAATTTTTTCCACAAAATCGCAACGGTTGGTAGTTTCGGATTGCATTAGACCATCGCCTATCATGTTTCTGCTTCGAGGTAATATCGGCAAACGTCTTTCGCTTTGGACCGGTAGGTAACTCAACTGTAGGAGAATTAATATAGAAGGAAACAAAGAGTAGTAATAAGAGATGCACAGGAAGAGATGATGGCAAATGCTATTAGTAAATTAAGGGTTGTTAGAATAAAGAGACAGTTTCATTTTTCAGCAATTTAAATAAACTAACTCAAAATCAAAGCATTTTTTGATATATACTATAAATTAATAGTCAACTAATATTTGTAATAATAAACTTTTGAACTTCTGAATATGAAAGCTTTAAATATGTAATCTATAACTTTCTTTCTTTTCCAATAAATATAATTTAAATATTGAAATTGTCTTCTTTTTGCTGTGATGTCTTCAGATGTTATAGAAATACATTTACTTTGCTTGTTGTATCTGTTGAAATTTTGCCATCAGGTTTCGAGATAGCATTGCAAGGAATAACAGGTTCCACTCGTTCAACGATAGCCGATTGCAAATAGCTTTGTTTATAAATAGTATCCGAGTGAAATTCACCACCGATAGGAAAGACATTGGCAGCAGTCGGCCGTACAGGTTTCTCCATGCATGGCTCTTCGTTCTTTAAGAAACTTTCAGAGTACGTTGTCTTTCCGCACATAGCAACATCTGGAGCTCTATAAACGTTATAGTAAAAACATCCCTTTGGTTTATCTATTTAAATCGAATAAGCCACAGGGTTTAATTATGGCAATCAATATTTTTGAGATGTCTAAGGAGGTAGTAAAACAGATGTTTAGTACAAAAATAAAGAAACAAGTTTAGTAACATAAGACTAGTTGACAGCATATTATATTTTAGTAAATACTATAATATTGTATTTTAATAAAAGTCCTCCCTTGTAAGACACAAAAAGTATGACTTTCATATCTTTCCCCTGTGGTATTCAAATGTAATACATATATACTGGTAGATTGGTTTCTGCTGCCAGGAGTACGTATCTCTTTCTGGAATGTGAACAGGTTGATAACTTAACTTCTGTGTAGTATCAGTAAGAATCGGTTCACTAGGTGGATAGTAAATCGCTATGGGTTTGAAGTTCAATGTCGGTTCCGTACAGCCTGGGTCCGCATAAGAAAGTTTCGCTGTGGTACTAGCATCCAGCTTGCCGGAACTTACACGAATGTTCCCACAAGGTATTATAATTTCTGGTTTGTCCACGTATTTACGCGGGTAATCCCGACGAATTGTGGTAACAGACTCCATTTGACCAGATCCGATCATCGGCCTAACACATCAGAGAATGACATCTAACAGATTTCTTAATTTCATTCGTTTCAATTCTTTAAACTCGTTACCTTTGCCTGGGTATGATTGGTTTTGTTTTAGGAATACTCCCAATGTGTTTGTAACTCAATTGATTAGTCGTTTCACCGAGAAATCGAGCATCGGATTTAGTGAGAGCAGGTTTGGGTCGGATAGGTTGAGATCGGCTGCGTCGCATTTCCGCATGATCCACGTTTAAATATGATAAGTGATATGTGGTATTATTTTCGAATAATTTCGAAGGAGGCTTATACGTTCTCACCGGAGCGAATGACTTTGCTCGAGACGGTTGCACGTATTTTCTTGTGCACTAGATATGCACGATATTAAATCACCCAGTTTATCAGTTGGAAATTATAATAGAAAAATTAGTGGGTTCGTTACTTTAATGTCACAGGGGCATTCTGCTGGTTTCTGGCACGGCAGTTGAAACTGCTTCTTTGTATTCTGTATCTCCACTACTTCCATTTTGCACTTAATATTATTATATATAATAATAACAATCAAAAACTATTTCCCTTTTTATGAATAAGATAGAAAGACGTGTTTATAGTCAATAAATTTAGATTCTCAAAAGATTCGTAATATATAAAGTATAACAATATAAAACAATAAAAGTGCAGCTGCGAACACGAATCTCTACATTCCGTTTTATGACTTTAGTGACATACAATTTGGAGAGGCAAACTTCGAAGTTACTGTTATGTCATCGTTATTTAAATGGAAACAAAATAAAGCCAATGATAAAATCGATTGTGTCGATGATCGATTTGTATACTCAAATCATAGCAATGGTAAGAACAAAAATATTTGTTGATATTTTATAGACCGAAATGATTTACTAATAATAACTGTAATGGAAATTTCTGTCTTAGCTACTGATAGAAAATTTATTTTCTCGTACGTATCGGATAAAAATATAATATGAATATGTAGAATGTTTATTTTAAACAATAAGAATATGTCTTTTTGCTATTTTAGATCACAGTTAATTTTTAAGATTAGATAAATGTTCCTTTTCGACAGCATCTAGCGAAAATGCATGTAAATCGATGTGTTTTTAAAATAATAGTACATGGAAGACATAGAAAACATACAATGCAATTACGTGTAATTGATCACGTTTCATTTTAAGGGGATGTCATGTATATCCGTAGTCGTAAAACAGTGCCTACATTCGTTTTATCATTTGTCTCACATTTCCACGAAGCATATCGAAAAACATTGTGTTAACATTATATATATTTACTGTATACAATATAATCATACTATGATTCGAATTAATATAGTCGAATTAAAAGAATATGGTATAAACACAAGATAAATTAAATGTAATTGTCGATAAATCTACGCGGACCGTAGATTAGAAACTAGCGTTTGAAAAAAGAGGTAGTAATGCGTGATAAAATTAAGAGAGACAGCACAAATAATAAGATGCGATATTTGTAATGCATCGAATAATTCTTCTCAGTTGACACAGGGCTAATGCTATTTTTCAAGCATTCAAGATCTTTTTAACACCAAGAGAAGAAAGGGCTTTTATTCTGGAAGCGCTGTGTAAATGTATCAGAGAACGAGAATAGTCTTGGTGCTCCGTTTCCCTTGGCCCTGTAAAATAACATTGGTAAGATCAAATTTTATTTATATATCTTCTTGTAATTTATAGAAAATATATAAAATACTTTTCAACGATCACAGCAGGCATTTGTACCAACTGCACAGGGCTTTTGGCATCCTTTAAAGCTTGTTGTAAGTTCAAGATTTGACCGCGCATTACGCTCATTTGTTTATCAAAATGAGGTCGATCGAAACCTTTATCTTGCTATAAGAATAAATGTGTTTTACTGTAGAGTTATGATTGTAGAATACTATATATATTTATATAAAATAATCGCCATTTTATACGACTTACTTTAAATAATTGATATAAATCGTCACAAAGATCTTGTACAAAATTTTGATCCGAAAGTTGTGGTAATACAAGTTCTCGCGTTACATCGCTAAATGGTTGTTTCGCTTGACTTAACCATGCCCAGTGATACGGATAAGCACGCCATGAATCGGGATGTTTAAAAGGAAAAGCCAAACCATTATCTATAGCGGCTATTTTTACTTCACCCTGTTCTGATCCGTTTTTTCCTTTACTATTATCGTATTTAATTAACCAATTATCATTACCTTAAAAAAAGTCAGTGTGTCATTAAATAGTTTAACTTTAAATATAAAAATAAAAAAATCTTACGAAATGTTAAATACCTCTGTCAGTATTTCTAATTATATAGTCCAAAATAACTAAGCGTTCGAATTGAAGTTGAAATTCTCTACTAAGACGTGGTGATAGAGGTTCATTTTCCCATCGCCTTAACCAGTAATCAGCATCCTTGTAACCATCTACAAAAACTTGAAAAGAACCAACTTTCGGCGGCAAACCAATACGATTGAAATGAGATCCCACTGTAGGAAACTGGTCCATGATAGCTTGCTTCATACGAGCTTTTTGACGGTCTAAGCGTGGGTAGTTAAATGTTTTACTGACAAGTTTGACTACTCTAGTATTTGGAACTATACCCAGACCCAATTTACGGTCAACTAAACTTGCACCCGCCTCACTGAGGTATCCTTGATTTGGAATTAAACAACTTCTCCCAAAACAACACGGACAACAAAGTTTGTGCATCCATTTTGTCCATTTTGGATTTAATCTTCCATAAGGTTCTTCATCCTTTGGCTTAAAAACACCTATTATTTTCTATAAGACAAAATGTCTTGTTATTGTTATAAAATTATGATTTTAAATGGTTGATACTATTAAATAGATTGTAATTTTTAAATATAAAATGAAGTTATACCTTACCCCTGTGGGATTTTTTACAAAGTAACTGCCACTAGAACCTTGGTATATCCTTTCGGGGGAGATTCCATTGTCTATTGCCAATTCAGCCTGCCATACTAACTCAGAGAATTGTGGATCATCTATAAGATATAACAGATTTGACTAGAGATAAAGAATTAGAAGATAAATCTATTAGAATAGATATTAACAAACCAGGGAAACGATTAAAGGTGACATCCAGCTCCAGTCGACCAAGGAGAGGCTGGCTCTCCCGGTCCATCCCAGGGGAATCAATGGCTATGGTTTGTTCGTTGCTCAGATTGGGAACAAATTCAACGTCTGGTATTAGTTCTGAACACTCATTTACTGGCAAACAATTGTTAGATGTGATTGAAAGATCTACCAATGCATCAGTTTCCACTAAGGCAGAAGTATTAGTATTGTTCTGGCTATGATATTCTCGATAAGGCACGTGTAATTGCCGCTGTTCGGAGTCGCTCATTACAACCGAATCTGCTAGTTATTTGGCAGATCCCTTTATCACCCGTTTGTTTAAAAAATCGTTTGCACAAATAATCCTATCTATTTCCCCATATTCCTTTCCCACCTGTCAATGATGCAAACAATCGAACTCGTGTTTAACAAGTATTTTCGCCATTACAAATTTTAAAGCGATCATTGCGTCATTAAAATAACAACTCTGAATTATTATGAATTTATTAACTTATGAGAATAGCCATAGAATAAAGGCATATGTTTATGATGCTTAGGGGAGCACTGTGTAACTAATTAATATCTACGACTCGTCATTCCAGCAGACGATATCAGCTGATAGGATTAACGCCATACTTAATTTTTTCTATACTGTTGTATATGTTCGCATGTAGATATAAATTATAGCTTTCCATTTATACAGAAAATACATATTTAATTATATATATACTCGTCATATTCTGTCTACATAAATTTGTCTACACAAAGTGAATATAATTAATTGTATTTTATAGTTTTCTTTCAAATCAGATATAGTGAATAATAATAAAGTTGCCATATAATTTTGAATAAATATTACACTTTGTTAATACATTTTATTTATATACACATACCATGAAGTTGAAAAGTATGAAACTGAAAAGTTTTTTTAAAGATGCATAGAAAAAACTTAAATTTTGTAGATACAATTAAAATTCTCAAAAATGTATGATGTTATTTATAAAATCTCATTTTATTTTTAGTTTATATAATAAACAATGTTAACGGATAAAATTATAAAACATAATATATACATAAAATTCATCACAAAAATTGTCTAGAAAGTCACATCAACCAATCAGTATATAGAACGGTCTATCGAAATATAAACAAGGAAGATAACGTTAGAATAATAGTCGTGTGTGATATTCGTATCCGTGTACTTACGTGAGCCGGTGCTCTAGTAGCTTCGGTTTCCCTTGAACCTTGTCCGGTTATTAACTTATTCTTTTCTAATTAAGATCGTGATGTGCCTTTTGCGTACTTACTTAATTATTTTGTATAATTCAATAATTCGTGCATTGATTACGCGGAACTTTTCATCTTTATCGTTATTCCTCTACCGGTCGTCATGATTTATAATTCTCATAGCTCAATTAGATAACAAATTTAATTAACATAATTTATTTAAAGTATTTAATTACCAATTATCAATGTAAATATTTATATCTTAAAAAAGTTATATATGTGTTTACATACACATATATACATATATATACATCTACATATGTGTATATATATATGTACATACATACACAAATATACATAAAGGAGGGAAAATAAATTGTACATACGAAATTTTAATTCTAATTCTCTCAAAAATAAAAGTTTATCTGTGCAATTAATGCATCCTGTAAGGGGCAACATGTTTCTCGTATGCGTAACTGTGGGCCTTGTACTTTTGGCCTCCAAATACCACAAAAATGTCTTTCAAAGTGTTAGACATCTCTGTCAATGTATAAACAGTAAAAGCTGTAAGCAAAGTGATAATAAGAAAAAAGATCTTAAAATCACATTGGACAAAATCATTTTAGCTGATACTCCAGAAAAATGTGATTATGCTATTCAACGTATTCATTGGTAAGTTGTACAATTGTTTTTATCTTAATATTAAATTACATATTCTAAATGCTATATATAGAAAGTATACACTAGTGCTCTATTTACATTTTTTCTTGTATACCTAACTATGGACTTTTAGAACGTTATTTATATTGATATATATTTTTTTAATTACTTACTTGTTATCCTTCAATAAGTTCCTGCTATTTAAGAATTTTAGAGTATATTCATATATTTTAATTATACATATATCTTTTTACAATAATAAATTTTTGTTTGATAATGGTCCTAAATATATAATTAGGATATTCATACATTTTATGACAATACATAATTAAAAGTATAGAAATGTAATTTTAAACATCGTCATTATTATTATTCATTTGTTTATCTTGGAATAAATATCTTTTGTGTTAAAGCAACTTGTCTAATGATGTGTTGGGTTTTGATTGTGAATGGGTCAATGAAGGATCTGTTTCTTTACTTCAACTTGCTACATTTAATGGAGTATGTGGCCTTTTTCGCATTGGCAAAATTGGATATATTCCTCAAAAATTGAAAGTATGTAATATTTCACAAATTTAAATCAATATGTAAATTAAATGGTTATGTAAATAATATGACAAACATTTTTTTAGGATTTACTAGCTAATAAAGATATTCTTAAAGTAGGAGTTGCTTCATATGAGGATGGACAGAAGATATTAGCAGATTATGGGTGTAGAGTTAGCAGTACAATTGATTTAAGGACATTAGCAGCACGAGTGAAGCTACCAAGTCCACAAAGTTTAGCTGCAATGAGTTTGCAATATTTAGGCTTGGAAATGGATAAATTAATAGAAGTTAGGTGCAGCAATTGGGATGCTGGCACCCTTACTGACGAGCAAGTAGCATATGCTGCTTGTGATGCAATTGCATCTGTTCTTATTTATGACCAAGTAAAATATAATCTATAATGCATTTTAAATAATTTCATTACAGAAAAATATATCTAATAACTTATTTCATATTTTATAGATTACGCAGAAAATGAAAGAGAAGTATTCATTGTGGGAAATCTTAAAAAATTATATAAAAAGCATGTGTAATAAAAATCTAAATATGCATTTTCATTGTGTACCTAATGATGTAATTGATACAAGGTAATATGTTTAATATATTAAAAACATTTATTTTATAAATATCGAATATTAAAAATATTTTGAATTCCAGGTTCAAGGCTCAACATGAACACACAACTATTACAGAAAATAATCATTTTGGCAAGATTACTAAAAATTGCAAAACAAATAATAACACTATACGTAAAAATAATGTACCTACAAGAAATAAACCATTATATCATAATTGTTACTTACAAGCACCAGATGGAGAAATATTATGTACATGTGATCGTAAAAAAGCAGAATGGTATCTTACAAAAGGATTAGGAGAAGTAATTGAAAAGGAACCACTTACCGTCAGGTTAAAATTTGAACCTTCTGGGCGAGCTTTGGGACAGGTTGGACAGTATTACACACAAATTAAAATCAATCAGTGTGTGGTTTGTGGAACATCAGATAAGTTTATTAGAAAAAACGTTGTACCTCGAGAATATCGTAAATATTTTCCATGTAAGTTAAATTTCTTTTAAATAAAATTTTATTTAAACTTCACATATAGTAAATTGCGTTATTAATAAATTTCCAAATATTTTCTAGTGGTGATGAAAGCACATCAATCTCACGATATATTATTATTATGTCCATCTTGTCATGAAATAAGCAATTATCATGATCTGCAGCTCAGAAGAAAGCTAGCAGACATGTGCGACGCACCTTTAGTTGGCCCATTGACACATATACGTAATAAAAATGCAAATAATTCAAGGAAGTTACATTCAGCTGTTAAAGCTTTAAGAGAAAGAACAACTTTGCCTGATGCACGACGTAAAGATTTAGAACATTATATTTTAGAATGTACAGATGAGAAACAAGTTACACCTATTCTGCTTGATGTATTAAACAAAAAATTAGAGAACACAATATCAATACCCAATCCTGATCAACATAAATGTCAACCTCATGGTTTAAAGGTATCATTAATAAATGTTCTTTTGTTCTATAAAAATATTACAAATTTTATTTTTCAGGTTGTTCAATATTTTCATAAAAGAGAAGGGGGTTTAGTAGAATTGGAACGTATGTGGAGGGAACATTTTCTTCTGACTATGAAGCCAAAGTATCTACCAAATCTATGGTCTGTTCATCACAATCAAGAAAGATTAATTATTCATCAATCACAGAACAGAATTAAACCAGAAGATGCAAAGGTAGCTGGTTTGGCATACTGAATTTTAAATATTATGTACCTAAAGGACTCGTATAAGAGCGAGTACTTGTATTAAAAGACTGTTACATAAATTTGTATCTCTGGTTATGTGCATATATTTATATATATACATGTATATACATATTATTTATATATTTAGATCTACACACATGTACATAAGAATCGATAACGTTTTTCCTTTTCTACCTTACTTTGATGAATAAGATTGGTTGCAATTTGTAAAAACCTTTAATTTGTAAAAAACAGAGACTTGTGATACTTTAAATAACGTTTTATTTTATTTCAACATTTTAACCAATACTAAGATATAAGTATACCAATTTTGTCGATAGATGTTCCACATTATTTATTGGTGACTAAAGTGTCATTACATTTATATATACAGACTTCAAAGGTATATCAATTAAATTTCTAGTATTAAAGATTTTTTGAAACATTTTGTTGCCTAGAATTACTGTTTGGAGGAGGAGTCTTCATAGTTTTTAGTTCTTCGTCAATACGTTCTTTAGCACGTACAATTTTTGACTGAATATAAAAGGAACCACCTTTCGATCTATCATTAACTTCCATAAGATGTTTATAGTTACGTTCAATAGCTTCTACTTCATCCACTCGTTCAACATTCAATATTTGTAGTGCTTCTTCCAAAGAAATACCAGTCTTATAATTGGCTGCAACATGTTGAGTACCTCGTGCTCCACCACCTGTTTTATGTGCAGCAGCTTGACTTGCTGCAATTTCTTGTCGTAATGCACGTGTAAATGCTTTAACAACGACTTGTGTGCCCATTATAATTATTTGTACTAAGTGTTTTGCCATAACCTCTTCTCTCTTATTGAAAATAGTTGTCAAAACAATTTGCAGTATATTTTTCTTTTGCGGGTTAGCTTTTAGAAAATATTTATACTAAACAAAATTCGTTTTTTATGATATTCAAATAGTAATATCACTGTTTTTAAATTTTTACGATGGTTTCTTTATATAACTTATTTGTTGCACGTCTCATACTCGTATTGCACCATTTTAAAACGCACATGTACTATATAGAAATACATATATTACTCTAATATTACTGATTGTCTGTACATGAAGTTTCTAATTTAAAAAATGATGTCTATATTACAGTATCAAATAAATTTGTAGAATGCTAACTTTACATAAAGATGCAATATATATTAGATAGATAGGCTATTTTCGTTTTTAGAGGACGTGTGAGGTTATGATTAAAGCAACATCAATAAAATAATGTTAATTAAATTTTGATTAACATTGGAATTAAAAAATCGTTAATTCAATAATTTATAATTATTATTACTTTTATTATTCAATAATCTTATATTTACAATCTGTTGGTCAATTTTTATGTGAAATAAAGTAGAATCTGTCTTTGAACTTCTTACTAAGATGAAATAAAAGTATTTATATTCTATCAATTTATTTTGAATATTAAATGTATGCTCAGTCAGGTATCGGCAGCGTATTAAAATATTTCAATGCATTAATTGCACAAGAATTTTCTAAATTATACAAAGGATGAATTATTTTCACTAAATTTAAATTAGGTGATCCAATGATCAATGGCAATGGAGAATTCTGTGCAATTGACAATCCACTGAGTGCATAACATGTATGATATACATCTTGACTTCTGAAATAAATATAATAATTTATAAAATTGCTTTTACAATAAGTAATAGCAGTGTTTCATACTTTCCAGGCTTGTCTACAAGACTTCCATGAGGATGTTGGCAGCAGATTAATAAATATTCTTGTAAGGCCTCTTGATTAAACAACCAATATGCGGAATTAAACACTTTGTTCTCCATACTTAGAATTGTATGAATCAGTGGAAAGGCTCCACCTTGCCAAAATGAATAACAGCCATCTACTAGTTTCTCTGTGCGCCCCTGGAATCCACCTTCCAAACGCATTTGTTTGTTTACTATCCACCTCTGAAAATAAATAGATATGAAGAATGGCTTTTTTAATGTATACGTATTATAAAATTTACTATATCAGCTGAATACCAGAAATGATTTCAAACAACAGAAGTGAGGTTTTCCAAGAAGCATAAGTGCTGCTAACCCACAAAATCCATATCCTCCATGAGCTTCCATGCCAGGAGAACCACCAAACCCACCTTCCCATGTTTGACATTTAGCTATCCAACTTTCACTTCCCTTAAATATTTCAGGAGTATATACATTTGTCAGTTTTGCTACAGAAAGAGCACAATATATTCCTCTTATATCTGTTTCTCCATCTTTATGTAGACTGAAAGAACCATCTTCTCCATGTAAAGATGCTAAAAATTGTTTAAGTCCTTTTCTAAAATCAATACACAAAATCTTACAAATAGAATTTTTAAATCAAAATCTCTTAAAATGTGTACTTTCGATCACTATGTTCATTTCTTTTATGTATATACCTATCAATTACTTGATAAGCTTGAGGAGTACCAATAGTACATAAAGCATTTATTGCTGCATATGTAGAGGCTAAATGAGGATGCTGTCCTGGACCTCCTCCAAAGCCTCCTTCTGGTGATTGACATTTGGCCAAAAAACCAATAATTTTTGAATATTCATCATATTCTAAACGTTCTCCTAGGATTTGAAGAGAATGTAAACTCCAATAACAGAGCCACGGTCTGCTAGAATCTAAACACTACGAACAAATATATATAACAATTTTAAGTGTAATTAAAACATAGATTGCTAATAAATACAATCTAGATATTCTTACCTGGTAAGCTTCAGTAAGATGAAACAAAGATTTTTTTAAAAACTCAATATGTTTCTGTCTTGTTAAAACAGGTTCATTACTTAATTTATATAATTTCAGTATATCATTTTCAACACGATCCTAAACTCAAAACATTAAGGAATATTAACAATACAAAAAAAGAAAGGTATATCTGATAGGTAATTAATTTATTGATATTGAAAGCATACTTGTCGTATTGAACTTGTTGTTTGATATCCTTCATCATCCTGTTTTTGTTTTAATATCTCGGCATAAGTTCTAATGTGTGGTTCATCACGTTCACTAATTTTTGAATTCCACATGATCTATTAAACACGTGGATATATTGTATTAACAATTGAAAGAAATAAATCATGTATTAAAATAAAGATATGTATATAAAACGAAGATTGTACTACGAGATTTTAAAGGAAAGACAGAAAAAAGATGGGTTTTTTGTCATCACTTTAAATGATAAAATTCTGCTTCTTAGTAAAACTTTGAATTTCAAGTAAAATTTCTTCGAATTGAATAATGTTGTAAGGGTTATATCACTTTCACGTTGATTGTATAATAATTACTTCAAGACTCAAGACAAGGAGAAGGTTAAAATTTCTCCGACAGTAACTAATTAGAAGTTGTACCAGATACGTAAATGATTAAAATGTAAGAAGAAAGCTTTAGTTATTAAACTTGTCGTGTGATGGTGCGCTTTGTCTCCAGGAGAATTAACCTACTCGAACATTTCTTCTTAATTTGTAATTTTTATACGAGTAAAAATGTCAGGAGCATTTTTGTTATAAAATATTATTTACACGTATATTGCTAGATTGATATTATTGCGTAATAAAAAGAAAAATAACACGTGGTGTTTAGCACATATCGTGAACTGCAATAATAATAATGTATATTACGACAGATACTAATTTTTTATCAAAAAATTTTGTTATTCATACATTTTACGACGAAAGGACTTGTTTTTGCTGGAATCAAGATAAACTTATAATATTTCCATATACAAATAATGAGTACGTATCTGTTAAAGTATTAACAGCTCCAGCTCCAATAAAAACTATACAATGTTTTACTGGTCGAATTTTTTTAATTTGCATTCCACACGGCGTTTACAAACTTTCAAGGGACCGAGAATTTGCTGTTCTAAGTAAAAGTGCGATTGGAATGGGTACTGTTTTTCATGAAGTATTGATACCAAGAAATGAGTATCTTTATTTGGATAATAAGCGAGAAATGACAAATAAACTGCTATTTAAGCTTTCTTCCCAAGAAACTAATCCCAGTCAACTGTATGTTTATCCATTAAATGCGGATAGCATTGTAGAATATTTTATGAAAACTTTAACAAATAACGATTCTACTGTAAAAAATTTATGCATAATTGCAGATGGACTAAAACTTTTAATGCTAATCAATGAAAATGTAAAAATAATGCATAGCAGTATTTATTCCATTAGTAATATAATACCTGTACGAAAGAGTTCCAAAATTGCAGCATTACTTCTTACTACAAATACAAATGTTATTATTTTAATGCATTCAAAAGATAATGTGCTTGTTTTTGAAACAATTTATATAAGAACACAGATACAAGCCATTTGCGCTGGTTTTAGCCAATCCCTAGAAGATATATTATGGATTGTTTATTCACATGAATCTAAATTATATTATGTAAAGAAGCAATTACTAATTGATAATATTTATCAAGTAAAAGTTGAAGATAAAAGCTTTGTTTGTTTACAATCATATGACTCTAATATAATCTTAGGTTTGACAGAAGATAATCAATTAGTAGAGTTTCCTATAAGTACAGTAGAAAGAACACTGTCAACGGAAAACAATACTTTTATTAATCTTCACTCCAATATGTTAGATAGTGTGTCACTTATAATGGATAAGATTTATAAAAGTACTCAAGAATTACAAACTTTAAATGAAATATTAACAGCAGAAAAGGATAAATTAAGAAGAATAAATTTATATGCACATAAAGATAAGATACAGTTATGTCCAAAAATGATGATAAATTACATAGCAAATCGGATATTTTTATCAGCAAATTTTCACGATGTCCTGCCAAAAAATAGTTGGGTCGTCCTTAATGTAAAATTGGGATATCGAAATCTGTTTTGTATGAAAAAAATAGTAGGTCGGGAGACTATAGTTGATATTTATATACCTGAAAATTTAATGGCAGATACATCACAAATTGCAATAGATTTAATAGCTTTTAGAGATAAAAGATATCCTTGGTGTCTAATAAGGAATTATGTAATCAGTGATTATTTGGAAAGAAGAAAGAAGAAAAAGAGATTGAATGCCAATTTTATAAATTCTAAAATTGCCATACTTGAAACTTGTATACAAGAAGGAAACATTAATATGAAAAAATTATCTGAAGTTAAGAAAAGTCTAAGAAAAGAATTTAGTGATATATAAATTTTAACAACATACAAACGAACGGATTTTTTTTAAATTTGATATTTACGTTATATTTTTATAATATAAATTTATATAAGAAATAGGAGTTGAATATATAGGAATCCAACAAAAAAAATCGAATGCATTTGAAAACAAAACTGTATCTTTATTTTGCGAATATAATAATATGTTGATAAATATTTGACTCTTTTTTTGGATACACATTTTTATCGACATGCTTTTTATCGATTCTATAATTATACAATATAGATTATACAATGTTGCTGAAACTATGTGCAATGTGCAGTTCCCTGCTATACACCAATACAGAGCATTTTGGTTTAGTATTAATGTGTATGCCTTTTTTTGGATAATATTTTGATTTATCAAGGAATAATATGCAGAAAGAGATAACTGAATATTTTTTTCTGCATCATGATTTTGGCAAAATTTTGCTATTGATGTGAGCAATATACACTTATTTTTATTTATAGGCACACTATTACATAATGTTAATCGACTAAAAGTCAGTTTACAAATATAACACACATAAATAGTTGTTATTTTTTAATTTTTCTTTCACATGCTTCACTAATATTTATATGTTCACTTAGTAAGATACAATTTCTGTTGTGAAAATAACATAAAATTGTTATGAGTATAAACTCACAGTTAGTGATATCTATAATTTCTATAAAATACTGTAAATATAAATAAATTTCAATAAGTACTTTAAATTGCTGTTAATAGAATGCATAATGACTAAATGGATTGTAAAAATATTGTCTGTAATATTCATCGAAAATTAAAAATAAATTGGGAATAAAGAACTAAGCAATAAAGAAAAAAAAAACAATAAAAGAACAATAAATGCTACACAATACATGACACTATATGGTCTATCTATTGTAATTTAAAGGTATGCATTGTCTAAATACATTAATGTTAATTGTAACATAATGTGTTAATATGAGTATATGGATCTTAAAGTTATATATTTCATACGAATGTAAAATATTCCATAAAATTGCCCAAAACATTTAAACATATTTTATGTAAATACTCAAACATATTTACATAAAATTCCTTAAATAATAAATATGTACTTATATAAAAATTAAAATCTGAATGACTTCTTTTAAATCTGAAGCTCATATTACATTAAAATGAATATTCTTTTGTAATGAAAATGCATAAGCTACATTTCGTACTTTGAAATTATAGTATCTCATTCAGTTTTTGAATAATTAATATTTACAAATAATGGTAGTAATTGCTTTCAATTTCTTACATATTTTTAAAAGCTATTTGAAAGGATTATTGAAATATTTATAAGTTTAAAAAATATGGCAGTAATGGTCTATCTATTAAATTTTAAGAAAAAATAATGATAAGCTGCAATAATTTATATCTAGAATTATAAATTTCATCACTCTATCCAAGTAATTCTATACTGTAGACTTGTTCTGCTTTTAAGAGTGAGTACATGAATTGAACTTCATTTGTCAAGAAAACCAATACTAAATTTTTTTTAGAATATCTAATTACTTTGCACATTTAACGGCTGATTATACATTTATGATTTTTTTATTAGAGATTTCTTGAAATTTAGAAAAACTTCTATTCGTAAAATACTATTTTAAACTAATAACTATTTGAAACTTAAGATATGTACAAATGTTGAACATTAAGTTTTATATCTGACACACACTCTTTTGTATAATAAAAATATAGTAATTGAGAAAAAAAAAATGGAATAAAAGCACACATTAGGCATATATCGTTAAAATATCGAACTCTTTGCAATTCACTATTTGTCTACAGGGATTGTGTTATCGCTCAACATTTCTTTTTTTTCTAAGAAACACACAACTATTCGTGTTGCACATACATGATAAATGAAAGAAGATTTATAAACAAAGTAAATTTCTGTTTTAAACTGAAATTTAAATTAATTGCATTTTACTATAGCAAATAAATTTAAATAAACATA
Organism: Bombus flavifrons; assembly: GCF_040668555.2. Taxonomy (NCBI): domain Eukaryota; kingdom Metazoa; phylum Arthropoda; class Insecta; order Hymenoptera; family Apidae; genus Bombus; species Bombus flavifrons. The sequence continues at coordinate 12,164,824 of NC_138451.1, read as the reverse complement.
TAATTTGAATTTTGCTATAGAAATCATATCTATTTCTTATAAAAATGCAATTTTTTAAATACGATTAAACACAGTTTATAAATTTTTTAAGGCACTGAATAAAAATACATAGTATTTTTATACCATATATACCGAGAGTCTCATAATTCATTACAAATGGGAACAATTTGTTCCTTCTATTTACACTATTCACATTTGTGTAAGGAATATGATTTAACGAATACAAGATAACTGAAAAATGACGTGTCGTTTCAAAGAACTCTATGTGTCTAAAGAATATATTAAACTATACATTCAGAGTTCTTTTAACCTTCTAATGTAACACGTTCTTAATCAAATACATCCTTGAATAAAGTTTGTTGACTTGATGGTGTAAGAAATGTAAAAAAACTAATTGTAGTTATACAACTGCATTTAAATTTGGCTACTTTGTTTTTAAATTTTTAAAAACTTCATTTGCTTTGTGGGGCATAAGCATAACAACAGGATCATTCATATGTAATTATTAAGAAATGTCATATAAATGTGTATTTCATCAGTATGAAATGCACATATCATTAAGTATCGTTCTTATGAGGAAATGCATGGTATAGTGATATTTACAAATGTTCAAGAAGAATAGTTGAAAAATATATATGCATTTTGTGATAAACAATAGAAAATGAAGTTTGATATAATAACGAGAATAAACAATCTTCAGTAAGTGTTCCGCTCTTTTAAGATATAAAATATCTATAAAAAATTATGCAACATTTATTGATTAAAAGTGTATTAAATTTTAATTACGTATGAAATTGTTTACGTAGACTACAAGAAGAGTCAAATGTAGATATATGAGTATCTGAAATTTTGGCAACTTTCCCTGAGCGTACTAACTTTATAGATGTAGAACATAGTGGGTGGTTTCCACAAACCCAACTATTTGAAACTTAAAATACACAAGATCAACTATCAATTTGTTTCGCGATAACTATTTAAGTAATTTGTTAAGTACCTAATGCCATGATAGCATTGTATGTCATAGAGGTTTTTCCTGCTCTTCGTTGTTTAATACCTGCAGTGTTAATGTCGACTCACTAAATGCTGTCGACTATTTTCCGAACGTTAAGAGTCTTCTTGCTTAGGCAGGAGATTCGTTCTTTCTTCTTCTTCGATTAATTTTTTTGCTGATATAGCTCTGTTTGCTTCTTGACGAGCCAGAATCTCTGTATTTAAATCTAACTTAGGTTGTGCTTGACCAGGACTGATTATTGTTGTCTAGAATACATGTATGAAGTCATTACTTTTTAGTATAATTTTTCACATTCTATAAAATTAAAATAATGAAATTATGATAATAAAAAGTCAACCTTTACTGGTGAATTTTTAAGTTTTCCATTATGATCATTATATAATGAGATGAATTTCGAATGTGTAATTGGATTAGCACTGACTGGAGCAGGTGAAGTTGGAGCAGTTGCACTATGAATAGGAGATTGCACATTATCTTTTTCTTTCTCCTTCTCCTTCTCCTTCTCCTTTTTACTTTCTTTTTCTTTGTCAACAGGCAATATCGGAGATTCTGGCATACTACGATCATCTTCATCCAAAGAATGTAGTAACTAAGAATTATGAAATTATTATATAATATAAATTTGATCATATTTTTAAGACCATTAATATCATGCAATTAACCTTTTCTACTTCGTCGTCAAATTGTTGTTCCTGACCGGGTAATGAATCTTTCTGACTTCTTTCTAGAAGTGTGGCTCGTTTCGCAGCCAAATATAAAGATCTTTTAATTTTGACGTAAAACACTTCTGTGACTGCCCGTACCGTATAGTCAGGAACAAATGTATACCGTAACATAGAATCTAAATTGATCGATTGTATACTTCCCACCGTTTGAGGATTTGTATTGGTAGGTGACTCAGCTGAAAAATTTTACATGTAAGTCCATGAACATGCTGAATATTTTAGACATAAGGAGCAAGCTTAACATAAATTTTACCAATTCCAACATTGACAGTAAGTGCTTGAGAACCAAAATACGTAAACGGGCCGCTTTCGAACATCATATTCTCTTTTCCAACTGTAACTTCAACTCGACCTTCTAAGATTAAGACGAAGTAGTCGACCGCTTTTCCTTGTTGATAAATTACCGCTACGGGATCATTTCTTGCTTTTTCGCGTGATTTCACTTTGATGTGATAAATAATATCTTGTTTAAGTAAACGACGCAAAATAGTTTCCGATATTGTATCGGGCTTAAAAGCATCTACAGCTGTGGATCATATATTACACTCAGATACATTTTAACAGCACTAAAATAATGTTTTATATAAATTTCATATTTTCTTAAATCAAAACACTTCTTCCTACTTGTAGACAAATACTGAAACATAGCCAATGTTAATTGAGGCGATATATGAATTCGTTGATTTTCTTTCTTCTCTGCAAACACGGTAAAATCTTGTATTTTATGTCTAGCTTGTCTTCTGCGCTTAGATTTATTATCCGCTGCAAGAAAACATTATTAATGTTAATTGCATTCATGCATATACAATATAGCGCATTTCTCATGCAGGTGACTTACTAAAGACGTCAGTTTCATCCATGATCTCAGCTTGAATTAATTCTTCTATAACATCTTCTAATGTAACCAATCCTATTACTTCATAAAAAGGATCGCCTTCGCCTTCATTATTAACCCTTTGAACAAATGCCATGTGTCCTTTATGACCTAAAATAAGTGTAGGTTAGATATATTTTTACTTTTACAAGAGATACATTAAACGATCCAATGACATAGAGTAGTTTGAAAGATATAAACCTTCTTTAAATTGTTTAAACATAATGTCTAGCGTAACATCTTCAAAAATAAAGTTACATGGATTTTGATAAAATTGACATAAAGTTTTTAATGGCATATTATCATCTGGATCAACAAATGCGAGATCTTTAATATAGAGCATTGTAACAATATTTGTTCTTGCACCTTCATATACTGGTATACGAGAAAAACCTAAAAAGTAACAATAATAAATGATGTAAACTGTACATGTATATGTATTATTATTTGTAAAAACAATATTCTATATTCTATTGATAAACATATAAGTAATGCAAAATTTAAACCTGATTTCATAATTTCTGATACTGTCTCAAAATCTAAAATGGCATTATAATCCAACATATATACATCCTCAATTTTTGTCATTATGTCCTTAACAGTTTTTTTTCGCAACTCTAATGCCCCAGCAATAATGTTCACTTCATCTTTTTCTAAATCATTATATCCTGTTGTTACCTATAGATAACAATACAGAATAACACAATTATATACTATATGTATAATTCACATATACTGATATGAAATCTTTGATAATGTTATTAGATTACATGAATAACACACTTGATAAAATTAATGGATATTAATTAAATATATTATTTATCTTTATATTAATGCACATATATATAGAAGATAAATTTAACTTAAATTGGCACAGTATAAGAGTGTAAGGTTATCTTATTTAAGTTTCATGATGATAAGTAATCTAACATATACGCTGAACAGTATAAAAACTCCAAACAAACGTCAGTAGATCTATATCTTACCTACATATGATTGAATTTAGATGTTAGTATAATTATCTGTCCTATCCATACGCATTCTGATAAGATCCATACAGGAAAAAATTTGGAAAGGAGTTTTGATAATATATACTTCAAATTGCAAACAGAAAAGATCATATTCAGAATATAGAAAGCTAAAAGAGAAAATTATAACAGTTGCTTCGTTACCCCATACCTTCACAAGTTCCTTTAACCGCTCACGATTATATACATTGCCAATTTCTTCTCCAAGAAGGAAATCTAAAAGTTTACTGATAGGATAACTCATTGGAAATGTTAATACCATAGTTAATTTGGTAATGTAAATAGTTTTTGCTCCAATACACAATCCATGTCTACTGCAAATAGCCTAAAGGTATAAAGTAATTTACCTAATTATTAAATTATCTCTAAAATTTAAAAGTTATGTTTTTATCCAATGTTTCTATTGAAAATAAAATATATACTCTTGCAAATATACTTACTTGTGGCGAAATTTCACCAAAAATTACAATAGCTAAAGTAGAGCAAATAACAGCAACTAATCCAGAAGTTAAATCATCTAACAAAATAGTAAAGATCGAATTCACCAAAACATTGGAGAATAAAATTGAGCATAACAAATAATTCCCATGATTTCTCACTGGTTGTATTGTTCTTGCATATTGTTTTTCCTTTAATACATGAATTATCGAATGAAATTGTTATAAAATTAAATAATTGAAATAACTCCAAGTAGTAGAAAGTAAGGTACCTTTTCTGTTCCAGTATTACAAAGTATCTTCAACTCAGTTCTGTCCATTGCCATTAATCCCAAATTTAAACCAGAAAATAGAGCAGAAAAAGTAAGACACATGAAAATAATTACAATACTAAGCCAAAGTGGTAAAAATTTTTCATATGTATATATCTGTAAAAATAAATATTTCTAATATATTGATTAATGGTTAATGGTATTTTGTTTTTATTATATTTTATTACTTACAGTTTGCCATGATTCAGTGCCTTGATGTCTAAAGAGTAAAGTGTTTGGATCTGCCTCTCCATATACTGGTTGTTTTACACATATGAAGAAAGGCGATCCAAGAGGTAATACCACATCAATAGTTGCAGTGTTATTTCTTACATTTTTTATCTGTATCAATCATATTTTTAAAAAATTATTTATGGTATAAACATTTTCTAACACGTAAGATAGAAATGCTTACTAAAAATTCATTGGTTTTAATCTTATCGCAGATACTACCCCTTTTGGCTGGTTCATCAGTAAAAGTAATCAAAGTACCTTCTGTAAAACCAAAACCAAATAATCTTATGACTGCCTTACTGCCAGCAAGTATCTCTGGAATACCATCTTCCCTATAACTAGGATCCTTTGCTGATGTCTCTATTCTCAGACCCTCAATAAACACATCTGTATGGATTTGCCGAGTAAATAGATTTTCGGGGTCATCATTGACAGCGGGTAATAAATCGGAAGTGTCACGTCTTGTACGAAAATATTTTCTGAGAATAAGTGACATAAAACAATAGATTAAATTAATCTTTATTTAAAAAAAGAAGAAGAATTAAGAATTATTAGAATTAACAAGAAGAAATTTTAAGAATTGTTACAAAGTTTATTTAATAAGAAACGTCTTTGTTAGTCTTTCTAAAAATAAAATTAATGTTTTAATTAAAAGAATTATAAATTTAACATATCTGATGTATAAGCAAAGTTAAAATTATTAATTAATCTTTAGAATTAATTGACCTTTATGCAAACAATTAATTAAACTTGCTTATATTTGAATGTTTAAATACGAAATTGTGAATAGAATCAGGTAAACATGTTCCTTTATAACGTTACATAGTAGCAAAATAATGATGTTTCATATGTACATATAATTATAGCATTATAGGAGAAGTCTCTTGCCGTCGATAATATCGGGATTTCCGCTTTCGTAAAAAATGGTGCCAAGTCATACGATAAATGTCTATTATTTATATGGCAAGAAAATTCTCTTTAATGATGCTCGGATAAAGACAAGTTATCTAATATTTAACTTACTTTGATTGTATTGGAGACCTGATAGTAAAATTGCTTCCAAGATTGGTCCATATTTCACCGAATATGCTGACGATCTTTAGACAGAAATAGATCGTAGTAACCTTAAAATTAGGAACTTTGTCGAACTTATATATCGCACGACTGCCATTCGGTGAGATCCAAATTGCACTTAATTTGTTTTCTGAATCGCAGTTATCAATTGTACGTGACCAGAGTAATGAGACATTATTCTCGAGGCCGGTGCCAAGAATTTCAATCAAGAAACCTGAACTAGAAGACACGTTCTCTCCCGTAAAAGATTTTTTCCTGATTAAGACATCCACCGATTTGACACTTAAATTATCAGATACTTTCACTTTTGTAAATGTATTAACGGTTACTAAATTGGATGTCACAAAAACAAGTAATAAAAGAGCTGCCGGTGTGCTTGAGCAGACAACATGTTGCGCCATCATGCGACAAGTGCACCGTGACAACTTCATACAGTCCTCAGTTAGTACTGCATTTATAATCTCGTATCGTCACAATACGCTTGCGTATTATCACAGATCAACCATAGTATAGATTTTACATCTTATAGAATTTAACCGTTTATGATTCGCGGTATTTTTGAACTTTCATTTTGGTTATTTTCGTCAGTTACTGTCGCTGAGTTAATATCCGCTATTTCAATATTTTAACGGCAAGCTAACACAATAACATATTTATATACGGATAAATATATGTATATACTATATAATATATTATATTATATCACATACGAAATATAATATCTCGAGTTACACTCGACGATTCATTCATTCGCATATAGAACCTTAAAGGGTTAATATTATACCAACTGATATACCATTTTTGGAAGAAGTTAAAAGTTTTATTTTCTCCTATTTTTAGTGTTTGCCAATTTACAAAGATGACGAGATGCTAACGCTAAAAAGATGTGGTTTATTCTGGAGAAAAAGATTACAAATGGAAAGTCTGTGTCGCGCGGTTAGGATTTGCTTTTTTGACTGACGAGGTTTGGAGGCGCTTTTGTAGTTCGTGACGTGGCGCCACTCATGGGTTGATTGTGAAGTTAGTCGAGGGGGCGCCACATAATTTTTCTATTTTGGCGGGAAATAAGTTACGTTTGCATATATGTTTTGTTAATGCGTGAAATGTTTGTTAATAGACCCTAATGGATTTTGAGAAAGTTTCATAAATTTTGACGCTACTCTGTTGTTAAATTTTATTCCGTTTTTGCTGTACATAATGCCGACCGGTTAGTATTCTTTGATAAATTAATATCTTGAAATGTCATTTATGAAATCAAAGAGGTTATTTTGAAACGTTGGGTTAAAATTGTGCTAATAATTTCTTTTAAATCTTTTAGCAACGTCTACATTTGTACAAGAGATAGTTAACGTTATTAAGAGATTCAAATTCGAGGAATTAGAATTATCAGTAGCGCCAGTTTTTCCAGAAATATCTTGGAATAATATAAGATCCGAATTAATTAAACATCATAAAAATTTTACATCATACAATGTAGCAGAAGTTATTAAAATGGTTGTCATCGTAAGTTTTATGTACAAGCATATAATTTTATTAATTTTATTTACTGTTATATATTGCGTTTCTTTTATTTTTTATTATAGGAAAAAAAAGTTACGGAGAAAATTTTAAGGGAACGTTTATCAACACTACGATTAGTTGGTAAGACACACAAAATTCAATCATAGACTTTATTTATTTTATAGATTGATGTAATGAAATTTTTATATTTCAGATATAAGCTGGCACAGTAATAAAAAAATGTGGTATGGCTATATATTAATAGGATCTGATAAAACTGTAAATTATTTCATAAACAGAGAAATTCAAAATAATATGCAAGATAATTTTGATTCATTAAATATGAAAATTAATGTAAAGATATATACACATAATGATATTACATATATGTCTTTAACAGCAACGAAATATAAAAATAAAAAAGGAAAAGAAAATCGACGTGCAATTTCACACGTTTTTGCTTTATTTATGGGTCAAAAATATTTTTTTTCTACCAAAAAAACTATTTCATCTGATATTTTAAATGCTGTAGTAAGAAGTTTGGGTTATAAAAACTCTAAAAGATTTAAATTGATGGGTAGAGATCTTAAATCTTTGAGCAAATTATGTTGGAAGAGGAAAGAAGGGACAATGAATTCTGAAAATATTAATAAAACTGTGGTATATGAAGATGGTGTTCTTGATATAAAGTAACTTATCTTTCAAAAATTTATATGTAAAATGAAACTTAAAAGTTCTAAAGAAAAGTAATATCACATATCATATATATCCTATAGGAAGACGGGCATAGACTTTACTCAACAAAAGCAGCGGGTAAAGTATGCAGAAAAATGTTTTGGTGATAATCCTCCTACCTTAGAAGTACTTGTTGTAAATGGGCCTAGTATGCCTTTGTCGCATGAAGGTGTATCAAAAGAATTACCAAATGAAAACATGCAAATAGCGTGAGTTCTTTTTAAATGAAATCATATGATTTAATATTTTATAGTTTTAACAAAATTCTATTTTTTTATGTATTTAAATGTATTTCAGATGGGAATTTCGCAGTCACAACATTGTTGCATGTTTAACAAAGTTAATAGAACGACGCATATTGGTTACACCAGTGCCTCATTATATATCAAATTTAATGACACTAGGAAGAAATGTATTAACACTTAAGAAGGATTAATAATTAATATTTAAATGTCATATTATACTGGTATAGAGCTAATGTGAGCAAAGCTTGCCTATTACTTCAATGATCTTGTAATTATTCAAATTCTAAGAGATGAATTAGTAAAAACGTATTACCATGATATATAAAAACATAATTTATTTATTTTTTTTAATGTTTTTGTTATTGACTATTACAAAGTTTTTAATATCTTTAAATAATTGTTACGTATAATAAAATGTAATTTTCATATGTCTAAAAATAAAGAAACATAGTACATTTTTCATTTTCTTTTTCAAACGTTTTATATTAGTCTCATTAATTAACAAGGTTAAAAGAAAGCTTATGATGTAGTATACGTGAAAAGTGGGATGTTATTTAAAGTACAATAAAAGTATATTAAAAGATTCTATAAATTAATATACTAGTTATATTAATTTACTATTATATTAATATATTAGTTATATTTACATTTATATATGTATATGTATGTACATGTATATTACAATATATAATATCAGGATAGGATATTTTCACATACATACAATTTATTTGATACTTTATTACAATAAAATGGCTTATAAATAAAAAGCTTTTATGGATAAATATAATGTTTACATGATCTTTTAATTATATAAGTAATATCGAAGTTAAATATTAAATATTTTATTTTTAAATGTATTATGGAGAATTAGTACATAGAAATACTGTCTACTAATTGATTTCTTGTAATGAAATGTGTTGTTTTATTTGTAAATATGTTTAGAAAGAGGTAAAACCAGACAAAGAATTATATTTGTAAATAGTTCCGATTTTATATTTAATGTTTATACGTAATTACTAATATTATGAGCTAATAAAATAACATTACCTATATAAATGCAAGTAAAATGAAGTGTATATATTATGATATATATGAATATTAAAAAATTTATTTATTTGCATGTATATTATAAAAATTCGTATTTTCAGCTGGAAATGTCGTCATCGTCTATTTCATCTTCTGATGTTAAATCTGGATCATTAACTTGTGATAAGCACTTATTACAATAGCAATGAAATAAATATAAAGAGCTTAAGGCTTTCTGTCGAGAATGTCTACTTCTTTCTAGACAACATTCATCAAGGTAACTTATGCATATTTCTTCTTCAGGATGAATATCACGTATAGCTTTTAGAACCAATACATTGTTTGAATAAGGAAATTCCACAACTGCGTTTGGTACACAACTATGATTTATTGATGATTGAAAGATATAAAGACCAGAACCTTCATTGTTCAAAAAAAAAGCTACCGCTAAAAAAGAACATTAATGATAAAATAAAATTTATACTTGTACAATTTATGTAACAAACATAAATTCATATTAAAATCAGAAAAATTTACCTTCTTCCATATCATCATAAATTCGATCTATTAATTTATCAACTTGGATTCTTTCATCTCTTGGTAATTCCAAAGCAGATACATTTTTAACCCAACGACTAAATGCACTAGTTCCAATTCCCTGACCATTTGTACCTACTAAAGCTAGTAGACTTTTAAAACCTTCTGGTGTAAACCACTGTAAATTAAAATTTCAACAATTTATTTTATAATATAGCATATTTTGAATTATATTTACGCTACATACATGTTCTGTAAATTCTGTATTTACAGCTTTCTGCATCATTTGTCTGAGCACTTCAATTTGTCCAATAAACTTTTCTCCTAGTAATTTGTGTGCAATTTCATGCGTATCATTAACTGTACGATGACAAAATTGTGAGAAAGTTGAAAGCATCTCTTCTTTATTATCAGCTTGATTAACAAGAGCTACCATTTTAATTAATAACATCGCTGTTGCTGATTCTGGTGGGTAATGCATTTGCTTCCATGTTTCATTTAATTGCACCAAGGGATGGGACTCATCCTTTTCTCTTGATTGTAAACATATTGTACTATGATATCTAAAATTTTTACATTTCATACAGTTATATATAATGTTCTTAATGTTAATATTAAATTTATGGAATTGCAATATTACCTTAAATAAGCATCATTCTGGCATTCAATACTACAATATTTTGTGCCACATTCAGGACATTCTGTAATCAAATCTTTTTTTGTTTCGCAGCATTCTGGATAAGGTAAAATAATTGCTGAGTTTCCAGTCAATCTACGTACATTTTCTTCAGCAGTTTCTAAAGGTTTTAAACAATTGTCACAAGCTAAGTATCCATAGTCTAAGTTCCATGAGAATTGACAACAAATTATAGGTTTTTCTTCTAGAATTGTATCTCCATATTTAAATGAACGTACAGCAAAAAGACCCTTGCCCTGTAAAACATTTATAATTATTTTACTTTTAATAATAATCAATATTTAGATTCCTATATTAATAAATGTAAGGAAAGTTTCATATATCTTTCTCTTTTAAGTTAATAATTAGAAACGCATAAATTTTTATATAAAATAATGATTAATTACATGTGTACTGTGTTGTACCTTTTCATTGTTAATTAATCTGATCTGAAAGTCATTGGAATCCATTGTAATTTGATCCCTGACAAAAAAATCACATTAATTTCTAACCTTTAAATGCACGTCTGTAATTGTTACAATGACACTACTATAGTCAAATTGTAATTACAGAAACTCTGAACAGTTATTTATAATAGTAAAGAATATTATGCATTGAGGTGATTCTGGGTTGATTGTGTTTTTGTTTAAAATCTGAAACTGAAATTTCTTTGTTATTCATTTAAACGATTATTATACAATTCAACATGAAATTGTTACTGACTTACATAGTACTTATAACACTTCCGTAAAGGCAAGCTTCGGATCATTTTGCATATAAGTTACTTGTTCAGAATCGGTTGAGATTTGCTTGGTAAAGTAGGTTTAAAAGAAGTTGGACTCATTTTGTTGGATCACAAAATACAATGAACGGAGCGATGGCCATGGTAAGTTAATTACTTCTGCAATTATTATTTCTGCAAGAAATATTGAATTGATAGAAGTAACAAATTTTTCGGATCATAATGGCGGTTGTAAAATGCTTGTAATGTACATAATTATGATTAATACTTTCGAAGTATTCAATAAAATTTATGATAGTAACATATTTCTACAATATTTTACTAACATCCTGTTAATAATAGTTCAATATATAATGAGTACAATTATTAACTTTTTTTCTTTTTAGTTTTGTTTTTAAGTTATATTATTTTAACATAGATTCATTAAAGGTACGTTTATATTTTTTTTTGAATTCCTTTTCACATAATTGTAAAATATGTTTTCTTTTACTATAATGACTATAATGGATATTATTATATTTAAAATCATATTATTATGTTTATATTATTAGAATTAATAAAAATGATATTATAGTAGTTCAATAAATAAGCATTGTAAAATCTTTCTTTTATTAGTAATCACTAATTTTTATTGTAAAATCTAATAGACGTTTTATATGTTCATAGGCACCAACATCCCAGAATAATGTGGAACCTCCAAACAAGAAACCTAGAGTTGAAGGTACATTGCTAATATTCCCAAATAAATGTATATCTCTAATGTACACTAATAAACTATACAATTAAGCGTACAACTGGAAAAGACGGTGAACACAGAAGCAACAGCAAGCATAATATATTTCTAAGCAAAGGAAATGATGAAGAAAAACATATATTATTTACTTAGGACAATCAGGTGCTAGCTTTCTATTAAACTGCTGGCAAGCTATAAGTGTTGAGTGGTCTATTGCAGTTTCAGAATATATTTTGGTAGGCTAGGGTGATAGGTGATCGTTGGCCCTCAATAAAACTAATGTATGGTTGTCCTTCTGTTCTGAGATGTTACAGCGGAGAGACAGTACAGAATCTGTGGCCTACGACTGAGCTGTGATCATGAGCGTGCGCCAAACAAAGAAAGAGAACGCTACATTCGTTGAACAGAACAAATCAGAGTTTTGCAAACTCCCACTGACACAGCATCTATTGTCGAGTACCAAATATGATGCGTATGTTAGATAGGTCAGCATTTTAGGGTAATTTTCTTTCATCCTAATTATAAGCTTCTAATTTATTTTATTAAAGTAAAAATAATTGTTTGAATATATTTTATTTGAAACATTGATGTACTAAATTTTGTTTTACTTCATATCTTCCTTTTTACTTCAATATCCTTTTTTTCTATAATGTGAGTAATTTCTTTGAACCCTGATTTAATTTTTAAGTGCAAAAAAATAAGGCAGAAGCTTATAAATAGGAGATGCAATGGCGATGTATGTCTTTTAAGATTTTCTTTATCACATTTATATTATTACATAAAGATGAGGTAATTTGTTCGTTTATTAAAGAAGAGACATATACCTGTTATAAACAAAAAGAATGTTATTAGAACAGGGTGCACATCACAAGAAAAGTATATTTTTACGAAGGTCGATCACGATAAATTTTTTTTTATTAATTAGGATCGCCATTGCTATACAGAACATGTTAGGGTTAATTACGTGATAGGTTGGAGAAGGCAAACTGTAAGAAAATGGCGCAGAAAATGCACTGAGAGTATTCTCCTTTGCTTTGTGCTTCCAGATTTGTGCGTCGCCTCAATCTCGGATAGTATGCGCACAACCATCATTGCTCAGCCCAGAACACGGTTAGCTGTTAATCAAATGATTGAACAAAGCTAATAGTATTAATTCGTGAAACTGCAAAAGTCATAAAAGAGAAAAAGAAACGTTTCAACGTGTTCTGATTTCTGTTTCAGAGACTAGCAGACCAAATTGGTTATGATCATACGAAACCTAATCTAGTTATTGGTAGTCTTTTTTTGGGGCTGATAGTGTAAACAGTAATGAAATTTAAATGTGAAAACTCTGTTAATTGAATAATTGCAATGATTTCTCTTCAATTTTGATATTGTTTTTAGCATACTCTTGACGTTATTTCTCTTCTAAAATATGAAATAACTTTTATTTTAATGGCGTGAAAAAAAAGAAGGAAATGTATTTCTATTTCAAAATACATTTGTATGAGTATATACATGTAATTGTGTACATACATTACTTTATATACAAGGATAACGTTACTGTTCTTGATTGTTTTAATTTCTTTGAACTTACAGTTTGGAGGACGATTCTACCGCAGTGGGAATTGCTGTACGACATCGTTACTTTTTCCGTCTCTTTTTAAGTCATGTCTTTCACTTTTTATCCATTTTAAAGACTTTATAGAGATATATAAAACTTAAGAAAATTATACAGTATACTTGTATACCAAATATTAAATATATTGAATTGAATATTAGTTACATGTATAATTCAAATTCTGTTTAATTTTAACGAATAAGAAGACTAAAAATTAAGAAATCGAATCAAATGAATTGTTCTGGTACCTCTATCATCGCAAAAAAAAGTAAAAAAGTCAAAGCAAATATTAGACAACAGTTTTTAAAAAGTTCGTACGTGTGTGTGATGGTGGAAGTACTGAATGTAATATGTATTATATTTCATCTTTGTCTAATGCCAACTTTCTTCGTAGGGAATGCATCAGAGTTCTTGCCCGGCCCTATATATGATCTCAATCAAATAAAACAAGTTGTTGCTGGTATGTAGTATTACAATATTATTTCATTTTTTAGAAAAAATATAAACTATTAAAGTAATTTAAATAAAACATTTAAGATTTATATATGATGTTTATAAAGAAATTGTGACAATTAAAATTTGTTGCTCCAATTAAAGTCATATTGAGAGTCAATAATAATTTAGTGGACAAATAGCTGATAAGATCTGAAAGAACATTATTATTTTAAAACATGTATTAATGAAGCATGTCTTATTTTACATATAATATTTATTTTGTTACAGGACCTGGAGCTAAATATCTTACATTACCTGGCATTCTAGGTGCGGGTCTCCCAAAAATTACATCCGAACAACAGGATACAGTAAATAGAGCAAAAAAGTATGCAATGGAACAAAGCATCAAAATGGTTTTAATGAAGCAGACTCTCGCGCATCAACAGCAGGTAATTTTTTAACATGACGCTAACAAACTTTACTCGCCTAACATACATTTTACATTCCATTGTACATTCATAGATTTCTATATTGAAAAAATATCTATCTATTCTTTTATTACCATTGATTTGTTTGAATAAGAATGATCAGTAATGTGTTAAAAATTCCATTCATATCAACGGAATTAATAAAACAATTAACATATACAGGGTGGTTGGTAACTGGTGGTACAAGCGGGAAAGGGGTGATTCTACGCGAAAAGAGAAGTCGAAAATATAGAATAAAAATTTTTCGTTCGATGCTTTGTTTTCGAGAAAATCGACTTTGAATTTTCGCTCGGTATGCGTGCACTTTATCACGTTTCGCTATAACGCTATCACGATTCGCTATCACTGTAGATCGTTGTCTCGATGGAAAAATATAAAAAAAAAAAAAATTTTATTCTATATTTTCGACTTCTTTTTTCGCGTAAAATCACCCCCTTTCCGCTTGTACCACCAGTTACCAACCACCCTGTATATAATCAACAATGGAAATGGTATATAGTAAATCAATGTTCTATTAAATTTGTAATATTTAATTGAATGTTGATCGTTTATACTTTATAGGAATGAACAATGGAATTAATGTATACATTTATGAAATGATACATTAAAATTATGGGGTTCTTTTTTGTCTCAAAAAATGCTATTTATTAAAAGATGGATTTACATTTCTTCCTCTACTTAGCTCTTTGCCAGTTATATAACAAAAATTGAGAGAAATATGTCTATAGCGTTTTAAGCTGATGTTTGTCCTTACAATTTAGCTCGCCCCGCCGAGTAATCTTTAATTTGATCCTAAATATATTAACCTGTGTTCGTTATGAGGAGCGAGTAAAGTCAAAAAATATAACAGAAATTAAAAACGAACACTGGAACCTAACTCTGATCGGTTGATTTTTTCTCCCCGCAGAAGAATAAGTTGGTCCTGCGGCAGCAAGTTTTATTGCTAATGTGCAGGTTAGTGTCAACCAAGTCAAGACAGAAACGATACGAAACCGCCTTATGATCAAACACTCCTAAACGTTTTCCTGAGTTACTACTGTAAGCGAAGGTTAGATATCTTGAGAATAGTAGTCGGCGGGAGCAGAGCTGTACCAGCGCGAAGGAGGACAAGTTTTTGTGCATGAATCTCTGGATGATTTGAGAAAAATAATCAATATAAACTTTCGAGCTCAACTATTCTTTCTCTCTTTGCTGCAAAGATACTGTACTTATATTTAGAATGTTAAAAATTTGAATTATTTTTTGACTTGACTTTGTTGAAGATACTACATTTAGATTATTATTCAATGAGTTTATTATGAAAATACTTGCAATTTACATGTTGCTTTGATCTGGAGTTTTGAATGTAGTATCAAGATTTTAACTTTGATTAATTCCTTAATCAGTGTTAAGGTAAGAGTAGTTGAGTAACGAAGGTGGAATGGTAAAAGAGCTTGGGGGATTTTTGAGATGAACGAGATATGGTGTATGTAAGGGGGAGGGATATCAATAGAAGGCCTATGGTCCTTTGTGTTACAGCAAATGGCTAGTCAACGGAATCAGGTGCAGAGACAGCAGGCTCTCGCCCTCATGTGCAGGTTTGTTTGTTCTTTGTCTTAGCCCTCCAAATTTCGTCTTCGATACTCGCCGTTTTAAATAGAAAATACATTCTAAATTTAATTGTGTATAGGCTAAAAGCTTCCATTCGTCATTCAGATTAGATTTTGATAAATTTTAATTATTTAGAATAAAATTATACATACGTTCTTTCTACTGTTAAGAATTAAATTTAATTCACTTGAGTACAGTATTATGAACTTCATTTGTAATTCTTTCAATTATATATATATACTGTCCCAAATTGGAAATTCAAGGTTTTGAATAAATTTCTGTTTAGTAAAATCATGTTATAGTCACTTATAACGGATATATTTTTATATGATATATTTGCATTTCAAGTATTGTCGAAGTATTGTGCTTTATTTAGTATATATATATATATTTAGATCGGCAATATTTTTTTTAAATAACAATTCCTTTACACATTTTTTTTAGAAGAACCTTCAAAAATTTGTTCTGCTTTTTTTTTTCCTTTTTATTTGATTATGATAGGATACGATTGTGAGTATCTTAATGAATTAGGATATAATTGAACAGTAATGTCTCGGTTTAATATAACGAAGGGCGACTATCACCTGAAATAAAATTCCTATATGACAGGGTATATGTGGGCAGCATCAGTTTTGAATTAAAAGAGGACACGATTAGGCAAGCTTTCTTGCCTTTTGGTCCTATAAAATCAATCAACATGTCTTGGGATCCAGTTACGCAGAAGCACAAAGGATTCGCATTCGTCGAATACGAGATACCTGAAGCAGCACAACTTGCTTTGGAACAAATGAATGGTGTCATGATTGGTGGACGTAACATCAAGGTAGCAGGACGTACCTATATAACGAATTTCCTGTCCCCCAGCAATCCTATCATCCCGCCGGAGGTCGGCAAATTTTTATTTAGCCTTATCCAATTTGAAATTCCTTTTGATTGAATTGCATTATATTTACAAAATGTACTTCGGTCAAAAAAATCTTGTTAAACTCTTTAACGATTCCATTAGATTCTTACCATAGATTTTAAAATCTCTTATGATACTACTTTTTGATATTTTTACGAACATAACAATGAGTTCTAGCATTATTTTAGACAAATATGAGTTTTGGTAGGAAAGATTTATTTGTATAAAAATTAATACTTTTTATTAGTAAAATTATTATTAACACGTCAAAAGTTGTGTTCGAATAAAGAATATAGTTCCTGGACCTAATCCTATTTTTATCTTTCTCTTTTTGTAATTAAAATATTAATATTTGACAGATTCGTTACAAATACTTTTCTTTTAATAGTCGAAAGTATTAGTTATGAATTTTTATTTTTCTTCAGGTCGTGGGGCGTCCGTCGAATATGCCCCAAGCCCAGTCCGTTATTGATGAAATTACGGAAGAAAGTAAACACTATAATCGAATTTATATTGCGTCAATCCATCAAGATTTAACCGAGGATGATATTAAATCCGTGTTTGAAGCGTTTGGACCGATTACATATTGTAAATTGGCACAAGGCAGCTCGCCCCATCGACATAAAGGTTACGGTTTTATTGAATACGAAACAATGCAGGCCGCGTTAGAAGCTATCGCATCAATGAATTTATTTGACTTGGGTGGGCAATACTTGCGAGTAGGCAGAGCTATTACTCCACCAAATGCTCTTATGGGTCCGCCAAGTGGAACTAGTATGATGCCTACCGCTGCTGCGGTTGCAGCTGCAGCTGCAACTGCAAAAATTCAAGCAATGGATGCTGTAGCTAGTAATGCAGTTGCTCTTGGTTTGACCAAGCTTGGAGCAGCTGCCCCGCCGATTTTGAATCAAGGTATGAGTTAATAGTGATTGAGCAAATTTTAGAATCTGAAATTTTCTTTGAAGTCATTATGAACATGAATTTTATACACAGCTTTGCCTGGTATAGTAAGACCCACTATTGCCCCAGCGACAATGATGGCACCGCCAACTATAGCAACGGTAGCACCTGTTATACCTCCGCCTGGTATAGCTATACCGCAAACTTTAACTCGGCCTCCTGCGATAATTCAACCAATACCTGGGCAGCCAGTTGTTATACCTCCTCCAGCTGTTGTAGCACCTACAATAGTAGGAACTCCAGTCGTAAGATTTTCATTTATTATTATATTCATACGTTGAAATGTTACAATATTTAAATTATTTGAAATGTGGCTAGATACCTGTTACAACTACGACGAATTCCGATATTATGAGACGGGCACAAGAACAAGCAGCTCATCAAAAGCAACAGGAAGAATTACAGAAGAAATTGTTAGAGGAGACAGAACCCCAAACATTACAGCAACAAGAAAATATGTCGATCAAAGGACAAAGTGCGCGTCATCTTGTTATGCAGAAACTTATGCGCAAAGTTGAATCCCGTGTTGTTATTTTACGAAACATGGTAGCCCCAGAAGATGTAGATGAAAGTTTACAAGAAGAAATTCAAGATGAATGTTCTAAATTTGGAGTTGTAGAAAGAGTTATTATTTATAATGAACGACAATCGGAAGATGACGAAGACGCAGAAGTTATCGTAAAAATATTTGTTGAATTTTCTCAAATGAGTGGTAAGTTTATAACGAATTATTGCTTTTTAATTAATTAAGTGTGAATTTTAATTTGATATTGATATTAAATAATCATTTTAGAAGCGGAACGTGCAAGGGATTCTTTGAATGGTCGTTATTTCGGTGGACGTTTAGTGAAGGGAGAACTATATGATCAAGCTTTATTTGATAATAGTGACTTTTCTGGTTGATTATAAGATACTTATTATCTGTTGAATTCGTCAGTTTCTTTTGATCAAAAGAAAAGTTATACTTATCGTTGAGTGATACTTTTGAAGTTTCAACACTTATAGTCTATCTTCTGACTAAGAAGTCTAGCTTTTAATTTTTGTTTATCTACACCTTTCTAGACTTCAAATTAATAGATCAGTCAAAACTATTATCATTACTTAATAAGATAATGGTTTTAAAAAATCGTTTTAACACTTAGCCAACCGCGCGCGTCACAGCGAGCTATACGTTTCTCACCGCGCTCGAACAAGTTAACCTATACGCTGTCCACCGCGCATGTTTCCAAGTATCGAAGACTAATATTCACTATTTAAAAAACAAAGAAGTGTAAAAATTATTTAAATGGTCAATTATATTTTGCGGTAATGATTTTATTTAACGATTTCACATATTGCTTATACAAAACATCAAGTTAAAAGTATATATATTGAAAGTGTATATTAAAAGTATAAAAAAATATAGGTAAAATTAAAAACATTGAAGGTGATTAACCCTTTCACTACGGGCGGCTTCTCCGAAGAAAAAAACTTTCCTCAAAACAGAGTATTTATATATAATGTATTAATAATATAATGTAATATGATATGATACTAATAGGTTTTAATAATGGTATTGCGTGTAGTATTTTTCGAAACATGGTGTTACACATTGGCCAACATCGCAAATCTGGCACTGGTATCGCGATTCGCTCCACAGTTTCCATCAATCGATTATAATCGAAAGCACACTTTGGTTTTTTTTAATCATTTTCTGCGTGCGATAATGACGTTTCGAAACTCTTCATTGTGGAAAGAGGACAACATATACACTGCCCTCTTGTCACACCGTTTTATTGTTAATAAAAGGCTCGTCGTATGTATAATACGCGGCATCTTACGCAGAATGACTATAGTCGTCCGTAGTACGTCAGTGGTATCTAACGCAGAGCGATTGTAGTCGCCTGTAGTATGTCAGTGGCATTTTACGGAGAGCGACTGTAGTCGCCCGTAGTAGCGAAAGGGTTAAACATAAATAACACAACTTGAACGTGA
Source organism: Bombus flavifrons (assembly GCF_040668555.2). NCBI lineage: Eukaryota > Metazoa > Arthropoda > Insecta > Hymenoptera > Apidae > Bombus > Bombus flavifrons. The sequence continues at coordinate 12,144,984 of NC_138451.1, read as the reverse complement.
AATTAAAAATTCATGATGCATTTTAATATTTTCTTACAATGTGGTATCGTTTGATTATAACTTTATGTAGTCATAACGGATACTGTAACTTTTTAATTAATTTTAATACCACTAAATTGATGTATTTTATTATATACTGTATTTTATAACAGCAAAAAAAGTGGCGCAATCAATTGGGAACAATTCCAGGTAAACAATAACTGATAATAACAAAAAAAAAAAGAAGAGAACGTGTTGAAAAAGCCAAAAAGAGAGATCTTCCCGTTCGGTCACGCAGATCTCCCTATTCGGTTGGCTAAATGTTAAAGTATAAGTTGAAAATAACTATTTAATAGTTTTGCTCAATGGAAGATTTGCAGTTGGATCACTATTATTACTTCTGTATAAAACGGATATTTTATTTAAATTCAGTAGCAGACTAATTTTTGTTCAGAGAGGGTTAATTTACAGAAGAATATAAGTACATATGCAGAAAAATAGGGTATTAATAAATTGTTTTATTCATAGACTATACACAAATGATATACACACATAAATTATATGTCATACCACAAGTATATGTTATAATAAAGTTTGTACATATTTACTAGATATTCCATTAATTTTAACATTCTAAAAGCGTATACATAATTAAATTAAATCTCAGATATTTTATTTATGTCTATTTATCTTTTTTGTGGTTTTTTTCATCATATTTTATCTTATAATCTCGACCATAATTTTTATACTCCTCATAAATTGGAAATGGTATACGTTCTCCTTCATTAATTTGCTTTTGCAATCCATTACTTGCATGTTTTGCTTCTACTTCTGCAGCATTTCGTTTTTTGATCATTTGTAATTGATAATTTTGTTTTATTTCTTTTTCTGACGGTGGATCTTTTCGACGATATCTTAACCATGCCTCCCATTCTACTGGTACTTCTTGCGTGTCATCATCTTTATTTACAGGTACAAAATATCGAGATGAGTTCTTCCTCCTTGATCTTGGGTTTTCAATTTCGTAATATTTTGTACCATAATAATCTTCACCAATTAGCTTATGTTGGGTTGGTTTAAATGATGCAATAAAATTTTTTAAAATAATTCGAAATAAACCTCTTTCTTTTCCAGACATTTTAACTTCACTTTACACACTGTAAAAATTGAAGTTGTTAAAACGTAATTTAATGAAAATGATGATATTTATATCACACATTTTTAATATCTTTATTTAAATAACTACAGGTAATGCTTTAATTTAGCTTTCATTAAGCAACAGTTAATTAGGAACGTATATAATAGTTATTTACAACATTTATATACACAAACAGTTTTTTAGTATGAAGAACTACATGGAAACAAAGAGTACCTTCCACAGGGTATGTAGAGATATTTATTCAGATAAATAGAAACAAGTGTTTAATTAAATTAAACAATGGAAAAAGATTACATCGATTATTGCAACGGTTTGTTGTGCATACGCACAGCGTACAGTGAAAACATGACCAAGGTGAAAATATAAACTGGTATTTCTGTGAGTTATGTTGGTAATCTTGAGTCCGAAAATTTCATGGACATAGAAATTGTCCATGAAAAATTTACATACTGTATTATTTATTTCTAATCTAGTACTAATTTGTAAACGAAGTTTTTTTCCTTGACAATGATAATATTTAGAATTATTAATTTTTTAATTTTATATCATATTTTAACTTTATGCATTTAGGAATTAAGCTTTTAAAGCGAAGAAAACATTTTACTTAGATATTAATAAACATACATGTTAATAAAAGAAAGATTCTTATTTCTATTTCGTACCTATCTGGTTTTCTAAAACTTTCTTTTCTTGTATTCTAACAAATTTTATGAATATAAAATAATTATCTTTTAATATGAAAGCTAACACAACTGGTAAATACTATTTATAGAAAGAATTTTATCTCTAAATACGTTGTAAATGAAGCATTATAATATAATAGTACTATGGTTAAGCATAATATTAATTTGATGACATTTTGTGCTAAAACAAACTTGTTTCACAACATTTAATAAGATTATATATTTAGAAGGCTTCCGTAACTACAATGACATGTCGTAAAATCAATTCTATAACTTAATATAACGAATGCTTAATTTTCATATGTGCAGAGTTACTCAGTATGTGAGGCTATTGTAAAAATTGAATTATCGTAAAAAGGAAACGAAATTTTTATGCTAGAATCATAGAACATATAATTTTTTGGTGCCCACAATCTCCTAAGTAAAGCGCAGATTTTATTATTACTGTTTTATTGTAGCTGATTTGGAAATATAGCTACAAAAAATATTTGCACATCATTGTATTTATAATAATATTTACATACTACTTAATTGCGTCTAATTATATTAAGTTTTGTATCGTTTAATAATACTTTCATAGAACTACAAAAATTTAATACTATGGAAACGAAATGTAGGAAATGATGCTATGTACAGTTGCTTTTTGTAGTCGCTATATATACATTGACTGTCATAAGAGATATTTTGCGAAATGGTTGCATAGTCTGTTAAAAATGCATTTAAGATGCATTCGTAAGTTAGAGAACCTCTTACAGAATACAGGCACACTTGCCGATTGATTACGTCACTTCCAGGCGTGGTACAGTAGAATGTGTGATGTGCGTGTGTTACTGAAAATGGCCGTACGTGCGGGTCCGTCTAGTTTACTGATTTCACGCACGATAGTTTTCACATTCTTTCAAATATTTGGATTTTGAACGGTGGATTTCTTGATGATACGTGCAGTCAGTGTGAACAGTGGAATCTGAAGATTTTCAGTGGATCATCGGTGATATTAGTCGAGACGAAGTGTGCCTATTTCGTGGTGGATCATTAAAAGAGAAGGTGAGCAGAGGATGTGTCTACAGATTTTTTTTAAAAAATCATACTTTTCAAGAAAAAAAATCCAAGAAATTCTTTACATCATTATCATATTAATGATGTATTTGTGTCACTGCCTCGTATGACTAAGATTAAAACGTTCTTTTGTGATTTCTCAAACCTTGAATCGAGAGAAATACGTCGGCTTTACCAAGCTAACAAACAGCATAGATGACGGGAAATTTTATCGTTGTATTCAAAATACGTAGATACATTGTTTTTTATTATAATTTTCATCTGAAATATTTAGATGATTCTGATGTAGTTTTATTTTCACAAATTTCATCTTTGATAGATTTCTAACACGTACAAGACGGAGAAAGTGTATTTACAAAACGATGGCGGACAGATACGGCTGTAGATTACTTGTCAAAATTGTGTCAACCTCGTGACCGTCAATTTTGACATTCTCAGCACTTTTCTGATCTCGTAGTTTTTTGCTCTTATAGTTCAAAGAATTTCTTTATTTCTTTTCATTTGTAGGTCAATCAAATTTGTATTTTTTATTGAATAAATAGATAAAATTGATTATATGTATATCTTAAACCTTTCATAGATAAGTAAATAGATATTAAAAAGTGTAGCTTAATACAATTTATCAGTGAAGCAACTAAGTATACTAATCAGATAGTATGAGCTTCTAAAATTAATAAGAAAATGTTGAATTTGCATTGAATGTTAGCATTTAGTAACATTACTTTTATTATGCTTATCTTTTTGATATACATATATATATATATATATATATATATATATATATATATATATATATATATATATGTATAATGGTTTTATCATAAGCATTTTATTCGTACTCTTCATATTTACTCATTTTACTGAATAAGTAATATTATGTTAATGTTGTTAATATCAGTTATATTGCAATATGTATTTTTCAAAATCTATTCATTTGATTATATCTTTTTCTTCTAAAAATGTATGATATATCCTTATACATATTATATTTATGATTTTTATATGTGTAATGTCTTAGTTCATTTAAATTAAATTTAAGAAGTAATAAATATCATCTTAGTAGTATCACTTCTAAATATATTAGACAATATTGTAAATGTATTATTGTAATTTTTAATGTAATTTTTCTTTATTTCAGCTTGATATATATTAGCAGTAAAAGTAGAAAATTGTTAATGATGGGTTTCATTCTTTACATTTACATTACTATTTATTTAAACAATATATTTGCTAATTAGTGGATATTGACTATATGGTGTCAAGATGTGGGAGAGATTTGGTACAATCCCCTGGTATAAAACAGGGATATAAGCCAAATATGTGTTTTAGAATGTTTTCTATTCTAGTAGAAAATATGTTAAAATAATGGAAAGTATGCAAAAGTATATATAAGGGAAAGATGATTTTATGCATCTTGTAATGATTTCATATAACAATGAATTATTTAAGAACTACATAAGATTTATGTTTAAATGTAAGGTACATATTTGTTGCTAATGATAAACATTATTGAGTTTTATGACATAATGTAATAGAAGTATAATTTTTATACATGCGAATATATTAAATAAGAATCACAAAAATGTCATTCTTATCAAATTTAAAAAAGGCATTCCACTTTGGTGGAAATGACGCAAAGAAAAAGAAATTGTACAATAATATTAAAATGGATTGTAACCCAGAAGAATTCTGGGAAATGATAGGTGAATTAGGAGATGGGGCATTTGGGAAAGTTTATAAGGTAATACATAGTTTATATAATTTCATAATCAAATGCTTCTAGTTGTAATTGTTCAATTTCTTAAACAAGTATTGAATATTTCAGGCACAGCACAGGCAAACTCAACAGCTTGCTGCTGCAAAAATGTGTGCACTGGAAGGAGAAGATGATCTTAGTGATTTTATGATCGAGATAGATATTTTATCAGAGTGTAAACACCCAAATGTTGTTGAATTACATGAAGCATATTTTATTGAGGGTAAACTATGGGTATGTTTACGGTTATATAATACTTATAAGTTTAATATTTATATTTCTCAATTAACATTTGTATAATTCTATTAATATAAATTTATAGATGTTAATAGAATATTGTGATGGTGGTGCTGTTGATTCTATAATGGTTGAATTGGCAAAAGCTTTAACAGAACCACAAATAGCCTATATATGTCAACATATGACCAAAGGTCTTGCATTTTTACACAAATCTAAAGTTATCCATAGGGATTTAAAGGCAGGAAATGTTTTATTAACAATGGCAGGGGGAGTAAAATTAGGTAATCCTCATACTTTCCAAATCCATATATAATTACTATTTTATATTCTATATATAAAGAAAAATTAAAAAATTACCTTGTCCACAGCTGACTTTGGAGTATCTGCAAAAAATAAGCATACTTTACAGAAACATGACACATTTATTGGAACACCATATTGGATGGCTCCAGAAGTAGTGTTATGTGAGACATTTAGAGATAATCCTTATGATTTTAAAGTGAGTAGCACATTTCTAAATTATACGTTTTTTGTGCTTAAATATTGATATTACGTTTATATCTTATAATTAACTCTTTGCGGACTACCGCCGCATATATGTGATCTGCGTAAGCCATCATATATGCGTTTGGCGAAAACAATTATAAAGCTGAACGACTCATATATGTGTCCCACGTAAACGCATCGCTATGGACGAGAAACTCATATACACGTTCGGCGTAAACAACTGATAGAACCAAAAGACTCATATGTGTGTTATTTTATTTATCCTGTGGAGAATCTGTGCATGTATATATGTCTAGAATTTGACATCTATGAATAAAAAACGCGTCTAAGCAGAAATGTGCGCTGGCAATTTTAAATGACTATCGCTGCAGTAGCTCGGCCTCACAGTACGGTTGACTTCGAACCGTTCCGTCCGCAGAGGGTTAATATTTTTCATATAAATATATAAATATGTATATATCTCATATACAGGTAGACATTTGGTCACTTGGTATTACTTTAATCGAATTTGCGCAAATGGAACCACCAAACCATGAAATGTCTCCAATGCGCGTTCTTCTTAAAATACAAAAAAGCGATCCACCAAAACTTGATCAACCCGGAAAATGGAGCAAAGATTTTAATGATTTTATTGCAAAAGCCCTTATAAAGGATCCAACGTCGCGACCTACAGCTGATGAGTTGTTGAAACATCCGTTTATAAATCGTAATTTGGATTCAAAACCAATCAGAGATTTGTTATTGGAATATAAGGCTGATGTTGTTGAGGAAGAATTGGTTGATGAAGAAACAGAGGTAGTTTTTAATTTTATATTGTTAATTGTCGTTAATTTAATTTTGTTAATTAAGAAGAGATGCAAAAATGAAAATTTTTTGTATTCGAATAACCTTTGTGTGAAAATAACTTTAAACGCTTTATAACTTTGTGATCTTTTAATTCGTAACGATGTATAGAGCTTTATAAACGGCATTAACATGTATATACGTTGTTACACGCTTTCGTTTTGATAGAAGGCCAAAAAAGCGAAAAAGCACAGAGAACAGTATCAACGGATTGGTAAGCTGCTTTTGAACAAACCACATAGATTGAATTGTTCAAATTTATTAGTCGTTCTTACACGATTAGAAAATGAAAAATATTTATTTGTATTCCGGAAGTTTATAACTGTAATGAAGTATTTTTGTATGCGGTTATGTAAATCTTTAATAAATTCCATCTCAGTTTCATACAACACATAATTACTCTTTGTTATACTTATGCATGATGAACATGCATAATATCTTAGACAGATTCATGCATGTAATATGCGTTGTAAAAGTATGCTTCTCTTTAATTTGCCAAATTAATACGGTAATTTTATTCTCATAAAAATTATAAATATGTATTTGAATTATTATTACATTTATTATTTGTTACATATGGTACTATTTGACATCATAATTTTTAAAATTTTATTAAACTTTTCATTTTTTTTTCTTTGTAACATTTAATCTAATGATATCCTAATAAATATGGTATTGTAATTTGGATAATTTGGCTGTGCATGCGGCTCTCCTGGGCCTCGCCAGCCCCATCATCCCTGCGTTTGTCAGGTCAGTAGCTTATGCAATAAGTGTCGTCTAACTTGATTTCAATGTATTTTTTGTACATATTATTACAGTTCTTCGCTATTTTTATTGCTTTTACAACTGCAGTGCATAAGCTATTTTTATATGAAATTTATTCATATTAGATCATAATGTTTGTTATAATTAATATTATGGCAATTTTTATAAAAATATATTAATTATGTAGTTTTATTCTCACTATTTTTTTTTTTTTTTTTTTCATATTCATGTAAAGTAATAATTCTTCTTATCCTTTTTGGTATTTTAATAATTCCTCCATTTTACATACTTTATTATTCTTAGAAATTACATTTCGTATTTTGTATCAGTTTGGATATTCTTAATTATGAATTGTATCGTGTGTATGAATTATATAATCATATGTAAATAAAATAGAATCATACATTTTTCAGGAGCAACGTACATCTCAGCTTCCTCTGGAGCTGGATCAACTCGGAGATGACTCTGCGTCTATGCGCAGTGACGCTGATGTTCAGAGTAAATATGATTTATACTATATTAAATGCCGTTTAGGTAACGATGAAAATTATTATAAATTGTGTTTATATTTCTTTTTTCAGTTTCTGAAAAGGAAAATCTTGTTGCATCACCTGTGTCAGCGAAAAAAGAAGAAAATCATAAACGAGAAATTAACAGGGATGGTGAAAAGGAGGATAGAAACAAGAAATTACGTAAAGCAGAATCAAAAGACAACATACCTGTCTCTGTTGAGAAAAAACAAGTACATTTCTTTTTAATCAATTGTTGATATTTTTAAATAAATAGAAATAATATCGTAATTTAATTTTCAGGCACCTAAACCTCCTAGTACAAATGAAACAAACGAACGTAGGGTATCTCGAGAAAAAGGGCCTGCACCTCCTCCGCCACTTATGCGACAGAATAGTAAAATTGAAGATAAGGAAAATAATTTGAAAATGATTGATAAACAAAGCGATGCAGAAGTATTAAATGAATGCAAGATTACTGATAAGCAACAGAGAGACAAAAATGAACCGTCTCAGTCTGCTCAGGAAATGATAGGTAAGGAACAAACAAGTGTAGACGCGCTCTCCGAGAAAACAAGCGTACTACCTAGTTTAGAAAAGAATGTACCAGATAATAATGAAAGAGAGAAGAATAAGATAGATGATGCAAACAAAGGTGATATCAGGCAAAGATCTGTAGATAATAAGACGAATTCATCACCGAGAACACAATTATCATTAGAAGAGAAAAGGAAATCAGCACCAGTTAAATTAGAATTGGCCGAAGACTGGACGAAACCAGTATTCAATAAACAATCGTCTTTAGAAGAAAAGAACAGGTACTTATTTCTAGTTGTGTTAAATTTTCATCGACATATTCGCACATGTTTGTTTGAATTTATATCTAATTTAATATTAATTATTTATATGAAGGACATTAAATTTCAGAATTGAAAAGAAAACATCAGCTGATATACAAGTTAAAGGACAATCTTCATCAGAAGAAAATTATAAGAGTTTACAAGAAAAACGAAAATCTGTAGAGCAAAAGTTAAATGCAGTTTTAGAGAAACGGTTTTCGATGGATACTGAAATGCGAATGAGTGTTTCTTCTATGGAGACGTTATCTCAACGAGATCTAACTGCAAGCGCATCCGAAAAAAATATCGTTAAAGCATGTTCTACTGAAGATGTTAAAACTGATTATGGAACGTCTAAACCAGAATCTGTTGTCAAAAGTCATAGCGAAGGATCTTCCAGATATGTTTCTTTAGAAAACTTTTCGGACGAATTTGACGGGAAACGGGATAAAAAATGGCCAAGTAAAGAACACAATTACGAAAATATGACGAGCAACAGCGATAACGTAAACTGTGAGAAAAAAGGTTCTTCAGTGAATGTATCAGTAATTACATCAACTCCCATTAGAAATGCTTCGAGAAGAAGCAGCGGTGATAATGTAGTTGTCATTACCGGTAAAATCAAAGTTACTTTATCATTTTGTATTATACAATTAGTTTATTGTTTATAACAATAGTCGTAAATATTTAGTTCATGTTATAAGATTAGAAGTGGATTATTAATACTTATAGAAATAAAGAAATACGTATTGATCTTTTAGGTAAATCCGACCAAGAAATACGTCCAAATACATCAACCGTCCGGATCACAGCAGATAGTCCAGATTTATCGAATAGTCTTGCGAGCAACGTTAGTCAAGTAACTGTAGTAACGACGCATCCTCCGGTTCTTGTCGATGCTGTGTCACTGGCAGCGAATCCTTCTTGTCGTCAACCTCCTCCAACATCGGAAGTTGTTATTGTAGCGAATGAATTAAACAAAACACAAGTGAACGAAAGTTCAACCGACGATGACGGCTTTCCTAGTTTAGATAGCTTAGAGTACATGCCCCAAGAGCAACCTATAATTCTTACAGACGTTTCTAAAAGAGTTGGCAAGAAGTTAGATGAATCCGAGGTTCTCATTGTGAGTCCGATCATAGACGAATTGCAGGACACTAGTCACGTTTCTGTCGTTACCGTCGGCGAAGATAAGGAACAAGTGAAAGATTCCTCGATACTTAATAAACACGAAGCCGTACGAACTTCTTCCTCTCACAGTGACGCAAGCTTAATTGAAATGTCGAGTACAAAAAGCGATAGCGGAGATGAAATTACTAAAATGATAGTTGCTGGGACGACTATAGAATCCATAGATATCGACGAGGTGGAAAGAAGTTCCAAGAAAATGAATGGTTTGTTGAAGAACGATAAATCTGCAATGGTTACTCCTATGGACGAGAAAACGTTAAAAACGCTTAAACAAAAAGAAGTAAATAAAGGATACAAAGAGAAAAGAGTATCTCCGGATAGCTTCGAAGGATCCAGATCTCAAAGTGAATCTGGATCGACAAGGTCGCATACGCCCAGTAAGAGCATAGATCGTTCCGATGCTGAATCCATTTCTACCACGATAAGTCAGGATAGTAGGGAATCCAGCAAGGAAAATCATCTAAGTCAAGGACAATCCGCGGAAGTGGACGAGGAAGTAGTATTGCGACGGAAGCCTGATTATAATCGTGATATACCACGACCAACAAGAACGAAAGAAGATATTCAAATGATGAATTTGAAGAAAAAGACGAGAAAGCGAACTAGAAAGTTCGAGATCGATGGTGTCGTAGTTACTACGACGACATCGAAGGTAATTTACGGCGATGATGAAAATGGTAAAGTTTATGATGATCAAATCTTTAGGAAGCAAGAGTTAAGGGAGTTAAAGATGCTACAGAAAATGGAGCAGAAACAGTTTCAGGATTTATCGCAAAAGGCACAGTTTAACAAAGATCAACAAGAGAAACGTTTCGAGCAAGAGAGACAACTTTTGGAAAGAAATGCCGAAACTGATTTGGAAACACTCGCTCGGCAACAGAGGCAACAAATCGAGCGAGCGGAAGCGCAACAGGAGGCCGATCTTAGACTCGCTTCGAAAAAGATTCGTAGTGAGCAAGAAAGGGAATTGAAACAGTTCCGTGAGGGATTGAAACAGGAACTAAAGTTACTTAAGCATGAAGTAGATTTAATGCCGAAAGATAAGAGGAAGAGTGCATTTAAGATACGCAAAGAAAAATTGGAGGCTGAACACGAGGAAAGGGAAAAGCACTTTTTAGATAAGCTTAACGAAAGTCATGAACTATTGTTGAGAAGATTATCTGATAGTCATCGCGAGAAAATTGCTTTAATGGAAAGGCAATTTTTGCAGCAGAAACAACAGTTGATGAGAGCTCGAGAGGCAGCGATTTGGGAGCAAGAAGAACGGCACATCCATGAGAAGCAGCAGTTGTTGAAGAAACAGCTAAAGGATATTTTCTTTTTACAAAGACACCAGATGCTGATACGTCATGAAAAGGAATTGGAACAAATGAAGAGAATGAATCAACGAAAAGAGGAGGAACTGATTAAACGACAGACGGTAGAACGTAGAAATTTGCCGAAAAGAATTCGCAACGAGATGAAGGCACGTGAAATGATGTTCAGAGAATCTATGAGGATTTCTATGTCGTCGATTATCGCGCCGGATCCTGATGCTGAAAGAGAGAAATTGAAAAAATTCCAAGAGAATGAGAAAAAACGATATAGAGCCGAGCAGCAAAGATTCGAACTAAAGCATTCACGGCAGTTGGAAGAGGTAAGAGCGCAAAGCGATGCCACAATCAAAGAACTGGAACAGCTGCAAAACGAAAAGAGAAAGATGTTGATGGAACACGAGACGTTGAAACTAAAGGAATTGGAAGAGGCGTATGGTAAAGAGCTTCGTGAATGGAAAGGGCAACTCAAGCCACGAAAACAGGTAAATTAATATTAATTTTCCCTGTTACTTTGCCTTTCATATTTCGCGAAGCTTTTCTTTTCTCTCCTTTCCTTTCTCTTGCTCTCTTTTTCTGTCTACTTGTCTATACTCTTTCATGTTTTCTTCTTTTTATCTTCTTGATAACGATTATACGTAGAGCAAAGTCATAGGTTTCCATGTCCTGTGGCTCATACGATGATCGATGACCAACGCGAGAAGAGATATGAATCAATCGCGATTTTTAAGTAAGCTTAATAGAAACAAGCATGGTTATACTGAAATAAGCTTAATGTACTTGTTATAGAAGTTAGAAGCTGAGCTGACGGCTGAAATGGAAGCATTGGAAGCTCGTTACCGAGACTATTTGCCCTCGAGTCGTAGTGGTTTCTCTTCTCCCCTTTTATGTATAGATTATTCTCTCTTTTATTTTGAAAGTTGGAAGAAATCTCCGCGTTTGCCCCGCTCTACTCCAACGTCTCCTTCTCCATTTACCATTCCAAGGGTGTCTCTAAGAGTTAGTAGTTCGGACACCGGTTCCATTAATGGCATGCTATCACGAAGTCGATCCAAACCAGATCTGGTACCACCTCCTTCGTCTCGTAGATAGTAAATACTCCGAATATTCTGTTGTGTCTCCTTTCAAACGTTTTCGTTATTGAGAGAGAAGTTTCGAAATAATCTTGTAACTTATCGTAATCCAGTTTTTCGTTTGATGTCTCGTTTGATTTAGCATTTATTTCAGAAAACAAATTTGGATTTTCATTCAACATTTTTATAGGTATTTTCTTAACACCTATCTTTTTATTATTTCGAAGTTTCTCTCGTTGTATTATGCTTTGTGCATTTAAGGGTAACATGCCCGCTTTACTCACCGTTGCTTCGTTTATTTCGCAATATTTATCGTTTGTTTAAATGCTGTATACATTCATTACTATATATGTATATGTACATACGTATACGTATGAATTTGTCTTCTCCCTCTCCCCTACATACATATATATGTACATTTAATATATTTTTAATATATTTTTGCGTAACCAATTCCAAGGAAAATGTATATTGTTTGGGCTTATACGGAATAACACTTGAATGAGCAGTAATATATCGCCAGGAAATAATTAATTTATAACATGAGTTTTGTTTGCGACTCTTAAAAAAGATATAAAAATCAAGAAAACACGTATTCGTAAATCGATAAGGGTGTGTCATTGTTAGCTATTAGGTAAAAGTCTATGGTTCTCTAAGTATTGAAATCTTAAAGAATAAGTAGCTGGCATTAATTAACTTATGAATGAAATGTCATTGTTATATTACGATGTCGTAGATTTATTGTTCATGTGTAGAACATTTGTCAAGTTTCCATCGCAGATGAACATAAAGTTCCACGGGATATTCCAGTTGACAATCATTAATGTTCACAGATAATATTAACAAGCACTCATGCCTATTATTAGCAAAATAGAATGGTATTTTATGCAGACTTTATGTTTAATTAGACGTTTATCGTTCGTTGTATTATCGATAATAATATATGCAAGTGTCGTATTTCGATAGCAGCTTTTCGATGGTTATTAAGTAAAGATCATAACAGGGTGAATCGGTGATAATTGTGGGCTATATGTTGTATACTTACCGGACGTAGTAAAAATGTGCGGTAAATGCTTATACATATCAAGGGTTCTCATATAAGTGTTTCCAATGTGTACGTTAGATTATGTTATTCCCACTTTTATTACGTACCTCTTTCATTAAGAATCCAACACGCAACATGTCGGGAAAGAGATTCCACGACTGGATATGAGAACGGTCTACTAGGTAATAAACAAGGTCAGTCTAAAAAACGTCTGTTGATGCGAATATAGAGTAAATAAGGCATAGATATAGCGATAGTATAAGCGATTAAGAGCAATTAAACGATTAGCTCCACGAGATCTATACATTTCTCTTTAATTCTTTAAAGCGATTTAGTTTTGTTGAAACTTATTCGTAGGGAACACCGTTTATATCCATCACTATTTTACACATTATGTATTATCTATTTATTTGAATATCTGAAATTTTCCTTTACAGAAATTGGAAGAACAGTTTGCGTTACAACTGGAGGAACAAGAGGCGATTTACGGGCCAAGCGCGATACCATTGTGCTTACCAGCAGATCTTACCGACTTGACGCATCATACAGTTGGTTCTACACGTAGTTCGCTTTCTTCGGTGAGCGAGGGTTAATGTCTAATTAATCTCAATCATCGAACCGAAATGAAATTTTCTTACCCCTTAAGAATAACAAATGAATCACAGAGCACCAAATGTCGAGATAATTCGAAGGTCAAGTTACGCGAGCTCTTTGCACGGCTATTCGATCTGGCTTAAATTTTGGAACAAGGACCGGCGAGTAATTCGTTTTGATTGTAATAAGATCTATAACATGAAACACATGATAGGCGATGCTTGGCGTGCAAAGTGTGGCTATTCAGCGATCGGTTATACATGGAAGAACTATTTTCTTTAATTCGATGAAATACCGATGACGATGTAAAACATTGTGAACATCTGTGATTTCGGAGCATCGCTTTCCAATGATATACATACATACATATGTTGTGACCGAACTGCGAAATAACTAACAAACTTCTAACGTTTTCAAGAAAGGAAGAGAAGAAGAAGAGATTAGAAAGTCGGTTTTCTCTCTTAAGATATATTTTATATATCAAATATGAATTGTTATATATAAATGAGATGAATTTCTTACGGCGATCTTGTCGAAAATATACTGGATACATACAGACCATACAATCCGCCCGATGATCATTTCTTCTGAGAACTTTGAAGAACAAACGTGTTCTCGCGATCAATGGTGTACGTGATCCTACAATAAATAAATTTTTTCTACATCTTATATACGCATGCATATTGAACTAGAGTCATTGAGACAATTCGAGGACAACTTACCATCCTATCGAGAATACACATGACAGTGTCTAGTGTGTTCGTAGAATATCTAGCGATTTTATGCGTACATAATGCACACGTGGAAAAAGTATATTTTCGATTGTCGAATGTATATACATATATATGCTTGTTGTGCTGTCGAATGTCAGGATACAGGCATTTGCGAGGATTCGATGTTGAAGCAAGTATAAATGTAGATCGTAATTGCGCGCGTGCTTTAAATCGATGCACGCAGCGTTCAGGTGCCACTTTCGAATCGAAGCGCCGTCGTATCTGAACAAACGCGTAATCGTCGCGTCTTCATTATTAGAATGTTCAACGAGTTGTATTGTTTGTAAAGAGAACGCTAAATCTCCATTGATAGATTGTTTTTTTTATCGAGATACGGATATATTTTTAGTAAATAAACGTTCAACAATACGAATCAAAGGTTCACGCCAAATATATACAATGTATGATTGCTTACTGCGCGTCTATATAGTCCGAGGACATTGTAGAGGATTTCTTTGATGCGTATTCAAAACGAGCATGTGTGGCTAACGCTCGTCCTAGATGTAAAGAAGCATATTTGTATAAAATATTTCCTTTCGTTTTCCCTTTTTATCTTCTTTATTTCCTTCAATTGTACAGTACTATTAATTTTTATATCTCTGTTTGTTCACGTTAATCTATCTGGTATCGTGCTTATTAGTACGATAATCGATTAAGGAACTTTGTATATAGAGAATCAGAATGAATTGTTTGATATATTTTGATTATTCTACTTTATCGTATCGAGAATAATGTTTACGATGAATCTTTGTGAGCAATTCATTTACCCAGTTTCTTGCGAAAGACGTAGAAAATGGATCCATTTCGTCGGATGATCCTTCTCACCGTGGATGTATATCACACATGGGTAAAATGATTTTGCGATGTTACGGCTAACTCAAGTGAAATTTGACCGCGTGTTTTGCGATCAATCTTCGCTTGAGTTCTTTCTTGGTTGAAAATGATGCTACGTATGACGTAAATAACATGAAGTACGAAAAACATAGTAGTTCATTTAATTAAAAAAGGAAAAGGAAAGAGGACGTTTGCCAAAGCATATGTACATATATGTATTCTTGAAACGTTAAGATTTTGGGAATATAAAGGAAAAGTATGAGGCATGATATGAAAAAAAAAAAAAAATCTTAATACTGCCCTTTGTCGAATTTGTGTCGTGCGCTGCAATTGTTAGAAAATACTGGTTAATCGTGCCTGTTGGATCCTATTCTGTCAAAGATTTTATGTTTTTTTATTCATCGAGAGGACGATGCATCTGGTTCTTCTTAAAAGGGATCAATTGTATGAAAAATACGAAACTACGGAAGTAGAACGGAGATTCGTTTACCTATAAACGAACGGGGGATCGATAGCGCAAGTTCCAGCAGTGACTATATGGGAATTTTATATAGGGCTAATGAATTTTTTAATCATCAAGCACGTGTGCATTGTACGTGGGAATTATTGCAAAGAATTAACAAACAGAAGAGAAAAGAGAACGAAGCCATTGTCGTGTGCGTTGTATATTCGATTGAAAATATTTATACTACGACGATTAAAATATGATGTAATGTAAAGAGGGTCGGAATCGACTTTATTGTTTCGATTTGTGCGAATAGTCACCGTTAGGATTGTTTTTCTCTTTATTTCTTGTTTTTTGCCGAATGCTTCTTTCGTTCTTAATCATTGTACGTACAGTGTTAAGCACAGGAAACTGTTTGTTATGATTTTTTTTTAATTTGTATCCATTACAAGAATTTCGTTATTACCAATATGTTTAACATTGAGTCGCAACCTGACATGCAGGCGCATACTTCTACACATAAGAAATCAATAGACTGAGAACAAGTAAAAGGGAAAGAAATCGGAAAATGAGATTATTTTACATTAAGAAACGAAGTTTGCTAAAAATTGTTTTTCAAACGAAAGAAATTAATACTACATTTTATTTTCTGATTTAGATGAAACGTACTAATCGGTTACACTACAAAAATATTTATTAAATATTTATATCTATTTTAATTTCGATCAGAAATATTCCGAATTTTACCTTTATTCCGAAACTTACATTTCAGAAGGAATTGAAGAATCAACATCTCGAACGTTTATTGTGTAATATAAAGCTTTTTATGTAAGCGGTATACAAAGAAATTCTCGTTTATGATTTCACAACAGAGCATTTTTTTTTTACTTCTAAACCTTATTGTATGTATTCGATCGATTTTACGCATCTGTGTGTTTATTCATCTTAGATTGAGTTTATTTTACACATATACAACGTACATAGATATACATATATACACTAAGCCTTTTCGTCAGCAATCGATTTCGTGGCTGATCTTTAAGAAACACAAGACGGTCGTTCTTGCGAAGAAAAAATAACGAATTCATATTTTATTAACAAAGATAGGAAATAGAATGATTTACATAGATAAAGAATTGTAAGTGAATTTATTCGTTGTTAAGTTCAAGAAATTGAATTCAGAGTGTAAGTGATATAACAGTTGATATATATACAAGTAACG
Source organism: Bombus flavifrons (assembly GCF_040668555.2). Taxonomy (NCBI): domain Eukaryota; kingdom Metazoa; phylum Arthropoda; class Insecta; order Hymenoptera; family Apidae; genus Bombus; species Bombus flavifrons. The sequence continues at coordinate 12,128,158 of NC_138451.1, read as the reverse complement.
ATCCAAGGTATTAGGATATCTACGCATTCTTATAATTGAGTAAGCGTGTTTGTGCAATAAAAATTGTTACGGGTTTCACGCTCGTACTTCTTACGATAGAGAGTTTGATTCGACGATTTACGCGAGGAAAAGTTTGACAGAAATTAAGATAGTGAAACGAGTGACATGCAAGAATGTTTTTGAAATAGGAGTGCGATCTTATAGATCTTTAAAATTCGTCTCAGAATGCAACAAACGAGTTGATTACACGCAACTAAGTAACATAACAGTAAAACATAGCCGCTTTCCAAATGTGGTGCATATGAGTAGACATTTTGACAGTGATGAGCGCTCGGAACAGACTCGTACTAGCATTTCTTGAATTTGAAAATAGATTGATATAATTAAGTGGACTATTAGATGTAGAAATTTGCCGAAGTAGTTGATTAAGGAGAAAATGAGGGAGTCAATTTGAATCTAGAGATAACATTAAGGAAAACGTTCGTTGAGAAAAAAATGGAATTACGAAGTTTTCGTACAAAGGCAGTGCGCCTCGGTCGATTTCTACTTCTACATTCGTGCTACTGATTTCTACTTCCACGTCACCCGCGCCAAATTGCTGCACGATTCAACAGCGTATTACCACCTTGTGCTTCTCAAATTACCTGTTACTACGATCGTTTGCTTTGTCTCCCTTCTATTAGCTTTATTTAGCGACCTTAAAGCCTTGCTCAGATTTATCAAGTCACTTGAATTTTCTAGGAATCTAAAGTAATTCGAAATTCTTCATCGGCATAAAATTTCATTTACTTGGTTCTCTTGAAATATTTTTCCAAGTTTCTTCGTTTATACTCATTAATCAAGTTATTTGACTGTTATGTTACTTGATCTGACATGAAATATGCTTGCAAGTTTCAAATGAAGTTGAGGTTCTTTCCTTGACCTGCTATTTACAGTTTCGTACTTGCTGATATTGGTTCCCCCAAACTTCTACTTTTTCTGTATTTTATATTCTGTCATATTTTCTATATACAATATTTCTATTATGTTTATAATTATAATTATAATTTTACATACATACAGTGGCTCACAAATGTACTTCAACACCTGTCGCAGAGAATTTCTATAAATATATCATGTATGCGTTATACGAAATGGTACACGACTGTTATGATTATATCGATAAACAGCTCGATTAATCTGAACAAGGCATAACGCAAAATTTCTTGAATTTGTGTCTAACGAACGTCAAACTAATCGATTGTTTTAATGTTGTTTATACCGGATTAATATTTGTTTGTTTTATTCGGTATGTGAATGAAAGTAATTTGCGACAGATATAGTTATTTAAAGTAAATTTTATCTATCTTGTGCGAGCTAGAGAGTTCCCAGTTGGTATATATGTCGGAGATGAAAGGACATCGGGACTTCCCTTTTGGAATGTTGGGAAAAACCCCAATATCCTGGTCCAGACTTTTACTATAGCTACACTTAAGTAATAAAAATAAGAAATAGTTTTAATGTTCCAATTCGGCTTTATGACGATGGGCTTGGGCTCTAAGTGACATAGCGGGTCACTGAACGTAGCCACGGTCACGGGAGGGTATCTCTGTGTACCTGACAGAGGTATGGAATGATTATATGACTTTCCTTAAAAACAAAGATTGATCCGAGAGGTGGGAGAGGAATATATAAGGGTAGTTCCACTTGGAGTTTTTTTTTGGAGTTCATGCAGATTAGTTTTACTTGTACATGAAGTTATACTTGTATCACATCGCATTCGTCATCCCGTGGACCGTGGATTCGTTATCGAACCTGAATTCGTTGTCATCAACATCTCGACCATCCGATCGCCGCTATTACTTATAGCCTCTTGTAGTGCCCACATTTGTACCAATAAACATCAGCTATATCCGCGATGGTAAATTTGAGTGAAGGTTCATCGAACGCCCAAAATTCCAATCTTAATCCGACATGTATGTCGGAGATAAAAGAATATCGGGATTTCCCGGCTGCAATGTTGGGAAGAATCCCAATACCATAGTCCAGACTTTTACTATAGCTACACTTAAGTAAAAAAATAAGAAATAGTTCTAATGTTTCAATCTGGCCTTCATGACGATGGGTTCGGGTTCGAAGTGACATAGCGGGTCACTAGACGTAGCCACGGTCACGGGAGGGACGTGTACCTGACAAAGGTATGGAATGATTATATGGCCCTTATTAAGAACAAAGATTGACCCGAGAAGTGGGGACAGGAGTATATAAGGGCAGTTTCATTTGGATCGAGAGCTAGAGAAGTAGAGAGTTAGTTAGTCATTGTACGAATTACGGATTGAGTTACTTGAATCATGTATTACGTTGATACTCGTCCTCCCGTGCACCGTGGATTCGTTATCGAACCTGAATCTGTGGTTACTATCATCTCGACCATCCTATCGCCGCTATTACCCATAGCCTCTTGTAGTGACCACATTTGTACCAATAAACCTTAGCTAGATCCGCGATGGTAAAGTAAGTAAAGGTTCATCGAACGCCCATAATTCCAATCTTTCTCCGACATATATATATATATATATATATACACACACACAATAGTTCTAATAAACGAGTAAAAAAGAGAGATAACTTTTTATATGATAACTCTCACTTAATTGATGCGACATCGACTGAAAACCATATGCAGAGATATATCGTTGTAACATAGAGTCTTTACAATTAATTGCTCAATACTAGATATAATTGAATTCAATATCGAGCATTAATATAGACTGTAAGACTAATGTTATGATCATTTACATGGTAATGTTATAAAAAATACTGCAATAAATATTTTACTTCTACAGTTGGAATAGTTTAATTACGAGATTCCAACAAGATATCTGTGTTTACAGTTCGTAAAAACTTTATCAAAGTAGTCATCTGTCAACCGCGCGTAACCGCGTAGTGCAGGAGCAAAATAGTGATATTATTACGCTGATAAGAATGTGGCTTTTTATTTTATCCGGTTTCGTCTTTGTTTAAATTCCTCTTCGTGTCTTTCTCGAAGGATATAAAATAGGACAGGAGCAAACTAAAGCTGTAATTTTGTTGACGCAAGTGCGAACCTTTGTGTTAGGTACCAGGATATATCTTCATTTAAATATATAATAAAGCGTAAGTTGTAAAGTATCGAACATCTAGCAAAAGCTATTTCGTGTTTCTGATTACTTACAAAGATAACTCTTGAAATTTGACTAATTTATTAATTAACGATGTATACAAGAATATCTTCGCTTATTCGTTTCTTAATGTAAATGTTTAAATTGTATGCTTTTTAAAAGTAATTTAATTCAATTTAAAATTGAAATGATTATATATGAAATTATGATAGATACTTATAGAGAAACGAAGTACTTGAGTTCACCCCAAAATAAAGTCTAAACATCTTATATAAATGTATATACTTGTTTCTTTGATAATCAACACAATGTTTTTTATTGCATAGGTTACGTACGAATCTGCAAATGGCTGAATCGATGAAAAAGAGAAAGGTATGTGTAATAGGAGCCGGCGCAGCTGGCCTCTGCGCAGCCAGACACTTTGCGCGAAGTTTGAATTTCGAATTGAATGTTTTCGAGCAAACAAATGATATCGGCGGTACATGGGTTTACAAAGAGGCAATTGAAGTCGACGAAAATGGTTCGCCCGTTCATTCGAGCATGTATCGAGACTTAAGGTTTAATTTCATGCACTTATTTTTAATTTACTTAATTAATTTTTCAACTTATTTTACGTTATGTTATGTCTATCGAGTAACTGTTAAAATTAAAAAAAGAATATTGGATTTGTCATTGTAGAACTAATTTACCGGCGAAAATTATGAATTTCCCCGATTACCAGAGATTGAACGCTGAAGAACCATGTTGTGTGACACATCAGGAAGTTCGGACATATTTGCAGAATTACGCGGAATATTTTGATTTACTTAAACATATTCAGGTAAGTGGGAATAAGTCTCGTTGTTGTGTGAGAAAATTTTTATTGACTTGCTATGAAAGGTATAATGTTATAGTTTGGAACACGAGTAGAATCCGTTCGATTGCAAATTTCAGCCGAAGGCAAAGAAGAATGGGCTGTACGAACAAAAGTCGTAAAAACAAAAGAAGAGAAAGAAAGTATCTTTAACGTTATAATGATTTGTAATGGGTACGTTTTTCATAAATATTAAATATCGTAACGGTTCGTGATAGGTTTAAGTTTGGTTTTTATTTAATTTAATTCTTTTTCAATTATATTTTATTAATATTGTTTTAATTATATTTGATTTAGACATTACTTCGATCCTTACATACCAATGATACCAGGAATCGAAAAATTTCCGGGTACGATACTACACAGTCATTCATATCGAAAGTCAGAAGATTTTTCTGGTAAAAGCGTTTTAATCTTGGGAGCAGCTGCTTCCGGAGTCGACATCGCTCTTGATTTGGCTAACCACGCATTTCGAATATATTTAAGCCATAATAATGAAAGGTATTTCCAATAATTTTGGAATATAGTTGCTTAATTAATTTTCAGTGAAGAAATTAAAGTATTATATTTTCAATACATATAGATTAAATAGCCCCTTACCACCAAACGTAATCGAGGTGTTAGGTGTGGAAAAGATAGAGGAGGGGAATATTCTTTTAAAAGATCAAAATTCCATTACAGTGGACGTATTTATGTTTTGTACGGGGTATCGGTACAGTTTTCCATTTCTAGACGAAAACTGTGGAATTCGAGTAGATAATAACTTCGTGACTCCTTTATATAAACATTTAATTAATATTGACCATCCTACAATGTGTATTGTTGGAGTGCCTACTATCGTTGTTCCATTTCCTATGTTTCACATGCAAGTAATACGATTGATATATTAAATATTATATTAAACGTTTATATTAAATATTATTAAACATGCGAGTAGCGGATATATAGATGTAAATTTTCCAGATACAATACTTCCTTGCATTGTTAGAGAAAAGAGCAAACTTACCAACAAGATCAATTATGCTGGAGGAGTCGAAGTTAAAAACCTCGAAGAAAAGATATGCGCACAAATTAAGTGACAAACAATGGGATTACAACAATGCGTTAGCCGATGCTGGAGGTTTCGACCGTTTGCCAAAATTCTATAAACTCGGATACGAAGTGTGGTCAGCGCAAAGAAAAGCAAATCTTTTGAACTATAAGAGGGCTAGATTTGTATTATCCAAAGATCAAGAAACTGTTGAGTTAGTCATACCGAAAGAAAGTGTATAAGTATAAATAACCGTTAAAAACTGTTAAATATAATAATACAGTTTTATAAGTTTTTCATAATATTGAATTTAATAATGATACTGATGTTGTATAAAGCCGATGATGAATGACTTGGTCGATTTAGAATTTTTGATTCCACTGTCGGTTTCGAAATCGTGAAGCAAATTTATTAAAATTAATGTGCAATTTATAATGATCACATAGTTTTATTTTTAATCCATTCTGCTAGCCCGATAACGTCGGTGTAAACGCCAGGTTCATGTGATCCACCGCAATCGGGGCCCCACGAGGTTATACCGATCATGATACCCTTGTTAACCAATGGACCACCAGAATCACCCTATAAAAGATCAATGATATTCAGAGTAAGTTAGACTTCAAAGCAGAGTTAATGTCTCTGCTTGTTATAAAATATATTATGATTTACCTTGCACGAATCTTTTCCTCCTTCTGAAAATCCGTAACAAACCTGCCGCTCTGTTACTTCAAATTTGCCTTTGTAGTCCGCCAAGCATTTCTCTCTCTTCATTTTCGGCACTATAACGTATTGCAGAGTCTCCGATAATACAGGATCGAAATCCTAAAAGTTTGTTTGTCTGCTACAATTCAACGTAAGAAATATAGAGCCCTTGAATAAAAATATTATTATGCCCAAGATATCGGCTATTTAACTCTTTCTGGGTTACAAGGGATGACCCGATTAACAAGTTAATATTGAACAGAGGATAGACCTTCTACGAATAAACTTACGATGAAGTAGCCCCAACCGGCGATCAAACCCCAATTTGTGTCAACGGTTTCACTGTCTTCAGGCAACTTGACAGGTTGTGTCGCGTTGTTAAATTCAAACGGTGGGTGTACTTTGAATACCGCAATATCGTAATCGTTGTTTCCTTCATCGTAATTTTCGTGGTAAGTAAGTGTCGTTACATTGTGAATTACACCACCAGTATCGTATTTGCTAGATCCACTACGGACGGTTATCGAAAATTCGGGATTGTCGATAAATCTATGTCAATCGAATCAAAATTAAACACACAAAACGAAATTCAAAATCGAATTTGAAAAAGTTTTTTTACTTACGGAAAGACACAGTGAGCAGCAGTTACTCCCCACTCTCTATTGATGATACCAGCACCGCATGCATGTTCATTATTTGCTCTGTACGATAACTATTGCAGATAATCATTCCATTATAACGTCATTAGTTTTGTTTGGTCAGTTACTCGTTATCTCTAACGAATTTTATTATTTATTATTATTCATTTCAGATGGGAGAAAGTGCTGTCATTGTATAAAGGTTAGTATAATAAGACACGTAGAAAGACGTGTTGCATAAGTTTAACATAAGTTCGTGAATGTAAATCTTTCAGATACATGAATATTTTCAGTTAATTTAAGAAAAAAAAGATCTAATGATCGATATAATTATTTACCATATATGGAACTTCCGTAATATTGATAGGTGCTCCATCGACGATTCGATCTACCGCTGGCAGCTCTTGTCCCCTCGTCTTCGCTACAGATATTCGAAAGTCCCGTCAGAAGCATGTCTTTTAAGTTCTATTTGTCTATCATTATTATTTATTTTGCGTACGGGATAAAGTTAAGACGTTATTTTATTGGTGTGCAAAAATGAAATATGTATGTATGTATATAAAATGACACAAGCGTATAAAAAGACACGTATAAAAAGTTTGTAAATGGAAGTGATGAAAATAGGAATGCTAATCTGTCTTGTTCGACATACTGAAAAATATATCTATATTCGCATACTTACATCCGAGCAGTAAAAGGGGAATTGCACAGAAAAGAAGTTCGTTCATATTGAACGTAGCTTATTCGTGACTGTTTTTGCTTTATCCAGCGTAAAATGAGTTTTACGCACCGATTGCCCAATTTATCCCTGAAGCTTATCGGAAAATGAAACGCTTTTAACGTAATTATACGAGAATTTGTTGTAACGGTCGTAAAATTACTGTTTGCGAGGGGCGGTCGGTAACGTTATCGTTAGATTACACGCACAGGTTAAATGAGCGATTATTTAGAAATTAGTTTCGTAAGTTCGTGGAAAACAGACGTAATAATACTTATCGAAATATTTATCGAAAAATAGAATATGTATATAAATATCGAACAACATATATTATTTCTTATTTCTTGATCATTTTCCCATTCTGTTAAGAAATTATATAAGAATTGCAATTACAACAATTTTTTAGTGTGGGCACGTAAAAGAAATTGATTTCAAAGAAACATAAGAGCTCGCGCAAAGTACATAGTTTAATAATTACAAAAAAGTAAAGGAACGAAGCGTGGACAGCTATAAAGGGTGTCGAAGAAGTTTCATAAAGCTTGATTCGAGCCAATCGTTTTGCGAAACAATAGCTGGCAGGAGTGAACATCGAATGGTTTTGTAGTTTGGTTGGTTCGCGTTAGTTCGGCGGTGCGGCGGTCTGACGTCTAGTGAGCCGGCTGGTCGAGGGGTGGCGGTGCGGTAGTGTCGCGCCGAAACAACCCTCAGTCTAAAAGCTACCGCGGTCGGGTGCGTGTCTTTACTAACGTCTTTCTGCGCGATTATCTGCCGCATACGTCCATTTACGTTTCTCTTAATTGTGTATTGTTTTGGACCTGACCTCGGATGCCCTACTCGAGTATCATAGTGCGGTTCTTTGTCGATCCAACAGATTGAAGGTCAAGTTAACTTCCGGAGCGAGTTGACGAATCAGCGGAGGAGTATCTAAACGGACGCGTTACCAGAGATCATCGTTTCGGTGAGTCTTTTGATCATGTGCCAGATATGCATTCGCCAGTGACATAACGAGATTCTTTGAGGAATTTCTGGTCGGAAACGCGAACATTTGTTATAGATCGATAATCGTTACGAGTCTTCGATCTGTGAAAAAATATTCCATTTTTACAGTATCAAGTTCTTGCAGTCATATAAAAATACTATTAAATGACACGCACTTTAATGTACTTGAATCTAATAAATGACTATATAAGCATTATAATAAATACAATAATCCGTAAATACTTTTTGTAGCCATTGTAGATGTTCGATCGACAATTAACTTGCCTCATGACCTATCGCTTTTTATATCGAATTTTTCACTCTAGTTGCGTCTTCTTCGACATTGAAATGTAGGGCGTATATCTTATAACGCAGAATAAAATATAGCGTGTTTGGGCGCGATGAAAGAGCCTATTATTTGTTCTTGATTTAACCTGCTAAGTAAACACATGACTTTTGAATGTTAATGTTTAGTGTAGTAAATGAAGACGATGTTTAACATTTTTTTCGATAACGTCTTTTTAATGTTATTCGACGCTGTTTATTGACTGTTTTGTGCGATAGGCAAGTTAGGCACGTAGAAACAGTACATACGTGATATATACGACGTAATATATTAGAAATGAAACTAGCTAGTTCTTTTTTCCTTTAATCGATGTAAGTCTCGTCTAATTCGATCGAATTCAGTTGTCATGCGAAGAATCTTTCGATCGAAACGTTCCATTTGTTCGCCATTAATCCACCATATTGGATCGATACTTATCGAATTGTTTATCGAATGTTAAGCAAGTATTTAAAGCTTCAATATATAGCGATACTTTGTTCATTATATGTATATGCAAAGAATCATCGCAGAATTTTTCATCGAAACGATATCTTAGTTTGAAGACAATTTCGTTCTCGAAATTCGAAAACGATTACATTTTCGTCCGATAAATATTCAGTGCCAAAAATAAGATCAGCTGAGCTTTGTTTAGGCTTTTTTTAACATGTTTAGCTTCTAGATAAATTCCAAACGTTGCGATTGTGACATCTTTGCTACGAATAAATCGGTCGAACGATTAACCTAAAATGATCGGAAACAAACACGATCGTGATATATAGAGCAAACATTGAAGGGTTAGGTTACAACACCTTTTCTTGGTATCGCATTTTTATAACTTGTTTCGACTTTCGATGAAATGAATTCAAAGGCAACCGGCAATCATATACGCTCTTTAACATTATCCTTAAAAAACGCGACAAAGAAATATTACCGATTTCTTCCTAGTATTACTAATTAGAATATGATATTCTACAAAAGATATATTTATTTACAGTGGTTAGGTTTCGGTGTTCGAAATATTCGCATTGTACAATGGAAAGGTGATTTTTCATCGTGCGTATGAAAAGCATTTTTGATATTATTATATATTATTAAAATGCGGATATTTATATACAAACATTTATTGTTGTGAAAATAAGGAAAAGATTAAAATCTAGACAAAGATTCGTTCATCTACTGAATGTTATAACGAATAGCAACTGTACCTTGGATATTTTACATGTTTTCGTAAATTATATGTATTCTATGTATTTTTGTATTTTTAACCTTTAACTACTAGTACGAGATTCTAGAAAAACGTTTATAAAGATCGTGATAATTTTGCTCTAAAATAACGCATGAAATAACATCTCACTAATTTTCAGTTAGATAGAGCTTTGTAATCATAACCTACAAATCAACATTAAAATTTTTCAACGACACCTTAGAATGCCAGCGGAAAGTTAATATATTTCCATTTCACTTGGATGTAATTTCACTTTATAATTTTTCTTTTCTTTTGACTTCTACATCGTATATCTCATATAATTTTGCAAATTACGTACATCCTACGCACAGCTATATCTGTCACTTTCTCGCGAATGCAAAAAAATCCGTAATCTGTACTATTTGCGAAACGTTTAGTACGTTGGGTTTATTTCAAGCGTAGATTTTTCCTAAGAGCTCTAGGAAAGTTCTGCATGTCTCGTTGAAAACGATATGTAAGATACAAGTTAACAAGCTGCGAAAAAGAGCGAATAGTACAAGCGTATGTGTATCGAAGATCGACGGACACGCTTTATATTTGTAGTTTTATAAAACATGCGATCGAGCTGCGCTCGAGGACACTCGAGGACGCTCGAGGATGCCCGAGGACGCTCGAACCACGCAGGCCTCGCTTCCTTCGGTATTAAGCACGTATGCGGTTAATTACGTTTTCAAAGATGAAGCTTTCGAGTGAGTCGTCGATGTTCCCGCCTGCATGCATATTCATTTATGCATATACAGCTTCGTCGACTTTATCGGTGTCTTACGTATGTTATGACCTTATGAACGGGGATTGCCTTTGCATTGTTGATAATACGAGAAAACGAACCACTTTCTAGAAACGGAAAGCCATTTAGATCGTTGCATTTCTTCGTTTCACCAGCAAATTCAGTTCCGTTCTATTTTCAATGAGGCTTCTTTATTATTCTCTGGTAACCTTTCGATGCGAGATATTTTTATTTTCGTGAATAATTCGATTACGATGTAGTATGAATAAAATTAAGATAGCAACTGTGATTAAAGGGTTGACAGGAATATTTCGAGCAGGCTGGTCCGATTGGGGTTGGCACGGGTTCCTAGAGTCGAGGTCAAAAGTTCACGCGCTCTCCGAGTGGCCAAACTACGTTTCACCTGCTGTTCCCTACTGTTTTCTCTGATTCTGCCAGGAACGAGAGTAAATCAAAGATAATCATCGCTAGGAACGTTGAAAGGTGTCGGTATATTTTTCCGAACTCTCGAACGGAACAAATTTTCGCGGCATAAAATGTTATTCCGCGACTGTTTCCCCCTTTTTTCTCTCTTCTCTCTTTTTCTGTTTTCTTTCTTCCCCTATTTTCCCTTTTTTAATGTCACGCTCTTCTATCGGCTTTATAAATATCAAGTCGGTCGACCTATAAATATTGAGTAGCTTCTATAAATATCGATTAAAAGTGTATGGGTACGTGCTAAATTATCATGCTTAACGGTCAATGGGATAATTGAATTTTCCCATAAAAGAACCATGTAAGGCCTAAAATATTGCCATAGAGTAGATTTTGATCGTCATCTTCATTAGACGTTTCTTTGTGACAATAGTAGAAATATTTTCTATATTATTAAATATATTGGAGGATGTAGAGTTGTACGCTACGTGCAGACACTTGTTACGCTAAATGTAGTTACTCTGTTACGCTAAATGTAGAAGTGAAAAGAACGTTTGAAAAAAATATTGACGGAGAAACTTGTTTGGGATAATATAGAACTAGATTTGTTTAAAAACTTGAGGCTTGTCATACTCAATAGGTTGCAGACAGTTGTTTGTGAAGAAGGAAAGTCGACGAAATGTGAACTATTAGATGAATATTAATTCGATTATTATACATGTTCATTACGTAAATCTCGTCTTGGTGAAAGTTACAAAATAATTTTCTAATTTTAATATCATTTTATGATCAAAGAACAGGAGGATTCTAATTAAGTACAGAGGTGATAAAAGTATTTTAAGTATTATAGGCATCAATGTTCAGTGGCATTATCTTTAGCGCTTACATATTACGCACTTAAGGCGGCTATTCATGCTGTATACTAACTTTTTCTTAGATATATGTTTGCAGTAAATATCTTGTAATTTCTACCTATTACATTTTCACATTAGTCGCACATTTTACCAATGCAGTAGCATTCCTCTCTTCCTCGATTTTCTCTTCTACAAGAACCGAGAATTTTAGGGTAGTTTTATAGTCATAAAGCACAGTGTATTATTGTACCGTAAGTGCATTTGCATTTGTGGTAACTCGACACCCTCAGACCGTGCGTCCATATGCGTCCATGTGCATCGTTTCATCGCTTTGTATGCACAGCGATACACAGTGGAATTTCGCCAGTAAGAATGAAACTTTGCAAATCCTATCTAAATTCTATCTCCTTTCAATGAAGTCGCTAATCGGATCAGGAATGGAGAAAATTGCGATATTTTAATCTCTCAATTCGCTTTGTTTCCGCCGTTCGCGAGACCAAACCGTTCCAACTTACCTGTCTGACTATGCATATTTCGTTATCCGTCAACCTGCCAGTTATCGCATATCCGGATGATCGATCGTTCAAAGTTCGACGAACGAGAGAAAGAAGACAAGAACGCAAACAGCCAAACGCACGAACAAGGACCCAGTCGATAAATTATTTTTAGAACGTTTGCTTGGCCAACGCGGAATTAACGATCGAACCTGGCAAACGAGGACGATACGATCGAGGTCAGTCGCGATTAACCTGCGAGGAAACGATACGTTTACCTTGAACGTTGGATTTTCCCTGCGGTAGCCCTTTAGCCGCGAAGAATACGCATCTTGCACAAAAGGATTCTCTGCCTCGATAAACTCGACAAAATATCATGTACGGAGGCCCTTTGTAACACTTAAACTGAAAATATTGCAAGTACCATGGCTCACGAAGCTATTTGAATATATACCACAGAAATATTTTACAATCTACGCTGTTTGCGTTATACGAATTGCTCGTAGAGCAAAGTGATCGACCGCACTTTTTGAAAATTTTGTCTTCCACGGAGTTAACTAATTCCAGTGGGATCAGCGGCTCGTATAAAACAAAACATTTCGATATTTTATTAGCGACGAGTCAGGACTACTGTAGTCATACTGATAGAATTTGGGACTAATCTGAAAATGTATATAAAAGTGGTTTACTGCGAACGTACGACTAACAAAAAGTTGGTACACGGTATGAGTTATCGTTTTTAAGCGCAACGTTAAATTAATGACGCATTTCATTCCAAACTCGATCAAAAAGGTAGCTTCGAGCTGGAATTATTTGACGATATATGGAATTAAAAAATTTGCTCTTTCATAAACGAAACGCGATTCGTCGTGTTTTTCATCTGCGCCTTTCAGCATATTGAACGCGCGAGGTGTGCGAATTAAAGATAAAACGTAATAAATCGTATCGATGCGACAGGGTCGCTGGCAGAATCGAAGGGACTTTGGCAAAGTGCGATCGTTTGACGCGATAACGTAAATCAACTGTTAATTGCGCGATACCGATGCACTGTTGTACAACCTCGTCGTTAATCCACCGATAACGTCGAGCTTTTTGTCGTCGAGGACGACATTTCGGGTTATTTGGCCAACGTTCCCGAAATCTTATTAATGGTTTTTCGCCCAGTCGCGACGGTGCACAACCTGGAATTCCATAGAAGTCGCGTTTCCATGTTGTTTCAACGATACGATGCAATTTGTTAATGAAAGTCGCACTTTACCTTAGTTTCCGCCTCGAAGTGGAATAAGGTTAGAGCATTAGCCGAGATTGAATCAGAAACTCCGTTGGCTCTACCAAAGGAGAATTAATTTTGACTTTAACCGGATTCGTAGGAAGCGCGCGAGAATTGTTCGCTCGAAAAGGTTGCTTTGTTACGCGTACCGAGATATAACTAGTAACAGCACCAAGTTCAATATGTTCATAAGCATCCGATGACGTTGCTCGATTTGTAGTAACAGTATGTGAGTTTTAGCACTGTGTACGAATTAACGATGAATTAGCAATTGGAAGCATCATTTACCGTTCTTTTATGCAATCACTCAAGCGCGGAGCAAACAAGCCACTGTCGACTATTGTTCCATTAGCAACAATATCTATTATTTATTGATAACACATCGATGCAAATGACAGATCTATATCCACGTGCTTCGATAATCCACAAGTGCGACGATAATAGCAAGGTAATAGCGATTATTAAGCGTTGCGAGAAAATACCTAGCAATTTCGATTCTTAGTTTTCGAATAATTTGTGGCCTGTCAATTTCTAATCTTTCTGCAGATAAATTCTCTCTTACCTGTAGCTCGACGATCAAACGAGTTCAAGATCAACGAATTAACGAATCCCTTGAATGACAACACTTGTAGATGCCAAGTTGTTCACCGTATATTAACTTCGATATGTCGACTAGATCCATATTTTGGAATAGCTTAGCGGTTTCTTTATTAACGTCACGAGGGCACGCGACTTTTCTAAAAGGAAAGAAGAGGAAGAAATATGACTTGTAATAGGTCAGAATAGGATCCAGCAGATCCTAGCGTTCTATACTCGTGAGAGAAATCAAATTTTATTGAATTTATCGTGCCATACAAGTGCGTTATTTACGCATAACTCTTATTAGAGATAAAAGAGGAAGATCCAGTTTCGGGAAACTTTACGTTTTAACTCCAGTCTTGGAGACGATCCAATCGCTGAAGGCAGCAACCTCTGTGTGAACACCAGGGTAGCCAGGTCTGGCGCAGCCGTAACCCCAGGACACTAGGCCAGCCAAACGTCCACCAATAGTCATGGGGCCGCCAGAGTCCCCTTGGCAAGCGTCTTTTCCTCCTTCTGGTATCGCCGCGCAGATTTGTCCCTCGGGCAACCCTCCGTATGATTTGTAGGCTTCGTTACAGGAGCTCTTCGATACGATAGGTACATCGACAGTTTTAAGGATCTCGGTAGTGCTACCGCCTTCTCTCGTCGAACCCCATCCGGTGATTGTCGCGATGATTCCTACGGCGGATTCTTCGTCTTGTTTGAAGATCTTGATAGGATTACGCGTTTTGTCCAACGCGAAGGGACTTGAAACTCGCAGCACGGCCACGTCGTTCATTGGTACTCCGTACCAATTCGTCGTATAGTTCTCATGGACGATTACTTCGGCTACCGTGTGTGTGCTTCCGCCAATGGATTTCATCGTCGTTCCGGCTTTCACGGTGATCCATTCGGGTGGATAAGACATGCAGTGAGCAGCTGTTATCACCCATTTGTCCGAAATGATGCTACCGCCGCAGAAGCCGATGCCGGAACTTTGAAGGGACACTTGGTGTGGTACATCCTCGATCCTTGCGTTCGTTCCACCGATGATTTGCCCGGTTGGAAATAGGGAGTTCAAGATCGGTCTTTGCAGCGGCGGGGTCGCTGATGGAATAATAATTTTATCTTCGGTTTAAAGCATACGGGAAACGATTAAAATGATTTATGCAGGTTCACGCTTTTATGAACGCGATTAAAGAAACCGTAGGTAGATTGCGCGATATTTATATACACGTGGTACTTATATTTTTATGAGCACGGCTGAAGCAGTGGATTTTAAATACGTTTAGCGAATAACGTGGGATTTTATAAATAGCCGAATTAAGTAGAAAAGCGTCCGGGTGTTATAAAAAGCGTTGACTTTCTAGATTTCCAATATCTTTATCAAAAGCTTGGAAGACCTTACCAAATATTTTCAGTTGCAATTTTGTACATAGACGTTAGCAACAGAAAGTGATCGAGTCGAGCATCGCAAAGTCAATCAAACATTTCGGTAAATAACGAGTTATTGAATATCTTAAGTTACAATTTCTTTAGATGAATTTGAGTAGCGAAAAGTGAATGGGTATGGTTGAGAATAAAGAACTTACCTGTCGCAGCAGCCAACAAGGCGAGTAAACTCAGTTGTGCGAACATCTTGCTTGCCAAGGAGTTGCAATGTTTGTCTGCCTTTCTACCAGATTTGTGGTGTATTTATATGAAAATGAGTCACAAACAATAAATATATCGAACAAAGGGTATTATTGGTGGCATCGATAAGAGCTAGAACCAGAATTCGCAAAGCCACCGTACTTTACGCGGATTTCGTACGAAATCAGTCGTATCAATCAAAATTTATCGTTTTGACGGTAAGCTTTCTTCTTAATTTTTTGCTTTCGTTTTACCTGTTTACGTTTAATTTATGCTTTTTCATTAAAAAGGTATAATAACGCATGCATATGCTGATGTATACATATTCGTTGTAAATTATTATGGGCCGTGGACGTGTATTTTTTACATCTTTATTAGCATAACAAAGAAAGTAGTAAATTTATTAAAATTTATTTATTTTATTTATTTAAATTTGACGCTTGTCCTATCCGCTATGTAACAAGTATTTTAAATTTATAATATAAAAATGATAGCATAAGCGTTTGTAGTCTATTAACAAATATATTTTGGTATTTATAGAACTCTAATCTAAATCCCGATAAAAATTTGGAGATTAATTTGATAAAAAAAGTTCCAAGTCCGTTCAAAATCTAAATCTGCGTTTAGTCGTTTATAGACAGCGTTGTTCGTAATAGTGGTAGAGTAAGATGCAGCAGATACAGGCAAGAAGAAAATCTAATTTTATTATACCAGCACGAGATTATCGTTATGATATCGAATACAAAGAACATACGGCATAAAGGTGACAATTGGATTTTTGCTGATTTTTTTTTTATTTCGATGTCGCTTGCAATTAATTACTAATACAGTTGAAAAGAAAAAATATGCTTTTATGTTATACGTTTCATAAGGATACGTCAGTTTAAAAATAAATGAATCCTTTGTAAATGGCCAAAGGTATGTTTAATATTACGATAATCGACAGTTTTGAAAAGTTCGCTACGATATAAAAATACAGCTTTAATTTTACTAGCAAGTAAAATTACGTTTTAAAACTATTTATCACATTCTTCGTTTACGATCCTTACGCGGAACGTTTCAAACGAGATGGTAATATTTAAATGTTTTAATAATTTCTTAACGATATTTTAGATTTATGCAAATTTTCACGTAATGATCAATAAAATAAATAAAGATCAAATTAATCGAAATTAATACTTTCTGTCATAGATACAATCTATGCACGTACCTTATACTTAATCTCCAAATGGAAATCGCTATATAAATTATTGGTTTTGTCGCGTGAGCGGTATTAAAATCGTGAAAGTTACATTGATACTTAATCTTGATATGACTTTACGCATAATACGATGAAGATTCTAAAAGTTTAAGTAGCAATCTTATCGTAGATCGTCTGGATTGACTGTGTATATTCTAATTTGTAAGATGTAACGACTAGTGGCCGACTAATCGATTAAGTCGACTATCCGGCCACTTTTCTAGGCGATGACTAGACGGCAAGATTGATCGGCCTTAGATTTTTATTTACTCATAGCTTGATACAGCGTAGAAATAAAAATACAATGTCCTTTCTTTACTGTCATCAGTCTAATTTGAATATTTTTTAATATACAGTAATGTAGTATACTTATTTATAGGTATGTAACATAATCGTTACGTTAAGAAATAAAAAATAATTATTTGTTTTTATTGAAATAAACTAAATAAGTTGACCAATTGAGGATTATATGTAACTTAATTATTATAAAATAATAATTAGGGAGTAGGCACCATTATTTCTTAATTTTATCATAACACAAATCTTCAAGCCTTTCAAACGAAAAAACAACACGTAATAAAATAAATATAACAAACAATGATAAGGAAATTTCTCTTTGGATTAGCAATATTAAACAATCATTTCCTTCTTCCCTGATAAGCAGAGACGAGTAGTCGGCCGACTGGTCAGCTTCTTAGAAGCAGATTAATCGGTTAGTCGGCTAGTCGGCCAAAAGCCTAGTCGGTTGGTCGGCCAAAAGCTTGGTCGGTTAGTCGGCCAGAACCCTAGTCGGTTAGTTGGCTAATACCCTAGTCGGCATAACTCTATTAATTTGATTTGACTGTTTCTACATGTCACAAGGAAGAAAGTCTCATTTACACGCATTATGTTTGTCGAAAACAAATTTATGTGATTTCCATGTAGATTTTCAGATTGATCTAACATTTTATCAATATAACCACCACGATAGTTAGTATTTCAATACAGTTGATACAATTTTCAGAAATTTCGTAGGTCAACACACCTGGTATATTAGGTCGTCCGAATAGTTTCTTTCGTTTTATAAGGAAATAATGGATACACAACATTTTCCGTTTTATATTATTTTATCGAATTACGTATGATCGATTTTGTTCTATCAAAATAAAGATCACAACGTTCGACAGATTAGGTTTCGTGTTTGTCTAAAGATGCATCGTTGTAAAAGACGGGTCTGTAGAAGAAAGACACTTTTCGAACAACCTAATATTTATCAGCTCTTCTATTCCAAAGATTCAAGTATTTTCACCGGTCATTATATCTGCTACATTGTTCGGCTCGAATAAAAGGAAGCAAGGTTATGATAATAAAACAACATTTATTTTCTGTACAGTCGCTATTTACATGGCTGATGGGTATTATTAGAAAATTTACTCTCTGTTACATATGAAATTCCGTTTAATTTCCGTTTAATTTTAAAAAATAAATAATAAAGAGAAAGAGAGTTTTTCACGAATCTGTATCATTTGTCCTTAAATTTGCACGTACGTGTATACCGTATCTACGGTATACTGCGACTAGAATCGTTATCAACACAACCTGTGCACTGATTCGTCGAGTACTTTTTTAAATCCAGAAAAGGGTTGTTCGCGAGTTAGATACGAGCGTGTTGCCTGATCCATGAACCATAGTGGGAAACGTCGGTGTAAACGCCTGGATACTTAGCAGTTCCGCAGCCCATACCCCAAGAGACGATTCCCACGAGTTTGCCATTGACAACAAAGGGACCACCAGAGTCACCTTGGCAAGAGTCTTTGCCTCCCTTCGCAACTCCAGCACAAATTTCCCACTGAGGAATTCCTCCGACCTCCTTGTACGCTGCGTTGCACGACGGTCTCGAGATTATAGGAACCGATACCTTGCGGAGACGCAGCGGAAGCTGACCGGATTCGGTGGTACCCCAACCGGTGATCAATCCGTATTTGTTAACAAGAGCATCGGGATTTCCTTGATACAGAGATATAGGTTTCCTGGCATTGTTGAATTGGAACGCGTCAGAGTCCACCACACGAAGCAGGGCGACATCGTTCGATGGGATACCGTGACGATCGCTGCCATAGTTTTCATGTCTGATCACTTGCTGAACTCGGTGCACCGAACCACCGGAGTTGACGTTGGTCGAGCCGGAACGTATGAGGTAGCCGCTGGCTGGGAAATCGGTGCAATGTCCAGCGGTTACCACCCAGTTCTTAGCGATTATGCTACCTCCGCAGAAGTGGCGACCGTTGTGTTGCAAGCTCACTTGGTACGGCGCTGCCTCGATGGTCGTTTCCTCGCCACCTACGATGCGACCGTCCATTCGCTGGACGAAGTGGTGATGCACCGTCTGGTTTGTTATCGGGTTCCCTGAAACACAGAGGCAGAGAGCTTTGGCGAGACTATACCGAGCTGTGTAATTGATCTTTGTCGATGGAAGAGCTCGTGACAAATGTGATCCCTATTGAGAAAAGAGGTAGAAAATCTTATCACGCAATTTTTGCGAGTATCTGTAAGCTGTAAGGCGCTGTAATTGTAACGCGGCAGAATTATATTTAATTAAATAGTCGAGTTTCGAAGCTCGTGGCAGAAGTCTTTATGGATTAATCTTCGATCGCGTAAATTTGAAAGTGCAAAAACTCATACAGCGTACATAATACGTGGAGATATATAAACGTCCAAATTATAGCATTCGTTACATCATTTAATCGAACTCATGAAAATATACAGCTTGTCGCTCGTTGATTTACCGATATTATCAGTTCGCAAATTATTGCGCAAGAGTCGCAAAATAGTCGATTGTTTTAGTCGACTTATGAGGTAAAAGATTAAATAAAGTAAAATTCCTTGGTATTTTATTACAGTAAATGTAACAGGTAGATGTCCTGATACTAGCGTGTACATGTTAACTTACCGGCCACTAGGGCAACGAAAGCGAGAAGCACGGTGAGCCTGTGCATCCTGAGAGTTGCTTGCACTTTGGTCGATGACAGAGCTTGATGTGTGATACAGAATCGATATCCGTCGGGTTTTTATAGTGAAAATCAATGGCTTTTAAAATAGACTATCTCACACTCTCGAAACTAATCTGAAATCTTTTTCTTGAATCGTCCGATGAGCTTATCTCGAATCACTTTCTCGTTCGATATTAATAGGTTTCTGCGCTGCAGAGGAGGTCAAGAGACGCGCAGTTAAACTATTATCGATGGCTTTTAATCTAGTTTTCGAGAGAGCTATCGATCAATCGATGCTGAGGCTCGATTATTACGCACGTGTCACTAGGCGAGTTCGAAACGTCATCACGGTCTTTCCGTTTCGATTCGAGTTCCTCCCTTCGCTTCTCGATTAATTTTCAATCTGTCGAAATCTGCCGATCAAATCTGATCATCTTACCACTTCGAAGTATTTCGCTTATTACTTTTCTTTATCGATTAATTGTATCTCACCAGATGTTCGTTCAAGTGGGAAAAAAAAAATTATCATCGTGTATTTATTTTGATTCAGACAACCGTAATTTTTCACAATTATTTTTACGTTCCGATGTTTCTAGTCAACTTTGTCGCGTGTCCTCCAATTTCGCGCAATAATTGCAAATCCTCAGCGTGAAGTTCTAACGAAACGTCGAGTCGATGAGAATTCTATCTCAAACTCGAAAAAGTCTTTTCAATGATAAAAAAATACAATCTGGTTGATAAGGACCCCGAGAAGGGTTTAAGTCGTTTCCAGGTTGTGACAGATTTCATTGACGCGTGAAATTTTGCAACTCGACCCTGCGTGTCGATCCTTTATCCTTCGTTATTGACCTACATTGATAAAAATAAAGCAAAGTGCACGTTCGCCAGGAAAATCTCAACGATAGTAGTGGATAGTTGCGGTTTAATGACTCGCTACCTGCTACTTGGTGCTTACCGTGTTACTTTCATCGACATCGTGTTCCTCTTAAACGATCGTTTACGAATTAATTATATCGGCAAATTACTAATGCGGCGTTTCTTACATCATACGTTTCCTAATTTTTCTTACGTTCACTCCACCATAATCGCACGATTCCTAATTTGTAACATTTTCTTGCAAAGATTCATTCTATTCATTGCGAAACTTACCATTGTCTTTTTGCTAGAAAAATATATTAACGACGATAATCTCTGATTTGTTGCTTGTAAAATTTCGATAACGATATTAGTTCGATCGAACTGAAGACAGTTCTGATGCTCTTAAAAAGATAAAACGCGTCCATTCTTTTTACACGAGCTTCGATGCTTTCCCTTCTACGTAAGCATTGCACAGTGTTGATGAATATGGAGGGGGTCGATATAGTTCAATCGATAGCGAGGAATTGGAACATGTAGAGAAGGAGTAGCTCTTTCGAGGCGTCTGTAATATAATATATCGCGCGATATTCGTTGGACTGAAATCAAGCCGGTTTAATATTTCATCTTCCTAGCGTACGTATTCTGAATGTTGAACGGCTGCATGTACATGTACACGATCGGAAAATAGAACCGTAACGATTCGATAGTGTACACGTTGACGCGCGACATACATACGCGATTCGAAGGTTGTACAAAGTGGAAAATATCGAAGTTTTAACCGCGGTGGCGAGTGTCGCGTGTTGTCGAGCGATGATGAACGATGCGTGAAATCGCCAGGGTTTCCTAAGCCGAATAGCTTAAAGTAGCACTAACTGCTATAGACAGTCAATCGCCGTCAAAGTTATTCTTTTTGCTTTAAATCACTTTCTGTAACGTCACCACAGTATCGCTTAATTCCTGGCTTCCTGAAGTCCCTATACTCTTGACGATAAGTGCATGTAACTTGGTTTTCTAAATAAAGTTATACGGATAAACTAATGTAGTAATGTAGTATGGATCGATAAATATTTTAGTATCGACTTGGTATTGACTTATCGTTAAATTATTGTTTATTCGACTTGTATTACTTCAGCAAAGTACCGTGTCTGCGCTACAAGGCAATGGGCTCACTGGCAACGATCTGTCGCCGTACAGTTTTGTCGCTTATGAAGGAGATATTCAGTTTATATTTTATAATAGCGCGTTTGACGAAGCGGCTGCAGCACGATTTTGTTGTTGTTAGGAAAAGAAGAAATTCGATCGATGCGAGCGAGAGCGATAAATTGTCGCGCATTACCTCGCGGCGCAGACACGGTGCTTTGGTTCTTGTGAAAATTGAATGCTATGTATTTTGCAATTTCTCCTGTATAATTCAACTTTGAAGTTTGCGGACGCATGAAACGTTAAAAAAAGCTCGTAAAAGGTGTTGAAAGAAATCTCTGTTTCACTCACAGTTTACGTTTCTTACTGTAGAGAAATAAATGTTAATAGAATTTCGGCTGCTGTATTTAATTTTGCTTGAGAATTGTAAGAATGAAGCATTCGTTATGGTATTTATAAAGAACGATACAAATTTCTGTTTGGCCTTCATTTCTCTACTCGTTGCCAGAAAAATTTCAATTTCTACAAAACGTCCGCATCTTAGAGCGTATTCTATTGCGATGGAATTTCGAATTGGCATTTGACGAATTTTTCTAGGAATTTTCTTCTTTATCTTGCTCGACACCCAGCGCTCTTCTATGTAATCTATGTCCCGAGGAGGGAAATGGAACGAGTATTTTCTCTTGATGACGATACTTGAAAATACTTTCTCTCTCTCTCTCTCTCTCTCTCTCTCTCTCGCTTTCGCAGTAAGCTGACATTTTTACATTTTTTACGAGTAACAACGCTGCTTGGCCAGCTAAGAGGATGAAACTCTGCAGCAGCTATATAAATAATAAATATCCTCTTACGTATTACGCCGAGGAATAATCCTACTGTGTTCTTTACCTTCTTCGTGCCTTCTACGGTTCAAATCAAAACAAAACTTCGTTGTTTCCTTCACCTGGAATACCCAATATCTTCGATTATCCTGCGTTCGTTCTCTATTAATTAAGAAATTAATTGCGCCATATCGCTGTGTGCACTGGCAATTTCGCGAAGGATGTTTGTCGAACTTGCATACTGGCTTGTCGAACGAAGATCGCTAACATCGACACGAGCGTACTGAACTTTCTTGGCAATACCAAACTCGAATCTCTGTGAAAACGTGCATTTTACTCAACATATCGAGCATCGTCCATAGCGAAAGAGAAGCAAGCCAGGTTCTTCCTGTAAACGAGACTCTACTAGATCATCCCAATAAACCGTATCTATCGGATAACCGTAGAAAAGTGAAGGAACTCGTCCTTTAGCAAATCAGATGTGGGTAACATAACGAAATCTATTACGTAAAAAGTTACATTGAACGTAAAATACGGTACAAGTTGGTTCGTCCGGCAAAATGTTCCGGGTAACCGATGAGTTTGGACAATAGAGAAACACTTGCAACCCCAAGCAACCGCTGCTACGAGTCTCGATAATAGAGGTTGACGTTCGGATAACCGATGTTGAGTAACGTTTCTCACGGAAACTGTGTTAAATTATATATCAGCTTGGACAAAACACAACGACTTCTGGGTACGCGTTAAAACTGAATAACTGAAAGTACTCACGAGCGTAGTTCGGATAATAAAGGCTCAGGTACGAGTTCATATAACCGACAGTAAACAAAAATTGGCTCGTTCGGTGCTGGGATAAACGAACTTCTACTGTATCTCATTTTTCCATACTTACGTCTCGGAAGGTTTTGTTTTGAAATCTTTCATTGGCGCGTTAAGAAATATAGTTTGCTATGTACGAAGAGAACGATCATTTTTGCCTGGAAAGAAGACGCACGAACAACTGCATCGCATTTACGCGAGATATGCGGAACTCATCTTAAAATTCTAAATATTTGGGTAGACACGAAGACGATTGGTTCTATTCCAAGAAATAGGTCATCGTTGCTGCGGCATAGGTAAAATACAAGCGAAAATTATTATCACGTACCGTCGGTTATCGCGAACAAAAGAACGAACCATTATTTTGCTAGCACATTAACACGTGTACCAAGCGGTTATAATTCAAGATTCTTTGCCTCAGACTCTATTAATCGCTCGCGTAAAGTTGCATATACGTTTGGCAATGTATCAAACCTTTTGTTCGATTCAGAATTCCCATTCTCAAACTTCCGTAGGTGTTTGCGTACTTGGTACACTTTGTTGTTTAACCAAACGATCGTTTCTCGATTTTTAATCAAAGATCGATCCAATTAAAAATCGTTCTAACACGTTTATACATATTGAAGAGATGCGGCTTCGAGACACTTAACTATGTTGAATCCAGGTGTCTGTATGAGATGAATTTTCATTCAAATTTTCATTCAGCTACAGTTATTGTATATTTCCTTTCACATTAATTAATAACAACTATTTTTTTCAACAATATTTATGAAGTATACAAATTGTAGGGTTTAAGGGATTTTTTTTGGGAAATATTTCATCCGCCATTCTTGTAACATTTCCAATAATCTCAGAAAATAATGTTTGAAACAAAGATTAGTCAGCCTCGAATTGCCTTGAATTTGCAATAAAAAACTTTTTGAAAAATTGACTTTTTCAATAAAAAGTTACCTTGATTTTTGCAGATGGCACTGTGTATTTTTTGATTTGATAGGGTTGCAGCTGACCCCGAGACAGACTCAACGATTTACTGTATTACGACCTATGAATACGTAATTTGGTCGAAATAAAATTATTTTCCATATTAACGTTTCTCGTTACAAAAAGTGCGAAGGCGATAGAGTAGCGTGTCGTTGAGTTCGCCTTGGCGTTAGCTACAACCCTATCAAGTCAAAAATACGCAGTGCCATGTGCAAAAATCAAGGTGACTTTTTATTGAAGAAGCAAATTGTTGAAAAATTCTTTTTATTGCTGTTTGTAGCCAGGTTTCGAGTTTGTTTAACTTTTGCTCGAAACATCTCTTTGTGAGATTATTGGAAATGTCACGAAAATGCTGCATACTCTTAATCTTTGCAGCCTGTATACCCGAGATAAAAAATCAATATCCAAAATTAGCAACCTACTTTCTATACTGGCAATAACATGGAATCGTCGAATATTTCTTAACCCCTTAACCTACAACTAGGCATAGCCCGTAGTACGACGATCGGGCCAAATATAATATACAGGGTGGTTGGTAACTGGTGATAAAATTTTTTTTATTCTATATTCGCGTAGAATCACCCCCTTTCCGCTTGTACCACTAGTTACCAACCACCCTGTATAATAACTTGTTTACGTTTTCGGCCCAAAATTCTCGAACGTAAGTCGTAGGTTAAGGATTTAAGGAGCGTCGTTCAGACGATCAATATTATTGTCAATATTTAAGGTTCTCAAAGTTATTGTACATAAGAGATCCTCTAGACAATCAGTATGCGTATATTATCGATACAATGTTAAGAACTTTAAATATTGACAGTAATATTGACAATAGTATTGACGATAATATTAATCGCTTGAACGCTACTTTGTACACTAATGGGACTTTATCCCGCAAATTAAATACACGAATACGTAATTTAAGTTGCAAACTATTCCATATTGTATCGTACGATAGGAAGAAGTGATATTTCATCGTCGTCGGTAGAATTTTCTTTCTTTCAACTTCGAAACGCTGTTATAAGAACCTCGGCTATGTTGGTTCAGCAGTAAATGTTTGAATTAATCTTGAGCGATACTGTTGTCTCTTGTACATTGCTCGTCGTAAAACCACGAGTCGGTTCGTCAATTATTCAGGGCTGTGTGTACAGGAAATTCTTTGAAGCAGGCAATTCAGTTAAAAATAAACCACCTGTTTTTCACTGAAAAAATATTTTCTAACACATTTGATCTGGCGTTTGTTCGTTTCGTTTTTCTTTCACGAATGATATTTCATTCGTTTCTCATATTCTCCTATACCTCTCCATTGATAAGTATGGAAATGGAAAATGAGAAAAGGCAGAAAATACATCGTCGATTATTATGAATTACCAATGTAGAGCTTATCTAACATTGCTCTCTTTACTTAGACTGACCTACCTAAAGCTTTTACATTTTCTAAGATACGTTGGAAGTTTCCAGCGAAACGTTTGCAGAAATTCGAAGCTATTATTTTCCGATCGAGACAAACATTTACGAGAAAGAAATTCAAGGATGAAATTTCATTTCGATTTTGAACGATCCAGTTTACTCGCGAAGGGTTGAAACCACAGAATTGTGAGCATCGATATATCGTAGAGGAAGTTTTTTCTACATATTCGAAATCTTGACGACCGTTTACCCTTTGACCATCTAACCTGATACACTAGAGCTTCTCTTATCAGAACTAACAGGGAGACAAAAGCGTTCGGATAATAGAAAAATCCCTTTCCTGATATGCAATTTTATTTAGTCATATACAGATTAGAATTGATCGATAGATTCTTGAAATATTTATGAATTGCCTTCCGAGTCACATAATTTCTTCAGGATAAATAACTGCATAGAGTTAGAGTTCTTTTTGTACTTTGGACCGTTGAAGCTTTTTATCCAATGTCACGAATGCTTCATCATTTCTTCGTTATTTTCGTTTGCTGTTTCCATTTTTTCCCCATTTTTATAAAATCGTCGTTATTATCGTCTTTATCGCGATGATACCACTTTATTATATCAGTATATCTAAGGTTTTTCTATAGTTAAGCGTTCTGTTACATAGATATCTGAGGGATCAATATGCGCTTTAGATTATTTTCAATATCGTGTTTTTTAATATCTCTGATTTTTTAACATCGTGTATCTTTACCAATTTTGCCATTATTATAGCCATTTTTGTGTCTTTAGCGTTTCGATAATTAAACGATAAACTATACTCCAAGTGGCTATCATCCATCAGTTTTAATCGACGTACGTCTGGAATTTCCGAGAGATTGTGAAATTTTTTGACACGACGAACCATCGACAGTAGGCATTTCGAGCACCTTCCACGAAGATAAGCTGTTGCGGATTCCCGTAACACGAAAGTGGGTGGCTATAAGTTTGAAACAGGGTCGAGTAGGACACGCGTTCGTATGGATTTTTTACATTGCTCTTGCGTTCCCTGTCCATTTCCGAAGTGGGTGCCGCGTATTATGAAACGGCCTGTATATTATGCGTTTGTATTAATCATTCAGTGGACGAAGAAGGAGAATGACCCGAGTGGCGATTCTGACAAGCGTATCGTTCCCTTTCATGGCTATTACGCGTAACGCGACACGTAAAACGATGGGATGAATAGAATTTCCGTAGGATTAACGGCGAAGTTTCTATCGGTTTTTAAAGCTGCTCGTTTAAAAGTTAAGCTCACGTTGTAGGTGGGTTCTGTATGGAAAATGTTGCAGCAACAACCATCGGGGGTAAAGCGCGGATTTTCTCGGCGTTCGCCTCGATTGTGAGAGAAGTTTTATCGAGAGCTGTCAGAGGCTGCCAGTGACGAGTCAGGCCATTCTACCGTGTTTCCGGTCTATCAATGGCACAGCTGGATTTCGTTTCCGCTTGTCGAGCGTGCACCCATTGCAACTGAGACGCGAATAAAATTAGCGGTGTCAGGACTGAAATCCCTAAAGCTAACGAAATAACTAGTTCGATATACAAATTTCATTTCAGACTACGGAACGACGTGCGTCTTGACAATGTGACAAGTAGGATATACAGAGTAATGGTGGCGCAATCGACGAAACAGTAATTCTATGTGAAATATATACAAAATAAGCGAACAAAAATAAGCTGGCAGGTAGTGGAAACGGCTATCCACCAAGTTTCGTCAAATACGTATTTTTATAATACAGATTCTAAATATTAATACCGAGGTGATCGTCGGTGAAGATGCCCACAACAAATACTTTTGATTTTCGACAATAACGTTTATTAAACTCCTAACAATTAACAACAAATAACGATTAACCACGATTGACGATTAACAACGATTAATAACAAATAACGATTAACACTGAACTATCAAGAGTCGATAACCCGTTTCTCTAATTGTGTTGGCTTCGCCTAACCTTTCGCATTTCGCAGCTCGGGACAGAATGAATCTTTTGGTTGAAAACCAAACAGATTCTATTCTTTGTTACCCCTCGATATCCCCACTACGCGCGCGTTCGTTAGAAGTCTGCGACGATTGTCGCGTATGCATTCTTCCGAATATTCGGCGAAAGAACCGTAGGGTTATCGATGGTACGTTAGGCCTGTCGGCCTTACGCTTTGAAGGTATAGCGCTTTGTGTAGCGAAGCCGTTGGAAATTTCCGTGGTCGAGTGCCGCCTCAGTACGAATCAAGTATACATAACACTGGGGTGTCGTTGTTGCTGCATAGTATCTAGTAGACTTTTGCACTATAATTCTACGTATCCTGTCTTAACATTCTTCTTAGCCTGCACTGTGTTGTTGCAGCCAACGGGAGTATGTACTATTTGTGTCACCAGAGTAGGTAGCGCGTAGGTAGCTTGTAGGTAGCTTGAATAGGTAGCGAGAAGAAGCACTGAATGAAATTATCGATCTATTATATCCAAGGGATGACTCGCACAATGTCAGAATTTGGATGCTCGCGAGAACGTATGAACGCACCAACTACTAATAGTTTGATTAAACTTCCATCGTATCTACTTCCACTTACTACTACTACTACTACTACTAATACTACTACTACTACTTACTGTCCATTTATTTTTGTCCGCGGCTGTACTTGACAAATTTTAACAAACTCGATTTCCTCGAGAACGAGACGTCATGCGAAAAATCCTCCCTTTGTATCTTCGACTTGTTTCTTCACGCAGAATCGCTTCCTTGTCGACTATACGATACCGTGATCAGCGGGAGCCGCTGGATTTCAGATTGAAAATCTGAACGCGAGCGTTGCGAACGCGAACGTTGAAGGAATCGGATCCAAAGGAAGACGACAGAAGGAACGGGCACCGTTCGTATTGTTCGTCGAGTGTGAAAGAAGAGAAAGAGAACGTAAGTCGAACACGGTATTATGGCTCGACCTCGGTTGACCCGAAATGAAAGCTAAGAGGAGGGGGTGGGAGAGAGCTTGATTCTCTGTCTACTCTGTGACGTCAGAGGGTGGAAAAGCGAAAGAGTAGGAGAGGGAGAAGGTTGCTGCGTATAACGGTATCGAAGACTGACCGACCCCATTTACCACCGCTTTTAGTTCCCACTTTGGCCCAGGAGTATTAGCCTCCATGATTCTCGTGAAAGGATACAGAGAAATACTCGAAAGCTATTAGGTTCGAGAGCTTTTCGTCTAAATAAATCATTGCATTATCCTTATTCTCATCGAGCTTCAGGCTACCACTGGCTTTTAATCGGAATTAACGTTTACACGACGTACCATTGCAATCGGAATTTTCAATTAATATGTAATTAGCGTGTGACGTTCATTGTGTTACGCTGAT
This sequence comes from Bombus flavifrons, assembly GCF_040668555.2. Classification (NCBI taxonomy): domain Eukaryota; kingdom Metazoa; phylum Arthropoda; class Insecta; order Hymenoptera; family Apidae; genus Bombus; species Bombus flavifrons. The sequence continues at coordinate 12,098,959 of NC_138451.1, read as the reverse complement.
CAAATACAATAGCCGGCAAAGGTATTTGAATATTTATACAAACAATTTCTCAATTTATTATTCGTGCCGTACAAAGGACTTTGTACAATACGCGACACGGTACGATTGTCACGAACACATTGCTAAAGTTTGAAACAAATCATTTCGAAACTGAAGACACAAATAGAATGTTCGGTGAAAGTAATTGAACATTTATCGCAGAAGATCTTTAAATGAAATTTTGCTAATAAAACAAATTATGGAAAATTTATAAAAAGTCTGCCAATGAAATTTCAAAATGTTTTCTATAACAACGCGCATAACACGATCGTACAAATTTGGTGAGCCGTCACGTTAACAAACAACTGGTAAGCGTACGCAGAATGACACGATACCTCGCGATCATATATTTCCTATCCTGAGAGATTGACTTTCGTTTGTATCAGAGGTTGTTCAAGAATACCAAGCGTAAATAATTAGCAGGCGACGAAGGAATTGATATTCAGATGGAAGATCAGCCTCGTTATTTAATTACCAATGCCGGTACAGCTGTGCCAAGTCTTGTTGGGATCGGCGCGAGTCTCTGTGTTGTGAGTTATTTTAAGAATGTACGAAGGACACTCGGCTAAATCACGAAAATACTGTTTACGGGGTCAAGGCCGCCCATTTAATATGCATCTCGTTCATTTATAATAACTGCAAATTGTAACCTTTTGCACGCAGTAAAGTTTCTCGAAGCAAGTATCGCGTCAGTCGGAGCCAGTACGAGGCTAAGCTATCTAAACATTGGCTCGTTAAAAAATGAATATTACTGGTCGTAAAACGGCTGAACGTTCTCGTCGACACGTAGTTCTCATCCTGGTGAATTGTAATTTTTACGTGATCGTAACTTCTTGCGCGAGAACTAGGAGGAAAAGGGATTTAACGAGATTGTCCGAGAAATTGTTCGATATATCGGATTGTTCCGAAATTTCGTAGGCAAATTTCGACAACATTCGAAGGTATTTACAAAAGTCGATGTATCGTTAAAAAATATATGCACCTTTTCTACCGATAAGCTTTAGTTATTTTTTGAACAGTCTCGTGGTCTCTTCTCGTCGAAACGCTTTCCAAGCAACGTAATACGATTTTCGACGCTTCCTTCGCTCTCGATTAATCGATGACACAGTAGAGCTCTTCGGTTTTGGCGTTGAAATTTCTAACAGGCTACGATCTTTCGTGCAATTTACTCGGAGGTTGCGTTATCGTTACGCGTTAATCGATGCTGCACGTGCAAAATGAGAACACGTTTGGGATTATAATCATGATTACAACTCGCTTGCACCGTATAATAATGCTATCGCCCTGGTTACCAATTGCTCCATTAATTACAGCGTTCGGTAACGGTGTTTCGAGTGTGCACTAGGTGAAATTTCGTCGTTGCGATTAAACGAAACAAGATTTTTATTATCAGCGTGAAATGAAAAATTTGAACGATCGTGTCGCTTGTGTTCTCGTGTTATCAAACCGGTGTAAATAGTACGTGCGAATTGTAACATGTAATTGGAAATTACTATCGATCGTTAATTTTGTTTATCTGCGAAGATGAGTACTCTCGTACGTCTAACGAAGGAATTAATCAGATATATCTAGCGATAAGCTTGACGAGTTGATACGCTTGACGCGATTACGAAACTGTGGCGTGCGAGGATTCTTTTCTATTTGCTCGATCTACGCGACATTTCGACGCAGACGATACGCGCAAATGAATCGACAGAACGACGATTATCCGATTGTTATTCATAACGATGATACCGTTACGTTATTCATAACGTTGATCGGGATATTTATAGGGAAAAATATCGTTGCTATTATACGTAACTTGCGTCCATGGAAGTTTGCAATTTCCATTTATAACATTCATCCATAGTGGCTATCGTCATAATTTCTAAATGTTCGATCATTAAAAAAAATAAGGAAAACGTTTTAGTCCATTCTGTCCATTGAATTTTACAACTCACGTTTATAGCATTCGCCTATAGTCACCGTCATTAATTTCTAAATATTTGTTCATTAAAGGAATAACGAAGATACTTTATTGCTATCTTCGGTAAGCTTTGAAAGCACCGTTTACAATCAACTTATACCGCAACGTTATATTTACTACAAGATTGATAGCCTATTTACACGGATGAGGAGGCAAAATTTACGTAGCATTTTTATATAAATAAGATAAAAGTTAATCTGAAGAAAAATTCAACTGGTCGAGATTAAGTTGAAAATGCGTACAACCGTGCCGGTAAAGAACAACGGATTTCGATATAGCTTCGTACGTATTGTATTTCGATCGCATCGGCATTTCCGAAATTGGATATGTCAATTCTTTTGGAAGCATTACCTCGATTCGTAAATCGAATATTTTTGCGATACGTTCTAAAAAAAAAAGTATTTGTTCGATTTACAGCAACATACAGCGACGAGCGCATAAACGAGAAAAGTCTTAATAAGTGGAAAAATTCGACGTAATTTAGTTTGTAATTATCGTTGCGTCGAATAAAAATTTGAACGTCCTCGAAAAGTGTATTATTACATCCCACGTTATAGGAAAAAATAACCAAATTTTCTATTATACAATGAAATTTCCGAGCAACCGGTTTTCCACCCATACTTTCGCCACTGTACGAACAAAATTTTCTCGTTCGTGCGTATACGTATCGGTTCAGAACGCTGGTTAAATTGTGGCGAAAAATAAAGACAGTTTCGAGCCTCTTTTGCTCGATGTTTGCGATAAAAGAAAGATGTCCTACATATTACACGTAGGATATCCATATATGCGCATGTAATTGTCCCACTTTACAGAAATACGGCATAAGCTTTAAGACGGAAGACAGAAGAGAGTAGGAAACTACGAGTAGACAATTATGGGGATAATGGGACGTATCTCCGCCCTATAGTGTCATCTCGTAATGTCTGCTTTTTAACGGGATAGTCGTTTTTGAAGAAGCACGTAAAATGGTAGAGCAGGGCTTCTTCGAGCGGGTTATTAACCCCATTTTCTTTCTCTATAGTCAACTTGCTCCTTATTACACTAAATTGCCACTCGTACACGATGTCGAAGTTTCGCTTTTCGTTTCTTATAGCGTGATCGTAAAATTGGCCAATAGTAGAAGTTTACAAGCTTCAGAGACCGAGACTCTTAATTTGAGCTACGGTAGTCGACAAAAGCAAGCTTAGATACGAACGGTAAGAAAAGCGGTGTAATTTTACAGAGGAAAATTTTGTCGTTTAATTGCAAGTTTAAGGTCGCATGAAATTTCCAACATTATTAGCGACCATAACGCGAATAGTCAACGTGACAGACGTTCCACCTATAGTAGGTGGTTAAAACCAATATATATCGTTGAGGAAAGCTAGAACTTCTTTCTCGCAAGGGTCTTCCTTTTCTGTAGCGTGTTTAGCGAATTTGCTAAGTCGTGCACCAAAACAAGATCGTATCTGACAAGAACAGTGAATAGATACAGTGGTCGAAATTTCCATCGTCGTCAAAACGGAACAATTAGATAATATTTTATTAAAAGATATAGTGGCTCGATGAGAACTTCGACCGCTGTATACGATACATATACTTCGGAATAGATAGCTATCAGCAACATGGTGTAAAATATCTAACGCAAAAGTTATACTAACACGAGCATATAGGCAAGTAAATTGCTTAGCTAACTATAAACTTCCTTTCGCTTTGCTATTCTATTTTAAAGCACTCGCATAAGTAGACTACGGTCTCTTTTGCATTTATTTAAAAAAAGGTGGGAATGTGACATATCGTGCTTTCTACCCTGGGGTATTCAATTGATTTAAAAGGCTGACGTAGGTGCCTGCATGCGTGTGCAGCGCGTATAACCCCTGCTGCAGTTAGATCAATTAGCGACCCTACTTAACACTTTACTTTACGACCTACCTATATCGTTTCCACCTGGTGCACATTTAGTTGAACGTGCTCTATTCAGAAAACCTTGGCCTACATACAGCGAGTTCGTATATCGTAATCGTTCAATGACCAGAAAGCATTAGAAATCCTTTGAAATGATCAACGATGCGTACGAATGGCTTGCAAAAGTCTTTGTAAAAATATTAGGCTAGGCTGATTGAAGATGCCCGTGGAAGCTAGTCTGACTGGCACGGAAAGATACTACCGTGTCATGGCTTTGCCGAAGGTCGGGCCATTCCGTATATTCGAATCTTTCATCTATTTCATCCATTTTACCGAATATTTCTTCTTTCCGTTCGTTTATTTCGCTGATATTTCTACAGCATAAACTACCGGTTTTACAAGTGTTTACGACATCCACCGGTTTCGTTCGAAATATGACAATTAATCCAAGGTATCAGGGGGACGATCGATCGAACAGAATTTTTTCTTCATGCAGGATTGCGACGAGCGTGGCGAACGATCGTTGAAACTATTTGCAGTTATATGATTACGTTAACCACCGTAGTTTTCTACTCTAAGTTTGTGTTCGAAGCGAATTGCATGAAAGATCGCGAAACATCTGCTCCGAGTCTGAATCACTAACGTAAAACAACGTATAATATACGTGAGATCGAATATCTACGAGTACAACAACAATACGAATCTGAGAATTGTTGGAAATATCGATCGAAAGACGCGACGAATGTAGATTAAAAAATATTTAATTTCCTTACACGAAACTGATAATCTTATCATTCTTATGTATTCAATAATGTTTCAAACGAGATAATAATTGCTAAACTTTTTGACCATTGCCAAATGATTTTCCAGGTTTGCGCAAGTTTTTGTAAATTAATTGAGTTGAATTATTACGTCGGGAGGATTTGTGAAACGAACGACTGAGGTGAAGTGCGAAGAACGAGAATAGTTAGAGATGCTCTAGGTACAAGAATATCTTCGGATCTCTTGGTTACGGTATCGGTTCGTGCAATCGAGTGGGCACTTGTCAGGGATGGAAGGTCCTCTCGATAAAATATATGCGAAAGAACGAGCCTTAAGCACAACACGAAGGTCCAACGGTCCATAAATTACAAAGCGTTCGAGCTTGGTCCCTTAACAAGAAAGAATCTTCTTTTTATGCTTTCCACGCTAAATTCCGTGTTAATTAAAGCGGCGAGGAAGCGGTGGCTACATCTACGTAATATGGTGTCTTTTAACCCATTAAGAAGCAAAGTTGCGTTAAAGCGATATTTCATTTATAATTACTTCCTAGCTAATTTACACTGAATTCGCACGCGTTAAATTCTATTAAATTCTCATTACGTTACTTCCATTGTATTATAATTTTATATTTTTTCGCTACTATCTCTTTTTCCATATACATCCGGATAGATAGAATTTGAAGAAATTTTAGGAAATCGAGGTTTTTTTTTATATCACTGCAATAAATTATTCCTTTTTAAATTACAGAAATTCTATTGCTAAAAATCGCATACGTTTCTTGTGCTTTGTCAAAACGATAAGTTGCTTCGTGTACCTTTTCTTTTTAATAATCTCGCATTTTCCCTACATTTACGCGATTATTTCATTGCTCGATGCTTAATGGAATATCATTGGACGCAGCGTTGATCGATGTCAGATCGCTTTTAAGCTTACAGGTTTCGTGAATGGATGTGGTTATGCTTGTTATATGTATATCTTTCGGTCAAAACACTCGATAAAAAGCGTGAATGATTATTGATTATCGAAGGATAATTAAATTGAATTTCATTAGGCTAAAATTGATGCGTCACTAATATCGCAATTACAGAATTTATCGAGCGATCGGTTGATTCGTTTTAACTTGATAAGATTTCAATAAGACTCGGCTGTATCGGGAATAAATCGATCTCGATGAAATCTAGCGGTCTCCAGAGCCTCTTTCCCGTATATTTGATGTTTTCTTCGATATCGTAATTCAAACCCCCCGTTATCGGAAACAGACATTGATATTCAGTCAAAATAAATAATTTATATCTGTTTAGAATTAGAACGTGGATCGTTTAACTCGCGAATTATTGGCTGGACACTGATCTCTCTTTCATAAATGAAAAGAACGCTCGGTACTTTAATATAATCTGAATTTTCTCAATTAAATTTATTTGCATCGTTGACCGTCGATATTATTCGCCTACTTTTCAACGAAACGTCGATCGCAAAGCTACCACGGTCCTAAAAGAATTTATCTTTTTCTGTACTTAACTAGACAATTTCCTGTTCCCTTGACTTCTCCAATTGTTACACGAAATTAAAACTCGATTAAAATGCCATAACGGTATCTCTCTTTTTCAGAAGGATAATCTTAATGATAAATTACATAGGAAATAACTGCGCTGCTGAATAATTTTCGTTGCGAATATAATTGTACCTTAAACGATATTTCACGTGATCAGCCATAATCATAATATGCACGGAATATCGGCTCGAACCTTATCAGTTTTCCAGAGGTTCTTAGTTAGATCGTCGAAGATTGCAGTGAAAAACGCGACGACCGCGACACGTGAACCTAAAGTCGGTCGAATTTTTCTTCCACTTATTCTCCTCTTTATACGATCACCATCGACACCATGTATCGTAATCTATAAAATGAAACAGAGTCGCGAAACAAAGTTGAAAATCGATAGATCGAAATTAGATTAAACGTGTATTTATATCCGTGTAACACGTACATAGCTATATGTATCCAAGGTTCCCTGGGGCAAATCCGTCGCATCATTTTCCAGACGCATGGCTCCCACTTTCACTTGAACCGAGAATTGAATTTCATCATCGATCGCTCGTTATCGTCACGTGTTCTCAGATCGTAGCTTGCGCGTTGCTCGTATTTGCTTATGATCGTGTGTTGCTTCGATGCATTTTTCAGCGGATCTAGAGAGCGGCTCGGGATAATCCTGAGAATCGTTGGCTAGCGTCGCTATCGGAACGCAATTGACCAGAGAATAATCGAGGCAAACAAGTTGGTGGGAGAACCGTGCGCGGAACTTAATAGAGGTAAGTCGAGCAGTGGACAATTGGCTTCGTGGGTAGACAGCTCGTCCACCCAACTGTTATGGCCTACTGTTCTAAAATTAGCTTAGAAATGGAATTTCAATGGAAAACAATGTCGAAGCGGAAAGAGACCTAGTGGATCCTGCCGATGGGGAAAGCTAGCTAGGGTCAAACAGGTGCGATCGTTCTCACGATTAAATTACTTCTTCCGTTCGGTTTCATCAATGTCGTAGATCATGGTTCCTATCTTTTCTAATATACGTCATCGTTCGTCAAGATTCTGTCGTTTATTTTTCATCGAACTGTCTTTACGTTCAAATTATAGAGAGCTCCAGCTGGAGCTATTGGCTTGGCAACTAAGTGGTTGCGGATTTTGTCAATACCACCTAACGACAAAATCCGCAATCATTTAGTTAGCAACCCAATAGATATATAAATCAAGATTCTGAGAATTTCAATTTGCTCGTGTATTTCAACTTTTAAATGTCTCCCTTTAGTTACGTTAATCATCCGGCTTGTTGTTTCAACCGTGTACTAGATTATTCCAACTCCTTACAGTCAGAAGATAGATCTATTTGGTAAAGCTTAGTCTCTTTAAAACACTCGTTGGAACGTATACTTAAATTTATTTTTATATTGATATTTATATCTTCAACCTATACGTATATGTTAATTGTAACCTTCTCCTACTTTCTTATCTTATACACCAAAGGGTTTATTATTATTTTCCGTCTAAATAAATAAGTATATAAATAAATAAATAATTAAGTTGCATGATTAAGTAACGTTATTCTCTGTCGCGATACGATGGATTTTTTACGACAATAAGGCACGATATTGTTTCGTTTAAAAGAAACAATGAATTAACTTACAGCATTTTAATACTCAACAACCACGTACAATATAATATCGTGATACGATTAAATCGATTTTTGCAAGCCGGTATGCTATTGATAAGCTCTTTATCTTCGGATTTAAATTTTGACTTGTGCCAGTGATTATGAAAGTCGTATATTGTTTTTCTATCGAGATATATACAGTTTTGCGTTTGGCGAGTCTTACGTGAACTGAATTCTTTTTAACGACTCGACCACCAACTCGATCCAACGATTCAATTTCCACCATCTTGCGGACATTGTCTCAGCTTGTAAAGTAAACAGACGTAGCACAAAGTATCAGCGATAGACTCGTTTCTTGACTTAGCTCGCTTTCATGATCATCGACGCGATTATAAGTGAAACGAAGAAGTAGTATATACATCAAACAGTGAAATATGTTAGCGCTGCATTTAGTAAGTGATTTAAATTTGCAGTCTGTTGCAAAAAGGTAATAGGTACAGTCTCTAATTATTAATTAATACACTTTGTTCTTTTGTATTATTCTTTGTATTATTGTTGTTGTTAATAATACAATTATTAATTCGTACACTTTGGTCAGGCTCAAATATTATTACTAGAAATCGAACAAAGTGTAGCTATTATCAAGGACAAACAGATCGAATAGAAATAATCTAAAATAAAATACCAAATGAGCGAGCCCCAAACCATAATATGATTAACAATTGTCCAATATGATGTATCGAGGGCTATTTGGGCAGTCACGACTATGACTAATATAGTAGCTACAACATTTCCTAGTAACATATGATCAGAAAGTACATAGCCCTTTGGTGATACTCCATCCTTATACGTTCCATATGGAACTAAAAATAATACACAGCTAGCAAAAAATCCATGTATAGCACTCCAGAAAAATTCCTTTTTATTAAAAAGTAAATTTTGTAATCCGGGTGCATAAAGTTTTGGGTACATTAAATTATTTTTATCATTAACATCTTGATCAAATATACCGACTGCCATTACAGGTAATGACGTATAAAAGAGGTTGTAGACAGAAATATACATAGGATCGAATACAGTCTGTTCACTAAATTCACAGAAAAAGGCAAACCAGATGTGACATAATGTAAACGCAAAATTCTTATTTTTTCTTATAAGAAATTTGCTCATTCTATAGTATGACCATCTCCCATGAACGAGAGGTAATCTTTCCAAAAATCTAAACTGTCTTATGGAATAGTCGGATGCTAGTACAGCTTGTAATCCCTCTTGCCCACTGATGCCAACGCCTATATGAGCTGTTTTTATCATTGAAACATCGTTTGCTCCATCACCAATTGCCAGAGTCACAGCATTTTTATTTTTCTTTATTAATTCGACTACCATTGCTTTTTGTAAACAGATCGAATAATTAATACATACTAAAATAATTAGAGTAACGAGTAGGGCTTTCGTCGTGGTATTGTTCGGAAAGATCGATTAACTGTGCGACACCGACGAGAATCGCGTGCTTAGAACGTCGAAGTAGATCGAGAACAGAACTTTATGCGACAGCGACAGAAAGACGTCGAGGTTAATTGGTAGTTTTCAGAGACTCGGAAAAGTCGTGTATCGAGCTTGTTCATATCGAGAGCTCACCGGACTTGCAAAGTTCATGAATACAAGACGAAGAATTCCATCGAAGGAGTTGCTAAAGCCGATTGAAATCGAGTTTGCGTTACAAATATGATTTCAAAGGTTTCCGGCGCGTGTCTCCCACAGTTTCTACGTTTTCAAAGCATTTCTAAGGTATTGCGTAAGGTCGTAAATCATAACGGTCTAAGCTCAAGGTACGTCATTTCCATCCTTATAATTTTCCTTGTTCTTTTTATCGATGCGAGCGTGTAGTTTCCGAGCAGCTGTGCATTAGGAGCTCGTGTCCGTAATCATACAGATTCGTGGACAAATTTTTGGCCAAACGGATTCGCTACGTAGGAGTATCGTATCTTCTGCTAAATTAATTTACGCGCCGAAGAACGATATTTTGAGGACGAAAAGCGAGAGTAACGCGGTACGACTGGCCGCAGCACGTTATTTAAAATTCTTTAAAATATCGTCCCTGGAACGTAAGATAAAGAGTGTACCCAGTTGGAAAGTTTTGCACATCGTTAACAACTTTGTGAGAAGTTGTATGCTCTACCCTGGTGTTTTATACAACACACTTCGATCAAATGCTTTTCAAATCAGCATGAATAAGAAAAACACGGAACATTTTGTTTTCCAACGAAAACTCCGTTGCTACTGGCCGACGGAACACAGAGTCGTCGCGCGATAAAAAGTCGCGTTATATTCTTCAACTTTAGTACACTCGAAAATGCTCGAGTTTGCTCGGCTTTGGACGGTTGTTCACGCGAACGATATTCGTGTCGTAAGCGTGTACGTGTGCATCGTGTGACGAGGAAACGGTGCCAAGGTACAAAACTGTCGCATAGTGCGTATGCATAGAGCTACGTATTTCTACTAACACACATACGTCTGTGTCTATCTGCGTATTTCCACCACCGATATTCCTACGATACGTTAATATATTATAAACGGACGATAGAGAATCGTATTTTAAAAGAATCGATTTGAAACATTTACAGAGCTTGAAAACTTAATGGCATCGATCTACACGGAACGTGCAGAGTCTAGACGAATGCTTTTTCATAACATTATTCTCGTTATTACGGAAAAGGGACACATATGCAAAAATAGCATGCTCGATCGATGCCACTGGTTGACGATTCTCCTTTCCACCGCATAATTTCATCGACCCTTGTAACGTATTTCTTGTAACAATTTCGTATTATTCATCCCTGAATCTATCGTACGATATCTTAATTAAATTTACGACAGTTGGAGAACGCTTATTATACTTTCTCTTTTTCTTTCCTTTCGTATAATAAGTATACCGCATTCAACTATAGTGTTTTGTAGCAGTAGAGTAGGCAAATGTAAATCGTAGGCGAGGCGGGAAACTTTGAGTCGCCTATAAGTAGTAATCATTTCAATTTCTTCTATGGAAAAGTTGCAAAGCTATGTTTACATTTATTACGCTACTTGTACAGTTTTCGTAGAAATAACCGTGCAAGTTACTTTATATTCGACACGTTAACCTTATTTCCCAGCTGGTCGACACGAACCAATTGGATGTTGTAAAACGTGCGTAACTGGTTTACACGCGACTAACGCCAAGGGAAACGGTAGAATCTCGCGGAAAAAGAGATAATACTTTCCTCACGATGTACATGGCTCGCGAAAGCACTTATTCGAACGCTTATAGAAATGTTTACATATACGGTATGTGCGTCATATACGACGTCATGTACAACAAAAAGTATTCATGGCACTGCAGAATCGCGGTGACTACAAAAAGTATTTGCAGTGATTGCAACGGCGCCAACTACGAAATGGAATATGAAAGGAGCAACTCACGCCACATGTAAATTCGTAATATCATCAGTGTTATCAAATATAGCCGGCGAAGCTATTAGGTTGTCCGAAAAGTGTCTTTCTTTTACAGGCACGTCTTTTACAACGACGCGTCTTTATACAAACATGAAACCTAATCCGTCGAACGTTGTAATCTTTATCTCGATAGAACAAAATGGATCAATTCGATAAAATAATATAAAACGGAAAATGTTATGCATCCACTATTTCCTTATAAAACGAAAGGAACTTTTCGGACGACCTAATACTATCGCAAGAATAAATATTTGTGCGTGAAGTGAATGGACGAGTCTTTAAACACCCATTAAAGTAATTTTCAAAGCAGAATACATTTCCTTTGATATCTTTCAACGCTTTCATGGAGATTCCCTTGCGCAAAGTATTTCCCGCAGTAACTTTTTAACTATGGAAAATAAAAAAAAAAGAAAACCAGTGCCTCAGGTAGAAGTCGTCAAGTTCGATAACACCTGTCCGAACATGAGAACGCTTAATTAAGGAACTCACTGCTACATTGTCTTATCGTCCTGAAATGTTAGGCCGTCTGTACCGTTCAAGCGTCTGAAGATTTCAAGTCGATGGCTTCGGCGGAAACAGCTTCGACACTTCGTCCGCCCCACCCTCTACGTATATAATATACGCGTATAAAATCGGTTAATACGTTTCCAATGAATGTCTCCTAACTACTATGTAGATTTTCAAACTGATTGCAAACTGATTTCAAACTTTCGCGACACTGAATCACGGGAGCTGTGTCTCGTTATAGAATTCACGAAATTTCAAGATGTTTCACATACAACGTAAATAACACATACGTGAAAGCTTTCTATAGCCTAGCGTTCGTACACTTTCGTCATTCACTGTACCAAGATGAGAATACGGATTGAATATATATATATATATATATATATATATATATATATATATATATATATATATATATATATCAAACTGAATTTGCGAAGAACAGGAATTTTTAGGGATGGAGGTCGAGCATAGATCAGCCAGCGATCCGAGTTCCCAGTCCTTTAACGACCAACGCATATGATCCCGGTACACGCGATATTTCCTACGCGAACACGTTAGGCCGACGTTAATACACCACGATGTTCCGTGACTCTGTTGTCCATCGTTTAATATTCACGTGCTTGTGACACGTCGACGTCGACGCCGAGTCCAACACCGATGCTGTCGCCGTCGTCGTGTCGAGTACGCGTTTTATACGTCCATCCGTTCAAACTGGCCAATAAATAAATTATTATTCGCCGATGCGAACAAGCGCTTTTAACGTCGCTTTTTCGATTTCGCGATAAAGAATCCACCACGTTGTCGCTGGACTTTGGTAAATAATTGACGAGCTTCCTTGAAAAGGAAAGGGCCTATAGATCTGTGGCGAAAGTATGCACATGTACGTGGCTACAAAAAGTATTGTTCTTTTAGTTTTCAGTCTTTTTATCGTGTTCTACATTTCGTTTTCATGGTATCAAATTTCGTAGCTGTATAAGAGCGGTATCAAATAATACGAGCTTTAATATATCACACGTTGACCTAATTAATCAGGTCGTAAATGCTACAATAGATACAACGACGTGCAAATACCTTTTGTAGCCGCTGTCTCGAGTACATTTTCTCTGGTCGAATAGTTACATTACTTTTTATGAAATTTGTATTTACCTTGAAAGTACGAAAACACCTTTGTGGAATTTAAACTTTGCATAGATCTTATCATTTTATGAAAACTAGCAGTGTACTGACTCGGTTCTCAACGAGAGAAAGAAGATTACGGAGTATTCGGTTATTTTAAAATTCATTTCTCAAGAAAGTTCGGAGAAAACAGATGTCCAAGATACGGTGTAAATATTAATCTTCTACCACAAAGTTGAAATTTAACTCGAACATGGATATCTTTGCTATGGACTAACTGACTCGATCGAACCTTCATTTCCACTGAATTCGCGTTAAATCCCTTAAACGATTCGAGCTTCTCAACAACACGCCGAGAAAGTTCGGCAGCCAGGGACGAAAGTCCTTTTCACACTGACTTCCGAGAGATTTAGAATAATGAAAAAACTTTGACAAATTTTTTTGTCAGGCTTTTTGAATGTAGCTCGACCCAACTTCGAAAGGGACTGAAAGCCGTCCTGTTTTTGTTTGACCCGAGTTAGCTGAGAGAAATAGGTTGTCCAACGGAGTAATTATTCGACAAACTTGCAACTCTCCCTAAAGAGGATTATTCCAGGCTTCTGTGAAACAAAGAAGGCCGTTTTTTTCAACCTGCTTTCCGTGTTTCTCGAAAGGATGGAACCATTTCGAACAGTTAAATTGGAGAAATTAAAGAAGGAATCGTCTTATTGTTCATAATCTTGTGGTTAGGAAGACGTAACAAATGGTTAGTTAGAATGGTTTAGCACGCAGCGTACACGAATCAGGCCACGGGGCCAAGGTTGAACGTTGATTGTTACTAACGTTGCTGGCAACACCCTGATGGCTGGTCAGTGGCAATTCCGAGAAAGCTGGCGCGACTTAGCGTCGCGATATTCCGAAACCGAAAGCAATTCTATACCGCGTTGCTCGTAAGAATCAGCTCATAGGAATAGCATGTATATCTCCGCAAAGATTAACCACGAAATAGTAATAATTAGCAGCTACATCTACTACGTTTCTTGTGAACTCGCCAGCCTATCGATCTAAAGGACCTTAAAGGCATAGCGATAATATATTTTACCGTTTGATATACAGGATGTTCCAGATATCAACTGACAAACTTCGCCAACATGTTTGGGGGCAGAGTAACAGCAAAAATTATTACATACACCATGGGTGTGTATCCATGATCATTTTGGACAATTTGTGTAAATAAATCAAAACAAACATAAATAAAAATAAGTGAAAAAGAATAATGAAATAAACGATTAAGATTAAAAACCGAGTAACTTGAGTGCATCTGACTATTTGTGGTGGTATACTGTTCTTTCCATATCTCGATTTATGGTGCACGCAACAATTTTTACTCGAAATGGCCTTCTAAACATGTTGGCAACGCTTGCCAATTGAGACGTGGAACACCCTGTATACAGGGTGGGGCAGATAAAGTGTTATACGGGCTCCGTATTCTCTCCAAAGCCATTGCTGATATCAACTAGAAATTTTCCGATGTTAAATGCTACAGAGGGCTTAGCATTTTAGGGTGTAAGATATCGTGGGGGTGAGTTTCTTAAGGGTGCAAAACATGCTAATCCCATATTTTCTTTAATAGAATGGCATATTAATTTTTTGATGTTCGAACAGACGTTATCAAAGCTAACAAGCTTTTAGCCACGGCATTCTTTTTCATTTTGCTTAGCCGAGGAATTGTAGCGGGAAATACTTTACGCGAACCAACCCCATGAACGTGTCGAAAGATATCAGAAGGAATGTATTCTGCTCTGGAAATTATTTTCCATGTAAGTCACCTGGTCTGCCACAAATTGATTCTTTTTTATGGGGTTACGTAAAGGAAAAGGTGCCCGCAACGGCACCAACTACGAAAGACGATATGAAAAGAAGAATTCACGCTGCGTGTAAATCCATAACTACACAACGTTATCGAATGTTCGCGAAACTATTACCACAGGAATAAATACTCGTTTGGAAGCAAACTTTTTCAACATCTATTAAAATAATTTTCAAAGCAAAATACCTTTCTTTTGATATTTTCCGACACTTTCATGGAGCTCCCCTTGCGTAAGATATTTTCTGCTTAACCGTGTAAAGTAAAAAAGCGAGGCTTTAGATAAAAATCGTTAGGTTTGATAACATCTGTTCGAATATCGGAAAATTTGTCATCCAATCAAAAAGAAAAAAAAGTGAAGTTGATGTCTTTTTTACTCTTAATAAAGTCACCCCACAATATTTTGCAGCCTAAAATCTTAACACCTCTGCATCTTTTTGCATCTGAAAATTTCAAGTTGATATTTGCAATAATTTCGGAGAAAGCAGCTTGTGAATTTATCTACCCCACCCTGTATACATTATATTATATTATATTAGGTTGTCCCAAAAGTTTCTATTGTTTTACACGGAAATAATAGATGCACGGTGTTTCTTGTTTTATATTATTTTATGAATTATGTATGATCCATTTTGTAAAACATAATGTAAAATAAAATACCATATATTGTGCATCTATTGTTTCCTTATAAAGCGAAAGAAACTTTTGGAACAATCTAATATTATATATTACGTTATCTCTCTATATGTTTGAAAAATCTTTTTTCGGCTTCTAATTAAAAAATGAAGAAACCCAAGAATAACAAGTTCATCGAGTAACAAAATATTTGTATAAAGTGTGACACTTGTAAACGTCAATTTCATTATATTGACTTTGAAAAGTCAATTCAATGATGTTATGACATATACACTGTACTACGATGATTCTAAAGAATAAAACCATTGCAATTTGATTCGTTCGTAATCTCGTAGTTAAAATACATCGCCTAAAGGAACAAAAGATAACAACCAAGTGTTTGAAAAGCGTTGAACAGTAGCGTACACGGGATGTTCGTTGACACAAAAGTTTCTAAAATCAGCGAATCCAAAACGACCAACTTCCACCCTGTAATTATTATTTTTCCCTATTCTTGTACATAAGTAGCTGTTATACTCGATGAACGAGAATGACGTTATATCGCGCGAGCAATTAATCTACGCTTGGTGAAGACTTGTTAAACCTGCAAGCAGCGAAGTTTCTTAAAGATGTTACACCTCGACGTTTTACATTTATTCTAGATGACAGTTGCCAGCGGTGGACGTTAAAGCGATACACGAGCCACCGAAAGGATCCTTTGCTCGCGAAAGCGAACGAGAAGTGGTAAGCAGGAAGATGAGAGTCCGTGAGAGTTGAAGTAAAAACCTGCACAACGAATAGCAACAGCCTGCCTCGTCCATTGCGACCAGCCACATATCTCACGTTAAGGTAAGCTTCTATAGGGTGTCTCACGAGTCGCGAACGTGTTTAAATAGTTAACAACTTCTTTTATTGTTAATATCTTTTACTCAGTTTCTTCTTTTATTTATCTATTTGGGGTCTCATTCGCCTCTGAGGATTATTGGCGATTACTAGTTCGCGTACAATTGTGTTTCAGAGATTTATAGAATAATATTATATTACAATATGTTATATCGTAATAGTACGTCATACAGTTTGGTCATAAATATGTAGAATATTTAAATTGTATTAGTTTTTACATTTATATACTTGCAACTCATATATAACTTATATATTTGCACAATAATTGTCATACTTGTAACACGTGTCAGTTGTAGCGAGTGCGGCTAAATTAGTTGAGAGAGGTGCGCGTCTTTTAGAAACTGCAACAGTCGTTTTATTTCTTCCTTTTCATATAGGATCGTGTTGAGGTTGCTTGGAAAGTTGAGTTTTGAAATTTTGCATGTTCGATTAGTAGGTGTTTTTCAGCGATTTTTGCAGATGTTATTACACTACCAGGGTTCTTCTTTATTTTATTATTTTTCTTTACGATTCATCGACGCTATATACGAAACACCACGTCTCTTAGACGTTGTTCATTTTCCGTTTCATAAAGGCGAGCTCTTTCCACGAGGTGTTCCATTGCGGCAGTTAATTTATCGGCTGTATCGCTCTAATTTCTGCAGGAACTTGTGCCACAGTTGCGGGATCGTTCGAGGCTTATTCGCATACATTGTTCCTTCCGGGAAAGCTCGTAAAAATGAAATTGGGGGCGATGAAATCCGCAGACGTTGACGGTCAATCAATTGCAGTTTTACGCGAAATTATTCTTTCTCCAAACATCTCCGACCATTCTTTCTTCCCTAAGACATTCGAAGTAAAATGAAAGATGAAAATTCGAGGAGCGCAGCAGGATTGATCGTAAAATGGATCAAACGATCCTCCGTCTGCTCGAGCTATGAACGCGATTTTTAATTCATCCTACAGAGCATCGATTCAAATGGAAACGCCTAGGAGCCTGCCATGGCAATTTTTAACGAATTTACAATTATAAAGTGTAATAAAAAAGTTGCAGTAACTTAATTAGCAGGGATAAAGGCGCGATTACTCGACAAATAGCTTCGTAACTAATCTCAGTAGCCAGTTAATCGTACGTGACGCGAGAAGCGCAAGAAAGTTAGAAAAACCGTATTTTAAGTTACGCTTCTTTTCTATCGGCTCGTTCCTTACTTTCCAAACTCGATGTGAAAGTTTCTGGCCTAGACCGGGCAATAAGACGGTAAGTTACACAAGAAGCTACACCTGTGGTCAGGTCAGTTTTGTATCACAGGATAAAATCAATCGACGGTCGATTTGATTCGACGTCTATTTTTATGATATTGCGTGTGTCGATGGAATTGATCGGCGACGACGACGGTGATCGCCTGTTGGTGTGAAAATTGTCCGTTTCGTCGTTTCCGCTAGGAAACCAGGCAGCTCGTAAATAAGTGGCGGAAGTCATGGAAGGAAGTTACGCCTCGAACGAACGCCTCGATGATGCGAAAAGTCAATGAATAGGTCCGTGGTAGTCGTAGAGTTATGCATTGCGAACGTGTTGATCTGTTAACTGGGTCATCCCTTAAGCAAAAGCTCCTATATTTCATCGAATTAAAAGGTAATAAAGACAAATCGATTTCCTTGAACCCATTAAGAAGAGACAGAGAAATATGTGGAACACGATATTAGCGCGCGGCAAGAAATTCGAAGGTCTGAAAATTTGGAAATTCGCGAGATCGAAAGTTCGAAAGTTCGAGAGTTTGCGAGATCGAAAATTCGAAGATTTGGAAATTTGAAAATGAAATGCCGCGTTAACAGAACGTTGAGTCTTAATGGCTCGAGTCAGTCTTAGTTCTTATAAATGCAGATCGTAAGAAGAAAATTTGATACGTAAATCTTCGTTGCCTGTTTGATTTTAATCTTATTTTACGCTTCAATTTTATTTTTCATTTTATTATATTTTAATATGACATAGTGGAAGGCGAGAACTTCTTGCAAAGGTTCAAACGTGTAATTCTTTTCAAAAAGGCTCGATGAATCGATGAAACTTTATAACAAACGTACAATTGTCAATAGGAGGAACGTTTTTGTATTACGACGAGGTTTCAATACTTTTTAAAGAATGTAAAGACAATTTTCTAATAGCGTGAAATTGTTTGACCGTTGAAATGTTCCGAATTAAAAAAAAAAAAAGAAATAGAAAATGTGACTTTTTCGTGTTCTCGACTTTGTAGCCTTCCAGCGTAAATACGACGTAATTTATTTATGAGAGAAGCGAAGCGACGCGAGGTGCGACGAGATGAAAGAAACCCAAATAGAGAAAATATTACCTCGACGAAATTAGCAATCCGAATGGCCAGTTAACATGTTCTCCTCGATTAAAAAGTTAATAGAAATTCCAGCAATCTTTCTCCCGAGGCGAAGCGAAAGTTTGTCGTGTTAATAAACGATGTCGTGACGAAACTGACCGCGCCGTGAGGTACAAATGAACGCGTTTATCGCGTAAAAAATTCAAGAAATAACTGGTTTAGTGGTTCACGGTGAAATTGCCGCGACCCGCTTTCGAAAAGCTGAAATCTCGTCCTTAACCTAGCTAGTTAATTCAGCACCTTCACCTTTGCGTGATGTTATCGACTTCCTTGTAGCTGGCAAAATATAGGAGATTCCGTGTTTAAGTGGATCGGGGAAAAAGTGGTCGTCGATAAAATGTATCGTCAAGTTCCCGCAGGCTGCTTTTCGAACAGGAGTTTGGCGCACCGTAAAGATCCGAATATCTTCCCTACAGACTTGGCGCACAACGTGTGTGGATATGTTTCTACGATAGGCGAAAGCTATTTGTGACGTTATCGGCGACGTTGTAACAACAAACGGTGCTGACAGAGGAAAAGAAGCAAGCCGTGATATGTTTATCGCGTTGTTACAGTCTCTTCGTTGAATTAGAATCGCTCGAGACTCTCGATATTTTACGCTTTGGTAAAATCGAGAGGTGCGAACGTATTCAAATAACGAAGTATTTAATTGCCGCAGATTTAGTAAACCGGTTAACGTTGCCACGAGCTACGATTCGTTAAAAATGAGGAAAATGCCAGTTTTCTACGGTTTTTGGTTTATAGCTGCGATAAATCTTCAGTTCTGTTCTTCTTTCGATGCCTGTTGCTCGCTCGTGCAACAACCGATTTCAACTAGATTTTCAGCCTGTATATGACTGACATAAATGTACAAAGTGCACTTTTTAAACTTTCGTCGTAGAGTCGGATAAAGAACAGTTATATAAAGTATGCTTGCATTATTTTCTTCGCGATTCCGACCAGCTGCAATTTTTTCACAAATTGTTTTCCACGTCATCCAGCGAACCAATCCTTTCTAACTTAAAAAAAAGAAAAAAAAACCAAGTCGGTTTAATCGGTCGAATTTAAAAAAGAAAGCAGAGCCATTCCGTTTCAGAGAGCTGCGGCAATACTCGCGTTCCGAACTGCACGCGCGTACGAACTCTTTTCATTGTCTTTAAATGTACATTTCCCGAAGTGGATCCGCACGGAGTTGCTCTCTCTTGCACCACGTACGTGCCGTATCGTAGCGTGCGTGTTGCATTCGAAGAAGTATAGAATTTCTGCGCGCGATTCTAATTTCGTATTAAAAAATCGTGCGGCCGCGTCGAACCAACGATGAAGCGCACATTCTGCGATTTGTACACGTAGAAACACGAAGAGGTAAAGTATTTTTACATCTCCTCGGGAAATGTTGAGGGAGCTCGAGGAGACGCGTTATTTGCGCGCAGCCTCGTTAGGGAAGCAAAAAAGAAAAAAAAAAACACAGTCTGCGAAAGAGGAGAGAATGTTCTCGTTCGTCTCGTCTTTGAATATCACGCAGTTCGCCGTTCCGTAATTACAGGAATTGAACGAAAGCTTTCGTAGAAATTGCGTTACTCAAAATATTATGCGACCGTCCCAGATCGGGCGACGAGCCGGAAAGGTGTGGGAGTTTCGCTGGCGTCTTCGTGTCTGTTGTGCTAGATACTGTCTCTCGGTAATTTCCGAAGGAGCATCCTTCTGCTTCTAGATCCTTTCGCGGGAACGTTATTGATCCGCGTTCTACACACGACTACGTACGAACAAAGGAAGAATTTCACCGAGGGTCGAAGTAATTGGTCACGATGATTCGCGAACTTAACGACCGGCGTCGCCGCCAAATGTTTCAATCTAAATCGAGGACGTCGCGCCTCGTTCGAATCGAATCACAACCGTTCGATGGTTACGTATATCGGATACATATTTGGACGAACCGACGCTCGCACGAACTCGATACGTCGATCCAATGAAACATGTATATGTAGATTTTTCTCAGTAGACTACGCGTTTCGTATGCAAATTCGTGTTTTCATAAACGCAAATGAGAAAGTGGGAGCCTCGCAAAGACTCGCTTCGCCCATCGCGAATACTCTTCCCCTCTATTCTCTACGTTTTACATATTTTATGCGAATCCCGTGTACGTTTCTTCAAATTTCCCAACAAATGCGTACGAACTCGCGCTTTATTTACGAGCGTAAGCGCAGTGTCGCGCTCATTCGTTCGTCGGAACGCCAATTCGTCCGAGCGCCACAGTGAACGTGGTCCGATACGAAGAACGAAGAGGACAGCGAGACGAGGCGACGCGCGATATACGTCTCCGTCAGAAAGATAAGCGTTTAATCGGTAAAATTGCGAGGAAAGGCAGGAGGCGCGTGCCTGTTGCGGTCCGCGCGCGCGTATTTGTGCAAAGGGGGAAAGTCGGTGGAGAAAATTTCGTGGCGGGTTTCGTGGCCAAAAAAGCAGGCTATCGGGTTGGGAAAAGTATCCTGCAAAGGGTAAAGAAAAAGAAGAAGAAAAATAAGGATCGGTAAAGAAGAGAGAGGGGAAGATAGAGGGAGGGGGGTGCAGCGTGGAAAGGAGCCGCGGACTCGGAATGGGACGGGCTAAGCCACGTGACATACTCTATAGCGTTTCGTGCCGCAACGCCCCGTATTGATCGAACGAACATCAGCTGTATGGTTGGTAGCGTTTACTCGTACCTACCGCCTGCCGGTCTGACTAGCACTAGCCACGACCACTCGTACCATCGACTCGCGGCTGCGTCTGCTCTTTTCTCTCCTCTTCCCTTGTCGAATCTTCCGTTTCCATCTTCCATGCAAGCCGTAGATTCAGTTGAAATTGGGATTTCTTCGTGTTTTTCTTTGAGAAATATAAGGTGGTAAGGTGGTACGGCGTTACGTTCCCGAAGAGTACGTTGTTAACTTACGTGTATGCTAGTTCTTACGATTTCGTAGAACATCGTTGGCGAGGTATTTCTGACGATACGATGACGTATCGAGGATTTCCTCGATGAGGAATACACGTCGATCTCGCGATAACGAGGCAACGGAGGAGGAGCAGGATATTCATAGCGGAGGAAAAGCGCATGGTTAACGTGCAGCCATGTATGGATGATCCGACAGCTTTGTCCGTAAGTGGGTTGCTATGCCCGCAACTGCTACGAGCTTCTAGCTGGAAAATCGTAAGCTAAGATACATCTGCACGAGGTCGCACCACTTTTTCGCCTAACGGATTATTATATTCCACGTAAAACAATTCGTCGTACGATTTAATGATTCTGACGTTCGAATATCGGCGTGAACTTTTAAGCGCCGAAAGTACGTGCACTATTGTTTATAATTATCCGAACATTTCAACGTCCTCTTTAAAAAATTCCTCTTTAAAATACATTTTGTTAAAACTTCCACGTTATTGCAAATATATAGAATATACCTCTCTTTCTCTCTCTCAAATGAAACTATTTAATCTAGATTTAATCTTCGGTTTTATCTCGCCTAACCATATGCAGGGTTTCGACAAAATAATGGAAACACCTCTCATACGTATATCATATACATACACGAGTACGACATATATGTATATGGATAAAATAATGGAAACACCTCTTACCAGTCACATACACGTACGAGTATGACGTGTCTGTGTATGAACGAGATAATGGAAACAGCTCGTACATGTCATATACATATATGACGTATATGACACGTAAAAGGGTGTTCCCATCATTTTATCCAACCCGTGTACGTATACAATAGTTGATATTAATCGTTATAGACGATATAGAAGCGATTACGCATAGATAAAAATAAATCGAACCTGCGAAGACAACCGAGTAAGCGACTCGAAACGCTCCAAGTCTATACAGTTTCGTTAGTTAGGATTACAGCGCGATTCGATGTGTTTCTAGTCGCGTCCTACGAGTTTCTATAGCCTTTATGACGTGCCAGTCATTCATTAGAGATAAACATAGAACTAGAGCAACGCGGATATAATTGTTGTTTCGGTTTAAGTTTATCAGTAACGCTTCAAGAGCTAGTAACGGTAAGAAAACCTTCTTCGATCGTAAATTTAAAACTACTGTAACAAGGGTATCGATGTTTCGATGGAATTGCGCCGGGTATTCGAATGCTCGTGGACGACGGTGTACGCGCATAAAGCGCGATGCTGATATTCGCGATTAAAGTAGAAATGATCAAGCTGTCGGAGTATCGCGGCCAGTGAATTGCGAACGCGTTAAAATATCGGTTTTCATCGAGGGAATATCGCTCGGTCAGCGCGGTAATTATACGAAGATCGGAAGTCTTTTATTTTATTTTTTTCTTTTTCACCGATAAACGTTTTCTGCAATTTTAACCGTTTACTGTTGCGGTTAAAAATCACGCTCCCTGAACCCTGGTTTATTCGCTTCTGCCCGACAGTTTTTCCGCGGCAAGAACTTTTATGAAAAGACTTTTTGTTTGGACGGCCAAGCAGAGCCCAATGAATAAATGAATTTTCCCTCTTTGCCCTTGTTTGCTTGTCCCGTTTTCACGTTCGCATTCCTTTTTAATTCTACCGGGGCAAGCTCGTCCGGCCTCGTAATTAAGGAGATCGGCTTTATCATGGAATACCACGTCGAACAGAAAGTGAAGTAATACGAAGGATCCAACCGAATGATACGTACAAGCGAGCGTGAGACGACGCTTTACGAGGGAACGAGAAACAAAACGTAAGAGATAATTTGCTCGCCCGAGGTTCAGTTTTCCGGAAGATTTTTTTTTTTAAATCCACTGCGTGCGTGCCTACGTTCCACTTGCTCGTGCGAGTGACGAATTAATAATTAGAGGCAACGCTTCCTACCTTCTTATGGAATTACCAAGCTAAAACGTGATTAACGTAGTAATATATCGTAACAATAATAGTAACGTATTGTAATAATAGTAACGTGGTAATATATTGTACTATTTATTACATATACTACTATATAGATTTACTATTTAAATATCGTTGCTTGCGCTAACGTCGCAAGTATCTTTATTTACTTCGAAGAAGCTTCTAGCAGTTTGCAATTTTTAACGCGACTCGTACGAATATTTCTTTGTTGAGAATTGTGGATCTTTGAAGCCGAAATAATGTTATAGGAACACTAAATTTACACTAACGATTCATATTCAAATAGTAATATATTTATTTCATGGACGATTCCTTATATATTCATCGATACATACTTGTACGCGTCTCAGCACTTTCTTCCATACCCGACTCTTAACCGACTGACTAGTTTACCCTCATCTGTTTTCGAGACGCCGCGCGCACACATACCTCCACACACCGACACTCGCATACAAGTATCTCTACTACGCATTTAACCCAGTCCAGCACAGAAAATTATACGTATCTCAACATTCTTACAATTTCCTGCGTCGTTATCTCGTACAAACGCGAAATCGCCGATTAATCGCGCTCGATGAATTAAACCGATTAGCACGTTTTCTACGAAACCGGAAGACGTTCTAATCTACTTACGAGCCAAGAGCTACGTATCCATGACACTTTGATCGAGCAACTAGCAACCGCTCAGACCTGCAAGTTTTCTAGAAAAATTGTGAAATACCGAAAATTGCGGATGGTCTTGGATTCGATAGCCGGACACTGTAAAATAGAAATATATAGAATATACGTTATCGATTCGGGTGCGGCGAGAAAGGCTGAGGCATCGGCAAAGTTGGAGGCGGAGACGCGTGCAACTGGTTGATTTTCGATGATTCGTGCGAAACCACGGTGCGTGATACTACCGGCGCAATTTAAGCCGGTCGAGGAGCAACCGTCTGCAAACACTTGTGGAGGAGCCTGGGGCGAGCTTCAAGAGGCCGATCGTGTCTACGCGAGAAAAGACGAGGCTGGTTAATGGTTAAGCAAGCTACATAGCACATACCTGTCACGTTAAACCGCGTTACTCTTCTTCATCCAACCAAGCGGCCTGTAAACCAGCCTGCAGCTACTCTAGTCCGTCGAACAAAGTCCTCCGAACGAATAGAAGAGCCCCGCATAGAACGTTCTTTCTCTCGACCGACGTTCGTTAATAAACTACGGAAGACCGGAGTTTTGTCTTTAACTTCTTCGGTCTCTTCTTTTCTAAAAGAACGTCTCCCTTGTGGCTCGTTACGTTCCTACTTCGCCAAGCTAATTAACACTGTTTGTATATTTAGCGAGGGGGGAACTCAGCCGCAGTTACATCGAGCAATGCTTTAATTTTCAGTTCATCGTGCATATACAGTAACTGTGGAGCGTAGTATATTGCAGTTATTCCGCATTCCAGTGGAAAATGTTTCGATCCTTCGCGCAGATAGTACACTTTGCAGTAAGACATTAGTCCGCGTCGTTGTCGCTAGATTATTGCGCGCGACTGTGCCAATTTATATTTTTGCGAATACGCCATAGAGAAACACAATATAGAAATTGTTTCGAAGCAATTTCTTTCCTATTAATATATCCGAGAATATTAATATTGCTCGAACAAATTTCTTTTGCATCCTGACTGTTATCCTTCCTTTTCGCTCGTTAAAACGAGAAGAACGTTGCAACGTAAAAATTCGAGGATCCTAGGTTAAAAAGCAAATTATTCGAGCAAAAATCGATCAAAGAAGAAATAATTAGGCTAAATGTAAGAAAACAGACGAAAAATGTAAGATACAGACGAAGCATTCTAAACGTTGACTTTGTTCAGGGATTTAGCTATGTTGGATTAGAAGCCACAACGCTGAACAACGTTAATCGCCAATTTGCAAGGAGGAAAAAGAGTTTCCCGTTTTTCCCGATGGTTAAAATCTTGTTACCGGCTCGCGGTACTAATGCGATTCGAACAAATTAAGGATATCGCTGATCATTCAGCGTTTGCTCGATTCCGCGCGTTTAACTCTGCAGGGGTTGAGATTTATTCGACAGACACATGCGAAATTTTCGCTTATACGAACTCTTCTATGTATAGTGACATAGGATTATCGAATCGCCATAAGCTCTGACGTTGTACGATCCAATCTTGAACTTTGCACGGAATAATCAAACCATGAATTCTCAGTATAATATGAAAATTCGATATAACGGGTGTTGGAAAGGATGAGAAAAGATACTTTGATCATTTTGTTAATTTATTTCAGTCGATTTGAATCGCCTTAAGCTTATAAACGTTTGCTGATTCGATCTCGAAATTGGCACGGGACGAGCAAACCTGGAGTTTTCAATATAATGCGAAAATAGAATATCAAAATGATATTATAATATAATACAAAATACAGTACACCAGATATCCGAAGAACGACAAAGACTGAATTAATTAATTTTTCTAAATTATCGATGATTTGGTTATGCCGTGCGATGTAAAATCGTAGAAATTGAGTCTACGATCTCCAGCAATTTGTAGCTTGCCGATTCGTTAATGTTATTGGCTAGTAAAAATTATTCTACGAAAGGTGCACGTTTAAAGGAACAACGTCGTCAAGCTTCAACATCTCTTACAAGACGAAAATTTGTTTCTCAATTATATAATCTCGCAACTCCATATTTTCTCACCGCTATCGTAACGAGATAAAACAATTTACTCGCTTTATTTCGCATCGTTTTCGACTTTTGCTTACGATTATAACTAATATACAGTGTATTAAATTGCAAAAAAGAAGAAAGATTAAAATTATCTTTACACTTGAATTTCCGTTGTAAACGTCAGGAAATTTTAATTCAAATTAACGCGACATAATCGTCGGTAAACAGCACGCACGAAAGCAGCATAGGAAAAAATGCTACGCTCCAAATTAGTTAAAACGAACATTTTCCATCTTTTCTCGTGACCCCTTCGTGTATCTTTATTAGCGTTATTATATCGAGGTGCAGGAAAAGCCAAAGGTGGTATCACGTAACTAAATATTTGCAAAATGTAATATCACACGCATACAAACACGCACAGTGTAGCATAATAAACGAACGACGAGAACGACTAGAAAACTCGCGATCTTTTGTCATGCATAGTTTGCTAGAGAAGCAGAAACACGAGCGTCGTATAGCGGAAGGAAACTCTGAACGGCGCGACAAAAGACCGCTGCGAGTTATAGGGTCAGACAGAAAGAGTGAAAATGGTCCTCGACACGCTCGCGAAGATACTCGGAATGGTCCTGCATAACAACCTACTCGAAAAGTGCCTGCACGACGCGAGTGTCGACTCGCAACTCACTCAGACGACCTTCCTCTACGGTCAACTTACCTTTTGCGACGACTTTAATGCGTCGCAGCTTGGCACCACGGTAATCTGCGAGCATCTGTGCAAATTTTACGTTTCAAAGTGAAATATCGTTGCGTGTCACGAGCAGATTATAAACAGGTCGTTTGTTGAAAAGTAAAAAATACGCGAACTGCAGGGGAAAACGAATATGGACACAGAGTCGTGGGAAATTGCAATTAAATTACGAGGTAATTCATCCGCAATCGTGTTCAATTACGCTGTGCTTCGTTGGTAGTTCGATAAATTCTCGTTCAATTAAATTTGCAGCGAAATTCGTAAATGTAATTAAAGTATAATCACAAGGTACGATGGTAGGTAAGTGAGAAACATAAACGTAAGATTGAGTCAGATATGTACGGGAAACGGAAGATACACCGTAGAGACACGAGAGATAAATGTAATAACATTTATCTCACTTGTTCGGAGAGGATGTAATTACAGTTACATTGTAATTGTAATGCAATTGGCAGATAAATTAACGGGGAGGTTTGAATTACATAATCAAATTATGTAATTAAATTACACCGTATTTCAGTTGACACAATTGTGTACGAATATACGTACTTGAGTATTAAGAGAATTACAGAAAAACGTGACAAGCCATCGGAAAGTTACTAAACCTTCTTGGAAACTTTGAATTATAAGCATTTTGTATATTCGCGCTTAAAATTCTTTTAATAAAACATTGATATTTGATATGGACTGTGAATTTCGAATCGCTTTTTTAAATAAAATTGTTAAATATATTTCTATAAGCTTCCCTCGTCGTATAAAGTACGAGGTTAAAAAATCATTACACGATTAATCCATAATTCTTTTCAATTTTAAACAAAATATAATAATCGCGAACACACGAGCGAGAGAGGAACAGAATCTCCAGATTTTTACTTAAACTTAAAAGAAAAGAGTTTTTACTTAAACTCTTTTCCCCTTGGAAAAATACAAACGCAGCAGAGTTAATTGTTCTTGTAAAAAACAAGAACAAAAAAATGTTCGCATTTTACCTAAACCTAAAGTATCTTTTTCTCGTGGAAAAATACGATCGAGTGGGAAAAAATGATGAGATAAGAGATGCAGCGGTATGAATCGTTTCCTAGATTAGTTATGACGTTCTGTACGAGACCAGCAAGCGTACGTAATGCTTCTGAGTATAAGAAGAAGGGGGCAAAAAGGCGATATTAGTTTCCGTCGAACCGGTTGATTTCGTGCTTGCAGACAATCCAGCGGAACAAAGGCGGTATAAAAGCGAGATGAAAGAAGTTCACGGCGGTAGCCACGATATATTCGAGCTTTGAAACTCGTGTTTGGAAGGTTCAGCCTTATCCGTCGAATTCCGTTAAAAGGGATCGTCTGGCAGGGTCGGTAGACTCCGTGAATCCGTGTACTCGTATGAGAATCGCGTAAAAGGTCGTAGATCAAAAGTGTATCCACAGGTCTTTGAGAGGTAATCCTGCACCTCCCTTTTAATACACTCGGCAACGGAGTAAAGTGGTATATAGCGATGATCCGTACAGTAAATGAAACATTTTTAACCGGTTTTGCATCGAGTTTTTCCAACGAATGGAAAAAGAAGAAATATCCATCGCATGCATTCGATTGCTTTCGATCAAATTTTTGTTTCATCTTGTTCGCTTTTTAACTTGGACATTTTACCAATATTTTACTGAACGTATAATGATTTATAACAGGCTTTATACAGGCGAGTATATTAAAATTCGTATCGTTTTGCAAAACTTGGGTATTACGAACTTTCCCTGCAAAATTTATAACGCGCGAGACACTTCACCTTAAACATCGACTTCTTCTACGAAGAAAGACCGTTGATTTGTAAATGGTGTTCATCGTAAACGCGTAAATAATATCCTTTAAGACGATAAAGATTAAAGTAAAAGGAAAGACGGTTAACACTGGAACTACCGATAGTTAACACGAAGCTATTTCTACCAAAACCAGTGAAAATGACTGATCTGTGAAAAATACGAAATAATGGAATATTTTTATATTTATTGATTTATTGCTTTCTTACAGAAGCAATTCCATGTTATGTAGTAGATTTTTGGTATTATTAATCCATCTAGGACTATGATCCCTAAACGAGGGTTGACACATTTATAAAATTGTAGAGACAGGCATTTTGACTGATGTGGTATTTCTAGTGTTAGCATCTAGCGATCTAGCGATCGATCCGGAATTTTCCTGATAACTGATATCTTCATATCGAATGATACGCAGTAAAAATTTTAAGAACGTGTGACAAGTTGCACAAAACGAGGAAACTGGTTAATTGGGCTTCGATAAACAAATTGCCGGATCCATTTACACTTTGACGAGTACCGATCATTTTGACTGCTATTGGTATACCGTAGCCTTGATACAAAATTATTTTCAGTTTGAATACATAAAAAACAAAATAAAATTCATTCTTTTAGTTATCGTTGCGAAAGTCATTGCACCATTGCTGATAAAAAATATAACACGAAGTAGGAATTTTAAAATAAAATTGTGAAACCAGTCAATTCGACCGATGTGATAGTTGCAGTATTAAGCAACAAAGATTAATGAGAATCATTGAAAATTACGGCTCGTTGCCTGTCAGACAGTCGTTTCCAAACACCGTGCGTCGCTACTGGAATAAAATTGATTTATCATCTCGTGTGTTTCGCATTTTGCGCGAAACAAACGTACTGTTATCCAGTCGTCCTACTTATCCTTCGCTTCCAAAGTACATCGAAAAATACGATATTTCTCGTATGCGAATATCTCAGAGGCAAGCTAATTGAATTATTTATTATCTGATTTATAAGGAATATATTTCATGGAAAAGCGCGTTCATACGCAACGACGGTAGTACAGAGCCGTAGAAATATTCCTGACTTGGTATCGCTTTTGTGAACGGATGACATTCGTTTCTCTTGCACTGCGGATGGAATACGTAATAATGAAAAATGTGCTTTCTGTTTCAGATGACATAGAATGGGTTGGGTGGCGCTAGGGCGGTGTGCGGGTGGTGGCGGCCGCCTCTCGTCCGTCCTCTCGCTGTCTCTCACCTCCCTCGCAAGCTCCCTCATCTTCACCATCCTCTGTATCCTCACACTTGCCCTCACTCTTGTCACTCTCGTGCGTGCCGAAGACATGTACGTATTATGGAATACACGATAACTAACACCTTCTTCAGCCATCGATCTGCTCTTAACTTCCCGATACCAAAGTACGATACCGGAATAACGGTCGCGTTATCTTCCTCTGTTTGAAGAGATTTTTTACTCGGCCAGGAGGCTGTTAAAGTTTAACGATTCGAACGCATCGAGAAGCTAAGAGAGGGACACTAGAGTAGAACACTGTTGTGTTTGCTTGTGATAGGATCGAGAGAGCGACATTGTAGCGACGACGCGGTACAAAATATATGGAAAGACGAATCTAGACTCGCTCGATGTTTGACATTAGACGAAACAGATCTATTTTGCATGGAATATCGGGAATCGTCGTTAATGTCGCCTCGTTTCTTGTTCAAAGGCTCTTATACTTGTTTTACATTTAATATTGCGCAAACTTGTCTCGTTATTAACCGGGACGCCGGTCGAAGGGTGGGAAGTTGGCTTGTTCGCTGTCTATTTACCCTTTTACGCTCGTGAACTTACTTTACCGGCCATAAACTCGTCGTCGTCGTGGTCGTGGCGATGCGGAATGGCTACGGAGCAACCGAGACGTTGATAGCAACGGACGAGAGATCTCGCAGGATCTCTCTAATCGCGCGACACCGATATTGGCTCGGGAGAATATTTACAGCCGCGGATTCTCGACGTCTAGCGTTTGCCGATAGTCTTGAAATCGGAATAGAGTCGGGCTGAACTTTGAGAGAGACGAAAGCGGCCAGGTAATCGGTCTTATCGCGAATCTTCTTTCGCTCGACCAGCGTCCCAAAAATCGTTCGATTGCATCGTACACGTTTAGCCAAGTGTAGACAAGTTTGGATCCTAGTGATCGCGATGTAGTCAACGATCGAAGCAACAGATCGTTAAATTAGCGAATTTCCAGACTAATTCGATGACGCTCGAAGGTAGAAGCTGTTTTTACATTATACATATACATATATATATATATATATAATATACATACATATATATATATATATATACACGTATTATATAGTGCGTTTTAGAGAGCTCTGCGTAATATTCGTCGAATAATTGGTAGATCGTGTGAGTTTCTCTTTTAATATGTGTAGCCATAACGAATTCACTCGAAAGAGAACGACGCGCGTTTCGTACAGATCGCGTGCGACAAGCGCATTCTCAGGAAAACCGATCTTCTTGGACACCTCGAAGGTCAAGGTCGAGGCTCGCGACAAAGCGAACTGCGGGTTAATCTGCGGATCGACCTTCGGGGTGGCTAGAGAGAGAGAACACTCGATGATCGGGGGTGAAAACCGAGGAAAGGAATGGAAAGGAAAGGAAAGAGGAAAGGAAAGGAGAAAGGAGAAAGGAAAGGAAAGAGAAAGAAAAGGAAAGGAAAAATTCCGTCGTGGATCCGGTGGTTTCGGGGCTAGCTACAATACGTTGTGTTGCAGTTTCGAGGAGGGCAAGTCGGACAAGGAGATACTGGACAACCTGCTGCTGTCGACCCGTTACGACAAGCGGCTTCTGCCCCCGGTCCAAGGTACACTGAGGCCCCCGCCCCACACCCGTCAAGACGACTACACCCCTGACTACCTCGTACCCAATGACCCTGATCATCCAGAGCACCTCGAACACCACCGGCACCGCTACCACCATACAGCACCACACAACCACAGCTCACTGCTCACCCCTCGTCGAAAGGGTACTCTATATTAGAAATCGATCTGATCACGCTAAATCGGCATAAGGAAATGGAAAAATGAAAAAAGAAAAGACAAAGAACAAAGAACGAGAGGAAACGCGAGAACGAATGAAAGTGGAACTCGGTTATCTCGTTTTGTTTTACTTTAATTTCACTTCGTCCTCGTTCCCCTCTTCTTCCATCTACTTTTTCATATTCGCGTTTCACGTTCCACGGTGTCCCCTTTCCTTCCTATCGTCAGTTCGCACGTTGCGTGCTTGTCGTATGCATTTACGTGCTGCGCGAGATTGCGCGTTTTTCGCGGTTTAGCGAAGGAATCGCGGTACGCATGGCAGGATCGCTGTGAAAGTGGAGAGAAAGAGTCGCGCTTGTCGACGAATACGTTAGAGTGGCGTGTAAAAGGATACGAGACGGGCAGTGGGAAAGAATGTATGGGGATAGAAGGGAATAAAATGAAAAGGAAAGGTGAATAGAGAGCACGAATGAAATCGCAATGGCAAGAAAGTAATAATCGGTTTCTTTTGATGTCGAAACGACAAACCGGCCGAATCGACCCACCCGTCTGACCAATGTCGGCCCTCTATCACTAGCTGCAAGGCTCTCGCTGCCAACAGCTGTTTACCACGCCGCGCCGAACGGCTGCTCCGTTGGAAATCCAATTCGAGTCAGTAATAAATTTGTAGTCTCTCGGCTAAGGCGATTGGAATTCTTCTTGAGATTGAAATCATCTCGACCAGACTTTCTAGCATTTTTATCGCGATCGAATCTCAACATTCTTGACATTTTTTTTCTCCTAACCGAATTATTTCTTTCTTTTCTTTTTTCTTTTCTTTTCCTTCCATCGATCTCACTGAACGAAATATTTTGGCTTGGCAAAAGAGATCCATATGAAATTCTTTGTATCACATTTACGGCGTCCTTCGAGCTGCATTAACGAGTTTTTCAATTAATTTCTTTTCATCTGAACGAGACGAGCGCGTAAATTAAGCAACGCTATCAACGTAATAAAAAGATCTAGTGGTTTCAGACGTCACAAGGTATTTACGTCACGCTTCGTACGAATCCGAGATACGAGCCGGTGTTACACGGCGCAGATTTATTCGAATGTAAATTTACTTACCTCTTGGCAAATTAATTATCGATCTAAAGAATGGTCCCTCCGCCTCTATAGCGAAACGACCATGTCGTCACCCGAAATAGCTTAACGCGTCTATTTCCTACAATTATAATGCTCTCGTGCTACGAATGCTACGAGAACGAACGTAAGTACGTAGATCGAAAGAAATTTCACAAATTCTTAATTCTTCGTCCGTTCAATTCAAGAAATAAGACATCGAAGAAGAAACAGGGCACGTTATGTAACTTGACGAACCGAGAGCCTTGAAGCATTAAAAGAACAAAATTTTATTTGAAAATTAAGTGATTTCGAATGAAAATACCGCAGAAATTTCATGAAAATTTTCTACACGATACATCAGTCGTGAAAAATACCGCGAAATTTCCTGATACAAAATTCTCAATATATCGATGGTAGAATATTCGCGATATTCCTATTAATTAAAAGGTGAAGAGGAACAGAAATTTTCACTTTGGAAAAGACGACGACCGTTGGTGTCGTAATGTCAGCCCGCAACGTGTAAGTAGCAAAAGATGTGGTCAGACGGATCCGCCGAATTCGGCCACTCGTTCCTACAACAAAAACCTTCCGCTTGAACGAGCTTTGCAGAGAAAAGCTTCTATCGAATTGAGCGAAATATGAAGAGATCGTTGCGATGCCGCGATAAACCGCCAGCTAGTAGTTTGCAGCTATTACGCGTAAGCAAACTCATTTGGAATAATTATAGTAGTTTCGCGATATGCCTCGTTTCCGTTTCAAGCGTTCTTCACCCTCTATTCTCTATGTCGACCACGTGATCTGGTGTTTTTCAATACTTAAATTACAACGAACAAAAATTCTAATAACAATCGATAACAATACAAATTATAAATATAAATCGATTGTTAACTTTTAGCAAACAGATACAGTTGGTGAGCGTTTCTATATGGAAAAATTTACATTTACATAACACAAGTACGATGTTTTCGAAACGTTTCTCTTAGCAGTGGTACTTGACAATTACGTCTCCAATGCTTCAATTATCGACTCGCTTTTTGTGCGCGATGATTGCACCGATGATTATGAAAATGGTCCGAGTAATATATTTTTTTATTTCGCTCGGTGTATTACGTTTCGCGTTTGACGCGTTAGCTGAATGCTGTTTAACGACGCAAAATAAGCGACAAACTTTACATTCTTGTCTCGGGTCGCTTTCGTAATTACCGGCGCAAATGTCGGCGAACGCGTGACTTCGATGTGACTCGGCTGGCGATATTAATTAAGCATTCGTCGAGATTGCTTATTTGGCACTGATCTACTGAAACGCTTGCGTTTGGTATCTCGTGAGAAACTACGTCGGTTGTGCCAAATCTCGTGGTTAAAGTGTGCCACCGATCAAGATGGGCACGTTCAAACGTCGCTGGATTTTAAGTGCAAATACATATTCAAAGTAGACACGTGCAGTGTGAATCACCTTGTTGGTATTAGTTGATTGCAAAAGTTTCGTCGGTTTTTACGTAATGAGAATAATGTTATAAATGCTTTCAATAATCTCGTTTATACTCCATATGTCTATCGCGTCGTGTGCATTTAATTTTATCACTCCTCCTCGTTTATCTCAACTCACTGATATCTCTCGTGAAGAATTCTTGGCCCCTAGAGTCCACGAAGATACTCATAGACATGAAATTACATTATACGAAATTCCATTCATCCGCACGTTTTTTAAATAGAAGAACAGAAATTCTGAATGGATTACGTATTTTTGCGTATGTCAACGGATATAATTATGGAAAACCATTAGTTTAAAACTTTGTCGGATTAGTAGCGTAAAATGAATAAAGAGACCGTCATTTTTTATCTGCTGTAAAAATACGATATTCCTAACTATTACACGAAACTAGTCTCCATTCTGATAGGAATAAGTATCGTAAAGACGCTGACTATTCTTGCAAGGTTTGCAACCGGAAACCATTGGAAGCCGAAAGGCCGGAATTAAACAAATAATAAAATGGATAGTCTTCCTTCGAACGACTTATAATTTATCTAAAAAAAGAAAAAAGAGAAAGAAACGCGAATTGTACCAAGAAAGAACGCAAGAACCGACAGAATTTTTACACCCACCTAATATTACGTATCGCGCGTCGACGATTTTCGTCTTCCGATTTCCATCTTGCGCTCTACGATTTCTAGAACCTGGAAAGCGACAAAGGGATCGGTAATTGATCGATGTAGCGGTATCACGGTACAGGCGTGAAACAGGTTTCCACGCCAGGCTCGGTAAAGTGCCTATCAGGAAGACAACGTTTTACCCTCTGAAAGAAAGTCTGGCGTGACAAAAGGACGGTTTCTCTGTGCATTGGAGGGAACGGGGAAGTTGCCACGACGCCCTCGAGCACCGGCATCATTTGTTCAGCCGGCGAATGTAAAGAAAGCACGCTTTCTCGCAAAAGTGCGAGACGCGAGATGAAAAGAGAATGGCGACGAGTCTCGAGAATCGGTGGAGAAAACAAGCCGCGTGTATCGCTTCCCTCTACTTTTCCCAACTAGCTACGTTGGCGCAACATTTTTCAATTGCAGCGACAAAAGAGACGCGTTGATTGCTTGTTTCGTGCTAAGTACACATCTTCTTCGTGTTCTCGTGGTAGAATAAATAAGAAGATGGTAGAAACAGAGAGAGAGAGAAAGAGGAAGAAATTTTCAAACGCGTAACTTAGATAGATACCAGTTGGAAAGGAAGTAACGAACTGCGCGACGAAAATTGAAGAGCAAAGTATGTACAGAACGAATATGAAATCGGTAATGAGTAGAGAGGGTGAAGAGTCGCGTCGCTGACAAAACGAACGCGATACGAACTCGAACTGCATGGAAACTGCATTATTTGAAGTTCACCGGAACGAGTTGGCGCGGCGCAATTCTGCAGCTTCCTGACTTTTCTTCGAGATGCAGCGACGAGCGTAACTGAACCTACAAGAGCAACAGATTTTATATAAATTATTTCTTATTTACCGTTGAAATTATACATTCACGAAAAATTCACATAACAGAAATATCTCGTACAATTCGATGCTAGTCGAAACAATTATTTTAATTCGTTTACCTGCGACACGAAGTACTCGACTTTCTGTCGTTTTTGTTTTTGTTGAACGTTTAGGTTGAACAATCTGCTAGAATTTCCTGCAAAATCATTTGCACTTGGAATTGTTTTAACGCGTTTTGGCATAGTTCGTGCAACAAATTTGGCCCAGCGATCGAACGAATTTCGCTCGAACGATCGCCGATTCTCTTCTGCAGATTAGAGAAAAAAGGAAAGAGAAGAACGTACGGTAAATATTCGTACAAAACGTTTCTGTTATGTCTATCTCTTCTTTACGCCGTAATTTTAGTGGCAAATAAAAAATTATTTATATAAAGGCTGCGAGCACCGGTGCAATTATGCTTTTCATGCCGTCACTTTGATTTTCTGCAAAGCTTCTCACT
Source organism: Bombus flavifrons (assembly GCF_040668555.2). Lineage (NCBI taxonomy): Eukaryota > Metazoa > Arthropoda > Insecta > Hymenoptera > Apidae > Bombus > Bombus flavifrons. The sequence goes on along the minus strand of NC_138451.1, from coordinate 12,062,699 downwards.
CTGTTTACCATTTTTCGTAAAGAAAACTTCACTCCTTGTTTTTTCTTCTTTTCTACTTTCTTCTTGCCAATTTAATCGAACATCCCGAGTCCGAGAAAGGGACGAATAAGGTCAGGTAGAATGTGTGTTTTACGCTTTCGAGGTTACGTTTTCGCGAAGAATTTGGCAAGGGAAGCCTAAATAGGTCGCGAGCCAATTGGTCGTGTCCGGTAATTGAAAATCCATCGGCACGCCCTTATCGTTTACTTGAACAAATTGACCAGTGTTTGTATGGTAAAATCAACATTGAAAATATTTGTGTTGTCGATAGGGGTGTGCTGTTTTCCTATCGATTCGATCGAGGTGGAACGTTCATAAGCTCCCCCTCCCCAAAAATACTCGATTTCGTGATAGGTGTTGACATCGTTAGGCGGAACTAGGTTCACGAAGAAACCAGATGAGACGTGGGCAAGAGTTGTTGGGTGTCACAGAAATTCACACACTCAGACTCTTACGAAATGAATACAACCTTCACATTCCCGTTGCTATTCTTTTTGCTGTTCGATCGGATAAAGAATCGCTCGTAGAAAAGCTATTTGTCAAGAACCTAACGGAAAGCTGGATATTTTTTCAAATGTTTTTTTTCCCAACAGAGACACGGAAGAGAGGATGGAAATATGAGATAACCGTTTTATTATTCTAAGGATAATAACTTCGGCAAAACAGAATAATACAATAGAGGGAAGGTAGAAAAATAACTTTAAGGAATCTCACGCCTAACGTACCGTACAAACATAAATATCGTACACTTTTCAACATGTTCAACGATTCGTCGATTTTTCACTCAAATTAACATTAGAACTAGCAAGTGTGTCGTATTTCTACCAATTCGCAATTCCTATTTTTATCGTTGTATCGAGATCGAAGATCGTTTAAAGATCGTCGGAAGATTGCAAAATAAATCAAATTACTACTGTATGCTACTTGGACGTACGCGCATATAGATCTTTCGGTCACAATTTAAATCAAGATCGTCGATCGAACGAAAGACCGACAATCTTTCGGCGAAGATATTAGAATCTTCGTGATAGTACTCGTAATCGTCGTTACACGGATATCGGTGATTTATGTACGTCGGAGCTTTGCCTCGTATTTCTATCCTCTCTTCTACCGCAGTAATTTGTCGTTGCTGTCGTTATTGTTATTGTCGTTCCATCGCGTATACTGGAATGCCGTGCTGCAAAAGATAAAAAATAAGAGAAAGGAAAAATGCGGAATTGGAGGAAGAACAAGTAGACGGCGAGCGCAGGATCGAACAGTTACATTGATCGATAGTAACACGAAAAAAAGGATGAGACGTGGGCAAGGGGTTGTTGGGTGTTACAGATGCGGATTTCTGCTGCGGAATGCGATGGCCTGGTGACGCCACCGGCCTGTCGAACCGGTCGTCGACCTCCTCTAACGACCCCAAGAACCAGTACAAGAACCAGAACAATAACCACTACACGTCGCACCAACACCTTCGCACCCACCTTCGCGGTCCGTCCTTCTGCTTTTACTTCTCTCGTAACCTCGTCTAGAGAAATAATTAAGGCAACCACGACTTTCATTCCGACCCGACCCATTCAGTTCGCCGCGTTCTCTCCTCTCTTTCGCGTCTCGTTGCCGCCTCTTTCGTCCGTCTCTGTTCATTCGTTTCGACTATTATTATTTTATCGAACGAAGCCCTTGATTCTCCGGCGAACGTAATCGCTAACAGTGTGTACCGTGTATAGCTGTATATAACGGAGGACACTGTTGAAACGTACGGGCGTATATGGAATCCTGAATGGGTTGCTAGTCGAATTTCCGTACGAGGGTTTATAGGTCGATCGATTTTTTAGTGGAACCACTACGGTTTTCTGCTTCCATGTATATTCTCGTTGGCAAGAGCAACAAGACTCTGCTCTTTGAAAGCTTTTCTCGGTTCTCGGTCCCTATATTTTTAAAACACTAGAACTACCAAACTCTGCTCAAAGCGACTGATTCTTCGTTCTTTGAATCGTTAAAAACACGCCGCTGTTTCTCGTGATATTAACGTTCGCTTCTGTCGAGACGAAACGTGATTATAAATAGCATTGACCGCGTATAGAATTATTATACATATATATATATATTATGTATAATTTGTGTTGGTTTAATAATATAAGCGACATGTGCCAATATCAGCGATCGTATCGGTTTAACTTTATAACGGCAGTTTAATTGCAACCGATCATGTGCGACGTATTTATTTAAATAGACATCAAAGATAGTTCTAGTGTTGAGAAAACTTATCGACCGAGCTCGAGTTGCAATTTTTCGCTCGAACAAACGTGATCTTGGACGTGTTGCGAGACACGGACGATTCGAGCGACGCGTGTAAACGTTGTTCGACCTAAACCCTTCGACTATTCGATCTTAAACACACGCACAATCAGAATACTCGCGGCAGCTCGGTCGAATAAATCTTTTACGTTACCACGTTACTTCGTAAAACGTTGGCTCGTGATTCGAACAGCGTAAACAACAAAGACTAGAAAAGTTGTGTTGTTGGTAGACGCGAAGCTCGAAACGGGACATTCGTGTTAAGAGGACGTAAAAGCGTTGCTTACCGATCGCGGTATCTGACATTCTTTTCGAGCCTGGCAACGTTCGTGTCCGATGTGCCCCGCCGATTGTTGCTCGTTACACCGGCGTAATAATAGAGCGGCTGTTATCAAAAGCCAGCAGGAAAACCGGCGTGTTCACGGCTCGATAACGCGTCGATTTCTTTTTTTCTTTTTTTTTTTTTTTTCTATTGTCCGCTGCATAATCCTGGTGTGCAGCGTAGAACATAACCGTACCGATATTGCGATATAACAACCACGAGTTTTGTACGAACAATTTTTTATTTACCATCGACGTTAAGGTATACGAAAAATAAACGTAACAGAAATATCTTGCACGGTTAATGATAAGCTAAACGATTTTTCAATTTGTCCAATGTCTTTCGTTTGCTTGCAATAAGAAATATTTATATTTAGTCGGTCTTTCATTTATTTTTAATTCTTTAGCTTCTTAAGATTGTTTCGATGCGTTTTGCTATAGTTTGTACGAGATTTTGTCTCAAGATCAATTTCGCTCTATTGCTTTTCGATTCTCCTCTGCAATTCGAGAATCGCTACCAGTGGAGATTCGTAAGAGTCTCGTGATCTAATTATTTTTATACCGATAGATGCCGATTCGTTATACCGCAGCCTATTCGACGCAACAATCCAACTACGATCAAACTATGGTTGTATAGTACGAAACACGCTTAAATCCACGGAATATTTCTCGTTAGGCATCGAACAAAAATTGTTTAGCTTAGCTTCAATCGCACGAAATATGTCTATCGTACGAATTTCTTGTATACCTGCAATGTTAGGGATAATAAAGAATGGTTCGTAAAACAGGTTCAATTATGTTCTTCACTGTACAAGATGCGTTACGGAATCGAGTCGAATCATATCTCGAAATTGGTGAGAGATAGAGAGAAACAGTACGGGGAAAAGTTGAATGACATGATACAATCTCGGTTCTTCTTAGTACGCAACGATTCACCGAGAAATCGCAATTGCGCTCTTCTTTCGAACGAAACTCCGTAATATTTTCTACGTATTTTCTAATTCTCCGGAAAAAAGTAGAGACACTTGGACGGAGAAACGCTTAATCCAAAAGATATTTCAATTTCAATTCCACCGAATTTAACGTATAAGAGACAAGGGAAACACGAACACAACTACTTTGTCCTTGTCTCTCGTATACACAGTTTCGCAAAGTTAAAATCCAAATATCTTTTAAACCAAGCGTTCGTCGACCCAAGTATCTTGATACTAGACGATAGTATACTTGATACTAGACGATACAAAGTTGCCACCGAACGATCAACGAAAACTTACAGAGCGTCGTTCAAGAAAAGAGTGCATTTGGGCTCTGCCGGTGCATCGTTGCGTACTAGAAAAAGTACCTACGAACATAGAGATCATATCACGCCGTTTAACTTTCTCCTCTATAGTTTCTTGCTATCTCTCGTCGACGTCGAGCTACAACCCGGCTCCATTGCCTGACACATCCCGCGCACTTTCTTAAGCAGTTGATATCGGCGAAAATGTTTCTATCGCTGAAGACGACACCTGGTCGCGGAGAGCCGCTGCCAACAGGCTGTTCCTCGATCGTCGAGATACGATTTCTAAATATCATCACGTTCCATCCTTGCCCCATATTCCATCCGTATTTCACGACACCGTTCTACGTAACTTGTGAAACGCAATCGCGTTTTGCCGTGTCTTTGCCGTAGTGGAATGCGTTGGCAATTATATCGGATCGGTGGTTAGGACTCGTTAGACGCGTGACACGCGAACAGTGCCGGTGCAAATTGGTCGTTCCACTTTGAGAAACGCCGCGCGTCGGGCACATCATTGATTAGACAAGGGCGTGCAGCGAAAATGAAACCGTTCGCCCGGCGGAGCATCGCTGCAACGATCATTTTGTTTCCGTTTCCATTTCCATTTCCATTTCCGTTACCGTTTCCGTTTCCGTTGCGAGCGATCCTCTTCTCGATCGAATGTCGCCGTGCTATCGCGCCTCTCGACGACCGGTTCTCGAGTCCTAACTTTCCGACTACGAGCTTCACACAATATACAAACACGAAATTTAGTCGCAGCATGTGCACAGCATGGCTCTAATGACGCTTTCGCGATAACAAGCAACGGCTTCTGGCAAGGCGTAGAGAAGGAAAAGAGAAATAGAAGAACAGCAACGTGTCGATCTCGGGATCGCAGACCGAAACTCGGGATCCAAGTTTCGAGTGTCGAGATCGGGATGATCGTACGTGCACAGGCTCACGAAAGCGTTCCAAGACTCGTACATGTGCTTTATGCGCGAGTATTACGTGTGTTATACTTGCACATTTTCCAATTTCCTTTGCTTTTTCATGTCACGAGACTTGCGCGATTATACGTGCATCGACAAAGTTTGAAACACGTTCGAAGATATACGTTCGTGTAACGTATGAAAATTGTAAGATATTTGACGCGAGTATACAGAGAATGTGGTAACACTCCAGCAACGAACACGAGGTAGAAATAATAAAAAAACGTTTGTACGAACGCGCGTTCCGTGCAAATTTATAGCCATTTTTGTGTTTTAAGCGTTTCAACGATCCGAAACTGCGCTTCTCTTCGGGAGAACGTGTTCGAAACGGCCACACTCGGTCTGTGTTATTCGACGTACACCTGGAATGTTTGTAAGATTGAGAAATTCTTCGACGCGACGACTGCAACACTTGCGTACGAACCGAGAGTAGCCATTTCGGGTAAACAGTTGCGGATTATCGAAACGCAGAAATAGGTGAGACAGAACGCGCGTTCCCATGAACTTCCTTCGTTGCTTTCGTGTCTGCTGGAGATGAGTCCCTTGAAACGTTACCATACACCCTGTATATTTCACCAGAAAACTTGTCAAGGAGTCAATTAACCATTACATTAATAAACATTAATAAAATACTCCCTAAGACGATGTTTGACACTTGTTGTATACTTGAGACGGCTGTTCATGTCGCGTACTAACTCTTTATCCGACATATATTTCCGATAAATATGTCGCAACTTGTACGTACATTCTGGAATCTCTTTGAAATTTTCGTTCGATATGATCGTGCCAGTCACGTCGCGTTACAGTGGCAACGAATTTTCAAGATGTGTTGTTTTATAGAGCACACGCGATACGCGGCATAAAAGTTGTCTCATAGCAGGTTCAAACGCTTTCGTAAACCATAGTGTACCTTCGATCGATCGATCGGTTTACAAGTCACTCGCACGAGTTAGGGAAACCGAGACTATTTCTGCTTTGCCACCGCTTGATGTCAAACACGTTTCAACCGATGTTTGCAAGTGAGACTATGTCGAAGTTAAAAGATTAGCCAGCAACTTTCTGAGTAATGCCGATTCCCTTTCCCGATGCGAGATGTCTCCCCTCCGAAGAATGTTCTTTTTCGAATTAGCGTGCTCTTCTGGTGATTGCTTCGAACAAGTGCCCGGTGGAGCCTTTAATCTCAATCGTACACTGTGTTTCAGGAACCTTGACCGTAAACGTGAGCGTGCTCTTGTTAAGTTTGGCTTCTCCCGACGAGTCCAGTTTGGTAATTGACCAATTTTCTCTCATTAAATCTGTCCACGCGTACGAACGTTATGCGTCTGTCCGATTCGACGTTCCTATTGTATCGTATTTATTTATTTCAGCCTGATGGCCTGCGAAATTGCACTTGGTTTCGCATAGTTTAGAAACGTAAAACAGAACTAAAGCTAAACAATCTATAGATCACTAGAATTGACTGGCTTCTTGAGTGATCATTATACGCGTAAAGATTAGGATGAAAAATTCGTATTTATAACTGCATTTATACCACGAGTGACAGTTACTTCTTAAATTTTCTCGAAAAAATTCTAGAAAATTGTTCGCTTTTGCTTAAATGGGAAACGGTGAAAGTACTTCGCCTTTAGATATATTTAAATATCGTTATGTTCGTACTAGCAATTAAAAATAACAGTTGTACCTTAAAATTTCCCGAAAAAATTCATTTTTCAAGAAAACCAGCGTAATTTTCACACCTTGATTTTATAGTATCGCGGAACGAGCGGTTCGTTTTATATTTTTCGTCCTTTCGATGAGACAAGTTGGCTCGTCGAAACTTATCGTCGTACGAGAGAAATAGCGAAACGCGTCGTCGTAAATCTTTTGTGGACACCAGGTGCACCAAGGCCGCTAAAACGTGACACGCACGTGCCCCTCTATATATTTCATTCGACGATGATCGTTGGAATTTTGTAACGGTCCTTGCGTTTCTTTTATCGACAGAAATACGAGGTGGAATTCCTGCTGCAACAACAGTGGTACGACCCGCGATTACGATACAGCAATCGGTCGCAGTACGAGTACTTGAATGCGATTCATCATTACGATGATATCTGGTTGCCGGACACGTACTTCATAATGCACGGAGACTTCAAGGACCCGCTCATACCAGTTCATTTTGCCCTTCGGATATATCGCAACGGCACGGTCAACTACCTTATGCGGTATTTATCTCCATTTTCTATTGCAAGCCGATGCGTTTCTATATCGAAAGGGAATCTAGACTTTACGGTGATTATTTGCAACAGCATATTTCTGATTCTTCGGCTTTCGATCGCGTTATTGCGTGTACGCCAAAGTTTTAGTCTTTTCATCGGGCGTTCGTGGAAAATTTTACCTTCCACCGATATCATTTGCCACCTTTCCTTCCAATTGTCTGGTCGGTATTGACGCGTCTGAAACGCCAACTTGATGATCGATCGGTGACAATAACCGTGCGAAACAACCTTGAGCAAGATAAACGATGACGAGAGCGTTAGGTCGCACGTGGCTGGAATCGCTCTGCTTAACACTATACTCACAGCTAGCGGTTCAACGGCATACGCACGTCCGACCGATACGCAGCTCAGGCGCAGATTCTCTCTGGCGCCGGCTCTGTTTCGGTTTAGTAAGTTTTTCAAATTGGTAAAAACTATGGGAGCTTACAGAGTAACGCAACTGACGCAACTTAGCAAGGTACCTTAGTAGCAAATAACAAATTACTGCTCGAATAATGAGAAAGATTGTCGGCGACAAAAACCGATTAATCGGCTATCGGTCGGTAAAGTGTTAACACGGGCTGGAAGTTCTTCCGCACGCGGCGTGCTCTTCAGGTCTCATACCGACAGATTATCGCTTTTAGTCGGTCTTTAGTCGAGCAGCACTTTCGAAATGTTGCGGAAAATGTCGCGATGTCAGTGTTCCCGCGACGGAATCCGAAACTTGACGGAAAGTCGTACGAAACGAGGGAAAATATTTCGAACATCGATTCGTAACGCGTGTGTCATATATAAATCGAAGGAGACGAGAGAAAAAGACTAAAAGTTTTGCATACACCTAATATTAACACGTTGTGCCTTGTTTCAATGTCCCGTGAATATTCTGTTTCGTGGTTTCGGTGCGGATCTGAGAAGAAGGTCTTTTCTTATCCGTTCTGAGAAAGCGAAGCTGAGAAAGTGTCCTTAACGAAGCACAACATGCTGATAACACGGATTACCGCGTTATCGCGATGAAAGTTTAAAGTCTAAAATGAAGTCTAAAACTGGTCGATTTGGATAATCTTATTAAACATGTTACCGACATTCGCGATTTCACGAAGAACTTTCGATCTTATAGGCGTCATCTCATCCTATCCTGCCAGGGTAGACTCAATATCTTCCCTTTCGATGACCCACTGTGTTCATTCGCGATCGAGAGCAGTAAGTGAATATTACGAGAATACGTTTCTTAAGATTGATCAAACGACATTTTCTCTGTACAGCCTGTCTTAATCTTCTGCCTTCTTCTTTAGTATCGTACGAGCAATCGGCGATCACGTACGTGTGGAAAAATGACGAGGGTACGTTGCGGAAGAGTCCTAGTCTAACGTCGCTGAACGCATACCTCATTAAGAACCAGACAATCACGTGTCCGATCAAAGTAAGCTGGAGAGGTGAGTTGTGGAACCAACGGTTTATTCTATTAAAGTGAATACTTGAAACTAAGGAAAGAAACTTAGGATAAAAGAAGGCAGCGATGATAATTGAAACACGAGAATCTTTTAAGTATCATCGTTCAGTTTTCACAATTGTATCGTATTTCGATTCGCAAGATTCGATGCAACTGGCTAGAAACTGGCTCAGTCACGTGAATTCCTTCGTTTCTATTTCTTATCTAACAACGTTCTACGTTTCCTGTTATATACAGGGTGGTTGGTAACTGGTGGTACAAGCGGAAAGGGGGTGATTCTACGCGAAAAAAGAAGTCGAAAATATAGAATACAAATTTTTCGTTCGAGGCTTTGTTTTCGAAAAAATCGACTTTGAATTTTCGCTCGGTACGCGTGCGGTACGTTATAACGGATCTCACTGTAGTTGATAAGAACGTGAATTTGCCTGGACATTCGCCTATTTATCGTTATAAGAAATCCATTGTATCTTCTCATATCGATGAAATAAAATATCTCGATGGAGAATAAAATTGTAATTTAATTAACTGTGAGAGAAATAGACACTGAAAATCGTGATTTACATCGCTACGATCTTCCACTCGTCACGCGATTCTCTGAGGCAACTGTTTGAACTGTACGATGATACTATTGATATTGGAGTATGGTAAATGCATCGTTAGGTCTATCGAGTTATCATCGAATTATTATAAATAATGGAAACCAATCAGAGAAAAAGAATGACGCCGAGACTATACCATTTTCTATTCGCTATCAGTTCTCTTTTATGATTTTTACTGCATCCTTAAATGACACGCTTCTGTACTGTTGCAATGCACCAAACACGGCCATTTCGTTAGTCCACGGAAACGATTTTAGTGTCGCTTGTGTACGCACTCGAAGACTCTCGAGTTGACTATTGTACTGTCTATTATACGACCTGACGCGACTATGCCTACTTATATTATCGTTATAGGTCATCTTGAAAGTTTCGCGACTTTGAACCACGTGTTTCGAAACAACGTGTGTACCTCAGCTAAAATTCAGTCTGGTTGTATAAACGTAAAAGCAAAGAGTTTCCGAGTATTAGCATGCAGGAAAAATTTGTCCAAACTACTTGCAAGAGTTACAGAAATACAACAAATTCGTAATGATATACCGACGATAAGTTCGTAATTTTATAATCTGAATGCTATTGATAAAATCGAGGTGAATTGAACGAATAGTTTTGGAAATTTGAATAATGAAATCGTCCACGATATGCAAAGAAGAGAAAGCTCTAATTGAGGCACAGTCGTCGATATATTCGTGCAAACGTGATAAATTTAAAGCAACTCTTAATTATCTAAAATTTGTATCATTTTTTCAGGATGTAATCTGTTTCTAACTTCTTTCCTTTAGTTTTGAATACAGGTATCTCACGTTCCTTAAAGCTAAGGGACAATGTTGCAATATCTTTGCTCGTTGCTATTTTTCATTAATAATTCCGATATCGCTTATCCCAGAGCTAAAATCAAGTTGCTACTTCTAAACGGTTCTATCCTACCTAATCTACTGATAACATAAACATGAAGCAGAACGTCCTGCTGTTCCCAAAAGTGTTCTTATCAGGTCCTTAACAGAATTATTTAGGAAACCGATGGAACGAAAGTGACTTCAGAAGATGCCATAGACACATGATCATTAAAGTCGTTTAAAGGTTATTCAAAGGGTATTCAAGGACAAAGGTCGCTAAAGGTTTCTCGATGGTGAAACAAGGTAATTCGAAAGTTGTTCGGATCTACCGATATCGTAAAAGATTTTTCAAAATTATTAAGACATCGTAAAAACGAAATTTTTAACGTGCAGAAATATAATCCAACATGCGAGGTGCTGCGTAATATCTTTTCAATGCTTGGAAAATCGTGGAAATTTTCAGGATGACCTAAACGATTCGAATCCGATGCCTGAGCAGATAGTTTTGCTACGTTAGAAAACATGTCGGGAGAAGCGAACGATAAAAAGACATCGTATGGAAAAAAAGAGGAAAAAGGCGATAGAAAGACGAAAAGTGTACAGTCGTATAGCTTGTAGCTGAATTTGGAAATCGTAATACCTATGGAATATTCAAGGAAGAATCGCAATCACTCGTTAGTAGTAGGTCGATGCACCTGAAGCGCTGCATCCTTTAAACCTTCGCTGCATTCCTGGAAAATTCCAGCATCGTTTCCAAGGACTACGCCACCGGATCAATAAATCCGGCTGGCATTACCGAAAAATTATTCCTGGTATTATTCGCGTCTTTTCCGATACCCTCGCCTTTATCTAACCTGCTAACTATCGGTCATTTCCTATAACGTCGCCTTTGTCTGATCTGCGCTTGATCCACGCGAAAGCTCTCGTTTCTCTTGAAAATACAGGCGCCGCGTCGAGGGATGAAATTTCTTCGTCCCGAGATTCGAAAGGAGGCGAGATTTCACCGTTATCTTCCCCTTTGGAATCTCAACGGCGTCCGTTTTCGAGCTTCTCTTATCATCCCTTTTCTTTCGGATTCGCATTTTTTTTTCAGTTAAAAACAGATTTATCGATCGTTTAAGTTTCCTCGTTTCCGCTGTCTCGTCAAGCCCCTCTCTGCTCATCGGCCTGTTCGCCAATTTTCTTTCTTCTTCATCCCCTTTGCTCGCATTTCATTTGTCTGTCTCTGTTTCCAACGGTCATCAGAACGACGAATCTGCATACACCGCGTTCACGATCGTTCCTTAAATCGCCAGGTAAGTCGCAATGCATGCGCCGTGCACATCGATGTGACGTTGCTAATTTCTACCCGATGCCTGACCTTGTTTGCACTGCATCAATCGGAATGACACTACGATAGGACGCTTTATTCAACGAAGGACCGTGAAATGTTTTCGTGAGTTTGTTGGCTTATCCCGCAGTATAGGTTCGAATAACGAAGGAAAAGCGGGGATCGATACGACCCGAAAATTTATGGAACGCTTATTAAGCGGCGCGTCGAGCGAACGCGAGAATGCGTATGCTTAACTTTCTATGATAGATTCGTGCGCGTATGGAACGATTAATCGGAACAACGAAAAACAATTGAAAAGAAAAGAAGGAAAAATCTAAAAGAAAGAACGAACTCTGCATGCGACGTAGCGGAACTATGAAAAAAGAAAAAAAAAAGAAAAAATAAGAAACGTTCGTTTTTGTTTCTACCTTTCTTTCTAGTTGACGTAGATACATTTCTTGTATGTACACATATTGTCTTTCTCTCTCTTTACGTGTGTATATACAGATATTTATATATATGTTTGTACATTAATATATTTAGATGTGAATATATACCTATCTAGATTAATATACATAGTCCTCTAGAAAGTGCATATTGGCAACCTTGGTTCCTGTCTCGCTTTATAACCGAGCCCGCCGTGGTTTGCTTTTGGGGTGAGGCCTTCAATTTTTCAGTGACCTAATATTACATTAATGCCCTCACCGATGCCATCTTTCTCCTATGCTCTGTTCCTTGCACCGTCGTGTCGTCGCGAATTTCTTCAAATTATATACATATACATATTATAGAATAATACACACATATATATATATCTTACTCGTGAACACGAGCCTCTCGTTGCTTTGCTGGACAAATAATCTTGATAATTTTGACGATTACTAGTTTGCTAGACATTCGGATACGACTTTTTCCTATTACGATAAGAACAAAAAAAAAAAAAAAAAAGAAAAGAAAAGAAGAAAGCAAAAATGAAAAAGGAATGTGTCGCTAATAGCTCTGTAATTAACGATTCAAGATCTTGTTTGAGCTAATTGTTTCGTAATCGTTACTTTGGTCGCTTATAAGCTCTTTAAACAGCTTTCGCAACTAGTGAGAAGCTTGAACGTTTTTGTCGAAAGCGTGATACCTGCAGCTTGTGGAGTGAAAACCACACAGAACACCATTTCGCCTCTATTTTTTCCCAAAGAGAAATCGACCTATTCTAACCATTAACGTGAAACAAGGTGAAAGATCGTTTTCGTTTCAGGTCGCAGAGAGAGAGAGCGGCTTTTCTCTTTCACCTAATCCAGACAAATTTTCTAAATTCGATGCTCTTAAGACGAGCGGTCACTGATTGGACAGGTTGACGTCGTAAGACTTGACCGAAAGGAATTAATCTCGCGTTTCTCCTTTACCCTAAAGGGATCAACCATGGCGGTATGCGGGTAATGCTTGGTCTAGTTAGCCCAACGATTAAATTTCCTCTGTGCCCGTTCAATTCAGACACGATTTATTTCGTATTCGACGAAGACATCGTTGCCGGAATTTTAATCGTCGCAGAATAGAAAATCAAAATCGGCCGCATGTGACAACGAACAAGGAGGACGGATAGATCTTGCCACACGTTCGAATCTCTACACTTTCCCGCGTTCACCGCCAAATTTGTCTTTGCCTTTCGTCAACGCTTCACACATATATATACACACATACACATACACATCGCGAAATCAAACTGTCGTCGAACTTACATACAGCTTTTACACGCGTATCAGCTGTTTCGTCTTCTCGTTGTTCACGCAAAAATACGACTCACTTTTCACACTGTAGGAATAGAGAGAGAAGAAAAGAACACGCGGAGGAAAGATTTAGCCGATGATTTACCAACTTGTTAATTGCATTTATTGGTATTTCAACCTTCCTCGCTGATCAGTGTCAAGAGGGTACGCGTCTTAGTGTAGCAAGTATATTCTCAGCTCGCGTTTCAATTCATGCGGTACGAATACCGTTCCACTTATCCTTGACATTTCGATACCCTCCTGGAGCTCCTGACACGAAATTCTTTTCCAAGAAACGCCGGAGTTTTTTTTTTCTTCTTTTTTTTCCATGAGAGCCATATCGATCGAGCCTCTCTCGAGATCAAGATTTATCCGTCCCCTCGACGGCGATATGAAAAAAAAAGCAAACAAAGAAAAGATAAAGACAATGAGATGCAAATAGAAAACAAGAGAAGGAAAAGTAAAAAAAAAAAATAAATAAAATAAAAGATAGAAAGAAGAGAGGAAGGAAGATCGTGGGCTGTTCTGTTGCAGCTGAGGGACAGATCGTGGTCGACTACGAGGACGAGTTCGATGAATTTGGGGACGCAAAGTGTTCGCTGTGCCAGCGCAGATTTGAGGAGCAAGGTAAAATCCTCCCCTTCGATATGAACGGTATTTCTTATAAAAAAAATAAAAAAAAAAAAGAGATGATATTCACAAGAAAAAAGAAGACCGCGCGAAAGAGATTTAGATAAGCTATGAAAGGGAGAGAGAGAGAGAGAGACAGGACCAAGCTTACCAACTCATGAGACAGGCCTAGACACTCAGAGTTGCTGCTTCCCAAATCGTCCTCTTCCTTGGACGGGGAAGGAAATTGTGGTGTTTTTTCTTTTTTGCTTGTTCGCTTAAATTAATATAGGAAAAAAGAAAGAACTGTCCACGATAGAGGAATTTGGGAAACATTGTCCCAAGTAATAGATCCGATGTGTTACGTATTATGAACGTCATGTCACGGTAGCTTTAACTTTTTGTACTCGTTTTGCGTTATTTTATGACGAACACGCGAAAACCATCGATTCGCGTTCAACCTGAGCCATGTACGTACAGTAGCTCACGAAAGTGCTCCAACACTTACAGAAATGATACATGGATGCGTCATGCGATAGGAAACATTTGAAAGTTCATTAGTAGAATGAAACTCGATTGATTATTAACATTGATCGAGTTTCAAGCAAATGTGAAAATGATTAAATGAAAAGCATCGATGCGAATCTTGTTTTCTTGCAAGTTGGAGATAAGAAGATGGCCAGTTAATAAGCCTGGAAACACAGAAACCGTAAAAATATTTTCAAAGTCAATTACGTTATTATGGCACAATATTTATATATGTAATCCGATATTCACATATTAATTTTTTCGCTACTCGTGTTACATAATAATCTTTTACTAAACACATGTCCGCAATAAACATCTTACACGTTCTACGTACATATTCACGTTGACATTAAATTTTCCAATATACCTAAACATTACAGTCGTATCCCATTATGGTGGCAATAAAATTTCAAAACGTTTTATATAGCACATCAAATATACACGCGTAAAAGTATCCTATACTAAGCGTTCAAATAGGTACTTTCGCGAGCCACTGTATCTTTTCCAAAATGAAATCGCGAGAACGTATATGCAATTAAACGTTGATATAAACAAGGAATTTTCAAACACTCTTCCTACACAGATTTCCCTGGCAACAGATAGCTGTACGAGTACAAAGGGTCGAAACGGACCGTCTTATCGCCTGCGACTTTGTCAAGTGATTAAAAATTCTAACATCGAGATATTTCTAGTATTTCTAATAGGGATATGTCACGCTTGATTGTTAATCGCTTGACAGAAGATCGTGCTTTAGAACGTTACGAAAGATTAGTATTTGAACCGTATGTAAGTCGTGTTAGCGTTCAACCTACACGTTAGTTCCAAATACGAGTATTACATGCTGGACGTGATTCGAACCGTATTTGTTTCAATCGTTTAGCCTATGCTTCGCTTCTGCTTCATTATAGTTGCTCCATTCTTCGTCATCTTTTTTTTTCCTCTTTTTTTTTATTCATACCACGAAAAGAGATCGTACAGCAACGTTGGACCGTTGAATTTCGATCGACGAGATCAATTTTTCGCTACGCACATCACCATTTCCTGGTTCTTTTTGTCGATGGTCAACGATTGGTTATGCGAAATAATTGAAACAATTCTCCTGGTACGTTCGGTCTTTCAGTCAGTTGCGTTGATTTCGATATAAATTATTATTTGTGACTTGGATGTTGTCCCTCGATTCACGTTCACCTGTTCCCTTGAACTTTCATCCTGTTCACGCGTTAGGATCTAGCTCGGCTTGAAACGCTTTCGCGAATGTGGAGCTTCGTTGCGAAAGATTGGCGACACGACAGTGACCTCTTGTTCCTACTCTATTTTTTCTCTTTTTTTTTTTCTCTCTCTCGTTTATGTCCCCCTTGTCACAAAGCTGAGTTCTCCGAGGGAGATCCACAAATGCCGATATCAGCCTACCTGCGGCATTGCGCAAACAGAACTATTTACCGATTCAAAGTAAGCCAAGGAAACTCGTCGAGAAAGCGAACATTTTTTTGGAGCGTCGATTACGGTCGTCTCACTGTTAGTGCGAAATTCGACGGTGTTTTGCCAAGCAAAGAGAAAAACTGAAACAAGACGAGACGAGATGATAATGTCACGACGAAGTTAAAGAATGTAGGAGAATAATTCGATACTTTAAAAAGCAGAATCTGCTTTGATTCTCCATTAAACTTATCTGTAACCATATCGTTTAAAAGGATAATCTCACATTCTAATCGCTTGTTTAGCGCCATCGAACTAATTGCTCGCTGTTCGCGTCAGCGCAATGATAGAATCGTAATGTGAATGTAACGCACAATAGGTAACTACAGCTGCCTGAAGGTGGATCTGATTTTTACGCGAGATCGTGCCTTCTACTTCACAACAGTCTTCATCCCGGGTATCATTTTGGTGACCAGCTCCTTCATAACCTTCTGGCTTGAATGGAATGCGGTGCCAGCGCGAGTAATGATCGGTAAGCTCGACTATGTCTTTTAACACGTTGACTACCACGGTGGTCGTCGATGACCCGCATCGCGATTAAGATAAGATACGTTTCAAGGACTAGAAAAATCGTGCCCATAATGTGAATGATTTGGATAACATTGTCAGAGGAAAGTGCGCAGATACAGTGTAATATTGCTAGAGAAATTAATCGTTATGGTGAAGTGTATTTTAACGTATTGCAGCTTCCAGGATAAAACGTTGAGTTGTCGGATAAGTCTCGAAGCCCTTTCTGAGATAGCATTTTTTTCTTGCTCAGAAACGAATGGATGGAACAACAGCATCACCCGATAAATGGCAGAAAATTATTAGATAGAATGGATATTTGCTTTAATTGTGTCATTACAAATTATTGGGATGAAGTTTGTTTCTCGCGCCTAGGAAAGGTTTAAGATTTATCCGACATCCGAATATACAGGGTGTACCAGAACACGTGGGACTCACTTCGGCAGCTGATTGTACACTTCTGCACTAGAACAATGGAAAAGGTTTTCGTACAAACGTACGTTTCATCCGTCTTCTTCGTTTTTGAGATACAACGAATCTATCGCGTACGCAGCACCTATCGAAATTGTTGAAATATTACAGTCCAGGATAGAGCAAAGTTTTCAAGAAATTGGGGAAACGCGTCCACAGATTTGTAAACGCAACGCAAACGCAAGATTTGTAAACGTGGTAAACGCAAACGCAACGTTTTCAACGTCTTCTGCAAAGGTGACTGGACGACGCGAAATCGGAACAGAAGATTCGTTGCATCTCGCAAACGAAGACGGACAAAGCGTACGTCTGTGCGAATCTTGCTCGTTGCCTTTAGGTGTACGATCATCGTCGCACGTTCTTGCTGTTGTTGTTAAAATATCTATTTCTAATCAAATTTGCGTGGCAGTCAACGCGTTAAATCTCCAATGGCTTCTACAGCTGTCTTGCGAAATGAAAGAGAAAGAGAATTCGTCCCTACGACTAAGTACTCTATCCGTTTGTTCGACTTTTAAGAAGCGAATCGGAGGGAAGTACTTTCTTTAATTAGGTCTCAAGAGAGAAAGAAACTAATCTTAAAAGTTGGTATTGCGCAGAAGTAAGGCGGAGCAGCCGATGTCGTTAAGAAAGAGACGGAGGAAGAAAGAAAAAAACAAAAAGCCGGAACGAACTGTTCGCAGGTGTGACGACGATGCTCAACTTCTTCACGACGTCGAACGGTTTCCGCTCGACGCTGCCCGTCGTGTCGAACTTAACTGCCATGAACGTGTGGGATGGCGTTTGTATGTGCTTCATCTACGCCAGCTTGCTCGAGTTCGTCTGCGTGAATTACGTCGGCCGTAAACGGCCGATGCACAATGTCGTCTATCGTCCTGGAGAGAATCCCGTCACCCAGGTACTTTTGCTCAGCGACGTGCGCGCGATGTCGATACCACGCCGACACCACGTTGCATATTTCTATTTCCCACACTTATACGTTTCGTACGTTTTCGACCCACTGTCTTTATTGTTTCTCTTCTTGTCCCTTTTCTTTTTTGTTTCTCGTCTTTCCTTCTGGCTATCTCTATTATCCGTGTTCTTATTGTTTACTATGATTTAACCGAAACCTACGAGCGACGCTTCATGCCCTCGAGTCTTAAGATTCGCTTGCTCCGATTCTGTTACGTTATTCTGTCTATGCGTTTTACTCCTGACATTTGCCGTTTTGTCACCACCTATGGTTTACGATCTTCCAATCATTCGCCACTGTGTCCGCTGTTTACTTTCGTCCGTGTCGTTTCTCTCTTTCGTTTGATTCAGTCCGTTCTTGTACCTTCTTCTCTTGGTTTTCGTCGTTTCTTGTTTCCCGCGTCTGGTTTTGTCGCATCCGATCTCGTCCGTTTCTTTTTCGTTTCTTATCGCGCCTTCGTCCTTACTTGCTACGTCTGGCGGTAGGTTTTCCACGGAAACGCGATAACAGCGTGCCGACTAAAGATATTAAGGTTTCCGAGATGCGAAATGTTACGATACGAATACGCGAGAAGATACGTATGAATATCGAAAATAAAAAAGCGATCGACGAATTTTGTTTGTCATTCGATAAGAGACAACGAACGGATGAAACGTTATTTTGGGAAGCAAAGTATCGGATTGTAACATAAATTCGTCCTGTTCTTACACGTTATATTACATACGTCGTGATAAAATTGAAATATACAAACAGGACGAATCTATATCGCAAACCGATACTTTCGCGTCGGATGTACTTAACTTTCCCATAAATTTTCTACTCGTACGATGACGTTTTACATTTCGCATTACTTTGATATTCGTAGTCGATTTGGCGCTGTTACGTTTGATGGAGAACGTATTACCAGAAGTAGTATAATATTTATTCTCTGTCTCTGTCTCCGTCTTTTTGACGAACCCACGCTTCTTTATTACTTCGTAATTCCGTTTCAATCGATTCCACGCTAATCCCTTTCGAGTTTTCAGTTTCTAGGATCATTACGTTTTTATTATTACGTTCCCTTCACCGCTACGTAACGCGAGCCCTCGAGTATCGCGAACCTTTTCTCTCGTAAACCGATGAAAGTTCGATTTGACTCGTCAACCAATCCAAGTGATCGCCAGCGAGAATAAACGAGAAACAAATCGACGAATCTCATACTCTTGTGGCTGGAATCGCGGAATTTTTTTATCCTACGTATGATTCGAAGTGGAACAAGAGTTAGATATTCTCCTCGACGACACTTGGACGAGAGAAAGCATCTTCGATGGATGCCAGGGGTAAAGGAAGCGCGCGTCCAGTTCCATTCGAGGGAATTGATCGCGCGATTGACACCGAACAGTCGAAATCCTTCGCTATTTACGTTCTCGCGCAGTAATCACCAGTACCATAGACTTTTCTTTTATCTCGGCAGACGACGACGATACACACACTCGCAATAGTCGACCACAGTGCATCTTCCATTCGACGACTCGATTAACACCGAGTTTGTTCTTCGTCGATGATCGGACCGCACCTTTTTCGTTCCACGCGAAATTCAACTTTCTCGTTTTCACGCGTAACGAGAGGGGCGAGCAGATCGTTCGTCGCGTTTCGTCGGTGAAAATAATTAAACGGAAGCCACTTAGCGTAATTAACGGGTTATACCGCTTTAGAACGATATTTTTCACGAATTTTCGGGATCTTTCCCCGGAGAAATTACGAGCCTCTTTGTATCGCTTTTTTTCTCGCGTATATTCATTAACTTTTGCGGAATATTCACCGTTCTTTCTCCTTTTTAAGCGAAAGTAATGAAAATTACGCCATTTACGTGCCATTATGTAAAATTTCCTCGAATAAGTAGAGAATGGCCAGCGTCGTGTCAGCCGGTAGAAAACATTCTGTTTTAGAGGAGCTTTGATACAATTATTATAAATATAATTAAAAAGATGGTGAATATCCCTCGAATATTAATAAATATGCGTGCAACAAATCGGTATAAAAGGTTTAAAAATCTGTCTGGGAAAACATCTCGAAGAATACCTAAAAGAATATCGTTCTAAAACAGTATATACATAATGCAGCTATCTACCGGGTCGTAGCATAAATTTCTCCCGCACAATGTGCATAATATATGTATAAATACAGGAGGAATTTTGCGCGACAATGCAACAGATTCGTAGCCATACGTTCGAGAAGATTAGCTCGCTTCTCTCGTGATCTTTGCCAATGCATTTCTACATCGTCTCTGGAAAATCGTGGAATGCGTCGAGAAATCCTAACTGTCTAAAGAAGAACGTCGCGGACGGTCGCCAATTTTGTCGCGAGACACGCGAGGTGTACGAGTATAGAAAGGAAGAAAAAAAACAGGTAAAGAACGAAAGCGTAATTTGATGTGAACGCAATAAAAATTCATCGAAGCACGATCTTTCTCTATCTCCTGAATGGGCATCGACCGTTAAATCGCTTCGATTTTGCAGAAATGGAATCGTGCTTTGAGGATATCGCGCGTTATATCGAGTAATCGCTAAGATAAACAACGTTCTCTTTTTTTTTTTTTTATCGCGTTCGCATCGCGTTGATCTCGCACATGTGATCTCGTTGGCGTGAACATTGCACAGACACGGTATGGTTTGTTACTCAATAATCGCTGCATCTCTCGAAACTCTACGCCTATGTCTATATATAGTTTCTTTCGATTGTCTCTTTCTCCCAAAAGGACTTACACCTTATTTCCTTCCCAATTTCGCAATACGATCGACGAGATTCGTGCGTTATAACACACGGTGAAAAGTAGGAAATCTTCTTGAGAAATCGGCGCACGAGTAAACAGCGAAATATAATTTCTGGAAATTCTATTTTATTGGTAGACCGCGGATATTTATGCAAATTCAATTTTTTAGCTACGAAACGAATAAAAGAATAGAAACGGAAATTCGCTTTCGCCCACTACGTATCGTAACAGGTGTCAAACTTTCTATATTTCATATACTTGAACGTATTACGCGCGTTTTCAACGCTTTTCCATTATCCTTGAATGCATAAAAATGCGCGGTTCGTTTGCTCAAATTAAAACTTGAATCGCGAGTATGAAACAGTAAATAGTGCGTTGATGGTATGTAGCGTGAAATTTAAAAGAAGGATGACGGTCTCGTGTAAGATTTTTCAAGAACTTTTCGTACTCTCGTCGGGTTCGATCGAGGCTGCAGTATTTGCATGTCTCCAACAATTTCACACTCTTTGGCCCCCCTCTTGTTCTCTATATAATCTTCTCTATTTTCTAATCTTTATTCTTACAATCTTTAACCTGAACAGCGATACGGTTTTTTCTTTCCCGGGTATAGCCGCGCACCATCGTCTCCGATACTCGATCATTTTATGGAAAATTTCTCTCCAGCGTGTCTGCGTGTTACGATCGCGAGATATCGTGACTAACGAAACTATCGAACATCCTGCAACATCTACTTCTATGAAACTTTTCATGAATATATCATAATCCTGCCCTCTTTAATTAAAACGTCTTATCTACCATTTTGAAACTGAAGAGGATCGAAGCTTTCTTGTCCTCCTCTTCTTCGTTTTCCATCATCTTTGTCTTTCTTCGATTTCAAATATTTCATCGTTGTTTCTTATCGAACGATAAAACTCTACGTACGATATCGTACGATATAACTTTATTTTGAAGCTAAAGGAAACGAGGAACTTTAAATATTCCAATCTATCTTGAAAAACGAAGAAACGCTACGTAAGATGGTTCGATCGAGGAGAACAGGTCATTTATGTTATATCGAATATTTTGAACTTTCGTTGGTACTGTAACGAGACGATTATTCATCATGTCGTAACATAATCGTAACGTGCATACACTACTCTATGATAAAAGCAAGAGCAATTAGAAATTTTCTTTTCTAGTTATTCAGCTGCATATCCTCGTCGAAGAGAAGCAAATGTCCAGATACTTTGTAAGTTATTCAAAGCGTACATACGTTTGAAACCACTGCTCGTGCTGTATACTAATGTCTCGCTAAACAAGTGTACGTAATCTATGCAACGTTTCGAAGTTTAGTTTCGAATTTGGCCGATGTAATTATGACAATCGTGTCTCGTTACAGTGCTAATGAAATTTCACAGAGTTTCGTATAACACTCGTAATATATTCGTAAAAGTTTCCAATGACAGATGTTGAAATATACTCGTCAGTCACTTTATACGTACAATGAGAGTTACGAATAATCGTACACTCGGAATGCAGACATAAAACGAGGAATATTTTCTATATCATCGAATATATTCAAATATATGTAACTGTATATTATGTACAGACGTTATGCACTTTAGCGGAACTTTGTACAGAGCAATCAATTTCGTTCCAATTCGATTCTCGATTCCATTTAACGAAGATTCGATCCGATAAAAATTCGAAAACGAATTCATACGTTCGTAACGCATACACACGCAC
This sequence comes from Bombus flavifrons, assembly GCF_040668555.2. Classification (NCBI taxonomy): domain Eukaryota; kingdom Metazoa; phylum Arthropoda; class Insecta; order Hymenoptera; family Apidae; genus Bombus; species Bombus flavifrons. The sequence continues at coordinate 12,040,601 of NC_138451.1, read as the reverse complement.
GAGTTATCGCCGTGTCGCAACGATCGTACAGCCAATTACCTCCTCTTTTCGTTTTTACGGTTCTGTCGGGATCGCGAGAAATTCAATGACCAGGGTTGTTACTCCGCTGTGGCAGATCGTATTGTGTTTGTGTTTCTTGCATGTACGATACAATCGATCGACGATTCGTGATCGTAAATGGACTAGATGCGAAGAAACGAAGCTAACGCGACGATAGTAATCGACGACGGGCGTCTTTAGATCAGCCTCGTGCATCTTGAGTCGTTTTAACTTTCCGAAAAGACGGTCGGTTACGAGAAACACAGAAAGGAGGTAACGCGCTAACGAGAATTCAGTTGACGAGAGTCGAGTCGCGGTAGAGGTTTTAACGCTATAAAACAAACTGTCGAGGAGACAGATAATAAAAATAGATCGATTAGATTAGAACTGGACGTCGAAGAACGACGATGATCACACGGTGGTATTCGATCGTAAGAACGTAAAAGTCGCAAGTCTCACGTCGGAGAATCCAAGAGTAACGCTTCTCGAGTAACTTTGTCGCGTGATAATCGCGTGTCGATAACGAAAGAAACTACGAAAGAACAAAAAAAAAAATACGACTAGAACGAGAGAGATACCAAAAAAGGAGCAGGAAAAAAAGCGAAAAACCGAGAAAAAGAAAAGATACGAACGATACCTTCCCCGTCCTGTAAAAACGTAAAAACGACAGAACAAACAAAAAAAAAAAAAAAAAAAAAGTAAAGACAAGAAAAGAAAGCAAAGAACGAACAATAAAGAGAAAAGCGATGATAAGAGAAAGACAAACACGTTGTTACACACACACGATTAGTAAGAATTTGGTTGGTGGAAATGTTGGTGAGTAAGTCTCTTTGTTTGGTGTCTGTGATGTTACAGCGGCTCCCAGCGGTGCTCAGCAGGATAGGGATAATATTGGCCAGCCCCTTGGTAAGACCCCCCATAGCATTAGGGCGCGGTCACGACTTCGCGCGTTATCGCGTTTCACCCTTACGGATTACTTTCTTAGCCGTCGATTCGACACGGTTCGACACCGGTCCTCGTCTTCGGAGTCCGCCGAAACAGATGACTTTCGAATTCGTATTGCCTCGAAATACGGGCAAAACCGTGCCACGCCGGTGTAACCTTTCTTTTTCTCCATATTTTCTCTTTCTCTCTGTTTCTCGTTCTTTCGTTGGTGATATCACCATCCGCAAAGGAAAAAGTGGTGTGCACGTGCAAGGTCTTAACCGCGTCCTGACGAACCACGTAGACCCACATATACGTACACGCCTACCTGACACTCTCGAGTATACCTTACACACCGTAACACGAGCACTCGTTCTCTCCTGCTATGGATTCGAGAGAACGGGAGGAACCTTTATCTTTCTCTAGCCTCCCTTCGCTACGCATTTTATAGAACAGCTTTTCACAAGCAGAGGTGTTCCGATGAATTTAAATTTTACCTTTACGTATATATATTTATATATACATAATATATAGGAATTTGGAAATTGAATAAATTAGTGTACAGAGCGTTCCGCTGTCTTGGATTGTACAACACGTTGGATGGTTTTACCGGTACGAAAAATTGGGTCGGGATAAAGTCGGTTGGTTGGAAACGACAAATATTTCGATTCATCAGCTTTTATCCTCCAAGTCGTTCTTTTCTACTTCTCGAGATCGTTGATCTTCCTTAAAATGAGATTGCGTATTTTTGTACCGATCGTTGCATACATTTCTTCTTTTACTCTCCGTGTATCTACCATGAAAGATATTTTAGCTGTACGTTTCTTGGACTTGCCGTCTGAAAGACGCAAGAATGCTATAAATCCTCTTCGTGTCTTTTTTTAGTTTTCCTACGATAAGTGTAAACAAGATTAAAAACCGCACATCTTTCGAACTAATTATTTTCAGATACGCAAACGTGCTGATATATTTCCGTAAGGAATAAAAGGACGCGTCGATCGATGTATAAACAATACGTAGTCCCATTTCTAAAAAAAAACGTCGATATCTTGGGAAACTCGGAAAAGATGACTCGAAATGATCGGATCACGATGTTCGTCTTTCTAAACCAAATAAGCGACTCTGTTTTGATACGGTTCATCGTACCGACAAAAATCACCGAGGTATTAAGAAATCCAAGATAGAGGGAAATCCACGCTGTATATTTTAATGGGAAATGTCAATGTTCGTCGACGAACGCCTCTCTTCACCTCCACCAATCTCTACTTTGGTAACTGTACTCTTACCGCCTATGCTGGTACCATTTCTCTGCCTCTGTCCCTTCTTTCTTACTCTATTTCTCACGCTATTGTCCTTTGGACACACTGAGGTCCTTCTCTCCCATCCAACCATCCATCCACAAACGCTACGTACGAGAAAATTTCTCCTGCGTCTCTCTGTCGTTCTCTCTATTTTCTCCTCCTGTCCCTAGCGTAAACGTAGCCGTTGTTCCGTACAGTTGAAACGGTGCACGATCAACTACTTGCGTGTATTGCATAGAACGATGAAACTGCATAGAAGCTTTACAGAATGCCGCAAAATTCACAGATACCTTTGGCCAAATGTATCGACGATGATCACAAGGGATGATGAATTTGGCGAGCAATCTGTATAACGAAAGGTAGAAGTAAATAATAGCTTGATCTTGGCGAAATCTGTGCTAGACCCATCCGCGCTAGTTCCTATGTCTCTTCGAACGAGATATTCGACGTCTCGTTGGATTTACAAAAGTCGCCGGATTTTCTCAAGCGTCGCCGCAAGTTTCGACGGAACTTGCTTCTTACGGACGTGTAGCAATTTTCGCAGATGTTCGTTCCTTTGTAAATCCAAACGAGAGTGCGTCGTGCATGAATCCGCATTTTGAATCAACGACGGGGATACCTTGAACTGTACGTATTACGCATGAAACGCATGATCGCATGGGATAAGATTGTAACTTGCATGCGCACGACGAAACATCCTATGATACTTTGTTCGATCACACTATACCTTGTTGCCTTGTCGAAACTACGACTCTTGAGTTCCGTTTTTTTAGAGAAAATCGCGCGTATCGGTTACCACCGCGTAACAAGATCTTGAAAGCTCCTCCGTCTTCCGTGAGTTTCGACGAACTATCGATTAATTCACGATATATATATATATATTGCATACTGTCGGGGCAATTAACGCTTCTTCTTCTAACGTTGCGCTTGTTCGAAACGAAGCTTCCCGCGTGTAATACCGCTCCATCCTCTGTACGTTTCGATGTCGCTTGATCGCTCGTGCCGCGTTTGCTCGGTGAAACGGAGCGCGAAAGTAATCCGGTGAAAGCGATTACTCGAGTCGAACATTCACCGAATCGCTTGCAGATCGAAGGGCCAAAAAGAACTCGGAGAACGTTAGACGCGTTACGAGTTTCAACGTTCCCTGCGTGAAGCTTTTGCTTGAGTAAAGAGTTGATTTGGCAGAAAGTTTAGATTAGTAGCGACAGAGTTTTCACGATACGCTTGTATCCTTTGATTTGCGAGCGGTGCTTTTCCAAGAAACGATTCGATCGTATTTATTCGTCGAGACTGCACCTCAACGAAATAGGCTAAAAAAAAAAAAAAAAGAAAAAAGAAAAAGAAGAAGAAAAAAGAAAAGAAATCTAGAAAACGTGGAAACAAGTACGATTTTTCTCGATCGCTTCGACGTTGCAAAATCATTCATCAACCGAACAAACATATTTACCATCTGACGAACCAACGGTCGTAACTTTTCATCAGAACTCGACGAAACAACGACAACGAACGAAACAAATTTAGTCGCACTTGAATATCTTCCTTTTTTTTTTCTTTTTAGTGAAACTCATCGAAATGTCACGTAGCAAAGATAAGAAAGGGACCGATCAGACTATGAAATAATAGTTAGCCGCTATTATCAATAGGCTCATCATTCTCTTCCCGAAACCCTTTCATTATACCGAAAGTATATATATATATTCGCTGGCAGAATCAACGACGTGGTAAAGACACGACGATCGGAATGACGCGTAATTAAAAAGAAAGAAACATGAAAGAATAACGCGAAACGACGAGTCATAACCATTTCTATGCTATTTATTCGACATTACCTTTCTTTCCTTTTAACCGTGATCGACATTGAACCATGATCAGCCGTATATTATTATTATTTTTTTTCTAATATATATATATTATTAATAATATGATTGTGACGTGAACAATCGCTTTTTGCCATTGAACTTAACCCGATTGAAGCTTGACATGTAGCATAAGCTTGACATAAAATACCTTTCTCAAACGCAACTGTCCGGTACAGAGATCCGCTGTAGCGTTCGCCCAGTTTAATGACAAGAATTAGCTGAAACGAATTAACGAAAGAAAAGTAAAGAGCAAACGAAGAGAGAGACATTAAACTGCGCGAAAGTCGCGAAGGGAATTCTTGGTTAAATTCTTTGACGATTCATCGTGCGGAGAACCTGTGCTCGAGAAAAGATATCGTCGAAACGATTTAGATATGTACAGTTGTTACAAGAGAGAGTGTTGTTCACATCGGAATCGAGATACTTTATTGTCAAAAGAAAAAAAAAAAGAAAAAAAATAGAGAAGAAATAAAAAGAAAATAATTAATAAGAAAGATAATATAGAAAGGTGGAAAAAGTTCGAGTCCGATGTGCGACAGTGTAATACGTAGATGTTATACGGCATGTAACTCGTAAGTTATACGCAGAGGCACGAAAGTATTGATCCATATACGTACAAGATGTACCGTTAAGAGAAAACAACGATTCGCTTTTCGATCAAAAACACGAGACGTGTGGAAAGTCGTACGTCGAGAGTTCGTTTTCGCTCGAAACGGTGACTTTGCGATGGAGACGATTTCTCGCGTGCCTCGGTGGTGGTACTCGCTTGCTTTTTATAGTGAAAACAGTTGGCAAGAAAAAGTATCGATTTATTATAATACAACCCACTTAATATAGAAAGAGTTCGATCGAATCCGATTCGACTCGCAGTCCATAGGTGTTATTATTGTACGTATGATAATTTTCTCGCTTTTATTTTCTAACAAACATCGTTCCCGCTCTATTTGTACAAGGGGGAACGTGTACGAGCTTTTCTTTCGATTGATCTCAACACGCATTCCAATTATCGGATTGCTTTGCGATAAGAAGGACGTTTCGTTGCGCGAGTAGTATCAGTTTGGTAATCGATGCGATGATTCGAACGAGAAGCGACGGTGGCCGATGTGTCTGTGCCGCGCGAGACTTTCGAAATTTCTCACGCCTTTACGTGCAAGCTTGTTCATCTTGATCAAAGCCTTCGTCACGCTTAACTTACTCGTGCTTGTCGTCTCGAACGATCGATTATCGATAGAAGCTGAACAAAGCTGGCCGTCTAACGAAATTTTCCCTAAGACGATGCGACTAAAATAGCGATTCTGCTCCAATTCTTATTATTTCGCAATTAATTTCTTTTGCGTTGATCTCGCAATGAAAATGAGCTTGTTCATCCGTTAAATCGACTTATATTTATATCTGATTTATATTATATTCTGGACGGCAACTGGTTTCTCTTCTTCCCGTTGTTTAAACAATGAGTCGTAATCGTCGTCGACATATCGGTCATCTTTGCTGTGACAAACGAAGCGAAACGAAACGAAACGAAAGAAAAAGAAAAGGAGATAGAATAACGGAAAAAGGAGAGGAATAGAAAAATTGGTCGAAGGATGGATCGTTGTTTACACGAAAGATCGTGAGAATATAAGTTTCTTCTACGGAGACCCTGTCGCAGGGTAAAAAGAAGCGAGAGGGCGGTCCACCGACCGGAGCTACGACAGGACCGAACGAGATCGTAACCTGCACCAATTGTGGACCCAACCCTTGCACGCACACGACCACCAATGGATGCACAGCCGAGGTATGTTAATTAACTGTACTACCGTTGTGTAACTTCGAAATACCCCATTTCCTGATTTCGACAATCGATATTTCCTATCCTCTAAGTATGCAGAGTGTGCCAATATGTTATATTCAACTCCAGGAGCACGTGGTATTCGTTAAATAAGCAAAAAGGCTCGTAAAATAAACGTGAGGCCAAATATCGTTAGTTTGGAAATTATAAGACGTTTTCATCAGCGAAACGTTACGCCGTTGCATCTATATTATAGCGTTTACGTAGTAATTAACACTAGGTCTAAGTATATTAAATTTCATATCATTTGGTAGCACTTTAACATGGTTACAAGGATTGTATATTTTAAGAATGAAACGTAGAAAAATGATGAAAAAGACGCTTTGTTATAAAATAATGTGCCAATAGCTTTTGTAGCCACTTTACCTCTAAGATGTTTTATACACCTTTGCTGTTTATAACTTGTCTCTGACAAACAATCCTCTTATCGAAAACTCGTAATGTTCACTTTGCCCCATTGCTGTCATTAAATGGTGCAACCATAAACGATAGCGGTCAGTAATGTTTTATTGTTCTCCGCTCTCTCCACTGCAGTCGAAAAGTCTAACTCTTTTAACCAGTTAGCTGTTGTTGACGAGTATACTCGTCACGAAGAAATGGCAATATTTCGTGATACGACGAGCGCTGTCAGTAGCAAAATCGAAAAGTAAAATAATCATTTCACTACAACTTAATTCTATATTATAACAGCCACACATGCGCTGTGCTTGACGAGTATACTCGTCACGAAGAAATGGCAATATTTCGTGATACGACGAGCGCTGTCAGTAGCAAAATCGAAAAGTAAAATAATCATTTCACTACAAGTTAATTCTATATTATAACAGCCACGCATGCGCTGTGCTTGACGAGTATACTCGTCACGAAGAAATGGCAATATTTCGTGATACGACGAGCGCTGTCAGTAGCAAAATCGAAAAGTAAAATAATCATTTCACTACAACTTAATTCTATATTATAACAGCCACGCATGCGCTGTGCTTGACGAGTATACTCGTCGTCTCTTCGTTTTTGCGACACGTTTTAGATACAAACTTTGCAAAGAGATCGCAACAGCTGACTGGTTAATATTTGTCAAGATGTAACACCAGAAGGCGAACGAACTTATTACAAAATTTGGTACATTCTTCGAAAGTTTTCAAGACACTCTGTATACGCGAGCAGATCCATTCCGCGTGTTTTCGTTTCACGATCCTCTTGTGCACTGGAAACACCTATCGTTAACGATCCTTTTGTTTCAGCTGAGAAAAAAGGAACCACCGCATCCGATAAGAGTGGCAAAGACGATCGACGTAATAGCAAGAATCACTTTTCCGGTCGCCTATTTCATGTTCCTCACCTTTTTCTTCATCCACTACAAAGGCACCTCGTAGACCAACACCAGAGGCAACAGTCCAGAAGAATTCCACCGTTGATCATCGAAGGCCACGTCACTCGGCGTGGCTCTATCTCAAGTCGAATTTCAATCGTCGAAGAGAAGCGTCGAAGCTAAAGAACCAAAGGGGAGCAGACACGTGACGCGTAGGTCATCTGGAAAGTGTGTATCGAAATCGGAAGGGACGAACTCGTCGGATAAACTCGACGGTCGAAGAAAGTGTTCGGCGATCTCTCCACCGCTCGAAGAAGCGAAACATCGTCGGAAAAAGGATTCGCGAGAAAGTGTGTTTCGATGTCGATGCATGAAACCAGAAATGATCACGTCTATACGTAGGTGGTATTCCGTGGAAAAAAATGTACTTACTAACGATATGACGTACGAAACGGTATCGATCGGCGCGTGATCGAGCGAAGATCGTGCCGAAGTCTTAGGCTGTCTTTTCTTTGGCTTCGAAGGGCGAAGAAACGGGGAGAGCAAGAGAAATTGGTGGATTCGCCTCTTCCTCATCTTTTCTCACATGTGATAATTCTTAAAAGCACTCTTTATCGAAAAAGCGAAAAGCAAGCTTGGGTCCGGTGAATAGTCGACGAAGAGCGTACATACGAAGAGAAATAGGGTACGAGAGCGAGAAAAAAGCGAATGAAAGGGAGGGAGAGAAAGAGAGGGAGAGAGAGAGAGAGAGAGAGCGAGAGATAGAACGAAAACGCGGACACACTCTTTAAAAATCTTTCTTCTACTATCGGATATAGTGATGTCGCTAATTCGAGAATGCTTCTGAAAACTAGCTAAAAAGGAAAAAAAAAAGAAATCAAATTTACTTAATTAAGGAATGTTATTACTTGTAATCTCACTACAAATAGGTAAGGTCGATGTAAGTGTCGTCCATGAAATCGCTAACTCGTGATTCGCCTTTTACTTAAATATCGACCTTTTTTCTGTACTTTATCGTGATTACGATACCGTGGCAAAAATCAACGTGATCGCAAGTTAGCTCTATATTCGTAGACCTTTAAAAAAAGACGTTCGCTTTCAATCGAGGGAGCAGGGCTGCGAAGCATACAATTCCGTTGTACAAAAAGAAAAAAATATATATACATATATATATATACAGACACACATACAAACATGTGCATGCACACACACACACACAGACACGCACACACCCATATACACACATACACACACACACACTACACATACACACATAAATATAGTTAATCAATCGTCGTTTCATCGAAGCTTTTCACTGTAGGTACATACGTATACTTATAATACGATATGTATCCTTTTCTCAATCATTCAGGGTAGCATTCGCATAAATAGCTTTTACGATTTATATTCTACCTGTACGATCAGTGCAGTTCAAGGAAAGCGAAGCGAATTGATGAGGTCGTAACAAAAACGAGTCCTGTCGAATTTTTGAAACCTTCAGGTAATAACGAGTGCATTCTAATAACCAGAAGTTATCCTGGCCACAAATTAAGTAGAATCATTATCGTAAAATTAACTATACGTGTCTTGCTTTATCGTCGAATCGGTTCTTTAAAAATTGTTATTACTTCGTGATTTAATTTAGTATAACTCCTCTGTGATATGATCGAGGATACACTTGTAGAGATTATGTAACGTGATTAATATTTTGTTTAATTAAATTGGGATATATCGAAGCGAAATTAACGTTACAATAGGACTACCAAACCACTCACGACGACTGGTATCAGATTTGTTGGTTTTGTAATTGCTAAAAGTGTTTTTGGTAACATTAATGTTTACTTATCTATTTTTGTCATACTGTTTTTATTCTAATTAGACATGTATAACATATTTAGCTCGCGCATTGAAGAGTACTATTTTGCTTTCTTGGAAAAAGACAAACACGAATAGGGGTAGTTTTTGTTACGAGACCTTCGACTCGTTTGACATAGAAAAGAAGAGATTCAAATTGACCCATTGAATTCCATGAACAAATTAATCTTCCGAATTTCTTTTTAATTTCTCTTCGTTCTAAACGAAATTCGAATGTACGAACAAAACTTGATCGATGATGATAGATAATGATCGTATTAACGACAAAACGATAACACACACAGGGAGGAATTAACTTAATACGGGTAAAGCTTGCGATTAGCTTAGATTTAACGAAGTGCCCATATTCGATGCTCGAGCGACGCTGATGCTTTGCCCGCGAAAGATACAATTTAGGAAGAACGTAGAAAAAGTAACAAAAGTCAAGTACGCCGCTCGATACTTTTTGAAAGAATGAACTTCAGTGGAAGAAACAGCGAGGCGGCTGAAAGAAATTTTTAGAATATAATTCCAGAGTTAACATTCGATGTTTCTTCGAGTAATCTGCGCATCTTTAGATATACAATTACTATTATTACTGTTATTGTTCTTATTATTATCAATTGTCACCATCATCGTCGTCATCCTTGTCATCGCCATCGCCATCAACGTCATTATTATTACTATTGCCACACTACTATTACTATTGTTATCATTAAAAGAATAACTATTACTATTATTAAATACCGCTACTATCGTGCTACTATATCGTTACCGCTATTTGTAAGCGTTATTCTTATTACGAAGTTTCGGTGAGATTATACGAGAGAAACGTGGCCGGGGAAAACATCGAACGAAAAATCGTCAAACCGATTTCGAATCGTACGTGCCACTTGATTCTTCAGCAATATTAACCGCAGACCAAAGTATTCCATCACCTATCGTGCTTTCACAGAGTTTAGTCGAGTACGCGGTCGTTCGCGTGTTCCAGGTAATCGCGAGCCGATCGTTAAAAGAAAGTTTTCTTCGAGCGAAGGATTAAGAGGAAGAAGAAATTTAACGATTTCACCAAGCTCAATCGTGTAGAAAAGTTGCACGGAAAACAATGAAAGAAAAAAAAAAAAAAGAGAAAGGAGGAGAACGTATTACGTATTACGTGTTTAGAATAATCAAAAATCAATTCTGTATAATTATATCGATCGCAAACCCGCCATCTCACCTTGTCCTCGACTTTGATTTTCATCTTTTACATTACGATTGACCGTTCGTAGCCAAGTATCACGATGTACACGCGAGTACGGCGTTTGACAACGGCGTTCGTTCGTTTAATAAAAGTTCGAGGAGACAGCTGCTTTTTTTCCAGTAATACGTGACACTTTATAGCGACACTATGCGAACGATGTAATTGTACCGTATCGCTATATTTATTACAATTACCGATAATTAGGATCGTAGGTGTTAACGTTACAAGTGTCTACGGGCATCGTAAAAACAATTGAAAATAAGCTTCTCTTATTATTATGGCGCCGACTTAAGAGTATTCGACACATAAGAGTAATCGACACAACGAATATTGCGTAGAGGCCGAATTTGCCGATCAAGGAACGAACGATTCGATTCATCTAGTTGGAAATTATATTTTGTCGGGGGACGAAAATATCGCTCAGTCCAAACTCGGTGAAATTCTTTTTTTTTTCTCCTTTTCTTATCCGAAAGATACAAACAAAAGACGAAGAATATAAAATAAAGAGACAAAGATGCATGTTGGAAAATTTTGCCGAGGTTGGCGACGAGTCGATGAAAAAAGGATGATCGTTGACTACACCTATCGCTGTTTCATACGCGTTGTCATCTGCCGTGAGTGAACAAGCAGTCGTTTAGATGATAGGACGCGTTGATAAATTAATTAATTAATTAATGTCGTTAATGTTTATAATACTCCACGGACCAAAACACGTAATCCTAAATCTTTAGCGTCGTATATAATTAGCTGCACTTGTGCAATGCCTCCTACGAGACCGCATAGCATCGGATTCATCCTTCGTTACGCATCGATTCGTTCGGCGATTCTATTTTCGTCGAACTATATCTTCACCCTCGTTGACAAGTATTAAAGACACCTGCACGTCCTGGCAAAATAATTTACCGACTAGTAACGTTAGTAATTTGATAAGTTGCAAAAATTGTAGGTAATAGAATTCTTTTTCACAAATTTACAACTTTAAGTTGCAACTTGCAAAAATTTGAGCGATTAGACGAGTCTATTTTCTGCGGGAAGTTTATTTATTTTGTCAAAATGTATTTATAATTTATTTGTGTATTCTGTTCGACAATGAAATCAACGAAAGCTCGTTCGTACGTATAATTACTATCAGTCGATAATGCAGGTTCAAACAGTGTTGAAAATCTTGTTATACAGGTGAAAGCACGAGACGAAGGATGAATCATCGTCGAATACATTTTGAGCTTCGTCGTCGTGGTCGACAAATTTCACGAGATTAATTCTCTAAACACCAATCGACGCACGTTCGATAGTTTGATCCTTTCCAGGAGTTTAGGCAGCTTTCACCGACGCGTTCTACCCGATTTTTAATGTATAGCCATTACTATATCGTCGAAAGTCTGTCTAATAGATTCATTTTGATCTGCGTTCTCGTAAACGTAAACGATAATGCAAGCGCTTTGTGACTAGCCAAATCGAAACACATTGATCCATGAGAAATTAAATATTAGTCAAGGTAGAAAGTTACAATTAGTTGAACTGATTTTTTAGGCAACGACGAACTGGAAGATCGTACAGTAGAGTAGAATGGTGAATAAATGAGAATGACGAGCAACTTTTTTAACCCTTACGAGACGAACGGTTGACTAATGGTAGTCAGTTGACCAAAAGTTATTCAAGTTTACAAATTATAAATAACTTTTAGGAAGATTGTTGAGTTGCTCTAACTTTTCTGATGCCATTGAAACTTATTGGAACATGTTGGAACGTAAATTTCTGTCATGAACGCAACTACGCATCTCATTTTAAAAATTATTATTATATTATGTTTTTTCAAATTTGACCGTAATTGTAATCTGTACTGTTATATTATTGCCTTTAGTTTTAAAAGAGGAATTACACGCAGTCTCAAAAGGGTTAAAACAAACAAAGACAAAGAGTAAACAGCGATTACTATCGGACTTTTATGATAGCATAAATGTCCACGTGTATATTTGTTCGATTTTCTAGTCTATCCGATTCTATTCTTATTTTTGTACCTTTTCCACTGCATCTATCGAAGGCATGGACAAAGATCACGGATTTTATGTAACGCGAAAGTAAGATATAGATATTTCGATACACGATATCGGTGATCGCTTATCGATTGATTTTGCATATTAGAATATGTATTGTACTATGTTTAAAAAAATGTGCACGTCTCACGTGTACGAAAAGATGTGAAGCAGTAGGAGAAACGGTGATCAAGTTCTGAAAGACGAGGAAACCGTATTAGATGAGCCTTATCAGTGTTACTATATTACAGATCGATACATTCGAGTATTATGTATATGCAATTTTCAAAAAAAAAAAAGTTCTCTTAGCGTAGGATTAATAATCGCATCGTTGAATCCAATACTTTTCACCGTTACTGTTTATCGATATTTTATCATTTATTACAAGCTCAACTATTCTATGAATGTCCTTATATCGTTAGGTTTTATCGTTATTCGTCACTATTTTATTCATCGTACCGAGGAATTTTATCATCGTTGCCACATCGCGTGATTATATATGATAATTAATGTTCACCGTTGCGATCGTTATTAATAATTACCGTAAATCGATTACTAGTTCACGATTACATATTATGCACGTTCAACTTGAATGAAACTCGCGCGCGATAATAAAGACAGAATGAAGCAAGAAATAGACAAGAAAGAAATAAAAGAAAGCTTTGTTGTTTACAAGGCGAAACGTATGCACGACTATTTTTGCAGCATTTCACGCAAATATAACGCGACTAGAGGGAGGAGAAATAAATAAATACATAAATGAATTAATTATAAGCGAATCTTTTCAAAAGGCTTTACAAACACGCAACATCTTTTTTTCTTTGCGATAATTATGAGAAAAAATCAAGAAAAAAAAGTTGATTAATTATAGAAACAGTTCATACATATAAGCGTCTCTTCTTTATCGTAAAAAGATTACAATGTACAATGAATAATGAATGAAAATTCGTTTCCTATTTACATTTTCTTAAATACATCAAAAATGCAAAATTCAAGTTATCGTGATTATTTTTTAAGGGAAATAATGATTTACATGCATATACAAATACACATAACAAATGCGTACACGTAGACTTTACTCACGCATTACCAACGCATTACATAAAATAATTATGCCAATATGCACAATGAATAATCATTATTGCGACCAAACGGTTGCAATGATATAAAACATCAATACATTATTATGATAAAATCGCGAATGCACATTTAATAAGTGCATTAATAAATCGTTTCTAATCGTAAGCGTAATTTATTAATTATTATATCGTAACGACGATTGATTATCTGATTTATCGGCTGTGTTTGTAACGTACGTGATTAAGTATTAAATTATCAACTTAAATAGTAACGTGGTTCTTTTTAAAAACTGACTTCCTTCAAACTTTTAAGATCCTCCTTCTATCTATTTCATGGTGTAACATATAGTTTTGGGATAAAAGATCTGGCCACACCTTTTATATAAAATTAAAAAACAACTTTATTCAATATAAATCATTCGTGCTTAACTCTACTTAGCGCAATGTATGATTTCTTTGTAGATAAATCGTGCCAACCCACTGGACCCCTTTCACAATCTGCACATGCTAAATACTTTACGTTGTCTACTGTATGCGAAACACCAATATTTTCAAATGTATACATATCCTCCACCAACCAATAGTTTGTTATCAGTTCCTGTTGATCAGCTTCACCTTCTCCCTTACGATGTATATAGGGTAGATTAAACTAAAATATTATATGACACACCTTAGCTCAACTACTAAACATTTTTCTACTCTATTGTGTTTCATGTTTGTATAACAGCACAACACTAACCAAAAAAATAAACTACAAACTATATAGACTTTTAGGTTAGGTCCGTAACAAATACAGATATATCTAAACGACTTAACACAACGTACAACGCTTAATGAAATTTTGACGAATATTGGAATTCTATGTAATTTAACTTTTTTAATAATGCCTCGTGTTTAAAAAAAGCAAATGATTCACCTCAATATTAACTAGCCGGGCTGCACCAGCATTAAGCATTTTAGACGGACAAAATGTGCAATAAACTTTCGTCTTGTTCTTTTCATCTTGATCCTTCAATGTGCTGATATCCTTATTCGTAGACATATTTCTATATTTTAGACGTTTGATATTTATAAATATTAGTCACACAACTATTTGACATTAATAATGTTGACACTTGAAACAAAATGTACTAGTCTGACTAGAGTCTAATATCATAGTCAGAAATAATCGATAACATTTCGATAATCGAACAATTAAATTTTGTCTTATCGAAGATAGCTTCAAAGCAATGCGCCAAATTTATTTCTTATCTGTTCTAATCTTCTTCGAAAATATTTTAAATTTCTCCCAACTTATTGAATTTTATAAAAATATTATATGTAAATATCCTAAAAGCTTTTACAAACCATTTAAAATAAAACATCTGTCTTTTTTGATAAGTACTCACATCAGCATGTCTTTTAAAAGTTTATTTTTATATAAGATTTAGTTATTTATTATATACTGTAATATAATCGTTTGTTCGATCCATTTCTTTCACACCTATTAATTTCCAACCATATTCATTAAACTTTTCATCAAATGGCATTGGATCCGTCCAACGATTTTCGTTTGATTTTGGTCCAATGACAAAAATAAGATTCCCTTTATAATTTTCGATATAATCACAAAATGCCGATGAGTTATTAAAATAACAAAATAAAAGAGCATATTTGTCCGATAGAAAAAAATTGTTTTTATTATTTTCGCCAATGAAAACAATATTTTTTAAAAATAAGGGCGGTGAATATTTACTATACCACCATGAGCGATTTACTTCTACACCGGTCACGTTTAAACCTTAAAAAAGTAATTAAAGATACGAAATTTTATTTCGAAGATTGATCAAGAATAACACTTAAATTTTTTTAGCACTTAGAAATTATAAATATACCTTACGAATATCTTACCAGAATATTTTTCAAACAACCATTCTAATAAACCACAACCACATCCTATGCTTGCTAGACAAACCACTTTGTGTTTATCAATTATTTCTTTTATCCAATGTAAATCATTAATAGTTGGTAAAACCCAAAATATTCTGCTTTTATCTAATTTAGTCAAAGTGCAATTTAAATTAGCAATATCCAACCACTTTTGTTCACTGTGGAACATTAAAATTTGTTCTTCAATGTTCTCGTTAACCATGATTTTATTATATAAACACTGCTTATATTCAGAATGTATTAGATCTTCGTTATTTACTAATAGTCAGTCAAATTTGTAGATGAGATTCCTAAATTACGTAATTCGCTAATGTATATTAATAGATTTCCGTATATATATCGTTAATAGTGATAATAATTACTAAATTACTATTTAATGTATTTTAGACATAAAATTTAATTCGTTAATAAATAATATAATATAATAATTTATATTACAAAAATTCATAAATGTTAGTTGCAATAGAGTAAAAAATTAAAAATTTGATAGATTACTTCATATACTAAGGCACTTTTCGGGAAGCACATAACATATTATCCAAAGCACACACACGCGCGCGCGACACACATGCATCTATTAAAAAAATTACAGTCTATTTTCAATTTAAATCTAATTCCTGTGTTGCATAGTGAATATCATCCGTAGAAACGTTCAATAAAATCTTTTGATGTATGTCATTTTTCGAGTGTTCGCATATTAACAATCTATTGGAACCCAATCTTGCGCATACAGCAAGTATTTCCGTTATGGTAGGTACTTCAATACCTGTAACACAATTGAGTAAACAATAAATAAACTTATAATCTTTTCAAATATTAGCTAGTATCTCACATTAAACAAACGAACCATCAAAAGAGCACAGTGACTCAACTTGTCTATATGCATTTTTAAAATATACTTCTTCGATCGAAGTTCGCGTGACTTCTGCAGATACAGCAAGCAAAAATATTTTTTCCACTTTTGAACAGTGTTTTATAGCCTGAACTTTAGCCGAGGCAATCATTTCGGATACAGCTTCCGATACATCTTGAAGAGATATTGTTTCGGCATTTCGCAATTCCGCGATTTCCATAGCACGACGACATATATCCAGAGCGCGTCTAGCATCTCCAGATACAGCAGAAACTTTCCTAAAATAAAATATTTGATAAGCAATAACAATATAAGTATGATACCACAATATAAGTATTGTGATACCTTGCAACTAGTTGTACAGCTTCACTTCTAAAACCATCATAGTCCTTAAGTCGAGACGTGACTATTTCCTGTAGTTGTTTGAAATTATAAGGTTGAAAAGTCAATCGTGTTAGGCCTAAACGCGATGTAACCCGACCCATCAATACTCTCTCAGGTAAATCCATAGTATTTGCTATAGTGATAACAACTAACTGTGCTGTTGATTTTGTTGGCCAATCTAATAAATTGTATACAACATCCTGACGTTTTGTACACAACAAGTCGAGCTACAAGAATGATATATATTAGCAATAAATATCCATAATACCTATAAATGATATATAATATAACATTTAAAGGAAATCATACTTCATCTACAAGAAGCAATGTCATTTTAGAAGTACCACTATGAAATCTTTTTTCAAGTGTATGGTATGATTGCTCCCATGTAGCTGTTCTACCATTCAGCTGCTTTAGAATTTGCACATAAGCTTGTCTTGGTTCTGTTAGTTTCATCCCATTAATTGCAACATAGTCGAAATCATCCAACTGACCTTTAACTATCAACTTTTGCAGACATCTAACAGCTTCATTTACAGTTGCAGTTTTACCTGTCCCTGGTACTCCACTTATATATATACATCTGCAAATTTCTTAAATTTAGTATGTAATTTAATTTTTTAAGAAACAATTTTTTCAACATACCCTCCACTTTTATCTTCTAACTTTCCTCTAAGAAATGTAAAAATATTATTAAATTCTTCTTCCCTACAAGGTAAGGATTTTGGTACAGCACTAACATGTAATCTAGATCTAGCTTCCTGTAATGGTGTACTTGGTTTCAATAGAGCACTTTTTCTTTTTATCAATGATGGTGTTAAATTATTATATTTTGGACGAGATTTTGGAGTGCTCAAATGAGTTTTTTCTAGGCATGACTCTATGCTATTCTGCATATTATTTCTTGTTTGTGGAGTTAAGATATTTTTCTTTGCAGATGAAATTTTAATACGTTTATACATATCAGACAAATATTCATCCTCTGCATCATTGTTATTCTTATTATTTATTACTCCTTTTTGCTTATTTATTTTAACTGGTGTAGAGTTAGTAGAATTAGCAGAATTTTTAACTGCTGATGAAATTTTAATACGTTTATATGCATCGGCTAAACATTCACCCTCAGTACTACTGTCATTGTTACCAACAGATTGAATCTGTTTTGGTGTATTTTCACAAATTACTCTTTTTTGTTTAACTAATTTAACAGGTGTACTATTTGTAGATGTTGATGAGTCTTGTTTCTTTGTTGTTTCATGTATTTTTAAAGCATAATCCATCGTATCGCTTCTACTCTCAGATTTATTGGATTTTTTTAATGACTTTGCTCTGGATATTTTAGAATCTGTATCACTAACATCTTCCTCATCTTTTGTTGAAGCATGATCCAACTTATCATTTCTATTCTCAGATTTATTGGATTTTTTTAATGACTTTGCTCTGGATATTTTAGAATCTGTATCACTAACATCTTCCTCATCTTTTGTTGAAGCATGATCCAACTTATCATTTCTATTCTCAGATTTATTGGATTTTTTTAATGACTTTGCTCTGGATATTTTAGAATCTGTATCACTAATATCTTCCTCAGCTTTTGTTGAAGCATGATCCAACTTATCGTTTCTACTCTTGGATTTATTGGATTTTTTTAATAACTTTGCTTTGGATATTTTAAAATCTGTACTACTATCATTTTCTTCATCTTTTTTAGATAGAATACGATTTCTTTTATTATTTCTTGTATTTGAATATACAGGTTTAACTTCTAAATTCTGTTTGTCAATAGAACTGTTTGGAGTTTCTTTTTTTTGCTGGTTTAATAATTTTTTGTTATTCTTCATATTAGACACAATGGAGTTTATAAATAACTTATCCTCATTATAATTAATGGCTTTTCTATCCCTTAAAGATGGGGAATTTGTTCTACGTATTGTATCACACTGGTAATAAGAAAGTCTTAAAGGTGGTCTTCTATTTCTACCTTTCCTCGATATATCACCATCAATTTCTCCTGGTATCAATTTGCTATCATCATTTGCCTTATTTTTTATAGAATTATCTTTGTTGTCAATATATGATCTTTTATTCTCTACTTCTGGATAACATTTTTTCTTTTGTCTTTGAAGTCGGCTGTGAGATTTACGAATAGAATTTTCACATTCAGAATCTGTATCAATTTTATATAAACTTTTTTCTGTAGATCTTCTAAGCTTAATTTTAAGAGAAACTTGATCTTTCTGTAAGATGTTATTTTTTGGCAACGTATACTTAAACTTTTGAAATACATTTTCTGATTCCGAAGATATATTTAGAACATTTTTTGTGTCTGGAGATATATCTATAACATTTTTTCTCTTTTTTTGTATCTTAGCTACTGTAATATCATCATATGATTCTTGTTCTTTATCCGAATTTGATTCTGTATCAAGAATGATTGTTATCTCATGATCTGAACATTTATTTAATCTCATAGACATTTTAACTTTTTACTTCGACCTTTTAATTTTTTTAACAAGTTGTATTTTACTAATTGTAACGTCTCTAATATATTTTGTTTACATACTTAATCGAACATAAAGTATCAAGACAAAATAATTCTGCTTACGTTATACATTTTTCTATATATTTTCATAAAGTAAATATACTCCTATTTTGTTTTACATAAATATAACTTCGTAGCATTTATTGTTTTAGTTAGGATGAAAACGATACAGAAACACTATTTTACAAAACACTCTTATAATAATACTTGCAAGTACATATGTACCGCCAATTTTATCCTTTTAACCATGACCATAGATAAAGTAGTTTAAATGAATTGACTTCGCATAGTTGGTATTGTTTAAGCATTAACTCCCTCTATAGTGCCAAATATAGGAATTATAACTAGAACACGATCACCATACTGCGTAACATATTTCGTTCAATTATTGCTGAAATTATTTTTGTAGTTTTAATAAATTTTAATTAATCAATTTACCTTATTATCTACCTTATTATAACAATCTACCTTATTATAACAATATGAGTGAAGATATGAAAACTCTTTGGTGTGGAAATTTAAGCGATAAAGTAACGGAAGAAATTCTATACGAATTATTTTTACAGGTTTGTAATTCAGAAAACATTTCCCAATAATATTTGATATTTTAGTAAATAACAAAAAATTTCTAGGTTATTTGCAATAGTTTTATATTGACTTTACGTACACTTTTAAGTATGTGATTTGATACTACGTGACAACGTAATTAGTCTAAATTATATATAGAGTGTTTCACGCAACTATTTCATATTATAACTCTGTTACAAGTACAGTTAAGTAAGATCTCAGAGTCAGATGAATGGTTACATCCGTAAGATTCCTCTCGTCATTCTACGTTAAAAAGTATTGAAATACAATGGTGGAAAAATGATTAATTATCTAGATATGTTAACCGTTTGAGTCCCAAACAGCGCGATCGCGTTGTTTAGATTTTGTGTTGAAAAGTCCCAGTACATTTGAACGCTACAGACGACTGACGATATTTTGTATTTTATTGTTATCTTCTCAATAATTTTTATTGAACAAAACTTGAAATATTTACAAACTAATAGTACGCATATATAATAATATAGATGTATTTCTTAAAGTAACAAATCTGACAAGCGCTATCGTACCGTTTGTTTCTCTTCGCAATCGATCAAGACAATACTTTTTTCATAGAATGACAAGAGGAATCTATCTACAAAAAAAATATGCATTTCCATTTAGAAAAATAATACAATTGTTGATTGCACATGCACCATTGCACTTCTACAGACTCTTTGAATCATTCATCTTTCTCCTTTGACATTTTTATGCAACTGCACTGACAATGGAGTTATGACACCAAACAAGTGCATGGATCCAGAATATTATTTTGAAATTTCGTTGTATATTTTGATTGTTTATCTAACTGCAAAAATGAATGAAGCTATTATGTTGCATAGTTTATTTTTATATTTGATCTTTGATAAAAGTATTTTCTTCAATTTTATAGGCTGGCCCTGTACAAAACGTCACTATTCCTAAAGATCGTAATGGCAAACAAAGACCATTTGGGTTTGTAACATATAAACACGTTAATTCTGTATTATATGCTTTAGAACTATTCAATGGTACATCTCTATTTAATCGTATTCTTAATATAAGCCATCGGAAAAATGTAGAATTACCACAAATAAACTACTCACAGGACAATTTTATAAATTTCAATAATTGGCTTCAGTTAGGCCAGGAAATGATCTTAGGAAATGATATGTCTCATTTAAAAGAAGATTCATTTGGAACAAATATGATATTAAACTCAGATTTGCAGATGAAAGAGACAAACAATTGTTCTCGTAAGAATGATAGGAGATCTCAACGGGCACATCCTTATCATAGAGATCAACATAAACATAGTAATAATCACATGGACCATAGCTCTACTAGAAATCGTAACAGTCATAATAGCAATCACTATTCCAAACACAGTTATAAAAATAGCAGACGTACTTATTAATATTTCATAAAATACACATATAAATGACTTTCATTATTTACAAATAATAACAAATTTCATTTGCTTATAAAAAAGATGGAAAATTTTTTACAATCTTAGGTCTAATTTACTAAAATAAAAAATATATAATAAAATATAAAATAAAAAATATGTAATATACACTTTATAGTAGAATTTTCTTGATGTTAAATGTTAAATAACAATATAAGATGTACTTCTTATGATTTAGCTTTGTTTACTTAAATTAAAATAAAATTAGTATTCAATAAAAGAATTATATTTCTCATATATTAATCATTAGGTGTATGGTAATAATTATATAATTTATGACATTCTGTATGACTCATGTAAACTTTTGTATTATGTTTAATTATACGTGCAGCTTTTTCGGCAATCATTATAACTGCAGCATTAATATTACCACTTGGTAAAACTGGAAATACAGATGCATCAACTACATATAAATTTTTTGTTCCGTAAACCCTATAAAAAGTAATCTATATAACGCTTATATAAAGTAAAGAACTATTTTATGTGGGAAATGAATAACTTACTTAAACATTTCATCAACAACATCACCTATTCGACATGTACCGGCAGGATGATATGAAGTTAAAGTTAAATGTTGTATATAACATTCCCAATATTTTGTGCTATCAAATATTTCATTTTCACAACCAGGGTAATGTTTTTTATAAATAGTTGCACCAACACTTTTCATTGCATTGGTTTCAATAAGTTTTTTTACAAATTGCAACCCTGAAAAATTGAATACCTGTGTAATCTTATTATAAATAGCATATATGTAACAGTAATTAATCAAATATGATACCATCTATAAGAGTTGCAATATCATCTTTATTTGACAAATATTTTGGATCAATTAAAGGTGGGTCAAGAGAGTTATTACTACTCAATTTGATTTCTCCTTTGCTTTTTGGATGTAATAACACTGGAGCAATTGTTATTGTGTTTTTATATGAATTAGGAGCAAAGTATTCTTTATATACCTATAAAATTAGTATTCAGTTATATTAATCAGTACTATAAGAAATTTATGTAATAGTAGATTTTTATGTAATATACTTTTTCGGGAATTCCCATAGCTTCTTTTAAAACAACACCATTATCTCTTGATAGCCCAAGTGGCATTACCATTATTTGTAAATCTGGTATATTTGATTTATTTTTTTGAGTAGAACTATGAAATGTTCCCAAAACTTCAACTCCTGAAAATGTCCAAGGTCCTAACATAAAACACACAAAGATATAATATAAATAGTGACAATTGAAAATTTTTAATTTTCAATAAATTTTACCTTTTCCAAAAAAAAAGTAATTTAATGCTGACATCGGATTTAAAGTACTAGCCATACTAAGACCTATGCTTGTATTAAGCATAATTAGATCAATTCCAGTAAGCACATGATCAACTAAATGTTGACCAACTGGTAAATCATTAATGACATTTATCTGAAAATAACATAGCCTATTATTTATTATATATTATTACGAGAAAAAATATAAAAACCAATATTCAATAAACAAATTTTACTTTTAAATTTTCCAAGTGTTTTTTTGGTCCAATACCAGACAACATTAATAATTTTGGAGTACCAATCGCACCAGCACACAGAATAACACCTTTTTTTGAAATTGCTTTAAATGTTTTATTTAATGCAATAAACTGCACTCCTATTGCTCTGTTCGATTGCATTAATACCTTAAAACAATTGATACTGATAATTCCAAATTTAGAATGATTATAAATTTGATTCTAAACATACTTTTTCCACATGAGCATGAGTAATAATGGACAATTTAGTTTTTAGACATTCGTACAATAATTTGTCTGTACTCCACCGTTTTCCATTTTCCACAGATAATTGTGTTTTCATGAAACCTAAATCAATAAAACAATAAAATCATACATTTTTGTTACTTCTTTATTAATAATTACCAGTTTTTAAATTATCATTGATGTTGCCAATGTTTTGATGTAATTCTTGCAATCCTTTTAAAATTATGTCGGCAAGACCAGTGTTCCATCCTAAATCAATTATATGCATTGGGCCACCATTTCCTTTAATAGGTTCTGAAAATATTTTCAAACTATAATAACAATAGTAAATGCAAAATACTAACAACCCCTGGTAATTACCAATAAAATCTGGAAACCAATCCTTATAATCTAAAGGATGTCCTCGTACATAGAGCATATAATTTAATCTACTAGTTCCACCAAGGATTTTACCCATTGGCCATTTGCTTTGCTATTAATAATTGTTATAAATTCTTAATAATATATTTTATTTAATATCATATTATGATTAATTATATAGTATACATTGTTCTTTAAACCCTTGCAAGCATTCTGTTGTGGTACAGTGATGTATTGCCAATCATATGGAGTGTTTTGAATAAGAGGAGCTAACAATGGAATATCTAAGAAAGGTGGTGCAACTCCTCCAGCTTCAAGTAATAATATTGTATATCCATGTTCTGCTAATCTTTTAGTTAAAATTGCACCTGCAGTACCAGCTCCAACTGAATTCAAAAATTATAATTTTAACTTGTACAATACAATTTTGATCAGATTTATTTTCGTTTAATTTATTTTATGCATATATACATGATTATATTTAGAATGTTTAGTATAAAACCTATACAAAAAATATATATTATATATTTATACGCTACTTACCAATAATAAAATCATACAATTGAAAGTCATGAATGTCATTAAAGAACCACTGTTTAGAAATATCAAAAAAATATATAACATTGAGGTAGTTAGAGAACATAAATACACTTAAACTAGTAATTGTAAATATAATAAAGTGTAAAAATAAGAACATTATAATGACGCTTAAAAATTGAGGTTAGGGAACATTTGGAATGTTTTCTCTCGATATAATGAGTGGTTTTTGAGGAAATGAAGCAACAAAATTATTGTTAAGCAAAAATGTACAAAACAATAATTCATAAAAATGTACATAAAACTCGTTTGTTTGTATCTTTCATTGTTAATATTAGAAAATACGGTATTGTGTGACAAGATTGCGATAGATGTCGAGAGAAAGTACAAATTTGTGTAACATATAAAACGGGATAAAGAAGATAAGTTTTAAAAGAGTATAAGAAAATTTATTACAAAATTTGATTGTATACAATATTAAGGCATGCATTCAGTTGCCACGGCAATTGGCCATGTAATAGGACCTTTTAATATGATTTCTTCTAATAAAGATTTAATTTTTACGAATATTCGTTTAAATTCTAGACCACAGCCTTTAGACAAACGAAAATCAACTAATATCTTTCCATCCATTTCAAACACATTTACTTTAAAGACTAAAGGCATCTTTCTTCTATCATTTGCTGTTACAGTAATCTGCAAAAAGATAATTATGCAAATTATTAATTATTTATAATTGGTATCTCAATACATAACTTCAATTTAAATGATAATTTTATAACTTACTGTGCCAAAATTATTAATACGACACGTATAATTTTCATTTTTTAAATAATTTAGTAAACGTTTTACAGTTGTTTCCAGGTCTGTTTTAACAAAAAATCTTGTCATACGTCGCACTAACCGTTGGAAAGTATTTTGCTATAAATGTAAAATCAAATTATAGGTGATGAAATATAAATTTTAAGTAGTTTGAGTGTTTATACATTAGCAATTCTAACAAAAAGATACATTACCTGACTTGCTTGAGTAAATTGTTTATTTTGTACTTGTGTGCATAACAATAAATCTTCTATATGCGCAGGTTGCGAGAACGAAAATCCAGGTCGTTCTTCCAAATTAATTTCTACTGGATTAGCATTTTCTACCCCAGGCAATTCAGGTTGTGATAAACAGAATCTTGTTAAGTTTTCATCTTGTATTGCTTGTCTTCTGTTTTCAAAATCTGTTTCATCAGGCCTAATGTATCCTTCTACACTTCCAGCTATTATACAGAAATTTAATAATTTTATTGACTATCATTCTTATATTTATTTATAATTTATATGCTATTCGAAATTGTATCATAAAAATACAAAGAAAAATAAATCGATACATTCACTTCCTATATATAAAAATTCTATACATAAAATACTGTTTTATCTAGAACTTATAAATATATATATGTATATATATGTATATATATTACACACATACACATCAGTGGAAGTAGTTAATATTTTATTTGGATGCATAATGCCAGTGCTCTTTGCTTTGGTAATCTAGCTTTATGATCCTTAATTAAAATCATAGAGCTGTATTACCAAAGTAAAGGCAAAAGCTTTGATTATCTTGAATAATTATAATACTGACTGCATTTTATTTTGTATGTCGGATTAAGGTTGGAATTTTGAGCGTTCGATGAACCTTTACTCAAATTTACCATCGCGGATATAGCCGATGTTTACCGGTACAAATGGGTACTACAAGAGGATAGGGTGGTCGAGATGCCGATGACAACGAATTCAGGTTCGACAACGAATCCACGGTCCACGGGATGACTAGTGTCAACGTAATACATGATTCTACTAACTAACTAACTAACGAACTAACTAACTAACTCGTAATCCAAATGAAACTGCCCTTATATAGTCCTTTTCACACTCCTTGGGTCAATCTCTGTTTTTGAGGAGAGCTGCACAACTATTTTCTACTTCCGTTATTACCGTGGGTACGTTCGGTGACTCATTATGTCACCTCGAGCCCAAACCCATCGTCATAAACCTTAAGTGCCATCATAACTATTTCTTCGTTTATTGCTTAAATGTCGTTGTCGTAAACATCTGGATTGGGATATTGAGTATTCCCAAACATTCTAAAGAAAGGTCCCGATAGTCCTTTCATCTCCGACATGTATATTTAATGTTCAGTAATAATAAAAATAAAGCTATTACCTACTTACTTTTTATGACAAAAGTTGTATTCAATATCCACTCAGTTAGGTACCGAGTTGCTTTGAGTAATTTAATGTGTACTCAGAGTCACTCAGTACCTGACTAAGTAAATATTTGTTTGATCATACCCATAGTAGACCTTTTCAGAAAATGTTATATAGTATAAAATAAAATAATATTTTGTGTATGCACAAATTGACGCATACCTTCCTGGAATTTCTTGACGAACCATCTATGTTGCTTAATATCCTTTACAGTATATCTGGTTACTGGTGAGTGCATAAGAACATTTTTTAACAGAGACAACGAAGAATTATCCAATTTTTTCCATGGTGTAAGAGACATATATTTTCCATCTCTCCATGCCATATACTCTGGACAGTCTGCCAAGGACTGATCCCAAGGCAGTTCTATAGTTCAGATACGGACCAGTTAAAAACTAAGAAATGTAAGTTATGCATTAGAATTAAACCATTACACTACAAATTACAGAGGTCTGCATTTTACAAATCATCATGGATTATTGTTTATATCGACAATTTATATAATGTATTTATAATTACATTTGAAGAATTTAATATTTTGAACTTGTTTATGTTAGTTAATTAGACATATTTACATGTTAGTATCTACTGAAATTTACCATTCAGACAAAATTAGTTTTTTACAAAAATTTTAAAACAAATTTTGTTGTAAAGATTACCTCCACTCAGTAAAGCTACAAGAATTATACCACATGACCATATATCAGCTGGTTCTGCATGATAGGCACACAATAATACTTCTGGAGCAACATATGGTAATGTTCCACATCTCTTTTCTAAACGACGTTCTTTGCCTTGTAAACGATATATTGTTGCCAAACCAAAATCAGAAACTTTCAAATTATCATGTTCATCTAATAACAAATTTTCTGGTTTCAAGTCCCTGTGTGCAATACCTTTGCTGTGCAGATACTCTATAGCAGAAATTAATTGTTTGAAATACTTTTGTGCTTCCCAAATTGGCATACCAATATCCGGTTCTATTTTAAATTAAAAGAAAGTTTCATTAACAGTATTGAAATTTTTGGAATTTTGTTTCACATAAACAATATAATATTTTACCAATTCTATCAAAAAGTTCTCCACCTGATGCATATTCTAAAAATATATATTCCATAGTAGGTTCACTACGCTTTCCAAAATACTGTATAATGTTAGGATTAGAGAGCATACGGTGAATTGTAGTTTCTTTACGAACAGTTTGATGAGCATCTGGATGCTTTTCTAAATCTACCATCTTCATAGCAACAGCCTCACCTGTAGTCTTATTTATAACCAATTTTACTCTGAAAATAAAAATAAAATTTAGTGGTAGTAACAATTTTTAGTAGTAAGAATAGTTTTAATAAAATAAATATTTAATTTTTTAAAACAAAAACTTTTTATTAATCTGAAACGAGAATTATTTTTGTATAAATTTGAAATATAGGAACTTACTCGCCAAAAGCCCCTTCTCCTAGAGTGTGTCCAAATATCCAACCATCTACAAACTCCGTCATTCTGCCTCAGCATGCCTCTTTACGATAATAGCAAAAATCTTTGTTCTCTAATATTTCCTCACAATTAGATCATATAACGTGATTACCTCTTCCATAAAAAGAATAATTGTTAAAATAATTGACACAAAATAACGTAATAGTAATTTTGTTTCAATAAAATGCTCACATCATATATCATTTTTTGCAAAAACGGTCGGTCTCTCGAAGCACGTGGTTTTAATCATACCGATGAAACATCGTGCTTTCGATCGAACCGAACGTGATATAATAACAAGTTACATTTAAAAGTATACGTTCATAGAATTGCTTAATTTTTTTTTCTTAATCGTGCTTTATTAATTCTGCTAATAATATAATCGCGCGACAAATTGACAAAGTAAATTAAAATATTTTCTTCTTAAGATCGCAAAACTTACTGTTGCGAAGCACGTTATAGGGTAATATGGTATTCATCTCTAAAACGATGAAGCTCGTACTCTAGAATATCTAGGTATAAAATTACTGCATTCCCATTGGTCGAAGAAATATGTAAAGAACCTTAAATTCCCTGTGATAATTTTACCATAGAGGAATATAAGTTTCAAAATTAGTAATAAAAGTAAATGAAAATTTGAATTTGGCTTAAAATTTAAATACATTGTACCGCTTTCAAGACTTCAGAAAAAAATGTATAATAAAATATTTTAATATTTTCGATAATTTAATTTTGAATCATCTTCACAATTCTTACTAATTTTACTATTATAAAATGAGTTTTTGTTAAATTGAAATTGCCGTTTAAATATTCTAATATGAATAAATTACATGCATACATCGAACTTTACTAATAATAAATATGTAGCTCAAAAATGCGTTTCTTTGAATTCTTATAAATATATTTATTAAATTGACTTTAATACACATAATATTACAAATAATATAGTGCAAATTAAAATAGCAATATAATAACAAATATACAATAGAAATGTATGTGTATGGAGCATTGTAATACGATAAAATATCGTTATAACAGACCTTGTCTTTTTAGATCTTCATATGTTTTACGATTAACAACATTTCCAAGAGAATCTTCAAATTCTTCTTCTTGTTCTGGTTGCCAACGTTCTGCTTGTTTCTGAGCTTTTAATTTTTCCCATAGAGCTAAAGCATCTTCTATTTGTGTTACATTAGCAAAATGTGCAGTATTTGGAATACCAAGGCAACGCATACCATGTGCATGCCTCCACTCTGCAAAGTGTCTTTGGAAAGCTTTTGGTCCTTTATATGTAAAATTCCCACATATTTCACAATTATAACTAATATTCAAGCCATGTAATTTGTATAACCAATATGGTATAGGTTTACCATCCCAACCAAGTGGGAGGTTTTTAGGATTATAAGGTACTTCATTGTCATCTTCTTCTTCTGACTCACTAGCACTAGCTTCAGCATCGGAATCTCCTCTCTCACCTTCTGTTCTAGCTTGTTTTCTCTGAACATTTTCTTTTGTGGCTACACGTTGAGTTGATACCAATTCTGCAAGTTTGTAAACCTGTGCTTCAAAATGTGCAATTTCTTTTTGTTTCTCAGAATTTCTTCCTTTTCCAGATTTTCTATTTCTGTTATTTTTAGCTAATAAATTTGGATCCAAAGATGCTTCACCTTTCGTACTAAAAAGCCTTTGAGCTCTCTCTTCCAATGTACCGCCACACTTTAAACCCAAAGCCATTAATGCAGACTTTAATCTGTCTAAGCCAAGAGATGCAAGCTCCTCCCATGAAGAAAAGGCAGAAAGTTCTAAATGAGCCCCTACATGAGTTAAAGCACTACCAGTTTCCTTCGGCCATCCTGGAAATGTATTGTTCTCCCATTGTGTTTCAAACTCGTTATTTGCTTCTTCCAACTCTGCACTTATGTCAAGTAAAGGTCTAACTCTACTTAAATAATCAGTTAGATATTCTAACAGAGACTCCACGTATTTTTGATATTCAGCATTTTTCCTTTCTCTTGGTATGTCAAATAGATGATCGAAAGTGGATAGATATGTAATATAATCTATTTTTTCTATGCCTTTAAGGTTGATATATTTTTCATAACATTCATGGAGATCAAGATATTTCCCATAACCTTCTTCATCTGTAAATCCAACAAGATTTGAAAGTTCCTCTGTTGGGTTTTCCCTCATTTTGGCTAGTTCTTCGAATTCCACAGACATTGGAATACTTATTTCGTTAGGATGTCGACGATAGAATTCTTTTATAGATTTTAATCTTGAGTAAAATTCAGAAAACTCATTTGGCCCAGAAAGTGCTTGCACCTAAGTAATAAAAAGTTGATTATTAAATTGTAAATAAATTATAAGATATCTAACTTACTTCTTCTTTTCTTTGTCCATCTTTATCTTCATACAAATCTTGCAAATGTGATGTACTATCCATGTACTGATCGAGCAGCATTTTTAACCGATGTTCCGAATTTATACTTTCTCTATGTCCAGGCTTTTTGTAAAGCATTTCTTTGACCATCGCGTCCATTAATCTTTCTCTTTCTTCATGATAACGTCGTTGTTGTTCTAATATTGTTTCCATTTTTTCGAGTCGTATGCAAACAATGCTTCCAATTTTTTTCTTGACAATTGTCGATTACATACAAATTATAGTACAATTCAATATAGACATCATATCATAGTGAAAAATGTATACTATTAACTGTGTTACCATCTAGCGGCCATTATAGAAGACTATATAGTGTTATGAACTGGTTTTGGCATGTGGCTCCCTCTAGCGTGAATATTTTGTATGATAATAAGGTAAATTCTAGTGCTGCGAATTTAACTGTACAGCAGTGCAGCCGAGGCAACGAACAAAAGTTATTTAACAAATTAATTTATTCAATGTTAAAATTATTTATCAGTAACAGCTGCATTCACTCTCAAATTTCGTATTTACTTTCGTTACCATAGGAAAAAATTGCCAAGGTATAAATCGCTCGCCTTCTAATATTGTAAACTCCAATCAAATTAATGTTTATTAGCACTAGTTAATAAGAATTTGTCTTATTGGATAAAAAATAAATCGTAGATTGTCATATAAATTCGAGAAGGTAAATGAACTACTCTGCGACCCCAAAAAGTGAGAATCGTTAGAATTGTTGAATCTTTAGAACCGTCATGCTGAGCTCAACATCTAAATAAATTTCATTACTTACTATAAATATTCAATTTTAAATATAATCAGTTTTAAATATAAATTTTTGTTCAAGTTGATCTTTCTCGTTATGTATTTCTTCATTTAAACATTGAGTTAGTTTTTGAATTGTTTGAAGTTGTTACGCGGGCAGAATGCTTCAGCATTTTATGGGCTGTAACCGCACCAAATTTGCGAAAATCTTGGAAAGGCCACGCAACAAGAAATATAATATAATATATATAATTATAAATAAATAATATAATTAAAAAAATATACTTGAAACTGGAAAATATAAGATAGTGTTGTATCCACCTCACACAAAATGGACTTTACTTATTATATTTTGTTGGCATTTTTTTAAATTCATATCAATTCTGTAATCATATAAATATCAAATTTCATCAAATCAGATATTAAAATTACATTCTCTCTTACATCTTTGAAAAAAAACTTGTTTAATAATTATAATAATCAGGCTGTTTTTTTTAAAAAAGGAAAAGATTATTTATTTTTTATGAAGTTTAAAATTTCATTACTCGGATCTTAAATTTTAAATTAGGTTTCCGAGAGATCGATAAATTGCATTTCTCCATTTTCTTAATTTTTTCGTGTTTTATAGAAATTTTCTATTTTTTAAACATAAAAAATTATATCATTTCTAATAAAGCTAATTCGTATGGTAATCAAAATGTTATTAAATAACTTCATATAGTTGATTTTTATTCCTAATTTGTACATCCCTAGGATTGTGTTTATGCATGTGTCATATGGCAGTACGCATTTAAATTAGTGGAAGAGTTGAAACAAAATAGATTAAAGAAATTTAATTAGAAAGAATATCTGTCTATATATAAAATTTCTTATTTCTTTTATCCTTTATTAGCAAATATTTGTCGCATAGTTAGTCAGAAAACAGGTTACAGAATATTACTACCTCGAAATGGTGCGATACATTTAAAATAGGAAATTAAGATATAAGACAATTGTAATTTGCAACCTGTATATCCAAAAAATTGTGTTCATTTATTTCTTTTTTTTTTTTTTGTAGTAAAATGTATTTAATATTTGAAATATAATGGGATATTTGTGCTTTATGTAACCTAACCTCATTATCGTATAACACTTCTTTATTGTTCTTAATATATTTCTTTTCCAGACAAATATGACGGAAGAAATTCAAAAAAATTTAAAAACAGAAATAGACAAGTACAAACAGGTTCAAAAAGGTATTCTTAATTTCTGTACATATATCATATTTTATGTGATATATCATGTAATTATAATTAATAAATATCCTGTTACACATAGATTCTGTTTGTATCAGATTACCACAAAGCATTGAATCAAAGACAACAGCTGGATGGACAATTAAATGAGAATATCGCCGTCAAAAAAGAATTAGATCTTTTGAAATCAGAGGATGATGTTTTCAAATTAATTGGACCTGTTCTCATTAAACAAGATGTAGAAGAAGCAAAACAAAACGTTGCTAAACGAATGGAATATATCTCTTCTGAATTGTAAGTGACCAGATATAAGAATATCATATATATATAAGATCAAGAATAATTATTTTATAATTTTAGGAAAAGAGTGGAAGAATTAATAACGACATTAGATAAGAAACAAGATACACATCGTGAAACATTGGAGAAATATCAACAGATGTTCCAACAAGCTCAAGTGAAAGCATCCCTCTCTCAACCTAAAGCATAATTTTATACATGAAAAAAATTATATGTTGTCGCTTGTTATGTCAATATCACAAAAGAAAAAAGATCATATAACCATAAATGTCACTATTCCTATTTCTGATTAAATTTGTTAATAAATTTCTTGTGAAGCTTTTACATTATTTTATTTATACAACTGTGTTTACAATTATTTTAAAGCTTGAAAATAATATTGTAATGAAGTTAAAGAAATATTAAAATTATTTAACCTAACTTTACATGTGTTTATATTGAATACTTATTCGACGAGGTATATTCCTATATATATTGCAAAATTTATTATAGACAAAATTTATAACATATTTTTAATATGAACAGATATGAATGGAAAATTCAGTACTTTTTATATCCCAAGAATACAAACATAGTGTACGTTCTACATTCGTAAATATGGCGATTCTTCTATCGTTTGCAAGTTTTGCGATTGACAACTCCGTCATTCACATATCAAATTTAACGTAAATAGTTATATAGTATTATTTTTAATAAAATAAAATTATGTTATTAACATTAAAACCGGATCATAAAAAACATGTATTACTTCTTATAGGACATACACCGCAAGGTATGTAAAATTATTTTTATTGCTGATTTACTTCATTATAAAATAATAATTACGTATCTTTTCCAGTTTTACAGGATTTTTGCAAATTAGCACTAGATTATTTGCAAAAAGGGCCAAATATTAAATTATATAACGCAGCAGCTCGTAAGTAAACACATTTTTACTTATTTATATGAAATAATTAAAAAGAAAATCTAGTGTTAAAAATTTAATTTTTTTCCAGAGAAATTGGATGTTGAAGTAAGTGTAATTAAGAATTCAGTGGAAGGACTTGTTAATTTATTAATAGAGAGTTGTAGATATAAGGTAACATAAATTTTATTAATTTATTTGTATTTCTCTTAATTCATAAAATATTATTTAACTAATATTCAATTTTTCCAGTTAAATTCTGAGGACTTTAGAGATTCAATAATATCTTTAGGTTTCTCTGAACAACAAGAAGTTATATTAAGCAAATTATATAATGTTAAAAAAGATGAAATATTGGATACACTCAGAGATATTGGATTTAAGTTGCCAGAATACCATGATATGGAATGGAGATTTGAAGTCCAGGTATTATATTATTTCATCCTTGAACTTTGCATCTTTAATATATCATATTTTTATATTATATGTAATGTATTTTTTCATAGATTGCTTCAAGAGCATTATTGAAACAAGTTGCTCCTCTCATTACTTTGGATTTATCTATAAAGGATCCTGGCAAGGATGAAAACATTGAGCATGTATTACTTCAAACTGATCCTGTTAATTTATCACACATAACACAACAATTGGAAGAGGCTCTTCAAGAAGGTTACAGTCAGCACATTCGTAGACTTTCAAGAGCAATAAAATGATGACTTTGTAATATAATTATATTTTATGTAATAAAATATATAAATTATATACATAGAATATATTTAAGTCACTTTCTTTTTAGCTGTATATTATAATAAGACATCATGTATTAACTGAATCTATATTGATTATTCCAATTTACGCTTAAGAGCATATGTAAAGTTTCACTTTGATTAGATTATCCTAAATTTAAAATGATGGTAATGTTCATACATCATACTATCCTTTGTAAGAGCAATATAAATGCATTTATTAAGGCTATACATAAATTCATTTGAATATTTTATTGGATGACTTTATTGGATCTTACCATATCAAGCATATAAAAGAAGAGTAGTCTACTTATAGTTGCAGTTGTAGTATGTGAACAGTTAAAAGAAATATGTTATGCAAAATTATATTTTAGTGTGAATTTAAATTCAGTTTGTAAAGCCAGTTTATGATGTATACATTCAATGCAACAACTCCTTGTTTCATTGGAGGCATGCCTCCAAATATTTCCATTTTAACAACTACTACAGAACCACATTTTGCAAGGCAAATAATGCGTTTCAATAATCAAACAGTTGTTAGTAAAGTGCCTGAAGAGATGTTACATTTAATTGATACATATTGGTAATTAGCATATTTGTTATTTTTAATAGCAATGAAGTGCATGTTGATATTATTTTATTAAATTTTGAAATATAGGTATCGGTTTCCTCCATTGGACCCATTATGGCATAAAGTCTTAGGTTTAGTTATGATAGTATTAGGTATTATGGGATGGTGTGGAAATGGTGTAGTGGTTTATATATTTATAATGACACCATCTCTAAGAACACCAAGTAATCTTCTTGTGGTAAATCTTGCCTTTTCCGATTTCATTATGATGGGTTTCATGTGTCCACCTATGGTAATTTGCTGCTTTTATGAAACATGGGTTCTTGGTAAGAAATTTTTATCATATAATTTCGGAAAACTTAATTTTACAAAACTTTATGTTTTAAAACTTTTATTTAGGCCCCTTAATGTGTGATATTTATGCAATGGTTGGATCATTATGTGGATGTGCTTCTATATGGACCATGACAGCTATTGCTTTAGATAGATATAATGTTATAGTGAAGGTATACATGCACATGTACACCTATATAAATAGGTATGTTAATAATTACAATAAGAATAATATGATAAGAATGTGGAATATTCTTAGGGGATGTCCGGAACACCTCTTACCATCAAAAGATCCATAATTCAAATTTTGGGTATATGGTCTTTTGGTTTAATATGGACAATCTTACCTTTAGTAGGGTGGAATAGGTAATATCTTGATTATGAAAATGTATCTCCTATATATGTAAACTAGTGAGTATGCTTAATTATTAACATACCGTACTTATCAATTAGATATGTTCCAGAGGGTAATATGACAGCATGTGGAACAGATTACCTTACACAAGATTGGGTTTCCAAGTCGTATATATTAGTTTATTCTTTTTTTGTCTATTACACTCCATTATTCACCATTATTTATAGCTATTATTTTATTGTTTCAGTAAGTATGTATTTCGAAATTATGTTAATTATTAGTTATATATGTGTAACTGTAATACATTCATTATCATTTTATAGGCTGTCGCAGCACATGAGAAAGCGATGAAAGAACAAGCAAAAAAAATGAATGTCGCTTCTTTACGATCTGGAGAAAATCAAGGTGCTAGTGCTGAAGCAAAATTAGCAAAGGTACCGCATTGTGTATTTAACTTAATTGAAGCGTTAACTTTAATTCTATGAAATATAAATATATCTTTTAGGTAGCACTAACGACAATATCGCTATGGTTTATGGCATGGACACCATATCTTGTGATCAATTACATTGGAATATTTAATCGATCTTTGATCACACCCCTTTTCACAATATGGGGTTCTCTCTTCGCGAAAGCGAATGCAATATATAATCCGATCGTTTATGGAATTAGGTATGTATTTTACGAATACATTAATGCCACCTTAACAAAAAACAATGAATAAAAATTAATGCTAACAATCTATTCTATAAATATACCATATAGTCATCCAAAATACAGAGCCGCGTTAAAGGAAAAACTACCGTTCTTAGTATGTGGCTCAACGGAAGAACAAACCGCTGGAGGGGAGAAAACTTCAGAAGCTGGTGGAAACTCATAAAATGAATCGAAAACTTGAATGTTATTTTATTTTATTGTAAATACATAGAATGTTTTGTAAATTAAATATTATCTGAAAATTGATTTAAGAAGGAGGTGCTCGCAGGAGGTTTTTAAAGGAAATAATGAAATTTATAGGTACAGTTGCTTGCAGAATTTATTTGCTTTTATAAAATTAAGGTACAGATGTTTCCTTCATGTTTCATGGTGAATGTGATGTGCTTACTAATCTAGTAAACATAGAGCTGTTACCTGGTGTACCAAAGTGACCATGTATATTGTTACGCAATAAATGTACAAAATTAAAATCATACCTATGAATTGATGTAAAATGATCCGCATTGTGGTGAGATGCGCATCACGCATTCAATCACAGGCGATTCAAATATTGATCATTTAATGTCGCGTATACAATGACTTCGTATACTGGAGTTGTTCCTTACCGAATTAGATGTGCTGGCCATTAGGCTATACTTCTGAATGTTTGAACAAATTTGATTTAAACTGCTTTAATTTTGAATGTCTAATTGACCACATTGATAGTTTTATTATCGATAAAAAATATTTCTTAATGTTATATCAGGTGTTAATATTTACAAATCGTGTCTGTAATAAAATTTGGTGTTATTCTTACCTAGTTAGGTATATTTTAATCTATATTCTTTTGATTGACCGCGTCACGGTTCGAATATAAGTAAGGTGCAGCCATGGCATATATTATTGTTTTATGCATTTGATTTTTCGTTGTCTGCAACAGTAGTTGTACCAGAAACAGTAGATGTAGCGTCTGTGGGTGCTGGTTCGGCGGCGCATGCCAATGATGGGAATCTTGCAAACAGTGCAGCTCGGTATTTCGGGTGGCTGGAAGAGAGGAAAAGGAAAAGAAAAGTTTAATTTTATATTGATTTAAACTTATGTAAATATAACTACCTAATTCCATAAACGATCGGATTGTAAACTGCATTGGCTTTGGCAAATAGAGAACCCCAAATTGTGTAAAGCGGACTGATCTTAACGAGGCTGAAGATGCCAGACCAGTTGATGACCAGATACGGGGTCCAAGCCATGAACCATAAAGAGATTGTCATAAGGGCAACCTAGAATCATTATAAAATATCCCGTTATAAGTAAAGAAAGTTTAAAATAAAATATTCATTACATTAGAAATTTATTACATACTTTTGCCAATTTACACTCGGCACTAGTATTTTGATTTTCAGATGATCGCAGAGAAGCTACGTTCATCTTTTTGGCTTGTTCGCGCATATTCTTCTCGTGGGCAGCTACCGCCTGGATAATGAACCAGTAACTCCAAATGATGAGGAACAGCGGGAAGAAGTAAACCCAGATACTGTATAATAGGATGTAGGAGACGGATACTATATCTTTGCTGAAGTAATCAGTGCCACACGCGGTCATGTTACCTTCTGGTACATATCTAAAAAAGAGAATCAAGTTTCGTTACTCGTAATCAATCCTCGAATGAAATATTAATAACACTTATCAAAATATTATCGCGATCAACCGAATTACCTATTCCAGCCAAACATAGGTGCGATAGTCCAAATCAAGGAGAACAACCATATCCCCAGTATACGAAGGAGAGCTCCGTTAATGGTCAATGGCTTACCAGATAAACCTTTGACGATCACGTTGTACCTATCGAATGCAATCATCGTCATCGTCCATATGGAGCCACATCCGAACAAGGAGCCCAACATTGCGTAGATTTGACAGAAGAGAGGCCCAAGTACCCATGTCTCATAATAGCAATTGATCACCTGTTAAACAACAAATTGTATCAAATTTATTCTATATGCTTGAGTTGCGATAATATTTCTAATGGTGATACAGTATACTATACAGTTAGTCGATACTATACAGTTGAGATATCACTTTTCGATTGGAATTATTTCAAGGATCGAAAAAATAAAAATTGCTTGTTTACGCACCATAGGTGGAGACATGCAGAACATCATAAGGAAATCGCTGATAGCAAGGTTGATTACAAACAAATTACTTGGCGTGCGAAGACTCTTCGTCGAAAGGAATATATAGACGACCATGCCATTTCCCGAAACCGAGATGAAACCAAGCAGACCTATTACAAATCCAAGGATTCCATGCCACATCGGATTTAGTGGTGGAAACTGATACCAGTGGGCGTCGATTAGATGGAGCATATCAGGTGGAACCCTGTCAACCACCGTTTGATTTGCAAACCTTTGGGCTCCATATGTGTAGGCTTCATAACTGGGCCCCGAAACAGAAATCATCCTTGAATCTGTAAATGTTCAAACACCCCCTTAAAACTTTGTGCTTTCTTTCTTTCCTCCTTCTTTCCTTTTGATTATTTAAACATTCAAATAGTTCGAATGAATAGTTCAAAATACAAAATGTTCAACAATAGATGAAGTACGATAGACTTATCATTTCAAATCAAATTTGCCCAAGTCTAGGTTCTATCATCACTATAAATAAGCTATGTAACATTATCAGAAAATTTTAATGCACAGACTTTCCGAGAACACTTGAAATGAACGAAACACCATCACTCCGTTTCCGTTTCTCACCTTTAGGCTACTTGGAGAAAATCGTGGTAGAACGAACTAATCCAAGTACACGTCTCAGTTCGATTTCGGTTGACCGCGATAGATTTTTGAAATTTAACAGAAGGTTGTAGGTAGGCTGTTAGGTCCACTGTTGGATGCGGCTCGTGTCACCGCCGTTCGACTTTCGTTTAAATATGAACCGACTTCTTACTTCGACCCTGCCATATGTACCCTTACGTTTAGTTTTCTATATGTTGTTACGATCTAAGACGGTAAACAGTCTTAAGAAGGACTTTATTAAGTTAACGAGGATTTAAGAATACCTTTGGTGTATCTTTAGTGCCACACACAGAAACCTTACAACGCTAAAGTAGGAATAGAACACGAAAAATCGCCATATCCTTTTGATACCCTTCTCCTACATCTTTTATATTTAACTTCGAACCATAATCCCTACAGTATTATCCGCCTGCATTCTTAGTTGTTTGACATACATTCAAAGAAAAAAACGAGAGACTCTTGTTCGTTCTTTCGCCTTCGTCTATTCCTTCGATTCGAAGAATGAAATACGATAATTAAGCGAATATATTAGTAAACTCGTGATTTCGGTATCTATATAAGTTTTATGTAGATTTAAACTTTAATATGGTTTCATGCTATAAGAAGCTTATTATAATAGCGTATGTAATGTACTCTTCTTCTTTTTCATTAACTTGGATAGTCACATTCTTCGAGAAACCACCCTTATGTGGTTTTCTCAGACATTAACTTCTTCATAAATCCATATATATCATGATTACGTAATATCATTCACGTTCTTTCATAGTACTTAAATCGAAACATAGAAATAATATAAAAATAATAATTATTATATAATCATTCATTCATGTACATATGTATCTATTTCAAATTTAAAAATACATTTCGCGGTTCAAGTTTAAATAATGAGAAATATCGAATTCAGTCACATGGTGCATAATACACAGGTAATTTAATCTTCCCATTCTTAGGGCTAAATTATTTATGATTCGCTGAATTTAAAAAGATAACACGCGCGCTGGCAGAACAGTTTATATTATCCTTAAAATGACAATCGACTTAGAAACGAATTGATTATTTGATGAACAAATCAGTATCATACAGTTCTTTGAAGAAAAAACATGTATAAGATAAGAAAAATCCTTCTTGCATTTAGTTGTATTTTCGTACATATGTATTTGTAATATATGTCTATACATGGACAAATGGTCTTAATTTTATCTATAATAAATAACAATATTTAATTTGTTCATTTTTTTTTTTTTTTATTAAAATCACACTCATTTATAATTTACAATTTTATTACTCAATTTTTTATTACATATAGTAGCTTTTACAGTATTTGTGGGAAAATATTAACTATATATAACATATTTTGTATAGAATATGAATCATATAATATAAATAACAGAACACCTGTTCGAGAAATGTAACCTCTTAGCGTTTCGATAAACCCTGCTATCAGACTTGTCTGTACTTTGGAAGTTAATACTATGATTTTTTGTATGTTGTTCAGTGATTAACCGATATTGTAGTAATTAAGTTATTATTAAAGCACGAATTAATATTCCAGTGAAAGTATATTTATTAAAAAGTTTATAAGATCGCTAGCTTTTTGTAAACTATACAAAACATGGAAGTTGATACAGGAGCACAATTGATAGCAGAGGACAGTGATCAGGAAGAGGAAGAACTAACTGCTCAAAGTGTTTTATTAGCGATAGAGGAAGCTTGGCTAAACGAAAAATTCGCTCCTGAGATTTTACCACACCGGTCTGATTTGATTGAGTGTATGCTGCAGCAAATCACACATATGGAAGAAAACATGAAGAGGTTAGACAAAGGAGATATAAGATTAATGATACATAGAATGGAATTAGATAGGATTAAATATATGATAAGTAATTATCTCAGGGCTCGATTAGAGAAAATTGAGAAATATACCATTCACATACTTTCTCAAGAAGCTAACAGATCTTCTGAGGATTGTTACTTATCAGTTGCAGAGCTACAATTTGCGAAAGAGTTTCTTGCAAGTATCGAAACACTTTTTAAAACAGTTGCTTTGCAACATATGCCTGGAAATTTTCAGACATTTGAAGTTGATACATTAGCTGTAAAACCTAATATGCAAGCATATGTATTTTTAAGGGCTAATGATAGAATTAATGGAATCTTACTTCCTGGTTCAATGGATGAAGAAATAGACCTTGAACCAGGCTCTCAACATATTATACAATATAGTGCTGTAGCTGATTTAGTTAAAACTGGTGCTGTTAAATTAATCTAATATCTTATACAATTTAATAGTGTGAATAAAGAAATCTAATACTTTTTATAGTCATTGTATAATGAAGTCTTATTATTTACAGTATATAAAATTAATATATTAGAATAGATCTGTGTAATTAATTTGCTACAAAAAATTATAGAAAAAGTTTGGGACAATATGTATATATATATATATATATATATATATATATATACATTTGTGTACATATATTTTATTAAAAAGTAATTGTACATTGAATTTACATATAATTTCATATAGTAATCTTTTTCAACATATATAAAATATATTTTGCATTATAAAATATTTAAACAATATCAAAAATACTATTATATATGAAGTACAATGCTTTGCAGATGCAAACTTATGCTCCTTATGCAAGTTTACTTGCGAGCATTTTCACTGTGTATGGACAATATTTTTACATTAAACAAAGCTTAAAAAATTATAGCTGGAGTATTTCAAAAAAGTTTTGATTACAAGAAGTATCATTATACATTAAATATAAAATAAATAATTATGTAAGTAGGAACAATATTAGTATTTACCAAAATTCTAATTATCTTTCACTGTTTCACCATTATGAATTTGTGGTAGTGACTGCAATTCTGCATCAGTGCAGACACTGTTATAAGCCTAAAATTTGATAAAAATTTATACAAATTACAACAAATTGTTATAAACAGATATTATAAACAAGAGAATATTTAATATAAATATACCTCTTCTGCAATTTTTTTGAGTTGTTCAAACATTAGCTTCCCAGTTTCTTTGACCATACTAGTGAAATGGCCTTGCTCATTTTTAAGTAGAACATAGGGATGATCGAATTCAATTGCTTTTCCATGATCCATAACTAGCACTTTGTTGCTATCCATGATTGTATTCAATCTATGTGCTATGGTTAATACTGTGCAACTCTTGAATTTTTGTCGAATAGTCTTTTGTATTAAGGCATCTGTCGCAGGATCGACATTAGCGGTAGCTTCATCAAGAAGCAGAATTTTATTATTTCTTAAGATCGCTCGAGCTAAACAGAGTAACTGTCTTTGCCCCACACTGAAATTAGCTCCACCTTGATCAACATTATAGTCTAGAGAAGAAACACTTAATTTTAATTCTACATCCTCGAGGGCAGCCCAAAGAGTAGCATCATCAAAATCATGAAATGGATCGAGATTATCTCGAAGCGTCGCTGAGAATAATACAGGTTCTTGTGGGATAATAGAAATTTTCCTTCGTAATTCATGAAGACCTATTTGTTTTGTATCTAATTTATCTATGTAAATAGCACCTTCTAGTTTAGCCAAACGAA
Organism: Bombus flavifrons; assembly: GCF_040668555.2. Taxonomy (NCBI): domain Eukaryota; kingdom Metazoa; phylum Arthropoda; class Insecta; order Hymenoptera; family Apidae; genus Bombus; species Bombus flavifrons. The sequence continues at coordinate 11,998,312 of NC_138451.1, read as the reverse complement.
ACAAAGCTGATATCAAAGAGGTTTTACCAGCACCAGTGCGACCGACTATTCCTACCTAAAAATGCAATACTTAACGGTTAATTTAAATATATAGATAATATGCTAATTTTGTTGATAAACAATAATAAATTACCTTTTCTCCAGATTTAATGGTAAAACATAAATCTTTAAGGACTGGTGGTGCGGAATCTTCATAGCGTAAATATAAATGATCGAAATTTATTTCTCCTTTAGAAGGCCACTGTGCAGACGGTTTTTTATTAGGTTCACTTTCAAATGGTCCCTCTTTATCGAGTTGTGTAAATTGTAGAATTCGTTCTACACTTGTCATTTGCGATATTGTTTCTGCAGTTTGACGCATTCCATGCTGAAGCATTCCACATAAGATTAATACTTGAGATATGGCTAATCCTACATTTCCCGCAAATGTATTTCCTAAAAATATGTAAATAGATATTTAATGATATAATGTTAATTACTTTTCTGATGACAGCATAAATTTATAAATTACCATCATCCAATATGATGAAGCTATAGGTAATAAAAGCAATAAAACAAATAGACACAACATCTAATGCAAATCCAAAAGCAGTACTTGTTGCTATTGTCAAGTAATAAGCACTAGTATGAAGATCTTGGTGAACGTCGAATTCTTTCCGAACCATGTTATGCGCGCAAGCAGAACGAATTGTTGTTAGTCCTAATAAGGAAGAACTAACATGGGAGAAAACAGGACTTTTGGCTAAAATTTTATAGAGAATTGTTAATAATATTACATTAATCATTCTGAATAATATTTATCTAATAAATTACAAAATGCTTACTAGTTCCTTCAAAGCGTTTCATATCTTGCGCAGTTTTAAGATAAATATTTCGTATTTGCCAATATAAGAAACCCATAATAAACATTGGAAATATTGTCCACCAATTAATAATGAAAACTTGAACTAAAATTCCAACCATTACTGTAAATATTTGGATGGATTCTATCATCGTTCTTGGTAAAATTTCATCTACTGATCCAACATCCTTTGAAAAACGATTTAGAATGCGACCTAAAATTTAACATTATAATATTTTTATTTTGTATAATTTTATTTTATATAATTTTAAATACTTACCAGAAGGATGTGTATCAAAAAATAGCATCGGCGCTTTTAATAAACACGAGAACATAAGATTATGAAGATTTTTACTAGCATTCATACATATTTTATAAAATACAATATTTCTTGTGGATGTCAATACAATGCTTGTAAGGATGAATGCTCCATAAATCCACAAAGCAGTGTCACGATGGAGGTAAACTGTATTGGACCTCGCGTTAATAGTCCACGTCTATACATATAAAATAAAAAATAAGATTCGTCGCTATTTCTTAAATGGAAAAGAAGCAAAGTAAAATTACTAACAATATTATCAAAACTTTCATTTTTTAACGGGAACAATTTTGAAATTGTACTATTAAAATCATCCATCTCTAATAAAGTCGTTTCATTTATTGATTTATTTGTATCTTCATCAGCGGAGAACGGTACTGTGTGGTTTTGTTCTGATAGTTGAACTGTATGATTAATACTATTACGTTTAATGCGTACTTCTTCTTGTTTTGTCCTAAAAAGAAAAAAGAACAAAACAAAAAAGGAGAGATAATACACAAGATAACTCTTATTAAAAGGAAATAATAATAATAGATACTAACCAATAAGCAACCCAATAATCGCAACCACTACTTCCAATCTGTCCAAAAATTAAAGACCATACAAAAATCAGAATCATTAAGACAGATCCTCCAGCTCGAAAATATTTCCAATAAAGAGATTTAGAAACGTTTCCTTTTGCCATTAATTCCTCAGTTTCTTTTGGTTCTGTTTCATCATCATCTTTACCATTACCATAATTAATAGATAAATCAGGATTAGTATTATCATCAATTTCCATGACTTCCGAATCTCCTTTATTTTCTTCTGTTGAAAGCATATGTAAAAAGTCTGTACGTTTGCTTTGAATTTCTGCAAATGTACCTTCACATTCGATTTTGCCCTAAAATAAACATTACTTTATAACATAACAATGTTATAAAAATAATACAACATAAAAATAGCATAGTAATATAATAATGACAGTTTTGATTATTACTACTTACATTGTTCAATAGAATAATGTAATCGCAATCTTTTAAATATTGAACCTGATGTGTTACAAGAATTCTTGTTTTATTTCGAAGATAATTTTTGATGCATTCATTGAACAATTGTTTTCCTACGTGAGTATCGACTGCGGATAATGGATCATCCAATAAATAAATATCCGCGTCCCTATATACAGCCCTGTTGTAATGATCATTTGAATTAAAAGTGGTTCTTAAAGTTAATATTTCAACATAATATCGTTTATTTCTTGTCGATATGTACCTAGCTAAATTAATTCTTGCTCGTTGACCACCACTGAGTGATGCGCCTCTATCTCCAACTAAAGTTCTGTCACCGTAATTAAACTGTTGGAAATCTTTAATGAGAGTACATGCTCTAACAACATCATTATACTTTTCTTTATCATAAGACTGCCCAAAAAGTACGTTATTGCGCACTGTACCCGAAAATAACCACGCTTCTTGACTAGCATAAGATACAGTACCATTTACTTTTATTTCTCCATATGACTGTTGTAGTTCCTTTAAAATTAATTGAAGAAATGAACTCTGAAAATGTACATGAAGATCAGCAGCATTCCGCATTACAAACAATGAAGACATTACTTTTTGAGGATATATAAATATATATATATGTATGAGGATATATTACCTTTCCTGCACCAACTGAACCAACAATAGCATAAAGCTTACCAGGTTCTATTTGAACATTGATATCATGTAACGTATTTGCAATTGTGTTTTCTGTCCAAGATGCTGTAATATTTTTCATCATAATACTACCATCTCCATTGGTTTGTTGTGACTGGATTATGTTATTATTTTCTTTCAATAAAAGGAAATTCTAAAAAAATATTATGTTATAAATTACATATATAAAATCCACATAGAACAAAACGATAATAATTATTTCTCTTACTTCAAGTCTCTTAATAGATACATGAGCCTCTGCAGCAGCAGATACAGCCATAGGGTATAATATTGCCATAGTAAGTTGGAGGATATTGAAATATTGTGCCATCGAAAATACTTTATCGGCAGATATAGTGTTGCCGAGAAGTACATATGCCATAATTGTAAAGTATAATGTTGTACGTTCGGTAAACACAAAAGTAGCTAAGGTAAAACCTCGTAAGTACGATGCAACTGTTAGTACGTCTATCTCCTGACTAAAAAGTAATTATATATTTTAAACACATTTAATAATTTATAATACTTGTATAACAATAATAATAACATAACAAAACACTGAAGAAAACCTTCTAACGAAGCTAACAAGTTTTTCAAATGGTTGTTCCCAAGTATACATTTTAATGACTTGGATCCCACCAATTATTTCTGACATTAATCTTACTCTTTCGTCAGTCCTAACTGCGATTTTTAATCTTAATTTTGATACCCATTTTCCTAGATATCCTACAATAAAACCATATTAGTTAGTTTCTTCTTTTATAATTTAAAAGGCTATTACACAAATAAAATTGTAATAGTGATACATGATGACATATGTACATACCTTGAACAGGTACAGTTTGCATAGTTATAAGAAAAACACCAGCTAAAGATGCGATTCCTACACTTTCCCATATCATAAAAGTAATCAGAGCACCTTGAATTGGTAAGATCCAAATATAATGCAATGCTATAAATAATTGTTCAAATCTTGCTACATCATTTGACATTATGTTTATAATTTGTCCAGGAGTAGTAACATTAGTAGAAGATCTTGACAAACGCAAAATCTAAAAGCAATGGTATTTTAAGTAACAATAGTTGATAAATATAAATTTATGGATGATAATTTGTTTCACCTTTCTATACATTAGAGAGGAACATGCTATTCTCACTCTCATTCCAACTTCCATTAAACCTAACATAGAATGATGAGTAATTAAAGCTCCACATAAGACTATAAGTATAACAGCTGAAGCATAAATGTATGCTTCATTGGCTGTGGATGTTGCTCTAGGATCAAAGTGCCAGATAAGAAGACCTAGCACATATGGTTGAATAACTCTAGAATTCCATAGTGATTAAAAATTATACAATAATAGTAAATAATATATATTATGATGACAAAAATTATGCAATAAGAAACTTCTCGTTCTTACCTTAAAACAACTGCTAAAAAGAACTGCCACCCTCCATAGTGAGCAAATGACCACATAAATGTTTTTCTTAAAGCATTAAAAAATTTAGGTTTTCTATTTGCTCCTTCTGCGGACTTAACTTCTTTAATCCAGTTCCTAAGCAAGAATGGAAACAATACATAGTTCATGATATGAATTTTATCAGATTCAAAATATTGATATTATTCTTAT